>NC_142129.1:54289341-56789341 GCF_024610735.1 Ursus americanus | reverse complement strand
CGTCGCGGAGCCGCTGCTTGTGGCGTCCACGGCCTCTGCACCGAGCCCAGCGCCCCCGGCAGGCCTGAGTTCCGCGCCGCCTCGCTTCTCTGGCGGGCCGGGCGGTCGCCCCAGGTGGAAGCGTCAGCCCTCCCTGCGTATCTACGGGTCCCATTAAGCTTAACAGCTGTGCGTAGGCTGTAGCGGTCAGGACGCCCTCCAGTCCCTCTCCCCTTAAAGACATGGATTCAAGCCACAGGATGGGGCAGAGAAACGTGCACCTCGATTTCTACCTTTAAGCCCGTGAGGCTTCCTGGTTCCACCTCGGAAAAGACAGGTGGATGGGCAATTGTTATTATGAACCGTATATATTCATATACCAAACTGCCGTGGATCTCAAATTTGTCTGCAAATTGGAACTACCTGGGGAGGTCAGAAAGTGCTAACACCTACGTCCCACTCTCAGAGACTGGGATTTAATTAGTTTGGTCTGTGGCCGGAGTTTTAGAATGTTTTTAAAGATCCCCAGCTCATTCTAATGAGCGGGCACATTTTGGGCCCACTTTGGGCCCACAGAGCCAAAGCAATAATGCTAATAATTGCTGAACGACCGACACACATTAGCTCATTTAATCTCCAGGACAACCTGTTACTGGGGTGTTGTTTTGTTTTTACGGAGAAAGAAAAAAGGTTGTAATGTTTAAATAACTTTCGTAAAATTGCACACCTAGTGGCAGAGCCGCCTTTAGGCCCTTGCACAGAAATACAGCCAGAGTTGAAGAATTCCAGGCCTGGAGCATATATGCCCTTATTTAGTGCTGTCCTTGCTGGCAGTGTTTACCAGAAAAATGTAGTGAAGTGTTTGGAATGTCAGAACCCATTGTATTAGCTTCCTGGATTGCAAACTCCATGAGAGTAGGATGCTTACTTTTTTGGTTTGGGTTTTGTGCCCAGAACCTGAAATATAAAAGAAGTTTAATAAATATGTATCGAATGAACTACTGATTGAGTCAGTTAATCATAATTGAAGTATATTTATTAAATGTTTGCTAATTTAATCTTCACCTACAGTTAATATAAGATTGATTTTTTAAAAAAGGAATCTTTTAAGTGCTGAAGATATTTTGTTATAGTATTCCAACTCAGTATTTTTACCCATTTTTCCCAATTTAGGTCAAAGCATACAAAATTAAAATATAATTTTTCTCCTTTTATTTATCAGTGACTGAACATGTTCTTAATACATTCAATACACTTGTATTTTCAGTACACAAGTTTCAATATAGAAGTACTTTCAATACAAAAGTAACAAAAAAGTGCTTTTATTATAATTAGTGTTTAGCTCCATTATAATTGCAGTTTGTCTTATCACTGACTCTTAGGTGAAAAATAAGCATCATAATACACCCGACTTGGTAGCACCACCACCACACCTGTGACTGGCCTATACTAGACACTCAATACCTGTTGACTAACTAGATAGATAAATGAATAAAGGAATCTATACAGAGGCAGAAATGCAAATCAAATAATTGTTTCTATTAATATTGATCTTAGCTTCCCTTTTTAATCTAGCAGTGGAGTTTAAGCTATTTTTCATTACCTTTTCTTTTTAAGATTTATTTATTTATTTGAGAGAGAGAGAAATCGCAGAGGGAGAGAAGGGAGAAGCAGACTCCCCACTGAGCAGGGAGCTGGATGTGGGATGTGGGGCTCTATCCTAGAACCCTGGGATCATGACCTGAGCAGACGCCTAACCAAATGACCCACTGAGGCAACCCTATTTTTCATTTTCTTAATCTTCAGCAAAAAAAAGCATAGTAATAAAAGTCTTAAATTAATTGCTGTATATTATAAATAATTAAATCTCGACAAATTTTAGCAAGAATTGTGTTTTATTTAGTTTTGTTTTAGAGCAATTAATTTTGCTCTGTTCGTTATGAATCTTAGATCTTTTATACTGTATGTTAACAATATTTAACAGACTTGTATTGAAAGTAAAAGACAGACTGTTCATTTGTCTACCACAGTATGAAAAGCAACATTTTTTCTGTATCTTTTCGATATAAATAATTAGTTCCTTATTATGCATACTTTGGGTAAAAATGGTAGTTTCCATGTAGTTTTATACCAAGTTGTAGCAGCCACATTATGAAATTATCTTCTCTGCAATGAGTAACTAAAAGTGCCTACCTTGGAAAGCGAGATCCTCTGTGACCCATTGGTAGTAACCACTTTTCGGTATCAGTAGATAAGTTTAGAAAAAATAAACCACAACTATATCACAACGCAAAGCATGCACAGGGGAAATTTCTTGGGGTGGTTTTTGGTCTGGGCTTCTGTGGTAGGTAAAATAATGGTCTCCCAAAGTTGCCCATGTTCTAATCCCTGAAACCTGTGAATATGTTACCTGACCTTATAAAAGGAACGTTGCAGCTGTGATTAAATGAAAGCCCTTCAGAGCCACAGCGTATCCTGGATGATCCAGGTGTGCCCAAAATAATTGCAAGTGTCCTTATAAGAGAGTGGTCAGAATCAGAGAAAAAAGTGTAAGGGTGGAGTTGTGGGTCAGAGTGATATGAAGCACGAGTCAAGGATTCCAGGAGCTTCTAGAAGCTGCATAGAGCAAGGAACCAGAAAACGTAGCCCTGCCAAACCATTTTGAGCCAAACCATTTTGAGATTGCTCACATCTACAACACTTAGATAATAAGTTAGGGTTACAACATAACAACACGTTGACTATAATCTCCAAATGAAGTTATACATAGCTAGAAGTATACTGATGGGACTGAAGAAAGAAAACACTGTCCATTTGACTTTATGTTCCATAACTACACTCTCAGTGCACTATAATTTTTAAAATACCCTTTAACTATCCTGTGACTAATAAAATGTGTTTTATTGTACTGCGAAAGTTCAAAGCATAGCTTTGTTAAATGTATACCACAATTTTTTAAACTCACTTTAACATGTCTTTATTTTTTTAAGCATATAGAAGTCCCCATTAGATGAAAGTGGCTCTCATCTTTATATCTGAAAGGCCTAAAACACCCCTTTGTTGTTTGTGTCTATGTCAGTGTACCCTGGAAGATTACCTTGGGGACATTATTATTACTATTATTAGTGAATTTCAGATTAAACTGAGTTTATTTTTTTAGTGTTAATCCAAGTATAATTATCACTGCCAGTCATTCCCCTCCCCAACCACACTTACTGCTTTAATAGCATTTCTAGAGGTTAGTTGGGGTGTTGCTCACAAATGCTAATGAACAGCTTAATGGTTTACCCTTTAACTCTACTGAAATAGGAGCCAAACAGACTATATTATTGTTCTACCATGGGCCAGTCCCAGTATTTCTGTCAGTCTATGAATCCTAATTCCTGTTTTGCCATTGTGTCTTATGTCAATGCTATAGCCTATTAACCTCTGACCTTTAACTCATTTTTATACATAAGAAAAATGATGCTCCACAATGAGGCTTTTCTGCGGATAATCCAAACTAAACACCACATGACAACAAGATTACCATCTTTCATTTTCTCAATATTTCTTACGAAGCAAATTATCAACTGTCTCAACTGTCTACTTTGTTTTTCCTATTATAGCTAAAAAAGGAAACAATGCTAAATAGCCTTAGGACTGAATGATAAACTTGATATCATTAATGCTACCAAAGTTTCCCTTGTCGTAAGAATGATTTGAGGACAATTGTTAACAAATACAGTATTTCTTATGTGTTTTATATAATATCATTTACATATTACGTATTATATAATAATCTTAGAAAATGTATTATTGGCAACCTCTGACAGAAATTTTGATTCAGTAGATCTGGAGTAGGCCCAGAAATCTGCTCTTTTACATATTTCCTTAGGTGATTCTATGTAAGTGCTGACCAGACTTAAATAAACACCAATTAAGGGGTGCCTGGGTGGCTCAGTTTGTTAAGCATCTGACTTTGGCTCAAGTCATGATCTCAGGGTCCTGGGATGGAGCCCCGAGTGGAGCCCCAAGTCAGGCTCCCTGCTCAGCAGGGAGTCTGCTTGTCCCTCTCCCTTTGCCCCTCCCCCCTTGTGCACATGCATGCCCTTTCTCTCAATAAATAAAGTCTTTAAAAGTAAATAAATAAAAATAAACACTGAATTTTTAAAAAATTACACCCAATTCACTTTATATTCAATGCATTTAATTTCAAGACCTAAAGCAAAGGCATGTAATACATTAAACGTACCATATAAAACTTGCATAAGAAATCCATTACAACAGTTATGTTCTATTTCCTTTCTAATTTATAAGGAGGAAACACAAAGGAAAAATATTTAAGGGCTGGGGGAGAAAATGATGTTAGAGAAATGGAGAACTGAATTATCTCCCTAGTATTTCTACAGAACTGTCATTTAAAAACAAATCACCTCTGAGAGCCACCAAAGGCCATATCTTTGACCACCACTTCAGCAGAAATGAAATTGTTGCCTGGAATTCTGCATCTGGGCATAGAACTAAAGGGTACAATTCTATTGTTGGATGCCACATAACTCCAGAAACTAAAAGAGGGAAATGATCTCTACACATAAGGAATGTGGGAGGGGTGATATCTTTGAAAAGTTTGTTTAGAAAACAAATGACTAGTCTATTTTTCATAATCCGTGGAAGGGAAGAATAATCAGAATCATCAAGGAAGAGCAAAAACTAGAAAAGGAAGATTTGCTTTTGTGCAAGGCAAGATATTAATAGCAGCTATTCCTATACATTTTAACTGCAACTCATTACTAAAATAACTTAAAAAACAGGCTTTAATGCATCCGGAAAATTCAATCATTACTGTATCTTCTGAGAAATAAGAAGACTGTGGAGATTTGGACATGGCATTATGACCACAACCACCACCACCCTGCAGAGTACAGAAGAGATATAGGAGGTGAGCTGTCTGATAGAATCTGATTGTGGGACATCATTGCCTAATAATCCCCTAACCATGAGAATACCGGATCTTGATCTTAAGTAGATCAAAAGACACTATGGTAAGTTAGAGGTACAGAGAGGCCAGTGAGATAGCAGGGTGAAGGGAGAGAGAAAAGACTGAGACATCGGCAAAATAGTTTCTTCAGTGACATCCGAAGGATGTGAGGATATAAAACAAGTTTCCAATTTTTGTAAAAAAATAAAATTAAAAAGTGCTTCATTGCTCTCTAGCATAGGGAACTTGCTGGGCTAGTGACAGAGAGGAAGGGGAGGAGGGGGAGGAGGAGAAGAAGGTAAGAGAGGAAGAAGAAAAAGATGAAGGGAAGAAGAAGAAGCAAAGGGGGTGGAGGAGGACAAGAAGGACACAGAGTTTGGACAGATGCTGGAAATTCTACTTAGAACAATAAACTAGACAGGCTTAGACAAGAGGCACTTAGCGGTGACAGAGAGACAATGTTTCATGTAGAAGTAACTTGTGGAAGATCGCAAAGAGGGAGAAATTAGGTCACTCTGTTGTTTATACTGTATGTGAATAGAAATAATTTAAATAGAAAAATTAAATATTTCCATTTGTGACCATGGCTACTGCTAATTGGTTTAAGACAGAAGTGAAAGAATGAATGAATGAATGAAAGAATGTTCAATGCGCCAGTGGATATAAACCTAATGCATAAAGACCAATTCTCACTTAGTCTTCAGAAACACTTGAATGCTTAAAACTATTCCCAAATGAAAACAAAAAATTCGATTTTAATTTTGCACTCACCCTCCTCACCCCAGATTCATATTTCTTCTACCTCTCCTATCATTTGTTCCTTAAAAGACCTCAAGACCTTGACAAAAGATTAAAAAGAAAAATATTTCCCTTTTGTCAAATCTTTCCTTAGCAATTAATCTCCTGATCCTGGACAAATGTTCACATTTCTGTATGTTTGTCTTTGGCCCTCCTGGCATCTTGCCTTCCTGATCCTTTTCCCCTTTTCCCCACTCTCTCCTGACCTGAGTATCTCCCCATGAGCTCTCTGACCAGTATAGTTCATCTGTGGCTTTTACCTGTGGACTCAACCCTGCGAGGCCTGACCAGGACAAGCAGCTCCATCCTGTGGGATGGTTCCATTTTGAATTTGTCTCATTGTCTAGAAGATCTGCCTTACTATTCGTGGGGTATACCTACCTTCTTGCAACCTTCCTCTTGCTTAGAATTCCCCATCTCTTTGGCATAAGGTGAAACAGGACCCCAGTTTGACTGGGAAATCTTGAGTCACCAGAAGGCTGATTTCCAACTAATTGGCTGGATAACTTCTCTGAAAAAATTAATCACGTAAAAACAGATGCCACCACAGTGTCAGGCCCATGAATTCTGATGCCTGGGTTTCCTTGGGATGTTCTATAACCTGGCCTTAATTTACTTCCCATACGCACGGGCTACTGCTGCTAAGGTGGAGGATTGTTCGAGTTATGACGCTAAGGCCCTTCTACCCAACTAAACCCGGATCTCAAAGTAATGAAAATCTAACCATCTTATTTATCTTGGGGAATGACAACTAATAAAAGTTGAGACATTTCCATTTTAGTAAATATCAGAATCATAATCTAAAAACAGGGTATTTTGGGGTAGCTGGGTGGCTCAGTCCGTAAAGCATCCACCTCTTGGTTTTGACTCAAGTCATGATCTCACTGGTTGGGGTATGGATCCCCATGTTGGGCTCCATGCTCAGCAGGGAGTCTGCTTAACGATTCTATCCCTCTGCCCCTCCTCCACTCATGTGCACGTGTGTGCTCTCTGTCTCTCCCTCTCGTAGGTAAATAAATCTTTGAAAAATAATAATATAAAAAAATAAAAGCATGATATTTTAATTCAGGAAACTTCCAAGTCCTAGAAATAATAAAAAGGACTCAAGAAACATACCTTACACATGAGGCCAGTGAGAGTCTAATCTTAAAAATGATCCACTTACTAGTCTTTATTTTGAACGGATGGTTAAAGATAAGTATGCTATGAAATTACTAAATCAAATTAAGTTCTGAAGAACAAGAAGTATATTATTTTAGAACTTTTTTTCCAGTTGTCTATTGCTTTACAACAAACCATTCCAAAACTTAGAGTCCTAAAATAACCATTTTATTGCTCTCAATTCTGCAGATCAGGAATTTGGCTTGGATTGAATGAAGACAGCTCATCTCCCTTTCCTTTAGGGTTGATTGGGGAAGTTCAACTGAGGCTGGAGAAGAATCCAAAGTGGATTCATTCATAGGTCTGGGGCCATGGTGTTGGGCTGTTGGCTGGGGCATCTCAGTTCTCTTCACGTGATCTTTCTCCAACAGAATACCATGGCCTTCATTACATAGCAGATGAGTTCTAAGAAATCAAAAGTAGATTGCACTAGGCCTCTTAGATTCTATACCCAGGACTGGCAGAGCATTACTTCTTCTCATTCTATTGGTCAAAAGAAGTTGCAAGACCAGCCCAAATTTAAGAAGAGGGGAAATGTCTCCACACCTTGATGCAAAGAATAGCACACACAGGGACGGAGTAATTAGTAATGACGATCTTTGCAGACAACCTTCTAAAGGCAGCAGTCACCCACTTTGGGGATTCACGTGTTTTTAGATCAGGACAACATCTACTCAGGTTTACATACTCCATGGATTCCTGGCCACAGCAGAGCAGAGGATTCAAAGGGTACTCCCTAAGAGAGAAAGAGGTCAAAGAAATGCAGGGTGATCTGAATGGCCCTATCTGCTCTTTGGAATTTGTTTCTACAGATTATACTATAAGCTATCAATAACTGTCCAAAACCGTTTCTTTACTATCGTAAAAGCCAAAACTAGGGCTAAAATATTAGCAAAGTGAGTATGCACCAAAGAAATTGTTTCTGCTCCTAAATGAAGGCCCTGTTATTATACATACCAAGTGGTAGTCCAAAAACTAAATTTCCAAGATCTGACAACTTTTGGTCTCTCTCTGAAGAGAAGCTCTCCTCTGAACCATTCTGTGTTAACTAGCACTTCATTAGAGGGCAAAATGGTGGTGGTGACAGTTTTTCATTATTTGTCTTTTCTTTCACTTTTTAAATTTCAGGGGCGCCTGGGTGGCACAGCGGTTAAGCGTCTGCCTTCGGCTCAGGGCGTGATCCCGGCATTATGGGATCGAGCCCCACATCAGGCTCCTTCGCTATGAGCCTGCTTCTTCCTCTCCCACTACCCCTGCTTGTGTTCCCTCTTTCGCTGCCTGTCTCTATCTCTGTCAAATAAATAAATAAAATCTTAAAAAAAAAAAATTTAATCACAAGTGCTAAATTCAACTTTAATCAGTTAAAACTATTTCAAATGGTGTTAATGGTGTTCTTAATTTAGAATTCAATAAAGCTAAAAATATGAGGAAGTACTTGCAGTAACAGAGATGACAAACACAATTCTTTCAAAGTCTATGAACAATTTGGAAAGCAACTTCCTTTACTCCCAAACTGAAAACCGTAAGCTCTATTACAATTTGTTGTGGCCCTTTATTCTAAAAAAGAGCCATTTCTACAAAATGATATGGGTTTTTTTTTTCTTCAGCTACAGTTATAGGCTCAGCCAACCAGGAATTTCTGAACATTAAACCTAAGCTATCTTGGAAAGACAGCCAAAGCATCTAATATCTGTTACAGATGTGCAAACTTGATTCGATGGAATGACTCCCTGGTTCTCAATTTTTTATAAACAACACCCTGCTGGTAACACTTGGAGGAAAATAATGCACTTGCCTAATTCCTTTCATATGGACAGGTGATCCCATTTCAACTACCTTGTTTTTCTGAATTAGACCTCTCTTTTCAAATCATGTATGCCACATTTGAACTGTGAATTGCTTCTTCATATTTTAGGACTAGAACTGGATTAAGTAGTTCTGAGAGCATTGTGCCCAGTTCCAAATTTTCTGAAGAGTAAGTGACAAGTTTATGAGTAAATATGCCAGGCTAGGAAATAGTGGAAGAAACTGTCAACAGATGGGGAAAATCAGATGGTGTGGGAGAGGGAGGCTGACTTTGACTTTGGCCTGTATGCTCAAACTTCTGATCCTGCTGCAGGTGGAAACAGAGACACCTCACCCCCCCCCCCGCTTAGTAATAATAGCAGCTAAGACAAAGGCAGCTGATGATCTACAAACTTGGGAGGTTAAAAGCAGGTCCAGCTCCTTCTTGGCACATAATATAGATGAGTAGTTCTCAGACAGGCTGCACATCAAAATCATCTGTAGGGCTTTTACAGGTGCAAATGCTGAATCAGATTCTGAGGGGACAGCTTGGAAGTTCTAATTCCGAGAAGCACCTCCGCTGGCAGTCACTATACTAGATTATATACAAAGGTGGAAAATCTGACCTGGTTTGCACGATGGATTGAGCACTGAAGCAAGGGAGAGGTCCGCTTTTTCTCTGTAGTTCCATAAACTTGATGAGTAATTACAACTAACAACGTGTATTGCATGCAAAGAACAGTCTTATGTGTTTATATCAATAATTCTGTCAGGTCTCACAACTACATGTATAAAATGGAAGTTGATCGTTGCTGCCTTTTTGCTGATGGGGAGCCTGAAATTAGTGACTTGACAAAAGAAGTAGTGGGGTGGGATGCCAGGCCTGTGTAAATTATGCTGACCTCCAAAGGTGAGGTCAAGGTTTTCAGTTTGTTCTCAGTACTTTTCATAGTGAGGTTCAGTTCTTTACTGCTGATCTTGACCAAATTTTACAATAAACTATTCTTCAGTGAATGATGAGGAGTATCTCCTATAGCAGGCACTCATAACATGAGATGAGCTAAGTTTTTAAGCCTAGAAGCAAAGAAGGCATTGAAAACTATAAGATGCTCTAGAAATCAAGATTTCTTTTCATTGTGAATGATGGCTCTTACATCATCATTCTAGAACACAAATTAAATTTTTTCTCCAAATATTACCACTTTCCCATTTTCTTACCTGACTTCAATATCCTCTATTATTTCTAAATTTTCATTTCAAACATGGTTTGACATAAGCCACCACAACTCTTCTTGAAGTGTAATATGAATAAATTGGAATTGAGCTCCATATTCATGATGAAATAGTCCCCCAAATTTCACAGTGACTCAATTTTTAATGGTCTTTGTTGTTGAATTTGAAAAAAGTTTTTTGAAAGTCTTAAACATGTTCAGTTGTTTCTTTCAAAGATCCCTGGTATAACACAGAGACATCACGACCCTTTACAAAAACAATATTTTCATTTCCTAGCTTGTCCTAGCATAATGCCCAGGAACCAAAGCCACCATGTTGCAAAATTCCAGGAGACACCAGGCCTAGAAAATAGTGCAAACTTTGCCTCCTAGAGTTGGGTAATGCAACGGTACAGACAAAAACTTTCATTTATTATTCCATTGTTTGTTGTTAACTAATTTTAGAAGACTGTGAGGGTTTTTGTGTGTGTATATTAGGTTTCGTGTTTTACAAAAGTGATTTTATACGCCTAAATTGCATGTTTTAGATCCCTCAAAGAAAGGATAAATTAAAATTTGCTCATTTTTTCCTGGTAAAAACTATTCATTGAGCTAACATCTAAAAAATTGAATTTTACCCTAAGTTTGAAGTGGAAAATTGTTTTCTGTGAAGGAAGAGTTTGTTCAAATTATTAAAAAGTAATTAAAATGGAGCTCCACTAAGGAGTTTGTTGTGGGAGAGAAAGTGATCTCTTCTTCATGAATGATAGCTAAATGTTTTCGTAAAGTCGTGTAGTTATTGCAACAGCACAAATTATATTAATAGCTAGTTGGGCATTGTAATAAAATGTTGCTTGTTCAAAGGTTCCCCTTTAAATTAAGTTTTGTCACATGAATGGAATAAAATCTAAGTATTTCTGGGGCAGACATACATTTGTTCAAATTTTCTTGCCTATAATCATTAGCATTCAAACTCTTGTCGTCATGGTGTCAAAAAGCTGAAAAGCACAACTGAGACACAAAGTAGAAGAAGCGAACATAAAAAACTTGCATCTCTCTAGTCTTTGATAGAGGCATTTATGACCAGAGTCTGAAGATTTTTTTTTTAGATTGCTGATTATTCACTCATAGTTTAAAAGATGCCCAGAACTCAATGCAACACCACCTCCTCTGTACCACCCACCCATGTTGACTGACCCTTTTTAATACTTATTTATAATCATCTACTATAATAGTGATCTCCAAAGAAAGGTATGTGTACCCTCAAAGCTGTGCAAGATCATCCATTGGGGACAGAAAGTAAATATTAAAGCTTCTATTTGGATTTGCTTTCATTTTCATCTTTTTAAAATTTTTTATGTGAATTTTGAAATGTATTAACATTAGTATAGCAGCAGATGTATACTAGCTAAAACTGTGTTACATGTATATTGCTAGTGCATGCTCAAACATTTTTCAGTGATAGAGATACATACCCAGCAAAATTTAGAGCCAACATTCAATAGTTCTGTACTCATTTTAGCACTTAAGTAATGACTGGATCTTCCTGGGCCCCTACCTTCTTTATGACTCTAGGTGAGTTACTAAATTCCTCTATGTGCAAAATATAACTAATAATGATATATTACAGAGGATGTAGTGATGACTGTATCCTTTTTATGAAGAGTTTTATAAGAGATAAAGTGCTATTCAAATGTGTGGGAACACCTTGAGAATAGACAATAGCTCATTTTTGTATCCCCGAGACTTCTTACAGTGGCTGGCAAATAGAATATGTTCAATAAATAGATGAATAAATGAATGAATGGAGGTCTATATATCACTAACATTCTTATAGGAAAGAGCAAGATGTGGTTTGAAACATAAATGATCGTAAAGAAGAAGAAACAAGTTAAATCTTGCTCCAACGTTGGCTCTTTGATTTTTGAAAGAGTTATTCATTTTTGCTGAGCTTAGTTTCTTCCTTCATAAATGAGCCATAATAATATCATTTTCCTGCCTTACCTCACAGGGTACTTTTCAGAACAAAATTTATGTGAATCGTATAAATGAAATTTTGTCATAAGCTCTAAAAAACCCTCTATGCTAACATTGATGGGGTTTTTTGTGGTTCTGTCATCTTCTGCTAAACTGTACTCAACTAGAAGGAAAGGTGCCTCCCTGCCTTGTGCTTTTGCTGCATTCCCTTCAGGAACTAACACAATGCTTTCCCCATAATGAATTCTTAAAAACAAACAAAAAAAGCCTGGGGTGGGGGGAGGTGGGGGGAGGTTAAAGAATGGTGGCCTTCTGTTTTCAAGCCTGCCTGTGCTTTTGAACAGAAAGATTGTGGTGTTTGAGGGGTTCCAACCAGTACCAACTTGTGTCCCCCCCAAGCACTTTTTATCAGTAAAAAGGCAAAGCATGTACTGAAGAGAATGCTTGATTTATACCTGCCTAGGCAATCAACCTGCCACCCACAGAAGTGTTGGTAGTTTGGCAGTTAATCAGCAAGGCAATTTTTGTGCTCTATTCTCTGTTCATGATCCTTTGAGTTTGTTCCATAATGGTGCTCCTTTGTCACTTTGTCCCGTAATGAAATCTCTGTGGATAGAGAATTTAAATCCGTATCTCCACAGCAATTCCAGGGCCAGAGCAATGCCTGATGTGTCCAGGTGCTCAATAAATAATACACTTGTTGGAAGATGAATTAAACATCTCATGGAAATGAAGAAAATGTGTACTCAACTGAAAAATTTGAAGTATTTATCCAACTATTAATTTGATTTGGTTCAGCAAAAGTTTCCCCCAATTTCTGTCTTTATAGAAAAGATTGGGGAAAAAAACCAAAAACAACTAGAGTTTGTACCGAATCCTTTTCCAGTGTTTTAAACTCCCTCCCCATATTCAAATTACATTGCAATTACTTTCCTGCGTTTATGTGTATGCATATTTATTTTAAATGTACATAAATAATGGGCATCCTTTCAATTAAAACCCAGTTCTATCTAAGCTTCTATTTTTTTAAGGACCATCATTTCATGTTTGAGGAAAAGAAAAAAAAAAGCAATCACTGTTTGAACATCCATTCTTAAGGATGTACCTTTCTTCGGACCAATCATACCTTTTTCCAAATATATAACCCAAGACATTATTTTACACACAAACCAAAGAGGTTATAGAACGAATTTTAAGGTTCAACCATTCAAGATATCATTATTTTTACTTTCAGAAATGGAATCATGAACTTGAAGATCAGAAAATATCTCATTTTCAATACTGTTTAAATGTGCTTTAAGACTCAAAATTCAGCTACAATATTTCTCACTTTGCTAACTAACACTTTTTTGAAACTGTTGAACATTATCTCTGTGAGGTTTATAGAATAAGAATACTAAGAGGCTCAAAGTTGTGTACAGTTACTCAATTGACCAATTAAATTCCTTTCTCTTTTCTCAGCCTGCCCACCGCTTGGTGAGTCCATGAATAAGGAATGGATTGACCAAAAGGCAAGGAGTGAGAAGAAAGGCAAAGTCCTGGATAAAAAGAACTAGACAATTAGATCCTGTAGTTAGATCCAAGAGTTGACTTAAAATAGCTCTTTTCAAAGAGAACTTTAAATTGCTGTCTCCTTACCAGTCTGGAGTATTCAATTTGTCAATTTGGTTCTCAAGCAGATAATGTAAACTGACAGCAAGCAACATGTAGGGGTCTGGCGGCCAAGCCCAGAAATTTGGTAGCATAGGGTAAGTGGAAATGAATCTTTTTCTAATCAGAATTACATTTCTTAGACATTGCTTAGCCTGTTACATATTAACAGCATGTTTTAAACAGATTTTGTGCTTTTAAAAATTGTTATAATTATAAAAAAGAGACTTTTCTGCTCACACATTAATTATGAGCAAAAGTGATGATGAAGGCTTAGTTATTGACTCATGCTCATATCCTAGGATGCCAGGGATTTTCACAGGCCGATTGGCATAATTAAACTTGTCTTGGGTGGATGACTAAATTGGGCTCAAATAGAACTTAATTTAGAGTTTAATCTATAAATACTCATTTACTGCATTACAGTGGAGCTATGTTTTTAAGTGACAGATGCTACTCTCATTATTAAATATATGCAATGGATATTGCAGATGCCTGAGAATATAGCCAAGAAAAAATTCTTTTGAAGATTGAAAAAAAAAGATTTGTGCAATATCTAGATCTCAGCTAGCAAAAATTAATTAATTAATAGGTCTAAATTGTATTTGTCTACAACGAAGCCAAAGTACCAGATTCCCAGATGTTCTTAATGTCACCCAACCCATTATAAGTCCTCAAATGCTGACAGGACCTCCTCTGGGGCAGGAGAGATAAAAAAGAGAACAGATGCTAGCAGAATGGGGAAAAGCAGCCATAGGCATGTTGGACAAAATAATTAGAGATCTTAAAACAAGAATATGCAAGGAGCATTGCATAATCACACATTACTGAACAATCACAACAATCAACTGACCAGTCTACATCTTCCAGTAGAGATGGGGCACCGCCCTTTTAATGAGTACTCTCAGTACTGGAAGGCAAACAGCAGTTTTGAATAGCCAGATGTTCTGTTTATATTGACTTCCATTGTCAAACAAGGGATCATCAACAAAACAAGGGATCAGTTGCTTTGTTTTGTTTTGTTTTCTGTGGTTTCCCCATTGTAGATACTTGATTAAAATTTGCTACACTCTCTTCCCTTCCTTCCCTGCACCTACTGCCATTTATCTATTTTTTAATTTCTTATTTGCCACTCTAAACTGTAAACTACCCATGATCACTTTTCTTAGGGAGGGAAAATTTTTTTTAATCAAATTATAATATTCATGAAGAAAAGTACACATATCCTTAGTGTTGAGGTCAACCAACTTTCACAAATTGAACACAACTGTATAACAAGTACCCAAGTTAAAAAACGGAAGATTAGCAACATTCCAGAAGACTTTTGGTACTATGTTTTAAGTCATTACACTCCAAAGGTAAACATTTCCTGACTTCTAAAAGCTAAGATTTCTTTGCCTCTTCTTGGACTTAATAATAATAAAATTATATGGTGTGTAACTATTTTGTTTTGGGCTTCCTTTGTTCAACATAACTTTTTTGAGAATTATATTGTTTTGTGTAGTTGTAAACCACCCTTATTGCTCTATGTTATTGCTTGTGTGAAGACACCACAATTTATCCCTTCTACTATTGATTTGCATTTGGGTAATTTCTATTTGGAACTATTCCAAATAATACTGCTATAAATATACGTTCATGAAAAACACATCTTTTGATGAACACATGTACATATCTCTGTGGTATATATACCAAGCTCTGTAATTGTTGGGCCACCGGGTATGCATATGTTCAATTTCAGTAGATATGCCACACAGTTTTCCAAAATGGTTAAACCAATTTCCACTTTTACCAGTAGTATGCAAATGAGGAATCATACCTGGTTCATTCACCCATGTATATCTTGCACCTTTCTTAGTGCTGAACACCTAGTAGGCACTCAAGAAGTTTTGGCTGAATAAATTCAATAGATAGGTGTTAGAAGTATCCAAATGACTATTAACTTTTCATTCATGTTTCAGGTTTGCAAGAAGCCAAACCAGTTTCCAGCCCACTTCACAATTTTGCCAAAAGGCACCCCAAGGTAATCTGTCCCTGCAAAAAAGATCTCCTCACTGAATGCTGTTTTCTTTTTCTTTTTTTTTTTTAAGATTTTTTAAAATTTATTTATTTGACAGAGATAGAGGCAGCCAGCGAGAGAGGGAGGAAGAAGCAGGCTCATAGCGGAGGAGCCTGATGTGGGGCTCGATCCCATAAAGCTGGGGTCATGCCCTGAGCCGAAGGCAGACGGCTAACCGCTGTGCCACCCAGGCGCCCCTGAATGCTGTTTTCAAGCACAAATAGTCAATGCAATGGAATAAGTGATAGCACTTTGACAACACAACAGAATATGTTAGCGTGAGAGGGCATTTTAGTTTCATCTTTTCCAGCTTCTCTTTATATAGCCGAAGACAAGGAGACCTAAATAAATCAAATTAGGTGCCCTGAGATTAAGAAAGCATTCTTGGGATTCATAAGTGGACATATGCTTTGTTTCTTTAAAACTTTGGGTTAAAAGATTATTTGATTTGTATAAAATGTGTTTGGCCAGGAACAGATTGGAGATTTTATTTCATAAAATCTTTTTTATACTTTTTATACTTTTTTATACTACCTTTTATACTTATTTCATTAGTATAAAATTCATATTTTTACTGTGACTGCCCTCCAAAACACTTTCATCCTTTTCATTACTTAAATAAAACAAATTATTTTTGTCAGTGTATAAAATTGCTTTGATTTTCTCTTTGGGATGAGATTTGTTCTCTTTTTTACGCAGTCTGATCAAAATCAGTTCTAAGAATCAGTGGGTTTTTTGTGTTAACTTTTTATTTGTCCTCTTCTTTTTATCAAATGCAGCTAACAAAATCATGTTGAAGTGTAATAAAGTTTTCAGTCTTTCATCTAAAGAATAGGTACTTTATCGTACATACAATGAAAATTGAGAGAAGTTCAGTTCAAAATTTACTATGCTCTTCCTCAACAACTACAAATACACTGAGGAGGGTTGAGTCTGGAGAGTTCCAAGGTCTGAGACATAGACTGGATTTGGATAAAGCTGTGTGTAGTATATTCTACTAATTGCATCAAATCTTTACCCCTTCTGGAGTATCAACACACTTTGGCATGTTACCTGCAGTTTCTTCCAGTAAAGAAACACAGTATAGTTCCCCACCCCTTGACTTTAAATTTAGTTATGTGACTTTCTTTAGAAAATAGGATGTCAGAGGACATGAGTGACCAAAGGCTTAAAAAGTGCCTGTGCTAGTAGGCTTTCTCAAGCCTCTCCATAAGCCTTTCCATGAGATACCCAGCTAGCAGGCCAGGTCATGCAGGAGGCTGAGTGACATGAGGAGCAGAACCCAAATGCTCCAGCTGAGCCTAGCCTGTACCAGCTGAACTCCAGTTGTCCCCCAGATGCAGAAATGAGTCCAGCTGATATCAACCATGCTAATCCAAACCACATCTAGATCAACTGACCCCCAGAAAATCCTTAGACATATGATCTAAATAAGTGCTTATGATGTTATGCCATTGGAATTTTGTGATTGTTGTAATGGAGTGGCATTAAAGACATAGCTAAATGACACAGGATCATTAGGTATGCACAGCTTGATTATGACCATGTTTCCCAGAAAATGGTGAAAGGGGCAGGTGCCACAGCAAGGGCAACTCATCAGTAGGAAGAGGCTTATCCGAGTTATAACTAGAGAGAGTCTTAAAACAGGACTACAGTTCAGCATTTAAAGAGCTTAGAGATCACATTCTGTTCTAACAACAAGTTAAAAAAAAAAAAACCCACTAAAAAATCAACAACTCTTCTTAGTTCTACCAGAGAAATGAGGGCACGGGGCATACCACTAGCCCCAAAATGACTTTTATTATGTCTTACAGATTGGAATCCTTTCCACCCACCTAATCTTATTACTAACATTTTATGTGCCATGTTTGTCTTTCCAGAAACAGACTAGATCCTATGTAAGAGTAAACCACTTACTCACTTTAGGCCATTGCTAAGGCCTATTAAATCTCAGGTCTAATCTATAGTAGCAAAAAGAAATAACAAATTGTAGAAAGCAAGGGCTAAATTGAAGAGCTGCCTAAGTTCTCCCAGGTTTCATCAAGTTAAAAGAAAATGGCAATATTGACATCTTTTTGGGTATGGTTTGAAAACAGATTTTTGTATGAACATCCTTAAAAGAAGCTTAGGACCGAGAAAGAAGGAACAAATCAAAATACTACTGCTTGACTCAACTAACCCTATGTTGATGTAGAAAACCATATCAAAGAGAGCATGCATCAATTAGACTTGCACAAAAACCTGCTTTGTTTCAACCACATTGCTAAGATTTTTCTGTTTTATTAGACAATGAATCTTTGTGTTAAGAGCAGTGTATATAGAGTGTAATTAGTCATCTGTCTGGGCTTCAAAAATCTGCTTGAGATGCTGATTTCACCTCTCAAAAGGACTGAACTCTAGAATCAAGAAATATGGAAGGGAATTGCAAGTGTGAAATAATGAGTTGAAATAATGAGCCTGGAAAAATTTGGAAAGAAATAAGAAACATTGGGGAAAACACTGTTTACAAGAAATAGACTTTCCATAAATTCTTGATGGATGCTGGATCCAATCTTTGCGTTAAACTGCCTCTTCCATCAAACCTCACCAGCACTTTTTGTTTTTCTGTTAATTAATTTACAGCTGTCAGTGTAGCATTCATCTGCTGCAGTGGGATCCCAACCAGCCAGGAATCAAGGATTGTGCAAGGCCTACCATCAGCAGGAGGGGGGAGTTGCAGCCATGCCTCCTTGCAACAGTTTGGGAGACATTTCCCATTTCCCTCCTTCCCAATGGTGGGAAGAACAAGAGGTGGCACTTCTGGCCATCTTGTTATGTCAACAGGGTCTCAACAGCCTGTGCCTGTCTCACAGCAACAGTCAATCCCAACTCCCTCATCCACTAAGGAATTCCCTGGTTTGGAAAAACAAGAGGAATTCTTCTTCACCAGGAGCCTACCAACTTATTACGTAAGAGCTATGCAGAGGGTACAAAACATGGTTTACCTCTCCAAGAAATTTCAATCTAATTGGAGGGGGAAAAAATTATGTACACAAAACCTAGTGCAATTAAATGGTTGAGTATGTGGTTGCAATAGATGGGATAAGCATTCAATTGTATGATTTCTATTTCCATTTCGAAAGAGTTGGATTTTTAATCCAAGGTTTATGTGCTGTATGATAATTGAAATAGTTTACTAATCAGAGCTGGTATAACTTGTATATAACTTGTACTTTCACCTATGGAAAGCAAATACAAAACAGGAGAGAAAAAAGTGATAAATAGCTAACTACTACTAAAAAATTACCAAGTCAGGGGCGCCTGGGTGGCTCAGTTGGTTAAGTGTCTGCCTTCAGCTCAGGTTCTGATCCCAGGGTGGAGGGATTGAGCCCCGCATCAGGCTTCCTGCTCAGTGGGAAGTCTGCTTTTCCCTCTCCCTCTGCTTGTGCTCTGCCTCTCTGACAAACAAATAAATAAAATATTTTAAAAAATAAAAATTACCAATTCATACCTCATTTCTAGTATAGAATAATTTTTAAAATGAAGTTTTTTCACCTGTAGAAAGGGAAATTCTAATGTTTCTAGTGTTTCTTCCTTTTCCAACATAAAAAAAAGACATAAATGGAGAGTTAATATCCATTTTAATACAGGCGTTAATTAGGAATGTAATGTTTCTGAAAGGTATAAAACAAATTTGCCAAGCACATTAAGGATATACTGGTATATATAAAAAAAACTCTCATCACTTTTTTTATGCCAGTAAACTATGTTGAAAGAATCTTTAGTAACAAAGCCTCTATTGATACCTTCTAAATATCTTCTTGTGAGGCCAAGGATAAGATATACTTCCAGATACAGCAGGCATATTAACCTGGAATTTTGCCATTGCTTTTCAGAATGGTGTTAAATGTTTTACTTCCATTTATGTCATTGTCTTCTGGGTTTCTCCTCATAAAACTATCCTGCCATCTAGAAGAAAATATGTTTAACAAAGAAATTAGTAAATAAGGGAAATGTTAATCAGTTTGTCAAAGAAGATGATAATTCATAGAACACAATTACTGAGAGCATAGAGCATTTTAAGGGGGTTGTAAAAGAGGACTGAGAAATGTGCAAGAAATACTTAGAAGTACAGTTTAAACAAACAGTATAAAATCTTGCACAAGGTTTCCAAAATTATATGACATCTACTATTTTCAAAGAATATAGACAAGTTCACGTGTTATTGTTCTTCTTTGTCATTATTATTATTACTATTAAGTTTTAATGATCCACTGGGCTACAGGAAAAATAATTTGTATTCATTTTAACTCATTTAATTCTATTCCTGTTTTTTAATTTGTGTTTTATAATGTACATAATACATTAATATGGTTACATAATTTGTAAGTGAATAAATGTGTATTGGATTAAGGTACTCAAAGTTTTGTTTTTTGTTTTTTGTTTTTTCTTGTGGAGCCATGCTCGAAACATTTAGAGGATGACTTTAGAGAGTTATAAGTCATCAGTTAACATAAATCATAAAAAGAAAAATTAGAATAAAGCAATAGTCTGAACATTTAAAATTGGATTGACATATTGCATTGGAATTACAAAAAATCAGAAATGAAGTGGAAAACTGTTTCTGTTTTTGAGGAAATGAATGAGAAAGTGTGAGCCTTGGGTGACATATTGGTAAAGTGTGCAAATCCAGTAGTTTTCAGGATTAAGTATAGGGGCAAAAGGAGCATAAATTCATGAAAATGTTTCCTACATCAATTTTTGTGTCACAAAATACATGAAATAAATTGGGAATGACAACATAGCCAAGAAAAGCAAACTTAGGATGATTCAAAAAGGCAATGGATAAAGGCAATGACAGCAAAAGAGGCACAGAGAGAGCACGCACCCTTCTTCTTTGAAAGTTATCAAAATGCCAGAACTTGTCATTTTTACTTAAAATTAAATAAGATCAAATCCAGAGTATCTTCCAAAAATGTTTCTGTCCTTGACCTTGCATTCCCCTACCTTACTAACTCTTCCTTCTTTCCTGTGTGTCTCCCTTTTACTCTTAGTCTACTTTCTGGACCAAAGACTTATAGAAGAAATTCCTACCCAAGTCTACATTCTCCCCCCCTCAGCAAGCTGGTCTCAACTAAGAAGCATAATAATAATAATAATAATAATAATAATAATAATAGCAGTAGCAACTAACACTGTGAGCCCTTACATTCAGGAACTTGTTTAAAGCAGATTTAATTACCCCATTTTATAGGGTTAAATTGAGGTACATATTGCTTAAATAGTCAACTATTACGGGCAAGGCCAAGATTCATACCCAGGTATTATGGCTCCAGTACCTTTACTCTTGACTACAATGCAATATTATCTAACAACATGCCACATAATATACAAATGGTTTAAATGGATTCCCCATTTAATCTTTTCTTTGTACTCCCATTCCTAGGATCCTAACATTCTAGAACCTTTGTTGGATTAAGTAATAGTATCGTTAGTAGATTAAACCCAACATATGGCCTTTCAAGTGTAAGGGAATGGAATAAGAAGAACAGGGAACTACTCCAGTTACAGATGTTATTGCTATGCATTCAGATGTAGGTGAAGAAGAAATTGCAAAGTTGGCACTGCTTCTTATCCTTTGTACATCTAAAGGCTGTGCTCGGCAGTGTAACCACTAAGCAAAGCCTGGCACAGCTGTTCATTCTTTCTCATCGTCTTTTATCTATGTAGTGCTTCCTCTTAAAGTGAGTCTTTGAAATTCTGAAAGCCAAGTGCTTCATTTCCCATCATTCCACACCTAAGCCAAGTTTCAAAATTGGCTTTGATGTGTATTTAAAGTGTCTTGGCATTCTGCTGCCATCATTCCCTGGATCCGTCCCACTCTGTGAAACTGTGATATGATCATCTCTGTCCCAAAGGAAGAGACTAGCTACATATGGAACCATGATTATATCCTTCTACAACTTTGTGTTGTTCATGGGTTACACTGATGAGTGCTGGACAGTACAATGTGAATGGGTAAGAGTTACACGTTTTGAAATCATGCAGGAGTAATGTAGCCAGACTTTTTTTAATTCATAGACCTTCAACATTATGGTTTTAGTTCTGAAGTTTCCTTCTCACCATAGATCACAATGGCTGCCTAACTTAAACACTGCCAGATTCAAATGCTTTATTTTCGAAGTTTGTAGAACAGGCTTAACATGATATATATTTGTATTCTAGATAATGCTGTTTGGTGGGCATTGTCATATTTGGTGAGTCATTCTCAGTTAATTCGTAAGGGATTTATGGATTTGATGGTTTCTTCTCTTTCCAACTGATAGACTATTTGAGAGCTTGAATAGCTTTCATGATATAAACTCAAATAGAAATTGATTTATAGTTAATCATTCACCTGTGACTGCATGTCCTAATGGCTTGGTTGTTATTAAAATATGTAACAACAGGGGCGCCTGGGTGGCTCAGTCGTTAAGTGTCTGCCTTTGGCTCAGAGCATGATCCTGGCGTTCTGGGATCGAGCCCCACATCAGGCTCCTCCGCTGGCAGCCTGCTTTTCCTCTCCTGCTCCCCCTGCTTGTGTTCCCTCTCTCACTGGCTGTCTCTCTCTCTGTCAAATAAATAAATAAATAATCTTTAAAAAAAATTTAAAAATTAAAAAATTAAATATGTAACAACAATAATAGTAAAAACAAACACCTAACTCCTACCCTCCACTCTATCCATAGAATGTAAATATATGAAAATTTCTCATAAGCTATAGGAGTCTACAGTGAATATGCTCCAGTTTTTCACGTGCTACATGAGGCATTGCTCAAAAAATTATCTCAGATTTCGTATCTTTTTGGCTTTACTAGGTTGGTTGGCTTTTTGAATTACAGGATATCTAACCGTAAGCTGGGGCATCTAAAATCTCAGAATTTCTCCCAAATGTCTCTTTCAGATTCTCATCTCAAGTATAAAATAATGAAATGGGAAGATTAATGGTGGAAGGAACCTTGGAGAGCATCTTAGTATCTACATTCTAGAAATGAAAAAAAAGAAAGATTCTTCTTCCTTTTTTTTTTTTTTTTTTTTTTTTGAGAGAGAGAGAGAGGTGGTGGGGAGGAGCAGAGGGAGAGAGAGGTCTTACGCAGGTTCCACACCCAGCATGGAGCCTCACAACCCTGAGATCATGACCTGAACTGAAATCAAGAGTAGAAAGCTTAGAATGACAACAAAGAAAGATTCTATAACAATTCAGTGCTTGCTTAATGTAGTACACTGCTATGAATGTAGTAAAGAAAAGTATGCCTGAGGAGACTGTGCCAGGCAGCTATGTTTTGCTCTGCATATCTACCCTCTACCCTTCACCCTGCCCTCTGTCCCAAGCTTAACCTATATGGATTACATTCACCACTCCCAGACCCATGGCCTCCAATGGGGACTGCCAATGGAGAGCCTTGGCAGGGGATCAATCAGAAAGAGGTAGGAGAAAAGAGAGTGACAAAGGTGTTATTCCCCTGGCCCCCTAGATTTGCGGGATCCTCTGACCAACTCCTCAGATTGACCATAGTCCACTCTTCCTCTCAGTGTGTGCCCTCCCCAGCCAGAATCCAATGACCTCATCCTTTCCTCTCTTCTTAGTCTCTGGGGGGGTGGCAGCTTTGTTGTTGCTGGCCCTGTGCTCCTCCGCTATGCCTTGGGCTTTCCTTACATCCCGCCCAGACTTTTATAATTAGTCCCCTTGTAAATAAATCCTCCTTAACTTATTCTGAGTGTGCTGTTTCCTTTTGGAACGTTAACTAATACAGAGATGTCAACTCCGATCTCAAGAAGTGTATAATTTAGCTGTTCAGAAATAGTAGACTTGAGATTGGAATTCAAGTCTCCTAACTCCTGAGAGATCCTTTAAGTAGCCCCATATGGCCCACAGACCAGTTTAAACTGATCTTAAACAGCTTTAAGAACTTAAACCTAACAAGTAGACTGGTATGCATAGTTTGGCAGGTAAGGAATTTTTTTTTTAAGTCTACTGCTAATATTTAAAAATTAAGAAAGTTCATATAAAGTATTTGGACTTTTGATGGGATTTTGCTACTATATGTCAGAGTACTCTGTTGTGTGGGACTTTTTTCTAACATCCTCATCATTTTTCCTTGTCTTACTCCCCACTTACTGGTCCTACTAGGTATTGACTTTGCAAACCTTCCCTTGGTGTATTTTCTCTTCCTGAGATATGTGTACTCGAGAGGGATCAAAAATGTTAAAAAATGGAGTGCTGAGATGAGCCCTGGGTGTTATACGAAACTAACGAATCATTGAACATTATATCAAAAACTAATGATGTACTATATGTTGGCTAATTGAACTGAAATTTTAAAAAGGTATTAAAAAAACCCGAAGATGTTAAAAAATGGAAATGATCTTCTACTGTAGAATACTGGGTATCAGTAGTTACAAAAGTGCTGGAGAGTGGATTTTTGTTTGTTTATATTTGCTTTGTTTGTTGGTTGTTTTTACCAGGGAAGAAGAGCAGCAGGTCTTCTGATGGCCTTGAAATTGAACAGTGTCTAAAGGTTCCTATTCTGGGCATCAGTCCTAAGAGACTGTGGCTTTTCAGAACTCATTCCAAAGCTATGCTATGGTGTTGATTGTGTGTCCTTACAAGCCTTTTTCCCCTGTCATCAGCATTTTCCAGCTCTTCTTTCAGCTCCACATACGGCTGTTCTGGCATTGTGGTCATCTTCCCATTGAACGTACTTATCATGACTACTGGTAATAAAAGAAACAATATAACACAATAGAAAATTCTTAACCCAGAATGTCCAAAAAGCACACCTGTTTCAGCTTAATAATATTACTGAATCGTAAGTGTCTTAACTCCAAAAGAACACAATGATCAAAAAAGAGCCTTGTTCCTGTTCCAACATCTGCCAGAGGCATTCTCTTGGATTCCCCCCCGCCTCAATTATATGGATTGAAGAATGGGGTTATAATGTACATTTATACAAATGCAATTCAGTCTTTAAAATATTATTACCCTTGAACATATGTTAATGACTGAGAACCCGCTTTAGTTATGCAATATCAGTATGGGTTTCATGATATCACTGCAATCATCTGCTGTAATCCATAAAAGTCTCTGTATTTTTGCAGATTGCTTTGCTGGGAGTTTATCATACTCAGCTCATGCTAATCGTCATGCTACTCCTCTCCTGAGCAAATTGATTACCATGATATTATTTCTAAAGTTTACAATTATTTTAAAATTTCTATGTAAATATTGGGTACAAGCAATATTTGGTGTCCTAGATGAACAAATATCTACATATTTTGTTTGCTAGAATTGTCTATAGCTATTGCCTTTACTCATGCTATCATCAGCAATAAAATGGCTCCACTTAATTTATGGAAACTATTAGGAAACAGGAAATTTTTATATTTAATATCAATGTTAAGAAAAAGATCGTCTCTAGAAAAAAGCTACTTATAAGACTATCTAAATAATAAGGAAAATCTCTATAAAATTTATATCAATTTTATATAAGAAGATAGGTTCTTTTCAGGAAGTTAGTGCTAAGATTATGTCTGCTTAAAAATAAAGGCTTCAGCTTTATTTGACAGACCTAACAATAATTAGGGAAAAAAAATGTTTTCCAGTATACTTTTATTGTTTGCTATAGTCTACTTTGAATTTTTTGACAATGTTAGCATTCTCTTCTTAAATATATTCTTCCCGTTTTAAGTCCAGAGAGTGCAATTTAGGTACTGGATCATAGCAATGTTGCCCTCTGACTCTTGCTCAAAATAAGATTATATGTAATTACTTTTGCATTTTGCGGTAGGGCATTTGTTATTTTCTTAATTAAATTGCCATTTGTCCGCCAACGTGTTGTGAGAACCTAACAGACACAGACTAGATTTTCAACAAATACTAAACGAATGAACAGCTCAATGAATGAATTCCAAATATCACAAAATATTTTGACCAGAAATATCACTATCCCATTTACATCACAATGTGTAATCATAATATTTAAGGTTTTCAAAATGAAAACTCTCAACAAGAACATAATGTCATTATTTTACAATAAAACCCAATTCTCTGTATAAGCTATAGCCACTTTCTCTTATTATTTTCTCTAGAAATGAGTAGGCAATGGAGTAGCAATAGTGTTTTTTTGAAGAGCACATTTCTAATGCCTTTTGTGCAAAGTTGCCTCCTCTTTTCCCTGGTCCTTAATGTGTACCTGGTGTTTGCTCAAGTTTAGATAAAAATGGGGGAAATGCCCAGTAACAGACCATGGTCTCAGCCTTCCTCCTAAAGCTGGGTCTCCACTTTCATCTTACATTGCTTGCATTAACAAGATATTGATTATGACGGAATGTACCAATTCCAAAACAAGCCTGATCAAACTCTTGTTCTGAGATTTCACAATTAAGTGAACTGGAAATATCATCAGAACCAGAGAGTAGCATCAGAACCAGTCAAATCTGACTTTGTGGGTGTCAGTGGGATTGAAAAGATGGATAAATTGTTTGGGCTAATAGAATATGAGTATTTTAGGCTGGAAGTCACTTTAAATATTATCTAGATCACCTCCCGTATTTTACAGATGAAGTAGTTGAGCCATAGGAACAGTAAGACACAAGTATAATTTCACCCAACCAATTAGCGGCAGCATAGTCTAAACTATATCTGAGGTCTTCTGTTTACAAGATCACAAGTCAGCATTTTTTCACGATTTTAGCTCTGTGAAAAAATGCTGAAAAAGGAAAACAAAAACTGGAGCCATCACCTATCCCAACTTCAAGTTATATTACAAAGCTGTAGTGATCAAAACAGTATGGTACTGGCACAAAAATAGACACATAAATCACTGGAACAGAATAGAAAATCCAGACAGGAACCCATAACTATATGGTCCATTAATCTTTTACAAAGCAGGAAAGAATATCCAATGGGAAAAAAACCAATCTCTTCAATGAATGGGGTTAGGAAAACTGGACAGCTACATGCAAAAGAATGAAACTAAAACTAGACCATTTTCTTACACTATCTACAAAAATAAATTCAAAATGTATGAAAGACCTAAATGCGAGACAGGAAACCATCAAAGTCCTGGAGAAGAATGCAGGCAGTAACCTCTTTGACATTGGCCATAGCAACTTCTTTCTAGATATGTCTTGAGGAAAGGGAAACAAAAGCAAAAATGAACTATTAGGACTTCATCAAAATAAAAATGGTCTGCACAGTAAAGGAAACAATCAGCAAAACTGGAAGTCAACCTATGGGATGAGAGAAGATATTTGCAAATGACATATCTGATAAAGGGTCAGCGCCGAGAAAATATGAAGAACTTATAAAACTCAACACCTAAAAAATGAATAATCCAATTAAAAAATGGGCAGAAGACATAAATAGACATTTTTCCAAAGAAGACTACAGATGACCAAGAGACACATGAAAAGATGCTTAACATCACTCACCATCAGGGAAATGCAAATCAAAACTACAATGAGGTATCACTCACACCTGTCAGAATGGCTAAAATCAACAACACAAGAAACAACAGTACTGGTGACGATGTGGAGAAAGGGGAACCCTCTTACACTGTTGGTGGGAATGCAAACTGGCGCGGCCACTCTGGAAAGCAGTATGGGGTTTCCTCAAAAAGTTAAAAATAAAACTATTCTATGATCCAGCAATTACACTACTAGGTATTTACCCAAAGAATACAAAAATTCTAATTCAAAGGGATATATGCATCCTGATGTTTATAACAGCATTATCTGCAATAGCCAAATTATGGAAACACCGCAGGTGTCCATCAAATGATGAATAGATAAAGATGTGGTACACACATGCACGCTCACACACACACAATGAATATTACCCAGCCATAAAAAAGAATAAAATCTTGCCATTTGCAATGACATGGATGGAGCTGGAGAGTATTATGCTAAGCAAAATACGTCTGTCAGAGAAAAGATAAATACCATATGATTTCACATATGTGGAATTTAAGAAATAAAACAAATGAGAACAAAGGGAAAAAAGAGAGAGAGAGAGAAGCAAACCAAAACAGGCTCTTCATTACAGAGAACAAACTGATGGTTACTAGAATGGTGGTGGGTGGAGGGATGGGTTAAATAGATGATGGAGATTAAGGTATGCACTTGTTGTGACGAGCACCAGGTGTTGTATGGAAGTATCGAAACACTTTATTGTATATATGAAACTAATATTACACTGTATGTTAACCAACTGGAATTTAAATAAAAACTTAAAAAAAATGTTCACATGTCTTGAAGTCACTTATATAAAATGGCTACATAAAAAATTGCAAATAATTGCAAATTCACCATTAAAAACTTTATTGTTGGGGCACCTGGGTGGCACAGCGGTTAAGCGTCTGCCTTTGGCTCAGGGCGTGATCCCGGCATTGTGGGATCGAGCCTCACGTCAGGCTCCTCTGCTATGAGCCTGCTTCTTCCTCTCCCACTCCCCCTGCTTGTGTTCCCTCTCTCGGTGGCTCTCTATCTCTGTCAAATAAATAAATAAAATCTTAAAAAAAAAAAAAGAATCAAAACTGTTTAAAAAAAAAAAACTTTATTGTTTATTACTTTTTTAAAAATGTTGAACTATCACAGATTAAATGTAAAACCCTTCTTAATTAGTACACAAAGTACACAAAATTAATCAGTTCTTAGGAAAGATAGTATCAAACAGGCAAAATGGCAAACTTTCATTAGATTATTAAATGCAACTGGCAATTTTTATCTTTGGTTTACAATAAGGAAATATGTAGCAAGAAAGAGTTGGTAATTTTTTTAACCCTCTAAATTTGAGGAATGAAAAAAAACACAATGAGAAGAGAGGAAACAAGGCAAAAAAATATATATAGAAAGCTCCAGTTAATAAATTGTCAGCCACAGTTGACCTTTGAACAATGTGGGGGGTTAGGGGTGTCAACCTCTTGCAGTCAGAAATTCTTGTATAACTTTCGACTCCCCAAAAACTTAACTACTAATACCCTACTGTTGATGAGAAGCCTTACTAATGACATAACAGTTAATTAACACACGTTGTGTATGTTATATATATTATATACTGTATTTTTACAATAAAGCAAGCTAGAGAAAAGAAACTATTAAGAAAATCATAAGAGAAAATACATCTACAATACTATACCATAAAAAATCCATTTATTACTGGACTGGCACAGTTCCCACCCATGTTGTTCAAGGGTCAACTGTATTAATATATAGTGCTAATTAAAGATTGTAATGGATTGTCAAAAATTTCTAGTTACTAGACTGCTGGGTTCACACCTCAATGAATAAAAGGACTCAAATGATCTTTGAGTGAAAACCCACAATGATTGTGATGCAAAAGACTTTTAAATTTGTGTGAATTTAGTAACAAATTCCCCCCAAAAAGGTCTTTATTCCTACTGAAAAAAAAACTGGTATTTATATTTTAATAGTAAAATGTTTTAAGCCTGTCAAACCCCTGATCAGTTTTAATAACAATGAATTTTGGTCGAATATATTGGTATCACTGACAATGTCATTCAGTTTAGACACCCTGTCTCAGATTCAAGGGCCTAATCCCACCAGTAAAAAAATGAAATCAATAATACAAGGTAAACCTTAGTGTGCGGTTAGTAAAATTCAAAGGAAAACATTTAGTGTCCTTCATAAATCTCCCAAACTGTTTCATTTTTCATTTGTAACAGAAAATAAAGCCTTCAGCAAGTCTGCCAATGCAGATGATAAACTATCACTCGGTCTAATTTGCACTGGAAATAATTACGCAGTCAGTTTGGCATTTATTTTAATCAGTTCTTGAACCTGGAAGCTAAACCATCTTTCCACTGGGATTTCTGTAGTAGTTGCTACCCTGTAGCTCTTCTAGACAATTTGCACAACATGCAGGCTAAGGCACCAAATGCAATGTTAGCTAATGAGTCAGGAATAATGGATAAACCGATGGAATTGAAAATGACACTGACAAGGAGAACATCTTTTGGGGTATCTCTTCTAGATCTCTCTTTGTGGATGTAACAATAGTGACTGAATATCGACTTAGTTCACAAATCCAGACTCATTTAATTCAACACAAAATTGTATTTTAATAGGTTCCAATAAGACCAAGATGGAAGTTATCTCTGTCTGCCCTTGAGGGAAGGGAACATTCTAACAAGAGAAGGCACTCTAGCACTGAGGGTCCTAAATCATTTTCCCACTGAATTCCTTTGGGTGTCTACAGGATTTTATCAAAGATTTTCCATGCATTTCATTTTTTACTAGAACTGTATGACCAGAGGAAGCATACAAATGCTGAATTTAAGGTATGCAATGAGTTGCCCCTTCAGTGTAAACATTTTCAAGAGTTACATCAAATCCAAATGCTTTAATTCCAACTATAATGAATTTAATTTTGATACCTAAATTTCATGGCAATTGCAAAAAAAGGATATTTCACATACTAAATTTAAACTTTCAAAGAAATTAATTTTATTCAGTTGTTTGGAAGTTTCCTGATTTTGCTTTGACTAAATACTATTCTTTCCACCATAACTGCCTAGTACGACCATTCTGTTCAGTACCTATTAAAGCAAATATTGGGGCACCTGGGTGGCTCAGTTGGTTAAGCGACAGACTGACTCCTGACCTCAGCTGAGGTCTCCATTACAGAGTCATGAGTTCAAGCCCCACATGGGGTCCCACGCTAGGCACAGACCCTGCTTAAAAATAAATAAATAAACAAACAAACAAATAAATAAATAAAGTGCTGGGGGGGGAATTGATGAATCCAGATTTCCATATCCAACAAAAAAATCTTTAAAAAAAAATAAATCTCATGCTAAATAGACATATCAGTTTATATAATTAAAACATAATAATTCTGGTAGCAGATAGAGTGAAAGATACAAGATCTCCTAGAAAAACCTTACTAATTTGATATTGAGCTGGAGTAGATTAAAATTCAGTCTTTTTTAATTTAAAAGAAAGTGACTTAATTTTCATTGCTTTTCAAAAAATACACAGTAAAATAAACATGGCTAATAGAGTATTGCCAATTAGCAGTTCTTTGTAATTAACATAAATGGATAAATATAAAGGATTTGTAGTAAAAAATTTTTTTTTGCAACAAGATATTTCCAAAGCTCTGCATATGTCCATGTTTAACTTGGGTGTAGCACACTATATGTATTATTTATTTGCATATGTGCTATTAATTTTCCTTTCATTCTTGTTATTGACATCAGTCTGTACATCTAATGTATGTATAAATACCAATATTAATATCTATCTATTGAGCCTCTTGAAAAAGTCCTTTATTCATAGTAGCAAAAATAAATTTGAAAACAAATCCTTTATGGATAGATATTACTGAATGTGAACTAGAGGTCAGACTCTGCTAAACTCATCACAATTCACCATTTTGAAATGATAGTTACTAAGGCGAGAAGACAATTATGCAGAGTTTAATCAGATGGGAATACGTGAGTTAACTGGAGGAAAAAAAAACTGAAATATAATCAGCAATTCAGATGCAAGGGCTTTTTAGCATTTTAAAATAATAACTATAAAGCTACTCTTTCTGTTGACTTTTAATTTGCACTTCTCTGGAAGCCTGATTATATCCTAGGCTTTTTTTTATTGATTGCTGACCTTTTCCTCGCATTTGATGTCAAATACCATGCAATGAATGTATCATCAATGTAACAAGGCCAGAAACAGATCAGTAAATTGAATGTGACCATGAGAAATAGATCTAATTCTTGGCTTAGCTTAGACTAGAGGAGTCTTACTTATAATCTTCTTTTATTCCATTTCATTTTTCCTAGTATATTCATTTACCAATTCATGATTAGCAATCAAAACAGTGATGATTTTATTATCACCAAAACTTTTGTTTCAATGTTTTTTTTTTCTTTTTTTTTTTAAGATTTTATTTATTTATTTGACAGAAAGAGAGACAGCCAGTGAAGAGAGGGAACACAAGCAGGGGGAGTGGGAGAGAAAGAAGCAGTCTCCCAGGGGAGCAGGGAGCCCAATGTGGGGCTGGATCCCCGACTCTGGGATCATGCCCTGAGCCGAAGGCTGACGCTTAGCAACTGAGCCACCCAGGCGCCCCTGTTTCAACAATATAGTCTTTTGATTGTGAAAAGCTATTGTCAGGTCAAGTCCTTTTTATGCCTCAGATTTTGGAACACATTAATTTTTAAGATTAACTCTAAGGCCATCTACTAAAGGTGCTATCTAGTTGAGAGGGAAGAAATGGCTAAAGTGTCTTAAATTTCTATTATGTTAAATATCCCATATGGAGCAATGATAAGCAACTGAAATAGACATATGAGACAATATATTTTTGGTATATTCAACCTATGATATAATTCTTATGAATGTCTCAAATATTAATATGATGATATAATATGAAATAGTTTAAGATCTAGTTAGTAAGGCTGGAAGATAAATCAATAGTGAACTATGAATTGTCACTTTATCTAATGGTACAATAGTTAACATTATTATAAAATCTAGAGATGTTTTCTGTCTTTATATACGTTGAGACTCTCCTACCTCTCATGGGAAAGGGACAATATTAATGTCCTTATTTAACTCACTGTGCTATGTGTAATATACATGTGACTTTTAAACTTGCAATTACAAAGAGAACAATCTGCTACAAAAGAGTACCAAGAACCCCTTCCTGTTCAGATTCCAAAAGGGAAAACTCAGAAGATCTTATCAGTACATAACCAAGCCCCTCTGGTTCTCATTTGGAGTTATGGGATCAATCATTTGATTGAATTGGCACACCAGCTCTCTCTCTCGCTCTCTTTCTATGTATATGTATATGTACATATACATATATATACATATGTGTATATATATATACATATGTGTGTGTGTGTGTGTGTGTAAAAAAATCTGGTTTAAGACTGTGATTATATTGCTTAATATTATAACATGACAGACTTGAAAACATTGAAAAATTAGCTTTTGTTTTCTTTGTTGTTTTTATTTTGTTTTCTTTGTTGTTTTCAGGGCCATGCAATAGTATTCAAAATTCTCCCAGCATGTGATAGTGATTTTTTCACAATTTCTTTCTCAAACCTAGCTGTCCATTGGGATCACCTGGAAAACCTTAAAAACTGCTGATATCTGATTTCTACTGCCAGAAATGATGATGTAATTTGGATGGCAGCCTGGACATTGGGTCTAATACTAGCTCCTCCATGTGATTGTAATGGGCAGCGGACCTGGCATCCTCGGTGTATATAAATATGATATTCTCATTACAACTCACTGCTGGATTGCCACCAAACTTTTTAAATCATTCCTTTACCGAAAGATTGTTTCTCTTCCTCTCTCTCTCCTCTCTTACTGCAGAACTTTCTGTCAAAACCGAAATGTGCCTTATCAAAAAAATCAGTTACCCTGCTACATATATTCTAATTTTTGTAAACATGTACCTTTTCCATACATGTTAAAGGCAAGGACAATAGCTTTTAGTAGTGTTTATTTTTGTTAAAAGAAACTGATGGAATTGAAGGTTAAATCGCCTTCTGATTGCACAGATTAAACAAAAAAGTATTACATATTTCAGCTTTACAAAGCATCTTATTGATTTAAAAAGATCCATACTATAGATAAAGTTCATGATACAACATATATGTAATAAGGAGACTAAAATATTTATTTTACATATCTACAACATGTATTCTCATATTTCTAGATCAACCACAAATCATACAGGAAAATATTTAGGTACATGGGAAAGCTTCAAAACATAAAAAATTAACAGTTTGAAAAAAAAATCACATGTGAAAGCTCATTAAATAATAACCTTGACAAATAAATAGTTCATCAGTTTTACTTATTAGCTGCTGCCATGCATTTCTGGCATTCCATTCTAAGCAAGGGTCAGCATGCAGGGTATAATTTCATACTATGAGACTGTCAAAACTATGGGGCTGATTTTATAAGTGAAATGTCACAATATCTTGCCCTCTTTCAAAGGAGATCACTCATGGCTGCTAAACTGTTTCCATGAAAATTACCCCCCCCCAAAAAAAAGCACCTTTCTGAAGTGTTACTGTGAAGGTTCAGTGGCAACTATTTTTTTTAACTTTTTAATTTTGAAGGGATTTTGTTGGGGATGGGCTGGGGGATGGGCTGGGGAGTGGAGGGTAAACTTGAAGCCCTTTTCTGTTTTAAAAAGTAATGATTCAGTGATGTATACTGTATCACCAGTCTTTGGAGAACCATGGGGAATTAAAACTACAAGTGGCCTGGGATTTAAATACAAATCGCCCTCCTGGATATGCGTACATCTTGAAAACCTGAAAAGCGATTCCCAAAGAAGGTCCTGATACTTAGGACAGCTTGGTGGGTTTGATCAAAGCAGAAAGCATATATTTTCAAGTAACAAAATAGCAATGGCAGGCTCGAGTCTTCCAAGCAATCGAATCTGTAAAGCAGATGGTTACGAGTCAGTCTCGTTTGGAGAGTCTGAGTTCTAACTCAGGCTGTGCTTGCTGGATTTGCTGGCTCTTTTCCGCTCTCTGTGGTGCTGGGCTGGCTTGGCAGGCGACATGCTCTCAAAGTTGTGACTGGATTCGTTGTGCTGCCGCGTGTACCTCTTGCACTTGCAGGCGGTGACCACTGTGATTTTGTAGGTGCGCGTGCTGCCATCTTGGCACTGCAGCTGGATTCTCTGGGTGCGCGTTTTGTCATTGACACACCTCCATTCCTGAGAGCTCCTCCTGCTCCAGTACTTTGTTCCGTAGCCTCCTCCAATCCAGTTGGGGAGCACCGGCAGGGGCAAGCACTCGCCAGCACACACCAGCTCTTTCAGAGGGCTGATGCTGGTGCACTGGCCGTCAGAGATGTATTTGGTGGAACGCAGTTCCCGGCAACCCACTTGAACTCGAGCTGCAGGAAACAGAAAAGAAGGTGCGTTAAAGACAACAAGCAAATGAACACTCTGAATGAAAGAAAGAAAGAAAGAAAGAAAGAAAGAAAGAAAGAAAGAAAGAAAGAAAGAAATTGTACCCAAATGATAGCAAATTGTTAAATAGAAAAGGAAACCCCTATATTATTTTCACAATGCAAAAATCTGCCTGGATGGTGATAGAGACACTTTCATGAAAATTATATCAGTTACATGCCTATACATTTTTTTGAAACAAAATAACCTAGGCCTGATTTCTGTTTTCATGGATAATATTAGCTAACAGCTTACTAAAGTATTTGAAAATCCCATTTCTTTTAGACTTACACCCCAGTAAGGGTTAAGCAGCTCTTACACTTGTGTAACATATGCATTCTTCAGTAAGCTAAAAAAGAGTAGACTTTAACGTTCTTTTTCTCACAGGTCATATCAGTTAATACCTGCAAGTGCTTTTAATTAGGGTTTTTTTTTAATCTACTGGGAAAATGTGGAAAGTATTTAAATATTGTGTACAATGCATATGCTCTCTACAATATTTTGTTTCAACTAAAAATTCAGCTGCAGAGAATCATACGTACATATGTGTACAAAGTCTGACATTTTGCATATCAAACTCAATAACTACATTTTAAACATAAATTCCCAAGCTATCTTTTAAAAACAAATATTAAAATGTTTGAAATGCAACATGTCACTACAACTCAAAATTTGAAGAATATAAAAGCCCCCAAATCAGGAACGTATGGTTGCCATAACAACTTGGCTACATTTCCATGAATTTTATGGCAGAAAAATGCCTAACATGTCTGATTTACAACTGCAAAAGGAGCCATGGTGCTCGTTTCCTGAACATTGGTCATGGCAAACTTTTTGTTTAGTTACTTGAATTTGGTAAGTATGTTCTCTAATTGGCTGTTTCTGGTTATGTGCCTTATGTAATTAAAGCAAAAATTAATCTTGAAACATTTGAGGTTTCCTTTCCATGACTTTGTTATCTAAACTCAAGGAGAATCGCCTATAACAAACTTGAAAAGAAATCAAAGCTTGTTAACCAGAAAAAAAGAATGTTTATAAGTACAGACTGCCGAAATCCGAAAGATTAAAAACTACAGGGAACATTGACGTAGCCTTGCACTGAAGTGGAAAACCGAGAGCTAATCTGAAGGAGATACTGACTTGGGAATTGTACTTTGTCTCTCTGCCTCAGTACTTCGGAGGCGAGAGATGTAGCCTAAAGGGATGTAGTAGTTGTAAAACAATGTATGTAGATGTACGCACGTCTGTACACAGTGCGGGAGTAAAATGAAACAGCAAACGCGTTGGCTGGTCAGTGAGCTCTGCCAGTGTGACTCTGATTCCAGCTTCCCTTCTGGCATCTGCCTTACAAATGCACCTGGAAACAGCCAGAGATGAGTTTGCCTTGCCTCGCGTTTTGTTCCCATGTACATAGAGACTCAGCATTTTTGCAGTGACAGCTCATTGACAATGAGTACCCACCACATTGCTCGGTAATCTAATAATAATCAGAGCCTTCTTGTGTACCCAAAAGCAACTCTCTTCATGGAAGTGAAAACACCTTGGTTTTCTTAGAAAGACATTAATACTCCTACTTGCTTTTTAAAGGTAGAAGCTACTTTTAGCAGTTGAAAGGAGTTGAGGTGGAGCAAAAGATGTGTGTCAGATTTCCTGTGCACTGTTTCTCTGTGTCTCTCTTAAAACCTGATTGTTAGCATATGAACTTTTCTTGAAGGAAAGAAGTGAAGCAAAAGTTAGGAGAAGAAATTTGAATCCCTCTAAGTAGTGGTTCATTAGTGTGTCAGTTGAGCAAACAGAAAAGAAAACAAATACTCGCTCTACAAAATATTTTTGTACTGTTATTACTTTAAATCTCTTAAGTTATAAAAGTTTCCCCAGTCTTTCCCAGAAATATACAATTACCCAAATCTTGATCTGGTTAATAAGTAAGTATCTCAGAAAAATATGATTCTCCAGTATTTTCGGTTATATCTCTCTTTTACACTGATTATCATTAAAACTCTCAACTATTTCACTGGACATATTTTAGAAATCTGTGTGAGCCATTTTTTCCCCCCGGAAAGCCTGTGATTTCCTATACATACTTTGCTTAGTTATGTTTATACCCTTTACCACAATTGTACATGTCCTGAAATACACAGAAAACAACCTGAATTTAAGCTATCTAGAACAACACTTTTTAAAAAAATTCTCATTTTGCACGATTTTTAAAAAGCAACAGTTTAATTCCTAGAAACATCTTCTTTTTTGGATGTTTGCTAGAACTTAAGTCCACGCCTGCATTATCCAGCCACTGCTTTAGTTATATTAACTTTGTAGGGAAGAATGCCAATCTCCACATGCAGTAGATTACTCCCAGCTTGTTTAGCAAAATATACAAGGTTCAGGTTAGTTAGCACTGAAACAATTCTATAGGAATGTGAGCTAATGCTACCAAAAAAGAAGAAAAAAACCAAATCCAGGCAAGTAAAACACACTTACTGTTCCGATCCAGTCCAGTGTTACTGAAATGCCTGCCTCCATTTCTGGCTTGATTCATCGTGCTGTTGCTGCTGGGGTGTGCTGGAACAGGTTTAACCACATGTGAATAAAGGATTTCTGTGGCATCATTTTTAAAAGCCAAACAGCTTTTCATTAGGATGCACACAAGGGGAATGAGATAGAAATGAATGGCAGGAGGAAGCATGGCGAGAGAGGATTTGCTTGGCTGGAGAGCTGGTTAATTCCTTTCCTTCTGCTTCTGCACTGTAACTGTGAAATTCCTCCTCAAGGTTCCCTTTATATATCCAGTGAGGTTTGGCGTTCATTCAGGTGTAAAGTTGTATAGAGCTTCAGAGTGAAAACACAGAGAAGGGGTGGGATCCCTACATGACCCTGCAAAAGAATTTTACCAATGGAAGAGGAGACTACAGAAAAGGAGGAGCTTGGTATACAAATTGCCTGAAATTTCAGAGTTGTACTTCGTCCGTTTCTGGGAGCTAAAGCAGCCAGGCACATTCTATAGCAACTCCAGACCATCTCCCTCTGCCACTTCCTCTCCGGAATCTAGTTCACATTCGGGTTTAATTTAAATGAGAATACACTGCTGTCCATTTGAAGAGATTTACATTCCCACGGTTGTTTTGTACTCCCCTCAGATTCTGAAGTATCGCGGGTGGGGAGCGGTTTCGTCCCAGATAATAGGAGGAATTCGTGTGAGTTGTGCGGGACTTGCGCGAAGCACCTATTAGACATATTTTGTTTCTCAAGAAGCAAACCAACATATTTTTTTTCCTTTAAAGTATAAGGCATACGGAGCTCAAATCTGCCCCCTGGACACACTTAAATAATGCAGCTTTGATCTGCGTGAACCGCTGCTCTGCTAGGTAAATTATTGCCAGGGGTCTGTGTGGAGAATAATGAGCAGCGCTCTTTCTGCATTAAAATAACTACTAACGATTTTCATCTGAAAAATATGTCACAGTCGTGAACATTCACAGCATGGTTTTGCATGGAAAAAAAGCCATTTCTGACAGATTATTGTTTAGCAAACTCAAAATAATTTTGCTAGGTTTTTCATGTGCTGCGTAACACACGTTCTACCTGTATTTACTAAGCACTTTGTTCATTACTTCCTTTGACTCTGCTGCCCACGTAAGAAATTAGTACTTTCCTCAACTTCTTTATCCACACCTGCAACAGATGTGCCATTACACTGCGATTCTCCATTCCTTAAAAAAAAAAAAAAAAAAAAATCATGAAATTTCATCTGATTTATGGGACATTTTGATTGGAATAATTACACGCTCTGAATCCTCCTTTCAGTTTTGGATCTTTTTTTGCCCTTTGTGTGGTTCCTAAAATGACCTCAGAGCATGGATATTTTGTATCTCTCTCCTTTATAAACTTTTAATACCTATCATATCTATCTATCTACCTACCTATTACCTGCCTATCCATGTTGCCAAGTGGCGCTATTGACAATGAGGAATAGACAATTCTTTGTTGTAGGGTGCTGTTCTGTGACTTTAGCAGCACACCTGGCTTCTACCCTCTAGATGCCATTAGTATAGCCCCACCCCCTCCATTATAACAAAAAATGTCACCGGCCTTTGCCAACTATCCCCTGCAGGCCAAAATCACCCTAGCAGAGAACTCCCGATTACCTACCCAACTATCTATCTCACTATAAAAAGAGTGTAAAATTAAGAATAAAAGACTAATTATTTAATAATACTAAGAAATTATGAGGGTTTTTTAGAAGAAAAGTATTATTACGGTTTTGTTGTTTAAAATCAACTACTTCTGTTTTAGAGGTATATGCTGAAATAGTCTTCGATGAAATGATATGATGTCTGGAATAAACTTCAAAAATAATTAGGGAAGGGGTTAGTTAGAAGTGTGGCTGAGGCAAGACTGGTCATGTGTTAACGGTTGTTAGGACTGGAAGGTGGATATTCTATTCTGTTTACTCTTGTGTATATTCAAAATTCTACATAATCAAAAATTTAAAAACTAAAGTAAAAAAAATCAATTTAATGTATGGCTTAATAACAATCAGATCCCTATCCTAAAGTTATGTGTAGTCATTTGTTCTAATATCCTTTTGGAAAAATAATTTATCAGTTGATTGTATGCACATGGAAATAATACAACAGGTATCCTTCTAAAATAGTAACAGAAGTTTCTTTACTACTTATCAGGGTACTTGGTATTAATTACATGAAGCATGTTAACATTAACCATTGACCAGTAGACCTAATGCCTAAAGGAAGTAAGAGGATGAAAGTAATCTAATCTCTTCCCCATCACTATTTTGTGTGTGTCTCTGTGTGTGTGTGTGTGTGTGTGTGAGAAGGAGAAGATACTTTAATTTGCGGTTTATTGTGGTGGGTTAATCAGATTGACTGAATTATAATTGTTAAATCTGTGCCTAGTATTCTGCCTGATAATACCCCAGACAGAAGCAAATTAGGGATGACGGCAATATAGTTGGTGCATGTGGACAGGAAAATTTCCAAGCTCTTAGGTCCAATACATCCCCGGGGACCAAATTAGAAAATTACTTTGATAGAATAGAAATAATCATAAATTTGATATTTAACAGTTCGTCTGTCCAGTTTAAAACTACTACATTAGGAATAACCACAAACTCTAAGATTATGGGTAGAAATATTTGATATAATTGATTAAGAAAGTATTCCCCTGAACAAGCTATGGTCTTTTTCGTCTCCGAAACTCTGTACGTACATATTTTTCCTTCTGCTTGGAAAATCTTCCTGTAATACTTTCCTCATTCCCTTCTTCATTGGCTAATACATGTCTTTCCTTCAAGTCTCACTTTCGATAGAACTAGGACCAAGGAAACTCCCTTGCTGTCTACTCCTCAAGTCTGGAGTCAGTGCCCCATCCATTGTACCAGAGTGGCTAGTTGTCTGATGGCTTTGAAAGCCTTCTGATACAAGAATGATTTTTATCTTATGAACAGCATTGAATAAGTGGATGAATTAGTTGTTCAAGAAAAATAGAAAAAGAACTATCCTTTCACATAGTCAGACATTGGTTAATATTTGTGGTAGGCGATCATAAAGATGGCCCCTAATAATCTTCTACTCATGGTATTGACACCCCTGAAGCCATCTGCTCCCCTGAGTGTGCATTGCACCTAGTGACTAACTGCTAATGAATAAAATATAGTAATGAGACATGAATTCTATGAATAAGTTACCAAAGGACTGTGACTTCAGGCTTCCTTACCCGCTTTAGCTCTCTTACTTGCTTTGCTAGAAACCAGCTACCATGACGTAAGCTTTCCCGCAGAGAGTTGGCACAAGTAGCAAGGAATGGATGTCTCTTACCAACAATGAAATGAAGCCTTCAGCCAAACATACTGTGAGGACCTGAATTCTATCACAGTCACATGGGTGAGTTTGAAAGCAAACCTCACAGTCTGTCTTTTGGGTGAGGCTACAGCCCTGGCTTAGGCCCTGTGACCTTATGAAACTCTTTAAGTCAGAGGGATTCACAGAAACTATGAAATAATACATGTTATTTTAACTAAGTTTGGAGGTAGTTTGTTGCACATCCATAGATAATATATTACCTGTTTAAAAATGAAGATATAGTAATTAAACTATTAATTTTGTGAATAACATCAGAGACTTGGAAGCTTTAGATGTGAAACCCTTCAATATGGTGGCTGGGCAACTTCCATTCCTGGGGCTTTGAAACCTATTTTCCAGTCCTCAGCTGAGTCATCAATGTTGTTCTGTTATTAACTATCAAATAACAATATAGAATTGCTACTATTGGACTGATGTGCAAAAGCTGGAAAGTAACTTTAATGCTCTAAATAATATTGTTGGTCATGTGACTCCTAGCACTGGAATCAGAAAATCTAAATTTCAATCAATTTCTGCTCTTTATAATCTCTTTGAACTTGGTTATAGTTCCTGAAACTAAGTTAGTTGCTTCATGTGTAAAACATGACCAAACTTACCTATCTCACTGAGGAGTAAAAAACACGAGAGTGTCTAGCACAAAACCTGGCCCAGAAGAAATGTGGAAAAAATAGTGACTGAATATGAGTTTAAGAGTACTGTTTCTCATTAGAGTCTTTGAATTTAAAAATGAGTTTGGGAAGATTAGAGAAGTCTCCAACAAATACAATTAACTCAATTTAAGGTGGAGAACAAAAGATAAAAGGAAGGAGATTGTTTAGCTTGATTAAATAAGTAATAAAAAATTTGTAAATGTTTTTTGTTTAAAAATAATTAGCCTGCCCAATTGTGTTTTTTTTTTTTTTAATCTCTGACAGGGGAAGAACCAGGATAAATATAAATATAAACAAACTATATTTATTGAATGCAACAATGAGCTATATCTGGTCCTCTGTGGATTTAAACTTTGTTCAGAGAGTTCCAGTTAATAAGATAGAGCTTGTTAACTGGCAAAGTAATTGACCGTCATTAGTTTAGAAGAAAAAGAGAGCTACTATAGAAACTTCAAGCATAAAAATCCTTAAAGAGAGGATGAATTAACATCTTTTATTCATTTCGTATCATTATGTGTTGAGCCCAGTATTCGTCAAAGACGTTGTAGGCCAGGGTCTGCAAAGCCGAATGAGACATGGAGCTTGCTGTCTCTCCTTTCCCAAAAGCTCCTGTTTAGAATTCCGGTAAAGGAATTTCCCTTAACCTGATCCTTCTGTACAATTTTCTTCCTCCCTCATCACCTTTATTAGTCATCTCTTTATTTATTTTTTCTTTTTGCTTAAATGCTTTTTGGTTTTATTTGTAGAATAAATGTGTTTTTATTGCTGTTATAAGCTGCCATGACATAGACAACATTTACTGACATAATGCCCGGTGTCACCTGAAATACAACCCAAATGAAACATTCCAACCCCAGTGGATGTATTTCTAGATGAAGTTCTCAATCTTGGCACTATTGACATTCTGGGCCAGGTAATTTTTTGTTATGGGAGCCGTCCTGTATATAGTAGGGTAGCAGCATCCCTGGGCTCTATCCCCCAGACACCAATTGCACCTCCCTCCCCCAGCTGTGAACAAAAAGGTATCCTCAGACATTGCCAGATGTATCCCCGGTGTGCAAAATAGTCCTGGGTTATAAACTACTGGTCTAGGCAAATTCTCCAGTAAACTTCCTAAAAAGGCCAGCAAGCTACTATTAAGGAAATCCTCCCATGCAAGTTCTAGGGAGCAGGTGAAGACAGTCGGGGCTTCCATATGATTGTACAAAGTAGGGAGAGTAGTAAGTTGTCCTTTCCACTGGCCTTTGCTACCTCGTAAGGTAGGAACTAATGTCCCCACTGTGCATTCAGCTCACGCGAGTTTCTGAAATCAGTGTGACCAAAGCTGGTAGCATATTAAATAAACTGTCCCCAGTAGTGGGAGCTAGAATTAGTTTTGTTCCACAAGCCTGATAGTTGTTCTAAAAGTATATTTTACCTGGCAGCCTGTTAGATATGCAAATTCTAGGCCTGACCTCAGACCCTGAGTCAGAATCTTCTGGTGTAGAACCCAGGAACCTCTGTTCTAACAAACTCTCCTAGTCATTGTTATGCATGCTAAACTTTGAGATGCTGTGCTCTAGAATACACCTGTGCCCTGTCCCCAAAGTCTCCGTGACAGTTGCCTAATCTCTTTAACTAGGACTCTGCTCTGGATTCTTCCAGTCTGCACAGTCAGATGGAAGCCTGGCCCTAAAGCTTAGCTCAATTGGCCAAAACCTGAACCCATTTCCTCTTCCTGTATTTATTTCTCCCCAGGGCCTGGATATTCTCCGTGTCTTCCAGTGACTGATTAATGCTTTGTTCCACAGAGATGGACACGACAGTTACTACCTACGGTGAAATCATTGCTCACTAGAAATTTTGGCAGCCATACCTAATTCTCACAGATATCAGCATTGACCCAGATTTAGGCAAAATACTTTGATCACTGGGTTTTTAATTGTTGTCCACTAACCTCAGGAGCATTCCACAGCCACGTCAGGCTCCTAGCCCTGGCAGCATGCAGTCTGGCTTCACTCTTTCCTAGGGAATCTCTTATTCAGGTACCAGTGGGCCTTCTGGCTGAGCCTAAATCTGTGAAGTCCTTCCATCACTAGCAGAAACTTAAGAGTTTGTAGCTCCCTGGTATGTCAGAAAACTGGAGAACAGAAAGAATGCAGTAGAAAAATTGGCCCAACACCACTACAGTATTTTCTGGGAAATAAAGGTGCTGCAGAAATTTCTAATTTCAATTCCGATATTTTTTTAATTTTTAATTTTTCTAATTTTGTTCAATTTTGATATTTTTAATGAAGTAATCTGCTTCTAAGTTATGCACAGATGGAAGCTGTGGTGTAGGGGCCGCGTAGCTACCATGTAGCTGGAACCAAGGGTATGTGGTAGGGAACATGGAAAACAAGCGTGACTACATTGATTGGAAAGGTAGATTGGAGCAGGTCATTGACTACAATCCTGCTTTGCAGGTTTGGAAGTTTGGATATAATTTGGTAGACAATGGAGAGCCATTGAAGGATGTGTATGTGTGTGTTTATTTTTATTTCCACAAAGTAAAAACACCGTGTAACTTGTACCCAAGTAAAGTGACGGAAAATTTCCGGTACTCAGATTTCCCCCTCCTGTCTCCCCTTTCCTAGTAATCCCTTCCTCCCTCCTCACTAAAATAAATGACTGTTCTGATTTCTGACACCAGTTATTAATTTTGCCTGTTTTAGAATTTGATATAAAAATGACTTTTGTCATTGTACGCTCTCGCATCTCATAGACATCCCTAATTTATGTATCCAGTCTAGTCTGGATTGATTCTAGCTTGTGGCTATTAGGAATACAGCTGCTGTAAACATCCTTGCACCTGTCTTTTGATGCATCTATAGATACACACTTTTGTTAGATATAAATCTGGTCGTGAAATGGATGAGATAGAGGATGTTGTATATTCAACTTTATTTATTTAGATAATAACAAACAGTTTTCCCAAGTGATCTCATTAACTGAAATGTCCACTGGCCCTGACAGATTTTAAGCCAGGGAAGGCCAAGACCAGCACTGTTTCAGGACACCGAATCTAGCTACAGTGTGGGAGACGGGTTAGGTGGAGTTATGCTGGAACACAGGAAGGGGGCACATTATTTCAAGAACTCAGGTGAAAAATAATAAAATCCTGAACTTGAAGGAAAAAGGAAAGCCTAGGACAGAGGTTAGAGACACTCAGGAGGTAGGTTTGCAGGTGACTGGAAATGAAGACAAAGGTGAAAACAAAGTCTTAAAGCTGGGTGAGCAAGAAGACTGAGGTGTCAGGGGAACCAGGGATGGAAGAGCTTAGAGTCTAATAATGAGTTTAGACTGGGTTGAGATGAGGTTAGGGTGTTGGTGGGAAGCCAAGAGAAGTCTTCCAAGAGACAACTGGAATCAGAGCTCAAGAAATCTGCCTGGCGACTGACACCAAATTCAGTAGGATGCTTTCTTAGAGTATAATGATAGGACTTGGTTTAGAAACCTTTTGTCAAGTAACACTAAGACTTCCATTTACATATCCACCATCATCTAATCTTGCCCCTAGGTTTTTTTTAAATCTAATTCCCTACTTTCAGTATTTCCCAAGTAGTATGAACTCCTGTGAGGATATATTTCTACAAGTTGATAAAACGTAAGCCTGTGTTTTATGTGAAACCATAAATAATAAACATCTCTCAACATCCCTTTTTTATTGCCTTGATAGTCACTGCCTTAGTTCAAGCTTTCATCATTATTTGTCTGGGCTGCTGTCATTAACTTCCTCACTGATCTCTCATCTTTCATTCTCATCACCTTAAAATGCACTCTCCACAGTAAGATCCAGCAGGATCTTCTAAAAATGCATATCTGAACATCTCATTTAAAAACGTTAGTCGATGGGGCACCTGGGTGACTCAGTCAGTTAGGTGTGTGCTTTGGGCTCTGGTCATGATCCTGAGACTGACCCCCGTGTCCGGGGGTCCCTGCTCAGAGGGGAGTCTGTTTCTCCCTCTCCTTCTGCCCCTCACACCCCCCACCCCACTAACGCTCTCTCGATTTCTCTCAAATAAATAAATACCAATTAAAATGTTAGTTGATCCTTTTACTTGCAGAACAAACACTTTCATGAGCCAGCTACTCTCCTTTCTTGCCATTACTTAGTTATGTTTTATGTCTTTTTTAAAAGATTTTATTTATATATTTGAAATAGAGTGAGAGAGAGGGCGCAGGCAGGGCAGAAGGGCAGAGGGAGAGGGAGAAGCAAACGCCCTGCTGAGCAGGGAGCCCAATGCGGGGCTCGATGACCTGAGCTGAAGGGAGACGCTTAACTGACTGAGCCACCCAGGCACCCTATATTTTATGCTTCTATCGGAGTTTCTCATGCTCACCATTTGATTTAATGCCTTTATGCCAATCATTCCTGCAAATGTTCTTTCCATTATTCAAAATTCTGTTCTTGGAAGCCTTTCTTGAATATATAGACTAAATTAACAAAAAATGAGAAACAAAGGAAAGGACAATTGGGGGGTAAAGGAAGCTTTTCTGAACATGTGGGAGATGGGTCACTGAGAATTATGTATTACAATTTAAAATAAAGACATTCATTTTAATCACAGTAAAATCACGGGATTTACATTTCCAACCCTAATATACAGCACAATGCATTTAAGATCAGTAAAATTATTTAAAGTATAATAAAGTATTAAAGTAGAGAAAAGAATATATGCAGATTTCAGCACAGTATTTAATTTATGAAACTTGAACTAGAATACTGCTTTACATTTTTAAATTTTCTGAACAAGTATCCTTCTTAATGCTCTCATGGATATTTAAGCTTATTGCAAGATGTATTGAACAAACACAAAAATTATTCTACTATGGAAAAGAGTCACATCATCAGATTTCTACCTTTTTAAAAACTGGGGTTATAAAATTCTGAAAAGAACACATGCATGTTGTACAAAATGTCAGTAGTTCATCGAGTAGGATAAAATCCACCTCTTCCCATTTCTCCCCAACCCCACCGCCCAGAAATAATCACAGTTAAGTTTCCTGTGACATTTTCCAACACTGTCTGCATTTACAAGCACATTTAGGCATATGTATTTGTGTATGTATACATACACATATATATTTTTAACTTCTGTCATAAAGACTGTATCATGCTATACATTTCTAAAATTACATTGTATATTTAATGACCTCTGTTGGACATCTTCTTATATTAAAACATACAGCTTTGCCCCCTTCTTTTTAACCCTAGCATTGGATGGGCTATATGGATATGACAAACTATCCATTAATTCTCTACTGATGAAATATTTAGATAGTTTTTAGATGATCTCCTTTATGTATGGGGTGGACATTTGTTCTGAACAATTATTTAGCCCATTTTCCCCTTTCCCTTCATCCAGGCAATTGAGGAGGGGGTAGAATTGGGAGTGAAGGAGTGGGGTTGGGTATGTGTGCCTCATGAAAGACCAGAAGCCAAGCCCTACTCTCTGACAGTGTACCAGACAGGTGGTTAGTTCAGAAAGGCATGATAACCACCTTCATTAGAGATTCCAGTAGGACATGTAATTCCAGAGCCTCTGGACCTGAGGGAGCATGTGGCCTGGACTTGGATAACTTGGTAGTAACCAGTGAGGAATGACTGCTGATGCTCAGTGCCCTGAGGAACCTCTCTGGTGCCTTGGCCTTATGGAGGAAACTCTGCCAAGCCCTTGATGAGGCATAAGGGAAGGAGATAAAGGAGCATGGGGGCCAGGGCTCTAAATTAAATTGATTTAAAAATATAAAGAAATGCATGTCCATTTTCATGTATTTAATGTATATTTTTTGCACATCTGACTTCCTACCCTGGAATTCATACCATCTTCCTAAACATTTGCAATTTCCAAAATACCAAGTTATTTTAAATATTTTTGTATTTTTCAAGTTGCATTTTAATTCTGGAGACTTTTTATCCATAAGAGGATAGCTCCTTATCATTGATCAAAGAGAACATTCCCATTTGAAATAGTGTTCTTTTATCTTGACATAGTTACATGTCGAATTTTGTGATATCCATTCGCTCTCTTAGAATACAATTCCAACAAAAATAAACCATGTCTTTACTACTTTAAGGATCTACTATATCACTCTGATTTCACACTGACATCAAGCATAGTTTGGAACACATAATATGAAAAGAAAAGGTTTAATAGTTTATTTTTAAGAGAAAAATGATTTCTTTATGGAAAAGCCATGCCCGCATTATGACCATTAATTTTTCATTTGCCATTGCTTTTACCTTTAATTGGTACTTTTGCAATCTTTATTGAAGGCTTTAGCCTGGTTTAAGGTTGGCAAAAGATTAAGTCAATTAAAAATCTCATGGAAACAATTTAACCATTATTCTCTGATTAAGAAGCATTGATTAAAATTGCTTTCAACAAGGAAAGACAGAGAGGATCCTTAAAATGTCTTATGGCTTAGAATTTTATTATGTCAACCAACAGTTTAGATTGCCTTCAGGCCTCATTCTGCAGCCTGTTTATACAGCAGTTGGGGGCTGTTGGCCTGACAGCACTTGGGGAGACAAGGCTCCTCTGACAAAGAGCCAAAGGAGATCTTAAAACAGACTGGGGGAAAGTCCACTCCTGCCAGGACATTGCAAGCTGTTTAGTGACCATCTAAGTGTCCTGCTGGGTTTGTTGCCATACTTGGTAGTCCCGGGAGTCTGGCTAGCCTCAGAAGTTGAGCAAAACAAAATACAACTGCGCACAGCCACGCCCTAGGGTGACTGTCTCCGAATACCATGCAAGTCGGAGGCTGAAGCACTTGAAAGGCTTGCATCCCCGCAGATCAAATCTTCATAAGACTGAGCCTTTAAAGACAACCCTTAAGCACATAAATGTTGTCATTTACGGCACTGTTTCAGCGCTATTTTACCTTTCCAATTATAAAGGTGGCTAATGCACATGATAATTACAGTTCCTTAAAATTTATTCACTCTGGAGCAGATCAGCTCAGAAATGTTGGCTCAGTTTCAGTGTTCCTTAACAACTGCTTGCCAAACCACTCTTTGATCCAGTGAAATCATCATATGATTCAAAACAAGGCCTACAGCCTTTCAAGAATTCACATCTTAAATCCTCATCTTCATTGCCCAACCTCCCCATGTTCGACCCAAAAACGGATTTTTTCCTTATCAGTGCCAAAGGGATGAGGTTTTTTTTCCCCTGTGGGATTTATAATACACTTTCTTTGTTCCCCTTCATTTACCACTGTAACTAACACATACTGAGTGCTTATTATGTACGAGAGATTGTGGCTTGCCCTGCAGTGATAGAACGGAGCTACCTCCCCTAAATTCACTGCACAAGATAAAGACAAATAGATAATTACAATAGGGAGCTAAGTCAGGGGAGGAGAGACTCAAAGACTAGAAGTAGAGCTCAAAGCTGCTGGTGAGGACCAGGAAGATTCCCAGGGGAGGCGAATTCTGAGCGAAGCATTGAGGATAAATAGAAACAGGCAAATGAAAAAGCAGGTGAGTTGCGGTATTTTAGACAGAAGAAATGGCGTGTGCACCAAGGTCTGGCAGTGAGAGAAAGCACAGCACGTTTTAGGAACTAAGACTATCTTGCTTGCCTTGAAATGCATCCCATGGACTAGTTAGAAGAGAGGCAGGAGAAATAAGCACTGCGAGAGTATGAATAACCGTATTTTGTCAGCCTAGGGATTTTGAATCTTATTCTAAAGTCAGTGTGGGGGCGCCTGGATGGCTCAGTCAGTTAAGCATCTACCTTCGGCTCAGGTCATGATCTCAGGGTCCTGGGGTCGAGCCCCGCATCGGACTCCCTGCTTGGCAGAGACTCTGCTTTTCCCTCTCCCTCTGCCTCTGTGATCGCTCTCTCTCTCTCTCAAATAAATAAATAAAGTATTTTAAAAAAAAATAAAGTCAGTGTGGACTCCTAGAAGAATTTTGAGCAAAGTGACACTGACTGGCTTGGGGTTTTAGATATATAACTCTGAGGGTTTGTAGAAGAATTTTAAATTTAGAAATATTTAGCATAGAGTGAACACATCTCAAATCAAATGGAGGACTGAGGACAGAAGCCAGGCTTGGAAACAGGGCTGGGCCCAAAGCTGAGGGTTGAACCATCACCTCTGTGGGTTAGGACTACCATAAAGAAAGAAAAACTAAAGAGGAAAAATGGAAAAGGACAGGGAAATGGGGGAAGTAAGGGGACCTGAGAACTGGAGAGAGAAGAGGAGACCAAGATGGGGGGAAAGTGGAGGTGATTTGGAAGAAACACTTGCTGCATAAATCATAGCTCTCCTCTTGGGGACGAAAGAGGGGCAGGGAGGGCAGAGTCAGGATATTTCAAAGTGGTTTTTTCTTCAAAAAGACAGAAATTATTTTCTTCAAAAAAAAATCACCCCATTTTACTGAGGTATGATTGACATATGCTTTAAAAGCATTTAGCTTTGCCAATTTTTAAAATCCCAGATATTTATTTGATAAAGGATAGATTAAAATTTAATTGGGGAAGAAATACTACATTTTTTCATTTCTTTGCTCATTATTGCATTCGGTGCTTTTTTCATTTATTAACTGGCCATTTTTACTTATACTGCAAATTATTCCATATTTTTATTTAGTTTAAGTTCCGCAAGTATAATAAAAAGAACGATTCCTTGATTGTTGTATGTGCTCATTTTAGCACGTTGGTAAATAACGCCAAGTCGCTCTTCAGAAATATTCTACTAGATAATCACCAGTCATGTGTGAAAGTGCCCAATTTTTTCGATCCACCCTAAACCTGAGAAGATTGCTAAGTTAATAGGTGAAAATTGTATATCTTAAATATTGCATTTTCATCTCTAAAACTGTCAATGAACGGGATCATTTTTCATGTTTGGCATCCGATTTTTTCTTCCTTTACATTTTGCCTCTTCATCTTTAAATTGTATTTACTTTATTCTTTTTATGTATTTATAAGGGATCTTTACCTATAAAGTTATTAATGCTTCATCATGAATAGAAAGTATTTTTTCAATTTTTTCACTTGCCACATGATTGTGCTGACGGTTTTACTTGTTCGCTGTACTGAGCACTCCTGTGCGCCCCCTCGGGCTCCAGCCTCATCTCCTACTCCAGCCACTATCATGGAGCCCAGTTCCTGGCTGGCTACACCCAGCTTCCCTTGGGTGCAGCCTGAGAGCATTCACCTAAAACCCTTGTCCCAAACCTCTTGCTTCCTACTCTGGGCTCGCTCTCTCATGGTAGCGTACCCCCAGGAATGCACTGGTACTCATTTTTGCAACCTCAAAATGTGGAGGAATCAATGCTCTCTGGTTACTGCGACCTTTGACAAAGGAGGTCTGGGGGCAGTGGAACTTTTTCCTTTGACCTTCAAGCGGATATTTGGAGTCTTCTCAGAACATCTCTAGGGACAGAGTAATCCAACACACAGAGGGCAGCAAACTGGATTATGTATCCTCGCATTCGCTCTTTCTGCTGACCTATATTCCTCCTTCTGTCACTCACTCCTGCTGTCTTGGATCACACTTCCCGATAAACTACCCACACACAGATCTTTGTCTTAGACTCTGCTTAGAGGCCACTTCCATTGGGCAATCATTATGATTTTTGCATGTAAGATTTAATCTATGTCTGTGTATGGTCATAGGTATGTATGATCATGTATATAATTTATCTTTATCTTTTAGCTATATCTTCAAGCTTATAAAGGCTTTCCCTATCACCAGGGTCAGATAAACATACACATACATTTTATTTCTTTGTGATTCACAGACTTTACTTTAAAAAGTTTATTATTTAACCCAAATAATAGGGTGCAGGTAGTGATCCTTTTTGTTATGTTCCACCCCCTCAAAATATTTTTTTAAAGATTTATTTACTTCAGAGACAGATTGAGAGAGAGAGAGAGAGAGACCAGGCACGCAGGAGGAAGGGCAGAAAGAAAGAGAGAGAGAATCTCCATCAGACTCCCCACTGAGCACAGAGCCGAATCAGGGCTCATTCTCACCACCCTGAGATCATGACCTGGGCTGAAACCAAGACTTGGACGTTCAACTGACTGAGCCACCCAGGTGCCTCTCAGGAAAAAAAAAAAAAAAAAAAAAAAGATTTTTAAATAAATTTTTAAATAAAGCCTACTGAATATCTAAACCTTTCCCACTGATTTTGTCCCTTAACATTTCAGAGTCTCAAGAGAATCACAGATGAATAAGAAGAGACTAAGCCTCATATCCCTACCCTTCTTCACATGTACTGTAGCTATGATTTAATTAGCTCAGTGCGCATAAATGCAAAGACCCACGGAACAGGAGCAGGCGCTCTGTACCCAGGTGCTTTTTCTTGGTTTCCGCCCCGGACTCACAGCGGCTGGTGACACTCCACCCACAGGCTTGTCATAGCAGAGGAACAGCAACCTCCAGCTCTGCTGAGTCTTAAAGATTTGGGGTTTATATCTTATGTATTTGGGGCTTATATATCCTCATCCCAGAAGATCTTACATCAACGACCTAACTGCTTCCATTGACGGACATTTTTATGAGCATGAAATTATCCAGGCTTTTTTTTTTTTTTTTTTTTTTAGAAACTTGAATGTCAGCAAGTCTACCGGACAGTACCCTGATATTCACAAATTATATCATTGCCTTCACCTTCTGAGGATCTCAAAAAACAAAACTGCTGTCCCACAACCGTGCACTAAATATTTAGGTGAGCAGGACATAGTTTGAGCCTTCAGAGCTGTGCCACTGAGCTTTCAGTCTATCCCCATGACAGTACTAGCAGGGATTACTGAGGCTTTTAAAATATGTTTTAATACCTGACAGAGAGAATCCATTCTCATTAGTCTCCTTTTTCAAAAATCTGTTGGCTCTTCTTGTTTGCTTAGTCTCAGCTTTAAAATTACTTTGTCAAGTTCTCCCCAGAACGTGGCAGACATGAAGGGGCACCCCCCAGCTGCCCTTTCAAGGACAGGCTTGTGGCCCATCTGTGAGGACTGCATGGACACCTTCCAGCCAGCAGCTCCTCTGGGGTCTCACCCTTCCAGAGGCCACTTCCAGTGGGTAGCTGGGAGAAGTGCCAATTGTCAAAAGTTCAGAAATAGCCAAAGTGAGGCCCCGAAGCAGTAATTATGAAATTTTTCTGTGCACACACCAAAAAGACAGTCTGCAGAGGGGGAACACGCAAACCAAAACGTGGAATGAGACTTAGTGCTATTTTGTTACAAAGCCGCGTGCACAGTGAGGAAGCAGTGACTGTTTATTCTTCACAGCGATTGGTTATAATAATTGGAATTTTCTTAAGTGATAAGAACTGGTCAGAGGTTACCTCCTACCGGTCTTGAGAAGCAGTTGAAGTTTCGCTTTTGATTTTCAGAGGCATCAGCAAGAAATGGCCCAGGTCACGTTAGTCTTGGAAAATAGGCTAAATAAAGCTTTGTTTGTGAGATTACACTGGCTTCGTCTGCTCAGGGAATTTTCAAGGTTGGTCTCTGCTTTCATGTTAATGATTCTCCCCTGGTGGCAGGCTGAGACTAGGACCAACCAGAACAGCATTCATCATTACGCTCAGTTACACCATGGATGTAGCCTGGCTCGAGAGTCACATACTTGCTCTTTCCATTGGTTGAGTCATCAGGCCAGAGGGCCATGTAGTCACCATCGTCATCATTCATGTGGTTATTGTTGATTTCATCCAGTTGTTCAATCCTGATGGATACCACTTGGTGTGTGAGCGGCTGCCGACAGGCACTTAAAGCCCCCAAGAGCGTACAACGCACCAGAGAGGTTAATATGATGCCTATAAGAACAGCAGCCAAGGATTGAAAAATTCCCCAGAGCGAAGAGTCCCAGGAGGCAAGATTTACACAATCAAATAACTCAAATGAACTATGATTTTTAAATGTTATTTACATTGGCACAACACGATGTATTAGAAACCATATATCTTCATGATTACCTGGGACAGAATGAATATGAGGATATTTTTTTAAAGGGATGGTGTTGTAGACAAGCTCCCACCTAGATTAGGCCTCTATAGGATGGGACCAATTAGGCACTTTAACAAGATGCATTTCTATGGAAACAAAAGAAAAACAAAGGTTAATAGTTTGAACAAATTGAAAGCTCCATTTCTGAGTTTGGACAGCAGCCAGTTGAGGAAACTTCTAGATGTCAGAAAATACAAAGCATCTTCAGAGAGAGTGAGCACAGACAGTGACCATCGGACAGATCTCCCCGGTTTGCAGTATAAATGTCCCTGGTGAGCTTCCTAAGTGGCCAGGTAGCAACAAGCATAAAGATTGTCCACACATAAGCTGTTGTGCTGACTTCTCTAAAGTTTATATCAAGCTGTCTAGCTTTACCTTGCATGGTTTCAGGAAAACGACAGTTTTAGTTTTATAGTGATTCCAAGTCAAAAGAGTGGGAGAAAATTGCAAATGTTAGTTTGGAGAGTTCTAGGCAAATATTAGAGGAAATTCTAAGAATTTAGGATTCAGTCCAGTTTACAGGTAGAAAACAAAACCTCAAAGACAATTAACAGCCCTAGAATCTGACATCCACAAAGGGGTATTACTGAAACATAATTTTTCTTCTCTTTATAATCGTCCCCATTTCTATCAAAGATAACCATAGTAACACTGATTTGTTTGCAAATTAAGTCTAGTTTCAATAAACTTGGTCTGAGTATTTACATAAATACAGCAAGAATAGTCATTGATCATGTAGGTTCTTTTAAATCTGCCTTGCTGGAACTTTTCATAAGGAACCTCAGATGGGACTTTCAAAAGCCTCTTTAGGCTAGAAAGCCAAGCCAAGGACTTGTCCAATTGTGTCTTGTTACAAGGAAAACAAATTCTTATAGAATTTATGCAAATACATATATTGTCATGAAAAATAAGAATAAGGGTTTCTGAATTCTGGAAGGATTAGGTAGGGAGAAAAAGATAAATACCAGATAGGTTAAAAGAGAAAAGAAAAAGCAGTACTTTAAATCTGGAAAGAAAAGCATTAAAGAACCAGTAATGTTTTAAATGAAGTCATAAAAGTCATAACGTTTTCATCAGTTCATTCATCTTATGTGGTTAATTCTTGTTTTGCTCCATCTTTGGTTAACAGCTTTATGAATCAATCAGTTTTCCTTTAGAGTTGTAGAAATTCCTACCCAGTTCAGTGTTATGCTCTTAAAGTTATCAGATTCTTGCATTTCACAGTACTTGTCAGGCTCTTTCCCACAAATCTCATAGAAGATGAAGCATTTTTATCAGGAGCATGTTTGCAAAAGCATCAGAGTAAAACAATAACCGTGAATGGGAAAAGACTTACACATAGCTGGGGTTAAGAACCTAGTGAGAATTTACACACACACACACACACACGCACGCTCACACACACACACAAATGACACAACTAACAAATATATTTATGACATACATTTTTATTTTTATTTTTATTTTTTTAAAGATTTTATTTATTTATTTGACAGAGAGAGAAGCAGCCAGCGAGAGAGGGAACACAAGCAGGGGGAGTGGGAGAGGAAGAAGCAGGCTCCTAGCGGAGGAGCCTGATGTGGGACTCGATCCCAGGACCCCGGGATCACACCCTGGACCCAAGGCAGACGCTTAATGACTGAGCCACCCAGGCGCCCCATGACATACATTTTTAAATTATGACTGATATTATACTAGAACACATCAGATTTCTAGGAATTTTATATAATTTATGGATTACTTGCTTTAATGATATATATCCCATATATACCATCTAAGAAGATTAAACATGACTTTTTTTGATCTTCTTTATATAAGATTGAGAGATTTCTTTTTATAAAGTTTTTCCTGGTTCTCTTATGTCTGTTGTTATTATTGGTTTCTTTATTATGAATAGGACTTCTTCATTTTATTTTCCATGTGATCCATAATGTTATTAATTAATTTAAAAATAACATTATATATGTTATAAAACATTTTTAATTTACAAACTATGCTCATTTAAAACATTGCCTATGGGGTGCCTCAGTGGCTCAGTCGGTCAAGCGTCTTCCTTTGGCTCAAGTCATGATCGTGGGGACCTGGGATTGAGCCCCACATCAGGCTCCCTGCTCAGTGGGGAGTCAGCTTCTTCCTCTCCCTCTGCCCCTCCCCCCCACTCATGCTCTCTGTCTATCAAATAAATAAATAAAATCTTTAAGAAAAAATAAAACATTGCCTACACTTTTCCTGTCAAACTTCCTCTTTTCCTTCACCATAATTTTTACCTGGCTTCATGAAATTATAACTACGATATATCAAAAAGATTTCATTCCAGTTTTCCACATTCAAAAATAATCTCAATAATAATAGCATCCACTGAGTGCCTCTAATGCATCAGGCAATGGTGTATGAATGGTCTGGTGATATTACATACGGTACTAACAGCCACCCTCCAAGGTTCCATTATAACCTATGCTTTTCAAATAATGCATGTAACTCACCCATTAGCGGTTGCCAGCAAGTTGTTGAACCAGGAGTCAAACTAGGGATGATTTTACCATAAAATAAAAAAACTAAAGTCTCTTTCCCCAGGCAACATAACTAAACTAAGCCTTCCTGAGTTTGCTTTTACTTTTGTCATAAATGTATAAATATTTAATAAGTATATATTATATATATTTAATTTTGATCATATATATTTCAATTTCATTACACAGACACATATATAAAATCCACAAGTAATTTCTGAATGCATATTCTTTATATAGCATTCAAACAAAAACCATATGGACTGATAAATTAAATTTCACCTTCTCTTGCCTCCCTTCCAAATGCCTGCCCTTCTCCGGAGGTAACTACTACAAAAATTTTCCATATATCTTTAAAAGTGTTTTCTATTAATTTATACATTCACATGAACACACACACACACACACACACACACGAGTTTGCACATATGCATACCAAGCTATATGTAAATTTATTTATTACACTTGTTACTCAACTGAATTTATACTTCACATATTATTTTGTAACTTGCCTTTCTTAACAATGTCTTTAAGTCTTTCCATGTCCTATAGGAAATCAACTTTATTCTCTAAGCTATTCAGGACCACCTTACTGGCACGCAAGCCCCCTGAAAGGCCAGAGACAGCTTAGGCAACTGTTTGATGAAAACTGGAGCTCCAAAACCAAGTAGTGAAGTGGGGCAACTTATTGGGAAGATAAGTCTTTAATTATTATAACATATACATACACACATATCTATGTGTATATATATATACATATATATATACATATATATGTATATATATATATATATATATATATATGTCAACTATTCCCATCTTACATTAATTTGGGTCACTGGAAATTTAATGAGTTCTTACCATATTTTTGTCCCCAAAAACATTCTATCTCGGGTTATTGCATTATTTAGAACAAAAATGTGGCCGTATGTACTATAAATCCCAAATCACAGGGACTTGTATAAGATTGATTTTTATTCTTCTACCCTTAATAACACAATCTGAATTGCACACATCCCTTCTGCTCATATCTCATTGGTCTTAAAATCCAGTCACGTGGCCACAGCTAGCGTCAAGAGGGTCTGGGAAGTTTAATATGGGCCATGATGAGCCCACCTGCATTTTGTTTTCCTGAGGATTAAGGGCAGACTGTAAAGGCTGTGGTTAATAACGTCATGATTCAGTTTCAAAGAACACCCATGTGGCCACTTTCCCAGAGAAGTTTCTTACTTTTTTTCTCTAAATTCTTGATCTAATCCCTTTTCAAAAATTTCTTAAAATGAATTGAAAATGCTAGTAACCCAAAATGAGAAACTGGTTTTGTGAAGTTTCTTTACCTAAGACATTATCTATTATGAGGTGGATTAACATCTTCATTAGAATGCTCGTAAGTTACTCATGGAATCATCTGTCCTAACAAATATTTATTGAGCAATAGGGTCTTGTTTCAGTTCTAAAAACACACCAGAAATAAAGTAACAAAATAGGCTCCCAGTGTGCATCTGAATTATATAATTTCATCTGAATCATCTGAATTGATAAATATTAGTGAAGAAATAGAAGCCAGTTTATCTACAGTATTTCTACCCTGAAAAAAGGAATTGTGTATTTCTGACTTAATTTAACATTTTGTTATAGCATGCAGAATGTAAGGCCTTTACAATGATGAAATAAAACAGAAAGGAAGATTAATATTCCAACAATCTTATAGCCAAGAAATTCTTCATGTAATTTATTTGAATAATATACCAGATAGAGTGAAATATGTTACATACCAAAATTAATGTGCCTTAAAAGTTAAAGAACAAATTTGACTTGTAAGAATAATATGAGACTAAAATAGAATGAAAAATGAATTTGAAAATGAATTTCAAGAACTCAGGACAGCCTACTGTGATGACTTTACACATTCAAACCCAGTTATTAGAGGGGAGGCATTTTTTTTTTATAGGAGTTCAGTTCATCAGTGTATATTGAGGGTATACCCTGATGATAGGTTGCAAGAGAAGATCCTTGGGAACTGAGTTTATGGGATAACAAAGATGGCTTAAGCTCCTGCAAATTTTTCCAATAGGGAATTTTTATTTAGTTCTGGATCATAAGCAACATACTCTGTCAGATGACATTTGTCCGCTCTTTGCACCTAACAGGACCCTGATGAATTTATATACGTTTCTTCCGCTTAGCCTCATGCAGCCTGCTGTGAATTTCTCCAAATAGATGCAGTTGCTGACACTAGCATTTACTTTCTTGGAAAAGAACATTCAGACAGTAAAGCATACGCCTTTCTGGGTTGAAAATAAAACCTTCCAAGGAGTACCCCAACCCAGATTATGGTACATGTAATAATTTGCACAGTATGCACGTCCCCAGTTCCTTACCGCCCACCTGCATATTGCATTTACTGACCCAGTAGGCACAGCATTCCGTAGACCCATGACGTGTAGGAGTCCAGCAAGGTTCAAAGCAAGGACAAAGTAAATGTGTTCACATCTACTACAGAGTGATAGGTGTGGGGGTGAGGAGCGCTGACAGCCCTGAGAGGCCACACATCTCCATTTAAACCAGACCTTGCTTCCAAAACAGCAAAAAGGCAATGTTGTTCCAAGAAACACAAACAAGCAAGGAACCCTCTCATAGCTTCTCACTCATGTTATTCCTCTGCGGTCGCCAACTCTATGACACTGAAAAGGCTGATACAGAAGAAAAGGGACAAATGGGGCAACCGATGTCTTTTTTTTCTTATCAGTTCTTCCTGCTCATCAGAAGGCCACAGGTAGAGAGCTTTGGTAGAATGCCCACATATCAAAAATAAAAAGTTGAACTAATTTTGGGCAGTGTTTCTACTCTTCTGATAAGAACGAAATACACATGCACGTACAGGTTACGTTCTATGAACCGTGGTGATTTCAGTCATCCGGCGTATGAGCCAAATTCTCCTGTATCTACATTTACGACTGACAAGGTACGACATGAAGAGGTATAAAATTCGTACTAAAAATTTTAAAAACTTAGTTTTTCTTTGCTCGGAACAACACGAAGTAACAAACAAACAAAAAAGCCACCAGGACAAGTTGTGAGAGAGACTGCAGAAGAAAAAGGAGAAAGCTTTATATTTTAGTGTCTTTAATGGAAATTTTCCTACCTTTTGAACACGTAGCCTCATATTTTCCCTCTGCACTGTGCTCCACAATTTATGAAACTCCTGAGTGAGTCCCGGTACACGTGCCCCTCAGCAGCTCTACCATATGACATAGACGGTTGCCCCTTTCATGTCACTTCCAAGTCTGATTCTCTGTGCTTCCAAAATGTTTGGGCCACCTGGTCTCCTTAAATTCTTTTTCTGTTTAACCTAGCTGGAGTGGGCTCAACATTTTGCAGCTAAGCACACCAATTGACAAGAATAAAAACAACAGCTAAAATGCATAGATCCTTACTTTACGGCCAGCACATACTCACATAATAATAAGATAAACACTATTATCTATATTATACAGATGAGAAAATCCAGGGTTAAAAAGCAAATAAGTTGTCTGAGTTTCACCAGCTAATACATTCAAGGCCAGGATTTCAACCCGTGTCGTCTGATTCCAGCCCTGTGTGGAGCCACATTTATATTACCATTTGTCCTCTTAGACATTGTTGATCCCCATGGCAAGAATTTGACTAAGTCTTCAATAGGCACTGGGCCACCTAAACAAATAGCCATTGTTAGGAGCCAAGACAGTAAATGTTTGAATCAAGTCTTATTGCTGAACTCATAATTCAAAGGGACGACCCAATAAACTGTCTTTTCTGAGAACCACGTTGGTGGCGAGTAAGAGTGTTCAATGGCTTTTATGTCTCTGGGATTCACTGTCTCTGGATTTCATTTCCCAGCATCTGATTACTGATTAGGAAAGACCACAATGTGAGGAATCTGGATGGCTTTGAATATAACTATCCATCCCCTCCTCTGTTAATCAGAGGTGTTAAAATACTGGTGCTACTGTGGCTCTTACTAAAGTTCACGCAGACATCCTGGCAGAATACAAAATTATGTACTTACAACCGATTCTTGGAAGGTTCTGCACAAATAAATGAGGGGCAAAAACAGTTTGAGATTGCTAGAATTTGGAAGCTTACGCAATATCTACCTGTAGGAAGTTTACTATTCCAGGAATCCCTCAGTCTGTGAAAATGAAATCACTCTAACTTCGGACACACGTCGTTTCAGTCTTTGGATGTTTCTCATTTTTTGCTGATACAAGGGAACACAGGCATGGTGCTTTTAAAAAAGGTATGCAACTTACTGTAAAAAAAAAATAACATGCAATGTGGGCTAAGCTGTGCAAGTTAAAACACTACAAACCACAAAGGTGAGAATCATAGGACAAATATTTCTTTACCAGCAATGGGTGGGATGGTGTCTTTATGATTTATTCTAAAATAACAAAACACTCTGAAACAATGAAGTGTTTCTCTGGGTCTCATGAATATATATGAATTCACTTCATGACAGAACAAGTCATTGGCTGTCTCTGCCAAACAGCCAAAAGGGGATGATTGATTGTTTTATGTACAACCTTGTGCAGTCTGAAGATACTGGAAAACTGTGATGAAATGCAAAACTGTGCCAAAAATAAACGTAACTCTTCAATAGTATCACAATATTTATACTGATGAGCAGAAGTACTTGAGAGCTCATAATCACAAACTTCCCAAACTCACTACAGGAACCCATATCTCTATCGCTTCTTTAAACAAAACTCATACTGCCTTTTAAAGTGCATATGCTAGAAAACAGATTGGCTTAGCTTTAGTTGCTGACTTTTTACATACTGGTGGGTTAATGTTTTCAGAAGAATTTTTTTTTAGTGTAAGTTAATATGTGGTTTATTTTATTTACAGTTGAATAAGGAAAAATGCCCCTTCCTGAAAAGTAAATTGCCTAATTTTTTATTTAGTAGGATCTAAAGTTATATCTTCATATAATTAGGTAACCATCTATTTCTGCAAACTCATTTTTCAAATTTACGGCTGCTTGAAATTATTTTTGGGAAAAGGGATTGCATATACTCGCCTTTATCCATAATTATGTTGTCTTAATTTAGATTCCCCCAAAAGCAGATCCTAAGACATGGAATTAGATTTATTTGAAGGGCAATCACAAGGAGAAGAAGAATCGGGAAGAGAGAGAAGACAAGGACAGGCCGGTATAGGCTTGTGTTCCTGAGACTGCTGCTGTAGGAAACAGAGACTCCATATTGCAAGAAACTCAGAAACCAACAGAACACTCCCTTCTCCGTTGGAAGGACAGGTGCAAAGTGTTGATCCGTTAGCTATAGTTCTCCGTTAAGTTGAGGGTTCCTGCTGGGACATTAAACCTTTTCACTGCTGGGCTGCAGAGGTGCAGGTCGAGAAAGCTCCTGAAGCTTCAAAAAAAGCTCCAAGACAGGAAAGTGGATACCTTCCTGGCCAGGGGTGCCAGTAAAATACAAGCCGCCCAGTTAAATTAGGACTTCAGATAAATAGTAAATACTTTTTCGTTATATGTATTACATGAGACATATTTACACTAAAAAATTATTCATTATTTATCTGAAATTCAAATTTCATTGGGCAAACTGTCTCCTCCTTCTTCTCTCCCTCCTCCTCCTCCTTCTTTTTTCTTCTCCTTTCTTCTTCTTCTTCCTTCTTTCTTCTTTCTCCTCCTCCTTCTCCTTCTTGATTTTCTAAATCTGGCAACTCTTCTCTTGGCACATGCTTGAGGTAGGATGCTGTCATCACGAGTCTGAGCTTGTCCAGAATCGTCCACCCCTGCCACAGTTAAAATCAGAGGTGGGCCAAGGGCAGGATGAAGCAGGGCACCAAGCATGTGCTGCATGTGAGTATCCTTTATTTTAGATGCCTAAACCTACCTCACTTTATCAGAGAGAACACCACATTTCCCATCCTCATGTATCTTCATATTTTAGATCACACTGCTATTGCTAATCGGGCTCCTCTTAACGTCCTCATAAATTGTCTTTGATTGGTTTGTAAGCACAGCACCAGTGTTGCTTAACCAAAATTATACAACTTGTTACTTATCTTTTGAATCCTCCCCAAATCCTTTTAGGCTTGCTCATGACATCTTGTCACACTGTCATCCCAGATGCCCCATGTGCTACGGTACGTGCTAGTCCATGCCTTCTAAGAAGCAGATGCCAAGACAGAACTAAATATGCAAGAGATAAATTTGAGGCAACAACACCTGTGAGGGGAACCCGGAGAGGGACAGTGGAAGGGGGTGCCTGTTCGACCCTAATGCTTGTCCCACCACAGGTGAATGAGAGAGGCAAGGGAAAAGGGCGGGAGGGCTAGGCTTGGACTGCGGTGTAGTTTTAAGAGATCTCAGCAGAACCTCACAGAGTCATCCTTCAGAGGGGTCCTGCACCCGCACAGAGGGAACTTCCCATTTGTGACCCTGCCCACTCAGTCACTGAGCAGGAATGGCTCCTGGGAAATATGGCCTCAGTGCGGACAGGGACGGCCGGAGGGGCACAGAGCTGGCACCCTGACTCAGCTGGGCTCCCTGCAACCGCAAGCACAGGGGGCTCACTTTCACAGACGGGGGTGCCACACACCAGCTTTCACCGGAAGGGGTACCAAACACACACCTACCAAATATATACTCAGTAACTGACTGACTACTCTGTGGAGAGAGAATTTTGAAAAACACGTAAGGCTTATCCTTATGAAACTGCTGATTCGTAGGCCTATTTTGAGGTAGAGAAATTATATAGCATTTTTTAAAAAAATCACAGCTCCTTAGACATCGGCTTCTTTCCTCAGCTCCTTTGAGTTGTCTACTCCTTTTAAGTAACAGCCACTGCCGTGTGGCTCTAAATCCACCAGCTCCACTTGCCGTGTCATCTACGGCTGCCCCGGCTGCCCAACCAATCTCCTCCAAAACTTCCGTTGGTCACGAACTCGGGGCTTTTGTGGGCAGTTTTCACTCGGAGTCTTTCCTTTGGTTGTAGGCAGCTGTTGTCCGGTCCTGCAGGCATCTGAAGGCTGGGTTGGGTCAGGCGGATTCATTTTCAAGGGGGCTCACTCATCAGACTGGCAAGTTTGGCCCGGCGGTTGGCTGGAGGGCTCAGGTGCTCTGCACAGGGCTGGTGAAGGTCCCTCACGGTACAGCTCTAGCGACCTCCCGCGCAAGTGATTTAAGAGACAAAGGGAAGGCTGCCATGACTTCCACGACTTAGCGTCGGAAGGCACACATCCTCCTTTCGACCACATCCTGCTGCACACACACAGCTAACACACGAGGGTATGAATACCAGGCGACGAGGATCACCGAGGGCCATCTTGGAGCTAATGTGTACATTAAACTCTCCGGCAGAATATTTGCGTCCAGAAGAAACTATATTATAAGAGTGTTCAGAGTACTGAAGAAGACAGACAGCATCTTTTACCAGAGTTAAACTAAGACTTGGTTTTCCACTTGTATACACAGCCAAATGCAATCTTACTACCGTATTCTACCCTTTAGGAAGGTCTAAAGCAAGGATGTAAGTGGGTAACTCATAAGCAGAATTCACCCCAAAGTCATATAATGTGTGTATAATGACCATGCAATTAAATGCCTTCGAAGGAGCACTGATTCTCCACTCTGCCACCACTCCCTACAATCTTAAATCCTTTAAGGTTAGATATTACCCACCTGACCCCTAAAGGCTTTGCAATCCCTGCCTTAGAAGGTGGAAATTGTAAGTGTAGAAAAGGCAGGGGGTTGGGCGGGGGGCAAGGGAAACAGAGGGACAAAGAGTTCCTGAAGCAAGCTCGTCCACTGTCCTCCTTCCGTGTAGAGGAAATTACAAGAACAAATAAAATCTTGGCAGTATCATGAAAGATGTAATATAGGCAAGAGAGCAGTGTTCTTGAGAGTGAAGCCTGTTAAATACTGAAGTAAGGAAATGGAAACTCCTTCTCAGGAGGTCTTTAGAAATAAGAAAGATTCTAATCTGTCTGGAAGAATTTAGGTGTGGTTTTTCTTAGGGGTAAATGAGTTGGTTTATATAACTCACGAAGTTTCTTCTATGATTTTTTGACCCCATTCTATGACATTTTAAAAAGTTATCCCCCCTCCTTTCACCCTCCCCACACACAGAGGCCCCTTAGGTGCAGAGTATATCATGGACCATCATGAAGTTCAGCGATTCTCTCTTCTGGGAAATGGGAGACCACCCAGGCGAGCAATGATAGGCTACTGCCTAAAATCTACATATTTGGCTTTCTGTAAATTGTCTGTCATCTTATTCTTCCATTTGTAGATTAATTGTCAGAGTCTGATCATCAGTATTATTCCAAAATGTTTCTATTACTTTTTATCTTTTCTCCCCAAAAGTATTCCCTATGCAAAAATATTCTGATTTTTAGAATATCCAATAATATATGCATATTTTTTAAAGCTCAACACTTCTAAGTAAGGAAAAAAGAGCTGTAATTTATGCTTTATCCAAGCCTCATCATTTTCAATGTGTGTGTTCTCATGTGAAGAAATCCAATGCTTCCAACATATTCTTTGAATGTTATGTTTTCTTTTCTAAACAAACAATGTGATGATCAATTTCAACCTTATGCCCAGGCTTCTATACAAGTATGTTTCCCATTAAACTTCATCATAACTTTTCAAAATGTGTTTCTCAAACAAATCAAGATTCTTTTATCCCTACATAGCTAAATAGTCTTGATTTAATTTGAGAAAAATTTCACATATCATAGGTCAACAGACATTGTAGATGTGTGAGTGCCACTGTGAAAAATGTCAATGCACTAATGGAAAGATAGACTATACATCTCCTTTTATACTCAAAATCTAAAAACTCCTTCTTTTTCTCTTGTGTGATGCTATAACTTTCAATGCATTCTCTAAATGAGGCTTTTTCTTCCGGCTTTACTGAGGTATAATTGATAAATACAATTGTAAGATATTTAAACCACACATCATAATGATTTGACATACATATATATTTTTGAGAGGATTCTCCTCATCAAGTTAATTAACATAGCCATCACCTCACACATTTACCTTTTTTGTGGTCGTGGAAGGGCAGAGAGCATCTAAGTTCTACTCTTCTAGCAAATTTCAATTATACAATACAGAGTTATCAACTATAGACACCATTTTATACATTAGATTCTCAAACCTTATTCATCTTAGAGCTGAAAGTTTGTACCCCTTTACCAACCTCTCTGTATTTCCCTCATCTCCCAGCCCCTGGTAACTACTTTTCTACTCTCTGTTTCTATGAAATTCCACATAGAAACACCATGAAGCATTTGTCTTTCTCTGTCTGGCTTATTTCACTTAGCATAATGCCCTCAAGGTCCATCCATGTTGTCCCAAATGGCAGGATTTCCTTTTTCGTTGTGGTTGGATAATATTCCATTGCATATAGATACACCACCTCTTCTTCATCCATTTATCTGTTGACAGACCTCAGGTTGTTTATATGTCTTGGCTATTATGAATAGTGCTACAATGAACAAGGGAGTCCAGGTATCCCTTTGAAATCTTGTTTTTATTTCCTTTGGATACATACCCAGAAGTGGGATTGGTGGATCTTATGGTAGTTCTATTTTTAATCTGAGGAACTTCCCTACTGTTTTCCATGGTGGCTTCACCAATTTACATTCCTACCAACAGTGTACAAGAGGTACCTTGTTTCCATATCCTCACCAACACTTGAGATCTCTTTTATCTTTTTGATGATAGCCATTCTAACAGGTGTGAGGTGAATTCTCATTGTGGTTTTGATTTGTATTTCCCTGATGATTAGTGCCGTTGAGCACCTTTTTATGTACCTGTTGGCCATCTTATGTCTTCTTTGGAATCGTGTCTATCCTGTTCCTCTGCTCATTTTTAAATTGGATTATTTGGCTTTTTTGCTATTGAATTGCGTGAGTTGTTAAATTTTTTTCGAATTGACCCCTTATCAGATATATGAGTTGCAAATATTTTCTCCCATTCTGCAGGTGCCTTTTCATTTTGTTGAGGATTTCCTTTGCTGTGTAGAAGCTTTTTAGTTTGATGTAGTCCCACTTATTCATTTCAGAGTATTAACTGAATATCCAAGTTCTTTATTTTTTTAATTGTGAAAAAATTTAAACTTACAGCAAAGCCGAAAGAATTTTACAGTGAATACCCGTATGTCCATTACCTTTTACCATAACTTTATCATTAGTCTTTTACCCTACCCACGCCCATTTTCATAAACATAAAACAACTACCAACCCCTGCTCATCGTAGTCGGACACACAGGTCACCTTAAGAATTTCTGCTGTGTCCTCTGTGTTTACTCATCAGACAAGAAAATTTGGAAAAGCTTAATATTCTGCTATTTGAACTATAATAACAGTAGACTAAAAAATAACAATGACTACAGTGGATTGAAACACGTGAAAATCCATGAATTCAGACTAAAACTTTAACAAAAATTCATTGGTCATCGTTGGAGGTTTCCACTACCAATCCACTGTTCTGAAAATGAATCAATAAATTGGAAAACATAAAGTACTTTTTCTGTTGTGCTGGTATGAACTGTACTTCTGGGTAACAAATCATCAACAGGAGAAAGTCATTTATAGAGAATCACAGTGAATAAATACAGAGAGACTGCAAGAAGAGTCACCATTTTGCAACCCCTGATGGAATAGAGAAATTAGGCAATATCAAAGGCGCTAAACCTTTAGGGAAAAGGTGGATAAGAATGTGACAATGGGGTCATCTGGCTGGCAACTCTTGAACCGGCAGACCCCTCTTAGGATCACCAAAAACAGGTCAGAAGACATTGTGGGTCCTCTGGATGATGTAACAAGACGTACAAAATGCCATCTACAAAGTATTTCTGCCCCCCCATCTAAAAAAAAGCACCAGAATCTGAGTCAACCCTCTGAAAAACTCCAGCTCCCAGTTTATAGGAAAAAAACAGCTGGCATAAATACAAAATAAATAGTATCTTTTAGCGAGCAAACAAGCACAGAAGACAAGACATTACACAGGCGCAATGAGCTGGCTTATTCAACAGCTACGCGGTATTAAAATGGGCAGGGTGGGAAGTGAGAGTAGCTGGAAGAGACTTTAGAAACACATGAGCCAAATTCTAATTGTGGACCTTGCTTGGGTCCTGATTGAAGCAAATCAACCATGAAAGGACATTTCTGAAGGAGTTGAGGAAATGTGAACATGAAATGAAGATTAGATGATATTAAGCAAGCATCTTTAATTCAGTTGTCTTAATCACCTTTGTCCCTATGCTTACATTTTTAAAATTCTTTGCCTCTTACAGTAACGTATCAAAGGTAAAATGATATGATATTTGAAAACAAATATTCTAAAAATATGGAAAGATAGATAAAACAAGATTAGCAAGATACTCTCTCTATATGTGTGTTTGAAATGTTTTATTAGAAGTTGAGACGGGTGCCTGGGTAGTGCAGTCGGTTAAGAGGCCGACTCTTGCTTTCGACTCAGGTCGTGATGTCAGGGTCCTGGGATTAAGCCCTGCTCTGGCTCCACACTTAGCGTGGAGTCTGCTTCAGGATTCTCTCCCTCTGCCCTTCCCTCCCACTCCTTCACCTCTCTCCTCTAAAATAAATCAATCTTTTCAAAAAAATAATTAAAAGTTGGGAAAGAATAGAGAAAGATGTCATCCATAATGATGATAAAGGAAGGCCATGAGGGAAAAAGAATAGAGCCAGGGTTCATTACTTTAAAAATATATGTTATACTTAAAAACAATTTAGTCAGTATACGGGAATATGCTGAAAAATTCTGTTAAGGGCATATTGTGTATCCTTTAATAGGGTCCTTTAATAGGACAGTAAGAATTTAATGATCTATTTTGGTTTGTTTGTTTTTTTAAAGATTTTATTTATTTATTTGACAGAGAGAGAGACAGCCAGCGAGAGAGGGAACACAAGCAGGGGGAGTGGGAGGGGAAGAAGCAGGCTCATAGCAGAGGAGCCTGATGTGGGGCTCGATCCCATAACGCCGGGATCACGCCCTCAGCCGAAGGCAGACGCTTAACCGCTGTGCCACCCAGGCGCCCCAATGATCTATTTTGTAACAACTATGAACCAAGTAAGGAATTTTACACTGACCAGTAACAAAATTGACCCTATTTTGAGAAAAATAAGATGCCTTTAAAGACTTTTGCAGTTAACCAATATGAAATCACTGGAGCATAACTTAAAAAAAAAAAAGCAAGACTTTTTGTTTATTTTAAAAATATACAGTAATCTTATAATAGTGAAAAGTTTTAAAACAATTTCCCACTTGCAGGGATTCTGTGATGTTCTTTCTTCTCACCCTCCTATCCCAGCTTCCCCTCATCTCCACGTTAAGAATCTTCATTTAATGACAGAGGTGGGGGAGATAGCAGACAGAGAGCAGAGAAGCAAGGGGTCCCAGGGCATCAAAGAGTGAGACACAGAGACAGAATGAATGTGGGAGCTACCCCCAACCTCCTCTACCTGAAACCTCGTCATTTTTTTCCACTACACCATATAGAGACAAAGCATCAAGGGGATCATGCCCAGACAGACTTCTGGCAGGGTCTGCCTGTAGCTGGAACAGACAGAACGAGGAGATATCTACTAGATCCTAAGCGAGAAGATCAAGGAGAGGAAATAATGACACTCTCAAGTGGGGATGGCTGATTTCAGGGAACACGCAGCCTCACCATCAGCCTCCTTAGGCAAGCAGGCGCGCTCCCTAAACATGGAGGGCTCCAGTGACTCATTTCGTGGGAATGCTAAACAAAGCCTCACCGGATTAGTCAGTTGCTGGCTGCAAGGAGTCCTGGAAGACCGAGCTGCAGCTTCAGGCTTCTCAGGGGTCTTATGGAAGCCGCAGAGAATGAGGTCACACAGTTTAGGCAAAGCCTCCTGACAGAGGCAAGAATTTGAGATTAGAGAAGAGACACAAGTGGCCAGAAAGGGTGGCACTGACGAATGGACTAAATGAGCAGAAGTGAGGGCAAGAGCTGCCCAATGTGCTGGCGGGTGAGGTCTCTCTGGCAGACAGGGGACCGAGAAAATGCAGAAGGCTAGAAAAAGATGAGAAAAAAAAAAAAAGAGAGAGAGAGAGAAAATGTCGGGGAATAAAAAGGATGTGAGTGGGGAGAAAGGAAAAGCACGTAAGCATGGACGTGGCTGCCGAACCAGCCTACAGAGTATCTTTATACATCTTTAAAGTATAAAATGCTTAACCCCTCACATACCTTAGAATTATATTGAGGTACAATATCTAGGTGGACTCAGGTTACTTTCTCCCTAAGATGTGTCATTTTTATGAGACATTCAACTGCTTGACATTTTTTTCTCATAAATGAACAATACTCTTTGCCTAAAAAAACGTGTAAAGCAGCCCTATTGTATTATTCAAGGAGAATAAATACAGAAGCAATTTTTCTAGAAGGCTGTTTTATTACTTGTTAAGGATCGGTTTCTATTTCAAAATATGCCCTGTGCCATCTGCTACTTCCTCCCTGCCCGGGCTTGGCATGCTCTCTGAAGGCGGCTGCCCCAACAACGGAGCTGGGTCTCTCCAGCCTCGCTGTACCCCTGTGTGTTGAATTCCACCCTCCCCTCTCACCTTTGCTCACCTCCCTGACTCCATTCCAGTGTCTTCCTGATTTTTCAGACTTTAGGCTTTGCCTCTCTCTCATTGGACTTTGCAGAATGATTCTATTCACCTACATGTGACTTTTAGATACCGGCTAGTAGCTTTTCATGCTCTGTCTGCAGCAGAAGAGAGGAGCAGAAGCCCACACGGATTACAGAATCCGCAGTCCTCAGGTGCGTCTAAGCCCAACTCGGATGCGTGTCAGGAACAACACTTATGGCAGGTCAGTCTTTGCTGGGAGACCTTGCAAGACTTTATCTCCTAGGCCTTGTTCTCCTCTCTGTCCTTGTGCTGCTAGTTACGGAGGCTACCTGCCTTCCTCCGACCCAGCACTAATGTCTAAAAGAGTGATTCCCAACATCAACTGCCCATCAGAGTCGGGGGGTGGGGAGGGGGCTTTAACAAATACTGATGCCAAAGTCCTGACCTCAGTGATTCCATTGCAGTTGGTTGGGGTGCTGCCTGGGCTCTGGGATCTTTTAGATCTCCTGATCTTATCACACAGCCAGTGTTGAAAAATACTGCCCTCAAAACATACCCCAGAGTTCTAGTTGACGAAGTGGCCATCCACTATTACCAATCCCCATGCATTTAAACTGGGGAGAAAAATGGACTGGGCATAGATAACTAAAATGTCATTTACTAAAAAAGTAATAATGCTGGAAATGATAGTCGGCCTAAGTATCAACATGCATTGGAACAATGTAGCATTACCTTAGCCCGCTCAAATAAATTAACATGTCATGGAGACTGAATGTTTTATTTTGGTTGCAAAAAAAGACATTCCTGTTGTACTTGGGGCAATGTAGAGTATAGAAAGACTGAAACCAGAAATAGGTGGTATTCACAATAAAAGGTCAAAGTCAGACCCAACTCAACAGGGTTACAGAGTGTATGAAGAAATGGTCTCAGGCACTAAATAGGGAAGGACCCAGAGCTGTGAGCACAGAATGTGGGGCCAGTGATCAGGAACAGAAAAATGGAAAAGACTAGAGACAGTTACTACATGATTCCAGTGAATTCTAGTGAAAGGAATATTGGACAAAGCCTAATCAGTATCTGCCTTACTTGTGCTGTACAAGTATAATTCTGCACCTGAGCGCTTGCAGGCCTTCATATAAAATGTTTCACTTCATTTTCCTTTAAATGTGTTATATCAGTGGGCATAGGCTGAGCTATTCTGCAGTAACAAACAATGCCTCCCCCCACCCCGAAAATCTCGAAGGATCAATATCACAAAATGTCTCAGTCATACTCTCATCCATTGGGAGTAAATGAGGAAGAAGTGGTCTCTTTGTATAGCAGTCATTCGGGAGCCCAGACTGATGAAGCAGCCAGCATCTCAAACGCTGCCCACCCTCATGTCAGCTAAAGAAGCATCCTGGACGATCTTATACTGCCATTTAAATGCTCCCACCCAGAAATGACCCAAATTATTTCTATTTATAACTCATCAGCAATAACTAGTCACCTGGCCCCAATCAATCAGAAGAGAGCAAAGCAGTACAAATTAGTCATGTGCGGGGAAGCGGGGAAGGCCAGAAATACGACACACGGCTCACACGGTACTCCACCTTCATTGAGAGACAGTCAACTTCTTCCTGTTTTTCACAGACACATCTATGGACAAAGATACGTCATGTTGTATCACTGAGTTGTATTCACTAAAATGTAATCTTAATGAGATTTTTATTTTTAATTTAAGTCCCTAGGGCTTAAAACAGTGCTTGTAATATAGGAGACTTTAAGTGGATATTTTGGGTAAATAAAATTCTTGTAAGAAGTAAGCATGGACAGAAAGAAGAGAGCTAATAGTAATGTTATTTAATAGAATCACTATGGCTAACTTGCTATTATTTCAAAAATCACCACGTAAGAAACTTCCAGTCAAATGATTCACCAAAGATAACTGGAATAACGCTATCACCACTTCCTCAAATTGCTCCAGAAGGCTTACCCCAATTAAGATCAAGTACGAGTTCTGTCACGGACTCTGCTCAATATCACATGTTTAACCACAAATAGCCAAGTCAGCCTTAAAATTTAAAAAGGTGGGGGAGGAGAGTAGCAAAGATGATCTAGCCCTCTGAGATATCGATCTCAAATCAAGTAAGATTTCATGCCCCTGCACCTGGGTGGGAAATCACAATATCTTATAATGATTTGAATTTTCCCTAAATTAATCTATAAATTTAATGCAACCCCAATTGGGCTTTTTTCGCCATAAAATTATTTCCGTTTTAATTTCATGAAGTTTCTAACTTCCATAAGTCATCAAATTTTACCCAAAATGTCTCTGATATTTGTTAAACAGATTAATTTAGGAAAATGCTGAAACTGAGTATCGACTTTGCTAAGAGATGAAACTGTATGAGGATAACCACCCTGCCATCTTAGGAGAAGCCTTGGAGCTCTATCCTCTCCGACCCTGGGGCCACTGTCACAGTGTAGCAATGGAGACTTCAAGCGTGGGGACCTTCCCTCTTTCTCAGTACCGAGGACTCTCCTGACTATCCTATGGACCTTGTGACCAGTTAGAGGAAGCCACACAGAGGGGCCAGGCTGAGTCTTCTCTCTCTGATCCTGGGCTTAGGATCTGGGGTCATGGGGACAGGATCTGCTCCTGTGCAGTTTAACTCCAGCAGGGAGTCCCAGTGTTACTCATATGTTGACAAATAACATCATATGATGACTGATACGAAAACAGAAGAAGCTAGTATAACAGAAGGTATCCAAGCCTTACCCATTTGACCCGGAATTCTGGAAGTTGGTCCTCACCGTCAGAAAGAAAACACGACTTCTCGAATGGAACGGCACAAGGTTCAAAGGCAAGAGACTGGCAAATTAACCATGGCCACTCACCCCCCCAGGCCAAGAACTGAGCCTCAGTGCTGTGTGAGGCCCCCCGCACCAGCCACCTTCCCAGAACATGGAGGAGGTTCCTGAACGTCTCCTGAAGCCAGGTGAGAATATTCTGAGTAGACCTTTCATGAGCTAGGGCTGGTCAATCCCCAACAGAAGCTCCAAAAGGGACACCTGAGTCTCTGGGACCTATTTGAACTTTTCCTTCTGATGAGGGACCCTCCACGGACCCAAGCTCTGTGCCGCATTTACCTGAGATGCGCTGGTGGGCACAGGGTTCCTGTCAACCCAGAAAAGATGAGGGACCCAGCTGAACACGCCCAGCCTAGATATGCCTGATACCACCTTGGAGCTGGTCTGGGCAGCTGATCTCCCTGCATGAAACTGAGAGAGGAGAGCCCTCGCCTCCAGCCTGCGGGATCCACCCCCATCCTCTGGATAGCACAGCCCTCCTGAGCATTCCTCCTCAGCTGACCTGGTCCACCTTTCCTTTCTGTTGATAGACCTCCATCCCCTGACATTCCTCTCTTCACATCCCAAATTCTGCTCTCCTCACCAGACTGTCCACCAGACTGTGGACGTTTTGGCTGGAATCTTTCTATCCTGCTTTGGGCATTTATAGGTTTACACAAATACTCTCTTTATAATCTGTAGATGGTCCTTACTCAGTTTTTACAGCAAACATTGTGTGATAAACGAAACATCTTTCCCCATCAATAAATGCGACTAGATTGCATCATTCTTTAACAGCTGTTTCATTTCCACAGAACGGAGGATTAATTAACCTTTCTCTTCTGCAGTTACTTCCCAGTTTTCTCCTATTAAAGATAATACCGCAGTCAGGTGTCCCCCCCACAAATCAGCACCCACTCTAGAGGACAAGGGCAAAGGAGCCAGGCTGCCTGGGGCTGGGTGTTGCCTATTCCGCTTACCCGCTGTGTGACCCTGGACCGGGTACTTAATCCTCAGTGCCTCAGGCTTCTCGTCTGTAAAATGGGCCTGCTGTGGAAATCTTGCAGGTAATGTAGCCACCTCAAAGGTTGGTTGCCCCTCCAAGTTGCCTTCTTGTAACGAACTTATGCTGGGAACCGATCAGAAGTAACATGACATTAATTCTTAAAAAGCAACTATTTTATTTTAAGTTCAGTTTTGGGAACAACAGGGCTACATTCTTATTCTTAGACTGCCAATTGACAAGGAAGGATCACTACCCAGGTTTAAAAGTTAAAATATCCTTTGAAATTGCTATTCTCCATTTTTATAACTTGGGATACTGCTGATGGGTGGGGGAAATAGTTACATATTTTTCTTAATTTATGAAAACCACACTTATTAGCTGTCTGTACTACAGCGACAGTGCACACACTATCACAGCTCTCTATTCTGACACCTTTTTTTTCTGTGAGTGGAAAAATCTCATTACTTTTTTTTTTTTTACTTTGTACATAGCTATTTGCCATTCTTTAAATAGATAGCTATTTGTTATTCTTTAAATAGACTGCTACAAAAATTGCCTTGAGCAAAGTTTAACTCTTTCTGGAACAAAATTCCACTGGGCAAGCAGTCTCTGCTGTAGGAAGGAGGACACAGGTGTCAGAGCCCAAGCCAGCGAAGAAGGTGTCCACGCATACAGCAGGCCCATACGGGGAATTCAGACCCTTGGCGCAATGCCAGAGCAGCCCCAGGGGGTGGGGGAGGGTAGATGGGAAGACAAGTGTGGACAGTGTCAGAGTTCAAGCCGCATGAGGATCACGTCCTGTGGAAGAAGGGCAGCCTGGTGGGTGGCGCAGAGGCTCAGCGGGTGGAGGAGGCGTCTATGGGCATTTATGCGGGAGTCCAGGCAGATGGGTGTGAACGCTCCGCTTCCAAGCTAAGTGAGGGATGCGTGAGTCCATCTGTCAGGGTAACCTGAGAACACATCACGGTGGATCTTGATGATCTACCGATCATAGCAAAACCTCTCCCCTTGCCAGGGACTGATTTTAGGAGGGCATGTGAATCCATTCTGGCCAAGGATACGTGGAAGGGAAGCATTCAGAGAAATGTTGCCCGTTTCCTAAGGTGAATATAAAGCAAGCCCTCTTCTTCCTCTCCATAGTGGCATATCAGAATGTAAAACCTGGAGCTGCTACTATTGTCTCGTGAGGGGTAAGGCTAACTGAAAACCGGAAAAGAAAGCCAACTTAGAGGAGTGTAAGATTTAAAATGAGCAGAGACCTGGAGCTCTGGCCCCGACTATCTAGAGCCTAGAACTGATCTTCCTTCAGACTTCGTGTTAATGGATGCAAGATATTTCCTTGCTGTTTAAACATGCAAAGCTTAGGGTCCTGGTATTATAATGAAAACATCATAACTGATGATAATCCTTTCACTCCAATGCTGGCACCTGTCCCTGACAATGAGTCTGCTAGTGGCCCTGTGCACGATGAATCAGAGGGACTAATGCTCAGGGTTACTGGAAGCAACCACCAAGATCATTTATAGATAAACAGTATTTGATCCAGGGTACGGAAGCTGCCGTAGGAAAAAGCCATAGCCAGACTTTGTGATTTTCCAATGGGTCTTTCCTAGGTGGAGTTCCAGACGAGAGCCTCGGGGTCATTCTACCAGTTAAATAAAGTTTCTTAAATTATCTTAATTAATACAAAGTATGGACTTGTTACGTTACCATAACTGTACGGTTCAAGTAGGATCCATATCAAAGTAATAAAATGAAGTTAATAAAAAATAGTTTATTCAAACAAGAATAGTATGCGAAGACAATGATGTGAGAGGAAAAAATAGCTGTAGGGTAAGAAGAAGTTAAGCTCTGGAAACTAGAATTTCTTAGCAAAGAAACTGTCAAGTTTGCCAATGCAGTAACGTCCTTGGTAAATTTGCTTGTCAAGGGATTTCCGACAAGCAATTCCTGAACTTTTAGAGAAAACATAACCAAAAAATACCAAGAGATCATGTCAAGGAACAAAATAATTTTGATAGTAGCAATAATATTCAGCATGGGCCACACCAAGATAAACAATTATGGGAGTGCACATGTAATACTTTGAGTCACTAATTTGTAAATGACAAAGATCGGAAATAAGGGATTTTCTTCACCCAAAGACATCCTAGTTACTAAAGCTATGATACAAAATATAACAAAAGTCAACAAAAGGAAATTGAAAAAGAATGTACAGAGACAGGATGCAGGACGTTTTTCACCACCTAATACTACAATAGGTAGATGGATTAACTAACTATACAATCTGACTTCGAAAATACAGAAAAGATTACTTAAAATAATGTTATATAAAGGGCTTAGTTGACTTCCTTTTGTTGAATGGTATTCACACGTTAGTGACAGAATTTTTAAAGTTTATGAGCAAAAGTAGGAATGCAGTGAAATAGTTTTTAGACCACCTACATTTAGCATACATTAAATTACACCACACATTCCTTTTAGTAAATGCTCTTTCTATAACATTCATTCCAGTTACTGATAGAAGCTGCAAACAGGATTATGATATTTAATTAATTCAAAAATGCAGCTGTACTTCAAGCTCTTGGCAGCTATCCAATTCCTGTAATGTAGATTTTTGGAGAGAAAGAGAAAGATACAATGCTACTAGAAATAATTTCACATTTTCCTATTAGTTATTAATTTAGTGGAGGGGAGGGAGGGGCAAGTGTTAGAGTAAAAATTAGGGTCAGTGTGGGCTGGATGTAGACCCAATAAATGACACATATATGTGAAAATACCATGACATTATGAGGTTCATGCAAGATAATATTACCGTATCAGCGAACTTGATTGGACTCTTGATTTAAAGTAGAGAAATCTAATGCAAACTAGCTTAAATCAGAAGGAATGTATATTGACTTGCATAACCAAACTGCAGTGAACCAAAAGCAGGTGTGGAGCTAGCTACAAGGGGAGACTACTATTAGACTTGACCTTCTCTTGCCCTGTATGTTAGTTTTATTCTCGTCTACTGTAAGTCCACTTTCTATGTAGAAACATGGCTAATAGCAGCTTCTAGGCTCATACACTAGTAGCTTAATGATAAGACAATAGAAAGATTCTAGGCAAAAAATTGATTGTACTGGCTTCTGTGGCTAACCAATACTTGTGTCTAGTTTGTGAAGTCCAGTTACATTTAGGTCCCCATGTTTAGACCAAAAACTGTGCCCAGGGAGGTAAGGTCATGCAATGCATATTCTAACTTATTTGTGCTTTAACCAAACTTATCATTATAAGGATAAAGTATAAAAAAGAATACTCAATAATAATACACATAGGATAAGTTCTAATCAGTATTAATTAGAGAAGGGGTAGAAACGGTCTGCAGAAAATCTTCAAGTTATAATGACATCCTGGAGAATGGAAGAAGATATTTGCAAGTTATGGATCTGACAAGGGTCTAGTCTTCAGAATATATAAAGAACTCTTAGAGCTCAAAAACCACAAACAAACAAACAATTTTAAAGTGAGCAAAAATCTTGAATAGAATTTCTCTAAGTACACAAATGGCAAACAAGCACATGAAGACTCTCAACATGTTTAGTCATCAGGGATACGCAAACCATAATGAGCGCTGGCAAGCCACAGGGAAATTAAACCCTCATCCATTGCTGGTAGACGTAAAATGGTGCAGCCCCTGTACAGAATAGTTTGATGGCTCCTCAAAAAGTTAAACAGAACTGCCATACAACCCAGTGATTCCACTCTCAGGCACACACCTAAAAGAATTGAAAACAAGTGTTCAAACCAGGATTTACAAATAAATTTACATAGCAGCGCTATTCACAAAAAGATAGAAACAACCCACGCGTCCACCAATGGAGAAATGAATAAACAAACTGTGGTATAGCAACACAAAAGAATATTATTTAGCCTTAAAAAGAATGAATTACTGATACATTGTAAAACATGGATGAACTTCCGAAACATTCTTCTGAGTGAAAGAAGTTAGACTTATATTATTCCATTTATATGAAATATCCACAACAAGTAAAGCCATAAAGATAGAGAGTAGATTAGTGGTTACGGGGGTGGGGGTGAGGTAGCAGGGACGGAGAAATGGGGAATCACTACCTAATGGGAATGGGGTTTCCTCTGGGCATGATGAAACTGTTTTAGTACCAGACAGAGGTGATGGTTTCACAACATTGTGAATGTACTAAATACCACTGAATTGTTCATTTTTTTGAAAGATTTGATTGATTTATTTGATAGAGAGAGGGAACACAAGCAGGGGAAGCATCAGGCAGAGGGGGAGGGAGAAGCAGGCTCCCCGCTGAGCAGGGAGCCCGATGCCGGGCGGTCCCAGGACCCTGAGATCATGATCTGAACCAAAGGCAGACGCTTAACCAACTGAGCCACCCAGGTGCCCCTAAATTGCTCATTTTTAAATGGTGTTTATGTTATGTGAATTTCACCTCTATAAAAATAACTTCTAATGATCATCAGCCTATAAATTAAAGATCCCTTCATTTTCTAGACAGAAAAACTGTGGGCCTTTCAAAAAGAATTTCAGTGCTTTTAAATATAAATACTATTTATAGGTTATAGTCTAATTTCTTAATACTTGACTTCCACATGGGGTGATTGTTAGGAAAGCGATATCTTCCTTATCCTACTATTGAATATACCTGATGTATCTAGAAACTTTTTTCCTTGTTCATGGTATTGGATTATCACTAGCCTTCTATACCTGTTATATACCTTCTCATTCTAAATAGAATATGTAAGTCACACATATTTAGTAAATACAAGGCCATTGATTTGCATTCAAACAAAGGCAACAAAATATTGGTTTCGCTGATTAGCACTGAGGTGACTGCGACTGGTTCTCTATTGTAACTCACCGTGTACAACTTTTCTTTCTTTTCCTTCTTTCCCCTCTTTTCCCTTGCTGCTTGCATCCATCTAAACTCTTGATGCCATTGAAAGAAACCCTAATCAAGCAAGGAGAAGCAAAAAAAAAAAAAAGAGAGAGAGAGAGAGAGAGGAAAAACTGTTGGAAAGGCAGAACCTCGGTAGTGACGGAGCCAGGAACTCTAAATCTGCAGGCATCCCTCACCCACTTTCTCCCAATTCTACCACTCTTCGTGTGCTGGCTTTTCATTCTCAGCCCAGTCCCTTTACATGGCTGGAAACATGTCTGGCGGCATCCGGTCCATCGTCTCCTCTTCAAGTCATTGGAAAGGGAAGGAGCCCCACCCCAGGCTTCTGGGGATGACCAAATGCATGACACCCGACTCTGGAGAGATGCGACTGGTAGCAGTTTATTAGCGTCCTGTACTCATAGCCCAGGGGAGGACACTGCAGGCCACGCAGGACTACACAGGGGCTGTGCTCTGGAACACAGTGAATGGCCAGAGCCTTCGGGAGGCAGACTTTGTAGTAACAAGGAGGTGTGATGCCTTGGTTCCCATACGTGGATGTGATTGGATTGTTGGAATAATTCTTTGGCTTGCAGGGAAGTGAAACCTGCTACTCAGGGATAAGCAGCAATTATATTTGTTCTGTTGGATAAGGAGGGTTGCGTGGCTAGGAGACTTTACCTGTGGGAAGAGAGTCAGGAAGGGACCTTGCAATTCAGTCATTTTAGGCCCTCCCAGTTTTAGATATTAAGGCAACATGTAATACTAACTTTAGGTCTTATATGACATAGCTTCGCCACGAAGAACAGACCCCTCCCTTTCCCCTTGGTTCCAACTGGAAAAATCTAGGACTGATTATTCTGCTTAGCCTATCTTGGACTATATGCCCACACTTAATGCTGGGACTTTTAAGAGCTATAATTATCAGCCTCCCTGGGCCATACAATCAGGGATAAAGCAGTGCCTCCAAAGAAGGACGACTCTTTTCAAAATATGAGAAGCTGAGGGTGATCAAAAGACAATAATAAAATTCCTAATCACAATTGTGTCCCTTCCTTTGCTACTCTCTTCCCTTACTCTCTCACCTGCTTCTCTACATTTGTTTTCTTCTCTTTTTTCTTGTCTTCACCCTGTCTTCTCTTTTCTCTCCACCCTCTTCCCTTCTATTTTTCTTCCCTTTTGCTCCATCTCCTCCTTCTCCTTTGTTCTAGCCTCTCACCCCCTTTCCCTTATTGCCCCCCTGTTTTTATTTTTTATTTTTATTTTTTAAAGGTTTTTTATTTATTTATTTGACAGATAGAAACAGCCAGCGAGAAAGGAACACAAGCAGGGGGAGTGGGAGAGGAAGAAGCAGGCTCATAGAGGAGGAGCCTGATGTGGGGCTCGATCCCGGAACGCCGGGATCACGCCCTGAGCCGAAGGCAGATGCTTTAACCGCTGTGCCACCCAGGCGCCCCTCCCCCCTGTTTTTAATAGTCCATGCTTGCAAAAGCCCCTCACAGCCATCACCTATACAAATAGGAATCTGGTGGTCTTGAGCTTGATTTCTGCTTCTTTTGCTGCATAACCCAGATCACTAGGTAAAGGGTAAAGAATTGGGCAAAACCTAAATGAGCTGTTTGTCTATCTTTTCTATCCAAATTTAAGGAAAACTGCCAAACGTCTTGGAAACTGAACCTAATTGTGGAAACACATTTTCTTTCTTTGTTATAACCTGAAATGAATTCATGAAACAAAAATTATTTTCTAAAACTTTGGAAGCATTAAACTTGCAATGCAAAAAACCTCTTCATGTCTTTGTACTTCTTCTGAAAAAGATTTCTTCTGAACTACTTTCCAAAATGCAGTGCCTATAATTAAAATGATTATTGAACCTTTGTCTCCTATTTGCTTTGTGTGAAAAGTTGGTAATGAAAGCGTCATTAATAAGAACCTTACAACGGAATAAAGGCAATAAAGAGCACACAGTTATTACAGTCAATAAGACAGTTTGGAATTCTGTACAAGGGTAATTGAAACACTTCAGGCTCTAAGCAAATAATAGTAACATCTTTAATGATCCATTTGAATGCCAGCCAGTATCAAGCAGAACCAAACACAATTAAAGTATGTTTAGAGCTATGGGTGCTAATACTATTTGCTTCGTAACTCCCTTTCTTTGGAGTGTCTTATTCACATTCTCTATTCCTTGGCAGAGAATGTGATTTATAGTATGGATTCAGTCAATTTCAATGCCTGACTGAATGAATGAATGCATAAATGAAGGATGTCGGGTCATCTAAAATAGCTTCCTCATGCAGAAAGAAGAGCTCTTTAAATGGCTTGATGGCCCAAGTCTGGCCACACATGGTAACCCAGGCTTCCTGGAGCTAGTTTGGGAGTCTCTTCCTGTCACTATAGTATGTAAATAAAAGCAACAAAAAATCTGTCCCCAAGAATTTTGGATGCCACCGCTAACAGCGATCTTATTATGCAAAACTAATCCAGGCCGTAAAGGAAAATGACTTCCAAGCTGAGTCTCATTCTGAACTGTAGTTTAAAAGTTATGGGAGTATGGAGAAGAAAATCTCAGCAGTTTCAGATGCTTGAGTTAGAAAGAGTCTAAGAGAAACTTGTTATGTTAAGAGGTAAAACTGAGCCTCAACATAACACCCCAAATTTGACAAAATAATAGTACTTTATTCTGTCCCATTGTTTTTTAAGCATATATCATATTTGAAAAAATTTTCATAAAGAGATGAAAAAAATTGACTTGCTAATAGTATTCATTCAGTAATGATTTTTTAAGTCAACACAACTTAGATTAAGTTGTAGTTTAATAATAAATATTTTAAAAATTATCTTTCAACTAAATTACCGTCTATTATGATAAAAGAGTTAGGTTTATTTTTACACCTAAACATGTGGTTGCGTGTAGCTAACATTCCAAGAGTAAATTTGGCTTTCTAGATTTCAATATTAATCTGGAAATTGTCAGGAGGAAAAATTTTGTGGGGGCGCCTGGGTGGCTCAGCTGTTAAGCGTCTGCCTTCCACGGCTCAGGGCGTGATCCCGGAGTCCTGGGATTGAGCCCCACGTCAGGCTCCTCCACCGGGAGCCTGCTTCTCCCTCTCCCACTCCCCCTGCTTGTGTTCCCTCTCTCGCTGGCTGTCGCTCTCTCTGTCAAATAAATAAATAAAATCTTTAAAAAAAAAGAAATTTTGTCAAATTTTTACTACATATGGTAGCAGGGGACAAGAATTCTTTTGAGAAGAACTGAGTTGACTGTAGAAATATAGCTTTTCAGACTTCTTTGTACTTGTAATTTAGATTCATATATATATATTTAATATACATGTAATACAAAAGCAGACATATACATGTATACTTAGTTATCTCTTGCTGCATAACAAATTACTTCAAAATTCAAAAGCTTAAAACAACAAACATTTATTATCCCCATTTTGAGTGTCGGGAATGTGGGTGTGGCTCGCCTGGGTGCCCCTGGGTCAGAGTCTCCCACAAGACGACAAGCCAGACCAGGGCTATAGTTATCTGCGGGCTTCAGTGGGGGATCTACTCCCAAGCTGACTCACATGGCTATTGGCAGGCTTCTGGTCCTCTCCTGCTTTTGCTAGAGACAACAATACCTTGTCATGCGGGTCTTTCTCTAGGTCAGCTCACAACATGATAGCAAATTTACCTCAGACCAGGCCAGAGAACAAGAAAGAGGGGGCCCAAGACAGAAACCACCGTCCTTTTGTAATCTAATCTCAGAGGCGATAGTCCGTCCTCCTTCTGATAAATAGAATTTATCAGTCCATGAATCCGGCCCACGTGCAAGGGAAGGGAGTTAGTTACACAAGGATGTGAAAACCAGGCGGTGGGGATCACTGGGGGTATTGTAGAAGTTGTCTGCTGTGTGAGTGTGTGTATGCATGGGCATATGTGTGTGTGAATGCATGCACTCACACATACATATATGTGTATATATACACACCATCCCCACACATTTATAGACAGAATTTATGCTTCAAATGCCTGGTTGTGACATCATGTATGTGACAAAACACAGCATTCCTCCTAGTATTATCAAGCCTTCTTTGCCAGTTTAGGATAAATTTCTATCAATAACTCAAGAAGTCTAAATTGAACCAAGTGAGGGAAGGGTTAGTAATTTTAACGATATCACACAATGAAATCCTATGATGGAAATTAATTTTAAAGAGTTGTATGACATTTTCACCCAGTTACCATTTCTAATTTCAGGCAAGAGGTCTTCTGTCCTAGGTCCCATGATTTAAAAGCCCCTGCTCAGGTCTTCCTCTGAACTTACCACCCCCAATCCTACCCACCTCATGGGACAACTGGACGAGCCCACCTGGAGTTCTTGCCCCCTCATCTTTTTCACACTCTATACCTAGAACCCTGATGGGTGTGTGCTCCTCTAGGCACAGGGACTAGTCAAAGTGTGGCTATGTGAGGGCATAGATAGAGCTTAGACATGGGACCCATTGATATTGGGAGAAAATGTAACATCACACCGAATCCAGCACAGGTTTGGAATTGAAAATTATACTACTTGGTGAAGCTGTAGTTCTGTCTAGAGGTCTTTACCTTTTCCAGAGAATAAAGGAATGTTTCCAAACTTGAACCACTTCCTGTTCCTATTCAGGTAGCTATTTGGAGAATTGTGTGTGAATTTTGAGAGGAAATAAGGTATATATGCAACAACTGGAAATGACTATTTTTCTGTGAGAGTTCAAGAACCAATATATATGGGCAAATTTCCTTCAGAGCCACAATGACAAAACGTGTCATGTGGTTGGGGAGCGATTGATGCTTCCCTATTAGCTCAGAACCCACCATCCCTCTGATAATTTAAACAATGGCAACACTTAGAACATCAGGTGATAGCGTCCTAGGCAGGGATCCCGGAGATCAGTGAAAGAGTACTTTGGAGACAGAGAAATAAAGTTTCTCTCAGTGGTCCGAAGAGAAGCAGGCATTAGCCAGGGAGAGAAAGCAAGGAAAGACAGTTGTGCAGGATGCTACAAGATGACTTGAGTCATTGGGTGACTTCAAGAAATAACTGGGAAACTATAGATCTAGCTTGTAGGGCTTCCTTCATTTCTATTTGCATGTTCAAAGTTAAGCAATTAACATGAAATGACAATTCACAGAAAAAAATATAAAGGACCAATAAGCATTTGAATGACCCTCAACTTCACTAAATAAGTACAAATTAAAACATCAAGATAACATTTTTCTCCAATCAGATTGGCAAAATTCAACAAAGTATCATCCTACACATATACGATTCATTAATACCATCAAAGAATTTCACCTGATGTAATATCCAGGAGCACAAAGATGCTTGCTTACAGCATTGATTATTGTAGAAAAAGAAAAGAAAACTGGACAACATAAATGTCTATCAATAGAGTAATGAATGAACCATAAGAAACATTACAAGGAAACATAATGCAACAATTCAACTCAGTAGTTTGAGTTAAAAGATGGAAGTTCACGAGATGCTAAAGAGAAACAGGAAAGCTGGAGAACAAATTAGAGGGATGCATTTCATTAAAAACAAAACAAAGCTAAATTAAACTAAAAAAACCCCCACAAAACCTACACAGGCAAAAGCAACTTAGCAAGTCACAGTTTCATAGGTGCTGGCAGATGATATGAGACTTCTGGGTCAGAGACTAAGGACAGTTTATTACTCACAGTAACAGCATTGCCCGAGTATCAGTATTTGCACCAATTCCTCCAGCCACAATTTCCGAAGGGCAATGAGAAGCAGGCCAGGTGATGGGGTCACATACAGTGGGTTGTGTTAGAGGAGGGGAATGCTAAACTTAGAAAACCTGAATCTTTTATACTAGGCAGTAAAAGCCTGCCTGATCTTATCTTTATTATAAGGGCAGGAGACGCTGCTTAGTAAAACATAAAAACCGAAAACACGCCTAGTATTTGCTTTCAAGAGTGTTCATTATAAAAATTTAAAATATAGTCCTGAACGAAGGCAGTCAGCATCTCTTCCTATAAGACTTACAGAAACATGAAAGACTCATGGAGAATTCCATGAATTCTCAATATTCCATTTCATTCTCATTTTGTGTAAACAAACAAAAAAATTGTAGCTGTCAACTAAAATGATATTTTACCTAAACTTATAACAATGAAAATGTTGATACGGTGCTTATCAAATATCATAAAAAAGATATATTTTTATACATATAAGAATCTGTTTTGATTGTGGCTGTTCTGTTGCTCACTTCGTGCACATTCTACACAGTAGAAAATGGCTCATAATGATTATTTCACACAATAAATATTTTTCACTCGCTTGGAAAAATAACGTCAGACTGAGTATTGGAGTTACTCAAGGCAGAATTAGGAAGATTTTTTAAAAATTATTTAGCTTTAATGACAGCCATCACACACATAATTTTTTTTCTCGCACATTTGCCACGGGAAAATTCTTCTTAAAAAACAATCATGTCAACATCTCAACAAGAACCTTTTACTCTGTGAACAATACCTACTATTTGTCTAGAGCAGTGTAATTAAAAAATAGATTTTTGGGCTAAACTTCAACTTCTTCGTTTTATTATTGAAGACACGGACGCCCAGAGACATTAAGGGACTTGAAAGTGGCCAACAACTAGTTAATGTCAGAGCTGAGACCAAACCCCACATGCCCTGACTTGGAGCACAGGTTCTTTCTTCTTATCCAAAGCCACATACATGATATGATAGAGCTTTCGAACTGGGGTATGCACACCCCTGCAGGCAATGGCAGTATGCCAGGGAGGTAAAGCCACAGGATAAACACAGGGTGTCTTGCTTCAATGTAAATATTACTCAAAGATTTGAGGCGAGTTAGGGGGGCCACTTTATTTTTATAATAAAACAAGATTGATTGTAAAGCAGAATGTACATTCTACATGGATTTTTAAAATTTCAAGCTGAATTCCTCAGGCTCTAATCCCATCTCACGGAGGTAAAAAATCTCTCTGCTCACTCTGCTTGGGGATACTTCTTTTGTAAAAATTTTATGCCACCAATGTGAGGATTTCTAGGAAGTTCCTTTTCACCAAAAAGTGCTTTGCTAGTCTCCATCTTTGACATTCTATAATTAAAATTGCATTATTTTAGTCCTCGTGATCAGCTAAATTGTGAATTGTTCTCAAAGAGAGAACACATTAAGACCTTAAATAAATGAGTCTCTGAGTTCCTTTACTAAGAATAGAGCTGTCTTTAAAAATTTCTTTTTCCTTTCTTAATATTGAGTAAAAAGATTTTAAAAATAAAGGATATAATTTTTAAATGTGATTTTTAGTAGAAACCAACTGGTCAGTAGTTAAGTAAGACGCTCTGTAAAAGTATTTTGCATACAATTCTAAAACACATTTGTGTAATGTACGAAGTCAAACAAATAGTATCTATTTCCATTTTTTTCATGTAGCATATACATGAATGATATTTGAAATTCTATAACCCATATTTAATGGCAAAAATGGGAGATGAGAGACCAGTGAATTATTTTATACATTTTCTCAGTGGATCATTCCTCAACTGATTTTTATTTCTGGAATATAAAACCACTTCAAAATCATTCTCAGATGATCCCTCCTTTTGTGATAACTTGGAGAACTTCTACTCACCCACCTCCACCAGACCCAAACACATTTCAGAAGTACTAAAAGAGTGTGTGATTTTTCTGAGACATTTTTAAATGCTCTATTCCAACACCAGCATTTTTTTAATGCAAGTAGCCTGACCCATTTCTAACAGGTACATTTAATTCTAGATTTCAAGGTCAAATTTGGACCCAAGAAACCAACTCATTCAATTAAATCAACATTTACTGAATGCTGTGTACTAGGCCCGGGCAGAAAATAGTGATGACACAGAGAGAATCCTGCCTCCAAAGTACCCCAGGCTAGAGGGGAACAAGACTCACATAAATAAGACATAACGTAGCCTATGTAAGAGGTGCCAGTAGAACTAGGGGAGCACCAATTAAACATCAACAACAGCTTACAGATTGGAAAAAACTTGCCAAATAGTGGCTCAACTTACCCATTTTCTGCTAGAGGGAGGACTTTTCAGCTACCGAACCAACATGCACTTCCCCTTCACAATAAGATCAGCCAAGAGTTCCATTTTTCTGTACACCTGGAATCTTGGGCTCCTTGATACAGCCACCTCCACCTGCATCCTAGCACTGGGTCTAGGAGGAGGCAAGTAAGACACTGGCCTTAGTATAAAAATGTGAGGCATCCAGGCGAGAGGAGTTAAGATGGCGGAGGAGTAGGGGACGCCTTTGTCAGCCGGTCCCCCGAGTCGAGCTGGATAGGTACCAGACCAGCCTAAACATCCACGGAATCAGCCTGAGATGCAGGAAGATACATCTGGATCTCTACAAATGAACATCTCCAGCGCTGAGTATTGAGGTACGAAGCGGGGAGCGTGAAACCGCGCACAGATATCGGACGATAAACGGAAGGGGGAGGGAGCCGCATAGTGCGGGTGCCGGGAAGCGGTAGCCACCTGCACGGGGGAGCGGGCGGGCTCTCGGACAGGCACCGCGAGAGAGCGGACTGAGACAGTGAGCCGGGAGTGCGTGCTACCAGGCATCTCGCGGAACTCCTGAATCCCGGTGTGCTCACTGGATTCAGACTGAGACCGGGAGAACCGGGAGCGCGCGGGGGCGGCTGGCGGCATTAGAAACACAAAGGACAGAGACGCGCCGGCCCTGGAAGTGAGGGCAGGGACGCCGGGTGTGGGGCGCACATCCTGGGATGCTGCAGGGTTGAGCAGCGCCAACAGTAACAGAGTTAAAGTGGCCAGAACATCAGTGGAGAACGGTCCGCGATCCCTCTGTTCTGAGATGGAGGCTGAGATTCGGCCACTGCTGCTCTGACTCTCAGAAGAGGCACAGCAAACCGCCAGGGAAAGCCGCCAGAGAACAAAAGCCTAGAAATATCGGTTCACAGGGTGCCCATCCCCATCCCCCCTCGCAGGGGACACGGAGACTCTACCCAAACAGGGTTGCCCAAGTATCGGCGCGGCAGGCCCCTCCCCCAGAACACAGAAGGCAGGCTGAAAAATCAAGAAGCCCACAACCCGGGCGCCTGGGTGGCGCAGTCATTAAGCACCTGTCTTCGGCTTAGGGCATGATCCCGGCGTTCCGGAAAGGAGTCCCTCATCGGGCTCCTCCGCTGGGAGCCTGCTTCTTCCTCTCCCACTCCCCTGCTTGTGTTCCCTCTCTTGCTGGTTGGCTCTCTGCCACATAAATAAATAAATAAAATCTTTAAAGAAGAAGCCCACATCTCTAAGATCCCTATAAAACATGGGGCACGGCCTGGGACCCAGTCAATAATTTGGGCTCTGGAGAACCCCGCAACCTCTCCTCATCAGAATGACAAGAAGGAGAAGCCCCCTTCCAGCAAAGAAAAGACAGTGAGTCTGTGGCCTCTGCCACAGAAATAATGGATATGGATGTAACCAAATTATCAGAAATGGAATTCAGAGCAATTATGGTCAAAATGATGAGTAGAATTGAAAAAAGTATTAACGAAAAGGTTACTGAGAATATAGAATCCCTAAGGACAGAAATGAGAGCGAATCTGACAGAAATGAAAAATTCTATGAGCCAAATGCAGGCAAAACTAGAGGCTCTGACGGCCAGGGTCACCGAAGCAGAGGAACGTATTTGTGAATTGGAGGATGGGTTAATAGAGGAAAAAACGAAAATAGAAGCTGGTCTTAAAAAAATCCACGCCCACGAATGTAGGTTATGGGAGATTACTGACTCAATGACACGATCCAATGTCAGAATCATCGGCATCCCCGAGGGGGTGGAGAAAAACAGAGGTCTAGAAGAGATATTTGAACAAATTGTAGCTGAAAACTTCCCTAATCTAGCGAGGGAAACAAACATTCGTGTCCAAGAGGCAGAGAGGACCCCTCCCAAGCTCAACCACGACAAACCTATGCCACATCACGTCATAGTGCATATCGCAAATATTAGATCCAAGGATACAGTATTGAAAGCTGCCAGGGCAAAGAAATTTCTCACGTACCAAGGAAAAGGCATCATAATTACGTCAGACCTGTCTACACAGACCTGGAATGAGAGAAAGGGTTGGGGGGGCATTTTTAAAGCTCTTTCAGAGAAAAACATGCAGCCAAGGATCCTTTATCCAGCAAGGCTGTCATTCGGAATTGATGGAGAAATAAAGACATTCCAGAATCGCCAGTCATTAACCAATTTCGTAACCACGAAGCCAGCTCTACAGGAGATATTAAGGGGGGTTCTATAAAGGTAAAAAGGCCCCAAGAGTGATACAGAACAGAAAGTTACAACCGATACAAAGACTTTACTGGCAACATGGCATCATTAAAATCATATCTCTCAGTTCTTAGTGTCAATGTAAATGGTTTGAACGCTTCCATAAACGCCACAGGGTTGCAGATGGGATAAAAAGAAATGACCCATCCATTTGCTGTCTACAAGAGACTCATTTCGAACCCAAAGATGCATTCAGACTGAGAGTAAGGGGATGGAGTACCATCTTTCATGCAAATGGACCTCAAAAGAAAGCTGGGGTAGCAATTCTCATATCAGACAGATTGGATTTTAAACTAGAGACTATAGTTAGAGATGCAGAAGGGCACTATATTATTCTTAAAGGAAGTATTCAACAAGTGGATATGACAATTATAAATATATATGCCCCCAACAGGGGAGCAGCAAGATACACAAGCCAACTCTTAACCAGAATAAAGAGACATATAAATAAAAATACATTAATAGTAGGGGACTTCAACACTCCACTCTCACAAATAGACAGAACACCCTGGCAAAAACTAAGCAAAGAATCAAAGGCTTTGAATGCCATTTTCGATGAGTTGGACCTCATAGATATATATAGAACACTATACCCCAGAACCAAAGAATACTCATTCTATTCTAATGCCCATGGAACATTCTCAAGAATAGACCATGTTCTGGGACACAAAACAGGTCTCAACCGATACCAAAAGATTGAAATTATCCCCTGCATATTCTCAGACCACAACGCTCTGAAATTGGAACTCAACCACAAGGAAAAATTTGGAAGAAACTCAAACACTTGGAGACTAAGAACCATCCTGCTCAGGAATGACTCGATAAACCAGGAAATCAGAAATCAATTTAAACAATTTATGGAGACCAACGAGAATGAAAACACAACAGTCCAAAACCTATCGGATACTGCAAAGGCAGTCCTAAGGGGGAAATACATAGCCATCCAAGCCACACTCAAAAGAATAGAAAAATCTAAAATGCAGTTTTTATCTTCTCACCTCAAGAAGCTGGAACAGCAACAGAGGGACAGGCCTAATCCACTCACGAGGAAGCAGTTGACCAAGATGAGAGCAGAAATCAATGAATCAGAAACCAGAAGTACAGTAGAGCAAATCAACAGGGCTAGAAGCTGGTTCTTTGAGAGAATCAATAAAATTGACAGACCACTGGCAAGACTTATCCAAGAGAAAAGAGAAAGGACCCAAATTATTAAAATTATGAATGAAAAAGGAGAGGTCACGACCAGCACCAATGAAATTGGAAGGATTATTAGAAACTATTATCAACAGCTATATGCCAAAAAACTAAGCAATCTGGAAGAGATGGAGGGCTTCCTGGAAACCTATAAACTACCAAGACTGAAACAGGAAGAAATTGATTTCTTAAACAGGCCAATTAATTATGAAGAGATTGAGTCAGTGATAAACAACCTTCCAAGTAACAAAACTCCAGGCCCAGACGGTTTTCCTGGGGAATTCTACCAAACATTCAAAGAAGAAATAATAACTATTCTCCTAAAGCTATTTCAAAAAATAGAAACAGAAGGAAAGCTACCAAACTCATTCTATGAGGCCAATATTACCTTGATCCCCAAACCAGGCAAAGACCCCATCAAAAAGGAGAATTACAGACCGATTTCCCTAATGAATATGGATGCCAAAATCCTCAACAAGATCCTTGCTAATAGAATCCAACAGTACATTAAAAGATTATCCACCATGACCAAGTGGTATTCATCCCTGGGATGCAAGCGTGGTTCAACATTCGCAAATCGATCAGTGTGATACATCATATCAACAACAAAAGACTCAGGAACCATATGATCCTCTCAATTGATGCAGAAAAAGCATTTGACAAAATACAGCATCCTTTCCTGATTAAAACCCTTCAGAGTGTAGGGATAGAGGGTACATTTCTCAAGCTCATAAAAACCATCTATGAAAAGCCTACAGCAAATATTATTCTCAATGGGAAAAAGCTGGAAGCCTTTCCCTTAAGATCAGGAACACGACAAGGATGCCCACTCTCGCCACTATTATTCAACATAGTACTAGAAGTCCTTGCAACAGCAATCAGACAACAAAAAGGGATCGAAGGTATCCAAATCGGCAGAGAAGAAGTCAAAATGTCTCTCTTCGCAGATGACATGATACTCTATATGGAAAACCCAAAAGAATCCACTCCCAAACTATTAGAAGTTATAGAGCAATTCAGTAATGTGGCGGGATACAAAATCAATGCTCAGAAATCAGTTGCATTTCTATACACGAATAACGAGACTGAAGAAAGAGAAATTAGGGAATCCATCCCATTTACAATAGCACCAAAAACCATAAGTTACCTTGGAATTAAGTTAACCAGAGACGTAAAGGACCTATATTCTAGAAACTATAAATCACTCTTGAAAGACATTGAGGAAGACATAGCTAGATGGAAAAATATTCCATGCTCATGGATCGGAAGAATTAACATAGTTAAAATGTCCATGCTACCCAGAGCAATCTACACTTTCAATGCTATCCCGATCAAAATACCGAGGACATTTTTCAAAGAACTGGAACAAACAGTCCTTAAATTTGTATGGAAACGGAAAAGGCCCCGAATCTCCAAGGAACTGTTGAAAAGGAAAAACAAAGCTGGGGGCATCACAATGCCGGATTTTGAGCTGTACTACAAAGCTGTGATCACAAAGACAGCATGGTACTGGCACAAAAACAGACACATAGACCAATGGAATAGAATAGAGAACCCAGAAATGGACCCTCGGCTCTTTGGGCAACTAATCTTTGATAAAGCAGGAAAAAACATCCGGTGGGTAAAAGACAGTCTCTTCAATAAATGGTGCTGGGAAAATTGGACAGCTACATGCAAAAGAGTGAAACTTGACCACTCTCTCACACCATACACAAAAATAAACTCCAAATGGATGAAAGACCTCGATGTGAGACAGGAATCCCTCAAAATCCTAGAGGAGAACATAGGCAGCAACCTCTACGACATCAGCCAAAGCAACCTTTTTCATGACACATCCCCAAAGGCAAGAGAAACAAAAGATAAAATGAACTTATGGGACTTCATCAGATAAAAAGCTTCTGGGGCGCCTGGGTGGCACAGCGGTTAAGCGTCTGCCTTCGGCTCAGGGCGTGATCCCGGCGTTATGGGATCGAGCCCCACATCAGGCTCCTCCGCTATGAGCCGCTTCTTCCTCTCCCACTCCCCCTGCTTGTGTTCCCTCTCTCGCTGGCTGTCTCTGTGTTAAATAAATAAATAAAACCTTTAAAAAAAAAAAAGATAAAAAGCTTCTGCACAGCCAAGGAAACAGTCAAAAAAACTAAGAGGCAGCCCACGGAATGGGAGAATATATTTGCAAATGACACTACAGATAAAGGACTGGTATCCAAGATCTGCAAAGAACTTCTCAAACTCAATACACAAGAAACAAATAAACAAATCAAAAAATGGGCAGAAGATATGAACACTTTTCCAATGAAGACATACAAATGGCTAACAGACACATGAAAAAATGTTCAAAATCATTAGCCATCAGGGAAATTCAAATCAAAACCACCTTGAGATACCATCTTATGCCAGTTAGAATGGCAAAAATAGACAAGGCAAGAAACAACAATTGTTGGAGAGGATGTGGAGAAAGGGGATCCCTCCTACATTGTTGGTGGGAATGCAAGTTGGTACAGCCACTCTGGAAAACAGTGTGGAGGTCCCTTAAAAAGTTAAAAATTGAGCTACCCTATGATCCAGCCACTGCACTACTGGGTGTTTACCCCAAAGATACAGACGTAGTGAAGAGAAGGGCCATATGCACCCCAATGTTCATAGCAGCATTGTCCACAATAGCTAAATCGTGGAAGGAACTGAGACGCCCTTCAACAGATGACTGGATTAAGAAGCTGTGGTCCATATATACAATGGAATATTACTCAGCTATCAGAAAGAACAAGTTCTCAACATTTGCTGCAACATGGACGGCACTGGAGGAGATGATGCTAAGTGAAATAAGTCAAGCAGAGAAAGACAATTATCATATGATTTCTCTCATCTATGGAACATAAGAATAGGAAGATCGGTAGTGGAAGAAAGGGATAAAGAAAGGGGGGGTAATCAGAAGGGGGAATGAAGCATGACAGACTATGGACTATGAGAAACAAACTGAGGGCCTCAGAGGGGAGGGGGTGGGGGAATGGATAGACCGGTGATGGGTAGTAAGGAGGGCACGTGTTGCATGGTGCACTGGATGTTATACGCAACTAATGTATCATCGAACTTTACATCGGAAACCGGGGATGTACTCTATGGTGACTAACATAATATAATAAAAAATCATTAAAAAAAAATGTGAGGCATCCAAACTCAGCAATCAAAACAAATGTCTTATGCAATATATTTCTTTTAGAAATTCAAAATTAATACCACAGCATTCATGATGAGCAAATGTCAAAATTTTAAGGAAAGACAGGATGAGCAGTCCTGATTTTTCCTCTTTTCTGCTTCAAGCTCCACGAGGATTCTACAAGGCATTCCTTCACCCCCACCCTCCACATGTGGCCAGTGGTACATCTAATCTTCAGAAAGCTAAGTTTTCTGATATTTAGAGCTCAGGCCAATGAAATTATCACTAGTGGGTGATTGTCATTGGGGTGCTCTGACATAGCTGATCTCCCGACCTCTGGCATCCACAGCAAGCTTCACCGCACACTGGAGAAACGCGAGTGTGTACACGGTACGACGTGGGGGGCGCTGCAGGGCCACACGTGAAAACGTCATAGAAGGGACTGGCTTCAAATCTTCCCTAGTTTGGATTGGCTTTTAGTCGCCCAGATTGCGGTAACTGTTGGTAACGCAACAATGAGCTGTAGAGCTGGGTTGGGTGGATGGGAGGTGCTGCTGGCCTCCCTGGTGCCCTGATGGCCTGGGGCCCGAACCATCCGTCCCGCATCTCCCGACACTCTACCAGCGTAGTCAGCTCTCCGGACGTTGCTCTCGAGATCAGCCGCAGGGTAAGCGGCACCCCTTCTCCAGACCACAAGCCCCTGGGGTCCCTGCGCCAAAGCCCCAGCCAGTGCGAGGCTGCCTCTGGGGTCGGCCGGAGGGGGTGGAACGATGGCAGACCCCAGGCCCTCCACTGGGGCTAGAGGTCCGTAATCTCCAGTGTAGCGTTTGGGGATGCCTCTGATCCCCACTGGTGGACTTACATGAACCTTTTCTGGCTTACCATCTGCCGCATATGTAACAATGGCAGGTTAGAGGTTAGGTAATAAAGCCATAAATTTGGAATCTTGACACTCCCCCAAATATAAATAACCTGGAAATCCCGTTCCCCTAAAGTGCAAATGGACACACGGAGGAGGAGAGTTTCTTTGATGAACAGTACAGGCAGAGTGGAGGGCAGTTAAGATAGAGGCTTAAAGAAAGCTTGAGTGGGAAAAAAAAGTCAGAATTGTTGGCCATAGGAGCTAGCCAAGTGCTGAAGGGTTCTAGGACGTTTCTGGGGAGGCTTGGGACTGCCATGTAAATCAAGGCTGGGGGTTCTGTAAGGATTTGAAAGCTACTCACACTAAGTCCTAACTAAGCTTCCCTGCGTGTGGGTTGCATGTAGCTATAGGAATTTATCATTGCAGTAGGTAATTCAGCAAAGAGAATGTTTTCTTCTATAGATTTTAATACAGACTTCATTTTCCTGGGATTTAATAATCCCACAGTTTTCAAACACTTTTTTTCCCTGTTTTACCTAGATCCTCAGGAAACAGGCAGTGGAGGACATTGCTGTTATCCTCCCTGTGCCAGAATTACCCACACTCCAATTCCATGTTTGACTGTTTTTATTTCACTGTTTGGTTAATGAATTAATTTGAAATCTGACTGTTCCCCACCCTCCAACCCCAATCAATCAATTGTAATTGTTGTCCAAATTCAATACCTCTTCTGAGTAATATCCTTTACTACCCTACATAACACTGCAGATTCAAATTCTAACTCCTGGAAATTTGCTTTCTCGGCGCCCACTGTGCTCTTGTTTCTCCTTCTAACTTTGTAACCATCTCTCCAAACCCCCTTCCTTATGCTTTTGCAGCTTGAGTCCCTCCTCCTCTCTCTAAATGTGGACACTTCCCAATGATCGAACTGGGGCCCCACTCCGTCCTGTGCACCGACCTGACTGGCCAGGCTGTCCATCCCCAGCCTGACGTCTCTGCTGACCTCCTCTCTTCCAGCGGCAGCTTTCCGGTGGACATCTTAACCCGTGTGTCTCACCAGCGCCAAAACTTCAGCGTTTCCAGCTGAATCCATTTTCCCTTCCGAGTCACCTTCTCATCATCACATCATCACATTAGCATCACCACTTGTGACTTTGCTCGCCCTTATTCTCTGCCTCATTATTTGCCAGTTTCCATCAGTAGTCTCTGCACACCCTCTATCACATCTGCTGACTGCTCCTTCCCACTTGCCACTCTCCTGGAGCCTTGCCTTGATTTGCCAGAGGCAGCCTGGCTTCCTGTCTGCTGTTCTCTCTGCACCTGGGCCCGTCATACATGTTGCTGCTGCTGGAGTCATCTTCTTGAGGCTTCACTATGTCAAAAGATCAATGAGACCCAAGTGTCCATAGACAGATAAACGGAGAAACAAAATGTAGTATATACCTACAATAAAATATGATTCAGCCTTAAAAAAGAAGGAAATGCTGACCCACACTAAACTAGGATGAACCCTGAAGACATTACGCTGAGCGAAATAAGCCAGTCACGAAAGTACAAATATTGTCTGATTCCGCCTAGATGAGGCACCTGGAGTAGCCAAATTCATAGAGCCAGAAAATAGCAGGGTGGTTGCCAGGGGCTGGGGGAAGGGGGAAATGTGCAGATAGTGTCGAATGCGTACAGTTTCATTTGGGGAAGATGGAAAACTCCGGGAAATGAATGATGGCCATGGTTCCACAGAACTGTACAGTTAAAATAGTGAATTCTGGATTATACATATTTTACCACAATAAAAAAATAGTTCAGGGAAAGAATGCTTGTTGTGCTTCTTTAGATGAAAGGAATATACTGCTCGTGAAGTTGTGTGTTGATTGGGACCTGGAAATGCTCCACCACGGATTCACTGAAACTCGAAACTTCTTGGCATGTTTTTGTGTTCTTTGGCACTTTGACATTAATACTTGTTCCTGGATTCATATGAAATTTTTGGTGGGAAAGAAACATACCATGATAAAAAGCTGCGAAAATAAATAATTAATTATACCAGTGATTTACCTATTATGTTGATAATTTCAATCTCCTCTTTCATCTCTTAATTTTCAAAATTTGACTTAAATCCTTATATATTCATTCCATGGCTAAACTTTTCAAAATTGGTATTAATTTCCGAAGACTAAATTAATAGGTGCTTTTTAAAAAATATTCAAATGTTATTTTTATTTTTGTCAAATAAGCATTTTTAAATGTATTGCTCAGAACATGAAAATCTTGCATCATCTCAAGTGATAATTTTGTTAACAATTTGGAGTGTGTGCATTTGTATGCATATAAATGTCATTGGTGGGGCACCTGGGTGGCACAGTTGGTTAAACGACTGCCTCAGGTCATGATCTCAGGGTCATGAGATCCAGCCCCACATTGAGCCCCACATGAGGCTCCAAGTCAGCACGGAGTTTGCTTGAGTTTCTCTCTCCCTCTCCCTCTGCCCCCCCCACTTGTGCTCTCTCTCTGTCTCTCTCTCCTTCTGAAATACATAAATAAATAAATAATAGATGTCATTGGTAGCAAAAATAATGTTAGACCTATACCACCAATGGCATTTTTACTTTGGGATGTGTAGATATCTATCTCTGTATATTTTTAAGCTACTACACAGGATTCTATTATGAAGTTACATGTTAATCTAACCTATATTCCCATAAATGTGAGGCATATTTCACAAATGTAGATAATGTATGCTGAGATAAACAGTGAAAACCAAATCATGTGTGTGCACGCACGCGCATCCTGCTATATTTTTGAGTGCTGGATGTAGAAAGGCAGGATCGAGTAAAAAGCACGTTTATAATTTTCGTAGAGTGTTGCAAAGTTTCAAATCTACTTTGACTGCTCTTTGACATCCCAAACACTTTGACACAGTTGCGATTGACTGTGTACAGTAGAAGCTGATAGTTTAGATGTTTAAGTTAAAACATCCAGACCCAGATGCAGAAGCCTCCTCCAATAGGCTTTTTCTAAGCCTTAAATTCAGCTTGCTCTTTATAGAGTCACAAAATACCCTGATGGAAATGAAACCTGAGCCAATGAATTCTCTAAGCCCCAAGATTCAGCTGTGCGACAAGGTAACAAAGGAAGTTTGGAATATAAATTAACAGCCACACTCAATCCCTGATATATCTATCTTCCTCACTTCTTTCGATATGTGTTCATCCCATTAAATCTAACTTTTCTTAAAAGTCTTCTACTAAATAACAAAACTCTTGTCAAAATTTCATAAATCACTTACATCACAACCTCACCACCCACAACAAATCCCAACTGAAATTTGGTCACTGTTTTGACTCTGATAATTACGACGTTTGTCAGATTCCAGGAGTGCAACAATTATACTTTCCCCTTTTGTTGTGTCTTGCTAGCTTTACTCCTTCGTGGCAAATTATAGATGGGCTTTAATTTTTCCATATCATCTTAGGCCATGTGGCTTGTAAATGTTATTTTGTAACCTAGCAAAGGCTCTTAAGAAGAAAAAGCAAAGCACTTAAATCGCTGTTGTTGGATTTGCATTTTCAAAACAAAGCCTATGGGAATAAAAATTACTTATTCTCCAGCAAAAATTCCCACGGTGCAAGTTATGTTAGTAACTGATGAAAAATGAAGACACTGTTCCTTTGCAAAGAAAGGGAAATGATATTTATTCACTCATGCATTCGTCTGACATTTATTGAGAACTCACAGTGTCAATAATGTGCATTGTATCCTACTCCACCTGCAATCGTTGCTACCAAATATCTTCCATAAATATGAATTCTTCATGTTTGAAAGAACATTTAAGAATATTTAAAGACAAAATCACTCTGCCTCATAGAGAATCGAAAACTTGTTTTTGGTGCATATGTACACATACACATTTTTTTCTCTTTGATTAAAAATTATTTACACATCTGTGCCCAGGATTAAGGATAATGAAATTCAACCACAAAAATGATTAAACAGTATATAATTGTAGTGTTGGAATTTATCAGTTTAAAGTGGTTGCCTCCATATTCACCTTTCCTTTGATCTTCTTGTAGACGTTATTGTTATTGACTGCAAATGTCTCCGTATTTTTGCTCAGTGGAATGTGGCTTGACAGATTAATTATATGTTATCAGGTAGTTGAAGATGAACTAAAGATATGTGGCTTCAAGAGGGATGCTGATGTCTCTGAGCTGTTCCTTTCTCAAAAGTAAGTGTACTTTATATAAGAAATAGAAGAGCATCATATTATAATGTTTCACAGATTCAAGTGTTCTTTTCCATTTTTTCCCCCAAGGACTGGATAGGCAAGTACCACGCTCTAATTACTTTACCATTCACTGGTGTTCACAGTCTCTATTAGAGAGGCAAGATGGAAATGGATAAAAACAAAGATTTGGACCAGGCTGAATTTGGAGACCAGCTCTGTCACTTCCAGCTGGGTGATCTTGGGCATGTCATCAACCTCCCTGTTAGGGTTGTCAGGGTTAGTAAATAAAAATACAATAGGTCCAGTTACTTGTGAATTTCAAAGAAATAAATGAATATAATTTTTCTTTAGTATTGTTTGTCCCACACTTCCCTGGGTTTCTCTGAAATTCACATATAAATGGGTCTTGTATTTCATCTGACAAGGCTCCTGCTTGAGTAGAACAATGTTATCTTCTTCACGGGGTTGTTAGGTGAAGATTAGGTGAGTTAGTAGAAGTAGTAGAGGGCCTGGTACACAGTGAGCACTCAGTGAGCATTAATACAGTGAATCGTATTGCTATTATTAGAGAATAATGGCTCATTATACCCTTCCACTATACTAACAACCCTATGATACCAATACCCCTAGCCAACAACCCCTATACTAATTTTACTGGTAAGTAGGAAAACTTCTCCCGTATGTAACAATCCCCTCCAACGCCCCAAGGTGGCAGCCAGCAAAGTGGGTTCTTCTACAGAGCAGTCACGGTGCCTGAGATAGAACTCGAGTGTAAGAGGAAGACGAAGTTACGGGTTGAATGGGACTCTGACACCACAGGTTTTGCCTGCCAACAAGTGACATATGTGCAACTAGACTTTGCATTAATAACAATGATCCTATTCCTACTGTTCTTTCCTTCCTTCATGCTTTTTAATCTCTATGAACTCCATGTATGATTTTAAAATAGGTTTGACATATTTCTACTCATATGTAATCTTTGGAACTCTGCTACCTTTTTTTTTTTTTTTTTTGAACTCAGCAACTTTCTAAAGAAGATGTCCCACTTTATCATTGAGGCTAATCACTTTATCGCTGGTGATTTGAGGAAATCCTTTATTAACAAACATATTTCTTTTGTTATGAATATATATTTTAGATTATAAGTGCAGAGAAAAATATTTAGCTTGGTAATGGTCCTGACTCTCTTGGTAGTAAGGGGGAAAATAGCTGGCCAATTTAAGATTTTTTAATATATATATTTTAGAATGTAACAGGTATGGTAGATTATTCTGACACACTTAAAGTCACGCTTTGAATCTTTCTATAGATCAGTGAGTTTTACAATAACAATACATATTTTATGTGGTCAAAAGATTGCAACTCTAAGCCTTTCATGATTTTAACAACAATACATTGCAAGGGTAAGTAGAGAACAATAAGAAAAGCTTTAAAACACTAGAAAAATATTAGAAATATTGATCCTTTGACAGTAGGTAATTAGTGGTCTTCTCCGGTGAAGGACAATACATTTTCTATCCCCAAAATACTAAGTTACCATTTAATGCATCCAGGCACACACATAAAAAAATGTTTCTCAGTCCAGACACCAATACACTGGGTAAACTAGGTTATTTGCCTGAGTCTCTGTTGCCCTGGGTGTGTGTGGGGGCGGATCTTATCAACGTCTCCTGAGTAATCATGGAGAAGGCATTCAACAGTGCTGACATACTATTGTCAGCGCAAGTCATTCCCGTCATTAATAGAATTTCCTCTCTTTGTCTTCCATTGGTGTCACCTTGAAATGCAACAGCCCGGTATTGATTTCAAACAGGTTTATGTGCAGAACTAACCCTCTGACTTGAGTTAAAATCCCTTTAAAAGGGAATCACTTTATTACATTATATAATAGCTAGAAATTCAGCATCGATATCAGGAAAATTAATGACACTAATTTGACTAATGACATTAATTTGACACAGGTGATATTTCAAAGTATTAATGTATTAAAATAACTTTTCGGGGAAATCCTTGGGGAAATCCTCTAAGCGGGGCTTGAGTTTCTCTGCTACCACATAATGATTGTTTTATTTTTCACAGGAACGGATGAAGCTGATGTATTATCTTTTTTGCCCAATGCAATAATTTAGGCATACCGGGCTCCAAACGCTTCTTCCCAGAAATAGGCTACATATCTACAATGAGAGAGGAGACTGCATTATGTGTATAAGTCTCCTATTAGAAGTTGCTTTTGAAGAGTCTGGAATATTTTTGTTGTGCCAGAGAAGTGTTCAAAGACTAACAGTGCATATCTAGAGGATGTGGAGTCTTCTTGAAGTCTTTTGTTTGGGATATTTTGAGAATTTAAAAAAAAATGGAAAAGGATTAAGAAGAAAAAACAAATACAAGTAGGGTGGGAAAGAGAATGACTGAAAGAGGGAAAGGCGAGGGGTGGCTGTTCTTTCCAAGTTTTTATTTAAATTGCAGGTAGTTAACGTACAGTGCAATATGAGTTTCAGGTGCAGAATTTAGGGATTCGTCACTTACATAAAAGACCTGGTGCTCATTACAAATGCCTTCCTTAATACCCATCACCTATTTAACAGGAAACCAGCTAATAAGTGTAAAAAGAATGAGAGCATGGGAAAAATCAGCATTTTATAATCCCAAATCTTCTGATTCAGCAAGGATCATCAGATGAAGCTAAAGCCATTGAACAAGTTATTGGGGCATGAGACATACACACCGTCGTCAGAGGTTTGCCCCACATATTACTTCTCAGTGAGAGCATTTGTACTGTTACAATGGAGAGACTTGACGGACGCAGCTTGAACCAAATGGTTGAACTTCCTTCCCCAAGAGGATGGGGACAAAGTGGCATTACTTGCCTCCTTCTCTGATGCCTTAATCACCACCTTTGTTCCTGAAAAATGGTCCACCTTGAAGTTAATCATGAGGAAACAATCAGACAAGTCAGGAATGTGAGACATTCTATCAGACAACTGTCCTGGACTCTTCAAAAAGTCAATGTCAAGGTAATAAAAGGAGAGTATTCTAAGTTTAAAAAGACTAAAGGATTGTATCAACTGAAATGCAATGCATGAACCTTGATGGGATTCTGGATGGAAAAAACCACAAACGATTAAAAAAAATCTAGGGGCAACAGGGACAACTTGACCATGAAAAGAATGTTAGATGATATTATTAAATTCAATTTAATTTTTAGATGTGATAACAGTATCGTGGCTACGCAGGAGAATGTCCCTGTTTGAGGGATATGCATGCTGCAGTATTTAGGAGGGAGAGCCCCCACAATGAGAAGTCTGCAGTTGATTTTCAAATGATTCAGCAAGAAAATTGTCAGCCAATAAGTCCATACGTTACACAGATAAGAGAGAGTGGGCATAAGTGTGGCAAAATATTTAACATGAGGGCTACACAACCCTCGTGTGAGGTGAAGCGGAGCAAAGAGGCCACACAGAGGCTGTAGCAGCTTTTTAAGGGTGGCCAGTTTGCAATCCGTGGGGGCTTTATTCCTCTCGTGATATACCCGGGATTAAGAGGGGTGCAGATTCTGGAATGCCCGAACCAACTGTTTTGAACTTACTTTGGGGATAAAGGTCATCTGGATTTGGAAGCAATCAATGGACAGGAACAACATGGAAGGTGTGCGCTCTGGCTGGGATACGAGATGGGACTTTGTTCAGACATTCACCAGTTGAATGGCACAGGGCTCTTCTCAGATGAATCTGTGGCAGAGTGGAACCTCTACTGACTTATTTATCACAGATTGTATCAAAATAAATGATGCATAGAGACATACATGGATACACACCTGCCTGAGCACAGTTTCTGCCCTGAGAAATACAAGAGATCTGAATATTGCAGCCCACAGCAGTCAAGGACCAACTATCCTCAGGGCTTTGCCAGATTTGCTGATCACTCCCCCTCCCCACCCCATGCCTGTCCCTTTGCTGAGAGAGCAGCATCAGGAACAAAGTTCAGGACTGCCTGCACAGTTCAAGGAGGATGGTAATATTTTGACCCCGTATTTAGTAAACAAGAAAGGAAGAATAAAACACTTCACCTAGTCTCTGACTCTTGGCATACTGCCATTTCCACGTCTTAAATACAATGTGGCCAAGCTCTGGACAAGTCCAAAGTAAGAACCTTGCAGACATTGTCCAAGTAGGAACCAATAATGTTTCCACATTTAGGTGCAAATCCAGTGTCTCCCACACTTACTTTTTCCCCTCTGCCCTGTCTCCAGTAAAATCTTTTTTTTTTTTTTTCAAATTGAGATCCCAATAAATGTAATCATAATGAGGTGTAAATTTCTAGTAATGTGATAAAGTGTTTTCTTCCAGTATTTCCTTTAAACTGGCTGACAAAAATCTTAATCCAAATGAATGAAGTTTTAATGACGGTATTTCAGAAATTAGTAGGTCGGTGTGCCAACAATTGTGAAAGAACAAAGAGAGAGGCCTTTCCAGTTATTCCAAAGTCCTACTATATAACCCACCTTACCCATGAATAAATTAATTGTTGCTAATGTTCACTTTCTCTTTCCTTTCCAGGGATCTGACAGAGGTCATCGATCTATCTAGGTTTAAAAAATTAAAATATTTATGGCTACAGCACAACAAGGTAGTGTTATATTTTATCTTTAAATACCTCTGTAATTAAATCACTATCTTAATCTCATGTTTATAATGGAGTTAATCTTTAAAAGTATTAATATTTTATACTCCTGATTTAACTCTAGGTAAGAAACTTCATACACACACACATACATACACTACTGTATTGAATAGGACAATCCGTGAGATGTTTTCAGGCTGCAACTTTACTTTTGTCTCTCATGTTCTGTCAGAACTGCCCAATGGAGGCTATTTCTTCCTGGACTCCTGGAATAAACTTTGGCAGTCTTAGTGACTTTTCTCATCTCTCTTATGTAATTCAAAATCTTACAGTCCATTGGAATCCTGGTCAGGGTTCCAGTTCAGAAATGAGTATGTCAGGGCGCCTGGGTGGTTAAGCATCAGACTCTTGGTTTCAGCTCCAGTCAGGATCTCATGGGTTGTGAGATCGAGCCCTGCACAGGGCTCTAGGCTCAGGGAGGAATCTGCTTGAAGATTCTCTCTCTGCCCCTCCCTCCACTTGTAAGCTAGCATGCGTGTTCTCTCTCTCTAATAAGTAAATAAATCTTTAAAAAAAAAAAAAGGCAATGAGAATATCTAGGAGAGTATATTAATCCACTTTCAATCTTCATTTGTAAATGAGACATCTCCCTACATCCCCTTCCTTGTCCAGCTGGGGTTGACTACAGGTGTCCACCCGCCTTTTCATTAGCTCAGAAGTTGTAGCTGGTTGTTTTCCTCTCCTCTCCCTCTCCCCAGCCTTACCCAGGGCTGATATGGAGTGGGGAGGTGTGGAGGAAGGGCTACAGAGAGAGACAAAGTTCTTATCTGATCTGTATCATCCAGTACTAACAGATGTTCAAAGTCAACTTCTTTTCTCTTAATGGATTATTCAGAAGTAGGGTTTTTCAACTCTAATTCCTCTTCACTGGCCACTCCTGACTTCCCCTCCCCTTTCATCCCAGTGGTACCTAAACCAACAGTCCCCAGCCTGTGACAAACTACTCTCTTGGGCAGGATTCCTCGTAAAGTACCCCAGATCAATATGCCTTCAGTGGCCTGACATGCACTTTCCAGCCCTCACACACCTTTGTCCTGCCGTCAGAAGCTAGGGGGGTGGTTACCTCCCAGCTGCTACCCAAGCTGATCTAGTTTTCTCAGGAACTGCCAGACACTAAACCAACATGGCCCCAACTGCAGGCAGCTCTCATCAAGGTCACGGAGTATGGCCCTTAAAGCTTCTTTTAGAGGCGAGGATCCAGGAGGCGATGCCCTCCCACCGCCTCCCCTATAGTGGGTGGCTGACTGGGGCTCCACGTTCCCTCCATGTCAAAGAGCAGGGCTGAACTAAAATGCAAACCCAGTCAATCATTGGAGTTAACTAGTCAGTAGCTTATTCTCAACTTTCAAAAATTTGACGTTCCAACAGCTGGTGTTTTTATTCTTTTTGAATTGATGATCCAATCTGAACATTTTGAATTTAGACTTTGAAACACCAGCTGATCAAAAGGAAATCATTTCAGTTTTCAGCAGTAGTCAGCTTGTCAACAGTAGCCCAGAATCACAGAGCTGAATCCCTAAGCAGCCATGTTTATAAAATCATTGCAATATTACATGGCGTTTCGGTCTTTTTTTTTTTTTTAATCTACTAAGTGGGAAATGGAAAATGAAAGTGCTTCTTATTTAAGTATAGGCATAAGTCTCATAAGCTTGAAATCATTTCTAGGAGAACAAACGCAATTACCTTCAAGACCCAGGCGACTAGCAACTGGAATGGAAAGTGCACGCACCACTTAAGGGCACAGAAGTTTAAAACTCTTTTAAACACCCTGCCAGAAATTATCCCGGGTCACAGTGTGCGACCTCTGATGAGAAGAAGATGGAAATCATCAAAAGCATGGCAGAACTGACTAATCTTTGTTTTCCATGTGTGCCTCTTGTGGGGTTCAGTTCTGAAGGAAAGAACGTGTACAAAGGTCAGCAGTGGGTCTAAAGGGAGAGATATAATGAGGGATTTTTAAAAATATTTTTTGGCTTTTGGTAGTGAACACCATCCCATCTCCAGCCATGGAATTTTCACACAATTGGCTACAGACACATTCTGTACATAGGAAGGGATTGTATACACTGCCAACTATTTCACTTTCTTCTGTTTCTGAAGGGCAGTGGGTAGGGAAAGAATGCAACAAGAGGCTGAATTCTCTTCTTGTGCTTGGCTCTTTCCGTTCAACAAACTACCTATATGATTTCCAATATCATCATCACTTGACTTTGTTCTTTACAATAACAGACTTATTTAGTTCATACAATGCTGAAAGGGTATCCTACCCAAAATAAGTTTTAATTGTTACTTGGGGAAGTAAATAAGCTCATGTGAGTTTTCCTATTGGTCAGTAATTGGTTGCTAAGCTGCCTGAGTATTCACACTCCATGAAAAATTAAAGTCTTTTTCGGAATCCCAGACTCTGATGAACATACTAGCTATGATAGTACTTCACCAAAATTCATATGTAAAATTTTGATGATTACTTTTCTTTAACATCCAGACAGCACTAGGATCACCACTAAGAAGTCATTATACCAGCAGAGACATGATGTGGAGAAGTTTTGTGAAAAACACTATTAACATTGACATAAGAATGTAAATATTTAGAACTGCAGCTTTTGTTAACAATGGTCTGAGTTTGTGATCGGCATTGTTCTTACACTAGTGAATATCTTAAACTACCCTCTATTTGGAAAAAATGAAGGCACAAACCCATCTTTGTTGTTTATTCATTTATTCAATCAGAAATTTCGTTGAGGTGTATGTACTGGATATTATTGGTTGTCCATTCAATGTCCATTTTCTCCTTTTACCTATCCAACAGAATCTGGATTTAGGTTTTGGTACATATGTCTCCTTTTTACTCAGGCAGGTGGCCCCATCCCCAGTTCTAGGGAGCGGATCCTAAATTGTCTAAGCCATTCAGGGTAATCCCTTGTGAGTGCTTAGTCAATGAATGGGCACATAACCCAATTATGGTAATAGAGACATAGGATCTGCGGGGAGGCTTTTGTGAGAGGTTTCCTCATTCCTAAAGAGAGGACTAGAAGAGAGGTCCCTCTTTCCCTGATGTTTTCCTCCCCAGATATGAAGCAGGAACCATCCCATCAGCTTGAGAATGTACATGACATTTAGAGAAAAGCACAGCCCAGAGAATCATTGCGATACTAACAGTAAGGCTCTCACAACCTCTGGACCTCTTGGTATGTGAGATAATAAAGTTTCTCATTGATTAATGGGCCAGTTTGAGCTGAGCTCAGAAGCTACCCAGAGCCAAAAGCCTCCTATCTGATGTGGCTTGTTCTGTACTTGCATTAGGCCACTGATAGAATATATAACAATAAATGTGACGGCACCTGCTCTAATAACAAAATTAAGGGCAGAGGGAGTAGCTGTGCTCGTGGTGAGGGCATGGCATTTGCAAATTGCCTGGAATGGACTGCAAGAAAACAAGAGTCTAGGGAGGCAATGGACATGGTTTGATGTATTTGGAACCCAACACACTAGGAGCGGAGGCCCTTCTCCACATTATTACCTAGTGGGTGATCAAACTGGAGCCTCTGGTCTGACCCCGGACTAGCAGACAAAATAGGTGCAAGTTGCTTCCAACGCCCCAGCTGTGCTAGATTTGCTCAGGCGACTCTGGCTCCTTCGGATGCTCTCTGAGGGCTTACTTGCTTCTCGTACTGCATTGTCAGTCACTGGTCCTACATCACCTCCATTTCTGGATCACCTTTTGCTCAGCTCCCCTCATAGAATCAGGGGGAGGCAGCTGCTCTTAGATGCACATTGACTGAGGCCTTCTAAAGACTCCCTTCCTGTCTCATCTTCCAGCAAGCCCGACCGAGGGAGTTTTAGGTCCATGGTCAATCCTTTCCAATCTTCCAAGAGAAGTGGAGTGACTTGCCTTTAACACTAAAGTTTCAAATGATCTACCCATTTGATCTATTTGTGTTTGGGCTCCTCACCTCAAAAATTTTCTTTTACAGATATTCAGTAATGAACTCAAAATATTGGTGCCACAATGCTGGTATTCTTTCATTTCTGGAAGAACTAGCAGTCCTTGCGTATTTTTCATTTGGCTCAGATTAGAAGAAGCATTTGATGAAAACCCTGTAAAATGCTTCACCAAGCAACTGTCCAAAATGGAATCTGAGTTTCTGTCAGGTAGCAAAGAACAAACAGTTGACACATTTTACAAACTAAATTCAAATAAAAATACCTCTTCTGGCAAAGTCATTGCTTATAACCTTCATCATCTAAAAAACAATTGAAATACTTATTTATAATAACGTGTTCCATACTAACTGACCAGAGAATGCTCTGATTAAAATAAGCAATATCACTTTAAGGAAGATCCTGGACTCATTCTTCTATGGCACTAAGATATGTTACCGCCACTAAGATATGTTACCGCCACTAAGATATGTTACTGCCACTAAGATATGTTACCGCCTCCTATCTCCTAAGCATTCAGTACATACTGAGAATTTGGTAAATAGCACGAATTTGTATATTTTAGAAAGGAACATTGATGTACAAAATTAGCAAGGCACAATTTAAAAAAATGAAATAATTACTTTTAATGTGCTATTTTAAATAGTTGTCAAGAATTCTTTGAATTACTACTTTTTTCCAAGTAGCTTTACAATATACATCATGGAATTTTAGTTGGTTCCTTCAATAGGGTTTAGGTGTATATATATATTTATTTATTCATTTATACTAACATACTTTGTTCTAAAAAACAATTTAGAGCAGCACAAATCCCATAGTAGAGCACAAGAGCTGTTAAAGAATAAAATGAACTAGCATGCATTCCACATAATTTGGGCTCTTACATGTTTCTGTTGCCTCAGGGCAACATTAATTCTATCCTTTATGTCAACGTTGTTGAAAGAATCACATTTTGCCAAATATTTAAAACCTCTTCAAAAAAAGTAAATCAACATAAATAACCTAAATAAGGCTTCACTGCATGGTTGTGAAATTCATACATATCTACACTATATATCTAGTTATGATTTAACCTTAAAATAAGGTAATAATGGTACTCATATCTTGCGAGTTTGTTGCAAAGATTAAATAAGTATATATATATATATAATACATATACCACCGAGAAGATATTAATTTGAAAATATTTTGAAAAGAAAATATTAGTAGTTTGAGCAATGGAAAATTTAGATTGAGTATTGGAAAATATTCCATATGCCAATATATATAATTTTAGTTGGTTCCTTCAAGAAGGTTTCAGTGTGTGTGTATATATATATATATATATATATATATATATATATATATATATATTCATTTACTACCTAATATACCTTGTTCTAAAAACGGCTTAGAGCATTTGAAAAATTAAATAATTTTAAGGTGTTATTTTAAATATTTGTAAAGAATTTTTTTGAATTGCTACTTTTTTTCAAGTAGCTTTAATTTTAGTTGGTTCAGTATGTGTATAGTACTTTGCGAGACGTACATGTTCAGAGATTAGTCTTCTGCTGTTTTCCATTTTTATGCCAAATATTTTTTAATGTATTTTAAGCATGATTTTTGGTGAAAAACATTGCTGAAATAGTAGAAAAACAATTTATGGAGTATTTTCCATTACTCTAACAGTATTTTCCATTACTTCAAAGTATGTTCAAATTAATGTCTTCTGGTTACTTTATATAGAGGTTCCTCTATTTTAATGAACCCAATTATGATGTACTACATGCCAGTTTTTGATTTGAGAATCAGACAGACTTGGATTTGAATCCTTGCTCTGTTACCTTGAGAAAGTTGTTTAACTTCGCTGAGCCCAGTTTGCTCCTAGGTAAGTAAGGGATAAAACAAATAACACAGGGCTATTGTAAGCATTATATTAGATAATGTCTGTGAAACCATCTAACGCAGGGCAAACTGATAACGAGCATTTAATCAATATGACTCTCCCCTCTTCCCTTGACTCTAAATCAGCTGTTCCCAACAAGAAGTGACTTTGCACACACACACACACACACACACACACACACACACACACACACCATCTATCCCTTACAGAGACATATGGCAATCTCTGGAGACACTTTTGATTGCCCCAAGTGGAGGGTGTGTGTGCTACTGGCATCTAGTGGGAGACTAGATTTGCTGTTAAACATAGTACAACGCACAGGACAGCCGTCCCAAACCCAACCAAGAATAATCTGGCCCTACCTGTCAATAGTTATAGAGCTTGAGAAGCCCTGTTCTAAAAGAATGCCTCCTTAATTTTGAATTCATGCTGGCATATTTTTTTCTCCACTAGGACCTCGGTGGCTACCTGTAAGTGCTTTACATTAAATGGAAGTAGTCCCAGCTCTCTCTCTCTCTAAAAAATAATAGTTAAGTAATAATAGCTCTCGTTTATTGAGCACTTGTTATTTGCCAAGCCCTGAACTAGAATAAATGTTTTGTGAAACATCACATTCAATATAAATCTTATGGTGATCCTTCAAAATGAACAGTGTAGATTTTTCTAAATGGATAATTATAACACTATATATATTATATATATATACCATTTACTTTAACAATGGCTTGAGTGTCAGAACAATAAGCATGTCTTCCAGTTCTCATTCCTAGTTCTTGACTTCAACAGCTTGCTACATTGCAGTATCTGTTAAGTCCTGTGAATTCTACCTTGGAACTGTCTCTCGATTCCCTCTACTTTTCTTCTCCCACTGCCATTACTTTACACTGGGCCACCATATACTCTTCTGAATTAGTGTAACCCCCTTCTCATTCAACTCCTGCTATTATACTTACTCTCCCTTCTGAACCATCTTCTTCCCTGCCATCTTCTTTCTAAAATAAAATTGGACAGCCACAGTCCTCTGCACAAAATCTTGTAGTAACTTCCAGGGTCCTCATGAACGTGCTTTATGTCTTTCCACTCCATTCGCCTACCTATCTCACCCCAACAAACAGTGCAGTCTTAAAATCCCAGTAATTATGGCCCGAAAGATATTAATGCTCTTGAGAAAACCATGATTCTACAATCAAGATGAAACTATTGAGTTTATTAGTATTCTTCTTGTGTTAACAAGTAATGCAAGAGAAATTAAAGTCTTAAGTAATTAGAAATGTTCTGTTGATATGTAGTCGGGCAGACAACTGGAAAAGAAGAGAAAAAGTCATGGTTTCCACTGGGGTTTGTTTTCTATACCTGTGTCAGGTGTGGCTATCATTCGATCAGGGAGTGGTGAGAGGAAGGAAGGATGGAAGGCAATGAGTTGCTGTCAGGAGGCCAGTAGGAAGAGGAGAAAGGGATAGGAAGCCCACCGGGAACCCCATACCCTCTTTGTGTTGCATGGTCTCCTACTTGGGAGGAACATGGTCCCTCTGATGACTTAAGAAAAGCTGCGGGAAATTGGTGGTGGTCCTCCCGCACGGGTGCTGACATAACCGGGTGCAGATGAATCTGTGAAATGATGAGATGAGCAGCACATGTGCCCTTTACAGCCTCATAATTTGCGCATGTTGCAAACAACAATAAAATTAAAGAAAATTCATTGAAGAAATCAGTTTTGAAACTTCTCATACAAATCTAAAATAGCTTTTCTGAGCTATGTCTCAGGACTAAAATTTGCAATAAATCCTCACTAAATCAAATGCGTTGGCATCTACCTGAATCAACCCATTGAAGGCCAAAGCAGTTCTATTTAACTGATAACAATAATTGCTATGATAAGCTTTAATAAACACCTGAAACTAATTTATAATCTTGAGCATGTACTTCTGTATAGAAAGCTCTGTATATTTCTGGATAGAAAGTACAAAGCACCTGGGCAATAACTATTTAATGGGAATATTCTCCCTGATAGATCCTGTATTAAGTAGAAAGATAGTCCTATTTAACTTACCTGCTGCTTTTAGAAGATACCTGCCCCACCTCTATGGCTCTACCATCCTCATAATTCAAACAAATTGTTAAATATTATCGAGGTTATAGAGTCAATATTTTTAAAAAAAAAAACGGAGTTCTCTCTGCAGAGTAACAGTCACTTCTGACCCTCAATCTAGAGTTGAATACCTCATTTCTTGTATACAGTACTTAATGGTTCATTTGAGGAATTTTCAAGACTGCTTTTGACTATTTACAGTTCATAGAACTAAATTTCGAATCTAATCTTAAAAGTAAGATGTGAGGGGCACCTGGGTGCCTCGGTCAGTGAAGCGTCTGCCTTCGGCCCAGGTCATGATCCCAGGGTCCTGGGATTGAGTCCAGCGTGGGGCTCCCTGCTCAGCGGGAAGCCTGCTTCTCCCTCTCCCTCTGCCTCTCCCCGTTCATGCCTGCTCTCTCTCTCCCACTCCCTCTCAAATAAATAAACATAATCTTAAGCAAAAAAAAAAAGCTGTGACTTCACCATACTCTTAGGAAAATGGGAGGGGGAGGGGGTAAGATACTGAAGAAATACGGTTCCTTTCCTTAATGAAGACATAAAACTGTGAGCAACTGATTCACTGTACAAAGCAAATGAAGTGCTGGAGTGGTTGAGAAAGTGGAGGTTCATGGGTGTAGATGTTGTCAAGAAAGGCCTTTTTAAGGAGGTGAGCTGTGAAGCCACAGGACGAGGTTGTGCCTTGGCCCTTCCTTGCCTCTTGTGGCTGGGTGCGCTGTCAGCACTGGGCCGGCAGCCTGTGTGTATGCACTTTAGAGTCCTCTGTAGAAGGACGGTGAGCGCGAGAAGAGGAGACTGTTCATCCACTCAAAGTGCTGCAGCAGGAGGAAGTTTTAGAGAAATAAAAACTGGCTCAAAACAGAGCAAGAAGATAGTAGTGAGAGCAAGGAGATCAAAGGACCGCTTCAACAAATCTCTGGAGGCCCACTCAAGCATGGGGCTTGTTTATTTTTTGTTTTGGGGGGGTGTTCCTTTTTTTTTTTTTTTTTAAGATTTTATTTATTTATTTATTTATTTGAGACAGAGAGCGCGAGCACAAGCAGAGGGAGCAGCAGGCAGAAGGCGAGGGAGAAGCAGACTCCCCCCTGAGCAGGGAGCCGGATGCCGGACTCCATCCCAGGACCCCAGGATCATGACCCCAGCAGAAGGCAGACACTCAACGACTGAGCCACCCAGGCACCCCTTTGGGGGGCATTTTTAAAAAGATCTTATTTATTTGAGAGAGAGCACATGCATGTGAGCAAGGGGAGGGGCAGAAGGAGAGGGAGAATCTCAAGCAGACTCCCCTCTGAGTATAAGCCCTGAGTCCGGTCTCAGGATCCTGAGATCATGACCTAAGCCGGGGGCTTAACCAACTGAGCTACCTAGGCACCCCTCAAGCATGTTTTGGTATGCCCTGTTGGACAAAGGCTGATTCTTAAGAATCATAAGAAATGTACCAGGAAAAAAGTCATGCAGGTCAAAGAGAAGGCATGACTCATACACAGATGCAGAAATGGCTTCAGTGTTGAGGAGAAAGCCCTTGGCACATACTAATCACTAAATAATGTGTGATGGTGAGTTAGTGGGTACGTGGGGCCAGATGCAATGAGACTGCAGGTGGCAGAACTCTGAGAAACAAGGTTAGAGCAAAAGGGCTAGGCCAGATTACAGAGGCATCGAAAATTATGCAAGAAGTTTGGGAGAGACAGGATGAGAGGTTTGTCTTCAATTAGCTGAAAACATTCTTTTCATCACAATGGCCTCAAAGACAATCCAGATGGAAACTCATAGCCCAGACCAAATAGTTAGAAATAATAATAGAAAACATCAAACTTCTATGATCTTATTATAATTTTATAAATATATATATACACACACATTTGTTTATATATATACATATATATAATTACTATAAAAAGCATATTATTCTTGAACTCTCATTTTCAGCTCCAGGGAATAACATTTCTAACTAGAAACTATTGTCTGACAGAACTATATCTAAACAACAATGCCATATTTGACTTAGAAGGTATGTCTTAAATGTTTTCTGTTGATTGAATAGATTTTCAATTGAGTAGTAACTGATAACTATCGTACTGCTAATGGCATGCCAAAATCTATTTGAACATTTCTTTTGAAAATATGTGATGAAACCCATTTTTAAAAACGCTCGTATGTACATTTCATTTTGAAAAATGTGCTTCAGATTAGTTTTAATGTAATATTGTCCTGTGCCTTATTGAAAATGTAAAAGAATCTTTTTTTAAAATAGAAATTCTTCCATTCCACTGCACACAAAGTGGGCATTAGGGAAGCAAATTTTAACAATACTTGGGAGCATTAATAAATATAACAACTTGATAAATGGTCTTCATGGTTTCAGTGGCTGCCATTTTTACCAGCCAAATTCCTCTTTTCACTCTGAGTTAATCTTACATGCGTAACTATCCCTAAGTTGACAATTCAAGTCAGGTATAAAAAGTACATGATGTACCAGGATCATGAAATGCCAAGAAGTACAGCACAAAACATTTTTTTAAAAAAATATCATGTGTCGTAGAGTCAAAATGTCATAAATTTTCAGATCCACCATGATTCCATGTACCAGAGAGAAAGAAAATCTTGCCAATTCAACTATGATGCAGCTATTGTAAAGACACAACCCACTTTTATTTCTGTGAAAAATGTGGGACTGTGTGAAATTTCGAATCAACAAAAGTGATATGAATACGTGGCTTCCTGTTGTGTAAAGAAAATATTAAGCTGAGCAATCTGGGGGGAAGGTATTGAACTAAATGAGTGATCTTTCCTTTGATTGCCATTATGAATCTAAGTAACCCTGACAAAACAAAGCACAACAAAAAGAAGAGTAAAGAAAATAACCCTTCTGAAATCAAACAAAAAAAATTATTGCTGCAGAAAAAACCAAAACAATAACAATGGAAAGAGGTTGGCTCTGCATGTCCACATCACACTCAATTATTCGAATTCTTGTGCTTTGTTGTATTATTAATGATAAATCACATTATTATTAATAATGACTCCTTGTACCAGCTGAAATGTATTTTTTGCTTTGTTTCGTTCGCATGCTTAATTAGCATTAGAAATGCTTAAAATCTTGTAAAAAAAATGTCTTTCAGGCCTGCACTCTCTGCCCTCGTTGTACTTACTCCTGCTGCACCACAACGAGCTGACCAACATCGACGCCACAGTGAAGGAATTGAAGGGGATGCCGAATCTGAAGATCCTAAGTACCCGTTTGTTTGTCTATCCGGCCATCAGCTAAAGTAGTCAGAACACAGGACAGGTTTCCTTTTTTAAGTCAAAATCGACCAATGTTTATAACGAACTATTTAAATATTCTCGAAAACAAGATTTAATTTTATTCTCTTTTAAAACATGTTCTTGCAAGAATAACAGGTGGGAAAAAAGTTTTGAGGGATGACGTGGCATACCAAAGGGAAGTGACAAAAGGGACAAAAAGTTTACCTGTTTCAATCTGTGTGTTCGGTTTTATCTCAGAACTAAGTTTTAGCACACACCCTATGACTCCATCTACATGACATGTCCAGAAGAGACACACGTATGGGGATAACCACACTGAGCACTAAGTATTTTTAAAGAGATTCTTGTTTGTCCAGGATTGGGGGACAGAGGGGACCGGGGAGCCATAGCTAAAGATTAAGGGGTTTGGGGGTTCCTCTAGGGGTGATGAAAATGTTTTACAGTTGACTGCAGTGATGGTTGCACAACTCTTCGAATATACTAGAAAACATGAATTGTATACTTACAATGAGCGAATCATGTGGTATATGAATTACTTTAGTTAAGCTGACACCAACAGAAAAAAATTAAGTTTTTTTTAAGCTTTCCACTGGGTGAACAGCAAATTTCACTCATGTATATTGAATCACACCCAGCAAGGAAGTGACCTACGTAGTGGAAGAAAGTGTGAAATGGGTTGGAAAAATAAATAATACACAGTTCTTGCTCAATAAGCTTATAATCTTGAAGGGTAAACAACCCGTACACGATTGCAACAGAGGATAAATGTTTCTGGGTGTACCAGGGGAAAAGACACTCAGATGAGTGCGTTTCCAAAGTTTAGAGTTAGGAGACTTGTTTATATAATGTCATGAAATAGATGTGGTTTTTTTCCTATTCATTTTCTATTCATTTCTCAGAATTGCCTGAAACAATGTTTTGAATATGTGCAAACTGGTGTTGATGGTGAAGGTTCTGATCAGATCAATACACAGAGTAATTATAGTTTTCATATACTCTCAGTGCTAATCAGTAACATCTACTGTAGTGAGGAGAAGTGACTCATGTGCTTATACATAGATTGTTCAAACCCAACTATTAAAATTATACCAAGTTCATGGGAATTCCATGCTTTTTTTTTTTTTCGTTGATTTTCCCTTTGGAAAGAAGTTGGAGGCAGATATTCACAAACATACAATAATCTGAGTTGATTCCCACATCCCACATCTCCCCTCAGCACATCCACTCAGGCCAGAAACTGGACAGTTGGTCAAGACCATCCACCCTCCATTACCGTGCTTACCCACTCACTAGTTACTATGTACCTATCACCACCCTTCCTTCTCTGCTTCCCCCCATTTAAATGGGTTTTCATCATCTCTGGTTACTTCCCATCTTGTCCTCCTCAGAGCACAGGTCCAAGAGACACATTTCTATTGACTACACACAGCATGGTGGCCCCTGGAGCTGGCAACATGGCCGCCTTGCCACCATAGACACCTTTTAACGTGCAAATAATACCATGCTTATTTTTGAAACGTGAAAGGTCTGTGAAAGACTCAGGACTGGCCCGTGCCCCGAAATTACCTGGCCCCTGTGTGCTGAACAAACACTTCTGTGATTAAAAGACTGACTACGCTAGATTTGGAATTCTCACTTATCTTCATTTTTCCATAAAACGGGATACCAGTTAGCTCTCAGGATCACCTCAAATATTAGGCTAACTCTGTAAGACATGTTTTTAAAGAGGACTTCTTGACATTAATGTTATTTTGAAGCAGCAACAAAAACAAAAACGGTGTCGCTGTGGATTATGTAAATTAGATGATGGATTAAGATGCTCACAGTCTAGAAAGTCTGCTAAGTAGTAAATGGATTTTAACAACAAAACTGACATTTGAAATAATAATCGTTATAACAACATATTTGAACGTCTTTCCTGTTGAGAAAATGCTTTCTTATTATAGTCGCATTTAAATCTTCACAGCAATCCTATGATGTGATTAGAATGATTTCCTCTTGAATGGTGGGAATGCAAGTCTCTGAGCTTTAACCAAACTACTGGGAAAGGTCGAAACTTAAAAGCATGCCTTGTTTCTTTGTTTCACATTTATTCATTCACTTGTTTAATAAATATTTATCATTTATTCATTCATTCAGTAAATATCATGCATTCACTACGTGACACTCTAATACATGGGGACATGGAAGTCCCATGGTTTATGGTTTTATAACTTTCAGCCTAAATATTTTTTAGAGAGCTGAAGGAGCTTGAGATGAAACTAATTGGATGATTTGCTAAATATAAGAAGTCAATTAACTTAAGCAAACTTATTTTACAATACACGATTTGGAAGTTAGCAGTCAAGGTCGTCCTATCATAGTCAACAGAATTATGCCCTGAACGAAGGTGCCTGGCCCAGGGAGTGACTGGAGTCTGAAATCCAGTCCATGCCTCCCTTGTTAAGCGTGTGTGTGTGAGCATAGAATTGTGTCATCCCTGAGGTGAAGTACAGGAGGGCCTTTTCCTGTTCTCTGAAAGGCTGTTCTGCCCCCTGGTAGTATAATGTCTCTATCATTACCTGTCCCGACAGTTTAAGTGACCTCTACTTAAAATCAAAGTGATTATAATTCAAGTTACGTAACTACAATGGTTCCAACTGAGAGTCTTTGTAGTGAGATCATTTTTTGAAATGGAGAGAATGCTATGTCCACTTTCCCCCAAAAAAAGCATTTTTAGAAAAGTTTTGGTAGCAAGTATGCACACTGTGAACACTTGACCCATTTTGGTTAAAGATATTATATGGGAAAAAGGTTCCCAAGTACTAGACTACTAATTGTATTTGGGCAGTAATGTGCCCACATTAAGTTTCTATGAGCCTCATTTGCAATCACAGATTAGATTCAGCTCATTAGTTAAAATGAGAGATCCCTGCACTTTCAAGTGTTAAAATTTTTGCCCTTTCAAGCCCTAAAACCGTATAAAATGCTGAAGTCTTGTTATTATTCCACTCCAATTACAAGGTCTTCAGAGGGTGAGAAAATAGCCTGGAGGGGAAACCTTTAATCCATTTCTGCCTTTTCCCCTCCATTGGCGTTTATGAGGAGGATTGCCAAGAGATGGCCCAGGAGACACAGGGCTGGGAGCTTCAGGGAGGCCTAACCCAGCTGCCGAGTGTGAGGTCCTGGAAACTGGAATTCCCGACTTCCAGGCTGAGTCAGGAGGGCCCCACCTCTTCTCTCCAGGCGGTCTACCTTTCCCCACCCTTCCTCTCCAGCTCCATTTTCCTCTTCCCTCCCTTTCTGCCAAGTCTTTCTAAGTCAGGACCCACTTCCTGGCTGGTGACTTTCCTTGACCTTCAGTCTCTTCCTCTTTGCCAGCACGTGGGGGAAAACACCTCCATCACCAGCCACAAAATACTTAGATTCTCCTGTTTCTAAAGTTTTACTCTCCTCATTTCTCTCATGTTTTCTTTGTTTCATTAAGCTCCACTGTTGGAAAGTACAACTAGATACCTGCATTCTATAATTTTTAGGAGTTGCTTCCTAGCAGTGCTTTAAGGATTCACCATTAAAGGCAGAGTGCCCCTTTCAGGAGAGGGTCTCCATGTTCTTCAGGTTCTGCTCTTAAACGTTTTCTATCCTTCTTCACTTGGCCCCAGTCCACGGCTGATGGCAAATAGTCAGGAGCCGAAGAGGGACAAGAAGATCAGGGTGGGACTATGATCGCAATGGTCTCTTCATTTGAGCTTCCGCCCGAAATGCCCTTCAAGGTGGGACCACCCCTCCCAAACAACAAAACAGAATAACCACCCAATAAAAAGAGCCAATCAGGTCTTTGCTGTTTGGGTTGAAGAAGAGAATATTCTGACCCCTCCAGCTCTCTTCATCCCCTGCTTTAGTCCAATTTCACCTTTCAAAAATTGGGGATGATTTCCATACTCAGTACAAGCATGTGGTGTGCAGCGGCTCACAGGTTTTAAAGCAAGGTGGGGGTAACAATGGAGATGCTGACCTTACTAAGTAACCTTGAGCCAGAACCTCAAAATCGTAGTGTCTGACCATTGACAGCTAAACTCCCTCCCACTGGCTGTTCTGTATAGACATAGTACATAACTACTTTTAACTTATCGGTATCATTTTCCCCATCTATTAAAATGGCTGTTTTGGGGCACCTGGGTGGCTCAGCCGGTTAGGTGTCAGACTGCTGATTTTGGCTCAGGTCATGATCTCAGGGTCATGGGATCAAATCCCGTGTCAGGCTCTATTCTCAGCAGAGTCTGCTTCTCTCTCTCTCCCCCTCTGCTCCTCCCCATGCACTGTCTCTCTCTCTCTCTTTCAAGTACATAAATAAATCTTTTTAAAAAGTGGATGTTTTGGTACATTATCAATCACATCAACTTTCTTCAAAGGTGGTCTGAAAAACTAACATTCATTTAAATGATGGTTCTTAATTTAGCTTTTAAAGTTTTAAAAAATCGAAGCCAAGTAGGTAACTTTTTTTTTCTCTTCTGTTTCAATAATAAATAGCTTCATACATGTGACTCATGTAATTCAAGCTTGTGCAGTAAGGTAGTAGAGACATTTTGATATATTATTGGATAGATGTAAATTGCTTAGACTCAGAATCCCAAATTAAGATAAGCAAGACAGTGCTGGCGCCACCACCGTGTACTCTATAAGTAGCCTAGAGGGAAAGTGGATTAAATAGTATTAACCCATTGAAAGTGAAAGTGTAAGCAATTTCGTTTCATAATTTCTAAAGGAATGTACCGACACATCACGGAAGGCTTTCAGAACTTTCAGACACAGGAAACCGATTTCATATCTTAGAAACTTAATTTATGGTAATTTTATAGCATCAATCCAAAACTCATAAATCCAAAATGTTAAATGTTTAATAGCATGGAAGAGGGAAAAAAAAGGTTAAAAATAAGATTGCCTCTTTCTAAAACTTAAGAGCAAGGAAAAAAATGAAAAATCATAAGGATGCGATGCCTTTTCAATTATTTAATTCTATTTTTTTAAGTTAATTTAAGCAGAGGCAGGGCTAACAGCCCAGTGTTCTGACCTGCTGTCCCTTAGATTTTACGTGAGATTGAGATAAACAGTGAGTCACGATAAGTGCATTGAGTTTTCAATGTTGGGACGCGTTCTTAATAAGTCATGTAACTGCAGTAAATCTAAATTTGATGTTTTGTTTTACTGAAGTTAGAGGGTTTTCAATTCACATAAAGAAGTAACTTAAGTAAAGACTTGGAGAAGAAGACAAGAAAAGAAATGAAATAGGAACGTTCTCAGAGGGAAAAGAGTATGAAGGGGATGCAAAGAGTAAATGTCATTGGTACATGTTCTACGACCATCACAGGCAGCGGCAGACCCCACTGCCGGCTGCTTGAATGTACGACAGGGTTATGAGTTGTCCGATGTGCTTCTCCAACACAACTGCAGAGCAGACTTCTGCACTAAAGCATTTGTGACTTTCTCTTTCTCATTAACAATGATGGTGTTTTGCTTTTCCATCATTGGGCATGTTCTTTTCTCTTTCTGGCTCAAACTACAATGCATGTCCCTATGGGTCATTTTAAATGTCTTTATGGGGCGCCTGGGTGGCTCAGTCGTCAAGCGTCTGCCTTCGGCTCAGGGCGTGATCCTAGGGTGCTGAGATCGAGCCCCGCATCAGGCTCCCTGCTCCCCTGGGAGCCTGCTTCTTCCTCTCCCACTCCCCCTGCTTGTGTTCCCTCTCTCGCTGGCTGTCTCTCTGTCAAATAAATAAATAAAATCTTTAAAAAAATAAATAAAAATAAAATCTGTCCTTATTACTGGTTTCATATACATCCATTCTGCTCCCTGTCCAGTAGTTGTAATTATTCGTTACCACTTTAAATTCCTTCCCTTTTAAGATTAAAATGTAAACCCTTTTGTCACTCGAGCCATCTTGCAAATCTTCCATTTCATTTTTCCTCTCCTTTCCCCCACTGCATACACATTTCCTTTCTTTTAAATTCTTAGTTACTCCTGGCTCTCCAGTTTCTTTTATGCCTTCCTCGTTCTGATAGCGTTTGTCTATGAGCTACCAGGTGCTTTCTGTTGCCTGCTGTAAGTCCTTCTAAAACTCCAGTTTTCCACAGGGAAGAGGGATATGTAATGATTTTATTAGCCAGAAATTTTGTGTTTATACGATAAATACCAAAATGTTTTATAACCTGTGGGGAAAACATCTAGATGATTAACTTTTTCAGTTTTTAGCAAAATCACTGTGTTCTAAGCACGCCCCCATTTTTATGTTGCCAACTGTTCTTTCCTGGACTTCTAATGCTTAATATTTTCGTGCTTTTATCAAGCCTCTCTCTATTTTACTGTCAAATGCCACAGCACTACTCCTAAATTTAACATGTGCAGTAAATGAGCCCCGTTTCGCGAGGGAATGGTGTGCTTATACAATGGCTGGAACTCTTTCTACTACTGCCACCTAGTGGTTCTTCTCCCCAGGTCTAATTTCCAGAAGTGTCTAGAAATTGCATGTAGGCAGAATCCAATAGCTAAAGATTCCCACGTGAAAATCATAAAAGTTTTATTTCACACTGTACTAAAGTAACCCTGTTTAATATATCCAGGGAAGGATAGAGAACAGACTTTACCCCTAGATGTAAAACTCTCACTTCTAGTTGAAGGTTTTTAAAAATGTACCTACACGCAGATGCGTAGAGCATGTGACGTCCGCAACCCTGGGAGCTCTTCCACCTGCGCTTGCCTCCCACCTCCAGCCACCCTGAGAGACAGCGTGATTCATTAGCTGTCCCGGCACCTGAGCGAAGGAAGTCAGAGGCACGTGCGTCTGGCCAGAGGTAGACACGATGCAAGATCAGTGCCTGCTCAGCTCTGCTCCTGCTGAGATCTGAAGCGGCTACTGGCGTTTCCGTGCTCGGAACTATGTGCAAAGGTTTTAAGTGGAGAAAGAAAACTATATTAGGTCCGTGTACTGCGCCTTTGCCCATCTCCACACAGCACCCGTGTGACCTTTGAGACTGGAAGAAGAGAACCCAGTGAACAAATCCTTTAATAAAGAACAGCATCAAGACCTGGACAAAGGGGGCTTCTGGGCGGCTCAGTCAGTTAAGCGTCTGCCTCAGCTCAGCTCATGATCCCGGGGTCCTGGGGATGGAGTCCCACATCGGGCTCTCTGCTTGGTAGGGAGGCTGCTTCTCCCTCTCCCTCTGCCTGAAGCTCCCCCCCCAACACTTGTGTTCTCTCTTTCTCTCTGTGTGTCAAATAAATAAATAAAAATTAAAAAAAAAAAAAAGACCTCCACAGAGCTGCTATCTTGCCCTTCCTTTACTAATAAACTTATGGACATGTTAAAACTTTCCTCATTGGTGGTAGATTTGGGTCAACACTATGTCCCCGGCACCTCGCACAGTTCTTAGTATAGAGTAAAGCACTCGGAAAGTATTTGTTGAATGAATGAATTTCGCAAATGGGAAATAAGTGCTGCTCTAAATAACTGAGATTAGTGAGGCCACTGGTTTGGTCTATGAAGCAGAGTTTTACATGTTCTTGCATTTCATATTAATTCTGTGATTTCCTATCTTTTATCAAGTGATAAATGAAACCAGTTTTGAAATCTGACATCTTAATTTGGATTCTTTCTTTGCAGCTCTCCACCAAAACCCTTTGTGCCAATATAACCTGTACCGTTTATATATAATCTACCACCTTCCAGAAGTACAATTTCTTGACCGAAAACGTAAGGATACCTCTTGCAGAGAAATATTTGAAAGGCAGTCTTATAACTCATTAGTTCAAAAATGCTAAAAGTCTTTGAAAATAATTCTCTTTGTAAGCGACAGTTTTTCAGTGATTTATTTTTGAAATTTTTGCTCTATGAAATTTGCCCTAGTTTAGGAATTCATGTCTCGCGGTCACTGAATTGAAAAGGCCGTCTAACTGAGTGTGAGAATAGGTCTCCTCATCCTGATTTTGACATGACTGTGTTGAATGCCACATCATCTATTCCTGCCATTTTAGTGTTTTATTTCAAAAATGAGAGAATTGGACTAAATCTCTTAAGGCTTAAGTTCTAAAAATTGTATTCTTTGAAATTCTGTAAAAATATATATATTAAAACTTATATATTCAATGATAACTTCTTCATGAATACATCTTAAACATTGTAGATAAACTAGTATGTCTGATTAATATAAGCGACAAAGATACACTTAAATGTTACACTTTACATTCGGGGGGAGCCTCTTTTACCTCCAGGTGTATCCCCCATCTGTCTACCTACCTATCTCTATAGGTTTGAACATTCTTAATTATTAATTACTAACTTCCTAATGAAGATATATAAAAACTACATTTATTCTTGTTATTCCTCACAGTCCTGAGGAAATGAAGGAATGTATCATGGTTGTGATTTCAACCAGCCATGGTGATATGTTAGAAAGCGTTTGGGATGCATTAGGAATATCTGTGCCTTGCGACATGAGTGGCGTATATTGAGCATCTGGAAGATTATGGAAATAACTGTGATTGCCCTTCACGGTTTTGACAGGGTGTTCACATATAACATAGTTCGGATGGACACATTATTGAAAGTTTTCCATTGTAATCTGAATGACTCTGCATCTCTATAATGCTACACAATAACATTACTATTTGCATTTGTCAGAAGTTACAGCAGAAGAAAGAAGAACAATGATTACCATTTTTAACCATGAAAGGACTCATGTTGTTCAATCAATAGCATTCAGAGGAAGAGTAGATGCCTCGTGGAATCCTAGAGCACCATTTAAGCAAAAGCCAGCCCAGAGAGTACCTCCAGGTATTTTGAAAAAAGAAGAAAGATGAAATTGAAATTCCTCAGACTTTGGCTAATTTGATTATGAGACTAACAACTGCAATTTATAATAAGTGAAGCACCTACATAGTGAAATGAATATTTTCCAATTTTATTAGTCTAAGTAAAGCAATATGCAATTTTATCTTCATTTGTGTGTATTAAGTGAAGTAATGTGATAACAATGAGGTATTACCTTGAAGTTCTTACTTCAGTATCTAGTGCAGTATAAAAAGCTCAGTAAATAAGCTGTGATTGTTACTATTACCACTATCACTGGACAATTTCACCGATTAAAGCTATAAGTTGTTGATAATATGGAAAAAAAATAAGAAATAAAGATCATCTGCAATTCCTTCACTCAGAAATAATCACTGTTAATGTTTTGGTTGGATTCATATACACAGTCATTATATACAAGTATAACTTGAATGTCTTCAGAATATTTCATTTGTTGGAATTTAATTTCTTATATGTAACAGAAATCCAACTTCAATGACTTAAGGAAGTAGAGATTTTTCCCACACAGCAAAAAGTACAAAGGTAGGGTGTTCAGTGTTAATGCAAAGTTCAATGATATCATCAGTGTTCAAGAGCATATCTTCTTTTGTTCCACTCTTAGTGTGCTTTTTGGTTACAAGGTGGCTGTTACAACACCAGGCATCACAAGAGGTCCAAAAAAAAGTGCAAAGACAAAAAACTTTTCCTCATGACACTTTGCCCAAGAGACAAACAGGTTTGCAAAAAATAAACCAAAAAAGAATTTCTAGAAATGAAGGAAAAAAATGTTAAATCGGGAAATCATCTTGAAGAAATTACCCAGAATGCAGCATAAAGAAAGCAAGAAATAGAAAATATTAATTAGCTATTGAGACAAGGAGACATTAGAAACAGAAGGTCCAATATCAGCTTATTTTTCCTGCAAGGAAAACAATAGAGACATTTCACAGAGGGTGATGTTTGAACTGATAATGACAGAGGATTTTTGATAAGCTATGAATCCTTAGATATCCAAAGACATAAATAACGTACCATGATGACAAAAATCCACACCAAAGACAAAAATGATCTAAAAATTAGAATGAAAATGGACATTATCTATAAAATAATAATTTATACATTCACAACAAAGTCCCCAACTGCAATTATGAAGTCAGAATGCAGCGATCCAAGACCTTTAAAATGCTGAGGAAAAGTAATTATCAACCAAAAATTCTACAACTAGCTAAGTTAGTAAAAAATGAGCAAGAGATTAAAAAAAAAAAAGATGGCAAAATCAAGACTTTCCCCTCAACTTTTTAATGTGAAATTTTCCTAATACGGGAAAATTTGGAAGAATCTTAGATACCTACATATGCCCATGTATAATATAATTATTAATATTCTGTCATTTTCACCCTTCATATATGAGGCTTTGCCTTTTATTCATGAAGGACCTCTTCAGAAGTTTCTAGTTACATCTGATTGCTCATCACCAAACTCTGTAAGCTGGAAAACATCAAAATACCACTGAACCATTTAAATGTTTCACTGGTAGACATCATGGCTCTTCATTCCTAAATAATTTAGCTTATAAGTTTAAAAATAAGGACACTCTCTTATATGCCCATAATGCCACCATCATACCTAAAAAAAATACTTTGTGTACTCATACTCGTTAATATATAATAATACATATCAAAGTTTCCCAATTGTTCCAAGATGGTTGCTGTAGCTGCTTTCTCAAACCAGAAATCAGTCAAGGTTCATAATTACATTTGGTTGTTATGGACCTTTACTCTTTTTAAATGTAAAGTAGATTTCTACATTTGTTTCCATGACTTTCTTAGGGACGAGGCCAGTTACATTGTAGAATGCATCAATTTGTATGATTGTTTCCACGAGGTGTCATTGAACTTGTTCCTTTAGCAGCTTGATGTCCCAGAGACTGGGAGAAATGTCTGTAGGACATGTTCTGGATGCAGAAGTGTGTAGTGTAGCACCCTGGTTCTCAAAGTGTGGTCCCCAGACCAGCACAGCGGCATCACGTAAGAACTCGTTACAAATGCAAATTCTTGCCCCCAAAGAGATCTACTAAATTAGAAACTCAAGGATGGGACCCAGAAAGCTGTGTTTTAACAAGACTTGCAGGTGATCCTGATACATACACCAGTTAAAGAACCACCAGTGTAGAGGCGAGAGCACAAGCTTTGGGATCAGATTCCCGTAGGGTTGAACACCAGCTGTGTTAGTAATTAGAAGTTTTACGAATCTGGACATTGATTTGCTTCAGCTTTCCGACTCTTAAAAATAGGGACCATATCTTCCTCTGGGTGTGATGACACTTATATGGAAACATTGCAACATCTGATCTGCCACATATCAAGCGCATGATAAACTGAGCTGCTCTATTAGCCTTGACCTTGGTTTTTCTTTCACTTCCTGTTAAGATGCGCAAACTGAATATTATCGGATTAGTGCGAGTGAGCCATGCTGTGCTAGGAAATGAATCTCTGGATAGAAAATCTCCACTCTTAAAAATAGCTCACACAATAGCAAGCAATGTAAGACCACCCCATCTGTTATTCAGTGCTACAGCTGTTACAGGTGTGAGGAGGACCGCCGATCACGACGTTTAGCACTTTTCTTTGGTGCAACCAGACTGCTGAAAAAACTATTAGCATTTTATTCTCTTTACTGCTTTTCCATATTAAGCCTCCAAAAACAAAATCAGAGGAAGAAAGAATAGGGAGAGTGTTTTATTGCATTTGAGAGTTGTTCTTCTTAATTCATAGCTATGCTGACTATAGCGCGCCTAAAAATTGGCATGACTCTAATCTACTCATATCCTACAAAATGCCAATATATCATAGCAACTACATAGTATTTTTAGGCCCATACTTTAGTTTGGCTTACTTTAGCTTATCTTAATAGCTGACCATGTAAAATGAAACTAATAAAACCCACTATGTAAGTTTTTAAAATAATCTTACAGTTTTATAGTTTCTGCATTTGCTTTGATATAAATCTCATCTTGCTGTGACATGAACATTTGGGATTCTGAATACTTTAACTGGAAAGAAACCATACTTAAAACTGTTCATAAGGCAATTTTAGCACCGCATTTTGATTTCATTATCTTTAATTTTAAATTGGGAATGAAACCAATTATATTGCAATAGCTTTAGAAGCAAAGGCCAACTCAGAGTTTCTTCAAAGCCCAGCTATCCATATTTGTCGAATAGATATGAGTAAAACACATGCACCTGTTTCCACTAATGTCTTTGGTGCTTATTGCATGATAACCAATGACCTCAGAATCAAAATGCTGTGGGCTTTTATATGGCTTTAAAGAAGGAGGTATTTGCAGATTTCCAACCAGCTACCTAAGTGGGGAAAGACATTAAGGCCGATTAAAAGAAATGAAAATATCAATAAAATTTTTAAATGTCTCCTAGTGGTCCAAGTAAAACTGCTGGGTTTCTGTGATATTTGCTCTTCTCCCCTAAACAAGACAGAACTCCTGGTGCTGAGACCAGGCTGGGAGATGATGATGTCTCAGAGCCTGGGCCTAGCAGCTGAAGCATGTGTGGAGGAAGAGTGAAGAAGAAAACCAAAAAGAAAATCAGGTAGACTGTTTAAAAACTGGTAGTTCACCACAGTGAGTGAATCCAGATATAAGGCAAGAGGACAAAATCCAGAGAAAAGTAAAAACGGAAAGTTTTTTTTCCCTAAATGTTTATTTATGTATTTGAGAGAGAGTGAGGGCAGGAGTGGGAGGGGCAGAGGGAGAGAGAGAGAAAATCTCAAGCAGACTTTGCGCAGAGCACAGGGTCTAATGTGGGGCTCGATCTCATGACCCTGAGATCATGACCTGAGCCAAAACCAAGAGTTAGATGCTTAACTGATTCCGCCACCCAGGCACCCCCAAAATTAAGTTTTGAGCTGGGGGATCGAAGGCTTGGGAAACCAGGCTTTAAAGACATCCCTGATTCTGGGTAGCAGGAACACCAGGCATACCCCGGGAAGCAAATGCCAAGTGCTCTTTGTGCATGAAGCCTCAGAGAGGTACCAAAAGCCAGTGTGAGATCTGGAGATTGTTTGGAAATTAAGAAAACTGCAGAGTCAGAAGAATTCGTGAAGGCAAAAATCAGCAGTCTGCAGAGCTTACTGTGGAAGCCAGGCCGGCACCATTTACACGGAAAACAATGACTGGGGGCCGCTGGCGTTGTGCCTTGGAGTGTCCTGGGCCAAAGAAATAAACTAAAACTGGGGCGGCCGGGTGGCTCAGTCAGTTAGCATCCCAACTCTTGATCTCATCTCAGGTCTTGATCTCAGGGTCGTGAGTGCAAGCCCTGTGTTGGGCTCCACACTGGGTGTGGAACCTACTTAAAAAAAAAAAGAAAGGAAGAAACTAAAACCACTTTCTTAGGGAGACATCATAAGGAAAAATACATTCCAGAGAGATTAAGAATCTATATAAATGAATTGAAAAGTACTGAAAAAAAAACTTTTATAATTCTGAGAAGAAGGCCAATCAAAGCTTTACATAAAACCCAGGGCTATAAAAATGAAATGTCAACAGATTTAAACTACGTATAAATGAAAACCATTGTATGACATAGGAACAAAATTAAAAGACATAATAGAACGAAATCTTTGCAATATATACAATAGGCGAAGTTAAAACTTCCATTATATTAAAGTGTTTCTATAAATCAATTTGTAAACTCCAAATTAAAAAATTGACAAACGCTGTGGACAAAACATTTAGAGATGGAAATAAACGCGATGTCTAATGATCAGCCTTACTAGTGAGCAAATAAATGCAAAATAAAACAATGAGATATTATTTTCATGCTGCAGATACATAAAAGTTGAAAAGGTTAATAAAGGTTAATAATTAAGGGAGAAAAAGCACAACTTACACATTATTGATAATAGTGTAAACTAGTTCAACTTTCTTGGAAGACTAGATAGCAATATGGCAGCATCCACCAATATATAAAACGTGCAAATCATTCAACATAGCAATTAAATTTGAAGTCTCTTTTACAGAAGCATTTGCACATATGAACAAAGATTTGCATATAAAGCTGTTCATTGAAACATTTTGTGCAATGGAAAAAATAGCAAAAACATTCTGGTCCTTCATAGAATATTAAGTTATGGCACATTCATACAATATGAACTGTTGTACTTGAGAATTATTCTATGATATATTGAGTATAAAAGATACATCATGGAGTAATGTAATGCAGAGTACTAAGAAAATTGGAACTGGGTATATGTATGTGTGTGAGTACACATGTGTGTGTACATAGGAGGCTGGAAACATACATACAAAACTCTTAATAGTGATACCTCTGATAAGAGGAATGAGAAAGCTCAAGAGAAATTTCGCTTTCTACTATTTTCCTGTTTGTATTCATTATAAGCAAAAGGTGCAGTTTGTAAATTAAAAAATGTAGGAGGGGCGCCTATCTGGCTCAGTTGAAAGAGCATGGGACACTTGATCTTGGGGTCGTGAGTTCAAGCCCCACGATGGGCGTAGAGATTACTTAAAAACAAATAAATAAATAAATAAATTCTAAAAAAAAATGTAGGAAAAGAGTCTAGGGAGATCAGAAAGGGAATGGGAGCCTTGGGTTACCCACTTGTGAAGGGAATGATGCCATGAATTCTTCTAAGGCAGAGGCTGTGTGCTCCCTGCGGCTCGTGGATTAGCAGGACTCATGTTGTGGGCTTTGGTGGCCCAGCAGGTGCTGGTAAGTTCCATGTCTAGCCTGGCACTAGGCCTTTGGAGAGGAATGAACAAAGCAATGACGGTCTCTGGAAGATACCATAAGAAATCCCGGCTTTGAGGACTAGCCTTTGAGCTCCCAAAGCTAGGAAAGGTAGAGATTCTTGTGATCTAGGATTTGTTTATTCGATTCCTTTGAAGTTAATGCCAAGAATCCAAATGGTTTAAATTGCCCTAAATATTCTCCTCATTCGGTCTGTTAGTCCATTTATAGATGTGTGTGTCTATCTGAAAAAAAAAAAGAAAAAAAGGTTTGGTTTCTGCATGAGACCCAATACCTTAATTACAAAAATCCCCACTTGGATTCTGCTGGTAACTTAACTGATTAAGCATTCTGTTCTCAGAGTTTTGAGATCTGCATTGAATTAAAGAATTTGCCTCAAAACCCAAGGCAAACCCGAGGCACTATATCTACGAGAAAAGTTCAGTTTGAGTTTAGGTATCAAGGCATTTTTGAAGGATTAAACTAGTCATCTAAAAAACCACTCAAAAAGCAGAGAATTGTGCTCTAGACTTTTCCTTTATAGCATTGTTCCATTGTTTTTAAATGCCGAATAAACGTTTGAAAAATACTAATTTAGAAATTTTTTTTTTAGATTTTGCATTTGCGAATAATGTAGACAAGTAAGTGATTTTTAACTTTACTTTTATTATCCAATTATTTCCTGATTATGTTGACTTTAAATCATCTTCATTTCCCAAAATAGAGTTTAATGAGTTAAAAAATGACTAACTTCAATAGATGGAAGAATTGCTGTCTTTCTATGATAAATAAGCTCAATCATATTTGATATCCTTAGGGTTTTAGTATTATTATTATAACCAGAAAAAAATGAAAGGCTGATTCAATGCATAAAAAATAAAACCCAAGACTTATTAGCAAATTACAAATGTTTAATATTTCTCTAAATAAGTTCAGTGAGAGCAGTTATGTACATTAACATTTTATATTCCCTGGAATTTACATTTTCAAAAGCAAATACTTCATTAAACTACGGAAAACATTTCAAATTCATGAACATTGATGAACTTTAGAATCATCATTCTTTTGAAATTTGGTATTTTTTTTCTTTGGATTCAGGGTTGAAAAATATTATCCCCAAGCACATTTATAAAATAATAGCATAATGTAGAGAAATCATAACTTTCTAACACAATGTACTTAAGATACTAATATGCATACGACATCTACAAATATTTTAATCATTTCATTTAACACTGGTTTCAAATCATAAACACATTAATGTGTGAGGCTTAAACTGGAATAGCTGATCCCACATATGCTCAAAAACTGAATTTTAAAAAAATAAATAATATATATAATAAGAAAAGCATTCCTTATTCTGAAAATCATTTGTCAGTAGAGGCCCAAAGTTATTTGTTAGTGGTACTAGGCTATAAATAGCATGGAAAAATATGGCATTTGTTTGTTTAAATTAAAATTTCACTGTGGCTTAATGGATTTTTTTTCCTGACATAATTGCCATTTTTGCAGAACTGTGTTCAATGACCCAGAAGATGCTGTGTTTGTAAGGTCCATGAAGAGATCAGCTATGGCTATTACGTCCTTGAACTGGGACACAGTTCCAACACGAGAGGAAAAATACCTCGACGAGAAAGGCAGAGAACCTGCTCAAATGCTCACAGTGACACTGAGATAACCCCTAGTATTTCTAGAAATCCTAGTGGATTTCTGTTGTTTATTAAACCTCTCTGTGATTAAGCATGTTATATACTTGTTATATTATTTGAAACATGTAAACATAAGCAGAAACACCAATAATATAATCCCTACACATTTTATGTTTCTGTGAAAGTGAAACATGTATACAGAAATGTACACGAATCATTAAGTGTTCAGCTCAACCAATTTTCAAACATGAACGTGTTCATGTAACAGCAGTCCTTGATGGAGAAAGAGACTATTACCAGCATGTGAACGGCTTCTTCATTCCTATTACCAGTCCTATTCCCTATTAGTAGCCACCCTTTAAGAGGAATCACTGTTATGAATTCTAAACCATAAACTAATCATGTCTGTCTTTGAAAGGCATGTAAACAGAATCAGAGAAGCTGAATTATTTTGTGTCTGGCTTCTCTTACTCAATACTGTAAAATGCACCCGTGTTGTTGCTAGAGGCGATAGTGCTATCGTTCTCACTGCTGTATGGTATTCCATTGTACGATGATACCGCAATTTATTTATTCAGCCTATTGTCCTTGCATGTTGCCTTTGAAGGCATTTGCCAGGTGCGGGTGCAGACTAATGATGTGAGCTTGGCCTAGCTGGAAGCCTGCTGCTAGAGGAAAAAGAAACCAGAAAAGCTTTTAGCAGTTGCCTGGTGCTGAGAGACAAAATGCCTTGCTGGTTTTCCCCGGCTGAGCTGAAGAGCTAGATCAGAAACTTGTAAGAAGCAGAGTGACGTTTCCTCCTGTCTGATGGTGCTCAGACCACCACCACAGCGTAACACAGACGGGATAGAGACACACTGGACAAGCGGGGCTGAAATCAAACAGACAAGGGACGGAAACCCTAGAGGGAACAGTGAACTGTCCCTGAGAATCTGTAACCTTCTTTCACCTGTGGGCACTTAAGATTCTGTACAAAGCCAGGGTCTGAAGATTCAGGTATGGTTCCTGTCAGAGGTAGAGAAAAGGCAGAGATTCGGGCATCGATGTGGATGAGTGGCTCGAGACAAAAGTGATAGTGCGTGGCCTCCAAGATTTGGCCACAGAAAGGATCGAAATGTTCTCTTGTTCTCTCTTCTGGATCACTCATTCTGCAAGAAGCCTGCTACCATGTCATGAGGACACTGAGGCGGTCCTCTGGAGAGGCTCATCGGTGAGGAACGGAGGCCACTTTCCAGAAAGCCAGTGAGGGACAAAGGCCTGTTGCCACAACCGTATGTGGGAGCTGGCTTACCAGCAGATCCTCCAGATCTCATCAGACCTAAGATGACTGAACTTCTGGCCAAAAGCTGCTCTGCACCGTCCCGAGAAACCCCAAGCCAGAATCACCCAGTTAAGCTGCTCCTTTTTCTGGCCTGCAAAAATTATATGAGATAATGCTTATTGATGCTTCAAGCTGATACATTTTGGGGTCATTTCTTACACAGCAATAGATAATGGATAGAATAACTCAGTATAATCCGTGGTGCTAGAAGTACTTGTGGTAGGTAAGGAGGCTTTGTGGAGTCTTTGCAAAGTCAAAGAAAGTCACAGTACAGTCTCAAAAGGATCTTGAATAAGGCCATACTACCTTCAGCAGAGAACTGGTCATTGTTGGAATGGCTACTGCATCCGTCCTAGTACTGAGAGCCTGACCCACGAACAAGTAACTTTGACCAGTTACTCATCACGAGCTGAGTACTATCAGCCCCACCAAGCAATAGTGTTGGGTAGGCAGAGCAGCAACCTAGTTCATGATGGAAATGGTACATTTGGGATCAGATTTAAGCTGCTGGCCCGTAAGTTGCATAAGCAATATTAATTTTGAATTAGATTGCAATAAATTAGATATTATAATATCCAGGTTAACAACTAAAAGAATTGTAAAAGAACGTGTAGCCTGATATTTTATTTTGAATCCCACAATCACTAAAAAGGATGAAGAAATTATTCCAATTACAAAACTATAGCTAGCAAATTTTATATAATCTCCTTTTTAAAGAACTAATGGAAATATGCGTCCTTTGTATGAAGAAAAAGATTTGCTTTAAAATGCACTTCTCAGTATTTTATATTCAGTAATGAAGGGCTACTGAGTGGCTGTGATTTGCAAATACTATATTAAATACCGTTTGGGGAGAAACACAAAATAGAAGAAATGATCCTTACTGAAGTGACCTAAATCTCTACAAAATGGAACATACAATTGAGAGGGTGTTTTAAATTCTTTGTTTTAAGCAACAGAGAATCACTGAAGCTGACTCAAGTGAAAGTATATTTCAGATCCTTCAGGAGCTCTCATGACCGGGAAACCGAAAACACTGATTTACAGATCTATATAGGGGAGCGGCTAAAAGCTGGGGCTCTGGAATTGGACCTAGCTTAGCTCTTCACTTACTAGTTGTCACTTGGACGAGTTAGCTAACTTCTCTAAGCTTTCATTTCCTCTTATTTAAAATCGTCATCATAGTTAACTCATAAAATTTCAAGAATTAAGTTAGACGACGGATGTGAAGTGTTAGGTGGGGCAGCTTTCTTGAAGTCAGCGCTTGAGAGATGTCAGCTAATACTGTTGTTCTCATCCCCAGAGCGGCTGTGCCCTTTAGGAACTATACATGATGTCACAGAATGAACATTCGTGTCCCCGCCCCAAAAACCTGATATTGAAATCTAACCTTCAACATGATGGTATCTGGAGGTGGGGCTTTTGGGACGTAATTAGGTCATGAGAGTAGAGCCCTCACGAAGGGGATTAATGCCTTTTTAAGAGGCCACAGAGCTGGCTACCCTCTTTCCACCATGTGAGGACAGAGCAAGAAGATGGCCCTCTGTAGACAGGAAGAGGGTCTTCACCAAAAACTCGACCATGATCTCACCTAGCCTCCAGAACTATGAGAAGTACATGTTTATTATTTAAGCCACTCTAGTTCATGAATTTGTTAGCTGCCCAATATAAGATACCTAGCGTATTAGTCAGGATTCTCCACAAAAACTCAACTGATAGAGTATATGCATAGAAAGAGAGAGTGATTTATTTTAAGGAATTGGTTCATGCCATTTTGGGGGCTGGCAAATACTAAACTTGTAAGGCAGGCCAAGGCAGATTGGAAATTAAAGAATGAGTTGATGTTGCAGTCTTGAGTCCGAAATTTGCAGGGCAGGCCAGCAAGCTGGCAGACCTTTGTTGGGATTTATTTTGGTCTGCAGTGTTGGTGCTTCCATGTTGTCAGTTTCTTTGGCATCATGACTGGGATATATGAGGCGCAAAAAAAACCAAAACCAAAACCAAAAACCCCTCAGAGAGCAAACGAAATGTCATTGCCTGGATCCTGAGGTCACAGGCAGTCTGCCTCTTTTTCCATCTTACAGAGTCATCTTCTCTTTGTTTGATACATAATGTCCAGGGATTGTAGTTTTACTTAGCAGAAGGAATAGAGAAAAGTATGTCTATTCTGCTTCCCAGCGGCAGAAGTGTTCAGATTATTTTTTTAAGGATTTTATTTATTGAGAGCGAGAGCACAAGCTGGTGGGAGGGGCAAAGGGAGAGGGAGAAGACTCCTCCCTGCTGAGCAGGGAGCCCACGCAGGGCTGGATCCCAGCACTGTGAGATCACGACCTGAGCCGAGGGCAGACGCTTAAGTGAGCCACCCAGGAGCCCCAAGAGAAGTTTCTTGATAGCATATTGAAAATAATTCAACATGGCTAAAACCAAAATGAACCGGATGACCACCTATTTTGATGGTATTATAATGGAAACATCTATTTGAGATTATGTATGACGAAGGAAGGGATTCTAATCAGAACCAACCTCATTGTCTCTTAAACTCCGTTTTCCGACCACCTCTTCCCCGAAATATATCGGTGGGAAACTGAAATGTTGACGCGCCTTACCCCTGAAGTCCTCTTCATGCACCGGCGGTTACAGAGGTAACCCGATTCCTGTCCGCATTCCCTTCAACGAAGGAAAGAAGTTCCTCTCCATTGCCACACCTCTCGGTTTTCCTATTTCCTCCTGCTTTTTCATAACCCTCTATGGTATCTGAAGACAGGCATCATAATCATAACACAAAACGGCGGTAACACGAATAAAAAAAAAAAGCACTGAAAAACCAGATAACGCACATAAAAACACTGGTGGGAGAGGGCAGCCTAGGAGGACGATCTTACTCGGCAAAGAGGAACGTCTCTCAGCGCGTGGATGAGGTACCTTGACCGGTGAGGAGGCTTGTACGCCTGACACGTCCAGGTGCAGTGTGTCTGCTGACTTCCTGCCCGGCCGAGCCGTCCCACTGCGCATGCTCACACGGGCCGGCGTGCCAGAGGGCCTGCGGGAGCGGTGGTGTGGGGCCGGGGCAAAAGTCGCTGAGTGGAAGGAAGAGGAGAACCAGGGAAACAGAAGAACAGCATCGTGACGTGAGGTGGGAATCGCAGTCATTTTGATTCGCGACTGTACACACGAGAATACTTCTTTCGTTCACTAGTATTTGCTGAATTCCCTAAAATGATATTTGCCATCCCTCGACAGCAATAAACGAGGAAACAAGATGTGGAGTTGGTTATATCAGTAGGCACAATTTATTTTACAATCATCACAAGAAACTCTGAAACACAGTGCCGTCTTCGGCGATCGGGCCCTAGCTCCGCTTCCGCACCGCATATGCTAAAACCTGGGGCCAGCACATTCTAAACGTGACAGTCATAAATCAGCTTCTGGGCAGGAAGGGGCCCATGTAAAGCTGACAGGAAGAAAAAAGCCTTTCAAGTGGAATACGGCCCGTGAATTGTTTTTATAACGGGGGACACACTAAGGTTAGCCATTATTTCATCAGAAATTTCATGAAACATCCTTTTCAGTGCACATGCTGAGAGAACCGTGGCTATGCCTTAGTTCTGACATTTCTGAAGGTACAGATACTGTAGATAAAACGTCACTGCAGGAACTGTATCAAGTTCAGACAGCTCAGGATCATTTTTCTATAAAACTACAATGAGCTGGACTGTGACAGAGCCTGTAACATACAACTTTTCTTCATTTCACTGCATCTAAATAAGTAGGACTTCACTATTATAAATGCTATTTATATGCATCTTATTCACATATAAGTTATGATTCGTTTAACTACCCATCTCGGTGGCTAGAAAATTCTTCTTTCCTGAAAATCTCTCTCCTACACCTGTTCTGCTTGCCCCTTTGTTCCCCAGAGCCTACATTTCTTCTTTAAGGAAATTTCTTCTGCTTTGAGAACAACTGCTAGGAAGCTGGCCTCAGAAAGGGAATTAAAACGTTTCTGTGATACTCTGAAATACAAATTTTTCCCTTGGAGGATCTGTCCAGTTACAGTAGAGAAATCACTAGGAGCTCAGGGCATGGCAGACGGAGCTTTGCTTGAAGGCATCTATTCTAGGAAACACGGAATCCTGCCCCAGTCCCATGCGGGTGTCGCGAGGCAGTGAGGACGCAGTTGCATGAACTCGCCGGCTAGCTGCCGGGGCACGGCGGGTCCGCGCTGCCACCTGCTCCGGCCTCACTCCTCAGACTCCTGCGGACCAGCAGGGGCACCCTGTAAGCCGTCCAGCCCGGCGCCACTCCGAGAACGTTCTTTCTCCCCTTCCACAGACGCCTTAGGGTGACAATCCCCTTGGGAGATTTCTGCCTCGGCCTCCAGCTGCTCTTCACTAACACAATTAGAATTGACATCACGTCTGCCATCTGATAAAAAGAAAAAAGAAAAAAAAAAGGTCATTTCGTTGCTCCTACCGTGTGTCAGTCTCTCTTCTGAAGGCTTTCCGTGTATTAAGTTACTGCATCCTCGCAAGAGCCCCGTGAGGTAAATCGTGATTTTTACAAATGGGGAAACTGAGAAGAGAAGGCTTTGGCAACTTCCTTCACAGCCAGTGCACAGCAGAACCAGGATGTGGACGCAGGCCTCTGGCTCCGCAGCCAGGCTTTGAAATCGAAATGCTTGTCTGGGACCTGCCTTCGAAGACAGCTTTGCCACCAACGAGCTGGAGGTCTTTGGGTAGGTAGCGGGCTGCGCAGGGTGGTTTCCTTAAGTGTAAAGTGGGGGATCACAAAGCCTAGCCCAGCTGCTGGAGAATCAAGGTGCTGTGACATTTAGAAGAGTGTGCGGCACCTGCTGCTGCTGACCAACCGGAATTCCCACTCTCCTGACAACCTTACTCTCTCCCTCACTTGGTAGCAGGACCAGCTGTTAGCCTCTGTCCACAACACGCAGGATACCAAAGTTCAGTCCGGACAACAGGAGAAGCCATGGCAGTCAGAAAGCCTGACGAGTCTCTTATAAATTTATTTATACACATTAAATTTTGTACAAATCGTTCAATCCTACTCCTAGTGTTTCTCAAGCAGGTGGTAAAGGCAATGCAGTCTTCTGAGGGGTGGAGGTTGAAGTGTTTTGTATCAGTCAGCAGGGCAACTTTTTCTAACTAGATCATGCCTCAGAACATACGATATATTCTCAGGGGTGGGGCGCAGGAGTGGAGGTGGTTTCCACTATAGTCTGTGAATCACTGCTGAAGCGACTCACTGTTTCTGATGAAAATGAGTCATATACCTCATGAGGGAGGGAGAGACAAAGTACCATGGAATTCAGTGCCCAGATACTGAGAGACACCTAATCTGTACATTAGAGCTGCAATCTAATCTGTAATTTATAAATTTACTCTGTAATTTCACCTACAGCTTTGTACTTTAATTTAAAAAATTAAAGGTTCCCAACCTTAAAATCTTCGGGTAGTCATTAGGGGAAATTTAATGACTTCCTTAGTCAAAGACCTTAACATCCCTTGTGAGCCGAGTACAAGTGAACACTCATTTAGAGTCCCATCGTTGCAGTGCATTCTCGTGAGTCAGAATATAGAATACGCAATAAACTATATTCCTTAGAATTCTATACCTGTCTGTTTTCCAGGAACTTCTAGGCTAATCATATTCTATACGTTATCCCAACAACCCCAAATAGGGACACATTTAAATGTGATTCTTATTATTGGTCAACTCCAAGTTTCCTTGGCCCCCAGAGAACACCCATTTCCTTGGTGCCTGTCTTAGTATCATTAATAATATCATTCCTCTGCCCAATGAGAAGCAGTATGAGCTCGCTTTTTATATACATACTGTTTTCCTCTTCATTCTTTTCTTTGGCAGCTTCCAATTGTTGTTTTTCATAAATGTCCTTTAGATCCTTACAGATTTTCTTGTGGGCAAACCAGTGTGTTTTCTGGCAGGTTTGATCACAATATATAACCTGAAAACAATTGTAGGTTTACTTCATTTCAAGAGCTGTGATTGCATGATAGTCCAACTATGACATTAAACCAAGAACTATTGTGAAAAGGTTGTTTCCTATGCTTTCCTTTATTTTTACTTAAGATTTATTTATTTTAAGAGAGAGAGAGCAGGGGTGGTGGTGGGCAGAGGAAGACAGAGTCCCAAGCTGATTCCACACTGAGTGTGGAGCCCAACTCAGGGCTTGATTCTGTGATCCTGAGATGACAACCTGAGCCGAAACCAAGAGTCGGATGCCCAACCGAATGCGCCACCCAGGCGCCCCTATGCTTTCTTTTAAAACCATGGTGGGCACTAATTTATATTTGTAATGTTTAGCTTATCCTTTATGACAATAGATATATATTAAACAGTCTACCAAAGACTCTAACAAATGATTTATGAAGAACCTACCATGTGTCAGGATTGTACAGTGACAAGGAAGATATAGTTGTCTCAGAGGAAACTAAGGTTGAGAAAGAGCTGGACAGAGCAGCATGGAGCGAGGCAGATACCCAACGACATGATTCACATCCTAGTACAGGTCGTAACAGCAACAGGACCACAGAGGAAGCAGTGACTCACTCTATATGAAGGGAGTCAGTCAACAGAGAAATGGGAAGGAAGCATTCCAAGCAGAGAAATTATCTTGTACACAAATGCAAGAAAAGAAGTGAATTATATGTTTGAGGACAGCAAAACGTTTGTGTAAATGGAGCTTAGATTTTTGCAAGATTATATGCCAAGCCCTGTGCTAAGCCCTTATATATAGAGGACACCTATTTGTAGGTGTAGATTGTTTCATTGGTCCTGATTCTTTATTTTTCCCTTCATGTGTACACTTTCTCATGTGATTTCAAAGTTCTTTTCACTGAAGGGAAGGAGAATTCACTTTAAGTTTGGCCATGTGACTTGTTTTGGCCAAAGGAATGTGAGAGCACGACAATTTCAAGACTAGACTTCAAGGGACCTCGTGTGTTTCTACTTGTCCCCTTTTACCTCTGCCATCATTATTAGAATGGCTCAGCCTGGCCTGCTGGTCCAAGGAGGATAAGAGACACATGAAAGAGAAGGTGCCCTGGGTAACCCTAGTCAACCGCTAACATGGGAAATTAGCAAATGGTTGTTGTTTTAAGTGTTTTACAGGCAGAGTCAGTTAACCAATGTAGGTGGTCTCAATGAATTCTCACAAGCTAACCCCATGTCACATACAAGGAAACTGAGGTTCAAAGAAGTAAGTAATTAAAGGAGATGAAGGTGGAGAAGCAGGTTAAAGCAAAATGTGATGGGTACTATTAATATGCTGAAGAATTCCAACCTTAAAAACAATGGGAAATTAATATAATTAAATTAATTAATTAATATAACTTAAAGGGTAAAGTGAATGTACAGATGAATGCTTGTGCGTAATACCTGTGAGAAGATACGCCCTTTACAAAGATCATGCCGGCAGAAATGGGGCGTAGAGTCCGGAAGAGCGTAAAGATTGGTGGCAGTAACAAGGAAGTTGGAGTTTTACAAGGAAGAGATGGTGAAGAGATTGTAGTGCAAGCCACCATCAGAAGATTTAAGATGGCATACTTATGAACTGTCCTGTTCTAGGCTCTCATGTCCGCACCAGCTGCAATGCCTTACGGCATTCATTCATTCACTCATATTCTTTCTTTCTTGGGGGTGGTCTGCACAGAAGCTGGGGTAGCCTGGAAGTTTGACAGAAGCTACACCACAGAACTACACAGAACTACAGTTATCCCGTACTGCTCTTTCAAAATTACTTTTGAGTATTAGATACGTGGAATTAGACTTTATATTAGAATGTATTAGAAAACTAATGTCAACCATGATATTTAGAGAATGTTAAAAGTCAATTAGCAAATTGGATATGAAATCTAAACCAGATCAACAGACTTCAAAGAACTTCACTCTTACCATCTTGCAGACGGAACATCTTTTACTTGCTCCCTTTTCTCCACAGGTAGTGCAAAATTCCACATCCACAAAACCCACCTGACCAGTGATGGCTTGGGTAAGTACAGAGAATGCGGTGGGATCAGAACCCTAGAGCAGGTATGAAGAAGAGGAAAACACACTTTAAAATCACCGTGGAAAGACTACAGAGATGACACTCCATGAACAGTGTTGTCTAGAAGCAGGCACACAGGGACAAAGGCATTAAAAGGCTGGCGGTGACCCAGGCTTCATCTATGTCACCTTACAAGAGCATGGCTGCTACCATGAACTACGGCTTCAGAAAAGAATTGAGGGCACAGCTGAATAACGACATGGAATCTTTCTTGTCACTGTTGGGTGGCAAGAACTCTTTCTGGTTATACAAAATCTCATCATCTACTTTGTTAAGTAAGAATTTGCTTAGGCACCAGAGCTCTTCCCGTGGAAAGATATTCAACTTAAAAACAAACAGGATGCTTTATTCAACATATCCTATAAAATCAGAGACATTAGCTAGTCTACCAGAAGTTAAAATACATGCTGTCAAGTGATAAAGCAAAGCATCTTTTTTTTTTTAAAGGTTTTAATTATTTGTCAGAGAGAGAGAGAGCACAAGCAGAGGGAGGCATAGAGGGCGAAGCAGGCTCCTCGCTCAGCAAGGAGCCTGATGTGGGACTCGATCCCAGGACCCCGGGATCATGACCTGAACTGAAGGCAGACGCTTAAGGGACTAAGTGACCCAGGCGTCCCACAGCACCTTTAATAGTATACTCTGTTACAATGCTGACGCAACACTTCTTAAATGTAGCCATGCCTCACACTTCCTGCTGAGCTCTGTGACAGGGAGAAGCCAGAGATCCACAGGAGGCAGAGGGAACCGAAACCTCTACAGGAGGCCCCGGGCATCAGCGCTGTCGGAAAGTGCCACAGGTGATCCTCCTGGCAGCCAACCCTGAGACTTACCCCGTGACAGGAAATAGTTAGTATTGCTTCAGTGGCTTGTGAACTTGTGAGTTTAACAAAACCCATTAGGAAGTAAACAGTGGCTTCCTGGGACGTTCACAGCCACAGGTACTCCAGATAAATGAAGTTTTCCAGAGAGAATACGTAACTCTTAAAGAACAAAAATTTTTAAAGAGAGAAAATTGTCTAAGATGCATTACATCCTATCTTTTCTCTATTAATAAACCTTTGCTCAATGACTCAGATCACTAAGATAAACATTAACAATTATACTGCATCAACTCGAAGGACAATTATTCTATGATACAGGGCTACAATGAATCATTCGTTCAACCCCAAACTGGTCTGCTCTGACTTTTCTGTAAGTACTCTGAGCTATTTTTAGTTTTGCTGTTTTCCCCTTTGAAGGTGGGATGTTGGCTACCACTTGTTAGTGCTGAAAACACCCCACGGCAGGCAGTGCTAGTTGCTTCTCTAATGTCTATTCCCCCAACTTCTGCAATAAGAGAAGCATAACTTCATTCAGAGTAGCAGAGTCTAGACCAGCCATAACCGCTCACTTCCCCAGACAACCTGTGAAGCTAAGAGTGGTCACATTGCACAGGCAGCGTGTTTCTGGGAGAGCTCGTGTTGGCCAGCTAGAAACCCCTTTCCTTTTCTTGCCTTCCTGGGATAAAAATGTGACCTTGGAGGAAGAGCATCCGATGCATGGCAGCCACAAGGTCATAAGCATGTGTAAGATAATCTATATGGCTAAAGAATATTGGGTGGAAAAATGGGAATCCATTTTTGAGCCACTGTGACGGATCTGGTCTGCCTACCTTTGTGCTTCTGAGTATATGGGAATGAATAACCCTATTGATTTAATTCACGGTTAATTGGAATTTAATATGTGTACCAAAACACATTCATAATTGATGACTACCCTCATAATTTGCTAACTTTAATCTTCCAAAAGCTCAAATACCAAATAGCCAAGTATATTAAAAAATAAGGGTAAAAATCTCTACATGAAATCATGGAGAACTCCCAAGGATAAATCAATACATGAATTCATGAAATCATCTTGTGTCTTCAGGTCCTTCTGATTTCATGACTCTGAATAGATGATGTCTTAATGTATGAAGAAGCACTAATAACCCACCTGTCCTCATTTCTCACACTGAGAAGGATGGGACAGCCTAGAGAAGGCAGAGAAGAACCAACATTGCCAGAGGACAGGAGGAAGCCATGGATGGGACTAGTGTCAGGATCAAGTTCTTACCCAATAGACAAAGGCCAATAAAGGATTTGACTGAAATGTATAAAAGCATGACTGGTGTAGATACAGTGAACAGAAATGCGCTCAAAACAGGAAAGTCAGGGAGTATCTTCTGAAATACCACTTAAATAAATATATGATAAAAGGGCAATAAATAATTTAAAGAACAGAGAATAACGTTAAAATTTGCTTCCTATAGCTGGGAAGTATAAATGGAATTTTGTTAAGTATGGAACATTTATAATCAGAGGCATTAAGGTAGAATATGAGAAGCTGGGACATACTTCGAGATTTTTATCAGGACAAACAATGAGCTTCCCCATGACTCATCCTTTCACATCCCCACTGACCAGAAATCATCAACCTAGACAATCAATTCCTACTTCCATCTAGTGCCCAACTTTGTACTGGTTTTTCACGAGCTGCAAGTGTATATGTGTGTATCTATATTATATAGCAAGTGTACCCACGTTTACAGGTTTCACAGAGGTCTTTAAAATGTAATTTTCTATATAACCATCTACATTCCAACGTAGGGAAATACTATTTCTTAAACCATGAGCTACATAAAAATGAAAAAAAGAGGATCAAGAGAGGGGAAACGGACGAACAGAAACAGGGTTAACAGGTATACCTATCGCCATGTCTGTTCCTGAAAACTGTCTAAAATAACAAATAATTATTTCTCTATTAAATAAATAAATTATTAATAATGCTGAAGAGAACTTGCCTCTAATTGTACAAAATATGGTAATCAGGTCTTACTGGTAGAGTTAACTTAGTTATGAGGAGCCTTACAATTTCAACAGGAGCAATGCTTCGCACCAGCTGCTGGAGGAGTGTGGCTTCACAGTAAGGAAATTTTCTGATACTTTCTCTTATGATCTTTTCTTGATATACCGGAAAGCCATCTGAAGCGCGGCCTTTTAACAAGCTAAAAGATATTTTTAAAAAAGTAACTGGAGTTGAATCTCTAAGCATTTTCTCCCAGATGAACCCATGAACTTTTAGTAGTTTCTGTGCTACTGAGGATTTTTATTGTCTCTTCCAATCATGACGACAGACTTAACTCAAACTGCTCTTCTACCTGTACATTAGGCTAGCCCTTATCAGGTTTATGGTTCCTGGGAGGTATTTATAAAAGGGACCCCGCCATAAAACACACCAACCGCCATTATCAGAGTAGCTAGTTACTTATTACCATGCCAGTTAATTGTACAGAGTGAAAACTCTCATTAAGTTACACCCTTCTAACATAGTTCACTTTTCTTGGTAAAACTCTGGGGGAATTTGACCCCTGATGGTTTGAGGACAAAGATAACATGCAGCTCTCCCAGGCTCAGTAATGGAGATGTGCTGAGCGCCATGATGAACCCAGCACAACCACCTGCGGCCTGGCATACCCATCCTCAAGGCTGGACTGGGGCCACTTTCTCCATCTTACACACGCTACCGAAACTTCTCCAAACCTCAGATCCCTCACCTGTAAACTGGGGATAACAAAAGCATCATTGTAAAAAGTAGGAAACTGCATAATCACTCAACCTGAATGTAACATTACTCTTGTTTCTTGCAGACTAATGTGAGCCCAACAACAACTGCTGCTAAAATGCTTAACTTTTTAATCCATGATGAGGCTTCATATAATAAAACATTACCCATTTGAGCGTATTTTACACATGACACAGTAGAAACGGCACCTTTTGATCAGAGTGTCCAGTTTATTCTCTCCATCTTTTAAGAAGTTAATGCATTTCTGAAAGATACAGCTGATGTAATGCATTTTCATAGCCAATACTTCATTCATGTCTCTCTGCTTCATACATTTCTCACAGATCAAATCCATCACCTTGTAGCATTTATTCAGAGCTGTTTCTTCTGCCAGCAGAGGATTCTCATTTACAAGCATCACGATCTAGAAGAAATTCCAGCAAGCTTAGAAATTCCACGAAAGACTTTTCCATACAAAAATTGGATACTTAGTTTTGGTTGATTTCAACCGATTACCGAATAAAGTCCTTCTTGGGGTCCTATGTTTACTATATTAATTCAAATTAGAATGCAAATTGCCATTGATCAAAGTTATAAAACTAATACAGAAGGACCTCGGCATCATGAAATCTCTTGAACTCTGTATATCTAAGTTATCCGGTGATCTGCCATCAAGCTAAACCAGGGTGTTAGTATGCCACTCAGAGTCATGGTTTTAGATTCTCTGTTAAAAGCACTTTTACTAAAGATAAACATGGCATATTTATATATCCTTTATATACAGAATCAAATCACCAAGCAATCACTACTTTTAGCTAACATTACTAGAATTTCACGGCTAGGAGTACTGTAATTCTCATTAATTTTTATTAATTATAAGGAAATGAGATTTTTACAGAAAGAAGTCTAAAAATAAAAGGTGTATTACTTTCCAATTAACTACATTTCTCTGTGGAAATTTTTATGATATGCTTCTAATCATCTATGGCAATGAGAATAGGTCAAAGAAGAAAGCAAAAATTAAAAGCCTTCAAAGAGGAATATTAGAGAGTTATGAAATTTAATGCATTAGGAATCCCACACTTCTCATATAGGTACAGATTAAGTGCAAAATCAGTGTAAGGAGGAATACCTGTTTTTACTGGCTTTGTTATCGGGTAGCTGATTACCTACCTAAAGTAGGTCTGCGCAGGGCAACTGTAAACATCCGTGATGACATAACAGTAACGTAAATACATGTGTAACACGGGCACAACTGTATGCACAGGGCAGAAAGTCAGTGTCTGTGAACCTATGTGTTACAGCGAGATACCTGTCCTGGGCAATGTAAATGTCAGGGAATCACGGACAGCAGATTTCATGAATTAGATCCTTTTCCTCCGACAGGAAGAAAGATCACTGGTTAACTTCTATGAATCCCATGCCTAGTCTCCTACCTGGAAATTTAACATAGAGTAAGTGCTCTTGTGAAATTAAAATACGATTTGTACTTATTTTTGAGACTACTAGATTGATGTATAATCTAGTATTTTACTTAAAATATAGCGCTCAATAATAAATGAGGGGTCATGAAGTAAGTATAATGAGAAGCCGTGTTGGTAAATTTGCTGACGACGTTCCCTACAATAACATATATTAAAAATCAACTTTCGGCAGAGAAGGCTCATTAATTACATGTTTAGATTTCTACTGTCAACTGTAATCATTTGAAACTGTTCAATATTTTTGTATAAAGCATTTAAAATCAAAGCATAGGATCTTTAACTTATAAGTAAAAACTTTAAAAAATCTTAGAACCCAGACTAATGCTTTTTTTCTTTAAGACATTAGGCTTTTTTTACTCCATAGTATACACCACTATACCCAAAGAAAAATGACATATAACCACAGCTCTACTGTGAGCTTACTGAAACATTTCATAGATACACACAAAAGAATAATATTTGAACTAGCTTCCTTCATCTAATCACTGCAGTATTACAAAGTAATCCATTATAAAGAAAATCTCATTATGAATTAGTGAAGAGGAATAAGTATATTCCTTTAAGCAAAAAAGCCCAATACAGCTCATTCCCCCAAACATGTCAGAATATGTTTATAGAGTGGCATTTTGAATTCTTTTTATTTTTTAAATACCCTCTAAGAAAAAATTACCAAACCAACAATTCTGGGGTTAAAAAAGTTAATAATCAAAGACAGGATCACTCGTGTACATCTGTCTCCTGACCACTTAGAGACTCGGCTCAATTGTGTTGTCATTTTTCCTGTGATTCTATTTTTCTCCTTTATAACCTCTGTATTCTGGGCATCAGCACAATTGTCCGAGTCCCTGCAGGAAAAAAACACCCTTGATGCTACAGGAGCCACTTACCCTTGACGCAAATGCAGCTGTGTTGAGTGCACTGTAGTAAAAAGGTGAATTGTGTATCCAGGAGGATTTCTGTGCTGCTTTTAAAAGGTCTTTGACTTTATAGAATGGCTGTTAGTTACTTTTTTTATAATACACCCCAGGAAGACCCTCGCTGTCTTGGAAAGGGGTAAAGCAATGAAAATAAGGCACCACAAAAGCACTACACAACTTTTATCCAAAGTGTGGAGGAAACAAGGTTTTCAAGTGAACAGATCATTTATACCTACAAAGAACAAGGTCTAGTCTGAAGAAAGGTACTATAATCATAGAATAATGTCTCTTATGAGACCAAGTGCACTAAAAAAATAGAATGTAGGCTATTTCAGTTTCTATACATTTACCCATTTATTGCCTGTATAAATAAATATACCCTTATCCTAATTTAGTCAAATAGGTGCTCTTAAAGACAATTAGAGATACAAGAATTCTTAGGACATTTAACCCTGAGAGTCTAGGTTTCATGTGAACATCAAAAATTACTCCACATATTCAATTATCACCATTACTGAGATTACTACAACCTCAAGGGGGTAGAAATGTAGATGTAAAAGACAGTAAATCAGAAAAATACAGGGAACTTCTTCAAATCAATCTAACCCCAAAGATCCTATAATGCTCGGGCTGGAGGGAGAACAGGAGGGGCCTGTAAAATCACACCCATTCTCTACATTGAGAAATACTGCATCCCTAGGAAAAATCCTGTCTTCCCACCGCAGCCTACCCCACCGCTACGAGAAATAGTGCCACTGACCGAGCAGCTCCCAGATGGAAGTACTCTCTTTGCTTGCGTATGTTAGGAAAGGAAAAAAAAAAAAGCCACTGATACAGAAGAGGCTAAATATTTTTTAAAACTTAAATTCTAAGTTCCATATAATCGCCACCGTAAATACAAACAGAGGGTTCATGGCCAGATTTCTTTTTTGCTGTCTTAGGATCACAAATGTTACCTCCTGGGGTTCCTTCAAAATGTGAAGGAAAACATTCAAGTTTTGAAAAATAAACACAGAACAGGCTCCACCAGTCTATCTTATGGAAAAGGATCTGCGAGTTTGTCATCTCTCTTGCTGGCCCAGAAGAGTAATTTGGATGGAAAGCCACAGGACAGGTAAGTTTTGTTGGTCTGCTTGTTTCCTGAGCTTCAAAGTCTGTATGCAAAGGGAAGCATCAACGAAGTGATAACATGACATATCATTTGGAACTTGTATCTTCAAATGAATGCCAGTCTTCAAAAGAGTCACTTTATGAGAACTGCTCACTTATTTTAATGGTGTTCGGTATGTTCCACAGATTCACCGTACTAGACTTTAAGGGAAATTTAATTTTACTGCATTTATAATAACATTTTGTATTAAGGGAAAACCTCAGTGTTTGATCCAATTTACCACCTGGCTTCCCGAACAGTCCTGAATTACTATCAAATCTACACATTATGAATGAAGATACGGATCAGTGAAATCTGAAAGAGAAGAGCGTCACTGTAGCACACATAGAGTTTTCTGTAATGATTCACTGAGGTAATTATACCCATTTGGATTGATCTATTAAAAAAAAAGAGGAAAAAGTTTTGTAAAAAACAAAAAAGGCCATATGTAAATTACGAAGAAAAGAGCAGTGAAGATAGTTCAGAATGGCTCTCGAAGTTTCTCCGTTAAGCCAACTGAACTTCTGGGTTGGTCTAAAAAGTTTGAAACTCTTTGTGATTTGACTAATACTGGAAGAACTATATTATTCACAGGCATCAAATAGCTACCTACATTAAAATATGTGCTCATGATTACATTTCAGAATATTCCCTGGAAGGTGCCCCAACAAAATCCCCTTACCAGCCTGTGTAACTGGTCCTGGCTTCTGGGAGTGTTGGCTGCTAGGGGCTCAGAGCTGCCTCCTGCTCCAGGGAACTCCCTTCATCCATCGGAAGCCACCTTCCTTGGCACTACCTGGGAGCCTGTCCTTTTTCTCCGGGGACAGGCCTCAGCCAATGGCAACTGAGTGATCCAAAAGCCTGGCTCCCTTGCCTCTCTGGAGCCATTAACAGTCCAGAGCTCCCAGGGAGGTGAGGTGCAAGGCAGGCTTCAGCTGAACCCACCTCTTTGCCTAGCTCTTCCTCCTGGTCTAGCCTGTGTCCCTCACTCTCTCTCAGGCTTAAAGCGAGAGCTGTCCTTCTCTGTGCCGACTGAACAACACAGCCCCATCTCAAGTTCTGTATCCACAAGACCCAACCAAGGCAACTCCGATCTTATAGAATTAAAAGCAGTTTAACTCTGAAGGAATATTTAAATAAAAAGCAAAGACAATAAACTCGACACTACCTTGACAGGATGAAGATTGGTTGTGGTAATAATTTTGTGCAGTGGGCCTGCCAACTTTGGAGGCAGTTTTGGCTCTTTATCCAGCCCCTGGGGTTTAGTGTAATAATCCAGTCTCTCTCGAGGAAAGAAATTGTTGATTATAGTCACACAATCATGTTGACCTTTTAATAGAAAAACAGGAAATTTGTTATGTTATTATTCAAAATACGGCATCTTCCAATTTTTTTTTTATTAATTATAGTGCTGTGTTGTCATGAAGTAAACGTGCATCGACATCTTTAATTTTCAGGAAAAACAAGTAGAAGAGGACAAGGAGAGGTAAAATGTTTGGAGGAACATTTATAAGTATGCTTTGTGAAGTCCAAAACATAACCCCCTTGTAAAGACACAGAATCCACAGTATATATGAAGATTATGTGAATTACAAAAAAAATGGAGTTCAATTTGCAATTGACCCTAAATATTTGATAGAAGCTGCTTGTTTTTAATTAAATTTAAATGTCTCCTCTTCCACCCCTACAGAAATGATGGTCATTCTTCCCTAAATCACAGCTGGCCCTCTTTATACAGGGGCTCCTGGAGAGTGGTCTGCTCTGGGTGGCACATGTGGCCCCAGTCCACTTGTGCGTGGTTCTGGGAACGTCTGCTCGATCCTGCTGACAAGGTGACCTGCAGGGGGACTGCAGGGTGGGCAGGGAGGACTCTGGTACTTGAGGCTGGCAGATGGTCCTGCTTGCCTGGGAGTTCTTGGAGTTCTATACCCGCAGGTATGGAAACAGTAGCCCTTCTCTTCACTGTGCCATAATCCTATCAGCTTGACGTAGCTGCCTAGGAGATAAGGAGTGAAGTACCCAAAGGGATCCAACACCGTGGAAGACTAGGCACTGCCTCCAACAGATGGCTTCTTCGGTGGGAAGTAAACTTACAACATGGACCACATCCACAACGGAACCATAAGCATAATCACCGAACAAGAACACTTACATTAAGCAGAACAATTACAAAATGTTAAGTTTCATGGACTGCAGAAAGATTCACAATGTTTAAATTAATAGACAAAAAAATTAAAATTAAAATTAACAGGCAAACTGAAAGGTAATCCAGGTTACAACTGAGGGTTAAAATAGTACTGTAGAAGACGAAGTGGATGAAATATCTCAAAACAGAGAAAAGTGAGGAAATGGAAATCATTGTGGAAGAGGTGAGAGCTGAGGGGCAGATCCAGGAAATGTAAAGGTGAAAAATAATCGAAATCCCTGAAAGAAAAAGAGAAATGGATGGAGAATTAATAACTGAATAAATGATAGAAGAACATGTCCCTGCTTTGAAGGGAAATTTTAAGTGATCACAATCTCATTTTTGGTATTTAATGCTGTTCTTAAGTACCTGAAACACCAGGGTTTTTGTGGGTTTTTTTTTCCTTTTTGCCTTTCCTTTCCTTTTTTTTTTTTTTTTTTTAAATCAGAAAGCTCTCATTATGTATCTTAAGGAGAAGTCAAACAGTAATAGCATACATTAAAAATATGAGATGCTCTGTTTAGCAAATGATCATCTCTACCTCTAAAACGTTCATGAAGGCAGGAGCAACAATAATCAAGCAAATCCCCTACAACTAGCAGGATATGAACATGACGGCATCAAAATTAACACAGGTCACTGTGTATGGGAATTCACAACAGGGCAGGAAGGAACCACAGATGAAGACAAACTACACTGTTTCCTTAAAGCACAATCTACATCCAGCTTCATTAAACAGATGTGTGATGCTATTTAATTAAAAAAAAAAAAAAGTGTTCTAAAATAGCTCCTAGAAGGGCTGTGGGGGGGGGGGGGGTGACTGGGGGATGGGCATTAAGGAGGGCATGTGATGTAATGAGCATTGGGTGTTATATGCAACTGATGAATCACTGAACTCTACCTCTGAAACTGATAATACACTATATGTTAATTAATTGAATTTAAATAAAATTAAATTAAATCAAAAATAAAATAAAATAGCTCCTATAAAAAAATCAAAATCGACGGAGAATGAGCTAAAGACAAAGGAGTCGGGGGAAATATAGAATTAGCTTGTTATTCTATTTTCTCATCAATCTCTCCACTAATATAGTCAGGAAAACCCCTCTGAGCAGTTGGCAATATTTGTACAGTAAAATACCAGCTACATAACAATGACACTATCACAGGACTAGAGGTCTCTTAAGATTACACCTTTGTAAGAAGGACAACATAATATTACTTTACTTCAGGGTTAATCTTTTTTTACATTTTAGGTAGTACTTAGATTATTTTGATATTTTATTTTCACTAATTTGCTAATAATTTATATTAGAGTGATATATATTTAAAGTTCATAAACTTTTACTTAATTTATGTTTAAATGTTTATAACTGAGGGGCGCCTGGGTGGCACAGTGGTTAAGCGTCTGCCTTCGGCTCAGGGCGTGATCCCGGCATTCTGGGATCGAGCCCCACATCAGGCTCTTCCGCTATGAGCCTGCTTCTTCCTCTCCCACTCCCTCTGCTTGTGTTCCCTCTCTCGCTGGCTGTCTCTATCTCTGTCAAATAAATAAATAAAATCTTTAAAAAAAAAAAAAAAAAATGTTTATAACTGAAACAACTATTTAGTTTTACAGGTGTTTAATTTAATTGATGAGTTTGGAATAAATACAAATAAAATAGTACTACTATTATAGAAAATAAATGTTGGGCAAGGGGGTTGGGCAGTGCATCCGGGGCAACTATTACCATGGCTAGACTTGAGTCTCCCTGACTGAACGGGCTCACTGAGTCAGTCCTAGGCAGGATTACTCAGAACACACGCACACACACACACACGCAACGAAACACATCTCAGTAACATTTTTTATTTTCTAGGATAAACTGAAATTGAAACATGCCTCCAGGATTAGATATGGAAAGTTTACAAAGGAAAATAAATTCTCATTTCCAAGCATTTAGAAAAGGGTGAAGTAACTTCTGCATACGACTAAGGGAAAAGAACAGTAATACAAGAACCACGACACTAGCCCTGGTACGACTCTTTTTCGGAAAGAAAGAGAATTTAGGTTACGATGGGTTTCAAACCATATTCAACCTAGAAACCATCCGAGAAAGTCCTGTAACCCAAACCTAAATGGGAACAGACAGCTGAAGACAGAGCAAGGGGGAGGGAAAGGGGAGTGGACACCAACCGTTGGCAGCAGAGATGGTTAATCTGAATAATGGGTGGAGGCAACTTGACTGAGAAATTATCCTGTTGACTGTGAGGATTAGTCAAAGAGAAGTAACCCAGATGAAGGACATTTGAATAACATTTCCGTACTAAAAATACTAACCCCTCTCAGCCAAGTCCACAGCTGGTGGCAGTAGCAGAGAAGGAAACGAAAGGCGTGTTGTCTGACGAGGCAAAAACAGAGAATGTGGAAAAATAAATGAGTTAGAAGCATTTCCTCATGTTAGAACTGCTAAATGGGCAAATGCAGTGCCTCGTGGGTGGGCCATGGGGGATAGTTCTGTTTGTGCTTTTAACTAACTGATGAATATGGGTTTAATTGGGAGTGTTGTGAATAGGAGAGTAAGCATTAGTGGAATGGGAAAGCATTCTCCATCTTTCAAGTCAACAAGAAATAAATGTATTCCAACATGGCCAGGCCAGTCACATTAAGGAAACACACACACACACACACACACACACATGCACGCACACACACTACACACAAGCACAAGCAAAAACAACCACCAAGCAAAACAAAGTGTAAAAAAAATGAGGTGAAAGAGGAGGAATGCAACCAAGTTGATCAGTAATCATATACGCACAAGCTGAGTACCTGTTAATAGCCAGAGACTATCATTTTGGGTTGGAGAACAGAGCACACCTACATGGGTTTATAGACATATAGGTATGGCAGTAGTTACCTTACTAAAATGAAATAACAAAGATGAAAACAAGGAGATGGGCGAAGAGATTACTGACAAATGCAAAAAACCAAAAAGGAATCAAGAATGGCTACAATATGCAAACTGGTGCATCCAGTTCCATGCTCTGGAAAATAGTATGGAGAGTCCTCAAAAAGGTAAAAATAGAACTCTCCTACCATCCAGCAATTGCACTTCTACCTATTTATCCAAATGATATAAAAATATTGATTCAAATGGGCACATGCACCCCAATGTTTATAGGAGCAATGTCCATAATAGCCAAACTATGGAAAGAGCCTGGATGTCCATGGACTGACGAACAGATAAAGAAGATGTGGTAGAATTATACAATGGAATATTACTCAGCTATCAAAAAGAATGAAATCTTACCATTTGCAATGATGTGGATGGAACTAGAGGGTATTATGCCAGGTGAAATAAGTCAGTCAGAGAAAGAAAAATACCACATGATTTCACTCATATGTGGAAGTTAAGAAAGACAGCTGGTGAACATAGGGGAAGGGAAGGAAAAGTAAAGTAAGATAAAACCAGAGAGGGAGGCAAACCTTAAGAGACTCTTAACTCTAGGAAACAAACTGAGGGTTGCTGGACGGGAGGTGGGTGGGGGGATGGGGTAACTAAGTGATGGACATTAAGGAGGGCCCTTGATGTGACAAATGGCTAACAGAAACATGAAAAAGTGTTCAAAATCATTAGCCATTAGGGAAATTCAAATCAAAACCACACTGAGATACCACCTTACACCAGTTAGAATGGCAAAAATTGACAAGGGAGGAAACAACAAATGTTGGAGAGGATGTGGAGAAAGGGGATCCCTCTTACACTGTTGGCGGGAATGCAAGTTGGTACAGCCACTTTGGAAAACAGTGCGGAGGTCCCTTAGAAAGTTAAAAATTGAGCTACCCTATGACCCAGCAATTGCACTACTGGGTATTTACCCCAAAGATACAGACGTAGTGAAGAGAAGGGCCATATGCACCCCAATGTTCATAGCAGCATTGTCCACAATAGCTAAATTGTGGAAGGAGCCGAGACGCCCTTCAACAGACGACTGGATTAAGAAGATGTGGTCCATATATACAATGGAATATTACTCAGCCATCAGAAAGAACGATTACCCAACATTTGCAGCAACATGGACGGGACTGGAGGAGATGATGCTAAGTGAAATAAGTCAAGCAGAGAAAGACAATTATCATATGGTTTCACTCATTTATGGAACATAACAAATAGCAGGGAGATCGGTAGGAGAAGGAAGGGAAGAATGAAGGGGGGCAAACAGAAGGGGGAATGAACCGTGAGAGACTGGACTCTGGGAAACAAACTGAGGGCTTCACAGGGGAAGGGGGTGGGGGACTGGGATAGGCTGGTGATGGGTAGTAAGGAGGGCACATATTGCATGGTGTGCTGGGTGTTATACGCAAATAATGAATCATGGAACACGACATCAAAAACTAAGGATATACTGTATGGTGACTAACATAACGTAATAAAAAATTATTATTAAAAAAAAAAGAGGGAACTTGATGTGATGAGCACTGGGTATTATATGCAACTGATGAATCACTAAACTCTACCCCTGAAGCTAATAATACACTGTATGTTAGCTAACTTGAATTTAAATAAAACCTAAAAAAGAAAAAAAAAATGGCCTATCAGAAAGAGTAAATAAAAATTGAAACAAGACAAAGAGTGGCATTCGGCAAGGGTAAAACCAAAAGCAATATCATAAAAAGTGAAGAGCTAAAAATAGTTCCATTAAAAATAGAAAAAAAACCGACATGCCAATTGACACTATTATTATTTCTTCTTACTTTGAAGCCTGGAGCTAATTCAAATAGAAAATAAATGAAATTGAATAGCTATAAAACCCAGGAGACTCTAATAAAAATGACAAGACAAAAACAAATCAATAGCTTTCTCCTTACTACCCATAGCCAGCTAGAAATGACAGAGTGTGGAAGTGGTGGGGGGAATTCTCCTTACAGTATGGAAAATAACTACCAACCATTTAGAAATAAACTTGAAAAGACTGTAGTTTTATTTAAAAGAAAGACCTGCTGTTAGGGAATCTAATGAATATGACCAAAGTACCAAAAACAAGTAAAAGAAACAAAAAAACCCACAACGATATATAGAGGCATACCATGCAACTGAATAGGATGTCTTATCATACAGTAGCCAATTCTCTGCAAGTAAGTACATCACCATTTAATGAGAGTCCAACGAGAACCAAAAATAAAAAACAAACAAACGAAAAGAGGGGAGGAAGGAATGTATTCAAAGAGGAATAAGTAAAGGGAACACCTGCTTTAAAGTCAGTGTGATGAGACACTGTGGTATTAATATAGAGAGTGACAAGCAGCCCCATGGAAGAGAGTATGAGGTCCAGAAATAGATACCAGTATATAAGAGAATTTAACTCACCACAAAAGTGGTATTTCACTTTCAGTAGGAAAATGTTGAGTAGTTTCGTAAATGGTGCTATCACGATTAACTAAATATCCAGGGGGAGATGAACTCTAAAAAATTAAGTCTTGAAAATACACACACACACACACACACACACACACACACACACACACAAAATCTGAAGGAAATTTAGGAGAATACTTATCTAACCCATAGTCAAGAACTCCTTGACAAGACAAGAACCATGGAAGCCATAAAAGAAAACTATGATTACTTAAAAATAAAATTTCTATGGCAAAATTTCCCATAAAGTCAAAAGAAAAATATACAATGAATTCCTGGAAACACATTTGGTAGCTAAAGGGTTAGCATCCGTAATACACATAAAGTTCCTGAAAGCAGTAAGAAAAAGACAGCCCAAAGGAAAAGTACGTACTGAGTAAGAGAGCCGTCCACGGAACAGAAAAAGATGACCGACAACACAAGCAGCTGAATTGCACGCATAATGAGGGCAAAGCAAATTCACAATACACCATTTTTCAACTATCAGATTGGCAAAAATGAAAGAGTGAAAACACCCAGTTCTGATGAAGATGCTAATAGAAATATAAGATCAAGGATCATTATTACATTATTTACAGTGATTTTTAAAAAGTGTGAAATTGGGGCATGTGGGTGGCTCAGTCGGTTGGGCATCCAGCTCTCGATTTCGGCTCAGGTTACCACCGCGGGGTCATGGGACTGAGCCCTGCACTGGGTTCTGTGTTCCTCACAGGAACATGGAGTCTGTCTGTCCCTCTCCCTCTGCTCCTCTGCCACCCCCTCTCCCACTCATACACGCTCTTGCTCTCAAATGAAGAAATAAATAAAATCATTAAAAAAGACCTGTAAAATTTATCCATAGGGGAGAGCAGGATGAACTGTGGGTGCCTGTATCATGGAACATTAGGTCACTGTTACAACAACTGAATTCAGAACTACGGAGATGAGAGGGACTTCTACGGCATATTGGTCAGGGAAGGAAACAAGTCCCAAGGAATATATTTGTAAGATAAATATTTTTTAAAAGATAAAAAATCTTTTTTTTTAAAGATAAGAATCTTGCACATGTGTGCACATATTTATATAAACCGTTCCACTTGAGGGCAATAAAAGGGGACAGTGACTTTTTAAAAAGACTAACCATAACGGAAAATATAATGTTGACCAAAAAGGCTTAATTTTTGTCTATGAAATTGATCTATATAGATTAAAATGGAATGAAAACATCACTCTTATTTCTCTTATTTTAGGATGGGATTGTGGACAATTTCTACCTGAGATTTTTACGGATACAGTAGTGTTAAGAAAAAGAAAAGGAAAAGAGCATTGTATTAATTTTTGAAAGAACGGCCTCGTCCACTGCTAGCCCTGTGATCCGAGGAAAGTTACGGAATCTCTGTCTGGGCTCTGTTTCCTACATCAACACAGTGCAAACTTGTGCAGTTCAGTTGAACTTCCTATGATCTAATTGCCGGGCCTCGTGGCACAGATCAGAAAACGGAGGCCTCTGGAGGGAAGGGATTTGCCTACGGTCTTGTAATGATTTTGCCGCAGACAAGAACTAAAAAATGAGAATCAAGATTCCTAGATTAGTCTTATTTTCCCCTTGTACTGACAGCCTCAATAGTAGCATAGGGGTGAGTTGGGGGGAACCAGGGAGCCCCTAATGGTAAGAGATAAATATTATTTTTCTGAAGGTTGCACTGCAAGGCCATACTTTTCTCAAATGCTCCTGAAATTGAGGTAAAATAAGAATATTTGCTCTAACAGAGCGGTCACATAGTGACTCAGTGACTATCTGACTTAATCATTGGTAGCTACTATTAGTAGTTTCAAGATAATTTAATAACAAAATTTAACAAAATATACGGTTACTGCCTCCTATATCTGACTACTTCCCGCTATATTTCAACTTAAATGTAATTTATCTCGAAACCCCCTTGGAATAGGATAAAAGAACCCTCTCTTTGATATATTTCTATGAGACCCTTAAGTTGTCCCTTGAAGTGTATTTCCACAATGCCTGTCACTGCTGTTAGCCCCTAGCTGCCATGAATACATGAAGAGCCTGCCACTTGCTTGCCACTCTAACCAAAGCACCTACAGTGATGCTTGGTATATAGACTGTGAACGTTAAGTATTTGTATAATGATTTATTAGTCCCACAAAGGCCACTTATTTCCCAATAGATCAGATGTTTATATATTTGCTTGTCCATCTATGGACTCCCCTTAACTGCCAACTCAGTGGGACCCAAATACCAATGACCAAATATTCATGCCATTCTCTTCCAAACCCCCTCATATTATGTCCAGGAACAGGATTAATATGCCAAGAAATAACTGGGCATACACAATAAATGTCTGTACTTGAGGATGATAATGAAGCAACTATATATTATATTATTATTAATGTTCCCTTGTAGGAAGAAATAGCATTGTTGAAATTTTTATTAGCAACAGTAACTGATCAAATCTATTTAGTGCTACCTGTAAAGCTCCTTAAGTCAATATCTCATTTAATCCTTTGAGTAACCATGAGCCAAGTTACAATGAGGAAAGTGATGGTCAGAATGATTCAGTAACCTGTTGTTGAGTGGCACAGCCAGAATTTCAGTTGAGGATTATTGACTTCACAGTTCATGTTCTTGATTTTAGGGTAAACTACTTCCCTTAGAGAAAGAAAATATACTCATTTAAAGCATTTAACTACAACCAAAATGGCCCCACTATTCTTGGTATCTCACAAAGTGGAAATTCAAAACAGCCTCCTCATTGTCTCTGAAGTGTCCCTGGATAGTTACACTAAGTTAGACAAACCCTAATAAACTGGAAACATTTGGTTTTTAAAAAATAAACATGACAGTATTTGTACTCTGAGAAGGAAAGTGGTACTTTTTCATGGAGGACATTCTGGATAAAACTTACATTTAAAACGGCCATAAAAACTCACCCACAAAGGCTGCCATCTGGGCTGCTGTTCTTCCGACAGAGTTGACAACATCTGTCTCGGCACCGGCTTCCAACATTACCCATGTGATGTCTTTGTTACCTGACGTTAAAAAGGAACATGTCAGCTAGTATTAAAGAATGCACAATTCAAATACCTCCTTCTAATTTATCTGGACCCTTTTTCCCCATTTAGTTTTAGGTTTCCACCCTGTGAATATTTTCATTTTTTCTAAAATGCAAATCATAACCACAATAAAGAGGAAAATGATACAAAAACCCACATAGAAATTAACCCCATTTTTTGTAAAACCCCTTCAGGCAATATAAAAATGTTAGTATGGAATTATCACTTTTTTTTTTAACAAAACAAAATATATTTTTCTTACAGATAATGCTTAGTATAAAGTCAAAACAAAAAATACCAACAATAAAGAAGTCTCCACTTAGTATCTATGAACCCATCCCAATCCTCACAAGTATAGGCCCTGGAATAATGATTTAACAGGTGATGGTCTATCTTTCTATACTCTTTTCTCTCTAAACATCCATTTGCCTTTACTCTATTTGCATTCTATCACTAATATAATCATTACAGATACTATGCTCTTATAAACTATACTCAGTGACCCAGCATTTTCCATTAATTTTAGCAAGTTCAAACTATGATTTCCTTAGGAACAGTTCCTGGAAAACACTGCAGAAATCAAAGTTATGCATATTTTAAATGCATTTTGCCAGGCTGACTTCCAGCAAGCTTGGACTGATATGCATATCCCAAAATGGTGCAGAGAAGTCCCTATGCCAGTGCTGGACATTATGACTCTTTCTTAATCTCTGCCAATATGGTAAGTGACAAATAATCCTTTATTCTTCTAATTTGCCTTTCTTTGTTTATTGGTGAAAGTGTTTTACATCCTTATGAGCCAGCTGTATTTCTTTTGTTTTCTGTTCAATTTCGGCCCAATTTTCTATTGTAGCACTTGGTTCTAAATGATTTATGAGAACTCCCGATATATACTGATATGACCCCTAAAGATATGTAATAAATATTTTCCTTAGTTTTTCATTTGTATTTTACTCTATATATGGTATATTCTATATTTGGAAATGTTAAAATTATATATAATCAAGTTGGTCAATGTTGTCCTTTTTGAATTATATATTTTATATATCATATTTAGAAATGCTTTCCTTTTTTCCCCCAAGTTTTTATTTAAATTCCTGTTAGTTGATATATAGTACAATGTTAGTTTCAGGTGTAGAATTTAGTGATTCATCACTTATATAAAACGCCTGTAGCTCATCACAAGTGTCTTCTTAATACCCATTACCCATTTAGCCCATCTACCCCTCCCCCCCAATGCTTTCCCATTCCAGGCTTATAAAAATACAGATTACTGCTTTTAAAGTGTAAGAATATTACATTACATCTTCATTTTCTTAAAAAAAAACCCTACAATTACAGATAACTCCACTTAATTTTAAATATTTCCCAGTTGTCTTTATTCACAAATCATAAGCAACATGAATAAAGTAAGTTTCTAACTGGATCGGCATAATTTAATACATAAATGTCAGTGAAGCAGAGACAGCTCTGTCATAGCAGCTATTTTCTCAAGAGAACAGCAAAGAAGTTTCCAGATTACCTCAGAATACAAAGATACAGAACATCAACCGAACTAACCTGAGAGAATAACAATCGAACTCCTTAACTCTACACAAAATAGACTGTCAATACAATCAGGTGATTTAAATAAGCGAAGAAACATATCACCAAATTAACTATATAACATATTTCATACATTATAACTTCAAAAACCAATTCCTACCTTTTCTATAAGAACTGATCTTAAAATTACTATAATACGAAAGCATGTAATTTAAAAGTATGTATGTACTTATAACAAATTTGTACGGATGGTTAATATTAAGATATTAGAATAAATGATAAAACTTCACCAGAAAGTGCAGCAAACATGAGGGCTGTGTATCCATGCTCGTGTTGATGACAATTTACATCAGCTCCATGTCGTAAAAGTAATTTGCACATATCAAGTTTTCCTTTATATGCAGCATGCATTAGAGGAGTCATTCCATTCTTTAACAGAAAGGAAAAAAGCATTAATTTTACTTATTTACCTCTTTCCCTATGAACAATTCCTCCAATTAATTTAAAAACATAAAAGAAACATGCATTAATAAATTCATCCTTATAATCGGTGAAGTACTTTTATGTTGATTTCCTCACTTGGATCTTCCATAAACTGCTGAGGAAAATCAATGGTTTTCTTAACCGATTTTTTTTTTAAAGATTTTTATTTATTCATTTGAGAGAGAGCAAACAAGAGCAGGGGGGAGAGGCAGGGGGAGAGGGAGAAGCAGACTCCCTGCTGAGCAGGGAGCCTGATGTGGGACTGGATCCCAGGACCCTGGGATCATGACCTGAGCAGAAGGCAGATGCTTAACTGACTGAGCTACCCAGGCACCCCCTGATTTTTTTTTATAGATTAGCAAACAGAGTCAGAGGAGACTTGCTCAACCTCACGTAACAAGTAAAATGGCCAGGCAGGCACCAGACCTAGATCATGGGAGCTCTCATCTCTACCACACATACTTAGTTCTTGGGAAAACAAATGAACCAACAGATACAAATGCATAAATATTAAAAAAAAAAAAGACTCAAAACAATTAGAATGCCTATCAAAGAGAAAGCTGAATGAAATACGTAATATTTACAACATGGAATACCACGAAGCTACTGACTGAATGCATCTGCATCTAGTGAACTGGAGAAATTTCCAAGAATTATTGCCAATGAGAAAAACAAGATGCAGGAAATGTACATTATCATGGTATCATTTTCAAAATAATTAACCCCAAACCACATGTATATTTTGATTATATATATGATTTGATCATATACATGATTGTATAAATATTGAGAAATAGTTGGTAGTATTTACACTACATTGTTTAGTCTCCATGTGTTTTGGGCATATCCAGTGAAAACGTCCAACCTTACTTGTTCTGGGTATCTGATACTATTTGGTAGATAAATGAACAAGCTGTTCTCTGTAAGTGAAATTTCAAAGTAAACCATGCTGGCATTTCAAAGCTGTTTTTGATAAAAATTTATCTGAAACATAGAATCTCTTACTGTAGTAAACCTCCGAATACTTACATACTGTGAATTGTTCTTTATGATTCCATTCTATTATTATGAACATAAGCCATTAATATTCTTTTTTAAAAAAGATTTTATTTATTTTATTTGTCAGAGAGCAAGAAAGAACACAGCAGGTGGAGCAGCAGAAGGAGAGGGAGAAGCAGGCTCTCCGCCGAGCAGGGAGCCCGATGTCGGGCTCCATCCCAGGACCCTGGGATCATGACCTGAGCTGAAGGCAGACGCTTAACCAACTGAGCCACTCAGGCCCCCCAAGCCATCAATATTACTGAAGGGTTACTGACGTGAGAATTATAGGAAGGCTGGGACCTTCGAAGTGGCTCTCCAGGAGACATCTTGGTAGGAGTAGTCAATGTTTCTTGAGAATAATAAAACATTGATAAGATTATAATGTTAAGGCTCTCTTTGTTGGCAGTATCTACAAGGATGAGGTATTTCAAGGTTGGGAGTGGCTCAGGTGCATGTGAGTAATCAGATCTCACTACACAGAGGCAGTTTTGGGGAAGTGGGAATGAACTACATGGTTATTACTTTTTGAATGAGGCAAAAATATATTTAGACATAACTAGGGTGGTGGCCCCCAAAGGATGCTCTAACCTGGATGTAAGAAGCTAGCATGCAGGCTAGGGGTGGGGGCAAGGAAAGACACAGGACGGGCAGGTGCGCAGCCAATCACACAGCAATCCCTACAAGGAAAGGTTATATCTAGCTCTGAGTAAATAAGCCTGACACTATAATACTGTCCTAGATTTAAAAAAAAAAAAATCTAAAGGAGCTTTCAACACAATGTGAAAAGATGCTTAAGAATGAAGGAGTTGTGCAAAATTTTTGGAGGTTACATTGCAAAGTATCCTCACCCATTTAATGTCTGCTTGTGTTTTAACTGTCCTCTGTGTTGATCACTTCTGTCCATTTACCTGTCTGCCTCCCTGCTTCCTGATCCTTCCCCCCCCTTTTTAAAATTTTCTTCCTCTTTGCTCTTTCTTATTTACCAGCAGTCTTCACAGGGATTGGTTTTTCAGAGCCAACCATGAGAGCTTTTTAAAGAGGCAATGAGCAAACCCAATCATATCATTTTCTGTGCAATCTCTGAACATGTTATCTTTGTCATGTCTACAACACAATGTATGTTTTTCCCATATTAAATTTCAGTGCTGGGCTGGTTGACCCTGGGTAACAGAAGCCAAACATGTGTTAAGTGATAATTTATACTGAGCTTTTCTTTTCTTTTTTTTTACTGAGGTATAAATGACATACAACGTTGTGTTAGTTTCAGGTATACAACATAATGATTTGATATTTGTATATATTATGAAATATTATGTATATACTATGAAATATTATGTGTATATTATGAAATATATAGAAGCTTTCCAAGTAAGTGGATATCACATATACTGTCTTTCAATTTTGGATTATAAGAACAAAAAAATTACAAATTTTGAATGCAATGATCACTATGTATTATCTTAGTTATAGTACTGCCTGTTATTTGTGGAAAACATTTCAATGGGCAAAGAAAAAAAGGAAGTAACATTAATAAATTCTGATGTTCCAAACAGATATAAAGCTACCGTCCTACAAATTTTTTAGTCTTTCTAGTATTTTTATATATTCCAGTGTAAGTATCAAGAAAAGGAACTGAATAATTTAAAATACTATCAATCTACTAGACATAGAAGAGAATATTCCCATATTCAAAATAAACTAAATTGAAAATGTCATGTTCTAGTTATACAAACGGAACAAGTTAATATCAGTTAGAAAAACAAAATATCTAATGTCCATCCCTGCTCAAATTAGGAAAGCAGAAATAAGGTTTCATAAAATGTTATCACAGTATTATATGTTATAAAAAGCACTTTATTTTCATATTTTAACATCTCTGAAATTGACTTGTACTTTACAAATATTAGAATCTTACAAATCAACACCAATCTCCACTCCCTTCATTTTTTAGTATCTTTGAAATCTGCATGAGTCTTAAAATCTATGGCATCTTAGATTCACTGAAATGCCAAGAGTAAAAATCCTCACTTCCTGGTCGTTTTCCAAAGGCAACTTTGGAAGAAGTCTGCATAACTGAACTGCATGAAAAACAAGCAGCTAAAATTCTTTAGATATTAATGACCCTAAAAAGAATTGAAGCTTCTCTTCCGTAATTCCTAAATCAAAGAATTTACCAATATTAGCCTATTATGTTACAATTCTGTATCATTACCTAAGGCATTCATTCAACAAATATTTGAGTGCCTAATATATGTCCAACACAGGTTTATATGCTGTGGATAGCAATGAACTAATTCCATCCCCCTCTAGGCTAGGTCCCTGACAGTCAAATTTTAGTTGAGGTGACAAGGCAGGTGGTAATACAAGCGCTCTAGGAAAAGAACATCGAGTAAGAAGGAAACACAATGCCAGAGAGCAAGAGTAGACTATTATTTGAAAAAGGACAGTTAAGAAATGTCCCTCCAGGCAGGTGGCATTTGAACATAACCTTTCCTGAAGGGAGTGAAGACACAAAGGGTTTTAATAACTTATTGCTCCAGGTAAAGAGAATGCAAGTGGGAAACTCTCGGGGAGAGAAGGATCGCCTTCAAGGAATATCAAGAAAGCCAAATCTGTTTCCAGTTTACTCACAGCATCTCTAGGAATCTCCTTGTCTTGACCCTCATTCTTCTAAGGTTTTAACATTAAATATGAGAGTGTATCTAATGTTTTCACATTAAGTAGGATGCTATTGTAATCTTTTATCAAGAAAAAAGCCCCACCCTATTCTATCCTAATCTGTTAAGAGCTTTTACCATCAATGGATGTTAAATCTTATCATCTGTTGAGATGATCATACTTGTTTCTCTTTTATTCTGTAATATAATGGGTTATATTAAAAGATTTTCTAAAACTGAACCATCCTATCATTTTTGGAGAAACCTTACTGGGTTATTATGTCTAATTGTTCTTTTGATACACTACTGGATCAATTCGCTAGTACCTTACTTAGTGTTTTTGCATCTGAGTTATAAACTGAATTGGGCCTAAGGTTTTCTTCAGCTTTTTCCTATTTTGGCATCAGTGTTATGCTAGTCTTATCAAATGAGTTGGGTATCTGCCTGTCTTTTTATGAACTAACAGTATTAATTTGTGTAAAATGAGAAGTCCTTGAAGGTTTTCTAAAGCTTACTCAGGTTTGCAGGCTTTAGACAGTGGCTGGCATTTAAATACATTTACACAGGTTTTCCTTAATTATTCTAGTTTTTCTACTTCTATATGAGGTGAATATATTCATTTTTATTTTTCTATGAAGTTACTATTATATAGGTTTTCATATGTATTGGCTTAAACAAGAACTTAACGAAAATTTTCTTTATAACTGTAGTCATGCTCTCTCTTAGTTTCCTGGTGTTTATTTCATTATTTTCTTGCTTAGACTTTCCAAACTGTGCCTAATATTTTAGTCTTGATAACTTTGTTTTTTCTTTCGTTGATGAACAGCTTGATCGAGATATATAATTCACATACCATACAATTCACCCATTTAATACAATTAGTTTTCAGTATATTTGCAGAAGTTATATAAGCATCACCACAATCAATTTCAGAATATTTTTGTTACCCCCGCAAGAAACCATATACCCATTATCAGTCATTCCTACCTCCCCCCTGATACCCTACTCTCTAACTCAGCCCCGGCCACCACTAATCTACTTTCTGTTCCTATAGATTTGCCTATACTGGACATCTCCTATAAATGAAATCATGTACTTAGTCTTTTGTGACTGGCTTCTTTCACTTGGCAAATGTTTTCAAGGTTCATCCATGTTATAGCACTTGCCAGGATTTCACTCCTTTTTATGAATGAATATTCCACTGCATGGGTATACTACATTTTGTTTATCTACTCATCAGTTAATGGATATTTGGGTGGCTTCCAACTTTGGCTATTAAGAATAATGCTGCTATAAACATTCACGAGCAAGCTTTTGTGTTGATATATGCTTCACTTTTCCTAGGTATATACCTAGGATTGCTGGGTCATATAGAAACTCTATGTTTAATCAATGGAGGAATTGCCAACCTGTTTCTTGGAGTGGCTGCACCATTCACCCACAAACAGTTAATGAGGGCTCCAATTTCTCCACATCCTCACCAATCCTTGTTATTATCTTTTTTATGATTGCCCTCCCAGTTGGTGTGAAGTGGTATCTCACTACGGTTTTGATGGCAGCTAATACTGAGCATTTTTTCATTTGCATTTCATTTTCATTTTTTTTATAGCCATCCCAGGGGGTGTGAAGTGGTACCTCACGGCAGTTCCCTAGCAGCTAATGTGAAGCATTTTTTCATGTGCATATTGGTCCTGTGAATATCTTTTTGGAGCAGTATCTATTCAGATCCTTTGCCCATTGTTTAATAGGGTTATTTGTCTTTTTTATTATTGAGTTGTAGAAGCTTGTAATAGCTTCTAGTTATAAGTCCCTTATCAGATATGATTTGTAAAACCAATCTGTGGATTATCTTTTCACTTTTTTAATGGTATACCTTGAAGCATACAAATATTTATTTTAATTTTTTCTTTTGTTGCTTGTGCCTGATGGCTTTTTCAAATGTTTATTTCTATTTTAGTTCACTGGTTCATTTCCTTCACTGAGTATAGCCTAATCTTTTTTTTTTTTTTTTAATTTTGAGTTAAAAGCTCAGAACACCACACAGATTGAAAGCACAATAATAAGTGCTGCAAAATTTCCTCTATCACTCTGGCCATATAACCCAGCTTTTGATAAATAGTAGCTTTTGATAAATGTTGTTTTCAATTCTAAGCAGTAGATAATTTCTACTTCTATTCCTTTTTTAACCCAAGAATTAGCCAGAATTAAAATAAATTTTTCAGGTTGTTTTATTATTTGGATTCTATTTTTGTTTATTTTCAGTGTATTCTACTGCATTAGGTGAACTTATTTGAAATTAGCTAAAATTTCCTTTATAAAATAGCATAATACAAAGACTAATTTTTATCAATGTTTCATGTAAAAGAAAATGTACTATTTTTTTCCATCTTACACACAGAGCATTGACTGTCAGTTATCCAAATTTTCTGTTTCCTATATTACTTTTTTTGCTACTTAATCTGGTGGTTTCTTAAAGGTTTTATTGTGGTCTTACAAATTTCTCCTTTGAATTCTATCTTTTTTTTTATGACTCTCAAAGCTTATAAGCTTATAAGTAAAGGCTTAAAGCTACTATATTCTTGGTGGGTTATTAATTATTAATTTAATCTATGAGAAAGAGTTTTTATTTTTTTAAAAATTTTTTTATTTTTTGCTTTAAACTTGTCTGACGTTAATTTTGGTACTCATTTCTGGGTAAAGGGTCAATAAAACCTCTTCCCCTTTTGCATGAGCAAGTGATGTTCAGTTAACTTCCTGGCACTAGAGCCATACTGTATAATAAAGCAGACACTCGTCACACATGGCTAATGGCTGATAGTGGACTGGTCAGAAAAGACACCAGCATCATTGCAGAAAGTTATTTTGAGGGGCGCCTGGGTAGTGCAGTCGTTAAGCGTCTGCCTTCGGCTCAGGGCGTGATCCCGGAGTTATGGGATCGAGCCCCACATCAGGCTCCTCCGCTATGAGCCTGCTTCTTCCTCTCCCACTCCCCCTGCTTGTGTTCCCTCTCTCACTGGCTATCTCTATCTCTGTCAAATAAGTAAATAAAATCTTTTAAAAAAAAAAAGTTATTTTGAAGAGCAATTATTCTAGGAAGTTGAGTTTAGGTTTAGTTAGCTTACCCTAGAAGCAGAACTGCTGTAACAAAAGTATGCACATTTAAAAATGACATATATTCTAAAAATTTTCTCCAGTGTGTGATGTCAATTTGCACCTAATCCGTTAGTATATAAAAGTCCAATGTTTCTCACACTTTACAAGAAATGATATGATTTGGTTTAATTTGGACTTATTTGATTAATAAAATTAAACATGTTTTTACATGCTTATTAGTCTTTTGTAATCTGTCTGCTTACATTTGGTTTAGAGATTAGTATAACTTAAGCACAAATACTAGAAAACAATTGTTAGTATTACATTTTATATATTATCCATTCTTATAAAAAATAAAGCACTTTATTCAACTTTTTAAATTTTACCTCATCCAAACAGTTGACACGGACATTCTTGCTGGCTAACAGTGTTCCAGCTTCTTGGACAGTACCTTTAAAAAAGAAAAAAAAAAATGGAAGGAAGGAAAGAAAAAAAATGCAAAATAAAGTTATTTATCATTACAACAGGAAAAACAAATCTAACATCATGGAAACAAATTTTAAAGGGTTATATGTAAAACTAAAACTAGTCTGGTTAGATTGTTAAGAAATAAAGTATCAACACATAGTATTTTTTCTATCAAGTAATTATCCAGAAGAACAGATTTATAGAAACTAAAATAGCTTCATCTTGTTTTTACTTCCACTGACCTTGGAGTATATTAAATTGGCCATATTTTCCTTTTGGCAGTGATACAATAACCACAAAGTGTAAGACTTTTAATACTGAAATCTTAAAGGGTATCTAGTCCAACCCACCCTCTAAAGCTTAAATTCCAGTCAATGTAATAATTGGAGTTCAAAATACAGTCAGTATTTCTATCCTCTGTCATCACCGGGCCCTGTGAATTGATGGTAGCATACTTATAATAGAATTCTTGGTTTAGAAATGCTTACATAAACATTTCTTTGAAGGCTGGTTCCACAGAAAAGTACCTTATGGTGAGTAGATTGTCACACTGAAAGTCCTTGAACATGAACCTGAAGGTTAGTTCTTTGTAAATTTGGAAATAAGCTATAATTGGGCCACGACTGTCAGGTTTTTCCAGTCTTCTGTAAGGCATACTGACACAAGCAAGTAGGTGCAAGAGAGAATGTTCCTATTATCATCGTTAATAATAGTCAGCTACTCGTTCTGCCAAAAAATTTCTGGTTTGACGGGGAAAGGAACAATGAAATTGAACTTTCTCAGGAAGAAAGGATGAGATAAGCCTCTCCTCCACAAGGACAGAAAAGAATAGGAGCATCCCACAACTAGGAGCTTTTTCTCTCTTTCAACTGAAAATTACAGCTTAAGATATACACAACTAATGAATCATCGAACTTTACATCAGAAACCAGAGATGTACTGTATGGTGACTAACATAATATAATAAAAAACATTAAAAAAAAAAAGAGAATGTGCTTGCCAGCTTTCCAGGTTAAATGTGGAATGCAGAATAAAGATGAGCATGCTTCTCTCTCCCTCACCTGCTCCTTAGGTAAGTCATCTGGTTGCCTCACACCAACAGGGAACAGAAGAGAAATGTGTCCTAGATTGACAGAGAAATAGCTCTGCTGGGGAAATGTGTCAAGTAAATGATCTACAAGTCCCTGGATTGTGACAGCAGCTATCTTGTAAATAGTGCATTTTTCTGACCCTGGACTCCATGTGAAGGCAATTAGTGTCACTGGCTGAAGGGCTACTGAATGAATGGGGGAAAGCCCTCAAGCATGTAAGCAAGTTCTACATGGAACATTATCCATACCTGGTCTTCTCATCAGAGACTTTCTCCTACATCTTTAGGAAGCAATTAAAATAGCACAAAGACTCTGGCACCCCAATTTCACTTCAGGAAGATGCTCTGGCTGATATCCGTTATCCAGTGAGAAATGACTGATGTGATTTTCCATTTCAGGAGATGTTTACACAGGACAGGGAGAATACTAGAGGGACTGTGAGCATGTCCAAGCATGCTGCATGTTGTGTGTGTGGGGGGGGGGGGTGGTTACCATCATAAACATTTGGCTCATGTGAGAGAATAGGTCAACAATTCTATCAAATGTTTAGCCCAATGGCCAAGAGTCTAAGTTAAATCTGTCTTGTCAGGAAGCAATTTAAAATAAGCAAATAAAGACGAGGGATGCACACATATACCAATGAATACCAGCTGGCCTTTTAAAATGCAGGGACCAAGATGAAAATTTTTTTTGCAAACTGTTTGGGCCTCCAGATTTTGGAAAATAGATGAGCAAAATACCCAAAGAAGAAAAACTTGTGATCATTTCTCATTTTATTTTCCTAATTTAATGACATTAGTAGAAAATTACAGAAGGTCTAGAATACACTTAAAATACGCACCACTTATCGTACCTTAATTATACCTCAATATAGTTGGTAAAATAAACCTTATTGTCCAAGCCTGTTTCATAACTCCTTTTATGTAAATAATGAAAAAAAAAGTAGTAAATTCATTACTTTCTCATTAAGTCCACAATCCCGGAGATCTCAGGTGCTAAACAAATAGTGGAAGATTTTCTGGTTTATACCCTTAAGGAAAGTTTAATTTGTTTTGAAATAGTACTTCCTCAGTGCTTAACAAAAAAGATATTAGAACTTAGAAAAATGGGTCAATCTACATGTAATATAAGCCCACTGGATGTACTTCAGTGATTTCAATTTTCTCTTCTTAAATGTTATTGAATGGATGCCTTCATTAACTATGATATGAATGGTATATATGAAAGAGCTTCTCAGTTTTATCTGGAACTTCTTTTTGGCATTTCTAACAAATATGCAATCTGTAAACTACCTAGCATGCGAATTCACTTGAAGAAGAAATCACTCTAAAAGTGTCCAGGAGCAACGTGCAGTACTCTCTGGATTGTCAAATCTCACTCACAGTCTGCTTAACTTCTGAAGGGGCGTGACTGGCTGAAGAGAGATACTCAGTAATTTGCTGAGTTTATTTTGGACTGGCCAAAATGACAGGTCACACTTGGTTGAAAATTTATTGTCAGTTCCAAGTACTAGTGCTGACTAATCTAGTACTTCCCAATGTTGAGAAATGTATTAAAAGGGGGAAAAAATTTAAGAACTCTACCCACCCACTTTAAAAAAAAAGTTTCTTATGAATATAAATGTAAACTTTGCTTAGGACCTTTGTTCCACTGTAAACCAAAAAAAAAAAAAATTTACAAACTAAATGCAAACAAAGCTACAAAATCAGTAACACTGAGAATTAAAATTAATTTAACTTGACAGATGATACTGTGTTGTTAAAATTAAATTGCCTCTAGAAGTGAATATGGTATGGACTGCTATGGTTCTGATTTCATTTTTTTGTTTAGTTTGTTTTGTTTTCTTTTTTCTTTTAAGATTTTATTTATTTATTTGACAGAGAGAGAGCTCACAAGTAGGCACAGCGGTAGGCAGAGGGAGAGGGAGACAATGCAGGGCTCGAAGGGCTCACAGGGCTCGATCCCGGGACTCTGGGATCATGACCTGAGCCGAAGGCAGACCCTTAACCAACCGAGCCACCCAGGCACCCCTGTTTAGTTGGTTTTCAAGTCCAGTGTATCTCTAGGACTATGGGCCAAATGATATCTCTGCTTTGCGACTTATTTCCTGTGTGACACTGGACAAGTTATCTAACTTCTCAGTTCCTCAGTTTCTGTGTCTATAAATTTAGAGATCACTGTATTTACCATAATAACACACAAGACAAATAGCACTTTAAATGCTTTACAGACACTAACTCATCTGATCCTCCCAACAATGTTGTAAGGTAGGTACCAAGGAGAACCGGACGCTCAGAAACAGTAACTTGCCCAAGGCCACATCACCAGCAAATGACAGGATTCCAAATCAGACCTGCATGGTGAAGCACCACCCCATGTCGTCTCTCATCATGCTGTTGCTTAAAAATAATTCCTAGCTCATCAAGATCAAATGTATCAACACATGTAAAGTGCTAAGAATTATGCCTGGCTCATACCAACATTCAATAAAGGCCACTTCCAGTTGTTATTTTCTCATATCTCCCATTATTTTTGAGAGTACAGTGATGTCCCAAGGACCTTCACTTGACAAGAATGTAACACAGACTAAGTCCGTCTCAGTTAGTTTCTCATGGCGTGAGCCAATGAAATTGGTGAACCACACTGTCTCTGCACGAAAGCACCTTGATGTACAATGTAGACCCAGAAACATCACAGCATTAACTAGACTAAACTTGACATTAATTCTCTTTTATAGCATCTTTAAAATAAAAACTGGTCTACACCTAAGAAAATATCCAAGGATCCCCCCATCCCTTCCAGAAATGTACTTTATAAAATCGCTCACTTGTTTATACTTTGAAAAACTGAAAGCTATGGACTGTTTAAAAGCAGAATGTGCATCCCTGGTGGATTTTGAGCGGATCCTGTTTCCTTTTGCCCGGCACAGTACCTGGCACACAGCTGGGGCTCACATGTTTGCTGAACTGAATCCCAGAGCCACCGAGGGAAGGGAGAAATTACCCAGAGACAGGAACAACAAAAGACGGCAGTGCCAAAAAGTTCAGCCAGAACTGTGCAGAACAAACAGCAAAACAACCAACTCCATGTCCCACGGTTCTAGGCAAAGAAGGCTCATGATAACTGTAGTTGTGACTGACTGAAAATTGTTGAGATCAGATGAGGTGGGCTCAGCTCATCAGCACCTGTTGGGTTCAAATCCGATTTTTTTTCTTTTTTACATTTAGACTTCCCTTGTCAGTATGAAGAATAAATTTGCCTTACTCTCTGGGGGTCCAGATTTGAGCCTGGCTGCTTCACAGAAAGAAGACTGGAAACTGGGAAGCCTTCAAGCTGGGCTAAGTGGCCTCTCTGCCATTCCAGGACAGATATGGCTATTTCATTCTCGAGAGTAAACCAACAACCACTTTAACTCTGTCCGCAGTCCCACCCATACCCATCCCGGAGCGGTGACTGTGCAGGAGAAGCCACGTAGTCACGCTCTTGGCACCTGCCAGGTAACGGGACTCAGTGAACTCCTCTGGGACATCCACTCGGGGACTCAAGGAGAAACATGGCTTCTGGCTCGTCCCGGCGGCCTACATCTCCCTCCCCGGCACCCGAAGCGGCGGAAGTGGGACAGGCGTTGGGAGAGTGGAAGGGAAGGCGCAGAAGAGCGCGGGGAGAGGATCCAAGCTGTGCTAAGGGCGCCGAGGACTGTGGACGCCTAGCCAACATCTTCGCTTCCCTGCGGGTTTCTGCGGAGGCCGGGGGCTTCTGGAAGAAAGCCAGGGAGGCCAGGACGCAGAACCCTCAATGTAGCAAATTACAGACCTAGTTCTGTGCCCTTATAAAGAACGCTTCTCCTTAGGAGTCCTCCCCCCGCCCCAGGCGGGGGCGGGGACAGCTATGGGATCCAGATCTTTCGGCCTCCGGAAGTCCAAACGGCCCTTTAGACACCCTTCTAAGAACCCGAGGCCACCGTCGCCAAGACTGACGGTGGTCAAAATCACCTTGAGAGTTTTGAAGAATGCGCATCATGGGACCCATACACAGAGATCGCTCATTATAATCTGAGCTGGGGCCTGGAAATGTGTATCTTTCCAAAAGCTGGTTTGGGAGACGAACCCCTGCAACCTCCAATCTTGTCCCAGCAGTGCTTCTCGCTCCCCTCCTCTCCGCCCCCGCAACCGGTCCCAGACCACCGAGAGAAACGCTATGTCCCAGTGCGAGGCCACCAACCCCTCAGAACCGCAGCGGAGGGTCAGCCCGGCCAGGGGCGCCCCCAGGGCTCCGCCACGCCCCCAGACCAGGCAGGCAGCGCCCCGTTGCAGCCCAGCACCCATACCTTTCCCGATGACTTCTAGCAGCTCCTTTTCTTCCTGGGTCAACTCGCCTTTCGTTATATGAACCATTGCTCCCGCCAGCTTGAAGATAATTCTGTTTCTTTGGAGGTATTAAAAAGAAACTGTGTGTGTGTTAGGAATGCCAACCGCAATGGGGCAACTCCAGACCAGGACGCTGAGTAGCCAACCGCGGAAGCGTTCGAATTCTCTCCTCCCTCCCGCGGGCTGGCGAGCAGCTGGCGAGCCCCGGCGAGCCGGGAGGTCTGTCGCTGCAAGCCCGGCGACAGTCACCGCCCGCCCGCGCGTCATTGGCCAGGCCGGGAGGAGGAGCTACAGGAGGCGGCAGCGAGAGACTCCCATTGGAGCAGCCTGGCAAGGAAAAACCCAATGGAGAAAATCAGAGGGGGGAATTAGATTCCTCTTCCACGTCCCCCACACCTCCTGCCGCTCTCTTCAATATTTAGACACAAACAATCTTTACATTCTCTTTTCAGAAGTTCTGGGTCCGTCCGTGGCTGCTCGCGGCGTGCAGAGGTCCCTGGATCTCTCTACAAGCCCCCACTGTTTCCCCAGGAGTGGCGCAGCCCGGGCCGGGGGCGGGCTGGGAGGCGGGGCGGCGCGGGAGGCGGGGCTGCGACGGGCTCTGTGGGTCGATGTCAATGTGTCTGTCCTTCACTCCTCCATTGTCTGCCGCCGCCACTGCCGCGGGTGCCACCGCCGCTGCCGGAATCGTCGCAGCCTGCAGCCTCGCGCGTCGCCGCTACCTCCTCGGACAGGTGAGAAGCAACCTAGGTGGAACAGGGGAAGCCCGGAAGGCGGCGGGAACGGCGGCCGCCGCGCGGCGGGAGGCTTCCATCCGGGCCGAAGCTGGCGGGCAGGAAGCATGTGCCTGCTGGGGCGGCTTCCTGTCCCCCGGTGGGGAAGCCTGCCCTCTACCCCACTATCATCGCATATACCGCGAATCAGTACCCCAGATTGAAGGTTCGCCACTTGCCACTTTCGGCTGCCCGGGGAGACCCTGGGACAGAGAACCGGCGGGGGCGGGCCACGCGGTGGGAAGCGGCGGGTGCATATCGTCTCGTGCGTGGCACCGCCAGATGCGGCTCCCCAGAGGCCGGGGCTGGGGCTTTGGTCTAGGGGTGGGTTGGGGAGGAGGGCTTCCCAGTGCGACCGAGGTGAACGCATCATGAGAGTAGTCTCTGAAGAAGATAGTTCTCTTTTGGCAAGCCTCGACCGCCAACCCCCACCTCCCCCGCCCCCGCCGTCCAAAACACACACACTACTTGTCATCTCCTCTGGCCTCTGTGGAAGCTGTGGAAGAAAACCGGATCTGATCGCCCTATGGTGCCTGTTAAGGATGTTTGGAAGCAATTTACACTTAAACTAATACTTCGTTTATGAGAGGTGGCCTGGGAGGAAGGGGGAAGGAAGGGCCCCTGCTCTGCTAGAGTTCCCAGTCTCTTTGTAACTCAGATCTTGAGATTTATGGAAATAGGGAGGGGAGGGGTTGGGGGCGGAGATTAAATTGGTGTTGCTGTCTATATATAGCCTTAGATTAGCCTCTTAATCCAACCTTCATTCAACTGTAATATGTTGCCTCGAGCTTTGAGCTTCCACCATAGGTAGCTAGGGGATAAATACGAGTGTGTACCCTTCCGTGGCTCAGAAGCAAGTCTTGCTGGCTAATACGAAGTCAGTCATTCCTCCAGGGCGCACATCCATAACATATTTACCGCCTCAGTGAAAGCTTCTTTAGAAATTAGAGTTCATGTGTTACTGTTGTTTCTCTATGGACTAGTATAGATTTTTCTTCCTAGACCCATCTACTTCAAAGAGAAATATTTGAATAATCATCTAGACTTTTTTTGTTAAGCATCCACACCACCCTCTTTCTCCCCACAGTGCCATGTATGAAATGTAATGCCTTTTCCTCTGGCCTTATGCCTTCGATCTTTCTCTTTCTTTCTTTCGAGCATTCACGAACACTTCTGAAATCCTGGAAGATGTTCATCATTATTTCCTGCATTTAACAAAATCTTTTCTAAACTCCAGCTGTTTTCTTTTTAAGGCTTCATCTTTACAGGCTGGGGCAGATCTGAGCCAGAACATCTCACATGAAAATACTTTGTAATTATTCATCTCAATGTATAACAAAGAAACTGTTGTTTGATGATGCCTTAATAATGATGTGGCTTGTTCAAACAACAAGTAGTAGGGCTTTTGAGAGTGACCAGTCTTTTGTAACACTTAAAATGCTGTTAACTGCCACAGTTACAATCGATTTAAAAACACAGTATCATGCAGAAGAAACCCACAAACCTAAGAAAATGCTTGCAGAGTAACCTCCTCTAACATGTGACTGAACATCTTATGGTGGATGTGTGTCCGGAATTGGGTACCTCATTGCCACTATTTCCATCTCTTGTGCCAAATTGGGGCCATGGTTACTTGAAGGTCACATCTGTTTGTCTCACTGAGGTTGTTAGTTCCTCGAGGATAGCAACTTATTACCTATTTTCTTGGTGCTTATTGGCATCTGGTTGGTATTTAATATGACTTCAGTAAATTTACTCAATGCCATTTAAAGGCAAAAACTAACATCTATGAAGAAATGCAAATAAATAATACGTTGTTAAAATTCCTAGAAACAGATGTGTAATGGATAGCATTCATCAGATGGATTACATTAATCATTTTGTACAGAGTAAATATTTAATGTAGGAATAAGATTAGCTAATGAGCATACCTTAAACTTGATCAAGGAACTTATCTGGTACTAAGAATGTATTCCTGTCAAAGAAGTTTTATTGGTAATAAAATAGCTACCGCCCTCTTATGAAGTATTTAATTTGTGCCAGATATTCTAGCAGATGCTTTGTATGGGATTAAATTTAACCATCGTTATAGTGACCTGAATTGGCCAATGTAATCTGTTTCGGCAAATAAGAGGACAGAAACGAAAAGAACTTAATAAATTTGCCCACCGCCCCACAGCAGGAAGTATCCAAGGCAGAATTGGAACCCAGATCTGTCTCCAAAACCTTTTCTCTTTCCACTATTTTCAGCCTACGTGGCTGGCAGTAAGGGGAAAAGTATATATTCTTTTGACTAGCTAATAGATAGCACATTCCTGGGGTTCAGCAGACCACAGGTACAAAAGCCTCCTTCTTGCCTCTTTTCCCAGTCTTTTCTCCATGCCCTGCAACCATTGGAATTTGCTTCTCTCATATCCTTCCTGAGATATTTTATGTGTTTATAGCTTGTATGTATATTCCCACTTTTTGACAGAAATTGGAGCATACAAACACATTGATCCACACTGCATAATAAAATTTGCACGATGCTTTGGTCTCTCTTCTGTTTCTTTTGTCACCTTTTTAAAAATAATGTTTTCTGAAATGTCTGAAATGTTTATGTCTCCTCCTCTCTTTTCTATTACTGCCACCCTAGACCTCTCCTGGCCTGTTGCTGTGGATTCCTCAGTAGCCTGCTTCTTTCTCTCTCACCTCCCTCCATGCAGCTAATTCAAGGTGGCACCAGTTCAGTAAACCGTGAGCACCCATCATCCACCCAAGCATGAGACATACTCTAGAAAGACAGAATCGATTCACTTAAAATGTGTCAATAGCTTTCCACTGGCCACAGAACAGGGGCCCAGTTCTTGCTTGGAAGGCTCCAACTTCTGGTCCCAGCCTGCATTTCCAGTCAGCCAGCCCCTCCCACACATGCTAAGGTCACCACACTGCTGGTTCCCTCACATGCCAGTAATTTCCACCCCTTTGTTCCTGTTTTTGTCTTCCTGGAATGCCCTCCCTTCCTTCACCACTAAGTCTCTTGTCTCCTCCTCAGTCTGATGGACTGCTCAACTTTCAAAATACCACTTACATGTAAACCCTTCTCTCTAGCTTTCATGGTCACCTCTCCCATCTTACCCGGTGAGGGTATCACAGATGCTAGTAAACACATTTCTTCCTCTGTTTGTGGGAGATAAGCGAAATCTTTATAGGGGAGTCGCTGGTACCATTATTGGCATGCTCTACGTCTCTCCTACCTTCTTAGGAGCCCCAGTGCCTCCCCACCCCAATCATTGCTTCTTCATCTGGCTGCCCATGAAAATACCTGAAGCAGGTACCTTCTCATGACATTCTATTATGGTTCTTACTAATCTGTTTGACCCCATCTCTTTCTCAACTCTGAATTAACTTGGACTAATTTACCCTTGTTTCTCAAAATTGTATGCCAGTGTCTGGCACCTAGTGTATACTCGGCACTTGCGGATTTGAATTTAGTTTGATCTCTAAGTTATTTTAGGTGGATTTGTTTCTGTACTAATCCTTTCTGGCAATGTGACGTGATGTGGCACTGAGCACACACAGCGTAACCAAGGGCAGAAGGCCTTCAAATGTTTCATTCTCAAGCTTCTTGACATTCTGATTGATGAATGCTGTCAACTAAGAAAAAAAATTGTTGATATGCACATGTTACAGATTTTTGCATATCATTCCTGGATTTCCCCCATTAAAACCCCCGACCTCCAATTCTCTACTTTTAGAGAATGCTGTTTCCTTTTTGTTGCAGGGGAATAGCTTGTTTTTGAGCATTGTATCTTTCTGGGTAATGTTTCCTTGACATTTGATTTTCTTTTCTTAGGTACATTTTTTGACTTGAGAGACTATTTGATGCTATTACAGAATTTTATTTTGTTTTACGTTTGAAAAAACTATTGTAGCTATATTTTTAAAAGATCCCTTGTCTTTTAGAGATATGTGCGGAATTATTTAAGGAGGGAATTATATGACATCTGAGATTTGCTTCAATATAATTCTGTGACCATGGGGGACAGACACTGAGTAAGAGTATTAATAAGGAAATTGACTTGTTAACAGTTGAAGCTGGGTAATGAGTACATTGACTTCATTATACTGTTCTCTCTACTTTTGGGTATGTTTGAAATTTTCCATAATGAAGTTTTTAACAGGAGAATTCGAAAGTAGTACAGCCTCTAAAAATTGTCGTTGTTGTTTAACAAAGCAGAAGAAATAATATGAATAAAAATGTTCTTTCTCTACACTTGGAGTTTATCTTATGCAATTACTCATTTAATGTTCAAACAGTTACACCTCAGTCTGCAAAGGACTATCTTGTGAACAATGCATTTCCATAAACTGTTCATATCACATTTTAGCTTCACAAAACTAAAAGGTAGGTGGCATTGCTCAGTGCTTGTGTCACAGGCTTATGAATATCTCACTGGAAGCTAATTTTCATCTTTTTTGAAAAATGACAAAGTAATTTGCAGACAAGTGTGAACGAAGGGTACAAATATATTTAATTTAACTGAAAAAAACAAGATGTTAATGAAGTGGAGATACTGGTTGTCTTCTTTGTCTCATAAACCATTTCCCAAAAAAGAAGTACCAAAACTGTCGTGAGCAATATCAGCATTGTTAGGACAACATATTAATGTAGGCATATAAGGGCCAGACTCAGAACTTGGGCCTGCAGGATTCTTACTCAGGGTTTGCTTAACTAAATGCTAATTTTTACACTTACTTCCTGGATGCTTACAACTTTATAACTTAATGTTTCCTGATGTTTGTTTCTCTTCTTATGTTTTGGACTTTTTAAATGTTGATGTTTCCCAAGGCCAACGTGGAAATTTTTTGTATCATTTTTAACATGTCTTCCCAGACTTTGAAGGATTTTTTGAAGATTTACTTAAGCTTCAAAGTGAAGTCTTCACAAGTCTAAGGACAATGTAGCCAATCCAGTCTCATTGCCAGATATTGTTAAAGCACACATTAGTGTATCTCCATCTTCAGCTCATATTTATATTAACTATATTGCTGTGCAATTTAAAATTCTAGGCTGGTGCCTCTTATCTGAGTATAACAGAACGGTTCCAATAATTAAAAATAGAAAGCTATTTCTGCATCAGAAGGAAAAAGTTAGTATTCCCTTTTAATTCCCAATTAATATATTTAGGCTAGAAAATTTGTGGTTTTGTCTCTTGCCATTTGATTGTCTATTGTGCGATTGTGTTAAGCCCAGAAGACAAAGCACCTCTTTAAACTACATTGATCACCCTCTGAGCAGAATCTCTTCCTGGTCTGTTGATCCTGGAGTAAAGCAGCCCTATTAAGTAGCCTCTTCTGATCTTGTAGGAAATGATTATGGATGGTCTCTGGGAGCCAGCCAAGCACAACCAGAGCCCTGGGAATTGGAGGGAGAAAACCATGGCTCCAGCTTCTGGGATGAGATGTATTTTCCAAAGCAATTTCCCTTGCTTTCAATTTCTTCATATATATACACCAGAGATGCTCACCAAACCTATAGGGTGACTTTGAGAATGCTTGAGGGTATGCTGTACTGTAAAATGTTCTGTAAAAACAATTCTGTCTATAAAAAAGCCAATTCTGTCTACTTACAGTTGGAAAAAACACAATTATAGGCCAATTGAGAAAACATTTCAATATAAAATTCTATGGGCATTAGTATTTGCTATATACCTATCTTCCTCGATTTGGGAAGATAAAATTAGTTTTTGAAGATTCTATTTATTTATTTTAGAAAGAGAGAGTGAGGGAGAGCAAGCAGAAGCAGTAGGGAGGAGCAGAGGCTGAGCAGGGAGCCCGATGCGGGACTCGATCCCAGGACCCTGAGATCATGACCTGAGCCAAAGGCAGATTGTTAACTGACTGAATCACCCAGGCACCCCAAGATAAAATTATTTTTTTAAAGAGAGTCGTAAAAGATATAATTCTAATAATTATATCTTAGAATTGATATGTTAGTAAGAAAAATCTTGGTGTGCATCTATTATGATCAGTGAATCCCAAAGAATAAGACATGGTCTTTGTCCTCAAGAGGTTTATATTATCCTTCAGGAGACACGCCAGTCCCTGACCCAATAGGGACTGAATGAAGTAATCGTCCTAAAGCTCTGGCCTGCTTATGTCAGCCCATAGGTTAGAAACCTTTGAGAACCCTTGGCTTGTTCCAGTGGCTTCTCTCACGCCTGCCAATCTTTCAGCTCTAGTTGGAACAATGTTGTTAACTCCTCTACCCACCCACTAGCTTCCTGATCCTGGAATGCCCTCCTCCACCCATTTCTGCGTATCAAATTTTACTCAAATCCTTCTCAGCTCAAATGACCCCTCTTCCACACAGCCTTCTCCAATCTCCAACCAGAGCTGTACAGACACCAGTGTAAATTCCAAAATGGGTGGATCTCAGTGGGAGGGCTAATTCCTGGAGAAAGTGAGATTTTGAACTGAGTCTGAAAGGACTGGTGGATTTGGCAAGCCAGAGAATGGACAGCATTCCAAGGAGAACAACCCCCTAGAAAAACAATTATAAAAAACATTGCAACATTATAAATATTTGTAAGATAAATATGGTGTACTGTTTTATGGCCAACCATACTAGAACTAGCAATGAGTTCACGCAAAGACATGTTTTTTTAATGTGTCAACTTTTTAAGATCATAAAAGTAGTAGATTGTATTTTAAAGCACACTTTGATGGTGTTCTTGCTCTCAAATACTTTATAAAATGTGACATCATTTAGTTTCAGACTAAATTCAAAATTACAAACCACAGTCTTCAGCATTGGTGTTAGCAGGAAGTTGATGATAGACATTAAAACAAACAATGGAAGAGAAAATCGTGTATCTATTAGAATATCTTGCCCTTGATTATACAATGATTTAAAATTATTCAAAATAACTAGAATACAAATAGCTAGAAAATAGGTAGGAAATTCTTTGTGAGGTTTATTTTCTAAATAAAATCTGTCTGAATATCTAATCCATGAAATTTTAAAAATCTATCCGTTAAAGGAATTTTAGGACTTTTTACTTTTTCAATTTGACTATTTTCCAATCAGACTATTCTAATATTTTTTTTCCTACTTTTACTCAATGGAATGTTGAAACAGTTAAACCTGAGAGCTAGGACAGGGATTTAATAATCGGATTAATGTGAATCATTTTAATGCAGGATTGTGGTTGTCATTAGGAGTTTCTGTAGGCTTTTCCCTTGGTAACTATTAGGGAATAAAACACTTGATGGTATAGAATAATTTTTGGATTTTTAATATAAAGTGTGCAAATATTAGCAGGATGTACACAAGAATACTTTTCATTCTTAGCTCACTCTAATGTTGATATTGATGCCATGGGTCTCTTTAGTGTTTTTTGGGCAGTTAAATGCCAAATGAAAGGATTTGGCTTGTTCTGAATTTGGCATGTGTTGAGTGAAGAGTGCCAAAAAATGTTCTAATGGTCATATTTGTAAACCATCTATTTTGAAAATAAAGGTTTAGGTAACTCACTGAGTGAACTGTTCTTTTGGCAAATGCCAAAGAGACAGTGCCTTTGTTATTCTTTCTTGATTTTTAATATCAGGTGTATCTTTTGTTTGTTTATGTCAAAAAAGAAAAATATAGTGATAACATATTAGAAAGCATAATGCCCCACATTTATAGTAAAGGTAGTGTCTTGGGGTACCTGGGTGGCTTAGTCGGTTAGGAGTCTGACTTTGGCTCTGGTCCTGATTGCAGGGTCCTGGGATCCAGCCCTGAGCTAAGCAGGGAACCCACTTCTCCCTGTCCCTCTGCCCCTCCCCCCACTTGTCCTCGCGGTCTCTCTCTCTTTTAAATAAATGGGGTCTTTAATACATACATACATGTACACATAAATATAGTATCATTTTGGGCTGCCTTTAATTTTCTCAACTATACAAATAATATTTTAGTAGGAAAACAACTTAAATCTGTGAAAGATGTAGAATTATATTTTGTCTATTCATACTTCAATTTATTTTTATGTTAGATGAGGACTTTCAAAGAACAGTTGTTAGGAGAACCTGGGTGACTTGGTTCAGCATGGGACTCTTGGTTTCAGCTCAGGTCATGATCTCATGGGTTGTGGGATGGAGCCCTGCATAGGGCTCCGGGCTCAGCACAGAGTTGGTTTGAAGATTCTATCCCTCTGCCCCTCCTCCCATTTGCGTGTGTGCATGTGTTCTCTCTCTCTCTCTCTCAAAAAAAAAAAAAAAAAAAAAAAAAAAAAAAAAAAAAAACAACTTTAAACAAAACAAAACCCAGTTGTTAGATGTACTCTTATCTTTGAGGACTTCTAAGTAAATCACAAGAAAACCCCCAGGCAGAGGTAAGTAATAAGAAGGAATACCAACTCTTAAACACTGCAGAGAATATATCATAAGCCACTGTGAGGTGAGCAGTTTTAGAATATTCTACTGTCATCCTGTTCTTGCACATTCCCACAAAGGACCTTACTACTTTTCAAATTAACTTCAGCAGCTTCCTGGATTTGTGATTTTTTTTTTTTTTTTTAAATCGAGTTAGTTAACATACAGTGTATTACTAGCTTCGGGTTAGAATTTAGTGATTCATCAGTTGCATATAACACCCAGTGCTCATTACATCAAGGGCCCTCCTTAATACCCATCACCCAGTAGTTAACCCATCCTCCCACCCACCTCCCCTCCAACAACCCCTCAGTTTGTTCCCTCTAGTTGAGAGTCTCTTATGGTTTGCCTCCCTCTCTGTTTTTATCTTATTTTATTATTCCTTCCTTTCCCCTATGTTCATCTGTTTTGTTTGTTTAATTCCACATATGTGTGAAATCACATGGTATTTGTCTTTCTCTGACTGGCTTATTTCGCTTAGCATAATACACTCTAGTTCCATTCACATTGTTGCAAATGGCAAGAGTTCATTCTTTTTGATGGCTGAGTAATATTCCATCATACACACACACACACACACACACACACACACACACACACCACATCTTCTTTATCCATTCATCTGTCAATGGGCGTCTGGGCTCTTGCCATAATTTGGCTATTGTGGACATTGCTGCTCTAAATATTGGGGTGCATGTGCCCCTTTGAATCACTATGTTTGTATCCTTTGGATAAATACCTAGTAGTGCAATTGCGGGATGGTAAGGTAGCTCTGTATTTAATTTTTTGAGGACCCTCCAAACTGTTTTCCAGAGTGGCTGCTCCGATTTGCATTCCCACCAACAGTGTAGGATGGTTCCCCTTTCTCCTCATCCTCGCCAACATCTTTTATTTCCTGAATTGTTAATTTTAGCCATTCTGACCCGTGTCAGGTGGTATCTCTGTGGTTTTGATTTGGGTTTCCCTGATGCTGAGTGATGTTGAGCGTCTTTTCGTGTGTGTTAGCCATTTGTATGTCATCTTTGCAGAAAGACATCCATTCATGTCTTCTGCCCATTTCCTGACTGGATTTTTTGGGTTTTGGGTGTTGAGTTTGATAAGTTCTTTTTGGATTTTGGATACTAGCCCTTTATCCGATATGTCATTTACAAATATCTTCTCCCATTATGTAGGTTGCCTTTTAGTTTTTTTGATTGTTTCCTTTGCTGTGCAGAAGCTTTTTATCTTGATGAAGTCCCATGTGATCATTTCTAAGAAAAAATAATAACATGTGTTTTTCTTAGTGTACAGGGTAATAGAATTGGGTTATTATAAACAGGAAGGAGAACCCCACATTGCTGGGACAGAGGAAACTGCTGGCTGGGGGAAGGGATGTGGCATCAGTATTCAGGAGTGTGAAGATTGTGTTTTTGTTAGAGGTGAGCCTCTACAGGAAACAATATGATAATCAGCTTCTGTAGTACTAGAAACCATGGTGCCGTAAATTTCCTACTATTTACATGTCCCTGAGGGGCAAGACTTCTGTTAATTCCGCTCACTAAAGTGTTTTTTCCTTAATAGAACTCCATGGACAACGATTTGGCATTTGGGAGGTAGCATATGCCAATTCAATTTATCCAAGTGCTGAACCGGACTTGAAAATTAATATTTATGCTTTACTCTATCTAATTCTAAACCATAAAATCTATGAGGCAAATAATGAAAAAGCTGCCTTCGAGTATCTTATAAATAATTGCCCAAGACACGGCAACAATTTTCGTTGGCTTTTTGGAATGTGCACTAAGTGGAGACTGGATTGGTCAGATTGTGGCCCCAGCTATTCCCTGAATGTAAGCTCCTGAGGGAAGGAATTTGTTGCTTTCATCTCTGCTTTATCACCAAGGTTAGGACGGAATGCATGACCTCAGGCAAGTGGTGTGATACCTCAGAGCCTTGTTAGATGGTTAAATGAGGATCTGGTGTTAGGTCCCTGGTTTTCAAAGTTTTCCATGCTTCATGGATATCAGTTAAGAAACACGTGTTTAATTATTAAAACATTAATAAGCACAATTGTACATCACATGCATCGTGTGATCACTTTAACATGCTGGAGACCATTGCTTCTTGTTAACTTGCCCTGCCAGGCTTTTGTGCAGTGCTTGGGTCAAATCTCCACCTGCTAGAAAGTGAGCACCACGCAGCTTTTTTGGCTGGCCCCCAGTTGAATTCCTGTTGACTAGTACCAGTCATATGCTTGATAAATAAATACAAATACACGATTCTCTTTATGTTTAAACCTTTTAAAAGTGTACCTGAGAATTTATAGCTCTCTGCTGTTTTGTTTGTTGAGTTTCCCGTTTTTTGTCTTTTTCATTTTGAGTTTGTAAGTCCACTGCTATAAAATTCTCTCAGGGAGTACAGTCCTGTATCATCAGTGTGCTGTGATTCATTAAGTCCTAGGCTTGGCTTTGGCATTCCTATCCAGCTCATGCTCTGCCCATTGTGAAATACTCGTGTGTAGGGTAAGTGTTTTTTGTGTGCAATCCATCAAATAAGGCTTCATCTGCTAAACAGGCTTGGGCAGGTCTCCTTCTGGGATGATGGGGGCAGGAGTGCCTTGGTTGAGAGAGCTCATAAATGTGAAAAGTTGGATGCCTGCCCACCACCACCTTTAAGCTTCCTTAAAGTCCATTATCATGTTTTTTAAGCAAATGCTCCACAGCTAAATTCTCCCACTGGTTATTAGTCAGGGGTGTTATCTTATTTTTTTTTCTAGAGGATTCTATTTTCCTCTCCTTGATTAAAATCCAGAGAAAAATGAAATATACTTCAATCCTCTTTGTCATAATAACATCTTCTAACTTCCCACTTGAACTAGTAGTCATATATACTCTTATCAGTTTTGCTTTTGATACAAAATCAGCTTTACTAAAGTCACTTGCTCGCTGGCATTTGGTACCACTCCCTACTGATTCTTTTTTTTTTTTTAAAGACTACCTTTTTAAGAGCAGTTTAGGTTCATAGCAAAATTAAGAGGAAGGTGCAGAGATTGCCCGAATACCTTCTGCCTCCACACATACACAGCCTTTGCCATTATCATTCTCCCCCACCAGAGTAGTACATTCGGTACAACTGATGAATTTACAGATGATGTGATAGCATATGGTCTGGCATATCTTGGGTTCCCATTGTAAGTGTTCAAGCCATTTTCTTTTCTTTTCTTTTTGTCTTTTTTTTTTGATATTTATTTATTTGAGAGGCATGGGTGAGGCAGCGGGAGAGGGAGAAAAAGTCTCAAGCAGACTCTGCGCTGAGCACTGAGTCTGGCCCAGGACTCGTCTCTGAACCGGGAGAAAGTGACGTGAGCTGAAACCGAGAGTCCGACATTCAACCAGCTTGCCATCCAGGCGCCACTGAACCCATTTTCTGTACACATGTATGTGTACTTGTTGATATATATGCACAGACATTTTCTGAAAGGACACATAAGACAATGTCAAAGTATGTGTTACTCTTTCTATGGAGTGGCATTCCACTAATGGACATAAGATTACGAATGAAAGTTGAAAAGTAGTGGTCTTTATTTTTTCACTTTTATGTGCTTTTATACTGTGCTAGTTTTTTTTGCCATCAGTGTGTTAGTAGTGCTTTACAGTTTAAAAGAGCCCAATAAAATAAAATATTTCCAATTTTCCTAAAGTGATGCATTAGAACACATGGCTTTTAAAATAAAGATCCTAGAGGATGTTATTGAATCAGATTTCATGACTGCGTATTCTAATGCAATTTTGTTAAAGTTGTTCTTTGTTGTGATATTAGAAAAGATGATAGAATTGGATTTAAATGTTTTCTGTATGTGTGCACTCCCCCCCCCCAATGGAGGATTAAGCAGTATGTTAAAATGTATACAGTGGCCATTACTTAAAGTTAGAATTATGGATATTTTTTCTCTTTTTCCCCTATTTACCCTAAATGTGCAATAATGGATTTATGATGAGCTGATTTTATTAATTTTAAGAAATTATTTTCTCTATAAAAAGTATTTTTTCACACCTTATACCAGTAATCCACAGGTATGCATTATAATATATAAAATACATGACCATATATTAATGAGATGAGCAAACAATGGGTAACATAAAACCATATCTTGGTAGATATAGCCCTTCCAAATCATCACTTTGTGAGATTTTATATTTACTCTGTTGATAACACAGTTGATCAATAAATATGTTTTAGGTTTTTTTTTTTTTTTAATTATTTTTAAGTAATCTCTACACCTAATGTGGGGCTCAAACTCACAACCCTGAGATCAAGAATCACACACTACCAACTAAGCCAGGCATGCACCTCATCAATAAATGTTTTAAAATTGCTTTTTGAAAACTGTATTCAGAGGCGCCTGAGTGTCTCAGTTGGTTGAGTATCTGTCTGGCTCGTGGTTTCAGTTCAGGTCGTGATCTCAGGGTTGTGAGATCCAGTCCCAAGTCCCACATGCTCAGCATGGAGTCTGCTTGGGATTCTCGCTCTCTCAAATAAATAAACAAATAATTTTTTTTAAGATAAGTATATTCATTGCCTTTGAACACTGTATAAAAGAGGAATTCAGGGGCGCCTGGGTGGTGCAGTCGTTAAGCGTCTGCCTTTGGCTCAGGGCGTGATCCCAGCGTTCTGGGATCAAGCCCCATATCAGGCTCCTCTACTGGGAGCCTGCTTTTTCCTCTCCCACTCCCCCTGCTTGTGTTCCCTCTCTCACTGGCTGTTTCTCTCTGTCAAATTAATAAATAAAATCTTTGAAAAAAAGAAGAGGAATTCATAAAAATATTTATTAAAAGGAATTTTGATTAATGACTGCGTAATTAGTTTAATGTATAGTTACCCTGTATTGAAGGAAGAAAGTAATTTGGTAGGTAAATTCTGGAATATATCTTTCTAAGTCAGTTATTGTTTAACATTTTGTACTTGGATGTTTTTTGCTTTGATAAATTTTTTTTAAATAAAGATGGTAAAAATACTGGTCTGTTTTATTTAAAAATTTTAAAAGCCTTTTCTGTTCAGGAACCATAATTTTGCCTTTAGATATTTGTTTTGAAATAGTAAAAGTTAAAACTTCTTATCTTTAAAAGCCTCACATCTTATTTTGCATGCATACATACACCTTTTTTTCACTGTTGACTTCATTCTTTCTATGATGGTAATCTTTAATAATACTGTTTGATTTCATATACTTCTCAATCTCTCCTTAATTAAGCCTGTAACATAGAGGACTATTTCCGTGGCAGGAATAATACACAAAATTCCGGGGATTGGTTAAGCAGGTCGTAGCTGGCTCATGTATGGTGGTCTATGTATGCGGCGGTGTAAAGAATCCCCATTCTGATGTTATAGTAAGGGTGTTTGGGGGGACTCTTTTCTTGCACATGGGAGTCAAATACAAGGAGTTATATTAACCAGAGTAACATTTGTAAGCATCTTCAAATCAAGATTTGACTTTTGCTCTATTTGCTTTTTTACTGGCGTGTGCAATCCATACAGCAGGGTTATTTCCTACTTCACAGCTGACCAAATTCTGTAGGATCTGGGAAGTTATAGGAACTCTCTTTATGGCAAGCTTTATTTCTGAGCGGTCCCAGAAAATACAAAATCCCTGTGCTGTTTAAGCCTGGGCTCTTTCAGCTCCCTGAATTGTTCTCCTTGCCCAGCCTCATTCACTCAAGTCTGTAGGACTTCAGTGTTTGCCTTTGCTTCTTGGTTCTGTACATGGATATCTACTTTATTGCTGAACCATCTGAGAGTGGGTTGCATACCCTTTGTCCCTTATTACATCAGAGCATATTCCCTTCGAAGAAGATACTTCTCTTAAAGAACCACAATACAATAATAAAATTGAGCGAATTTAACATAGATTCTTAGCACCATAGTCTATTCTCCAGTTTCATCAATTGCCCCAGTAGTGCCATAAGTATATTAAAATACATTTACAGGGCAGTACCTCCGGTCAAGGATAGCATGCTGCATTTAGTAATGTCCTCTTTTTTTTTTAATGTTTTTTTATTATATTATGTTAGTCACCATACAGTACATCCCTGGTTTCTGATGCAAAGTTCGATGATTCATTAGTTGCGTATAACACCCAGTGCACCATGCAATACGTGCCCTCCTTACTACCCATCACCAGTCTATCCCATTCCCCCACCCCCCTCCCCTCTGAAGCCCTCAGTAATGTCCTTTTGATTCTCCTTTTATTTGCTACAGTTCTTTGATTTTTGTTTTTTAAGATAGTGACATTTTTGAAGAATACAGGCCCGTTGTTTGGGAGAATGTCCCTAGATCTGCATTTGTTTCCTTGTCATTAGATTGAGATCATGCATTTTGTTTGGAATGCCACATAAATAATATCCTCTTCTAACTGTAAACATCCAGAGCCCTGTGATGTCTGTTGTTCCTTGGTTTAAGGTGTTATCTTGTTTCTCCACTGTGGAGTTTACCATTTTTCTTTTTGTAATTTTTACCAAGATGCTTTGAGGCGATCTGAATATCCTGTTGATAGTCGAGCACACCTGCCCACACGCGCACGTGTCTCGGCGCTTTTAGTATACATTGATGATTCTTGCAAGGATCAATTTTTGGTGCAGTGATTGCAAAATGATGATTTTCTACTCCATGTTTCCTTCCCTATTTATCAGTTGGCATTCTACTGAAAAGAAAACTTTCATTTCTGCCCAATTACTTTCCTTTCCCTAGTGCACTGATATATTTGCTTTCTCTAAAATACATTGAGTGTGGACTTGTAGATTCTTACTTTATTCAGTGAGTCATTATTCATGCTGTTTTCAATTATTCTGATGGCCAGATTATCTCAGGTATGTTAGTGGCTTGTCCTCAGGATGGTTTCTCTGTAGTTTGATCTATTTTTACTTTTTTTTTTGTTAAAAGCAATTCGCTTTTGTGATACAAGACATCTCAGGATCATATGGAACCTTCCATGCTCCAACTTTGGAATCAGCCATTTATCCAAGAGACCTTTGTTTCTTTTAGTAGGAAATGAAACTTAGATGCTTTGTCATATTTCTCTTTATGCACAGATAATATTATTACTTGTGACCCTTTGGGGATTGGTTTAAACTTCAAAAGAAGTTAAAACATTTCCATTTAAACACATATAACTTTTCTAATTAAAAATTATATATCCTTATATTATAGAAAATATAGACAAGTAATGTAAGAGGAATAAAATGCCCTTTGAACTCAGTGCTCATGTTGACCACTGTTGAGTGCTAGTGTGCTTTATGTAGCTTAGATCATATCATGTACATAGAATTTGTTGGGTGGTTTTTGTTTTGTGTGGGGTTTTGGGGTTTTTTTCTTTGCTGTTTCTATTTAACATCTCATTATTTTCTCCAAGTCTGAAAAATTAAACAATTGCAGTTTTCAGTCATATATTTTATCTTTTCTTTGTTTTCCTTCTATTCTCACTATGGTGATACCCAAAAGTAGGGAAAATTTATTTGCTCATCCTTCTCTTTTTCGGCCTCCCTCTTCAGTCCCATATTGTTGCCTACCCCCCGTCTTCCCCTCTGATTATCAGAGGGTGTAAAATTATCAATGTGGAAAGACAGCAATTAGTATTAAAGACTGCGGGAAGCATTTATTTTGTATACTAATTGCACTTTTGATTTTAGCTATGACAAGCTACTCAGTGATAAATGTGTTTTCTCTAAAATTAACATCAATGTTTGGCAAACAGAAATAAGTCACTTGAGGAAATATCTGCCTGGTTGTTGATCTGGTGTGTGTAGATGTATGTGCACAGTTTTTAACTCTTGCGAGCAAAGACCATCTCTGGTTTTGCTCACAATTTTTTTCCTTTTTGGTGTAGGATTTTCCAGCTTCAGCACAACTAAAATTTTGGACCAGAGAACCCTGTGTTGTGGGGGGCACTCCTGTGCCTTGTCCATTACTTAGCGGCATCCATACCATCTACCTACTAGACATCAGCATCCGCACTTCCCCAGCGTGACAAAATATGGGTCTACAGACATTGCCACACGTCCCGTGGAGGATACGATGACCCCAGAATAAAACCGCTGTCCTTAACCCATAAGCACCCCCAAAATACAAATTAATATTTAAACCACAGCTGCCTAATCTTTGAGCATTTCCTTGTTTTATACCACCATTTCCTCTAAGTTCTCAAAATTTATGGTTTGAAATATTGTAGGTATGCAGTCATCACAATGCTGTTGCCTGGTAGACAAAAGTTCTAAGTGTCTTAACTTACCTAGAACAGAGGCTTGGGGGCATTTTGCTATTAAAATACTTTGAAACATTCTATTTGAGGGACTGGTTTTCTAAAAGCCCAAGTATGCTACAGTGTCTGTTGTGTATGTGTGCTTGTGTCTTTCCAAGTGTTGAGAGACTTAAGAGTCACATCCGCAAGATTAGACCATCTATAAAGTTCATCTGTAAAGGTGAATGTATATGCCTGGTCAGTTATTAAGGGAAGGGAAGGTTCTGGGAGAGATTGCATCTGGGGAAAATGGAAGTCCAGAGAAGGGAATGTACATGTCCAAGGTACTTTTAGAAGTGACTGTAAGCAGAGGGCGTGAATTGATAGGATGAAAACATTTTAGGATTTTATTTTCAATTCTTGAAGGTTTTCTAAATTAACTTCACTAAGAGGAAATAAATGACATTACATATTATCTTCATTTATTTCTATGAAGAAGTTGTATGTGATACTTAAAATGTAATTTTTAGAATATTTCTATTTTTGCTAAAAGGAAAGCAGAATATCAGCATTCAGAAACAAGGTAGGTATACTAGTAAGTTTAAGGTGTGAAACTGGGAAATGTGATAATGGAAATTTTATTGTGATGCCTTTATATCTTAAAAGATTTAGATGAACAGTTAGCTCTTAGTGCTCTTTTTTTCACAACATAATTCCTTTGGGCGTTGGTCATTCTTTCCTTGTCAGGTGGTTGCTTAGCACAATTTAAGTTTCCACCATTCATGTCCCTCTGGAAATACATAGCTGTAGATTCTTGAGGCGTGAAGTATTATTAAGTTTTGTGCTCTTTAAGAAAGATTATTTGCACTTTTATACCATTACAGATAGGAAAGAGTAAGGGGGATATGAATTTAAAAGCAATATTTTTGCACTAAAGAAGGGAATATCTGATTTTATTTACAAACATTTTTCTTTTATAGGTAGGCTGCTATTTTAAATTTCATCTTTTTCAATTATTATAAAAACTAAAACCTATATAGAATTTGTTTGGAGATACAGTGAACCATTTTGTAGAGGCTGGGTGATTTTGATTATAGAGAGGCTGTTTGGTACAAAATCATGATAAGGACATTAAACAAGCGAATATCATTTTGGGCAACAAAGTGTAGTGTTATTGTAAGCATTTTTCTGGTCTGTTGCTTTAGAATGTTAATAATTTACACATTCAAAGTGCAACTTAATTATTTTTGCTTCTTTTGAGATCATTGTTATCAACCCAAATGACTCCTGGACATGACAACTTTCTGTAAAGGATTTTATGATGTATGTTCTTGGAGTTTTAGCTTTAATGGAAAGGAGACTAGTTTATAACTATGGGCAGTTTTTAGTTTGTTCTTTTTATGTTACATTATTCCACTCATTTGGAACATAGACTAAAAGGTAGTTCTTGAAAGTTACTACTAAACACAAAGTACTTCCGGGGAATGTTGCAGTGAAGTGGCTCAGTTGTATTACTAGTTTTGTGTGCTAGTGTTACTGTATCTTTGTGAAACACTTTATATTTCGGAGATGATATTGTTGCCCTATAACTTTTATTATCTTAACATTGAAAGTCTTTTTTTCTCCTTACTGTCTCCAGGATTATTTACTTCACACAGAGAGTTTTGCCTTGAAGTTTGGGGGTTTTTTTCTTTCTCACAATAGCCACCTGGTTTTGAAATTTGGGCAAAATCCTCCTTTAAAATTTAATTAAAATTTAATTAAAATTTAATTTTTTAAAAAATTTAATTAAAAACTTTCTATTCTTTGGATGTATTTTCACCTCTTTTATCAAAATGAAGTGTGTTGGGCCATAATGAATTTTTTTTTAAGATTTTATTCATTTATTCGACAAGAGAGAGAGACAGCCAGCGAGAGAGGGAACACAAGCAGGGGGAGTGGGAAAGGAAGAAGCAGGCTCACAGCGGAGGAGCCTGATGTGGGGCTTGATCCCACAACGCAGGGATCATGCCCTGAGCCGAAGGCAGACGCATAACCGCTGTGCCACCCAGGCGCCCCAAGGGCCATAATGAATTATTTACTACACACAGAGAGTTTTGCCTTGAAGTTTGGGGTTTTTTTTTCTTTCTCACAATAGCCACCTGGGTTTGAAATTTGGGCAAAATCCTCCTTTAAAATTTAATTAAAATTTAATTAAAATTAAATTTTTAAAAATATTTAATTAAAAACTTTCTATTCTTTGGATGTATTTTCACCTCTTTTATCAAAATGAAGTGTGTTGGGCCATAATGAATTCCTTAGAATGGGGTTGTCCAACATAACCACTGGCCATATTGGCTATTTTCATTTTAATTAAAATTAAATAAATTTAAATTCCTTAATTGCACTAGCCACATTTCAAGGGCTCAATGGCTACATGTGTCTAGTAGCTTCCATATTAGACAGTACAGGTAACTGAACGTTTCCATCATCACAGACAGTTCTGTTGGATACACTGCTTTAGAATGGGGGGTGGCAGACCACAACCTGAGAGCCCAGTCTGATCCACCACTTGTTCTGTAAATAAAGTTTTATTGGAATAACTTGTTTACATATTGTCTATGGCTGTTCTCAGGCCCTAACAGCAGAACTGAGTAGTGTAACAGACACCATGTGGCTCACAGCACCTAAACTAGTTTGTTTTATCCCTTTATAGGAGAAGATTGTGACCCCACTCTAGCATATGCATATTCGTCAAGTTGTGGTTGTTTGAAATGCCTAGTTATATGTATATATTAGCAGTATAATATATGATATAAGGCAGATTATCATAGTTCAGAGATTATCCAGACCAGAACAGTCATCCCCTTATAGAAATAACAAGAAAATCAGTCCTCCTCTGGTAGATTAGATTCTTTCCAAAATGAAGGGAATTAAAGAAGAAAAATACAAGGCAAGACAACACACAATGTGTCAATCTACTCAAGGTGTGCGGGGCAACTGGCAGAATTAGAGCACAGTTGCCAAGAGGCCAACCCATCTGAGCTGCTGACCCATTGTCACACTTGGGCCCAGAGTCCGTTGGGAGTAAGGGATAGAATCTACAAAGGACCCGGGACAGTAAGAATAGTGACGGGGCGGGGGGAGGGGGAGTGTTAAATCTTATTTCTGTATGTTAAATGGAAACATCTTTCAATTGGGCCTCTCAGTTTAGGAGGTTATTTTTAAAATGTTTATTTCATTAATAGGGTACTTAGTTTTGAATTTTTGATTGAATCTTTTTAATATTTTATTTTCTCTTGTGGAATAGCCAAGAAATTTAGTCTCTTAGATGACATGTGAAATATTTAAATCCAGTTTTGTTTTATCATTGTACATACAGTTTTCTTGTAATACTATTTTAAAAACCATGGAGCTTTTCCATTTTGGGGGGACATGAGCTTAGTTTTATTTTGTCTGTGTGTTTGGCTTGTAGTGTTTTGAATGCATGTATAGGTTGTACCCCAGATAAGTTTTGTCTCTGAGGAGTCTGTTAAACTCTGATTTAAAATTCGCATCCAGGGGCGCCTGGGTGGCTGAGTCGTTAAGCGTCTGCCTTCGGCTAAGGGCCTGATCCCGGCGTTCTGGGATCAAGCCCCGCATCAGGTTCCTCCACTGGGAACCTGCTTCTTCCTCTCCCACTCCCGCTGCTTGTGCTCCCTCTCTCGCTGGCTGTCTCTCGCTGTCAAATAAATAAATAAAACCTTTAAAAATAAAATACGCATCTATACATACCTATGTGTATGTATTTTTAGTTATTTTCAAGTTGTGAATTATGATGCAACCTAATCAAAATAAGCTTTGGCCATTGGCCTAATAGAACTGTTATTTTTTGTTACTTTCCCAGGTTTAAACTAGCAGTTTCTTATTCAAAGTGCCCTTGCTTCTCTCCCGTCAGGGCTTCAGTGAGTGCCTTATAAAGCCTGACCTCACTGGAGCAGATTATAATGTAGCACGGATTGCTAAATTTAGAGACAAGCCAAGCTGCTGCTCTAAATAGTAACAGCTAAGTGATAGAGACTTTTGGTGAACAGAATATCTTCAGTTAGTCTTTCAGTACCAGTAGGTGAGTTTCTGATTGTGTCTGTTTTAATTTTTGCCGTGGTGTACGTCAAAATCTTTGTATGCTTTTTTGTTTTACATGTCGTTATGTTGTTTTCTACCTGCGGTATACGGAGGGTGTGAAAAATAAGGTCACAAAACAAGACCGTGAAGAAACAAACTTTTGCGTTTAGAACTGAAGAAAGTATAAATGGAGCTAAAGATTTTTAAAATAGAGTAATTCGCTCATAGGTAGGGTGTGTTTCGTGGTAATTCCTCATTAGCAGAAAAACAACAAAATGCTACGGTAGAGTTAGAGAATTCTGTGTTTTTATTCTGGGCTGTAAAATAGAACTTTACGAGAAGGCTCACACTTTTAAACGGTTTTTATTGATCCCCAGATAGAGACCTCTTTAGCAAAGAGTAACTTTGCAGCATGTTCACCTGCGTTAGAAAAGCTTCAGGCTACTTGGAGTTTGTTTTCAGTTTTATACCTCAGTACGTGACCTAAACCCTTTAACAGGTATTTTTTTTCTTTGCTGGCACAGGAAACTATTTTATATAATATTTGTAGTGTTTGGGGAGGTGTAGAAACAAGAAACACACAAACACATTCATTATGAGTACCCCCAATGAAATGTTTGCTAATCCAGAGTGAATCGGTTGAAAATGCCAACAAGGAAATTTCCGAATGAGTTTCATAGTGGATGTAAATAATGCATTAGAAGCTCTATTTCCAACTTCCATCAAATAAAATGAGATTTCATTAAGTTTATTGCATTTGCAACTATTTCAGTGTGTAGCTGCTGCCCCCCCCCCCCCCACACACAGAGCAATCACTTTCCCCGCCCTTTGTTCTGGATCTGTACTGCTATTGTATTGTAAATGTTTGTGGATTTTATCTCCTCTAGGCCCTGTGCTCTTTGAGGGCATGGAATCTGGCTTAGTCACCTTTATAGCTCAAAATATGATACATTAAGTTCACTTTATAGGATTCATAAAAATTCTCTCTACTTAAACCATAACAGAAAATCCTTTTTGTGTTTGTTACTTTTCTTTTTAATCCATTCCGCTTTTTAAATCATGACAGAAGTTTTTAAGTGATAAACAGATTACTGTCCATATGAAAATAGATTTTCTTCTTTCCTGGTTTGGAAAGTTTTGGTATATAAATAGGATCATTTTTACACTTTTTAAGGATCTTTTTAAACTTTGAGACATAATTAAATAGTTTACTTGAATACACATTTTCTTGATTGTTTGATGGTGGCTTAATTAATGTCTAGAAAAATCTAGACATTCTCAAATCACAACTTAAAAAGAATTTTGAAAGGTAACTAAATAATTTGCTTGACATTTTCTTAATTGTGTGGTCTTCATAATTTTGGCAATCTGGATATATTTTCATATTATAATATTAATGCCACAAGGTTATTCTTAATTTTTAAGAGGTCTTACAGGGCGGATTTTTACTTTTTTTGAAGATAATTTAATCTTTCTTAAATTTTCTTTGCAGAGAAAAGCAAATATTATATATATTCCCTTTTTAACCAAAAAATTACACTTCACTCTTTAATTCATCTTGCTTTTTTCCATTAACAGTACGCCTTGAACATCTTTCCATATCTGTGCAACAGCTTATTTGACAATTATTTACTAAATGCTAGCTCTTTCCTTAGTATTGTTTTAGATGCTAAAGATACTGCTTTGAGTAAAACCTGCAAAGTCCCTACTCAATGTGGGGGTTACATTCTAATGGGAGAAATGGACCATAGGCAAACAAGTCATAGTGAAATGGCAGGTGCTTCTAAGGACTGCGAAGAGAAATAAAGCTAGGGAAGGAGAGAGAGAGTGACAAGGGTCACCATTTGTGGGGGGTGACCAGGGAACGCTTCTCTGAAAAGGAGGCACTCGAGTAAGGGCAGAGAGTGAGCTACGTGAATGGCTGGGGAAAGATCCTTCCCAGAGGAGAGGCAGCCTTTTCCGGCACATTGGAAGAAGAGAGCAGTGTGGCTGGAGCACAGTGAATGATGGGGAGGGACGCAGATGGCTGAAACATGATCAGAGAGGGAGCCAGGGCAAGAAATGTAGCACTGCGTTTAGATCTCATTCTTCTGTAAAGCTTCATAACTCTCCATGTGATGGCTTCTTACAACATATTTAACGAGACTACTGCTTATGGGCACTTAACTTTGCAAGTTTTTATTCAACAATGCTGCGACTAAATCCTTTTATACACACGTATGCACATCAGTGCACGCAAGCATAAATATGCATATTCATGTGGGTAAAATGGCAAAGCGAATTTCTAGTAAAAGAATATGTGGACTACGGGTTATGCACGTGTAAATATTTATATTCACCAAATGCTTCCCAAAGAACTGCATGGAGTTTATTCCCTACGCCAAAGTTTATGTCTGTGGTCGTTTTCCCTATGTCTCTTGTCAACACTAGATATTAAATTTTAAAAGTTTTTCTAGTTCAACAGTTACAGTTATGCCTTGCTTTTAAAAGTATATTCAGTATAGGTGAGGTGGAACGCATACTTACTAGCCATACACTTTTATTTGAACTGCTTATTTGAAATATATTTATTTTCTTTGTTTTCAGAAATTTTATGAATAAGCATCAGAAGCCAGTGCTAACAGGCCAGCGGTTCAAAACTCGGAAAAGGGGTAAGGTGGTGCTGTGTGTTTGCATGTGTTTGGGGGTTTGGAGAGTGGGTAAAGTTTAACCAAGTTAGATTGCAGAAGGATTAGAGTTAGTCTTGTTTCCACTGAACCTCCCTCATTCGATTCTTTTGAGCTCTGGATGCAGAATCTGAAGTTCTGCATTCAAGCCTTTGAACGGCAAGTTATTTACGTGTTTGACTTTGAACAAGTCATTTAACTTGTCTGAACTTTGTGTCTTTATCTACTAAAGGAGGATGATTCTATCTGGTCAGGTTTCCTCACTCTCCTGTGAGGCTATGAAGACAATAGATAAACTCTACTGTTTCTGACATCGGCATTTGTATTTGAGTTTTGCTTTCTTTGTTGTTTTTAAGGAAATGTTGAGAGCAAAGATGGTAAAACTTAGGAGAAAAGTAAATTAGGGAAGGAGATATTGATGAGTTTTTACACTTGAAAATTTAAGAAGTCAAATTAAATTAAATTTACTGCCTAAATATCTTTAAAGCTTGGGATATTTTCAAGTGTCTTTTACTGTGGAAAGGTAGTGATAGACCCTGTTTGATGACTGGTAACATTTCTGTTTTTGCGAGTGACTTCTTTTTATGCTATGTTCATGTTACCATCCTTTCTGCGTAAAGAATAGTTGTAAATTTTCAATCAGTTTTGCATAATTATATAGAAGGCCTTTCGGACTTCAAAAAAAAAAAAAAAACAGTTGAGCCATTACTTGAAAAGGAAAATTTTTTAAAAGGAAACATGATATGAAATATGTTGACTAACACTCGGGACAAAAACTGAAACATATTTAAGGAAATATCATGTAGAAAGATGAATTACGATTGGATATTTCCGTGTATGGCTCCCTGCTGATTGTGAAGCTTGGTGGCAGGTAATGGTCACCAAGTGCTAAATTGTTGAACTGATAGCCCATAGTATACAGCTTTGGCATTTCCAAAGTTGAGGTAGCCCTGGCAGCTCATGCTCTCTTGCATAAGTACTGTGTCTGCCTAAGTAGCGAGTCTAGCCTTGCAGAAGGAAAGGAAGTCTGAATGCAATCAGCCGTTGAAAGTAGAAGAGTTCATGAGGGTCACTAGATAGCAGCGGAGGCTGAATTTAACTGTAAATGTTGCCTGCTGGGAATTCACATTCCTACTAAAAAATGAAAAAAAAACTGAAAGTAAGCAAAAGCTTATTTTGTACAGTATTTTTGTCTTGTGCTTTCCCTCCTTTTTCCCCACCTAATTTAATTTTCATCCCTGGCTCATCCCTGCAAACTAAGGCACATGGCCTGAGCCATCTCCGTCTGCTTGGTCCTCATCTTGGTCTTACAACTTGTGTCCCCACTATATTTCCCCCATTGAAATCCAGATGTTGATATCAATACAAGGCATTACAGTCCATGCGCCTTCGTTATCTCATGGTTTAAAAGCAGTCATGGGGAAAAAAATGATGTGGATGATTTTAAAAGGACTTCATCTGTAAGGAACAATATAGTTCAGAAAGCTAATTATAGTTACGGTATTGTTGAGCCTGGTAATGTGATAATATCTAATATATGCCCAACTGTGAGGTGCAGAAAGGTTCGCCTTCCCCTGCCCACTGGGGGAACGTGTTAATCTCAGACCTGGATCTCCAGCTCGAACAGCTTTATTCGTGTGACGCTGATTCACGGTAACTGAGCTTAAAAGCCAGGAGAGGGCCCAAGGATTGCACAACAGCCGACTTGACTCAACAAGTAAACTGGCCCTTAGAGTCAGTCTTCAGTTCTGAACTGGAAAGGTTTTCTCTAATTCTGAGCTGGTTTGTCTCTGATTCAGTCAGTGGGCAAGATTGTGCCTGCATCTTCCTGCTGCTGGAACACTCAGAGAGAGCTACCAGGAATATATATTATCTGTCAGTTGATCGGGATTTATATAACTCAGGTCTGCTGGGGATTTCAGCAGCGCTTGAGCTGTTTTGTGCCAAACTGCTGGCTGGGGGAAAAAAATGGAGTCAACCTCATTTTCTACACTTCATACTAGTGAATTGCCTCCTGATGATTTATCGTGCTTTGGCTTTTCTTTTGCTATTATGATAGAGCTGACTTCAGATAAATGGTTGGCAGTTTTGTAGAGCTGAGGCAAAAAATCTAGTGAGGCTATTTCAAGGTCATTTTCATAGGCTGTCTTCTGAGGATCTGTCTTCGGTTTGAAACTGTTTGCTAGCAAAGCTAATAATGCTCTTCCATGCCAAGTTAGTTAAAAAAAATGTATTTTCTATTGCTTAACATCAAAACTAAACATTATGATAGGACACATCATTTAGAATCTATTCAGACTCTTTTCCTTTATGAAATATACACATCTTGTTTATAATATTTTCTTCAAAGAAATTATGTTTTCTAGTGTGGCTTGTGGGAATTTGAAACAATGGAAATTTCTCCCCTGAGCCATTGTTATGCTTAGCTAAATGAAATATTTAATAACTGAACTTGCCTCCCTATAAATTTTATAGAGAAATTGGATTAAAATTAGAAAAAATAGGAGAGAAAAATGACCAACTACAGGCATCCAGAGTGCCCACATACCCTGGGTTTTCCCTGAGACTTTTCATCTGCCCTGGTGTCTTTAAATCACTCTTAGATTTATAATAAGTGTTAGCAACTAATCTAGTAAACTGTCGAATTTTGAAATATGTATGTCTGCAAATATATATACGTAAATATATGTGTATAGTTAGAAAACCCATGATTGTTCTTATTCATTTACTATACTTAAGTGACATTCAAAAAAGGAAGCAGGTTGTGTTATTTATCCCTTAATTAACAGTAAGAAAAATATTATATTAACCGGTTACCGTGGTTCCCAGAGAAAGCAGTGAGTTTAGATAACTTACAGGCATATTTGAGCATCAGAAATAAGCCTGTTTCTCTGTCAGTGTAAGGGCCAGCATGACTAACTCCGTAGTGTCACACTTGTGATTCACCAACACAGTATAAATTTGAGACCCTAATTATATACTTCCCGCCTCAAGGGAGGTTAGACCTGCCAAATGGAAACTCAAGCAAGTAATGGCGTATTTTCATTAGGATTTTGTTAGTATTTTTGCTAGACTGTCCTCAAGTGAAATGCAAAGTACATATAATGTTGTTTCAGATAAAAAAGAATTTTGGGGTAAAATATTGTCGTGTTTCCCCAGATTTTCATCAGTGTTCTTGTCATTTTCTTGTTGAGGAATTTTCTATTCCTCTGGATGGATGTTTTATCTTAGCAGATGGGAGCTGCTTTTCAGCCTGCAAAAGAATGATTAATCCTAGCATGCCATCACCACTTCTTAAGCTTCCCGAGCTACAGGCGATCATCTTGACCTAATGCATTATCGCTCACTGTTCAAGTGTCTCTGGCCAGGATGCTGTCTTCCTCCTCTTACTTGCCTCTTCCTTGGCAAATCTCTTGGGAAAACAGAACTGAAGTGAAGGGCTTTATACAAACACAAGTTTTTAGTTGTCTTTCGGATTCAAAACAAAGTCCTCTGCATGAATTCTTAGCATGGTCTACATTTTTCCCTATTTACTAACTTTCATTTTGCAATGCCTCGAATTTATAATTTTCAGATCAGCAAAGTCTGTTCTACCACCCGAGTCCACATTCAAGTACGTTGTAGTGCCGTTGCGGGAATGGCCTCAGTTGGGTTTGAAAGCTGGTTACGAGACAATAAACAACTTGTGGTGTTTTCGCTTCTCATGTTCTCATATAACAGGAAAGTAAACTTCTTCTGCCAAGGGGTTAGGAGAATTACCTTTTGGCTGGACCCTGAGAGGGGGATGAAGTGTCCTTTGCTTGCCAGTGAGTTCCTCCCAGCAATCACAGTCTCCCCCCCACCCCAGCTTCTAGTCATCTGTTCCTCTGGAGTTCCCATTCTCTTCCTCCCCCTCCATAAAACAAGACCTCAATTATATTCCCCCCTCCCCCGCAGTCAACATTTGCATGTTCTTGGCTGCATAATGTTTTGCTAATGGCATCAAAAGGACTTTTATCTCTTGTTCGTGAAAAATAGTGTTCAAGTTACGTCTGTCTTTATGGCATCTTACGCTGTGTGACTCTGACTGGTACTGGGAATGCCATTCTTTGGTTCTCATGCTGTGGTGTTAACCCCTTACTACTCACCCCTCCTACTAGACCAGTATAAGGAGTCAGTCTGTACAAACCAGACAGGTGCTATCTGGTTTTCAAGTAGTTTTTTAATGTATGCGAGTCACACAGTTTAAGTAGTCCAACCATCCTGCGGGACATGTTATAGCAACAGCAAGTAGGCTCCCCAGAGGAGTGCCTTCCGCTCTTTATACGCTTCTTTTAATTTTACGTTCACGTAACCAAGTAACATTCTTACATGGTTATATCCTGAGTTTTCTGGGGGAGGTATTATATCTGCACTTGATACTCTGGAAGATGAGGATTTAGCTGTCTTCACTGCCCTACCTGCCTGCAGACCTCTTCTCAACTCTTTTTACTGTAGCCCAGTTTAGCTGGACCAGTGTGGAGGGTTTCTCTTACTGTGACTTGTGTATGCTCTTCACAGGTCCACTGTTACTGGATTACTCTTCTTTTTCTGAACATCATTTGGTCTTTGAAGTTAATGTTTCATAATTTAAATCTCATAATTTACCCTTTTTTGTTGCTGTTATTGTCAGTGCCTTAACACTACTCAATACCAACCTTTCCCTTCGTCATATAAATCTTTAAATACAAAAACTTGAGAAATTCTTATCATATATCATATTAGGCTGTCAGAGTGACAAACCCTCCCTGGCTGCTCGCCCTCAAGGCCAGTAGTACAGCTGACGACGTGAGATGTTTGCAGTATCTTTTCACCGCTGTCTGGGAGAGGCCTGTTGCCTGTTTCCTATTTTTTCTCTTTTTCCTGGGATCTCATGACTTAATAAGATCATGAGATCATGAGTTATTCTCTCATATTGGTGGAGTGTCTGCTTCAGTAGCTTTTTAGAAAAGAGTGTATGAGAAACATTTTTGAGGCCTCGGATGTCTCAAAATACGTTCGTTAAGCATTTACGCTTGGTTAACAGTTTGAACCCCGTTCTTAGAGTTTGGAAACCATTTTTCCTCATAATTTTGAAGAAATTTCTTCTGGTTTCTGGTATTTCTGTTGAGCAATTTAATGTCATTCTGGGGATGCCTGGGTGGCTCAGCCGGTTAAGCCGGCTGCCTTTGGCTCAGGTCATGATCCCGGGGTCCTGGGATGGAGCCCCAATCAGGATCCTTGCTCAGTGGGGAGTCCGTTTCTCCCCCTCCCTCTGCTACTTCCCCTGCTTGTGCTCTCTCTCTCTCTGTCAAAAAAATAAGTAAATAAAAATCTTTAACGTCATTCTGTTTTTTGATAGTTTATACGTGATTTGGGTTTTTGTCCCTGAAACTGCCAACAGCTGCTTTGTTCCCAGCATTGAGATTACACGATAACGGCGGTGTCTTATCATGGGTCCACTTTGAATCCTTGTGTGCAGACAGCTCTTTACGGAGAAACCCATGCCTTTCAACTCTGTAAAACTCTTGAAATTTTTAAATCATTTCTTTCCTTTAAAAAAAAAATTCTCAGGGCGCCCAGCTGGCTCCGTCTGTGGAGCATGCAACTCTCAATCTCGGCTTTGTGAGTTCGAGCCCTGCACTGGGTGTAGAGATGACTTTAAAAAAAAAATAAATAAATAAAAATTCTCATTTAAATTATGTGGACATTTGACTGGTGTGCCCTTTTTCGTATTTTTTTGCTCCTATTTTCTAGGTCATTTTTTCTTGACTTTTTTTCTAGTTTCGAAGAGATATTCTCAGCTTTCTTTTTCAGTTCTTCCATTGAGTTTTTGACTTTTTCTATCCTACTTTCCATTTCCAAGAACTCTTTTATACATGAAATGTTTCTTCTTTTTTTTTTAACATTTTATTCTTCTTTTCTTCTTCCTCTTCCTTCTCCTCCTCCTTTCTTAGAGTTGCAGTGTCCACTTATCTCTCTAAAGGTATTTATGATGGGCTTTTTGTGAAGTTTCTGATTCACCCTTGGCCCCTCCCTTTCCACATCCAAATTCATTCTCTGGAAGGGGAGATGAAAGTGAAGTCCTGTGAATTGAATCCTACCTTTACCTTTAATTTAGTCTTTTTTCCCTGCCTCTTCTGACCTCGGGTTTGTCATCTTCACTTCTTTTCAACAGTATGTGATCCCTTGCTTTGTTAAGGATCTGGCTCCAGGGGCTCCCAGCTGGTTCCGTTGGTGGAGCCTGGGACTCTTGATCTCAGGGTCATGAATTCCAGCCCCACATTGGGCGTAGAGAATACTAAAAAAAAAAAAAAAAAGATCTGACTCCAAACTGACCTTCCACAAAAAGTCTCTCTGGAGTCTACTGAGGGTAGGAAACTCCATATATCCATATCCCTAAATCCTCTGAAGTCCTTTCAGGGGTTCTACACATTCAAAACTATTTTCATTATAATACTCAGATTTTATTTGCCTCTTTCACACGTTCACTCATGGTTTATGGTGGTTTCCCAGAGGCTACATGACGTGTGATACCATAACAGATTGCGCACAGTGGATATGGGAATCCATCTGTCTGCTATTAAGCCAGGCATTAAAGAGATTAAACAAAGCCTGTCTTCACACTAATTTTTTTTAATTTGATAAATATTTTTAAATTTTCTGTTTTAATTTCTATAAAGTAAATATCCATAGATACAACCTCCTTACAGAAAAAGGCTCTTTGGAATCCTCAGTACTTTTTAAGGGTGGCAGGGGGTCATGAGACCAAAAAGATTGAGAACATCTGCTCTGAAGCTATAAATATACATCTATAGTTCATGGTATATATTAAATATTTAAGTGCCCTGGAATAACTTATCTTGTAAAAAGAACTAAGTGTTGATATACATGTGGAGAAAAGGAAATCTTCATGAAATGTTGATGGGAATGTAGAGTAGAATAGGCACTATGGAAAACAGGATGAAAGTTCCTCAAAAAATTTAAAGGGGCATCTGGTGGCTGAGTCGGTTAAGTGGCCAACTCTTGATTTCAGCTCAGGTCATGGTCTCAGGGTCCTGGGATCCAGCCCCGCATTGAACTTCACGTTCAGTGGGGAGTCTGCTAGAGGATTTTCTCTTCCTCTCCTTCCCCTCTCCCCCCACACACATATTCTCTCTCTCTGTCTCATAAATAAATAGATCTTTTTTAAAAAATTTAAAATAAAACTACCATATGATCTAGTAATTCCACTACTGGGTGTTTATCTGAAGAAAATGAATGAGAACAGTAATTCGAAAAGATACAGGCATCCCCACATTCATTGCAACATTATTTACAATAACCAAGGTGTGGAACAACCTAAGTATCCGTCCATGGATGAACGGATAAAGAAAATGTGATATATACATATATACAATAGAATATTATCAAGCAATAAAGAGAAAGAAATCTAATCTTTGGGACAACATGGATAGACCTTGAGGGCATTATGATAAATAAGTCAGACAGAGAAAGACAAATACCATATGATCTTACTTATGTGTGTAATCTTTCAAAACAAAACAAAACAATACCCCAAAACTCAACTGGTGGTTGCCAGAGGCAGGGAGTGAGAGGCAGGCAGAATGGGTGAAGGTAGTCAAAAGAAACAAACTTCTAGTAATGAAATAAAGAAGTTCCAGAGATGTGATGTACAGCATGGTGGCTGTAGTTAATAATACTGTGTGGTATAATAGAAAGTTGCTGGGAGGCTAGATCTTAAAAGTTCTCATCACAAGAAAAAAGAATTCTATGTATGGTGGTAGATGTTAACTAGACTTACTGCAGTAATCATTTTGTAAAATATACAAACATTGAATCATTATGCTGCACATCTGAAACTAATATGTCAATTACATAATTGATATATTGATCATTGAAACTAATATTTGTCAATAATAAGAATAGTAATAACAAATAATAAAAAGAGATGTCCCTCTTTATTTCCTCCCTCCTAATCTTTATTTTGTTGATTTGTATACTCTCCTTTATTCTTAGGCAGTTCTCCCTGAGTCATTTTCTTTATCCTAAATGAAACAAAATTTTAAGTTTTGATTGTTATACTTCATTTTTTTCTCAGATGGTTAGGGTCAATAGATTACATTGGCCTATCCTGTGGATGACAGAAATGATCAGTTACCAATTTTATTATGTATTAGATAGAGTTAACGTATTTTTGTGGCCCCTTTAAATAGAAAATAAATTGTTTGATTGAATAAATGTTTAAACAAGGGGTTTTAGAACATGTAAATCTAGTAGAAAAACTTAGTTGTTTTCCAACTTTTAAATAATCACAATGTCAGGTAAAGAATGATGAACAAAGGAAATGTATAGTTGCATTGGGAAAAGGTTATGTAAATAAAAGGAATAATTTTGTAACTTATTTATTTTAGATGAAAAAGAGAAATTCGAACCCACAGTCTTCAGGGATACACTTGTCCAGGGGCTTAATGAAGCTGGTGACGACCTTGAAGCTGTAGCCAAGTTTCTGGATTCCACAGGCTCAAGATTAGATTATCGTCGCTATGCAGACACACTCTTCGATATCCTGGTGGCTGGCAGTATGCTTGGTAAGCCCTGCGTTATAGATTCTTCTTGTAGTACTTTAAATTCCATTGAAATATTTTCTTAGGAGATAAGATCTTTATAAATTTATGAGAGTTGATAAAAAATACAAATGGGAATCTCTACAATCTTCCCCTAGTTTACAATTTGGGATGGTAGTAGTGTGGCTACAGAAACAGTTATTGGTTAGGAAAGGCATTGAAATAATTGATTTTTGTTGATGTCACAACACGGCCACTTTGCTTGATAGCTAAAGGCCAGCTTCTCATGTGTTCCTAATTCTTAAATGTTTCTGGAGCAGACATAGGAGTAAGAATGCCTGTAATAGGGAATAACTTTGTGTATGTCCGCTAGTTCCTTCAGTATATAACCCCCAAATGCCATAGCACCTTTTCTTTTGAAGCCCACCCTTTTTTCATGCAGTGAAATGTAACTGTGTCAACAAATTTAAAAGTAATTCTCTGTTTTTCATTAAATGCTGTTTAATCCGTAAATAATAAAATGTCAGAAATACAGTTCAAATCTGGTTTTTAAAAAATGTGCAGTTGTGAGTATATAGCTAAAAAGTAAGGATAGAAGTTTTAAAATTATTAAAAATAGGTTAAAAGCAAAATAAAAATTATAGAGCAGAGGCATCAAGGAAGAAAGCTTTAGAATTCTGTTTCAGTGACATGGTATGTTGATCTAAATGTTGATTAGATGTCGTAATGACCCATTGTTCCCCTCATAGTTATTCTTAGAACTTAGTTTTTATAATTAGTTCCTGCGGTAACTGTAAATCAGGAGAAGTGGTCAAATCCCCCAGGCCAGTGATTTTCAACTGCCTAGGGGACATTTGCAAGTGTGTAGAAATGTTTGGGTTGCTATAAAGACTTGGTAGTGGAGAAAGGTATGCCACCTACTTTGCTATGCAAGGGATATTCTGTCTAATGAAAAACCGCCCTGTCCAGTGCCATATCAGCGCCTTTAATTGAGAAACACTGTTTGAGCCACCCTACGTTAGGACAAGGTACATACTTTCATCCATTTTGAGGTAGAGCCACACCTAAATTTCTCCCTCTGAGAATACTCTTCCGTTTGGGTAACTGGCTCCACTTACTACCAGACCCCCTTTTGATCTGGACTGCTGGTTTTCACTACGTACCATATTAGTTTTGTTGCTGTTATTATTTGTAAAGATCTCACATTATCACTGCTGATAATTCAAGTCCAAGTATAAGAGCTGTATGTAGTGTGTTCACATCCCATTACCCAAAGATAACTTGTTAATATTTGATTAATTCCCTTCTAGACATCTCTTTACCTATATCTGCTAATTTGTGAGAATGGGATGATATTACACAAGTCTGATACTCTGAATGGCTATTTTGTATTTGTTCAACAATTGTTGTCTTTCCTGCCTGTGGGTGTTACCTTTTGTGATTCCAAAAAGAACCAAAATCATACTGATTTTGAAGGATATTTAACTTGTTCCTAGTTTTCTTTATTATAAATATTATCAGTATCTGTATACACATAGCTTTGTACTTTAATCTGATTATATCTTTATATAGTTAGCAATGGATTAATGAAAAATAGAGATATCTATATCAATCTTTGTCTACCTATCAGAGGGAGACGACCAGCCCTCAAAAGGAATATTCTAATTAACATTTTATCAAAAATCATGTGTTCCTACATGTTTACCTACACCTTTAGCAATAATATTAGGTACTCTCAAGCCTTGTCAGTTTTTTAAAATTTTGCCAATTACATAAGTGATGTTTTCATTCAAAAACTTTATTTTTTTTTTTAAGATTTTATTTATTTATTTGACAGAGAGACAGCCAGCAAGAGAGGGAACACAAGCAAGGGGAGTGGGAGAGAAGAAGCAGGCTCCCAGCGGAGGAGCCTGATGTGGGGCTCGATCCCAGAACGCTGGGATCACGCCCTGGGCTGAAGGCAGACGCTTAACGACTGAGCCACCCAGGTGCCCCTCATTCAAAACTTTAAATCGTTAGTGAAGTCAAACATTTTCTGATGGGATGATTGGCTTTTTGTATTTCATTAATTATGATATACTCTACTGATGTACTGGTAAATTCTACACAAGAATAGTCTTCAGCGAGTTTCAGTACTTGCCAAAGTCACACATGACTTTAATAGTCAATCCTATAGACCTTTTTCGGTTCTTAGTGAACTGGCAGCACTGCTGACCCTTCTGTCATTCTTGAAGTGTTTTACTTTCTTCTCTTACACGAGACCATTTTGACTTGTATTTCTCTGGATGCCTTTCCTATGGCTCTTGGGTTTCTATACTTACTGCCCCCATGTGTGTACTAAATTATCTGTACACTTTGCATTGATAATCTCACATCTTCATTAACCATCTGTATAATGATGATCAGCAAATTTGTATCTGCAGCCCAGGTTTTGCTCCTTCACTCTACATCCATATATCCGAAAAGGTTGGGCAAAGTGTATGGTAAGACTTAGGAGCACAGCGGGTACAACCCCCAGATAATCTACCAAGGCCAGACCTATGATGTAATGAAGAAAGCCAGCCAGGCACATTCTTTTTACATAAACGCTTTGTTTACTTAGTGAGTATGGGAATTGTCTTCATACCCACAAAAAATTTTTTTTACCTTCTTCCATTGTTCTTAAAACGATAGTCATCTTGGTTTTTCAGTTGTATTCTTTGGAGAGTAGATACAAGAAATATTTTTTCTTTTACTTATATTTTGAGGAAAACAGCAGGCTCACCAAAATTTTAGGAAGAGCAATTAATACTTGATTCCGGTATAAGGAAAAAAAAAATTAATGCAAGCTGTAGCAATTTTATTAATGTGTAACAAATGTTTTGTAAAAGAATTAAGTTTTTAAAACTTACCTCCTAAGAGAAAACACTATAGTTTCAAAATCAGACTTTTCAGTTATGTAACTTCTGTCAGATAGGAGTCATTAGCCCAGAGTTTTTAGAAGATTATCATCTTAATAAAATTTTGTTCCAGGTGGTTGTATTCATTACAGAGGGCTAATTAAATCTTATGCATAAATTAATTGCATGAAAATAGGTTCCTGAAGGAGCTGACTTTTCTAAAAAGTAATTTGCTTATAAAACGGTATGCTGGAGTCTGAACAGGGTTGACTAGGTATAGCACTTTCATCCAAAGATCTGACATCACAATTTAAATCAAGGCAGTTACATAAATGCATAAAAGAAGTGGCTGGTACAGTATATATTCTTCAAATATTTGTTGCACGTATGAAAGGTATTAGTCTAACTTGGTTTGTTCAAACCCCCTACCCTAATTACAATGAAATAGAATCAGAAACAAAAATACCTAGTGTTGATTCTGTTCTTCTAATCAACCAGTGTTTGTAATGGCCATCATTGAAACTTACAGGAGGGCCCTTTGAATGTGCAAATTTGTGTCATAGAAAAACAGACACTCTTCTGTTCTAGTCCATTTTTTCCATGATATTATGTAGGCCAAGGGGAAAAAAGATGAGAGAGAATAAAACACACTCTTTCCTAGTCAATGCAGCTGCCAGGTCATCAAATACAAATAGCAAGGAGTCAGATGTAGACTGTTCAACCCTGCGTGGATAACTGTGTTAGTGGAGGAGGGAATAGTTTCAAAACCTAGTCAAGTAGTAACTACCAAGGTCTGCTACAAGAGCCAAGTCTGGCCAACCTCAGTGTTGGTGAACTGGAGTGCCACAAAATATCATTAAGCCTGAGAAAGTGAACCATGTCCTAATGTCAGACACATCAGGAACTACATTGAGAATAATCCCAGACTTAACAGTGAAAGGATCTTACAGCAATAGGATCCTGGTAGAACATTAATCACACACTATGGTGGTACTGTAAAATGGATCAACCAATTTGCCTTATATTAGAAACATACACAAATATGTAAGAACACGTGTATCTACACATGCTCCCCATCCTGTGAATTTTTATGTGGTTCTAGATTTTTACATCTACTTTTACTGTTCTCCTTGATGTACAGGAATTGATCTGCTCTGCAAATGCTCCTCTCATTTCAGTATTGTCTTAATCGTTGCCTTTCTCTTTTCAGCCCCTGGAGGAACACGCATAGATGATGGTGACAAGACCAAGATGACCAACCACTGTGTGTTTTCAGCAAATGAAGATCATGAAACCATCCGAAATTATGCTCAGGTAGAGCCCCTCATTGAGAGATTGTTGTGTAGGAAGGGAAACCTCTGAACAGGATTTAGGGAAACACTGGGTTCAGAAATTCTACAAGCCACTTTTTTAATAGGAATGTTAGATAGCTCTTAAACATATGAAGAGATACTCAACTGCATTCACAATAAGGCAGTGGGCACTAAAACTTTGCAAAAAGTAGACTTTGTTTTACTTCTCACCTATACAGAACACAGAATCAGCGGCTCACAGATGTGCTCATGGGAGTCTAAATTGGTGCAACCTTCAGGGAGAGCAATTTGGTACTATCTTTGAAAACTAAAACTACACATTCCCTTTGACCCAGCAGTTCCACTTCTAGGACCTCATCCTGCAGATACATTTGCATGCGTGTAGAACGACATAGACAGTGGGAGTTATCAGTGTCGCTTGTAATAGCATCACGGGGTGGAAGCAGCATAGAAGTCTATCGGTAGAGTACTCATTCAAGTTTTCTAATTCATATGAGTTGATTATCATGGGGCTATTAAAAAGAAAGAGACTAGAAGGTATTTGTAATATGTAAAATCTGTAAAGGACTCACATTCAGATTAAATAAAGAATTCCAAGTCAGTAAGAAAAGGACAAACAGCCTATTAGGAAGTGTAGAGGCATTTCAGAGGAGAGGAAATGCATATCCTTTTGCATTCATTAGATTGGTTAAAAAAAAAAAAGAAGTCTTTAGGCCCTAGTGAAAGTCAGGAAGTTGTGGGACTGTAGAATGGAACAGCCTAGCAAACGTGCCCTTGTAAAGCTGAGCATACATGCATCTGACTAGCCGGTTCAGGGTTGGCGTACTCCTGTTCTTTCACTGGCTCTTGAGTCAGTTGTTATTCTCAGCCAGACTAGGAGTGCGAGTCCCAGGACTCGAGTGACTCTGTAAACTGCAAATCAAGTTTGTGGATTTTTTTTTTAATGTGTTTTTATTATATTATGTTAGTCACCATACAGTACATCCCTGGTTTTTGATGTAAAGTTCGATGATTCATTAGTTGCGTATAACACCCAGTGCACCACGCAATACATGCCCTCCTTACTACCCATCACCAGTCTATCCCATTCCCCCACCCCCTGCCCTCTGAAGCCCTCAGTTTGTTTCTCAGAGTCCACAGTCTGTCATGCTTCATTCCCCCTTCTGATTACCCCCCCCTTTCTTTATCCCTTTCTTCCCCTACTGATCTTCCTAGTTCTTATGTTCCATAGATGAGAGAAATCATATGATAATTGTCTTTCTCTGCTTGACTTATTTCACTTAGCATTATCTCCTCCAGTGCCGTCCATGTTGCAGCAAACGTTGAGAATTCGTTCTTTCTGATAGCTGAGTAATATTCCATTGTATATATGGACCACAGCTTCTTAATCCAGTCATCTGTTGAAGGGCGTCTCGGTTCCTTCCACGATTTAGCTATTGTGGACAATGCTGCTATGAACATTGGGGTGCATATGGCCCTTCTCTTCACTACGTCTGTATCTTTGGGGTAAATACCCAGTAGTGCAATGGCTGGGTCATAGGGTAGCTCAATTTTTAACTTTTTAAGGGACCTCCACACTGTTTTCCAGAGTGGCTGCACCAACCTGCATTCCCACCAACAATGTAGGAGGGATCCCCTTTCTCCACATCCTCTCCAGCAATTGCTGTTTCCTGTCTTGTTAATTTTTGCCATTCTAACTGGCGTAAGATGGTATCTCAAGGTGGTTTTGATTTGAATTTCCCTGATGGCTAATGATTTTGAACATTTTTTCATGTGTCTGTTAGCCATTTGTATGTCATCATTGGAAAAGTGTCTGTTCATATCTTCTGCCCATTTTATGATTTGTTTATTTGTTTCTCACGTATTGAGTTTGAGAAGTTCTTTGTAGATCTTGGATACCAGTCTTTTATCTGTAGTGTCATTTGCAAATATATTCTCCCATTCCGTGGGCTGCCTCTTAGTTTTTTTGACTGTTTCCTTGGTTGTGGATTTTAATACCATTTATTCTTGTTCCTTATTGCATTCTGGTTGCCGGCCTGGGTCATTATTCTTTCCTCCTGGGGCAACAGTGTCATTTTTACTCTTGGACTCCATCTTGATCATTTTAGGGGATAAGCATACTAAAAGTTTGAGATGAGAGCTTATGTGGATATAAGAGAAAGGAATTAGATTCAGAAATCATTTTCAGTTATAAAAATAATCAACATTTATAAAATCTCTATTTAAATAAGAAGATTGTATCGGTCTGTTCAGGCTAGAATTTTATTATTCCCAGTTTGGAAGGCCAGGGAAGCAATTTGGTTCCTGGTACAGCCTCTCTTCTGGCTCTTAGAAGGCCGTCAGTCCTGTCAGATTAGGGCCCCCCCTTGTGGCCTCATTTAACCACTTATTAAAGTCTCTACTTGCAAATACAGTCACATTGGAGATTAGGGGTTCAACATATGAATTTAGTAGGAACACAAACATTCAGTCCATAGCAAACATCACTCCACTTAAAAAAACAGCCCAGAATTCCACCAACAGAGTTGCAAGCCCTGCTTGAATGTTCTAACTAGATTGTGAGGGGGCCAGTAATCTTTTATTACTGTTAAGTTATATCAATTATTGTTTGTCTGCCAAAAAACATGTTTGTGTTAGCCTAAGAGTAGAATATCCCTAAAGTCTGCTCTCCTCTCCATCATATCCATGGTCTTTGCAATGATATCTGCAACCCCCTTCATTTCAGTTGTTTTCAATCTCTGCATCTCACAGTTTTAACATTATTGTATTTTCATCAGCTATTTTTGGTTTCTTACCTGTTATACTCTTGACTGAATTTCTTTTATTCTACATGGATGTATTCATCCTTTTTTTATTTTCCTTCTGAGTCATAATAATTCCTTTGAAAGGCTTTCAGTTCTTGTATCACAGAACGCACATATATAACTACAATTTTTTTTTATTATTACTAGAGGTCCGTGTTGTGGTTATGGTGAATTTGTACACCTATTGTCTTTTAAAATTGTTTACATAATATTGAATGGTTCTCTTTTATGTTTAGGTCTTCAATAAACTCATCAGAAGATATAAGTATTTGGAAAAAGCATTTGAGGATGAAATGAAAAAGGTAAAAATTCACATGTAATGCCTTATCTGTTTCATGTAATGAAATGGAAGGGGACAAAAATTTTATATACACAATGATAGTGCAGAAGTACCATGGACATAGTAAGTTTTTAATAAGCGTTTGTTGAATGAATGAGTGTGACAGATCATTAGCTAATAGCTATAGGAAAAAATACATGATTAGCCTGTTCATTCATGTTCATTCATGTTTGATGTAAGACAGCACGCTTTGTTCCATAGGAATAGTTTTATAGCTTCTGATCCCTGACCTTGCAGGGCTTAAATTAAAACTAGAGATTCCAAACATGCAAGAGAAATGATTATATCAAGCAAAGAGTCAAGGTATGGTGATTTAATCAATTAAAGCATGTGAAAGAATATATGGACAATAGCTAATACCCAGCAAAATTCTTTAATTTCCAAAAATACAGTTTAGCAAAGGGGATAAAAGCATTTCTTGGGAGATAATACATGAGTGTCAATCTCAGTGGTGTTTCTCATCTGTAAAATAGCTGCAATAAGATGACATACCTCATGGTTTTGTAGAAATAAATGAGATAACATATAAGGTGGTTAATAGAGTTAAGTGGTCTCTAGTAAGTAGGGAAAGAAATAGTAGCACCTCATTAAAGCAGCCTTCCTTTCAGTAATTGTAGCTTCCCTCTTCCAGTTTCTAACTCTTGTGTGTTTATATATAGCACTCACTACATTAACTCGTTACAGATTTGCATGTTGTTTTATCATTGTTTCCAATTTTAGGTGTCTGCCTAAATTATAAACCAAGGGAATAAAAGAATCATTACATCTACTTTGCCACTTACTTGCTTGCTTCCCTCTATTCAATGTGAATTCAAACCAAGAAAAGGAGAGGGAGGGGGATCCACACATAGTGGAAGATTTCAACAGTAAAATCTTTCAACAATGAAGGGTAGCCACTTGAATTGACGAGGGAGAATGTCCACGATAAATTGGAGAAGGTGCAGAGCAGCCGTTTGGTAGTTTAACCTTGGGCAAATTACTTAATTTCTGTGTGCCTTAGTTTACTTTTCGGTGAAATGAGGATCAAGGCTTTTGTGGGTATTAACACACAGAAAGTATTCAGAAAAATAGCTGGTACCCTTGACAAGATTTCGCTGTTATGAATGTATAATTCAGTTAAAAACAATACATGTTTATAAATATAGTTGTAATATGTAGACCTATGTAAGTGCATTTAAAAATCTGGAAGGACACCCATCAAGCAGCTAATAATGTTAATTCTAAGGAAGCAGAATTAGATCACATTTTCATATTATTCTGTAGTGGTAGATTTTATTCTTGCTATTGTGTATTAAAACTTTTTTAAATAGGAAAAAAGTTAAAAAAGTTAAAACTTTTTTAAATAGGAAAAAAGTTAAATGGGAAAAAAATGTGATCCATTACATTGCTAGGTACCTACAAAATAACAAGCACTTGATTGAATAAAGGAATGGAAATAATGGGGGGAAATTATATAAAGCATTTAAATAAGCATTTTACCACTTTCGTCTAATAATACCATTCATGTTTTTACTGCTCTTAGTTGATTTGCACCTTGAAAACTTCCTTAGCTATTATATTCATGTGATGAATATGCTTTCAAGAACTATTTATTTTTTTCACAGTATATCCATTTTTTTAGGGAATGTTCTGGAATACATGCAGCATCTGGTTTTAACATTGACTAATATAATTGATCAATGTGAATATTAATTTAAAAAATCTAACTTTTGGGGCGCCTGGGTGGCACAGCAGTTAAGCGTCTGCCAGGATAGTAAATTAATATTGCCCTATGCACTGTGCAGAGTTAATGGCATTTTGTTGGTGCAAAGTAACGAAAAAGTCAGCAAGGCCCCAAGAGTGATAGTGAGTCCTGGGGATCTTGGTAACCTGCCCAAGGACTATGAAACAGAGAAGATAGTCGTGGAATAGAGTCAAAGCACTAGGTGGGGGAGTCTTAGGAAAGAGGAAGGCATTGCATATGACTGAAGACTCAGAATTAAAAATGGGAAGTGGGGTATAATTCCCTTTGCTTTGGTTTTCCTTTAGCCATTCTGGGGTTGCTACTTTTTCAGTTACCCCTTCAAAATTGCTCTTTCCCACTCACATCAGAGGCCTTTTCTCCATTAAGAACTTGGGTCAGATCCTCCATTACCTCATCGCCAGGGCTGGTAAAGCTGCATGATCCAAGAAATACCGAGTTTGAGTCTTGTTATTTTTACAGGAGCATCAAGAACTTAGAAAACCCCTTTCTCACTCAACAGTCTTGTTTTAAAGAATATTACATGCTCTGAATTCAGAAAAATACATGCTGGGGCGCCTGGGTGGCACAGCGGTTAAGCGTCTGCCTTCGGCTCACGGCGTGATCCCGGCGTTATGGGATCGAGCCCCACATCAGGCTCCTCCACTGGGAGCCTGCTTCTTCCTCTCCCACTCCCCCTGCTTGTGTTCCCTCTCTCGCTGGCTGTCTCGATCTCTGTCAAATAAATAAATAAAATCTTTAAAAAAAAAAAAAAGAAAAGAAAAATACATGCTGATGTCAAAGCTCATTGACTTTTTCTTGTTTTTTGTTCATTGTGCTGTAACAAACCCAAAGAAATTGGGTAGATGTAATGGGGAGACAAAAATTTCGTGGCACCCCAAAAAAATGAAAAATGTGAAGGACAATAATATATTTCAGTAAATGTTACGCTTGTTATGTAAAACTTACCCTTTGTCCTGTACAAAGTCAAATGTAAATTTTTTATGTAACCTATTCACACTGTTCTCCACGTATCTCCTTTTGTTCCCGTGGATGTTATCTGTAGCTACGTGTAGGTAAACTTGGAAGAAAGGAACCATGCCTGAGAAAGTCTCTCTCCTTAGCACCCAGTTTCGAAGTGAAAAACATATGTGTTTCTAATGAATAATAGCTATGCTCTGCATATGACCAACTAGTTCTTCGCCATGTAGCCATGCATGTATATTGTTTGTTGTTTTCCTACTTTAGTCCTTTGCTTTATAGACATGGTTTCTTTTGTTTGACCCACAGCTTCTCCTCTTCCTTAAAGCCTTTTCCGAAACAGAGCAGACAAAGTTGGCAATGCTGTCGGGGATCCTGCTGGGCAATGGCACCCTTCCCGCCAGCATCCTCACCAGTCTGTTCACCGACAGCTTAGTCAAAGAAGGTAATTACTCTCATGTTTTCTTACCTGGCAGGGGTAAAAAGTAAAGCCACACATGGTTAGAAAAACACCAGCAACCTTTTCTTACTGTGTTCTGCTACCCACCCATCCTCCGTGTAAAAGAATTTGTGTTTCTCTTTAAACAATAAAAATTGTACATGTTTATTGCAGGGAATTGGAAGAAAGAATATGCACACTTGTACAAAGACAAAAAATAATAAACTGAAATTTGGGGTGTAGGACTTAATGCCTCGGTCAAATACCCTGAAGTTGATGTAGTCTAAGCTATTTCTCTCAATTTAGTTGCTACTGGCATATCTTGCTGAGAAAATGTTTCATTGTGCTTTGTGGAACATTTAACCTTTTTGCCCTCAGACACAAAATGCCACCATGTAGCACCCACCTCTATTTAGTATAACGAAAAAAAGCCCCTTCATGTTCTCAAATGCCCCTCCCCCCGCCCCCCACCAATGTTATTTCCCTGGTTAGGACCATTCTTCTGAACCGTTACTTCTCAAAATTTTGTGCTCAGATGTTCATTTTGATCACATTTTAAGATATTCATTATCTCAGTTTTAGAAAGAAAGTCCAGATGGTTGCATCAAAGTCTTGCTTTAATTTTAAGACATTAAGAGTTTGAGAGGCGTGTATACAATCACTTGGTTATAGAATACAAGAAGAGTGGGCTCTTGGAGGAGGATAATGATATTCGAGTTATAATGCAACACAAAACAAAGAGTTATTTTTTTTTCTTAAAAATAAAAGAGCTTTTGTGAAAACATCTGTTTCTTCTTAGAACTTAGTTTTTCTCCTACAAATGTCGAAGTCCCAGCCTCGTTCATGCCTCCAGTGAAATGGATTATAGTTTTCTTGTAGCTGAAAAAAGAATAGTGAATTGAGAGTCAAGCAATGTTATTTAGAGATTTTCTATAGTTTTTGACTTAACATAGCTTAGATTTATGACAGTTCAGATTCTGTGATTGTTATTACTGTGTTGTTAATATTATGACATTGTTAAGTGTTTTCCTGAAGAGGAATTGGTGATACTTCATGTCTTATTTATGTGGTGAGCCATTTTACACTGAGATAAAACAAGGTAAAATGTAAATGGTAAATGTTACTTCTATTAGATTATCCTAACCTTCATAACAGAAAATAATTGTCTTTCTGTATTAAAATCCTATGTGATATCTACAAGTTCTTTGCAATGTATCAGAAATTATTAGATAGATGGACAGTGATCAAGCATAAAATATTAACAGGTATAAATTTAGATAGTAGGTATATGAGCGTTACAGTTTAATTTATTCAATTTTTCTGTATATTTGAAATTTTTTATATTGAAATTTGAGGAAAGGGGAAGAAGAAAAATAAATTTCCTACGAAAGTGACATAGTGTTTGTGTCATATAGCTTTTTCTTATACTCCACCATCTTTAGAAACTAGAGGCTCAAACTTTTGCTTCCTAAATGGGAGCATATTGATAAATTACACTTTTTTCCCCAACCCCACACCCAACAAATAGCTAAGGAGGATAGGATTATCCCACTTGGGGAAAATCTTGAGTGCAGAGAAATTTCCCAGATTTTCCAACAAGAATGACTGTCAACGCAAAGTGATAGGTTTAAGCCAAGATTTGGAGTCCTAATTTAAAACATTACTTTATTTCTAGTGAAATACAGATTATACCACATTTTAATTTTTATTTTGATTTAATGACATAAGTATATACTAAATTTTACACTGACTAGGTGAACTAAGTTTTAAAAATTCATGTCAACAAATACAAAATTCTCCAGCTTATAGCACCTGTTTTATTGTCCTAGGGTTTTTTTTTTTCTTTTTTGACTAGTTCCTCTGCTTATTCAAATGAAGAAAATTGGACGAAGTTGGTGTTTGTATAAATGATATGTCAGTTGGATGCTTTTACTTGCAACTAATTTGAAGACAAGACTCAAATTGCTGTATAAGAACATGTGTTGGCATCCAAGAGCATTTATTTCTTATGTAACAAAAAAATATAAAAATCGGGTATACTTCAAGGTGAAACAACAACGTCATCCAGGTCTTGGTTATTTTCTCTCATTATTTCTCACTAGCATTCATAGCATCAACTTCACTCCAAGGATGATTTCTCTGGTCGTTGTAAGATGTCTGCTGGTACAGTTACGGCACCTGCTTTCTTGTTCATATTCAGTCAAAGAGTAATTCTCAGTGTAGGATAATTTATCTTACCTTCAGCTGATTGGCTGCCATACACCACATGACCAGTTTTGGCCCCCAGTAGCAGTTGCCATGGAGATGCCTTGGGCAGATGGGCTTCTGGTGAGGTCTCTACACTAATCATTGCAGAAGGAGGTGGTACCAGGACTTAGACTAGAAGTCACCTGGCCTAAGCAAAATTGGAATTCACTAAGGAAAGAGGAAAAGGGAATAGAGCTTTTTAGACCAATAATAGTGAAGCCTTCAATTGAGAAAAATCAGTTTAATATTTCAACTACATTTTAACTCTTCATTAAGTAAATGTAACATGACTTGGAAATTTGAGGTGTTCACAGGAGAACTATCTACTAGCAATAATTACTTATATTTGGAAATAAATCCTAATGTCAGTATGGGTATGTAATTGAGTGGTTTTCTGATTAACATAGCTTTTTTAGTCATATCTTTAAAAATATCAAGAAAAAAGTTCAATTTGAAACAACATCAATATTTTTAAAGCTTAACTCATGAGTGTTTTCAAATGCTTTTTACAAGTAAAGTTGTAAGGTAAATATTGTACTTTCTTGTATAGCTTTATTTATATCTGTCACTGTCAATGGTTTTTAAGGGGTATCTGTTATCGGCAAGTTAGTTGAGTTGTTGCCATGTCATTTTTACGTCTGAGACATTTGTTCGTTGTACCTCAGGATCATTGTTGTGCACATGAAATATTGGTGAGCCACAGGGTGAAGTAGAGACAAAAAACACTGGAACATATTGAGCTTCGAATGTGTTTTAAATCAAAGTAAAAATAAATAAAGTTACAATTTTACCCAGTTGGAGTTAGGGAGACCCACTTTGCAAAATAGTTTGACTCTTTTTCCTTTTCATGAAAATGTTCTCTTTTGAGTAATGAAAATAGAACTGTGCCTAAAGAAGAGAATAGTACTGTACCTAGAGAGCTATCTGTTTTACTGCTACCAGATGAAGTCTTGCAGCAGTTTACTCATTTCAGGAAACCTGGTGGGCAGGGTGGCCTTGTCCATCATCGCAAGTGGTTTTGCTTATGAAAGGAATGAAACTCACTTTTTTCTTTCCTTTTTTTTTTTTTTTAACAGGCATTGCAGCCTCATTTGCTGTCAAGCTTTTTAAAGCATGGATGGCAGAAAAAGATGCCAACTCTGTTACCTCTTCTTTGAGAAAAGCCAACTTAGACAAGAGGCTGCTTGTAAGTGCTGTCTAGACAAGGGTTGTATGCTTGATGCTTCGGTTGTGGCTTTGATGAGGTGTGACTGAAATGCTTGGGTCTGTGTTAAATTGGAACATGGCTCCTTTTATTTCTGTATATTCGGCAGATTGGAATGAATTCCATCTTAATCTTTATAAATAAATGAAATAATAAAATGAAAGAGTCATAGGGACTACTGAGACTTTCAAATTTGGTCGTTTGTGGAGATTGAGTTAACATTTATCAGAATTAACACTTTATTTTATAACTAGTAACTCTATAGATTTAAAGTTGTAATATTAAAAAGTCCCATCACTCCCACCTAATTAAACATTTATGTGTTAGTTTAGAAATGGATGACACTGATCTCATGTAGTTGTTAATTTGTTAACAAAATAAAGAGTTTAAACAGGATTCCTTGTTTATACCAAAATACCTTGGAAATACTTAGGTATTTAAGAAAGCAGATAAGTTTATTGTGGTTGATTTGAAGCTCCTATGATCACAGTTGTTTGATTATATTTTTATTTCTCTATCTTTATGTTTTTCCCCCCCAAAAAAGCAAGAGAAATATTTTGTTCTTATATTTCTATCTGCTCCCTACAATTTCCTTCTGCTGGAAGCAATAGCTATGCAGATGACAGAGATTTCTCCAAGTGACAGTGCTTTTACAAACTAGGACAAAGTCTAAAACTGAAAGACACCCTTGCCATCTTCTCTTCACCTGGTCTCTCTGTTTTTCACTTCCAAGGTGTTCCAGTGTGCACGGGTATCTGTCAGTCCGTAGGGTAATTCTAAACGTGGGCTCTTCCCCTCAGGAAACCCAAGAAAAATTTAACTGTAAATGCTTTTACTTTCAATCACTTAAAATTCCTTTGTCTCTTGAAGTTTACCTTATAATAGCCCTTTTGGGGTCTTTAAAGTCTTCAGAATACAATGAAGAAGAAAAAAGGTGTAGAATCTCGTTAATTTCTGCCACTGATAATAATTTTGTTTGAGTGCCTATTCTGTGCCAGCGTGGTCCTAGAAGCTGAAGAGGCAGGGGAGAACAGGATAAAAAGGTTCCCTGCCTTCAAGAACCCACTTTCTCGTGGACTTAGGGTAGATCCTTGTATACCGAAGGAGAAATCGTAAGTGACTAGGTGGGCTTAGCAGGGTGGAAGTTCATGTGAAGGCAACATATTCTTGTCCCTGAGTCTACAGATCAGCTGTATCTGGGCCAGGTCCCCCTGTGATCCATACACCTTTTCATTCTGAGCCCCAGCCTGCAGGAGCACCTGCCATGTGGGCCAAGGCAAAGGACAGGAACACAGGAGACAGAAGTGAATCACTGCAGTGCAGTAAAAGCTCATCTCCTACTGGCCAAAAGAAGTCAGAGTGAAGCCTGGCCCGGGGGGGGGGGGGGTGGTCATTTTATCCTAGCCTGCGGGTTCCACTTCTGGGGACGGACACAGCGAGGAGGGGCTTCTTGAAATACTTATTTAAAAGAGAGGGGGCAAATGATTGGGAACAAATATACCACCCATTACAACTTGCCTCGGAAGCCTCAGTTATTTCTTAAGGCATGGTTCCTTAAAGATGCCAATAAGGCAGAGCTTGGTTAACTTAATTAGGTCATTTCATATTTTTTTTTAAATGTCTTTCCTTTTTTGAAAAATATATCATTTAACTGCTCCTACTAGGTTTCAGTGTCTGCATATATTTTGGGGTTTTAGAAGCACAGGTAGAAGTTTCTACCGGAAACGCTGTAAGCTCAGTGAGGATAGGGCAATCGTCTGTGGACCCTGCTGCCTGATATTTGCTGTAAATGAGTGAGGAACTAGAGGGCCAGTTTCACCATCAAGGAGGAAATTTTTATTTCCTCAGCACAACAAAATTCTCTCTGACTATACTAGTAGATTTTAGGGAAAAAAGCATATCTCAGAGTTTAGCGGTTACCCACTTCTGTAATACAGAAGCAAGAAAAATTTATAGCAACTCTGAAAAGAGGAGTTGGAAGAGAATAGACTGAATCAACCGTTAAAATAGGTAGCTTAATAAAAAGTTAAAAGCACTGTAAGGGAAAATTAACTGAGGAAGCTCTAAGGAGTGTCAGAGAAGGATGCAGTTTTCAGTGGTGGGGGAAGGACTCTCTGACAAGGTAATATTTGTGTAAACACTTGAAGGAGGTGAGGAGTGAGCTATCTCGATATCTCCACGAAGAGTTTTCTGGGCAAAGGAACAGAATGCAGAGGCTTTGGGGCATGGCGTGCTGGGGACAGAAAAGGGGAGAGTGTTTGGTTAAGAGCGACAATGTAGATCAGCTCGGTGACGTGGCAGGTCCCCTATCATCTAATAACTTTGGCTTTTATTCTGAGTCAGGGGAAAAGCTTTTGGGAAATTCTCGGCAGAATTGTGCATCATGTGTTTAGGGTAAACGGGATCACTTCGGGTTTGCATTGGGAATAGACTCAGAAGCCAGAGCAGAGGCAGGGAGACCTTAATCTGATGGATGTTTGTACCTGGATAGGATTTTTCTAACAAACACAAACCATTTTCCAAGCCAGTAAATGTCATGATAGGATTTAGACTGACTTGACTTCAGTTTAATCTGAATAATAATCTTCAATGTATTATATCATTTATAAGCACTTCGGATATCGTTCATAAATAAGCCACCAGTAATATGTTTGATGATGTATTTCTCTGAACGTAACTTCAGATCAAACTTTGCAGTCCCATTCTTCCTAAATTGAATATCGAATGCCGGCGTGGAGTAACGGAATAATTATCGGCCATGGGTGTACTCCGTTATGTCCTTAAATATATATGGCTGCATAATTTGGGTCAAGCTACTTAGCCTTGTTGAGACTTAATTCATCCTCTCTAAAAATTTTTACTTTACGTAATTTTGAGGAAAATGCCCACCACATTTTGGTTCATAGAAGAAACTCAAATTTGTTCCCTGCATCCCAAATTTGGAAGACCTCTCGAATGGGAGAACAGATGTTGTGGCAGAATTTCAGTCTGATGTGAAATGTTTGCTTTAACATGAGTGTGTATTTAATAGCTGCTCCCACCAACTGTTCTGACATTTTGAAACTTAATAACTCAAGAAGGGAAGTTTTGGGGTGATGATCTAGAGAATATTGAAATTTGAGTCCTGTCATAGAAGGCTTTGGCTCTGTCCCTGTACGTGTTGCAGACCTATTACAGATTTTTCTACTGAGATTTTTACTGGAGCCATATAGCCATTGGCCATACATGTGCAAATCGAACCACCATAAAAGTTTGGATCTATTTTTTTAGACTGCAGCAGTCTGAAAAATGTGAGAGCTTTGAAAACTGTCTTAATATCTTGGTTGGGTGTTGAAGTCACACAGGATTAGAACATGACTAAGTGTTACTGAGACTCCGCCAAGCTGTGTAAGGTGAAATGGAAATGAGGTAAAAATATGCAAGCAGCCGTGGTGTATTGCTCTCTTCAAAAATTTCCAGCGGAATTATGTAATGAGCCGAAGAGTTTGGTAGGGTGGGTTTAGATTAGATCTTGCTGTGACTTAATTTAGAGCCACCGTCATTAACAGATATGACAAAAATTCTCTTTAGCTCCAAGCTAGTATTAGAATAACAGCAGCATTTTCTCCATGTGAAAAGGTTCTTGAGAGAACAGTCAATGTTTTTGCAATGTTATCTCAAATCATCTCAGTGTTATTAAAACTGACTTTCGTCTATTAACCCATAAGTTGTTATTTGCATTTAATTTAGCAAGTTTTGTGTTCATACATGCTACACTCTGATTAACATGAAAGAAAAAGTAAATAACGGTTCAAAATGGATGAAGCTGGTTTATGTAAGTTGCTTGGCATTTTTTTCACTTTCTCTGTAAAACTGCCTAATTTTAGAAGGTGCTTCGCAAATGCTCAAGAAATAGACCCAAGATTTATTCTTTCGACAGTCGTTCTCTGTTCTTGTGTTCCAAATGTGAGATATTCTAAGCGCTGTTTTAATATGAAGATCTTGTCCATTATGCTTGCTGACATTTGGATAGTTTTCTGTGTAACAGTCTTTTTCCTTTTGTCTTTCAGGAGCTGTTTCCGGTTAACAGGCAAAGCGTGGATCATTTTGCTAAATACTTTACCGACGCAGGCCTGAAGGAGCTTTCTGACTTCCTCCGCGTCCAGCAGTCCCTGGGCACCAGGAAGGAACTGCAGAAGGAGCTGCAGGAGCGTCTTTCTCAGGAATGCCCAATCAAGGAGGTGGGAAACCATCCGCTCCTATCACTGCAGAACCCGTGCGTGAGAGGAATAGCGTTGTGTAGCAAAGCTCGAGCTTCCTCAAGGACACCTCCCTTCGTCCACTTCTGTGAACTTCGTGTACTCATCTGTACCATCTAAACTAGCTCAGTGTCAGAGTTTTGACTCGAATCCCCTAGCATGCTCCAGAAATTAATGGTGATTTCCACACAAGTGATTTGTTTTATCAGGCTACCGTAACGAGCCAAATAGTTGATCTGCCAGATAGAGTTGCCATCCACTATCAGTATATGCCATTATAGGTCATTTTTCCATTTCATTGCAGATAATACAATATGGTTAAATATATGGTTAGTGTTTGAAGTCAACACTGGGTGTTTCATGGATCACTGGGTATGAATGTGGAGTCTTTTCTTTTCTTTTTTTAATTTTAAGACAAAAAATTTTGATGGTTTTTGCATTCGTATCATGGGAAAAGACTGGTTGGGCCAGTGGCTTGTTGCATCGCGCTCACAGCAGCTGGGTATGCCTATAAATGTAAATACTACATTTCTTTTATGACAGTAGTTCATACAGCTATGACTGTATCTTTTAAATTAAAAAAAAAAAAAACTTTAACAAATTTTACATGAAAATCCAAAATTAAATGAAGTCCTTTCCTTTTGCCATTTGCTTCCAAGTGCCAAACCCTTAGCACTCTGCGTGCTCTAAGCCCCACATGGCACCTTATGTGGTTTGACTGGAGAATTCCAGACCGATGCTATCCAGCAGATGGAGGTGTTGGGACAAAAAATATTTCTAAGTCTCATGGCAGTAAGGTTGGCAATATATTGAGTAACATTTCTCTAAGCAAGAACTTGAACATGATTTTCCATGGAGAAAAAAATAAAAAGAAAAACCAAAAAATGCTGTGATGGTTCTGGATGCAAAGATGTCACCTGTCTTTGCAGTGTTTTTCAGCCAGCTCAGGCACTGGGACTTCCCAGTTCCTTCTATTAAAGGTCACTTAACCGGTTCCTGACCCTCTGCATCCCAGGCCAGGGGGAAAGAAAACAATGTCTTTTCACTAAAGAGGGGGTAGTGGGGAAGAATTGTGCTAGTCACAGAGTAATAGTATACTTGACGTGGATTATGGTGTTTAATCACTTTTGAGGACCTAACCTGTCTTTGTGATTGTATTTCAAAAGGAAAAAAAATTTTTCCAAACAAGTTTGATATGAAATACATTAGGCTGGTCAGACCTTTTATTCCGTGCCATCAGATTTGAGGATAAATTTGCATATTTAAGCATGACGTCAGGGGGGAAATCACCTGTCCAGAGCTGCTGCTTTGATATGTATCCTATTTAAAAGATTGCCTTTGCACTTTACAGTTTATTCACATGGGGAATGAGGGTCATCAAAAGTAAGCATTAAGGAATAATATTGTGGTGAATGGACTTGTGTAAACCCAAGCCATTATTCATTATGGGGTTTAAAGTTGAGAGTCGGAGATAAAGATTCCCAGCTCCGTTGCCTTCTTTAAACCCCGGAGAATCAAACCAGCTCAAGTAATCAGCTCTGCTGGACCCAGAGGGGTTGCTGCAGATAAAAGAATTACCTCCTAAGAAACAGAGTTTCCCTCTTACTTCCTGTCCCCAGCAGCTCCTGGCCAGAGCCAAACCTATTAATTTTTAGACTAAAAATAAATGTGCTTTGAGAACAAATCATTCTGTTTTTCCTCCCACTTGTAATCTGAGAATACGTACTGGGAAAGGAGGGACTGAGCCAAATATTCATCCAACCAGAGCCTTCTACTAACCAGGCACAGTGAGAGGGAAACGCCCAGCTGCCTGTTACTCTCTGACCCCTTTCTCCATGAAATGTAGGTGGTGCTCTATGTTAAAGAAGAAATGAAGAGGAATGATCTTCCGGAGACAGCAGTGATTGGACTTCTGTGGACCTGTATAATGAACGCCGTTGAATGGAACAAGAAGGAAGAACTGGTTGCAGAGCAAGCCCTTAAGCACCTGAAGGTACAAAGTCAACAGGGAACAGTCTTGGCTGTGGACCAGTTGCAGCTCTTAACCGTATGCATGACACGGGTGTTCTCACTGCAGTTCACCCGGGGTTAGGCCAAAGATTTCCTGGTTTTTGTGATTTGTTGTTGTTGTTGTTTTCAAATTCGCCACTACCTAAAATGTCTCAGATGTGAGGGCCTGTGAAATATATTGAAGGGTAAGTTCTTACTAAATACAATGTTGAGTGCACTTGGGTGGCTCAGTCAGTGAAGCGTCTGCCTTCAGCTCAGGTCATGATCTCAGGGTCCTGGGGTCGAGTCCCGTGTCAGGCTCCATGTTCAGCAGGGAATCTGCTTCTCCCTCTCTGTCTGCCCTTCCCCTGCTCATAGCCTCTCTCTCAAATCAATTAAAACATCTTTAAAAAAAATAAACACAATGTCAGACAATTCACAGACTAATCGTATATTCAGTATTTAAAGTTAAAAAGAAGTATGGTCTAACTTGGTTTTTTTTCTTTCTACATGGCAAAAATTCTTGGTAATATTTTTGTTTAAGTAGACTACAGATTGGTATTAGAATCTGAGTGGTGGAAGAAATCAACTCATTGTGTAAATTGCATTTTTTTGTGCATGGATACATGTTTTTGCTTTTAAGTGTCTTCTCCCTATAAAACTGTATGAAGATGAGTGAAAGACTTAGATCCTTCCTACAGAGTTTACATTTGAACTGGTAAGTCAAAGACTACCTAGTAGAAACTAGGCAGACTGTAAATTAAAGGTAACTCTCGGTGTTCAGAAGAGAGCAGTGATGGGAGACGCCTAGGCGACCCAGTTGGTTAAGCGTTTGCCTTTGGCTCAAGTCATGATCCCAGGGTCCTGGGATCGAGTTCCGCATCGGGCTCCTTGCTCGGCGGGGAGCCTGCTTCTCCCTCTGCCTAATGCTCCCCCTGCTTGTGTGTGCTCTCTCTCTCTCTCTGTGACAAATAAATAAAATCTTTAAAAAACCCAAAAAACAAAAACAGTAGTGAGTACAATCTGCAGATTAAGTAGATCTGGGAGGGCTTCTTGGAGGAGATTTGTGTTGAACTGAGTTAAGTCTTAAGAGAAAACAGTGGCTATACATCAGTGACTAAAAACAAAGGACAATTAGGACAAAGAGGGAAAGGGAGAAGCAGACTCCCCCACTGAGCAGGGAGCCCACTGTGGGGCTCAATCCCAGGACTCTGGGATCATGACCCAAGCTGAAGGCAGACGCTTAACCAACTGAGCCACCCAGACCCCCTTTACCTTCTTTTCATAGTGCCCATTAGACAGACGTAGTAACATCACCTTTAATAAAGTCGGAATTTCATATTTGTTCTCTTCTTTTAGTGGGTACAGTGAGAGAAATCTGATAAGATGCTAGGATAAAAAATTAATTTTGATTGGACACAATGTTATGATAATAATAAGATAGTCCTAAAAGTGAATGCTTTCTAAGCACGTCTCCAGATTTCTGCTGTGATTCAAGTATTGTTGGCCCTGTACCTCCCATGAAAATTAATGGTTGGTTTTACTCCCCACTTCTGTTCCAGCAATACGCTCCACTGCTGGCTGTGTTCAGCTCCCAAGGCCAGTCAGAGCTGATCCTCCTCCAGAAGGTTCAAGAATATTGTTACGACAACATCCATTTCATGAAAGCTTTTCAGAAGATCGTGGTTCTCTTTTATAAAGGTATCTCTCCATGTGCCTCTACCACTATGTTTCCATGGTGTATTGAAGTTCTTTAAGGCCCAGCGCAGGGGGTAAGGCAGAGGGGGACGTTGGAGTTCATGCTAATTTTTGCAAGTTTTAGTGAGGCAGCCATATTATGTGAAGAGAGAAAGTGCAAATACCATATATGCATGATTAGGCCCCTGGGCACGTTGCCGGAAGACTGGCGATAAACCGGTTATTATTTTCAATGGGGAAGGATGGTGAAAAAGACTGTAATAACAAAAAGTAATTAGGTCTGCTTTTGAATTGTAAGGATTAGCTCTAATAACAATGACTACCAAAGGCTGCCTGTAGTATATTCAGACCTCAGGTGCTATAAAGCTGACTAAAGTTACTGAAATAATTAGCTTTTTACTTTGTATTTTAATTATTTGGCCCAACCATTCTCCTGTTTTTCAAGGAAATGACTATTTTTAGATTTTTCACTTTACTGTCTTTTCATTGTATTTGTAAGGATTAGGTTGTCATGACAACTGGCACTGCCTTTAAAAAGTGAATGCTATTAGAGTTTTAACTGATCTCGATCTCTATACCTGTAGTATATAAAAAATGATCCTCGAATATTCTTTGGTCTGAGTTCATGCAGTTTTATTGGGGAAGGAGCACTGAAGAAATGATACATTTTGAACATTATAAAATGCTTATTAGAAGGTACTGCAATCTTAAATGGCAATTTAATATTTTTTTAAAAAGTACAAATTAACATCAACCAAATGTTTCTTTTCTTTTTGATGTGTTCTTAAATTTATCTATTTTGAATGATAATTTGGGCATGTGGAGTGTAAAAATTTTTACATTATTGATTAACAGCTATTTTTAAAATGTTCGAGCATCTCACAGTTTTAATTGGCTATCCAGATTCTTCAGATGCATAGACCTTGCCCACAGGTGTTTGGGTGATACTTTACTCTCTCAGCCTCAAAGTATTGAGCACAGTTTTTGTATCAGTAGGTGAGCGTGCTGACTGCCAAGTCCCATTTGAAGTTTAGTAATTGGTGTTTTTCTCTGGCCAGATCCAAATGAGGTCCTCTTGGACATGGTCATGAGATAGCAACGTCCTAAAACTAGGGCTTAAAGGACGCCCAACGTGACCCATCAGAACCAAATCTGCAGGTCATATTGCCAACCCACTTGTGGTACCCAGCAGCCAAGAAGGAGGAGCCAAGCCCGCCCAGCCCGTGGCCATTCTGTCCACAGCAGCCATAGCTGACGCCATTGTAAACTGGTAGAGAGACTGTGAGACAGGTTTCACGTGTGCTTCGTGAGTGGCCAGTATTTTCCCCTACAGAAAAGCAAACTGTTATAAACTAGTAGCCTAAGCACACAATTTACTTTGTCACTTAATAGCTAACCCAACCAAACAGTGTCTCTAACCAGATCTTTTTGTAACTGAAATATACTTGTTTCAGCCTCATCGGCAGGAGCACCTCATTTTACTATTGAACTTACTTCACTCACACACACCCACTTTTTGTCGGTAATGGCATCTATTAAAATCCTTTTTCACATTTCTCATTTTAACCATTAATGTCAATGTCCTTCCCCATTGTGCTCCTTACAATAACTACTGACAACAGAACTGGTTGCTTTGAGTTATTTCCTATTCTTCAGCCCCAAATGCTGAAGAACGGTGACCTAATTGGAAAATCACTAAGAAGTGGGTACCGAGAAGAAGCATTAGCTCCTCCCTAAGCCATTGATTAACTAGTTGGTCAATTGTTAAATAATCAAAAGTCAGTCAGGTCTGTGGAAAGTATGAGCAGACCCAAGGGAACACAGGAAGGTGTCAACATCTCAGTCTTATCCTGGCTTAGTTATTTTTGTAAATGAAATCAGGAAACTGTAAAATGGAAACTGAAAATACATCACTGAGAAGTGAAAACTAAATGTTATTTTCCAGGTAATTTCATAATTTCCCATAAAATTATACATATAGTCTGTTTTTCTGAATGAAATAATTACATTTTTTTTTTCTCTTGGAAACATGGAATCCTGAGGAATGATTTTCCATCCTACTATTAAAAGAGTTTCTGTGTTTACCTTCTTACCTTTTTTGGATAGTAGTTTTTTCTTTGACCTAATTTTATCTAACAAACACCTGTGCAACAAGAGATGTACGTTTTTTGTTTTTACAACGACTTGTATGTTCTCTTTTTTTTTTAAGATTATATTTATTTATGAGAGAAAACACGAGAGAGCACAAGCAGGGGGAGCAGCAGGCAGAGGGAGGGGGAGAAGCAGGTTCCCACTGAGCAAGAAGCCCAATGCGGGACTTGATCCCAGGACCGTGGGATCATGACCTGAGCTGAAGGCAGACACTTAACCACCTGAGCCACCCAGGCGCCCCGGACTTGGATGTTCTTGTTCTGTATTTTATCTGCCTAGAAAGGGGTGACGAACAGTGTGTGTGTGTTAACGCACCCTCTTCCCAGTGCTACTGCGTAGGTGAATCACCCGAGAGCTTGTTAAAACACAGATTTCCCTGGGATTCTGGTTCAGAAGGTCCAGGGTTGGGCGCGCAGATTTGCGTTTTAACAGATTTCCAGATGATGCCGTGACTGTTGGTCAGGACCAGTGGTCGAAAGGGTTATTGAATGCCAAAGTGACAAATTCTGTGAACTATGGTAACATATTCCAAGATTATACTTCTCATTAATTCCATGTACACATACACATTCAACAAATATCAAATAGTATCTTGTTTGCTTCTTTTACATTATGTAGTGATGTGGATTCCTTTATTTTATTGTAAGGAACATTTTGTTTTTAAGCAGGTTTTTAAAAATGTAATAGAAATAATTTTTCCTTTCCCATTTTAATCTCTCTCTGTTTGTTATGTACACACAGCGTCCCTGTATATCTAGAACTTGAGGATAACAGAAACTTGGGGATATGATGCCTCCTGTCTCCTTGACAAACCTAATTATTTTAAATGAATGCCATTATCAAAAGATTTTTTTAAACATGTAAATAACAAGGGGATGGAAGTGAATAAAGTATAAATAATAGTGCTTTTCAGGAATGAAAGAAAAAAGTGGAGATTGATATTTTAGTGAAGATTCACTTTCTGTATTAAAATCTAGATTTTATATTTCTATGCAATAGGAAAAATAGTAAGTCATCACTAATTTTCAGACATCACGTTATTTGCTTCTTAAAATAATTTCTCTTCCTTTCTTCCTAAAGCTAAGTACCATATTCTCAACATGCAGATCTGAAAAATACAAAACTCTTTTCTCGAGTACTATCAGTACAATTATGGGTTGTATTGTTTGCAGATATTTCTTAGGTTAAGTTCTGTTCCTCGTGCATATTTTTCTGAAAGAAACTTTGTTTTCTCATCCTAAAAAAACATGAGTAGCCCTCTCACCATATATTCTCAGCATTCTTAAGGTAAATTATTTTTGACTTATGTCCCTGTGTGACATCCCTAAAATAATGAGTTTCTTAAGTTCCCAGTGCACATGGTTTTGGGTTTTTTTTTAAATATATTTTTTAAAGATTTATGTATGTATGTATTTGTTTTAGAGAGAGAGGGTGTGCATGCGTACAAGTACACTAGCGGCGGGAGGGCGGACGGAGAGGGGGAATCTTAGGCCGACTCTGTGCTGAGCTGGGAGCCTGACACAGGGCTCAGTCCCACAATCCTGAGATCGTGACCTGAGCCGAAACCAAGAGTGGGACACTTAACCAACTGAGCCACCCAGGCACCCCACAAGTGACATGGTTTTTAACTTAAATATCTAAGTAATGTTCCCTACAGCTTTGCATTCTCAAACCACTTGTACAATATTTTCTCTGTGATCCTCATGAAAACCCAACATTTAAATTATAACTCTGCAAATTGAGAAATATGTATTTTTTCTCATCAAGTTGATGAATTTGTCCATCAGACATTTATCAAATGCATAGTAGGTGGCAGGCCTTCCATTAAATGCCGGAAATGAGATGATGAACAGAATAGTTCCTAGCTTCTTAAATTTCAGAGTGTAGAAAAAAACCAAGGATTACAGTCACCATTTCATTTCTAAAACAAGACTCACACAGAGGGTGATGAGAAGTGATGGAATGTTGGAGGAAAGGCACACAGTATTCAGCCAGACAGAATGGAGCAAAAATATTTTGTAATCTGAGGGAATTCTACATGCACTTGTAGAATGTTTTTCTTACTGTATTTTTACTGATATTCTATATTCCTAGCAGGCATTTTTGGGAGATCCCAACAAACACTGTTGTTCAGTGTTAATGAACTCCTCTCCCCACTTCTCCTTAGTGGGGGAAGAACGTTCTCTCTTTATACCTCAGGAAGTTCTTTCCTCTTTGGAGTAGACTTACCACTAAACAAAAGTTAAGTTTCTTCTTAAACTTTTTGATGTTTGTGCTTTGCCTCTGTAGTTGTCCTGTGTAGTTGCTTCTGTCCCTTCTTTTTTGTCTGTTCCCCAGCACTAGAAATGTGGTCTCGCAGCAAGTATTCATTACTAAATTAGGCTCTTCTAGGAACTCACCTTTGCGGTTTGTCTCGTGTTCTGTGGACAGTGCATCTGATTAGTTTTACCTGATGATTGACCGGCGATTTAGTAATTGCATGGCCTCTTTCAGCCTCTGTGGGGCAGTAAAGCACATGAATGAGCTCTCAGTCTTCAGAGGGAAAACCTGAGACAGAGTCACCTGCAAGGGCAGTCTAACTCAGCTTTCCAGCACGAGCATTGTATCACACACGGTTCCTTAAAGGGAGGAGATAAAAGAGCATTTCTCTACGTGTTTGTTGCATTGTAAATTCCATTTGCTTTATAATAATAATAGTTCTATAGTACTTGTGCATAATTTATAAACCAAAAAACATACATATGTTGGGTGTACATGCTCAAAATTGTCTTACTGATAGGGGAGCATGACCAAGACAGTTTGGAAATTAAGTGATCTAAATCACAAGCGTCTCGGGGCACCTGGGTGGCTCAGTCAGTTAAGCGTCTGCCTTCAGCTCAGGTCATGATCCCAGGGTTCTGGGATCGAGCCCCACGTCAGGCTCCTTGCTCAGCAGGGGAGTCTGCTTCTCCCTCTCCCTCTGATGCTCTCCCTCTCTCTCAAATAAATGAATAAATAACATCTTTTTTTAAATAAGTAAATAAAAAATAAACCACAAGCATCTTAAAAATGTCATGAAGATAAATTATATAAAAAGGACTTTCAAAATCCATATTTCGGCCAATAGGTATTTTTGAAAAATCTGTGTAAAGCAGCCTTGCACAAGAAGTCACTTCCTCGGGCTGTGAAGTATTTACTCCTCCCCTCTGCAAACATGGGCTTTGATGGCAAGTGGCAAGAAAGTTCTTTCATCACTGTGAGTGCAGAGTGGGAGCTGGAAATGGAAGCTGAAAGACTAGAAGCTAATAGTAATTGTATAGGACTCCTAATTATAATTTTTACACCCAGTTCTTATGAATGAGTAAATCCAGGCTTTCTTCTTCCTTTGCAAAATGTAGTGTGTTTATTGATGAAAATAAAGAAAACAGACTTGATATTTTCTAAGACCAGTCGTGTGCATTTTTAGTCAATTCAGTTTCTTCCACTGAATGCAAGCCAGTTATTAATTTTCAAAAAACTTCAGGTTTTGGTTATGAAAACATCAGTGATGATTTGAATGAAAGCAATATCAAATTATTTCCCTCATTTTTGTAAGTTAAAATTATATTTTAACTGCAGAAACATCATTAGCATGGTTTACCAGCATTAATAATGGATTGGGCGGGCATTGGGGACAATAATGAATTCTTTTTATCTGCTTCCCATCTCATTTCTCACTCTGAAATCCCAAAAGACAATCTATCGGAACATTGGCAACGTACGTAGACAATTACTTTCATATTCCCTCCTATTCGTAACATTAAATAGTCTAAATTAATGGTAACTTGAGGGTTTCATGACACATCTGTGAAATTTAGAATTTAAGATAATGGGTAGTTAATCGATAATGCTTTTTGCTAGAAACCTGTAAGAAGTCTACCTAATGTATCTGTTTTTCTCTTAATGGAGTACAAGGAAAATATTACTCTTGTGATTTGGGATAGTATAGGAAATTCATTACTTAGTGATGGAAAAAATGTAGAATTTTGAGTCATGTATGTATTGGTTCTGTGATACACCCAGATAGCACATCTTTGTATCTAATTGTTAATAGCATTGTTACATTCTACTTACGTGTTTTTATTTGCCTTTTTTTTTCTCCTAAGAGAGTAAATACCCTTAAAAGACCAGTCATTTGAGGTTGCTGCTTAATCAAGACGTGTTTGAAGTTGGCAGAACACAGAGTGTTCTGAATTGTTGGAGTTGCTGATTCATTTGCAAAATTACGAAATAACCCACTTTCCTACCAGCAAATTAGCGCTGGGAAAGATTTCCAGGTCCCAGTAGTGACTCACAGATAAGCTCGCAATGTATCATGCCTGATGAGATGTGTATCGTCGTTGTCATCGTCGTCGTCATCACTAAAGTATTTGCTAAACGAACTCCCAAAATACAGCACAGTGCTATATGGAAATGAGCTTGGTTCCTCTCGATAAATTTCGGATATGGATTTCTTTTATAACAGAGCTTTTGATATATAAAGTGATTGCTTTCTATTAAATTAGAAGACATAAAGTTGCTTTAAAAGATGACATTTATGTAGTAACTTTGACATCTTTGATTTGAAATTACAGCTGATGTACTGAGTGAAGAAGCAATATTGAAATGGTACAAAGAAGCACATGTTGCCAAAGGCAAAAGTGTTTTTCTTGACCAGATGAAGAAGTTTGTTGAGTGGCTACAAAATGCCGAAGAAGGTATGGTTCCATTTAACAACTTTGGTGGCCATTTAGCAAACACTTTCTCATTCTAATTTAAGGTATTTACTACCTCTTCAACAGATTTTTCTTGGTTTCCTAAAACTAAAGTTCTTAGGGTGTTTTCTGTATCAAACATCCTGCCTGCAATCTTAGCCTTGCTTTCTGAAATGAAAGCAATGAAAAGTTCTACATGGTAAAAAAAGAAAGAAAGAAAGAGAGAAAGAGAGAAAGAAAGAAGAAAGAAAGAAAGAAAGAAAGAAAAGAAAGAAAGAAAGAAAGGAAAGAAAGAAAGAAAGAAAACAAGCCTGTTAAAATATCCACCCTAATGGGGGACAAAGGAATAAATCATCAGCTGTTGTGAAAGGAAAAAAAATCTGGCTTAATTACACATTGTGGGATTCTATAGATTTTTATAGCACCTTAACCAGTTGACTGGCACTTAAAGTGGGAGCGCTAGATGGAAGAATCATGGACGAGAGTGAATCCCACTAAGCCTGAAAAGTTTATTGTAGATGACCGAGAAGAGTAAAAGTCATTAGAGTCTCTAATAATATTTATGAGCATGCTGCATTTTTAGAAAGGCAAAGTTCATTGAAAAGCAAAAAGGAGCCAGAGTTTGCTACTGCCTTCACGTATGACTATCTTCCCTAGTAAATGCATGCCTATGGCAAAGAAAGTGTCTCTTGGGAGTTGGGCATAGCAGATTAAAACTCTTTCATGACTTTATTTAAAGGAGTCTCTGGGGGCACCTGGCTGGCTCAGTCAGCAGAGCATGAGACTCAGGGTCATGAGTTTGAGTCCCACGTTGGGCATAGAATTTACTTAATAAAAATTTTTATTTATTTTTTTTTTAAGATTTTTTTTATTTTTATTTATTCGACAGAGATAGAGACAGCCAGTGAGAGAGGGAACACAAGCAGGGGGAGTGGGAGAGGAAGAAGCAGGCTCATAGTGGAGGAGCCTGATGTGGGGCTCGACCCCAGAACGCCGGGATCACGCCCTGAGCCGAAGGCAGACACTTAACCGCTGTGCCACCCAGGCGCCCCAACTTAATAAAAATTTTTAAAAAGGACAGGTGCTGGGGTAGCTCAGTCAGTTAAGCCTCTGACTCCCGGTTTTGTCTCAGGTCATGATCTCATGGGTTGTGAGACCGAGCTCCTGCATCAGGCTCCGCGCTCAGCGGGGCGTCTGCTTGATGATCGTCTCCCTCTCTTTCTCTCTCTCAAAATAAATAAATAATTGTTTTAAATCATTTTTTTAAAGGAATCTCTGAATGAAAACCCTGGCTTTACTCTCTTTTCTCCCTAGAATCTGAATCGGAAGGTGAAGAAAATTAGATGGCTCAAGAAGCACAATGCCTAGGCTACCACACAACACTTTTACTGGGAATGCTGAACCATTTGAGAAGAGAAACCTGGCTTCTGTTTTCACAAAGGAGAAAAAAAAATAGGATAGGCTTCCCTTGTGCAGAGGGGAAATGGTTTTGGTTTTTGTTTTGTTTTTAAATGGAGCCCTGAGGCATCAGCTCTTATACTTGGGACCCTACCTCTCACTCACTATATGCTAACTTAAAGCCATTCAGCCAGGAGTCAAGTAGGTATCTGAAAGTAAATACTCGACAGACTCCTCTTTTTTAGCTGTATTTTTCAGGTACTGTGTGGTGAACGCCCCACTGGTGTCTATTACAGGGCCACTTTGGTAGTTGTGTATCTGCTCGTGTATGTGATTTGACAAACCAGTTTTTTAAAATAAATGGCTTTTTAAAAATCTGGGCTTATATTCTCAGAGCTTTTATTTCTTTAATGCACATGACTTCTTATGCAGGTGACCTTTCATTATTATGCTTTTTTTTCTCCATCCAAAATTGTGAATGGTTACATTTCTTGTCATCTATAGAAACAACCCTGTTTCTTTTGCCCTCAGAAGTGGCGCATTTCACTTGTCTTCATACTGAAATAGAAATCAACCCAAAATATATGCACATTAGCACTAACACCATGAATTGATAGTATTAATAATTATTAGGTTTGTAAATATATAGTTCCACACTTCTCGTGTTTTCGTCACTGCTGTTTCTTCCATTTGGAGGAGAACTAATTGATGTATATATGTAAATAGATCTTTGTTTATATTTATAAGTAGGTGACTTTCGTCTTTAAATTATCTCATCCTCAGTAGTAACAATGAAGCATCTTCTGTTTGCAAAAGCTCATAGTTTCATTTCACAGTTCTTTTTTAACGCTTGAAAAACTTCAGGACCGCACCTGTTGCTATGAGGGCAATGGTTATCTCCAAGACAAACATTTTCTCTAAGAGTTGAAACAAGGAGGCTACATGGCAAACAACATTCAGCAAGTTAAGTATATAAAGAACTTTATCATTATCATGTCATGTCATCAAAAGACAGTTTTCTAGTTACCCATGTGTCCTCAGGAAGAAAAGGAAATCTTTTCCCTATGATGTAACCACATAACCTAAATCTGTAACATGGTGAGTCCTCCTATATTTTAAACACTCAGCCTTTGATTGGTTCCTTTATTCCCATTAGAGCACTGTCAAGTTCTCTGTCCCAACAATAGAGAAATACCAATTTGAATAGATCCTTTTGAAAAACCAGGGACAAAAAAGGGACAATTCTAGAATGTGTCAGTCTTCTAGAATGGTCCTGTGAGAGAAAAGTAGGAACCTGAAGGGAGAGGAGTCTGATACCTTCCCAGCTATCGATTCATGACAAGCCTCCATTATCTTGCTACCCTTCCACCTAGCTAAAAATTAGAATTATGAAGTGGTAGTCACATCCTAGAGTTCACACTCATGTGTTTATTTGAATGGGAAAAATGAAAAATTTTAATTGGAACATAAATTTGGCCATCTAATTTGACAAGTGTTGACTGCCAATTATAATATATGGCATATTTCAGAAGTGGGTTAAGTTAAATATGTATCTGATATTTTGACAAAAATAGATTTATTAAAGGTAAAATTTTGAAAATTACATGCAATTTGTAATAAAAACTTTGTCAATTTTTGTCTTATTTTATATACGTCATGTCTAATTTTATATGTCATTGTATAAGAGGATTTTGCCTTCATTTTAACAAGGATCACAAATAAAAAGTGTGTTAGAGGATATTTGACTTTGTTCCCACTATATCAAAGGTGACCACACGGAGACCTAGAAAGGCACAGAGTTGTCCAAGGCCTTAAAGTTAGTGACCAAGATGGAACTAAAGTCCCATCTTCTCTGAGTCCCACACCTATACTCTTTTTCTCCCCTATGTTCTGCTGTCAAATTAATGAAAATAGTAAAAGCAAGTGTTTTTTAAACTAGCACTTTTATTGAATAAACATCTGGAGACATCCAGAAAATCCATCTTCTAAACTATAAAATGTAGCAATGATAGGATACTAAATACTTAACATTTTCTAGCACAGAATATTTTTCCCAAACAGAATTGGAGAGAGTGGGTTTGAGGTAAGTAAGCATGGAGGGGGGAAATGCTCAACAGCAAGGACTTCCTGCATTGATAGATAAAGACGATATGGTGTGGGGCGCCTGGGTGGCACAGCAGTTGGGCGTCTGCCTTCAGCTCAGGGCGTGATCCTGGCGTTATGGGATCGAGCCCCACATCAGGCTCCTCCGCTATGAGCCTGCTTCTTCCTCTCCCACTCCCCCTGCTTGTGTTCCCTCTCTCGCTGGCTGTCTCTATCTCTGTCGAATAAATAAATAAAATCTTAAAAAAAAAAAAAAGATATGGTGTGTGTGTGTGTATATACACACACACACACTTGCCATTTGTGACAACATGGATGGACCTAGAGAGTATTAAGCTAAGTAAAATACAAAGACAAATACCATATGATTTCACTAATATGTGGATTCAAAAAAACAACAAATGAACAAACAGAAGAAACAGACCCATAAATACAAAGAACAAACATGGTTGCCAGTGGGTGGGGGACAGGTGACAGGGAGTGGGAGATACAGGCTTCCAGGTACGGAATGAGTAAGTCATGGTGATAAAAGGTACAACATAGGGAATACAGTCAATGGTATTGTAATAGCATATGGTGACAGATGGTAGATATGCTTGTGGTGAGCAGAGCATAATGTATTGAGTTGAATCACTTTGTTGTACACCTGAAACTAATACTGTGTGTCAATTACACAAAAAAAAAGCATCTTAAGTATTTTTAAAACTGACAAAATAAAAGTTTCTAGATGGATCACAAATCTTCCTTTAATGTTAAAACAAAACAATGAAAGCACTGAAAGAAAATGTAGGAAATACCTTTATAACGGGTGTAGAAAAAGTGTAACATGAAGCCCCCCAAAAAATCTGATGATAAAATGTCAACACTTTTTCCATATTGAAACTCATACATGAGCAATAAACACCAAATGTATGTGGAATCAGTAGAGTTTCAACAGATAGATGAAAATATTTTTTATAAAAATTACAATTAATAATATAACAAAGAGCATCTATAAATCAGTAAAAAAAATTGAGAAAGTGCAAAGTGTGTATGAAAAGTCAATAAAATGGACAATGTGGAAAGATGCCCAATCCTGTTAATCAGAAATGTGCAAAATAATAAGATAAAATATTTTACTGTGTTAGAAAATTCCTTAAACCAATAATTACCAGGGTTCTTAATATGTATCTGATATTTTGACAAAAATAGAGTTATTTTTTTATTAAAGGTAAAATTTCCTTTTGCACACAGCCTTTAGACTTAAAATTTGGCAATAAATATTAACACTTAAAAAAAATGCGTATTCTTTGACTCAGCACTTCCATTCTGGAATCCATCCCATAGGGGTACCCAGAGACATATGTGCAGCGATTACTCTATTAATAATGAAAGTGGAATGAACTGAGACATTCTTTAAATGTCTGTATCTAAGTGTCTGAGAGGTGGCGCCTGGGTGGCTCAGTTGGTGAAGCATCTGGCTCTTGGTTTCGGCTTAGGTTTTTCTTGATCTCATGAGTGGTGGGATCGAACCCACCCTGAGGTGGGCTCCATTCTTGGCAGAAGTCTATTTGCATATTATCTCCCTCTGTGAGTGTGCTCTCTCTCAAATAAAAAAAAAAGTCTGAAAAAGGAACTAGTGGAATAAATTATGATAAATCCGTATCAGGGAATGAGGTAGACTCAAAAAGTTGTTCATAATATGTCATTAAAGAAAAATGCAAGTTAAAAAGAATATTTTCCCCATTAAGGAAACCTGTGTTTATATAATGTACCTTTACAAATACATAGAAAGGGAATGATATTTTCTAATGTTTGTTATTTTCTCATTAGTCTTGGGCAGAGCTGGAAGGAGAAGGAGAAATTTTTTTTAACTCTGTATACCTGAATTTCTTTAGAAAGAACATACACTTTCTTTATAATTTAAAAAAATGCATATTTTGGAAAATATAAAAAAGGTTTTGGAAGAAACGATTACATAGTTTTCTGCCACAGAGATGAGCACTTCCAATGTTTTTTTATTTTCACAAATAGGGTTTTGCTTAGTTCTTTAAACAATAAGTCCATTCTACATCAATTTTATGTCCCACTCTTTATTAAATATTATTCTGTAACATTTTACGACATCAGTAACTCTTCAAAAACATGATTTTACAACATATATAATTGTTCTTGCTATGGATGGGACATATTTATAACTATGGTTCAATATAAGACATTTTATAACTTTTTGCTTTTAAAAATAATCATTCAAAATATTTTCCCATAAGTCTTTGTTTATCTATGATTATTTAGAAAAATAGAAATGGAATTTGGGTCAAAGAATTTGAATATTTTTAACACAATGTGGTCTTATTTTCTGAATTTACATTTATACATTTGAACGCATTTTACTCCTTTGTGGGGCATAGTTCAAGGCAGCATCATTTCACTCAGAAATTTTAAAACTATCAGCCTCTCAAGATACGAAAGTTTAAACTTCTGAAATTCGGCAGATCTGATTTATAAAATTGTAAGAGTAGGGGAAAGTAAAATATTTCATTTTCAAGCTAACAAAACCACTGTCTGGAAACACCTCAGGTCTTGCCTGGCTATAGAATCGTCTGACACGAGCCACTGTGGTTTTCTTGGCTCAGCTCTCAGCGGATTCAACTCTCTGACCTCACCTTCAAGCTAATGGCAATTCTCTCCACTCCATACTTTTGAAAGATGGTAGGCTTCAAGGTCCCTCCAGATAGATGTTTCTCCACTGTCTTGTACAACAGAGGTGAGTAAAACATTTCTTTTTAGAGCTAATCTTTGCACATTTAAAATCTCTACACCTTGGTTTTGTGTTTCAATTATTTATAATAAATAAATTAAAATGCATAGTTTACGGCTTGAATCAGCACACCTGTGTAACTAGCCACCAAGTGAGACAGGAAACATTAGCAGGGTCCCAGAAGTCCCCTATGCCTTTCCCAATCTCCACCTTCACCTCCTCAATGTAAATCATTACCCTGTGTTCGACAGCATAGAGACATCTTGCCTGTCTTTGAAGTGGATGCTGTGTTATTTTGTTTATGCCTTCTTTCATTCAACTTTTCTTTACCTGTGTTGTTGTTGTCCTTTGTGTTTAGTTCCTTTCTGGTATGTAATTAGGTGAACACAGTCTATCTACCAACAGTAATACCCAACTCTTTTAGCAAGAACATGTGAAACGTGAGAACATTTTTTTTTTTTTGAGATGGAGGGGGAGGGGCAGAGGAGGAAGGAGAGAGAGAATCGTCAGCAGGCTCCACGCCCACGGCAGAACCTGATTCGGGGCTCGATCTCACAACCCTGAGATCATGATCTGAGCAGAAATCAAGAGTCAGACACTTAACCAACTGAACCATCCAGGTGCCCCAAGAACGTTATTTTGTTAATGAGCCAAAATGTTGCACTATTTTATTTTGGCACAGAGAATAGTATCTGTTTCTCAGAGATAGTTTTGGAACACCCACATTTCCTCACGGTAGCCATTACAAAAAGAAAATCATGCGTCCCTTCTCTGAAGGAGTCCCATTTTTGTGTGAGCAAGATCGATTCTTCAAAAATTAAATCATAGATTACTGTGGCTTCCATTCCGTGTCCTGCCTCCCACATTTTGCTTTTGCTGCCGTGTAGGCAGAGGAGTACAGAGATGAATTTGGGATGGTTTGGCTTGAGCTTGGAGGCGGCATTCTCCCATTAATTAGCTGTTTAACTAATTAGTGAGTCACTTAACTCTTGGCATTTCCTTTGCTTAATTGTAAAATAAAGGCCTGGACACAATGATGCCTTCAGCTGGAACTTCACAGTTCGCACCACCCAATGTGGCATGCAAGACTGTTCTCGGCAGATTCTTTGAGTGCTCTGGGACCTAAGAAAGGTAAAATATAATTAGGCTGGGTTGATGGTTCTCAAACCTCGGCATGTGTCCAGATCACCCAAAGGGCCGAAGCTGGATTGCTGGCCGTGCCTTTCCCCACCCCCGCACAGGGAGTTTCTGACTCAGTAGGTCATCTGGGGCAAGGTCTGCAGGCAAGTTTCGGTGATAACTGACCCTCTTGGCGTCAGGACGGTACTAAGAACCACCAGGGCACATGGTTCCGAAGGCCAGTCCCGTGCTGCTTTCTGCAGTCCCTGATGTCTGCAGCAAAGGGGGTGGGTTGTGTGCTGCTCAGCTGTGTGTCTTTGATTACCATGCACAGCTTGGCAAGAACTTGGTGTTCGGTAAATGTTTGAATGAATAACTGAGTGAATGTGCCGTAAGAATTCCCTTTTAAGGGGTTGATCATAAATGCATTTTAATGTCTTCCTATACCTTATTTAAAAGTCCAGCATTGGGACCACGGCCTGACCGCTATGTAGTAAGAATTTGGATTATTGCACCATACAGAAATGCATCGTTATTGGGGGGCCTGGGTGGCTCAGTCGTTGAGCGTCTGCCTTCGGCTCAGGGCGTGATCCCGGCGTTACGGGATCGAGCCCCACATCAGGCTCCTCTACTGGGAGACTGCTTCTTCCTCTCCCACTCCCCCTGCTTGTGTTCCCTCTCTCGCAGGCTGTCTCTCTCTGTCAAATAAATAAATAAAATCTTAAAAAAAAAAAAAAAAAAGAAATGCATCGTTATTGACTGTGTCATTCTCTAAAACAGAGCCAAAAACATGTGGGCCATAACATACAAAATGATCTGGAAACTATCCCTTATCTGTTTCCAAAAGAAGCAAAAATACTTTGTTGTGAGTACTGTCTAGCCAGACTCTGTAAGAGTGCACTGTGAGTGTTGACTGCACGGCACTGAACAACTGTGAGCCCCTCAGCCCACGCCCCATCCTAGAACAGATGTAAGAAAAGCAAAGTCTCACTGGGCTAGATCATAGCTCTCAGGCCTTCGTGTGCCTCCCAATCACCTGGAGGGCCTGTGAATTACGGATTGCTGACAGTAGCCCCAGGGCTTCTGACTCACACACGTGGGGTGGGGCCTGGGGATTTGCATTTCGAACAAGTTTCCAGGTCCTGCTGCTGCTGCTGCTGGCCCAGTGACCCCACATTAAGAACCACTGGCATAGAGAGTTTCTAATCCCTTAGTAACTGGGATGTTGAAGCAACCCAATCCCATGGAATGGAACCTTGAGCTGGACTAGCTTGAAAGCATTTGAATTTCTATAATTTCTTCCCTCGCTCTCTCAAACTCCTGTCTCCTCTGAAATTCTAAAGTATTCTTAAGAGGTGTGAAAGGATCTGAAACATCTCAAGTCAGACAGTCTTGACTTCTTACCAGAGGAAAAAAAATCTGTTGTGTAAATACTGGATCCTTTCTTAGCATTCTCTTTCTCTTTGAACAGGAAAACGCTGTAGCTTTTTATGTGCAGACCCCCAGAACCAACAGCATCGGCATCACCTGGGAGCTAAGAATGGATATTGTCAAATCCACTCCAGACCTGCTAAATCAGAAATTCTGGGGGTAGACTGATCTACTTTTAACAAGCACTCTGGTGATTCTGATGCAGGCTTAGTTTTAAGAGTCACTGGCCGGACCTAAACTTCAAGTGGCAGACCGTCTTGGCACACATTCCTAAAGACATAGGGTACAAGGACAATTAGAACAGAGGCAGGACCAGGCTTTGGCACAAGATAACAGGTTAGTGAGGTGAAAGACATTACTTTTGTTTGAAGGCTGATCAGGGACTGAAAAATCTCTCTGGAGCAAGATGGCCGGGCACGCTTCAGTGCTGTAGAGGGTAGAAGATGTCAGTGCCCTGTTCCTGTATGATCTAGATCAAGCCATGGAAGTAGCTGGTAGCTAAAATGAGCTCATTCACAAGTGTGTAGGGATGACTTCTGAAAAGTAATAGTTCTTCTGAACACTGATTTTTTCTCTGTCTTTTTATCTTCTTATGGAGCAATGAAATGGAAATATATTTTATTTTTTTCTTCTTTCTAGTATGTTCAACCACAAGCACAACAGCAGGTTTTGTGGTAACAAGCAGCAGCTTTTCCAAGTGCAGTGGAATCTAGAAGGTAAGTATTCCCAAACATATTTCAAAATATTTCTGGGTAATAGAGCAGAACACAGGGGCAAAAGAGTGGTGAAACATGAATTCCATATGTACGTGCACAGAGAGGAGAATTACATTCAGGCTAAGTAGCTTCTAACCAAAGATTGGTAAAGGCTGCCTGGGTGTGAGTCAGTTGAGCACCGACTCTTGGTTTCCTCTCAGGAAATAATCTCAGGATCCGGGAATTGATTCCTGAGTTGGGCTCCATGCTCAATGGGGAATCTGCTTGAGCATTCTCTCTCTCTCTCTCTTCCTCTGCCCCTCCCCCTGCTTGCTCATTCACTCTCCCACATTTCTCTAAAATAAATAAATCCTTAAAAAAAATATTGTGAAGTTCTGATGCCACATTAATGCTGGGGTTAAAATAACAGATGGGGGGCGCCTGGGTAGCGCAGTCATTAAAGCGTCTGCCTTCGGCTCAGGGCGTGATCCCGGCGTAGCGGGATCGAGTCCCACATCGGGCTCCTCCGCTGTGAGCCTGCTTCTTCCTCTCCCACTCCCCCTGCTGTGTTCCCTCTCTCTCTGGCTGTCTCTCTGTCACATAAATAAATAAAATCTTTAAAAAAAATAATAATAATAAATAAATAAATAAATAAATAAATAAATAAATAAATAAAATAACAGATGGACTAGCTGATCATTGATCTTCTTTAGGCCAAACCTTAAAGCTTTTCCATGGAGCTTAGAAAAACGGTTTCCTTTGCCCATATGGCCTCTAGTCTTTTGTTCACATCAAAACCTGTTTCACATCATAACAGGCAAATACTCCGTGGCTTCTGAAATATTATGAACAATGGCAATGGCCCAAGGACTATTTACAAATGCATTTAAAAATTTCCAGATATTGGGGCGTCAAGCTGGCTCAGAGCATGTGACTCTTGATCTCAGGGTTATGAGTTTGAGCCCCACGTTGGGTATGGAAATTGCTTAAAAATAAAATCTTGTAAATAAATAAATAATTTTTAAAAATTTTCCAGATATTTGTTTTTTTAACATGTTGCTGCTTTCTACCGTAATTTCACTGTGGTCAGAGAACATACACAGTATGATTTCAGAGCTTTTATGTTTCTTTGAGACTTGTTTTACAGCCCAGCATGTGGTCTGTCTTAGTGAATGTACCTTGTGCACTTGGAAATCATGTTTAATCTGCAGTTGTTGGATGGAATGTTCTATAAACATATATGAGGTCATGGTGGTCGATGGAGTTGTTCAGAGATTCTGTCTTCAATGATTTTTTTGTCCAGGAGATATATTAATTGCTGAGAAATGGGCATGAAAATCAACCTTGATTGTAAACTGTCCGTGGCTCTGTTTAATTTCATCAATTTTGTTTTATGTACCTGGAAGTTCTGTTATTAGATGCATACACGTTTATGATTGTTATGTCTTTCTCATGAATTGGCCAAATTTCATTATGAAATGTCCCTCTTTACCTCTAGTAACAATCTTTATCTTGAAGTCCGTTCTGATAGTATAGCCCCCCCCACCCTTTTTAGGCACACTGTATGGCGTATCTTTTTTCATCCATGCTATCTGTGTCATTGTATTTAAAGGTTGACTCTTGCTCACAGCATCTAACTGAGTCTTGGTTTTTTTTTTAAAAATCCATCCTGATAATCTGTGTCATTTTATTTATATTTTTAAAGATTTTATTTATTTGAGAGAGAGAGCATGAGTCAGAGAAGGGGCAGAGGGAGAGGGAGAAGCAGACTCCCCTCTGAGCAGGGAGCCCGATGTGGGGCTCGATCCCAGGACCCTGGGATCATGACCTGGGCCAAAGGCAGACATTCAACCAACTGAGCCACCCAGGTGCCCCAATCTGTGTCTTTTTAAATGGCATGTTTGGTCCATTACTGATACAGTTATATTTAAGTGTACAATTTTATAATTTTTTGCCTACTGCTCCCCTCTGGTTTTTACTCCTCTGTCCATTCTTTCCTGCCTACTTCTACATTTAATTGAATTTTTTTAGAATTCCATTTTAATTTGTTACCTTCTAGCTATACTTCTTTATGTTACCTTTGTAGTGGTTGCTTTGGGGATTACAGTGAACAAACACAAATTTTCAGTCTAGTTAGAGTTAATATTGTAATACTTCAGATAAGATATAAGCACCTTGTAACAGTATAGGTCTATTTACCTTCCCTCTCATCCTTTCTTGTAATATTTGTCGTATATGCTGCGTCTATAAACAGTAAACACTCCAGAAGACAATATTATTACCTTTTGTTTTAACAGTTCTGTGTATTTTTTTAGTTAAAAAAACCCAGCTGTTTTTATGCCTACCCATTTATGTACTACTTCAGGAGTTTTCTTTTTTCCCAAAGATCTAGGGTTTTACCTTGTATCATTTCTCTTAATGATAAAACCAACACCAAAAATCCCTATTTTGAGAATTGCTAGAAGTATAGACCTGCTGACAAATCATCGTAGTTAACTTTTACTTGAAAATGTCTTTGTTTTGCTTTTTCACTGGCTGGTGTCCTGGGATTGCAATTTGTATCTTTCAGCCCTTTAAAGAGCTTGCTTCACTGTATTCTGGCCTCCATTTTTTTGATGAGAGGTGGAGGGAAATTCAAATCAGCGTTTTGGAACCGCCCCCAAGCTCAAAGGTTTTATACACACACACACACACACACACACACACACACACACACCCTTTTTTAAAAGGGTGGAGGAGACACACTCACCCAGTGCTCTTGTCTTCCTCTAAGTGTCAACTCCTTCTATTGATTGCCCCCCACCAGTATCTGCCGGATTTTTTTTGTCATTCTCCAGTATCTTCAAATAATTGTTTTTCTTATTTGTTTGGAGTTTGCAGCTGTTACCACCGGGGAGTTTGGTCTTATAGACACTACTTGGCCATTACCAGAGCAGGAACTTTAACAATGAATTCTTTTAGGAATCTTATTGACCAGACCATCATTCCAGCTTGCAGCTATATACCTACCCTTATTCATGTATATATTTACTACATGTAAGCTTTTTTCTACTCTGTTACATTTGTCTCCTTAAAAAACCTGGAACAAACAACAACAACAACAACCTGTAGCTTCCACATTTGTAGAGCTGATGTGAGAAACAATTTATCATGTTAATTGTTAATGGCTTAAAGTGGGATTCAGCTTATCCCAAAAGTCCCAAGAGACCTAAGAGATAACAAGGAAGAGCCTACATCTGCTAAGAACTTGGCATCTGACTTTACTGAACTTAAACAATAATTCACATTCTATTCCATGCCTAGATCCTATTCAGAGATATGAATGAAAGTCAGCTAACTTATGTTCAACGGGATTGCTCACAGCTCCAAGGAGAAGGCTCAGGTTCTAGAAAACCTTTTACTTTAAATATCATCTCCATCAGGCATTAGTTACTTAGCAGAAGCAAGAGAAGCATATGTTTTATAAAAATAATTTTTAAATTCCGTAGGACAAAAATCTCTATTAAAGCTTAACCAAGAAGGCAGCTATGTTTGCCACTATCCAAAAAAAAAGGATCAGGAACTGGGACTTTATGCCATTGTGGAGAAGAGAGAATTCCTTTCGGTCATGATTTACATAACAGTTAATATCATGCAGTGAATGAGCGTCAGCATCACACCGTGGGAGATGGGGGCGGTTACCAGGCCTCTGATTGTTTTATATCCTGATAGGCACCTTTAAAAGCTATTATACCTTGTTATGTTCCAGTTGATAGGGAAAACACAAAATTATAAATAATGCCTTATTTCCTGGTAGTTTTACCAGCAAGACTGGTAAATTTAAAAATAGACCGATATACTTTAAAAATAAACTGATGATAACTTTAAAAATAGACTGGGTTTCATTACATTATAGAACTTATTCAATGACTCGATTGTTTTTATTATAATATGATATCAAGATATAAGGATACCAAAATCTGTATTGGTCAGAATTCTACCAGAGGAATAAAACCACTAGGAGATAGATGATAGATAGATAGATAGATAGATAGATAGATAGATGATAGATCTCTATCATTCATTTATTTTTATAATAGCTTTGGAGGACTGTGTTTGTCTATGTTCAAAGTGTGAAGTAATATCGTTTTTGGGACAAGTGCATCATATGTGATTTAAGAGACTATGGTCTCCCCCCCAAATTTTTTTAATTAAAAAAAGAGAGCGTGTGCTCTCTTCTCTTGACTTGAGAAATTAGATGATTAGACATGCAAAATTAGATGATTAGACATGATGAGCTCTAAAAGTACATATCTTTCTAAGTGTGTGTGATTCCATAATTCCAAGAATAAGACCTGAGACTTGGAGATTCTCCAGAACTTCTTTCTGACCCCTTTGAACCCCATCTCTATGTCCTCAGGACACTGTAAAAGAATGTTATAATAGAAAAATTTAAAGACTCACTAATGCCACAAATCACAATTTTTTAAAATGCTCAATAAAATTCATAAAAGCCGCAGATCAGTTCCTCCACCACCCGTGGTTAAAAATAGTCAAGTAAAATGTTAATTCCTGAAGTTGCTTTAGATAGAGTCCAAAGGTTTGTTTGTTTCTTCCCCTTGTGTGTGAAAGAAAAAATATTTTCCATAGACAATGACCAGCAAAGTTTCAAGTAAACAAATTAATTCCCCAGAGGTTTTTATGATTTGTGCATTGTTTTAGATGTGGGGAAAATATTCCGGTTCTTCAAATCATGCTGAAAATAAAGAACAATTCTAATAGTTAAAAGATTTGCAAATAACTAAATGAATACAGTAGATGCCTCTGAAGGTTGGACTGCAAAATATGTTAGAAATGTGTGTATTCAGGAAAAGTACATAGAACTCATGCAAGCATATGAGGATTCAAAAAAAAAAAAAAAAAAGGAGCCAGCTGGCAAGAGCTTGCCTAATAGCGGTGGCAAGTTACCTCCTGGCAGAGTCACAGCTGGACTGCCTAACTCCCGTACGACATGTGTGTGCATCGTCAACTCCCCCACGCCGAACACATTTTTGTCCTGGGTGCTGTTCTTCCTTCCTTCTGGCATATTCTCACAAGGGAAAAATGAAGAGCAAAGGGATCTCAAGGTACAGAGAACTGAAGGGACAGGCGAAGGAAGAATCGGGGCTGATGGCATGAGACTCCTGGTCTAAAGACACATGAACTTTTCATCCACTCAGTTAGGAGTTGTCCTCAGAACGCGACAGGTACTGCTCCAAAAAAAAAAGTCATAGCCCATTTTCTAAGAAATATGGAGTAAGTTTGGCAACTCACTGTCCATTTGTGACTTTAAAAAACTCAGGAGATAAACTTGAATTGTTCAAAACAATAGGGAACTAAGGGATACAGCCTGTTAGTGTCCGTTCTGGAAGGCAGCTCTGCTCACCACTATACCAGGGCTGGACGTACTAGTGTCTGTTTTGGATAAGTTGGATTTTTTTTTCTCTTTGCCTTATTAACACTGAAAAAAAATTTTAAATTATAACACATAGTGCTAAAGATCTAATTTTCAAAACTTGATTGGGATGTTTGGAGGTGGTGCTAACGTCTAGAATAGTAAAGTCCAGAGTGAACGAAGTATAACTTCATGCCTCGCCTTGTTAAAAATCTCCTCTTACAGGCCATCTTTCAGCAGGATTTTAGCAGAAAAAAAACTGGAGGACATGCACACACACACGCACACACAAACACACACGTGCGCACACAAGCACACACACACACACACACACACACACACACACACACACACACACATATATGCACCAGCCCTGAGGTTATTATCTTGGAAGGCAAATGAGGGCCGAGATGAAAAAGCAATCACAGAACCCAGCCCAGAAGAGAAAAAGGAGACAGGACAATAGTCTCAATTCCACGTGGAAGCAGAAGTAAGCCAGAGACAATCTGGGCTCTGAACCAAATAGGAAGGAGGATAATCAGAGAGAACCTCAAAGATCGATATTTAATTAAGGAGAGTAAAATATTGCAGTCGGGAAACATTTTTCATATCAATTGGTCCGATTGTTCCGGACTTACCTCGAAACAATAAAGGTTCAAGATGAGTATATTCTACTCAAATTTATAGGAAACTCAAATGACATAAGCAGTGATGAAGAGCCGTTGAAACTCACTGATTAGAGTCACTAATTGGGTTTAGGCATTGCCGTTTCCTTGAATTGTCCTCTAGAATGTCTGTCTTAAAATTAATTTGTGAGTGTATTTATTATAGTGAACACTTTCTAATCTGTATCTGAGGTCATCACACGTGGGAGAAACCGGCTGTTTATTAGAAGGCAGCTGACGTGGCACCGTTGCCCTCGCGTTTCAACCACCTTTTAGGCCACTAACAGGAGGCACTGTGCGAGCAGTACTGGCCTCACAAACACACCTAAAAGCAACACCACAGGCAACATATTGGGATCCCACGAAGGAGACGAGTGAAAGCTGCTTGCAGACCATTCTCGAATTAATTTCCCCCTGGCACTGTAACAGATCACCACAGATAGGGGCCTTAAACCACACGCATTTACTACCTTCCCCTTCCGGTGGTCAGAAGGATAAAAATGGGTCAGTAGAACTGTGTTCCTTGTGTGGGCTCTAGAGAAGAGTCCAGGTGCTTGCCTTTATCAGCTTCTAGAAGCTGCCCGTCTTCCTTGGCCTGTGGTCCCTTCCTCCCCTTTCAAAGCCAGCAGCAGAGCCTCTGTTCTGCACACCCCGCTCTCCCTCTTACAGGACTCTGGTAACTCCATGACACCTGGATACTCCAGGACACTCTCCCATCAAAATCCCTAGTTTAATGACATCCGCAAAGCTCCTTTGCCCCGTAAAGAAACATATTCACAGGTTCTGGAGATTAGGACATAGGTATCTTCGGGGGTGGGGGCAGGATGGGTAGCATTATTCAACATACAACAATTGTCAAAATGCCAACGGGATATAAAGAAGTTTGGTTATAACGCTCATTCACAATGAACCATTATAACAGGAAAAAGAAATGATTAGCCCCAAGTACTTTAATTCAGCCTTGATTAAGTTAAAGGGAAAAAAGCTACTGTACACAATGATTCCTAAAGTGAAACCTGAGAGGAATAATAAAACAGTACTGAAACAAATTAACTCCAAGAAAACTCAAAGCACCAGGTCAGTCATTACTATATGTTTAGAGAAATAAGGAAGAAAGATAAAGAATAGTTAGCCCATATTTGCCATAAAAAGTAAGTTAAATCAACATTCAGCCTGTTCCTTATCATATCTTAGTCTGTTTACTAAAAGAAGGGAATTTTCCCCTAATATTTCAATTTTTGGTTTTTTGCATTTATATTTAACATTGTTTTATTAAATATGATCTAGGTACTGTTGACCTTAGAACTAGTTTGTTTTATGGAAAGCAGTGTATGTGAAAATATTTGTTATGGAGAATTGTGTTTGTTCACTTGAGGTTGTAAGCAATGTTTGTCTTAGAGGGTGAATTGACTCACAGGCCCTCATGATAACTGTAACTTCACTGATCCATTGGAAGCAACTCAGCCAATAGAAAAATAAAAGGTTAGTCACTTAAACGAGGAGAGTGTCCCATAGACTTCTTACTGGTAAAATTTGATTTTGCAAATACTTTGTTGATTTTAAAAACAGTTGTTTTCAAATCATAATGTAATATTCTTTATTCCTCAGTAGCACAGTATTTTTGCTAATCTTCTGACCCATCAACTCCTTCAATAGCGTGCAAGTGAATCTTAAATATGGATATCCAGTTGTCCCAGCATCTCTCTTCCTTTTTTAGATATTTGAAATTTTTCAAAATTCAAAGTGAGAAAAAAGTAAACTATTCTTACAACTATTCCAAAATAGACACTTAAAATTTTATTTTAGACTCTACTGGGAAATACTGCCAAACGTAATTTTGACAGTTCTGCGATAATGCAAGTGCATTTTAAATCCACACAAACTTCTAAAATATCAAGTACTTCAGAATCACATTGAAGCTTTTCTTTACCACATGGATGTGAGAGCAGCGGCATTTCAGCTAACCCAAACCTCACGGTGCACACTATCAACCACGGACGGAGGGAGCTCCAACCACGGGGCAGCTCGAGCCAGCGACATTTAAGTTTGGATAATCTGAGAAGTACAAATGGCTTCCAAATCTTAAACCCCAGTCATTTGAAAATGGAATCATTTACATTTATTACACTTTCCTGCAGCACTGAGAAAGTTTGGACGATGCATTTTTTGTCGCGGTAAAAAACTCACAGCATACAATGTACCGTGTTCACTGTGCATTAATGCCCAGTGAAGTAGCATTACGTGTATTCGCGTTGCGCAACCCATCACCAGAACGCTCGTGCTGCACAACTGAAACGCCATTCCCAATAAACAGCAACTCCCCAGTTCTCCCTTTCCCCAGCCCCTGGCAATCACCCTTCTACTTTCTATCTCTATGAATTCGACCGTGTAGATACGACAGAGTAGTGGAATCACACGGTACTTGTCTTTTGGGGACTGGCTTATTTCACGGAGCATCGTGTCCTTGAAGTTCATCCACGCTGTAGCACGGGTCAAAACTTCCTTTTTAAGGTGGAACAATATTCCACTGTATATGTGCTCCACGTTTTGTTTATCCCTTCATTCCCTGATGGACATTCAGGCTGCTTCCACCGCCTGGCTATGGTGAACAATGCTGCCGTGAACATGGGTGTGCGAGGATCTCCTCGAGACCCAGCTCTCAGTGGTTTTGCATCCGTATCCAGAAGGGCGATTCCATCTTCAGTCTTTTGAGGAACTGCCCTTCTGCTTTCCACAGCGACAGCATTATTTTGCATTGCCACCAGTAACGCACAAGGGCTCTAATTTCTCCGCATTCTTGTCAACACTTGTTATTTTTTGTTTTTCTTTGTTGCAGTTGTTTTTGTAGTAGCCATCCTAAGGGGTGTGAGGTGACAAATCGTTGTGGTTCTGATTTGCATCTTCCTAATGATTAATGATGTTGAACATCTTTTCATATGCGTCTTGGCCAAATAATATATATATATTTAAGATTTTATTTAAGATATATAATATTTAATATAATTTAATATAATAATATAATATATTATGTATACATAATATGATGATATATAAAATATAATATAAATAATATAATATAATATATAATATTATTTAAGATATATAATATTTAAGATTTTATTTATTTATTTGAGTGAGAGTGAGAGAAAGCACAAGCAGGGGAGGGGCAGAGGGAGGGGGAGAAGCGGGCTCTCCGCTGAGCAGGGAGCCCCATGTGGGGCTCGATCCTGGGACCCAGGATCATGACCTGAGCCGAAGGCAGACGCTTAACTGATTGAGCCACCCAGGTGCCCCCCCCAAATAATATATTTTTAATTTAATCTTTTGTTTTAGTCCTTGTCTGCCATCTTTAGAGGGACTGAGAAAAATTAACTATTCGTTTTCCAAATATTTCAAAACTAAGGTTAGAGAAGTCTTCCAAATGATACCCATTTTGTAAGTTTGTAATATCTATACTACCGAAGATATTAAAACTTAAAACTGAACTAAGACTTCCGGGATACTGTGTACGTGAAAACAGACGTTCAGCCTTGCCATTTGCAGCTGTAGCCCACTGCACTTCCGGGCTTCCGGGCCCCAAGCAGCCACACCTGGAACGACTTGCCTTGCTTCCGCCTGGAGCGTAATACCTACAGCGCGGCCTGCGCTACCTGTCCCCCACGGGCGGCCTCACCCTCGGTAGCGCTCTCCTGCGGTAGACGTCCAGGGGGCAGAACAGCTTGGACATCGTCAAGGAACCAGAGAAGAGCGGTGAGTACCCACGGCATTCGTTTTGCTTCTTGTGTTGGGGGACCATGGCATGCCCTTAAACTCTCCTCCCTTCACGAGCCCCTGAGGCAACCGACCGGGGCTGGAAGCCACCAGACTGGCCTCCAACAGCGCCAGAGCCTCTCTGGTCACCGAGGAGCTGCAGATGCCCTGTTGCATTAGATAACAGAGTCTTCTTCCTTCTGTCGGTGTGATTATTACTTAGCTCTTAAAAATGTGTTTGGATTGGAGCACCTGGCTAGCTCAGTCGGAAGAGGGTGAAACTCTTGGTCTCTTGGTCTCGGGGTCTTGAGTTCAAGCCCCATGTTGGGTGTGGAGCCTACTCAAAAAAATTTTTGTTTGTATTATCAACGGTATTGTTCTCCTGCAAGCTGGTGAAACTTTTGAGATCCAAATTGGTCTAGACTTTTGAGTATTCAGAATACATCCAGCATCTTCTTGGCTTTGATCATTTAGAGGCTGTGTCGGCTGGCAGCTTTGTCCAAAGGCTAATAAATACAAACACAGAGAAGGAAAGTCATAGTAGTATGTTGAATTTGCCATGGGTTGTTGTGTGTCAGTGGGCCCAAATCTGAAAAATGTGACTTGCTAGTTCCTTCTAAATCATTTGAATACCCTGAGCGGTACATAAATAATTGAATAGTGACTTTTAATTAAGGCTCTGGAGTGAAAGCTGCTTTATGCAAAATTAAATGCTTTTTAATAGCTAATTTAGAAATCACTTTTAAACACTGGAGGTACCATACCAGGAAACTCAGCAAATTGCTAATTTGATTTGGCAAAGTGTTCTCATATGACACTTAGGATTCAATTTCTTTGTGTAAATGAATGTTGCCTTTCGTTCACAAAGTCAGGTTTTTTTTTTTTTCAATTGCCTATACTTCTCACAGAAGAGATCAAGGGAGAAAATCTAAACCACATAATAAAGAATATTTTATAGTAATGTGAAAAAATAATATAGCCTGTGAATACCTGGGAACTAAATAATGTTTCATATCCTTATCTAAGTGTTCTAGATATTGAAGGTAACTAGGTGTTCCGGATTGAACTGTGCTCGCCAGATATTGGTGTCCTAGCTCCTAATACTTTAGAATGTGACCTTCTCCAGACATAGGATCACTGCAGATGTAATTAGTTAAGATGAGATCATTCTGGAGCGGGGGTAGGCTCCTCGTCCAATGACTGGTGTCCTCAAGGCATAGGGAAAATTTGGACACAGACACAGAGGGAGAACACGGTGTAAAGATGAGGCCAGAGATCAGAGTGATCCAGTAGAAGCCAAAGGGTGCCAAAGGTTGCCTGCAAACCACCGGCAGCTGAGAGAGTGGCATGGAATAGGTTCTCCTGCCGAGCTCTGAGCGGGAAGCAGCCCTACGACATACTGATTTCAGACCCCCAGCCTCTACACCTCAAAGACAATGAATTTCACTGTTCAAGCCGCCCAGTTTGTGGCACTTTGTCATGGCAGCCTGGCCAAATGTCATGGACTGGATGTTTGTGTCCCTCAAAATTCATACATCAAAGTCCTAACGCCCAATGTGATGGTATTTAGAAGCGGGGCCTTTGGGAGGTAATTAGGTTTAGAGGAGATCATAAGGGCGGGTCCCCGTAGTTGGATTCGTGTTCTTACAAACAGAGACATCAGAGAGCTTACAGCGTCTCTCTCTCTGCCCTGTGAAGACACACTGACAAGGTGGCCATCTGCTTGCCGAGAAAGAGCTCTCGCCAAAACCCAACCATGCTGGGACCCCGACTGAGGACTTCCTCAAATCCGTGAGAAATCAGTGTCTGTTCTGTAAGCCGCCCAGTCTATGGGAGTTTGTTACAGCAGCCTGAGCTAAGATACTAGTAATATAGGTAATCCGCGTGGAACTCTGAGGATGAAGCCCCTGCAGCTCGGCTGGCTTAGTCTGCAACCTAGTTTACCGAAAAAGGTCTTTTAAGGTATTGGATACAATTATGATGAAATGTCAAAATTTCAGGCATCCTAAAATTGGTCAAAAATCGCTTTTAGAAACAGATGAATATAACAAATACTGTTAAATATGCAGTATCATACCATTTTCTAAAATTCTTCAATATTGGGAATGTCGTCACCCAGAACTAATTTAAATATTTGCTAAATTAAAACCTATAGTAATCAAATAAGGTTTCTATAAATGTGACTAGGCAAATAGAATTTTCATTTCGGTAATTATACTGAATTTCCTCAGGCCAAATCATTATGTTATCTTTTAATTTCAAAGCAATACCGGAGGGCAGAGTGATTATTAATCTGACTTTACAGCTGATGAGTCAGCCTAGCAAAGCTAAGTTACCCAAATTTTTACAGAAGACAAGTCACGGAAATCTGACTTGACTTTCTTTGACTTGACTTTGCTTTCCCACAAATGCTCCCCCAAGCCTCCCTTTATTAATGTCATTATGGTTAAGTTCATTAACTTCCACAGGGTCACAATTGAATGAGGTGAAAGTTATTTCATAGTACAATATCTCCTATGTAAATATGCAAATTGCTTAGCCTGTTACAGCCTTGTAGTCACCATTAGATGAGAAAATGCATATAATATGCTTAGCAAGGTGTCAGGCACACAGTAAGCACTGAGCACATATTCGTTGTTAATAATAGCAACAAGATTCTTTTAATAATGGATAAAGAGATTTATGTTATAATAATCATTATCAGGTACACACAGGTAATAGTTAATAAGAGAATGGGAAATAGATCTTTGGCCTATGCTCAATAAATTTAAAAATATATAATTTTTTCTTTTTCTTTATACCTGTACACCTTTGTACTTTTACCCATGTATCAGTAGGGATAACCCAGAAAGTTGAGCAGAGAGACCCAGATTGCTCATGCGGGCCTAGACTGCTGTTGGATTTGGTGTCTACAGGTGTTTCATGATGTGTCTCATTCTCCAGGGCTCCCCTGAGACTAGAAAATAGGTTTCCAAGCTGCGAATGCCTCTGGCGGTTGAGTGCCCCGAGACTGCTTCCTGTGCATTGCTTGCTGTCTGGAGGTGCTCAATATATTGAAATGTGCAGCTCCTCATGCAGATGACTGAGCTCATGATAGCAGCTGCCTGGAAGGATGAACGTGATGCATTCTTCTGCTGGGTTATGCTTTCAGAAGTCCCAGAAGTTTCCTTGGTAAGGTCTAGAGCCTAGTTAACTGTGTCAGTGCCAAGTGGCTGAAGCTGGATAGGTTAGAAATTATGCCTATGCTATCTTCTAGATAATTCTAGGTACTATGTTCTTACCCCCTCTTTTTTTTTTTACACTTACTGTTTGCCATAAAAAAAGTAGATTGTTTTTTCTTTGGTGATTAGACTATTAGGTGATTGCCCAAGAAAGAATAGATTCCTTTTTTGATTATTTTAATATCTTCGGGCCAGAATAAAAGTGGCAAAAGCATTTTCTGTTTCTGTGAGTAGTCTGTGAAACAGAAACGATTCAACTATTCTAATTGAATAGAAACTCTAGTTAAATAGCTAATATAATACTGGAGGAACTATAGACATGTCCAGGTAGTAGAAGGTAAGGATGATTCTAGATTGTATAGCTTCTCAAGAAGAGCTGGATTGATGTTGCTTGGACCAGGGGATGGAATCACCGAAGTATGTTAGTGATTTGAAATCTGTTCCCCCTGGTGTCAGTGGATGACTCCAGTGGTATTCTTAGCTGTCATACGTCCCCCTCAGCTCATGTTCCATGAGCTACAGCACATCTTGTGTGACAGATCTCTGCTTTAGGATAACACTCAACAGTAATCCACCAGGACCCTCTGGGCAAACAAGCACATGCTTTTATTGAGGAAGATAATCTATCAAAAACAGACTAGGTAAAAGAGCATGGAGTACTAGGAAACCTCAGTGCTATACCTACCCTCTTAGAATCATGTCTAAAGTTTCTTACACTCATGATGTCCTCATCCTCATCTCCTCCCTGTGAGAGCCAAACTGAGAATCATGAGTACTTGTCAATCTTCCAGCCAAGAGAATCCCATGGATACTGATACCATGAAAAGAGGAAGCTCTAATTTTAATCATTTGTTTAACAAACTTCTAGTGTTTGAGGACTAGGAGACCCATACTGTGATCCATGGTGGGCACTCAGCACTAACAGGACAGACCTAGTCTGTGACTTTGTGGAACTCAAGTTTTACTGGGAAAGAAAAATATGTAAATACAAAAATAAATACTTAATTACAATTATTGGAAATGCTTTGAAGGAAGAATGTAAGGTGTCAGAGCATTTATTAGAGGGACCTGATTTAGAATGAAGGTAACATTGAACTTGAGAAGCAAAGGGTGCACGGAATTTAGTCAGGCCAGCATGACAGGGAAGTGGTGTGGGGAACAGGGACGTGGGGTTGGGAGAGAAAAGATGAGAGGATGGATGGTTCTGGCAGGATGAACAACGATCCTGCATGAAAACCACACAGGAGACCGGATTTGATGTAGCCCAGAAAAAGAAAATGACACAGAAACAGGGTGAATTAGGGGAGGAGGTTGGGAAATGAGCCTGTAAAAGTGGACTGGGCCAAATGAAACAGTTTGGATTTTATTCTTAGAACAAAAGAATCATCTTTTTTTCCAGCTTTATTGAGATATAATTGGCATAGAACATTGTGTAGATTTAAAGTGTATAACATGCTGATATGATACATTTATATATTGCAAAATGATACCACCATAACTCTATGGTGGAGTGAACAGCTCCACCTATCACATAATCACCATTCTGTTTTTGTGGCGGGAACATATAAGGGCTACTCTCGTAGCAACTTGTAAGTGTATAGTACAGTATTATTAGCTATAATCACCATGCTGTGCAAAGATCCCCAGAACTTGTTAATGTTACAACTGCAAGTTTACACCATTTGACCAATACCTCCCCATTTCCTCCATTCTAATCCTAGTAACCATCAAGTCTAAGAGAGATCTTGAAAGCTCTTGAGCAAGAGTGAGTCCTAACCAAATTTATGTGGAGGATGAATTGTAGGAAAAGAAGAGCAGAAAAAGAGAAGCTGGTCCAAAGACCATCCTAGCAACCCAAGTGCATACGAGGGGGGACTGGAGCACTGTAAAGACAAAAGGGACCTGGGGAAGGAGACAGATTTCCCAAAAGTAAAACCAACAGGACTTGATGATTGAATGTGGGAGTAGTGTGAGGTACAGCAAGATGTCAGGAGGTTTTTCCTATGAGTCAGAGGCGATGATGTTTGTTTGCAGTGATGAAGGTACCTTGGAGGAGACGGCAGACCTGAGAATAATGAAGTTGAATTTGGGGGGGGTATAAAAATCAAGAGTTGGTTTTGAAGTAAAACAACACATGTAGTTAAAAGTGTGTAAGTCAGAAGAGAACTGTGGTCGTGTAGACAGTGTTTAATATAACAGGGGACTAGCTGATCACCTAGGGCAGAGGTACTCCGTTCTGGATTTTCATTAAAATCACCTGGAGGGGTGTGTGTGTGTGTCTGTACATATTTAATATGGATGTCCAAGAGCCAGCCTGAAGCAATTGGCTCAAGATATGTTGAAGTGTAAAGTGAAACCAAGAAACCAGTATATTTAAAAGTTTTGGGGCTCCTGGGTGGCTCAGTTGGTTAAGCATCTGCCTTTGGCTCAGGTCATGATCTCAGGGTCCTAGGATTGAGCCCGTTGGGCTCCCTGCTCATCGAGAAGCCCACTTCTCCTTCTGCCCCTCCCTTCCCCCCAATGCCTGCTCATGTTCTCTCTCTCAAATAAATAAATAAAATCTTAAAAAAATGTATAAAAGCTTTCTCAGGTCTAAGATGAGCAAAAAGCTAAAATTAAGTTGTTTTTCACCTTAGGTTCAGATTTTCACATAATCTTGTGAGTCTTAGCGGTAACATCACCAAACTGATGATAACTTCATTTCCTCACAGACAGTTTCTTTTGTCTCCGTTATCCCTGTACCTGGGTTCTTGCTCTTCCCTAGCGCCTGGATTAAATCTGGGGTCTAACAAGAACAACCACATTTTACAATGGAAAAAATAAAAATCGGGGCATCATCCATGGAACAATTTGAAGGTTTAAGGATCTTCTGAATAATGACTCTTCAGAGGTCTTCTTAGAAAACGAATGCCTGTGGATGACATGACCAAGCACAAAGAATCATGGGGGAAAGAACAATGCTTTTGCCACTTTGTGTAACATCTCTTTTCAAATGCAAACATCTCAGATGGGGGGGTTCTCTTTTACTCATTCTAAAGAAAAGGTGGACAGCCTTAGACCTTGGCAGGACTTCACCCTATCACCTCAGCTCGTCAGTCACCGTCAGTGCAACTAAAAGCATAATTTCCTGCCTGGTGAGCTGCTGTGGCTTGAAAATTTAAGTATAAATAACAAATGTCAGAAAGTCTTTAATCAGCAAATTAGCATTTCAAAGATCAAAGATAATAGACCTTGAAGTCTCTCTGTGCTCTATAGAGCTGTCACCAGGCTAATAGTTTAGACACTCCTGTCTCCTTCCTTCCTGTCTCTTGATGGCTGTCCCATGGCTCAGAGTGTGCCCCCCCCCCCCGCCCCCGCCAAGCACCCTCCAGTTTAAGGAATGTGTTGGTTGTTCCTTTTCCTTTGTGGTTTTTCTATGAATGCTTTTTACTATTTTCTGTTCTTGTCCAGCCTCCTGTGCCTTTCAGGACACAAGTATTTATTGAGTATCTACTTTGTTTCACGCTCTGTGCTAAATTCTGGATATTTAACAAAAAATAAAACAGATATGAGCCTTGCCCACGTATGTATATATCATGTTTGAATTTTCCCTTTCCTTCAGTCCGTCTACTTTTTCTTTCTACTTTGTGAAAAAGAAAACCACAGGCTCAAAATCAAGTTAAGGCCCCAAGTCAGTACACCAAGACTTAATACCTAACTTCTCTGCAGTTTCAACCCCCCAGAAAGGTAAGCTTTCACCTGCAAACGTGGGAATTTCCTGGTCAGCACTAGGAAATGTACTGATAGTTCCCTTCTGTTTCCCTTAGGAGGGCAACCTTGCCTGAAACAATGGAATCTTTGCTAATAATTTCCTTTTTTTCATGCCCTCTCTACCTTCAAAAACCTTTCCTTTTCTGTAGTCCTTGGAAGCTGCCCTTTACTTACTAAAAGGGATGCTGCCTGATTCATGAATCAGTTAATAAAGCCAATTAGATCTTTAAAATGTCCTCAGTTGGACTTTTGTTTTTTAACTTCTTACATCTACATTAACTGGCTGTAATGTGGCATTAAATTCTTTAGAAATGCAATTTATGTGTATTGAATCTAATCTCCTCCCTTTCACTCTGCCATGTTGTAAGGCTTTTTTTCCTTCAAAAATTAAAACAATCACTAAAGCTAACTGAGCAGAGTCTGGAATATTGTCTGGTATTCAAGCACATTAATAATTCTCAGTAAAATGTATTAAAATTATTCACATCAAGTGGAATAAATAAAGAACTACACTTAGTCTTATGTCATTTTAGGTTCTGTGTTGCTACAGAAAGAATCTCTGCACCAGACTTAGAAAAACTTTATAATTTTCGGAGCCTTTTAACTTTAGAATAAGGATGAAGGACTTTGGATTCACCCAGCACACGCCTGCCCTTAGTAGACATTCCTAGAAATACGTGTTGAATGAAATTTCATCCACTTTATTTTCTTGGACACTAAAATAATATATGTGCATCCTGTAAGGATAAATATAAATTAAAAATAAGAGGCTTGATTCTTCCTGTTGAAAATAAGAGACTTTCCTCCCTTTCTTTTTCCAGAAATGTAATCAGAAGTACTTTCTCCTCTCTTTGAAATGCATATAAATTCTTTTGAAGACTAGATTGGCGGTTGGTCAGCGGTATGACAGAGAATATGTTCTTCAAGGACCTGGGAGCCACCTCTTTGAAATGTGAACATCAAGAGGGACAGGACCCTCTCTCCCAGTTTCCGTGGGGTGATGTTAGCCTAACTTAGGTGGGCACCTTGCTCCAAGTCGCAAACCTACTTTTTGTCTTGAAGATACATGTTTCTCTTCTTAATAAAGCCAATTAGCTAACATAGATGGTCACCCAGTTGCCAGGGAAAGTTAGGATGAACTCTTTGTGACCGATGGTGCGGTCACATCTTCTTAGTTGAGGACTGGTTGTTATTTTTCTTGTAAATACGTATATGATGGGTTCTATCTGCTTAGCTACATAAAGGCGTGTGAGTCCTTTCTGTTCTTGCAGTCAGTTAGAGGGCTGCCTGTGACATGTTTCACATCCTGGTTTAATGTTTATTCACTAAAAAAAAAAAAAAAGGTGTGTCTCTACTACCTTTGTGGAGAGGATTTCTGGGTTGAAAGATTTTGTTTGCAATTCTATTTCCCCAACAATTTATACAATGATATAGTAGCCACATTTTAAAGATAATGTTGAGGGGCACCTGGGTGGCTCAGTTGGTTAAGCTTCTGACTCTTTTTTTTCTTTTTTAAGATTTTATTTATTTATTTGACACAGAGAGAGAGACAGCCAGCGAGAGAGGGAACACAAGCAGGGAGAGTGGGAGAGGAAGAAGCAGGCTCATAGCGGAAGAGCCTGATGTGGGGCTTGATCCCATAACGCCGGGATCATGCCCTGATCCGAAGGCAGATGCTTAACAACTGAGCCACCCAGGCACCCCCAGGCTTCTGACTCTTGATACCAACTCTGGTCTTGATCTCAGGGTTGTGAGTTCAAGCTCTGTATTGGGCTCCACAATGGGTGTGGAGCCTACTTAAAAAAAATAAATAAAGAGAATGTTCAGCCAATTTTAACTCCTTCCTACCAAAATTTTTGCTTGCTAATGATTAATTTCAGTTAATGGTAAAGAACCTCCTTGCATAGAGTAAGGACAGTTGGTAGGTGCCACTTGTAAAAATATGTGTACCTCTTAAATATTGCTGCATAAGTCAGAGACTGCTGGGATGGAGTGGGTAAGGGATGATATTTGAGTAAAATGAAAGAAAAGATAAGGACATTTTCTAAAGTCAGTAATAAAAGGTAAAGAGGAAAGGAAAGGATATGGGCTGAGCTAGTCTGAGAGGTTATTTAATGAGTGCGACGGTTAATTTTATGTGTCAACTTGACTGGACTATGCGATGCCCAGAGAGCTGGTAAAACCCTATTTTCTGGTGTGTCCCCAAATGTGTTTTCAGAGGAGGTTATCATTGAATTGGTAGACAGAGTAAAGAAGATTACCTCACCACGGCGGGTGGGGGTCATCCAATTGTTTGAGTGCCTGAATAGATCCAAAAGACAGGTCAAATTCACTTCTTTTGCTGGAGATCAGACATCCCTCTTCTCTGGCCCTTGAACCTCAGCACTTCTAGTTCTCCGGTTTTCAGACTCAGACCTAGATTTAAACTATTGGGCCCTCTCTGATTTTGGGGCCTTGGACTCAGACATACCATTGGCTCCCTTGGTTCTCAAGCCTTGAGACTCAAACTGAATTAAACTAGGGCTCTTCCTGCTTTTCCAGCTTTCAGACAGCAAATCATGGGACTTTTTGGCCTCCATAATTGTATAAGCCGGTTCCTATAAATAAATCTCTTTCTCTCTCCCTCTCTATGCTATTGGGAGTTCTGTTTTTTTCTGGACAACTCTGACAAATACAATGAGCCTCATTACAATGTTCCTGTAGAGTTACCAATTTTCATTCAATTAAGATCACAAACACATGCGCTCTCATTGTAAACTTAGTATTATCCAGGCCTTTGAAGGAAGTTTTATTGGTCACCTCACTGCATGTATCTGAATTTACTAGAAATGCTGTAGACCTGCAGGTATTTTCAGAATTTAGGTGTTCAATCTGTTAAAATACCTTTGGTTGCACAGAGAGTACTTGACTCAATGGAAGGACAGGGCTTCATGATCGACTAAACCCAGTGACTCAGACTCCATGTCTTTTTTATTGTCTGGGTTGTGACTTCTTTGTGTTATCATCATCCTCAGACTTATCACAGCATGTTCCATGCTTTACATCTGCCTGCTATGAAAGGAAACTTATGTCTGACTATTTCAAGCAACACTACTGAGATTCTCCTTAATCAGACCACTTTTTTCACATGTCTACATCTGAACCAGAGCTGCTTGCCAAGGGAGGCTATCAAACCACTGAAGACCCGTCCTTGTAGATAGAGTGAGATTACCTTCCTTTGCATTACCTGTACTGCTTGGGAAATTAGTGTATACTTTTATCAAGGGAGAAGGTAGTTGGAATAAATGGATACTGGGGAGGTACCCAACCCCTAATGCATAGTATAGGCCAACACGTGTCTGTCACATAAAAGTGTACAACGTACAATCTACCAAGGAAACCAGGAGTTTGTTTTACTAGATTCTATAAGGTTGTTTTTTTTTTTTTTTAAAGATTTTATTTATTTATTTTTGAGAGAGACAGGGAGAGAGAGAGAATGAGTGGGGGAAGGGGGCAGAGGGAAAAGCAGATGCCCTGCTCAGCAGGGAGCCTGATGCCCTAGGATCATGAACTGAGCTGAAGGCAGACGCTTAACCGACTGAGCCACCCAGGTGCCCATGTTGTACTAGATTCTAGAGAAGACTCAGGGTATGCCTGCTTTGCGTACCTTCTCATACCAGTATTATCATACTAGCAATGCACCACTACCATGTGACATACCTGTGGGTGACAGGAAGGGCTGACTACATTTGGTTTTCTGGGCAACTTCATGGTCCCTTGCAGTCGTTACTTTAGAAAATGAGCTATAAGAAGTGGCTGGGGCATTTAAAAACAGGCGTAAGTTTGCCATGCTCCCTCTTCCTGTGCTATGAGAACGTTAGAAGCCTCATACTGGGATGCTCCCATCACTAGAGGATAGAGCCTCCATGAACCCAAATCGGGTGACAATACAGAGCAGAAGGCTCTTCTGTCTCTGATAGGAGAGCATAAGCAAGAAATAAACTTCGGTTTCATTAATCTGTGAGATTTCCAGGTTAATGTTACCACATCATAACCTAGCCTATCCTGATTAGATATTATGCCATTATTACATCATATATGGTATTATCTGAGCATTATTACAGCTTTCAAGTGTTTTTATCTCCTATTTAGCACGCGATATTTATATTGGTGGATGTTGACTGCTGGTTTATTGAAACATTTTCTCTTTATGGTCCAATCTTTGTCTTTTTTAGAGCTATAAATTAATATAGAAAACATCCTTTCCTTACCCAGCCTTGCCACTGGGGCTATAGTTTAACAACAAAAGTATATGTTATTTTTGTGACTAAAATTCTTAAGCTTTTTTTTTTTAAAGATTTTATTTATTTGACAGAGATAGAGACAGCCAACGAGAGAGGGAACACAAGCAGGGGGAGTGGGAGAGGAAGAAGCAGGCTCATAGGGGAGGAGCCTGATGTGGGGCTCGATCCCACAACGCCAGGATCACGCCCTGAGCTGAAGGCAGATGCTTAACTGCTGTGCCACCCAGGCGCCCCTAAAATTCTTAAGCTTTTAAGTGTGAGTTTCATGGTTAAGGATTCAAGTAACTCCTATTAAAAAGTCCACTTCAGAGAACAAATGAGCTACACTGAAAATACTGCTTTGTTGCCACGAAGTTGAGAATATATAAGAAGGTTTTATATTCACATACTGCTTTCATGTTTTTAGATTTTTTTTTTCTGTATGTTTTATCTCATTTTCTCTTCACTGTGATTTAATGAGGTATTATTAGAAGAGTATAATTGCAGGTTATGGATGAGTAAACTGAGGGTCAGGCTTAACCAAGGTCTAATCCATGGCTAAAACAACATTTATAGACTCCCAAATCAGTGGTATTTATATCATGCCACATGTCAAAACCACTTCTCTAAATAAAAATAATAGTCATATTTCCTATGAGTTTCTAAAAAGATGAGGCAATAATTAGACTTACTTTTAGCAGCATAAACTAATTTACTGCATTTTGCCTTAAGCTAATTGGTTAGAACTGGAAGTTTATGCTTGCCAAGAAACACAAGAGTGATTGAAAACTCTCTTATTTGTGCTATTTTGTAAGTAAACTCCAAATCTAAAACTATGTATCTCTAAAAATTAGAACGTTTTATTATACAAATGTTAATTATGAAAAGCATTTATTTTCCAGCTGAAAATCTACGTTTACAATGAACATTCTTTAGAACCTGGCAGGGTAGTTAGCATAGTATATTAGATATTGTGCGGGAGGGGGGGTCCCCAAGCCCACCCTCAGGCTCTGTGAGTCACTAGAAGGATTCAGCAAGGCTGTTATATGCCTGGTTGTGGTTTATTACAGTGAAAAGATACAGGCTGAAATCAGCAAAGGAGAAAGGTATATGGGAAGAGGTCCAGGAGTAATCAGGTACAAGTTTTCAGGAGCCCCTCCTAGGGGTGTCTCACAGGGACACACTTAATTCTCCCAACAATGATGTGTGATGACACGTGCCAAGTGTTGAAAACCATGGAAGCTCACCTAAGCCTCCACGTCCAGTGTTTTTACTGGGGGTCAGTCACATAGATGACTGACCACAGCTCAGACTCCAGTCCCTCCCCTGCCCCCATCCCCTGCAAGAACAAAACAACATAGCCCACAGCCTCAGGCACACAAACACACTCAGGTAAGCTATCCTGAGGGCTCAGGCCATCTCTGAGAAACCGGCTTTTCTTTGGAATGCAGGATTTGAGTGACTCAGGCCTGCACAAAATAATGAACCCTTTTGTCCCTAGATATAGAATGGGACCTGGAATTAGAACAAAGCAACTCTGCTGTATGACCAATAATGAATCCCTTATGATCCCTAAAACCTCCACTTTGTGATCTTTAAAATGGAGTAAATAACAAAGAATCCTAAAGATCTCATTGGAGTGTAATAAAAAACAAGTGAAGAAATAGATATAAATAAGTTTTATAATTTATACTTTATTCAGGTGATTATGGAAAGTAGGGGCTAGACATCTTGTAACAAACACGTGATAGTGTCAATATTTTGTGCATTTGTTTATTCATTCAATAAATATGAATTGAATGCCTAGAATTTGCTGAGACTAGGTGAGGACAAAATGTAAAACTATACTAATATGCTTCCTTCTCTCACAGGAGATAAGTGAAAAGACTTGGGAACGTGTGATAAAGATGGCGATGGGGCTGGTAGAAGCTGTGATGGGGGTTGCTTTGATGAATTATGTGACCAAGTTAGTGGTGTTCACCAATTATTCCAGTTATTCGATTCATTCTAGTCAAGGGACAGTGAGCAGAAGGTGCATGGATCCCTTTTGACGGAGGCTTTAATGGCAGGTATGCGATTATAGACTCCCAAATCAGTGGTATTGCGAGCTCTTGCATCACTGTATGGAAGACAGCTGTTCTGACTTCGAATTTTGCATGTGTGAGGAATAAATATCTGTATTGTTAGGATTATTTTCTGACCAGTGTATGGTCTCAGAAAATATACCATGCTCCCTGTTTTAGGAAAGTTTTAAACAACGTACGCCAGTATATTTAACTTGTGTAAACAGGATATGACCTAACTCTGGCACACTTTAAATTCCTAAAACCAGGTCTCTTTGCCCTAAATTGTACCTGGTAGACTTTGCCAAAAATATCATGAAGACACAATTGGCACTTTATGGCCATAACGGCTAATATACAAAACCCTCTGATGTGAAATGACAAAGGTCAATTTATCAGCTCCAATCCCTAAAAAACAGTTACCGTTCAAATGAAAAAATTGTGTAAAAAACCAACTTTGAAAAATACACAGATGATTTTAGTATTTTTTCTGGAATAACAAGAACATTGTTTATATAATATAAAATCTGAGATTACTTCAGGTTGTAAATTTTTCTCCCCTCCTCCACTCTTTCACAGTGTAATCACAAAGGGATCCTCTAGGACCATGATTGACACCCCAGAAGTCCCCCTTTACCTTTTTCCAATCACTGTTTCCACACATACCTCCTCAAATGCTTGACTCTCCTGACCTTTATGGTTATCAATCCCTTGCTTTTATTTCTAGTTTGACGCTTCAGCTCTCATCTCTAAATATTGCATTAAAATTGCTGTTTTTGAGTTTTATATAAATGGAATCATACAATATACATTTTGCATTTCTGGTTTCTTTTAACTCAGTGTTTGTAAGACGTATCCATATTGTTGAGGTAGCTGTATTTCGTTTATTTTCAGTTTGGAGATAGGTTTCCATTATGTGATTGTAGCATGATTTTATTATCCATTTCCAGTATTGATGAATATCTGAATTGTTTCCAGCTTGGCTGATTTCTACCGTGCCAGGAGCTGCATTATACTGTATCAATCTTACCTTTAGAATTCATAAGCTGTTTATAGATAAGAGGCAGAAAGATATTTTTTTAAAAACTTTAACATCTGGTCACCCTTATAAATGTCAGGTTTCCTTCCATTTTCTCAAACATAATGGCAGCTTATTTAAATAAATTCAGTTGTCCCCTTTAATTGCACCTCTTCTTATTCATTTTTACCTATTGTTCTCTGATATACATGCATTAACTAAGGCAGTATTATTAGCTTTCAGATATAAAAATTATGTATTTATTGAAGTAGCCATTGGACTAAATAAATACAATACATGCTGATTTATGATACTCAAAATGGAAACAGATTCAAGCCTTGGAATCAATAGAGTAGATTTCCAGAAAGTTCTTTCAGGTGTGATGGAACCTGAAAAATATCAATTCATTTCAAATTGTACTCCTAATGGTACATCATTAATATAGCACATGAAAAAAAAATTGGAAGGGAGGATGTGGAGAAAACAGAGGCAAAGAGTAAGCGGATTATCCCATCCTGAAAGCTGATTGTACCCCTCATTAGAGGCAGCTGATCAGTGGTCTGGTTGGATTTGTCTGGCCGTCAATCTGGATTTGCCCATTAGGCCCTGGAATTGTATGCAATGCTATAATAGCTGAATATGCCACTAAAAATAGTCACAGAAATTCAGAATTGAGATTTTAGTGCCATAGCATATGACAAGATGGTCCTATTTATGCATACTTTTAGTCCCATTGACATCATATGGGAGGGAAAAAAAAGAAATTGGTAAAAGCCAAAAAAAAAACCCCCAAAAAACCAAAACAAACAAACAAACAAACAAACCCCAAACCTTCAAGTTTAATTTGTGGTTGGAAGAAAAAAATTTTTTGTAAATGAATTATTATTTGAAATCCTTTGGCATTAATAGTGAAACATCCTGCATAGCAAAAGGGAGACAATATTATTGTAGGATGGAAGAATATGTCACGTTCAATTGCTAAAGTCTGGCATAACATCAAAAAGGATAACACAGGAAAAATAGTGGAAGAGATAGACTTGGAAGGAGAGAAGCAGCTATTGATCAGCTTCTTTGTTTTATTCTTGGCCAAGAAACTCCCTTCTTATGCTTCACTGAATCCAAAAGATTACAAATCATTTCAAAGGAAAGATTCTACAGTTCTTTCCTTTGTTTGTCCTGGAGACAGAAGAATATCAGAGGAATAATGGACAAAAAACAAATGTGTAATAAAAAATCTATTTGCCATTAGAAATCATTTAGCTGGATCAATTTTAGTTAAAACCATTGACAGATATTTTAAAAATTGGCATTTTATTTATTTAATAATATTTCAGGAAACATACTGGGGTTTAGCATGGCGAGGTGTACTGTAGTTGAAGTGATTTAAAATTTGCTGTATCATAGATATTTTACAGGACTATAAAATGTGCATGAACAATTTCATGTTTATCCAATTTCATGTTCATATTTCTGAGAAGTCCAGGAAGTCTTTTGGTAGAGCAGTTAACAATTCTGTACAAAAGTTTAGGAGTCATTTTACTTAAGACTTATTAAACACAGGGCACTTGGGTGGCAGTGGTTTAGCGGCTGCCTTCAGCTCAGGTCACGATCCCAGGGTCCTGGGATCGAGTCACACATCCGGCTCTCTGCTCCATGGGGAGACTGCTTCTCCCTCTCCCTCTGCCTACAGTTCCCCTTGCTTGTCCTTCTCTCTCTCTGTGTCAAATAAATAAATAAATCTTTAAAAAGATTTATTGAACACAATGAAGTCCTTGTATTGAATTATTAAAAAAAAATGTTGACCTTAAACTTGAATGGCAAAAAAATATTAAAAAATTAAGATAATGTCAAGCTCCAGCTAAACCATGAAGAGTTTTTATTTATTTAAGTTTTTATTAAAAATTTTTTTAACAGCCCTTTTTTTTTTTTTAGGTAAACTCTACGCACAACATGGGGCTCAAACTCATGACCCCAGGATCAAGAGTCACATGCTCTACTGAGAGAGCCAGCCAGGCACCCCCATGAAGAGTTTTTAAATGTTTGTTAAAACCTGAAATGGATTACCCAGAGGAAGTTAGAGAATTTCCTTTCCTGATAAAATGATGAGGACTGAAAAACTGAAAGATGGTTTGAAATGCAACTACAGAAATATTTTTATTTTTATTTTATTTTTTACTTTTTTAAAGATTTTTAATATATTCATTCAACAGAGAGAGAGACAGCCAGCGAGAGAGGGAACACAAGCAGGGAGAGTGGGAGAGGAAGAAGCAGGCTCCCAGTGGAGGAGCCTGACCTGGGGCTCGATCCCAGAATACCAGGATCACACCCTGAGCCGAAGGCAGTCACTTAATGACTGAGCCACCCAGGCGCCCCCAGAAATATTTTTAGGACATAAGGGGAAAATGTAGTTAGAATTATTTTTCAAGAAAATGCACCTCTCAGATCTATTGTGGAGAGCATTATTGAAGCTAGTCTCAGTGCTATACTCTGATATCCATCATTGCATTTGTGCTGGTGTTTCCAGGCAATGACTGAGTGTGGTAGGAATACTGAGGCAGTCCAGGGGAGTGTGCTAGATTTCTTGGACATCTGACCTTGGCTCGAAGACTCTCTTCTGGCCTTGCCAAATCTTCTTAAAACTGCCCTGAAGTCTACATCTTCCTCTCTCTCTCCTTTTTCTTCTTTCTTCTTCCCCTCTGCCTCCCTCTCTCCCTCCTTCTCTATCTTTGCTTCCTTCTCTACTTTACAGAGGTCAGTCCTCCATTACGTTCTCTTAGCGCTTCTAACTTCCTGTAGCTCCTAGGAAAGCTCACAGGTGTGTCTTCCAATAAATCTCTTGCACATCTCTTCCAGTCTTGTTGTCTGCTTCTCAGAGGATCTGGACTAATGCATAAGAATGCTGTTTCCCTGGCTCAAAAAAATAAATAAAGAGTAGGAGAAGGAGAAAGGAGTGTACCAATCTCCTGAATTGTTAAAAATTCATTATTAAAGACTTATTTAAGGACCAAGACATTACATGTAAAACTAATTAAATAAGCTTATTTTTATTACTCCCATTTAAAAATTATTAAAAACAGTTTGCTTAGGAGACCCAATTTTTAAAGAAAATAAATTTCGGTTACCCATTCTATTGATTTTATGGCCAAAGATAAATTTATTGTATAAACATAAAACTTCCTCTTCCACTTAATAAAATATAGTCTCTTAGCTTAGTCTCCATTGAAACTCTGAGAACTACAGTCCAATGTCCTATTCTTTTTCTCACATAAACAAAGGCAATTTGTAGGGTGGCTCAGTCAGTTAAGCATCTGACTCTTGGTTTTGGCCCAGGTCATGATCTTAGGGTCTTGAGATTGAGCCCCGTGTTGGAATCCATGCTGGACATGGATCCTGCTTGATTCTCTCTCCCCGTCACTTGCTCTTGCACTCTTTCTTTCTAAAAGGGGGCGGGAGGCAATTTGTCAACAAAGGAGGAGTTTGGAGGCATAATATGGAAAAAGGACATAATTTGTGGCAGATTTTATTTTCCAAAGATACACTGCAGTGTTTCCCATATATGTGCTCCTCTGTTATGTGACCTCGCAACCCTCCCATCATAGGTGGAGTCTGCGTTCCCCTCACGTTGAATCTGGACAGGCTTATGTTCCTTTGCTCAGTAGCGAATGGTGGAAATGACCATTTTTGGATCTGTGTGTTGATATCTCTTATAAGTTTGGAAGATTCCTAACCATTATTCTCTTTATATATGTCTTCTGTTCCATTTTCTTTGTCTTCTCCTTCTGCACACACAATACTCAATTTTGTCCCACAGATATCAGAGTCCAGGATGCATTTTTTCACTCTTTTTCTTTGTATTTTAGTTTGAGTAATTTCTGTTGGCCTACTTTCAACTGATTTTTTTCTTCTGTTTTATCCAGTTTGCTTAAATCACATTTAAAAAATTTTCTGAATGTATCTCTCATTTCATTTAAATTTTTTCCAACAGTCTTAATCTTTATGCTGAAATTCCCCATATGTTCCTGCATGTTTTTCACTGAATCTTTTAACATGTTTGTTGCAGTGAGTTTTCAGGACCTGTCTGATAATTCTAATATCAAGATCATATCTGGGTCTGATTCTATTGACCATTTCTTCTTTTGACCATAAGCCCAAATTTTTGGATCATCCAACATTTCATAATTTTGGATTATGTGTCAGATAGTATATATAAAAAACTATTGAGAATGAATCAAGGAATATTTACTCCCAGAAAATGGTACATGCCTTATTCTATTAGGTAGCTACTCTGGGTGCCTATCTCAGTCTAACTATAGTTGAGCTGGGTCAGAATTTGTTACAGGTTTAATTAGATTCAATCAGCATTGGCTTCAAATATTTTTGAGGGCATGATCAAGGCTTTTTTTCTACAGGAAGGAGGTTTGTGTAGAGAGCTCTTGTACCTTATGCCCAGTCACCAGCTTTCTGAGCCTTGGAAGGTCTCCGTGCTTTATAACCTAGCTGTTACCATTTTGTTTGCTGGATAGTGGTCTCTGTTCTCCAGTCATGTTCTTGACTTTCACTCATGTCCCTGTGAGATCTCTCCTTACCCTGCTATTCTATCTCAGGTTTGGAGGGCTGTTACAGAATACCGTAGAAGGATTTTACTCTTCTGCTACTCCCTTAGTCTTCAGCAGCCAATGCCCTGGATTAGTTAAAGACCTGGATTGCTCTGTAGGGGTCTTTCTCATTTGGGGAAGATCTGTGAACCTTGAGATAGTTGGGGAAAGAGCACTCTTCTCTGACCACAGACTTTGAAATGTGTAACCCTTGTACTAAGTGAAGGTTCATGAGTTAAAGCTGGCAAGTAGTTGTAGACTCACTCTGTGCCTGGGGCCTCCTGGAACTGTCATACTAGTTCACATATGGGCTTTAGAAGATGGTTAAATGATCAACTGGTTACTCTTTGTTTCTCATTCTATGCAGTCTTCTTTCTACAACCAATCCGTATGAGATAAAAGCAACTGTGAACTCTTCTTCCTAAGAATGTCTTATTTCTCCTGGATTTTGGTTCTTTTAGGTGTCTTTAGGTCTTCAGTTCTCTAATAGTTTTTTGTTTTGTTTTGTTTTTAACTATAAATTTATAGTGTTTCTGGCTCATTCTTGTTAGGATGGGACTAAATGGTCTTTTATAAATCCTAAAGAGATATTCATTTTTTTTTTCTAATTTGCAGTAGTTTCTCAGTTTTCTCTATTAAAGCCCATAACTCTTATCAGATAATGCTTCTACAGCTACAGTTCTTGCTTAACTTTTGTAACTGTTCCCTAAATTGCTGTTCAGACTTACAGGGAACTGTAACTACCTGTTCTTGTTAGATCTGAGCTGCTCCACTACCCTTTGTTGGTTTCCTTTAGACTTGTCCACACTTCTAAAAACAGTCTATTAAACTCTTTTTAATTATGCTATTTGAATGAGCCATATCCTTCCTCCTGGACCTCTGACCAATACATTGGTGGCATTTCTCTGAGACAAAGAGATTCAACTCACATGGAGAGAGGAGAGGGTATTATGAAGAAGACAAAGAAGAGTTGCCATGGTTGGGGGAGCAATGAAGTGGTAGCAATGTTGGCAGCATCCAGGAATGAACAGAGGAAAAATAGATCTCCCTGCTAGTACCTCTTTAGTAAGTCTCTGGCTTTTAAAATGGAAAGCTGAGCAACACTAGCTGAGCAACACTGTATTGTTTGGGTTGGAAGGTCATTTTCCAATTAATTTTTGGAATACTTCAATGGAGCCTTCTTGGTGTGGTGGAGTTTGGGGAGGTAAGGAGAGTTTAGAAGAGGGAGCAGAAAATTACACAAACACTATTTCAATCAGCTGCAGTATTCTATTTAACATATATTTAGCACTTTCTATCACGCAATTTACTCTACATGAACCCTTAGGTTCCACATAAGTATCTGAACATTTCTTTATATAAAAGGAACCTTTTTTTGGTAGAAGGTACTAAGAAACAACCAAGCCTTTATTGGCTTAGCTTACTGTATAGAACACAGTGTTAGGTATTAAAAAACTGTTAGATCTACTAATACTAGCTAACATGTATTGAGCACTCTGTGCCAGGCATTGTGCAAAAAATACTTAACATAATAACTCAATTTATGGGTGAGGAACCTGAGGATACAAGATGGTATTTCCACAGTAGACACTCAATAGTGTTAATGGACTGAGGTGAAGACTGTATCATTTAAAAATTTTTCACAATCCTTACTTGTGAAAAAAGAGAAGCTTATTGAAATTCAAAATTGAAAGACAAAAATTCTCTCCTGATTTTCTCTTGCATGAACATATTCATAGTTATTAGTATTTTGCAAATCCCTGTAGAATAAATTTGACCTGACAGGAGTCACATTTATAGGCCATGTACTTTACCTATTTTCTAAGAGTAGCAGAGATTTCATTCTCCTTTCATTCTGTCACTTATTTTCTTCCTTTCATTTTCCCCCACTTCATTGTCCCTTTTAAATCTTTCACATTCATTAATTTATTTCTCCACTAATTCCTTCATTCAAACAAGGCCAGGTGCTTAATTTTAAAATCTCATTCAAAATGGTGCCACGTCATCCACCAGGGCCAAGAACCGAGAGGTGCTGTCATATTTCTCCCTGCCAGCGTGGATCTCCGTCGAGCCCCGCCCTCTTCTCCTCACCTGCTCCCCAGGAAACGACAGCGAGGCCGCTGTCACACGCTCTGGCCTCCAGCTAGGTCCCCTACGGCCTCCGCCCCCTCCCCCTCGCCTCCGGGCCGCCCCGCCCCTCCCGGCTGCCGGCTGGCGGAGCGCATTTATTTGCATATTTCTACCTTTGTTCCCTGCCGGCGGCCAATCAGCGCGCGGGGCGAGGCGGCGGGGGGGGGGCCTGGGAGGGGCTCGGGCTCAGGCTCCAGCTGCGGCAGCCGCAGGTTCCAGAGCGGGTTCGAGTCGCGGCGGGCGCGCAGCGCACTGCAGCCCCAGCCCAGGGCCCCCCACCGCGGCTTCGGCCAGGCCCCAGAGGCAAGGACAAAGAGGCTGTCCCGGAGGCTCCGCCCGAGCCACGTTTACCTGAGGTTGCGGGAACCACAGGCTCCAAGATGGTTTGCGGGGGCTTCGCGTGTTCCAAGAACTGCCTGTGTGCGCTGAACCTGCTCTACACAGTGAGTACCCGGAGCCCGTTCCTCCCCTCCCGGGGGCTTTGCACCTGCTCGGTTGCTCCTTGGTTTTCCTGCCTGACCAGCGACTCTGACTTCATTCCGCACCCCTTTCCCGTCTTCCCACGCTCTGCGCGCCCCTGGCCTCCCCATCAGTGCCCGCCCGAGACCAGGAGCCGGCGCTTGTCGCAGTCTCTTCCTTTCCCTCATTGTGAAGCCGTCGTCTTTCTGGCTCACTGGCCGCGTCTCTGCCACATTGCTCTACCCCGCCCCCTCACCCACCGCCTTGTTTTTCAGTCTTTTGACCAGACCTTCCCACTTTCCCATCGCTATCCCTTCTGATACTCCCTCCTGGCTTCCAAACCCATCTGGGGCGAGTTTGGAGGCGGGAGAGCCGCCTCAGGTTTGAGGACAGTTTTGCAAAAATAGCGTGGTCTGAAACTGACAAGGCGGCATATGGATAGTGTGCATCTTGGTGAGCTCTACGTGCGCTTGTGATTTGAATTGAAGTCACCGAGTAGGTTCACAGGATATCCGCAGCTTCCGAACTTTGTTTCGTGCTTACATAAAGGGTTGTCTTTTTTCTTTTCTTTTTTTCTTTCTTCTTCTTTTTCTTTTTTCTTTTCTTTCCTTTTTTTTTTTTTGTCCGTTTGTTCATACTGGATGCTTTTTTCCATGGGGTCTCCCGTCTTAGTAATAACCTAACTCCATTTTAAGCGAAATCCTCCAGTAAATAAGCAAGCCTCCACCCAGGTCATTTCTTTCTTTGCCAACAAGCTTGGGCCTTTTAGTTTTAAGGGGCAGCCTATTTCTATGATTTCTGAGGCACAATTCTGGGCAAACAGGAGAATGGGGGAGCAGGTTGACGTTTATCGATTGCCTACCACATTCCAGGTTTTACATCCAGGTTTTACATTCCTCGTTCTGAAAGCCATCCGCGGCAAGGGGCATTGTCTACATTTTATATGTCAGATAACAGACCGAAAAGAGTTTTTTAAATAAGTTTACATAGATGGTAGTTGGCGAGTCAGGAATAGAACATAGACTGTGGGATCCAGATCTTTCCATAGGCTTCTCTCCCAGGTGGAAGAAACTTCCTCTTCTGTCATCATCCCTCCATCCTAGTCTTGCTCCCTTCTATAAATAACACCTGGCGGTTTGCAGCACCCACCCTGAAAACAAACCCAGCTCCCCTGCATTAGCAGAGAGCTAGGCCATCTGTGCAAGCTTAGGTTACATCCTTGGAATGGAGAGTCTGCCTGTGGTCACCAACAGGAGAGCGAGGTTGGATCGGTTTACCATCACTGTTCCTTTGTATATGAACATGCTTGCAAAGCTTTGAAGGCAAGTCAGTGAAATAAAGTATGCTTTTCTGGCCAGTTAGTAGGAATCTAATCAACATGGTCACTGATAGTAGATGTGGGGGGTAGGGGAATTGTAAAACACCTGGTGATTCAGCTCCTTGGAATTGGAGAGCCCTGTCAAGTTTCAGAGCAAAATCCACCTTTGTCTCACCTGAAGCATGTTGATGGTATTGATTGTTTATTAAGTAGGCGGTGACCAATTCTCCAGGTATTTTCTTTTATTAGCATGGATGGCCTGCTTAGAACTTCAAATTCACCATTTTGTGCCCTGACTTTTGCCCCCACCCCATGATTTAGTCATCTGTTCACCAGACACTTAGCCTTATACTGTGGGCTTACAGTAGAAGGTCTACTTTGCAGGCTTACTTGACTCAGAGGTCTATATAAATTAATGTGCAATATATATATATTACAGTTAATTATATAGATTAATGTGCAATATATATTAAAAGGCAAGTTATTTTCAGGTGTAGTTATTTTCAAAATATGTCCCTTCTAGTTGTGTTTTCTGTGTATCAGGAAAGCAAGGAGAAAGGTGATTCTAAAGGAACATTTTAAGATTTTTATAGCTAATCCAACTTATTGACCTTCAAAGTGTATTCTATTGATTTTAATAGCTATGCAGTAAACCTTAATTAATTAGAAATTCACAAGGCTATAAAATGGTTAGCATCCTTTTAAATCCTAGACTTTTTATATAAAAAGGATATTTCTTAAGATGAATTAATGTCTACTTCTTATGTATTGTGAATAAGCTTAAATAAGGTCAGTAGTTTAAATTGGAGGTGAATGAAGGGTAAAAGTTGGACTAGGTCTAAAATAGATGCTGAAAATGAGCCACTAGATTCCATATCTTCCCTTGTCTCTCCCTCAACAATTTAAGATGAGAAGTGTGAAGTAGTTGGGGGCAGGGCTGAAGTTGAGGACTTGGGAGACATTTCTTTCTAAGGTAGAAATAGGTGGACCTTTCATAGGTTCCAATCCCACCAGGGTAACTACCTCTAAAATGTGCACAGAGTTGCAGGATTGAGTCTGAGGTCATTTCTAGAAGTGTTAGTGAAGCCAGGATTGCATATGGGAGTGGCAGGTTAAAGGCCACGGCTTGCTTTTGTGTTGAAACATTTTCTTGAGGAACTTAGGACTCTATGAGCCAGACTGTCCACATGCTCAGGTGGCCTGCGGATGAGCCTCAGATGAGAGCAAAATTCATGATCAGGCCAGAAAGCATGTCCCTAAAATAGCTTGGAAGGAACATCCCCCAAACTTGTCATGGACTTCTGATCACTAGCCAAAGGTGCCGTTGATTTGTTGTGATTTATGGTTTGGTCCTTTTAATCAATAGGATCCCTAGTACTGAATAAACTAGTGTAGTGAATATAAATTGTTTATGGATATGGTAGGAAGAGGAGAAAGAGAATTCTCTTCCTCGCACCTTCATGGTGTTATAAGAAAGAGAAAGACTGGCTTCAGAACTTCAGTATAGTTAAAGAGACTGAATGTTTCTTTACTCAAAAAATATTTGACAGGCACTGTTCTCAGTTTGGGAAGACATCAGTGAAACAAACTGGGCTTTAAAATCAATATGGCTTTATGAAGCCTCTTTTTTTTAAATTTACTGTCTTTTCTCCATATGACCTCAGGAGCTTTATTCAGTCAATAAATATTTGCCTAATGTGTATATTCTGCTGGGAACTGTGGGAAGTAATAAACACCTACAAAGGCAAATACCTCCCAACTCTGTGAAAACAAGATCTAGTTGGGATTCATGGAGTCGGAAAATGTGATATAAGGGAATGACTGACTTTAGGTGCCTTAAAATTTAGGATGACGGGATATCTTTGTGGGTTAGAGAAGTTGGGGGAGTGAAGAAGGTATAACGAAACTGGGGAAAACGTAGAAATAGTGTCAATCTTTTTCATACTGCTTAGGATATAAATGCAAATGAAAACTGCTTTGGGAAAATGGTCTATTTTATGTTTAATAGTTTATTTTAGAATACTTTTGATTGAAAATGCTTTGATGAATAGTAACAAACAACTTTTTAAAATTATAATTTGTGGAGAATTTTAAGAATATGAAATAAATGTTATTCTAAAATATGTTAACATTTAGATGATTTATAATTTGTGTCCTTGTGCTTCCTAAGCAGAGAAGAGACTTCTAGGAGTTGCACTGCTGATTTTTAATATATGTATTAAATATTATATATAATACATATTCATATATATGAATAGTTTTTAATTGAGAATGTAAAGAACATAAATGACTGTGATCTTAAAATGAGAAGGGTCATTTCAGAAGTTTGTTTCCTTTTCTGTATTCATTCTTCTAAATTCTTTCCAAGTTTGTTTTATTGATTTTTTTTTTTTTTTTTTTTTGCAATTTTTCCCCCCTATACCTTTGCTTGCTTTGGAAAAAATCACCATACAGCATCAAAAATTATGCTGATTTACATCCATTCTCAGACCCTGATTGACAAAACTTTACATTTTGATATCTCTGAAACTGGATTGTCTTAAAATAGACAAAACATACCATATGTAAAGGTAAAAAAATTTATCTCTGCAGTCTATAGGGAGAGAAAGAATTGGGTTCAGGAAGAAAACTTAAGTTTGAATATCAACTGTACATCTTGCTTGGAATTTAACCTTGGGCAGACAGCTTACTTTATTCGAGCTTCAGTTTTTCCATTTATAAACTGGTGATATTTTTCATTCTCCTTCTTGAGTTTGTAGGATAAAATGGAAAAATATGGATAAATGCTTTGGATGCACTACAGAAGGAAAAAAATTAAGTTGTTACAGCTTCAAGAGTAAAAGGTTTATTTTAAATTTCTGAATTACAAACCTGCTTGTTATGATGAAGATTTTGAAGCAATTGGGATTTCTAGTACTTAACGCTAGCTGGTGTTGACTCAAGCAGGCCCTGTGGAGGCAGGAGTTCATGCCCTCAAAGTAGTAATATTAATCTTTTAGTTGTAAGAAAAAAATGACTGAGGTACAGTAAGTAAAAATATGGAATGATTTACCTGTACCTTTTTTTGAGTCCCATTCTGGTCATTAGAGTGCTAGAAAAATTTGATTTTGTTCAGTCTTAACTCCAAAATAAATGAGAAACACTAGTACTTCAGCCAAAGAAAAATCTACTCATTGCTGTTACTTTCAAATGATTGCACTGATGTCATTTTTCAGAATTCCAATCATCATTTTTCAGATTATTCTTGTTTAATATTTTCATGTGTGGTTAGGTTTATGTTATTTCTGTGTTCTCGTTCAAACTACGGAATGAATTTAAAATATTTAAGTGGTTCTTGGTTATTTTCTTGCATTTTGATTTAAAAATGATTCACTGTTTACAGAACCTGAGATTTTCATGTGATGCTGTTGTGCCGATATTTATAGTCTGCCTTTTTGCCAAGTGTGTTTGTAAAATTTCCCGGCTTTTGATGTAAAAATGGTAACAAAAATGTGCTATTTATGCCATTTCTCACTTGAAGTGAGGTTATTAACTTTCATAAAGTTTAACGACATAAGAGGCATTACAAAGAAAGAAACAATTCATTTTGGGAAAAATTGTATTTCAGCCCATATTCGAAAAGTGAGATTTGAATATTTCACTGGCTTGATTTATATACAGTTTTAAGTGGTTTAAAAATGGGCCATTATCACTTCAAACACATTTGCAGGACTGGTGAAGGCAAGTTAGGTTTAGATCCTCTTTGTTCGTGTTACATTTCATCTGAATTTATACTCCAAATTATTTTGCCACTGTAAAATGAGTGATCCAAACCCATTTGTGATAATAGATGAAAACTCTTAGAGAATCCATCCAAATTCTTTAGCATGCCCTTCGAGATCTTTCACCATCTGCCCCTCCCATCTGCAGCCCTTGACATCTTTTAGCCACAGAGAATTCCCCACACAAAATGCCCTTTGTTGCCTTTCTGTTTTTGCTGATCCTCTGCCCTCAACCTAGAATACCTTGCTCTGTCTTTGTAAAGTTACTCAAATACAGTCTCTTATTTCTTTAGTCAAAAGGCATTGTTTCCTTACATTTTTACTTGGAAATCTTAATACTTGAGTGCCACTCCAGACTAATTCATTCAGATCTGGGGAGAAAGGGAAGGCATGTGATTATTTTTTTACTACCTAATTCTAAATTACAGTGAGGGCTGAAAGTCAGTATTGTAAGATTTTGTTTTACTTTGTCTTTGCCATTGACCATCCCGACTCTCCATATCATAGGTATCTTTGTAGGTTTGCTTTTTTACTCCAGCTAGACCATTAACCATTTTTTTGTTGTTGTTGGCAGAGATCATAGCTTTCTCTTTGTTAGATCCTTCAGTGTGTAGCATTTTCTTTAAAAACAAACAAAGACAAAAAAAAAAAAACCACACACACACACACACACACACACACACACACAAAGGCTATACTCTCTAAATACTCCTTGAATTTAGTTTACAGAATAAGTTGCCCCCTTTTTACCACAGGCAAAACACACCTAATGAAAACTTCATAAAAATGATAAAATGATTATAATATTTAATCACAAAAATGATTAAATATTAGGGGTGCCTGGGTGGCTCAGTCAGTTGAGCACCCGACTTTTGATTTTGGTTCAGGTCATGATCTCAGGGTCATGAGATAGGGCCCTGTGTGGGGCTTGTCTTCCCAAGCAGGCTAATCCTGGCCATATATTAAATATGGACTTCTCTTCCTCTACCCACCCACAACTTCACCACTCTTCATTCTTCTTGCTTCATTTTTCTCCATTTTCATTTTGCTCACTTTCTTACCTTTTCATATGAGGTATCATTTATTTACTTATTTACTTATCATCCACTTCATCCCATAAATGTAAGACCCTCTCTCCTTTTTACATTATTGGCCTAATATATTTTTAGTCTTATATAAATATAAGATGAGCCCGAATAATGTTTTCTTTTATTCATTCCAATAATAAATATTAATTGAACATCAAGAGCAGTAAACAAACCAAACCAAAATGTGCTGCTTTCATGGGTCTTACATTTATGGGATGAAGTGGATGGTAAGCAGCTAAGTAAATAAATGATACATCATATGAAAAGGCAAGAAAGTGAGCAAAATGAAAATGGAGAAGAATGGAGCAAGAAGAATGAAGAGTGGTGAAGTTGTGGGTGGGTAGAGAAAGAGAAGTCCATATTTAATATATGCCCAGGATTAGGCTGCTTGAGAAGACAAGATGGGGACAAAAATTTGAAGGCGATGAAAGACATATCTGGGAAGAGTGTTTCATATAGATGGAACTTTGAAAAGATTGAGGAAGAGGAGCATTCCTGGTTTATGCAAGGGACAGAGATGAGTCCATTTTGACTGGGACAGAGTGAGCAGGGGGTGGAGTGGTGTAGGATGTGAGTCAGAAGGTGGGAGATGCAGATGAGGAAGGGCCTTGCGACCACTGGAAGGATTAGAGCTTTTATACAGAATGAAACGGTAGCCGTTGGTGGCTTTGGGCCTGATTTTTCATTTGAAAGATTGGCGACTGAATTGTGAATGGATTATAGACAGCCGCAGTGGAAGCAGTGAGATCACATGTAAGGCTATTGCAGTAATTCAGGCAAGAGGTATGGAGGGCTTGGACCAGTGTGATATCAGTGTAAGGGAAATAGTCCGATTTGGGGTGTATTTTGAAAGGGGAGCCAACATAATTTTCTGATGGGTTGGAACGGGGCATGAGAAAAAGAGAGGAGCCATGGATTACTCATGATTTATAGCCTAAGCAACTGGCAGGATGGATCTTCTATTAATAGGAATGGGGAGACTGTGGGTGGAAAAGGCTTTGGGAGGAAGATAAAGGGTTCAGTATTAGATGTGATGCCAATGAGATACCCAAATGGAGATATCACACAGCAGTTAGACTGACAATAATGGAGTTCAGGGGAAAGGAGTAGCCTGGAAGTTTAAATCCTGGGAACCATCAACATAGAGAATGGGATTTAGGGTTGATACTGCATTAGATCCACAAGTTATTGAAGATAGATGGAGAAGTGCAGTCATCTGTGGAATGAACCAAAGGCCCCTTTACAGTAAGAGCTTTAGGAGACAAGGAAGAACCAGGAAAGGGGCCTGAGAAGGTAAGAGGAAAACCTGGTAGAGGTTGGTATCCTAGAAGCCAAGTGCGAGTCATTTGAAGGAGGCAGAATTGAACATCTGTCTCAAATGCTGTTAAGTGAGATGAGAACTAAGACTTGGTCTTCAAATTGATCAAAGAAGTCATTGGAAAGAGCAGTTATCCTTTTGCTTTTCACAGGACAAGCTCTGTGACCCTCAGCAGTATGGACAGAGTCCTCATCACTTTCCTCTCCCAACGGCCCAGCACAACGCTGGCACATGGTTGACATTTAGTTGATTGAATGACAAAATCAGTGCAGGGCTGTTGTGCCCGTAGCCCCACTTCTGGTCTCCCAGAACTCCCCACAGCAGGCAGGGGTAGGGGTGCACTTGGCACTTGGTTGGCAGCTGTGAGTGCCACCTCGAACTGTTATCCTTGGAACATGACAAGTCAGGATCCCTTACTTTTGAATCCTTTTATATAACTTCTTCTTAGCAGATATTATGTAACACGTATATGTGTTTTGTGCCTGGTAAGTATAAAATCTGCTTGGCACCACGGAGAACATGAGGAAGGAAAATATGTGACAAAGGCATGTGAGGCTTCTTTGTATCCTTTGAAGAATGAAAACGAAACAAAGAATGGAGGTCCTGGTTTCAACATTAAACATGTAGATATTTGGCAATATCTAGATGATTTGTAGAGTTTTCAAATTTCTGTCCAGATATTTGGCATCATAGAAACACGTGCTTGATCATCGCTGAGTTGTTCTTCAGTTTTCCACAGTAGGCAGAAGTTCAGAGGGCGAGTTGAGTGTCCAAGTGCAGTTGCTCATGATGAACACTGAAGCGGGTACAGGGAAGCCTTTGCTTTCTTTATGTGTCTGTGGATGCTGGGCTACATTTTGGTGGTATAGTCCCTCTGAATCTTACTCCTGTTTTAAATTTCGTATCCTCCACTATTAGCACAACTTCTTTCTTATTTTAGTGCTGACAAAATATTTTTGAATAATTTAATACAAAATCAAATCCAGTTTTTTTCAAATGTTCTATATTCCTCTTTCATCCTCAAAGCAATTCACTTACCCTGGTAGAATTCAGATGCTAAAAAAAAATGTTGAAGTAATGAGAAATATTTTAGGAATAATTCAAGTTTCTCTTTGCATCTTGCTTTGAAATGTGGTGGATATTTGATGAAAGAATGAAAATCGTTTTTATAGGTTATATAGAGAAAGAATAATCTGGAACATCATTGGGCTGAATTTCTTTCCCCCAAATATTATATTAGTTAGGGAAGAAGCATTTCCCTGTCCTTAAAGCATAATGAGCAATTTCATGAGCTCTTTCATTCAGCAGTGTATTTTGAGTATCTCTTCTGTACCAGGCACTTAGCCAGGTGCTAGGAATATCAGAGAAGCATGTGCCTTGCTTATATGGCACTTAAAGTATAGAGGGTTCGTTAGAAGAATTTGAAGTATGGCTGGAGGTGGGGAATAGTGGCTAATGAATTACCTCCAGCAATAATCCAGGCTCCTCACATCCTTGGATTTTTTAACCTGGGATTTGGACTTTATTCTAAGATTAGAGACAACAGATCACCAGCCTGGGAATGACCAGATCTTCCTGGCTTTAGAAAAAGACGAAAGACCACCATATTAGGAGTAGAGTCCAGCCCTAGGTAATAGAAACCCAGCTACTGTTGCTTTAAATAGTAAGCTTTATTATTTTCATGTAGGTAAATGTCCAGATGTAGGTAGTCCAGAGCACGGGCATGATTCAAGAATCTTATCAAGGTCCCAGTCATCATTGATTTCCTGCTCTATCATTCTGGGCACATAACTTTCTTTCTTTTCACCAAATTGCATTGGCAACTCTAGGCATTATGATTTGTTCCATTCCCGAAGGAGGAGGAGACTGTAAAATGCTTATCCTTGGAAAGATGTGTCTTTTGTTGAAATAGTTTTATTGAGCCATTATTTACATACCATAAACTGCACATACAGTAGAAATTTAGTAAGTTTTGATATATGCATAAACCCCTAGCCCCATTGCCACATTCAAGACCTTGAACATATCTATTGCCCCCCATAGTTTGCTTATCCTTGTAATCCCTGCCTCCTGCTGCACAACCCCCTGCTTCCAATCTGCAAGCAACCATTGACCTGCTCTGTGGTGCAGTGTAGGCTGGAGTTAAATTTGCTAAGTCTAGACAGGGTGTTTGCAGACAGGAGATCATGTAGGGCATTTGTCTGGGTCATTGATTTCCCTTCTTGGTTTATCCTCAGAGTGAAGTTTCCAGGAGGTCTTTTCAGCTAAAAGGGAGTGCTCATATTTTTTAAAAGCTTACGTTCAAGGTGAAGGACTTAGCGTTAGTCTAGGTAGGGAAAGTGGTCTCAATTGTGAAGGTAGACAAAGTCTCTGCATGTTGGAAGGTATTAAAAGATTTATGATAAACACTTGGAAGACGAAGCTTGTATTAACCAGAATTCTTTATGGGTTATAGATGAGCTTAAAAGAATATGTTTTTGAGAGAGCACAAACTCTCGAAAGCATAGATAGAATTGGGACATCCAAATAGTTGGATTGTCAAGTATGGCTGGATCAAGGGGCTCAGAAAAGGTCAGAACTCTCTTGCTCCTTTTATCTACTTCTCAGCTCAGCTTGACACTGCTTAGTTTCTTTTTGAAGATAGATCTTTCCATGTGCCAAAACGGCCCCTGGCAGAATCAATGTTAATTGTTCTTATAGCTTGGTATGCCAGAGGAACCCATTTGTTTTTCTTTCAATATCCTTTTATTATGGAATGGAAGAACTGATTGACACCATTGGTTTATGGACCCATCCCATGGACCAATCACTGTGGATAGGAGGATGAGCACCCGTGGTTGATAGGCCTATGTTGTGTGTCTCTACTGCTGGTAGTGGTCAGATGGGACTTGTGAAACAACGTGATTCAGAGGTTTACAAGAGATGAATGTGCTGGGTGGTAAAGGCAAAATACATCTATAATAGAAGTCATTCCTCTTCTGGGCAGGAATTTGATTCTTCTATTCCTCATTCTAGAATATCCTAGCAACTTCATCATTTGAAAAGCTTAGTGTAGTAGTTTAATATTTCAAGACACACTTAAGCTAGATTATAAAGATCGTTATGCACAACGTATTTTTTCTTTTGTTCTGTAATGGCGTTACATGTATCCACAAGTGTACACGTGCACGCATGCTTATTAGTTTTGAACAATTTTATGTACTAGAGTGATGTTGAAGATAAACACTTTTCATTCTTGCTCCCTTATTCTGGGCAGTGCACTGGGCACTTTCGTGTGAATGTAAGTGTATGTGACAACATCCCTGGGTTGGGTTAAAGGAAAGTGAAAAGCACAAAATGAATTCGGTAGTTGACAAATGGAAAAGTCATATGACTAGAAGACTTCACTGTTCTTTTTATGCATGGCTGTGATGCAGCCAGGTCTCCTAGGGAGTAAGTTAAAGAGATGCTATGCAGACCCATAAGGATCTGGTGACAAAGCAAGAATGCTATCTTATGCATTATAACGTTGCTAGTATTATATCTCAGTGTTAAAAATTATTTAACTATAATGCTATGCACTATGATATGGCTCCACAGGGAAGGAAAAAAAACGCACTAAGCAGAAAGTTTGCCACAGTTCTGCCTCTCTGTCCTTGGGCAGGTAGTTTTGTGACTCTTTCACCTATAAGATGGAAGGGAATAGATCACTGGCCAGGTAGCATTGTGCCTTGGTGTTCTGTGAATTTGCACTGTCTTGTGAGCCCTAGTTGAGAATTGCCGTGACCCTTCCACTAGCGTCTTCCTCAGGGTCCATCGCCGTATGAACTGTGGCTTCTCCCAGCACCTCCCCTTTCAGAACTTTGGGAAGTAATGCCAGTCGTAGAGACTCTTCTAATCTTGCTTTGGTGTGTCTTTTCCATTATAGCTCTTCTAATCTCTCTTTTTAGAAGCTCTCTTTATGCGATACATTTCTCTTTGTTTTAAAGAGAAAACAGGAAAGGTTGGTGCTTCCTGCTCATAAAAACATTGCTATCAATGAGTTAACAGATCCATAATCTGTTTTTATCAGTATTCTGTCTCCCAAGGGAAGGAAACTATTTGTCATAGGTCTAAATTTACTTTCTATTACAATTGGTCTCATAGGAAACTGTTGTTATTATTGAACAAAGGATTCTTGCAGTTCCTTTGTCTACCAAGTTCTAGTGACAAACGTAGGCTTTTTAATTATACAGTTAGAATTAATTTTATTGGAATCAATAATTTTTAGATCACTAGTTTGGAAGACTTCATATAGCCCCATTCTCTTCAAAATTACAAACCAACCATAACATATAATTACCACTACTCAGAAATAAATAGTTTCATTACTATCTTTAAAGGGCTTCTTTACAGTAAAAGTTCAACTCTGATGGGCAAATTTAATTAGAGGCATATCATAAACCTTTGGGTGCTATTTCTAATTTTAAAAATTATGAATACTTGAGGGCTTTGTGTCGCAACGTGTCAGAAGCATTTGCCACACAGAACATAACATTTATGTTGTTTTCGATTATTTTGTTTAAAAAACCTAACATATTTTGGGAGTTTATCAGAAAATTGACTAGCCCAAATAAGTTGATGTTTGGACACTTTTACTGTTGTAGTTATAACTGCAGAATTTGTTTGGGATTGGATAGTTAACTCTATGTTCTCTTCCACCTTACAAATGAGAATGTGTATTTGTGGGTGTGCCAACATGCCTGTGCTTGGGAATTGGGTACAAGAAGGAGAGACAGGGTGGTGTCTTTTTCACACATGAGGCCATCCAAGTGTGATCAGTCCAGGGCTTTGTTTTCTGTTGTAAACAAGTGGAGATACAACAAATCATTGGCTACTGCACTCAAGTGTATACCCCCTTCATTCGAAAGCTTTCCATTTTTCTAACTGGGAGCCCATCGCAGGAGAGAATGTGGACAGTCCTTGAAGATGCACAGATGAAAATTAATTTGAAATATTAGAGAGATGAATGAGAATATCTTGATTTATGTGGCTGTGTTTGGGGAATAGTGGAAGCAAAGGCAAGATGAGGAAAGTTGGACCAGTTGACAGAGGAAAGCAAAGCAGGAGAATTTAGAATTGGTGCCATGGTAAGAAAGGGGCTGTTAAATTTTCAAGGCTGGTTTTAATTAGGAAATATTTCATGTGCAGAGAAGATACTATGGTAGACTCTTGGGAACCCAACAGGGTGATTCCATGGATGCCAGTGTTTTTGCCACATCTGCCTGTTTTTTAGAAGTTAGGTGTTATACAGCTAAAGGCCCATTCCATCCCCGTTTCCATTTATCCCCACTCAAAAGTCGTCACTGTCCTAAAATCAACATCTGTCATTTCCAGGCATGTGTATATACTTATGACTATTTGACCTATTAGTCAACCGCAAAGAATATAAGGTGACTTTTTGTGGGGCACCTGGATGGCTGAGTCAGTTACGCGTCCGACTCTGATCTCAGATTCGTGAGGTGGAGCCCTGTGTCAGGTTCTGTGCTGGGTGTGGAGCCTGCTTGAGATTCTCTCTCTTAAAAAATGGCTGCAAAAATTTACACTTTGTCTTGAATGAGTTCTAGGTTCTCCACCTCCTTCGTGTCGTCAGGCTTAATTTGTGCCAGTCTGGTGCATGTGAGAGGATATCCCATTGTTGTGGTTTTTGTTTTCCTGATATATAATGAGATTTAACATCTTTCAGGTATTGATTGCCTTTTGGATTCTTCTTTGGCGAATTGCCTCTTAACTACCTTTGGCTGCTTTACTGTGTGCTTTTTTGTCCTTTTAAATTGATTTGTAGGTATTCTTTGATATATATATGTGCTGCAAATACCTTCTAGTTCTAGGTTTATCCTACATTCGTCTGATGATTTTTATTGTGTAGAATTTTAAAATTTTAATGTGGTGTATAGTGTGATAGGTAAGAACACAGAATCTGTAGCTGTAAAGCCTGGGTTCGTATCCCAGTTCTGTCCCCTCCTTGCTGTGTAATCTTGGGGAAGTTACTTAACATCTCTGTGCATGACTTTCCCCATCTGGAAAATGAGGCAGTAGTACTACCTAACTCTAAGGATTATTGTGAAGATGAAATTAGTTAGTGAATGGAAAGCACTTAGAATACTTCTTTACACATAGTAAGCCCTACATTAGTATGATACTTGATTTTGCGGGGTTTTGTTTAAAAAGTTTTTCTTTAACTACAAAGTCAAAACGTTTTCCTCTATTTTTTTTTTTTCCTAAATGTTTAAGTTTTGCTTTTATATTTAGGGTTTAAATCTATGCTGTGAGGTAGGGACTGCTACTATTCATTTTCAAAACACCCAGGGCTATTAATTAAAGCCTCCACTCTTCCTACTGATTTGGAATTCCATCTCCCTCCAAGCCTACACTGGTGGCTTATTTAGATCTGTGTCAGGTACTTGGTTTTAATTTTTGAGTCATTACGACAAGTTATGATATTTGTTTCGATTTTTAACTTCCTTAGCTTTTTAGTTTTATTTGTATGTTTAATTTTAATAATTAAAAAAAATAAAACCTGTCTAAAAGATGTAGAGTCAGGCCCAGGTTTTGCAGAGCATGGTGAAAGCATGAGAAAGAGAGGTCTGGAACGGTGAGTTGAAGGCGCTGACAAAGGTTGATTTGCTACTAAGAGCGTTTCTTACATATGGTGCTGGTGAGAGTGCAGCTGGGCTGAGAAAGAGTGGAGCAGACACAGCCTCTCTATTTAACCTTAAAAATGTTCCTAGCCCTTTGGCAACAGGGGACATTCATTCTTCCATGGAAATTAATGGATCATTGTATCGAGTTCCACCCTAAAAAACCTGATTGAGACTTTGGCTAGAAATCCATTGAATTTGTAGACTACATTGGAGGTGAATTGATGCTTTATTATAAATAGTGTTTCCACCCATGAACTTGTTAGATCTCTTCATTTAAAGCAGTTTTTCATGTTCATCAATTAATTTCACAATTTTCTCCATGAAGGTCTTATAATACTTTTCTTAGATTTACTTATATGTACCTGATATTTGTGGGGCCTATTACAAATCGCATCCTAAAAAAATACATTAAAAAATTTTGGGGGGTGCATGAGCATGCTGTTGACGTTTGTTCATTGTTCCTATTTATAGCAACTTTTCTCATTCTTACCAATTTTAATATTTTTCAGTCTCTTGGATTTCCCATGTGGCTACTCCTATTAACATGAATAATAACAGCTGTGTTTCTCCTCATCTTTGTTCGATGTTCACTCTTATTCAGTTGTCTAAGATCTCCACTACAATGCAGACTAGAAGGGGTGATAGCCCCTAGTCTTATTCTTGAATTTTGAAGGAAATGTTTCTCAGGTTTTATTATTGAGTATGATTTTTGTTTTGAGTTTTTGATAGCTATTCTTCATCAGTTAAGGACATTTTGGGGAATTTAGCCTTGTTCTTTTTCTTAAAAAATAATTTTGCTGAAGGCCTGTCATTCTTTTCTTTTTTTAAGGAAGCCTTATTTATCTTCTTCTTTCTACTTTCTTTGGCTTTGCTCTATTGGCTCTTTTTCAAGTCTCTATTTTTAAATATGGTTTTGTCCATATTGTTTTAATTTCTTCTTTTATCTTTTTAGCCACTTTAAACATAATAATTTTAGTCTCGTTTGGTTAGTTCTATTACCTCCACTTCTTGGGGGCTCTAATTTTTCTTTTGCTGTTTCTGTTGTATCTCTCTAGTGGCAGATTTTTTTCCCTCTTCTTATATATTTTGTGATTTTTGATTGACAGCAAAGTTTTTCCTTTTTTCTTTGGGAATGGTGTGAGGGCCAGGATTTCCAAACGTCCCTCCTGAATCATTTTGGGTTTGCTTCTGTGAGTTTTCCTTCCCTAAATCCTGTTACTGCCTGTGATCAGCTTTTATCTGAATCGCTTGGCTGATTTATCAGAATCAGCTTCCTGCATGCCTGGGTAGTGACATTTAGACTGCAGACATTTAGACTCCAGACTCTAGGCTTAGAGTTTCTCTTTCTTGCAGAAAGCTTTTTGAAGGGACTGAGAAATCTTTGCTCTCACCCTGGGTGTGGTGGTGGTGTTTTTCTATAACGCCTTACACTGAAAATATAGCTTTCTAGAAATGCTCATAAATGGTCCTAGTTCTCCTTCCCAGTCCTGCCTGGATTGAAACCCAAGTCCCTCCTCTTTAGGGATTGTTCTGATCTGGGAACTCCTTCCTACCCTTCCCACCCAGAACTCCCGCCCACCCCCACCCATTGTATGCTTACACTTTTGACTTTGCATTTTCCCTTCCTTTCCGGCCTGTGGGACTTTCCCATAGTTTCTTGGTGCTCAGTTAAATAAAATATTACAACCTTTTACAATATTTTAAAGTATTTGGAGCAAGAGAGATTCTATGGTAGCTCAGTTGCCAATGATCCCAGAAACCTCTATGGTAGGCTGAATAATGTCCCTCTGCCCCCAAAGGTGCACATCCTAATCTTTGGATATGGATCGTTATGTGACCTTACATAGCAAAAGAAACTTTGAAATGTGATTAAATTAAGCATTTTGCCAAGGGGCAATTATCCTGAATTATCTGGGGAAGCCCTGTGTAATCACAAAGGTCCTTATAAGTGGGATGCAGGAGAGCTAGACTCAAAGAAAAGAGATGTGCTTAGGGAAACAGGGTGTAGACTAAGAGATTTGAATATGCTACGATGCTGGCTTTGAAGATGGAGAAAGTGGTTACAGGCAAAGGAATGCAAGTGTCTTCTAGAGGGTGGAAAAGGCAAAGAAAGGAATTCACCCCCAGAGCTTCCAGAAGGAATGCAGCCTTATTGACATTGTGATTAGCTTAGTAAGACCTATGTTGGACTTCTGACCTCCAGAACTGCAGCAGAATAAATTTGTGTTCTTTGAAGCCACTAAACTGGTGGTAATTTATTAAAGTGACAAGAGGAAACTGATAAAGTCTCTTCACTGTTTTTAAAGGAGGAGTGCTTTGTATTGGTGATAGGGACAGACGGACACCTATAGAGACACAGCAGAGTGAGCTTGGTGAAAAATACTTTTGACAGAGAGGTCTGTTGACGGGAGTAGTCTCTTTCTTCCCCTGCTCAGAAAAAAAAAATCAGAGCAGAGGTACTTGTGAATGTTCTAGATACTGTTTTCAATAATAGCATAATGCCTAGTCTGAGACCTGGAAGTTCTTATTGCTGTGATAAAGTATCCCTCTCTTTTAGTTGTAGATGTTATTTTTCAAAAGAGAAAAGATTCTCATTATTAACGAGTCTGTAAGGTGGTAACTGTGAGAGCAGAAGACAGTTTTCACGTTTTGCTGAGATGTTGCTGCTGTAAATAAAGGATTAGGTCTTCTAGGAGGGTGCCCACTAGGATACCTGAATACTTTACTCCAGCCTCATGGGAGGAGTCCATTAGTGGTAAACTATCAGGCAGCTTTCTGTAATAGTTACGGTTCCCGACCTGTCCAGTGCCCGCCGTGTGAATTGTTCTGTAGGGTTTCCTGGACGAATTGCCACAAACATGGCAGCTTAAACACAATAGAAATTTATTCCCCCAGTTTTGGAGACCAGAAGTCCAACACGAAGGTATCATCAGGGTTGCACTCTCTCTGAGAGCCTCTTCTGTCTTCGGGTGACTGCTGGCATTCCTTGGCTGGGAGCCACACCACCCTCTGCCTCTCCTCTCTCTGTGTCTCCCTCTGCTTCTCTCTTGTAAGGGTACTTGTGATCACATTTAGGGTCTACCTGATAATCCAGGATAAGCTCCTCCTTTTAAGATTTTTAATTTTGTCATATATTTTGCCATATAAAATATTTATAAAATACTTGATAAATATTATATGTTTATTACAAATAATAGAATATTTATATTATTTTTTTTAAAGATTTTATTTATTTATTTGATAGAGACAGCGAGAGAGGGAGCACAAGCAAGGGGAGTGTAAGAGGGAGAAGTAGGCTTCCCACTGAGCAGGGAGCCCGATGCAGGGCTTGATCCCAGGACCCTGGGATCATGACCTGAGCCGAAGGCAGACGCTTAACGGCTGAGCCACCCAGGCACCCCTAGAATATTTATATTCTGTTCTTTTGTTATATAAAGTAATATTCACAGTATGGTCATTTTTTCAGCCCATAACCTGCTCCTTTAGGATTTCTTTGCAGCCATTGGCCTCTTCTATTTATCTGGATTTTTCTGATTATCGTTCTGACCCATCTTGTAAAAATATCTGGTAAAGCAATTGTTAGTCCCATTGTAATTTTTTAGTCTCTGCTACCCTGACTTCTAGAGCAAGGGTCAGCAAACTATGGCTTATGGGTCACATCCATTCCACTGCCTATTACTGTATAGCCTGCCAACAAAGGATGGCTTTATATTTTTAATATATTTTAAAAAATCATAGGAAGAATAATATTTTGGTGCACATGAAAATTCCATGAATTTAAATTTCAGTATCCGGAAATGAAGTGACACTGGAACACAGCTCTGCTCATTCGTTTACCGCTGCTTTTGTGTTAGAGGAGCAGAGTCGAATAGATGGGGCAGAGACTGTGTGATCCATGAGGCCAGGTGATAAATATCTGGCAAGTTTGCCAACCTTTGCTCTAGTAGGGATATCTCATCTCTGGAGTGTATAGTGGGCACTAGTCATTTGTTGTTGGCTATTTGACTTGTGAGAATTTTGTTAATATACTAAGGATTTGGTAGGATTCCCAAAAGGATTCCTTAAAGCAATGGGGTTAGAAGAATTGTAATATCATATTATTCATGCTTCTGATCTTTTTGGCTCTAAGACTCAAATAGAGAAATAGTGATAATGCTGCTCCCAAAATTTAGTTGAATTAGGAAATAGGCATCAAACCCAGGAATTGAAGTTGGCAGGTGTGCTGCTTAATTTTATGTGTCAAATTGGCAAGGCCATGGTGCCCAAATGTTTGGTTGAATGCTAGCGTAGCTATTGATTTGAAGTCATTTTTTTAGACTTAGCATTTACACTCAATTGACTTTAAGTAAAGCAGATTACTCCCATTGTGGTAGGCCTCATCCAATCCGTTGAAAACCTTAAGAACAAAGACTGAGGTTTCCTTTTTTTTTCTTTTCTTAAAAAGGATTTTATTTATTAGACCATGCACATGAGCAGGGGGGAGGGGCAGAAGGAGAGGGAGAAGCAGGCTCCCCGCTGAGCAAGGAGCCCTATGTGGGGCTTGATCTAGGACGCTGAGATCATGACCTGAGCCGATGGCAGACGCTTAACTATCTGAGCCACCCAGGCTGGAGGTTCCTTTGGGAGACAGAATTCTGCCTCAAGACTGTATCATAGAAAACCTGCCTGAATTGTCAAGCTGCTGTCCTCCTACAAATTTGGGACGTGCTGGCCCCACAATTGCATGAGCCAATTCCTTAAAATAAATCTCTATTTCTAAATATATATCCTGTTAGTTCTCTTTCTCTGGAGAACCTGACTGATAGAGCGAGTCCCTCTGTGTGTTGCAAATGCGGAGCCCCTTCAGCGTTTGGTCCCACGACGCAGTGCGGATGCTGAGCACAGCCCAGGCGAAGGCCTGTCCCTGCATCCTCTCACCTTCTTCTTTCACCCCTTGTGGAAGGAAACATGCTATATTTGGATACCACAGAGTCAGGAGTAAGCTCGCTGGTGACGGAGCAGAGGACTTTTTCTCCATCACAGGTAGCTGGAAGTCATGAGAAGATGGCGAGTGAGAAGATAAAAACAAGACAGAAGCAAATGGACCTGCTGATAAGGAGCACTTGAGAAAATGAGAGGGGCCAAGCAATTTCTGGGTGGCAAAGGTTGTAAGAATTCTTCCCTTTCCTTCTCCCTCTGAAAACAAAATCTTTCTGTGTACTAACCACCGTGGAGAACAGCAAGTCCGTGTAACTCCCTAACTTGGTTCTATCATGCTACAAGCAGTTTTTTTCCTTCTCAAGATCTGCTTTGTAGTAAATGGACAAAAGTAAAATAGGTGGGGCACCTGGGTGGCTCCATCAGTTAAGCCTCTGCCTTCGGCTCAGGGATCGAGCCCCAGGTCGGGCTCCCTGCTCAGTGGGGAGTCTGCTTCTCCCCCTCCTACTCCCCCTGCTTGTGCTCTCTCATGCTCTCTCTCTCTGTCTAAAATAAATACAATCTTTTAAAGAATACAAATAGGTGTTCTTTGTCAATATTTAGCAGTTTTACTTGTATCTGTACACATGTAGGAGGTTTTAGATACCAAGATATTTAAAATTTGTGTTACTAAACTATGATTCCACGTATAAAAAATAAAATATTTGAGTAAAAATCCTTTTGAGTGAGTGGTGATTTATTTTATATTTCGAAACAAAGTTTATTGGGTCTTGAAATGGTGCTAGAAAGTTTATATTTTATGTATTTTGATTCCTCCCAACTATGTATTATATGGTCACCTGCTCCAGGAAATGGCTGACACTCAGTGAAGATACTGCCTCTTTCCTGCCCCACAACCCCAGCCCCCAACCCTCCCACATACCTGTTTCAGCTTTATCTTCTATCAGTTCAACATCATATTTACATGGCATGCTCTTTATTTGCTATTTTATTTATTTTTTATTTTTTATTTTTTTAAAGATTTTATTTATTCGACAGAGATAGAGACAGCCAGCGAGAGAGGGAACACAAGCAGGGGGAGTGGGAGAGGAAGAAGCAGTCTCCCAGCGGAGGAGCCTGATGTGGGGCTCAATCCCAGAACGCCAGGATCACGCCCTGAGCCGAAGGCAGACGCTTAACCGCTGTGCCACCCAGGCGCCCCCCTTTATTTGCTATTTTAAAGAAATAATTGTAACTTTGTGTCTTACAGGCGTTGACTGATTTTGAGGCATGCACTCCACCTCTTCACTGGGTTTTATTTTATAAGTGTATAAGTAGATGGAGTATAAAGTAATTTCATCCTGCTCAGAATACCACTTTACTTAAAATAGCTAAAGTCTCCTACGTTGTTTTTGTCCTAAGAGTTTAAATGACCTCTTTCTCTCTAAATTCTAATAGGATACCTGATGACATCTAGAGCAATTTTTTTCAATAATTCTTTGAGAAATTTTTGATTGTTTGCAAGACCCGAGTTCTGTGATAAGTTCTGGGGATATAGACAGATGAGAAGATGGGCCTTCCCTCTCAAGGTACTCCCAGCGTCCTAGGAGAGACAGGCTTGGCAACAGAATGAAGATGTGATGAGGGGAACAGTAGAACCATCTTCGAAGAGCAGTTTATAGAGGATGAGGAAGGCATCACAGAGGTTATAGTGCAACTGGCTTTAAAGGAAACATGGAAAAGTGATTTCCACATGAAGAAATCAATACGTTGGACTGAGATGTACTGGCATCTAGGAGTCTCACACATGCCATGATTTCAAAAGTTTAGGTAGAAATCATTTAGGCTTAGTAAACCAGATGACCTCGGAGGCTTCATATATAATTTCATAGATTATTATTAGGGCTTTTTTAAAGCATGCCTGAGGATGAATTTAATTTGTTAAAACATTACTATCTCCTAAGATCTTGTGTGTATACTAGTATTGAGTTTGAGCAGTCATTTGTAAGATACTGAAAACTGTTCTTGACATTATTATATAAATTGATGTATTCCTCCCCCCTCTGTCTTCCCGCTGCCCCCCTGCCCCATCCCTGGCCCTTTTGGTTGTTTTTGCAGTTGGTTAGTCTGTTGCTCATTGGAATCGCTGCATGGGGCATTGGTTTCGGGCTGATTTCCAGCCTCCGGGTGGTTGGTGTGGTCATCGCAGTGGGCATCTTCCTGTTCCTGATTGCGTTGGTAGGGCTGATTGGAGCCGTAAAACACCATCAGGTGTTGCTTTTTTTTGTATCCTTTTTTAAAAGCAGAATTTTTACCCCAATTGAGTTTGTTCTGACCTTTATCGATTACTCTTTTGATAACTATAACTGATTGGAAATTATCATTAGGAAATGAATTACCAGGGGGCAACTCCTAGCATGACCTATGTGTATTTGTTCCACCAACATAAGGAATGTTTCTTAGGGTGAAATTTGTATGTTCCCACTTTCTCCTTTTCACATCATGAAGCATGTATTCTACAAATTACAGTCCTATTTATATCTTGCAAATTCAGTTACACTGAACTGATTCAGTGACCTCTAGACCCCTTCCAAAAGGTTAATATGTAGTTGAGCATTTCAGTGATTGTTTTTTAGATTTTAATGCTAAGAAACCTTAAATACCTTTATCTATACTTATTTCTTGTTTTATATATGTAAGAATTTTTATTTTAATCTAAACGAAAATCTAATAGATCAGCTTTTAGTTAAATATTAGTATTTTTTATGAAATATCTACAGTGCATTAATAAAAATAATAGTATATATTCTTTGTAAACTTTCTCTAGGCCATTTGTTCTGTTTTCTGGTTGAATTCCTTCTAGTACATTCCGAAGTTGTCAATACCTCTATTTTATGTTATTTTAAGAGTATCGAGAAATACCTTAACTTGAATTCTCAGTACATGATCATTCTGTTACTTGTATTTATTGTTCAGTTTTCTGTATCATGTGCTTGCTTAGCCCTGAACCAGGAGCAACAGGTAAGCAAAGACTTTTTCCTTTTACTTTATTACACCTCATAGTATGTGTAGGAAAAGAGGGGGAGAAATGATCGGAATATAAGATTACTGCTCTTTGCTCAGAATGGCATTTCACTGTAGGCAGCTAAAATCTTTTGTTCCTGATGCATTAGTGGGGCTGACTGGACCCCAGAAGCGCCATCGGGTGTTGCTATTTTTCCCATCCTTGAAGTGGAATTTTCCCTTCCCTGGGTAAAAAGTGCTGCTGCTGAAAGATGGTCACCCAGTCTTTTCTCACCGTTATGCAGTGAAACATTTGTGATACCATTCTAGCAATTACACTTTCCACTCTCTTAATTTGTAAAACAATATACATCTCTGTTTAGAGCAATGGAAAATCTGTCTTGCTTCAGTCTGAGAATCTTTTGAACTAAGTGCTTCTTCTAAAGTGCATATGAAAATTAAGACTTTTCATTCTTGGGATAGAAGCAGTGCTTTAATTTTTGTTGCAGATTTAGGTATTGCCCTTTGAAAACTTTTAATCATCTTACAAAAAGTATTTATTTTAGGTACACTCAGTATTAAAAGCTGCAGGCTCTAGCTTTATACATTTTGTGCAGGGATAACACATTTCAGTGTATATATTAAATGCATTTTCTAGGGCCAGCTTCTGGAAGTTGGTTGGAACAATACAGCAAGTGCTCGAAATGATATCCAGAGAAATTTAAACTGCTGTGGGTTTCGAAGTTTTAACCCAAATGACACCTGTCTGGCTGTAAGTACAAAGTATAAAATATTTTTTGGAGATGTATTATATACAGATGAATAATGATTAACATGAAGGAAATGGAATTTCTAATGCCGAATTGTATTTTTAAAATGCTTTACATATACCCATATTATATTCCCTGTACAGTGTTGTATCATTTGTCTCTTCTCAAGTATCCACTCCTGAGGGTACTAAATATCCCAGAGCCCTGCCAGACCCAGATGCTTGTGGTTCTTTGCCCCTAATTTCTTCCCATTCAATTCCTCTTAGAACAAGTTGTGAAAGAAAAATAAGAGCAGATCAGCCTTAGAGGTACAGAAGAGCTGTAGAAATATCTTGGTTTTGAAGCATATCAGGGTAGTAGGAGGACAGTGGTCTATCCTAAATTGGGGGGCTCTTTAACCAGTGAAACATCCCCAGAGAGGAGAATCCATGGAACTAACCTTCTTTCCTCCCTCCCTTCTTCCCCATTACAGCTCCGTGCTCTTTCTGTGGGAGCCGAGCTAGTGATAGACAAATTAGAGCCATACTGTTGCCCCAGGCCAGACCCCGCTATGAGGATAGACTTGGAGCTTGACTCTGCTGGGAAGTTCACATGCGTTTATCCAGGGAAACTCCTATTACCATCTCTCTGAGCCCTGAGCTGGATTTTCCTTCAATGAGGCCTCTTGTATTAGTTTTCTAGTGCTATGTGACTCGTGAACGCCACTCATGTATTATCTCAGTTTCCATGGATCGGGAGTGTGAGAATGGCTTAGTTGGGTCCTCCACTGAGGAGCTCACCTGGGTGAAATCAAAGTGTTGGCCAGGGCTGCAGTCTCATCTGAGGCCGGGGGTGTTCTCCCAAGCTCAGTGGGTGTGGGCAAAATTTGGCTTCTGGTGGTTGTAGTGCTGAAGTCCCATTTTCTTGCTGGGGGTTCCTCAGTTCCTAGAGGCTGCTCTCAGGTTCTAACTATACAGCCATCTCACAACATGGCGGCATCCGAGTCAGCATGCTAATCTCCATTCTGTTAAGATGATGTCTTATGTAACCACACTGTAAACATGGGAGTGACTGTTTATGGTATCCACAAATCCCATCCACACTCAAAGTGGGGAGGCAATTACTCAAGGTGTGTATAGTGGGCTCGGGATCCTTGGGAGCCATTTAAGAATTTAGGACACTACTAAACAGCCAAGGCCCAAATTGGGTATAATACTCCAGCTACTCATTTTTAGGAGGGTTTAGTGTTTATCTGCTTTTTATAATTGTACTTTGATATAAAAATTCTTTTTTTTTTTTAAATTGATACAGAGCTGTGTCAAAAGCAGCCACCCGTGCTCACTGTGTGCTCCAATAATAGGAAAATATGCCGGAGAAGTTTTGAGATTTGTTGGTGGCATTGGCCTCTTCTTCAGCTTTACAGAGGTATGTACAAATAACTCACTCTCTTTCGACTTTTGTCATAAGGATCTCTGTTTTATATGGCAAGAGGGCATGGGATTTTACCTTAGCATGGCCCCTAACTTACAGAATGTATCTATAAGTATCCTCACTGAGAACCAGTATTGTAATCAGAGGAGCCCTGGCTTGAAATCAGAAGACCTCACAGACCTAGCATTAATATTATACAGAGTGAGATGCTTGATTATTAAATTATGTAAAATTTAATGAACAAATGAAATGAGTTTAGGCTGGGTTATTTCTAGAGTCTCTTCTATTTGTAGAGTTGTATGATAAATTATAATTTTAAATTTAATTTTGGCATAGGTAGGGTATTCACACTGTTTAATATGTATAGTATGTAACACACACATGTACATACATATAAAGATATGCTTTGAAAAATTGCCTCCAAGCCCATCCCCCATTATTTCTAGCCTTCCAAACCCTACAGGTAAACACTATTATTAATTTCTTATTAATTTACCAATCAATATTTATCATATTGATTAATGCACTTATGTTTAATATATGTGTCCATAAGCAAAACCATACTCGTATTGTTTGATAATTTTGGAGGAATGCTAATTCCTTTTGCAGTGTCTTTATTAAACTCTCAATATCTGTGGACATTTTTGATATGGTTGAGTTGACAATATGTATCAAAATTAATTTTTAAATTCCTACATTCTACTTACAGCGCTTTACTTCATGAAGATAATCATATGAGTATGTAAAATGAATAGAAAAGAATGTTCATTGTTTATAACACAAACCCTTGGCCAGCTTTTGTTCTTTGATAACGAGCTTGTTAAATTAGAGTGGGTGGGAAGAGACAGTTTTCTCTGCCCTTCAAGTTCCTTTAGCTAGACTAAGAGTCAGACTGACATGAGACAGATTAACAGGAGAAAATCAAATTTAATAATGTATATATAATGCATATACTGCATTTGTGTATATAATGCATACACTATATGTATATGATGGAGGGTCAATATATAGCACATTATATATATATGTGTATGTGGATATATTTTTTATTCTATTCAGTTTCCTTTTCTTGAGAATGAAAATTCACACCTGGCTGTTATTTAAAAAATGGAGATAAAGACCAAAGTTAATATTCATTTTTTAAAAGAAGTCTCCCTTGACATCTTTTCCTATTCTGAGCATTTTTTTCCGCTTCACTTTTTCTCATGAAAGAGCTGTCTTACTTGTGGGTTGGTTGTGACATTGATTCAAGAAAATTGATGTACTGTTTAAAAACAATTCTGTGCATTATTCCTTTGTTTCCTTTTAAAAGTAAGATTTTTTCCATGAAAACTTAAAAATATAGATAGGAGAAAAACCGGGATGAGCAATCTCCATATGGCCCATTAGCCAGATTTTGCCACATGGTTTCCTTTTTATATTTTGAATTTATTTTGAGAATTTAATTCTTTTGAGCAGCTCCGTTTTCTTCTCATCAGGTTACATTACCTTCAGTTATGCCTTTTTTTTTTTTTTTTTTAAGGACTTTTCTTTTTAAGAGCAGTTTTTGGTCCATAGCAAAATTGAAAGAAAGGTACAGAGATTTCCCATATATCCTTTGTCCTTATGTAGGCATAGTTTCCCCCATTATCACCATTACTCACCAGAGTGGGATGTTTGTTACAACTGATGAACCTCCATTGACATATCATAATCACCCATGGTCCGCAGTTTACATTAGGATTTACTTTTGTACATTTTATGGATTTGGACATGTGTATATGTATCCATCATTAGAATATAATATAGAATATTTTCACTGCCCTAAAAAGCTTCTCTGTTCTGCCTACTCATCCCTCCCCCTACTGTTTTTTTAAAGTATTAATTCTTTTAAGAATATAAACACATGGGGACACTCCTGGGTGGTTCAGTCAGTTGAAGGTCTGACTCTTGGTTGGAGCTTAAGTTGTGATCTCATGGGTCGTGGGATCGAGCCCCACGTCTGGCTCTGTGCTTAGTGAGGAGTCTGCTTGAAGATTCTCTCCCTCTGCCCCTCCTCCCACTCATGCACTCTCTCTCTTTCTCTTTCTCTCTAATAAATAAAATCTTTAAAAACAAAGAATATAAAATCATGAGTCTTAGGTATCTTAAGAGCTAAGAAGACTTGGTGTTCTTTCATGGAATCCTGCTCTATATTTTAATATTTGATATACCATATCCTTTGAAACCTGGCTAGAGATTTTAATAATAATTTATCCAACCTGATATTTTCTGGGTAGTGATTATTTTATAGGTATACTAACTTTTTAATTTTTTTTTTAAAGATTTTATTTATTTATGTGACAGACAGCCAGCGAGAGAGGGAACACAGCAGGGGGAGTGGGAGAGGAAGAAGCAGGCTCACAGCGGAGGAGCCCGATGTGGGACTCCATCCCGGTACGCCAGGATCACGCCCTGAGCCGAACGCAGACGCTTTAACGACTGCGCTACCCAGGCGCCCTAATTTTTTATTCAATATTTTACAGAATCAAAGGAATGAAGCTAACTAACCAATGATTTCCTTTCATTGGTGAGACAGACTTGATTTTGAACTATTTACAATAGCTAAAAATAAATTTAAACCACAAAAGAAACTTTGATTTAGAATCTGAAAAATAGCTGAGACATGTTAACTTTTAACATGTTAAAATTAGCACATGTTCTTTGTAGAAACTTTAGAAAATACAGAAAATTATGAACATGAAAAATTACATGTATTTACTAACTAAAATGGCAAATAACCACTGTTCATATTTTGGCATATTACCTCCTGCCTTTCTATATGTAATAAATAAACATAAAAATAATGTGTAGGCTCATTGCACATATTTCTATGTAATGAGCTGTATAATTTAGTGCCCCACGTACTAGGCCTAGGTTCTAGGGTCAGTGGAGTTCATGATCAGTTCTAGTCAAAATTACCCTTGAGAATCTTTAAATCATTTTAAGCAGCTTTGTAAACTTAAAATCCATGAGTTATCTAACTTTGATCTTTTTTGCATTTCGGGTGTGGTGTCCCTTCTAGACTCTCCCAGGGAGGGAGGGATGAGATCATGGTTCAACAATGGGGCAAAGGAAAAGATCCTCCCATTTTGTCATTTACCACTGAAACGGAGGTATGAACTTTTGGGAAAATGTGGCTTCCAATTATGAGTGTCTAATGTACCCATTTGCTTTGTTTTCCCTGTAACTTACACTATTGGCCTGTATTCAAGGCTGGTAATCAAACTATTTAAAACCTCAAAAATTCTCACCCAAAGCTCTCTCCCTATGTGCCCGTGTTTCTGAGACAGGGGAAAGGAAATGATGCTTGGGCAGGTTGGGGGGCGTCAGAGGAGTTGCTGTCCAGAACAGGTGTGTAAGTATTTCCACACTATAAAAACCAGCCTGACTGAGACGGTAGGTAGAATGTTAGCCTGAGAATGGCCTTCGGTACATCAGATTTCCCATACAACCCCGAACGTGATTGAGGGCAGGGATTCCAGGTTTGAACCACGGTTCTAGGCCTCATGACCTGTGTGACTGCTACCCTGTCGTTTAACCTCTTTGCCTCAGTTCCCTTGCTGATAAAATGAGGATAGTGTTCCATGATGTAGGGTGTTTGGGAGGATTGTTTGAATTTGTGAAGTGTGAAGAACAGAGCCGGTCACAAAGTACTCCTCTTGTGTTTATTAAGTAAATCCCTTTTCCCCTGTAATATATATATGGCAGCCCAAACTTCCCGCTTCCTTAAATTAGACTTAACTTTCCTTGATTCAACTCACAAATTATAGTTCCATCAGCTCTTACATGTTATAATTGAATCACTGCCAGTCGTGAATTTTACAGTAACACAGGGATTCTTACTGTTGTAATGGAGAAAATTTTGGATTGATCATAGTTCTCTAGAAGTAGTTTAAAGGGCTAATGAGTAGTTACGAAGTCAAATAAAATTTAGATGAAAAGTTGGCACAGATCTAAAGTGGAAAATATAATTTGAAATTCATTTTGTTCCATTAAAATTTTGTACCTTTTTCAGTCTAAGAATTTTTGATTATGTTAAGTAAATCAACTTTGAGGTAGCAGAAACAGAATGAGCACATTTCTTAATTTAAAAAAAAATTATATTGGTTAACGCTTTGGTGAACCTGGTGTGGGAAACGACACAGTAATAGGTCAGTACTTTTCTAAAATTAGAGATCCCTGTGCCTTGAGAGAGACAGGAATTATAATATTTTTTAAAGATCTGTGTTAGGAAAATTTGTTATTGTGGGGTTTTTGTTATTGCTGAATTTTTCCTCAACCCAGTTTCTCAATTATCAAGATAATGTCATATTTTAGCTACGCAGACAATTCAGTGCTTGTATTAAGCTCCTATTGCTGCTCTAACAATCACAAATGGAGTTGCATAAAGCAGCACAAATATATTCTCTCCTACTGCTAGAGGTCAGAAGCCTGAAATGCAGGCTCCTCCCGGAGGCTCTGTGGGAGAAGCTGTGTCCTTCCTTTCGCAGCTTCTAGAGGCTGCCTGCGCTCTGGCTCGCGGGCTCATCCTCCATCTTCAAGGCAGCCACGCAGCATCTTCTCTCCGACTCTGCTTCCTGCTGCTTCTGACATCACAGCGCCTTTTCTCGATGTTTCTGATTTTGTGTTGCCTGCCTCTCTTTCATAAGGACCCTTGTGACTACATCAGCGAGCCCGCGCACATAATCTCCCTGTCTCAGCAGCTTTCACCCCATCACTTCTGCCAAGTCCCTGTTACCATGTAAGGTCACCTATTCCCAGGTGCCGGGGCTCATGATGCAGACATCTCTGGAGGGCCAGTGTTCCTATTACTTGTAGTTAGGGCTTCTAATTTGGGCTACTTACAAGACTTGAAAGGGAAAAAGAAATCTCTTCCTCTTTGGACAAATAATGCCAAGAGCTTCAGAGGTTCCAAAGTATTTATTGATAAACCGAAGAAACAGATACAACTGTTACTTTCTCTTTCTTCTTTTTTTTTTTCTTCCATTCCAGATCCTGGGTGTTTGGCTGACCTACAGATACAGGAACCAGAAAGACCCTCGTGCTAATCCTAGTGCATTCCTTTGATGAGAAAACAAGGAACGTCTTTCATATTTGGATCTTGTTCACTTTCTCTAACTTAAAGTTCAACTAATTTGCCTGTTTAAGGAAGCAGTATCTGAGAAATTACATTATTATTGACAGTGGAATTATATATTTTTACTCTTATGTTTCTCTAAATGTTTTTCTTTTCCCATTGCTGAAAAAATTAGAAACTTGTGATCTCCTCTGACCCTCAGTGGTACCTGTAATCTACTGTATTCACAGTGTCTGGCACTGTCCACTGTGGCCTTTCTTAGCATTTTTACCTGCAGAAAACTTTGTATGGCACTATTGTGTTGATCATATTGTAAATCTAAATCTACATCTCACCAGAATAATTAATCGTATGTAGCACTGTGCTGTGTAGATAGTTCCTACTGGAAAAAAGAGTTGAAGTTTATTAAAGCCAGAAAGTATGAGATTGTATTATGTTAAATTCAGTAAGGGAAATCCAAAATCCTGCATTTTTTTTTTTTTTGTCTTTTTAGGAAAGATGTATTGTGGTGAAAATTGTTAACATAAAAGTGATAATTTAGTTCTCGTAGTCTTTTATGATTACACTAATGTAGCATAGAAATAGCTATATCTTTAGGAATGTGTGGTCTAGTTTTTGATTTTTATAGGTAAGTACAGAGGAGATATGATCTCATGAATGTTCTGATCTGTAATATTTGTCTTCAGCTTTTGAAATGGAATGGGTCTGAGAAATTCAGAAAGTATAGCTATATAATATTCATATTCTTTTATAATAATTTGAAGTCCAAAAGACTGCATTTTTAAACAAGTTACTGTTAATGCATTGGCCCACATAGCAAAAAGATATTTGATTATCTAACAAATTATTAAATACCTTTTTCATGAATTTTCTCAGTATTGTAACAGCAACTTGTCAAATCCAAGCATAATTGAATGTGAGGCTCCCATAATTTGAAATTGAAATAGTATTGTGGTTCCGTATATTATGTTAAAAAATTAAAGAATGGAAACCTTTCCTTGTGTATGAATGTTTCAATTAATAGAAAGTAATGGAAGAATTGCTAAATGGATTACGTGAAGTGGAATTTTTTCCTTTATTGCTTTTTCTTTGACCTAGAGCTGAGTGCTGCCCTTGCAGTGTATAATCCGGCCATGGAGATGCACTTCCAGCACTAATGTCTATTGGTCATCCTCTGCGAATTCATTCTTGAAATGTTTCAGTGTTTAATATTTTCTCCATAGTGAGAACTGTTTTTTAGAAGAGAAGTCATTCGTATTTATTTGGGGGAAAATATGTAAGCTCTTTCATGTTACTGACAATTATTAAGTTCTTGTCTTGCATTCTATGTAGAATATAGTGTTTTATTGGTAATTGTGATGATGGATTTTAGGCCAAGAAAGAGGGCAAATGGATGATCAGTAGAATTTTAGAGCATTCTGTGGCTGTGTCACCTCCACAACTCTGGAAGACTGGTTGATCTTTCAAGAAAACCCAATTGTGCAATTCCCATGATACAATAAGGGAGGAAAAGTAATTTTCCCTTTACTCTTCTGAGTTCTTGTCTTAGACCCTGTCTAATTCAAGTCAGATTAATAAGAGAAAAACAGGTTTATTAACATGCATATATATCTGTTAACATGTATGCCTATCTATGTATACGTAAGGTATTACCCAAAACTGAGTAATTCCCCAAGATGGCCCAAGACACCATATTAGATACTGTCTTAAGCTAAAGACTGAATAAAGGTGTGTGTGTTGGGGGTGTGGGAAATGGAGGAAAGGACAATTATGAGGGTTACCAGGAAGGGCACTATAAACAGAGGGAAGGCTTGTTAGCAGATTTAAGTCAGTGACTTCTGCAGTGCTAAGTCTCTTGTGAGTAAGAGTCATCCTTCTCTTCCTGGTACAAAGAAGGAGACACTCTTACATGCAGAGATCTCCTTTCTAAGTGTAAATTCCCCTTAATGAAGGGTTAACTTCTCTGTTTACAGAGCTACTCCTGTGTCTGCATTTTTTTTTTTTTTTCCAGAAACCATGAGCTCAAAATAATCTTGATGCCAAAGAGTGGCATAATCTGCCATCCTTCAATGCCATATTGAGCTCTGGGCAACCCTAACAATGTTCCTACTTACACCATAAGATGAGATTGTAAGTGACACATGGAGCAAGTGAGATTTTTGAATACTGTCTTTAAGGCATTCTGTATTTTCCTTGTTTGCTTTGTTACATTTTGAAGTTCCGTGAGATTCTGGTGTCTCTTAATGTAATACTTTCCTTGGTCCAAATGACTATATTGGAAAGAGCTCTTCCATAGCCGTAGTTTGTGCTCTAATTGCATTGGCCTTGTTTGGGCCAGCCCAGTGATAAATCAGGGCTTGGGAAGCATGAATCTTTAGGGCTACTAAACTATAGGATTATAAGAGTGGGTCGTAACTAACGACTAACCACTCCTCAAGAAATAATACATTTTCAAGGACCAAAAGCAGCCCTGTTAGATTAATTTGGGCTTTCTGTTCCCTCAGGCAGATCTGAAGGTGACGGATTGTCCTGGGAGTCCTCTTGCGATCTCGGTTTGTGTCTGCGTGCAGGGGTACAGCTCACATTGCACAGTTTGTTATAAACCTGCTGGAAAGGCCTCTGAATAGGGTCTCTCCTGAATCCCAAGTGGCTGCTAATGAGGCAGAGACGTCCGGCTGGCCCCAGGATTACAGGAGGGCTGCTACCCACGTGCATAGAAACGTTGTCCATAAATACACGGGATCAGAGGAGGTGTTCAGATCAGGGTCTGTCCTTAAATTACAACAAAGGTCCATATGTATACTCAAGAGCGCCTTTCTCTCTCCACTTAGCATTTACTTAAAAAAGGAAGCTCTAACTCTTTTTTTAAATTTATCTTACTCCTTATTTACATGTTCCATTTAAAGGAATCTTTGTTAGGACATTTGCCCGGTCTGTCTTGATGTGAAGGGTGAAACTTTAGTTAATAAAATGCTAATACAAAGGAAAACTATTAGGCTACAGTTTCCAAAATCAAAGTTCATGTGGCATAAATTCATCTCAGACACTCTGTGATCGGAACAACGAGTTTGGTCTGAAAACCAGTCCTGCATGTTAACCTACAGTAATATGCTGCCAAGTACAACCTTTCAGAGAGGGAAAAGAATCCAGAAGTAGGGCTTTGCGTCCCCAGCTTCCTGAAGCCAAGAACCTCCTCCTCCAGTTTTTCTAAATATTTGTTTAACCCTCTTTAAGTTTATTCATCCTTTTGAAAATGCACCAAGTAAATATGTGAAACAATTTCACTGTATAGCTGGTACTGAACAAATTAGAACCACATTTTTTTTCATAGTATTTCATAGAAAAAATACTTTTAGGCATCGCAATTGTACAAATATCATTCACATGTCAATTGTTTTATTCGAATTGACAATAAAGCTAAAGAGTGAGTTTTTCAGGTTTCTGGAAATGTGAGGGGATTTGTATAAAGTTGCTAAGCACTCGTTATGTTTGGGGCTGGCAGTTAATTTTTATACCTGGCTATGCCAAATGCAGTTAAGGTATGTGCCGTTGGTCAGTGTTTTCTAAACAATTTTAAGGAAACAACCCAATAATGTCCTTTACCCCATTTCTCCACTGAACCCCCAGAAAGAGAGAAAAGAGAACAGAGGTCTTCTTGTCACGATCACAACTGGGTAATTGTAATCATCGACGTACATCCTGAGACAGTGGGCAAGGGGGACAATCAGACTCTTCTACCCTATGCCAGGCTACTTTTCATCCACTTGCCTCTGGAAAATCAGCTTTTGGAATTCATTTTCAAATGACGGCAGGAGGGAGTTGCCTGAGTTAGGTTAGACGGCACACAGTGGGCTGTGGTATCACTTGGAGGGCGAAACCACCATTGCTTACTTTCAGTTTCTGGTTTTTACAGTTTATGAGGCCACAACCTGACAAGTGGCTTTTTAAAAAGTTAGGCTCACTTTACTTGAATTTTGAATTCAGCCTCCTTGGTGAGTAACTGAACGAAGTTCTGTTCTTGCCTTAGAGCCTTTTTTTTTTTTTTTTTAAACTCTCGCCCAGCTACTGTGCTCGCCAGTGACTGACTACTAAATGTAAGGACCTTAGAAGCTACTTAGGATTACCGAATGCCTGAAACACACAAAAACCCAAAGCAGAGCTGAACAGCCGTAGATGATCGTCTGAAGACTGCGGTTCTCGAACAGGTGGAGATGGTTTAACCAGGCACGTTGATCAGCCGTGTAAATGACTCACAGATGATTTATGTTACCAAGGTTTTTCTAAATTACTTACCCTTTCCCCCCCTACGCTGTGGGGCTCCGATAGAACTGATAAAACATCCTTTTTTTTTTTTTTTTTTTTTTTAGTGTGGTAAAATACACATAGCATACAATGTATCATTTTAACTATCTTTAAGTGCGTAATTCAGTGTCATTAAATACTTTCACATTGTGGCCCAACCATCATTCCCACGAGCTTTTTCATCTTCCCAAGCTGACGATGCACCTGGCAAACTATCCCACCCCCACCCCCACCCCCACCCCCTTCTGCTCTTCCTTAGCCACTGACGATTACCATTCTCCTCTGTGTGTCAGGGAATCTGACTCTTCTAGATCCCTCATGTAAGTGGAAACAAAGTGTTCGTCCTTATGTGACTGGTTACTTTACTCACTTAGCACCATGTTTTCGAGGTTCATCCATGTTGTAGCAGGTGGCAGACTCTCCTTCCTTCCAAGGGCTGAAAAGTGCTCCGTTGTAGGCATGCGCCATATTTTGTCGGTCCGTTCAGCCGCCCATGGACGTTTGGGTTGCCTCCACCTTCCGGCTGCCGCGAATCATGCTGCTACGAACATGAATGCACAGAGAGATTTTTCCTGCTTTCGCGTGTTTGGGGTACATACTCGGAAGTGGGATTACTGGATCCTGTGGTAATTCTATGCTTCAGTTTCTGAGGACAAGTCGTACAGTTTTTCACAGGGCTGCACCATTTTGTACTCCTCCTGTGTTACCGACATTTTTCTTCAGTTTGAAATAATGCTCTCTAGACTTACGGCTTTCTTCCTGTTCTCTGTAGTCAAATAGTCAAGATATGCTTTCATCTCAGTTTATTTGAACACAAAGGAAAAATTGTGAGATGACAAGAAAGAACAGGCTTTGCTAGTAATTCCATAAGCTTCATGTAGAAGTTCTTCCCTTTGCATCTTTATTTCTCATTCTAACTGGTGTGTGCACACACTTCCTAGAGTAACAGTTATCTGGAGATACCTAAATTCTTCTTCACTGATTCTTTATGTCTCTTCACAGTGTTTATGTTTATAGATGACACCATGGTGCACCTTGTTTAATACACTATGTAACCACTAGATTTGGTGGTTGCCATTTTTTTTAAAGTCTGTTTAAATTAAATTTAAATTATTTAATTAAATAATGTTGCCACTGGCATCTACACAGAACTCTTGTTTCTCTTGAATGATTTCCTGATTTGCATTAGGACACATTCTCAGAAGGAGAGGATACCATGGCTTTGTGTAACACTTTTCTAGGGGAGAGTCATCGTCTTTGCAATCTTGACATTTGACTTCCCAGAGATTTATTACATCTTAAAAATTATATGTGTTGTTAAAGAAATGTTTTGTCATTCAATAAATTTTAAGGACTTAGTCTTATATCAGCCCAATAAAAAACCCAATTTTTTAAATTTTTATTTTGCTATACTATAGAGGAAACTTGAATGTCTTAGAGGTTGTCATTCAAATTATTTGTTTATATAAGTGAAAACTCTTTTTTTTCCCCTTCCTTGACTCTCAGAGAACTTTCTAAATATAATATTTAACCTTTTTAAACATATGTATCTACTTGTAAGAAGAAAGTCCAATCCCTCTGTCAATATTTTTACTGAAGATTTGTATGTCATTAAATTAATCTTATGTACACAGAACCTATTAGTTAGTATATAGCTCTTTGGTAGTACTGTGAAAGAAAAAAAATTTAAGATGTATATTCTGCCCTGGAAAAGATAATAATGCCAAAGAAAATTTGTCAAGACAAGCAATAGATAATCAATATATCAATATTCAAAGCATTGTACAGACTACCACAGCCATTGATGAGCCAAAGAAGTCAGTGGGGGCTGGGTGATAAAGAAATTCCATGTGACAATGAATGTGAGATTAAACATGTAATGAAGAAATTAATACACAGTTCTAAATTTTGTCATTCAGAATCAAGAGTTGAAAGTAGCAAAAGCTGCTCCCCTATTTGATGCCACTACCTCTCTCAACTTCTCCAAAGGTGAGTAGTGACCTCTGATCTCTGCTCCATAGACATGATGTCATTGCCCTTTGCTCTTCTTCCAGCTTGTCACGTTTTGGTGAAGATGGGAACCACTCAACTAAATTTATTCCAGGGTAGTTGCTCTAAAATCTTGAGAGACCAAATGTATTATAAGGCGAATTCTTAGGATTTCTTTAGGGTATGTTCATGGCTACAGATGTTCTTCAAATGACCTTTTCACAAAATTAGGGCTCTGATGGAGAAAGCTACCTGTCAGAGAATTTTTCTGAGAGGGTTCAATTGCGCAAAATCTAACTAAAGTTGAATTCTTGAAGTAAAGTGTGTACATAGGAATTTCCAGCCAGGGTGGGGAGGGGTTGTCTTCAAAAGAGCACCTGATCTTGGGATGGCTTTCTACATATTCTTTTATGCTAACACACATTCTGTTTTGATACTTCTGTTGATTAAGCTCATGTCTACTTCTCGTCACCCAGTGAGAAACTATCTAGTGAAGTGATAACTCTGTCTTTGGCTTTCATTTCTCCAGTTAAGTCTGTTTTGTCTCCTCTTTGAACATTTAGTGTGTCCAGAAATTCTATGGGGTGAATGAACTAAATAGCTTTTCTCTGAAGGACTAAGTTGAAGGAAAAATAACAGTCTGAACACCCCCAAAAGGATTTATTTATTTTTTTTAAAAAAGCATGGCTTACTATGGTATGCAATATTGTTCTCATACATGTATACTTAAAACCAGATTTTTTAAAAATAGCTGTTGTACTAACAATAACCATAATCTAATCAGCATGTCCATCAGTGTGCCGGTGTTCTCCAAAGTCTTCTAGGATCTTCTCTGGTTCCAAGTCTCAGGGCTAGGCACAGAGGGAAAAGCTTGCAGATGTTTTTTCTCTACAATTCAGTCTTCAGCAACTTGAGAGCTTTCTTCATGTTGTCGAGCACTAATGGGGAAAAAGTTGCCACAGTTGAGATGTCACCAGAAATTATAAAAAATTATAAAAATATAAAAATTATAAAACCCCCTAAACTTGGGTACTTTATCATTGTTGAATGGGGTGCTATTTCATGATAGAGTGAATGGTTGGTAATTTTGTTATACATTTTTTTCCGGAAGTATGTGACATGGCTTTTCCTACAATCCAGTTCTCTTCCAATATTGATCACATGCCTGTTCTACAAAGCACTGTGATATAACCTGTGCAGGATACATGCCATTAAGGAGTCCAAAGTCTTATTAAGAAATATGCCATTATCTTGAGAATGGCCAGGACGTGGAATGGGCTTCTCCGGTCCTCCCCACCCCCACTGGAGGCATCACTCGCTAGTGGACCACGATAATCCTTGCTGTTGCCCAGATGCAGCCTCAGGCCTTCCCCCGCATAATGTTCTAGGTCAGCGCCACTCAATAGTATTTCTGTGATGATGAAAAATATTCAGTGTCAGTGCATTGAGTACTTAAAGTGTGGTTAGTGTGCCTGAGGAATTGAATTTTAAATTTTAATTAATGTAACATTACAGAGCTACATGGAGCTCACGGCTCTCATACTGAGCAGAACTGGTTCTTAGCACGAAACCCAATTGTCTTCCCAGAAGGACTAATTAGATGTCACAACTAGGTACAGTCTCCTGTTGAGGTGCTTTGTCTGCCCTGAGTTTCTTAACTTTTTTTTTTTTTCTTTCCATTTCATGGCAACTCCAGGGAAAATGAGTAGCTTGCCAACTCCTGGGAAACATCCTTCCCTACTGATCTTTAAAATTGAGCTTAAACTCAGCATCAACAAACTGGACTACATTATTTCACTTTCATTATTTGGAAAAAGTATTTAAGGCACGCAGGTTCCTATTACTGTTGTAATAGTACAGTTACCAGTGCACTTGATTCTGTGGTAGGACTTTGTACGATAGGGTGCCTAAGGAAACACTGGAAAGCAGGTAATATGGTCATAGAATCCTCCAAGAGAAAAAGATAGCCAACCTAAAGAATCTTTCATTGAGATTTAAATAAATGAGACCCACGTGACTATGCTTTGCCTGAGGGCACAAGGCTAGTTAGGGTCAAACTGACTCTCTGTGTGTCTGAGCCCAGCTTTCTCCCTCCTCATCGTGGACGCTACTCTTAGTGCAACAGCAATAGACATGTTCACAGGGTGACACTTACGTAGAGGTGCATCTGAAGGTTCATAAGCGTAGAGACGATTCGAGTATCTTCCAGTGATGTCAGCTCTAACTGTCAGGGATGGGTCTACAAAGAAAAACAAATGGGAATGGAGTCGATGTTTCCAAGTAAGCTCTGTTGCATGAGGAAGCCCACGCCCTTGTCCACGGCCAAGGAAGGGAACACAGCGTGTGATCTGCCTCTTGGAGTTCTAGTCCATCTACTCTGCAACCTGGCCTGTCCTGTGGCTGTCAGTCCCCAAAGCAGGGCCTGGAGCCCTCGACAGCTGCTCAGTGCTATTTGTGGGAAGGGTTATGAACCCTGCTGTCCTATCTATAGCAACCTGAAAATAGAAGAAGACATACTGTCAGGGAGGGTGTTGGGTGCTTTGGTGAAAACACGGGCATTCTCCACTAAAGAATTATTTTAAACTTTTGAAATGTTCATGCTGTAACCGCAATGTGTTACCAACAGCAACTTAGATAATTAGAAACCCACATCCAATGCTAGTTTTCAAAACCAAAGGTTGTTTTTAATGAGTAAAAGAATGCAAACCCTTAAGAGCAGCAGAGGTCAAATAAGCATGCAGGGCCCCTATTTTTCACTTTATTGTTATCTAGCTGCATTAAAAAATGGAGATTTAGGAGTCTTCCCTTATGCTTACCTATGTCCCTAGAGGTTTAAATCCATTTTTCCATGTTTCATATTGAATTTGAAGCTATACACTAATGAGAAAAGAAGGGATTTTAAAAATAAGATGTATTGACAAAGGAGGTACGAGGATCTGCACAGGCCTAGAAACCTTTCCTTGTCAGGGAGGATTGAAGGGGCCTAAGTTACTTGTCCTGAAAATCGAATGAAGGAGGCACGTGAGAACCAGTGGCTTGTATGCAGTCTGCCCCTGGTACTTAAGTGGACAATCTGTCATTTCAGAATGTTGGAATGGGCCCCACCGATGTTAATTACAAAAAGCAGACATTTATTTGTTCAACAAAGACTTAAAACCTATTATGCTTCTGCTACGTGCAGAGGATACAAACACAGGGTTAACTCTTTGTAATAAATTAACATAAGAAAAGCTTTTGAAACACCCAACCGTGGGCTCACAGGGCACCGGCAGCCGGCTGCTCCCGGTACCGCCGCCACCTCCAGAGCTTCAGGAAATACCTCCTGCCTCCCATCCCTGCAAGATTCTGATTTAATTGGTTAGAGGTGTGGCCGGAGCAGCTTGGTTTTTTAAATCTTCTAGGTGATTCTAATATGTAGCCAGTGTCTACACTCCTGAGCTGAGTTGGGTTTTTTTTGGAAGGAAGTGAATGTGGGTTAAAATGCCCTTAGACAGAAATAAATTCTATGAAAAGAACTCCTGCACAGAGTGTCACCAGATGACCTATAAAGTCCCTATATAAACGCTCTAGATTTTCTAAATCCTAGCATAACTGAATTTATAAAATTAGCTCGAGTTCAGCCTTCCTCCTTTTATCCGTCATGCGTTCCTCTCCCCTGTTCTGTGTATTTAGTGTGAACTTGGGAGGGGCGCAGAAGAGCACGGCTTGATTAGTGTGAGCTCTGCCTAGTGATGGGTTTATTTATGAATTGTTCTTAAATCAGTATGACTTGGCTCAAAGCCAATCTCAATTCATGTGTCCAATCATTTAACAGATATTTATGCCAGCCTACCACAGGCGCTGAAAGTATGATGGTCAGAAGAAACAGACACTGTCCAGGCCACAAGGAGCTGTAGTCGTACGGGGGAAAATAGATACTGAAAAATCACCCAGTAAGGACAAAATTATAACTGAGGGAAGAGTGACTACTGAGAAGAGCATGGTGCCACAAGAGCACATAGTGGCGATTGTGCCAAGTCAGTGAATGACAGTGGTGACTAGGTGACGGGGAGGCACATGGGGGAAGCAGAAAAAGCTTTCCAGCAGAGGGAACAGCCTATGAAAAGTACCAGTGGCTGAAAGGAGCATGGCTCCTCTGATTTCTTTTCTGCCAGGCCATATTCCTAACTTGCTCACAAGTAATTACCAAAAAATGTCAGAAAGAAAAATCCAACATACAGATTGGAAGGTTGCCTGATGAAAAATAAGAATTTACCTGCCTGATGTATTCAGGAAAATGGGCACTACATTTAAACAGCTAACAAGGTGCTTCCTTCTCCGACGTATTTGTGACAGGACATGAGTTCATGTTAGCAGATGAGAAACAAATGTGGAAATAGATCGAAGCTTGAGTTTTCTAATGAAGAAATGTGGAGAAATGTAAAGGAATGTTACAGCCCTTACTAGGGCGCGGCAGTGGCATCGGCCATGATGGAGTGGCAGATGAGGGAGGGGGCATCAGAGGAAGAGGTACGGCAGCCCTTGGGCAATTATCGGTTTGCTTAATCCCGTTGTCATTTTTACTCACCAACAAACATGATCCTGGGGACATATTGGCCATCAGGAGAAAGGTGTTTGTCAGTTGTTTCATACTAAGATTAAAAGAAAAGACAGCTATTAGTTTGTCTTCTCCAGGTATTATCAAACTCGTTAATATAGAAATGGGTCTGTTCCTGGGCTAGGTGTCTTGAGATGCCATAAGGCACATCTCTTCCACAGAGAGCTTATAATACAGAGTTACACACCTGAAATAATAAACAAGAGTCAACCGTAATGCAGAACCTGAGATAGCTGAATGAGTATGATAAAGAGCAAAAAAGTTCAAGAAGGGAGAATATGGAAGGAGTTGTTTGGGGAAGACATCTTGGATGAGATAGGAAGAAATAGTGAAAAAAGTCATTTTTGGAGAAATTGCAGAAACAAACAGGCTTATCTTACGACACTCATCTTTAAGGAATGCACGTCAGTTGAGAGACACAGGAAGGAAATTGAGTATTGAGGATCCCGTTGGTGCGGTGTTAGGAAGGATGACGCGCAGGTGCGGTGGGTGACCAGAGCAGGGCATTTAACCCTGTGTGCAAGTTCGACTAAGCTCTCTGAAGTGGGTAGGGAGGAGTCCTTAAAAAATGAAGAGAAGTCAGGTACGTGGAAAACAAGTTTACTCCAGGCAGCGGGTAGAGATTGCCCAAAGGTAGAGGAAATGCACAGCACTTTCTGGTAGAACCATGGGTTTTGGGAGGACTGAAGTACAGAGGACGCATGGGGCAGTGGCGAGAGAAGATGCTAGGGAACTGCTTCTGGGGCCGGCTCTTGAGAGGTCTTGCACCCTGTGCCAGTGATTTGCATGCGTTCATAAATAAATCAGAACCCCTGGAGGGATTTAGAAGTACCGTAATCCCAGTTTGGGTTGTAGAGTCATTACCCTGATGGCCATGTGGGGTTAGCTGGGACTTATTTTGTAGGCAGGGAGCCACTTAGTAATACAGTAGTAAACTAGGCAAAGAGAAATTCTTACACTAAACAATGGTCGTCACTTTATAGGGAAGTAACTGATAGCAAGAGTATTTAGAAGTTAGAAGCACAAAGTTTCTTCACTGCTGGAGGTGAGTAGGAGAACACAATCTTGAATGCAACTTTTAGTAAAACACAGAATAGGGAAAGAAGAGCTGGCAGAAAATCCTGCACCTAGCTGGTAAATTCCGTGTTGAACATGTTGAGTTTCAGCTAATAATGCGGAAGCTGGACCACGGTTGCACACAGAGTTGGAAATTGCTGCGTGTTTGGGTAAGATTTGGGAATTACCAGGGTGTGGGCATTGATTCAAGGCAGATGTGGATAAAGTTGTCCACAGAGAATATAAAATATTAAAAAGAGAATATAAAATAGTAAGAAGAAAAGTAAGTCAAGCAGAGATTCACCAAGTCACTAATAATAAAAGGTAGAAAGAGGAAGAGGAGCCTGTGGAAGGGAGGCGAGGACGAAGTACTGATATGAATGCTCTTTGAAGAACCAACCTTTGTCAGCTTGTGAAGGGGGGGAAAAGGAGAGAAGGAGGAGGGAGGTGGGGGAGAAGCGAGGGAGAGGACGTAGGGTTTGGTGGAGTAGTTTTGTGAGTTGTTGATTGTGTGCTTGTTTCCTTTTGGAAGGAAAGTGGAACCTGTTTGTATCTGAGTAGAAAGAACTTGGGAGACAGAAAGCTTGACCTCAGGAAGGGTGTTGATGGTGAAGTAAGGTGGGGCTGCGTGAGGCTAAAGCTTGTGCGCCGACTGGCTTTACACAGCCGGTAAACTGCCACTCCCGGGAGAGAGGAGCTGAGGACTACGGAGGGGTGAAGAGAGGCAGGACTGAAGGGAAAGGGGCACAGGAAGAGATCTGCAAAGACAAAAGCCTTCTAATTTTTACAGCAATAGAGAAAATCCTGACCACAAGAGCCTATTTTTCAGACATCCTAAAATTGCTAATTACTAAATAAAAGTACAGCCATGCCAGATAGATTATTAGTAAAATATCTTTTTTTCTCTGTAATCTGTGAGATGAGATCTCTGGAACAGACCCCAGTCAGTGGCAGTGTGACTAACATACATAAGAGAAATGAATCATCCGTTTTGAGTAATGAGCCACGGAGAAATGTCAGGGATGATGACAAGTGAACTTACAACCAGATTGAGGAGGACAAACTGCTCTGCCAATTTCTGGATTTCTTTATTTTCAGCAAACACTTTCTTTAAAGCTAGAATAGACAAAAGAGTCATTAAGTATCCATCTCATTGCTGGCCAAAACCATTGCTCTCTAGTATATTTTAAGCTGAGCTGTATTTTTAATATAAGATCCAACTTTGCCTTTTTAGCAAATGATTAGGGAAGTACTGTCTAGGCCATTGACTACCTTTGCTGCTTGCCATTCCCTCATTCATTCATCCATTTTTTTAACCCATATTTATTGAGTGATTATCATGTGGTACAACCTGTTTTATGAAAAAAAAGAAGAAGAAGAAAGAAAGTAATGCGCTGTCTTCCTACAGCTCAAATGCTTATGTGGGGAACAGACCATAAACAAGCAAACAAATACATTATCTAATAACTTCAGGTGGAGATATGTACTTTGAAGAAAAACAAAGCAGGGCAAGAGATTTAAGAGCTATAGAATGTTCAAGGTAGAGCTCTCAGAGGAGGGACGTTAAAAGAGAGAAAGATCCATTCGAAGAATTTGGGGGTCTGTCATGCTAGGCAGAGGCTGCAAGAGCAAAAAAGCCCTAAGGCAGGAATGAGCTTAGGTCTCAGAGGAAAAGCATGAAGGCCAGGCTAGATGGTGGAAAGAAAAAACAATGGCACACGGGAAGAAAGCAGAGATAGCCAGGGGACAGGGTATGTCCAGCCTTGTAGGCCATGATCAGGAATTTAGATTTTATTTACTTGCGATAAGAAGCCACGAGCACGTGAGTGAAAGGGTCTGATTTCTGTTTAACAGCCTCGCTCTGGAGTCGGTATGGAGAGCTAAGTGTGGGGTGATCAGTTAGGTGGCTGTAAACAGTTTACTAGACAAGATGTGATCTTGGCTTGGATCGGGGCCATAGAAATGAGTCAATAAGAAGTGTTGGCTTCGGGCAGGACCTACAGGATATACGGAGCCCAGGACAAAACAATATTATGGAGCCCCTTATTCAAAAATTACTACGAATTTTAAGGCGGCAACAACCAGAGTTTTAAATCCAGCAGAAGACACTTCCAGGCACCGGGCCTTGTGTGACCACACCACTTGCACACCCATCAAGCTGGGGCTGGCTTCTGGATCTATTTGGAAAGTAAAGCAGTGGTATTTGCGGAGGTAGTAGATATGAGATATAAGAGAAAGCAAGAAGCCAGGGATGAAGCCTAGAGTTTGATTTTTTCAAAATGCACATCACTGGTGAACACAAAGTACGGAAATATTTCAAGTTACTTTGTAATAGGGTTTTATTACATAAGGTGTTCTGTTTTACTTAACTGTACTAGGTGCTAAGGATGAAAAGATGAACGACCTGAACCTTGTCCCTAAAGCTAAAAGCCTATAAAGGAAACGATAGAAGAATAAATTACCTTGACTGTGGGGGCATTCATCCAAGTGATGAATAATCATTAAGGGTTTGTTGCTGCCGGAGACAAGGAGAGATTGGGTAATTCTTAATGAGTTAAGACTTCACGTATAGCTGCCTACCACTAGATGGTGCTCTTGTGAGCTTTGAGGGAGCGCTACCCCTTGTCTTTACCTTGTCTTGGATTTGTACAAAGCTTCTTCGTAGGTCTGAGTCCAGATGAGTTGATCACCCCAGCCTAGAACAAAAGGAACCGGGATAGTTAAAGCTATTACAATTTCCGACTAAAGCTGTTGAAAAGCAATGGTAAAGACTGGCATAAATATAGACTAGATACTAATCGAATGCAAAACCCTCTACAGAAAGTAGAAACAATGATAAGCTTCAATAAATTTAGAAGAAACACGTTCAAAAATATTTTTGGCACACAAGCCTCGGTTGCTCAATGAGGTGGCACCGAAAGCCCACCGGAAGCTGACTCCTACCTCTGGAGAGGGTCTGGGGCAGTTTGGGTCCAGAGTCCTTGGTGTCTTTCTTAGCTCCTGATTTTGCTGTGATATCTTTGGCCAGAGTGTAAGAGAGGGCGACAAGGAGCAAGAATGCTGACACCGAGATCTTCTCCATGGCAAATCTGATGGGGAAAACAAACAAGGAAAATGTCAGTAAAACAAAAGGGAATTAGCAGCCTCCTCAGCCTTCAGTCTGCATCAGGGCCCTGGGATACGAAGGAATTGACGTTTAGCTGAGACTGAACACCCTCAGCCGGTAGGAAAAATCTCCCTTCCGCAGTTTCCCCGAAGGATGCTAGTGCGACTCTCTATCGACTTTCCTATCTATCAACAGATACAGACCCGTGCAGATATAAATGTACCGACCGACTTCTTCACAGACACCTACAGTATACAAATAGGTATACAGATGTATTTTAAGAAAATAGATGTATATACTCTTACTGCTAAGCTGTATATACTCTTAATTTACATTCAAATTTTGTATTTCAAAAATTTTACTCTTGGAAGCCACCTTAGGGGTTACCCCCTCCATTTGCACTCCCCATGGCTCATTTCATAGATGAAGAATCCGCAATTCAGGGAGATGAAGGCTCAGGAGAAGGGTACAGAGCCAAGTACTCTGGATCTTGCCATTTTTTCGTGCTGGCTCCCATCCTCGCATCCTGAAACAGTTACACTAAACACACACACTTCTTTAGCCTTCTGTTGAAATGGGGACGTGGACATTAAATAGTAAGATCTAAGCGAAACGAATCTTATTTAAATTCAAACCTGCCAACTTCGTCACTTAACTGAAAGCTTAAGCCCAGATAACTCTCCCCAGTGTAACATAGACTCAAATTCCATTTACTAGTTCTGAGTTGACTGAAATATGTCCACGCAAGTTTGTTCTATGAAACAATTCTTGGACCTTCTCTATGGGCCTGTATCAGTAGGTGACTGTGGGCATGTCTTTTCATGCCCAAAAATATTCTATGGGTCTTGTAACACAGAGAAACCAACCCCGCATGTGTCTGTTTGTCAATTTTTTTTCCCTTCTAGTATTTCAGTTATTTCTTCAGGAAACTTATGCAACTACAAAGCAGATGCCTATAGACAGGAAAGTGAACGGTGAGGTAAGCTCGATGAGTAAGTGAGAGAGTGCGCTGACTAGTAAAGAGAGTTGAACCAGCAAATCACTGTGATTATCTGTCACGTGCAGAATTGGAGCTGGGATTCCAGGAAAGACAAAGACTGGAATCGCTTGACAAAGAATGAAATCGCTTCACAAAGGCTCACTAATATCAGAGTAGGTCTCAGTAAACTCTGCAGAGGAAGCTGGATGGCCTTTCAATGCTCAGTATTTTTAAGGGGGGGAAGTTACTCAGGTTCTGATACCTTGAGTGGGAATCTTTGCTAGGCGTTAGCTGTTTTTTAAAAAAGCATATGAAGTTACCAAATTTGGATGATGCATTGGTTCCAACTGACCAGTTATCATCTATCCAAATCATAGTACGTGGCCACAAAATGTCTTACTCAAAAAGACAAAGAAAAAGCAAGGATACACTTTCTTCATTTTCTACTCGGATAAAAATGTGTACTATAGGTCAACAATTCCCAGCCTTCTTAGTACAAAGACTTCTTTTTAACATAGAAGAGGAAAAAACAACAACAGGAACTTTGATGTGAGAATAATTGTACCTTTAAAATATGAAAGTTGATTCAGAAACATATGACAACTGCTTGGAATTTATCAACAAACATTTGGTTTTTGTATTTTATTTAGAGCAACAACATCTCTTTATATCAGAAATAATCGTGACTCAGGCGGTGAAGCATTTTATCTACGTGGCTCATCAAGGGTTCTTGCTGCATGCTGCCCTTGTCATGCTCCCCTCGTCATAGCCCCCTCGTCATACCCCCCACTCGTCATACCCCCCTCTTCTTACCCCCCCCCGTCATACCCCCCCCCCCCCCGCCGCCATACCCCCCTCGTCATAGCTCCGCAGCTCACCGGTTGGAACTATTGACATAATGCATGGGTTTTATGGCAGGATGACTCACTGAAACCTAATTGTCACTCCCGCTGTATAAATACACTGCTGCAGGTTCACTTTCTGGGATTCATTCTATCGAGTTTTCAGAAGTAGACTCTGCTCTGCAAGGGTCCTGCATAAACCGCCTCAAACTAAGCATGGGAGACAGAATTTGGATGCGTGCACACACGCACTCTAAGGAACCCGCCCTTTTTACGGGTCACTGTATGTCTGTCTTCTTATCCTTAGCAGGGAATGGACTTGCAGGAGGTGTCAGTATCCCTGCTCATAAATGCTTCAGGAATGGTCAGATCCCTCCACTTAGAGCCCCTCCCATGAATTTCAAGGCTGAAGATGCAATAAGAACCTCTTTACAGCAGACGGAGAAAGAGAACTGTTTTTTTCTGATGTGCAGTAATATTGTGAATTGCAGTTCCTAGCGGGCAGTCCGAGCTGAGATTTGCCAGGCCTGGGGCCTGTGAGAAGCAGAGCATTAGATGGTGAGCAGTGCACGATGACAGAAGATGTTAGGCCCTATCCTAGGCCTGAACCCGGTTAGAGCTCACCCACTCTTACACCTCTTGTTTCTAGAGGGAGAAAGCATTACCTTGAAACAGCTCAGGAATGCAGCCCTCTACCAGCTCTGGCTACAGAAAGGCCCCAGTAAGCTTTTGATGGAAATTCCATTATTCCCCCTCCAGATCCCTGGGAGATACCTTGCACTTGTCTCTCTGTTGATTCCTACAACTTTACAAAGTAATCAGAGCGAGTGCCCTGCGGAACAGCCTGGTCAGGAGCCTTACCTGATTTCCCCACCCACCTGTCCGTGTGCGCCAGCCGGCCTCAGTGCGGTCCAAGCCTCCTAGTGTGCTGCCTCAGCCCGAGCCTCTATTTATGCAGGGAGCACACCTCAATCCCACCCACTAATCCCATATTTGCATGTTGCCAACTCAGAAAGCAGCTTTCCTTTTCCCCAGCAAGGATCTTCCCAGGGCTAAAGAGTTCCTTGTTTTTAAAAATAACATTGCAAAGGATCTGCTTTTCAGTATGCATGTTTTTAACTGTTTGTGAAAGTATATTGTTAAGAGATTTGGAAAACATGGGCAGAGTGCCAAATCCAGGTAAACTTTAAATGAAGACATTTGATTTGCCTGAAGGCTGATTTGTCTTTACAGGATTGGATGGAGTGTGCGGTTTGTAGATTTTTTCCCTCCCCCTTGGGCAGATTGCCTTTAGTTGAGAACACACAAGAGATGATTCACAATTCTAACTCCTCCAGTCATTTGACCTGCTACCCTCCATTGTAGTACAAATTATTTTCCACCATACACTTCCTCTTCCTGGCAAACAAAATGTACATTCCCAATGGCTATGAAGAAATTACAAATCAAGCAGTCACGAAGTATTTCAAAGCTGAGGAAGTTATTGAAAAAAGATACCTAATACTGAGTTTTTATTAATTACACTGTAGTTGAATAAATATATGCAGCAACTTCCCACAAAAAAGTGCAAAATTCACAGGCACTCTCTTAGTTAATGGCAAACTTTCCTGCTAGGCATGCAGAAAGTCATTTACCTCATTTTTCAGACCTCGAAACTAAGATCTGCAACTAGTTTTTTTCACTCAAGATTATGCAATTATCCACTAAAGATTTTAAGACTGAACTCAGATTTTCTATAAAAAATTTCAGTCCTGAGTTTTGTTCATGAAGCTATATGCAATCCTTAAAGCTCGGAATGGATAAATCTTTAGCAAAATAAAATTAACTAATGGGATACAAACCCTATAAAAATAATTTTTTAAAATGAGTTAAGGTCATAGTACTACAGAACATTTTCAAGTATATATATTTTTTGATAAAGCCAAAATTCTCATGGGCAAAATAGTGACTCCCCAAATACTGAATTTTCTTTCACTTCTAAATAAGTTTACAGAGGTAATTTCTTTAGAAGTTTGATTGAAGACTCGTTGGCTCAGTTGGTTGAGCTTCTGACTCTTGATTTCTGCTTAGGTCATGATCTCAGGATTGTGGGATGAGCCCCGCGTGGGGCTCTATACTCAGCAGGGAGTCTACTTGAAATTCTCTCTCTCTCTCTCTCTCTCTCTCTCTCTCCCTCTCCCTCTCCCTCTCCTTCTCCCTCTCCCTCTGTCCCTCCCCTGCTTGCACGTGCCCTGCATGCTCTCTCCCTCTCAAATAAATAAATCTTAAAAAAAAAAAGTTTGAAGACAATGATTTGAGCTAAACTTTAAAACTGGAAAAGCTTTTATATAAACCCTTAGTCTATGCAGCCCTTAGAATAGTCAACTCAACCCCCTCAACTGTGCAGATGAAAAAACAAAGATGTTAAAAAGTTAATGACTCCGAATTTCCCCACAACTCCTTTAGGGTATTGCTGGAACCAAAGCCCAGAGGTTCCCTAGTCCATCACCTGCTCAGAGTGGAAAGTGGGCAGGGTTTGGGGTCACAAGATTTTAGTCTGAATCCTGCATCCTGGTGCGTGCTCACCAGACAGGCAGAGATGCCATTTAACTTCTCTGAAACTTCGGTTTCCTTTTCTAGAAAACGGGGATACTGTTACCATATATGACTGTTTTGAGTACTAAATGAGATTTAATGAATTAAGAAATGATATACCAGTTACCTGGTATATGAGTTTGCTAGATGTGCTGGAACAAAGAACCACAGAGCGGGTGGCCTAGACAACAGAAATTCATTTTCTCACAGTTCTGGAGATTGGAAGGCTGAGATCAAGATACTGGCAAATTTGATTTCTTCTGAGGCCTCTCCTTGGCTCCTCGATGCCATCTTCTTCCTACATATTCACGTGGCCTTCCTTCCATACCTATGTCCTAATTTCCTCTTATAAGGACACCAGTTGTCTTAGATTAGGGCCCATCCTAATGACTTATTTTACCTTAATTACATCTCTAAAGACTTTATCTCCAAATATGGTCATATTCTGAGGTGCTGGGCGTTATGATTTCAACGTGTGAATTTTGAGGGGACGACTCAGCTCATACACTTGGTAATTAAAAATGTCTTGTGTTTGTTATAATTAATTAATTATAATGGTATCATAACTATTCAGCTGTACTCCTGTGCCTGATCTTGTGTCATTAAATACCCGATGTTTGTTGTAGTGACTAAGATATGACAGAGAGGGAGTAAGTATTAGAATATATCTTACACGCATCATGATGATTGTGGTATCTTCGGCATACGTAGCTGTCTTGGTGTGAAGCAACGAGGGTTTTGTCGATGGTACAAGTTTTTCTTATATGTTATTAAATATCATTACTTATAACAGTGATGTCATGTGATTAGTCAGATTTGCCAAATACTGTAAAAATTTGTTGTTAATAAATAATTTTTTTTTTAAATGGGCTCCACAGTGGGAAGCCCAACTTGGGGCTTGATCTCATGACTCTGAGATCAAGATCTGAGCTGAGATCAAGAGGCAGACACTTAACTGACTGAGCCACTCAGGCACCCCAATACATAAACATTTTGATTTCCCCAAGTAGGATTTGATAATGTGATATTTAAGGTAATATTTGGCAAGTGAAACTACACATAGTACCAATGACGCTAATAATAGGTTAGTTAAGTGCATGCTATACCGTTGTGTTTTATACATTTATGTCATCATACTTTTAGAGGATTTTATTTTAGCAGATTGTAAAGTAGATTACTTTCTATTTTTCAGCAGAATTTGGAGACTTATAACAATAACTAGCAATTACTGAATATCCAGTATGCACTGGGTACTTGACTACATTATTTCATTTATTCACACATTTTTTTTGTTTCTTCACCAAGTAGTTATTGAACCTATTTGTGCAGCAAATAGTATGCCAGGCACTAAAGATATAAAGGTGAAAAAGAAATGGTTAGTTATTGAGGTAGCCAGACATGTACATAGACAATTATCATTCAGGGTATTAAGCCATGTCAGGGGAAAACCAAAGATGAAGACATTGTCCCTGTCCTAAGGTTACTTATGATCTGATTGAAAAATGAAGATAGAAACTCACTAAAAATTAACCATCTATGTGGGAGTATCATGCAATAAGGGACAAGTAATTGATACAGACATCAGCTGTTGTTATTTTATAGAGAAGGTAGAGATTGCTTTCCACTCGAATGTTTATAATGATAGTGGAAAGTAAGATTTCCAGATAGAAAAAAAATGATAAAGAATTTGCAAAATATGCTTGTTGGATATTTTTTGTTTGTTTGTTTATTTGTTGGATATTTCATGGAACTAGTCCTCTAGAGTCCACTAGGATCTATCTGGGTAACTCATAGACAATAGGTTCAGAAACGTGTTTTCAGGCTATGTGCCTATATCCTTGGATGTCATTGTAAGGAGTTTAGATTTCAACCTTAAGAGGAAGTGTCCTGTGGTGGTAAAGAGGGCCAGTTGTAGATTCAGATTGGTTTGAGTTCAAATCCAGCTTTATGATTATTGCATTCTCTACTAACCCCTGCAGATCACTTAAACTTTCCGTACTTTAGTCATCTCACTTGTAAAGTGGGGATAGTTAGCAAGACCTGCTTTCTATTATCCACGGAAGATTATATAAAATAACAGGTAAAATGCTTTGAATGGTGCATAGCACATAGTAAGTGCTCAGAAATATTAGTTACTGTTACAAAATGTATCACTTGCTTCTCTCTGTTACAATCATTTAGGCCTCAGTCCGTTAACTCCATTACGTACTATTAAGTTGGTGAACTCCCTGACAGCAGAGTCTTTGATTCCTCTTTGATTATACCTATCATGAGGCTTAGGCTTTCAACACACACTGTTGGAAAAATTGATTTGTCCTCATAACAACCACGCCAGATATGATTCTTTTAAAAATAAGAAAAATAAATTCAGATGTGTGGATGTTATTGACTCAACAACACAAAACTGATGAGTGGACAGATGACTGAAAGCCCCCATAATTGCTGATAATTAATCTAATATTCCTTTCTGTCTACCCAACTGCCTTCTGCTGTCAGGAAGTAAAGAGATAAACCTGTAAGCAAATGTTAACCCTCTCCCCTGCAAACGGAACAATGATGAGCTTTACGTAGATGAAAAGAAGAATAGCTTCTTGTCCTCAAGGACTTTGCCTCTAATGGAGGCTTTTCAAAAATAATTATCTAACTGCAGACCAGGCTGCTGAATAAGTATGCTTTCCCTAAACTCTAGGTTGGAGAAATAGACACAGAGCATTTGTGTTTTGACATATAGGATGAGTTGATTGCCATTTTAATTTATCTCAGTGTTTGATTGGGGGCTTTTGTGGACAAAAATAACCCCACTTTGTGGGGTTTAATTCCTATTCGGTGTATTAAAGGTAAAAATTTAAAGCCTAGGTTTTCCTAAGTCTACAGGTTTAAGAATCAATTTCAGTAGATTAAATTTACTGGATTAAATTTGACCTATGGACTTTGATAGATTTGATTAAACAATCACAAATTGATTTTTTTAGTGTCAATAGATTTAAATTCAGTGGATCAATAACCTCTTTTACAAACTTTGCCAATGGGACTTTCCCAAATATTGTTAACTACAATTTACGAATTTAATACCAGTACATCTAATTCTCTTCAACTTTTAAAATGCCCCAATAGGGCACATTTGCAGACATAATTAGCAAAACATTTCTAAGCACTTTAGCAATTCTTGTAAATATCATAGATAAAAATGACTGGATATTAATTTCAGTTTTATGAGCCATTTAAATATTGCTCACAAACGGTCAAATATATCTTCCAAATTAAGATTCTAATTCTAGCTTATTTTTAATGAGTCACAGACTACCAGATTCTTTAAAATGTCAGATTTTCTTATATCTTACAAATACTTCAATAAAGAACACATGAAGGTTATCCCAGTACTTTCAAAACTTTTTCTTCAACTTCACACATAGAAGTCTTAATCCTGAGCTGAAGAATAATATCTGAGGCACTTCATCAGTTTTAGTCTTATTTTCATTCCTTCCAGGGGCCAGCAAAGAGAGAGCAGATTTGCCTCTCACGGGGGCAAAGGTTCCATCGTCTAAACTTTAGATTATGGGGCTATGAGATGCATCCAAGGCTGCAAAGTAGCCATTGGCATGTTCTGTTTAAGGTTGTGCGACTGGATGTGTTTCTCAAGGGAAAGCGTGGAGCAGACAGCTCAGCACCGAGCCTTGGTAATACTCGTCCATTTAGGAGGGTGAGAAAAAGAGCGCTTGTAAAGCACAAAAAGAAGCAGACCAAAAGGTCTGAGGACAGCCAGGATAGTGCCATGCCCTGAACCCAAGTGTAGCAGGACCCACAAGCGTGAGTCAACAACAGGCATGAAACGCAAGTAAGACAGTTTAGGGGGGTTGGAGAAGGGCATCCACAGCCTTTAAGCATTCGAGTGGTTTCCAGAGCAGTCTGACTTGTAGCCAGACACTTGGAGAAGACATCTGATTGCATAAAATGAATTGCCTTAAATCAAAATTCATGAACGACAAGGGTCAAAATATTGAAAGGCCAAATTCTCTGCTGTGGTAGTGTATTCTCTTCTTGGGTCATGAATACAGTGATTCTATGTCCCAGTTTGTCCAGAAAAGTCTCATTTTAGGCCTGTTGCTGAGTACAGTAATTAAAAATAGCCTCTTTTACTCATAAAAGTAGTATGAATTGGACAGTAAATCATACGGTCTAGAGGATGAAATCTATCAATGTTATCAAAGGAAAAATGCTCACACACGCTTCTCCTTTGAGGAATCCATGCACCCCAGCTTAAGCACTCTTGCTCGAGTGTTCATGTGTCTGTTAGCCGTCTCAAGGAGCCCACAGCCTGAGAATTTTGCAGTTAGCTCTCCATACTTGTTTTATAGCACAGTCCGACATTTCTTCCTGTTATCAGAAATTTTATACCTTGTGCTCAATTGGAAGGAATCCTAGTCTCATAGGCATTGAAGTCTCTTGTTTTACCTCAATAAAGGTCCACATTCAGAAACCCTTTTAGATCATGGTGGAGATGTGCCTTATAGGAAAGAAGACATAAAAAGTAAGATCAAATGTATCCAGTGTGGGTAAGTGCTTTCCCTATGAATTCTAATCTTTTTGAAGATGAGTATTTATAAAGGAAGCATTAATATCATCCTGTTAAGTTGAATCAAAATTCAGTGGAATTTGAAGAGAATAATCTCATCAATACCCAGACCTGTTGAAGTGACACACTACTGATGAGTCTGCATAGGCGGGAAACAGGGGTAATTTAAAAATATATGTATTTGGATCTAGTAACTTCTTTAGCCATGTATGAAAGGAGTTCAAATACATTAAGGAGACGTGTCCTTAGCAGTTGGAGTCTGACCCTAGAGTCAATATTGTTACATGACAAATACACTTCCGAGGGTGTGGCCCTGAACAAGCAGAGATGTCGTCCGAAGCTGTCATTCCTCCTTAGGCAAGTGACTTTTTAAAAGCCTAATTCTGCCTTCTGAGATAGCTTTACTTTGACTTCAGTTCTAGAAAATTCCTTCTGGGAATTTTTTAAGTTTCCTCCTTTAAAAACTATTATACCACTATTTTCCTATCCAAAGTGAACAAGCACATTGTTGTGTAGTCATGACTAGAGTTTTCTCTCTTATTTTCTGGCTGTCTGTGCACTGATATGGCAGGTGTTTTGTAAGGGACGGTGGCAAATGAATCCCAAAGTAATATGGAAACAACAAAAATATTACATATCAATAGTAGCTTGGTAAATAAAACACATGGTATACTCTATCATATGATTTAACACTTCAAAGTTGGAGAAGTTTTCTCTAACAAGCAAAAAACTCGTGAATCTTAATCTTTTAACCTACAGCAGAAAACACTCATTACTATTAAGTGTGTTCAAAAAGAAAGTACTATTATGCTTATAATTTTCTCATCTGTCAAATAGTAATATATAATTTTCCAAACCCTCAACATTTTTTGTGCATATAATTGAATTATTAATTGTGAATATATTTGATCTTTCTTGGAAGATCAAAATAATCCTTTTGTGATGTGTGATTCCAAATTTGCCTTGAGTGCACTTGTGTGTGTTATATTGTTTCTCCAAATGGAAGAATTGGTTTCAAAATCTGAGTTTGGATAATTTTGAAGTTTTCAAAAAAAAAAGAAAAGAAAAGAAAAGAAAACCTTCTCTAATGGTTATTTAAAGAAATGCAGGGACGCCTGGGTGGCTCGGTTAGTTTAGTGTCTGCCCTCGGCTCAGGTCATGATCCCAAGGTCCTGGGATTGAGTCCCTCATCGGGCTCCCTGCTCAGTGGGAAGTGTGCTTCTCCCTCTCTCTAGACCTGCTTCTCCCCGCTGCTTGTGCTCTCTCTCTGTCAAATAAATAAAATCTTAAAAAAAAAAAGAAAAGAAATGCAATCACTTATTGCTTTCACAAATTAATCTTTTTGGGACACTTTGCAGTATCCAATTTTTATGTTTTATCCTTAAAGTTAAGTACCAATGAAAGAGTAACACGTACTCGTGTTCTCAGCATTCTTCTATTTACCTGTGTTTTCCAGGTGACTCATTCTGTAATAACTTTATTCTCATAGTCCTCAGCAATAAGTCAGCCCTGAAAGCAAACAGAGAACATTTACTTTCTTCCAGACTTCTTTAAGACCTCGTCATCATTTCAAGACTAAGTTTTGTGGTGTTCACCACATTGCATTTTTTCTAATCTGTCCTTATAGGACAATATCATATTTGTTCACTACTTATTACCTTTTAGACTCTGCACAATGGGAAAAAATGTGTTCTAATTCAGTGAATATTTAGGATGTAATTTTAGAAGTGTGTCTTAATTACACTTAAACCAGTTTTCTATTTTTCTTATTTTATATTGGATTGCCAAATGAAAATCTTCATACCAACTAATTACTGTAAATGTTAAGCCAATAGATGAATCTGGTCAATTTCCTGAGGCTGTAAAGATAGTTTGAAGGATTTTGAGTATCTCCAAGGCAGGAAATGCAGATATACTATAAGGAGGTTTTCATATGGAATCATTCAGGTCATTTGTTTAAAATGCTAGAATTCATATTAGGATAGTTTTTGTTTTTTAAGCCTCAAACTATGGATGGGAAATTTTTTAAAAATTCAAATGGATACATGGACATCTTATATATGACTTAAAGTCTAGTCTTATCTGATTCATTTCACTAGTCCTACTCAGGCTCATTTTATACTGCTCTTCAATGAAAATCTTCATTTCCTCAAAGTGATTGCAAAGGATTTTTATGTGACATGTCCAGAATTTGTATTTCTACAGCTCAGATTGGTGTAGAAAACTGGGGCTAATGGCTTTCTAAAGATGGGGAAAGGAAATAAAGCAAAAAAATCTGTGAAAATAATTAAAATATCTGAAATCATACATTTTAATGTATGTCATAAGTTGTTATTAATAACTACAGCTGTGATTTTTGAAGTTTTATTAAGGTGCTAACAATAGCACAATTTTCTCAAAATGTAATTGGCCACTCATCCTGTGTTGAATATTCTCTTGATTCTTGGTAGTAAATTGGGTGCCATGGTTAGACCATTGTCCCCTCTCAGCCCCATTTGTCAATGTTTAACACAAGCTTTTCCTGCATAATTTTGCCTATTAGAGTCATTTAGATAGTTTAGTGCTACTGGACTATGGAAAAGTGGATAAAAGGACTTAAAAGGATTGCTTTGGGATTATTAAACTAACCCGTGAATTTTAATGAGGAATTTTTTCTGCAAAATTTTTTTCTGTCATAAGTAAAAATGAAATTTTTATTTCTAATGGCGTTGGGTGTTACTTTTGTAACCATTTCAAGTAGTATACCTTACTGAATTTTGGCAAAACTGCCTCACTTTGTTGACTAACTACATGTTCTGAGCTAGATTAAATCAGAGATCTAGTATGAAGTAATATAATATTTATTCTGGCATGTGATGCAAGAAAGACTAAACTTAAAAAAACGAATCCCCAAAGCGTATTGTACTAGAAACAATGGCACATCCTCTGACATCCTGTCACTAGGAAGCACTTCAGGGTTCAGTGGAACAACAGATCGAGGTAGCTCACAATTAAAAAAAAAAAAATGACAGCTTTCAGAGGGAGCTTTGCACACCATTCTGAGGTTCTGATTCTGTGGCTATTTTGCCTTTTGCAAGGCACTCTGGAGGAACATTTCAGGTTAGGTGCTAATGCAATAAAGATATATTATGCTCAGAAGAAGGACATTACTGTTGCAGAAGTGGTGCCCAGGGGGTCACTTGATGCTAGTTTATTGCAGGTGCTGGGTAAGTATAAAGAGTTTAATATTTTCTTTCCAATCACAGGTCAGCATCAAAGATATGGCTACAAAAATGCATTGTGTAGTCTGTTTTGTTAAGTAAAGTCTGAGAAAAAAGTAATTCTAGGGTCATATATCTTTACTCAGGGCTTATTGCCAAAGGAGAAGAAATGAGACAGTGCTTCTTCCACCTACCAGTAAGACCCAGAAGACCCCCAGGCCCTCTTTGTACCCTCGGCATCTGTCTCAGCAGCTCAACTTGCTGTCCTCAAAGCTCCTCTTCCAAAGATGCCTGTGTATTCACTAGACAGAGCACTATGTTATGACAAGTTGTATAAACCAGAACTGAGTCGGGATCCTCCTACGCTGTTCCTCTGTCAGTATCATGCCACTGGGGCTCTGAAGAGAATTATTGTGCTTTCTCATTGCTAGAATTGGGGCAGAGTGCTGGCCTTTGACATCTTGGAAAAGTTCCTTCTTATAGAATACAAATGGACTCACTTGACGTTTTCCTGGAGAGCAACAGGGTGATGTCCCACTTTTACCACCCCAGTTCATGGATATGGTATGCTCTGATTATTTGTAAATGATGTTATTTTTTGTTTCTAGAAGTTCAGTTGAGTTCTTTATTGGTCCACCTCCTTAGAGCATTATACCATTATTGTTTCTTTCCTCTTAAATATTTCTTTAACAATTTCAAACATACTTATTTGAATTGGCAGTGCTAAACAAAATTCTTATTTGTTTTCCTTGTTGACTCTCCCTTGGGGAACTCCCCCCCCCCCCCCCCAGAAGTCTATACACTTTACTTGTGAACTCATCTTCCCTTGGGATGATTTTTCGGCAGGAATCCAGTTGCTGAGTTGTAGCTAAGTTTCTTTTCTTTTTTTTTTTTTTTTTAAAGATTTTATTTATTTATTTGACAGAGATAGAGACAGCCAGCGAGAGAGGGAACACAAGCAGGGGGAGTGGGAGAGGAAGAAGCAGGCTCACAGTGGAGGAGCCTGATGTGGGGCTCAATCCCATAAGGCTGGGATCACGCCCTGAGCCGAAGGCAGACGCTTAACTGCTGTGCCACCCAGGCGCCCCTGTAGCTAAGTTTCTATAGAGGAGTTTTGAGTTTGTGTGTGGCAAGTGCCTGAGTAGTATCTTTGGTGAGGGCAATTTTTATGCTATTCTCTTCTAGAAGATTCCAGAATAATGGGGATAATGTAAACTTCATTTCCATACCCACACATAAGATACATGAAGAGTTTTGCTTTTTCACAAGACCGTGTTTACTTTATTTTGACTTCCTTTACCAGGTCTCTGCAAAGATAAGTTGTTTTCCTATGTTTCTTGGCCATAGGGTGGAATTTTCTAACCCCTTTTCCCAGGGCCCTAGTTTCAGCAGAGCTCTCAGTTTTAGCTCTCTACCTTGAACCAAAATCACTTTTCCTAAACCATTTGTCTGGAACTGTCAGTTGGAGATGAGAAGGGTATAAAAGCAACCTGCTATATCCAGGTCTGAATTGATTTGTGTTCATGGAAGCTCTTGTGATTACTTTTTACTCAGTATTTGCTTGATACTTCAAGGGGATCCAGTGGGACAGCATAGAAAGTGTTGTCTAAGGGGTGATTATTGCCGTGGTAATGAGGGAGTGTCTTTATTTAAGGTCCTGGTGGAGCCAGGCTTAACTCATTGATTGAAGAGAGGGAGACTAAGGAAGGGAAGTAGGTGAGGAGGGGAGCTGGCAGCAAGCCTGGGATGAGCCAGGTGGTAATTACAAATGTACTGCACAGCAGATGGGTACCCAGATAGAGGCCTGATTTGGGGTGGGTAGAATGATGATACTATCTAATTCTTTCTGGAGGGGTAGAAGAAGGCCTCTATTTCCTGCTTTTATATATTTATTCTCTGAATGAGAAGTGATAACATTCAGGATATGTGTGCCCCAGTGTAAACATCTAAGAAAGCAAGCTAAAGGAATAGAGTGTAAGTTAGAATATTTCTTAGGATGTGTGTCTTTATTCCAAGAACACTCAGTGTTTAATATTAATCATGTTCTTAATATATCTAATACACTATCCAGGAGTATACGTACGTGTGTGTGTATATGCGTATATATATATATATATATATATATATATATACGCATATACATGCATATTTATGTGTGTGTATGACTCTATTTCTATATCTATGTACATATCAAGTGCATAAGTATTTTTGGTGATAATGAATCATTAATAAAAGTGAAGGAAACTTTATTCAGTCAAAAAGTAATTGTGGTGTGCTGCCATTTCCAGGTACTTTTATAAGCATAGGGATTCAGTAGTGATTAAAGCAGCAAAATTATTGGCCTTATGAAATTTATGTTCTAGTGCAGGAAGGCAGACAATAAATAAGTTAGCCAAACGTACAGTGTGTTAGATGGAGGTAAGTAGGATAGAGGAAAACGGGGCAAGTGAAGGGATGTGGAGCGGTGGTAGTGGGCATCTGTCATTTTGGGAAGACCGCACAGAATAAAAGGTAGGGGTGCCAGCCAGAGGCAAGAGCAAGGGCAAAAGCACTGAGGAAGGAGTGTCCGTGGAGTGGCGGGGGCCAGCTGGCTGAAGCTGAGTGCATGAGAAGGGGGGAGTGGGATCCAAAACCAGAGAGACCCCGAGGGGCTGTGGAAATTTCCCGATGCATCAGAAGGCACCACGTCCAGCCTCCATGAAGTGAGAACACTGGGCAACAGCCCTGTAATATTTGTGTGAACGAATTCTTTAGATTAAAGGGTGGAGCAGAATTCTGGGTGGGTGTTGGTGAGGGCACACTTTGTTCCCAGGGTTAGCCCTAGGAATGGCGGAGCCCAGGAAGCTTCTCTCTGAAAGCCACGTCACTTCCTGTTTCAGCAGGCCCGGCCCATCTTGTATCCCTGCAGCACTGCCCTGGGGTCCTTGCTCTGCAGCAACCTGAGTCATCTGATAAGCCTGTCCTTGCCTGGTCCTGGCTAATATTAGTCTCAGGTTGTTACCCACTTCGCCTCTTTAGGATGCTTGAGGTTAAACTTCCTTTCAGACTCCCAGAGAATTTAATTTGAGTTCTTGCACGTAGAAATTTACTTTTGTATTTCATTGCATGTATGGCATTGTGCTAGGTCCCTCGGGGAGGTACAAAGAGGAAGGAGACACAAAACCTGCCTGCAGGGAATTTACTATATAAGACAGGAATGGGGAGGAAAGAGACTTGCACAACAGCAGCAGACTCTAATGACAGACTTCAGGGATGGTTGCCCACACTATGCGAGATCTGTTTTGGGAGGGAAAACATACTGGTAATTTTTAAAACATAAAAACCTGTGGCCATCAGTGTCCCACATCAGCCTGGGCGGTGGGGTCCTATAGGACAGTGGGATGCCGTGTTAAGAGCATGGGGCAGGAAGACAGCTCTTGGGTTTGAATCCTTGTTACTAACTGAGGGACCTTAGGTAACTTACTAATCTTTCTGTAATTCAGTTTCCTCATGGTAAACTAACTATAAAATAGTAGCTACTGTACAGAGTGTTTTAGAAGAAAAAAATGATATCACATCTCTAATGTGCTAATAACAGCACCTCGAACACAACAAGGCCTTTGTCAATGTTTCATATTATCCCAAGCAACAGTTTCCCTCCTCCTTCCCCTTTTCTAACCATTACTTTTCTCTAGTTACACTATCTTCATTGACAACATTTATTGCATAGACAAATAACACAAGTCTTGCTCTATTAAAAATAATCTGGAGGCTTTTGAGAGATAAATATATGGAGAGATCCTATAAGCCTTGGGGAAAAAGTTCTTAATTCCCCCAATTGTTAAGCATGACAGAAATATCTGGAAACCTTAGCTTCTAGAATTTTTTTTTTTTTAAAGTAGGCTCTATGCCCAGTGTGGAGCCCAACATGGGCTTGAACTCACAACCCTGAAATCAAGACCTGAGCTGAGATCAAGAGTCAGTCGCTTAACTGACTGAGTCACCCAGGCACCCCTAGAATTTAACTAATATGGATGTACCACATAATGTGTCTGAGGGGTGGTGGGAAATAAAGACTGAAAATAGCCATAGGGAAGCGGTGGAGGGACTTTGGTGAAAGGGTTTTCCTTGACAAGAAGTTGGGGTATCTTTTCTTCAGCAGCAGGAAGAAATATGGGGAAGGAGAGGGTAGCCAATGAAATTCGATGTTTTCGTTTCCTTTGCCAATGAGAGATGGTTTTGTCTGCTTACATGAAGTTGGGAATTGAAGAAGGCAAAGATCCTTTCATTCACCGTAAATGGTCAAAATCCACCTACCAGAATGGAGGTAACTCGCGCAATCTGCGTGTGGGGGATGAAGCACACGGTGTGAATGGGTGAGACCCAAATAAGAACGTAGAAAACAAGGGCCGGTAAGCGCCCAGCTGAGGGCAGAGCATGACTTAGAAGCGTTCTCAGACAGCTGGCATTTATAGTCTTTCTTCACAAGAACACATTGCTTTTGAATTAGACGAATCACGCAGCAGAGGCTGTGCTGTTGTCATTCACTCCTAGTGACTTCGCTTGTGTGTTTTGAACCTAAGGTTTTTAGTTTCCTGGGGTTTTATTTTTCTCTTTTTTCTTTCATAATTTCACATTAGTATGAGATAAGCTGAGAGCATACGTCACGGATAATTTAGCAGATAATTGGGGTAAGGGGGAAAAGATATTGAAAATAGAGAGGGAAAGAAGAATTTCTTTTATATGAACACGATAATATTTTCTATTGTATGCATTAGATTCATATTCTATCTGAGCCTTTTTTTTCCCTGCTAGGATTAAATCTTCTTTGCAGAGTCAATTATACTTTGAGGATAACATTTTTAAAAATCTAAAACTGTCCAACTTGATGATTTACTTGTCACTTGACTGATAGGAGTAGGGGTGATGTTGATGGTTATACTTGATCAAGCGTGTATGGCTTGGGGCCTCAGCTTCTTCATGTCTAAGAAGAATAGGATAGTAATGAACTAATTTGGGTTGCTAGGAGGAAGATAAACAGTAAGATTGTAAAGGGTTGGCTAAATATTAAATACTATACAAATACCTTTGGTGCTGCTATTCAGGAAGAACTCATGACCTTTAGATAAAGTTTATTAAGTTTCTGAGGGGAAAAAAAAATGAATGAACAACAAAGCAGGCATTTGCATTTGGAAATCAGTTCCCTGGTACTTTCCTGATAAGTACATTGGTTTCCAGTTATACTTTTCCTTTTGAGGAAATGCACACACTTTAGTAACATGATCTTATGAATAGTCCTAGTCTCATGAAACAGGAGCCCATTTTTACAGAGAAAGTGGCTGGAGCAAAGAATATCAGTGACTTGATAAGGATCAGCAATATGGTAGGTGAGAGGGAAAATTCACATGAACATCTGTTTCTGTAGGTAATGAGTCACTTACTCCATGATTCAACCACGGTTGCCCCAAGAACAGCTCCTGGTACCTAGCTGGTATTCAATGAAGTGGTATGGCTTGAGTGGATATTGTTTCCAACACATCCTACGCTACAACCAGCAGTGTGTTAAACAGTGTGAAAATGCTCATGAATGGACTGGTTCATGACTGTGGGTTTCATATGTGTTCTAGTGCCCTAATCCTCAGGTCATAGTCCACACATAGAATAAACAGTGGCCTGAGTGGAGTGAAAAGCAGTCTCTTTCCTCAGGATTATATGTTACCATGTGCAGAACACGTTCACATTCATTTTCTCAGTCAACCCCATGAGGTAAGAAGGGTAGGTATTTGTTCCATTTTTTTCTGAGGAGGGAACTGAAACAGGATACATCCTTGCCTAATGGGTTATGACTAGTACTTTGTGCGAAATTAGTTTGACTAGAAAGGAAGTCTCCAGATTCATACCCCCATGTTCTTTTTCTTTCCTAAAAAAGATCCTAGTTAAAAACAAACAAATGAACACATAAATAGAATTTGAGGGTCGGTCCTTTAATAAAAGGATTATAGTATCAAGAGCCTCTGTTAAGTAAAAGTAAATTGCCTAGAAGAGGTCTATCATCAACACTTATGAAATTTTTATGTCATATTGTTAGGAACAATAAAAATAGGAAATATTCTCTATGTACCAGTCTCAAAGTGCTTTACAAATATTCACTAATTTAATCATCACAATGACTCTAGGAAGTGGGTACCACAAATATTCCTTGCTATCAAATTTATTTTGTGTTTGGGTAGCAAAGTTGGATAACAAAGGATATCATACTAATGGAATCAATTTGGTTCCTGATTTTCAGACAGCAAGTAGTGGGAGTTTGGATAGGAAGGGATTTATTCAAATTTATTCAGTTCCTAAATTTAAATAGTAAGGATGCCTATCTTATTCTCTTTACTCTGGGGGAAATTGAGGCCAGGAAAAGTGAAATAACTTGCCTAAGGCCACCCAGCTAGTAAATTGTGGGTGCTGAACCTAGGACTTGAATCCAGAGTCACGAGAGTTCTTATTTACTATGATATGCTCTCTTTCACTAGGATGCTCAGTTGGGGGTCCCAGAAAATTTAGGATCTGAAGTGTTGAATAGAAAAGCAAAAAAAGCAGAACATGAGATTATAGAATATGGGTTCAGGGTGGGGAGTGACAAGGGAGAGCAGCTCTATGATGTGGGTGGGTGAATTTTGGCCAAATGACATCAGTTTACCTATGCTTTTACTTTAAAACCTGGGAAGCGAAAAAACAAGAACCAAAAAACAAAGCTAAAACAAAACAAAACAAAGCCTTGTCTCTAACGTAACTGCTGCCCAGAAGCCCTATTTAGCTTAATGTTATTAGAAAAGTGATGAACCCAGCTGGAATCAGCATCAGCTCCTCCGGCTTCTTCCCCTGTGTCTGTCTGGGATTCCAGCTCTGAGGCACACGCTGAATGGGTTCTGCTTCACTCAGCAAGTTGCACCAAACCCCCACATTTTTATTAGTGCGCTGTTCCCTGATGATACTCAGCGGACATTACTGCCAAGAGATGTTCCCTAGGAAAATGGTTTTATAGTCAAATGACTGCATTACACGGTGCCCTTGGCATGTTGCACATTAGCATATTAAAGGCGTTAGGAAGTTCCCTGGGAAAGTGGTCTGTTGAACTTCACTTAACCAAGCAGTTTTCCAAACTATCTGATCAAATAAAATTTGCAAGGGGTTTTATTGTTGTTGCTGTTAGTTGCATAATATCTATTAACATTCCATGGAAAAAACTTTAGGAAATCTTGCACTAGTGTAAAAACATGTTTTATCAAAATAGGTGTTTCATAGAATCAGACTACCGCTTAGTTGATAGGATAATGTGCACCCTATTCCTAGAAAGTTAGCGCTACTCATACATTTCCATGTCAATCTGCTTCTGGGTGCGCAAAGTTCTTTCAGGTACATTCTGCCATTTGACTCTTTAAACTGTTGTTTGAGAAAGTAGGGCAGCTATCTTTACCTCACTTAATGTCAGGAAAATTATGGCTCAAAAGGGTGGGGTCACTCTAACGCCTCACACATCCAGAGCTATCCTGATGGCTGTCACTTTGTTTCACAAATGTGTTGAATCACTGCGGGGGGTACTTGTGATTTGAGTTGTATTTTTCATCATGGTGATTGACCTGTCAACATCCTTTGTGATGCTTCCCGTTAAGGGTCAATGGGAGATGTCTACAGCTTCTGACCGATGTGGAAAGAGAAGTTTATGGCCATGAAGCTGAAGATAGAAAAATAAATGTTCTATGAGAGAACAACGGTATTAATGTGTGTTCTATACAGTTGAAATAGCTCGACACCACTCGCGCACTAAAAATTTTATGAAGATTGGTCATTGTGAAGTTGTGTTACCTTTCAGAAAAAATACTAGACATTGAGTAATAACCCAGAGCCAACAGGAATTATAAATATTATATTCTTCAAACAATCAGGGCTAGAGATTTATCTCTAAAATATTTTTAATAAGATCATGAAATTTTACATTTGGAAATGATTTTAGAGATCAGTTACTCCAGATTCTTTATTGTACAGATGGGGAAATAGGCTCAGAAGAGTTAGGGGGTCTGCCAAACGCTTACTGCTTTAACACAAGACTGGGCAAGATCTCAATTGTCTCACTCTTCAAGAAAAGCCTGCCTGTTACAATGAAAGACAGTGAGGGGGAATTTTCAGGGCCAGATTTAGATTGCTTTTTACATGCAAGTGTATTAAAAACCCTCAAGAAAGAGAGTAGAAACCTAGTCACTGCATCAGAATCTGTCTATAAGACTCATCTCAGGGTGCCTGATTGTCTTTGTTGGTAGGATACGTAACTCTTGATCTCAGGGTCATGAGTTCAAGCCCCACACTGGGTGTGGAGCTGACTTAATAAAATAAAAAATTAAAAAAAAAAAAGACTTATCCCTTCAATTGTCCCCTTATGTCCAGTAGCATTTGAATACTCGCTATCCTATGGTTTATAGAATTCCCATACATGGTTGATTCCTGCAAAAACAGCACTTAGGAAGCGCCTCTTTGTGTGAGAACCTATTAGGGTAGTTTGATGACTCCCTCTCTTACTTCATGGTGGCCATAAAGATTTCTCTTTTGTTCTCTCTTCATTGGGTGTCCATGTAGTCCGTCTATTCTGGCTACACAGCACTTGGGTTGCCTTTTAGCCCATGATTATAATTCCTGTTAGCAATTTTTTTCTATCCTAACCTCAGGATTTCTCCTGGTATCTTCTCCTAATGGAATCAGTGTGAAGTAGCGAAAGAACATTTTTTGAATAAAAAAATTCTCTATACAGTCACAGTCTGAGTGGAGACAGGTACAAGTTAGGCTTCTCCGTCAGACACTGGTAAATGAGATAATATACTTCCAGGACTTGTTGTAAAGATTAATAATAATTTTACAAGATATCTGGTAATGTAGGTATGTAAGAGGTGCCCCATAAATGGAAGATACCAGTAATATTACTAATATTAGATGCAGGACTGCCTCTTTGAAAAGCCTTCACATCAATGTAGCGGACAACTTGTGCCAAAATGCAATATAAGAAAAGCTATTCTGTATGTGTACGAGGAAGAGGGATAGGGGTACAATCCAGTGCAGTCCAAGTGCCCTGATCTCGTGATCTTGCTTGATCCAAGGCTATATTGACTCTGTGGGAAAACAGGCCTCTTGTTCCTCAAATAAACAGCCCTATGTGTTATTTTTCTCAACACTCCAAGACTGCAGTGGCTATTACTGAAGCCCACTGAGTATAGACCCCTGGGTTATAATCAATACTCACAGTAGAGGGAGGTTGAGCAGGGGGATAGCTTTATATTGATGAAGAACATGACCAAGCCACTAGCAATTTTTAACCAACTCTAAACAGAATAAGAATTGTCCCCTCGTCTTCCCATAGGTTATTTAAACATTTTTATTTTTTTATTTCAATTTTTTATTTCAATTCTAGTTAGTTAACATATATGGTAAAATTGGTTTTAGGTGTAGAATTGAGTGACTCATCACTTACGTATAATACTCAGGCTCATCACAAAAGTGCCCTCCTTAATGCCCATCTCCTATGTAGTCCATCCCCCACCCATCTCCCTCCATCAACCCTCAGTTTGTTCTCTATAATTAAGAGTCTTTTATGGTTGCTTTTCTCTCACTCAATCTTTCTCTCTCTTTTACTTTCCCTATGTTCATCTGTTTTGTTTATTAAATTCCACAGATGAGTGAACTCATACAATATTTGTCTTTCTTTGACTGATTTATTCCAGTTAGTATCATACGGTCTAGCTCCATCCACATCAATGCGAAATGGCAAGATTTCATTCTTTTTGATGGCTGAGTAATATTCCATATACGCCACAAGTTCTTTATCTATTCGTCAGTCGATGGATATTTGGACTCTTTCCATAATTTGGCTATTGTTGATAATGCTGCTATAAGCATTGGGGTGCATATGCCCCTTTGAATCAGGATTTTTGTATCCTTTGGGTATCCTAGTAGTACAACTGCTGGATCGTAGGGTAGTTCTATTTTTAACTACTTAAACATTTTTAGAATTCCATTTTGAGTTATCTATACTATTTCTGAGTGTATCTGTTTACATTTACTAGTTGTAGCTCTAGCTATTAAGTTATATATACATAACAGTTGATTGCCATTAGTATTTTACCAATTTGAGTAAAGGGGACACACTTTACTTCCCTTTGAGTCCTTTTATCTTCTTTTAATATAATAGTATTAACATATTTCCTCTACATATCTTGAGCACCACATGACATAATTTTTGCTTCACGCATCAAATATAATTGGGAAAACTCAAGAGAAGAAAGCACATCCATTGCATTTATCCATATTCTTACTTTTTATGTTCTTCCTTCCTTCTTGAAGTTCCTAGGTTCACTCTTTTTTTTTTTTTTAAAGATTTTATTTATTTATTTGACAGAGAGAGACAGCGAGAGAGGGAGCACAAGCAAGGGGAGTGGGAGAGGGAGAAGCAGGCTTCCCGCGGAGCAGGGAGCCCGATGCGGGGCTTGATCCCAGGACCCTGGGATCACGACCTGAGCTGAAGACAGATGCTTAATGGCTGAGCCACCCAGGCACCCCCCTAGGTTCACTCTTTTAACATTTGCATTGTTTTTAGGGTTTTCTTTAGCCATTCTTTCAGAGTAGGTACTGGCAAAAAATCCTCAAGTTTCCTTTCCTGGAGAATGTCCTGATTTCCATTTAATTCCTGATGAACATCTCAGGGGATACAGGATACTGGGTTCACAGTGCTTTGTTTTTTGTTTTTTTCTTTCAACATTTGAAAAATGTCTCTTTCTTCTAGCTTCCAGGGTTTCTGATGAGAAATCTGTTATCATTTCAATCGTTTTATCCCTATAAATACGATAATGTGCTGTTTCTCTGTTGTCAAGATTTTGTCTTCAGTTTTCAGAAGCTTAGTTATCATATGTCTCGGTGTGGATATCTCTGGGTTTATCCTGTTTGAATTCTGTAGGTTTATGTCTATTGCCAAACTTGGAATTTGTTCACTATTATTTTTTCAAAGACTTTCAATCCCAAAGGTCTTTCTCCTTTCCTTTGAAGATATCAGTGACATGAATGTTAAATCTTTTGTTATAATCCCACAGGTCCCTGAGACTGTGTTCATTTATTTTTTTTCAACATATTTATTCTCTGTTGTTCAGATTGAGTGATCTTTCCCCCCTTCTCTCTTCAAGTTTACTGATTTTTCTGTTTCTCTCTACTCTGCTAGTGAGTCCACCCATTTTTAAAAATTCAGTTGTGTTTTTCCATTTAAAAATTTCTTTACATCTTCTGTTTCTTTGCTGTTTCTTTCTATGTTCTTCATTTATTTCAAGTATGTTTACAATTGTTCGTTGAAGTATCTTTATGATGCGTGTTTTAAACTCCTTGTCTGATAATTCCAACATTAGTGTCATTGCATTATTGACATCTATTGATTTTTTTTTTTCTCATTGAAGTTGAGATTTTCTTAGTTCTTGGTATGATGAGTGTTTTTATTTTTCTAATGAATCTTGGATATTGTTGATATTATGCTATGAGATTCTGGGTCTTATTTAAATCTGTTTTATTAGTGACATATCTGATACCATATGGATGAGGGAAGTGGGGAGCCATCTTCTCACTGCTCAGTGGTGATGGAAATCCAAGTTTTCTACTCAACTTCTGTTAACACAATCTTTGGGGTTGAGTATCTTGTTACTGCTGTGTAGGGGTGGGATTTCTGACTTCCCACCGGGCCTCCAATGATAACATCCTGCCTGGGAAAGGAAGGGGTACCTCATTACTCTTCCTTACATAGCCTTTACTGACAACCCAAGGGTAGAGAGATGAGAAGATGGGTGAAAGTCCTCACTTCCCACTGAGTCTTCTTGACACCAGTGCACGTGGGAGAGGAGCCACATTATCACCAAATGGTGGTGGAAGTCTTGGCTTTCTGCTTAGCCTTTGCTGACAATGGTGATAGGGAATCTACAAATGTTCCCATAGTGTTTGTTTAGAGGAGAGTGGTTATTGTCTAAAAGTTTTCTGTCTTGCTGGGTTTTGCTTTCCCTGGTCTTTTGACTAAAAGAGCAGGTTTTTCTTGGAGCTTATTTTGTGTGCATTTGTTAGTTGTTTCAGGTTGCCAACTTCTTCATTCCCACATTTAGGGTGTTTGAGGCAAAAAGAAAACCCAGGGAATCCAACACAGTGCTATTCCTTGGGTCCCAAGGTCTCTGTCTGGTTTGTTTTCTTCTTTCTGTCTCTAGAGTCTCTGTCTTTCTTGGTCTCTCCCTCTTTCTCTCTGTCCCTTTCTCTTTTTAAAATATAACATCCATGGTTTTTAGCTGTACTTCGCAAGAGAAATAAGAGAAGCACAGATACGTTATCCTGTCCCAAAATGGAAGTTCAGAATGAGATCTTTATCCTTGCATAGACTGAAATAGCTCAGCTTAAGGCTAAAGCTTAGAATTAGGCAGAAATAACACAAAGAACTGCAACAATATTGTTCCCATCCATTGAGAGTCAACTCTGTGCCAGGAACATACATTTCTTTGTTTCCAATCCTTACAATACCATTATAAAACGATTGTTATTCCAATTTTATAGGTGAAGTAAATAGATTCATAGAAGTCAGTAATTAGCCTAAGCTTTCACAACTAGTAAATGTTGGAGCCAGGAATCAAACCTTTGTCTGTCTGATTCTAAAATCTAAGTTTTTGTTTTTATACCAAAGTATACAGATGAGGTGGGCATGGAGGCTGGACCTGCAGATAGAAAAGAAAATGAGGGCCCCAAGTTTCAAACAATTGTTAAACAATATAAATGTGAAAGTGTAAATATTCTACAAAGCCCTCACATATAGACAGTGTGTGCTGGAGTGCATGAACAGGTTGGCAGAAATTATTCCTACTAGTGGCAGGTGAGTACAATATTCCCTCTTTTTACGCTTGGATTGTTGCAGTAAAGAGGTCTAAATATATGAATATTAGGATAGGATTCAGTTCCATTTGTATGACTCATGATTCTTTGTGGCTTATAAATGGTAACATTGGTAATATTGGATAAACATTTATTGAATAAATAATCATCCTAATCAAACACTTGTTAGGCTCTGAGCTAGGTGCTTTGCTACACTATTTCTCTCCCTTGCAACAATATGTCAAGTGAGTATTATTTCTATTTCTTACATAAAGAAGCAGAGGCTTTGAGACAAATTAGATGACTTATCTAAACTAACATAGGTTAAAAATGGTTGAACCAGGATTTGAGTCCAGCACCATTCAAAATGTGGGTGCTTGGCCACAACACACACTGTTGAGGAGTGCTGAAAGAAGCCAGCAGTGTGACCATAAGTCAAACAGTCAGCCGAGCATTCTTCTAAACTGTCCTTTATTTAAGCCAAGAATCAGATTTTTAAAAATATTTTATTTATTTATTTAAGAGAGAGAGAATGAGAGCACACAAGCAGGGGGAGGGACAGAGGGAGTGGGAAAGAGATTCTCAAGCAGATTCGGCCTTGAGCCAGATGTGGGGCTCGATCCCAGGACCCCCAGATCATGACCTGAGCCAAAATCAAGAGTCGGAAGCTTAACTGACTGAGCCACCCAGGTGCCCCAAGCCAAGAATCAGATTATGATGTTAATTAATGTCCATCAGTGGAACACTTAGGAAGGCACTTTAAATTTGACCTTTCAGGGAGGATTGTGGTTTGCCTTGATGCTAAGACCCAAAGACGTTTGTCCCAAGTTTATTTTAGTCGGTGAGTTATTTCGGGAAAGCCCTAGAGTAGCTTCATGACTCCCAAGGAGAGGACATCATTTTTACAGAGCATTGTTTCTCTCTGGTCCCTTTTTGTTCTTTTAATCCAAATCTTGGCCGTTGATGAATCTGAATTTTTAGGTAGAGTAGAAGGAAAAGAAAGTTAACTTTGGCTTAAACACTTTTCATAATGCAACAGTTTAAATGGTAAGTACCACTTTGGAACAGTACCTTTGTGTTGCCATGAAGTCACACTGTCAATTATCATTAACTCGGACTTTACGATAACGAACATCCGGCTAAGTTGACGTTAAACTTAGATATGCCTTTGGAAAAGCGAGTCTACGCCAACAAATGGTGTAAATAATATTTCAAGTGGGAACATTAACTTATTTAAGACAATAAACTAATTAAAAACTTGAGCAGTTTAACACAGAACAGTATCAATAGGTTGAGATAAACACTTCTTATACAGTTTATCTCATATATTAAAAACAGAGTATTTTTATCCATTCTCTATTTAATAGCCAGATCCAATGATCCCAACCTGAAAATAAACTGCTTTCTTTTTTAACGAGTCTATTTTATGTTGCATCCTACAGTATGAGTGAGGCATTCACAGAGGATCGGGGCGGGGTGGGGGGGGAGTTCCAGATCTGTTAACTAAGTTAACGGTCTTTGTCAGTCTACCAACTGATGGTGTTGATGGGTGTCTGTGAGGCTCTGAGAGCTCTGAAACAAAACAACAAAAACAACAAAAAAGCTATTTGTAGGGAATGGATTGGAAACCTGGCACTGTTTCTAATCCAAGGGGATTTTCCATATCCTCTAGTATATATAGTTCCTTCTAAAAAAACCTCTTCTAATAATTCTTGGGCTTCTCTGAAGCTTTGCGCAGCGTATGAGGATGGGCTTCTGCTAAGTAACCTGTTACCTTCCCCGTGGATCCCACTTGTAGTTGCAAATCGAAGCTTGAAAAAAATGTGAAGTATGTCCTTCTCAATAATGGATTTGAATTTAAATCCTTGGGTGCAAATGAATAATGATGTTCACTTCCCAAAGAGAACATTTTCCTTATTTTTGAAGGTGTGTTGAAGATGGCAAAACATGGCCCTTTGAGTAGCCATCATTTATAGGAGGGTGAACCTTCATCAGGTGTCAGGATCTGAAAGTATCTCTCTTTGTAGGGACTGGCTTAGAGTAGCCAGAACACTTACACAAACCAGGAAGCATGGATTGTCCTCTGATGGTTTTGTCCAAGTCCATCCATCCTGGGTCAGAAGAACCAGAGGGAAATGACAAAGACAGAGCTCCTGGTAATCCGTTGCTAGCTTCAGGAATATTTTAACTGCTATATTCTCCCCTCCCCCTAAATGATAGTGTTATGGTAAAATGGTAAAACAAACAAATGAACACATTCTTTTTTTTTTTTTTTAAGATTTTTTTATTTATTTATGTGACAGAGAGACAGCCAGCGAGAGAGGGAACACAAGCAGGGGGAGTGGGAGAGGAAGAATCAGGCTCCTAGCCGAGGAGACTGATGTGGGACTCGATCCCGGAACGCTGGGATCACGCCCTGAGCTGAAGGCAGACGCTTAACGACTGCGCTACCCAGGCGCCCCAAATGAACACATTCTTAATTGGTTATTCTAGATTTTGAACCTAAAGCTTAAAAAATCATATCTCAGATATAGAAGCTTTTGAATAGGAGTTAAACCACCAGTAACTAGCTTTAGGTAATATATAAAGACACTTAAAAGAGAGACAGAGAGGGGCACCTGGGTTGGTTAGGCATCTGCCTTTGACCCAGGTCATGATCCCAGGGTCCTGGGATCTAGGACCCCCCCCCCCCCCCGCCAAGTTGGCTCCCTGCTCAGCCAGGAACCTGCTTCTCCCTCTCCCTCTGCCCCTTCCTGCCTCATGCCCTCACTCCCTCTCTCTCTCTCTCAAATAAATAAGTAAAATCTGTAAAAAGAGAGAAAGAGAGAGAACCTCTTGTTTCTTCACTTACTCTGCTGTGTATGTACACACACACACACACACACACACACACACACACACTCATGCATGCACATGAAGCATTTAAAATTACTCTCACGTGGAGATTTCCAAATCTGTGCAATTAATAGCTTGGGCGAATCTGGCATTTTGTTATAGGATGGTATTATGTGAACCGTTACTGTGAGAGGCTTCAACAAAAGGCTTTCCCCCCCTTATAGAACTGGCTTATTTGTGGGAAGAATGCAGTTTAATACTCTAAATTTGCTTTTGCACGACTTAGATGAAAATATTGGGATTAGATTATTTTTTAAAATTTCAGTTCTATCATTTGTTTTGTGTCGTGACACATTTATTTATTTATTTATTTATTTATTTATTAAAAATATTTTATTTATTAATTTGACAGAGAGAAACAGCCAGCAAGAGAGGGAACACAAGCAGGGAGAGTGGGAGAGGAAGAAGCAGGCTTCCAGCGGAGGAGCCTGATGTGGGGCTTGATCCCAGAATGCTGGGATCACGCCCTGAGCCGAAGGCAGACGCTTAACGATTGCGCCACCCAGGTGCCCCTGTGACCCATATTTAAAAAAAAAAAAAAAAAAAACACCCAAGATTCCTTTTAGTTTAGGTAGCAAACCACAATAAAATATTTTTACTGTGCTGTCTGTAAGGAAAGCTTTCTGCATAAAAAAAGTTTCACTAGCTCAATAAAATAATTTATTATCTGACAAATCTGGAAGGGCATGTTAAATTAGACAGTGAGAAAAATGCAAATGTAACTATGTCTCTAAGGAGAGTTCAGGTTACAGCCCAAGAAGTTAAAGATTAAAGAAAAAAGTGGGCCTATTGAAAAAGAGTCTGCCAGGTTAGAACTTTTGAAATGTTTTGCTGTCAATGTTGATTTTTTAACAGCACTATGAAGTTTCAGAAGCATCGATTTAACATCTATATTTGTTTTTCTAGCTAATTAGCACAGTCAACTTCAGATTTATATTTCTCTTACTCATTTGTCCCTAATGATTTCTGAAACTACCTATGAATATTTATACTTTTTTGTTCAAAAATTAATGCTTTGTCTCCTTAAGAAGTCTCCCCGAAGATGTCTGTTCTCTGTTTGAAGTTCATCACATTTCTTTCTTGATTCACGCTCCTCACAAAAATCCTTTCAGTCAAGTCAGGCCTTATGTGATGGGCTCCTTCCTCCCAAAGCGTGTTGCTCCAAAGGCTCGTTGGTCTTGCTGACTGGGACATTCAGTGCCCTCTTCTTTAGAATGTTTTTGGTAGTTAAAAATTTAAAGCTTTCTATGGTGCTTTGAGCTCTATTTCCCTGTTTCAAACTCTGGCCAGAAGTGTCTGTTTGGTACTTTTAAATGTTCTCTACAAGATAAATCAAATCAAAAGCATTGTGTAGCAATGCAAAGTGCCAAGAATTAGGGATCAGGTAGAAAGGCAAATTATTTAGCCTCTCAAGGCTCAGCTTTCTTACCTATAAAATGGGAACAATTATACTAATCTCATAGTGTTTCCAAGATAAGATATGAGAAAGTAAATATTCTCCTAGAGCACATTGCATGTAAATGCACAAGAAAAGTCACTTTTTAAATCATATGAATTCTTTAATTTAATCTTGAAAAAAACCTAGAACCCTTATGACCAGAGTTGTTTTAGATCGCTTTTCTAGGCACATGGTAGCTCTATGATAGGTCCTGAGTATCTATGTATCTAAAAACAACTTTATTTCTTCTTAGCTTTTCTTGGCTTAGTTTGAAAAGCAACTTTGAGAATTTTGTTAGCACCTGCTCTCTTTCCGAATATATGAACCTAATAATCTTTTGACAGTTCTGAGTGAGATTTTGCACTGGGGCGGTGGTCACTTGACGTTTCAAAATGTCATTGAGTGTCTCTCCCAGATGTTTTGGTGCACGGCTATGCCATAGGGGTGTTCGCCTTTCAGGTTGTCTTAATGTTTGTCTCTGTCCCTCTCACTTTGTCCCAGTCTCTCTGGCAGATGGTATTTTCCAAACAGCTTGTGACAACAGCTCCCATTTCACTTGGTCTTCTTCCAATATGACGTTGACGTTCCTCCCATTAAAATGCTCTTTGTAAATCTGGTGGGGCTCTGTGACTTTATGTGATTTCCACAGCGAGGTCGTGAAAGCAACACAATTGCTGCCCGACTCTCTAGGGATGCTTGCTCTGGGAACCCAGCCACCATACTGTGAGGACAGTCCAGCTAGTGAACCCTGGAAGACCACAAGAATATACATGCGCATTTTCTGGCTGACAGACCAGTTGAGGTCCCAGGTGACAACCAGCATCAGTTGCCAGACATAGGAGTAAAGATACCTTAAAATGGTTGGTTATGGCCCTTGGGGTGCCTGGATGGCTCACTTGGTTAAGCATCCAATTCTTGATTTCAGCTCAGGTCATGATCTCAGTGCACTGGACATGGAGCCTGCTTTAGATTCTCTCTCCCTCTCCTTCTGGCCCTCCCCACGCCCTCTCTAAAAAAAAAAAAAAAAAAAAAAAGAGATGGTTATAGCCCTCCACTGATGAGTTACCCTCCCCCACCTTCAAGTCTTCCCAGCTGAGGCCCCCAACATCATAGAGCTGTGTTGTGTGTGAAGTCCTGACCCCCAGAATTAGGGGGTATAAAATAGCTCTTTTAAGATCCCAAGTTTTGAAGTATTCCTAAATTAGCAATAGTATCTAGAATGCTTTCCTTTCCTACTCCCCCTTCCAATGGGTTCGTCAATAGAACTTAATTCTATATTACTTACACGTGAATTTTTTTTTAAAGATTTTATTTATTTATTTGACAGGATAGAGGCAGCCAGTGAGAGAGGGAACACAAGCAGGGGGAGTGGGAGAGGAAGAAGCAGGCTCATAACGGAGGAGCCTGATGTGGGGCTCGATCCCATAACGCCAGGATCACGCTCTGAGCCGAAGGCAGACGCTTAACCGCTGTGCCACCCAGGCGCCCCCTACACGTGTATTTTGAATGGATGTGAAATAATAAGAGCTTCCACTTTCTCAGTGCTTGCTATGGGTGAGGCACCATGTATTCGGACCACTTTACACACCTTACTTAAGTCCGACAATAACACTATAAAAGAGCCACTATCATTGGTATTTTCATTTACAAAAGAAAAAAACCCAGAGGTGATAGAGTTTGTTCAAGGTCAAACATCTATTCAGCATTATCTCCAAAAATTTGAAAAGTGCAGACACAAGTGAACATAAGGCCAGAGAGAGCTTGATTTACTTTTTTTTGGCTTAGGATTGAAAATGTTCAATTCCAAATATACCTAAAAACATTTTATTCATTTAAAACTATGCCTTTTGAACTTCAAGCAAAATACAAGAAGCTACCTTTCAGTAACTTAACTAGTTGCTGAGGTCAGGGAACTATAAGTTAGTAATTCTTTTTTTTTTAAGACTTTATTTATTTATTCGACAGAGAGAGAGAGAGGGAGAGCGTGCACAAGCAAGGGGAGTGGAGGCAGAGGGAAAGGGAGAAGCAGCCTGACAGTGGGGCCTCGATCCCAGGACTCTGGGGTCATAACCTGAGTTGCAGGCAGGTGCTTAACGAACTAAGGGACCAGGCTCTCTTGGGAGTTAGTAATTCTAAGCTTAGAAATCAAGGTTAGTAGGGGTTCTGGGGTGGTTCAGTTGGTTGAGCAGCAGACTCTCGGTTTCAGCTCAGGTTGTGATCTCAAGAGTTGTGATCTCACGAGTTGTGATCACGAGTGATCTCGTGGGTCATGGGATTGAGCACAACGATCGAGCGCTGTGCTCAGCGTGGTGTGTGTGTGTGTGTGTGTGTGTGTGTGTGTGCGCGCATAGGCGGATCTGCTTGAAGGATTCTCTCCCTCTGCTCCTCCCCCAACTCACTCTCTCTTTCTGAAATGGATAAATAAATCTTTTGAAAAAAAGAAATCAAGATTAGCACTACATTCTCTTTGACAAACATATCTCTTCTGTTCCAGGATGCACATTTTTCAACGTCTTACCGGTTCTGAAAGGGAAATGCTTTTTACAATTGATCACGTGTTACAGTTGGATTAGCAAAATTCTTCATTGTTTTTAATGTTATATATATATATAGAGAGAGAGAGAGAAAGAGAGAGGGACACTGTATCTTACTTTGGTAAAATGCACATGTTATATTTTCGTTTATATTTTCAACCTGTAATTTGCTGGAATCTGGCATATGCTATTATTCCAACAATGAGAGATGTACACAAGGAAATGACAAATAACTCAAGAACCATTTTAAATGGTTGAAATAATGCTACACTCAATAGTCAAAGACTGTCCAAGATCTCAGGCTTTAAAATAAGTCCAGCATTAGCATCCCACTGTTGCCTTGCAAATATGTATATTTTTGCTCAGAGGAATGTCATCATATAGATACTCAATATTAATTGGGTCTCTGCTGGAATGAGGTCTCACAGGGACAAAGCCCAAGCCCAGTGAAATGGGAAAACAGCTGGTGTTGCCCATTAGTTCCCTCTTCACAATTCAAGGCATCTCCTGTATCAAAGGTTTCTGGTACCTCGTTTTATCCTGACATTACTCTTGTAAAATTTACTTTCCTCTGTATCAATTATCATAACTTCAGCTTTTTTTTCAAAATATCACAGCATGTTTGCAAGCTTTTATACCAATTTATAGTTTTGTGATCATTTTAGTGGTAAATGTGCTAAGTATTGCAGATTATTGTTTTCATCCACAGTATCTAATTTTCAAAGTTCAATCATCTTCCTAAAAGTTTAATTTAGTGATTTTAGATGCTACAATGGATCAGTCTACATTCTCGGTATTCATAAGAGGAATGATCACAATATGGTGAGAGTTGGGATGCTTTACAACATGCTTCTGATTAGGTGGCAACATGGCCGCCCATTGGCAGGGTTGCTGCATCTGCTCCGGCCATTGCAAACATGTCTCTGGCTCAGTAGCTCCAAAGGTGTTCGTTTATATTTCTTCTTTCAGTGGGGTTGTTGCTGAAATAACAGAATTTCTTGTCTGCTGAAGAAGCAAGGTTTCAATATTGGTTCTTTTTATGCTCCTCTGAGAGTTTCCTTTTCTTTCAAAGGGGAAAATGGCAAATAACTAATTATCTTAAAATTAAATGAAACCTCTATTTCAATTAATAATATATAAATTATAGTAATTAAAGGTAGACTGAACCTTTAAGTCAGTCTACTGTGTGTGATGAAATCTCTCAGAAATGTAGTGATTTCTAAAATCCCATGATTTGAGAGCTGGCATGTACAACTGTCACAGTTTATTAAATACATCACAGCAAAAAAAGACAGTGCTCTGAAGTAAGATCAGAGGAACAGAAGGAATCAGCAGTGTGAAGAGCTACTGGAAGAAGAGTGATGTAGGCCAGAGCAGTGAGTGCAAATAATCTGACGGGTCAACGTGCTTCTTGGCATGAGAGGGTGACAAAAGGGCCAGTGTACCTGGATGTGGTGAGAGAGAGGGACACTGGTACGAGACTGCTGGACAGAAGGCCAGCAGAAGGGAAGGGGTTCAGTAGTACCTTACAGATCATGAATCATGGATGTTGTTGGCTGCTTACCTAACCCCGTTTTCCCCTTGTTCTGGACTAAATGTTTGTGTCCCCTTAAAATCCGTACGTTAAGGGGTGCCTGGGTGGTTCAGTTGTTAAGCGTCTACCTTCGGCTCAGGTCATGATCCCAGGGTCCTGGGATCGAGCCCTGCATAGGGCTCCCAGCTCAGCGGGAAACCTGCTTCTCCCTCTCCCTCTGCTTGTGTTCCCTCTCTCACTGTGTCTCTGTCAAATAAATAAAATCTTTAAAAAAAAAATCCATATGTTAAAATCTTAACTTCCAACTGTGATGCTGTTAGGACGAGGGGCTTTGGGGAGGTAATGTGGTCATGAGGATGGAGCTCTCAGGAGTGGAATTAGTGCCCTCAGAAGAGACTCGGGAGTGCCCTCTCCTTTCCTCCCTGTCTCTCTTTTTTAGTCTCTCCTTCTCTCCCTCCCTCCCTCCTTCAGTAACTTGTGAGGATACAAGAAGACCGATGCCTGTAAACCTGGGAGAGGGCTTCATCAAGAATCCAACCATGCTGTCACCTCAGATTTCCAGCCTCCAGAGCTGTCAGAAAGGAAGGACTGTTGCGTGAATCACCCATCTGTTGTGTTCTGTTACAGGGTCTGAACTAAGTCAGCTTGATTTTCTGGCTCATCCATCTTCATGCGTTAACCTTGTACCTCAGCAGGAAGCTAACCCCATCTCTAGCTCCATGAATAGTTCCTGGTTGGCTTAAGCCAACCAGCTTCTTCCAGTCCTCTGGTCATAGTCATTGTTTCAGGGGTGGGCCTGTGACCCAGGAGACCAAACTAGGGCATACCCCTGGACTCCTGCTTCCTCTTTTTGGACAAGAACAACAAAATCTTCTTTCCTGATGGTGTCTTACAGATTTCTTAGGAGCTATTACTGGGACATAGTGACCACTGGGGACAGGAGGAGAATGGAAATTTGATGAGCTTTTTGAGCTGTTTACGTCTAGTGTTTTAAAACTCGAATCAAATTTCCTTTGTTGTTTAAGCCCATTTGATTTGGGTTTTCTTATTTCAGCATACATAGCCACAGTCCACTGGGAAGCCATTAAGTGGTTTTATGTCAGGGAGTAGGTTACCCTTGTTTCATTTTTCAAAAGGGTTATTATAGGTTAAACAATAAAGGGGGTTTATTAATTTTCAAAAGGGAAAACTGGATCAAGAAGAATAGTAAGAGGCAATCATAGTAGTTTATGTGAAAGGTTACAGTATAAGCCCGGGGGTGACATTAGCATAGAGGAAAGGTCATATAGAAAGAAATATATCTTGGTAGTACAATCAATAGGACTTGTTGCAGGTTTGGCTATGGGGGGTGAGGGATAAAATAATTATGGATGACTTCCCCAAATCCCTGGGAAGGTTTTGGTGGTAACAATTAAGATCGTGCCATTTACTGAAATGAAGAAGCAGCTGAGCTGGGGCATGGGGTGGAAAACAAGGGTTTTAGTTTGAGATATGTTAACGTTTGAGATAACTGTGGTTTTGTTCAGTTTTGTTTTGTCTTGTTTGTTTTTTTAATAAGGATCTGTTGAGCATATAGTTGTGTATATGAATCTGGCATTCAGCGGTGAGATCAGGGCTGGAAATGAAATTTGCAAGTCATCAGCTTATTGGTGGATTTTTAAAAAATAGAATTAGATGAGGTAAGTTATAGAGAGATTGTAGATAAAAAATATAAGAGAGCTTGGTAAAAGCCCTTTCAATTTTGGGGGATGATTAAAGCACACAGGAGGGTATCAGGGATGACTGACCAGAAAGGCAAGTGGAAAATCTGCAGTATAAAGAGTTTAAGTAACAAAAAAAAAAGAAAATATTTCAAGAGAGCCATCCATTTTGTGGAATTCTCCTGAGAGTCTGAGTAGTAGGGAGAGAACTGCTGTTTATTTGGGCATGATGCAAATCTGAGATACTAGAAAGCTCTCAATAATCAAAGAATATATATTTTTTATTTATTTAAGAGAGATTCTAATATCTATGCTTAATTTTTTAAGAAGATTTATTTATTTTAGCAAAGAGGGAGACAGTGAGAGAGAGAGAGCACCCAAGCTAGAGGGAGAGAGAGAATCTAAAGCAGACTCCACACTGAGCGCAGGGTCGAACTCGAGGCTGGATTCCAGCACCCTGAGATCACGACCTGAGCTGAAACCAAGAGTCAGTTGCTTAACCAACTGCACCACCCAGACGCCCCTAATATCTATGCTTTACCATAATAGTTCATGGATTATGAGTCATAATTAAGCAGAATATTTGATCAAAGTAATGATTCTAACTCAAATAACTCCCAGGTCCTAAAAGGCTTTATCCAACAAAAATAATTAAAAATGATTCCCATTTTTACTTGCACTTCTTTTTTTTTTTTTTTTTTTAGGATTTTATTTATTTATTTGACAGATATAGAGACAGCCAGCGAGAGAGGGAACACAAGCAGGGGGAGTGGGAGAGGAAGAAGCAGGCTCATAGCAGAGGAGCCTGATGCGGGGCTCGATCCCACAACTCCAGGATCACGCCCTGAGCCGAAGCCAGAGGCTTAACCGCTGTGCCACCCAGGCGCCCCTTTACTTGCACTTCTTAAAAAACATTAATGGAGATACATGTAAAAACTCATAGCCTCAAATTTTAATTCTCTTTTCTTTGCTCCTTACTTTTCTCAAAATTGTAGCAGAAGGAGAGAGAGAAAGAGAGGTGGGGAGGAACGTGTGTGTCTATCTCTTTCCTGGTATTTTCAGAGCCTTTCCCAGATACTCATCCTTGACTTTCTCTTTTCTTCCACCTTCCTCCATGCCTCATCACATTGCCTTCTCCTCATGGGTGCTGACAGTTTTGGTCCTAGTAGTAAACGCTGAGCCACTCTTGAATGATGGAAGATCCAATTACTGTATTTCTCTGGACCTTCTTTCTGAAGGGAAATGCAAGACGTCTCTTGGAAATTGTATCTCACTGTGATTGCTTTTTTCCTTGTAGAGAAATTAAGATGAATCCAATTATCTTCCTTCTTAAACCTAATTTTCTAGTCATGCTGGATGGGGTTTATGGGTCAAATTATTCTGCTTTTTGGAGGAGTATTCATTTAAATAAATTTTCCCACTGTTACTAATTTTCAAAAGTCAAAATACCACATTTTAGAGGAATTCAAATTTACTACATTCGTGAAAATAATTTTCATTCCAATGGCTGACTCTTGCTTTTTCTTCTGTTCCCGCTTTGGGGATGATCTGTTTTCCATCATGTCATCATCCTATTGACATCCATCTGTCTCATTCCCCCTGCAGTGGGACAGCTCTTTCAAGTTCAGCAGGGAAGCCGCATTAAATACGAATCCCCACCTTTTCAATAAGTGATGAAAAATAAAAGCAAGCAAGCCAGGTCCACATGGAAGTGTCTGGTGTGCATTCCTGGGTTGTACGGGTGTAACGTGAGACTAATATTCTGTTAAACCTGCTGAACACTTACTCATGTTCCTTCATCAGTGAGTTCACATTTAGGATAAAATATGACCATGTCATGCTGTGGAAAAGAAGAACACAAATTATTAGAGAAACAAAACTATGTTGGCCACACTGTTTGGCTCAGGTTGGGAACTTGACTGGTATCCTTTTATTCGAGCTAAAGTGTGTTTACACCGTATGCTTCAAGGGGCTCTGCAAATGGGAGAAATCCCGATACACCTCACGACACTTCTGCCTTCTGACTGCTTTCCTTTATTGGTTGGGGCAGGATTTAACGAGAAGAAAAAGCAAAGAAAGGACTTCTGGCACATTCCGCCACCTCCTACTGCAGTTTAAATGCTGAGGTGTCCTAAAACTGCAGATATTCTTTAGAAACTAAGCTGACGAATGTTTTTTCTTATTTATCCTGGTCCAGTGCAAATATTTGTCTATTGAGAAATATATAATACATTAGAGTCATAAACCCACCATCTGCTTAAAGTGAGCCAACACCCACTGGACGGAGACGGATACAGGCTGGTATCCTGTTCCTCCCGCTCCGAGGTGAAGGCAGCTGACGCTGGAGCCCTGCTCTGTGTGGGCGGCCCCATGCTAAGATTCCCTGATAAAATTACAAAAGGGTGTGTACATTTTCGCAACCTGTAAAGATTACTTTCAGGTTCTCTCAGAGAAATCTTTCTTACGATAATTGGATCAAAAGGAGGGTAATAAATACCATCAGCTTTGGGTATGCGGGTGCATTTGTGAATTCTTCACGTCCATGATCTCATACAAGGAATGAAATAAAAGAATAAGTCACCTCAAGTTTTGCAGTTATGACAAGAGATCTGACTGTCCACATTAGCTGAGCGGGATCTTCATTGGTGGAAAGAAGGACAGCGAAAAAGGACACTCTAGTCACAGTGGTTTGTCTTTTAAAATTACCGTAAGTCCTCATTTTAACTGACAGAGACAGTTAGCGGATACTTGACCTCCGAGTTCTCCCTGAAACGTTTGCTCTTGCTACTTAGCAATAAACTTATAGAATCTGGAAAACGAATTTGTAGTGGAACATTGTTCTTGAAGGAGCTGCCATTGCTTTTTGAAGAAGGCTTCCAGAAGACAAACATTTCAGGATTTCACATCACATAAAGCGTTCCCCTGAAGGCCTTGCCTCTGAGGTTGTCCTTCTTTGCTTTGGGAAGACTTTAACACAAAACAAAGACAGAAAGATGACTAGTTATTACATTTTAGAATTTGAAAGTTTTCAAACAAATTACCAAGGAATTTTTATGAAGATTTTAGATTGGTATTAACAGGCCTGAACCAAGAGACACAATTGTCTATGACTACTGGGTGATTTATACAGGTTATTTGCCAAATACAGGTATGAAAGCAAATTCAGCTAAACCTGCTCTTTTGGGACACACTGCTTTACTTTTCTTAGGATACCAAGGACACATGATTAATGTAAATAAAATTCTCAAGTGCCCCTTAGGATTAATGCAATGGGAAGAAAGTGACTTCAGCATGACAGCAGAGGCAGGTTTTTAGGTAGACGGAACAGGTGATTTTAAGAAGTAGTTGAAAGCCCACTTATGACTAGTACCTGGAACATTTAGACCTTGAAATCTCCAGCTTTCCCTTGTTAAACGCAGACGCTCAGGTGCAAGTACTAATCACAAATGCCTTGAGGAGAGTAGAAGTTGCTGAGGTAAGGCTTTACCCAGGGCCTGTCCAGTAGGGAGGGACTCTGGGCAGTGGGGAACGTCGAGGACGATGCGTAACTCGAGAAGAGGTCTCCAAGAAAGTCAAGAATGCCGCCAAAGGTAAACTGTCCTCTGTAAAGTTTTCCAGTGGGTACAGTGCATGAACTAAGAATACCAGGTCATTTAGATCCGGGATTTTTATTGAGGGGTGTGCTGGGAGTTTTGGAGTCACAGTATCCTGTTCTTCCTCTGTTGGCCCCCAAGATTCTCAGGTTGACATCACTGGGTCACCAAAAGCTGAAAGAAACTTGTCCTTTAGTTTGTTGGGGGGGGGGGGGCCCGCAATTATGGGCATGGTGAGACTGCCTACAATTTTTCTATAAAAGGTAAATTGAAGGTCATGTGAACTGCCCTTCTTTTATAAAGGACATACTCTGAATGCTTTTGGTTGTGGAACAGTGTCGGCTTCGACTAAATAGGATGTTTTTCTCAAGCTACAAATCCGAAGCAGAATAGTGTGGCAGGTCGGGGTGTTGACGGGGAGCTAAATTTGCTGGATCCGACTACTGGCTCCTTTAATGAGCCGTGAGACTTTTTTTCTTTTTTTAAAACCAAGTTATTGAACGTCTTTAGGCGCTGGCTAAACCATAAGTAAAGTGAGGCTAACAGTATCTCACATTCGTGGTGAGGAATTGAGAAGATGGTGCATGAACAGACTTCACGGCCCTGGAGCGCAGGAAGGGTTCTGCGTATGTCTGCTTTCGTCATAACTGAACATCCCAAAATGATACCTCTTTCCTGGGGTGTGACTTTTGCTTCTGAATGGAAACCACAGCATCGGTTTTGGGTATTTCCCCCTCACTAGCTTAATCAATTTTATAAACCATCTTGAGTACTGAAATAACATTACCTGGGCTTAGAAATGTGTTTGGAGGGTAGAATTGGAACCTATTAAACTTACTGTAAAAAATGATCCCTCCATTCTGACAAGGCTTTGTAAGTGCGTGACGAGAAGTTGTGATGTTTTCTTAGTGATCTGGAAATCCTGCAACTTGGGCAGGGGAGGGATAGCCCCTGATCTGGTTTGCCAGCGCTGTTGCAATGAAATACCACACATGGTGGCTGAAATAGTGAAAATGTATTGTCTCCAGCTTTGGAGGCTAGAAGTCGGGGATGAAGGTGTTGGCAAGGCTGGCTGCTCTTGAGAGCTGTGAAGGAGAATCCGCTCCATGCCTCTCTCCTAGCTTCTGCTGGTTCCCTGGCAACTTTCGGTGTCTCTTGGCTTCTGCTGCTTGGCCTTCAGGTTCCCATGATGTTCTCTCTGTGTGCATGTCTCTGTGTCCAGATTCCTCCTTTTTGTAAGGACAGCAGTCAGGCTGATTTAGAGACCCACCCTATTCCACTACGACCTCATCTTCAAGAATTATTCAGCGACTATTTCTAAATAAGGTCAGATTCTGACAAAATGAGGGTTTAGGACTTCAACCTATGAGTTTTGGGAGATAGAATTCGACATGTAACAACATCCTATCCTGGAAACACTATGGTAGACTTACAGAATTTACAGTAGTCAGTACTCAACGAAAATCCGACTACATGGTTACAAAGCCGTGGGCAGTGTATTTGTTTCATCTCTTATGAGAAGATGTTCATAAGCTGGTGTTCATAAAGTGAATCACGGCAAACACCAGAGGGTTACACACTTAACGGCATCCTGTAGCGGACGCTTGCCTAACATTGAGATAATTTATTTTGTGAGTGGGTGCTGGAGTGTGTGTGTGTGTGCATGTGCGTGACCGAGAGACAGACTTTGACTTTCTGCTCCCAAAGGGTTTCCATTTAGAAACAAAGACCTTGCATAAGAAACAATTTTTAAAAACAGCAAAAAAAAAAAAAAAAGCTTATCTGTCTTTACTAGGATGTTTATGATGTACATATCATGTAGTTTACATCATTTTAAGTGCAGTAAGTTCTAAGAAATAGTACTATAAAATCTCAAGCAAACCAGACTGGTTTCCGTAATGGGGAAACACATCCTCGTATCATTCTAGGTTCATGAGTGCTGCATCTGGTGGGAAGACGGACAGCTCTACTTAGAGAGGGGGCCATCGCTTCGCTCTTCACCCATCATCCCATTACGTTTCATGAATTATTGCCCATCAGTTCTCTTACCACTAGACTACGAGCTCCCCAGGGAAACAAAATTGCCTTATTTTTACCTAGACCATCTTTCAAGCCATAATACCAAACACAGTGACTGATACAAAATAGAAATGAAATGTTTGCATAATTGAAAAAGCTTAAATGTGGTTTTTTTTTAGTTTTTTTTATTTTGAACTCAGAAATTGTGAAATTGATTTGAAATATAAAAGAAATGTCACCATTTTAGGCAAAAATTAAGGAGAAACAGAGGAGGAGAAGCATCTAGTGCAACAGTTCTAAATGAAGGTTGTCAGTGTTAGCAAATGAAAGTATAGGTCACCCAACTGAATGAGAATTTCACATATACGATGAATAAATTTTTAGGTTACATATATCCCAAATATTGCACAGACATACTGAAGATTGTTTATTTCTAATTTAAATTTAACTGGATGTCCTTCACAACCCTATTCTAACCTCTTTTTGAATATGTAATTTTTTTTACTGTTTTGTCTCTGAAATGCAAACCAGAGCTCAGCTCATTTATAAAAACGCTTATACGTATAGAATTGTGCACACTATTTCAGGTAGCTGATGTTAGCAGTTCTTAACATTTAATGTGGGGCACCTGGGTGGCTCAGTCGCTTAAGCATCTGCCTTCAGCTCAGGTCATGATGGGGGTGGCATCCTGGGATCGAGCCCCCTGTCAAGCTCCCTGGTCAGCGGGGAGCCTGCTTCTCCCTCTCCTGCTTCCCCCACTTGTGCTCTGGCTTTCTCACTGTCAAATAAATTAAATCTTTAAAAACAAACAAACAAAAAACATTTAATGTGTTAAAGAAGGAATCAAGAATATTTTGGAGGTTACAAGGCTTAAAGTAATGAAAATAAAGTTATGCATACATATATGTATTCTAAGCACAGTCCTACATTTCAAAGCTAGGGATAACATTAGAAGTGAATAGAATCTAATCCACTAATTTTATAAAGGTGAAGAAATTAGAAATATCAACTAGGATATGGAGTTTAATTATGACAGGGTAGAGAAGGAAACTAAATTGGTTATGGGGCACACTAATAAGACTAATTACCAAGTGATTATATATATATGTATAATGAAGATTAGTATATTAATAATCATGTGTCTATTAAAATACAAAGGAACGTTCACTTTTAGGATCTTTGATACCACAAGAATGGACTGGCGCTCTTAAGTTTAATTCTAACATACAATCTGTGCTTCTTGGTGGTCCCAGATTTAGTGATCATAAAAATTATTCGACATCTCTGTAAAAAACGACAACAAAAAAGATTCTGAGGTCCCCCAGAAATTCTCATTTTGACAGAAGTTATGCATTTGATTTTTAAACATTACCATTACCACCAACTCTGATGATTCTCATTTGTGACTAGTGCTGTGGGGGGTGCAGCACGGACCCTTTTTAAAAAATATATTTATTTATTTGACAGAGAGAGAGAGAGAGAGTACAAGCAGGGAGTAATGGCAGAGTCAGAAGGAGAAGCAGGCTCCCTGCTGAGCAAGGAGCCCCATGTGGGGCTTGATCCCAGGACTCCGGGATCATGACCTGAGCTGAAGGCAGAGGCTTAATGGACTGAGCCACCCAGGTGCCCCAGCACCGACCCTTCTCACACCCAGACACAACTCATACCACTGTTCAAGGCAATTTGTGAATACTTAGTGCTGGTAAATCCTGAGGTTTGTACGTATATAGTCTGTTAGAGTATCTTCCAGTTACATCAGCTCTGACCCTTAAAGAAGGATCTGCCAAGAAAAAATAAGTCACGATAAAGTACTGAAAATATTTCTAGGGGCACCTGGGTGGCTCAGTTGGTTAAGCATCTGCCTTCAGCTAAGGTCATGATCCCCGTTCGTAGGATCGAGCCCCACATCAGGGCTGCCTGCTCAGTGGGGAGCCTGCTTCTCCCTCTCCCTCTGCCGCTCCCCCTGCTTGTGCTCTGTGTCAAATAAATAAATAAAATCTTTTAATAAATAAATAAATAAATAAATAAATAAATAAAATGGTTCTAAAATCATTCTTGCCTCTTATTCTAAACAAATGTTAGGCCAACATATAAGCAAAATCAGTTTTCACATATGTGAATTCATGTTGAGGTAACCTACATTCTCATTTTAGCGTGTCGTAACTCTGTCAGTACAGTTTGGGGATTCTGCTGAAAGTACACTGGAATATTGATTTAATAACATCAGTTAACAAGTATGTAAAATTTACATAGTACAGATATAATGAATTTTGATTATAGGACCTACAAAGCTGTTATTGACTGGGCTGGTAATGACTTCTCTTTAAAAAGAATAGTACTTGAACCAGCATTTAAAAATAAATAAAAGCAAAATGCTACTGGGTTTGTAAAACTGATGGAATGAGATCACATGTGTACCCACAAACATGATTCTAGCTACATATTGTCCATTAGGTGATAAGTTCTTATCAGTGGTCTCATGCTAGCGGGGGAAGGAAAAAATGTTATTAAATTGGATTGTTTTCAGCATTTGATTTTGAAAACATTTTATGTGAACAATATTTTCAGTAAATTGTATATTTTCACCATTTACAATTGTATAGAATATTCTGTATTCACCAACATTTTATACTGTTTTTCGTTTTAATGATAGCAAAAAAATTTTCAAAATTTCCATTGAATTGTGATATTAAGAAAAGATTATAGAGGCCATGTCCCTGAGATTCATCATGATGAAATTATTCCTAGCCATTTCTTGTACTTCTTTATTTTGGGCAAACATTTTTTTTTAGTGCTGTGGGGGGAAATAAAATGCCAGTTATTTTTAAGGATAAAGATGCCTTCAATATGACAGCAAAATAAAGCTTGTAGGTTTGCATTTGTTTTCATTTATAACTTGGATATAAAATTCTAAGGACATATAACTATATTCAATAGATTGCTGAGAATCACTGTAGACTTTAAGCAGCTTAGTAAAATGGTGGTATTTCAGCATTTGTCTTTTTGGGGGGGAGGGTTTGCTGAGTGCCTTCTTAACAGTTGTTGCAGAGGTCACTTTTTCATACTGGAAATCCCATAAAATCTCAGGAGATAAAATTAGCTTAGTAGTATTGACTATCCTCCAAGGGATGGAAAACCATCAGTGGCCTGTTACTAAACAGAAAGTGGGATTGAGTCAAGTGATTAACTTTGAGTCAAAATGCACAGTGAAATTAGGTTTAAAGTTTTTGTACTTTAAAAAAATAGTAAAAATCTGATTGACACATCATAGGAAACTAATCAGGAGTAGTGGTATTCAAAGCATGGCCTTAGAACTGGGAGTATCACCAGAGAGCTCATTAAAAATGTAAATTCTCAGGCTCCGTTCCTGGCTTACTCCATCAGGAAGGATCTCTGGGCGTGGGGTCCAGGGGTCTCTGGCTTAACAGGGTCACCAGGTCATTCTTAAGTACACTGTGGCACTGTTAGAAAAATAAAAATCAAATCTCTCTCCAGAGATGAAAGGATACGTTCCAATGAACGTCTGATATAAGATTTCAGAAGAGTCAAAGTTTTTATTTAGGTTTTTTAAAAGTTTTTATGAAAAGGCTATTTAATATCTTACTATTTTCATATCTTTTCATTCTTGTGACAATGTACAACATAGAAACAATCTCAGTAAAAGTTCCTTCTCTATGCATTTTTCAGTGTCATTTTGATTTTTAACCTTGTGAGAAGTTTTTATGGTAGCTAATTGACTACCCTGCTCTTTAGAGTAAAAGAAATATTAGAAGATTAACTACAGTAAATGATTAAAAAATGATGATTTGGATATATAGGCTGTTTTTAAAAATGTTTAATTATAAGGGGATTCTGGGTATAGAAAGGGACTCTAGATTATATGTATTTTAAGCGTAAATCTTTTAAAGGACAACAGATGTAAACATAAACTACTTGTCATTTAATAAACCCATTTTTTTTACTTTAGTCTCAAAAGTGTTAAATAACAAACTTCGAATTGTTAATAATTCTCAAACTTGGAATATAAATAAATTTTACGTAGGAATGAATCCTACAACTTAGCTTTTCAGATTTATGATGTAGATAGAAAGCAGGCATTTGACAACAGTTTCAAACTGTTTGGTTTCAAACTTATTGGTAAAAAGCCTGGAATTCTGAAGAATGTAATTTCTTCTTCTTCCTCCCTCTCCTCCTCCCCCCCCCCTCCTCCTCCTCCTTCTCCTCCTCCTCCTCCTCCTCCTCCTTCTTCTTCTTCTTCTTCTTCCGCCTCCTCCTCTTCTCCTCCTTCTCCACCTCCTTTTTTTTTTTTTTAAAGAAAACTAAATGTAGAATATATATTGGCATTTTTTTTAGAGGCAAATAGAAAACTCAGACCTCCCAAACATGAAGTCAGTAATCTTTCTACTAGATGATTCTTCTTCAAGTTAAGCTGTGGTAGGTAATGGTGTCTTGAGACACAGAGCAGTTTAATAGAATGAGTCCTGAACTTCAGTTACCATTTCTTCCCAACACCTGCCCAACAGCTGGGAACAAGGACAGCTGTGTATAAAGAAAGGCATTGATGTAACTCTTAGAAAACTAATTTCAGCATCAGATTTCTGGGCAATTGGAGTCTAAGAAAACATTTATCAAGACCACAGAATAGTCAGTCTTAACAGTTCGGCTATGAATGGGTTGTTCAGATGTTTAAACCAAGACACTATTTCCATTTCAGGAAAAGCAAGAAGTGCTTCTATTTCTGGTAGATGTTGAAGTGGGGAGGTCCAAAAAAGATATTAAAAACTTTTCTTTAAGATTTATTTTAGAGAGGGAGAGTGTGTGTGCCGAGGGGGCTTGGGAGGGCAGAGGAAGAGAGAGACCTCAGGCTTACTTCCTGCTGAGTGAGGAACCCTAAGGCAGAGGTCAATCTCATGACCCTGAGATGATGACCTGATCCGAAATCAAGGGACACTTAACCAACTGAGTCATCCAGGCGCCCCAACCCTGAAAATGTTTTAAGCGAAGAAGCAGATATAAATATTTGAGGTTTTGCAGGCCATATGGTCCCATTTGCAACTACTCACCTTTGTCATTATTGCACAAAAGCAGCCATGGACAATATGTAACAACATGAATATGGCTTTGTTGCAGTAAAACAATTTATGGACACTGAAATTTGAATTTCATGTAACTTTTATGTGTCACATAATATTCTTCATTTAAAATCTTGGATTTTAGGGGCACCTGGGTGGCTCAGTCAGTTAAGTGTCTGTCTGCCTTGGGCTTGGATCTTGATCCTGTGGTCCTGGGATGGAGCCCCACATCAGTCTCCCTGCTCAGCAGGGAGTCTGCCTCTCCCTCTGCCCCTCTCCCTGCTTGTGCTCTCTCTCTGTCTCTTTCTCTAGCTTACGCTCTCTCAAATAGAATCTCAAAAAATAAAATAAAATCTTCCATTTTAAAAAATCTGAGTATAGCTGACATACAATGTTACATTCGTTTTAAAAAATTTGAGTATAGCTGACATACAATGTTACATTCATTTCAGGTGTACAACTTAGTGATTTGACAAGTTTATACATTATGCTACTTTCACCACAAGCCTAGCTACCATCTGTCCTATTACATTGCTACTGCAATGTTGTTGACTGTACTCTTTTGATTTAAAAAATGTTTTTAAATGTAAAAAATCATTCTGCGCTCACAGACTAAATCAAAACAGGTGGTTTCTCATCTAAAATCTCATGAACTAGCCCATCAGATTATGAGAAACAGTATAAAATTTTGGTGGCTGAACTTCTGAGAGTCTCTAAAACTAGAGCCTGCCAAGTCTAGCTGCTTATCAGCATCATTTAGTGAGTTATCTTTGAAAATTCTACATTAAAGAACAGGTTACAAATTCAGATAGTTTAAAATCCAAAACTTAAAAAGGTAAAAATTCTTTTTCCCATTCCTTCCTTCCAGAGGTAAGAAGTATTAATTAACATTTCTTCATTTCCTTCTAGAGGTTGTCAGGTCACATAACTGAATATGTATTTGGATATGTATATACAAGAATGGATATGTGTGTTTACATATGTATTTATGTAAATACATAAGTTATGAATAGGAATTGTATATGTTTAATCCATATGTATGTGTATGTATATATATTTCTTTCTTAAAAATATAAACACTAGGATACTATGGACAGGTATTTATTTGCATTTTGCTTTTTTTTTTTTTTTAAGATTTTATTTATTTGACAGAGAGAGATACAGCAAGAGAGGGAACACCAGCAGGCAGAGTGGGAGAGGGAGAAACAGGCTTCCTGCTGAGCAGGGAGCCTGATACAGGGCTCGATCCCAGGAACCTGGTATCATGACCTGAGCCGAAGGCAGACGCTTAATGATTGAGCCACCCAGGCGCCCCTGCATTTTGCTTTTTTAACATAATGATATATCTTGGATATAATTATTTTGTGTTTCCATACAATATTGCATTATATGTGCGTGCTTTATTTTATTTAATTAGTCCTTTGAAGAAAGAGATATTTAAATTAGTTCCAATCTTTTGTGCTTAGATTGTTTCCAAACCTTTACAAACATGGCTTCAGTGAACATGATGTTATTTATATATGATTTTGAACATGGGTGAGTATATTTGGAGAAAAATTTCCAGAAATGGAATTTCTGAGTCAAGGTGCATGTGCATTTATAATTATAAATATATATGCTTTGATATATATGCTTTCCATAGAAGCTGTACCAATTTATATTCTGTCTCTCTGGTAACGTGAGAGCTAACTATTTTCTCGACCCTCCCTAAAACTGCTCATCAAACTGTTAACTCTTTCATCCAATAGGTGAAAAGAATGAAGTTAATGTAGTTTTACTTTCTTACGAAAAACAGCAACTCTAGGATCCAGCAATTCTACTTCTCAGAGAGTTATCTGCACTCCCATGTTCAGTGCAGCATTATTTACAAGAGCCAAGATGTGGAAACAACCTGTTTCTGTTGATACACTTGTGACAGAATGGATCAACCTTGAGTATATTAGACTAAGTGAAGGAAGTCAGAGAAAAACAAATACTATAGGGGCGCCTGGGTGGCTCAGTCGTTAAGCGGCTGCCTTCGGCTCAGGCATGATCCTAGCGTTCTGGGATCGAGCCCTGCATCGGGCTCCCTGCTCAGCGAGGAACCTGCTTCTCCCTCTTCCTCTACTGTTCCCCCTGTTCCCCCTACTTGTGCTCTCTCGCTCTGTCAAATAAACAAATAAAATCTTAAAAAACAAAAAACAAAAAAAAAACCCCAAATACTATATGATGTCACCTATATGTGAAATCTAAAAAAAACCCCACAAAAAATGAACTCATAGCAACAGTAGATTGGTTGTTTCCAGAGAGTAGGGGAAGTGGCTGAAGGGTGAAGGTGGGCCAAGGGTACACACTTCAGTTTTAAAATGAATATGTTCTGGGGATTTAACTTACAGCATGGTTACAATAGTTAATAATACTGTATTATATACCTGTAAGTTGCCAAAAGAGTACGTCTTAAAAGTTCTCATCACATACACACACACAAAAGATAACTATATTAAGTGATGGATGTGTTAAATAACCTTATTGTGGTAATCGATTCACAATATATACATATATCAAATCACATTGTACACCTTAAACTTGCTTAATGTTATGTGTCACATATCTCAATAAAGCTATAAAAAATAGTCTTACTCATGGTTAGGCTACTTATTTTTCTTTTTACTTTTGTATCTTTTTTTTTTTTTTTTTTAGAGAGAGAGAGAGCACAAGAGGGGGGCAAAAGGGAGGGAAGGAAAGAGAGGAGAGAGAGAGAGAGATCTCAAGCAGACTCCAGGGCTGAGCATGGAGTCCAACGCGGGGCTCTATCTCAGGACCCTGAGATCATGACCTCAGCCGAAACCAAGAGTCGACGCTCAACTACCTGAGCCACCCAGGCATCATCCTTTTGTATCTTTTGGTCACTTTTTTTTTTTCTATTGAATTGTTGACCTTTTCCTTATTAACTTATATGAATACTTTGTATATTGGATAAATTCATGATCATGATATGTGCTATAGTTTTGTTTGTGTTTTTGTCTTTTTCTTTATAGTTCTGATTATGTAGAAAGTCATATAATCAAAAGTATTAGTCATTTCTTTAGGCTTTTCTTTTTTTCTTCCTTTGACCACACTCAAGCCCAGAGTAGGAGTAGGGTGAGGCAAGTGCTTTATTTTTGCATCAGAGATGCCCCCTATGTCTAACCCTAATATCAACCCCTTTCTACTCCAAGCATTTAAAAAAATTTTCTGCAGTAGTATCCTCTAAAATCTTACTGGTTTAATTTTTATAATTTATCTTTATAACTTATTTTGATGTAAAATGTGAGGTGTAGATCTAAATAAATTCATTTTTCCCAGAAGGCTACCAACTTCTAATTACTTTATATGCTGTATCTCCACTACTCCTAATTTTGAATGCCACTTTATTGTGTAAAAAAATTTCTGTAGTACCCGTTTTGTTTCCATATGTACCATTTTGTTCAAGTCATTTATCAGTACTGTATTGTTTTGATAGAGTTATGTAAAATGTTTCATATTGATAAAGGGATAGTCCCCACTGATTTCTTTTCAGAGTGTTCCTATGTTTTTCCATTTCAATTTTGAAATTATTATTTTTCTTAATTCTTGTATCAATTTATGGTGATTGTCTTAACATTTTTTAAATGTACAGAGAATTGACATTTTTATGATGTTGAGTCTTCCCATTCAAGAACATGGTATATTTTCTCATAGGCTTAAATTTTTTCTTCAGTAGTACATTTAGGTTCATATAGATTTTGTGATTTCCTGTACAGTTAATCCTGGTATAGTTATCTTTTTTATTGCTATTTTAAATGGAGTATTGTATAAGTTTCTTCAGTTTTTTTCTCTATATCAATGCTATTGATTTCTTTTTTAAAAAATGCTTTTGATTTCTATGTATTAATTTGGTCTTAACTGATTTAACTGAATCTTTATTCTGAATACTTGGAGTTGATTCTGAAGTTTTACAGATATACATTTATCATCTGCAAGTGAAGATGCTTTCACCTTCTCCTTTCCAAGTTTTGCACTTCTAAATTTTCTTTTCTAATTGTATTTGTATCTCCAGAACAATGTTAATGGTTGTGGCGATTGTAGACATCCTTGTCTTATCCAGACTTCAGTGAGTTACTTAATTTTTTTTTATTTTTTAAATATTTTATTTATTTATTTGAGAGAGAGAGAGCACAAGTGGGAAGAGGGGCAGAGGGAGAAGCAGGCTCCCCACTGAGCAGGGAGCCAAATGTGGGGCTCAATCCCAGGACTCTGAGATCATGACCTGAGCCAAAGGCAAATGCTTAACCAACTAGCCACTCAGGCACCCCTCAGTGGGATATTTTAATTTTTTTTCAGTAAGTATGATGTTGACTTTAATGCTGGGGTGGATATTTCCTTGTTAGGATAAATGAAAATAAATTAATATAAAAGTGTTTCCTTTTAAATTTAAAACTAGAGTTTGCATCCTATTAAATGCCTTTTCAGCCTTTCAGGAGACAGGAAATACTTAAATGCTTTGTCTCCTTGTAAATATTATTTTAACTAACTGACCTCTTACTCTTGAATCCTACTGGCATTCCCAGAAATCTCACTTCATCAAGGTGTATTCTTTATATATTCTGCTGGATGCTCTTTGCTAATTTATTGTTTGTTTGCTACATTCCAATTTGGAAATGAGATGACTCTGTAGAATTTTCTTTGTTATCCTTGTTGAGACACTGTTTTGTTCAATTCTCATTTGGGATTTTCCTTCTTCATTAAAGAGTATTAGAATTGAATATTCTTTGGTTACTTGATAAATTCTTGGGGAGTCTTTAAAAATAGGAGTTTCTCAACTCCATCCCCATTGAATTTTCAGGGATAAAATCTCAGTCATTGAGTGGAGAGCAGTGCCTGGCACATAGCACTGGATACTCTGTAAGTACTTAACTGATTGAATTTGAATATCAGTTTTAAAGAAAGCTGTCCGAGTTGTTCTGATGATCAGACAGGCTTTCGGGAAGTGCTGGTCTAAACCGTTTTCCTATTTAAGCTTGCATAATACCTAAAGCGTGATGCTCTTTTGTTTACGCAACTTATATCCAAAAGCTTGCTTGGTTGATGTTAACTAGACTTGCTGTGGTGATCTTTCTGCATTCAATACAAATATCAGTCATTACATTGTACATCTGAAAGTAATACTATGTCAACTACACCTCAATAAAAGCTTGCTTGGGTAGTTAAGAAATCAATACATAGATATATAGACGTCTTGTTTATAAAAACAAAACAAAACAAAAAAAACATTCTAATGGCAACTGTTAGTCCAAACAGCATACAATAGCAGAGCAAATACTTGTATCCTTTTAAAAGCGAACGTGCTAGTTTTTAGCTCTTGTATGAGGAGGTATCTCTATTATCTTCCAAAAATAACAAAGGGGTGTTTTACCTTTTTTGAGAATGAAGGGGATCTTCTTCCTAAGTCTGTACCCAAGTGATGTTATCACTCCGTCCTAAAACAGAATACAGAAATAAATGCATTAAATCGGGACCACGGAAGAGCTCAGAATGGGCATTGTGATAAGCAGGTGTCTATCTACACATGGTTAACTCAGCTACCAAGCAGTTGTCTGACGTATGGTATAGGGGATACATAATTATAACTAGATATGGAGAGATTGTGTCCTTCAAATGATAGTGCAGAGGATTTGTGACTGGTTCAAATCTCAAAGCCCACGTAGGTGTTGAATCACTGCTATTATATGATTACTGGTGATTGAAAGAGCATCTTTTTTTTTTTTAAGATTTTATTTATTTATTTGAGAAAGAGAGAGCAAGAAAGCACAAGCAGGCAGAGTGGCAGAGGGAGAGGGAGAAGCCCGCTCCCTGCTCAGGAGGGAGCCTGACATGGGGCTTGATTCCAGGACCCTGGGGTCATGACCTGAGCTCTAGGCAGGTGCTTAACTGACTGAGCCACCCAGGTGCTGAAGGAGTATCTTTGGATGGTGCAGAGGTCTGACTTCCAGAATGTACAGGAGGAAATAACAGTCAATCTTTGTATATTTTGTAGATATATCATGAATACTTTGGACTGTACTACACAGTGCCCTTGTATCTTGAGTGCCAAGAGATACCAACTATTTCAAAGTCAGAATACATAATGAAAAAAACAAATTCCATATTTCGCTTTGAGTTTTGATGTGGAAGAAAAATCTGGTGTGATAATTTCATGTTTGAGGGACACAATAAAACAAATGTGTTTCAGAAGCATCCGAAAGAGTGGAGGAGAGGGAAACAGAGCATAATGAGTAGAAGGAGATCCCACTAGCCTTTAAAAATTAAAACAAGTGGTTGGAAATATGTATTAGAGATTGAAGAATAAAAATCATTGAGAAGAATGCAAAAAAATTCAGAAATATTGCTGAGTATTTTCAGGAAATGTCTCAGTCTAAAGATGAGAAATATTGAATTAATTTGAAAATAGAAATAGTTGCAGACTAGTTTGGACCCAAACTGTGTGTTTCAGTTGTCAGACTGTGGTTTCTGGTTTTGATATCCTAGTTTAAAGATGGTCAGGAATTATGAAACAGAATTACAAAAGCAAGGCCTGAATGACTGCGTGATTTTAGCTTATTGGTTTAATTTTTTTTCCCTTGTTTTTTTGGCAACAGTTTTATTAAAATATTCACACATCAATACAGTTCATCCATTGAAAGTATATTTTTGTTTGTTTTTTTGTTTTTTTTTTGTATATTCGCAGAGCTGTGCAACCATCACTACCATCAACTTTAGAGCATTTGCATCACTTCAAAAAGAAACCCTGTACTTTTTAGCTATCACTTCCTGTTCTTTCCACCTCCCCTAGCCATTAGAAATACCTAATCTACTTTTTGTCTCTATTAATTTTCTTATTCTGCATATTTCATATAAGTGGAATCTCACAAGATGTGGTCTTTTGTGATAGGACACTTTCAGTTAGAATGTTTTCAAGGTTCATTTGTGTTGTGCCTTGTATTAGGACTTAATTTCTTTATATGGTCAAATACTAGTCCATTGTATGGATATACCACATTTTATTTACCCATTCAACCGTTGATGGGCATTTGGGTGATTTTTGCTCTTTGTCTTTTATGAATAATGCTGCTATGAACATTTGTGTGCAAACTTTTGTATGAATTTATGTTTTCATTTCTCTTGTATGTATACCTAGAAGGGAATTGCTGGATTACATGGTAACACTGCATTGAACTTTTGGAGAAACTACCAGACCATTTTTCGAAGTGGCTGCACTATTTTACAGTCTCATGAGCAGTATAACTGGTTTGTTACTACCTGATTTTAAAATCTTAACGTTGGAAGACATATTAGTTTAGCAGATACTGGTTTAGCAGAAATCCTTCCTATCGGTAATAATCCCAGAAGATTTTCTTTACAACTTTGCTTAGGCATATATAGTAACTTCACATCACATTTTGCCTTAGATAAGAGTTATTCTAGAAACAGCCACTGATACTGTGCTTCTATTTACTTTCCCTCTTCTGTTGCAAATATTACTCATTGCTAGAACTTCAGCAGTGGGAAGAATGGCTCTTCTCTGCTCCTAATCAACTTAGTTCCACAAACATTAAAGGAACATCTGCCATATGCCTTACTCCACTTAATACTGGGTGTACCAAGGTAAGACAATATAATCCCTGCTCTCCATTCATAGCCTTGTAGCGAAGCCATATTATATTACTTTTATACACTTTATCTCATAATAACTATAGGCTGAATGTGGTACAAAGTTTAAACTTCAGGGTCTCTGTTCCTTACCATAATTCTGTCTCCAGCTCTGGCTATGCTTATCTATCTTCTGAGATTTTATTCATTCTCTAGTATGTATTTATTGAGTACCTACTTTATGCTAGGCATTGGGCTGGATGCTGGACAGTTCATTTGATTCAAAAGGAAGTTAAGATCTGGGTGTGGGGGGAGCACTTTTTTTTTTTTTCTTGAACCATTTATTATCTTTCTCCAGTGAATTTCCCTTTTCTCCCTAACATATTTAACTTTTTGGTGCAGTCCTCCGTGGATTGCCATATACTACTCTGTACCCTGTACTCAGACTTCCTTTTCACCCCTGCTTGTAATCCTCATTGATTCTGAATTTCATTATCTCAATTATTTCCTACATGCTGCTAGATGGTAAAAGGCTTAACTGAATGTAAACCAATTCTTAATGGAGTTTCCAGCTGATGTCAGTCATTTTCTCCATTAAAATCCTGGTTTCTTAACTGAAATAGCAGACTCAAAGAGTTTTTAAAATTTATGGCATAATTTGAGTATATTTTTCATAAATTCCACCAGAAAGTGTTAATGGGCATTTGAAAGTGAATACACAGAATGTTGGTGCCCTATGCTACCGCATGCCGTTTACCTCAGTCCTGAGGGTCTTTAACGGTAGCAACTAGTTTAGTCTTTGGTACTTTAAGGTTACTGAGCGCATTGTTCTATAACTATTGTGTTTATATAGAGAGATGCCTGATAAATGATTGTTAGGAAAATATTTCTCTCTTTATTTTGCAAAAGTGTATTGCTGTTTTAGATATACGGTTTCTGTGATTGTTAAATGGAAGAATTAACTTGGCTGAACATTGATGGATAATTGATGCATCTGGTAAGGAATGAATGAACTTGGAAAGAAAGTCAGTATTTCAGAATTTGAAATTATGCTCTTGTTGGTGTCTCTTTGGTCCACTGATGTTACCATTCCAAGTAGTGGTCAAGTGTTTTGTGGTCATACTGCTAGTTTTTAATCGGTTATGTGGAGACAAATGATTCTGTTTCCATTTCTGTTACGTGGAGATGTAGAAGTCAATTTTGAGAATTTTCTTGGTAAAATATTTCTTTATAGATTAAGATACATGTATTTGTTTCTTAGGTCAAGTAAAACAGTAAGTAAAAAATAGAAATGTTTTCTAAACATGTAGCTGATGACAAATTTAGATTAGAAAATCACTGCAGCTGTTTACTGGAGTCAGTATAGCAAATATTTGTTTAGCTGAAATTCTTAGCAAGTTGGATAAAGTGTAATTTTCTGCAGATCCTTCTGTCAAGTCGTTCTACAGTATTTTCTGTTCTTAGTAAATACAGGTCAGGAGTTTGAAGCAGATTTTCATGGATCTTAGTTGTTTTTAGAATATCATTATGACCTATCAAACAATTATTTTCCAGGACTCTGGTTACCAAAGTTATAGGCAACCAAATAAATTCTTCACTATTTCTATAAAAGATTGTACAAATTGTTGCTGTTTTTCAGTTTTTTAGGTGCACACTTTAGAAACATCTGATCTTTTCTGACTCCCCCTCCCTCATTTGAAGGTGGTACATAACAAATTATTCCAGTTGAGTTTTCTTTTTAACCAGACTATGGGTAAGAGACTAGGTATTTTAAAACAATCCAAATGACATAATTTAGAAAGAAAATGAGATTCCAGTACCTCTTGAGAGTGTCTGGGGCATTCTATTTTTTTGTTGTTCTCAATGGCAAAGTTGGAAGGAACTGTGACGAGTGAGAGGCAGAGGACCACAGCTGACTGTAATGTCATGGCTTCTTGAGAATTCCTCACAAGAAGCTAGATGGTAGAAAATAATTTTCAGAGCCTAGTAGGTGACTTAGGCTGTTAGTAAAAGACACTGATTATAAGTCAGACCAAACCTATGCCCACAGATTAATCTGAGTATGTGAGCTCACATGGTACAACCACCTAGAACTTTCATTCACATTTTATTTCAAAAGTATTTAAAAAACAGGGGCTCCTAGGTGGGTGCAGTCGTTAAGCTTCTGCCTTTGGCTCAGGGCGTGATCCCAGCATTCTGGGATCGAGCCCCACATCAGGCTCCTCCGCTAGGAGCCTGCTTTTTCCTCTCCCACTCCCCCTGCTTGTGTTCCCTCTCTTGCTGGCTGTCTCTGTCAAATAAATAAATAAAATCTTAAAAAAAAAAGTATTTAAAAAACACAAACAACTCAAAGTTGACTTGGTGAAAAGCCACATTCTGGGCTTCCTGGGAGTAGTACAATGAAGTTGAAAAAGAACTGGACCAGGGTACCAAAAAGTTTACTTCTGGCTGCATGTCAGGGCAAGGCAGTGAAACTCAAGTAAGATTGTGCTTATTAAAGGCCTTGCAACCATTAAGTACAATGCAGAGGTGACTTCTGGCATGCAAAAATACTCTTTGCCTTTTGATTCTTCTTGACCTAATAGATTAAAACCACATTTTAAATCTCTACCAAGATAATAAAATTAGGCATGAACAAACATGCTTAAAAGAATTCAGAGGGAAAACAAAATGGAAGATTCTTGTTCTTGAGTTGCTCTCTAGTCACTTACCTTTCTCATCCTTCCATCAGTTACTCAGCCTTTTGCTCTTCAACTTAAAACCTTGCCCTTCTTTAAAATCATTCCTCTCATTCTAGTATGTTCCCCTTGCCAGCAGTGTATCCCTTTAGAACCCCTCCAGGTTAAACATGGTTGCCACTCTGGGTTGGCTCTATTTAAATTACTTCCCTCCCTAATCTACAGCGGACACATTAAAAAAAATTTTTTTTTAAGTTTTATTTATTTAAGTAATCTCTACACCCAACATGGGAATCAAACTCAAGAGCCTGAGATCAAGAGTCACATATTCCTCTGACTGAGCTAGTCAGGTGCCCCTGCAGTGGACCCATTTTAAAAAATTTCTTTGTCTCCCAGCACTGGAAAACTCTGTTTAACATTAGCCGTGGTGATTGATAAGGATCTCAATTTAAGTTTCTATAACCAATACCATAAAGCATTTCAGCAGGCCATCTTTACTTTATGGATTGGTCATCCTAAGGGTAGATTTTAGTAAGAGGTAGGGATAGCTGAATCTGGAGCACAAAGTCCAATGTGGGGAGAGGACAGGCTCTTTGTCAGTGTAAAGTTGCAGTGGAGAAAGGGAAGCAACCATCTAAGACAGGGTCTTCACCTGCATCCAGTGGGCTTCTAGAAGGTCTATGATAAGCCTATAGGAAGTCCCAAAAGCCCTGAAATTGTATGCAAAATTTTATGTGCCTCTGTTCATTCCCTTGGGGAAGAAAGCTCCTAATTGCCTTAAGATTTTTCCAGCAGTTTTGTATGCAAAGAAGAGTTAAAAAACAAAAAAGTTTAGTTTTCCTCTTACACTGCTGGTGGGAATGCAAGCTGGTGCAGGCACTCTGGAGAACAGTATGGAGGTTCCTCAAAAAGAAATAGAGCTACCCTATAACCCAGCAATTACACAAGTAGGTACGTACCCAAAGGATACAAACATAGTGATCCGAAAGGGTACCTGCACCCCAATGTTTATAGCAGCAATGTCCACAATAGCCAAAGTATGGAAAGAGCCCAGATGTCCATCACAGATGAATGGATAAAGAAGATGTGGTATGTGTGTGTGTGTGTGTGTGTGTGTGTGTGTGTGTGTATAAAATGAAGTATCATGCAGCTACCAAAAAAGTGAAATCTTATATTTGCAACAGTGTGGATAGAACTAGAAGGTACTATACTAAGTGAAATAAGTCAATCTGAGAAAGGACATTATCATATGATTTCACTCATATGTGAAATTTAAGAAACAAAACAGAGAATCATAGGGGAAGGGAGGGAAAAATAAGATGAAATCAGAGAGGGAGACAAACCATAAGAGACTCTTAACTATAGGAAATAAACTGAAGTTTGCCGGAGGGCAGGTGGGAGGGAGGATGGGGTAACTGGGTGATGGGCATTAAAGGAGGGCACTTGGTGGAATGAGCACTGGGTGTTATATGCAACTGATGAATCACTAAATTCTACCTCTGAAACTAATAATATACTATATGTTAATTAATTGAATTTAAATAAAAAAAAGTTAGTTCAGAGGAAGCATTAGAAAAGGTTCTCTACGGTAGTGTCAGAGCTAAGTACGTGAAATCTATATCAAAAGAGAGAAAGTATAACTTTACTATTTTCATATTTTAAAACTGCCAAATTTAGAGATGAGTGGGAACCAGTCTTTTTTTTTTCAAATTTGAAGTTATGATGTATTATTGTCAAAGATGGTTCAAATTAAAAAAATCACAGTATTGATTTTCCATTTTACACTGATAAATTTTAAAAAATGTATCAAATATATTCTATGACCAAGCAAAGCAATTTATATGTTACTATTTTTGGATGAACAATACTTTTGTTGGTGAAGTAGAATGGTAACCGCTGACGGTCCTTAAATACAAATGCGTGAGTTAAGCTACTTGGGGGAAACAGATGAATATGACAGGATTATGGCCCTGGATCAGCTTGGAAAGTACTCAGGAGGCACATTAACTAAAGTCTACAATTAGGTGTTCTAGACATTGGCTAGTTAGCATTTTCTGCCACTAGAATTTTACTTCTCAGAAGTATTTTAACATAACTCATTTACTTAGATGTTATGTTTAAAAAAATCTCTATTTTAAAATAAAACAAACCAAAAAACCCCCCAGGAACAGTTGTTACTTGTAGCATAATTTTTAAAGGGTCATTTTTGGTCAATGTCAGTGATATAAATAGAGTCTGAGGCTAGCAGAGGAAATCCAGTTCATTAAAAGAAGAACAATACAATTTCATTTAACATTCCCCACCCCTTACTGAAGACCTCACTTCGGAATAGTAACAAATTGATCATTTAAATGTAACTGAGCTTGACCAGAGATTAAATAATCTGGAAATTTTGCTTGCTTACCTGAACTGGCAAATGTTCTTGCTGGAAGTGTATTCTGGATATTTCTGGTTAAAAATGGGTGTGGATTTATAGACACACACACACACCTGACTAACCGCCCCACCTGCATCGAAACAAGAGCACAGTCACCTGCAAACTTACAAAACTAGGCTTGTCTGAAAAAACCGTATTTATTTCCAGTTCTCAGGATTCTCACACTAAGAAACTGTTTTCTCTTTCTCTAAATTAAGATTGAATGTCCTCATAAAATGAAGCCAAATGCCATCTTGCACTTTTTTCTCTTCTACCTTTTTTCCTTCCCAAGATAACTTAATGTTTGGCTAGAGTTCAACATTAAAAAAAAAAAAGAGAAGAAGAAGAAAGGAACGGGTATGAACGTAGGCACTGTGTGTGCCATTGTTCTTGCTCTTGTTGGAAGTTCACTGAGACTTGCAGATTAGATAGAAAGCACAGAGAAATTCCTCAGGGTTATTCTGTTTACAGGAGTACAATTAACAGCTAAAGAGAACAGGTCTTTTTTTTTTTTCTAAGAAAGGTAAAGAAATAAAAATGCTGTTTTAAAATTTAATACTTAGATCATTTTATAAGTTGATTACTGTTGACAGTCTTCTGGTAGAACCCTTTACTATGCAAAAAAGAGGAAAACAGGTAGCTGGGTTAAGTTTGCTGATATTTATCTATTAGTTAGATTTTTAAAAGTTTTACATTTCGTGATCATGGGAAAACATTTTTAAAGTACAGTATTGGGTCAAAAAGTAACATGCTCTTCCTCATTCACCAGTACTGCCTTTGTCCATCCCATCCCCAAAGCAGAGCCCTAACCAAGTTCTACTTTCTTGAGTTAATTACTGTTAAAGTGCAGGGCAGGTTTACCAAATCTGACCCACCTTTTTTTTTTTTGGACAGCCCAGGAACTAAGATTTTTACATTTTTAAATGGTTAGGAAAAAATTATATTTTGTGACACGTAAAACTTGCATGAATTTTAAATTTCCGTGTCCACAAAGAGAGATTCCCGGATGGAGTGCGGCCATGTTCATTTCCTTACATATTGTGTGTGGCTACTTCTGCATTCTAATAGCAAAGCGGGTGCTATGACAGAGTCTGTACAGCCCGCAAAACTCGAAGTTTTTACTATATGGTTTTTTACAGGAAAATTTTGATGATCCCTAATCTAGGGTATTTTTCATGAGTTTGTCTCCCTCTCCCCCTCCCTCCCTTCTTGTTTCTCTTTTTTTGTCTAATTGCTCAATATGTTAACAAATGCACTGCTAAAGAGTGGGGGCGATGTTTGTTTTGCTTCCAATATTAGAGTGCGCTTCTAGTATTTTAGCTTTAGACATAGGGCTGGTTTGATTTACCATGTTAAGGTAAATATTTTTCTTATACTGCGTCTCTTGAAAGAATGTAGGTTTCGTCCTTATAAAGATGGATGTGCGTTTTCTCATTTTATATAGTAAATTTACCGTTTGCCTAATTGAACCTTCCTTGTGGTCCTAAGAGAAACCCCATGTAGCCGGCTTGTATGATCCTTTTACGATTCCACTGGTTTATGTGTTTCTTCAAAAGTGCTTTCTTTCTTATATGGGATTCTTAAGGGAATCTTTCTTGGAACATGCTATTCAAACAAAATCCTTCGTGCTGAAGGTGAAGAAACTTGACTTACAATTTTAATTTTAAATCCAGCATTTACAAAGCAAAGAAACAGCTGGGTTGTGATCCCTACATTTTCTTCTTACAGAGATTGGGAGAGCTTTTCACCTTGTATTTGACAGCTGGTGGTTTATGAAAAAACCTCAAAATATTCTGACTTCCCTGTTGAACTCCTCATGTATTCTCTATCTTAAGACATACTGAGATGATGATAAAAAAGAGGCAGTCAAGTATCCTAAGGGGTAGTGAGGTCAGGTCCCATGTTATCTGCGCTGATTAAGGGCATTGGTTCTCACCCACTAGTGTGACCATACAATATACAATATGTTCCCTAAACAAGGACAACTTTGAGAGTTAAAGGAAGTAATAAAAGCCATTGGAATTGCATAATTTAAAATATGTTTGTCAGCCCAAATTGGTTTTATTGTATAACACATCAGAAATCATTCAATTAATGACTATTCTCAAAATTAAAATTCTTTAAAAAATATTCATATACGTCATACCAAAATTTTATAAATTATTCTTTGTATATACGAACATTATTATTATTTTATTTTTAGACTCCATACCCAGTGTGGTGCTTGAACTCACAACCCTGAGATCAAGTCGCATGCTCTACTGATTGATCTAGCCAGGTGCCCCAACATTCATCAGTTTCTTAATAGTATTTGTCTTTCTACCAGGTGTCTGGTATTTTTCTGAAGATTTTTCTGGTATTATCAATTTATTTTTCAATGTGATCTTATTTTTTTTGTCATGAAAATGCCTGCAATTATCTTTACATTTTTCCTTGTGGTGAAATTCCAATTCCTTGGAATTTTCCTCAGCTTTAATTAGCATTTCTCTATGGACTCTACTGTTTTTTATTAAGAAAATACTCTTTCTGTAGGTGTTTGGTTATCTGGAAAATTCAAGAAATTTTGTTTCAGTGGAGGATAATCTTTTTTAATCTTAAAGTCATTTTTAATCTTATTGAGAAATTATCTTATACTTTATTTTTGTCTTTGTTTAGAGTCACTTCTTCACCAGGTTTTATACAATGAAACATGCGAAATAACTTGTTTCTTTTCATATTTATTTAAAATGTTTCATTAAATTTCCAAGCTACAAAATTGTAGGTTCTTTCTATTTCATTCTATTTGGGAACAAAATATAAATTTATCCAATTAAATAAAGGTATTTAATAAATCAAGATAGTCCCATTTAGGGTTCATTCTTTCAAGGACACTGACCATATTTTTATAAGATTATTTGGTCACATAAATCATAAATTGAGTTTAGGGATAGGATTACCTATCCATTTAGAGTATGTGTATATATTTGTATGCATGTACCCGTCTGACTGTCTGTTTCAATTTGTCAGTCTCTCACTGAGGAAAAAAATAAATATTTTGAAAGGTCAGCAGTGGAACATAGGTCTGCCTCCTACCTATCTTCCAGTGTATGGGTCTCTTTCCTGGGGGCAGTAGTTATTACCAACTTTCTGAGCCCTCTTCCAGAAATATTTTCTCTATATTGAAGCATGTCCCTATCCATCCATGAATCATCTCTCTATATACCTACCTATTATATTTGTTTGTTGTTTTTTTATTTTTAAAATTTTCCAATATAGTTAACATACTGTGTTAAATTAGTTTCAGATATACAATATAGTGATTGTATAATTCTATATGTTACACAGTGCTCATCATGATAAATGCACTCTTTAATCCCCATCACCTATTTCACCCTCCCCCCCCACCTCCCCTCTGGTAACCATCAGTCTGTTCTCTACAGTCTATTTTTTAGTTTGTCTTTATTTTCTTTGTTCATTTATTTTGTTTCTTAAATTCCACATATGAGTAAAATCATATAGTATTTGTTTTTCTCTAACTTATCTCACTTAGCATGTATACCCTCTAGATTTATCCATGTTGTTGCAAATGACAAGATTTCTTTTTTCTTATGGTTGAGTAACATTCCATTGCGTATGTGTATGTATGTTTGTGTGTTTGTGTGTATGTATGTATATATATATACATACGTATGTATATACATATGTATGTGTGTTGTGTGTGTGTATACACACCACATCTTTATCCATTCATCTATCAATATCCCATTGTGGTTTTGATTTGCATTTCCCAGTGATGAGTGACATTGAGCATCTCATCATGTCTGTTGGTCATCTGTAGGTCTTCTTTGGACAAATGTCTATTCATGTCTTCTGCCCATTTTTAATTGGATTATTTGTTTTTCTGGTGTTGAGTTGTATAAGTTCCTTATATATTAAATACTAATCCTTTGTCAGGTATGTCATTGCAAATATTTTCTCCCATTCCATAGGTTGCCTTTTAGTTTGTTGATTGTTTCCTTTGCTGTGAAGAAGCTTTTTATTTTTATATAGTCCCAGTAGTTGTTGCTTTTGTTTCCCTTGCCTCAGGGGACATATCTAGAAATATGTTGCCATGGCCGATGTCAGAAAAATTATTGCTGTGCTCTCTTGTGGGGGTTTTATGGTTTCAGGTCTCGCATTTAGCTCCTTAATCCATTTTTAGTTTATTTTTGTGTATGGTGTAAGAAAATGGTCCAGCTTTATTCTTTTGCATGTTGCTGGTCCAATTTTCCAGCACCATTTATTGAAGAGACTGTTTTTTAGCATTGCATATTCTTTCCTTCTTTGTCGAAGATTAATAGATGACATAATTGTAGGTTTATTTCTGAACTCTCTATTCTCTTCCATTGATCTCTGCATCTATTTTTGTGCCGGTAATATACTGTTTAGATTACTACAGCTTTGAAATCTGGGATTGTGATGGCTCCAGTTTTGTTCTTTTTTCAAGATTGCTTTGGCTATTTGGGGTCTTTTGTGGTTAGATACAAATTTTAGGATTGTTTGTTCTAGTTCTGTGAGAAGCACTGTTCATGTTTTGATAAGGATTGCATTAAGTCTGTAGATTGCTTTGGGAAGTATGGACATTTTAACAATATTGGTTCTTCCAATCCATGAGCATGGAATACCCTTCCATTTGCTTGTGTCATTTTTAATTTATTTCATCAGTGTTTTATAGTTTTTAGCATATAGGTCTTTCACCTCCTTAGTTTATTCCAAGTATTATTTTTGGTATAATTATAAATGGGATATTTTTCGTAATTTCTTTCTCTGCTGCCTCACTATTAGTGTATAGAAATCTAATGGATTTCTGTATATTGATTTTGTATTCTGCAGCCTTAATTCATTCATCAGTTCTAGTAGTTTTTTGGTGCAGCCTTTAAGGTTTTCTATATAAAACTACCTATTAAAATTTTATATTAACACAAATGATGCCATTCTATCAATACTTCTGAACCTCCCTTTTTCATTTAATAATATTGAATATTGTACTATATCAGATAAGGACTTATGCAGCTATTCACAAAATGAAAGAGAAAGAATACCCTATAGAGAATGTTTATCTGTCTTTATTTTCTAAATAAATACTTACTTTAAAAATAGTGTTTTCTGGAAAAAAAAAAGACTCTTTGGTTTGAAGGAATAGATATCCCCAGCATTTGTTATGGAGCAGTGTTATTTTTTACCGAACATCTTAAAAGCATAGTATTTTTATAAGCTGCTCATGGTCAGCATCTGAAAACTACAGATTCTTGTCATCTGTCAAGAATGATGACACTTCCCAATGCAAAATAATATCCCTTTCATTTCCTTGAAGTATCTCAGGTTCCTAAACCTTTAGGACACTGCAGCTAAACACGTGGTAAACAATTGGTTTTTTCACAATATGGGTATAAATGAGATTTATTCTTTGGTACTTGCCCTCTGGGCTATTAAAATTAAATAGAATTGTGAATATAGCTGTTGGATTTTACTTTTATCCATAAAAATGTTCCGATGCCTTGAACAGGCAGAGCATTTTCCCTCCCATAGAGATCAGGGACAGAGACTGGTCACTCAGATACAGTTTGGGGAGAGAGCCCTGACAGGTCTGCACATAGGTCCCAAACTAGTTTTCAGATGGATCAAGTGGTAAAGAGAAAGCAAAACCAACTAGTCACAGAACCAGGGGGAGGAGAGAAGTAAGCAGTCGGTCTGGGGAGTAAACAGCGGCAGGGCTCTTGGGTGATGTGTGGGACAGTTGGCTCCATTTAAGAGCTGGAGGGAGTGTGGATATGGCCTTATCATGAGCTTAGAGGATGAAGAATCTTAAGATGGCAAATATGATGTTTATAATGAGATAAATCTGAGTTTTAAAACTTATGATTGTATCTGCCAAAACTAAATTATATTCATACGCTAATGTGAAAGTACCACGATGCAGAATACATCATGTTTTTAGGGGAATTATACATCTTTGTGTAGGCAACCATTTTATTTTGATAACTTTAGAAAAAACTGAAAGAGGATTGTTCCCTGAAAGAGAATACAGCTCCTCCAGCTGGTCGTCCACTTCACACAGCTAAATGCAATACTCGGTCAGGTTCTTAGGGGCGAAATACTATACAAACAAATTCACAATGAAAATTAATGTTCAAAGAGCTACTTCTCCAAGTCCATTAAATTGTGAGTTATAATTCTTCTATGTATGCACTGATATCTTGTGTGCTTCATCAGTGAACAATACACTAACAGTCCTAGGTCCTGCTAAAGATCGTCATTCATCTTCTGTCCGTTTAGTTGAAGATAATACAAGATTTTAACTTCATATTTTACATTTGTTGTATATACTCTTTAGAGAATTACTCTACTAAATACTGTGGGTTGCTCACTTATGATTATTTTTCTTTCATACAGGCCTTTTTTTTGAAAGACAGTGATTTAGTTCAGATACTCTTTTTCTGTGGTGTTCTGTGTTTAGGGGAGGTTGGCCACATAGCTAGTCCTGGAGGGAAATCTTGATTAGTCTATTGCCATGCCTTTCAACCAGAGACATTTGGTGATATCTAGAGACACTTGAAACTGTCACAACTGAAGAGGGTGCTACTGGTGCCCAGGTGTAGAGGCCAGAGTTGATTTTAAATGTCCTACCATGCACAGGACATCTCCCTCAGCAAAGAATTATCCAGCCCCAAATGTCGGTAGTGCTGAGGCTGAGAACCCCTGGTCTATTTTAACCCAGTCGTGGTGATGCCACTCCAAACCAGTCAACGCTGGTGTAAGTATGCATATGTGATTGCTTCTGGCCAATGAGTAGGAGAGGGAATCTAAGTAAAGTTTTTTTTCTCATTAATAAAGATCAGTAAATATGAAAAAAATGTCCCTCTTTGCCATCATTTATGATCATGTTTAGATGTAATGCATCTAACTATGATGGCCACCTTGATAGCATGAGGATGGTTAAGAAACACAAAGTTGATGTACTTTAAGAGCTTGGTAGAAAGATGAAAAGAATCTGTGTGTGTATGTATATGTGTGTGTCTGTGTGTGTTTAAATCAGAGTCATTGCTTTGACCAGTCTTAGAACCATCATGACTTAGGGCTTGCTCTATTAAAAAAAAACAAAAACCAAAACCTTTTGTTTAAACCAATAGGGTCAGTTTTCTGTCACTTTCAGTCAATAACGTTCTAACTGATAAAATTTAGTATTTGCAGGACCCTGGGTGGCTCAGTTGGTTAAGCATCTGTCTTTGGCTCAGGTCATAATCTCAGAGTCCTGGGACCGAACCCCGCTTTAGGCTCCCAGCTGAGCGGGGAGCCTGCTTCTCCCTCTACCCCTGCAGCTCTCCCTGCTTGTACTGTCTCTCTCTCTCTCTCTCTCTCTCTCTGTCAAATAAATAAATAAATAAATCTAAAAAAATTTAGTGTTTGCTTCTTTCATAATAAATTTTTCCACATTTTTTGACATTTAGTTTCATTGGTTTCATTTCTCATTGTTACTTCTCTATGTCATATTTTTTCCATTGGAATTTTGTTTTGTTTTGTGAAATTTTAGAGCAAAAGTACTTGTGTTATTTCTTGATCTGTTTCAGTCTAAAATGTCTTTATGGTCCTTTCATGAAAATGAGAGCTTGCTTGGGTGTTGAATTATTCCTGGTTCCGTGATTTCCGGTTGTACTTGTTCGTATGCAGTATCGTCTAACTGTTCAGTGTGGAAGGAAGACTTGAGATGACTCTGGCTCTGCTTTTTATCTTATTTTTTAAAGATTTTATTTATTTGAGAGGGAAGGAGGGAGAGACAGAGAGTGACAAGAGCAGAAGAGCAGGGGTAGAGGGAGAAGCATACTCCCCACTGAGCAGGGATCCTGATACGGGGGCTTGATCCCAGGACACCGGGATCATGACCTGAGCGGAAGGCAGGCACTTAACTGACTTAGCCACCCCGGCGCCCCAAATCTGACTCTCATGAAAAAAAAAAAAAAGCTTAATCAAGATATTATCAAGTATAATTTTGTCTGAAAGTCTAAGAATTTGTCTAATGTAAATACCCAAGGCTATGTTCTTATCTATAGAGGGTTTTTTTTTTTTGTACTATGTAGCTGTTATTGATTTTCATTCTGTTAAACTATTTCTTTCTTGAAAATTGTTTTATATTTATTGGATTTCTGACACTATTATCTATGTGTCATTTATAATTATTATCTCTTTAGCCTTTTACTCAGAGAATTTCTCATTTATCTTCTGATGTGACTTTTGTAGTATTGAATGTATCATTCACTGTTTCCATTACAGTAAAAAAAGTTAGCTATCCCACTTTTCAATTATAAGCCTCTTAACTGTTTTGAAATTGTTCCCTTTATGACTGCAGATCTTGTTTTCATATATATGAGGTAAAATGCCTTTGTAGAGGTGTATCGAGCCAGATCTTAAACCTTCAGAGTGACCTCAGGTTTTCAAGCCAGGATCTTTGCCAGATTTATACTGTGGGTATCTTTGTGGCCCCCCACTCTACAAAGATTCCAAATTTTACTGCATTTGCTGGAAACTCCCACAGAATTTAAATTTACTACCACCTACCATTCCATACCTAAGCCTTATTTTCAGGACCCACTGCAAACCTGCTGGATGGGGGTCCCTTTCATTCTCACCCTTGAAGGCACACCTTGATATGCATTAGACTCTGGGCATATCAGTCCTTCTCTCGCTCTCGTCTTGCCTGTACTTGAGTTTTTGGTTTGGCTAACTACACCTATTGTTAATTGCCAAGAAGGTACAATTTTTCCCCCTATAATACTCAGAGGAGTGTTTGGGAGAATGTAGATTCTACTTGCCATCTTGATTTGAAAGTTGCTCTTGACCCCACCTTAAACTGAGCCTAAATGGGTTCAGTGACTTGGCAAATCTCACAGTAAGTGGCTCAAACTTAGATTTTTGAACCCAGATTTTGTGTTTTCTCCACTAAGGGAGGCCTCACACACAGTGTGTAAGAGTAGAGGCCCTGGGGAAGAGGAGTAGACAGGTTCTAACATCTGGAAGAGCAGGCCTATTCTGGGCCAGTTTGGGAACCTGAGTCTCCAGTGCTGATTGGAGGGAAAGCAAAAACATGAAAGGGTGATTTTCTTTTTTACCATTATTCTTCACAGTGGGACCAGTCATGTATTCCATCATGCTTCATCTAACATTTTCATCATTACCTTAACAGTTTTTACGACAACTTATCACTTACAGAAAGTCACTTGAGAAACAATGATCATGGAGCCCTCTGCACTCACCCTCCCATTGTCCTGCTCTAAGCCCTGAATGTCTAGGTTCAGAAACCTCATTAGTAGTCCCTGCAACCCAAGGCAAGTCATTAATACAAATAGAAATGATGATAATGTTCATCTTACAAACTTGTTGTGAGGATTAAATGAGTGAGGACCTGAAAAGTGACAGGAAGTGAACTCTACCTTCCCAGACATGTTCTACTCTGAACCAGGCTCTCTTACAGTTAATGGAGGTGAGACAGGGAATACAAAGGTCAAGTTGCTGTCTTTTTTGGAAGAGATGATAAATGCACAAAAAATAATGTTTGATGAATTCCCAATCTCAGTTGCCTTATTTATTACTATAACTATTATTCAAATGAGCCCACTAAATCCAGAAACCAAGGAAACTCTTTATCAACAGGACGGATGGATGTGAGGTACTAGATATTTTTCAAAAAATGTATAATTTTTAAAGGGGAGGCTTCTCTCAAGAAACAGCCCATTTTGAAAAATAATTTAGATTTAAAGGGTTTCAAGTACTAATTAATTTCTATTTTAAACAAATTTTACTGTGTTTTAAGCATATATTTCATGGCCCAACAAGTTATTTTAGTGAACTCTGTTTGCTGAGAAGGTGAGGTTATAACCTGAACCGCCCAGTAAGTTGGGAAGCTCCACAGGGGCCGAGCTGAAGATATTCTCTGGTTCTGACATTAGGTGTCACTGCAGTCAAGGGAAAGCAGAGCAAGCAACTGAGCCGGGAAGTGCAACTTGAACATGGAGGGAGAAAGATACACATTGAAATTGTGGTATGAAGTATCTGGAGAAGAACCTATGATGTCAAGATTTACATGTTCATATTGCAATGGCAAAAAAAGAGAACATCTTAATATACGTAACAGCATCCCTTTTCCTAAAACTGATTAGAAACACTAACTACTTCGCATGTCTTTCTATTTCTTCCTCTAATGAGGCTCCTCCGGATTTTCAAAGCAGGGTAACGCTAATTTATGAATAAGAATTTCATAGGCCAGCTATGAGTCTAGTTCTTCAACTTCAGCTTAAAGCTTAAACTTTAAATCTTCCTTTAAATATATTTAATTATGTACCTTATCAGATGTTTCAAAAGTTCTTCAGCTTGATAAAGATATTACGAACCAAGAGATTCAATGACCTTAATTAAAAATGTACTTCTAACTTGGAAGGGAGTGGTTTTTTTTTTTCATCCACGTCACTGACATTTATATGTTACGTCTACAGTTACCAGGTACATTTGTTTATTTAAGTAACGTATTTACCAACAGTTGGAGAGAATGGAGCCCATCGAATGTTTCCCTTTACTGTGAGGCAACGCAGTAAACTGAAAAGTCCATACTCCCAGGAGATGTATTAAATTCATTTTCCCGTGTGTATGCATTGGCAAACACTGTTGGAAGAGATTCAGAGTATTAACAAGGGATATGCCATAGGTACTGATGGATCATATGGATGCTGACTCTCACGGTGTCTGGGGCACCTAGGGGAGAAAAAGAATGTTCTGTTTGTCTGTGGGCTGGGGCTGCTGGTGAGCAGCTCCTGCAGCACCTGTTTATCAAACTCATGATGTAATTGAACATGTTAACAACTGGAATGGCAGTATCTGGTTGAATATCAGCTTCAAGGGTATGTAACTTGACTCACCAAGGGCCCACAAGATGGCTGGTTTAGACTCCGAAAACAAATACCAAAGTTCAGTCTTGCTTCCCTCCTGATTATGGTCCCTATTGCACGGGAGTGAGAGGAAGCTTGCACGTGGGGAACAACGGTGAGAGATACAGAGGGAAGCTCGGTCTGTGCATTTCTATAATCTGTCTCTTCCTCAAGCTGTGATGGAGGCCTTGATTCCTCTCCTCTCAAGATTCTTTTGGGCATCATGAGGTTAATGCATTGCTGAAGATTAAGAAAGTCAGATTAGTATTTGACATAACTACATTACTTGGTGATCCTAGGAAATATATGATATTGGGGATACAAGTGGGGTTCTCAGTATTGTAGAGAAACACTATTTTGAGGTGACTTGAACACCGATTTCTTTGTTCTACCTGATAACGCATAAGCCAACTTGCATCGTATGCAAACGGTTGCATTTATATTTGTCAGAGAGGGAAGACTAGATGGTATGGGCCTTGAGAGCAGGCACTTGTCATGTTCAAGGTATTTCGGCATCCTTTGCAGTACTTAGATTATGAACCCATAGTAGTTGTCCAAGTCTTATTTGATATTTTACTGATAGTTTGTTTTCTGTCAGTCGTCCTCACTGAGAAGACATGGGTGTATGCCATAACTCAGACCGGTGATTCTAGTGTTGTTTTGAAACTGTTATAATTACTGAAGCTATTCTTCCGCATATCTGCATTATACTCTTGATGAGTCACAACCAAACTTAAAACTAAGTTATCCAGGTTATATTAATCTGTATATTAGCATGCTTTAGAATTGCTAATTTTTTATAACAGGAAAGAGTGAAATATCTATATATGTCTCAATCTGCCTCTGCCAAGCTGTTTCGACAATTACGCTCATTGCCAAAAGATAGATGTGTCATAAAACTTTAAAACTATGAACATATTCTTGGACACTATGACTCCAAGAATTAATGATTGTCTTCATTTTAGGGACCTTGTCTACAGACATCAGGAACCTATTGATGTCCTAATTCACTGTATTTTTCACTGTATGAAAAATTACGTTCTTTTAATTCCACCATTTAGCATTCTTAACCCATTTTCACTTAGTATGTTTCTCTCAATTTCATTGATACTGGTAAACTTTTTTGTTCCAAAGTCTTGACAATTCCAATTCTTAAGGTTGATCCCATAATACACTTATGGATTTTACAGTATAAGTTGGTTGTACTCTTGTCATGGTATGAAATTACCTTGATTCTATGGTAGATCTCAGCATGCTACCAGCAAACTACTTTAGAGATCAGAGTCTGCAAAGTCTCACAGACCAAACTAAGGTTCCCAGATTACATGGCTTATTGGATCAACACACAGAGAGAAGCAAGGGAAAGATGGTATAGATTAATATGACTTGGGTGGGATGCAGATGGGAAGGAAGACCACATTGCCTAAATCTCTGCTATATAATATCTGTACTTCCTGCCCCTTTCTAGTATATCACTCTTCTCTGTTAATGGTGGGTTTGTGATAATGGAAGTTGAAGATGAGCAAGGGGCCCAGGAGAAGAAAGGTACCCAGAGTCATCTTGCTTTTATCACAGAGACATATTATGAAATATCTGACCAGTAGCTCTCAATGAATAGCAGTGGCTTTTATCTGTGTGGGGTAGAAAATGTGAAGGGCCAGTATGAGTGTCATCAGTAGGTGACTGATTTAAGGATGACATTAATGAAGGTAACATGATTTGAACCCAGCAAATTTACATGCATTTTTACACCGTTATCAATACTTTCTTTGCATACAGTTAAGTGAATTCATCTTAACATTTCAATGGCTTCTTTTTTGAGTGGGGGAGGAGCAGAGAAAGAAGGAGAGAGAGACTCTTAAGCAGGCTCCATGCCTAGTGGGGAGCCCAACACAGGGCTTGATCTCACAACCTGAGATCGTGAGGTGGTGAGTTGAAATCAAGAATCGGATACTTAACAGATTCAGCCACCTGGGCAACCAACACTTCAATGACTTTTGAGGAAAGTATACACCTGACCCTTGGACAACACACGTTTGAACTCACGAGTCCACTTACATGCAGGTTTTCTCGATAAATACAGTACAGTACTTAAATATATTTTTTTCTTCTAATTTTATTATAAAATAACATTTTATTTTCTCCAGCTCGATTTATTACAAATTCATTATTAAGAACATAGTATACGTGTTGTATATATACACATGTGTTAACTATGTTATGATATATGATATAGGATAACTATGTTATCAGTAAGGCTTCTAGTCAACAGTAGGCCTGTAGTAATTAAGTTTTGGGGGCATTAAAAATTAAGTGCAGATTTTCGACTGTGCAATGGTTGTTCAAGGGTCAAATGTACACTCATATAACCACCTGCACAATTAAGATATAGAATATTTTCATCAACCTCCAAAATTCCCTTCTGCTGTTTTGCAGTTAATCTCCCTCACTTGGCCCAGGGCGACCACTAGTCAACTTTCTGTTATTATAGATTACTTTTGTCTTTTCTAAATAAAAGTATATAGGATGCAGTCTTTTGTGTTTAGCTTCTTTTGCTAACCACAATGTTTTTGAGATTCATCCCATTTGTTGACTCCAGCAGTAAATCATTCCCTGTTATTGCTTAATATTATTGCATTGTGTGGATATCCTTCCGTGTGTTTACCTACTCATCTGTTGTTGAACATTAGGGTTGTTTCTAGCTTTGGATTATTATGAATAAGCTACTGATTAGTATCCAAGTACCAGGCTTTGTGTGGATATGTTTTCATGTCTCTTGGACAAATACCTGCTTCAGGGTCATATGGTAAGTGTGTATTTAATGTCATAGAAAGCTACGAACCTGTTTTCCAAAACTGTACTAATTTCCATTGCCATCAGTTGTTCCACACACTTGTCAACACTTACTGCTGTGAATCTTGAACTTTAGACATTTTATGGATGTTTAACGATATCTTATTGTAGTTTTATTTTTTTATTTTTCTAATGACGAATGATATGGGGCACTTTTTTGTGTACTTACTGGTCATTTATGTATCTTCTTCGGTAAAAAGTCATTAATATATGTACCTTTTTAAAAAATCAGGTTGTTATTGAGTTGTTAAGAGTAGTTGTATATTCTTTTTTTTTTTATAAAGATTTTTATTTATTTATTCAACAGAGATAGAGACAGCCAGCGAGAGAGGGAACACAAGCAGGGGGAGTGGGAGAGGAAGAAGTAGGCTCATAGTGGAGGAGCCTGACGTGGGGCTCGATCCCACCACGCCGGGATCACGCCCTGAGCCGAAGGCAGACGCTTAACCGCTGTGCCACCCAGGCGCCCCAAGAGTAGTTGTATATTCTGAATGCCATTTTTTTTATTGTCTTCCAATGTGTAGCTTGCTTTCTAGTTTTCCCATGTCTTACTAAGAACAGAAGTTTTAATTTTTATGAATTCCCATTAATTTCAAACTCTTGCATGTGTGTATATGTTCTAAAAAATCTTTGTTTATTCCAGTATTGCAAAAAAATTCTTTTCTGTGTTTGTTCTAGAAATTATATAGTTTTAGCTGTTAGGTTAACATCTGTAATCGACTTTACTTTGGTATATGCCATGTGCATTTGAAAAGATATATATTTGTTATTCCCGGGTGAGTGTTCTGTAAATATTAATTAGATCAAGGTGGTTGATAGTGTCGTAGATATTTTCTATATCCTTATTAATTTTCTTCCTACTTGTCTATCAGTCATTACAAGAGAAATGTTGAAATACCCCCCTAATCATGAATTTATTTCTTTGCCTTTTGAATCTGTCAGTTTTTGCTTCATGGATACAAAACACCATTTTTGTTAAATACCGAATTTAGGATAGTTACAACTTTATGACAAATCTGCCCTTTATCTTTATGAATTGCCTCTCTTTATCAGTGTTAAGATCCTTGTCCTGCAGTCTACTATTTCTGATAATAATACAGTACCTCTTTCTTAGGATTTGTGCTTGTATGGTATGTTATTTCTGTCTTTATACTATAAACCTCCAGTATTTATAGTTAAAGTGGCTTTCTTGGAGAGAAGAAATAGTTATGTTTGCTCTTTTAATCTAGTCTGATAACTTCCATTTTAATTGGATTGTTTAGACAACTTATATTTAATGTGTTTATCGCTGTGGCTGGACTTAAATCTACCATTTTATTGTTTGTTATCCATTTGACCCATCTGTTACGGGTTTCTTTTTCTCCTTTTGCTTTTTCAGTTGAGAATTTATCTTTACTGTTGGTTTATTAACCCTATCTGGTTTTTAGATTAGTTTTTAATATTTGGTTTAGTATTTACAATGTTTATCTAATGTATCACCGTGTACCTTCATATATTATGCAGCTTCCTGTAAAATGTAAGAGGCTTACATCCATTTACTACCACTGCCTCTTCTAACTTTTGTTTTATCATGGCCATGTGTTTTATTTCTACATACATTTTCAACACATAGTTCATTGCTATAATTTCTACTTGTGTTGTTGTTGAATCTTTTAACAACTACTCTTTTATGGAAAGAAGTGGAATCTCTGTGTCTGATGCATATTTAATGTTTACTTTGCTTTCCTATTCCTACTTACCCACAAATAATGCTCTTGTTTTTTCCCATTCTTATAAGTCTTGGTCAAAATGCACATATTGCGTGCTACTTGCTTATTCCAATTTGTTCTACATCTAACATGGTTCACAGGTTTCTTCTTTCTATACTAGATACCTCTTATATGTTTTTCCATCACGTTTGTTTTTCTTCTCTTCAGTAATTCTATGTGTTTTGCGCATACATTTTTCTAGTATATATTCAGAATTGTGATGACAACTATTAGAGAGTGATAAGTTTCTACACAGATGTAAGCATGTGGCTTTGTTATTATATATAAGAAGATATTTGAAATATTTTAGTTGATTAAAACCGTGGTGCATTATGATGGTATGCTCATGGTACACTCATTTTTTGCTAAGCAATACTGACATGATTTTTTCCTATGAGAGTTATTCAGGTTATTACAAAGGTTACTTTATAAAATTGCTCTGAATTTATCAATTCTTTTTTCTGCTAGAAGTGATTATCTAATGCTGGCTGACATTTAAGAAAAAAGAAACTACTGTAGGTGCTTTATCATGCATTTGCTAAATCTTTTTGGTCTGGTTGGATGCAATTGTGAGAACAGAACTTAGCTTGAATTACTCTGTTGCTAGGATATTATACCCTTCTTGCCAGTATTGTACCTTTCAAATTTCAATCTCCTTAGCCTCCCTAAACTTCTAGATGTTTAAAAAAATTTTTTTTTACTCACTTTATTCTTGGCAAGGTAGATTTCTGATATGGATCAAGGTCAAAGTTATTACTGGGCTATTGTACTAAAGGTGTGGGGATTTCTTTTTTCTTTTCTTTTTTTTTTTTTAAAGATTTTATTTATTTATTCGACAGAGAGAGAGACAGCCAGCGAGAGAGGGAACACAAGCAGGGGGAGTGGGAGAGGAAGACGCAGGCTCATAGAAGAAGAGCCTGACGTGGGGCTCGATCCCAGAACTCCGGGATCACGCCCTGAGCTGAAGGCAGACGCTTAACCGCCGTGCCACCCAGGCGCCCCAGGTGTGGGGATTTCTTAGTGAAGCTTAATGGGTTATAAGTTTTTGCTTCCTCGTGGCACACTCTGTTGGCTTACCACCCTCCTGCTATTCACATGAAGCAGACAGGGTAAAACAGCCCAAGGTGCTTCTTTCTTGGGAGAGCCTTATCAAGGAAGGTCATGGTAACTGGCTTAGCTTTTCTCCCCCTTATGGCATTTTTCCTTGGGTTTATCTTTTTTTGTTTTTAATTTTTTTAATTCTTTTTAATACTGTGGAAAAATGCTTAGGGCCAAGATAGGAATGCGAGTCCGGATGCCAAGAGCCCATTGGTTAAGACTTATCTAGGCTGATTGCCAAGGCACCAATGCATTTACATACCTCACCAGGGCTAGCTTTTCTATAGAAGACTTTGACTTCAATGCCTTGCAGTCATAGAAAAGTACATTGTCAGGTATGTCTGCTTTGTGAATCTTCTTCACAAAGCAGTGCAGATGGTAACAGGTTGGTCAAAGTTTTAGCATTACAGAAATCTCTAGCTTAGCTTTTTCCACCACAGAGTCATGGGTAAATTTTGACATAGATTGACCAATTGCCATTCGTATGGGCAAGATTCACATATTTGAGAAGCAAAGTTCCTCGCAGAGGTTACAACTCCATCATCAGAAGCAGCTTCTGCTGTAAATATCATAACCTACAAGTGTTTAATTGCTGGGTACAGTTTGTGAGATCTGGATGGATGAAAATAACAATTCTGAACTCTTAGGTCAAAGTTCCATGTTGAAAAACAAGCTTAATATGGGACAACCGTTTTGATTCCTGATTCTTGTTAGTGGAAAAGTGGTGCTAGTTAAATATTTGGGGGAGGGGAACAGAAAAGGCTCATCTCAAAACAGGTAGTTAAATATTTAAGTTTTGGACTTTGAATTGATGGTACCATGATTGGTAGGTTGTTTAGGATTTGCTAACCTAGAGTGTTCTGTTTCAGCTTTAGCTTCAGTTTCCTTTATATCAAAGCAACCGATACCACCCGCCAACATCTAGGACCAAAGAGGCAAAGAAAGAATAATTTTCTGATTTCCCCCTCCTCCATGGGCTATCAAATTAACTCTGATTTCTTTCTTTCTTTTTTTTTTTTTTTTTAAGATTTTTTATTTATTGGGGCGCCTGGGTGGCACAGCGGTTAAGCGTCTGCCTTCAGCTCAGGGCGTGATCCCAGCATTATGGGATCGAGCCCCACATCAGGCTCCTCCGCTATGAGCCTGCTTCTTCCTCTCCCACTCCCCCTGCTTGTGTTCCCTCTCTCGCTGGCTGTCTCTATCTCTGTCAAATAAATAAATAAAATCTTTTAAACAAAAGATTTTTTATTTATTTTTGAGAGAGAGAGAACACAGAGGGAGAAGAACAAGCAGACTCCTTGCTGAGCGGAAGACCTGACACGGGGCTCAGTCCCAGAACCCTGAGATCATGACCTGAGCTGAAGGCAGATGCCCAACCAACTGAGCCACCAGGCACCGCAGCTCTGATTTATTTCTTAGATATTTCTGACTTCCGTAATTGTGTATGAATAGAGGCAAAGAGAAGAAATTTAACCAAGTTGTGGTGATCTGAATGGTTTGACTATGTGATATCCAAGGATTCCAGTTCTGATCAGGGGTCTTTAGTGGACATTTATGAAGACTTGCTCATAGTTGTCCTTTCAGGGACTCAGAATGTAGGCCAGCGACTTATGGATCGTGAAGCTGATCAGTAAACAGATAAAGACTGAGAATATTTAAAACAAGCATGTTTATACTACTTTGAGTAGAAGTAGAAGGAAAACCTGACAGATTGTAAACCTAAAGTTAAAAATTAAAAGAGGTTCTATGGGAAAAAGAAAAGGAAGGAGGAGGAAGATACGCAGACTGAACACACAGTATTTGCACAGTACAAGAAGCAAGTTATAATATTTTTTAAAACCAACTAAAGACATGAGGGAAACATTGGACTATCAGAAGAAAAGCCCAACCTTCCTGTTGTCAGACCAGGAGGCTCGTTAAAGTTGTTATGTCCCTGAGTGAAGTGGTGAGTACTTATAATCACAATTGAATTGTTGAGAAAATGTGCATCTTTGAGAAGGAACATATTATAAAGGACAATTTGGATTTCATGGCCCATAACAAAAGAGGCTTGAGAGGGACTGTGTGGAGTCTACTGGGCTATTAACTCTCTTTTTTGGAATCCTATCTGTTAAAAAGAGGGGTAATCTGCTCGTAGGAGTTTGACACTAGTTTCCTGAATAGAATCTGCTGTTAGCTGAATTGGAAGTGGTTGAAATGCGAGAGTAAAAGTGTAACTGGAAAAAGAGGAAAAATGTAAAAATATCTGGAGTGGTTATTAAGTACTGAGAAGGAAATTTAGGAAATGAATAAGGATCAGTGATATTACCATTGCAAATTCTGACTTGAAGAGAAAGCTAGTATATTTCAGATGTCAATTTCTGAAAGATGGCAATGAGGTTGTTTTCTCAGAGAGGAAAGTCATGACTATTTACTGTGAGGAATTGTAGAACTGGTTAAAGCATTTCCAGAAGCACCATCAGAAAGTATTAAAAATGTGTGTCGTAGCATACACTATATGCTAAGGGTACATGATGGTCTAGAACCTGGTCGGCAACTTTGGAACCCTAGTATCTCACGAATATAGAATATGTGGATGAGGTCTCTGTGCTGGTGGTAGCAAGAGAGTGGCTGGTGCAGTAGACTCAGCTTCACCTCAGGGTTCACTGGAAAGGACATGAGATGCAGAGGTGTTTGCCGTGGTCTAGGTGTGGACTCTACTGTCACGGACAGCGTGCATCCAGCAACGCTGCCTGGATGGAAAGAGCAACATCCTAGGAAATTGGTTTCCCATCTATTTTCCATACTTTGCTCTTGTTCATCTTGTACCTAGTTGCCCCCTTCCCTCCCAAGTCCCTCCCCTCTCCATGCTCACCCCTCCTCACCCTCAGAAGGGAGAAGAAAGTAGCGAGGAAACAGGAAAGAAGGCAAAAGGAAGAGATGGGCGAAGGGGAGGAATAAAGAAGAATTCATCTGTGCTTCCTCCCCACCCCCACCGCCCGCCTTAGGCTTTGCCAGAAGCTAGACTAAACCAGGGGAACGGAGAGGTTTTGGTGGTTAGTCAAAGCAATTCCGATTCATTTTTCTGTACTGAAAGCTTTATTTTTGAAATTAGTCAGTTGGCAGTTTCTGGTATATACTGAACTGTGTATTACCTAAGAGTGAAGAGAAAAGGCCCTGGACTTGTTGATCAGGAGCAAGGATTGTCCCCCCTAAAGACATCATACAGTGTGACAGGAAGCCAAAATAAAGCGGTGCTTTAGATAGGACAGGAGTTCTGCTTGCTCAGCATACCAGAAATAGTATGAAGAAGAAAGCTGACGACTGAGGAGCTGGGGTGGAGAGGGCAGTGTGAGGAATGAATAAATTAGAAGCTGTGCTTTTGTCTGCTGGGACCTCTTGGGGTTGCTTTTGTCCTCCTGTCCCTCCCATTCGATTTGTGTGATCTGTCATGCGTAGAAGAGCCTCGCTGTCCTGGGAAAGCCTGAGAGAGGTTTCTCTCATCCTGACTCCTGATTTGCTCCTGAAAAGGTAAATGATCAGCTGAAGAGAGTCATTGGGTTTTTGTGTTATGCCAGAGAAACGGCAAGGTCCAGTCTAGCTCACTAGGATCCATCTTTGGGGCCTGGAAAGAAAACTTTTAAAAACTTACTAAAACTGTCTTCGTGACCCTAGAATGTCCCTTCTCCCGAAAGATGTGGTATTAAATGACCGGATGGAAATACGGAGTGCTGCGTACTGTAGGTCCCTAATTTATCTTTACCTCAGAGATGACTAACAATTTTTTTTTCGACTGATTTGTCTATTAGAAAAACCTGGAATGCTTACTCCTGTGCTTATTTGCTTTTTCTTTTCTTTTCTTTCTTTCTTTCTTTTTCTTTTTTTACATAATATACCTAACTTTTTACTCAGAGTAGTGTCACAACTATCACACAAACCACTGATTCTTCCCATTAGCAGTTCAGGAAAGTATTTGATCATGAAAAGGTCAAATTTTTAGTGTGTCAACAATATACTTCTCTCTCCTTTCTTTGCTTCTGGATGCTCATCTCATTAATTTAGCTGCTTTTCATTCACAGACTAAGTGAAGTTTGTCTCATTTCTGTGTTTCAGGTTGTCTTCTATTTAAATGTAGTTCAAGGTCTTTATTTCAACAATTTGATTCAGTAGGATATCACTTTTCATTCTTAATTTTCTCAAAACAGAAATAAGGTCAAACTTGTTTTGAGCTTTGAATGAATTCCGGAAACAAGCAGCATTTAGGAGTGAAATCCAATTAGCTTTTTTAATGATGTGAATTAGGGTCATCTGCTTGTTTGGTGGTTTAACATTATCTATCTCTGCATTCTTTTGGTCTGTCTTTGAAATGTCTTTTTCAAAATTCCAGAGAATACTGTAGCACAACGTGTACCATAAGGGTAATGTGGGTAACAACATGGGCTTTGGGGGACAGATGTCATTTTGAAACCAGACTCTATCTTACCTAGGTATACCCTGGGCAAAGGATATAATCTACCTGTGCCTCAGTTTTCTCCTTTTAAAAATGGAAATAATACACTCTCAGTTAGTTAGTGTAGGGAAGGAAAAATTCTTCCTCTACTCTTCAAGGTATTCCAGCTAGGCTAAGAATTAAATTTATATGAGTTGGGTAAATAGGAGAAAAAACCCAAAGTTTTATGTGGGCTTAGAGATCCAGTAATGAATTGAGACCTCAAGAAATGACCATAGGGCACCTGGATGGCATAGTTGGTTAAGCCTCCCACTCTTGGTTTCGACTCTGGTCCTGAGCTCAGGGTCATGAGATCAAGCCCCATATCAGACTCTGGGTTTGGCTTGGAGTCTGCTTGGGATTCTCTCTGACCTTCCTGCTCCTGCTCTCTCTCTCAAATAAATAAATAAATCTTAAAACAAAACAAAACAAAAAAACAAAAAAATGACCAAGGCAGGCAGTTTTGTGCTTTTTAGACAAAGAGACAATAAATCTGTGAGAAATTGACAAGACACAACTTTGGGAGCTTCCATCAGTAAGGCGTGGCCAGCAGAATTTGGACCAGGGTAGTAAATTAGTAAAAAGTAACAAGGGTTGTTTATATAGACTTGTTGGCCCTGAATTTCCTATATCTGGTGATAAGACTGTCTCTACTTCCTGATCCAGGGAGGGTACCTTTTACATGGGAGATTTATTTCCTGCTTTCAGGGGGACAGAGAAGAGTCTGAGTGTCCTTGCACAGGCTGTCTCTTGAGTAACTTTTAGTTAAAATGATCGGTATACCAAAGTGGTGCATTTGGGGGCAGCCTGCCCTTGGCCCCTACATTAGGTTTAAGTAAGAACCTTCTGTGAAGACCCAGTAAAGTACTTACTCCATAGGTAATACCCAGTCCCTGTTAGTTAATATTATTAATGGTAATGTTCTAAAGGTCTTTTCTCTGTATTAAATGGATTAAATTTCTGAGGATTTCAGAAATTTGGTGGTGACCAGACCAGCCAATGCCATGAGTAGTGAGCTTTGTTCTAAGTATGACATTATTACAAAAATTAATACATTATTGCAAATTTCCTATATAAGAGATTAAAGAAAGTGGTTGTCATCTTTTTGATTTCAGCTTGTTGGCAGCGCCATCTGCTGGTTGGAGAAACCCTTTGGGAATATGTTGAGAGGCAAGAAATGCAATTTAGTCTTCTTTCTGTATTTTTTTCACCAAGGGAAGCCAACCTGTCATTTTCTTCACTTGGGAAATTGAATTTTATTGAAGAGCTTGGTGACATACAACATTCTTTTCAAGTATCTGTCACTGTCTTTAAGGAAATGATTCCCTAATGATGTTACCTTTACCAATCCATTTAGCGACTGATTCTTGCTGTCATGGGATTAAACAGAAGCAGAATTTGCCACCCAGCAATAAGCCTTTTTGGCATAAGGATTAATTTAGGCTGGTTATTTTTAAGAAACACCAGACAAGGGAGAAGCTATGAAAACTAGATGTTAGCCTTTGTAAGAGACACATACATATATAAGAGCAACCTCCATTTGTAAGCATGTCCGCCTCTCTGAACCAGAAGACGAGGCTGACTCCAAATCTCTAGGAACTCTTATCAATGGAAAAGGCAGGAACTTAAATCTGCATTACAACCTTACTCTAGTTTACTGTGCTTTTCCTGGTAACCTTCTAAAATTGGCCTCCCCACCCCTCAGTATCGGTCTTTTGGCTTTAGCTGAAGAAAGGATGTATACATGTTATTAAAATTGTGTTTTCCTCCTATTAATCTGTCTTTAGTTGCAGGGGTTGAGAGGGAAGGGTCTCAGCCAAGAACCATGAAGGGTACAGGGAAAATTATTTTTCCTTCCCTTATTGGATCAATTTCCTTTCATTTTAATGTGTCTTGATCTTATTAAAATGGCGAACTAAAAGGTCTGCATGAACCTAAATTTCCAGCTTTTCTTGCTCACTCAGAGGCTTGTCCAGGATCAGATTAAGGTGGACTCATGCCACTGACTAGTGTTCCACTCCTTTTTACAAAATGAGCTATACATTCAAAACCAAGTAGGCTGACGACAGAGGCCAATATGAAAGGAGTCTGGGATCTGACTGAGAAATCATGAAGAGACGTCTGTATTATATATCTTAGACTTGACACTTGATAGGGAACATGCCATATGAAATACCTTTCTAATCTTGTTTATTAGGGTAAAATTTGTAGCTGGGGCACAGGGGTACGAGAGCACCTGGCTCTGGGGGTCCCAAACAAACCAGGTTCAGACACATAGCACTGACAAAATCCATAGGCAGAGAGAACAGCGTGGTGAAACCACAAAGGAGTTTGGTCAACACCGGGAAGACAGCGGACTAGCATCTCAAAGACTGACTCCAAGGTGCCAAAAATACTTGTAGGTTTATGTTAGGGAAGTGTGAGGTGCAGGTCGGTGGGTATGTGCAAATGGACAGTGAAGGTCAAATTGATCATTGTCTTGGGGTCAGTCACAACAGGTCTTGCTGGCTTAGGACAGTCCTTATTGTTTGAGGGAATATTTTCAGTTCCTGTCAAGGGATGCTTCTCTCAAAGCGTCTTTTGCCTGAGTTAAAAGATCAGCTGGAAAGAAGGACTTAATCGATTAGAAAGTTTGAGGTCAAAATGGAGGTAGTTGAAATCCTCTTTCAAATTCACATAACGTGACATTTATCCTTTTAACCATTTTAAAAGGTACCATTCTTTTAAAATTTTTTTTAAAAGATTTGATTATTTGACAGAGAAAGGAAACACAAGCAGGGGGAGTGGGAGAGGGAGAAGCAGGCTTCCTGCTGAGCAGGGAACCCGATGTGGGACTCCATTCCAGAACCCTGGAATCAGCATCTGCCTTCGGCTCAGGTCTTAAGGACTGAGCCACCCAGGCGCCCCTAAAAGGTACAATTCTATAGTGTTTAGTACATCCACAGTGTTAAGCAACTATCCCCACTGTTGAGTTCCAGAACATAATTCTCACATCCATCGAAGAGTTACTCCCATCCCTCCACAACCCCTGGCAGTCACTAATCTGTCTGTCTCTATGGTTGTGCCTACTACGGATATTTCATACAAATGGACTCATATAATATCTGGCCTTTCAGGCCTGGCATGTTTCACTTACCATAGTGTTCTCTAGATTCATCCATGATATGTCATGTATCATTCATTTTTATGGATGAATAATGCTCCATTGTATGTATTTATCCAAATTGTTTATCCATTCATCAACATTTTTTTATTGTTTCTACCTTTTGGCTATTGTGAATAATACTACCTATTATTGAGATTATTTTATGTATACATCTAGGAGTGGAACGGCTGAGTCTTAGGGTAATACTTCTTAACTCACTGAGGACCCGCTGTACTGGTTTCTGCAGTGATAGCACCATTTTACATTCCACTAGCAATGGACAAGGGCTCCATTTTCACATTTTCACCAATACATTTGTGAATATAGCTGTCATAAAGGGGGTGAGGTGGTATCTCATTGCAGTTTTGGTTTGCATCTCTCCAATGACTAATGGCATTGAACATCTTTTCAAGTGCTCGTTGGCCCTTTGTGTATCTCTCTTGGAGGAATGTCAAGTCCTTTGCCCTTAATAATCTTTTAAAAGGATGAGACTTGGGCAGAGAGAATCATGATTAGACTCTTGAAAATGTCAAAGAACTGAACCTCCTCAGGTCACCTCAGGTAGGTTGTGGTTATTGTAAGACTACATGGGGAGATGAGCAGGAGAACCAAGCTCGGCGGCCATCTAGGTCTTGTGGAGAACTGGATGCAGGTTACCGCTGGTTCTCCGTTCAATCTTATGGACACTGGTGGGGCCATTGTGGAAGTGTGGCAGCCTAGTCTCCAGAATTGGGTGTCTACTGCTCCCCTTTACTCACTCTGTCCTCTTTATCCCTGGCTTTTTAATCTTCTTTTTCTCTGTTTTTACACTCCTGTGGTTTTTTTTTCCTGTACTATTACAGCCTTCTTGGTCTCTTGCTCTCAAAGCTTCTTGGGGGGAGGATCTGATGTCTTTGGTTGGTTGCATTCCATAATGGAGCCTTTGCCAGGCAAACTACTCATACCAGGCCTCCTCGTAGCCTCCGCCCACATTAGATTAATTATAGGTGGTCCCATCAGAGGTAGCCAGGCTGACAGACAGCTTATACCCGGGGAACTCACTGAATGTTGTTCAGAAGGTGCCTGAGGGTGAGACAAACATAGGGGGTTGTTTTGTGGACTGTTTACTGTAATATTTCAGACTTTTCATATATTTACAGGTGGATCTGTTTTAGTCTTCTTGTTGCTCTGTAACAAATTGCTACATGGTTAGTGGTTTAAGTGGCTTAAAATAGCACCGATTTCTGGTCTTACTGTTCTGGCGACCACAAGTCTAACATGAGTTTTAAGAGTAAAAATCAAGGTTTTGGAAGGGCTGATTCCTTCTGGGGGTTCCAGGGCAGAGCCGTTCTTTGGCTTTTCCAGCTTTTAGAGCTTTCATATTCGTTGGCTTGTGGCTACATCACTCCCATCTCTGCATCCATTGTCACCTTGCTTTTCCTTGACCTGACCGTTCTGTTTTCCTCTTACTAGGACCCTTGTGATTGTAATGTCCTCACCTGGAAAGCCCAAGACATCTCCTTTTCACGAGATCCTTGACTTAATCATACCTGCAGAGTCCCTACTGGTACATGAGGTAACATACACAGATCTTGGGGATCAGTTGGTGGACATCTTTTGAGGGAGTTACATTTAGTCTATCACGGAGTCATAGTGAAGAAAAAGTAGACAGTTCAGACCAAGGGGGTTTGATCTTTAAAACACAAAGTGGAATGATTCAGGAAAGTGACTGTAACTCAACATTTCTGGTGGTTCTCTTAGTGTTTTATTTGCCAGACCATGGTTTGCAAACAATGTCTTACCATAATGTTAACATTTTGGAAATGAGCCATGAAAGTTCAAACACAGAGTATTGCTTGGCACGATTAATGAGGTGGATTACTTACAGGAATTAAGCAGTTCTAAAAGTAATTAGGTCACCCCAGGGGTTCTTTATATCTTGTGGATTCATTAATATTTAGCAAATGATCCTGCAGGAGACACGGAGTCTTACTCTAGATGAGAGTACAAACAGAAGACCCCCTTATGTTTCTGAAAGAGCTAAGTAGTCCAGGGTGTCAGAAGTTACCTTCTACTAAGGGATAGTTTCTCAAGCAAATCATTTCCCACTGGGTTTTTTTTTTTTTTTCCAGCAGATAGGGAAAGCCTCAGGCCACGAAGAGATGGGGTCAAATTATACAAGTAGTACAGAGATCTGTAAGTGTTCAACTAATTAGACCTTTTCTAGAGTCAGCCTATCTTGGAGAAATGGACTGGAGTGTTACCTATACAAGGGAGATTAAATCACCTCCGTTTTTTGTTTGTTTAAAACGTTTGCCAAAGGAGTGGGCAGGATATGTGTCTTATCAGAAATTGCTTTTAAGTTTAAAATGTTTCTCTAGTGAAAAACTAATTTTTGTTTGTGCTTATATATCACTCCACCTCCACTCCCTGAAACTACAGGGCTTCTAGTCCAATGCAAATTTTTTTTAGCACACTCACACACATCCATTTCTTTTAGATCGCTCCCATTCGTCCTCTCCACACTTTGACCTGCCTAATCCCAAACCTGTGCCTGCAGAACTTTGTTTTCTCTCTGCTCCAGGAGGCAACAGAGTTGGGGTATTGTTTTGGTCTTTAAATCCCTGTCTATTGCAGGCAAATGGGAATTGGTATCCTTGGTCTGCCAGTTATCTGAGCATGACTTGTCATGCAGTCAGCCTTTTCTCCTGCTTCTTCAGCTAAGATCCATTTCTCCGACATAACTCATCCTCTGAGATACCATCAACCCATCCTCCATTTGACCCCCCAACCCTGTCTTGGCTAGTTTTTCACAAAGTACAGCATGGTAGCATCGGTCTATGCCAAAGCTGAGTTTAAATTTCCATTTCTGGTTAATAAGTCTTTTAGTATCTATCCTTCCTGCTATCCCTTCTGAGGCCCCATAGATCCTTAGGTTTAAGGTGCTAGATTTCTTTACTCTTAAAGATTCTGTATGGTAAGTGTGGGTTCTAATACACCCACCCTAGGCATGGGAGCTCAGCTTAAATCACACTGCTTTTCCCCATTCCAGTCTAGTTTTATAAGAGGTGATGGCAGTATGAGGGAAGTTGCCAAAATTTCTACTGGAAATAGGCCTAGAAGGATACCTCTAATGCCTGGCTTTCTGAATAGTTATACAAAATTCACTGTTACCATCATTTGGGATCTAATCTTCAGCTTTGAAGTGTCAAAAATTTGACATCATCCTTGGAACTGACCTTGAGGAGACTGACCCATAAACAAAGCTCATGAAAGACTAATAGGTAAAACCAGAACGCCCGTGTATTACTTTACCATAGGAAAAAATATTATTTCCAATAAGGCAAGTTAAGGGAATGGCCTTTGGAATCAGACCAGTGGTGCCTCTAAGCACATTAACTTGGCTAGGCCTTAGTTTAGTGAAACGGGAATAAGTCTAGTACCACGTAAAGAGGTCATGCGTGGAACGATTACAAGAACGCATGCTAAGTGTTTGGTTGGCATAAATGGGGTCACCGTTATCCTGCTCATTATTCACACTGTTTTACAACAGAGGATTTTGAGGTTGAGTGTTTTGGTTAACTCCCCAGCGGCAGAATCAAGCTGGAACCAGGTTTGCTGACCCTGTTTCTGAAAGAGCTACGCAGTCCTGGGTCTCAGCCTTGAGCCTCAGACAGGGTCTTTTCCACGTGCAGAGCTGCCTGTCATTCATTATCCCGCTCCGCCTGACGCAAAGTGCAACGCTAACTTCCAAACCTGACTATTCCCCAGACTGGAAGTCGTGATTCTGAAATTTCCATCTCTTTTGAATCTGTGTGCTACTAAGTATAAAAGGTTCAAGTAAGACCAAATATTTTTCTCACGTCAGTATTCGTGAAAAAAAAAGTATGTAGCAATTGAAGTCTAAAGTCACTGATGTGGTTTCCGACCTCCCTACTTCCCTCTGCTTTATTTCCTCCTAACTCCCTGCCCGTCACAGACGTTTTTCTGTGAACTATGACTTTTTGTGCCTTTTAAGCCTTATTTGCGCCTTCTGATCGTTACATAGAAATAAAAGCTGTCATGTGGGCGATCTCCTTTCCTGGACCCATTTTTTCTTGGGAAAAATGTCATCGAATTATGTTTACGTGTGTCCTCGGGGTCTTCCAGCCCCTTCAGCGTTGACTTCTGCCGCAGATGATGCTGGAATTGACAAGACGCCAGGAGAAAAGGGCAGGAAGGAAACCGAGCTCACAGGCGCGAGATTGGGTTCCACGCTCGGCTCCAGCGCAGCCTGACCTTGAGCGAATCACTCCCCGCCTTTCAAGCCAGGTTTTTAACTTGTTCATGATGACTGCCGTCTGCTTTACCCATCGTGCAGCATTCCTGGGAGAAAGAAAGGAAACGCTCCAGTGTTTTCAGAAGTCTGAAGTCGTGGCAAATCGTTGCAGAGCGCAGCAGGCCTGGCGTGGTTCAGGACCGTAGCTTTCAGCTCTCACAAATCATTTCTGGTCCCTGAGAGAATCACGGTCTCCTGAACTCTAAATGGGGTGGTAGGTCACTCCTCTTGTGAGGCTCAAATGAAGGGGACAGAAAGACCTGGAAGCATACTGTAAACTGCAAAATACCACATGAGTGTCCAGGCGGCCTCAGAGGATTCTGCCCCTTCCTTGCTCTGAGTGCTCAGGCCCGTGGGGCACCTTCAGGCCTCTGCTTTCTAACCGGGCTGTTTGTATAGAAATGGTTAATATGCCTCTGTGTGTGTGTGTGTGTGTGTGTGTGTGTGTGTGTGTTTCTTAACACCAATATTTCAGACTGTTAAATACTATGCAGGTGTGTTATGACATGTTTTCTTCAACCATAATTACATTTGGTTTTAATTGCTTCATGAAATCTTAATCTTCTGTTTATTACTTACAGAAACAATTTCCGCGCAACTTTCTTTGACCTTCAGATGTAAAATGCCTAAAATATTGAAAAAATCAAAATTTGTTTTAATTTTGTTTGTCAAAATGGAAGTGAGGCTTGAACTGAATGGGCTGGGCTGAGGGTGAGGCTCCAGAATGCAGTGGCTGAGGCACTGCTCTCTGTCAACGCTCTCTCCCTAACACCACCTGGCGTGTCCCTCCTCCTCTGCCTGGGACAAATTCCTAGCCTTTGTCAGAGCTGGGGAGGATGGTGTTTTTTGTCCTCTGGGTCTCCTCTTCAGGGCAGAGGCCATACTTTCTAGTGTTTCCAAACCTAGATTCTTTTATAGTTAAAAAAAAAAAAATCAGACAAGATGTCAACATGAAAAATCAGGAAATTTTGTGTTCATACATATATGAGATGGGAAAGGTTATGATGTGAAACTGAGACTATGGCATTTCATCTCATTCTTGTTCCTCAGTTAAAGTTGTTGAACAAATGGGGGTCATGCCCCAGGAATATGTTTCTACAGCTGTGTTGTAAGGGGGCCAGCCCACATCAATAGGGGAGAGATGTCCCAAAATTCTGGGCTCATTTCTTGTCCCCTTTTGTCATTGTAACTGTTAGTGATAATGTAGTGAGTACATCACATACCTCTCTCTAGTGCCACATTTGAAACCTCCAGTTGCATCAGCAATTTTTATTCTTAGGTTAAATTTTGGGGAATTCTAACAAATGGATGGTCTGAGTAATTGACTTCATTTCTCAAAACGTATGCTTAAAAAATCAACACTCTCCACCTAAAGAGCAGTTAGGTCTTTGCATGGAACTTTGCAATCAAGTGACCTCTTTGGAGACATGTAGGATCTGCACAGACCACTTGGTGGTGCTCATGACAGGGCAAGTCTCTCCTCAGAAAAAAAAAAAAAAACAAAAAAACCAAAAAGACCCACCTCTTCACAGCTGTGACATTTTAGTTCTGCTTTGGTGAACAGAAAGTGGTTCAGTTCCAAATCTGATCCTGAATTCAAAACCGCAGTGTACTATAAAACATCGAACATTCCTGTGAAAACAGACTGAGGTGGAGTGCGTTTGTACATTTCCAGAACAGTGTTTGGTCAACAGCCTCTTCTCACAGAATTGTAAATGTAATGTGTGGACGAAAGGTACTGCAGCATGTCACGTCCCAGTAAACCGCAACTAGCATTCTGCCGGCCTGCTGTAGTTAGAGAAATGGTCAAGAAATTGAAGAATAAAGCTCAGAAGGAACAAGGAACATATTCCCTTCCTCATACAGTAGATTCAGTGATGGCAAGGACACAGAATATCCCTCTTGTGTGACGTCTGCTTAAAAAACCAAAATGAGCACAACCAGGACAGTTTTTCTAAGAAGAGTTTTGAGGTGTTTATGAGGAGATCCTGGACGCCAGGATTCCTATATTACGCACGCATCTGTACATTCCCATCGAGGCTGTTTCCCTTGACTTACCTGCTTTTATGTTGTGTAAAGAAAATGTGAGCCTTAATACACCCTGCCACCTATTTTTTTTTTTATCAAATATCTATGAAACCCGAATTCCTTCTTTACACAGAAGCAAAGTGATATTCTTTCAAAGCAAACCCAGATACTATCCGAATAAATGGCTTCCCAATGTTGTGTAATAAGAATCGAACTCCCTAGTAGGCCACTAGGACACGGTTTCTGCCTGTTTCTCCTACGTCATTTCTCAGATGTTTCTCTTCATTTTTTGGGCTCCAAACTCAACAGGTTTTTCTCCAGTGCCCCCAGTTTGCGCAGCTCCTTCTGGGTGCGGGACACAGATGCGCGCTGCCCCTCTCTCTTCCTGGAGCCCCGCTTCTCCCTTCGGGGGGCTCATCGGCATCCTTCAGGTTTCAGCTGCAATGTCTCCTTGGAGACCTTCCCTTTTGACATTATCTTAAGCAGTTTCCCTGTTATTTTCAGACTTTTATTATTATTATTACTATTATTTTAACATTTATCCACTCACCAAAGCTTGTAATTACGTTTGTTGGTGTTTACTTCATTTTTAAAGGTATTTGATCTCTGTCTACCTGAGTTCCAATTGGGTCTCTAACTATTAGGAATCATGGACCCTGGCAGAGCAGGTGACTTCTCTAGAGCTCAGTTTCCTCATCTATAAAGTGAGCGTAACATTTACCTCATAGGGTTGTCAGGAAAAATAAACACATTCATACGTGCAAAATGTGTAGGACACTACGTGGCATACAACAAGGCTTTGGTCTTGTGTCAAGCGTTATTCGTGCTGTCATAACCATCCTCTGTGGGTGCTGGAACATTCCTCCCCTGCTCAGGATGTCTTCCCTCTTTACCTGCCTCCACCCGGCCACCACCCAGAACTGTTACCTGTCACTTTGCCCGGCTTTGTTTATCTCCATAGCCTTTTAAAACTTTTTCTGTATTTGTCTTTTTATTGATGCTGTCCCTCGATCACGGTAATCTTAGCTCCATGAAAGCAAGGAGTTCATTCTGTTCACTGCTCTATGTCAAGGGTCCACGTGAGGCAGGTATCAGGCTATCAGTGAAGATCTGTTGCACGAGCGGATGACTGGGGAATCGTTTACCCTCATCGCCAGTCTCCCTCTCTGAAATGTAAACACGGATCGTGTCTGCCTTGCTGACATGTACGTACCTGGCAGGAATCAGCTCCTAGCGAAATAGGCTCTGTCAATATTTGTTAAAGGCACGAGTTTTAACATGTGAAAACATGATTTTGAGGCTTGGCTAAAATCACGGACGTGGGAAATCTTAGCGATAAACACATCCGTGATCACCACCGTTTCATTTAGTAGTGGCGCTGGTACTGTTTTGTGGTCAAAGCAGTTTCGTAAAGAGCTGTAACAATTTAAAAAAACCTATCACCTAAATATTCTTTTCTTACATACCCTTTCAGTCACATTTGAATACACAAAGAGGCATTTCCTGTCTCCTTTTTTTACACACTTGGGATTGAGGGGAAGACACTATGCACACAGTACTTAACATATGATCAATCGCGTTGGATTTACCAAGAACTTGGTGCTACGTACATACCTATGTCCTTATTTTTTTCCTTAGTTTTTAAAATCTCTCCACTGGATTCAATATGAAGGCCAGTTACTGGATGTCCACTGAACATCAAGCATTTTTGTCTTTATCTAAAGATGTCTTTACAAGGAAAATGTAATGTTCTTCATTCATATTTTAAGGGATACCACTAACACCAAAGACACTATTTTCCCCTCCATCTCATACATAAAGGCTGAAGATCCAGAAATAGCATGTTTGTGGCCCCCTAATCTCCAAGTCTTTTAGTGGGATTTCAGACAGCTGTCCAAAGAGAGTTAAATATGTACAGCATTACACTTAAGGGGCTAAAGAATTGCCAGAGAAAGTTGGTGCTTTACGGCTCAGAAAAGGATACAGTCCACCAAGTCTATGGACCGCAGGTGCCAACGTCACACAGAAATGCCCGCATCTGCTGTTTGTGTTCGCTGTCTGGCTCCACAAGTTCCAGAACTTCTTTTACAAATGAGATCTTATTACTTTCCTAATCTGCGGTGAAATTCCTAAAAGAGTTAATGCTTTTAGTAACTTTGGCGTGCATAGCATTTTGATTACCCAGGCTAGTTTGAGATCTTATTCATGAATTCCTTATCTACTTTCCTGAATCTTCTGTCCCAGCAAGGGTTTTCCTCTTCAATTCTCACTAGGTCCAACACAACTGATGATGTCACAGAAACATCTTTCCAGTGACCTCTTATTCCCCAGCTCTCTCTCACCTTGTTTCCAAGTCCTCTGTTGTCCTACATAGGAGTTTACTCCTACCTTCCTAATTGGAAGTGTTTTATTGTGAGTCTCATCCTTTCTTTTTTCCTAAAAGATTTGATCTAATAAACATAACTCATGTACCCTTACTGGGAAGAAACATCATGAGAAAATGATTCCATCGTTTATTTTCCCACTAACCCTGTGTCAGTTAAGAGAGATTACATTGAAGCCCTTGTGAAAGTGATGCATGAGGAAGAGAGACAAAGGTTTTTGGAGTTTATTTTTCTTTTCCCAAAAATACTTGCAATTCGTTTAGGAATCTCAATATTTAAAAATCATCATTTTCTGATTTTAACATTATATGAAAAATGCTTTATGCTTGCTGTGGGCAGGATATAGAATTTTTAAAAGCCTATACAGTGATAGGACAGGAGCAAAAAATCTTTTACAAAGCATCAAAATATTTTATAATATTTTCTCTAATGTGTATATCTAATTAAAATAATAGTTAACAATTTTTAGGCGTAGGTTGAGATGGCAAATGCATTAATTTTCTTTTTTAGTTGAGTTTACTTTTTTAACATCAGGAATGATAGGTGTTTCTGAGTTTATAAGTTGGTTATGATTATAAATGCTTGGAACAAAAATGAAGAATATGGGTTCTTTTTTTATATAAGTATTACTACTCAGCATAGAATGCTTTGAACAGTTTGGGCATACTGGGTCTTAGGGAAAGCTTTGCGTTTCTCCTGGCTTTCTTTGCAGCTGCTTAATTCCTAATAGTGGGAGGGTACTTTCTTTGGTTGTTCCCAGGCACAGCAGGGTGAGTACCTAAAGGCCAGAGCTCTACCACTGTTAGTAACTTGTAAAGACTCCCCAGGGGGACAGTTAACGAGATTGATGGAAAAAGGTAGTAGCCTCGCATCTGGTTTGAGTTAATTTTTGCTTGATATAACTTTTTATCTCTTTCTGCCAATAGTCCTATATTGCTCTGATTTATTTTAGAAACAGGAGCTAAAAATAAAGAATCCATTTCTTCTTGTCTCAGGAGGAATGTGGCTTGTGTTTCTCAGAAAGGACGGGGTGGGTTGGTTTCTCTTTAAGCAAAAGTGAAAAAAGAACAGAGATGTGGCTTCTACCTTACGAGAACAACAAAAACAACCGTAAATAGAATCGTCAGTGGATTAGGATATTGTAAAATCATATTAATGAAATTTGAAGTAAGAAAAACAACCCTAAAACTTAGGACGGGGAGACCACATGAGAACTGACTCCTCGGGACCAGGAGCCATGGGGCTTTTCATTTCTTCGTTTCTGTCCCCATGCGGCTTTTCTCTTGATTCCAACTTCGAGGACCGCCGTGATGAGACTGGAATAAGTACCCCAACTGCATGGCCAGAGAACGCGTTACGTATATTTGCTCTGGTCCTGCCAACAAAAAGGAACAACGACAAAGACGACCTCGAATCTTTTACTTAGGGACTCTTTCTTGTAGCTTTAAACATTGTCAAAATAATACACATTTTTATGGTGCCATTTTTCTTGGGTTTTCAACCCAAAGGGTAGACAGCAGCTGTTGGAAATGTTGTGGAATCTGCCATGGAACTGGCGGCACTTTTCCCGCCTGTAGCTCCGAACGTCCACACCTAGGCTGGAAAGCCGATGTCTCTCAGCAAACGGCTGAGGGCTTGGGGTCAGGCCGAGCTACCCCCTCTGCTCTGCTACTTCTTCCTGCACTCTTTCTATTCCTTAGGAGCTGCTTCCCTTTTTGATCGCCAGCTTCCTCTTTGCTTCTGGCTTCTCATTCTAATTTATCCCTCCCCCTGTCCATGATGCTGTGACTGCATCCTGACTCATATTTTACGGACAGTTGAAAAACCTTTTTTGTTTCATCTGAATCCACACGTGTTAGCTCGGAAGCCTGCTGCTTTCAAAAAAAAAAAAAAAAACACAAAAAACAAAACAAACAAAAAAATACCCCAAACCTTTAAGGTACTGATAAGGTGGTTGTCGAGATCCTTAAGTGCCCACTCACTCGCATTAGAGTCTACCTTAGAATAGCGTACCACGTTCGCTGACGCTTTTTTGGAACATGGGAGGAGATAAAACTACACATTTGGCTGTGAAAAGGAGGGCTGCATGATAACCGTTCATGCTTATTGACATTTCAATTGTCATAAAAGCTGAAAACAAACCTCTTTTCTGCTCTTTAAAGAAAAAAAACTCAACATTTCCGTAAAAACACAAAAACATGCAAATATGTACTATCTTCTGTAGTATTTTGCCTCCCCGATGTATGGCGAAAGAATGTTCCTTAAGTATGGACACTCGCAGTCTGGAATTACCCGTGCCCTTCCTCGAGAATGTTCACAAGACACTAGTGCACCTGAGAAGCAGGGAGGAATGGAGTTTGCCCTTTTGCATGTGTCGTTCACCCTGGGGTACAGTTCTATAGGGAAACAATGGCTTTCTAATTTAAAAATTGCCGGTGCTCATGACGACCGGTACTTTTTTTCATTCCCCTTCAGGCTTATCCGAACACTTACTCAATCCCCCTGGGCTTCCTCAAGCTCGCAGTTGCACACGGGCAACTCCACTCAAAAGGCCTACGGGCACTTGGCCACCGGGGTGTGCAGCTGGTACTGCCACTCCCTCCGCACTAGACAATGAATGGTTGTGGCCTCTTCTGTCAGTGTCCAATCCCAACAGCACCTGGGTTGCCCAAGGCGCTTCTTTGGCATTCCCCACCCCGCACAGTGCTTAATTATGCACACAGATTCTAGAACCAATGTATCACTATGGGTGAACATGTTAAAATGCAGATGCCTGGGAGGCCCATTTTTAATGGCCTTGATTTGGAGTCACTTTCCAGAAGATTACCTCGTTACCAGGCACCCCTGGTGGTTGAAGTCACAGACCACATTTTATGAAACCCTGACCAAGGAAGAAAAAAAAAATGTAAAGTTAAAAAAAAAAAAACACCACCAGATTTTCCAGGGTCTAAAAAGTAAACCAATAAAGATAGATATATTTATAAGAAGATGGACTATGGAGAACTCATATATGCAAAGGCTTATAAAAATCAAGTCATTTACATGACGTTAGAATAATTCCAAACAATTGCATGTAAATAATGCGTGTAATTGGAATTATGCATAACATGATCAAGATCAGGAGCAGTTCCCAGGCTGGCTCTGATTTTTGCAACTTCCTCATAGAGTTAAGCTTTCTAAACGCTGGGGTGACGTAAATGTGAACCAGGCCAAGATTCCCAGGAGCCAGGGTCATGCCAGCAGTAAGGACATGGGTAGGTCACACTTACCTGTGCTGTATTCTTTTAAGAGGAAGGAAGCAGGAAGAAAACTCTTTAGATAGGTGAAGGCAGGAGTAAGAAGAACTACCTACAGAAATGAAACAATCAAGTCGAAAAATAGATGATGACCGAGGAAGCTGAGCCTGGAGAGGGTGCTCAGTTATTGTTTACTAAATATTTAAATGGTTGAACACATCAGTATGTCATTCCACTGGGGTATGACTTTCCTTTTTATGTTTTTTCTCATTCACATCTACTGAGGATGTCCAATGTTACCCCAGACTCTTTTGTTGTGTTTTTGTCTCTAACCCAAACTCCCTTGAAACATCTTCACTAGGTAAAATCTCCAGTTTTCTTTTTTCTTTTCTTTTCTTTTTCTTTTCTTTTCTTTTCTTTAAGATTTTATTTATTTACTTATTTAGAGTATGAGTAGGGGGAAGGGGCAGAGAGAGAGAGAGAGAGAGAGAGAAAGAGTCTCAAGCAGACTCCGAGTTGAGCCCAGAGCCCAATGCGAGGCTCAGTCCCAGGACCCTGAGATCATGACCTGAGCTAAAATTAGGAGTCTGATGCTTAACCGACAGAGCCACCCATGCACCCCTCAAGTTTAATTTTCTAAATTGGTCTTCTTCCTACATTCCTTGTTTTATCCCCATTCTTGTCATTTTGTTCAGAGAAGGGGGATAAAAATAGGAGTTCCTTTTCTAAAATATAAGGCTCCCAGCATGGGTACTTCTATTCTCCATTAAAACTTGCCCCATTCTGGCATTGGGAGGAGCTTCCTACCCCCTAGCTTGGTTTCCTAACTAAACACCCAAGCAAATGTAGCTAGTCCCAAGTCTTGCTCATGTATGTATATTTTTATACATTAAAAAGAGCTAGAGTTAAAATATAAATGCATATTTTGATAGGCCTGAGTGAAGGAAGTCAGCACATACATACCAGGCAGAGGAAACTCAACAACTGGTTGGAAAATACAAACCAGTCCTGCTTCTCAGATTTGTAAAACTTTCAAAATATATGAAGACAAATGGCGTGAAGGAGAAAAACCAAGAAAAAGAAACAGAATAGACTTCAGTAGAAACAGAGATAATCAGTGAATAGAGGCTAATGTAACAACAACAACAACAAAATCAAGAATCTATGAAAAATGAGAGAATAAGAACAAAGTTTTAGAAATCAAACACATCTCAACCAAATTAAAATTTTCCATACAAGAGTTTGAAGATAACACAGAAAGTTGCCTAGAAAATAAAGCAATGACAAAAATAAAGGAGACTTGAAAGAAAAGATGAAACAGAGAAAAATCACTCTAAGATTTATAATACAGCAGGTCCAGAAATGAGGAACAAAGAAAAGTGTGGGGTGGAAATTTGCAAAAAAATGAAAATTTCTCACAGCTCAAGAGAGAGCCCAGTCTTCAGAGTAAAGGGCTACTGATGACCAGAGTGAATGAAAGAAGACACACCTGGATTCACATCTGTGTCATTTCCTATACTAAGGATGAAGAGAAGATCTTAAAAGCTTCTGGAGAGTCAGGAGGAAAATGCTGACATAGATCAGGAAGCATCAGAACAGCATAGGAATCATGGACACCAGAGAACAACAGATCAATGACGTAGAAGGCCCAAGGAAAAATGGTATGAACCTAGAATTTTATGCTCAAGCAAACTATTTATCATGTGGGAAAGCCAATGAAAATGTCTCAAAAACACAGAAACTTAGAAATTATGGTTGTCATGTACCCTTATTTAGAAGAAGTTACTCAAAGAAAGAAGCTAAGAAGGAAGTAAGGGAAGAACGGAGGATGGAGGGATTTCAAAGGATGTGGTAAACAGCGGCACAATTCAGGAGTTGGCTTTGAGTTAATCCTAGGATGGCCATTGTATTAGTGAACCTGGAAGACGACAGTTTTGAAGGGTGGGTCACCTTGTTTTAAAGGAGAAAATTCAAATGGATGTCATTAAGATGGTGGATGATGTAATGACATGGTGACAAAAGTCCTATGTTAAGTTTTCCACAGCAAGAAAAGACAAAGGCCAATTCCATGATGAACCAAGCTGTGGCTCAAATGGGCGTGATATTGAATAAATAATGAGTAAGGGAATATTTTATTTTGAGAGTCATAGAGATAATGACATTGGACCTATGGAGAAGGAAATGTACTTCTCTAACACAACACTTGGCTCTGCTCTGAAAGAAATATACATAAACATGCACCAGTCAGGTTTCATTGCAAGAAAAACCACTGAAAAAGTCTTATGCAGAATGGGGTTTGAGACATGTTTAAGACATTGCATAATCATTGAAAGGGTTGGCAGGGTGAAAAGTCACCACTAGTAGAATCCTTGGTACCACCTCTTGGTACCAATTGGATCTAGAGGTCTGGAAGCTGCAACTGTCCCGGAGGGAAGGAAGCTGCAGAATCATCACAGAAGTTACTAGGCATGCTGCTGGTCGCAGGAAACATGGAATTTCACTTAGCTGCTGTAAACACTGAGGTTACTGCAGTCTGGGTATGCTAGCCACCACCTCTGCCAGAGAAAGAATGGCTTCCACCTTCCAACGTTTGTCCAAGTACGTCTCACTGGACCCCTCTAAATTTAGTGTAGAAACTCCTGGTGAGGAAGTGTCATAGAGAGAGGGATTGAGGTGTCTCACCCCTACAATAACAGGAAGAGTTTAATACAGACTGGGGGCATGTGTGGATTGCCAATAAGCAAAATCCTCCACTAAGGATAATAGAAGTTAATTTATTTTCAATTTTTAGAATCAACCTATAGTCAAAATATGAAAGATGTAAAAAATAGCTATCGTACACAACGTAAGTATTATCAATGTTTAAGGTAAACAGAATAACACAGTATTTAAGTATGCTATTAACAGATTCAAATGTAAGATAAATATAAAATATAACAGATGTAGCAGATGTAACAAATACAACAGATGAAAATATAGGTATGAATGTAACTAATAGAAACAATAAAATAAATTAAAACTCTTTTTTAGAGTAGGAATAGATAATGCCTTAAATGCTTAAAAAAATGTGCTATGAGCATATTATTTTGAGTGGGAGAGGGAACCATGACAAGAAATAACAGAAACACAAGTAGGAAGTGGTATGTGGGATTGGGTGGGTAGGGGTGGGGCTTGAGACTATGGCTTTTCATTTTTAAATCCTTCCATAGTGCCTGATTTTTTAAAAAAAATATGCATATATTGCATAAAAAATTAAAAATTTATAAAAGTTCTTTTAAAAATTATTTGAGAGAGAAAAACAGTGTTAATGTATGCAAGCAGGAGTGGGGGGGGAGAGAGAGAGAGAGAGAGAGAGAGAGAGAGAAGCAGACTCCCTGCTAAGCAGGAAGGTGAAGCAGGCTGGGGGCTGGATCCTAGGACCCTGGGATCAGGACCTGAGCCAAGGGCTGACGCTTAACCGACTGAGCTATCCAGGTGCCCCTAAAAAGTTGTTCTTCTTATTATCATCCTCAAATAAAGATGCTGCTTGAAATTTAAAAAAAATATATTTAAGAAATTTTGCCCCTTTAATGATACTCATATACTTTGCTGGATTATTAAAACTCCTTGGGATCTCTTTGGATCAAAGTGATCAGGATTTTGTTTTCATTAGTATTGAAAATGATTCCAATTAGCTAACTCTATCTCCTTTTTGCACCACCATGTTTGGCACTTACCTGAAGCAGGTGTGTTACTGACAGTGATTTGCACGTGCTGGGCTCTGCCTCCCACGCTGTTTGTTTTCAGTAAGGCACACGTGCCATGTCTGGGTAGGACCAGGATCCAAATTAGCCAATTAGATCAGATATTATCTGAAGGTATCTGGGGAAGAGAGTGTAATCAGGAATCATTAGTTGAGATGAGTGGCCTTGAACTGTTTTAAAGTGGCATGTACTAATTTATAAAAATAGTGATGAATAATAATGAGGAGAGAAATAACAAGTACTGAGTGTGCTGTAGTGATACACTTAATACTGTTTCCTTTTAACTAAGACAGATTGGATTGATTCCTGCCTTCTCCAAGCTTGTGAATCTATTGGCCTCTACAAAACTAAGTTAAATAGGAAAGAGCCATCTTTTTCAAAGCGTGACCCAAAAGAGAGTTGCGAGGTCAAGTAAGTTAAGGAAATGCTGGCTGAACCTACCTAAACACCCTACCTTCCTTACTGCAGAATTTCTCAGTCAATTCTAAGATGCGTCGTGAGTATCTGAGACAAAACATGTGGCATTCCCGATCCTAGTTCACTAAGTACAGTTATGTTACAGGACTAACATCCTATGAAACATAGATTTGAAATTTGGGAGTTTAAATTAGGCTGTTATGAGAAAAAGAAAGAATGGTAAAGAAGGATCTGGTAACATTTAGGCAGAGGTATTGCTATTTGGGGAAATAACTGAACAATTCTCAGATTGTTGGGGAATAGTCCAGTGTATCTGTTTAATCTTTCTATCCATCCATCCACCTATCATCTATCATTGTTTTAAACTGAGGTAAAATTGGCATATAACATATGGGTTTCAAGTATACAGCATAATAATATGATGTTTTTATACACTACCACAAGAAGTCTGGTTACCATCTGTCACCATGCGATTGACCCCTTCCACCATTTTACCTACCTAAAACCCACTTCCCCTCTGGTACCAACAATTCTCTGAATCTATGAGGTTTTTTTTTTTTTTTTATTTGTTTTTTAGATTCTACATGTAACTGAAATCATATGATATTGGTCTTTCTCTGATTTATTTGACTTAGTATAATATCCTCAAGGTCCATCCATGGTGTCACAAATGGCAAGACTTTCTTCTTTCTAGTGGCTGAGCGGTATTTCTGTGTGTGTGTGTGTGTGTGTGTGTGTGTGTGTGTGTGTGTGTGTGTTTTACATCTTCTTTATCCATCTGTGGATAAACAGGTAGGTTGTTTCCGTATCCTGGCTATTATAAACAATGCAGTGAACATTGGGGTGAATGTATCTTTTTGAATTAGTGTTTTCGTTTTCTTTGTATAAATACCCAGAAGTGGAATAGCTGGATTATATGGTATTTTTAGCTTTAATTTTTTGAGGGACTCCCATACTGTTGTCTATAGTGGCTACACCAATTTACATTCCCACGAACAGTGTATGAGGGTTTTCTCTACATCTTCACTTTTAGGTATTTTATTTTTTTTGATGCAGTTGTAAATGAGATTGTTTTCTTAATTTTTCTTGCTGATAATTTGTTTTTAGTGTATAGAAATGCAACAGATAATTATATTGATTTTGTAGCCTGTCACTATACTAAATTCATTTATTAGTTCTGACAGGTTTTTTTGGTGGAGTCATTAGGGTTTTCTATATGTAATGTCAGGTCATGTGCAAATAGTGACAGTTTTACTTCTAACTTTCCAATTGGAACACCTTTTATTTGTTTTTCTGACCAAATTACTGTGGCTAGGATTTTCAATACTATGTTGAATAAAAGTGGGGAGAGTGCCATCCCTGTCTTTTTTCTGGTCTTGGAGGAAACACTTTCAGTTTTTTACCATTGAGTATGATGCTGACTGTGGGTTTGTAATATATGACCTTTGTTACATTGAGGTACATTTCCTCTATATCCACTTTGTTGAGAGTTTTCATTGTAAATAAATATTGAATTTTATCAAATGCTCTATTTGCGTCTATTGAGATGATCTTTATTTTTCGTTTTGTTCATGTGGGATATCATGTTGTTTGATTAGTGTTGTTGAACCATTCTTGTACCCCTGGAAGAAAATCTCAGGGTGTCTGGGTGGCTTAGTTGGTTAAGCCTCCAACTCTTGGTTTTAGCTCAGGTCATGATCTCATGGGTCATGGGATTGAGCCCTGCATTGGGCTCCAAGCTCAGCAGGGAGTCTGCTTGAGATTCTCTCCCTCTGCCCCCCCTCCACTCTCTCTCTCTCAGAAAAATAAATCTCTAAAAAAAGAGAAAATCTTACTTGATTATGTGTATGCCTCATTTATTAATGATTTTGGTTTACTAATATTTTCCTGATTATTTTTGCATCTATGTTCATCCAGGATATTTGCCTGTAATTTTCTTTTCTTTTTCTTTCTTTCTTTCTTTCTTTCTTTCTTTCTTTCTTTCTTTCTTTCTTTCTTTCTTTCTTTCTTTCGATGTCCTTGCTTGGTTTTGGTATCAGAATAATGCTGGCCTTGTAAAATGAGTTTGGGAGCATTCCTTCCTCTTCAATTTTTTGGAAGAGTCTGAGAAGGATAGGTATTAAATCTTACTTGAATATTTGGTGGGATTCACCAGTGAAGCTGTTTGGTTCTGCACTTTTGTTTGGGGAAGTTTTTGGATTATTGATTCAGTCTCCTTACTAGTAATTAGTCTATTCAGTTTTTCTCTCTCTTCATGATTTAGTCTTGGACAATTGTATGTTTCTAAAAATTTATCCGTTTCTTCTTGGGGGTTGTCCAATTTGTTCAGGTATAACTGTTCATCTTAGTCTCTTTATAATCCTTTGTATTTCTGTGGTATTATTTGTAATGTCTCCTCTTTCATTTCTGATTTTATTTGTTTCAGCCCTCTTTTTTTTCTTGGTAAGTTTAGTTAGGGGTTTGTTAATTTTTCATCTTCTCAAAGAAACAGCTCTCAGTTTCACTGATCTTTTCTATTTTATTTAAGTCTCTACTTCATTTATTTCTACTCTGATCTTAATTATTTCCTTCCTTCTCTAACTTTGGACTTCATTTGTTCCTCTTTTTCTAGTTGCTTTAGATGTAAATTTGGATTGTTTATTTGAGATTTTTCTTGCTTCTTGAGGTAGTCCTCTACTACGATGAACTTCCTTCTTAGAACTGCTTTTGCTTCATCCCATAAATTTTGGAATGTTGCTTTTCCATTTTCATTTTCCTCAAGGTATTATTTTGATTTCCCCTTCTATTTCTCCATTGACTCATGGGTTGTTCAATAACATGTTTCCTCCCCATGTATTTGTGATTTTTTTTTTTCCAGTTTTCTTCTTGCAACTGATTTCTAGTTTCACACCATTGTGGTCATAAAAGAGGCTTGTATAATCTCAGTCTTCTTAAATTTATTGAGACTTGTTTCGTAACCTGACCTGTGATATGTCCTGGAGAGTGTTCCATGTGCACTTGAGAAGAACTCAGGTTGATAGCCTGCCAAGAACTATCTCTTGGATTGTTTCAGTCCTGGGGTCCCTACAACTCAAGTCTCCCTTGTCACCAGAGCCAGGCCTTCAAGGGGTGTCCCATGTGTGGATTGTGTGTCCCTGCTGACTTCAGCAGGGCCGCAGAGGAGCTCGGGGCTGACGCGAGCCTGCTGGCTGCAGCTGACCTACAGGACAGAGCATAGGCAGGGCAAGCCCGTAGGCTGCAGTGGGGCCCTGTGAGCCCCTGGGGGCAGGACAAGCCACCAGTGTTAGCGAGGTAAGAGGAGTGCAAAAATGATCCGTGCGGGTGCTGGCAGGCTGAAGTGAGCGTGCAAAAATGGCACCCGCCAGTGCCTCCTTCCCTGGAGAAAGTCCGACCAGACCCCGACATCTCAGGCAGATAATGAAGGATCAGCTAATGAACCTCCCTGGCCTGAGGTCTGAGTGCTTTTCACACCACTGCTTTTGTGCTGGGGCCCAAGGTGATTGAGTCTGCACACGAATCCTCTGAGATTGGACTTTTCTTTCCTTTCAGCCTTTTGGCTCTCTTGGACATAAGTCTTGTTGGTTTTCAGAGCCAGATATTTTGGGGGGTTTTCTCTCCAGGGCAGATCTCAAGGGTTTGGGTCCCAAAAGGGGGTATGAAGCCCTCACTCCTCAGGGAGAAGCTGTGTTTCTGAGATCCCTCCTGATCATGGGTTGCAAGTCTCTGCCTCTCCTACCAGTCTCATTGTGGCCCCTTTTGAGTGGAGGAGCTCTTTAGCTGGTTTTCAGGTCTTTTTAGAGAGAATTGATCCAAATGTAGCTGTAGATTTGGTGTGTCTGTGGGAAAAAGTGAGTTTTCTGTTTTCTTGAATCACATTTCAGGAACAAGATTGTAAGAATTGCAACACCCGAGCTGAAACTGAAGCAAATATATTTGTGACATTAACAAGAGATAAAAAGAACTGTTACCCTTTAGATTAGAAAAATCTGATGTTATCAGGTCTAGAAAGGACCTCCTTTGAGTTAATTGGAAGCTTTGTTGCAAGAATTCAGGGACAATCCCTCAGAAAGAAATAATATGAACACAAGATGAAAATATGAAAATGAGAAACCTCTTCACAACATAGTAGCTTTGTTTTCTTCCCAGCAGCTTTTTTATCTGACAGATTCTTCACTATCTAAAGCATAAATTTAAAGAAAAGACATAGGCTCTTAGGTTAACATCGACTGTACTATTTCAGTAGATGAAAGGGCAGTGGTGGCTCAGCACAGAGTGTGGGCAACAGTAGATGGAAACATCTTTGTAACATATTCTCTTCTCAGAGACACACACAAAATTATTAGTAGAGACTTCTCCTCGTATATCCCAGGGTATGCTTGAGTTTCTATTAATATGTATAACTTTTCGCCACTGGATTTTCTCTAAGGCAATTGCAAATAAGCCTATTATGGAAGATAAAATGGATCTGCTATGCCTAAATCTCATATTAGCTCATCATTTCAAGTTTTCTCCTTAAAAAATACATTTTCTGAAGTGTTAAAATTATTGTTATAAAGCTTCCCCACTTTCTTTCTTTAATGATTTACTTAACTTTTTAAAATTTTTTCACTTCAAAAGAAATTCATGATTTTTGGGGTTGTCATAGAAAAGACAGAAAAAAGGATCATAACAAAAAAAATTTTAAATATTAGCCACCAGTTACTATCTAGATGGAAAAAGGCAATATTTTTAATCTTTTGCTGATTTAATTCTCAGATTTTATTTATTTCTAAGTAAGCTTACACATATATATGACAGGTTACTCTGGTATTTTTGGTTTTACTCTCTGCCGTAGGAATCCGGAAAAAATGTAAGGAAATACCACTTTTGCATCTCAGAGTAGCCAAAAGTTGTACTCCAGAGTTCTTATTTATGACTTTTGTGTTGACTGACCAGGAGCAAAAGTTGCCAGCTCCCTAGAAAATAATCTTCATGTATGCTTTTGTTCTTAGAAAAACCTGGGCTCCAAAAAGCAAAAGCAGGCCACTCTTCAGAGAAAAAAAACGTTCCTTATAGTCTTGGTTGATGCTTGGAATTTTTTTTTTTTCCTGTGGGGGCTGATGGGTCATAGGGAAGATGACGAACTATAGTGAGACTGCTCAGATAGTCTGGAGATTGCCAAGAGCTGTGATCTTGGGAGGTCAGTGAAGAATTCCCAGGTGACAGATTGGCAAGGACAATGGGGAGCTCTGAGCTCTCTGGTTAAGTGACCAGGTGAACCTCCCCAAATGTTCAAAGCTTAATTAAATATTTGAGATTCTTTCAAAAACACTTATAAGAGGAAGCCTCTCTCCTGAACCACATATAACTTAGAATTTCTTGAGAGCCAGGTAGATGAGGTTTGGAGCAGACTTCTCTGATTTAGAGAGACGGAGGTCACCCACACAATCTCAGTGTTCCTCTCAGTTTGACTAAACGTTAGATAGTTTTAGTCTAGACTCTTAGTCTCTGACTTACCTTTTCTTAGAATATTTATGTTAGAAAACTTTCCTTTGTAAATTTTTTCTCTGCCCCCTTTTTAAAAAAGATTTTATTTGATTATTTATTTGAGAGAGAGAGAGAGTATGGAGAGAGTGTGAGCAGGGGAGAGGGGCAGAGGCAGAGGGAGCAGCAGACTTCTGGCTGAGCAGGGAGTCCTAATCTGGGGCTCAAGTCCAGGACCCTGAGATCATGACCTGAGCCAAAGGCAGATGCTTAACAGCTTAACTGACTGAGCCACCCAGGTGCCCCTCTCTGGCCCTTTGAAATGTAAATTTTCTACAATCCAGGAATGTCTTTCTCCAACCTGAGACCCAGTTCTTTGAAATGTGGTCATCAAACAACATAGGGGGCTCCTATCTCTAAGTTTCTATGTGATGGTAGGAATCTAACTTCAATAAGCACCAATAAGCAACTACAGAAGACCCGATATCAGTGTCGAACCTCCCTCCTCAAGCTCACCCCAGAATTTAAGAAATTTTCTGGCTTTTGTTACACTGAAGTTGAGTTTAATCTTTCTTCCCTCTTACAAGTCATGACCCTATTGCAATAGCCTTGAATAAAGTCTTTCTTGCTATTTTTCGTAAGCATCAGGTGCAATTTTTGTCCTTAACAAAGGAATGGGATGTTACTTCCAGCAGAGTATATGCAATGCAGTCTCTTTTCCTTTCCTTTTCTTTCCTTCCTCTGGATAATTTTCTGAGACCTTAATTCTGGGCTTGTTTTCTGATGGAGACATGAAAGAGTCCATTCCTTACATCTGCAACAATAAGGCCTCTGTTCCAGGCTTCCCTTGCCTGAGGTAAATTAACTATTTTCAGTGTTTCCATTATGAGAAAAATAATTATACTTCCATAATGGGTATTTTTTATTAAATGGGATCCAAATAAGAAGGCATTATAACCGTGCCTATTATATGGAAATATCAGCCAGTAGTAAGAAGGCATTATAACCGTGCCTATTATATGGAAATATCAGCCAGTAGTAAGAAGGCATTATAACCGTGCCTATTATATGGAAATATCAACCAGTAGTAAGAAGGCATTATAACCGTGCCTATTACATGGAAATATCAACCAGTAGTAAGAAGGCATTATAACCGTGCCTATTATATGGAAATATCAACCAGTAGTAAGAAGGCATTATAACCGTGCCTATTATATGGAAATATCAACCAGTAGTAGTAGCTCTGATGATGGTTATTTTAATCTTCATGCAAGAATGAGAAGTGAGAAGACTTGGCATCAGAAATGGACATGTTTATTGAGGTCACCTTGGCAAGTTCCAGCCTTTCTGAGAGCTTCCTTCTCTCACATATGTCTGTCATGGTTGTGGTTGTTCTTTGGGAATAATACTCAAGTATCATCAAATATGTGAGAAGCAGTTTTGCAAGGGGATGACACTATTATCATTACAATGCTCTACCATTTCACTACTTTTTCGACCCTCAATTTAAAAATGGGAAGGACAATAAAATAGAAAAATTTCCAGAAAAGACTACTTGAAAAAAAAAAAGGAGGTAAATTGATAAATGCTCTATAATGGATATAATCAGATATAGAGAAGATAGGAAATGAGGTTTTTTTTTGCTAATATAAAAAGTGAATGAAATAAATACTTTTGAAAAGAAAAAATTAAATTGTCTAGAATGTTTCAAGAAGAAACTTTAAAAACCTGAATAGACCTATATCTATGGTATAAAAATAAAAGAAATATATTTAAGGGAATTTCTGTTAAATATTTAAGGAATAAATAATCCACAAGCTATTTAAGCTGTTCAAGGGCAGAAAAAAATGGTAACTGTCTTGAATTTACCAGTCACATATCAATTAATTTTACCAAAGTTTAATATCAAATTAACAAAAAGAATCTCTATTTCCCCTCAGCAAAGAAAATCAGTGATAAATTCTTCTTATAAGTATTTTGAAAAAAAAAATCCTTAATAAAATGTTAGCAAACTGAAGTCCTCAATAAGTTAATTCAATCAGATCTTAATTTCAACGACAGGATCCACTCTGACTTTAGCAGAAATGGTTTCTAAATGTAGCTTATAGAATTTCATGGGAACAGAGGCTCTGTAGCTGCAGCTGATACCTTGGCCCAGCCACAGGGTAAGATTTTCTGGTCTTGCTGCCGGACATGGGTTCCATGGCTGTGCCACTGATAGGGATGATGCAGGAGCCCGGCCACTGCTGCTTTTCCCGCCGGCCTTCCAGCAACCCTCATTGCCAGACGTGAACTTATACAATATCTGCTTTCCGTGGCATTTGCTAATTCATGTGTATATCAGATTGGCTGGTCTTAGTTATATATTGGGACTTCTTATAAGGGAGACTGAAGAAGAGTTTCTGTTGTCTAACTTTGAGATTCAAAAATTGAATCATGTGGGGGCGCCTGGGTGGCACAGCGGCTAAGCGTCTGCCTTCGGCTCAAGGCGTGATCCCGGCGTTATGGGATCGAGCCCCACATCAGGCTCCTCCGCTATGAGCCTGCTTCTTCCTCTCCCATTCCCCCTGCTTGTGTTCCTTCTCTCGCTGGCTGTCTCTATCTCTGTCAAATAAATAAAATCTTTAAAAAAAAAATTGAATCATGTGTAAATGTCCCCAAACCTAAGAAAGTTATGCAAAAGCTGGTTCCTTTCTGAGCCAGGTATTGCAAAGTCCATTAACTCAAGGATAATTCAACATTAGGAGAGTATGCCAAAAATCAGTCACATTAAAAATTCGCAATGAGAAAGGTAATCATCTCAGTAGATAATAAAAAGATTGAATTAAGTTCAACATCAAATCTGGATGAAAACTCTCAGTAAATTAGGACCAGGAAGAGAGCTTTTGGATATGGTAAGGAATATTTAGTTTAAAATGAGAAACAGCACACTTTCTAGTGAAACACACAAGGTATTGTTTTTATCATCACTGTCATTTAATGTCATTTGAGAAATTCTAATCAGTGCGATAAGAACTATGACTCAAATGGATCCAGAAGAAAAAGTATCAATATTTGCACCCATGTTTTTCTTCTTTGAAAGGCCAAGAAAATCAGCTGAAACTAACAAACAGGTAAAGAGACAAGTTTGCTGCTTAAGACAATAAATAGCAATAGAAATCTCTTCAGTTTACAAGCAATATATGAGAAATATGGTGGGTTAAAAAAATTAACAAATATTAAATGACTATGAATAATCCTAAGAAGTTGATGCTACAAATCTTCACTGAGGAGAATCAAAGATTTAAATAAGTGGAGAGATATCACATTTATTTGTATTAGGAGTCTAATGCTATTCCATTATCAATTCTGATCAAGTTATTTCAGTTAATGTAAGACAGTATAATTTTTGGAAACTGAAAAATTATAAACTTCACATGAATGAATTAAGTTTCTGTGCTACAACTATATTTGGAATTGACACATTACTATTAGGAATATATTTATGGTTTACTTTTATTTTTTAAATTCACGATTTTTCTGAAATTCTTAAGAGCTACCAGAATTTCTGCTGGAGGTATGGCATCGCTATTTGTGCATTAAAAAAACAAAACAACTTGGTTAAAGAAAATGTAAAAAGATCCTACTCTTTGAGATATGATCACTATTCTGATAAAAGAATTTAGAATATGTATCTCTTTGTCTACTCCAACAATCATAGGTATTACATAGTGGATTTTAAATGATCTCATCAAAATATGAAATAGCATTATAAATACAAGTCATCCTTCACATAATTCAAATGTGAGCTCTGTTCACACTCTGTGATTCCTGGAATTTAGTTTTTGGAATGGTTTGGTAGATTGCGACTGTCAAAAATATATCAGATATTATTTGAACTTGTCCAGCATTACAGGCTGTATCAGGCATTACAAGAAATGAGTAACAGACAAAACCATGACAAAGTCATGGGCATGTCTAAAGGAACTTATCCTTGCAAAAGCTCTCATCATTTTTAGCGTGAATTTGATACAGTTTTAGCATAAACATAATCATAGATTAGAGTCTGATCAGACACTTTAATTCTATAGTTAATGTTTTTTTTTAAAGGGATGGATGATGTTTAGACTTTGTGTATTATAATATTCATGTGAGAAATCACTACACTACTCTTTACAAATGGTTCAATTATACACATATTGTTTTAAAATGGTCTATAAAGAAAAAAATGAATATACATATATACACAATAGCTAGTCACTGTCTTTTCCAAATCAGAGGCTTACTTTATTGGCACATCTAACCTAGGTCTACTTTTTTTTTTTTTAAGATTTTTATTTTTTTAAGTGATCTTTACACCCAGTGTGAGGCTCGAACTTTCAACCCTGAGATCAAGAGTCACACGCTCCACTGACTGAGCCAGCCAGGCACCCCTAACCTGGGTCTACTTAATAGGATTTTTTTCTGGTCTTCCTGTTTATGTAGTTTTAGTTCCTTAGCTAAGATTAGGTAAAGTGAAATCCTTAGCATTCTAAACATATTAATTTGTATATAAACAGGAAGATTCAAAGGAGGTTTAGCTGGAACAAGGGTTAGATCTGCTAATGAATTATAGTCTTAGATTGTAAAAGAAGACACCATTGGATTTTGTGTATTTTCCAGAAAAATCCTGTGGTTTTATTTTTCTCAGTTTTTCTCTTTGGCTGTGCAAGGAGATCAAAACTGAACAACTACATTGTTGAAAAATATCCTTTTAAAGAGCAGGTGTAGAGTAGAATTTGAATGCATATTTCCAGAGACAAGAAGTCGAGAAGACAAAACTGCCCTTTCATCCTGCTAAAGCAAACAACTATAAAAAGATTGCCTGTATGGGGCAGGAATAAAGACAGTGAAAAATTCACCAGGCTGGTTAGTTATGGTGAGCACCGTCATTTTACTTTTTGTAGTATTTAGTTAATTAATTAATTAATCTTTTTTTAGGGGAGAGGTGCAGAGGTAGAGGGAGAGAGAGAATCTTAAGCAGACTCCACACTCAGCATGGAGCCCCATGCAGGACTTGATCTGTGGGTTTGATCTCACGACCCTGAGATCATGTCCTGAGCTGAAATCAAGAGTCGGACACTTAACCGACTGAGCCACCCAGGCACCCCTACTTTTAGTAGTTTTCAAACTTTAAGCAAGTTTTTAATCTAAGGCTATAGTGATAATAAACTGACTAGCATGGCTGTGGTTAATTGCTCATTTGTGTATGTAACATCAAAATTGGTGTTCCTGACTTAAGAGAGTTCGTTCATGGTGAGGGATTATTACAAAACTTCATTTCTGATACTGAATAATGATTTTTCTAGGTATTACTTACCTTGATAAAATGAACAGCATTGTGGTACTCTATTCCAACATTAGTGGATAAAATCAGAGATACTGACTGTGGCTACGTAACAGCTGTTTTCTCAATGAAGTGCTCGTCGGTTACACTCGACATTTTACCTGTGACCTTGGTGCATGTTGTATATGTGCTTCTCAGGAAGTTATGAAGGAAGGAATTAGGAATTCTTTTTCTCCTGGGGAGCCTTCCAAATGCGTTCCCTAAGCACACTCATCATACTCAGGGTCACTACGTTGAGTACATGTGTGGGGGAGAACCTGCGAGTTCCTATGGTCGGCTCGATTGCTCACTCTGTGTAACCTGTGTTCAATTCAGGTTATGGAAGTTCTGTTTATCTCCTGCTTCTCTCCATCTACTTTGGTTTCATGAACACCTTACTTTGAGCTAAGTAAACATGACTTGGGTTGATTTTCTCTAGCAGGAGTAGGAGCGATCTCTGCAATGATAGCAGCCCCGTGACTGAATAGGTTGCCACTCACTGTCATTGTTTCCATTCCAAAACACAAATGACACGTAAAATTGGATGCATTAAGCTTAAAACAGAAATGGATTCCTCATCTTTGTATATTCTTCAACAGTGACATGAATTATTCTTTTTAAAGTTTTTGGCTCAACTAGCATGAGATTCAAATGTCTGAACTGGCCAACACCTAAAACAAGATCCACTATACCTCATTCTGCTTTTTAAACAGGTATGTATGTCTTCCTGATGGCATGGTTTTATAGCCAAAACAAAACAAAAACACCTTAAGCCAACATTTGGAAATTTTCTTATGGATGAGCCTTTTTTTTCGGTAATCTTCGTCAATGTTGAAAATGTTACCCTTGACATGTAGGAGATTTTACACTATGTGAAGCCTCTAAAACCCCAGCTTTTTGCTTAGTTGATCTGTTATTGTCTTTTAGACAGTGATGCATAGCAAAACTTTCATTGCCCTTGAAACTTGGCTCTTGAGCTGTAATATAAAACAAACAGCTGGGCTTACAATGAGAAGCTGTGATTGAAAAGACATTTTCATGAATGAAGTAATTGAAAATATATGATCTCATTTCATACATTTACGGTAAGGTACTGAGTCTGTACAGTAAATATACTAGGATGGCTATAAGACTTTCAGATATTGTCATGGATCATTGAATGTTGAGATTGGTTCATTGTTACCAGAAAATAATTGCGTGTGTGTGTGTGTATGTGTGTGTGTGTGTTAAAATGAAAAGTATATAAAACTAAATTGTTAAGATTCTGAATCAGGTCAGAAATAGTGGTAGCCTTTAAGAGTTTTCTTTTTAATTTCCTGTAAGAAGGATAAAAATGCACAAAGGAAACAATTGTAAGTCATGAGGGATTCCAACAGGGGATAAGTATCTCTTTCAATGCTCTGTGTGTTCCTGAAATGGGAAATCAAGACTCTTTTCATCTGTTCTTTCTCTCATTCCTAAGTCAGGAAGAGGAGGGGAGTGATAGTGACCTGGGTCAGAGACAAAACGGATTCTTCAGAGTCATTATAGGGTAACAGCACTGGGCATAGGCATTTTAATGTAAAAATGGAGAAGGTTAAAAGTGCAAGTGTTTATACATGACTTGTTAATTAGATTTTTGTCTTTTTGGAGTGAGGGCTTCTTCCTTGTGATTAACTCTTATTTTGGATTTGTTTTGATTTTTTTCTCATGAAGCCAAAGGGGACTCTGGGCCTTGGTTCTGTCTGGGAGGAGACAACTTGCCCCATTTCCCCCTTAACCTCCACCCCACCTATACAGCCAAGGAGCTCAGGGAAAGCCCAGCAGAAAGACCTGCATTGAATTGTTTTGACTATTGTTCATGGCCTGAGGGAAAAATGCCTTTTTTCCTCAACATCCTTTTGCCTACAATCACTTTTTTTGGGTTCTTCTTCCTTTCAAGTTCTACAATCTAGTAGACCTAGGTTAAGGTATAAGTTGAGGGAAATGGGTCAGAGACAGTTACAGCACCTCTCTCTAGAGTGGGGCAGGTAGAGGCAGGTGGTCTTAGACCCATCTTCAGCCTAAAGGAACACTTTGTTTCTACAGTCTAACAAACTTGCCACAGCTAGGAGTTTCACATATTTTTGGGTCAAATCCTCTACTTTAGATTTTGGATGTCTTTATCTATTCTGTGTGTGTGTGTGTGTGTGTGTGTGTGTGTGTGTGTGCGCGTGCACACGCATGTCATGTCCTCCATCTTGGACATGTTATTAAAATCGTGGAACTCTCTCTCATAAAGATTTGTCTGTGGTACTTACCATTCAATTGTTTTACTCCTGCACACATTCAAGCTTTGCCTTCTTTACTAGGCTAAAAGCTATGAGGGAACTAGAACTATGTCTGATTCATCTTTAATTCCCATCAGTGCTTACACATAATAGCAACTCAAACATTTGTTGATTAATAGATGCTTCTCACAGCAACATTTAGACAAGCCCTGGGGGACTATTTATGATAAGTTAACAACTGATTCTTTGAGTAACTTTGATTGAACAACTGTAGAGATAGAGATTAGACGTCTCAGTAGTACCTGAGTTTTTTGAAGACATTTTATTATAGAAAGTTAGACACAGACAAAAGTAGAAAGAAAAGTAAACTTGATAATGAGCCGGATTTACCCATCAGTGAGCTTCAATAGTTATCCATACATGAGCGATCGTGTGTCATCTATCCCCCTGCCCAGTCTCCCCTCATGTAGTCAGATTATTTGGAAACAAATCCAAGACATTATTTCATTTCAACCATAGATATTTTATAATACTATATTTATTTTAAACACTACACTGCACATCTTTTTAGGTTTACTATGTCATATTCTTCTGGAAGGATAGAATATATTCATAATGTGTTTTGGGGTGATTATTGGGCTAATTGGCTGAGTTGTATAGAGTTGAGTTGGGGACCTCCTGAAGCCCACGGTGAATCCTATGACAGGGGGGTTAGAGTTGGGATGACTTAGCGGCACAAGGTGACAAGATAGAAGAGCCTAACACACAACAAAGGCAAGTTTCGTGTGTTTCTCATTACTCCTATTTAAATGCCAACATTCCCAAATGGAATCAACTTTCCCAGACGGAGCCCAAGTTTAGTGATAAATTGTGGTGGCAGACATACCGAGTAGCACCTGGCCTTGGATCTGCTGTAGGCACACTTCCAACATCTGGAATGGTTAAGGAGTAACCTCCAGAAACCACAGTGGAGACAGGAGTACAAAGCCTGGTGTCCTCATGCATATCAATCTGCCAACCAATCACAGCAGGGCTCCCCATGACTCAGCTTGGTGGAATCCCCATCTTTTCTAAGCAAGTCCTGAAAATGTTGTCGAAAAGCTTTGTAGGCATCACGTCTGTATCTCTCCAGCATTGAGCAGAGTGTCTGTGAGGGGCACAGCAGGAACTTAATACCTTTTTGCTTAATTCAGTGGTGGAGAGAAACAGGACAGCACTTAGAATTGGAGCGTTCGTGGGTAGGTACATTGAAGCATTTCATGAAATACTGCTTAACTGTTCATTTTTATAAAATACAGGGGTAGAGACCTATTTTTGGCATGTGGAAAACAGCAAATCCAACGGATGACTGTTTTAATATTACATGGTCAAGAAATATATATACCGTGGATAGATTTACGTAAAGCACTTGCATCTGAGTTGTGTACTGGGTACATAGTGGCAGGTGGGAGCCTGGCCCCTAAGCAGTCTGAGGAAATGATGTTAATGGATTCCTTTCAGCAGAGGTGTGGATATAAAGAGATTGTCACGGGGGAATTTCTCTTGGCAGAGGGCGTCAAGAGGTCATGTTAGCATTCACAGTATTGTATGGGGGGAGAATAGAAAAAGATTTTGACACAGATTGATCATATAAAAAAGTGCTCTGTGATCACATAGTCCTGAGGTCCTTATTTAAATTATCCTCATGTAGATTTTTGCGTTCTTCAGAATTAATGGGATTATTATGGCATTGTTAGGGATGAGCGTGGCAGGTCTTGATATGTTTGATGAATATAAATGAATCCTCCTATCACTTTTCTTCCACGTGGGCTAAACGGGCTCTGCAGTGATGACTTTATCAACAGTTGCAGAAAAGTCCATTATTGGAAAGGAGAGCTCTGACTGCAGGTCAAGTTGGAGTGTATGACTTAGACTAGAAGCCTGAGTTAAATTTCCTCCTCCATTGCCCCTTCTCCCACCTTCTGCTCAAACTCAGGACTAGTATGTTTTTGTGTGCAGAGAGGGATGGACAGCCCTAAATGGGACTGTATGAAATCTGGGAGTGAGAATGGGAATGGGAATGCACCTCCAAATGGCTGCTCCAATTCAAGTAATTAATTCTGCGAGGGAGGGCAAGAGCTGTTTTAGAGGGGACGGCTCGCATGTCCTTGGAAGGCATAGTGGTCCTGCTCCAGAGTCACCACGGCCAGCTGGTACCTCCATTTCTGACCAATCTGATTGGCAATGTTTTTCTATTTTGTGGAGGAGTGTGAGGAGGGAGGTGGGCAAAGATGGGAAGGATATAGATTGTAGCTTCCCTTTTATTATTTATTAGTAGTTATTAGTTACGCTACATTAAAGCATTGACTGTAACTAAAGTTTCTCCAGACTCATTAGCCTATTGGTGAAAACAAGGTCACAGACCATCGACCTGACTTTTGTTGGTTTCATACTCATACCTGTTCATGCAGAAACTCCATTTTCTTGAAAATTATCTCTAGGTACTTCTGGAAGCAGCCGAATCATGTGTGCAGTCTTCCTGTAAGCAGCTTTCCACTCTATCTTGCTGCTCAGGGAGGCGCTACATTTGCTTTTCCTGCTTTTCTGGGCAGAACTTCCTTTGGTGTCCTTTGTTCGACAGGTATCAAACTGTCCTGGTAGGCTGTGGTGAAAAGAGGAAGAAAGGCCCGTTTCTGTCAGATGTATATGGTACCGGAGCTACTTGGACTTGGAGGATATAAAGCTGGTTTTCATGTCCTTATTAAAACCTTCTTGTAAACGAGGACCAAATACATGTCTAGGCTTAGCTAAGTATTGGTTGAAGTAACAGGTATCACTGTGATACTCAAAATCACTTCACCCCTTTTGACACTAAGGTTTAGTCACTTGAAAATGGTGCCTAGCTCACTGCTGTTTTTCATTTTGCAAAGGCTACTCTGAAAAGGTTGCTTATGTTTTCCCGAAAACAGATTTCTGTTGCATCAAGTCTCTCTGAAGCCCAGCAGCGGACAAAGCTTGAGTTTCCTCCCAGTTTCCTAGGCACACTGCGAGTGGCCTTATGAGGCTTCTCTCGTCTGCTGATGTGAGGTGCCCAGCTTCTGAATTCCAAATCAGACTCAAGTAGGACACTCTGGGAGGTGACTGCTGCTTTCTTTCTTAGACTTGTCCCTCAAACATCCAATACACTTGACTTTGACCCACGGATTTATCGAGGTTCCACTTGCACACCCAGTTTGGTAGATGTGGTCCACTATTTTGGTGCATTGACTGCTCTAGAATTTAAGTGTTAGAGGGGATCTTATCCTTGATTTAATTTTAAATTTGGTAATAGATTTCTTTTGTCTCACTTTATGTCTGTCTGTCTCTTTGTGTTTGAACTCATAGAATTATACCATCGGACTCTTGTTTTCGAGGCTCTCTGGGATAACATGGTTTATAACCCATTTTTTTTTAATAATGATTTTTTATTATATTATGTTAGTCACCATACAGTACATCCCCGGTTTTCGATGTAAGGCTTGATGATTCATTAGTTGTGTATAACACCCAGGGCACCATACAATATGTGCCCTCCTTACTACCCATCACCGGTCTATCCCTTTCCCCCACCCCCCTCCCCTCTGTAGCCCTCAGTTTGTTTCTCATAGTCCATAGTCTCTCATGTTTCATTCCCCCTTCTGATTACCCCCCCTTTCTTTATCCCTTTCTTCCCCTACTGATCATTCTAGTTCTTATGTTCCATAGATGAGAGAAATCATATGATAGTTGTCTTTCTCTGCTTGACTTATTTCACTAAGCATTATCTCCTCCAGTGCCGTCCATGTTGTAGCAAATGTTGAGAACTCATTCTTTCTGATTGCTGAGTAATATTCCATTGTATATATGGACCACAACTTCTTAATCCAGTCATCTGTTGCAGGGCATCTCGGCTCCTTCCACGATTTAGCTATTGTGGACATTGCTGCTGTGAACATTGGGGTGCATATGGCCCTTCTCTTCACTACGTCTGTATCTTTGGGGTAAACACCCAGTAGTGCAATGGCTGGATCATAGGGTAGCTCAATTTTTAACTTTTTAAGGGACCTCCACACTGTTTTCCAGAGTGGCTGTACCAACTTGCATTCCCACCAACAATGTAGGAGGGATCCCCTTTCTCCACATCCTCTCCAACAATTGTTGTTTCTTGCCTTGTCTATTTTTGCCATTCTAACTGGCGTAAGGTGGTATCTCAGTGTGGTTTTGATTTGAATTTCCTTGATGGCTAATGATTTTGAACATTTTTTCATGTGTCTGTTAGCCATTTGTATGTCTTCATTGGAAAAGTGTCTGTTCATATCTTCTGCCCATTTTTTGATTTTATAACCCATTATTTTATGTTCTCTAAAATTTATTTAGAAGTAATTATTTTTATCATGTGTCTTATATATAAAATGGTTGCTCTAATTACATAAAAATGAACATTTTAAAACTTATTTTAGTGTTCCTCGATTTTTAAATAATTTACACATTTATTTATGTTGTGCTTATATTTTTGTATTTACATATTATTTTCTTAAGTATTACACCTATTTATTTAATATTCCTTCTGGGGGGTCTAAGATCCCCATCTAGGAAAAGAACATGATGACAGAATCATCTCTACCTCCTTTTACAGCGTGACATTTCTGTTTATTCTTTGAACCTTGCCACCAGCTTCTCATTAATCTTGTTTCTAAGTTAAAATGATGGGATTAAATTGGCCAGAAACCCTCAGCTTCGTTATAAAATTTTAATAACTGGAAGCTTTTACGTTGTAAACATATACACTTTTATATAAAAATAAAAGCATTTGGAGTCTTGGGGATTGAATATTAACCACGTACTTGAAAATGCTTGCTGTAATATTTTTATAAAATCGCATGCTTCTTATTTTAAATCGTAATAAACTAAATTTTAACCATGTGTTCTGTTTGGCATGGGGGTCGGGAGCATCCTAAATCTGAATTTAAGGATTGTTTTCCTCTAGGAAGTAGAAAGACTTAGAAAATATGCTTCTTAAAGATCTTACAACTGTGGCACAGAAAGGTATTTTGAGGAAGCGCTACGACGTGGGAGAAAAAAAGTGTTGCAGGCAGTACTTAGAAGAAGTGAAATGTGAGCGGTTGCTTCTGCCTTTTTACAAACATTTGTCTCACTCCGGAGATATGACAGAGGGAGGGGTGAGCATCAGCGCTTAAGAAACAGATGGCCATCCTAATAGCTATCCTGGGGATGGGCTGAATTTAGGGCACATGAAAGCTGCGGAGAGGGGCCTGGCAGAGTTCTATTTTGAGTCTAGAATGTAAATGCTAAACTATGTAGTGAATCATAGGCTTTTGGATGGCCAAGAAAGGCAGTTGAAATCATAGACTTGGAATTAACAAGAACTAGTGGATGGAAGAGGGGCTAGCTGGGTCTATTTTTTGTTTTTTTATTTCCTGGAACAATAAGAATTTAATGGGCTAGCACTTAGTTTTCCTTTTGAAAGGGTGACATTTTAATGTGTGCATTCTTAAGTTTTTCCACCCAAGAAATTTAGATGAAATGTTTCCTGTAATATAAAGACATTTTATGAGGATTAAAGTAATGTGAACAGGACAAAATATCAGAATTATAGAGCTGGAGGATGTTAGAGATTCTGGTACAAATGCCTCAGTCCACATCAAGCCTAGAATACCAAGGTCATTTTGCAAAGAGCAGAGCTGGGGCTAAAACTCGAGTTCTTATCTCTCCTAAACTACACAGTTGATTTTGTAAAAGGAGGCAAAGATGACCAGAAAGATGTGAAACACCCATATTGTTATGCATCAATTTGGAAACAAGGATTTGTTGCACCTTTGCGGCCAATTTCCTGGAGTTAGTAAATGGTTTTCCTTCAGTAAAGCGAAAGACAATCAAGAAGTCAAGAGACTAGAAAGACTGTTTGCCTCTGGGTCTATATAATCAATGCTATCTGGAAGCATTTCCGAGGGAAGAGATTAAGTATGTGGATTTTGGACCTACACCTGCTTGGGTTAAAGTCTTGGCTCCATCCCTTCCAAGCTTGGCTGCCTCTGGCAACTTCTCTGCCTTTTATTTCTGAGTAAAATGAGGATAAACATGACACCTATCTCATTGTTGGCCCTTAGATGAATGTATGCATGTCAAGTATCTGGAACAAACTTAACTGGGACATTTCAAGTGCTCATAAATGCTGGTATTACTCTGTTCTTAATTTAAAAGGTAACTTCTATAAGTAAAATAAAAGCAAGCAAGCCAGCAAGCAAACAAACGAAAATCCAATGTGGTGTGATCTATGCCGTGGTAGAGAATTAGGGAATCATAGAGGAGGGACATTTTAACAAGGCGAGGAATTAGAACTTCATGACCTCACACATTTCCATTGATTCCTCTCCAGACGTTTGCCTTTCCACACTCACTCCTATTCCTCAGATTGTGAGCTCTCCCAGAGTTCCTTATCTCAGTGGTTGCTGCAGTAGGAACCCAAAGATCACCTTAGACACACCACAGTTCTCACCGCCTGGCTGAACATCTTTAGTTTTTTCCTTCAATTTCGTAACCCACTTTACTCAATTATTTTGATACTCTTAACACATTTGAATGTTAACAAACTCTTTGGTAAAATTGATTTTTAAGACTCGATGATGTACTGTTGGTGAATATACCCTTATTTATTATCTATTTTCTAACCGCACCGTGGCGATTCCGTGGCACAGACTTCGAGCTGATCATGAGGTTGTCCACCTACGCTCGCGCAGTATTATGTGTCGGGTATAACTCCGTAAAGCTGGGGGGAAACAGGGTGGAAATCTTAATTTCTGCTAATTAAGCAGCAAGCAGCTGGTGGCCTTTGGGCAAAGCCAAACTCTATCCTAGCAATCCCAGTCAGTTACCACAGTCTCGATTTTCACTACTCTTCCTATTTGTTGTCTTAAGGCCTGTGGTTCAAATCTGTTGCTGTTTCTTGGACCTACCTTGCTCCTATCTGACTGTGTTTTGTTGGCTGGTCTTTCTGTAACATCATTGTTAGTCTTCCTGATTCTTCTCTCGCTCTCTCATCCCTACTCTTTTCTGTGTACTTTTTCTTTTTCTTCATTGGGGAATTCATGCAGAGAAAGAAGTGTGTGTTTGGGGTGGTTATTACAAGGAGACTACTCTTCATAAAATACTCCCTGCTCCTGTCCTCTGTTGGAGTATCTTCCCAAAGAGGGGATAGACCACTTAGTGTACTGGAGTACATTGCTGATTGCATCATGAAATCATGCCAGAAAATACAGTTGAGCTTTTGGAGGGAAAGAAATGGCAGAAATGAACTAGAAGGTTGGATGCAGGGTGAGAGAGGGTTGGGAAGTGGTAAAGGGGTACTCGGAGTTGGGCATTAGCAGAAATTTTCTGCCAACATCTCTCTAAAGTGAGCTACCAAAGAAAATTCTTTTATAAGATAGATACAAAGGAAATTGGGTAGAATACAATAGAAGTGTTGGTTTTCCAACTTATTTCCCTACCTGCAGTCTCTTACTATATTTAAAAACTGTAGTGACTTCTATTTTTTCAAGTATGCACATAAAAATTATTGAATGGCTTATTAACTATGGAACTTTCAAGTATTTTCAACTTTCAAAACACATAAAACATAAAAAAGCCTTGCGATACAATTGTGGAATCTAAAGTATGTGATAGTGACCCATTCCTATGAAGAAAGTATGTTGTTATAACCAAAATGTGCTGTGATATCTGCTAAGTCATTCCTGAATCCGTATAAAAGGAAGGCCCGTTCCATAAAATTCTGAAAGAATCCGTCGAAGCCAAAAAATTAAAGCGACCAGTTGTTTTGCATTATGTAGACAAGAAAACCATCTGCTTTTCCGAAGAGTGGCATAAGTGACATTGAAGTCATTATATCTTGGCCTTGAATCATAAAACCAGCTGCATCATCACCCCTCTGGTCAAAGAAGGTAGGTCCCTTCCTATACAAGGACATGGCTGATGCTGGACATTCCCAGGATCGACATCTTAATCCATCTACCTGTCCCCACGGATGCACTCTGGGTCTGTGGTCCTGGTCTCTCTCGCCCTTTTCATAGACTTGTCTCTTGAATTCGGCAGCTGCCATTACTCTTCTAGAACTGCATCTCATTTTCTCCTGAGTCAGAATCTGTACTTGCCCCTTTAGATTCTGTCATTGCAGCTAGGTTCAGCCTGAGCTTGTAAGACTGTTGGGTTGACAATATATTCCTGCTGTTAGAATTCCTGATTATTTCACACTTCGTGTAAGCCTTCCACTGACCTTTCTCCTTGAAGCTTCTCCTCTAGTCTCCTTTGTGCCCTGCCCCCAACTATGCACCTACACCCATTTAAAAATATATATTCCTTTTGTCTGGAAAGCTTCTCTGAAGCCCCCACCCCCTAAACATTTCTACTTATTGACTGATCAAAGGCCATTCCTCCATGAAGCCTTCTTAGATTCTCTTTGGACTTTGTATGAATTTCTTCCCCCGTAGCACAGTGTCTGTATTTCTATTAATCAAGGTTTCTGAAATGCTGCTTTTTATCACTTTTCCGCTTGCATTATGGTTATAGATATCTGTTTTCCTGAACAAGTTATGATTCTGAAAGGCTGAGGCTGTCATTCATGTTTATATTCCCATAGAACCTAACATGGTGCTTTCTAGGCCACCGTCATTCAGAAAATATCTCTACAATTTAGTAGATACAAGGAACAAATTAAGGCTGATCAGTGAAATTTGATGATTGATGTTAACAGACATTTATTATTTGGCAAACAGTGGGTATGCGGATAGGTAAGGGGGGCTGTTTTCTAATGATATTTTAGAATATTGGTTTCAGATGTTTTGAGGGTAGTCTAGTGGAAAGACTTCTGTGAATATTGCTGCTTATAACCTAGGCACATGGTTTTAAGATTGAACATTACCCGCTCTCTTTTTTTCCACATGCTACGGATTTGAAAAAAATTTCAGATTCTTACCAAATAGACTTCTCATCAGTTTTCAAACATAAACGTATTGACAGGAAACAAAGTCCTTGTGTTTTTAATTCTTAAATATTAACATTCATAAAATATTACTTGAATATAACTTAATACCTTAGGACACTTTAAGGCTTTGAAACTGGAAATGATTTCCCAGGGGAAAAATGAAGTGGTATTCTCTGTGACTGCTTTTCAAGATCTCGGACCCAGTGAGTTAGTGGATTCTAAACTTGGCAAGCCAATCTCTGCTATTCCTAGTGGGAAGTATTTTGGTTTTAACTTCCTTTGGAAAACTCCCAAGCTGGAGGGGAAATAAACATACTTCAAGAATCAAGGCTCCTTTTAGAAATTCAATTTTAAAATATTTTTTTTAAGGAATTCTGGCTCTGACCCTTTTTTGATTTTTCCCCCATCTTAATCAACATTTCTTCCCTCTCTTGTCAGCTGCCAAAACCCAGCCTTTTCCTGGGCTCTTAGGGATTTGAAACATTTTGGCAGGCTAAAGAAGAGAATGGGTGGGAGAAGCTCACAAAGAGGGTGAGAAATGATGTTTTCACTTCCTAATATTCTTGGCCAGATTGGTTTTCTGTGTGGGAGGAGAAAACTCTGGAATCATTTCAAGTACTCCACAGAGATTCAGACAAATAGGGCTGGACTCGTTAAATCAACAAATACTTAGCATGTGCTGGGAGCTTAAGCCAACATAGAACTTTAAAAACTTAGTCAATACTCTTCAAAAGCTTAGATACAGTTGTGGAGATAAAATGTTTGCAGTGTTTAATGGCAACATAATACACATAACTCAAAAAAATATACACTCAGTTTCCAGATGTCTGGTGAAGACAGGAAAAGAAGAGGTGAGAGAGGGAGGGGTAACATGCGGGTCCTCTGTGTTTCCAGAGGCAATTAGAGGAGTATAAGAATGTACCACGTAAGGTGGATATTTGACTGGCTTGTTAAGGATTATTACTATTGATCACTAGTATTATTTGTCTACCTCCTCTGTGTTACACCTTTGCATATATTCCATCTAGTCCTAACAAGTGTGCCAAATGGGTATGATATGAAGCTCCATGAGGACAGGCATGGATTTATCTGCTTTTGTTCATCTTCTTATCCTTAGGCTTAGTACAGTGTCTGGCACATGAAAAAGTATCCAGTAATTATTTGTGGGCTACAGATGAGAAAACTGAGAATCCAAGGTTAAGTAATTTGCCCAAACTCCCAGTGCCCAGAAGTGGCAGAGCTGGGATTTGGACTTTTCTATTTGATGGCAAAGGCTGAGGTCAGCTGTGGTATAATGCTCTTCCACAGTGGATCTGATTCAAAGAGCTGGAGAGAAACCAGAAGGACATGACAGCTTGGAACATAAGCATGAGGAAGAGAATGCAGGGTTAAGGAATAGGCTCATTTAGCTCCGGTAGTTAACAGGCAAACTGGAAAAACAGGTTGGGGCCAGAGTCTGTAAAACTTTATATATCACGCTCAGATTTTTTCACTTTTCTTTCAGTCCGTGGAAAATTACAAAACTTTTTTAATACGAGAAACAAAGATCAAAGCAGTGCTTTAAGAACATTCACACAATAGCTGTGCAAAGGAAGTTTGGGAAGGAGAGCCCAAGAGTTAAGGCCAATGGGAAGACTCTTCCAAAGCTCTAGCAGGGTGTGACAGATACACAAGTTCCCCTGTATGGATATGGGTCCTGTGTTAGATCAGTGGAAACGGAAGACACGTGTACAAAAGAGAGGTATCTTCAGGTATTCATTACAAGGTAAGGGCACTTAAAAAGAGTACAGATTTAAAAACAACTGTATTGTGGGCCTGTGTAATCGGGCAAACGATGGTCCCCTTGGCAAGACGGGGTAGTAATGATTGTAGTGCACTTCAGTTTTAAGCCTGTTACAATTGAGACCATGAATGACACATTTCCATGGGAAGGAATATAAACATTTAGAACTGATACTACAGTTAGGGGTAGGGAATAGACTAGAGTTGGGGAACAAAGGCTTGTAGGAAACAATTGAAACCACCCTAGTAGATGAGGAGAAACCAGGATTGATGTTTGAGAGAAGCTCCCTTCAAACAAACAAAAGAACTGCTTCTTTTTGATAAACACTTGTATCGAAGTATAAATAATAAGATGTACATACAAATTTTAATTGTACACTTGACCGAAATTTTGCAAAGTGGTGAAGATCATGATCTAGAATATTAGCACTGTCCTAGAAGCCTCTTTCATAATAATCCTCTTCCAAAAAAATGGCCGTTATTCTGATCTCTATCAATAGGGATATTTTAGAACCTGAATAATTGAAACCATACAGTATGGTATGTACCCTTGTGTTTGGCTGCTTTTGCTTAACATTATAGTTGCGAGACGTATCTTTGTAAATTTGACCCATGGGCTATTCAGAAATGTATTACTTAATTTTAACAAATCTGGAAGATTTCTAGTTTTCTTTCTGTTACTGATTTTAGCTTAATCCCACTGAAGTCAGTAAACATTCTTGGTATTATTTCAGTCCTTTGAAATTTGTTAAGACTTGCTTTATGGTCTAGCAAATTTTCTATTTTCGTAAATGTTCCGTCACATTAAAAAAGAATATGTAAGAGAATGTGTGCTATGAAATGTTGAGTACGATGTCCTAGAAATGTCAATTAAGTTACGTTTGTTAGTCACCGTGTTCAACTCTTCTACATTTTAATGCTTTTTGTCTGCTTGTTCTCTCAATTACTGAGAGAAGTATGTTACATTTTCCCATTATTATCATAAATTTGTTCTGTTCTTCTGTCTCTTTTTTCTTTATAGATCTTGAAGCTTTCTTATTAGGTACAGATGCATTTAGACTTGTTATATCCCTCTGTTAAAAGGAGATTTTATCACTCTGAAATGTTATCTCCTTATCTCTACTACCATTTCTTGTCTTAAAGTCTACTTAAAGATTTATTTATTCACTCTAGTGAGAGAGACAGAGAGAGAGTGAGAAAGTACTTGAGCGGGGGGAGGGGCAGAGGGAAAGAACCTCCCAGCGGACTCCTCACTGAGCACAGAGCCTGACACAGGGCTTGATCCCACGGCCCTGAGGTCATGACCTGAGCCGAAACCAAGAGTCGGATGCTTAACCCACTGAGCCACTCAGGCGCCCCATAGTCTCCTTTGTTTAGTAACATTATGGCTCTATCATTTTATTTTTTTTTTTGCTATATTTGCATTAGTTTTTATCTATTCCTTTATTTTCAATCTTTCTATATCTTTATTCATAAGGACCTTTATTGGTATATGTTAGACATATGTTTTATGTATCATAGTCATATTATGGAAGCCAAAGTTTAAGGATGAGGAACAAGCAGGGCCAGAAAATAGGGGAATGATCAGACATGTAGGAGGAGAATAAGGCCAGCAAGGCATTAGCAAAACTAAGACGAATTTCAAGCAGAATGGAAAATTCAGTCTTCTCTGCTACTATTTTAGCATAGGTGCGTGTCAAGCACCACGGAGACATGAAGGCAAATAGAGATTATGAAACATTATTAGATCTGATAGTTGCGTATTTACTAAAGATGTTTTGTTCTATCTTACAGTAGATAGAATGAAGCAGGCTTAAAGAGATAACACCAATAAAAGGTAAGCAGCAGATTTAGACGTATTATTTATTAAATTTGGCTGGGGAAGGAGTAATGCTTTGAAAACATTCTTCAAGCCTTAGGTTTAATATGGCTGCATCTTTTGGGCTTTCCAATGAGTTATTCAAGCATCTACCTGTCTTTTGAGCAGACACTGGTCTCTCCTTCCCAAGGCTTAGCCTTCCACTTTAATGATACAGAAATCTCAAGGTGTACACAGTGCAGGGCACAGCATCCGGCTACTGGCATCCCTCTCCACCGCCAGGGTTCTCTCTGACCTACGGGGTGCAGGAGAGAATCTGAGTCTTGCACAGTGGGACTCTCAGAGCAGGCTTGCTGGTGGGTGGTCCTCTGCTGGCCCATTTCTGTTCCTCTGTCTTCCTCTTTCCCTGAAGATAAAACAGTTTTCTATTTTAAAGCTTCAGAACACAAAGTATATGGTTAAATAAATCATGATTCAGTCATCCAGAGGAAATGCTTGCACCTGCAAAGAAAGCTAGAATGAGCAAACTGACCGCATGGGAAGACCTCTAAGACATACTGGTGCTGAAGTAAAGGAAGGTACAGCTCAGTGCGTGAAGAATATCACACTTGCCCCGGGCAGGACGACTATTTGCCCCACTTTCTTTCTTTATTTTTTTTAAAGATTTATTTATTCATTTTAGAGATAGAGAGAGTACATGTGCAAGCAGGGAGAAGGGCAGAGGGAGAGGCAGAGGGAAAGAATCTCAAGTGGACCCCCTGCTGAGCACAGAGCCCTACATGGGGCTAGATCCCTGAGATCATGACCTGAGCGGAAATCAAGGGTTGGACGCTCAAACAACTGAGCCATCCAGGTGCCCGTTTGCCCCACTTTCTGAAGGAGAGTTCTCAGTGACCTCACATGCTTTCTCCTCCCCTTCTGAGAGGGATTCCCTAAGTGAGTGTAACATACGCACACATTCTCAGGAGGAAGAGACCACCTTCAGTCATCTCACATCGCTATTCTGATACGTCTTTTGATTCAGAAAAGAGAAATACAAATTGCCTCTTGTAATTTGTGCTTCCGTGCCAGCTGGCAGCTACGTTGTGCGATTATTTTCACAGCTATGTTAGCCTTTGCTTACTTGCATGGGGCTGGGAAGTATGGAATGCATGTAAAATGCTAAAAGGATAATTAGGTACATTCTTGGAAATAGGGGGGTTGGTTTGGAAAGGAGGGAGAGACTCCTCTTCATCTGAAACAGAAAGCAAAGAGGATTCACTTAGACTAAATATTTAAAGAACATTAGTGCTGGTGGTGCTAGGCGGGAGGGGGGGGTTGGGGGGTAAGAGGCATGGGAAATTCAGTTGATGGTATTAATTTTTTTTCATAGGTCACTACCAAAGCATTTGATTGTGATTTTCATCCTGACAGTAGCAAAGAAGAAGATTAAGTGATATGCATGTCTAGACAATAACTTTATTACTATACACAAAAGTAGAACTCATTGCCCCCAATTTTTAAGTTTTCATTATGGGAGTTTTCAGGAAGATATAAAATTAGAGAGAACAGAATGATTAACCTCCACTAATCCATCACTTAGCTTCAACAATTAGGAATACGAAGCCAACCTTGTTTCATGTAGGCCTTACCCGCTTTGGGGATTATTTTGTAGCTGATTCCAGACATCACATTATTTTATCTGCAAATCACTTGCTATGAGATAAAAGAAAAATTTAAAAGCCTAAGGGGATACATACAACTCTGTAACCACAAATTTGAAAATCTGGACTTAACAGATGACATCTATCAAAATACAAATGATTGAAAATTGATCTAAGAAAATAATAAAAGAATCAAATAAGGCAATTTCCGTAGAAGACATGGGAAAGATGACTAAATATCATCAAAAATTTTACCAATATCAGATCATTTTAACACTGAATTTTATCTGTAAAATTAAATTTAAAAACCATTTATTTCCAGGGATACTTAAACTCCTCCAGGCCATGGAAGAAGTTGGAAATTTCCCTAATACATTTAACGTCAAGACATTGATGACAAAAATATAAATATGTGATTTAAGTATAGAGAAGAAAGTAAAAAAAAATTTGCTGATGATCAAAAAGCCAAGATATTACATTTAAAAACTTTAGAACTTCCTTGGGGTGCTGGGGTGGCGCAGTCGTTAAAAGCATCTGCCTTTGGCTCAGGGCATGATCCTGGCGTTCTGGGATCGAGCCCCACATCAGGCTCCTCCCTGTGAGCCTGCTTCTTCCTCTCCCACTCCCCCTGCTTGTGTTTCCTCTCTCGCTGGCTGTCTCTCTGTCAAATAAATAAATAAAATCTTCAAAAAATAAAAAATAAAAACTTTAGAACTTCCACAAAAAATGGAGAAGGGGCAAGGGTGCAATAGAAGTGTATAAAAGTCAGTGTGTTCTCTTCTAGCAGTAAGCCCTAGAAGTGGAGTAATAAAAAGAATTCCATTCAAATATTGAGAAAAATTAAAATATTTATGATAAAATTCACAAGAAAACACAAGATATGGATGAAAACAATTAAATGGTATTGCTTTATGAAGGACATAAAATAAATAAATGGAAAGAAACACCATATTCTTGGATGGAAAGACAATATCATAACCAAACAAATTGACAATTAGAAAAAAAATACTATCTAATAGGAAAAAAAGTTGAGGAATATAAAGAGAAATTTCTTAGGTGAGTAAATTCCATCACCAAGATACATATTCAAAAGGCTCACCTTGTTTGCTAGTAAGGAAAATACAAATTAACAATGAGATATTACTTCACATTCAGTAGACTGACAAATGTGAGAAAGGAAAATCTGCTACTTGGGATGGAGAGAAATGGGTAGTCTCAGGAAAGGCTGATAGGTATCTGAATTGTTACAGCATAAAGGACAATCTCCCTGGCCAGGGATCTCTTAAAATTAGAAGCACACATACTCTTCATTTCCTCAATTTTACTCCTGTGCATCAAGCTCATAGAAATAAAAGAAATAAAAAGATCAGTTCCTATGATATAGGAATGGGGTATTTGTTATGAATGTGCTGGAAATGGCAAAGAGCTAGAGGAAAGTGGATGTCCAGCCATAGGGAAATGTGTAAATGTGGGTTTATGAAGTGTGGACGATATCCCATATTTGTAAAATCTGTGGTGTGTATACTTGCCATTGCATATCATATTATAAGAGTGCAGGATACTTACTAGGATGTTAGGATGGGATAACTTGGAGGAACAGGAAACTAGGTAGGTATAAAATGGAGGAAAGAAGGGAACATGAAAGAATATATAAAAAATAAGACAGCATTAAGACCCCCACCCAGTATGTAAATACCTTATTTGTGCATTTATCTAAAAATATATTAAATATGCACAATTTTTCAAAATTAAAAGCATAAATTTCCTGCTTTTAAGTAACTTGGAGTTTACCACTAAGATTATAATACAAAGTAGAAATTGAACATACTAAATAAACTTGTTCATTAATTTCAATTGACAAACCATTTTCCTATCTGATCATCAAATGTTCTCATTAACAATTATATTTTGGAGTATCTATTTTCTGAGTAGGCTATTAGGGGTTTGGTTTGCCGTGTGCATTTCCTTCCATGGGGTTTTTCTATGGAGAATGCACACGAGGATTACCAATCAAATCAATGACAAGGTGTCAAAATATTGGCAAGGGCAAGAACCAAAAATCATCCAGTGATGGACTTTCTGGCTAAAGAGAATGTGGTTTAGGCCTGAGGATAAAGTGAAATGTTCTTCCTCCTGCATTGTATCTAACCTTTGAATAGAAAATGCTGAGGGGACGCCTGGGTGGCTCAGATGGTTAAGCGTCTGCCTTCAGCTCAGGTCATGATCCCAGGGTCCTGGGATCGAGTCCCGCATCGGGTTCCCTGCTCAGCGAGGAGCCTGCTTCTCCCTCTCCCTCTACTGTTCCCCCTATTCCATACCCTGCTTATGCTCTCTTGCTCTGTCAAATAAATAAATAAATAAAATCTTAAAAAAAAAAAAGAAAAGAAAATGCTGAGGGATGCATCTTGGAGGAGTGGGTTAGGCCTCTGCAGGCAGAGCAGGGTTTGGGGTCCTGCTGGAACAAGCCCACAGATTAGTCTTACGTCGACTTTCCTGGGGTGGAAGGAGCATGAATGGAGAAAGTGTAGTCCAGAGTTGCTAACCACTCGGAAGGGGAAGCAGTAGAAGAAAGAGGCCACACCTCACCTAAGGGTAAGAAAGAGGAAATGCCTGTACTAATTCTTGTTTTTGTGCCGCTGCAAGCCTCTGACAGTAAAACATGGCTCATAAATGTCAAGCTCTGGATAATCAGTAGTTCTTCCTCTTTTCTGGAGGATCAGAGGGAGAAGCCAGAGACATTCAGGCTAAGGCTCCTCGAGGTGAGGATCAAGGAGAGACGCCCCTTCCCCTACAGGCTTCCTGCCGCTTGAAAAGTTGTCCCTGGAGGTCAATAACAGTGCACCCCCATTTCATAAGAATGATGGTCTGGGGATGGTAGTCTTCAAGCAGTTTTCAAAATGCCTTCCGATAAAAAGGAACATGCATTTTCCACCTTTTCCTAAAATGCTTGATTTTGATTGTACCAAACAAAACAGCAAGAAACTTAAGAACGCCTCTGGAATCCTGCCAACAGTCTTAACTTGCAAGCTGTATTTCATTCTCCCGTGGCCCTAAGAGTCTCCTTACATTCATGCGAGAGGTATAGGCCGAGCTTTGCCATTATTGTTGTCTAAATTGTGTAATTAGAAAAGATGGTTGTACTATGCTAATAGTTTGTGTTAACAACTTGGAACTAGTTTAAAAGTAATGTGAGTTGTTGTTTGCTTGGAAATAGCATTCAAACAGCTTGAGGGATTGGGTCTTGAAATCCTCAGAGCCTGCACAAGTGCGCAGGAACTCGTGTGAAGATACAGATCAGTAAATACACGCAGTTGCGCGGGAACACTTTCAAGACCGCTGCAATGCTATGGTTCCTCTGCAGGCTGGCATGCAGTTATGCACGTGAATATTTACCTCCCGCTCACTCTGCTTCTAGACAGTTCTCAGCTCCGGAGATTGGCAAATCAGCAAGTCTCTGTGATGATGCTTCCAAAGAGTAAGTCGATGGCACCATACAGTCTCCCTTCCTGATTATGGAAGAGCAAAGCAAGGCTAGCTGACAGTATCTGGGGCTCTCTGTGTGTCTGCTACTATTCGGGCACCCAAGTCACCAATGTGTGAGTTTATACATGTTTTTCCTGTGTCTCTCCCCATCCTGTGTGAACTGCCCATGTGCAGATCAGATCAGATCTTCACCCTCTCTTGCTTGGACTATGACCGTAAACCACACACTGGTTTGTTTATCCAGCTTTGTCTGTCTCACTATCCGCCATTGTCCTTTACCTGCCCATCGGACACTGTCACTTCCTCGGTATGACTCAGTGACTTAATGCTCAGCGACACTCAAAAAAATATTTGTAACTTTAGAATCTGAGTTCCTCAGGACTTAGGCCTACTGTTTCCCTGGAGGGACTGCTGTTTTCTGTTTCCTCACTTCCTAAATCCTGTAGAGTCTGGGTGTCTTCTTTACCATCTTTGCATCTCTAGAGAGCAGTAAGTGGCCCAGCACCCCAGGACAATCCTGATCTGAGAATCTCCGACAGATTTCTCCAAGGGCTCTGCTTGAGTTGGTTTTGTTTATTCCTTATTTTTTGCTACCAAAAAAACAAAACAAAACATATATTTGGAGATTGAAGGGTCAGATCAAATCGTTCCCTAAATACTGAGATATGCTACAAATTAATTTTATTTAGAGGTATCGCTTATTTAATTATACTGTAAGATTGGATTGCAGAGTAACCAGAAATGCTTTCATTTAAATGGATGCCGAATTTCTCAAAAAATGGCATCCGTGATATTTTCACTGACTTTCATTGTAATCAGTAATGCCATCACGATGATAAGGGTGTTTTCTTTCAATCAATAGTTAGAATTAGTTTGAGAATCGGTTTAACTTTTTATAAGTGTAATTTTTGTTGAAAATACTATTTTTGGTTTTTGGACTTTTGTCAGGCCCTGGGTTTCTGGATACATTGTATAATTAACGTAAACTCGAGGAACCTTGTTTTGTTTTGTTTTTAATGATCCAAAATTAAGTTGCTTTTAGTCACAGGATTTCTGTAAATACAAACTTATGTCAGAAGAGGACTTTTATTTACTTTTTGATTCAACTCAGCATGTTTATTTAATCTGCAATGATTCAGCTTACTGACTGCTCTAGAAACTTGGAGTGTGTTCTCATGATGGCTGGGTAAGTTGATGGCTTTGATCTGAACAGTGAAGGCTCAGAGGAAAGGCATTCTTTTTCCCTCCAAATTTGCCTTTCAAATTTCTTTTCTGTTAGGAAAGTATTATTGTTTGGCTGTATGTCACTCTCGTTTAGTTTAGATTTCCTATATTTGGAAAATTAGAGTTTTTTTTTTTTTTTCAATTTGTGATGGTTTTTGGTGCTTTCAAATGGAAAAGGCAGACTCATTCCAGGCACTGACAGATATCTCAGATATTAAGCTGTTGATTTTGTCTTCCTCCTGGACGTCCTGGAGGAAACACAAAAGACGACGTTGATATTAATCTGTTAAGGAGGTCACAGAATTACCAATGTATGAATCACTGAGTTTGATTTTTTAGAATGTCTAACAGGAGAAAGATGACCTGTGTTTATTTCCTCTGTAGGCAAGATTGATCTGCAGAGCCAGTCCCTCCCCACCTCGGGCAGTCTGCATTTACTCAGTTTCTGTTTTCACATTTCTTAGTCATAACCAGCTTCTGTCCAAGCTCCCTTTGCTTTGGATGGACACCTTTACTTTTGTAATCATCCCGCCAGTGACTTTTATCTCAATTTACACTCACTGCTGACGTTTAGGCTCCTGCCTCTGAATTCCTAGGTGCTGGGTGAATCCGTCCCTGAGGCTGATCCAGCTTGTCGTTGTGCACTCAGATCATGACTGCATGCAGGGACTGCTCCCTGTGCTCCTTCGAAATACGAGTTCTTGGAAACCCAGCTTTCGGGCATGTTCTCTGGGGAAAAAAAAATGCATGAAGCCACTCTGCAGGCTTGATCCTTTCTGATGTGAAGGAATGGAGCATTTCAAATAAGTAAGATCTTTTTAGATTCTGACGTTTTCAACCGGACGTCCATCATGACCTGAGAGTTTCATGGTCTGTTTGCATAAAAATCAGATTCTGTATAAGCTTCAACCCAAATTACATTTAATGTTATAAAAACTACAGAACAAAAAAATTAAAAATAAAAATTACAGAATCAGGGATCACGGAACCTCTGTGTTGGGAGGGACCAGAAGGTAACTAACTGACCCCTTATATGTACAAATGTGCTTTCCTTGAATATCTGTCAAGGCGGGAAACTCACTCTACCCTGAGGCAGCTCATGTTGTATTTGGACAGATCTGACAGAAATTTCTTCCTCTTAATTCAACTGATATTTGTCTCCCTGAGATGTTCATTGCTTGGCTCTGGTTCTGCTTCTGAGGCTGCCAACCCAAGCCTCCCCTCTCGACTGCAGAAAGCTGGCACAAATTTCTCAGCTGCCTGCCTTTCTGAGGTCGCAGAACCAGTTCTTCCCAACGTCCTGCCTCTGATCTGATCTGAATTCTTCTCACTTCCTGGCTGGTCAGTTCTCCTAGCTTGTCTCTAATTTGACTGAAACGTGTCATCCAATGAGGTCTGGTCCCTGAGCTCTTTCTTGGGGCTTTTGATATTGCAACCTAAAAATGAATTCAGCTTTGAGCGTGTGTAGACATATCATACTATTAGTTCACACAGAAATGGTGACATCAAATCTGGCATTTTTAAATAGACCCTGTTAAGTTACTTTCTGCCCCATTTCACAGAGATACATTCTCAACTTCAGTGTATTATGTTCACCCATGTTACATTTTATCTTCTTAGAGAGAACCAGTATTTAAATAGTTTGAATTCCGAATCTGTGATCCAACATGTTCCCTGTCCGTTTTGATTTCGTGTTCCCTCTATGCTTTGTGAATTGACCTTCCATTGCTTCCTTAAAGGCAATGATGAAAATGGGCCAACTGGGTGCAAGAGACCCCAGTGAACTGCAACTAGAAATCTCCCTTTAGGACAACACCCATTCACAGTTGTCCAATCAGCTACAAATCCACCTGAACACACCGCCCACTTTTCCATCTTTTCCTAAAGGATATGATGAAACATCTCAATGAAACCTTTGCTGAAAAATCCATAGACTACATTTCTTTGTCAAAAAAGAAAATAAAAATAATTCTTTATAACTGGTCTTTAGTAAATCTGTAATGCATTTAGTTATCACTTCCTTGTTGTCCATTGTTTAGAAATCACTGTTTAAATAATCTGTCCTAGAACTTTGTTTTTTTTTTTTTAAATGATTTTTTATTATATTATGTTAGTCACCATACAGTACATCCCCGGTTTCCGATGTAAGGCTCGATGATTCATTAGTTGCGTATAACACCCAGTGCACCATGCAATACGTGCCCTCCTTACTACCCATCACCGGTCTATCCCATTCCCCCACCCCCCTCCCCTCTGAAGCCCTCAGTTTGTTTCTCATAGTCCATAGTCTCTCATGTTTCATTCCCCCTTCTGATTACCCCCCCTTCTTTATCCCTTTCTTCCCCTACTGATCATCCTAGTTCTTATGTTCCATAGATGAGAGAAATCATATGATAGTTGTCTTTCTCTGCTTGACTTATTTCACTTAGCATTATCTCCTCCAGTGCTAGACTTTGACATACAAAGCTACCATTTGTAAATTATCTCCTCTTCTGCAAAAAAGACAGAATGAGTTCCTCACAACCAATTTTTCTGCATCTTTCTTTACTTTGCAATTGTTGAATTATCATCCTAGCTCATTTTCAAACTCTCAGTCACCCCAGATGGGCTTTTCCCTAATAATTAATTAATTAATTGGCATCTTTAGGTAATTGTGTAAGTCCCTCTACGGCAGGGGTTACACCCCCCGGGGCTTAGCCAAGCCTTGCCACAAAGCATATTTTGTCATATTGAACAAATGGCTCTTTCCTTATCTTGACTTACCAAAGATGAATCAACATGTTTCAGTCAGATGGTCATTTTACTTATTAAAATCGGCTATGAGTAACAGAAAACACAAAATCACAGCCTCTTCAACAAAATAGAGGGGAAACATGGTCCCGAGTGAGCGGGGAGCCAGCTCCCTTCTTTCTACTCTATCATTTTAATACTTGGTCTTCAGTCTCAAGGTCCGACATGCTGCTGGAGCTCCACCCATCACTTCCGTCTCTCAGGTAGCTGGGAGCAGAAGGGGCAAGTGACCGACTGCTGAGCCAGCATTTGTAAAACAGAGTGTTTATCCTGGTTTGCCAGAACCTTGTCAAATGACCACACATAGCTTTATGGAAGGCTGAAAATACCATCTTTGACCAGAGACATCACAACTCCAATGGAAGTTGATTTGTCTTCTTTAGAAGACGAGAACGGCTTTTGGGCAGCAAAGAGCCGTCTCTGCTAAGACTCGAAGAGAAAACAAGCTAAGTAGGAGCTCAGCGCTCTCGCTATGTCCCTCAAAACCATGCTTGTCTTAAGGAAGTCTAGTATTTCTGACCACGTTTTTGCTTCAGACATCAGTAATCAGTGCATTTCACTGACCCCAAAAGTATGTAGACATTTTGTATCTTGGATCCGAGCCTTCTCAACAAGCTTTCCTGTTTGTTTTGTTACCATTTCTGTGTATCCCCGCTGCGTTCTTTAGCTTCCTCCTCTCTTTGGTCCTCTTTCGAGATTTGCAGTTGCTCAATCGGAGTAGTGTTCTTGCTGGCTCTCCAGCCATGTCGAGTCGCATTCACTTCCACATGCTTAGTCACGGAGTTATGGTTTTGTTTATTTTCCTCTTCATTTTTGAAAAGCTATATTCCTTAAGTTTTCAAGAGAGTGGAGCTAGTAGGCAGCATTTGTCTCTTCCGGCCAGTTTCTTGCCCTGTTTTCAGTCAATGTGACTCGGCCTAAGCTTTTACCCCCTTTTGTAAGGGCTGGGCACATGACCCTGGTCTAGTTAGCATGTGCTTCTTTCTTGTTCACAGTGATCGCTGCAGGGTGGGCAAGTGACCCAGCCGACATGCTCTACCGCACACAGCGCAAGGGGCCCCATCTCTCCTTCTGAGATTCGTAGGGGCGCCATCCCCATCCCACCGAGAGAAAGGCTGTGTGAGAATAAAGCCAACACGGAGGAGAACTAAGCAGATAGAGGGATTAAGTGAGTATTCTGAGGACAGGGATCTACCCTAATTCTGGTACTACTCCTGATCCTGCGTGTTACGTAAGCCAGTGAAGATCCATTTCCCTGTTAAGCCAGTTTGATTGAAGCGATGCAACTTGTACTGAAATGAGTCCTCATCAATTCAATTTGGTAGCTTCTGGGTTCTTGTTCGTTCCACTAGCCAACTGCTTTCTCCTGATTTGTTAAATAAAATGTACCAGTTTTATTTGATACAGATGACCCTACATGTGCTAGTTGAGTTATATAAAGTGGGTGTGAAATAATGACAGTAAAACCTCTAATCTGTCAGTGTCTGTTCAATGGTGCTTCTGAGTAATCATCAGGTTCCGTGTTTATATGAAATAAAGGAATAGGTTTCAGCTTGGACTCAATCTCATTCAATCTCTGCTGACTGTCCTTATCTCAGCACGTAAGGAACACAGATGTGGCCAGAAATGTGGCTGTGTACCAGAGACGGGAAAGGAGAACAAGGCACAAATGAATGCATTTCAAAGAACAAACAGCAGCAGGCAACTTTCAGAATGTTTTGAAGGCAATTAAAACCTCTTTAGGGATCAGTTAAGGATGTCTCTGTTCTTTACAACTTGAACTTGGAGCAATGATGGAAAGCAACTATGAATTTCTCCAGGATTAGTTAGGGTCTTGATATGATTAAGCAGCCAATTCAATCTAAAAAATGGCAAGGGACGCAGGGGAAGGGAAGCAAAACCAACATTTGTGGAGGGTCAGTTATGCCTTCGGCCTGCTCCAGGTTCCTTTCATGAAGAACTCGGTACTAAAAAGAAAGAAGGCAGAGACATTTTCCAAGCCACAGCTGTCTAAGGAAAATGGGAATGTAGTGCCTGGTATTGGGAAGTATTCGGTAAATTACAGCAACTAGGTGATGGTGGGGGTGATGAGGATGTACAGATACCTGGGTAAGGTACCTCTTCCTAGGGCGCTGAGCTTGGGGCTCTGCTACCCTGCATGACAGAGGAGGTGCAGTGGTCCTTGTGCTCCTAGCTGAGCAAACTGAAATTACCTTATCATTGTTCTCTGGGGGTACATATTAAAATGCAGATTCCTAAGTCCACAGCACTACTGAATCGGAACCCTTAAAGGTGGAGGTCTGGTCAACTGTATTTTTAAGGAGTTCCCTAAGACGTTCTTGACGCTCATTAAAATGTGAGCATCTTGGCCTCAGGGGCGACACTGCGAGGGGGACAGGGAAGGGTAATATTAATTAGTATTAATCATAACTAATATGGGTTGGTCTTTCACTAACTCTTAAATTTGTAAATCCTCCAAACTAATTTAACATCATCAGACAGTAATTTCTGAACAATTAATCTTTCAAGTATGACAGGTTTTCTGCAGTAAAGGTGCAATCTCTATTTACTGAACAATCGTAACTGTGGAGCAAACATACTTGATTTTTAATGTATGACAAAGCCTCCGTTAAAAATTATATATCCCAATTTTACTTGCTTATTTACTCTCTTATTTTTTCCTCTCCCCTCCCTTTCTTCCTTACCTTTCCCCTCTCCCCTTCTCTGCATTTCTTTCCTGCTCTCCTTCCTTTCCCTGTAATTTTCCCCCTTGGAATGTAGTGCTTCATTGTAGCCAGCAGAGGGCACTATTCTGCAGCAAGTCCGGAAGGTCGGTATCCAAAACATAATTTGGGGATTGTATTTAAGAAGTCAGAATAAAACAAGCTCATAAATGTTGTTACATACATGAATGCTTACTGCATTTTAATTATGGTGATTTACATGAACCTGTCATGATGACATGGTTCATAAAACAATCTGCATTTTAATAGCTGTGCTTAATGATGTACACTTTCCTTTATGAGAATTTAATTCTCTCTTTTCAACTCCTGAACTCCTGAATACGCTACTCTTTTAAATAAGACAAACTCTACTCAAGCCAGTGGTCAATGAGGCTGTGGCTCCTCCTGAAAACCCTGTTTTATTGGTCTCTTCTGTGTAATTGTTTAGTTTAATTTGATAAACATGTCAGTTTTCCCAGGATAATTAGGTGGATAAACAGAATGTTGAAAAAGAAATGGAGCCAATTAGACTCTTTATCAGAGACTTACACAAAAAAGGCTTTACAGATGGACAGACTTTTCCTTAGAGATTTGATCCTAAATTAGAGTTCCTGGAATTTACAATGCACAGAAGAGGCAGCTTTCTTAAATATAATGAAGTTTCCATTATCTGAAGAAAAGAGCAGATAAAAAAGAAACTCCTGCATGCTTCAAAGTTAACGCCTGGGTGGTAAATGCAGAGGGACATGCCTTCACTCCAATTACAACCACTTTTATTTTATTTTATTTTATTTTATTTTATTTTATTTTATTTTATTTTATTTTATTTTATTTATATTGATGTTTTTAAAAAGGTTTACCCCTTTGAGAAAGAGGGGCAACGAGTGAGCGTGAGCGGTGAGGGAGAGGGGCAGAGGGAGAGGGAGAGAGAGAATCTGCAAACAGACTCCCCACAGAGCACGGAGCCCAGCAGAGGGGGAGTAGGGAGGGGGGGCTGTGGCTCAATCTCAGCACCCCAGGATCATGACCTGAGCCAAAATAGAGGGCCAACCACCCAACCTCAACTGACTGAGCCACCCAGGCGCCCCACAACCACTTTTAAAGAGGTTGGGTGGGGCGCCTGGGTGGCACAGCGGTTAAGTGTCTGCCTTCGGCTCAGGGCGTGATCCCAGGGTTATGGGATCGAGCCCCACCTCAGGCTCCTCCGCTATGAGCCTGCTTCTTCCTCTCCCACTCCCCCTGCTTGTGTTCCCTCTCTTGCTGGCTGTCTCTCTTTCTGTCGAATAAATGAATAAAATCTTTAAAAAATAAAATAAAATGAAGAGGTTGGGCAACTGGAAGAGAGTGCTCTGTGGCGGTGGTTGATTTTCTTGGCACTCTCTGGAAGCAGACAGGTATCCTGCATTTGTTTATGCTGTAAATATGTCAGCATGCATGCAGTAGAGACTTACTTATTACGCAGCCTGGAACGTTTCACAATTGTTTGGCCTGGCAGTAACAGTCCATTAATACATCAGTTACGTTGTTTTTTTTTGTTTTGTTTTTGTTTTGTTTTTTTGTGGAACTTAAGGAAATGTTTTGAGGAGTAAACAATGTATCATTTTATTCTATTTATTTTTGATCCTTGAAAATAGACTCCTATTTGGAGTGTAATATTTCATCTTCTCTATCCAGGTTTTTATCTCATGTTTTCTGCTTCTTCTCTATTACGTGTTTTGGTCACTAATTAAGTGATAACTCATGTTGTTACAATTCAGGGCTTGGTCCTATTAGTATAGAATCAGGGAACATGTTTGTTTCTACTTGAAAATCTTTGTAATGTAATTCAATGAATAAAATATGTGCTAGTATTTTTTTCTTCATCCCTTCTTACCGCGTCTTTCATGATTTTCTTAGTTATTCTCTGAAGTCTGGAAAGCTGCTCAAAATGAAAAATCTTCAGAGTAAAGAAAATATGTTTCTAAATTTAAGGCTCCCTCACCCTCACGATTACTCCTGCATTTTCACACTTTGAATTTGAGTACACCCTTTAGATTTCTTGATTCTTTTTTTTTGTTTTGTTTTTAAGATGTTATTTATTTATTTTAGAGTGAGAGAGAGCATGTGAGCAGGGGAAGGGGCAGAGGGAGAGACTCTCAAGCTGACTCCGCTCTGAGGGCAGAGTGCCAGGCAGGGCTCCATCCCACGATCTGAGATCACGACCTGAGTGGAAACCAAGAGTCCAACACTTACCAGACTGAGGGGGTGCCCCAGATTTCTTGAGTCTTGAAAGCTTCATTTGGGATGATAATAGAACATCTTCTAGAAAACAGCCCTTTTCATTCCCTAATAATTGCATCTGTTTTTCTGTACACTCCTCTCAGGTTTCCTTCATCCCGCTCCCAGTCTTGTCTAGATTTTTACATGGCGTTTTCTTTTGTTTGTCCCAGAATCTCAGTGTATTACTAGAGTCCTTGCTTTCTGTTTGTGACAGTATCTACTAGCACCGACAACCTCGGAACTCTGCATCTCTTGGGTACCATAGCACGGGTGGCTAGTTCAAGCCGGTGACGCTCTTGTGAGATTAACTGAACGGGCAGTTAGGACGTTAAGTTGCCTTTTGACAGGTAGGAATTCATAAGTGAGTTGTGTACAAAGCTTTTGTTTCTATTCATGGAGAGAACTTAGGGGATAAGATGTAGGGGCAAGACCTGGGGCATATAAAAAAAATGTCACGTGAAGTTAGTTGCAGATTGTCTGAGAGCCCTCATTTCTGAGACTAGTGTGTAGGGGTGATGACGATCCTGTGAGGAGAGAGGTGGCTGCTTTTCTCAAAATGGTTTTCTCCCAGTTTTAGCAATCTAGAGATCCAAACCCACATTCCGCATTATAGCCCTGAGCTGGTATTGGGAGACACATTTTTCAGACCCCCTAAGTATTATGATGTCTTTACAAGGACATTTAAAATTTAGGGTTGTTTTTTTTTTTTTTTTTTTTTTTGCTTTTCCTCTTAAAATAAAACTGCTGTATTTTGAATAGAAATTTGAAAATTGGGTGATTTTTAATTTTTTAAATTATCTTCCTAAGTAAAAAAACCAAAAAAAAAAAAAATCCAAAACCTTTTCAAGAAATATTGACAACTTGAGGGGCGCCTGAGTGGCTCAGTCATCAAGCATCTGCTTTTGGCTCAGGTCGTCATCCCAGGGTCCTGGGATCGAGCCCATCAAACCCTGCATCGAGCCCTGCATCGAGCCCCTCATGCATCGAGCCCCTCATCAGGCTCCCTGCTCGGCGCAATGCCTGCTTCTCCCTCTCCCACTCCCCCTGCTGGTGTTCCCTCTCTCTCACTGTGTCTCTCTCTGTCCCACAAATAAATATAAAATCTTAAAAAAAAAAAAGAAATATTGAAAACTTGAAATATGGAACAGTCACCCAAACCAACCATCTTGAAATGACCATCACTAATGAGAATCATTCCAGACATTTCTCTATGTGTAGATGTATGTACATATGTATATATAGATATAGCTGTAGGTATAACTGGGTGAGTATATGGACAGAACAATAAAAATGTGATCATATCATATTCTGTTCTAAAATAATTTACATTACTGTTATTGTACTTTAGTAGAAGAAAATAATGAAGCGTAACTGAAAAAAAATGCTACACTCAGATAAAATTTTTTTCACCATAAAAGGCACTAAGCTCTAAAAAATCTTCAGGTTATTTTTAAAAATACATTTTAAGAAATCTATGGATGAAACTTAAATCCAATTGGCAATTTTTTCTACCCCAAGATTGATTAATCAATCTTACGTTTTTCTTCTATTCTGTGCTCTTGAAATACATTCTTAACTACATATGAATTATTATGATCCTATTTGTTTGCGAGAGAAAGAGTGCGCTAGTTACCTTATAGAAAAAGGAAGACCGATCTTCCTAGCGTTATGAATATGTGCCTAGGTGAGCATAACATTTCAGAACATACTGGATAGGAGTGAAGAGGCTCTGATTTGTTCATCCTTTTCTCATTTGCCTTTCACAAAGTCATAGGAGCTCAAAACAGGCTGGACTACATTCAAGCCAGAGACGGGTGCTTTCTAAATATCCCTCTCCACACCTGTCACGACTTGGGTTTGGATCTTATGATGTGAGGCTATGGCTAACTTGAGGGAGGACTTCGGAGGATGTGACTCTGCCCGAGACGATGGCCAGAGAGCCACCTGTTGACATTTCATCAGATGGTGACATATCAACAAAGAAGAATGTGGTTCCATCCTAGGCTTGTTCTCATCTGTGCAGACCCTCAGAGAGGGGTAAACAGCTGCCAGCAGTTAGAGGGCAGGAAGGAGGAACGTCTGGACTCAGATGCTAACCAGGCCGCCCCTGAAAATTTTGCTGGCAACTGCCTCCCAGACCATCTCTCAAAATAGAATCTGCTAGCGGGGAAGTCAGCAGGCATTCTCCAGCCATCACAACTAGGTTCAGAAATCCAAGAGCTCTGAAGGTTGCCAGGGGATCTAGTATCGTCCGTCCCATGCTTATTGGAGATGGCGAGTATTACCAACTTAGCTTTGCATCAGCAGGGGTTTTCTGAGGAACGCAAGACTTTTATCACAACTGCTGAGAAATCCTGCAGGAAATCACAACTTTGTTTTTTTTGTTTTTTTTGTTGTTGTTGTTGTTGTTTTGTTTTCTGAGATAAAACTATTGAAGATTCTCTTTTACAAAGGGAAAAAAAAACCTTTTCACCAGAAGGTTGAGGAAACCAACCTTGGAAGACTAACTTACACTTCCAAGAGCACCATTACTAGGTTTATCAAAGTCCTGCTTTGATGAACAGTGAAATTGAGCTAGGAGCAAATGTCATGGGTGGAAAAACCAACAGCATGGTCTCTGGGAAGCCTGATGCCTGAATGATATGTGGATAATTGCCTAACAACGAGGCAGCAATGCCACCGAACAATCAGTACATTGTCAGATCAAAACGCGGAAGTGAACAGTTTCCAGTGTTGCCACTGCAAGTTCCTTGAACACTCACTGAACTGATGGGGACAGTAGATTTTATTACTTGATCCAGAATGTGGGATTCCTGTTCTGCTAAATGGAAAACAAGATAGAGAGAGGGGAAAGAGGAGAAATGGAAGGCTATGCCTTATTCCACTCCGGTGATATTCTCACCCCTGTCCTTTTTTGCACTTGTATAACTGGGACGTCAGATGGTCAAAGTCAAAGCCAAAATCTCTTGAAGGACGAAGTCAAAATTTATTGTGGGACCAGATGGGGACCACCATCCCCAGAGATGAGAAATAAATTATTTCAACTATGTACATTTTCAATTCTATTAGGTAGGATTAGAACTGACTGTTCAGTTTGGTGTCCCATGAATTACACAGTTTCTCCATGGTGGGGGGAGAGCCATCGATGCCTGTCTCTGTATGAGTTCTGAGAATTATTCCCTTAGGTGGTTTTTCCCCGCCAGGTCTGGGTAGTTTCTTCTTACAAAGATGCTTTCAATGACCTTTGATACTGGATGAAATATAAGTGGTCAAGTTTACTTTTTATACCCCTTAAACAAGACTGCCATTTGGCAAGCAGGAGACAGATCATGTGCTGATCAAAATTCAGGTAAAGACTGAAAAGGGACCCTCTGCAAATTTCCTGAGCGTTCTCTCTCTCTCTGTCTGTGCATCTCTCTTCCTTAGGAATCTGCCTGTAAATCCCTGGCCTCCACAGACTCTTGGTTCTACTCCCTCAGAGACTTTACCAGGCTCCACCTGAGTTCCGGCTCCCTGGGCTTTGGTCTAGAAACTCTCTCCAAATAGGAAGCCAGGGCAACCACAAGGATTACTTTTTGTTTGTTTGTTTCCCATCTCTCAGGTCACTGTACCGTGTTACCCAATATCCAATGTCTGGAAACTCATTGTTTCATATATGTTGTTCATTTTTTAAGTTCCGGAGGAGGGTAAATCCAGTCCCTGTTACTTCATTTTGGCTGGAAACAACCACATAGATTTTAAATTGGAAGACATCTTTTATTGTTGTCTGCCTTAAAACTTGCTCACGACTCCAAACACAAATTATCCTTTATACCGAGCAATTGATTTACCATCTCCAGCATTAGAGAAGATCGTTGTCGAGGTAGTTGTCAATGGGAGTTGAGAAGCCTCCTTTATGGCCCTCCTGGTGTCTTTGTAGGATTTGTTGGCTACTGGTTGATCACCATGATGGCTAACTCTGGTCTTGAATTTGACTTTTCACATAAATAAGACAAAATCTAATTTTCAGTTTGAAATTATAGTCTCCATTTTTTGAGGTCTCGCTCTTCTCTCTTTCTTATAGCTGAGTCTCTGAAATACATAGTACGGTAGCCTTTAGGAAATATGTCATTAGGGGATCTGTGACCATAAGTGCAGTTCACTTTTTCTAGGCTTGTGTTTTGCCTCATCCAGTCTTAAAAATAAGTTTTGCTTCATGTACCACGGAACTAGAAGAAATTAGAGTAGTATCAATAAAAGTAGATCTTGAGACAGTATAGTTGAATATAATTTATGTTTTCTCTAAATTCTGTTTGATTTCCACTGGAAGCTCTTCTAAGATCTAATAAACTCGAGGCAAATAAACGTGTGTGTGTGTGTGTGTGTGTGTGTGTGTGTTGAATATGGTGAAAATGAAAACATGAATGGCACAGATAACATGAATGTGAACACTGCAAATACGGTAAATCCTAACAACTTTAGAAGAAAAGGACTCCCCACAAGACATAAATCTGCGCAAAGTGAGGCTGTGTATTGGTTTCCAGCAAAGTTAAAGAAAATGGGAGAAAGGATGTGTTCTTGCTGTATCTTTCTCATAAAGATACTTTCAATGACCTTTGGTACTGGATGAAATATAAATGGTCAAGTTTACTTATACCCCTTAAACAAGGCTGTCATTTGGTAAGCAGGAGATGGAAGTAGGAAGAAATCGTAGGTAAAAAATTATTCTGGATAAAGGTAGGAGTCTGGGGACAAGATGCCATGGTTCAGTATCCTGAAAAGTCACTTATCATGTGGCAATCCTGCTATAATCTCCCTAGTAATTCAGTAAACTATCTCTTTTTAAGCTTTTGTTTTTAATTAAATAAGTCTCTGAATTACTAAGGAGAATGAGATCATATTTTTGTTAACCTTGATGTTAACCACAATAAAGCTATTTGTTGCTTATTTTATATCTGGAAAATACTATTATTTTTTTAAAAAACTACCTCTCTTTTCTATAAGTCAATGTTGTTATTAATTTTCTTATGGTTAACCTAAAGTCCATTCATTTTTTTTAAACCTAAAGTCCATTCTGTTTCATAAAGCCTATCCCAATAATCTCACTAATCATGATACATCCTTTTTATTTATTTTTTTTAGATTCATATAGTTAGTGTTGACCAATGATGTATTTGACTGGGCACTGCCTTGCTAGTACTTGTATGTATGTTAACTGCTTAACTTTGTCATGTCATTTAGTTTGTAAGTTTCTTGAATGCATCATCCTTATATCCTTCTTTGATATTGTTTCATCTTTTTGTTGTTGTTGTTCACCGTTGACAGTAGATGCTTGAGAAATACTTGATAATAGTCGTCTTGAAATCAGTTGAAAGTATTTACAACTGGCTATATCCCTGTCTTCCCTCCTCCCCACCATCATCACTGTAGTCCCTTTAAAAGTCTGGAAAAATAAGACAGGAAATAATTGCTTGTGAAGGGCCACACAAGAAGTTAGGTATAAAACAAAAATTAGACCTCAGAGTTTCAAACTCATAATCCTGAACTCAAAACAAAAGGCCACCCAACCTCTGTCAATATAATTAGATTAAGGAAAGCATTTGGAAAAGTAAAGCTGCTATTGTCCTGAAGGTAAGTTTGTGACTGTGTATTCATTGTAGCAAGTAAAGACTATGGATCTCATTAAAATGTCCCCATCCCCAGCATGCGGAAGACACTAGCAGTGTAAACATTCTTGAAGGGGAACATACACTTTGGAGTCTGGGAGAAAAATCCCGTCTGGTCTCCCCTTGGATGGAAGGCTCCGACTGTTCTGCAGGGGTCGGTAGTTTTGTTGTGTGTGGACAGCTGAGAGTCATTTCCTCATCTTTATTCCAAACGAAGCTGGACACTCCCTTTTCATTTCTGAAAAGTTATCTGTGGTTATAAGGGAGCTAGCATGTTTACCCAGTGGGCTCGGAGCCAGCCCAGTGCCGCCCCCTTCTCTTGGTCCTTCCCCTCTCCGTTTCCCAATCTCCCCTCCTCTAAGATGGGCAGATATGAAAAGTTGCCAATCAGGATGCCAGGGCTTCAAAGGGATCCATCCTGAGTGCGCACAAAGGCTCGTTTGTTTAGCACTTGGGAGGAGATGCCAGCGGCTTCCAGGCAGACAGAGAATCGGGGGTTTGTCTTCACTTGACTTCTTGCTTGCATCATCTGGCTGCTGGAGAAGTCTTTCTTTTCATCCTGTGGCTTCATGAAGGAAGAACGACTAAATAGAAGTGTCTTTCGGCCTTCACTTAACTCCATTTTTAAAGGGACAAATAAGGTCATCTCTGCTTCTGGAGCTAACTGCATGACAAGATTTCTGAAAAAAAAAAAAAGTAGTATTTACCCTTGGTAACCCTAATATATTAGACTACAGACTTCAGAGATAAATACGGCAGGTGACTGGCATGGGGTTGGCCTGATTTTTGTCATAAGGGTTTTGCGGTGCTCCTCACAAACAGACATCCTCCCGCAGACAAACCATATAAAGGGTAAAATTCAAGTCACAATACTTGACATTCTGCTTTTAGTGTTCATTCCTTTGCCAAAAGCTTAGTTTTAAAATTCCAACAGTTGGTGTGGGGCATCTGGTTGGCTCAGTCAGTGAAGCATCCACTCTTGATTTAGGCTCAGGTCATGATCTCAGGTGGTGAGACGGAGCCCTGGGAAGGGCTCTGTGCTGGGCATGGAGCCTGTTTAGGGTTCTCTCTTTCCCTTTTCCCTGCCCCCTCCCCATGTTCTCTCTTTCTCTCTCTCTTTAAAAAAATGAAGTAAAATAAAATAAAATATAAAATAAAATCAATTCCAACAGTTTTGGGAGGACCGTGTTAAGCTGTTACCAGTTGCTTAAAGTTAGTGTGAGTATATTTCAGATCTGTTTCAGAGTATAGGTTTTGAGGACGATTGATGGGATCGGAAAGAGTAAGGGCATGTATGAATGAGAGAAAAGAAAGGCAGTGGATTTGGGCACTTCTAAGCAGGGCTAGGATGAAAATGGGGCAAGTGAGGCTCCCAGGTCATAACATACACACACACACACACACATATATATATACACACACATATACCTATACATATTTTCCCCTTCTAAGTGCAGTTCTAATTATGAAAATTATAAAAAATATTAATGAAATTTATGTTACATATTTTCCAAAAATAAAACTGACGTGTCTGATACCGACTTTATGGGAGAGTGCCAGGTACAAGTTCTGGAACATTAGGAGTTAACTTTGAAAAAAATAGGTTTGGAGTCATAAGTTGGTATATGAAAACACAAATGGTTTAAATTCTTATTAAAACAACTTTATTTTAAATTTATTTTTAGCAGAAGGGTGAATTGTTGGTCAATATATAATAAAAAATAATTTATATTTCCAAACATTGAAAATTCTGGGTGAAAAAGTTAGAAAGAAAAATCTCTTTAAAAAAGAAACAGGGGCGCCTGGGTGGCACAGCGGTTAAGCGTCTGCCTTCGGCTCAGGGCGTGATCCCAGCGTTATGGGATCGAGCCCCACATCAGGCTCCTCCACTGTGGGCCTGCTTCTTCCTCTCCCATTCCCCCTGCTTGTGTTCCCTCTCTCGCTGGCTGTCTCTATCTCTGTTAAATAAATAAATAAAATCTTTAAAAAAATAAAATAAAAAAAAAATAAAAATAAAAAAGAAACAGAATTACATGAGCCTTAGACCTTTCATCACTGAAAATCGAGATCCTTTTTCAGTTACTACTTGGCTTTGGTAGGGAAGTCTGAACCATTCATTGAAAATAGAATCTCTATTTTCTATTTCACATAGAGCTGCCCAAGCGATCTTTTTTGAGAACTGAAAAATTATTAGCTATCCTTTGTGATTCAAGTTCTAGCATAGGGCGTCTCTAAAAAAACATACAGATGAACACTTGCCATCGTATCTAATTCTCTTAACAGATTTTCAGTGTGCAGTACAGAATTGTTAACTATCCTCACAGTGTTCTAGATCTCTAGAACTTACCCAGCTGGCATTCCTGAAACTTTCTATGCATTGAACTGCACCTCTTCTCCCAGCCCCTGGCAGCCACCCTTCTCTCTGTGTCCATGAGCTTGACTATTTCCGACACCTCAGACAAATGGAAGCATGCAGTATTTGTCCTTCTGTGGTGGGCCCATTCCATGTAATACAATGTCTCAGGACAGAATATTTAAGGAGGCATCACTCTCGGCCTCATGCAAATGCAGATTGTGCCCTGGAGAGTGAGCACCTCCTTAAATTTTGCACCTGAGGGCTGTACTCACGCTGTCCTAGTCCCTCGTCCTGTCCCTGGTTGTGAGAGAAACAGCCACTTTCCGTAACTGTCACCAAGACCATTCCTGGTTCCACGGGAGCTGCTCTAGGTGTAGCAATATATGCTGGATGAGGAGTGAGAAGAGATGCGCTCTGTTCTTGCTGTGTGATTTTGAGGTGAGTCTGATTACTTCCCTGAGCGTCATTTTCACCCAGGACACATAATTAATATTTACTGTCTATTTTATCTGTCGAGAATTGAGAGGAGTTGAGATTTTGCTCTAATTGCAAGCTAGCAAGTTAGGCTGTCACAGTTCCATGGATGCTGGCAGAAGATGTCTGACTCTCAGGTCAGAAACACGAGGCCCTGTTACTGGTAGTAACAGCAGTCACTAGATCACCTACATCTGTACTGATTCCTTGAACTGCGATTCCTATAGGGTGACAAGAAGCAGAACAGGTGACACAGGCGCCTGCAGTAGGTTGCGTTACAGGAGATGAACCACAAAGTTAAGGAACCAATGTATTTTATAATAGGCAGTAAGAATGCCTGACCTTTGCTCGGGAGACCGAGATTATCTTTAATTTACTGGATGGTAATGTTTGCTCTTTGCTCCAGCAGGATTTGTAGCATATTTGCCTCTCTATCTTGTTTAAGACTCTGATAGATTGGTTTTTATTTTGTTGTTGATATATAGCCACACGGAATCCTACCTGACACAGAATGTGGTACCTGGAGATAGACTGCAATAGCAGAAGTTGAGAACATGACCTGGCTTAGCAGTAAGGAAGTGAGGGCTCAGATATTTAGGTAGTGAGGGCTCAGATATTGCAGGCTGGACAATTAATAACTCTTCTTATGCAATAGGAAACTGTCACATTGTCACCTTTTGTCTTCTGGAAGACAAACCACATATGAATTAGAGCTAATGCACTAAGGAAAACGAAACATTCAGAGTGTTGGTGTGTTTTGGGTACTTCTTGTCATTTTAGCGAAGTCTTGTAGGAATGGGAAATGAGCTCCAAGGAGGCCAGACTTCAAGCAGAGACAGAAGGAAACACCTCTTCTCTTAGAGAGTTTCCATAGCAACCTATAGTGTACGCTGCCTATGAGATATTAAAAGTATGAGAAAATCCCCTTCTATAGCTCAAATTAAAGCAATTTTAAGTAATGGTTACAAAGTGGCACTATTAGCAGGAGATAATACTGTACAACCAAACCTTAGAGCAAGAGCTTTCTACAGGTAATGAGGACTAGACTGACTTAAAATATTAGCTTCACATTCTCAATTTCCCATCCAAGCTTATTTTTTAAGTGGTTTCCAAGTTTCTCTCACTCATTTGAGAAAGAGGGCAATAAATAAAGAAGATAGTAAATAAAAGATGAGAGTTGCCAGGCTGAAAAACTAAGTATAGATAAAATCTTGGTTATTTGTATGTGAAGCTAACAATAAGCAAGTAGATCGGAAACCTACTAAGATGTATGGGAATGATATTAGCAAAGATATTCCAAAATTGGTCTACAGCATCTGGTGGCAAACCCTATGACCTTGTGCCCAGTTGGAAGTGGGCTGTGAAAGCTGTGCAGGCCCCAACAAGGTCATATCCTCCAGGACCTACTTCAGTGTGCCCAGAGATGATAGTGGACATGGGTAACTTTCCCAGGAGAAAAAGCCAAGGGTCCCAGAAAATAGATGGACGTATTCTCCCAGAAAGAAGAACCAGAGGCTCCAGAGGAGCCAACCCAGGAATGTCCTCCACTGCCGGAGTTGTGTTCTTTTCAATTCTGCCCAGCTGTGAAGGTGGCATGTTTGCCATTCTTCCAATTTCCCAGTGGAAGGTTTTACTGTGATTATTCTGTCCCTTTTCTGCCATAGTGTTTCCAGTGGGTTGGAGGCAGGATATTTCTTTATTCATTGGTCACCAGACTATGGGGAATACCAACTTACCTGACAGAGAGAACTGTGCATCACCCAGAGGTCCTAGACTTTGAGCTTAATGAAATAACTGGGGAAGACTTTTGGGCTGTTTCCACTAGAGAAGGCAGTGTGTTCTTATAGGGAAGGAGCACACATAGATGGAATCAAGTCTAAAAACGTAGACTGAAACAAAGACTACTGATTATCTCCTGAATATCCATTTTCCTCTCCTTTTCAGTTATAAAATCTTAAATTCATTTTGAGGATCTATTCACTCAGTTAAAAGATAATATTTCTCAGCTTCCATACAGCCTTATGCAGACATGTGACAAGGTTTTGCCAAAGGAGATGTAAGAGGTAGTACTTATTTAAAAGAGATGACACAGGGGTGCTTGGGTGGCTCAGTCAGTTGAGCATCCAACCCTTGATCTCAGCTCAGGTCTTGATCTCAGTGTTGTGAGTTCAAGTCCTGTGTTGAACTCCATGCTAGGTGTGGAGCCTACTTAAAAATGAATGAATGAATGAATGAATGAATGAATGAATTTTAAAAAGTGGATGACACAGGCTCGTCTCTTTTCCCCTCCATCCTACTTCCTGGAATGTGGATATAATGGGTTTTGCATGGATAAGGCTCCTCACTCTAGGAGTTTTGGAATGAAAGATTGTATAATGTCAGACTCTAATGAATTAGTAGAAATGAGAAATCATTCCTGGACTGATGGCCTCCATATTTCTTTTATGTGACAGAATAACGACTTTTGTGTTTAAGCCACTGTGAATTTGGGTTGCAATTCATATTTTAGCTAAACCTGCTTTGACAAATGTGAAATTCTACACAAATATGAGTCAAGAAATCAGAAAAAAAATGGATGGAAAAGTCTTTCCAACTGAAACAAAGTAACATTTTATTAATTTTTTAAAAATAGTCTTGACCGGGGGGTTAGAGGGTATTCTTATTCTGATACGAACAGCACTACCGTATCTCAGTTATCCTTGCAATTCTAAAATCTTAAGTCCTGGGGGCACTGTACTTTGTCGTACTCACGGGGACGTATAACGGAAATACTACATCAATAATGCTGCCGGAGGGATAGTAGTAGGCTGAATAATTTGTACCATATGACGACTCCACCTATTACAACACAGTTAATCGGACCAAAGGTGGGAAGCTAACCAATTCAGTCAATACATAGGCAGATTAGTGACCTTCGATTGACATGTTCTGGAATGAAAAGAGGATCGGTGTCAATCAGCTTCTGTCTGTCTGCAATTTGTATTAGGAAAACAAGATTGGTATCAGTTCGCAGTGGAAGCTAAAGCTAAAGTCAACGGAAATGGTCACAGTCACACCAGGATGGTTCTGTGTAAGCTAAGAATTTAGGATGGCATAAACCATGAATGAGCAGAAGCTCGGGTGGATAAAGGATATAGGGTAGAAGGTGAGGATGCTGCTGAAAATAGTATAAGAAGAAGAGACACACCCAAAGGAGAGATGGAGAGAGTCACAGGGAGTCTTGACCATGGCAGAGACATTTGACCTTCTGCAGCTGAGGAATTTGCCGCTGTTGAGTTCTTGCTTCTATAGGGCAAGGTAAGACTGGGCTCTTGGGTTTTTGCCTTCTTTATTTCTTGCCCTTTCAAAAAGTACCTCCTCAAATACCCAAATCTCTTTCCCCTATCCGGAAGGACCTATTTAGAACAATTGAGGTAGAGATCAGTATTTACCATATTTCATTGCCCAAACCATAATGTTTTCCTATCATTAGGAACTAATGTACTTAGTTTTAAATTATCTGAATCCTATTTAGTTTAAAAAAAGGTTCATTTGAGGAAATTGATCATATTCAAAACAATATAGTGGAAGATAGTTAAAATGGGGTTAGGTGGAAAAAAGAGTTACAGCAAGAACCTGAGAGGAAATAAGAATTTTAATGACGAAAATAATAGTCTTCATTGAGCGCTTGCAGGCTGATGGTAAGCATTTCATGTGTATCATCGTCAGGTGCACAATAGCCTCATCAGCTAGAAGCTCTGATTACCCCCACTTTTCAGATAAGAATCCTGAGGCTCAGGATGTGAAATATTTGCCAAGTTATTGAATGGCAGAGCCTGGGATTTGATCTTGGCTGTCTGCCTCTAAATCTTTAATGACTATGCTATAGTGACGATTTAGCTTAGAGCTTTCTAGTCCCTATCCCAAACTGACAAGTAGCTCTAAGCTACTTATGGCCAAGTGAATATAGATAGCAGTCTACAAGGTTGTTATTATGAGGCTGGGAGCCCAAGAGCCATATTTTAGGGGACTCTGGAAAATGCCTTGACCTAGGAAGCTGATTAAGGGAATTCTTAGGAAACTTGGTAGGAGAGAGACAATGGGCTTATTCAGAGGCATAATGAGAACATTCTCATTGGGCATTTTCTTAGCACCTAGGAACTTAGGTAGAATTGAAACCACTGTTAACACGAGAGTTGATAGTGTTGTGATTAGGGATATGGACTCTCTACCCAGGCTATGCCATTTACTATGAGTGTAGGCAAGTCTTAAGCTGTACGCCTCTGTTTCTTTATCTATAAGAGAGGATTTCATTAAAAAAGGATTTCCTATGCATTTTATAAGATTGTTGTGAGAATTAATGGTTTAATGCAAGTAAGCCCTTGAAAGATACCTAGCAGAAAGGAAGAGCTCAATAAATGTTGGTTATTATTATAATTATAGTTCTTTCCTTTTCACGGCCCCTAGCTATTAGGTCAGTGAACAAAAGGTTTTCTTGCATGCTGGAAGGAGGTTTTCTATCCTGTGAATGCCTGGGAGCACTGTGCCTCATCTTTATACCTTCAGACATGTCTGATAGCTGCTATTAATAAAGCGGACCTATGTCGCCCTGCCTGAAGTTCCTCACCCCCAGGCTCACTAATAGCAGCAACTAACATCTCCTGAATGCTTAGTAAATGCAGAGCACTTTCCATATATCTCGACCTTTACCTCGACATGAGCAAGTGTTATGGGTATCCCTCTTGCATAGGTAAGAAAAAATTGGAACTGTTATAAAGTTATTGAATTGTAAAAAAAGAAGCATTTCTTACAGTGTGTCTGAATTGCTGTGAAACCTCTTAAAGTTCTTCCTCCACCCCCTGCCCACTTTAACAAATTATCGGAGACGAGAGCTAGCATTACAGACTGGTGGTGCCACAAGCCTATCAGAGAATAAAAAACGGAATGAAAGTACATGCATTGGCACACAGCACCTAATTAGCATCGAAACTAAGTGATAAGTGCTTACCCTGTGAAATTTACAGTGAAATATATTAGTACGCTTCTCCTAAGTATGAGAATAATTTACAACAATACTCTTCACCCACCTAGGAAAATCCAGCGTTAGGTTCACATTCACGTGTTCACAATTATCACAAGAATGCCTTTTTACACTTATTTTTCAAAAAGAAAAACAACAGCAATAGTGTCCAAGCCAGGTTCAGGCATTGCAATTGATGGTTACATATTTTTACATGCTTTTAATCTACAATTTCCCCATTAAAAATAGTTTTTAATTTACCTACAGCCAAGTTTACTTTCTGGTTTGTAGTGCTTTGAGTTTTAACACGTGTTTAGATTCATGTAATCACTACTACCATCAGGATAGAGAAGTTTCATCATTTCAAAACATTTCCTCCTATTGCCCCTTTGTAGTTGATTCCTCTCTGCCTACGACCGCTGGTAACCATCCATCCTAGTACCTCTGTTACCTGTATTTAACTCTTCACTACAGTTGCTTTTTCCAAAATGTACTCTAAATGGAATCACACAGTACGTAACCTTTTGAAATTGACTTCTTTGACTTTGTATAATGCATTCGTGCTTCATCCATGCTTTTGTGTGTATCAATCGTTCATTCCTTTTTCTTATTGACTTATATTCCATTATATAGATATACTACATTTTTTTTTTTATCCATGTACTCCGTGAAGACCATTTAGGTTGCTTTCAATTTCTGATGATCATGAATGGTATCACTATAAATATTTGTATACAGGTTTTGTGTGTGGGTGGCTGTGTGCAAGTAAGTTTTCATTTCTCTAGGGCAAATACCTACATGAGGCTTGTTAGGTCATGTGGTAAGTGTATGTTGTTTTTGTTTTTTCTAATCCTGCAATAACTGCAGATTATTGTTTCCCTTTGATCCACAGCTTGGGAGAGGGCTCCCGGTTGTTTAAAAAGCTGCCTAGTTGTTGCAGGGAGGGGCTCAGGTAGATAATCTGACACCAGGGGGATGAAGCCAGGGACACCTGGGCTGGGGAGGGTTCTCGCAGTGTTTTGGGGTGAGCCTTTTGAAAAGATACTTGCCCAGCCCAGCTTGCGGGTGTCTAGCCTGTGGAGTTAGTCACGTGGTTGCCCATCTTCTTGACGAGTTCCACCTGCTCATCTAGTTAGCGACTCTTCAGGAAGTCAGAGAGGTGGGCGTCTATATAAGCAGAATGCAAAACACACAGATGCCAATGGGCCTGGACCAGGTTCTCCTTTGGGGCCACGTGGCTTCAGTGGTATCCCGGATTTCATCCTGCTTATGTTGGGAGCTTCTGCATGTCCTGAAAGAGGACACAGCCACCACACCAGCTTTGCGCCGTCTGGAGATACTGAATGCCCTTGTGGAAGAGGTGCCCACAGAGCCACTGTCAAAATAGAAACCCGCAGAGAGGGAGGTGTCACATGTCCACAAATACAGGTGGACCAGGAGGTTGACTGTGACCTCCCCCTCTGTGGAATGATTCTGATAAATCTGTGAGCTCATGGGTGGCAACAAGAGGCTAGCCAGAAAATGGCGTTGGCTGGTCCTGGAGGCAGAGAATGGCCAAAAAGATGGTCTCAGACTTTGCACTGAAGAGGAGGTTGGAAGGTGGTTGGAGGCTTGGAAGAAGCGGGTTCCCAGGCCTGTTCTGTCTAAATACCGTGGGAGCAAGGGACAAATCTGCATAACTATGGGTGCGCTGCTTGCATATGTTTAATTTTTAAGGAACTTGCAAATCATTTGTCAAAGTGGTTGTACAATTTGGGATCCCACCAGAACGACATGGGAGTTTCGGTTATGCAGTACTTCACTTCAATTTCATTTCCCTAATAACTAATGAGGTTGGACATCTTTTCATGTACTTCTTTGCTGTCTGCATTTCTTCTTTGATAAAGTATCTATTGCCTGTGTTTTAACTGGGTTATTTTTATATTACTGAGTTTTGAGAGTTCTTTCTATATTTTATTTTATTTTATTTTATTTTTTAAAGATTTTATTTACTTATTTGACAGAGAGAGAGAGAGACAGCCAGCAAGAGAGGGAACACAGGCAGGGGGAGTGGGAGAGGAAGAAGCAGGCTCCCAGCGGAGGAGCCTGATGTGGGGCTCGATCCCAGGACTCCGGGATCACGCCCTGAGCCAAAGGCAGACGCTTAATGACTGAGCCACCCAGGCGTCCCTCTTTCTATATTTTAAATAAAAGTCCTTTATCATATACATGATTCATAAATATTGTCTCTCTGTTGCTTGTTTTTTTTTTTTTTTCATTTTTCTACCACGGTCTTTCAGATGAAGTCCAATTTATCAATTATTTATTTTTTGAATTGTGGTTTTTGTGTCTAACACCACTCTAACTAAGTTCATGAAGATTTTCTCTTGAATTTTCTTTTTCACTTAACCTTTTATTACCTGTTTTTTTAGTTGTTGCTTTTTTTTTTTTTTAAGATTTTACTTATTTATTTGAGAGAGAGAGAGAGCATTAGCAGGGGAGGTGCAGAGGCAGAGGGAGAAGCAGACTCTTCACTGAGCAGGAAGCAGGTTGGGGGCCTCGATCCCAGGACCTTGAGATCATGACCTGAGCCAAAGGCAGACCCTTCACCATCTGAGCCACCTGGGTGCCCCATTATTTTTTAATTTTTAATGGCATCGTTTGACTTTCTCTTTTACTTGTACGACAATAAATGACTCTATTCTGCTTTCTTCCGTCTTTTTCTACTTGTCCCACATAGTTTCTAGATATGTTCTATTTTGTTAGAGCGTGTAGCATTTCTATACTCTTCTTCCACCTGTATCACCAACTCTATTTTAGTTCTGGCTCTCTGGTTCAACATATGACACATTCCTTATTACTGCCTTTTCCTGATATGTCTCCTGTTATTTCTTGGTTGGATGAAACTCATTCTCTGGAAGATTACCTGCGAAAGGCGTGTAGGTGCAGTATTTCCTGAGATCTTGCGCTTCTAAAACTGTTTCACAACAGCCCTGATACTTGAAATTCAGCTGAGCTGAATATAAAGTCTTTGGCTTACACTTTTTTTTTTTCAGTTTCTTAAAAATACTGCTCCACTGTTTCCTTTCTTTGCATATTGTTCTTGAGAATTTCAATCACCTGTAGAAGGAATAGGAGAATAGAAAAAATGATTAGCAACAGGGATGAGATTTAAAATAAATAAATACACACACACATATATATGCTATTGTTTCGGCTGCAAGATAGCAAAGGTGTGCTCTTCTTTGACTCATTCTATCAGGCAGCTGGACAAGTAAGACCAATGTTTTTGGTTGCTCTTTTGACTTTTACATGGTGGGATAGCAAAGGAGGGCTTGTACGAACTTTAATTCTCTGTCATAAAATGGAGACTGTGTGTGAATTTGTCTTTCCTTACTCTCTACTTTAATCCACCTTTCCCTCTGGGACTGCTAAGGGGTTTAAGTACATTAGACATAGGAAGTTCACTATTAGTTGAATACGGAAGCATCAGTTTCATGTCGCAAATAGCACAATGCTTTCGGCAAGTGTTTGTTGGGCAGGTGCGTGAGTGACTGGCATCTTTTGGTCACCTCCTTTGAGTGATTTCGCATATTAAGTACCTTCAGGGTAGGATCGGAGAGAATGGGCACTAGGACCATTGCACAGGCACCGATATCAGTCAGCTCAACCTCCACATCTGGGAGCACGGCCTCAGAGAAGTTACCCAAAACAAATGTCCCGAAACTAAAAAAAAGGAAAAAATACTTCTCCAAAATTATGCCAAAGAAAATTATTTCATAATCCAGATGTCAGATGTCAGAGTGAATGGGGTAACCAAATAGGAATAGAAGCAGCATGTGCTTTGTTCTAGCACTGTCAAAATTAGATCAGAGTCTGGGATAAGATCTTTAACAACAGACATCAATTTTTTCACATGGTAACCACTTTGGGGGCGTAAAGAAGTGCAAAAACTGCTTTCCTCACAACGTTGTCCAGACCCTCTCCCTCTTCCCCATTCTGGTGTCTTAATGACCCCTTGACCATCTGAAAACAGTACAAGAGTTCGAAAAAGGAAATGGAACGTGAGAATAGGAGGCAAGGGGATGTAACTAGGAAAAACACACTTGAAATAGCAGTCTTATTAAACTCTAACACTTGACAGTGTTCTAATAGATACACTATCAGGGTACTTAAATTGTATCTATTAAAAATACCTTCACTTTACTAAAGTGAATATTCTACAAAGAACAATTGCTGAATTTCGACAATTTCATTTTCTACAGTAGAAATGATGCTGAAAACCATAGTGGCATTATGTAACAAATATAATTACCTGTGGTTTACTTTATTTTAAAAAATTTCTCCCCCCCCTCTCTTTTTTTCCTTTTTTTTTTTTTTTTTTTTTTTTTGCTTTCTTTAAAATTTTTACTTGGTCAGGAGAATAATCAGTAAAATGGAGACTGGAGAAAAAATGAATTGCAACTTCCATTGTGGTTTGCCTTTGCAAGCAAAAAAGCCACTGTTTTTCCTCCTTTGAATACAGGAAATGACTTTGGCTAAGGATGGGAAGATTTGTTGGTGGGGGAGGGGAAGAGCCCAAGGAACAGATTTTACTTTACTTTTGGCGATGGAAATAGGTAAGGTTCACTAGTATCATCAGTAATCCGGTTTCCTGGGCTCTGAGTACTGACATCATGACCACTTGTGCATGCTGTGAAATGGAGCTACCATCACGCTCCTGATCTTCTGGTTTACCCGTCTACCCAGAGAAGGCAAAGTGACAAGCTTCTCCATTTTGGAAAGTTGGTGCCTCTACCCTTATTTTGTCTCCTGTGTCCATTAATCCCCCTCTTTCAAGGGAATGGAAGGGCAGAGGATTGCTCTGAAAGCTGAATGGGATTTTGCCATATGCACAAGAATGGAAAAATGAATGATATGTGGACATGGAAGGATGCAACCACAGGTTTGCATGGAGAGGCCCCTGGTAGATTAGGTTTCGTCAAATGGGATTTGCAAGAGAATAAAGGATGGATTATGATTATCAAGTGCAATCATAGAAAAGATTTTGTAAGTTGTAAGTACTTTTAGGAATTTTTTGTCAAAAATCTCTCAGCATTGTTCTAGGGAGCATGTTTACATACAACACATTTGTAGTTGTTTCATGTAGTGTGGAAGCTTTTGGAAATATATTTATTATGAGATATTTTGGTGTTCACAAGATGGAGATCATGGAAATATGGTAGAATATATGCTGATCTCTCTTCAACTGCATACTTTGGATTGTTTATAAAGTCAGATTCATTTAATTTTTAAATTTCCTTTTTTTCAGATTTCTATATTGTGATGCATTTCAGTATTTATAAAAAAAATGCAGTGATTTGGTTACCGCTCATTAGTCCACCATAATGCACACTAAAAATCTTGGGGTCATTTGTTGTTGTTGCCTACTTATCTTTCCAACTGTTCCTTTTTTTTTTTTCCAATTTAAAAGAAAAAGATTTATTTATGTATTTTATAGAGAGAGCACAAGCATGCGAGTGGGGGGAGGGGCAGAGGGAGAGAATCCTCAAGCGGACTCCCCACTGAGGGCGGAGGCCCACTCGGGGCTCGATCTCACGACCCTGAGATCACGACCTGAGCCAAAACCGGGAGGCCAGTGCTTCCTGAGCTGAAACCAAGAGTCGGACGCTTAACTGACTGAGCCACCCAGGCACCCCCAACTATTTTTTTTTAAATCTGAAGTTTTCTACAGATATTTCTTTTTCTTCATATATATTTTGGGGGGACCATCCTCTGTCATACATCTTTGTATTGTACCTAAACTGCTACAATAGTTCTTCGGTCGCTTTATCTTTAACATTTTGTCCTTAAATCTGTGTATCATCAAACCTGTTCGAAAAGCTTAAAGCTCTTTTCATTATTCAAATTCAGTGAAGCTAAAGTATCTTTTTCACAGAATAAGGCAATATTATCCTTCAACGAATATAATAGGATTGATCACGAAAGATTTAACTGAAGAATGAACAGTTAGTAAGAATTTGTTAAAGAAGTCAGATACAAAATGGACATGCAAAAATTCATGGTTTCTTTGTATTCAAGGCCCAAGGAAGGTCAGGTGGTGCTCGTGTACAGTGAAAATGGTTTTCTCAAATGGGAGTTGGGAATCTCACCAACTTCCTCAGGGAATCCAAGCCAAGCGGCTGGGCATATAGCTTGGCAGCTGGTCATTGTCCGCATCCTTTTCTTGGCTCCGTACATTTTCTTCAAATATAACCTAGTCTGCAGAGGTTCAGCTCTGTTTCCAACATCATCATTGGTAGCTTCATACTCAAGCAATTTTAAGCCCTTGGTGATGAAATCTGAAATATCACCATTTAGGGGGAGGGCCTTTGTATAACTCAAAGGCCTATTGGAGCGCTTTTCCAGAACAAAGGAATAAACGAATCAAAAAATTAGTGAAGCGTGTGCCACTTGTGTAACAGAAAAGCTTGAAAAATATTCCAGTTTAGGATTCCCCAGCTACTTCACAATCTCTTGGCCATGAGGAAATAACCTCGCTTGGGGATGGGGCATTTGCAAGGGATAAAAATTAAGTCTGGAGAATCAGAAAGATGAAGTCCTAAGCATCCGAACTAAGTCACAATCCCTCACGTGGCCCGCATCCTCTGTCTTGCCTCGCTGACCTGTCTATTAAGGATGACCTGTTTCAGATTCTTCATCGTTATCTGTGAAAGTGTAAATGTTGTAAAGTAAGAAGCGGAAAAGAGTTGTGAACTCTCTGATTCCACCTCTTTTGTTTGTTCAGTGAAATCCATGTGTGAAATGATACTCAAACGTACTTCCTCAGGTTGTTTTGAAGATTTTCTGAGGGATCTTATCATCGTAAGCGTTGTAAGTTTTCTCCACTCTTTTCTCTTGCTGCCCTTCAGGAAAGGAATGCTTACCTGTCCCTATCCTGAGGTGTTCCCCTCCCATATTAGGAAAGAGACTCCGGTAAAATGGAGACATTATGAAGTGACTGTATCATAACTCACTGGAATTATTATGCTGGAGGAAGTGGTCAGACATACAAAGGGAGCAATTTGTTGGTTTTAATGCTGTGACTTTCTGAGGCCAGAGCAGCCAGGGCTATTTTCTTTCACCCTGTTCTTCTCCTTGGGGAGTGGAAGGACATTAAGCCTTCAGGCGAAAGTGAGTGGAAGTTTAGCTCTGCGCTTGAGCCAGTGGCTGAAAGGAAGTCAGATGGCAGAGGAGGGAGCAGGGAGGAATGCCGTGGGAGCTTCATCTGAGGGGGGCGCTGATAAGCATTACTGAGAGCAGTGTTTTTGATCTTGTCACAGTAAGGTCTTTCTTTGGTAATGGGTGGGTCATAGTCTTTTTTCACATTTCTCTGGTTTTCCACCAGTAAGGGCAAAAATTAAAGGAATTCATTTGCAATTTGGGCTTTAGTACTGATTTTCACTTTCCTTTACTCCACTGTTAAGCTCCTTGATGTCAGCAGAATGGGCCCCCTTTATTTCTATAAGCCCAGCAGGCAGGAGAAGAGAGGTTTTCTACCCGGGGGCACTTGATTCTGGTCACGTACCTACGGAGCAGCCGTGGGGTCCTGGGGCGGTGTGGTGTGAGGGTGCAACGTGATTGTGCTGAACAATCATGAAAGAGCAGAATCAATTCTGAGGCTGTCCAGGCCGGCCTAGCATGAGGACAGACTAATCTGATTCCCTTAAAACCCCTTCAGACTCATGACCGAAGTAGATGAAAAGAGTGTAAGAGGCAACGACTATCACAGTGGCCTGGAGTGCTTTCTCACAATTGTCCTTAAGAAAGGAAATTTCACTCCTCACAATTAAGAGTTTATGTCATTTTTCAAAAGCACCTAAGAAAACATCAAATATCTGATCAAGTCCTGTAAAACTGGCACTTGAGCAGATAGCCTTGGGAAAGACTGTGAGCTCCTTTTCTCCTCGCCATGTCTTTGGGAAGGAATGGGAACGATCAGATGGCCTCCTGAATGAGTCTTCAAGTGACCAGTGAGTACTGAGAGAATCAGGAACTCTTCCAAAGTGTAAAGAATTCTATCACTAGATTCACACTTTATGTATCTGGTCTGTAATCTGCTATTGTTGAAATTAATACAGGTTAAATAATGTTTTTCCAACACATTGTTTTAGAAAGTCATTCAACTTTGACATATAGATAATAACAGTATCAATAAACTATACATAGTATAGTAATTAAGATATAGATATTATGAACTTTCCAGGCAAATTGGCAAACAATCCCACCTCATCATTAAGAGCAGTGGAGATAAAGCCTTGACTAAGGTCATAGCTCAAGATGGATTTGGAAAATAGTGAGTCTTTGTCAGATCAATGAATCCATTTTCGTGAAGTAAAAGCTCTACAAATCTTAATTTTGCCAACTTTGCTAAACAGAAGAACCGAATTAACATATTTGAAAGAGCTCTCATCCTGTCGGGTCTCTTTGATGTGTGAAAGGTAAACTTTTTCACGAGAAAAAGGTTTCTAAGAAAGTGCATTTTGATACCTTTAAATTAAAAGAAAAAATTCCTCTAACCCAATGATAATATGATGGAAGCTTCTCTCAAAATACCAAAAAATGGACAATACTTCTATATATTTTTTAATTCTGTAGTGAGGATATGGGACAAAGGTCAGGATGTAGGGGTGATCGAGCTAGTAGTTTTGTAGACTTTATACACCTAGAGAGTTGGAGAGTTCCTGTGGTTGAAAAACCCAGTAAATTTTATTGAGTTTTATTCCTTTTACTTCAAGAAATCCTACAAATTTAGCATGGCCTTGACCTAAATTTTTGACTGTTGATGTTGAGATACTTTCATATTTTAGTTTTAGTGCGTTAATTTAAAACAACTTAGAGATGCCAATATTGCCTTGGCTCTTCTGAGAATTCTTTTCTCTTTGTTTACAAGTCAGTTACATTAAAAAAAAAAAAAAAGCAATACGACCCTAATCAGCCTTAATAAGTGGTAGTGGAGTCATGCTGTCTGGCAAAAATAAAAACGAGCAACATCTCAGAAACTGACTTTGTGTGGTTTAGGCTGACTTTTAAGTCTCACCGGAAGTTAATTAAAATGAACTTTTTTTTTTTTTTGGCTTTTTAAGTTTATTTTATCATCTTTGAGTTTACTCACTTAGTGGCAGATGCCAGAAAATTCCTCAATTTATGGTACTAATTGAAAAACAACTCTTAAATCTAGGCAGAGAGATCAGACATTCCAAATATCTCTTTTTAGTTGGATTAAAGGGTTTGCAATCTAAATATCTTGATTGGGGAGAAATGTGAGGAATTTCAAGATTTCCAATCCTAAAACCATGTACAAGAGTGTTGGCCATGCCAAGCTTATTTCTTTAAATTCTTTTGGAGCTCAAAGGGTGTGGTCTAGACTAGGATGCCTGTGGGGCCATATCAGGGGTTATATATACATAAGCTGAGTGTATCCTCATTTTAAAAACATGTATATTGGTTCATATCCTGATTCCTTTAGGGAACTTCAGTTCACTTTGATCAGTAAGTCTCAAGGTCTATGATATATTTCCTGGCTAGCCCTGCAAGCGCTTAAACTTCTGCCCTTCAAACAGAGCACTCCTGGTGGAGATGGCTATCTCTGGGTGGGGGTAGATTACCAGCAGTAATTTCACATTGAGCACCTGAGTGTTTGTTTTGATGTGGCTGCAGACATGTTTACAGTTGTCATTCTCTTCTCATGGTGAGCCTAGACTTCTCTCAAAACAGAATAGCCTCTGGGTTGTAGTCATTTACCCACTGACTACAAGCAGATCAAGTGTGGGATGTCCCTACTGCTCCTTTGAAGGGATTTCTTTCTCCTTTCCATCTCACATCTAAGTCGTTTATGTCACATCATGGGGTGTGTGATGAGATAATAAAATCAATGACACACTGGGAATGCCTTCAAGAATTGCTTCAATTTGTAAAGCACCTGTTCTTTCCCTCATGAGGGACAGCCAGGCTGTGCAGAGTGTACCACTGAGTTCTGGTCCAACGTCAGTGGCTTCGCCTGGCAAATAGCATAGAATGAAGGGGCAGCATCCGAGCCCGTCAGGAACATGCTCTGTGGGAGAGTAACCTGAGCCAGAGAACAAGCTCGGCATCTTTGCAGGGAAGATCGGAGTAAACACATACTGGTCTCACTTCAACAGCTAAGGGAATGAATGTCAAGCAGAGGACGGTCAGGCCACAATGTATCACTTAAGAGAGTTATGAAAATGGTTGTAATGTGGAGCCTGACCCCAGAATAAAAATCATTTTGTGAACACTTGATTGGGATTTCTAAATTTAATCATTTTCAGCTGCAACAACAAATGTTCAAACCACATAAGAAGTTTTGGCTTCACATATTTAACAGGTTTTTTTTCCCTACGCATTAGTTGTATTTATTTATTTTCATCTCATGGTGCATCGTAACCACATGTCTCTGAATTCACCTTCTGTTCAACTGTTAGCGGAACAGTGGACTCCAGGTGACTGAAGGAAAGGGTTGGACTTCAGATTAATACCTGAGTTTCAACTGGGCTCTTGCAACTAGTTGTGTGACCCCATACAGATTACATCAATTCCCTGAGACTCAGTTTCCTCATCTGGAAAATGGGATATTTATAAAGCACCTTTCTCCATGTTTCCTGCATCATAGGGGGTACTAGAAAAATAGTAGCTGTTTTTATCACCATGATTACTGTTTTGAAGGGGAGGCTAAACCGATGGAAAAAAAATAGTGAGATTTTCTAGTAGATTAAAAGGGATGAAATAAAATTTAGCAGTCAATATGGAGCAAAGACTCACTGCTTAAAATAAAATCAGTTCGGCACTCTAAATTGATGTATGTATCATCTTATGCCATGTATCTTTATTCTCAAGTTCTTCCATGAAGTAAAGAATCTCGTTATGGTGTGAGTAAAGCTTTCCAGAAGTTATTTATCTACAAGTAATTAATATAAAAATAAAAAATTCGTTCTACTCTTTTACTACTAGCATGGAAATATATGAGTTCTGTATGGCCTCTTAGTTTTCTTTTGGTTTCTGGAGGATTTGTGTGTGTCTCTGTGTGTGTGTGTGTGTGTGTGTGTGTGTGTGTGTGTACACACGCATGCGCGCACACAGCCCGGTACCCGTATGTGTGGTGCGCATGTGCGTATGTGCATCTCTATGCACCTGCCTACCTGGTACTAGCGGTAGTGGGGAGGGAAGAAAATTGGTTCTTTTGTGTTAATTTATATTAAGATATTAATTAAGAGGCATCGATAGCTTTAAAATGCTTTAAAAGTACATCACCACTTGAAGTATCATTTGATTTCTTTAGAAAATTCTGAATTTATTGACATTTGTGTTAACCAATCATTTTGTAGTGTCATTTACTTTTTATATAATCAAACTCGTCAGGCCTACGTATTTCATTCTTTGGGACCGTTTCGAAATAAGCATACACTTGCTGACACATGTTTCTGCCACATTCTTTGCTTTCCCCAATAGGCAAGTTCAGACTTAGGAGGCAAAAGTCCAGTGGAAAGTACCGGAACTGAGGGAAGAATATTTGCCTAACCACTCACATCAGATGGTATCCTACCCCCACACGTGTAATCTTTGTCTTTATGAAAATCAAACCTGATTCTACAAGAAAATCACAAAACAAAAAACACTGTTCTCTCAAGTTATACCAGATTTGTTTTCAAAAAGAAAAAAAAATCAGGCTAGTTTAAAAAATTGTAAACTGTGCCACATCGAGTATCTAACCATTCGTGGAAGCTGGCTTTTCAATCTTGATTTTAAGCAAAGGTAGTGGAGGCTTTATGTGTGAGAAAAAACAGCTTAAGTACAACTTAGAGCTATAAAAATTAATTTTTTGTTTTGTTTTGTTGTAATGTGTGTGGAACTTTTCCTCTTTTCAGTCCTCAGTAACTATCTTGACTATCCTGAACTGAACCTTTGTTTGCTAAGGTTACCTTTGGCCTCTGACTTCCCCAGCCATGGACTCTACAGTACACATTACTTGGTCCATCTGTGACATTGAACCTAACTAGCTATTGTCTCCATGGAAGTTGCTGCCATTGGCTTCCATGACACCATTCTTGTGTCCCTCTTCCAGTCTTTCTGGCTACTTTTTCCCAGTCTCCTTCAGTCTGTCTTTTTGCTTTACTTATTTTGTAATTACTGGTTTTCCCCTGCGGTTACATTCTCGACCCTGTTGTTTCTACATACATTCCTTGGGCGACTTCACTAAGCCATGAATCAAAGTATCCCATGGACACCGAAGAGTTCAAAATTTCAGCCTCCAGCTCTGTCCACCTACCCCACCCGAAGCTTTGCAGTCATTTTAAACTTGAAGTATCCCAGGTACAACGTATCTTTTTACTTTCTTCCCCTGCTGCCCTTAGACCTACTTCTCTTCCCATATTTCTGACTTATAGTATCACCATCTATCGTGGAGCCCATGAAAATCTTTTTAGAGTGAAACCATGCTAGACTCCCTTCTTTCCAGGACTTTGCCCATGTTCTTTCTCCACCTGCAACATTCTCAGATGTCCTTTCCCTTAATTACCTCTTTGGGATCTTACACTTCTCATGCTAATTCCTCATAGACACTCTCCAATTTTTCATAAGCTGTTTCAAAACTGAATTTGCCTTCTTAGAACTTCTTGTGGCCTGAAGCAAAAAATACACTAGTGATTATTAAATAAAGGACAGTGTTTTTCACTTCCCCACTTGGTTTGCAAGATCACAGGGGGCATAATTTTGGTCCACCATTGTGTCAAACACAGTCCCTGGCATGTGGAATGCTCTTAATATATTCTCTTGGGTATTGAATGAGTGAGTGACTTCTTGGCCCCTCCTTATGCCCTTCCACTTCTATCAGTTGCCATATTCTTTAGCTTCTATCAAATCACATATCTTTCACTATCATCCCGTCTGGTCCTTGGAGGAGGTCCTTAGCATCCCTCACCCACCATCAGCCTCAGCTCCATCCACCAAACTATTAGTATTGTTACTTTTTAGATGCAAATATGATTCTCCGCTCTGATATCTTCAACGACTCCCAAATTTCTCTAGGAACAAATTTCAGCTCCTAAACCGGTCTATAAGATTCATGACAACCTGACTCGACTCTCCTTTTCCACGGTCATCCTACTGCCTGATTCACTGTATGTTTCAGCCACCGCAGGAAGTCTTATTTATGTGCCTTGAACACATCATATTTTTTTTCATTTTCTATGTTGATTCTCTCTGCTGTTTTGAACTTCTTCGTTGTCTTGAACTTGAATACTGACATTAATCTCACAATTTTAAATTATGAAATTCTTACTTTGGCAGGCTACTACCCATTTACATACTTGTATAAAGCACATTTCCTAACACTGCATTAGCTGTTGGATATAATGAATCAATAAAGGCATAGAATAATGGTAAGATCATTTTCTCTGAGTTTAGATTCCACCTTCTTTCTGGCTAAGGGGACTCTGCCTCTGGTTCCCAGTATATTCTCATATTTGTTCCCTCTCATTTTTTATTGATGTCACATTTCCTGTATCACCAATTTGGCAAGTAGCAATTCTCTGTTCTCCTCCAACTGTGGTTATGCAGAGATTGGTGGTAAGTATCATCTTATCACATGTGTTGATCTTAATTGTAAGTAAAAACCAGAATGACCCCATTTTCTTCCCTACTGTACATCTAGTAATGGAGAGCATTTCTTGATTCATTTTTAATATATCTCCCCATTCTTGAGGAAATTGGCACAAATCTGTAAGGGGCTGGGCTGGAAGACAACTTCAGCAGCCATCTTCCACATCCAAGATCAAGTCTTTTCATTACTCCCAGCCAGGGTTCCTGGTCCAGATTTGTCATCCTGAAAATCACACTTGGGGACTGAGGTTGTGGGGGCCAGCTGAACATTCCTTCTCTTCCGTGTATCATTTTCCTGTGTCTTACTTGGTCTTCAGGTGAAAACCGTTTTCCCACGAGATTTGTTAGCTACCTAGCTTATTAAGATGAGTCATGGACTGAAACCAAGAAACAAAGTCAAAATAGAAAAGATAACTCAAAAAAAGAAAGAAAGAAAGAAAGAAAGAAAGAAAGAAAGAAAGAAAGAAAGAAAGAGAGAGAAAAGATGACTCAAAATGCATAAATGATTAGCTTTTGAAGTACTAAAAAATAGATTATTTGTTGGTATTAGAAGTTTCAAAATTATTTTTCCAATATGTCTGCTGATGTTGTTTGATAAAAAATTAATGTTTCTCAATATCCTACGATAGATGATTTATAAGGAGGTACATGTCAGCTTAATTAATTTGAGAGTTTATATATGTGGCTACTAATAAAGCAGATTTTGGATTTCTGGAATAACCAGAGGAAGGAAAAGAGGTTTTACATATTCAATGAGGATGTTTCTATAATTAGTGGTTTGGAGTGGATCCCCTTTGTAGAGTTTAGCTGGGTGGAAATTCAATTTCATATGATAGGAAAGGGTGAAATAGTTTGATCATCTGCCATTTATTGAGATATTAGTCTGTCATTTAATTGGCCTTTTTTCCACTGCTCTTTCAAAAAGAGAAGAGGAATATATCTATGTTTAGATTCATGGTGATTATAAAATAAAAGAAAATCTTTTGGTCATGGGAAGTAGAGCTTTTCATTATGCTGAAGTCTGAGAGAAACATTTTCTTTCTATCTTTATTATGAAAAGATAGGGTATATTATAGTGGAGACCAATAGTATACACACAGAGTATGTAATCTCCAACTTTCCTCTAAGAGGCACAAATGTGGTAATAGTCGTATGACTGTTCTTCCAGAGTCCTTAAGGTAGTCTGTGGAATTCAATTCAGTAAAAGAAATTCTGTAAGGGGTCATAAATACGTCTATGTGTATGGTTGTGATAATCTAGCAAGATACATGAAATTTAAAATTTCTTGAATTCCTTCATAAAAAAAGGGAGAAATTACTAAAGGTGTTTAGAAAGTATGTTTAGAGAAAACACAGGTGCTTTGAGGATTAAATGTTTTTATAAGCAAATTTAGCAAAATGACAGTTAATTGCACAGTGATTCATGGAGACAATGAAAATCTGTAAAGATGTCATGTCATCACAAAAAGATGGTGATCTGCAGGTTATCTACACTAATACATCAAATTTAAGCAGAACTTTTTCTCAAAAAATTTCTCAGGATGCCTGGGTGACTCAGTTGGTTGTCGGTTAAGCATCTTCCTTCGGCTCAGGTCATGATCCCAGGGTCCCGGCATCTAGTCCAGCATTGGGCTCCCTGCTCAGTGGGGAGTCTGCTTCTCCCTCTCCCTCTGCCTGCTGCTCCCCCTGCTTGTGCTCTCTTTCTCTCTCTCCGTCAAATAAATAAATAAAATCTCTTAGGGGCGCCTGGGTAGAGCAGTCATTAGGAGGCTGCCTTCGGCTCAGGGCATGATCCTGGCGTACCGGATCGAGTCCCACATCGGGCTCCTCCGCTATGAGCCTGCTTCTTCCTCTCCCACTCCCCCTGCTTGTGTTCCCTCTCTCGCTGACTGTCTATCTCTGTCACATAAATAAATAAAAAAATCTTTAAAAAAAAAACTTAAAAAAAATTCTCTTAAAAAGAATTTTCTCATTGTGCTCTTGCAATTTCAGTCTCAATCTCAACCTCTTTCCCCCCACACCAACCCCACCACATGAGGATATAGTGAGACATTAGCCATTGGCAAGGCAAGAAGAGGATCCTCACCAGAACCTGTGTTGGCCCCTTGGTCTTATACTTCCCAGCACCCAAAACTATAAGAAATAAAGTTCCGTAGTTTAAGGCTTCCCCCACCCCCCCCCAAAATTTCTCATTGTCTACATTAGATTGATTATCAATAATAATCAAGCAAAATGTCCAAGTTTGTCTTTGCTAGACTTTTTTATGTCCTAATTACCCTTTTAGAACCAGCTCGAATTCCACCATCTCCTGAGTCTTCTTCCTCCTCTTTGTTTGCCTGTGTATTCTCTATCGTGCACCATACCTCACTGCGGGGTTTTATGCTTGAATTGTTTGTATCACATGCAAAGCTTTATTGTAGTTGTCAAATTCTCCCAGTACAATGCATTTCAATAATACAGGACTGTCTTACAATTGCCTTATATAGTTAAAGATGAAACTTAAGGCCAAGACTCAAGTACTCTATTTGGAAACTTAATTTTTTTTTTTTTTTTTGCATAAGTGCGTAATGAATATTTGGATAGCATAGATGAATTCAAAACTTAAAGAGTCTTAAAATCAAGACAAATTTTGAGGTAAAATTTTGAAAGCGTGAATGCTTCCGTTTCAGCCCTTCTCAAAAAGGGCTCTGCTTGAGTGTGTATATCTATGTCTCTGGGCAAAATCATGTTCATTGATATTTTTCACTGTTGTAGGGATATGAGTTGTCTTTTTTTAGAGAGGGAAAGAATGAGTGCACAAGTGGGAGGAGGGGCTGAGGGAGAGGGAGAGAGAATCTCAAGCAGACTCCATGCTGAGTGCCGAGCCCCACATGGGGGCTTGATCTCAGGACCCTAGATCATGACCTGAGCTGAAACCAAGTGTCACACTTAACTGACTGTGCCACCAAGGCTCCCTGGGGTTATAGGTTCTATTGAATATCATTCTATTATTGCTTTTCACTACAGTGCATGAATAGAATATCATTTTATTACACCTATGTTTTCTACTAGTCTATATTTTATGTAACTCATAAGTTATTCAAAATATCATACTATATATTAGTGGCAAGACTTCTTAATTCCTGTATCTTAGATTCAGCACACAGATATTTCAATGGGACATCACTGCCTCCAATAAGATTCTTCATCTCTGTCCTGGAATTTAGCCCATCATTGAAATTACAATTATGTATAATGAACTAGCTAACTGTTCTAGCATGGAAACATGAAACCTCATTTGTGATAATGGAATTTGACTTGTCTTCTTCCTCTCACTTTTAATAATGTCATAATGTTGATGCATCTGAATGTAATTAGCATAAACAGTCTTAAGAAATGCTTTACTGTACCAGAAACATGGATTAGAATTTCAATTATTATTGTTTTTCCAGACATTGACTTTTGGGGCCAGGCCAAATGGATTTCTGGTTCATAGACTGTGCTAATCAATATAACTGTGCGTGTATGTTTTCAAGATTCAATTTATGACCAGATTTTCTGGTCTTAACGACAAGAATATTTTCCCTCTTTAGTGTCTGTTGGAATGGACCGATTTATTTTTGGAGAACACTAGAAGGTAAAATTAGAAGGCAGTAAGTGAAAAAATTCCTTTTCCCCTGTTTTATTCCTTCTCCTACATGAAGATAGGGGAAATTGAGCTAAAAATAAATATTTCACCTTCCCACTCATGAAGTATTCATGGGAAGTGAAAAAGCAAGAAACATATAATGCAGGAGATTGATCTCCCAAGAAATACTACTTCGAAAGTAGTTTGGCTAAAATATCTTAAATAACCAATAATGAATATATATTTAACTGAAGCTGTATCCTTTTTAGTCAGAGGATACCAATGGACGGTATTTTTATGTCAAAGTGTTCTGGTAATTACTTAAGGCAGAGCCTCATTTGAGAGGACTGGGGTCTCACGCTTCAGTGCCTCAGGAAAGCTCTGAGATAAATGTATTACAGCTATGGCTTGACTCTGATCTCGTGCTCAGTGAATTAGCTGACAACAGCCATACTTCCTCGTTCTATGTACGGGAATGAAATCCCTCTCGCTAGCTGCTATCTTGGCTAAGGAGGTAAATCTGATGCCTATGAATTAGTATAAATATCTGAAGTTGAATCTTGAGGTTTTTTACCTCCTACCTGTAGAGCAGACAGAGAACTTTAACTTCAAATAATGGATGGGAATTTGGGGTAATTTCTAAATATCTGTAGATTTTAGAGAGTGCTCAACTGGACTGATAGTTGTCCCATCTCAAATACAGCATAGAGCATTGTCCAGAAATTCTTGCCATATCCTCTCTGTGTGGGTGTGTGTAATCTCACTTACGTGTAGTAAATACTTCATTATACATTTGTTTCGAGTGTAGGTTCTTTTTTAGATTTGGGGAAGTTTTGAGTAACTGTGTGTGTGTTGGCATCTGTGTATGTGTGTTCATGAATATCCTTATGGCAAAGACAGAGAGAAAGAAAGTCTGAAAGGGAGAAAGGAGGGAAGAAGGAAGATGGAGCACTATGATCTTGAAAATACATGAAATTAAAGGAATAAAAGCATGATTTCGAGTATACAGTAATTATACTCTGAGTTTCAACTTGTTGAATAAACTGGGATATAGTCACAAGAGAGGCGTATCAATAGCATCGTGCTGATTTTTAAATTTATACTAAAATCCTCCATTAGATACATTCCTTAAGTTGGTCATCTTTTATATATTGAATTTTTGCTATAGCATAAGATTTGCAGTTATTGTAATTTACTCGTATGTACAAAATATTGGAATTGGCATGTTGTAGATAGATCAGATCTTAGAAACCCTATAATCTTGGCATTGTAAATTATTTTATAGTCTTGTGTCAACACTGATGAAATGGTAGTGGTTGCATAGGGCACTTCCTGAGAATTCTGGGGATGCATATAGATTAAGAAAAAGGACTTTTATGATTGATTACTTATGTCTGCGTGGGCCCAGCATAGAGAATGACGGCAGGTATGTTAAATACTTTGACACCTCTAATCTAGTTAAACATCCTCAATTTACAGGGAAAAAAACCCCAGACACTTATATGCCGACTCTATTATTATATGACAGTTCAGAGATTGTGCAACATAGTCACATATGCTGAGACAGTTAACTTTTACAGCAGTCCTGTAAAGTATATAAGACTTGAATCCCAACTGTAGATTAGAAAAAAAACAAAAAACAAAAAACTGATGTTTAAGTCCGCAAAGCAATTAGTGGTACAGCTAAGATGAAAAACAAGGTCTTCTGTCCTCCACTCAAGAATCCTTTCCACGATAAAACAAAGCTTATGTTGTATCAGTAAGGAATGTCTTTGTGAGTAACAGAAGATCTGATTAATGAATGACAGATTAAGAGTGTCTTACATTACATTTGTCTTCTATTGCTGCTGTAACAAATTACCAGAAATTCAGAGGCTTAAATCTAGAATCTTACGGTTCTAGTGGTCAGAAAATTAGCTTTACTGAAATTAGATTCACTGGGCTGAAAATAAGGTGTCAGGAGGATTGTGTTGATTCTAAAGCCTGGGGGCAGAATCCTTTCTCTGTGTTCTCCAGCTTCTAGATGCAGCTCATGCTTCTTGACTCATGGCTCCTTCCTCCACCTTCAAAGCTAACAGTTTAGCACCCAGTTTCCTCTCTGACCTCTGCTTCCATCCTTACATTTTTTTTTCTTTCTGACTCTGATCATCCTGTCTTTTATAATTACACTTGTGGTTACATTGAGCCCACCTGGGTAATCCAAGCTAATCTTTCTAGCCCCAAATCCTTAACTTAATCATACCCGCAGAGTCCCTTTTAAACATAATATATTCTCAGGTTCCAGGGATTAGAGTTTGGACCTTTGGTGGGGAGGGGGCACAATTTAGCCTCCTACACATAGGGTTAGTGTAGAGATGGTGTAGTAACTCATGAGTATACCCATTCATGCTACCATCTATGACCCAGCTTTTTCCCTTCTTTTCACTCTGCCATCTTTAATGTATTGGTCTACTATTTCCTGGTTGCAAGATAACTCCCATGGCAGGAAGTATAACGTTTGTCTGTAAGGTAGGAATAAGAGAAAAGTGTGAAGACAAGTCCTTTTCTTTTTAATCAGGAAGTGAAGCCCTACTCATAAAATTCCTCCTCTGTCTCTTAAGCCAGCACTATACCACAGGGATACCCCTAGCTGCAAACAGGACTAGAAATGTAGATGTTTCACTTTAGTCTCCTTTTTTGAAGATAGCAAGGAAAAGAGGAGGTTCAGAATGGGTGCTCAGTGAACCAAACTTCTATTGGTCAAGACTCCTAGTGGCAAACAATAAATTTGTAGTATTTAAGCATAAAAATTTATTAAGAATATCAGATTATAGACTATCCAAAAGGAGTGTAGAACTGAGACTAATGATACCATACCCAATACACTATGAGACTTTTCTAGCAAAAATATCACAGCTTCTACTGACCCAGGATGGCAGTGTCATTCATGGATCTTAGATATGAATTCCAGATGATCCATGATACTATTCCCACGAAAGCACATGCTACAAGATATCCCCACCGATGGCCAGTTACTCAAATTGCTTTTATCTGCATCCAAATCTCAAGTGCACCTGACTAATGAAACCTGGACATATGTCCATCCATAGCTGCAAAGGACTGTAGGAAACATAAGTCCCTTAGACCAGGTCCTCCAGAAGGCAGAGCCAAGGATTCATATGCTGATGTGGTGTTTGAGAGGTACAAATTCAGGACTGAGAGTGAGGAAAAAGTGGAGGCAGAACAAGGTGCTATATTGCATTACTGTGGTCGCTGTTGAACATGTGTCCTTTGGCATGCTGTTGTTCTCCAGAGCAACTGAAAAGAGGAATTGATTCAAGGCAATCCTCAGAAGGGGAAAAGGAGGAACAATTTATGTGTGGAGCTTCTTATGTCTATTTTCTATTGGCCAAGGTCAACCTTACAGTGGGCCAGTTCCCTCATGCATCCAAGTTGTATAATTCCGTCCACTGGTGACCATTCAGGAAGCCAGATTCCGCTCCTGGCACTGTGGCATTTCATCTAAGTAAGTGGAAGGGAAATTTAGGGCAGATAGTTTTAACGTCTGAGAGACATTGACCACATGGGTCAGAGTTTCATCTCATGGTAGTGCCACATTCTAGAAGTGGATAGTATCTTTGAAGGAAGGAGGCAGTTGAAAAACATCTAAGTTGCATTGTGGGGTGTCCTGATCAGATGGGACATGGCAGCACAGGCAGTGAAAGAATTCACTCAAGTCAGAACAAAAGAGATAAAAGTTTATTGAATACACTGCAAGGGAGCAGTTGGCAGGACAGCAAGAGAGAGACTGTCTGCCATGAGGTGGTGGAGAGGGGCTATAGTCACAGGGTGGAGTGAGGGAGTAGGGAGACTATGGAATTTTCTCTTTTTTGGTAATCTTAGGAACTTGCTGGGAATGGCCAGCAATCCCTGTATCGAGGGATAAAAGATTACTCAAAACTTTGCTGTGAAAGAGAGGAGAAGGTAATGGGGTCAATGCTCAGAGATGAAGACCCTTTGCTCTTCTTTGCTCCTGTTTTCATTGGTCCTTCAGGATAATCACAAATCCTTATCACTGTTTTTCAAGCATGTGATATGTGACAAGGGGTCTTATTGAAACTGGGAGGATCTGTTTACCCGGAAGATATGATATGCTAATCTGCGTGTTCTATGAGTTCTGCTAAACATAGCCTAAGGGACAATGCCTACATCTCTTAGATCACAGGGCAGCTGTTTGGGCTAGGAAAGCTTCAGGAAGGCAACTCCCTGGGGCATGCCAATGGCAGAGTGGTCACACAGGCCTTGGCATTCCAAAGGCCTATGCCTTTCTCAGAAACCTTCTCTTGCCCCCAGCGGCCTCTGTGTTACATTTTAGTGAGCCAGGTATTATGGCTGATTTCATGGTCTCCATTAACCCCATCAGGAACTGTGCCTGGTTCTAAGTAGCGCATTGTCAGTTAGGGCCTATGGCTTCAGGAGCCTGTTTGCATTCAGCGGGGTAGTCACTGTGGGCCCTTTTGCCTTGTTCAAGTTTCCATTGCTCAAGTCTGTTCTGTTGCCTAAAAGTGGCCTCTACATGCATGACAAGTTTTTGTCCTATACTGTAGGGGGTTTTGTTTCCACCTTAAGAAGGCCGTTTTCACAATGTGGAAATTATCATAATATAGGAAAGGTGTTGACAACATAGTGGGTAGCTCCGAGTGACAGATGTCCCTTACTACCAGCAATACCTGATCACCCAACTAAAGTTTGGCTCCCATGTCACTCCCTCTCTAGCTCCCTAGCTTTTTGTGTTTTGTGTGTTTGTTTTTGCTAGAACTTAGCGCAGTTTAAGCTCTGTGGTAGCAGTACTGCCTCTGTTCTGATCCCTGTTGCTTATCCATGAACTAGGTTAATGCCCAGCACAGTATCAATTTGCATGTGTATTTGTTGACTGGATAAATGAGTGAGTGAATAAATGAAAACAAGATAATAAGATAAACTAATGATAACATGGTAAGAAATGATGAGCTAAACAATAAATGGCTAGGATAGGAATCAAGATAAATGAAGCAATCTTAGACTGGGAAAACTTTACCAAAAAAAGGTGAGATCTGGGTTAGGCAGTAGCATCTCGTTTTATCCAGAAAGCAAAGAGAGTAGGAAAGCCATGCGTAAAGATACATATGTGGAAATGCTCTTTGTTTGTAAGATGGTGGAGAAGCCAATGCTCTATTCAATTTCTTGCAAATACATTTTCACGTATTTATGGATTTCTGCTTATCTTTAATTAATTTCCTGACCTAGAGGTCTACAAAACACTGTACTGGAGAGAATCAAACCTTAATTCTATCACGGCCAAATCTCTCCTGAGAGACATTTTCCTTCAGTGACCTGGGAAGCTGAACTTTCTTAATTGGATTAGTGGCATTTCTCTGTTTCAAACTGAAACAAGATCCACAGGCCTATACTAGCTAGTGCTTTATAATCTGTATCTATTTTGTGGTCATTGCCGAAGTATAAGAGCTAGCCTGGGGAGACAGGAAGTGGCGTTAGAATTCTTTCTGTTTAGCCTTGCTTAAAGATGTAGTCCAAGATAATAGAACAGAGCCCTTTTTTTTTTTTTTTTTTTAAATAATCAGAATACATCTTCCCTGTAGAGCTGAGGTCTGCAAAGAAAAGCCAAAATGTACTTTTCATACATTCAGGGTCATTATTTCCTGGACAATCAGTATTTCAAGGGAACCTTAAATTCAACCCATTTGCCCTCAGCTATTTTCCTGTTAATGAGCGAGTAAATCCTACACATCTTAATCCCCTTTACCAAAATACCAAAGCAATCTGTACTTTGTATCAAATAATTATGTCTGAGGTAAGCTTAGGGAATTTAGTCGTTTGTAGAGGGTTGTTTTTCCCATAACAAAGTCTCTAAATAGAATTATCAAGTCTATCAAATGTTAATTTGTCAAGAAAAACAGAATAGCTAATAAGGAAAATTAGATTTATATTGTAAATAGTGTATTATCTTGAAGGCTTCCATGTCTCCAAAAGGAAGTCTGACTAATGTATGATGAAGGAAACTCTTAATCAAGCAAACCATAGAGTCGTTTTCTCTTCATTGTACACAGAATCACCCTGGGGTAGTGGGTGGGAGGACACCACCCCTGCTTCTTTAGGTTTTCTTTGGGACGTACAATGAGAGGGACAACCCTGACTTCGGGATCCTGGTCGTTAAAAGACAATATTCAACTGAGTAGATTTTAAAGATCTTATTGGCTTTATTAAATGACTCATGAATGATTCAGGCAGCATCCAATCTAGCAGAGAGAAAGGAGCTCCGAGGAGCTGTACGAAATGGAAGACTTTATAGGCAGAAGGGAGCAGGACCAAGGAAGTTACACTAGGTACAACAAATTGGTTATTACAAGGTCACTCTCCTCTAGGGCATGGTAGGGGTCTATCAGGCAGATTATCTAGTGCTGATTAGACAATTCCGGATTCACTGGTTTAAGATTCCATTTCTGGAGTGCCTGGGTGGCACGGTCTGTTAAGCATGGAACTCTTGATTTTAGCTCAGGTCATGATCTCAGGGTCATGAGATCGAGCCCCACCTCAGGCTCTGCATTGGATGTGGAGCCTGCTTAAGATTCTCTCTCTCCCTCTCCCCCTCCCCACTTACATGCTCTCCCTCTCAATAAAAAGAAAGAAAAAAAAAAAGATGCCATTTCTCGGGGAGACAAAACTGTAATTAAGCTAAAACTTGATTTGGAACTTAGCATACGTAAATACATTTTGGGCCCATTTTCTTCTTTTTAACACGGTCTTCAGCTGGGGCTTGGCCTCTGAGAAAACACTCGCATTCCTGTAGCAGATGAGGGAAGGTGGCTGCCTGGTTCTACTGACTACTTCAATAAGCGAGAAATGAGAACACAGTTGTAACCCGGCACAAAGGCAGATGCAGCCTCTAGCAGGATTTCCAAGGATTCCAGGCTTTCCAGGAGATGAGGCTTCAGATGTGTGACTTTTTCCTTAGACAGTAGACATCGCCCACGTTATAGTAGACGCTCAGAGTACCTAATGACTTCCCTGGATTTCTAGGAATCTGAGGGCATTGGCTGCACACCTCTGTCCTGTCCCACTCTTCCATCTTCTTTCTATTCTCTTCTACCTCCGTCATTTCTTCTATCACATTAGCCAGGTGAATTACAGTTTGGGAAGTAGGCCTGAGGTATCACTTTAAATTGCTTTTGTGAAAACTAACATCTGTTATTTACATTGTTGCTAAGTTATTTGAATTTTAGGCAAGGACTGCAAATGTTTCCTTGCATCTCAAAGGGGGCAGTAAGAGAAAGGGTGTTTGCTAAAAGAATGAGATTAGAGACGTAGCTGCTGACACTAAGTGTCTTTCTAAGGAAAAATCAGGAAAATTCCCCTGCCTTCTCCCTGGCCCCTCACTGACGTCACTAGCCATGGGAAGAGCAGCTATGTCAGCCACTTCCCTTTCTTCCCATTTTCAATGGAAATAACCCAGAAACTGAAAGAGGCTGACAGTGGGGCAACTGCCTAATCTCAATCAAATGGCCTTGCAGATATGCAAGTTAATTGGTTGGAATCTTGATTATTGGAAGACCAGTTGAAGATGAACATCTTCCCCATTTGAATGTGCTGGTCTAACATTACTCATTTTCTCACCGTTCACATCACCGTCTGATGCCCATTTCATGCTTTATGTTAGCCTCCTTTCTCTTCCGCATTCTCTTTTTAGCAACTGGTTTTATAGGCATTTTAAGAACACCATTTTAAAATTTAAAAAGTTATATATTTATGTGTGTGTGTACGTATGTATAAAATTATATATATAATTATATATATAAATAAATTTCTGAAACTACAAAACACCCATAATCCTACTGTGCAGAGATATATATGTAAAATACCTAGAAAGGCCTTTCCCACTATAAGATCAGACAAATACCTATAGTTTCTTCTGGTTTTCTACGGTTTTATTTTTTTACACTGTGCTACTTAATTTACTTGGAAATTATATTGCAGAGTAGAATAGTTGATATTTATTTCCCAAAGAGATGAGTCACTCTTACAAGTTAGGTGATTTTTTCTATCATATTGTATCATACTATCAAACTCTCTTGATGTAGTAAATAGTTCATTAACTCTAATTTTATTTTGTATCTTTTTTTTTTTTTTTTTTTTAGAGAGAGTGAGCACTTATGCGAGGGAGGAAGAGAGGAAGGGCAGAGGGAAAGAGAGAGAATCTTAAGTGAGCTCCAGGCCCAGCCAGAGCCCAAGTCCAGCTTGATCTCATGACCCTGAGTTCATGACCTGAGCCAAAATCAGGAGTCAGGTGCTTAACTGACAAAGCCACTCAACCACCCTGATGTATCCGATTTTCTGAGAAGGTGTTGGCTGAAGGGCCTCAGAATCCTGGTGACAGTGGCAGAGTTTGGAAGACACTTGCCAGGTAGTTGCTTCTGACCCTGCCAATGCAGTGGCCCTGGCTGAGAGCTTATGTTAAGGATATAATAGGAAGACATGTTTGTGACCCTGTGGGCTTTAGCGTTAAGCATCAGAGCTCGAGCAGTTGAGAACACCCAGCTTGCTCAGGGTGGAACGCTGCCCTCCCCGAAACCCCCTCAGATAAGGAGCGGCTAGGAATGCCTGGTCTGCTTAGGGCGGAAGGCCGCCCCAACCGAAACCTGATTGCTCTTGACAATAGCCCCCGGGTCCATAGAAACATGTTTAAGAATAGGCCTCACTTCTTAACGTTACATCCTCTACTCCCATGACCTGCTCCATGATGTGCTACTATTCACTAGGATGAGCTACAGACCACGAGACTCCCCTTGATTGTCTTCGATGGCTTATCGCCAATAAATATGTGAAGTTGTGGCGTTCGGGGTGTTTGCACTCTTTGAGGTAGTCCCCTGCACCCTCGTTTCTTTCACAGCTAACCCGTCTGTGCCTCGTCCTTCTCCAAATTGCTGCAGCTCCTCCAGCAGCACCGCGGCATGCCAGCACTGTTGCAGAATTGTAGAAAGAGCTATGGACTTAGGTTTGGACAGGTAAATACAGGTGGTGGAACCATCCAGCTCCATCAGGGCCCAAGAGAAAGGAGGTGTCATAGTGGTCCCTGTTATTCTACTACTTAACACTCTAATGCTACTGTGTCCACCACTTGAAATCCACTGAGATCTTATTATGTTCATGATTGTACTAAGTACTTTACATGTAATACATACATGAAATACATTTAATTTTCACAAACAACGCCCCCCCCCATATCCTGTTGTCCCAACTCTGTAGAGGAGCACATCCAAATTGAGTCTTAGAGAAGTTTAATAAGCTATCCAAAGCTTAAAACCTGTATTCATTATCCTTGTTCTGTGCCGCATCTTTTAATCAGGAGCCAGTTTGGGGGCACCTGGGTGGGGTAGTCTGTTAAGCATGGAACTCTTGGTTTTGGCTCAGGTCTGATGTCAGGGTCATGAGATCAAGCACCACACTGGCTCCACACTAAGCACAGAGTCGGCTTGAGACTCTCTCTCCTTCTCCCTCTGCCACCCGCCCTACCCCTCCACTCAAATAAATGAATAACTAAGACAATCAATTTGAAATATTATGCTTATATGATAGATACGGTCAATGCCTAGTGATCAGCAAGATGACTACAATATTTGATACTTTGCATAGCTCTCTAGCTCTGTGTCCTGATGCCCTTGTAGGAATCTGCTTTTCAACTCTATTTTTGTTGAGTTCTGATTAGGATCAAGATGTTATCTTACATGGTAGAATTGCATACATTTTGGGGCATAAAAATTTCTTTGAATTTTTCTTTAAGATTTTGCATCAAATTGATTTAATTAAAATTATTAGTATATAAAGAGTGGCAGACTGTAAGTAATGGTCTCTGGATGATTTTCCTGTTATCTAAAATAAGAATATTAGCCTTAAATGGAAGCTACAACTAGTCCATTTGCCTGTTCCAACCTGTGCTGGGAGTCCCTCCTATCAAATATCATTAGAAAGAAAAAAAAAAAAGATGGTAACTGAGGGTAGAGCAAGAGTGAAAGTTTACTCTGTTTTGTTAACTGTGAAAGTTGGGGCAACACGTGTGTGTTGGGTGGACTTCAATGTCTTCATCTCTAAAACAGAGATAATAATTCTTACTTTGCTGATTTGTTTTGAGGATAAGAGGATATTTTTTAAAAAGTTACATGTGAGGAAATGCTTTTGAAACTCTAAAATGCTATAGAGAATATGAGGAACTTAACTCACAGAGATGTTACTAAGAGGGTAGCTGTTTATTCTTAGTGTACTAGGTCAAGTCTGGTTTACTCCTAGTAGAGAAGACATCAATTCAGACTCTAGATGTGACAACATGTTTACTCTCCTACCATCTTAATATCCACCGTGAAACCAAAAACACTAGAATATATTGCTAAACATCAATTTCTATCTTCCAGAGGTAGAGCTTGGTCTTCTGGGAAATATCCAGAAAAATTATGTAAATTAAATTTGAGCCCTAATATATACAAAATGAGGGGTTGCAAACCTTTTAATTTGATCAAGCTACCCCTTAGATTAGCAGAAAGTATGCTCATTTCATAGCATAAACAATTCTTCTTATTTTAAAATTTATATTAGAATAATGATCTTATAAAAATAATGATTTAATAGTTTACTTAATGACCAAAGTTTTGGAGAAAAGAGAATGATAAATACACAGTGGAGGAAAAATTGTTTGTTTTAAAATTTGTGAACACAAACATATTAATATAGTGCTTTCCAAGAAGGAAATATTTCCATATGTATATTTGAGAATAAAATAGTCCTAGATAAATGGACTATTTCGACTACTTAATATCGGCCTCATCCCATTTCTCGGATACAGTGGCAAACAAATATGCAGCTGCTAATAACACATATGTCATATTTTTAATGTTGGCAATAGAATTATAGTTAAACTACTTCTGGAAGAGGAAACTCAAGTTTTTATCCTCCAGGTTCAGGATTTAAAATAACCCAGAGTATAGAATGATAACTTTGAAATTAACCATGTTGCTGTGTAATGTTGCACATCATTAAATTGTGAGAAATTTTGTCTATGTTGCATGTTCTTTTAAATGTTTTTGTCTTAGTAAGCTTTTTTCTAAATAAGCTGTTCTGGCAGTATGAGGCCACAGAGCTGAATAATGAGAATTCAGGTTTAAAATTTAATTTTTTTTTCACTTTCATTCTGTATCGATTGTATGTATGTCTATTTCCCTGCCTGTTTTTTTCAGTCTACTCCTTTTCTATAAGCTAAGTATTTCTATAAAAAATTCACTGCTGATTGTCGTGTTTGCATGGATTATGTCATATTCACCATTCATTAGTAAAAAACTAAATGCTTCTAGTTATTTTTCATTATTTCATATTATTTCGGTATAAAGGCAGGATTTTTATCATTATGTAGTATTACTCCTTCTACAAGGAAGGAACCAAATAAATTCAAGATGGAAAATCAGCACAATCAATTGAAATATTGAAGCCATTGAGGGATGAGCTAATCAACATTTATTATGCTGCTAATATTTTTAGAATTTAATGTAGGTAGTTCTTAGGCAGCAGTATCATACTGTGGATGAAAATGTTGGATTTTGCGGCCAACAGATTTGAATTTTAATTTAAGCCTGCAGAAAATGTAACTAATTTGGGGGAACATGGGCGGGTCTTAGCTTTTGCAATTATTAAAGGGCAATGATAATACCATACAGAACTATCAAGAGGGGTCTAGATAATTCAGGCAAACTTCTGAGCATCATGACTGGTACATGATAGGTTCTCAATACACTCAAACTACTTTTTTTTTAAGCTACACAGACCTTGTTGAAAAACCCTGGCTTTGTCTTTTACTAGTTTGTGACTTCAGTCAAGTTACCTAATCTCTCCAAGCACGGTAAATTTGTCTGTAACACGGGGAAAAAATGATTGTCCTCACTTGACTCCCCTTCATCCACAATGACATTGCAAAATCTACCCATCAGTTCTCTACGTTCTTTTCTCTTAAAACCCAAAAATATTAGTATGTTTTTCTAGCTAATTCCCCCCAGGCTAAGAGGTATAGAGATGAGTTGATTGAATTGTTTATGCTCAAAAGTAGTCAGTCAAGCCCTGACATGTAATACCCAAAGAAAAGACGGAGGCATGTTTTCCATTGGACAGTATTTACTTTTCCAGGTATATTATATGTTTGTGTCTCTCACCTTCTGTGGCAGATCTGATAGAGAAAACATGGAGAGGGGTGATGCAGTTTGCTAATAGGAAAACAAAGCTAAATGTGTCTTTTTTTCTAAATTTTTCAGTGGCAGTGTATGGTCAGTCATTTTATTTCAGAATTTATTTCTAATTTTCTTTTTTCTCCCTTCTAGTAATCTCAAACCTGATTGACATACTTTCTAAACCTCTATCCAAATTTAGGATTTGTGTTGGTCACATGACTTATTACTATTTGCAGCAAGATATAAGATTCATTGACTTAGAATCAAGAACAGATGCACTGATGTATGGTATTTGGAAAGAGAAATGCACATCACTCTCTGGACAGAATATAGTATGAGAATAAATTTTCAGTGATTTACCACAACATGAAAAAACACTCACTTCCATTCCTATTCAATTGGGTGTTTATCACCTACTCCCTAAATTCATATTTTTCTCAACTGAAACTTCGGAGGAAGGGGCAAGAGTTAATATTTGCTGAGAGCCTGTATTGTGAGCAATGGAGGACACTGCCTAGGCTGTCTCATTTAGAATGGCCACACACCTTGGGACACAGGGGACAATCCTCCACTTACTGGATGAGGCAAGGTGGTTAAAAGTTACCATCTTGTCTTGAGTCAATTGCTAGTAAGTCACAAACTTAGGCTTCAGACACCCTCTTGTGCTTGTACTATATGCTGTCTTTTTAATGTGCTATTCTTAGATAGTATGTTTTGGTAAAGTTCAAGTCCTGGTTTGAGGTGGTCCCGTATAAATAAGATCACTTCTTGAACCTCTTTTCTTTAATGCTATTCTGACTTACATATTAGTGACATGAAGTTATTAAACAGTAAAACCTCAAGCAACCTACTCGAAGGGCCTTATTAAATATATTATACTTTCATAATTTGCGGGAAATACCGCGGGGTTTGAAGACTCCAGCACATGGACGGAAAATGTTGGGAAATCCCCTTTCCCGGCGAAAGCCAAAATAGGAAAATATTTTTCTCATGGATACATCTTGAGGTATTTCAGAAAGATAGATTTGGGAGTTTGCAATGCTGTGTGAATAAAAAATGGTCATTCTTAAGGTAAAAGAGGCAGCAGGTATTTTGAAAAAAAAAACGTAATCAAAGAAAAGCAATCTCTTTAGAAATAGTGTTGAGCAATGCCCTGCAATCTTTTCAGCAGTAACAGATGGAAACAGATTTCTCTGAGGTTATTATCAGGGGCCTTGCATCAAGGAAGCAATCATTCTGCTACGGTCGCAGGGAAGAACATAAACACCGTGGAATGTGGCAGTTCGGACAAGAGCAGACTTAGAAAACAAGGACCCAGAGAAAACAGAAAGGACCAGAGAGAGACTTCCCCCAGTGAAACCAGTTCCGCCGATTCCTTTGTGGAGGAGGATTTAGATGTTAACAGCTGTGCTCTACCCTCGCTTTACATAGGTTAGTTTTTGGCTGCAAAACAATACAGGAAAAATTATAAGTCTCATTCTGCATTGTGTCTCCTGCCATTTTGTTGCCATTATATGTGACTCTGCATCAAAGAACTCTCTTCAAACACACTTGGACGTTTGGGTCAGGAGGGTCTCCTTGTTATTTTGGGCAAACTTGGGTTGTCTCCAGAGACCAGGTAAAAAGCAATGCTCTTTATGAAGTGCTCCTGAACAGGACCTGGTCTGCTTTGCTAGACTTCCTGGATACTGCACTAGGGCGAGCCAACCCCAGAAAACAATTGGGTAATTAACACTTACGAGCCTCTGAGTCACTCAACTTTGGTTGAGAATAAGTGAAGTGTCTGGAGTCCTGCCTGAGGGCATTCCCTGACGAGAGACTACGGGGAGTTCAGGAGGGGCAGGCCAGAGATGGAAGGAATTAATACTGCAGGAGTGACCATCAGCTAATAAGGGAAGGGAACTGGTGGCTACATATCCCAGCTTGCTTGTTACTGAGACAGTTCTGGGGAATGTTCTGCACAGCTTTTTAGAGAATCTCAGTGAGACTGAGCCCAGGTCACACCGGGGTCATCTGCTCCTTCACATTCCCATACTGGCTTCTTTCCCTCTTTGTTTCACTTCCCTAGTCCCTCACTGTTCTTTCTGGAAGCACTTCCCAAGTAAACCACTTGCACTCAGATTCTTGTCTCTATCTGCTAACCCAAACTAAGAAGACCACCTGGTTTTTTTTTCTACCTTGCATACAAAAAAAACCAAACCAAACCCAAAACCCAAACCTCTTCCAAGTTAAAGTATATTTTTAAGAGAGTCTCTTTAAAAAGATCTTGTTAATGTTTTGTCACCAGTGACATTAGTGATTTGGGGAGTGTAATGGAATTGGGGAGGAGACTTGGGAAGGATGGCGGTGATAGAAGCTTGTGGCCATGAACCAGAAGAGTCCAGTTTCGGGTAGCGCTCTCAGGTGGCCCTTCCTGTGGCACATTCTGCTTACTGGTGCTGTATTTAAGGCTGTATTCTCTCTGTCTCTAAAATTGTGTGTACCCGTATTATTATGATGTATCATGTTTGTACAAAGCTGGTTTTGGAACCAAAAACTTGGGGGGAAGCTTAGCACAGTGACGCCAGCAAAGGTTCATCAAGCAACTCGTGTGACAGTGTACCCCTTTGTGCTCTTATTACACACACTAGTCATTGAGACCATGGCTTAAAACTCACATTGAAATTAAGCTAGACTATATGATGTAGAAATCTATGAAACCTTCCTCTTCTACGATGTATATCCTAAAATTTGTATTATGTGTTTGTTACCAGAAGAGGCCCTACGATTTTACCTAAAAGTAACTATTGAACCTAAGACTTAGCTTAACCAGTGTTTCATGGACTTTTAGGAATGGTTTAAAATTTTTATTGTAAATCTGCTTTAGAAATGTGTTCTTCCTTCCTTCCTTCCTTCCTTCCTTCCTTCCTTCCTTCCTTCCTTCCTTCCTTCCTTCCTTCCTTCCTTTCTTTCTTTCTTTCTTTCTTTCTTTCTTTCTTTCTTTCTTTCTTTCTTTCTTTCTTTCTTTCTTTCTTTCTTTCTTTCTTTTTTTCCCGGCTTTAGAAATGTTTGTTTCAACAACCCTCTACTTAAAAAGAAAAAAAAAAGCATTTGGGTGGTCTGAAAACCTTCTGAAAATAAATACTCTTACAGGTAACTGCCATATTTCCAAGCAAACTGTCTTGAAGCTTTGGTTGTTGACCAGACAGAGGTGAGGCATCCCTGGTTTATTCTAGCTCCTCTATTTTCTGGAATTTTAAGACTCATTTCTTTTCACTCCAGGAAATAGAATGTGATTTTTAAACCATCAGTAATGTAAATGACTACAAACGTCCTATTTTTAAAAGTTCAATTCCTTTCTGTAAACTAAGGAATCTACTTATTTCTTCTTTCTTGATGCATTAAAGTAAATTTTGATTGTTCTTTCTGATCTCCCTGGTAAAGAAATATGGCGTTTGTACAATTTCATTACAAAGTGGGTGCACACGCTAAGTTTTAACAGCAATAACCTGAAAGAAATGGTTTTTCCTAGCTACATAAACAATTGGATTTATATTCTTCCATGATGTTGATCAAAAGATAAGACTTAAAAAACTAAAACCAACGGGAACAAAGGGTTTGATTAGAGATGACAGTTGTTTGGGAGTTTATTTTTGTAGGACAAAGGCTAGTTTCTAATTGTTTATTTTAAGGTTAGAGAGTTTACATTATGGAGGTATTCATATCTCCATTTCTTTCATTTTGCTGTGACACATTTCCTGGATATTTCAAACCACTCTGTTTTGCAGACTATTTTGCATTCTGAAGAGGTTTCCTGCCTAATTTAGTTCCATCAACTGATTGCCATGGAAACTCTTGATATCCTTTTCTCTTCCTGGAATGAGATACTGGCTGTGTTTCAAGTACATGGGTTTTTTGTTTTGTTTTGTTTTTTTGTTTTTGGCACAGAAAATACAGTAAGTTTCATCAGGTGAAATGTGTTTGTCAATGAAGGAGCACCTTCCCTCCAGGGTCAGCCACTGGATGGAGAGAAACCACAAACAATTGTCTAACTAGAATAAATAGGTAATTTAACAATTAGAAACAGGTAGCAGCCTCGTCCCAATCAAAACGACATGATGTCTGACTGATTTTTTTTTTTAATTTTATTGAGAAGAAAGTGGAAGTCAGCTCTTTGCTCTGTATCAGCCCAGCAGAGTCAAAACAAAACAAGTGATAATAGAGTAACCCTCAAATTTTGTGAGGTTGAGTCAATATGAGTTTTCTAAGGGCTTCTCAAAGCAGATTAATTTGCGGAATGTGAACACCTAGGCTAGAAAAATAATTTGTGTAATGACTTTAACAGCAGCAACAGCCACTCATTTTTCCTATGGATTTTATTGGAAAGGTATATTTTTGGAGGAAGAAAGAGTATATTAGCTACTTTGTGCCATTCTATTACGACCTGTGCTTTGAGACCAGAATCCTATTCTAGGTTTATTCACTCACATTTGGCATTTTTTTGAAACAAAAATCAGGAAGTAAAGCTATTTCTAACCATAAGGAAGAGAGGAAGGATTATGTATACGACGTTTTCCGCTTTGTTTATGTACAGGTGAGAGAAAGCTTTACTCGCATGACTGTTTATATGTACACAACTATTATCCTGACTGTTTATGGGTCTGTATGTTACATACAGACATGTGCTTGTGAGAAGTACAGATCGATAAGAAAAAGGGAGATCCATGTTGGGAGAAAGAAGAAAGTCGGATGATTCTCTGTAAATTCAGAAATAGTGGTTCCTGTAATTTGTGTTACGTTGGTTCTCTCAATATTCAGATTTTGTGTTTCCTTTGTAAAAAATGAGGGAATCACAGTCAGACATGTCCACCTCGCCTGGTAGTGAGCTCTGTTTTCCTAAGACATTGAAATGAACGGAGCCAACATTTTGGTTCCACGCAAACCTTGCATTTACTGGCAGACTCTCTTGGTTTCTTTTGACAGCTTGAAGTTTGTCTAAATAAAATCACTGGTCCTGAAGTTGTTTTTTGGTTTTTTGGGTTTTTTTCTTGCCTGGAGTGGCGGGCACACTTTGTTATCTTTCCCTGCCATCTTATTTACATGTCTAGAAAGTGCATTACTCTAAAAAGTTTATTTAAAATAAAAATTGCATATGTGTGGGGAGGGCTGACAAAAAGAAATGAGTATTTACTGAATATAGAAAGAATAATAATTTTATAGATGTGAAACATTTTGGGAAAGATTTCAAAGCCTAGTTTATTATTATTATTTGGTCCATTTGGGCTCTCCATATGAGGAAAGCGTATGACTACTTTCAAATTAACTCTGGCCTTGGCTACTCTGTTGAAAGAGCAACTCTGTTTTAATATCTCATCATGACAAGGCAGTAAATAGCTCTGGCTACGGCCATATGCGTTCACTTTCAGTGTAATTTACTCTTAGCTGTACCGCCCGTAAATAAAGCGTAGTTTTGCAATCTGGCTTCTTTTGTTAGAACAAACGCCTGCGTATAAATGGCATTCATGACTCTTCCTGGAATAGTTTCTCCAAACCCACTTCCCTACATCCTGTGCTGACATACGAGTGCATGCCGAAGAGTGCAGGATGGAAATCTCTGACCCCATTTTGCAGTCCTGAGAGGCTTGGAGAACAGCGATTAAGATCCAAACATTGACCTGATGTTTTAGTGAAGAATTTCAACTTTATGAGCCCCTTAACCAGAATTAGGTTATTTTTGTTTACTTTCTTTTTTTAGATGTTTGCATACACTAACCTACTGTTAGGTTTTTGTAACCTAACTCTTCACCTACTGTGTGAGTTCCAAGGAGGTGGGGAGCTTTCCTGTGACCCATTTTTGTCCTCTGAGCCTTGCTCAGCAACTTTTGCCTGTTACTGTCTCTATTTGTAAAATGCGTAAACATGACCACCACTTAAAAACCAGATACATACCGATGAAGTGATCCTTGTTCGAGTCTGAAATGCCTAAAATGAATATACCCTGATATCGAAATTAAACTCCTGGTTCTGGAAAGATCAGGGTGGGACGCATGTAAGTGGCAAGTATAGGGACGTAGATTTTTATTCCATCTTGGGAAGAGCTTGGCAATAACCAGCCACTGAATTCCTGCTTTGTGATGGAGAAAGAGTTCCCGATCTCTTGGATTTTAGGGGAGTAGAAGAAGAAATTATTGTATTGCTAGAGGCCTTTTTTCCTTTCTTCTCTTCTGTTTCCTCTTTTGTCTGTTTCTTTTTTCCTCCTTTCCTTCCCTTCTATCCTCTTCACACTCATTCATCGCGCATGTGTTGAATTCCTCTGTTGTGTTAGACGCTTTGCTTCCTACTCTAAAGGTCTGTAATTGAAAATTAACAGTCAATTATGTGAGGAAAGAAATGCTTAGTTCTCCAGGCTTCTCCTATTTCTTCCACCCACTTGAGAATTTTAGAACACACGAAAGTGGATACAACTAGCAATGCTGCTTCAAAAACAAATTTTTAAAAGAAAATTGAGGCTTTTTTCCATTAACTATACATCTTAATATGTTGCTAGAAGTAACAAGACACCCCACAAACAACAAAAGATGAACAATAAATTGGGGAAAGAATTTAAACCTGGGTACCCAAGTCCAGTTGTCTCTTCTATTTGTATCCCCCAAAAGAATGAAAGGTAATACTACGGAAAGACAGAGTAGACAATAGTTTGTTTGTTTGCACAGGGGACAATCTGTAAGATAGAAATGGAAAAATGTGAAGTTACCCCCTCACCCTTCTTAGGTAAAAAGGCCTCTGAAGCACAAACGGCAATTTGGTCCCCACAATAATTCATCTTTCCTTTGGCCATAGTGACAAATTTCAGCTTAGCATATGGCCACTCAGAATAAAGACTACATATCCCAGACTTCCTTGCAGCAAAATGTCATGTGTCTAGGTTTTGGCCAATAAGATGTAAGCTGACTATGCTATGGCAGCTGTGTGGAAACTTCCTTAAGAAACAACTGATGTATCCCTTTTGCCCCTCCTTCCTTTTGCACTCTGGAATCCAGATGCTGTGGTCTTGGACTTTGCGGACAATTGTCATACCCCAGTGTGGGAGAATGGTGGCTGGAAAGAGCCTGGATGCCTGAAGAGATCATGAGACCAAGCTCCCATAGCATCCTAGATTGCCTCCCTTTAGACCTTTGATACAAGAGGACAGAATCAAAGTCTGTCCTCAAGTAATATTAGCTTTTTAAACAATCATTAATAGTATGCATAATCCTGACAATATTGCCACTTTGTAGGAAGGCTAAAGGCAAATTACATCTATTTCTAACTCAGATTTTTCATCTGTTCCTCAGCTTTCATAAGAGGCAAGAAACAGCTTTCCATGATGTTCTATAAATTACACATGTTGTAGGTATTTTATATTTGTGTTCTCATAGTTAAACTTCACAGATGGTACAAAGCTCAAACTGAGGATGAGAATACTTAAACTCAAAGAAAACATAGAAACTAAAGATCAAGACTAGAGTTTAAACATGGATCTACTTGACACCAAACTTAAAGCGATTCTAATATTTTATATTGCCTCCCTGATATTCTGGTTTAGGTTCCTTCCTTAGTCACATATCTTTATGACTCATAGTACACTTTGAGAGAAGACTCTGGAATAGGTGAAGTTTCCCTTAGTACATTATAGGAGGTGAAGACTGATTTCTAATTTATTTTTTTTAAAGATTTTATTTATTTCTTTGAGGGAGACAGAGAGAGAGAGAGAGAGAGAGACAGAGCTGAAGCAGGGGGAGGGGCAGAGGGAGAGGGAGAAGCAGACTCCCCACTAAGCAAGGAGCCTGATGTGGGACTTGATCCCAGGACCCTGGGATCACAGCCTGAGCCAAAGGCAGATGCTTAACCGACTGAGCCACCCAGGCACCCATCTGATTTCTAATTTAAAGAGAAAAGATCAAGTGGGACTTTTATTTGAGAAAGATTTGAGAGGAAATACCTCATCTGATTTTATGTATGTCTGTAGATTAATGGTCTTAAACTAGCAGTTCCAGGCTGATTTCAGAATCCATAAATCTTTTGTTTGGCTCACAATATTAAAAAAATATTAATCAGTGGCTAACCTTCAAAAGGACTAGTATTTTACATAAAAATCTAGATTTCTGGCTTCTTTCGAAAAATTGGAAGATTTGGTAACAGTAGGCTGGCCTTCCCACATTACAACAGTTAGCCAAAGCTGCGTATGGCTGTGTTTTGTTGATGGGCTTGCCATCTCTACTTCGCCATAGTTCCTACTTAGCCTGCTCTACTCATTTCTGTTCCTGACCTTTTCCTGTTAGGCATTTGTTGATGACTTTTGTGTGGATGCTTTCCCTTGAACACGATTAAACATAGAACAGATTGCCATCTGCCTCTCTTACGATGTGATAAAGACTTTTTTGAAATTGCATGTAGTTTTCCGTAATTATGTCTTTTCTAAAAGGAATATAAAATAGGCAGTAGTACGGGAGATCCAGGTAGAGCTATGTGTAAGATGTGAAGTAAAGATAAAATTAGTCTTATTTCTATGTTCTGGGAGAGTACATCAGTATTCGCTTGAAAGTCCAGAGGGAAAACTTCAGTAAGTATTGATAATAATGACCATGAGCTACACATTCTCTGGAATAGTCAATTAACTGTAATATAATTAGAACAAAGCTCAAAGACCTGTTAAAGGCATCCAGCCAGACCTTTAAATGACGGTTGTGGGAAGACGTTGCTGGGTAGGTGAGGTCCAAGGATTTATTAGATCTCTGTGCTCTACGCCTGTGGTAAACATTACTTGATTGGCCTTCGCCTGATGAACAGGTAAAGTTATGAACTCAGAAGTCTGTCATTGATAATAATCAAGACCAATAGCCCAGGCCCTTTGGTATTCTTTCACAATTGCTGAAATCATGGTAATGTAACACCTAAAAATGACACCTTTTCCACATTTTGAACTCAGTCATATTTTAGTTAAATGGCCTTTTTTCATACCATTTTCACAGCTTAGACATTTTCTATCATTCTATTAAGACAACCATTTTCAAATGATGGTGTTCACAGTTCTCCATGCTCTGGTTTTATGCATCAAGTTAGACTTCTTTTTAGTAGACACCTGCTGCCTCCATGACCCACAAACATATCATGGGCCTTGCCTCAGAAATTTTTCTCTCCTCTGAATGAAATTCTTACTTGATGTTTGACTCAAGATCTCCTTGACCCAATTCTCAGATCGACACCCATGGGGAAGCCCCCAGCCACATAAGAAGAGGGGTGACTCTTGAGTAGTGATCAAGTGCTTGATCTCTGAAGTTGAACTTCCTAGGTTAAAATTCCATTTCTATCAGTTGTCGGCTACATTTGGCAAGTTAACCAATCAGTCTTAACTTCAGATTTTCCTTGACAAAATACAAATAATATCTATCTCATAGGTTTCTTGGGAAGATTAAATGTGATAGTAAAAGTAAAGAACCAAACATTATATCAAGCCTTTAATAAATGTTAACTAGTACCATTGCAGAGCCTATAATTTTATACTGTTTTTTTCAGCTAAAGTTATTGATTACAATCAACAGAAACAGATTCTAGCTAATATATGCAGAACTATATTGGGTAGCTCACAGAATCATCAGCATATCTTGATAACAAGGCTTATAGATATATAAGTCAAGAGCAAATGATGCTAGACAGCAGGAAGCATAGGCAGCATCTTATAGGCCAATTGGGTTAGAATATCATGGCTGGGCACTGTTGTACCCGAATACTGAATGCTATCTCCATTAGTGAATTCGCAATCTCTCGTAATCTCTTGCTCACTCTGTCTCAGTCTCTCTCTCTCTCTCTCTCTCTCTCTCTCTCTCTCACACACACACACACACACACACACACACACCCATACAGACACATCCGATGTTCAATGTTGAAGTCCTGGATGGAAGTATCCAATGAGTTTCTGCCACACTCCCAAGCCATAGCTGCCTGTCAGGGCTAAGGAGAGCGATCTGATCTCCTTGCCTCCTGCCAAGACTCACACAAAGAAAGCGAGTTTTCTCCCCACGGGACAGATGTTGGGTAGTACTAGTATTCTAAGATAACAATGATATCCTTTGTTTTCTGTAACTGTTTTTCAAATTAGAGTATATAAATTCCAGGAAAACTGAACCTAAGTTTATCTCACAGATCTCATCGTATAATAGGTTTTCAGCAAATATATGCCAACCCATAGTTTCAAGTTCAACAAATGTGTTTTCAACATTTATTCCTTTTTTATGCTCTAGTTAGAGTTTACCAAATCAATGAATTGTGAGAATTTCATTTTGGTATCAGACGTAAGTATAGTTGCCAAAAGGTGATTGCATAATGATGAGAGAAAACTAGAGTATCTTTTAAAGATAAATAGACCATCAGTATTGAAATTAATCCCTATAAGGGTAGAGAATCAAAATGAGAGTGTTTTAGCTTGTGGGAGAATTAAATCCTTCATCATGTAAAAGATTTTCAGTGAAATCATGGTGGAAAATGGGAGTAGCAGAGAAGTAAGACCTATTGTTTAAAAAATTCTTATCATAAAAGTAATATATGATTATTATAAGAAACTTAAAATACAGAAAAACATAAAAGAAAAATCTTTCCTAATGTTAGTACAATTATTTGAAATATATTTGTATATTCAGATGTGTGTGTGTGTCTGTGTGTGTGTGTGTAGTACCTGTGTGGTTAGAATGAAAAATTTATAACAGACACACCTGTAAATACTGTTACAAAATTGTGCTCTTTTATGCAGTTTTATTAATGTGCTGGATGTTTATTTTCTTAAAAATAAGGATTCTTATTATAGAATTAATGCTTACTTGCCAAAAAATAGGATATACAATAAAAAAGAATATAAAATATGCAAAATTTCAGCAGCCCAGAAATAACCATTGTTAATATCTTGTTATATGATCTTTAAAAAAATTGTTTTTGTATATTCACAAATACATATTTTTGAAAAATAGGTTATATATTTTATAGGATATTTTGTGATCTAGTTTTAAAGAATAACAATGTAATTATCCTTCTACACCAATACGTATAACTCTTCACCATCATGATTACTGGCTTTATGAAATCACCTTGTGGATATATACAATTGATTTTTAAAAATACCACCATGTTAGACATTGATTGTTTTGCCTTTTTGTTTTAACAAGCAATATTTGAATGAACATCCTGATAGTTTAATTTTCAAATATATCCTTAATTACTTCCTTACAACAATTTCTCAGAAGCATAGTTAATCCATGGAAAGATTGTGTATATTTTTATGTCTTTGGATAACAAATTGCTTTTTGGATATTGTACCAATTTGAAACTGCAAAACAGGATATGGGTGTGTATTCTCATGAAATGCAATATTCTTTAAATGAGATAAATATATATAATTATTTTGGTTTATAATGTAGTGTAAAACATTTCATTGACATAGTTTAAAAGGACTGAAAGTGTCTCATCTTATGAAGCAAGATAGTGACAAGCAGCATATCAGTAAATCTCTGCATGCCTTTAGGAATATATTCTTAAGAACGTTTCTAAGTAGTGACATATATGGGAAGAATGTACATTATTATTACATAGCACAATGACTTTGGTTAATTTGTAGGAAAGAATTATGAAGAGTTCAAAGAGTATGAATGAAGAGTTCAAAGAGTAACTGTGTGTCCTTTTGTGGATTAAAAATTTAAGTTTGATCTCTTTTGTTTTAGTTTATCAAATTATAATTGGATTTTCATCACACATAAAATAAACATACATTTACTATTATTACCTATCTTCTTCTACTACGATGTGGTTGCTACTTGCCTCTCTGATCGAAACCTTAAAATCTTCCAGTCTTCCTTTCTTTCCATGTTGCTTTTTAAGATTTACTAATTTATTAATAAATGTCCCCCAATGCGGGACTTGATCTCACCACCCTGAGATCATGACCTGAGCTGAACCAAGACTCAGATGCTCCACCAGCTGAGCCACCCAGGCGCCCCTCTCTTCCAGTCCTCTCAATTGTGCTGATTAACTGTGCCTGAGGCTCAGTATCCTTTTTCTCTTTTCCTCCAGCACACCAAACGTGTTTCCTCCTGAAACTTTGCACTTACTGTTTGCTGATCTATTTATGACTCGCTTCTCATCATTTAGATCTTCATTTAAATACCATGACTTCAAAGAAGCATTCTGCCATAAGACCGATTAAAATAGACTGTGATAATCATTATTGCCTTTAACCGATTTTCTTGTTCTCCTCCTGCCAGGCATGCTGGAGAATTGCTCTTCACTACATCCTTCAAGTGAGTCATGGACACATGACTTGCTTTGATCAATGAAATGTAAGAGCAAATGGCCTGACATTGCTAGGTGGAAGCCTCTAGAAGCTGGAATATAATTTGTCATACAGTCCTTACCGATGTCACTGTAATTGGTGACAGTCAACAATGGAGCTTCTGTCGTCCCACATCCCTGAGAAAAGACGTGGAACTGAGCCCCTCACTGAAACATGGTAGAAGTGTACTGTGAAGGAAAAAGAAATTCTTTTTTTTTTTATTTATACCATTCAGACGTAGGGGCTGTTTATTAGTACAGAAAACATGGCCCACCCTGCATAATGCATAGATTCTTCCTCCCATTAGTCAATCTCAATATTTTCTTGTTTTACTCTTATTATATCAAATCATTGCATAAAATCTTTTTTCATTTATGAGTTTTCCTCCCTCCACTAAAATGTAAGCACCTTGAGATCAGAGGCTCTGTCTTGTTCATTGTTTTATCCCCAATGACTAGATTAGTGCCCAGTGCATAGTAGGTTCTTCTTAAATACTTCTTGAATAAATGAAAGAAAAAAGTGGAAGATTTCAGCTCTGCCTGTAGAATCTAGCCTAAGATAACGTCTTTCCTTTGTAAAACAATTCTTCCCAGATTCCGAGATAAGTATACTTTGGTATACTTAAAAAAAGAAAAAACACAGTTCTGATGGCCAAGAGAGGTTAAATATCTTCTCATCAAAATGTAGGAACTCTTGGGGCGCCTGGGTGGCTCAGTCGTTAAGCATCTGCCTTCAGCTCAGGGCGTGATCCCAGGGTCCTGGGACTGAGCCCCGCATTGGGCTCCCTGCTCCGCTGGGAGCCTGCTTCCCCCACTTCCCCTGCTTGTGTTCCTCTCTCACTGGCTGTCTCTCTCTCTGTCAAACAAATAAATAAAATCTTAAAAAAAATAATGTAGGAACTCTTAACTACTTAAAAACAAAGAGACTACTCTTGGTTTTGTTTTTTTTTCCTCCTCTAGAAGCATGAGAATTTTTTTTCTCTGTGTGGAGGAAAACAACGATGTAACTCTTTTTTTAATGTTCTGTTATCATTAGAGTTTTTTTTTAATGAAAAACAATTTAGCGAAGACTTACATATATTTGGTGAATAGAGAAGTGTATTTTCCCTGGCCATCCAAAGGACAAAAGATACATTATATTAATAATGTCCAGATTCTTAAGGTATACTCTTTCATTCTGTCACTTGATCATTCTTTCTTTAGAACCATCATGTCTCAGCTACCTTATGGTCTGCAGATGTGTATCAATTACAGAAATGTTTTCAGTTAATGACTCCTAAAAGCCTTCAAACAAGGGGAATAGATATGTTTGTTATTGGGTAGTGGTCAACAGTGTTTCCCAGCAAGAGGTAATAGACTTGTAATTCATTTCCTCATCTGAAAGGGTCTCAGCACTTGAGCCAGATGACAATTTCTATTCTTTGGTCCTAACACACACTAATTAGGGCAACTATTTACAGCTGTATCTATTGGTATCTTCTCAATCAGCACATGCCTCCTCTTGACCAGAAATAGAAAAGCACAGATGGCATTGCTACACATTTGTAATTCCCATTTGGCTCTAACGCTACTCCTTGTCTCTTCACATGCCAGGCAAAGGGAAAGGATGGGGGAAAGCTCTTCTGCTGGACTGCAGTGTGGCCATTTGTTTGCTTGGTAACTAGAAACATACCAGCGTGGATCTGCCCTTAGCTGGTCCGTATGCTTGGATTTGCCATCGCATGGCCCAAGCTCATCGGAGCTCCTTTCTTACAATAAAAGAGAAGTACCTAGCCCTTTTATGTTTTGGTTTTTTATAACATTCTAGAATTTCTTACCCTTGAATGAACTCTTTCTGATCCTCTCAAACATGTTTGATGTTTCCTTCTTTTACACTATTGCACTTTTAATATACCTTGGCACTTTGTTTTTAGATGTTGTACTATGTATCAGGAATTTTCCATGTTTGCTTGACTGCTAAATGGAAACAGGGTAGCCATTGCATTTTTAGCCTGAAATCATTTTGTCCCATCTTTAAACTGCTTTGGCATCCAAAATAGTTCAAGTACTTTTAAGAGCATTATAAATCAGATAAATGTGTACAAATTCACAGTAATGCTCCTTCAGTTCCCATGTGAGCGATAAGGAGGACTATGCAAGTCTTCGGCGTCAGTCCTGGATGTGAGTACCAGCACATTTACGGACCATGGGTTTAAGTATGATACTTAATCTTTCGGGGCTCTGTTTCCTCAGATGTTAAATTGGGAAACAATATTTCCTATCTCACGGAGTTGAGGTGAGGATTAAATCAGACAATGCATCTTAAATCCAGGGCCTGATTTATACTGACAGCTAAACAAATGGCGATTATCTTACTGAGAGTAGTAGCACATACCTAGAAGATTAGTGTCTCAGAGACTGTGCTTTCCCCAGTGCTAGAACTGAAGCTATATATTACATGTGCTATTGTAGTTAGATTCCAACGCACAGTTAGATCAAATTCATTCTAAAGAAATTAGGAAGAGTGCCAACAGATATTTATTATGAACATAATAAAAAATCTTCTATTTATTTGGTACCTCATAGTTAATGAAACATTTGTACTTGCATATACTTACATAACCCTTGTAAGTCATGTGTTTATTTAGAGGAAGAACATTCCAGGCAGAGGGAGTAGTTAATATAAGGGTCCTGAGGGAAACTGTGCCTGGAATGTTCAGCAGATAGCCAGGAGGAGCATGTGGCCAGAGCAGAGTGACTGAAGGGAAAGAAAGTGGGAGACAGCGGTGAGAGAGGAAACCAGAGGCCAGCTGTGTAGCTTCAGTCCTTGGGCTTGGCTTGGAGTAAAATGGAGAGCTACTGTAGGAGTGAGATATAATATCTCACTTACGTTTTATAGGGTGGCAAGGGTCGTTTTGCCTGTTAGGTTTAGAGCAGACTGTGAGAGAGGCAGGATGGAAGGAAGACCATTTAGGAGCCGGAAAAAAAAAATGGCCCAGATCTAAAATGGTCAAATTTTGGGTCTATTTTGAAGGTAACGGCCTCAGGAGCTCCTGACAGACTGGGTGTGGAACTATGACAAAAAGCAAGAGTCCGGGCAATAGTAAGGTTTTTGGCCCAAGCAACTGTAGGATGGAGATGTCAAGTTTTAGGCAAGATGGGGCAGGTCTCAGAGGAAACATCAGAAATTCAAAATATCTATTAAGTGGAGTTTAAAAGTTCTGTCAAACATCCAAGGGTTGTGGCTATGTGAATATTCAAGCTGGAAGGATGGAGGCTTAGCAAGTTTACTTGCCTTAGGAAAAAAAAAAAAAAACCCAGGAGCAAAGATTATCACCTGAAGATGACCAATTTCAACAGATCACTCATTAGTACTGAGTGATTAACATCCTAGAAAAATGAACAAAAAAGAGAGAACTGTTCACTTATCTTTCAACTTGGCTGTCAATTATAGAACCAATTGTGTTCTTGGACAAAGAGGAAACTCTATCACTCAACAGCAAAGAAGTAAATGTGTAAAACTCTTATCACTGTGCATGCCAATTCCAAAGGGTTGTTCTTACAGATGCCTATAAGAAATAGAAAAATTGGTTTTTAGAATAAGCATTGATGGAAGAAATATGTGGTCTTGCAGTAAGATAGTCCATAGATTTCCCACATCACAGAAGATCTTCCAGTTGACTAAAACTTCTGATTAAAAGTTCTGATAATAAAGTAATTGACTGTCTTTGCCCTTGAGCTAGGGGGAGGGGAGGGTGAGGCCAGTTCATATATATAGTACAAATGTTCAGTTTGAATGAGTTACCATTATCTAAAAGCTGTGTATTCACATAAAGTAAATTTGGATTTGTCTGATAGTAAATACTTATATGCTATTTATAATTTATAGCTTATAGTTTATAACCATTAAGGTAAAATCAAAATACTTAAATAACTAGTATTATAACCAAATTAGTATTTTATTATTATGGGAAAAATAAAGAGCCTCAGGTTACCCATTCATCTACTGCATGGCACAGTCAGCCTGAGAGGAAGGCAGAGTGAGCAGCTCAGGTGCTTAGAAGGCAGTGTGTGAGCAACGGCAACACAGGATGACTCCATTGTAGGAAGCTAAACGCCATATTAAAAAGTTTGGATTTTATTCTGTAGACAATGGGAGCCATAGAAGCTTTTCAGTTGAGAATTGATGGGATTCATTTCAAGATCTTAAGAAAAAAGTATTTTTATATATAAGGGATATTTTGGCAAAATTAGAAACTACTTAATATGCATGTAATTATAGTGATTTTTATAGATCATCTCCTGGTCTGTTAAAAAGGTAATTTATTTATATAGATACTGTTATAAAGAAAAGCTCAAATTAACATCTTCACTATCTGTCTCCAACAATGCAGATTCATATCCTTAGATATTTGTACTCAGATGTTTCATTTTCCTCAAATATCTGAAACCAAATTTATGATTTTTTTCTACGAACATGTATTTTTTTCCAGCCTCTATTTCTTTCTTATAGGGTGTCATTGCTGTACCAAGAAGATTGGTTAGAAAGTGGAAATAATCTTTATGTTTTTACTTTTTCTTCATTGCTATTTCCTTCCCTATTGATTTAGATACTAAATCTTTCTTAAAAAATTATTTTCCTTAAATAGTCATCTATGTGAGCATTCTTTGTCCCCTCTTCATAAAGCTTTTACTAAAGCTTTTACTAAAGCTTTATCACGTCACATGCAGAGAACTTCCACAGCCTTCCCTGAAATATCTTTTATCCTTCCTGATGCTCCTACCAATTAATCTTTATGTTTTTGGATACTATTATGGAAAGAACACAGACTTAGAATTGGAAAGACAGGTGAAATCCTTGTTCTTCCCTTTATTAGCCACGGGATCTCTCGGGTATATTCCCCAGCTTTTCTGATCCTTAGAGCTCCTTTATTTGTTAAGACCTAATGTTTCAGTCATGGTGATGTGGGAAACAAAGGCAGAAGAAAAATTATTAGATTTCCTTACTATCTACAGCCCATGGACAAGTCCTTGACACAGGCAGAGTGACCTCCTCTAGGAACTCAGCTGCCTCAATATTGACACTTCGCTAAGGGTAAAAGGCAATCTGAGCCTGACCCTCCTGGATCCTGTAAGTCTACTTTAACATATAAAAATTCCTTTGGAAACTTCCTTTATCTCTACCCCTCCAAGATACAGGTTGGCAATCATCTTCCAAGCATATGACCCACTGATATACATCTGAAGGGTCTCATGACTGAGTTTTTACTGAGCAGTAATAATGACCTTTCCTAACAATAGCCAGCCCCCTCAGGATCCTGGAAACCTTGTTTCTAAAATACCTGAGAGACTTACGCTCTCCTTAACACCCTCCCAGCTTGAAAGTATATAATGGGCCACTCCTCATGACCCCAGTGCAGCTCTTTCTGCCCACGGGTATGATAATAAAACCACCTTTTTGCACCAAAGACATCTCAAGAATTCTTCTTGGCCATTGGCTTCAAACCCTAACGTCTTTTCCTACATCAATAGGATTATGAGGAGGGTTAAATAAGAGGAGGTGTAAAGAGTGTCCGAGGCATTTAACAGGCCCTGGGTGGAATGGTGGCTGCACAGGATTTCCTCCTCTTCTCACTAAGTTCTGCATGGCTCCCTTTGGTCTGTCACGTGAACTCTAAATTCTCTAGCTTTCACCCACGATTCTTCTCTTTGTGCACAAGAGAGGATGATACTATGTGTCCTCTTCTAGTTAGCAAGACCGATTGGTTGTGTCACTTTTGATACATAGCATTTATTTGTCAGGCCGAGACCCTCCGGTACTCTCTTCCTCTGGTGAGAGAGTTACTGAGAGTCCTCTCGTTAGGATGGTGGGGCTGCAAGATCCAAGCAGACCAGACCGCGGAGTCACTGCATAGAAGCTCGCCCAGGGCCCTCTCCAGCACCTGCAGCACATTTGATATGAGCCATAAAGAAACTTTTGTTATGTTAAAGCCACTGGAATTTTAGGATCTCTTATACCAGAGCATAACTTTATCTATCTTATTAAAACCTTGGATTCCCTCCATATTTAGCCTCACTGTAGCTATCTAATCTGATTTCCTCTTGGTCTTAATGCCATCTGTCTTTTTTACTCCTAAGTGATTTCATTTGTTTATGCCTTTGTGTGTTTGCTCATGTTTTTCTTTCTTTCCTCCTGATGTCTACCTAGACTAAATATCGTCAAGGTAGTAGAACGCGTCTCTAGCCCTCAGAGTTATAGATCAAATAATTTTGCTGTCAAGTTTAAATAACTCAAAACATTTTAAGTTCCAGTTGCTTTGTCTTACATAATAATTAAGCCTTAATAGTTCCATCCCAGCAGCCTCTGCGTCTTCTGCCTTTTTCTAACCGTATGGGCTGGTTTCCCTGTCCCAGATGTCTCTTCCTTCCAATTATGACTCTAGTACTCTAGGGTTTATCGCTTGAAAGCGTCCCTTTGATCATGGATCTTCCCAGCTCAGAACTTTTCCACAGCACTCCGATAGGCAAAGAATTGAGGAATAGGGTTCAGACATTTTAACTTGACTTTACAACCTGTCCCAGATTTTTCTTCTACTACTTCTCTATGGAAGCATAACTTGAGCTTTCCTGGTACCATGACTGTGTCTGTGCCATTTATCCAAACTGGAATGCCCTCATTGCTGGCTAGAAAAATTCCATGTTTCCAAAACACTCTAGCCAGGATGGAAATGATTCATAAATGAGACTACATTAAAATTAAGACTGGCTCATTATCAAAAGACTATGTTAAGGGAGTGAAAACGCAGTCCATAGATTCTGAAAACATATCTGCAATACATATATCCAAAAAGCGTTTATATTCACTCAACATAAAGAACTACAAATAAATAAGAAAAAAATGAGAGGTAACTCAAGCAAATACAGACAAAATGCTCGAACAGCCATTTCAGAAAGGAAAGAATCCAAATGACCTATAAATATATGAAAAATTCACTCAACATAAAGAACTACAAATAAATAAGAAAAAAATGAGAGGTAACTCAAGCAAATACAGACAAAATGCTCGAACAGCCATTTCAGAAAGGAAAGAATCCAAATGACCTATAAATATATGAAAAAGTATTTTATTAGCAGTCAGGGAAATACAAACGAAAACCACAATGAGAAACCATTACATAGTCACCAGATTGTTTAGAATTAGAGAATCTGGAAATACTGAACATCAAAAAAGAGGTAGAACCATAGAAAAACTTACCCAGCAGGTAAGAAAGAACATTATTAGAGCTACTTGGTAAAAAAAAAAATTGGCATTATCTTGTAAGGTTAAATATGCACATAAATGATGACCCCGCAATTAAATACTTAAGTGTGATTATACGGGCCAGGATTCAAACACAAAAATGTTCAAAGTAGCATTGTTCATAAGAGCCAGAAATCTGGAAACCACTCAAAAGCACATCAAAGAAAGAATGGATTAATAAATAATCATACAATATAATCCAGCACTGAAAGTAAATGAGGACGTTCCATGGATCTCACGGGTGAGTATTAAAACCACAGTGTGGAGCAGAAGAAGTCCGATTTAGAAGAAGGCATACTGCCAGTTTCCAACTTTGTGAAATTCAAAAATAGGCAAATAGGCAAAACTAAGCTATAATGTTTAGAGAGTCACACTTAAATAACAAAAGTATAAAACAAAGCAAGAATCCGATTACCATCATATTTAATAAAGAAGTTTCCTCTAAGGGGTGAAGGAATAAGCAGAGGTTAATTCTGACACGGGTAGGATGACAGTTACATGAGAAATTGTTTTACAGTTTTTTCACTTGTGCATTTTTATGTTTCTATTGAGCAATAAGAAAAAAATTTAAAAATCCTATACCTATTTCAAGACCTATTTGTCCATGGAATTCATTCTGATCACCCTACTCTGTAAGTTTTCTTTCTCTTTCAAATATTAAGAGTCATTAAAGGCATGAATTGGGCATTGCATTATGACATTGCTTCATGGTTATTTTGAAGTATTAGGTGCCTATCTTATAGCAGCTCAAATAGTATTTTATTATAGATCATCTTCCATCCAGCTCTGAAGCCCTATTGCGATGATTTACACATACAAGATATCCAATTTTTTTGTTTACAATAATAAGAACTCTATGTTTGGTATTTAATACAAAATTATAGATTATAGATTTAGGGAATATATTATTTAAGTACTTTTTTAAGATTTTATTTATTTATTTATTTGAGAGAGAGAGAGCAGGAGCGTGGGGAGGGTCAAAGGGAGAGGGAGAAGCAGACTCCCCACCAAGCAGGTAGCCTGACTCCAAGCTAGGTCCTAGGATCCTGGAATCTTGACCTGAGCCAAAGGCAGACACTGAAGACTGAGCCACCCAAGCACCCCTCAAGTACTCATTTCTGGAAAAGTTCAACTCGTGTTGTATTATTGCAATAGTGTGACCGGCAAGGATTGTGTACTGGGGATAAAGAAGCCTGAGTTCTACTTCCTCCTTTGCTAGATATTGGCTTAACAGAGCCACTTAAGTTCTCTAGATAAGTTCTTCATGTGCATGGTATTTGGGCTGAATTCTATTTCTAGTTCTAATATTCCATGAGTCTTTCAAATACATTATAAAAGGACCCCACAAAAAAGGCTCAGAATCTCTTCAGTAAATCATGTCCAAAAAAAAAAAAAAAAAAGTCCACAGGTTATAGGGGAGAGCTTTTGGAAAACAAGAGACCCGGTATTCTTGAGCAGGTTAATTTTTTTTTTTTAATTAAAGGAAAGCTTAGTATGTTTAAAATAAAAAGGCGTACAAAAAATAGAGAAAAAAAGTTTGTGATACGCAACAAACCACTTTTGCTTTTTCAAGAAGAATGAGGAGATGAGTCACCAACTGACTCTGTGACCAAAACATCACAGAGGAAATTCAGAAACAGAAGCTGGCTTGACGGAACTGAAACAGTCATCAAAGGGATAAAGATACACATGCTTATTTTGCCCAGACTAGGACCTGAGATACTTAGTTGCCTCGATTTTGCTGTTTTGTTTTACAAATTTGTTTGGAAGAAAATAGTATATTCAAATGTAGGTGGTAATCATTAGAGATTATTGGTAAATTCAATGGTCATGAAATGATAATCTCTCAGGAGGTAGAAACTTCGAAGCTTATTTATTCCTGATACCCAGCCATTAAATATGTTTGAATCAGTTCTTAAAATACCTGCTGAGTAGTCATCTAGAATATTCTAGAATATCTCCAGTGACATTCTAATATGGATCAAGACTGAGATCTTAGTGCCTTCTGTTGTTGCAGTAGTCATTTCAAAGACTATTGTCATTGTCACTTTATATGGAGATTATTTCACAACTCGTCCACAAATGGTATCATTTTTGTTTGTTTTACATCATAATATATATGTTGGACTTGCTTCCATTTTATTTACTGTTGCCAGGGACACTTATAAGGAACAGTACTTTCTGAAGTTGAGGTTGCATGCTTACATTTCAAATATTGGCATGAATCCATGATGTTGAGCACCAAAGTTCTATAAGCTCTATGTGGTGAGCGGGGGGGAAAAAAACAACCAAATAATTCTTATCCATCTGATTGTCATGGGACCATTCTATTTCCTTTTCAATGACTGAATGTAGTTTGACCAAGTCATGGTAAACTTACTTGATGGTTGGCTCTCCAGAACCTTTTGTGTTCAAGACTGAAAGGAAGTTACCTAGAGACAAAATTAAAGTGTTTTTTTTGGGGGGGGGGTTTGTTTGTTTGTTTGTTTGTTTGTTTGTTTGTTTTTTAAGTAAGATACATCTAAATACCATACAGAACATGGAGCTGATTTAAATTACTTCCTCTTTCTGTTTTCTTCTTCTTTGTTATGGAGAGTTTCTCTGTGAAGTTAGAAACTAATATCCAGGAAAACATGTTACAACCTTTAGATGTTTTGCTGTAGGAATGGGTAATATAAATCAGATAAAATTATCTCTTTGTACATAATAAGTACTTGAAGAAATGGATACAAATTAGATGGTTTCTTAAATAGAATGACTAAAACCAAGCAAGAACTAGGTGATTCTATTATCTTTGTAAAAGTGCATAGCCAAAAGGGCAAGTGTGAATGCATTATGTGCTTTCAGATTCTGTCGGATCAGACACTCCGGTCCTGACACTACCAGTGAAGTCCTTGCCTTGCCGCGTCGAGGCTGTCCCTGCATTCAACGCTCTCAATATATTTTACTTAGAAGTGCCAGAGTGACACATTTTTGACTTTTCTTTGAGCTCTCAGCCAGAGGTCAGTAGATTCTTCTCTAAGATTCTGATGATTTGTACATTCCTTGCTGCAGTAACTTTTCTTTGCGAGAAATAGGACTTCATGTTATCTCTACACACGCTTTTGACTGTGACGTCCCCTGTGTAGTAAGGCAATTCATCCTGTATCATGGGTAGAATGCTTAGGATTTTTATCTTTCATTTATTAGGTCAAACGTAAACCTGTCTAGAATTAGGGATTGTTATTCTAGCCACAAGAGAGGACTGCTCTTTTTGGAGAGGTGTTGGTCAGCTTCCCACACAGAGATAGCTTTTGATTTGACTGGAGGCTGGAGTCCTCTGTGTTAGGGCTGATGTCAGCAGCACATCTGTGAAAACATGGCTATCACATTCTCCTTGCCCGAGAAAGCCCTCAAATCTTGGCCTTCTACATATTTTGATAATTTATGAGCCTTTATCTTCTTTATTTCCTCAGTGTGTAGGTCAATGAATAGAAGTACTCTATGTTTCAAGCAAGAAATCCTCAGGACACATAGTGTACTGTGTAGAAATTTGTTACTATCTGATATGTTTGCAGAGCCCATTACATAAATCACAGTGCCGATAAAACATAAATGTTACTGGCTTTGTGTTGCAAAAAACTGGCCAATTTAATATGTTGGAGGTATTCTTTATCTCTACCACTTAATTATTTTGTTTGGTAAATTTGTGATATCTCTCTAGCTTTCTACCAAAGATAAATCACCTATCAAACTGCAGCTTTAACTTCTAGTAAATAGAATAAATTAGTAAATTATATAGTGCATAGGTGATAGGTGCCATGGAAAAAGGCAAATAGACAAGAGACAGGGCGTTCAAGAGGCAGTGTGCAACAGTGTTAAGGTACGTGTAAACAGAGTCTTCAAGGAAGACCACTTTGTAATGGCAATTAAATACACCAAAGTAGTTAATATTGAAGTGTTCCAAATAAAAGCTTAGAGTATGTGTTTCCACGCAGTGTATTTCACTTTTAGACTCTGGTCAGGTGCATATAAAGGTCACACCTGACTGAGAGAGCATTCAATATTTCCTTAAGAGAGAACTTGGACATAATTTTCAATTACCTATGCAAGTTAAAATGTCAAATTCATAGTCGTTCATCACTTTCATTCCAGCCAATATGGGATTGAATCAGAAATATTAAGTTCTGGCAAAATAGCCTGATTTCATTTTATCATTTTTGTGGCAACTACTTTTCTTCTTTTGTAGATGTCAATAGTAAGGTAAAACACATAAAAATCAATTAACAGATGAAGGTTAAGAAAGTAAATAATCATCACTAGGTACTGAAAGTTTCACAGTTAAAGGGCATTATTTAACATGAATGGTTTCTTTAAGATTCAGCCATTGAAAATCCAAATTCAATTTCTTACTTGTATATTCAAGCAAGTATTTCATTGTGCTGTTTTATTTTTTTAGAAGACATTTTTATAAACCTCACGCTTTTCACATCTGCTATCCAACTTAAAAAAAAAAAGTTAGAAGATTACCAAACCGAGTCTAAACCAATAAAATATTTCAACACATCACTTCTCGCATCCATAAAAATACTAATTTAAAAAATTTTTTATCTTGGCCACTTGAACACTTGAAGAGCCAACGAAAATGGACAGTTTACATTAAGTAAAAAGGCTACTCATCTTTGTAACATGAACATATCACACACATTTTGAAATTTAAGTGGACATTCTTGGAATAGATTTAGTTCACAAATGGCTTTATTTAGGTCATTGCCACTTAAACTCTTTCCAAAAGCAGAGTTAGCATCCAGAGAGTAGGATGCAAATAAAAACTCACCTTGTTTGCTTTTAGTTGCTGAACGATGTTCCCTAAATCAGCTCACACGTGAAGTCATCCCGTTCACTCTATTTGAATGTGGGTCTGCTTTCCCATTCTTTTTATTTATCTTTAAAGACAGTATTATTAGAAATTGTTTTAAAAGCTTTTGCCTTAAGATAGTTCACTCCAGTAGTGCGTGGAGGCAGAGATCTGACCATGTGGCAAACACAGTTATTTGCTCACTTGCTGTCTACCCTTTCAAAATTTCGTCTTTGCCAGTGGAACACCACATTGGTTCACATATTTACGCCTTGGGGAACAGGATCTTTTTCTCCGTGATAGAGAGAAATTCTGGTTTCTCTAATATTTAAAGAAATATTTGAAGTAATTATATTTCCTTAACTCATTAGTTTAAGTCATCAAGTTCATGCAGTGAGGTATGAGGAGATATCTCTTGACAGCCTCCTGTGAATGTTTTCCTGCTCTTAAAAGGGGCCACTTATTATCTCCTTAATCCACTGAGGGGGTAGATGGTATTCTGTGAAAGTATTATTACCATTTTTGATATTAGAAAACCAAGGGAAAGACATTTTTACTTCAGGAGTAAGTCACTACTGAGGATGGCAGACTGGAGACAGAGAAGAGGCCTGAGTTTTGATAATATTCTTTAGCTACTGACTTAATCAAGACTGTATCTGTCCCACTTCTGGACTTGTTCCTTCATTCATCAGATACTCCTGAGGGCCTCCTAGGCACTAAGAATTGTTCTAAGTGCTGGTGATATAGCTTTGAAAAAATACTTAAAATCTCAATGCTCTGAAGCTAACATTCAGGTGGGGGAAGCCAGACATTAAACACAATGAATTAGTAACTTAAAATGTGTAAGGTTGTCTTAGTACAAGCTGCTGTAACAAAAATACCATAGAGTGGGTAGATTATAAACAAGAGAAGTTTATTTCTCACAGTTCTGGAAGCTGGAAGTTCAAATGCAAGGTGCCAGCATGGTTGGATTCTGGTGGGAGCCCTCTTTCAGGTGGCAGACTGCCAACTTCTTCTACCTCCTTCGTACGTCCTAGGGCAGAGAGGAAACCAGCTCTCTCCTGACACTTATAAGGGCACTAATCCTATTTATAAGGGATCTACCCTCATGACCCCATCTGATCTTGATTACGTCTCAAAGGCCTTACCTCCTAATACCATCGTATCAGGGGTAGGGTTTCAAGATAGACATTTTGGGGGAACATCTGGCGTATAGTGAATGTGATGAGTACAATGAAGAAACTAAATCATTAGGGGATAAGTTATGCTGGGAGGTGGGTTGTACACAGAGTCCTAAGTGAGAAGGTGGCATTATATCAAGTAAGGAAGTATGGGAGAGTAAAATTCCCTAGTGATTTTTCCCTCTGTTATTTGTAGAAGTATGCTTATTAATATTGAGATTGTAGGTATTTTACTCAGGTTTTCATAGCAACTCATAATGCTCTGCTCTCAATATGTGTGTATTTGCATTTTTTGAAATCTGGTATCATGGCCAACTCAAATGACTTCTGTGAATGTGTTATCTCTGCCTAATTATCTGTTTTCTTTATTTCTGAGTCAATTTCTTGTTGCCTCTGACATTTAGGTTCTAGTAAGGCAGAGAAAAAACGATTTGCAGGTGGACATTGAAGTGTGGGATTTTATGCGATTTCTAGCACTTTCGCCATAATAACAACAGCCAATGTTTATTAAACATTTGCGATACTCTGGGTAATATCCCAAACTCTTTGCATTTATTATCTCCTTTAATCCACTCAGTAGCCCTATGGGCATGTGTATTTGTATTATCACCATTTTTCACTTTAGAAAACCAAGAGGAAAAAAGCTTAACTTTGCAAAAGTCACAGAGTAAATGGTAGAACTGACTCACAGCAAGGGACTGAAGTCCAGAGCCCAAGCAATTAGATATAAGATAAAAATTGTTATTTTTCAGGTAAATTCTGATAACTATTAAAGAGCTCATGAGAGGATGAATGATTTTGTTCTCTGATGGGCTGAAGAGTCCATGTAAATCATGAGAACCCATGGTAAAAGTGTATAATGTTAAAATTGCTTACTAATTTCTATTCTTACAAATTTAGATCAAAGGAAAATTAAGAAGAACTACCAATATTGATTCCATTTGCAGTTAAATTACATTCAAATGCGCTATGTATTTTGTTATAACCTATTATAAACAGGAAAACAGTGAAGCAGAATATATTTCATTAATACAATACTTTCAATTACTTATATTTCTTTTTTTTAAAATGTTTTTTTTATTATATTATGTTAGTCACCATACAGTACATCCCTGGTTTCTGATGCAAAGTTCGATGATTCATTAGTTGCGTATAACACCCAGTGCACCATGCAATACGTGCCCTCCTTACTACCCATCACCAGCCTATCCCATTCCCCCACCCCCTCCCCTCTGAAGCCCTCAGTTCTGGGAATCAAATACTTATATTTCTAAACTTCTGAGTAAGGCAGTCATCCATAAGGAACGTTTCCAAGAGAAAGTCCATGGTCAGGTTATATCTGATATTGACTCTGGAGAAAGGAAGGAAAGGATAAGCAAACACTCAAGATAGGAGGGAGGATAAGGGAAATTGAGCTTCCACTCTGGCTCATGGGGGTCTAGGAGCAGGAGCAAAAGAATGTGGGGATGAACTCTAGGGTATGGTGAAGGATTTTCCAGAGTATTGCAAAATGTTAGTCCCCAGGATGATAATAGGTTTTTGGTTAATAACCAAGTAAAATTTTAGGTAAGAAAGCAATTTTGTGAAGACCCAAAGTAACAGATCTTTAATTTGCCAATTTGTCTTATCAACTTTGACATATGAGGGAACATCTTATGCTATGTTTCCTAAAATTATTTATCCAAGGAGAAATTGCTCCTTTCGTGCCTTCTTTAGCAGGGAATCTTATAGGACTTAAATTCCATGATAGACATTTTGGGAAATATTAAAGAACGATAGACATGTCTGAGTATACCTAGAAATTTTACGAAGGGCCCCAGAGAGTTCTCTAGGAACTGGGGGTGGGGGTGGGGAATGGCTGCTAAGGTAAGACAGAGGTATGAGCTGAGCCATTCCGTGCATGAGCCGAACATTGGGATTGGAATTTTTTTTTACAAGAGTCAGCCCCATTACAGAGTCTGCCATTGGGCAAGGTGGTATTATAAGTAACCCGCATCTTGGGAATCGTAGAAAGTTGTCAAGTGTTGGTTGAATACCTGGCATCCTGATGATCGTGATTTTTGTACAGAAATATAGTTGAGACTATTTCAAATATACATATGCCTCGTATTTTCTAATTAAATGTCATATTATAATGCCCTGACTTGTTCACCCACGAGTGCCCTCACACCCTGTCTGCCCTAAGCAGTACTTAGCCAGTTAACATTTTGGCTCTGAAACTTGAGCCTCTCTGGCACGTCGGTGGAGTTCTGCACACAGCTCAGATGCATTAGTGCTAGCCACGGAGCAGGTGACCTAGAACTGGGTATGTGTGACCGTACACTTGTGTTAGCATTTTGTTTCTTTTTTTTTAATACATTGCAGTTCTTTTTTAAGTTAGGAACTATTTGTATTCTTTAAAAAGTCTATACTACATCAATGATATTTCATAGTACTATTACTACAAATTTTTAAAAAATGGTCAATATTTTGCTTCCGTTCTTGAGTTCTACATTATTATGGAAATAAGTTTTTTTTAATCATAGTAAATAATAGTATATCCGTGGACCAATGGTTTCTCAGATAAAGTGTTGAGTCATTAAGAAGTAAACTTGATATTTTAAAATTATATAATTTCATTTGGAAAGAAAATATATATATATCTTTAGAAGGAATATGCAATTTTGAACTATGGAAAATTTGTAAAAAACCTCACACAATTAGAGGTAAAATGTATGTTGTCTGTCACTACATTTTACTAAGTGTGTGTGTACATATGCAGATTTGATGCACGTATTTTTATCAAGCCTGCCAAGTTTATTCACTGATATCACCTTAGGAACATAAGAATACTTGGCTCTCATGTCAATACAGTGGAGATTACTAGCCCAGATGATGGTTCTCCATAAGGCCACTCAAGGCAAAAGGTACTTGTTCAGGGGTTCTTAAACTGTAGTCCAGACCAAGGGAATTGAATGGAAAATTTGTGGGTCTGTGTTTCTGCATTTGTAAGTGAGGCCGTCCGGAGCTTTGGTGAGATTCTCACCGTGCGTCAGTTACACTGCTTTAGCTCTCAGTCCACAAGGCAGGGCTGAGCTGTGGTGCCGTCGGACGTCCGTAGCACACTCACTGCACCTGGACTGATGACTCGAAAAAAAAAGCTTGGATGATTTATCCTTAGTGTTATTTCAACCTTTATATAATCTTTCAAATGAAAGTGATGTAAACATTTGTTATAGTTTATTACATTCAAACCTGTACCTCATCCGTTATTCCTGGGTTATTTCCTACCTGCCTTGTGTGGGGGTGGGGGTGGGGGTGTACGAATGTCAGCAGTGACACTCTCAGCAGACCCTTTGGTGGAGTGTGACAAACCAGGATCAGAAGATAAGTCCTAAAGCTCTCAGTTTTGGAGAAGAATGCTCCTGTTCATGCAAGCTTAAGCATTTACAAACTGGACTGTTTTTCTTCAAAAAAAATCATTTGAAAGTTTAAGTTCATAGTTTGAATATTATTTGGAGGAGGTATGTCAAAAGGTTTTAGGCTATTTTTTTTAGGTTGTGAGTCCTACAGTATCACTGGTTCTCATATTAAAGGTGATTTTGTTTGCAATCTTGGAGAGTACCAAAAATATTTAGATTCTAGCATTTTGACACACATGCGCACACACAATTATTGTAAGTAAAATAGTTTGCTGCATTTGGTCTTCTTAAACATCTACTGACTTTTGGACACATTTATTACAGGAATAGAGACCATGACTCAAGCTTGTATCATAATAGACTTCTTTGATTGCTAAAATGAGGAACTATAAAATCTCCTTTACTCAGGCTCAAGGAGGAAATGATGGGATTGTTCCGTGAAGTCTTCATTAGGCATTTTGTAGTGTGGAGGGGATCTAAGCAATGGATACAGCTAATTCACTTTTCTAACAATGAATGTTCTCAAACAGGAAGGTGTTTTCTCAAGTGAGTGTCTTCCCCTGGTCAGCTTAGGGGAGAGGAACGTGAAATGCGCAACTCCTAACAGCTATACAATGTTGGGCTTGCCATCCTCCTGGCTGTGGAGCTGGCTTTTTTCATTCAGCAAACATCTGATTGGCGCTGCCAGTGATTTTCTTCCTAAACTTTTTGCTGCCTCACCACAGACAGAGGTAGAAAGCAAAGCAGCACACAGGAGGCAGAAACGGGTGGGTTTCCTTCGGTTTGGCTTTGTTAATACAGAGCATGTCCTCATAGTTCACCTTCATCGTATTAGTTTTCTCAAACCATAGCGTGGTGAGGATTTCTGAGGACTGTTGGAATATAGTTTTGTTTGCTTGAAGTGAGGTACTAAGGGTTTGCCCTTGAAAGTATACGGAAAAAATACTATAGCTGTGATAATACAGGGTCTCACAGATTTTCATGGGACAGGGTGAGGAGTTGCATAACAGTACCTTGTTGAATTTATACTTTGCTTTGAAAGCAGTTTAACCCCCTGAGACGGGATCGCCTAATGCATAACCCCCGTTACCACGGTAAGCTCGCAGCTAGCACGCTGACGACCACCGAAGGAGTCATCAAGGCATACCATCCTCTCGGAGCGCTTAATCTAGCTCTGGAATTTATAGTGTTACCGTTAAGGAGACAGGAAATATTGAGACTCCGTAAATGAGAACTTACTATAATAAAAACCTTTATTCACAAGGGCTGTGGGAAGTGGACTGTCCCCGCTGCGCAGCGTTTGCGCAGTGCGCGCGGGACGCACAAGCTGTCGCTGCTCCCCCGCGCGTTAGGCGTCTCTCTGCGCCTGGACGGGAGGCGGCCCACAAGCCTGCCGGAGCATCGATCCGCGTTCACGCATCTAACCCGAATCTGCGTCCTGTACCCCACGGGCCAGGTATTGTCGCTGTGGAGGGACTTGATCGTCGGTCACGGCAAATACAGTTTAGGGGAGGGGAAGTCTTGGCGAAGTTTCCTTCTTTACATTTAGAATGAAGCCTCTAATCCCTGCAGATACCCACCCAGGTCCCACAGTTTATAAAAGGGATAGTTTAAAGGGAAGCAAGCATGTTAATACTGCATTTGTTCATTTGCCACATAGTTATTCTGCATCCACTCTATTCCAGGTGCTGTTCTGTGTCCTGGGGATACAGGCGTGACCAGTAAATTCTCATGGGGCATATATTCTCGAGGTCACTCCTGAAAGTACTTCACATGACTTAGCCACTTAATTCCCATAAAAGCCTATCTGGAAGGTGCTGTAATCCCCATGTTGTAGATGAGGAAACAGGTCTTGAAAGCTGGCAAAGCGTGCAGAAACAGAATACATACCCACGCAATGCTTTCTTAATTATTTTGTTATCCTGCCTGTGGATACTTGGAATGGAAATGTATGTGTGCAAGAAAAGGGGGCCAGGGAATTGAGAAGGTGGAAAAGAATTCACATTGCCCGCCAAAAGTGCCAGGCGCTGGGCTGGGTGACACACCCTGCCTATCTCATTTTGTCTCGCGACATTTTATTTTATGAAGGTAAACAGTTTGCTAAGGGGTGCAACCAGTTAAGTGGAAGGATCAGGAATTGTCAGATTCCAAGTGTTCTTGATCTCTCCCTTATGGCACACCACGTCAGAAGAGAAGACAGAACGAGGAAGCAAACGTGAAAGAACTTATTTTTAAAATTTGCTTCAAAAGTCTTTGGACAATTTTTTAAAATTTTGTTCATTGGTTTCATTTGTTTGTAATTAAAATCATAATCACTTAGCATCTGGGACCTCGTATCAGATTTAGTTAATGAAACAAATAGGTATTTCCGCTTTTCAAAAGAAGTGCTTATGATATGTCCAACATGTGTTTGGGGAGGATGTCTCACATCCTTTTTTATTTTTGAGAAAAAAAGAAAAACTGTGTGGCAATATTGTTTGAAAATTTTCACATCCTATTTCACAGAAGTTTTTGGTCTTTGAGAATCCAGAACATGAATTTAAAAAAAATTAAAAATTGACTAATCGTACGCCAGATAATATGGTTTTATATTCAGAGTTTCTCCCCATGCCACATCAGCACGTAATAACGGACTCAATCACATCAATGGAATGGGCTTGTCCTTGCCCCTGCTTGCTGATAGAAGACCTCAGGCCTCTGCTTATAGTCCCTCTGGTTTCCCAGGGAACTTCCCCTTTCCCGGATTGCCCAACGCACGCTGATACGCAGGTCTGCTTCTCAACCCTGGCCCAGCACTTTTGGATTGCCTCAGTGTCCGCCACACCCCTCCAGCCCCCCAGGGAAGCTGGGAGGCTAGAGCCCTTGAAGTAGTAAAGCAGCTCAGGTTTCTGCTTAAAATGGAAAAAAAACTTCTTGGCGGCCGTCAAGCACTATTTCTCTTTCACTGTCTTGACTAGGACGCTGGTAAAAATGCTCCTTTAATTTTTTTTCTTTTATGTGTCCCAGATGAGAGCAGCAGGGCTGGTGCAATAGATAAATCCAAGCAAGAGGCATCATATGACTCAGACTCTCCTTTCATCACTGGTAACCAAGGCTTTACTCTTCACTCTGGGTAACCTTTTCCATCAAAACAATTACCCTCTGGGAGTTGCCCAGTCCTATTGCAAAAAGGCTTCTGGAGAGTCCACCCTGCCAGTTCCCTAAACATGCCCGAATCAGTCTAATGTCCTCTTAGATGCAAGTTGGGATGCCCCAAGACACAGCATAATACCTACTAGGAATGAAATATCACAAACATGGTTGTGTTTTATCTTTACAACAACCCCATGAGGAATGAATACTATTTCCATGAGTCAGTTCAGGCTTTAGTGTGATGGAGTAACTAGTCTGAGGATATGGAGAGTAAATGTCAGAGATGAAACATTCATGACTTCTGAATCCAAGTTCAAGACTTTCCACTGTATCATAGTATCTTCTGGTGAAGAAGAAGAAAACCAACCAACAAACTTCATTTTTTTTCAAAAACATGAAAACCAGAAATTCTCATCTTTATGCATTGTAGAATGATACCTCTCATAAATTATGGGGGTCCCGAGTTCGGGCAGTGTAGTACTTGATCAGGTTGTTAAGACCAATTGTTCTCATTTTCATTTTTGGATTGTCAGTAGTTGCATGTGGTAGACAAGGCATCAGGTTTGAAGGAAAGCATTGATTTGATGGATTCCAACTGTCAATCTGGAATGCATCTTTCAATTTCTGGAGTCACAGTTATTCTTCTAGGTCTCTGGATTATATAGTATAATTTCCTATGCAAAACAAGTTATTTACTGGCAGATGTTTAAACTACGATCTTAAGGAGTAGAAAGAATTTGAATATATTTCCACTTCCTTTTCAGTGACCAGTTAAAAATAAATTTGTACTGTAGGGTTATTGAATTCCATTTGTATCTGAGTGAATTAAAAATTCATAGCACATTACTGTTAAAAAGACAAAACCAAGAAAACACAGTACCTGTCTCCAGCCACACATTGTATTTGATGCTGAGCGTACCTCTTTGAGGGCTCGCATACACATGCACACCACGTGGGTTGTCAGACAAATGCTTCGTCTGGGTGGTCTCAGCCAACGTAACATAAACCACTTACTCAAATAAACCTGTTGGTTCCTTTTCTCAGTCCGTGTGGGGTGGCTAAGCTAATAGCTAGCTGTCTTAGGAGTTTTGCCTTTCCTGATGCTTATCCCCCAAACAATAAGCTATTTGAATACTTGAAATGATTTGAGTATGAGAGATACTGCAGTAAAATTGTAAAAAGTTTTGCTAAAATGAAGTCAAGATCATAAACCTGATTTCAAAAATGAGAAATAGCATGTTATGGATTACAAGTCTGAAAAATATACTTAAGCACATATAAGCACACATTTCATAAATGTATGTTCTAGATTTAGTAGCAAAACTGCAAACCTACTTCCTCTTGCCTTTTATTTCTCCTCTGTGCTACTTAGCCACAGGCAGAAAATAGGTGGAGCTTCTCTGCTTAACATTTCCATTCTTTCCTGCTCTCCTCAGTTTCCAGAAATTTATACTTGACATTTCTACTCCATAGAGCATGTCTGCAGTAAAAACAACCTAATAGGGGTCTTCTTTCAGAAGCTAGAGATTTTTGTAGAAAGTTCATCATCTTGGGGCTCCTGGGTGGCTCAGTCAGTTAAGCGTCCGCCCTTGGCTCAGGTCATGATCCTGGAGTCCTGGGATCAAGACCCGTGTCAGGCTCCCTGCTCAGTGGGAGAGTCTGCTTCTCCCCTTCCCACTGCCTCTAACCCCCCGCTTGTGCTAGCTCGCTCTTGCTTACTTTCTCTCTCAAGTAAATAAATAAAATCTTTAAAAAATAAATAAAATTCATCATATTTTGTATAAAGACTCAAATTCCTAGTGTGAACATTTGTGTAAACTACCTTAGAGACTGGGGTTCCAATTATGTAATAAAACATGTAACATGAATTCTAGGATCCTCTATCATAACAGTTATAAAGATGAAAATAAAAACTGAATATTCATAAGGGGTTTTAAAGTTTAAAAGAGATTCACATACATTTTCATATTAATGAAATTAATAATATTAATCCATGACATTTCATACATCCTGTTAGTTGCTATGAACTCCTTGTCATATGCCTTATTATTCCTATTTCATGAAAGAGCACCATTTTATTATTATTTCAAGATCATATGTGGAAAAAGTACATATGTATATATATATATTTGTATGTATATGAATATGTAAATATATGCATCACATGCATCTATATAAAATAGTTTGATATGAACAAATATATAAAATAGTTTGAAATGAACAAACATCCAGAATTGTATTGTAATATAGTTAATCTTTCTTTGTTTTATAAAATTCTTTCTACACAGGTCAGGGGTGGTTTAATAAATGTTCAACTCCATAATATTTGACAGAAATGAAATGAATTCTGAGGGAGTACAAGTAATTTTCTCATTTTTGCGCACAGGGTAAACAGTGCAATTCAGACTGCATTCACATACCAAGTAAACGTGTGTACCTAGCCTCTTGACTACAGATATGCAACATACAATGATATAAAATTATTAATTATGTGTAATAGGACAAAGGCATGTAGATTTTATGTCCTTTTATGGTTACCTAGAGACAGCAGCTAGCCACCAAAATTTAAGACTGCCCTGCCAGAGTATTGGGTAGGATTTGGGAGGTTGCTGCCGAGCGAGGCATTATAGCTCCCTTGACAATTTACATTGAATGTGGGAGTAGGTCTTGCTAGTGGAACATGAACCGAAGCCTGGTCCAAGTGTTTTCTCTGAGCTCTCTTCCCCTTCTGCCAACTCAGACAGAGGAAAATGAGGCCCAAGAGATAGAAGAGTCATAAGACAGAAGTTGCCTGAGTCTTTCTCTTTTTCTTTTTCTTTTCTTCTTCTTCTTCTCCTTTTTTTTTTTTTTTTTTAAAGTCTCCTGAGTCTTTGAATTATCATGTGAAGGAAAGCGACCTGCCAGAACAAGCAGGTCACACAGGTGTCCAACTGAGCGAGAAATTTCTGCGGCTGCCCCTGAAAGTGTGGAGCTCGTTAAAACAGCTAATGTTATCTTTCCAATACAGAATCAAACATACATTTCCATAAGGAATTCATATCATTATATGATAGCTAAAAGTAAGCTCTGAATAAATTTCACATTATGAAATTTAGAAAGTGAATTATTTAAGAAGTTTTAAATAGTGCATAAACTAAATGCATATTTCCTTTTTTGTTTTAGAGATGACGTAGAAAAAGTGACTTTTTACTGACATGATTCATAATGAACTCTGTTCCTGCACAGGTATCTCACCTTTTAAAGAAATGATAGATAGCAAGGATACTTTTTTTGAGAGAGAGAAAGAGAGAGAGCAGGCGTGTGCGCTTGAGCGGGGAAATGGTAGCCGGGCACAGAGGGAGAGAGAGAGAGAAAATCTGAAGCAGACTCTGAACATGGAACCTGACGAGGGTCTCAGCTCATAACCCTGAGACTGTGAACTGAGACAAAATCAAGAGTCATTTACTTAGCTGACTGGGCCACCGAGGTGCCCCAACAAGGATACTTTTCTGATAGCTGATACAATTTATCAGCTTTCTAATTAAATATACAAGGACTATATCCCTTTACACAAAACAAACTGCGCAAACAGCCTATCACCAGCGCAACCAGAGAAGTGACCTTGACGCAAACTGGAATTTGAAGAAATCTCTGTCACGTTTAAACAGTGATCTCAGCCTGTCTCTGTGTGTAGATTTGTGTCACATGCATCTACGAGCACATTCTTGATCATGGTGACCAGAGGCCAGGATCCGGAGGTGGATGTCTGTTGAACCACTTCCTGTCTGTCAGACGTAAGCGATTAACTTTACGTCCCCAAGTCTCAGTTTCTCCCTTTGTAATATGAGAACAATAATGTCTAGGCGATAGGATTTTTATGAAAGTAAAACAAGATAATACACATGAAAGTATCTTTTTATTTGAAAATTTCGAAGTTCCTATGTTATTTGTTGTCATTATTTATGGGACTTTATAACAAAAAACAGATAAAAACTCACAGAAAACAACTTAAATTCAGCAGAAATTCACTTTTCTCAGTAGTGTCTTATTATGTGCATTTTAAAAAATATTTCTGTTATTCTCTGTCCTTTTTGTTCTCTTGCAGTGGGTTAAAAAAAAAAAAAGACAAATTAGTCATCTGAGACAACCCATACAATCCACTCTTGTAGGTCAAGATGGAGACATGTTAATGGAGAAAAGATATCATTTATTTACAAACACTTTAGTTAACTGAAGTGACTCTATGCGTATTCAACTGAACTTAGAGCTTCTAGAGGTCACTGTGTATAGGAAAAAAATTAAGTAATCATCAGAATTAATCATACTGACGCCTGTTTGTCTGATATTTTTTTAGAATATTGTGGGAAGCTAGCAGCAGTGAAATTTGGCAAACAATTTGGAATGTGTGTGTGTCTTTTATAAAATGTGGCTTTTAGATTTGTAGTTAAGCTGTGGCCTGAACCTCATTCTCTGGAGTTCTGGGCAAACCAAGTTTTCAAATACAAGAGATGCTGAACATCAATTTGCAAAAGGTGGTAATGAATTTAATATTTACATATGTTGTGAAATTTCAGAAAATTGTCAATTAAAGAATTACTGTGCCAGGTAGTTCATAAAAGGTGGGATTCAATACCAGAATTTGGATGCAAGAGAGGTATTTTTACATACTCTAAGTAAATCTATAAAGTGATTTGATTTAATAATTGAACATGCCTTTAAGTCTTATCTATGAGAACACTTCAGGTAAGACAGTATGTGTGTCTTCAGAAACTGGAAGAAAAATGAAGATTATAAACCATAGAAAACAGAATTTCTATATTTACTAAGATAAAAAGTGTAGTCTCCTGGGAATAGGAACAAATGATATTAGACCTATGGCCAGCTATGGAAATCACAAACATTGTGGTCCAGTGAGTTTTCATTGAATGTGAATCTGTTGTATGTCAATTAAGTAAGAAAACAAAGAAGTCTCAAACATTCCATGAATTAGGCATCTGTCCGTGTGGGGGTTCTAGAAGGATTAAAAAGTCCAATATTCCACAGAGACAACCTCTTGGAAGAAAAATTTTGGATAATTAGTGATAAGAATCTCACAATAACATTTGGTTATTTCATAGCACTTGTCATATCCCTATTTAAAAGGTCTATCATTTTTAAGTGATTTTATTGCCTTCTTTTATGAAACTGCAGAGAGCTGCTCTTGTTCCTAGCCACCCCAGGGTGACCCACGACTTGCATAGAGGGCAATAGGAAACAGCTGCTCAGCGATCGGGGAATTTGAAGTTCATTAAGCCTTAACTTGTCCCCCTTTGTCTAAATGTTTCTTTTATCCTTATTATTAGATCCCATTTTTCAGCCTTTTAATCATTCTTATGGCTGTGGTCTAAATCTGCTTCATATTCTCCAATTTTCTTGTAAATTGTGCAGCCTAGAACTGAACAGAAATTTCTATTCATCCCCTTGATTAAGGTTTGTTTTTGTTTTCATTTTTTGTTTTGTTTTAATAGTTATGTGGGTGTCCAAATAACTTGAGTATGATTTTTTAAAGTTTTCATTGAAAGCAGGAAGTTACAGCATTCTAAGGGCAACCCAGTGCCAATATGTGGGACTTTGGTATAATTTACTCTTCTGGACCCAATAATGAAATATTTTCTTCCAATTATACTAAGCAAGTGACAGCTTGATTTGGATAGTAACTTATTCAAATGTACTCAAAGACTATTTACTGGCCGTTTTTTTCATGTTAAGAAGTTTCCTTTTCTAAAAAGGTTTTAATATAGTTCGATTGAACAATTTGTTAAGAAGTAAAAACAGAATTTACTGGTGGAAACAAATAGCATACTTGTCATCTCTCATTCAGTTTGAATGACTGACTTCTATTGATGATGTTCTTGTGAGCAGTGATGCATCCTGCTGGTTCATGGAAATAGGCAACTCAGTTCTTTGGGGCATATTTTTCAGAGCTCGAAAGGATTCAATTTCTAAATTACGTTAACATTTCTACCATATACACAAAAATGTATTCCTTGACTCTAATGTGTGGCATTTTAAGTTTTGTATGAAATGCTACTGCCTTGAGGGAAAAGGAAAACAGACATGGGAGCGGTCACAGTTGAATTTTAGACTTATAATTATTTGCCACACCTTCTTACTATAAACCATTGTTCATTTCCAAGAATAACAGATATTTCTAAAAGAAGATGTTTTTTCATCTTGCAATGATGAATACTTAGAATGTACTCCTTATTAACTTTTTTAAAGACCAACACAACTGTATATTCTAATTAAAGGCATTTAGATTCCAAAGATCTACCTATGTTTACTACCCATGAATAATTCTAGAGAATAGGAAATTAATTTTCATAACTATTGCACTGGTTACGCAGTGATTATAAGCATTAAAGCTTGATGTCTTTTTGAACTTCAGATAACTATGTAGCATTCTTTGTATCAAATGGGTTTGAAAGATGTGAGCATTGTGAATTCTACCTTACATTTCAGAGATTTTCAGGATGTGGTTTAAAGGAGAACACCTGTGGTTGGGATGCCCCAACAACAATGTTTGGCGAGATCTGTTCAGGCTATCCGAGTACCTGACGACCAAGTTAGATTCGCACCGGTGCTCACTTATAATATAGTTTTGTCACTGAAAAACATGTATTCCAAGTCACGTTTACGTTTAACAGCTCTTTTTGTGACTCTGTTTCAAGCATGTATCTTTTAGGTCCAGTTCTTACTAGAACATTTCTGACACTTGCTTGGAAACCAGATGGAAAGAACTTTAAAAAAGGAAAAGAGAATCTGTTCACACAGTCATTCATTCACCAAGGATATTGTTGAGTGCTGAGAAGGCTGTATGCTTTTTCATGATTAAGCTTTCCATCAGTGCCAAGAGAAGAAAAATGACATTAATTTTTTTCATATTTGTAGAAAATTTGAAGTGACGACACCGATTCAGTGTGTGTGTGGTTTTTTTAAAGATTTTATTTATTCATTTGACAGAGATAGAGACAGCTAGTGAGAGAGAGAACACAAGCAGGGGGAGTGGGAGAGGAAGAAGCAGGCTCCCAGCGGAGGAGCCCGATGTGGGGCTCGATCCCAGAACGCCGGGATCACGCCCTGAGCCGAAGTCAGACGCTTAAGGACTGACCCACCCAGGTGCCCCTCAGTGTGTTTTTCATGAAGATAAATTTCTTGATCTGTCCAACAGTTGTCAGGTGGCAAAGTCAGGATTAGAAATCCAGTGCTACACTCTTAGGCTACATTGGATGCTTTCATGAGGATTTCAGATAAAAATAGGATTTAAACAATGGTGACTGTTACCGATTTTTGGGCAAAATAATTTTCCCTTCTTTTTTGATTTAGATAAGGTTATTAGATATAAAGGCAAAAAAAGTCAACCAGAATTTTTGTTATTACTAAGGAAATGTGTGTCCGAGTAGCTCAGTCAGTTGTGTCTGCCTCCAGCTCAGGTCATGATCCCAGGGTCCTGGGATGGAGCCCTGTGATGGGGGATCCTTGGCCATAGGATCTGCTTCTCCCTCTGCTTCTCCCTCTGCCTCTGCCCCTCCCTCCTTGTGCTCTCTCTTTCTCTCTCTCACTCTCTCTCTCTCAAATAAATAAATAAAATCTTAAACAAAATAAAAAGGAAAAACAGATTTCTGAATCCACTTGTCTTCAAGTCCTGTTATTTCTTTCTTTGAAACTTCACTTGAATGGGTATAGACTGCTGTCCCAGTTTTGCTCCCAGATTCAGACTTAATCTCTTGTCCATTCTTTTGCGGTGATGTTCCGACTGTTCTCCCTCCTCTAATCCCTAGCCAATCATCTTGTGAACCACTTTATTCAAGGTTTCTTTCTTGTTCCCTTCCATCCTTCCTCCCTCCTTCCCTCTTTCTTTCTTTCCTATCTTTCTTTCCTCTCTTTCTTTCTTTCTTTCTTTCTTTCTTTCTTTCTTTCTTTCTTTCTTTCCCTCTCTCTCCCCTCCCTCCCCCCTCTCTTTCTCTTTCTTTCTTCCCCTTCCTTCTTCCCTCCCTCCCTTCCTTCTTTCCTTCCTTCCTTCCTTTCTTCCTTTTCTTTTCTTTTTCCTTTTCTTTTCTTTTCTTTTCTTTCTTTCTTTCTTTCTTTCTTTCTTTCTTTCTTTCTTTCTTCTCTCTCTCTCTCTCCTTTTCCATTCAAAATCACTGTTCTTTATTTCACCAATCTACTTCCTGCTTCTATAATTTTGTCATTTCAATAATGTTTTATAAATGGAATCATAGAGCATGTAACTTTAAAAATTTTGTTCACTCATAATCCTCTGCAGTTTTATCCAAGTTGTTGCATGTATTCATAGTTTATTCCTGTTACTGATGAGTAGTATTCCACACAGTTTGTTTAATCATTCACCCATCAAAAGATATCTGGGTTGTTCCCAGCTTGGGGTTATTACAAATAATGCTACTCTGGACATTTGTGTGCAGGTTTCTATGCGAACATGTCTTCACTTCTCTGGGATAAGTGCCCAGAAGTGTAGTTGCTGTGTCATATGGTAGTTGCATGTTTATTTTTTTTAAGAAACTGTGAAATTGTTTTCCAGAATGTCTGTACTATTTTACATTCCCACCAAAAATATATGAGTGTTCCAGTTTCTCTCTATCCTCACCAGGATTTAATGTTATCAGTACTTTTTTTTTTTAATTTTATTCATTCTGCTGGTATATAGTTATATCTCACTGTGGTTTTAATTTACAATTCCTTGATGGTTAATGATGTTGATCACTTTTTAATGTGATTTCTTGCCATCTCTACATTCCCTTCGGTGAAGTATCCATTTCTTTTGTCAAAATTTTAATTGGATTTTGGGGTTTTTTTTGTTGTTACATTTTGAGAGTTCTTTACATATGCTAGATACTAGTCTTTCTGTCGACATAAGGTTTGCAAATATTATCCCTCAGCCTCTACCCGATCTTTTCATCTTCTTAACAGGATCTTATGCAAAACAAAAGTTTTTAATGTTGATGAAGTTCATTTTTTTCTTTTCTGGATCATGCATTTGCTTTCAAGTTTAAAAACTCCCTAGCCCAAAAATTGCCTGTGTTTTTTCAAAAATTTTCATAATTTTTCAGTTTTACATTTAAGTCTGTGACCCCTTTTAAGTTATTTTCTACATAAAGTGTAAGGTTTTAGTTCAAAGTTCATTTATCTTCCAGTCTCATGGATGCTGGGTAGCTCCAACACTATTTTTTGGAAAAGTTGTCCTTCCTTCATTCAATTGCTTTTGCACTTTTGTCATAAAAGTTAATGTATTTGAGTAAGTTGTTGGGTAATATTAAGTTGGGTAAGTCATTGGGTCTATTTGAGTAAGTTTCTTTGGTTTCTTTCATTAGCAGTTTGTGGTCGTTTACAACATGGAAGTTTTGTACATATTTTGATAAAATAACATTGAACTATTTTATTTTCTCAAGTGATTATAAATGATGTTATATTGTAAATTTCTGCTTCCCTGTGTTCATTGCAAGTATATAGAAATGCAATTGATTTTTTTCTATGTTTACTTTATATTTTGTGACCTTGTGACTTTGTGACCTTGCTGAACTTACTTTTGAGTTCTAGGAGGTTCTTGTTTGTTTGCTTGTTTTTTTTTGTTTTGTTTTTTTGTTTTTTTTTTTTTGTTTTTCTTTGCATATTCGTTGGGATTGTCTGTGTAGATAATTATGTCATTTGCATGTGGTACCGTTTTAGCCCTTTCTTTCCAAGCTGTATGATTTTATTTCCTTTTCTTGCCTTATCGCAATGCTAGAAATTTCAGCACTATGTTACATAAGAGTGATGAGAGCAGATATTCTTGTCATTTTCCTAATCTTATAGATAAAGCCTTCAGTCTTTCACCCTTAAGTACCATTTTAGCTGCAGGTTTTTTGGTATGTGTTATTTATCATTTGAGGAAGTTTCCCTTAATTCTTATTTTTTTTGAGAAGTTTGTATTTTATCATGGGTAGGTGTTGATTTTTTTAAATTCTTTTTCTTCATAGATTGATATGATCATGTAATTTTTCTTTTTAGCTTGCTAAAAAGATTATAATAATTGGTTTTCAGATATTAAACCAGGCTTAAAACTCACTTGGTCATGGTGTATAATTTGTTTTATACATTTCTGAATTCTATTTGCTCATATTCATTAAAGGTTTTGCATCTATATTCATGAGGGCATTGGCCTGAGGGTTTTGTTTTGTTGTGTTTGGTACTATCTTTGTCCTTAGTATTAGGGTAATGCTAGCTTCATAAAAATGAATTCTGAAGTGTTCTTTCCCTTTCTGTTTTCTGTAAGAGATTGTATATAATTAATGTTAATTTTTCTTTGAAAGTTTGGTAGAATTCTACAGAGAAACTGGTCTAAAGATTAATTTTTTTTGAGAGCTTTTAAATTATGAATTCAGTTCACTTAATTATTATAGGCCTATTCACATTATCTATCTCATATTGGATGAATTGTGATAGTTTTATGTTTTTGAGGAAACATGAGTTGTCAAATCTAGCTATGTTGTCAAATTTAGTTATGCAATCTTACTTGTAGTATTCATTTATCCTTTTGATATCCACAAGCTCTGTCTTACTCTGATATTGGCCATTTGATTTATCTGTTTTCAGCTTTACAGTCTTTCTGAAGGTTAATCAATTTTATTGATCTTTTAAAGAAGCAGTTCTTTGTTTCATTGATTTTCTCCATTGTTTTTCAGTTTCAATTGCATTGTTTTCTGCTCTTATCTTTACTATTTTCTTCCTTATACTTGCTTTAGGTTATATTTGTTTTTCTTCTTCTAGATTCTTGAAATGCGAACTTGAATTATTAATCTGTAACATTTCCTCTTTTCTTATCTAAGGACTATAAATTTAGTGCTATAATTTTCCTCTGACTCCTGCTTTAACTATGTCTCCCAAATTTTGATATATTTTCATTTTCATTCAGGTAAATCATTTTTTTTTCCTCTTCAACCAATGAATTATTTAAAATATGTTGTTCAGTTACCAAGTGCTTAGGGATTTTTTTTGTTTGTTTATTTTTCTATTGTTGATTTCTAATTTGATGCCACTGTGGTCAGAGAACGTACTTTCTGTGGCACCCCAAATATGTTAATTGTTAAAAATATATTTTATGGTTAGTTGGGTAAATTTCCAAATTAACCCTAGTAAAATATTTTTTCCATGTTGAAATATTGACTAGACTGAGAAGGCACAGTTAATCACTTTAATCTTACTGTAAGAAAACTCATCACAAGATCAGTGTTGAGTCAAAAATCATGAAATGTTAGGTTAGATTAGATTTCATTATTGCTCAGAATTTCAAATACAAATTAAGTATCCTGGGAAGTTTTCATCATTTCACTCATGAGACTTGCTTCTGCATTGAAAAATCCACCCTAGACCAGTGGTGGAAGTCAAGATTTACATGGTTTTCCGAGCGTGATCCTCAGAGCGGCAGCTTCAGCATCAACAAGTTAGAAATGCAAGCCTTCGTGTCCCGTTCCAGATGTGACGGGTCATAATCTCTGGGGTGAGGGCCCAGCGATCTGTATTTTAATAAGCCCTCCGCATGATTGTGATGCTCACTCACACTCAAGAGACACTTCTCTGGACCAAACCACCATCTCCTTCACCTTTGTTACCCCAAGAACTTCCAAACTCTCGTCTCCTTCCATTCGTTTCTGCACTGTGTGTTCAGACTGATAGGTACACATACACACAAGTGCACAAATGCTCTCAGGCTAAAGATCACAGCAGGTCCTTTGGTAAACATATGCCGTAAAGGCTCCCTCACATTTGCCGCCTACATCCCCGGCGTCATCTCACAACCATTGCTCTCTCACTCACAGCTTGCCCCACTGGCCTTCTTCCAGGCCTTTCTACTGGCTTAGTCTGCTCCACTCATGGACTGATGACCTCTGATATACCCTGTAAGAGAAGCCATGTCTCAGGGAATTTCGTAGTTTATCAGATTAAAATTCCTCTTCTGTTATTCAAAGGACTATCTCTCTTGCCATTTATCCCAGCTGCAATTTTATACTTATATGCGATTATTTGATTGTTTGCTTATGCCTACAAGACAGAAAAGACCATGTCTGCTTTTGGTCACCAATGTTTTCCCAGAGCCTGGCATTGTGTTTACTCTGCAATTGACATTCAGAAAATGTTGAATGACTTAATCAATGGCTAATTGCAAATTGCTGGATCTCTACCACAGGAGTGGCCCATACTGCAACTGGGCACCCACATTGGATGGTGCTCTGGTCGCACACCTAGCAATGACATTTATTACCCACTTCAGGAGCAGACATTGTACTGCCCACCACCGTCCAAGGAGCAACGAACTTTAACAAGCAGGCCAATTTCTGGTCTTTTATCCGCTGCTAGAATAGATCAAAGTATCAGTTCGCCATGCTGCGAGAATTCCCAACAAGTGTTAAAGTTCTGTATAAATCTTGCCACACCAAAAATTGAACACGTGGTGGTCAGCTTCACAGTGGCATTACTTCTATGGTCTATTGGGCTAACCTAAGAATTTACAGTAATTTACAGCAACTTCTTATAGAAAAATGAAATCTGGTTTCCAAAAAAACTTGCAAAAAAAAAAAACAAACACCTTATAAAACACACCTACTTCTTTGTTAGGGATTCAATATATAAGCAGAAATTGGTTTGTTTGTTTTTCCCCTCAAACTCCCCAGAGTTCAAATGTTTTCCACTATCCCATAACCTCCCTTCATATCTCTAAAATTTAGGACAGAATCTAAAATTAAAGCTTAAAAGCATGCTTACTAAAAGTTACATGGGATGACTTTTTAATTTATCGCCATTCTTCCTTTTGTAATTCTTAAAGCATAAGGACTACTGAAAATGTTGCTTAATTAGTGATGCTAGAAGAAATTCTGTATGGCAAACAAGGTAAAAATAACTGTTTTTAAACTCTAAAACAAACAGAACTTCTTTCCTGTTTTAAGGTCCTCAAAGATATATGTTTACTTTCACTCTGAGGCAAATCAGCGTACCTCAGGCACCCAAATGTTTTTCTCCTTAGGTTGTAGGATTCAAATGATAAATTTTACTTGTAAGAGTTAACTAAGGGATAACTTCCTTCTCCCCAAACCAGGCCAAATCAGAGGCAGCAAAAAAGCAAAGTGCTCAAAGTCTCAAATCAAGGGATAATTTTTAAATGTGGTTAACATACTAGATATTATGCATGCTCTGTCTTTTCAAAATCCTCACAGAGTAATCATCATCCGTATCATCATAATCAGATATAAAAGTATAGTCTTTGGGCAACGGGGTGGCTGAGTCAGTTAAGCATCTGACCCTTGATCTCAGCTCAGGTCTTAATTTAAGGGTCGTGAGTTCAAGCCCGGCAGTGGTCTCTGTGTTAAGCTCCACATTGAATTCTATGCAGTTTCTGCAAAACGGATAGTGTAAAAAAATGTACCTTAACGATGAAGATGGTAAATGATGAGTATTTTTCTACCAAAGCTTCAGTTTCCTTTTTTCACTGAAAGCAAATTTAATTTTTAAGTAGGGGAGCCTACTTAAAAAAAAAAGGTGGTATATAATTTTTGAGTGTACAGTCTAATTAAACTTACATTTTCTAAGTTGCAATGAGTGTATATTTGGGAATAAACAGAGTATGAGTGTGTGTGTATATATATGAATGCATATCTTTCTATATGTCTATATTTATATGTACATGTGTGTATATATGTGCACATGTGTGTATATATAAATGTATACACACACGTATATTTATATATATTGTGTATATATATATATGTTTGTATACACGTGCATAAATTCACCCACATACCTATCTATCAAGAGAAATACAATTTTATTTGACTTCATAGCAACTTTGTTGAGTAAGTTCTATTCTTATTTTTCTAATAAAAATCAGACAGTTTTTAAAGACCTCTTAAGGACGGAAATCTGCCTGTGTCTGTGCATGAAATATTCTGAACGTGGCATGTCATTATGTCTTTAAGAGGAAGTTACTAATAATACTAGAACACCTTTCATAGGCTCTCCTGATGTTTGTACAATAATTTCTGTCATAGTTTTTCTTTGAATTGAATTCCATGTAGCTAATGGTAACACAATATGTTTCAGAGCAATGTGACTATTTTAAGGTTTAAAGCCTTCATCAGAAGAAATATTTCATCGATCTGAATTAAGGAATCATACTTGAATTCTTTATTGCATTTTAACTGTATTCTTTACTGAGTAACCTGACATATAAGTGTAAAATTAATTAAACTAGAAGGCCATTAGACTAAGGTGGCTTTCATGCCTTAGCAGCCCACATAAGCAAACCCAAACCTAAGCCTGTTTGCCTCAAGGATAAGAGATTAAAAGGTGAGGACAACGAATTAAAAACAGCCAATGAGACTTTCCCAAATAATACAACTGCTTAAGCTGTAGTCAATCAAATAATTTCCTTGCTTTGCTTCCACCTCTTCTGTATAAATGTTGCCTGAGCTCCTGTCTGCGGACTGCTTCTGGTTTGCTGTTGCCTGTTTCAAATAGGTTTTTGCTCACATAAACTCTTAAAATGTTTCATATGCCTCAGTTTATTGTTTAATATAAGAAATTCCAAACACTTCCAGATAATACATCTAATGAACTTCTTAAGTCTTATATTTAAGAGATTATTATCGTAAAGGCAGTCATTTTGCAAATAGCAGATTTTTACTGATCCCTAGCATGTTTATTAGAGAAAGATAAAGAATAACTTAAAGAAGTGGGGCTACGGAGGGGTAAATCACTCCATATCTGAAACAATGATGTCTGGAGATGATTGGTCACCTATCCAAAGGTCATTATCCCTGATTTTTCTAGATAATTGGTCATTTCAAGTGTTAGGTGATCTTGGGCTTCAAAGACTAGGCTACTTGGAAGCAGCAAGGCATGAGCCATGAGTCTTGATTCATCCGGGTAAAACACGGTACTTCTATCATCTTCATCGTGAATTGTTATGGATGTGTGAGGTGATGAGGATTTGCTGGAATGTAGTCTGCTGGAATGCCTGGGAGATTTTCCTGGGGAAAAAAGACCCAAGGGAAGGGCTTTCACTTTTTAGACCTTTGGACTGCTATTCTATGTCGCTGCTATGCCGACAGAAAGGCCAAGAGCTGAGCGTGGCAGACTGAAATGATGGCAGATCCTTAATGATGGATTGGTTTGCTCAGTAGACCGTCTGTGGAATTCCTTCTGGACTTCCCGTCTTGTGAGATACTAAATTACTTTACTGTTGGTGCTACTGAAGATTGGATTTTCTCTTACTTGCAAGCCTACATGGCTTAACTGATATAGTAGTTTCTGCAAAACTGATAGTGTAAAAAAAATGTACCTTAAGGATGAAGATGGTAAATGATGAATTTTTTTTTTACCAAAACTCCAGTTTCTTTTTTCCACTGGAAACAAATTTAATCATTTAAATACAATTTCTACCTACTATTTTAAACATTAACCATCTTTGAGAATGTGATACAAACATGGAAAAATATTGGGGTACAAGGGTGGCTCAGGGTCCTGGGATTGAGCCCCAGGTCAGGCTCCCCCCTCTGCCCTTGCGGCTCTCCCTGCTCATTTGCGTGCTCTCTCTCTCTCTCTCAAAAACAAACAAACAAACAAACAAACAAACTGAACAATAAGGAAACACTGAAAACAAACATGGAAAAATATTAAATCTAAACAACGAGTGAGTAGTAGGTGGGAATGAGACCAGGATAAATTGAGGCTTAGCTGGCAATCTTTGGCAGTTCTTTCAAAATACAAGAGCTAATCTTCTATTTTTCTTTTTCCTTTCTTTTTAAAGATTTTATTTATTTGTTAGAGAGAGAGAGAGCACGAGCAGGGGGAGGGGCAAAGGGACAGGCTGAGAAACAGACTCCCTGCTAAGCAGGGAGCCCACCATGGAGCTGGACCTGATCCCAGGACCCTGAGATCATGACCTGAGCTGAAGTCAGACATTTAACCAACTGAGCCATCCAGGCACCCCCAATCTTATATCTTGAAATCCATTAGGTAAATATTACTTGAATGTCTAGATTTTCAAAATACATATTATAGGCAAAAAGAAGTTAGTTTTTTTAGTTATGCCCTAACATGACTTTCCAAAAAGCCAAATGAAACAAAATCACACAAAGAATTAGCATATTGATGTAGGACAGAATCCAGGTAGGCCAGAAATATTCAACATGTCATTAAAAAAATATATATAGATCTCAGGCACAGGGACTATAGGTTGGAAAAAGCCAGATCTTAGGACAGTCAGGAAATTAATTTTCCCAGAGTACATCCAAAGTTTATCTAAACTCAGGCAGCATGTTTCAGTCTGGAAATAACTTGAAAGAGCTGTATCCAAAAAATCATTTTAAATTTATAGTCTCACTACTGATCAGACTAGGTGGGCTCTAAAGAATGCTCCTTTTCTTAAGTAGGTTGATGTTCCTAACATGGGCTAAAATCTTAATATAATGGTAGTCTAAAGGTTATAAAAAAAGGATCTCTTCTTTCTTTCTTTCTTTTTTTTTTTTAAAGATTTTATTTATTTATTTGACAGAGAGAGAGACAGCCAGCGAGAGAGGGAACACAAGCAGGGGGAGTGGGAGAGGAAGAGGCAGGCTCCCAGCAGAGGAGCCTAATGTGGGGCTCGATCCCAGAACGCTGGGATCACGCCCTGAGTGGAAGGCAGATGCTTAAGAACTGAGCCACTCAGGTGCCCCGAGGATCTCTTATTTCTGAACATGAAAGTCGTCTTTGCTGCAAAGTATTGGTGTTGGTGTGATATTGACCATCATCTCTGTCTACTATTTATCTTCTCTCCAGAAAAAATTATGACCCCACCTCAAAATTCATAGTCATAAAATGAAGTTACTGGCCAAGATGCTCAAAAATCACTACAAGTTAGTCAGAAAAGTAGAATTTCTTTTCTGTGAGAGACCTAAAGCATAGGGGCACACATTCATCTTCAAATACTAGCTCTAACCAGGTTTTAAAAAAATCGTCCCCTTAATGCAGTATTCTGATTGTATGATCCACGCAGTAGTGAACTTCACAAAATCCCATAAAGAGAGGTTCTTTTCACGTAATAGCTGCAACTTCCCCTGGCAAACTGCTTTACATATAAAAAATTATTTAATAAATGTATTTCATAGTATTAATATATATTAATGCAACTTGATTTGTTAGGTGATTCAAATGGATAAATATTATGTAATTGGGTTGCCCTAACCATTGGGTCAGTTGTGAGGCAATCTATTTGATAGCTTTTCAATAAATCTTCACATGCCTGCATAGCTGCTGTTGGGTACCCAAATCTGGTCATAGTACCAAGTAGTGGCAGAATCCACTTAGAACCCTGACCTTGTCTAAGTTTATATTCCCATATCTACCATTTGAGTTATTTGGCCCATATTGTTGAATCAAATACTTTCATCTACTACCCATCACTAAAATAGAAAAAGAATAGCTCTTTGGCTGTACTGTCTATTTTGTATATATTTTCACTGTGGAAGATTTTTCAGAATTCATAAAATATTTTTAAAATTTTGATAATAATGGCTACTTTGATGTCACCTTCCTTATACACATTTAAAGCTTTACGTACTTCATTCTCAAAGAGGAAATTTATAACGAGATGATGAATCTCATTAAAAAACATGCAGATATTCCTGAAACTTTGACACAAATTTCAGCAATTGGCAGCAGACTCTACTTTAGCCCTTGGCTGAAATTCAGATGATGTGCTCTAACTTACTAGCTGGAAACCTTGGATGAGTGACTTAACCTCTGTTGTCTTATTTTCTCATCTCTTACCTACCTCAAGTGATTTAAGAAGTATATTTTAAGGATTAAAATGACAAATGAGGGAAGCATGTTAAGAGCTTTGTAAAAAAGTGTATGGTATTTGGAAGGAGCAATGTTAACATGGCAGTTTGGAATCAATTGAGAATTTTGATTTTTTAGTTGTAGTCCTTTTAATGGTGTATTGATAAGGATAGATTTGGTTGACTAGGATTGGGGAAAAAAAACCCTAAATAATGATGGTAGAACCAATTTCTTTTTCTCTCTCTCTCAAAAAAAATAAATAAAAATTGCAGAGGTAGCTATCTAGGGCTGGTCTGATGGCCCCATGAGGCCATCAGTGGGCCATACTCTGGTGTCTCATCTTTGTTATCTTTACAGGGTTTCCATCCTTCACATTATCTATGAGTTAGAGCCATTGCATCTGTCTTTCCTTGAAGGAAAGAGGAGGAAGGTGGAAAGCTTAAAAGTGCTCCTCTCCCAGCTGAATCAGCCTACTGCAAAAAGGGCATTCCTGGAAGAAACACACAAAAACTTCTGCTTCTCCCAAGAAGTCTATTATTTTAGCTGAAGTCATTAGTTTTCTGTGGTCTACTAAACAAAACATCAAACTTCTGCTTTTTTTGTTACCAAATAGAAAAAAAATTGTGTAAGACAACTCTATCCTTTTCTTGAGACTTACGCTACCCTTAACCTTCCATGGCCCCACCTCCCCCACCATCGCTGGCTTGGGACAGAGTGAGGCTAAGAGATGGAACAGTGTTCAGAGATGGAATCGGGGATGGGCTGATGTTCAAAGATACTCAGGCATACGTGCTAGAAATTAAAAAACAAACAAACATGTTTTTAAATTGTAATGTGGTAGCTTTGACAATTTGAAAACATTAAATGTTCATTTGTTCATCAATTTTTTAACAGGTATTTATAGAGCACCTACTATGTGGTGAATAGGCCAGAAATATTCTTGCTGACTTGGAACTGACTTGGAATGGCAGACAATAAGCAAGTAAACAAAAAAAATACAGAGAGTTACTTCAAAATCTAAGTGATATGAAGATAATAAAGTAGGGTAAACCAAGAGCAAGTCTAGAGTGAGTAGAGGAGGAGAATTTAGAACAGATGGTGGAGGAAGTTTCCTATAAAGAGGGAGAATTTGGGCTGAGATCAAGAATCAGTTTTGTAGGAAATTAAAAAATTGTATCCCTACTATTCATTAATGCTGATTTGCAATCCCTATAACTCGGTGGACGCAACTGCATGTGAGATGTGGCCCTCTCTTCCTATTTCTTTTCTATCCATGAGTCACCTTATAGAATCAAAAAAGGATTTCCACTGGAGGGTCATGCAAGGAAAAAGGAATGATGAGAACCAGGTCCACACAGACATTTCCTCCTTTAGTCTATTAATTTCTAACCCACTGAACTGATTATCACTTCATGTGGTAATCTGATGTGATGAACCGTATTAAAACACCATTGCTAACATCCCATGAGAAACTTAATAACACGATAGATGTACGCAGTCAGGGAGAATGTCAAATATAGTCATCTTGTTCTCAATTACGTGTGAGTATAGTTCTAATTTTATTCACCAGCAACCATTTGCCTTTTCTAAAGCCGATGATTCTTTTTTTCTAGTATGAGGATTTGGATTCCATTTAAGTCTTGTTAACTGTAATGACATAATCGTTCTTCCAACAACAGATATTGAGCACGTGAGAATATGCCGCATACTGTACTGGACCAAGATGAAGCAAAAATAACTCAAGTATCGGGAAAAGGGCCAGATTTCTGATGCACGCTTGCCCACCTCATTGAGCATAGTTACGGCATCACGGTCACATATTACCCAAATCCATGGAACCAGCATTCAAATTTCCATTTCAACTTAGTCTACCTTGATGTGTTATTGATGGCTGCTTTTATAAGAGAAGAGTCTGGTGCATTCACTTTAGATCATTATCTGTGTTGTGGAATCAGCTTGGACCCATCTTGGCCTACGGTCTATGCCAAGAAGAGGCAGTTTGTTACTTGCCTTCAGGGTTCTCGGTTCATCCCCTTGCGTGAGCAGCCTGCCAGCCTGCCCCATATGGAGAGGAAGCTTCTTGGACTGGAGTCCATGTGGTTTGGCAGCGTCTGGTGTGAACATGTAAGTGCCAGTAACCAGTGCTGGGTTCCAGGGCTACACACTTATCAGCATGACAGCCTGATGGTTATCGTGTCTCTGGCAGGGCCTGCTTCAAAGGAGCCTTGCTTGTGATTTGAGGGAGAGTGGCCAATAGAAAACACAACTAGAAAAATTAGTTGGCATCACTTTGTGTAATTCAGCCTAGCATTATTCCTATAAAGGAAGAGAGGGGAGAGGAAGATGGTCTTAGACGTTGCAACATCATTACTGTTGAAGGATATTGGGAAATTTCTGCTTCAGATAACATTTTATATGAATGAGTGTGCATTTATGGCATTATTACTGTGTACAAAACACCGTGGGCAATCATAAAGACATGAAAGACAAGCATCTTGACCTTTGATAAGATGCTGTTTCATTGGGGAGACAAGATAAATATACAGGAAAGAGGACCAGAAGGCATGAGACAGTTCATATTAAGAGCTAAGTAACCGATGTGGTTTGTACTATAATCACTGTGGCAGTTCAGGCAAGGTTTTTGTTTTCTGCCTTTTACAAGTGCGCCGTACAATTGTTTCACCTTCTCAATCAAAGAGGAAGCACCCCGAATGTCTCCCACATAAGTCACAGGCAGTGCGGCATATTCATTCAATACACACTTGCTGCTGAACAAATGACTTCATATTCACTCAAAGAGAGATTTCCCCGTGGTAGAACCGATGACGTCAGCTGGTGTGACGTAGATTGCATTAGATCTGTCAGGGTTTCATTTTGCAAATGAACATTCTTATGAGGCCAAATGGATGCAGGCTTAGTGTTGCAGAGTGTTCAGATTTTTTTTCAAGAGAAGCCAGAAATAGGAATTTCGAGGTGAAATTCACTAACAGATAAAGCACTCTTCTGAGAGTGGCTAGCAGTGGTGGCTGTGCTGTGCGACTCCAAGCTGGGGGCCACACGCCTGCCCATTCCCTGAGCCGTGGCGATGCGGTGCTCTGGGCAGCAGTGGCTTTCTGCCCAGCTTCTGAGTGTAAGTGAGGGGGTAATGTACTCTAAGAAAGCACTACGCTGGAAAAATGCTAGTTGACATTTCAATTACCCAGTTGCCTCATAACAGATACAAAGAAGAGACAGAGAGACAGTATTTGGAGGAATTATTGATGCAAACACATCTAAACGCGAAAAAGAAATAATTATCTTTCTAAACACCATCCCCAATATTTTCTTTAATTTGAGTGAAAAGCAGTAGCTGCGTGTTCTTGTTACAAGTCTTATCAGAGCGTCTCTTTGGTCTGCACTGACTACGGACTATGAGACCAAGCCTTGCAATTTGCATGAAGCTTCTGGATGCCAGGAAGGCAAGCAGGCTTTCAGTTCTCTGGACCGTTGAGCACATGGAAGTGTGCTTTATCACGTCTTTCCTCTGCCTCTGCCTTACATGGGAGAACTCAAGAGTGCTAAGAAATAGATTTCCTTACTTTTCTCTTTCCATGATTTTCCATGCACCAAAGGAGAGTGAGATGGGCTGCTTGGGAGTGCAGACCATGAGAACCCTGGCCACTCTTCTTTACTCACCGCCCCCCGCCCCGCCCCTCACTCCAGGAGGGATAGTCTATAAAATCAGTCTGTGTCCACAGACTGGGGATATTAAACACCGATTTCTCTCAAAACTCTGAGGAATAACTTGCTGACTAAACGCCAAGTCAGCTGTCTACTCTCATTGTCTTCTTTATTTATCTCTCATAAGCAAATTATGTGCAAATTTTTAAAAATGCACATTTTGGGTAAATTAAGACAACGTTCTCCATAGAGCTTTAAGCTCATTTTTACTTTCTGATGACCTTTATAATTTTACCCAAGTAGTATGTCTGTTTTGAAATGGGATCTGACCTTTCATGGAAAGAAAAAACTTTGTAACTATTTTTTTTATATGTGTCTAAACTACTTATCAGACATTATTTTAGATTCACTGTTTCTCCTTTTCCAGACTCCTGAAACATTCCAGAATGTCGTTTGCAAGGTGTTTGTTTTGTCTCTTCTGTGTTTTAACTTTCAATTATTCAAAATGTACTTCTTTCCTTTTTTTTCCCTGTCATCCCTAAAATGTGATTTACTGAGACCTTACGCAGTGCTGAATTTTCCTGAGCACAACAATGGGCCTTTTATTAGACTTGGAAAGGATGGAGGAGAAGCCTATTAATAACCAGTCCTGACTGCTGTTGATCATCAAAGGCCAGCTTTAACTCACCATTGAAAAGGATTATAGATGATTTATCGTAAGTCACTGTACCTGGTGACCGTCTTTAAGGCTAAACTGTGTTTAGTTCAGGATTCAGACATGGCCGATGACTGGGACAAGCGTCACTGAGATATATTTACCTAAGAGATTAAGGAGTTACCCGGAGAAAAATTAATCACATAAGGGATTTAAAGTGCAGATGTTTGGCCCAAATACAAAGTCCCAGCATTAGCTGAGGGGTTATTCTGGATACAGTTCAATACCTGTCTATAGTATACAACACTACTTTTATTTTGTTTTTTTTCCTTTTTCAGTTTGTGCTGAACACGTATGTCTGTAATCTCTCTCAAAGGCCTCTGAGTGTATTATTTATAAAGTGAATTTTGAAAGCACTTTAAAAGTTTCATCTGCCATTCACAATTGAGAAGTAATACACCAAAGATCAATGTCTGAATTGTTTTTCCCAAATAGATCTCAATTGAAAAAAGAAAACCTGCTGCAAATCTAATTGAAATAACATTAAATTGATACATTAGTTTGGAGAAAATGAAATCTTGAATAACATTAAATTTTCCATTCACAAACATAGCGTGGCTTTCACTTTATTTTCATCTTGTTTTACGTTATTTCAGTAAAATTCTAAAAATACGAAGTATTGTTCTTGTTCATTATGCTTCATTTTAAATTATCTATTGACCTATATATTTTATTTCATATAAAGGCATCATATTAAATTCTTCTAATAATTCTTCATAAGAGGGTATTTCTAATAGGTAAACAGTCAGGAAGGCCATCATGAAATTTACTAGTACAATCCATAGGCTTGGCAGAGCTTATGCACTTCAAATAGAGAATACACATTTTTCTTATGTCCATTGAACATGTGTGTATAAACCTGATCTTGTATTTGTCACATATAAAACTGTAAACAAAAATTCACAAATACTAATGATTAATATCATTTATATGATGATTCACCTAAACTACTTAAATAAAATCAGAAACTAGACAGGGATTGTCAATCTCTCTCTTATTTGAGTGTCATACGAGAACCTGGCTAATACAATAGGCAAAGAAAATATAAAACCTGGCATAAATACTGGTAAAGAAGATATAAAACTTTTTTTTTAAATGATGATATGATTGTATAGCTAAGTCATTCAGGAGACTCTAGATTATATTCTTTATATTAAAATCAATAATATAAGGTCTATAGATTACCTTTTTTTGACAATGTCTTTCTACCCATGTGTAACTCCAAAGAATGCTCAGTTATTCCAAGGAGAAGCCCTGGTCACTATTACAGTGAGGAAAATATACAGGAAAATCATATTCTGACCAAAAGGCCCCCCCCCTTTTTCTGACTGAGGTATGGTAGTGCTAATAAAGGCATCGCTGTTAGGCACACACCATCACATGTCCTCTGTTCAGCCTTGTCACACTGGTGGTCTTGCCACCCTGGTACCCACCAAGTTCACCAGTAAGAGCTCATGTTGCCACTGAAGTCCACAGACCCAGAATGAGAAGTGAACTTGGTCCACAAAAGGGGCTATTTTGGTGACAACCACTGCCATCCCTGACTTTGAATGGTTCTCCAGGACGAAGCAAACAGGCAGAGATAGACTCTTTCCCCTGATGTTACTATAGGTGACAGCCACTCCATTGTCAATAAGACTCTTCTTCGATCAAACCCCCACTTTAGTAAAAGAAAATTTAAATAGAAAGTTTGATTTGGGGGAGGGACTAAAATTATAGATTAATTCTCTATTTGTATGTTTATTCAATGATTTATATATAACGACTGGGCTTATCCGAATGCCTATTAAAATGTATACGGCTCATCAATATTTTCCTAGTAGCACAGGTTTTGCATTTAGCCATTTTATGAGGACTTTTTTACACATGATTCTTTTCCATTTAGAATGGCTTCTGAAAAGAGTGATGCTTACAATAAGCTTGATGAAACAATTGTGCAGTGAGTCCATTTCTTCAGTTCAGATTTCTGATGAGGATAGAGTTCTCCCCAGCTACCTTTGCAGCTAACTCCCTAAATTATTAAAATTAGGGGAATTGCATTTTTATTTCCAGGACCAATATTAAGGATAACTTATATTAGCTAGATTTTGCTCTTAGAATGAATCTGATTGGCAGGGAATCTTTAAATTATATATATTTCTTTTTTAATTTAAATTCAATTACCCAACATCGTTAGTTTTTGATAGAATGTTCAATGAAACATTAGTTGCATATAACACCCAGTGCTCATCACATCGCCTGCCCTCCTTAATGCCTTAATAGAAAATACTAAGAATTCTGCCTGCCGTAGCTCTACATTGCCTTCAGCTGAAAGCCCCCAAACCCACCGTATGGATAAAGCAACACCAGCCCTGAGGAGCATGTTTGGTCTCAACCAGTTGTCAAAGAAATGAAGGTCCGGGCAAGACATAATAGGAGTACCCCGCCCCTCCCCACCCCAGCCCACCAACTCCACCTGTTGACATTAGAATGTTCTGGGGTCCCAGACCTGTGTTGTAATTCACGTACATTCAATGATTCTGAGTCTGGCTGGATTCACAGAGGATATTTTGTTTAGCTGTATTTTGTAGCTGAGATGTTTTGAAAATGAGTTTTTTGAGACCACAGAGCTGGGTAACAAAGGTGGCCCAGAATTTCTGGATGGGGGCTGGGGTAAACTGAGAAACATGCCATGGGACCTGGATCCTGTTGACCACAAGAGCGCAGAATGCACCCCGGTTTCTTTCCATAGTGTTTCACATCACTGTTATTGTCCTTGTTTTAAAATGCGATTTCTAAACAGAGTCACGCAGACCAACTATATCAAGGTTGTTCTAGGTTGTTCAGTATTCTCTCTTATGTCTGAAAGAAGAACAATAAATCTTGTCAAAGAAACTGATAGAAGATCTGATGACTTCTAGAAAGTTTGATAATGTCATCTAGGAAAAGCAGAATCTCTCATACATCCATGAAGAAAAAACATGAAATAAAACTCAAATTTTAAGTAAACACAAGTGATGAATTTGTTTGAATTTGTTTCATTTCCTTACTATTATAAAAGTTACTTGCTTAAAAATCCAGATCAAATTGCCCTTTTAGATTAGTCATTAGCTATTACCTTTTTTTTTCTTTTTGCTATCAAATCCTGTCCCTCACATGGTAATAAATATACTGAAGGAAAGCAAAAGCTCAAGACATTTATATAAAATTTATTTAGATTCCAAATGTTCAGTCTGTAGGAGGCCAGGAAATTTCATGTGTAATTTTTTAAAGATACACTGTGTTTATTTTTAACTTCAGGCATTGTCTCACTGGACCTTTTTAAACTTATTTTTTTTTGTATTTTTATATTCATTCAACAAATATTGCTAAGTTCTTTAATATACTGGGTTCTCAGCTATTGGGGGTACAGAGCAATTTGTACCCTCATAAAGTTTCCATTCTAATTGAGGGAACGGTTAACAAAGAGCAAGTGATCATTTGTAAGGCTGTGTTAATTGCCTTGGAGACAAAAAAGAAACATAGACCCGCAGGTGCCTGAGGGGCGGGTAGTGTGGCATGTGGGTTTGCAGTTTTGAAGTGGGTTCCAAGGAAAGCCTCCCTGAAAGAGTAACATATAAAGAACGGAAGAAGTAACAAAATATATAGAAAAATATTTAGTTTTCATCTTCTTTTCAAGACGAATTCAATTAAAATAATTTCTAAGCCTTTAAATATGGCAATATTAGAATTATTTATTGCACTGGTCATTACATGGGAAGGATATGGACCAACCCCTATGGACCTCTGATCATCTGGGAAGACGGCCTGTGGGGTATTCTGCAAAGTCATAGAGACTTCCATTCGATTCAAGGCAATTTTAGGGTTCAGGGTAACTTTGTTCTATGTTTCTGAAAATTAGAAATCTGATCATTTTCTGGACCTAGCTTTAACCATCTCATGTCTTTTCTTTCTTAAACCAGAACATCGAGTGCTCTGGCCAGGAGAGTAACAGATGAATAGCGTCGAGAGCCCTGGAGGTGAGTAGAACAGAGACTGGAATTATAAGCCACGTGCTCACGAAGTAGCCTGTGAAGCCACACAACACGTTTACTTTCTCCGCGTCTCAGTTTTCTCACGTGCTAAGCAAGCCGTGTGCATACCATGGTTTTATAAGTTTTCTGTACATGGGCAATGGTTATCATTTCCCAAATTCTGTGACTTGGTCACACATTCCTATGCCTCTTACGAGAATAGAGGGCAGAGGGGTACTAACTGTTTTGTGGGAAGTTCTCGGGTGACCCCACAGATCAAAGTAGGAATGGTGAACACGCCTTTCCACCGGTGCCCGTGAGACTCCTTTTCTCGAAGTTTCAGCTGTAGTCACTTCTTGCAGAACTCGTTAGTGTCCTTGCCAAAGTCCTTACCCGATTGCTCAATCTGCATGCCAAGCTGCTTCATCTCTTGCTATTGTTTTCCAGAAGTTCCAGCTGCCCTACATGGCTGGAAGCAGTGCTTTGAAGTGTCCCTAAGCCTGTGGTTGTCTCCTTTTATCTCACTGCACCCAGACCGCGGGAATCTTAAGTAATCCTTCCTTCCAGGAAGTAGCTCAGTCAGCACGCGCTGCAGGGTTTCCTTCACAAGAATGGTACGAAGATCCACACTATTCTGGCCCTGGGATGGCTCTATCTATCTATCCATCTACCTACCTACCTGCCTACCTACCTACCTACCTACCAATTTATTTAGTTATTTTGGAGGGAGAGGATATTTACTGTTCATGAGAGCTCCAGAGTTCAAAGTCCAATTTGATATTCAGTGGTATTCCTTCCTGCTTCTATGAAGATTACTGAGTACTTCAAGCCACGTTCGTCTCCTCTCCCTTCTTGTCTGGGAGGAAGAGACAGATTGTGGTTCAGCAGAAAGAACGTAGGTATATTTGGGAAATAACAAACTGGATTTAAAATCCAACTCCACATCTTACTTGGCTGGATATTTGGAAGAATGCTATAGCTGCAACTACTGAGTATTGATTGTAATGATTATATATATATAAATCACTACTTATTATTACCTGATATGATTTCATTAAAAAGTGTGAGTTGTAATATTCAGCTCACACTATTTGTATGAAAATAAAAATAATGTGTGTAAAACATTCAATCACTGATGTACCCAACATTTGAAACATATTAAGTTTCTCTCTTTCAACTATTCTATTCAGTATGTTTAAGCTGAACACAATTATTTTATAATGATTTCATATGTATAAATTTTGTGTTATTAATCTTCTCATAAACTTTCTGACAAAAGGATGGTGAAACATATTTCTTTAGGGCCCCAGTGCACTATCTGAACTATTTGAGGGCTTCACGGAGTTAGTAATATTAGACCTAGTATTTAACACTGTGCCAGGCACATGATAATCGCTCAGTAATAGTTTATGAATGAGTGGGCTTCCTCAATTATTTGTTGTTTTTTTAAAAATTCATGGGTCCGGTTTGCTCCTCCTGAATTTGTTTCCTTCCAATCAAAATTCGACATGTGGTAAAAGCAACACTGCTGGGGTAGACCTACCCCAACTTATTTCAGAATACTATTAATAGAAGCCTCCTTGTCCCACATTTCTGGGAAAATAGGTACTGTTCCAGGGCTTCAAGGAGCCACATTCCCCAGAAAGGGATATTCACACACACGGATTTGTTTGAAATCTAGGTAATAGTAGGTGAGAGCCCAAATAGGCATGTGAGGTATGTTTAGGCTTAACCTGATGCCATCTTTGGCAATTAAAGTCCACTTTGTTCAAAAAAAAAAAAATAACTGGCAAATATCCAGGACGATTATCTGTGTTCTTTAGACCACCTATTCTAGTTTTAGTAAATAATAACTTAAAATATTTTGAAGGAAAGCTTCTACTAGAATTTTGCTTGTGTATCCAAGAGTTGTCCTGTGAATAATGATTATTAAACAGTTTGCCATTTGGGAATCTTTAAATTACATTTGTATTCACTGCTCTGGAAAAGAAGAGAGGTAGGCCAAGGGGCCAGTCATCTCAACAAATGCAGTGAACTAAATTTAAATGTTTTGAGTAACTATGAAAGAAATATATTTAGTTGAGGCAGCAGTTGCAAATTTTAACTTTGGGTAAGAATTAGTTGAGCAGTTGGTTAAATTGCGGTTGGTCTGGAGTGGAATTCAGGACTCTGTATTCTTACAGGCAGCCCAGGTAATTCTGACGCTACTCATCTATTGGTCTCAGTAAGAGAAACTCTGTCTCAGACTCTACGATATATCTCTACTTAGGAAAGAGCATGTGGTTCTTTTTTTTTCATAATAATATTTTTATTATATTATGTTAGTCACCATACAGTACATTCCTGGTTTTTGACGTAAAGTTCGATGATTCATTAGTTGCGTATAACACCCAGTGCACCACGCAATACGTGCCCTCCTTACTACCCATCACCAGCCTATCCCATTACCCACATCCTCCGCTCTGAAGCCCTCAGTTTGTTTTTCAGAGTCCATAGTGGTTGTTCTTATAGCCAAAGAGGACTCAACTCAAATCCAAGATCTGCTATTTACTATCGTTGTGAGTAAGGTAAATTATGGAACCTCTCTGCACCTCATTTTCCAACTGTAAAGCAGAAGAATTCTTATTATGTAGGTAAGATAAAATGAGGCATTCTGTCTCAGCATTTTGTATATCAAAAAGTGGTCACTGAATGGGAGTTATATATTTATACATTTACAAATATGTGTGTTTCTTTAGCTTTTGTGCCCTTCTAAATATAAGAACTAACTCTTAATTCTAATAGGGAAATAGATCGTGAATGCATTCATAGAATGTCCTCAGCTAAATTGACCTCGGTTCCTCTATGGTTACTCCGAGATGAAAGCCTTGAGAGCTACCAGCTAGTGGGAACATTGTATCTCAATGTACCATTCACTTTTGAATTAGATCAAAGGGTTTCTTGAATGTTGTGCTAGACAAAAGTTGTGAAAGAAAGACGCAATTTAATGTACTCCATTGCCCTGAATTTTAATATAAGAAAAAAAAACCTCCTCTATTTCTGGCTCTGTAAACCCCTTTAAGTCACACGGTAATTTCCCGTAAGAGTGAATTGAGGTGATAACTCAGGCGCATAATACCTGTCAATTAATCTGCTTTGAGGTCTCCTGGAATGTCTGCTGCAAATACAGGTAGAAGCGGGAGGTTTCAATAATCAAGTTGTTCTGGGGACCAGCCCAGAGGTAGGAGTGCACTTCATTGTTCTGGGAAACGCCCCAAGGAGAATTGGGGGGGGGGGGATCTCAAGTCCTAGGTAAAACTCCCTCAGATTTCAATCACTTGGAGTGACACTGTGAGATTTCCTGCTGTCCCAGAGGTTTATATTTCTCACTGCACTTTATATCTGCACACCCACAGCCTCGTGTTAATGTACTATACTTAATTATTTGCACATCTGTCTCCCCCCAAGGGAACAGACTGTAGTTTACTCACTTTTATTTCTGTACAGGGGACATGATCGGGGGTTGAATGACTATCCTTAGTAATATACTCACTGCTTGGACTGAGTAGTCCTTCCCAGGAGAAGTTTCTTTATGGAACCGTAGAAATATTTTGCATGAATACAGGCTAAATCAGTTACCTTTGTACATAGTTCCTTTAAAGTTAATGATATATTTCATATGCTAGTGCTTAAGTGTTATAAGAAGAAAATAATTGCCTTTATGATTCGCTAAAATACACAGATAAAAAGAGATAATTTATGATTTTCTACTTTGCATTAGAGTGCCTCAGAAATAGTTTTAGCAGGTGGATCTTTAAAAACAGATTTCAAATCACAAAAGACCAAGGAAATATTGCATAATTTCCGATTTACTCACATAAGATTTAAGGTTAAGGAATCCCATAACCACCACAAAAAAACCCCAAACTCTCAGTGCCTTTTACTAACCAGTTATACCCAAAATCTGTAGAAGAGCTATTGCAATGTTGGAGTCTTTTTATAAAATATGTAGAATGTTGAAACATTTTTTTTAAATGCTATCTTGGGATTTATCTATTTTGTAAGGATGTTACAAGATGCTGAAAAACCCAGTCTGAATTCAACTCGAAGCCAAGTGATGACATGCAAAAAGAAAATTTCATCTTTCTACAGAACATTCTTGCTCATTCTGAGTTAGCTAAGCTTACCTACTATGCTTGGAATAGAGTCAGGTGAGACTTCCCCTAGACTAGTGAGGTGCTCCAACCGTAACTACTTGCCTTGATGTCTTATTTTCTGTCCATCAAAAGATTTAGTCAATTTTTAAATTGACGTGTAACTAACAAGAACTTTGATGGCTCCCTTTAAGAGAATATTGAGTAAATAGCTCCTTATACCATTTTCAATTAACTTAGATTTAAAAACAACAAATTGGACTTTCAAGCTTCTCACATATAGCTCCAGATAACAAATATACTAATAAAATAAAGAAAGGAACAAGGCATCTTTACATCAATTTTAAGACTATAAGGAATTATATTAGTAAGCACTGAAAAACCATCCATAGGGAGAGCCAGGCAGGAACGTAAGACTCTCAGAACTGCTGGGATAGTAAAGGATGATCTCTCTCCAAGGAATCTGGTCCCTGTAAGTCAGAGGGTGGAGTGTGCTCCAGGAATACGTGTGCACTTACAAATTTCCGTTTAGGAAATGGTTAAGCAAAAGTCAACATTGAGACCTTCAGATAAAAAATAATATTCTGAAACTTCCCAGTGCCTGGAGTCCATCGTCACTCGGTTATATTGAATTCACATGTGGACTGGCATTTCATATTCGTTGTGGAATACTTGGCCAAAAAGAATGCTTACAGCAGGAAGTTTCTGTTCCTCATTGAAAGTGAGGACATTTCCAAAAGATTTTCCAAAAGAAATATTTAACTCTGAATCATTGTGAGTATCAGTATTTAGAATTGCTCAAATATGCATCTTTGGAAAAACTTTGAAGTTAACTTTTTATTGGAGTGTAAAATGCATATAGGAAAACACACAAATCACAGGTACGGTTTTTTTTTTTCTTCACAAAATGGTGATTTCTACATGGAACCTGCACCCAGGTGAGGAAACAAACCATGATTTGCACCCAGAAGATTCCTTCTTTCTCCCTTCCAACCATTAGCTTTCAGGAATAACCACTATCCTGTTTTTTTTTTTTTTAAACTTGATATAAGTGGACTCATGCAGCAAGGATTGTTTCATGTCTGATTCTTGCGCTTCAAGTGTGCCTGCGAGAACCATCTGTGTTGTGGCTTTAGTTATCCTTTTATTCTCATCACTGTGCAGTAATCTGTTGTGTCAATATGTCATAGTTTATTCTTCTATTCTACTGTTATAGGCATTTGATATTCCCAGTTGGGAGCTATGACAAATAGTGCAGCCTTGAACACTGTCATTGTCTTCTGGTAAACACCTGTGTGCCCTTCTGTTGGGTGCATGTCTAAGAATGGTATTGCAGAGTATTTACATATGTGTCTTCAGTCGCTCTAGTAATTTCTGCCAAGAGCACCATTTGATTACTTTCCTCTCCAACATTTAGCATTACCGAATTTATTTTTAAGATTTATTATATTGGTGAGTGTGCAGTATATCTCTTTTCAGTTTTAACACGTATTTATATGGTGACTATTAAAGCTCCTTCTTCTATGGTTAGACGCCATTCTAAGTTTCTCTTGTGACGTTTTCTTTTGCTTGCCTTTCTATTGTGGTGTTTATACTTTTCTTACTGGTTTGTAGAAGTTACTTATATTTTCTTTATATACATTCTTAGTAAAAAAATTTATTTTTATATGTGCTATATAGTTTACCCTTTTAATCTTTTAAAGATTTTTTTTTCTTTTGAAGAGTAGAAATTGTTTGTTTTAGCATGGTCCAATTTTTATCATTTTTCCCCTTTTCTTTAGCCTTTTTAGAATCTTATTTAAGTTTCTTGCCTACCTTTGGTCATGAAGATATTTTCATTTTCTTATGAAAACTTTGATGTTTTATATTTCACATGTAGATGTACAGTCCAAGTGAGTTTGATTGTTGGGTATGGGGTGAGATTGAGATCAAAAACTTTTTTCATGTGGATGTCTGGTTGACCCAGCACCCATATTGAAAAGTCCTCTTTTTCTGGAAAACTCTTTTCCCTCCTGCTCTACAATGTCATTTTGTCATTCAGATGACTCTATCTATCAATATAGATATATCTCTATCTCTATCTATTGATAGAGATAGAGATAGATGGTATTTATAGATAGAAAATCTGGAGATAGATAGATAGATCGGTCTCTGAATATCTATATATCTATTTCCAGATTTTCAGTTTTGATCCACTGGTCTATTTGTCTTTGTTCCAAAACTACAGTATTTTATTACCACAACTTTTTATTGTCTAGCAATCTGTTAGTGTAATTTTTCCAGCTTTGTTCTTCTTCCAGTTTGTTTTGGCTATTTGTAGCTTTTTTCATTTTGATGAGAATTTTAGAATAAATTTTTCAACTTATATCAAAAAACTACTGAACTTTGTATTGTATTTATGGATCAATTTGGAGAGAATTTATATTCATACAATAATGAGGTTTACAATTCCTGACCATGGAATATCCCTGCATCTGTTTACATTCACTCTGATGTCTCTCGGTTATGCTTTGTACTTTCATATTGTTTTTGAGATTTATTCCTGGTGAAGTTGTTTCTTAGGTGTTATAATTTTTTTTAATTTTTATGTTCTAGTTTTCATTTTGGAAGATCAAATGAAGTTGATTCTGTACATTGAGCTTGTATCTAGAGATCTTATTCAGTTTACTTTTAAATTCAAATGGTTTGAGTGTAGATTGCTTTTGTTTGGTTTTGTTTTGCCATTTTCGGTGTGTACTACCAAGTCACCTGAAAATAATGACAGTTTTATATCTGACTTTTTATTTTTTTGGCTTTTATTTTTAATACCTTATTTGGTAACTCCTAGCACAGTAGTGAGTAAATGTGGCAATAGCGGATAAGTAATAAGAACAGATTTATCACTGATCTCAGAGGAAATTTTTCAGCATTTCACCATGAAGTGGGAATTTTGTTATAAAAATTTCATAAGTACTTCATCCAATTGAGAAAGTTCCATTCTTTACCCAGTTTGGTTAGAGTTTTTATTGTGAATGGATGTTGAACTATTTGAAATATTTTCTTTGCATATATCAAGATGACCATGCAATTTTTCTTCTTTATTTCTGCTGACGTGTATCAGTACTAATTGATTTTTCAATGTTAAGACACCCCTGCATTCCTAGAATAAATCTGGTTGTTGGTGATATATTATCTTTTTATCAATTAACACTTTTATGTAGCAATTTATTCATGAGCTTGAGAGACACTGGGTCAAGTGTTTTATCCACCTTTTAAAATAGATTGAATTTTTTTTTGACATCTTGGCTCTTTTGTGGTTTTTGACATTTTAACTCTTCTGAGAAGTAAAATATTACAGTATCCACTTATCCTGATTATTGTTGTAGCAGACCTGCTCATAGAGGTGATGCCTAGAATGATGGTGTTCTGGGCACTACCGTCTCATATTCTATGTATTATCATATGTAGAATATAAATTGTGTTGTCACACTTTGGGTAGAAGGATTTTCCCCAGCTTTTCCAGACATCTAGTACTAGTGCAAATCACTCTGTCCACAAAATGTAGCTTTAAAGAGATTTTTCTCCAAGAATACATTTTGGTTGGAAAATTTTACCTTATCCGTTTTCCCCCCATTTTCATAAGGAGGGTTACTCCACACTAAAGTTTGTCTTTTACCTTTGCATAACCAAAAGTCCCATTTAAATGGTTTTCTTTAATTAAAGGCATAATTTGTCCCCAAAAGTGAATCCAAACTTACACTTCTGTAGAAATTAAAAAAAATAAAATAAAATCTGGAGGATTTTATTATTATACTCGTCTTTTCCATTTAATTTACATATATACATATCTATCTGCTTTTTTCTGCTTATATTATTTTTTACATTAAAATATTTCATTTACATTTTTAAAATATGATACAATTGACTGAAACGTCAAGTAAAGTTGGGAAAAGTACAGGAGTCATTAAACATGAAATTTACTACGTGTAATGACATTACAACAAAATAATGGATATAAGATAACTATAATCTAGAATCTTCTGAAAAGGTCTGGTAATTGTATTTCATGGATGTAAGTTTATTTGTACTCTGTTTCCTTCCTCTCTCTTTCTCTCTATCTGTTGTGATCTAGTTATGGACTATATAATCGCAAGAAATATGAATTCACTCCAGGAAGTGGAGAGAAGAGCAAGTTATGGGAAGGGTACATTAGGCAAACGTAGTCATCCAAAAACAAGATAAACCAGGCCACAGTAGACTTGGAAACTAGATATTCAAAAGTGAGTTCACTATTTCTAACTTGAAAAGGCCTATCTCTGTTTTTTTCAATCTCACCATGGCCTCTCATGGCTACCTCTCCTTTCCATGTTTACATGGTTTTAGGATTTATGTGTACATTGTTATTTAACTACTAAGGGGAAAAGACTCTATCCTTCATTTCTTATCTTTCCACCTGAGGACCTTCAGTTAAAATAACTCCTCTGTCTTCTTTCACTCCTTACTGACTCCCTATCTTGAAATGAGTAGGGATAATTTTGGTTGGCGAGTTCAAGAGAGGTTGTTGGGCATGCTTTGCTGAGCAGCTCCTTCACTGCTCTCTTTGGATCTTGGTCTTTATGGCGACGATACATTCTTACCTGCTCTCATTCACGTGGATCTGCTGCAGAAGTAGGAAGCCAGTAGGGTTGCACCTGTGTCAGTGGCTTATAAACAACAGAAATCTATTTCTCATAATTCTGGAGTCTGGAAAGTCCGAGATCAAGGCACCTGCAGGTTTGGCATCTGGTGAGAACCTGCTTCCTGGTTCATAGACAGCTGTGCTCTCGCTGTGTGCTCACCTGGTGGAAGGGAGCTTTTCATAAGGGCACTGATCCCATTTAGGAAGGCTCACCCTCATGACCTAATCAACTTCCAAAGGCTCCACCTCCTAATACCATCATGTTAAGGGGTTATAATTTCAACACATGAATTTTGGAGGGACACAAACATCGGAACATAGCAATAACTATATCCAATTTAGGAGTAAATTCTTAGCAAGCCCATCTGGCTTCAGATCTAAAACGATCATCTCTTATCAGCTTTTTTTTTTCCCTAGTAGTAACGATGATATTCTGGGTTCCATTTATCTGACTTTTGTTTCTATTTCTCAATTGGTTCCAAAAGAGCAGAGAGACCCATTATTTAGTGATCTACATGAACCCCACATAGAAAATATGGTCCATACTTCCCATGATATAAATAAATTTAAAATTTTAAAATCTAAATGAGAAAAATAATACTTTGAGTATATAGGTAAAAATATAAGTGTTTTTATGAACTTGAATTTGGAAGGATCTTGTAAGCAAGCAAATAAAAAAGCACAAATATAAAACTGCCTTCATATCTGACCATACTAAAATGAAAATACCTGGGTCTCAAAAAAAGCACAATAAATAAAATATAAAAATAAACCTCAGACTGAAACAGGTATTTGTAGCACATATACCTGACAAGAAATCAGGAAAAAAAAATCCAATAGAAAAATGGCAATGGAGAGAAAATCTCACAGTCAGGAAAATGAAAACGAGTTCCACAATGAAATACTAGTTTCACAGTAAGATACTAATGACACTGAGTGTGATAACACCAAGTATTGGAAAGAATGAGGGGCAGTAAGGATACTGAGGTACTGATGGCAGGGCTAAAAATTGTCACACTTCAGGTGGCAATTGACAATATTGAGTAAAGTTGTAAACATGCATACTGAATGACCTGGCAATTTCATTTCTATGCCCCTCTCCCAGATATATGCAAAGAAACATGTATGAGGATGTTCCTAATGGCAGCATTTATAATGGTTTAACTGGAAATAAACGAAATGTATATTAATAGGAGGAAAATAAAGTACATTTTATCAACACAGTAAAACCCTATATATCAATGAAAGTGGATACATTTGAAGGATCAGTATCGCAGATGTGATAGTAAGGAAGGCAAAGTAAGAAGACTATTTCCAGGTGATTATATTTGTATACATTATATGCAGTAAAAATATGGGGGAAATAAAGGATGGATTGATAAACACTAGATTCAGGAGAGAATTTATATCTGAGGAGAGGGAGAGTAATGGAAACTGTTGAAATTTTTTTTTTAAGCTGGGAGGGGCATGCAGAGGTCATCATTCTGTTACACTCTGTACATTTTTTATGTCTAAGATAGTTTATAGGTTTTTGAAGGAAAGGTTGCCTGATTTTGAAGCTATAGCAGGTAAGGCTTGTGGAATATGGATGATAATATAATATGTGCAAGCGTCATCCTCGGGTTACTAACACCTGCTGGTTCTTTTTGCCTACAGGGTAAAACTTGAATGTCTCAGCAGGGCATAAGAAGTTGTTTCCAGTTAGGATTTTACTTTCCATTCTGCACTTATTTCTCCTCTTCTTGCTTATAACCCATGAAGTACGTAACCAATGACTCAATCTCAACTTCTTGAGTGTATCTTTACCTGAAATGCTTTATCCCTCTTTAACTTCTAATCATCTTTCAAAACACAGTTACAATATTGCCTTTGTGAAAATATCCCCAATTCTCACAATGTATTATACATGTACTTCAAAATATTGTAATAAAGTGTCTGATTCTCGATTTCAGCTCAGGTCATGAACTCAGGTCATGAGACTGAGTCCCACATTGGGCTCCATGCTGAGTGTGGAGCCTGCTTAAGATTCTCCCTCTTCCTCTCTCTCTGCCCATCCCCACTGCTCTCTCTCTCCCTCTCTCTCTCTGTCTGTCTCAAAAAAATATATTGTAATAGGTTTGCATATCTGTATTTCTTATTAAAGACAGATCATGGGAAGTAGCACCATGTCTTAATTGTTTTCGTCACCCAGTGTCTGGCATGGTAGGTGCTTAATATTTTTTAGAAGAACAAATTTATTGGAAGAGATGCTGAAAGGTCACAATATTGACGGGTCAGTTGCTGAATTAATAACACAATCAGTAAGCAGCATTAAACTTCAGAGAATATCACTGTGGGTGAGAGTGATCTGGAAAAATTCCATGAAACTTTTGGCCTTCAGGGGTCTAACAGGATGGATAAGACTTGCTGTCATTGAAGAGGAGGTAAGCTTTCTCAGCTGAGCCAATAATGAGAGCAAAAGTTTGGACAAGAGGAAGCCTTTCTTCACTCTGCAGATCTCAGTGCAAAGGCTACGTCTTTGGGGGAAATCTAGTGTCTTTATTCTGCTCACATTTCCTCATTATTTATGGTGATTTCTCTAGATGCAGAGACTGTGGTGGGGCTTCAGCTTCATGGAGGAAAAAAGGAGAGAATGGGAAAATGGAAGAGATGGAGCTAAGCAAGGATAGGCAGCCTCGGTTAGAATGTAGCTTTGGACCTTCCTCTGCATGGAGGTCTGGGGTGTGAGCAGCTCCAGAGCTGGTGCCACTTCGAGGCAAGCAGTCCAACCTTTAAATACCCGGGTTCATCAGTGTTGACAGCAGTTTGTCTTCAAGAAGGGTGTCATCTCCTGGGCAAGAGAACTCCCATTTGGCTGGAGGCAGCTCTCTTTATAAGAGCCAGCTACGAACCTTGGGCAGCTAATATGCCCAGCCTCTGGGGGATGGCTCTTGCCTGTGAAGTGCTTCTGAGTGAGGCACTACCAAAAACTCTGCTCCGTTACCCTGCAATAAGTATGCATTTTCCCCACTCTTCTGCTTTGGCCTCATTCCTTATCATGTGGTTGTTTCACTGCCCCCAGATGCCGGGCCAATGTCCCGCTTTTGCTCGGTACCGCCACTTTCAGAGTGATCTTCCTCTAGGCACTGCTGTGTCTCCTGGTCACTGGCACTGCCGCCTGGCGCTGTGGCCACTCTACCAGGCATCACCCTGACTGCCAGGCAGTGTCAGCTCCTGTCGATTCTGCAGCTCTCTTCCTGCCCATTTCTGTCCAGGGTCAAAGCTTGTGAAAGATCCCTTGCATTGGGTTCCATTGTATTTGCTAAATGGCTACCCAGAGCGGAGCAAATTGCACATCTTTAAGAATCTTTAATAGCCCAGCTCTTTCATTTGCTCTCAGTAAAAGCATGATTCAGCCAAACACTACTTGAACTTTCCTCTTCTTCAATCACTCATGATGTCATTGGAACACTTTCGATATTCTCAACTCTCTGCTCCCTTGGGGAGAGTCCTCCCCTTGCTAATCTCTCCATTGCTCTTGCAGATGAGCTCGTGGTAGGCCTGTGCCACCAAAGTGTCGGGCTTCCCAGACATATCTGAATTCCAATAGTGGCACAGCCATACCCCAGCTACTTATGCAAGACCCAAATTAAGACTAAGTTATTTGCTTAGTCGAAATTAAAATTACCTTGGTATGCAGTGACAATTATGGGGAAACCATTGTGTTAGGTTCTGTTCAGAATCCCATGATAAGCATATTTCTAGTGTTTTCAGCCATGTGTGGATCTCCTGTCCTTCTAGGCAAATGAAAAACAGCCCCATGAGCTGTGAGTGGAATGACTTATAGGATGAGGCATTCGGTTGCCTGTGTCATTTCTGGGCCAAAGCATCTAATCATGTGAGATCCTCTTGTGTTCTCATCTTCCTACTGCAGCAAGTACAGAGGGGGCTTGGTGGGCAGATGGTTGGTACCAGCGGTGGAAGCAGTCTTGGTTCCCAAACTGGAACCTGTACGTGGAGGGCAGAGAGAGACTGGAAATAGAGGCAGACCACTCCAGACTGGTAGGTAGCAGTTGAAGAAACGAGGGAACACACATGTAGGGTTAACTTGGGCAGCCACAAGAGGAGTAGATCTCTGTACCCACCCACCAGAATTTTGAAAGTTTATGTGAAGACTTTAACAGGGTTTGGTCACATATACCATCCAGATGGTCTCAACAGCACCTTACTCTCACTTCAGTCCTTGGAACAGTTCCCACTGTGGGAACAGTAGGCAGAGTGTTCATTCCAAGGACAGGGGAAAAGATGAGGAGGCTCTCATTGTCCGAGTCCAGTCAAGGATCAAGCAGCAGTCACGTCCTCTCTATTACCTCCTACAACAAGCAGTGTGCATCAACAGACACACACGGCATGTTGCATAATTGAGAAAAATAAGCAATAGCCTTTTCTTGAGTTAAGCCACTGAGATCTGGGTGTTGTTTGTTAGTACAGAGTAAACTTAGCCCGTCCTCACTGATAAAAACAACCTCTTTCATTTCCCTGCTATTCCCGTTCGACTAAAAAATGTGGTCTCCATAATGAAGCAGATTTGGGTGAAGACTGTAAGTTGGAAAACTTCACACTAATAATTTGTTTTTCAACTCTCTTTTTCCTTTTCCTGTCCCCTTTGTCTTTGCTGTATCATCTGGTCTGTTACTAAGAAATCTTTGTGTTTTTGTAGAAGGGTTTGGTCAAAAGAAAATACTGGGTATAAGTAGTTTACAGATGGTTTATCGGCCAGAGTTGTTAAAATAAGTGAAAGATCTGAGTTACAAAATGTTTGGTCCATATAATTTAAGAAGTCAGTAATCAGATCAGTTGCATGATGCTAGAAAGCCAAACCATTCAGCCATTCGAATTCTGTATGCTTCTTCTTCTATTTTTTTTTTTTTTTTGGATGAAGTTGGCCAGAGGTATGTTTTCAATCAACATGTCCATTTTGGGAAAGTCTGATAACTGTTACTAAGAATTATACAAATAAATGGTAAAATAAGTTTCCTTACTGGAATCCCCCCAAATAAATAAGCCTCAAAAATACTTTTATTTACACTATGTATTTGGTGAACTGTACTGAAATAAAAAAAGAAAGATGGAATCAGACATATTCACATCACAATATAAGACTTTGTTTGTGAGATATTATTACTGGCAAAATAGCTGAATATTTTAACATAGAACATTCGGAATGCATCGTATGGGTAATGTGGCATTTAGTATTTATCTGAACACATCTATTAGTTAGAAAATACTTAGTGGAATTCACTTCTTTCAAATCCAATGGCTAAAATCTGCATTTGTTTAATGTTCATGGATCATGCTCCCCTCTTCCACTTTTTAACAATTTAGAAAACAAAGCTGGAATCCTGCTTTTTAGAATCTCTAATTCCTTTGTTATTTTTAAGAAATGTTCTCATCAAAGCGTGCTCTGCTCTTAGAATCAGCACCAACAGGTCGTGGCCTGCGTCTCATAAGCTTTATTTATTCATGAAAGTTGTCGGCAGTAAAAACAGTTACTATAGGTGAATTAATCTGTTCTGATTTTTTAATGTGAAAAATTTAAACCATGAACTATATCTGATGATTTGCATGATAAAGGGCAGCTGATAAAAAAGCTACCAAGAAAGATGTGTGAGATCCCAGAGTGTACACTGATGACCAGGAGTATTAGCAGTTCTTCTGAGTATTTTTTCCCTCTAGGCACTTTATGATGTCATATTTAAAATTGGCGTTTTGTAACAGAGAGAGAACAGCCTCTATACAGTCTTTCTATAGAAAGATATTTCATTGTAGTGGTAAACACGTCTCTTAGTTTAACATTGGCATTTAGGCCATCTGGCAGATAAAAGAGAAAAAAAAACTTAAAAAATGAAATAAATAGTTTCTCATTTTTTTTTTATATTTTATTTATTTATTTTAGAGAACAAGTGGGAGCGTGCAAGTGGTGAGGAGCAGAGGGAGAAGGACCAGTAGACTCTGTGCTCAGTGTGGAGCCCAGCAACCCGGGACCCTCAGTCCAGGACCCCACGAATTGAGTTTGTGATCTGAGCTGAAATCAAGAGTCAGATGCTTGGGGCGCCTGGGTGGCACAGCGGTTAAAGCGTCTGCCTTTGGCTTAGGGCGTGATCCTGGCGTTACGGGATCAAGCCCCACATCAGGCTCCTCCGCTATGAGCCTGTTTCTTCCTCTCCCACTCCCCCTGCTTGTGTTCCCTCTCTCACTGGCTGTCTCTATCTCTGTCAAACAAATAAATAAAATCTTAAAAAAAAAAAAAAGTCAGATGCTTAACAGACTGAGCCACCCAGGTGCCCTGCAACATTCATTTTCATGACCATTTATAATTACAGGATATTGATAATTAATGCAATATTTAAAAAAATACGTAAAGCAAAAATAGCCTAATATTGACTGAACATGAATTATGTGTCAGGCATTGTTTTCTACATGGATTATTTAATTTAATCCTCACAACCGTCTGTTAAATTAGATACAATTATTATTTCCATTTCAGAATGCAGAAAGCACACACAGGCTAAGTCACTTATTCAAGGTCATACAGGTAGTCATTTATTATACATGAATTGAGCAAACATTTGTCTGGTACTAGAGTTACAGAAATGAGTAAACATGGGTCCAGCCCTGAGGAACTCTGTGGGAGAGATAGACACAGAAATAGCTATTTAGTAGGACATGAAAATAACGATGTGCTTGAAACGGAAACCAGGATTTGATACAGAGAAAATAACATTTGAGCTGAGAGTAAGATTTCATCAGAAGAAAAGGGAAGGTCATTCTAGCCATCATAACCTGAACGTGCAGGGATAGGCATGAGGGGCAGAGCGCCTTGGGGAACACTGATGAGTTGCTGTAGCTGGAATAGAATGTTGGGAGAGAAGAAAGAGCAACTCTTCTTGCCCACTTGAAAGAGCTAAATAATTCACTCAATCTTTGATTTCAACACTTTTGCCCTTGACTTCCTTCTTTTTCCATCGCCTTTCTTCTTTACTGTTTACGTATTATTTTCACAGAATCTTTACAGTGGCTACATTTTTAAAAAAACATAAACTATGATCACTGAGATGAAAAATATGACCAAATTCCGTACAGTAGATTCAGGGACTTGACAAGGTAAGAGGAAAGAGAAAAGAGATATTCCATTAATTAGGCCAAAAGTCATTTCTAAAAATTAAGTGTCAAAAAAAGCCCTGAAACATCCTAGATGATCTAGAAAAAAAGAAAAAGAAAAAAAGATATGGAGTGCCACACATAATTAAAAATTTTAATTTCTGAGTGTCTAACCCACTCATGAGGTTGGAAAATCCCTAAGGTTATCTCGGGCATTTGACTATACCACAACCCATGGGGCAACCCCAAAAGAAAAGTAAATTTATTTTAGAACAAGGGTTTTCTGAGCTGATGTTTAAAGAGGCTAATGTAATTTTTTAGGTTGAGAGTCTGGCGATTTATTTCAGGAGGCAGTGTGCTGATATGTAAAATCTAAAATAGAACACAAAAGAAAATTCTAAGATTGTCCAGAACATGCAGGGCAACCAGGAAGTCAAGCATGCACTTACTACAAATAGGAGAAGTATAAAACATAAGTCATGAGATATATTTTCTACCAAAGAACAGCAAAATAATAATGGAACAAGTATTATTTTTATCTAGCTTTTTCTAACAAGAGCAGAACCTACTGCAGAGGGAAGAAGGCTAAAGCAGGAGGGATAATCATGTCTGGCACAACAGGTCAAGGCCTGCAGGAATACTGCAAGTAAATGCTTGTTTCACTTGTTTATCATTCAAGAACAAAACCATTGAGGGAATGAAATTTGACATAATAGTATGTGGTGGCAAAGGCTGATAAAAATACTACGTTATACATGGAAATAATAATAATAAAAGATAGCGTGAGTTAGAAGTTAGACATGACACACAGATTTTTACAGAGGCCCAAATGCCTAATAATTTCAGAGAACATAATGAAGATGGAGAAAAGAGAGGGAGAGTGAAGAAGGCCAGAGAGATGTAGCAAATGTTATTTTCCCCCCAAAATGGCTACAGCAGTGTTAGTTATCCTTCATGTTCTTTGATACTTCCCTCATTTAGAGATGAGGTCTCTTGTTCTTCTGTTTCAGTCTGCAGGGCCTATGTCTACAGTGCAAGAGCTTTAATCTGGGCGGGTTAGTGACTCTGGTAAAAGGAATGCCATGTGGCTTCTGAGAGTAGGTCATAAAAAATGGTACGCTTTCCACCTGGTCCTCCCTGGACAATCTGCGGTGGGACTCTGAGCCTCCATAGAAGATGTTTGAGGCCACCATGCTGTGGGGGACCCAGGCCAAATGAAATGCTACAGGCAGATTGTCTAAGGAGCTCTAGCTGAGGTTCCTGACAATAGCCAGCATCAACTCCCAGGCATGTGAATAAAGATGTTTTCAGATGATTTCCACCTCCAGGCTTCAAAAGTCCTTCCAGCTGAAGCCTCATCATGGAGCAGATACAGATGTCCCACCATTCCTTTCTAATGGAATTCCACCTACAAAATTCGTGATTGTAATAAAATGACTCTTTTCAGCCACTAAGTTTTGGGGTAAATTTGTTATGCATTAATATATAACAAAAAAAACAAGAGAAAGTAGAAAATAACATGTATTGTTAAAAATATTGAGCTTGAACATTCTTGTACTCCGGGCCTTGTCAACCTAGACCCAGAAGTAGTCTTGCTAGATCATGGGGATCTGTGTATCTTGAATTTAATTATTTTGCCAAGCTCCCACTAGCAATGTATAAGGGTTACCACCAATACTTAGATTTATCATTATAGTAAATTTCATCAATCTGGTGAATATGGGAAAATATCTCAGTATTACTATAATTTGTACAACAATATTTAATGAAGTATCTTGTAAAACAGTAAAATCTAAATGTCCTTAGGGGAACATTTGGATAATATGCTGTTTGTTCACAAAAGGGAATACTATATAGCCCTTAAGATGAACGAACTAGATCTTACACACATTAATATGATTGATCTCAGAAACGTAATGTCGGAAAACAACAAATTACAAGAGAATACATCATGTGATAATATTGATATGCATTTAAAAATAGGAACAACAGCTCTATAGTTTAATCATTCAGAAAATCTGCAGAGTGCCTGCCAGGTGCTAGGCTCTGCTCTAGGCCCTGGGGATGCAACGTCGGAAAGAACAGATCTCAGCCCCCCAGAGTGTGCACGGTTGGTGGACACCATGCACATATGGATATAGCGAAAGAACCAAAATGTGCATAGTGGTGATACCAGCTTCAGAATAGTGGGTCTTTCTGAGGAGGGAGGAGTAAAGAAGGGATAGGTAGAGGCTGGTAAGTTAGAGCATAACTTTGTTTCATTTCTTTAAGAATTTTGAAACAAATATGGGAAAATGTTCACACCTGTGAAATTTTGGTAGCAGTTATATATTTTGTGCTTGTCTGTGTGAAATGTTACATAATTTAACACGCAAATGTAAATCTCCTGATAGGGTATAACACAGCAGCTGCCCTTCAGCTATGTGGGAAATGTCTGTCTTAACCACTGTGGGGCCTACATGGATACAAACCTAAAGTTTAGAACGCGTCAGTGTAGCTAGATCCTGAACTGAAAGAAAGCAGTATGACATATCGGAAAGAGTTTAGATAGGCTTTGGATCCAGGGAAACCCGAATGAAAATTCTATTTTCTCCACTTCCTAATGTCAGTGGGTGAAATACTTGACCTTCTAGAAGCTCAGTTCTCTTCATCTCAAGATAGTGGTAATAAAATTGAAACTTAGCTCTGTAGGTTGTTGTTTGAATCAGAGATAAAATCGACAAGGAGCTAACATTTATTGAATGCTGGTATGTGGCAGGCACTGTTCTACTTGCTTTATATGAATTAGCTCTGTGATTCCCAACTGTCTTCCCGTGGATCATTGTAGCAAACTCACAGAGGCTCTGAGGAATTTCAGATGTTTAAGAGAGAAAATGTGGTGCTCGAAATCTGTTGGACACTGTGGTAGCTTCTGGCTCAAGCTGTTTCAGATTCAACCTTAGATTACATCTGTTCCTTACAATAATGTTTTATCTTTGCAGTACTATTTTTTAAAAAAATTATGTGTTCCATATTTTCCAGTGGCTATTACTGTAAGTTGTTAAGACACAAACGCTTACTGGTTGTTTGGAAATAGATGTTTAAGAAATAGAACTATTTAGTATTTCATTTCATAGGGACACGGGGAAAGGAATTATGGAGACACTTAGCTTAGGGGTCTGTGAACAAAGAAAGTTTAGGTCCCTCTGCAAATTTAATCTTCGCATCAACCAAGTAACGTAAGTCCTATTATGTCCACTTCCCAGAAACTAAGACACAAAGAGGTTTGCTACTTTGCCTACACAGCTAAAAAGAGTATTTTTGCAGGATCTGACCTGAGTCAGACTGACTTCAAATCTCACACCCGAAACCAGTGCCCTCTACTGTTTCTATGTATATAACTATGTAAATAGCGTGACAGTATCAAATACACTACATTGTAGAGACATGTTCCGAGAAGAAATAAAATTTTGATCACAGTATCAGAAGTATGTATTTCAAGCTGGTGCTGGAAGGGACTTCATAAATTTTTGTACAAGGAGAAAACTAAAGCCCTGATAAGTCTCCAAGACAAACACATCTCTTCACTGGGAGAGTCAGAATAAGAGCCTTGTGTCCTGTCCCCAGTTGTATATACCTGTGTAAAACTGACCACATTCTGTTCGGGAGTGGCCATCAATGATAGGATATGCTTATAATGCCACAAGAAGACACAGAAAAATAAACACCCACATTTGGAGACCAGTGGCATGGCAGGTATCGTGGTAGCTGATAAGAATCAAGAGATAAAAATCAGGTGTTTTCCCACTGAACTCAGGGGATTTACAATGTTTATTTCAAGCACTTACAAGAGCAAACCGTTCCCATTGGACGGTCAAGTAACTCTCACTACAAGGCTCTAATTTGAGCTTCTGCTTCCACAATCTGTGAAATACTTCCTTCCTTTGGGCTCCACAGCAGACAATGTAATACTCATTTGTTTTCTTGTTGTCTGGTTTCCTCGGCAGCTGAGGGCTCTCGAGGGCAGAGACCATGCCTTTTGCTTCAGTCAGTATTTCCAGTGTCAGTCGAGCATAGTGCCTGGTATACAGCAGATGCTTAAAAGGTGTTTGCTGAGTGAGTTTATAAGAGATACGTGTTGGCAGAAAGTTATATATGAGCTATGACATCATTTCTTTAATCAAGCCAAACACAAGTTTGTCTCCAAGCACAAACACCTGGTTGGACTTCATATAAGTAAGAAATGTTTATTATGTTAAACTGCCAAGATGAAAGGGTTTATCTGTTACACAGGTTTCTGTTCGCCTAATACAGCTGTTCATTAGCCTAAAATAACCATCTGTTATCTCCAAAATTTTATCAAGAGTCAGGCCTCTCCTTATATATTCAAGCTCACTTGGTTTTTTGCTTGTTTGTTTAGAGAGAGAGAGCACATGAACGCCAGTGATGGGCAGGGAGGGGCAGAGGGAGAGAGAGAATCCCGAGCAGGCTCCACACACGGTTCAGAGCCCCATCTCATGACCCTGAGATCATGACCTGAGTTGAAATCAAGAGGTGGATGCTTAACTGACTGAGCCAGCCAGGTGCCCTTATTCAAGCTCACTTGTAACCATTTTGTAGGTTCCCTCTGCTTTGGCCACGGGTGACAGACACATATAACCCTAGCACTTTGAGGACTCACCGTTCTCATCTCCACGTCTTTGCCTTGATTCATCATATTCATGTTGCTTGGAACATTTATTCTTTTTACCTATCAAATCCTCTCTTCTCCTCATTATCTAATTTAGGCTGATCTCTTGTGCTATGCCTCTTCTGATAATTTTAGACTCCACTGATTCTCGCCCTGAACCTTAACAGCGTGGCAGCTCTGCATGCACCGTTCGGCTCATGATTAGACTGTCTTGCTTTACTCTTATGTGCTTTACTCTTATGTTCTATAGTTTAGGCTTCCAGGCTAGATTCCTAGCTCCCTGAGTATAGGAATCAATCACAGCAGCATCACCAGATCTAACAGGGTTCTAAGCAAATGGTAGTCTTTCGGTATTTCATGATTTGTTTGCTCCCTTGATTGCCTCATATATTGCTTCATCTCAACTTACTCAACAGACTCCAGATCTGACCAGATAGTAAGTAGTATTTCATGGAGCACTAAACACAAGCAGAAGTTGGTGATATCAAAGAGGAAGGGAGGAATCATTTCTTGGGCACCAGGATTTAAACCATGCGTCAAAACAGAGGAAGAAAAGAAATTTGAGTGGAAGTTCAGTCATAGTTCATGGTCAAGTGTGGGAAGGTCAGTCTAGTTTCAAGGAAATATACGAGCCAAAATACCAGAGCCAAAGGAGCTGAAGCTTGGATGGAATTGAACTAAGCTGTTCTTGTCCCACTGATGCCCATTTGAATACTTCTAGGCTTCCCCTTTTTCTTTTTTTTCCAGTTTCAGTATTAGAGCAGTATATGGTAGTGGCTGCTTGTATGGTAGATCTTTCCATGCACATGTTATAGTTGCAGTCCTGGCATCAATGCACTATCTGGTGACAACGATGGTTGGGTCTCCCTGGGATTATGAGATATGTCTGGGTTTGGATATGGTTGCAGTCAGGCAGTGACATCCTGTTTCCTAACATCCTAGAATTTCTCACCCTGATAAAATTTTATGCGGCTCTTTACCTGTTGATTTTTTGTAGTGTATAAGGCTGAATAAGGCATACATTCCAGGAAACGTTCTGACTGTCTTCTATGGAATACCAAGGAACCATTTTACATGAGTATGCCTTTCTGCCTAAGTAGAGAATTAAAGAAATGTCCTTTCTTTCCCACAGAGTAAATCTAAATTGTCTAGAAAGAATCAGAATTAGTGTGTCTTGGAAAATGTGAAGGGTGATATTTGTTGTGTTGTGGTTTTGGATACAGCATTTTCATTACTAGAAGAGATCATTTCATTGCTAGAAGAGATCATTGGATTAAGGACATAGCATAGAAAATAGACAAAACCAGATATGAAATTACAAATCTGTTAAGGCACTCTCTATTTTCAACTTTTTCTCTTTTCTTGGTTTGTTGCTCTTGGAATAAAAGAGATGTTTCCCTTCATGCTCAGCCGTTTGCTTCACCATAGGCTTAAACTCTCTCCCCCACCCCCAGCCCAAGGTAATCCATATTTATCTATATGGTGGGCTGTGCTAGTCTTCCCCAAAGTGGGGGGATTATGCCCATCTGACAGAAGCAAACTGAATTATTGAATTTATCCTTGGGGAATTAAGGCCTTTGATTTTCTGTGATAGGTCTCATAATTTGCTATTAAACACCTCTGATAACGTCCATAATTCTATTCAATCAATGGAACCAAAGGATTGTTGAGAGAGCAATCTGTCCATCTCTTCGCCTTCAAGTATACTTAAGCCACACCGTTTTTCACATTGTTATGTAAAAGTTTAGGCCATTTTCACTTGCTTCATTCTCAAGGGCAGTGCAGTAACATCTTTACCCTTGTTTGAATGAAAACCAAGTCATGTTAGTGAGTGCTGTAGAGGCCACTTTCAGGCAACAGGCTTGAGCAATAGAAATTTGAGGAAGGCAAAAGGGCCCACAGTGATCCGTGAGCTGAATACAAACAGGCTCCTTAGGTGACCTACCTCAAAATGGCCATAGGCCCTAACTAACCAATGGACTACTTACCACCAGGCGCCATTACCAAAAAAGGGAAAATTCCATACGTCCCCATTCCCTGCTCCACCCTATCCCCATAGCCCCTCACCACCACTTCATGGCAGACAGCTTCTCCCTTGCTGCCCTGCCCACTGCTCCTTTGCAGTGTACTCAAGAAATATCTATCTCCTTTGTTCTGCCTGGATGATCTTTCACTGCCCTTGCTGTCACCCCCCCCCCATTGGAATGCGCCCCAGTTGCAAATCTCAGAGAAGAGGGAAGATGTCAGAGCTGTGAGGATGGTGGGTAGAAAGGGATGATTCAGTTGTTGTCTTCCTGCTATTTTCTTGGCCAGCAATACATCCCTTAGAGGGGTTAACATCATAAAAAAAAAGGATTTATATGAGTAAAGAATATAGATAGGTATCTTAAGACAGCTTTATTATTGCAAATATATTATAAAGATTTCTGTTAGATCTTCAGAGGAATGTAGATCATTAAAAAAACTGTTGGAGATGTTTCATTTAAATAATAGTTACATGTGGAAGAATACTGATGTCATAAAGCACCTTCAATAAAATTGGTATTGATTGTTTTTGAAGACTTTATTTATTCATGAGAGAGACAGAGAAGCAGAGGGAGAATGGGACTCCATCCCAGGACCCTGGGATCATGACCTGAGCCGAAGGCAGACACTTCACAGACTGCCACCCAGGCGTCCAAACTTGGTATTGATTTTTGTTGTCATTCCCAACCACTGTAGCCGAGGCACAGGAGCGCGAGAACACCTGTCTCCGGGGGTCCCAAACAGACAAGGTTTGGCCACCCACCACTAACAAAATCCAAAGGCAAAAAAACCAGTGGTGGTGAAACCGGAAAGGAATTTATTTTACTGAGGCCAACACCAGGAAGACAATGCACTAACTTCTCAAAGACTGTCTCCAAAGTGCCAAAAATACTTCCAGGTTTGTATAAGGAAAATGTGTGACAAAGGTCAGTGGGTACGTGCAGGTGGGCAGTGAAGGTCAAATTGATCATTGTCTTGGGGTCAGTCACTTGGGGTCTTGCCAGGTTAGGGCACTCCTTATGCTTAAGGGGCTAGTTTCAGTTCCCATCAGGGGATGCTTTGCCCTCATGGTCTTTTGCCTGCGTTAAGAGATAAGCTAGAAAGAAAAACTTAATTAGAAAGTACGGACTGAGGTCAAAATGGAGGTAGTTGAAGTCCTTTAAAAAACTTTAAAAGTTTAAAGTTTTTAGTGATTGATTTCAAAAATAGGAGTCTTTCCCAGTTTGGTTCACTGTGTTAAGCTCCATCAAGAAGTCATTAAGCTTCTGGAATGTGCCTAAACTATGAAACTTTGAACAACAGCTAAAAGAAGTGGAGAGTCCATTACGTATTTTGCCTTAAAGTAAAAGATGGTTTCAAGGTGTCTAGCCGGGAAGAATGATGGCGAAAGTGACAAAAACAGACAGAAAAAAATTAATGAGAGGAAAAATAGCTACTTCAGTTTGTGGACAATGGCTGCTACAGGACCGCAGATGTTTCAGGGCAGCCGGGCGAGTACGTCTGGAACACGCTAAGAGTCAGGAGCGGAGATGCCAATTTCACAGGCATCTGCATTCTGTCGAAGATTTGTAGTGGCCGAGTTTACTGTGATCTTTGTCTTTCCGTCTCTAACTGCTGTCCAGCTCTGCCCAATCGATTTCATCTTTTGAGATCTGAATTTGTTTTCTTTCTGATAAGCTGCCTTACACTTGTTGTGGCTGTGGGTCACGTGAGGGGTTGGGGTGAGGGAGAGAGAACAGGAAGACGTTTTTGTCTGCTTCTAGTGCTCCTCCAGGAATCAGAAACACCAGGGAGAAAAGGATGCCGGCTGAGGGGCTTGAATGACAAAGCCACTAATGAATTGTGCGAACAGAAGCGTTTGGGGAGCATGAGCCCGGTCTCCTTGTTAAATTGTGCCTGATGCTGGACACCCTGTGTCGCTACTGTGTTATCACAGCAAGCATAACATTCAGGATTCCTTTATGAACTATGTGAGAAGCCACTAAAAGCATTCTCTGATGATACAGTCAGCTCTGGGAAAGACATCTGAGCTTTAATCAAGAAATGTATGTGGGCGAACGTTGCTGGTATCTTGTTTAATAGACACAGGTAACATGTCCTCCTTTCAAATGTGCTTTCCATGACATGGAGTAGATTTAGAGAGATTTACAACAATGGGATTGGCATGACGGTAGACTTCCTTAACCCAATCTTTTATGGAGATCTTTATGTAGTAAAACATCCGATTACGGGCTCAGCACAATCATTTTTGGAACATGATCCTGTATTTCAGAGCACCTCATCATTCAGAAAAATATCTTTGTTTTAATCCTTCCTGATACAAATTAAATTCGCTTTGGCGCTCAAGGGTTATAGTAAGTGTAGCACACGCTCCTTTGTGCTTGCTTCACAGAACCTCCAGCCGGAACCAACCAGCCAAGACTTCTTTCATCTTACCAGCAGGCGGAGAAGTTCAAATGAAATGTATGACCATCTTTCCACAAACGCACATCTGTATTGGATTTGTTTATCTCTGCGTAAATACGTGTGATGAAAACAGTATGTCATGGTGGGGTTTTCTCAGTGGAGGGCTGTAAGTTACACAAACACGGAGTATGCTGTGGTTTGGGGAGCTTTTACCTTGTTGCATTGCCATTTATATAGTTTGGATTATGGCATCTTCCTTTGCCAAGTGTCAGGAGTTACTTCTTGCTGAAAAGAACTGAGGTCAGTCGAAAATTAAGCAGATCTTAATTCATTTGCCTTTTATTTCTTTTACTCGTAATCTATACTACAAACCATCCGCTCACAAAAAATGTCAATGCCTCAAGGTCAACATCTCCTATGCTTCAGTCCATAACTCCTTAGTGAGTTCCTAAGCGTGCCACAAAACTACAAAAATATATATCATAAACTTATATAAGCCTCAAGCTTTAAAAGCTGATGGCAATTTACTTTAGGAGACTATGTTAAAATAAGAATCGTAGGCTATGTGTCAAAGTCTTCACGTTTGATTTTGTTGATGCTAACATGATCTATGTAAAAAGATGATAACCCAGATTAAAGGTCTGGTCTCTAACCCAAACTGTTATCTCTATATGACACTCAAACACACTACAGACATTGGGTAACTGTGGTTACTTTTTTGTGTCCTCTTGACTGAGCTAAGGTGTGCTGAGATAGCTGGTAAAATACTACTTCTGGGTGCACCTATGTGTGTCTGGAATAGATTAGCATTTGCATTGGTAGACCGAATAAAGAAGGTCCACCTGCTCCGATGTGTGTAGGCATCATGCGGTCCCTGAGGGGCCTGAAGAGAACAAAAGGTGTTGGAAGGGTGAATTTGCCCCTGCTTAAGATGGGACATCCATTTTCTCCTGTCCTCAGACTTTAGTGCTCCAATGTCTTGGGCCTTCAACTTGGATTGGGGTTTACACTGGCTCGTCTGGTTCTCAGGCTTTGGGTTTGGATGGGAACTACACCATTCACTGTCCTGGGCCCCCAGCTTGCTGACAGCATGTCGTGGGACTACTCAACCTCCCCAACTGTGTGAGCCAGTCCCTCATAATAAACCTCTTTCTATATTCCACATGTCCTATTGGTTCTATTTCTCTGGAGAGTCCTAATTCAATGACTCACTAAAATAATACCCTAAGTTCCTATAGCCTTATGGAGCTCCTAGAACAACCATTAAGCTATTGGCCATTTATTTAACTTTAATATCAAGTTAAATGTATTTAGTATTAGAAGTCAAACAGAGACCTATGTAGAATATTGGAAGACACAGGTTCTCCCTTTGAATTTAAGACTCCATTTTGGATCAAAAGTTGAGTAGTAAAAAGTCTCATTAGTATGGCTCTTGAAAGTTTTCTCTCCATTCTTGTTTCCACTTGAGTAAAACGAATGTGCTAATATCAATACAGTGCTTAAAGTGTAGCAGCTTAGAAAGGACTCTCAGCATAACGTCTAGAGTTGTTGAATCACTATGTTGTACACCTGAAACGGATGTAACATTCTATGTAAACTATACTTCAATAAAAAAAGGGGACTCTTAGGACACAGTGTATGCTGTGGTGGGAAGGGTGATTTCCCCCTCCTTTCGAAGATGCCCACCTCTGAAGCCCTGGAATTTGTGATTCCGCTGCTTTACATGGTTTACGGGACTTTACAGAGGTGGAATGAATTTGAAGGATCCTGAAACAAGGAGAGACACCTGGATGATCCAGGTGGAACCAATCTAATCACTTGCGTCTTTCTCTCAAAGCAGAGAAACTTCCCAGCTCCGGTCAGAGATGTGTCCACAGACGGAGAGTCAGAGGGTTGTGGGTTGAGGATTCTACCCGTTATTCCTGGCTTTGAAGGTAAAAAGAGGTTTCAAGCTGAAGAATGTGGACAGACTACAGAAGCTGGAAGCGGAACAGAGTATGGGTGAGTTGAAATTGGTTCAATAATTTCCTAACGTTAACGGGTACAACAACTCACAGGCTACTTGTTTAAAACGCATCTCACCAGGCCTAACCTCAGGCATTCGGATTCATTGTATCTAGTGTGGGGTTAGATCTAGGGTGGGATTCATTATATCTAGTCTTAAAGTTAACTCCATTTGGACAAGAGTTTATTAAGATGAGTTCAAAAAGCCATTCTAGCTTGATTAAAAATAAGTTGCCATATGTAAGATATAATTTGGTAGTCTTCTTTTCCATATTCATACTACAGAATCAGGGAAAAGTGACATATACATAAAGGTACTTACTTTTGACTGCATATAAGTTAGTTAGCTTGTGCTCACTTTGGCAGCACGTATATTAAAATTGGGACAATACGGAGAAGATTAGCATGGCCCCTGCACAAGGATGACACACAGATTCTTGGTGTTAGCTTGATAGCTCCCTTCTAGAAAATTCACCAATTTTGAACCTCAGTTTTTGAAAACTTCACCAGGGGTACTTGATCAGAAGGAATAAGAATGTCCTCTTTCAGGACATTTATTATACGTGTTTATTTGTTTAATGTGTGTTTTCCATGCTTGTCTGTAAATTCCATTAAAGCAGACAACATGGGTACCTTATTCACATCAGTAGCTCCACCCCCTAGCAAAAGACCAGACCCCATCAATCAAGAAGTACTTTCTTTTCAGATAAATGAGAAGTGCACAAGTGTAGTTAATGGTAGGAGAGGTGCAGGGCAGGGTAAGATTGAAGAAATATACGGGAATTAAAATGAGCAGATTTAACAATCTGATGAAGGATCGCAGGAAAAATGGTTTTCAGCCTCAAGCTTAAGTTGTTGATGGATCTATCCCCAGTCAAGGAAGAAATAAATTCGGTGGAAGGTTAATTTAGTTTTGGAGATCATACATTTGAGATGTCTGTGGGAGCTAATAACCAGTGAATAACTAGCAATGCATAGGAATCCACAATTCCCAGGTGTGACAGAATGTGTCAAAATATCTGTGTGACAAAATATCTGTGCTCTTGTTCTTAGAACTGAGGAATGTTACTTGTATATGGCAAAGGGATTTTGCACAGGTGATTGAAGTTAACATAATAAAAAAATATTTTAAAAAAAGAATCTTAATGGTGAGGCTATTCTGCATTGTCCAGGTGGGCCCAATCTAATCACACGAGTTCTCGAAGGCGCAGAGCTTTCCCCAGCTGCAGAGAATCAGAGGGCAATGTGAGAAAGACTCAGCACATTGTTTCTGGTTTTGATGGAGAAGGGCAGCCTTGAGCCAGAAATGCAGATAGCCTCTAGAGGCTAGAGAAGGAAATGCATTCTGCCATGGAACCCCTACAACAGAACTCAGGGCTGCCAACACCTTGTAGCCTATTGAAACTGATTTTGGACTTCCGACCTCCAATACTATAAGAGAATAAATTCACATTGTTGTAAGCCACCCCATCTCTGTTAATTTTTACAACAGCAAAAGAAAATCAATAAAGCAACTATCCCATTTCCCCAAACAAAGCGAGTAAGTTTATGAAACTTGATAATGTAACTCTCTGGGGCCACATTCTCCGGAGCTAAGAAAGGAGCAAATTCTCCCCCTTGATTCCCTTTCATTTTGAGAGACATTTGCTTAGTTGCTGATTTCTGATCTGGGTTTTCACTGACGTTCTTTTGAAGCTTCTGAGGACACCGTCGGGGGGAGGCATGCTTCAGCACAAAACAAAACATGAGGCTGAGACTCTGCCAATCACAGGGTCAAAGCCAAACTTGGAGAAAGAAAAATTCACACTCTGGCTCTGTTCTTACTCTCATTTTCTCTCAGTTGGATTTACTCCATCACTAGTGAAACTCATCTGAAGCTTTCCTGAGAAGCCTTGGGTGAGCTGAGTTAGGGAAGTGGAGTCTGGATCTGAGCATGGCTACGTAGGGAAGCAACAACAGAAATCGTACATTTGTCTCTTCCATAATCTCTGCTCCTTCTGGAATGTTCTGGCGCAGTCTGAGGCGGGAGAATCCCTTGATCACCTGGCTGAGACTGTGTTGGTCAGTTTTCTCCACTGTAAAATTTCTTCTTTTTCTTTTTTCCATCCTCTAGTCTTTGGAAGAAACCTATGATGTGCCACTCCTTACATAAGGAGTGGGGGGTTGGGTTCTACCTCCTTGAATATGGAATACAGCTGCATAAGTTATGTGGAATTCTGTACAGATTGTCTGTTCTCCACTTTTTGAGTAAATTATTTATAGCAGTATGGACTCATGACTCCTATACTTCGGTTTATAATGCAACACTACTTTATTGTGTTGATAACGGGTCTCGCTTCAGCCACCGGGAGTTCCTTAAGTTTGTTCCTGTGTCCTGATCTATTCACATTACTGTGGTTTTGGTCTTTTCTTTGTTTTTGTTTTGAGTGTTACCTTACTTCCTGGCAATTCAAGACCTCTCCAGATTCCTCTTGTATTTTTCCTGCCCCAGTCCTAGAATCAGTTGTCCCCCCCCCCCCGCCCCCGCCCCAAGAAGCTCTTGTTTTTTTTAATGGTGAATGTATGAGAACCAAGATCTGAGGGTCAGGTGAACCCATTGCTACCCCGGAGCCATTGCTTTTAGGCTCCCTCAGGTGGCACAGTAAGGAAATAGCTATGTAAACGCTAACTTGTATACATACACATACCTGTAAGTATTTTTATATGTGACAATATTTATTGATACTGAGCTGAAAATGAGTTCACATGGAGGTTTCCAACACTAATCCATTACCACGTGGCTCATTTTAGTCTCTTCCCTTTGCTTGTATGTAACCTCCTACTCCCACCGTGAGAAAACTTGTTCCCATCATCCATTTCGGTTTACTTAATTGTTGAATTCCAGTATACATGTGCAGTGGTTTCAGAATCATTAACACCTATTCCCAGGAGAAACTTTATTAACTAGAATACAGTGCTTATGTACAGTTCCTTTTAACTCTAGAGATCTCATTTCCCAAATTACTTAGGCTGGCATCTTTTCCGCCATCGTCTTCAGTGAGGTTGTCTCCGACATTTGTAATACCGTTGGATTCTTTGTCGCATTCTGTTTGGTCTTGAGATCCTGTGACTTCTTAGAGGATTCTTTTAGATCTGCCTATGCGAAGGTTCGTTGTGCTGTAAAGTTCTGTAAGTTTTCATAAATGCATAGTGCCATTTATCCACCATTACATCTTTATGCAGAATGGTTTAATCATACTAAAAACTTCTGGGCTGCACCAATTTAACATCCTCCTAACCTCTAGTAATGCGCTCATTATATTTATAGTTTTACCTTTTCTAAAATGTCTTTTAAATTAAATGATGCAGCTTGTAGCTTTTGCAAACTGCTTTTTTCATTTATCAAAATGCATTTCAGATTCATGTTTCTGCATAGTGTGATAGCTCATTACCTTTTATCACTAAGTAGTATTGAATGGATGTACAACCTTTTATTCCCCTCCATTCACCTAGTGAAGGGCATTTTGGTTGCTTCCCTTTTTTGGCAATTAGTAATAAGGCTGCTATGATGATTCATGTGCAAGTGTTTGGCCATAAGTGTTCAACTAAGTTTTTGAGTCCTTGCCCATTTTTTATCAGATTTTTTTTTTTGTATTGAGTTATAGAAGCTTCTTGCATATTTTGGAAATTAACTCTTTTTCAGATAGATGGTTTTCAAATATTTTCTCCTGTTCTGTAGATGACTTTTTCACGCCAGTGGCTGTTTCCTTTGCTACAAGAAATTCTTTACTTTGTACTTACACTTGTCTATTTTGTCTTCTGTTGACTGCACTTTTAGTGTTCTATGTACAAAAAGATCATTGCCAAAACCAGTGTCAAAGAAGTTTTTCTCTTATGTGTTGTTCTAGGAGTTCTACATTTTCAGGCCTTATGTGGAAATCTTTAATCCATTTTGAATTGACTTTGGTGTATGGTATAAGGTGGGGCCTAATTTCATTTCATTTCTTTCTTTTGGTGTGTGGATAGCCAATTTTCCCAGTACCATTTGTTGAAGAGACTGTCCTTCCCCATTCTGTGTCCTTGGCATCCTTGTCAAAGATGAGTTGACTCCACATGTGGGGGGTTATTTGTGGGCTCTGGTTCTAGTTCATTGATCTGTATGTCTGTCTTTCTGCCTGTGCCATACTGTTTTAATTACTGTGACTGTACTGTATATATAATGTACTGAATATTTTTAAATTAAGTGCTTGTACTTTTCAAGATAGGTTTGACTATTTCTGGGCTTTAAAGATTTCATACAAATTAAAATTTTTTTTTTCTATTTCTATAAAAAATACCAATAGGATTTTGATGGGGATAGTATTAAATCTGTGGATCACTTTGGACAATATGGACATTTTAACAATATTAACTCTTCCATTCTATGAACACAGGAGGTCTTTCCATTTATGTTTGTCTATTTTTATTTCTGTCATCAATGTTTTGTAGATTTTAGCATACAAGTCTTTCACCTTCTTGGTTAAGTTTAATCTTAAGTATTACATTCTTTTTGATCCTGTCGTAAATGGAATTGTTTCCTTTATTTCCTTTTCAAATGGTTTGTTGTTAATTTATAAAATACAACTGGTTTTTGTATGTTGATTTTTATATCCTGTAACGTCACTGAATTTGTTAATGAGCTCTAACGGTTTTTGATAGAGCCTTGCGGTATTCCACTTGTAGGACGGTCTTATCTGCCAACAGATAATTTTACCTGATTCTTTCTGATTTGGATACTTATTCTTTCCTAATTGCTCTGGCTAGGCTTTCCAGTAGTATGTTGGATAGATGTGGTGAGAACGGACACAATGTCTTGTTCTTGATATTTGAGGAAAAGATTTCAACTTTGCACCATTGAGTATGATGTTAGCTGTGGGCTTGCTGTGTACGGCCCATATTATGTTGAGTAATGTTCTTTCTACTCATTGTTGGTTGAGTGTTTTCACCATGAAAGGATGTTGAACTTGTCAAATGTTTTTTTCTATATTTATTGACCTGATCATGTTATTTTTATCTTTCATTCTATTATGTGGTGTATCACCTTGATTTGCATATATTGAAATATCTTTGTATCCCAGGGATGAATCCCGCTTGGTCATGGTGTATGATCCTTCCAACGTGCTCTTGAATTTGGTTTGCTAGTATTTTGGTGAGAATTTTTGTATCTGTTTTCAACAGACATACTGGCCTGTAATTTTTTTTTTCTTGTAGTGTCTTTCTCTGGCTTTGGTATCAGGGTGATGCTGATCTCATAAAATGAATTTGTGAGTTTTTCTCTTCTTAAAGTTTTGGAAGCAGTTTGACAAAGATTCATGTTAACGGAATGAACAGGAAGTATGTGGAGTGGGAGGAAATATTTACAAACCATCTATCTTATAAGGGGTTAGTTTCTAAAATATGTAAGGGACTCTTAAAGCTCAATAGTACCAAAAAAACCCTAATTTTAAAAAAGGGGGCAAAGGACTTTAACAGTCATTTACCTAACTTACTCGAAAACTTAGGTACACACAAACACCTGTATGTGAATCATTATGGCAGCTTTATTGATAATTGCCCCAAACAGGAAGCAATCAAGATGTTCTCCAATAGGTGAAAGGTCAACAGGTATATGAAAAAATGTCCAACATCATTAACTACAAGGGAAATTCAAATCAAAACTATAATGAGTTATCCCTCACATCTGTTAGGACTATATCTAAAGGATTTTTACCTTTAGGTAAAATTAGGATTATTACCTAAAGAACGAATGATAACAAACGTTAAGGCTGTGGAGGAAGTGGTATCTTTGTGCACTGTTGGTGGGCACATAAAATGGTACAGCAGCTATGGAAAAAGTACAGAGACCCTCAAAACATTAAAAATAGAAATACTACATGTTCAGCAATTTCATTTCTGAGTATTTGCTCAGTGGAATTGAAATCAGAATCTCGAAGAGATATCTTCACTCCTTTGTTCCTTGAGGTACTATTAACAGTAGCCAAGATATGGAAATAACCAGTAGCCATGACAGATGAATGGCAAAGAAAGTATGGCATATAAATATAATGGAGTATTCTTCAGCCTTTAAAAATACAGAAATCCTACCATCTGTGACAGCATGAATGAACCTGAGGAACATTGTGCTAAATGAAGTAAGCCAGTCAGAGAAGGACAAATGCTTTGTGATTCAGCTGTTATGAGGTACCCAGAGTAGTCAAAATCACAGAAACAGATAATGCAATAGTGTTTGCCAGGGACTGGGGGTGGGGGAAATGGTAAGTTGTTATTCAGTGGTTATAAAGTTTCAGTTATGCTAGAATAAGTACAATTTACATCTTAGGCCTTTTCACATCTCTTCCAATATATGTCTTCTTCCTTTATTGTCTGCAAATTCTGGGCGTATGTTGTACAACATAGTGCCTGTAGTTAACAATACAACATTGTGCCTTTCACAGTTTGGTAAGAGGGTAAATATCTGTTAAATGTTACCACGCACGTGGAAAAAAAGAAAAACACAAAGGGACACAAGAAAACTCTGGGAGGTGTTAAATAGGTCTCTTACCTGATTGTGGTAATGGCATCATGGACATTTGCCTCTGTCCAAACTCGTCAGATTATACATATTTAATATGTGCAGTTTTTTTTAAAAAAATCAATTATGCCTCAAAGCTGTTTAAAAAAGAAAAGTAAAAGCAGTACATGGGTACAACTTACAGGGAGGGGGGAAGTAAGGTCAATCCCTAAAGAGCATTATTCTATATAAGTGGGTTGCGTAGTAAGACAAAACTGAGCTTTGTAAGAAACCACCAAGCCATCTTGAAAGTAGCTGGGCCATTTTATATTCCCATGAACAGTGAGCGAAAGTTCCTGTTGCTCTGGAGCTCCTGGCCAGCGGTTGGTATCATCATTACATCTTGATTTTACTCAAGTGAGACCCGTCCTGGACTTTGCATCTATAGAACTCATCTGTAGATCCATAAGATAATAAATGTGTACTAGTTTAAAGCAGTACTTTTCTGGTAATTTTTTACGGAAGTGAGAGAAAACTAACACGCCTCTGCGGTGTTTACACGATGAACAGTGCATACACTTTTGCACAAGTCTATCCTCTGCTTCACATCCATTGTATCTTCTGCAGAGACTGACTGCCAGAATATAATGCATGACTTGGAAACCTTTTCATGAGTAAGAGAGAAATTATTATATTCCTTCTCTCCATTTATTAAAACCAAACACCTTTTACCAATGGCCACAAGGGACCTTATTTCCCAAACTCCCCGGCTCTCCACCCTTGGTGTAAAGAAATGTTAATAAATAGGTTTTTAAAAGTATACTTTGAAGCTTAATTTTATCTGAAAGTATGTTTATATAGTTAAGTGTACACTTTTTACATTTTTTTCAATTTCTTGTTTTTAGATCTCTCTCTTTTTTTTTAAACTTTCCTTGAAGATTTCAGTTCTTCAAAATGAATCTGATGATTAATATTTTAGGTTTGCTAGGATGGTAGGAAAAATGCAGAGTATGTAGGACTCGAAAGCACAGTTTTGGAGAGAGTCTTATGACTAATATTTCATTGTACAATGCAGAACAAAAATTTTCATCTATTAACATTTGCCCTGCTCCGTTCCTCTAAGCAATTTACATCTTAGGCCTTTTCACTTCTCTTCCAGTACATGTCTTCTTCCTTTATTGTGTGAAATTTCTGGTTCTCCTCCAAATGGGGCCACCTATTCATTCTGTCACCTATATTTATTTTCCTCCACATCAAAAAGCCACTTACAAAGTACTTTCAGTCAACGTTTATACAAAAGATATTTTTAAATTACGATTCACTAGGGGAAAAGAAAGCTAATTACATACTTTAAAAAAGAACATAGGTTTTCAACCTGTATTAAGAAACATGCTATCGGCAAGTATCTAAGGATTTATCAGCATTTTTTTTCTTTTTACCACTCTCATTTCCTTATCACCCCCTCCTTTTACACATCGTTTTTTATAGCAAGATTCATAGCATCATATATATATAAGAAAAAAAAGGTAGTGAGAAATCTGTGCTAGAGTTTACCTACCAATATTTAAGTTGATCAGAAAATAGCAGGAATGCAAACATCCCCAAATGGCAACTGATGAAGAGGTGATGGGATTAAAAAAAATAAATAAATTGCAAAGCAAAACTTACACTCAAGGTAGATCCACCAGAGATATAGAACAGTTGATACACGTTTAATCCTTAATTTCAGAAAAACATAGATGATTTCTGCTAAGATCAAGGACTAAAAAAGCATGAATTGTTTCCATTCAAGGTGAACGAATGCTGAGTATCAACTGTGCTAAGACCGTTTTTTACCTTGAACATTTTACAATCTAGAGGGAGAAAAAGATAGGTACAGATGTAACTAATAATTTACATTATTTTAATGTAAATCTTAATATAAGGCGAGGGATCACTATCCTAACATAAATACAGGGATTTGAGGAATTCAAAAAGAGAAAGACTGTGTCTAACTAGGAAAACAAGCTTTAAGCAGGAGGGAGCATTTGGGATGGACTTGAAAGCACTGATAAGAATTTAATCATTGGGAACAGAATGGGCAATGCTAAAGGTGGAAAATAGGCAAATATTTAGGAAACATGAAACAATCCTGCATAGATTTTTGGGAGGTTAAGATTGAATAATAAGTTAGGAATTGAAGAAAGCTTACATTTTTGGAAATCCCTAAAAGTCCAACAAAATTTTATTTAATTCACTAGACGATAAGACGCTGTCAAAGTTTTTCAAGACCATTATTTTAACAAAGATATTTAAGGCAAATTAGATGAAATAATAAAAATGCAATTGGGAATTAAGAGGTCATTGTGGTTGTCCCTATAGGTCTGGATTTCACTCATGAGTGTGCATGAGAATAGTGTGTAGAGAGAACTAAAAAGCCAATGACTGGGCCCAACCCCTGAGACTATGATTCAGTTTGTTTAAGTGGCGGGGGCTCAGGAACCTTAACAAGTTCCCCCAGGTGGTGCTACGCATATTCAAGTCTGAGTGTCTACACGGCAGGGGAGAACCTGATTTCAAGTGTGGCAGAAGAAATGGCTTATAGGGTACAGATGAGACAGATGTGGCACCCTGGCTGCAAACCCTGAATTTTTATAGATGACTCAGTTTCAGTTCAAGACTCAATTAACCAAAGCATCAAAAACAATGGATATTTCTTAAGCTCTACACCGCTCATTCTCAGAATTGCTTTCTGAAGGTGACTGTAAAACCGAGCACTGCCTTCTTATACGTGGTTTGTGGTTGGATCTAGCAAGTTGAGACTAAATAGAGGGACTACTAGAGTAGTGTCCTCACTACTTCTCCGCTTTCTTCAAAGCAGGGTGGGGCTGCCAAGAGAGATTATGGAAAACAGGGAGGTGAGGTGAGTTCTTCCAGGCCAGACATATTAACTCCTTCATCTGTCAAAGCAGGGTCAATGTTAGTGGGATGAATGAGTGAATGAATGAATGAATGAATGAATAAAGAGGAACCTGGGTGGCTTTTGATGAAGGTTGACCGGACAGTGGTTCAAGCAGTATCAGGAAAAATAATAGCAACAATGTCCTAATAAAGATTTTTAAAGATAATAAAACACTGTTTTAGGAATTCTTTTTGACTTTCTACCACAGCTAGGAACATTGGTAAGCCAAAAGCTAAAGCTTATTAGTCTCTCTTGTGGGGTCTTTACCTCCTCTTCCCAGAAACACTTGCGCTAGAGTTTTCTACACAGTAATGGTCAACAGCAGGGCGGTATTTCAGACGAAGACATTCCTGATAGAAGAACTATTTGAGTGTCCCTGGGGTGATACACTTTTCTGGTACCAGATTCTCCTCCTTATGCTTAGGAAATTCAGCAAAGCATAACATAAAGCACAGAAGAGAGCCTCAAAGAAAATACTGGTCCTGCACAGCAAACTTGATTTGCTCTAAAGAAGTGGAGTTGTGAATAAACTGTATGAACAGTATTTATAAATATTCTTCTACTTAATAGAAAAAAGTCTGATGATATGTCTGCGTGAACAAGGTGTTAAATTCTGGAAAACAACTATTTTCTAGGACATTTATTAGAACATAATTATTTAAAATTACCATAATTAAAAACAAAATCAAAATTATTAATTATAATTAATCATGGAACATTTTTATAGCAGTGAGAATTCCTTCAGTTTAATAACTACTGAAGTAATTCTTTGTGGAGAAAGAACAGAAGACCAGTAATAAAGAACATTATTTTAACTAGAAATCCATATTATCATATGATTATAGTATTATTTTTAATATGTTTGGTTCATGAGCTCTGACTCTTGAGCTTTGTCACTTGGAAGATAAATTTATCCCATATGAGTCTGACTAACTGATGTTTCAGCTTCCAAAACACTACGTATGGTACAGTGTTTTAAGTTAGAAAATTCAGATAGGAATCCAGCCCATTTGATTTATTGGCAAAGTCCCATTACTACTTTTTTTTTCACGGCAGCATATTAACATGACTCTCAGGTGGCTTGAAGTAGATCCTGTTTATTTCATTTGACTTTGGCTAGGGTTATAAAAATGACCGTACTCTGCTGCAGAAGAGATTTGACTTCTCTCACAGAACAGAGGTTCTTCCAACCACAATGTATCATGGCATACATTTCATCCCGTATGGTAAACAGCTATTTAACAAGCCACTAGCAGACAAAGTAGCTATCGTCTGAGAACCCCTGAGTCATTCTCATGTCATGGAAAGTAGAACTACTAACTTCAATCATAACCATATGGCATTTTAGAAATCTTCCTAACTCCAATATACAGAAATGCGTAATTGATTTTTAACTTAGACTTAAATTTCACATTGACTGGCACTGTCAAATTTACCTTCTATAATATTGAAATAGCAAACTAGGAACTACACTACAGGGCTTTCCTTACGAAATTAGGCAGCTTGTAGAATTAGTCATCTTATACCATTTTAATAACATTCAGTGGTCATCAATTCCATTGAAGAGTAATTTTAGATTCAAAATTATTTCAGATTGAGCTATTGTTTCCTTCCAGATAAAATATTGACACTACATTCTTTGACTATGTGTTTAATTATAATGTGCAAGAGTCTATCTGGAAAATGAACAAGTACCAATGATTTTGTGTGTGTGTGTGTGTGTGTGTATGTGTGAGATAACTGCATTTACACTATGTTTATCATTTAGGTATACACTAAACCATTTGTGTGTGTGTGTGTGAGATTAATATTTAATAATAGAATCTAAATATATTCATTGGATTTGTTTAGAAGTGTACTTGGGATTTATTGAAATTTTGAAGATAAGCAAAAAGAATATAAACATAAAATTGAGGGGCACCTGGGTGGCTCAGTTGGTTAACTGACTCTTGATTTCAGCTCAGGTCATGATCTAATGGGTCATGGGATTGAGGCCCATATAGGGCTCCATGATCACTGGGGAGTCTGCTTGAGATTCTCTCTCTCCCTCTGCCCCTCCCCCCACATGGACTCCCTGCTCATCAGAGAGTCTGCTTCTCCCTCTGCTCCTCCTCCTGTTCGTGCTCACCTGTGTGCGCTCTCTCTTTCCCTCTCAAATAAATCAATAAATAAAATCTTTAAAAAAAGAAAATAAGAAAGGATTTCAAAAAGTGAAGAAATGAGCCATGTGGTTATCATAGGGGTGAAAATTACGGTGGAAAGTACAGCCAGTGCAAAGGCCTGAAGCAGGAGTAGTGTTTTGAGAAATAGCAAGGAGGCTAAGGTGGCTGGATTAGAGTGAGCAATGGGGACAGTGGTGAGGGACAGGGTCACGTGGTAACAGAACAGTTAGCTGTCTTAGGACCTTGTGGGCCATTACTGGCAGTTTGGCTGTTACTTTGAGGAACAGTAGGAGCCATGATAGAGAAGAGAAAGGCCATAGAGTGACTTCCATTTCATCATGTTACTCCAGCTGTGGGCTGAAAAGAGACAAAAAGATTGTAAAGGCCATACACAGAAGCTGACAGACCCCCCCCCCCCCCCCGACGGCAGTAGCTCAGGTAAAACGTGGCACTGCTTCAGGCCAAAGCATTAGAGGAGGTGCTGGAGAAGAGCCTCCTTTCTGAGTACAACTTGAAAATGGAGCCTCGGGATGGTCTAACTGGAAGCAGGGTGTGAGAGAAACCAAGAAGTGAAGAAGTAACTCTAGAACTTTTGGCTTTATAACTGGAAAGATGAAGTTGCCATCAACTGGGATTTGGAACAGATTTTAGAGAAAAGCACAGAGTTTGGTTTTAAACCTTTTCAGTTTGGCAGGTTGTACGGGCATCTAAATGGAGATAAAGGAGAAAGGTCTATGCATCTAGAGAAGGTTTTTGTTTTGTTTTGTAAAGGGCCTTTTGTAAAGGGCCAGGTAGTCAATATTTTATTAGACTTTGTGGGCCAAATGTTCTCTGCCCCAACTACTCCGCCATTGAGGGCTACAGACGATATGGCGGAAAAAAAAGGTGGGGTTGGGGAGCCTGGGTGGCACAGTCCTTAAGCGTCTGCCTTCGGCTCAGGGCGTGATCCCGGCGTTATGGGATCGAGCCCCACATCAGGCTCCTCTGCTATGAGCCTGCTTCTTCGTCTCCCACTCCCCCTGCTTGTGTTCCCTCTCTCGCTGGCTGTCTCTATCTCTGTTGAATAAATAAGTAAAATCTTTAAAAAAAAAAAAAAAAAAAGGTGGGGTGAGGCATGGCTGTGATTCGGTAAAACTTCATTTGCAAACACAGGCTGTGGCCCAATGTGGCCTGAGGGTCATAGTTTGCTGACTTACTGTTTAGAGTTTGAGACAGAGGTCTGAATGAAAGAAAGACATTTGGGAATTATCGGTATATAAATACTTCTAAGGCCATGCTAATTTGATGTAATAACATCATTCTGCTTTATAAAAGCTTTAGGACAAAAGAATGATGTGTTATTAATGATAAAGAAGGAGGTGGTTGAGTCAACAGGACGTTGAGCAATCAGACAGAGATAAGATAGTCTTTCCTAATGACATCAAAGAGAAAAGTACTACTAAAAACAGTCTTGCAGGTACAGCAAATCATCAAATCTTGGTAACTGATATGACAACAGTGACATAGAAACAGTACTTGGAAAACTGAGAGAAAGCTGAAAGATTTCCTTGTGGTTTAGGTTTGGAGTTGAAACAGTCCCGTTGCATTGTTACTACAGGAGTAAGTCATTTTAGAAGAGAATAGCAGCGTTTCCCAACTGTTTTTATTATTACCATCATTTCCCCTATGAAGTTTTTTTTTCCTTCCTCATTGCAACCCCCTATGAAATTTTAATACCTAAGCCACACTGTATGCATCTTTATCTCCAGATACATAATATATATGTTGTTTGGAGAGCCAGAAGCCATTTTAGCATCTAAGATTTTACTCACCCTTCCCCAAGAACCAATGCTCTCCCCAACTCCCTGGGAATGCTCGTGCCCCTTTGAGGATGGCTGCTTCAAAGGATGGACTCCTCATTTCGAATTTACATGCCTCTAAGCTTTTCCTGAAACGTCTTGTTTGGTGGGGGTGGATTGTAGAAAGGTGTTGGAAGGCAAGACTAGGGGAATAGAGCTAAGGAAAGAAAAGTTTACTTTCCCTTGTTTTTGTTATACTTACCCCCCCCCCTTGTCATTGTTCTGCTGAAATCTAATTTGACTGTGAAGTATAGAAATGTCTATATAAAAAAAAGAAAAAAGAGGAAACATGTTTAACTTAGTATCTCATTTTTAGGGAAATACAGATGGGGGAAAAAAGCATACCAGATATAAATGGAAAATTTTAGCAGAATTATTTTAACATAATTGATACAGTTAATATCACATCGAAAGATCAAATTAAATGTTACTTCCACTTTATAAAGCCTCATCATCTACCAAGATCCATTAGTAGCCAAGACAAGTCTGAGTTATAAAACTAGTCTCATTCTGGTTTCATGAGATAGTCTAATGGTCTTAGTATCTCAGTTTCCGGGCTTGGACACAAATGTAAATTACAATTTGGACACAAAAAACCCACTGCAAGAAGCTGCTGTGAAAATGGTGTTTTGATATTTCTTTGTGAATTATGATTATCTTGAATTTATCAAGCATTCTGTCTTTGCAGGAAAGATAGTGATTTTGAAAGCAATTTTAATGCTTCACAGCTTCTCAGCTGAGGCTCTCCTCCAACCTTTCCACAGTGGGTTTGGGGAGGAGGCAGAGACAAAGCAGGACTATTTCCCAGGGTTGAAGCTGGTAGCAGAACTCTTAAGATCCGGGCAAACCCTGTGAGTGAATTCTGAGGAAGAGAAATGAGTAACACTCGGATTTTTGTTTCTACAAAAATAAACTGTTGCCATCGCTACGGTACATTCTGATTAATTCTGTACCTCATTTGCATCCCGTGGCCAGCTCAAATTTTTACGTATGCTCTGTAATATTTGGCATTATGTGATCAAACTGGTGTATATGAGAAAGTTTGTTTTAATGGAAAAAAAAAAGGTGTTTGGGTCTCAGATTTTTATTCCACTAACTCTTTCAACACCCAAATTACTCTTAAAGTGTAATTGCACAAAGATTAAGCTACATGTCTTCTTTTTTATCCCGAAGTGGTTATTGCAAAATGATAACAGCAACATGTTAATGGGGCATAAGAAAGCTGGAAGAAATTCCTAACAATAATGAAGGGGGAGATTTTTCCCATTACCCATCAGCCACACTTCTTGTATGCAACTTCCTTGTAACTCTTACATAATACTGCTGTACATCCAAATGATATTTTTTTAAAAAAGGTGAATAACTGATAATACTTGTGAATTGTAGTTTTGAACCAAGCTGCATGATTTCAAGGTCAATTCTAAACCAATTTCAAAATTCCCTGGACAGAAAGAGGTTTAAAGCTACATTTCCATAATCCATTTTCAGTTTATCAGGTAATTCACCCAAACACCCATTCAAGCCCTTGGATGTCCTTCCATCCCTGTAAAGGACATTTTCCCATTCCCTCCAAGGGAAAATCCCAGTCACTCCTTGGCAAGGAAGAAAAAAATACTTCCCAACGTGAACACCCTTTAACCTTAAAAGGGAGTCCCCATTAGACCATTAGCTGTACCGGTGCCACCTCACCTGCACGTGCGGGGTGCCCTGGTAAGACAGCTTGCTGGCCATCAATTTACTTGCTTCGTCCAGGTGCCCCAGGGGGATTGCCTTCCAAAAGAAGGGTACGTCAGGCAAATAAATTAGCCCAATGATAGTATCTCAATTTTGTATCCTTGTCTTGTTCTCAGTCTGAGTTGACTTCCAAGTACTAGGAGATAGGAGGCTGAAAGTAAAATTGGAAGGGATTATTTTCGCTGGAAACTTGCAGAGCACTGAGGCACAAGGAAGCACTGTACGCATTTCCATTAGGCCAAAGAATGAAGATTCTCTTTGGATATCCTAGGTTTAGCGCATTTTTAATAAATTTAGAAAAAATGAGGGGCGCCTGGGTGGCTCAGTCAGTTAAGCATCTGCCTTCAGCTCAGGTCATGATCTCTGGGTGCTGGGATTGAGTCCCACACCAGGCTCCCTGCTCAGCGGGGAGCTGCTCTCTCCCTCTGCCACTCCCCCTGCTTGTGCTCGCTCACTTTCTTTCTCTCTCTCTCTCTCTCTCTCTCTCACAAATAAATAAAATCTTAAAAATTTATTTAGAAAAAATGAATTAATGATGAAATGAATGCCAGAAAACAGACTCATAAAATCTATGATGTGAATGTGTCCTCAAATGCTAGCAACTCTTTAAAAAGTATTCCTCCCTTAAAAATCAGTGTAATTTTGTTATTTCATGCACAAGTATCAGTAGAAATTAAAACTCGCCACTCAGGTTTTTAACATCCAATGACTACTCTCTTTCTTCTTAAGACACTGATATTTTGATTAGGCCCATACCCAGTATTTTGGTACATCCCCATAAAATAGTATACATGATTCATTCAGAAGAAGTAACTTAAAGAATCCTCTTGCTCTTGAAATTGTCAATTTGTCTTGTATATTCTTGTCTAGAATATAAAGGTTAAAATATTTCCAAACCAGTAAGTGACCAAAAAAAAAACCCCTCAACTGAAGTTAGAAAATTCCTGGCAAAGCAAACATTTAAATTTCAAAGATCAGTTCCTACTCAAATAAATTCAGCCTTTAAATAGGATTTTAAACTTTTTGTTTAAATGTTATCCCTGTATTCCCCCTCCAGACCAGCATATTTTTTCCTCGTGGGGGGTGCTGTTTTCTTAGCTTTAGTTATAGGACTGGGGCCTAGAATTAGACACTACCCAATGGCTCAACTGACTGAGACACCCAGGCACCCCTCCTTCATCTTTATTCATCAAACACCCACTTAGACCTGTCATGAGACAGGTGCTCTTCTAAAGTACTTACGATAAGCAGGCAAACAAAACATCCCCTGAACGCTGCCCTATAGAACGTTTAAACTCTGAGAGGAAAACAAAGAAAACAGTACACAAAATAAGTAAATTCTGTATGTTAAAGTTAGAAAGTGCTGTGGGATAAACAGAGGTAAAGGAGATCAAGACTCTTGTAGGGATGCAAGTTAATAATTGAAAATAAGAAAAGATTTCGGGGCGCTAGTGTGGCTCGGTTGAGTGTCCAATTCTTGATTTCGGCTCAGGTCATGACCTCAGGGTTGTGACAGCAAGCCCGGCATTGGGCTCTGCGTTGAGCATGGAGCCTGCTTAAGATAGTCCCTCTCTGCATTTCCTGCCCCTACTCATCCACTCATGTGCTCTCTCTAAAAAAAAAAAAAAAAAAAACAGAAAAAGAATATCAATTTTAATTTATTCAATAAAAAACACAATCAACTTGTTCATCAGAAATGTCCTTGAAACCATGTCTACATGTGATTGTGTGTTTATATGCATGTATATTCTTTTGGGTAATTTTCCTTGTCCCATAATACTGTAATTACTATAAATGTCTTCAAACTAGGATTGCACTCTGTCTCTGAGATCACTACTTTTTCAGCCTTTCTTCTAAACTCTCAATAACATATTTCAGTGTCACCTTGTTTGTCTTGAGAGTTGCAAACGCTCGGTGGCCATCTATAAATCACATTCTTCTAGTTCCATTTCTTCTACCTTACCCCAAAATTGATTAATAGAATTTCTATGTGATTAATAGAATGCTCCTATGTTTTGACCCTATTCATATTTATGATGATAAGTGTCCCATCAAAATTTCTTGTCTTAACCTGGGTTCTACAGAAAGCAGAGCCTAAGGCAAGGATCATAATACTTTTGACTGATGAAGTGCCAGCTTAGGGCAATGATATAGTGGGAAAATGACAGTAGGGGAAGGAGAGCTGCAGAGCTGTGAAACACAGGGCTATTGCCCTGGCCTCCCTCCTCAAGCAGCTGCAGAAAGACACAGAAGCATACTCAGTAGGTACATTCTTCTGACACGCAGGAATTTTTGCAAGGATTATAACGAATGACCGTAATTTTAATATCAACCAAAGAGACAGAGAAAGGGAAATCTATCTGCCTGGCACCTTTAGACTCTCACTTCCCATTGGTCAGGGTTTCCACATAGAGTTGACTTTCCTTCACTTTTATGTTGCCTTGTCTGGCTGTGCAGGAAGCCGCTAGTGTGGCATTTTATTGAATCAGAGATGACTTGGCAAAGATGAGTTGAGCATGTGGGACATGAGGAAAACTTAGGCCTAGTATTTGTAAATGTGACTCAAGCCTCCTCCGAGAAGTAGACAAGAACACCAGCGAAGTGACCAGTGGCCTACAAAGAAATGTAGATTCTTTAAAAATAGGGCATTGAGGGAATCTGAATGGGTGTACAAAACCACCAACTCCGTTTACCATCACCTTGACTCAACATCTGACCATCCTCAGAGAAAAACAGCTTTTGAATCGTGATTAACTCTTCCAAGTTCTCTATCTGTCATTGGTCCCAAGCTTGCCAGTATTGGCTCTCTCACTTCTAGTCCTTGTGCTCCTAACCCTGGTCCTAATCTCTAGCATTCGGTACCTCTGTGAACTCACCCTGCATCCTCTCCCTTTGATTCTTTGTTGCTCTGTCATCCACAGCTAGTCAATCCAGGGTCACTTCTGTGTTTAACTCTAACCTACCACTCAGAAGAATCTCCAGTCCTTAACTTCTTTGCCACCTCTTACTTCTGGTTTGCCATGTAATACTGGATGATGTCACTACAGAAATAAAGCACAGAAATGTCAGATTCCTGCTGTTTTAAACGTAGCCAACTCTTCACTGCTGTTTTGCATTTTTTTATTCATCTCAAGTGGCCTCCAGCATTTCACCACCTATTGAAATGTCCTATTTGCTCAGCCTCTAAATTAGCTTTTCAACTCACTTCTCACAGATTATTGAATTTACTGATTTATTAGTTCAAGAACATTCAAAATTGGCTTATCCCCATGTGGAAATCTTCTCCGAGTTCTTCTTAAGGTTAATGCTTTTATTGACCGAGGCCATGATTCCATCCTAAATTACTTCCTTTTGAACCTTACTTCAATAGTTAGCCACTTTTTTAATCTTATTCTGTCCCACCTTTCTTTATATCTTCTCAAGCCTCTGACTAGGGTCTCTTCTGTCCTGAAATTGACACACACAAGAAGGAAGTGAAATAAAGCAAGTAGTTATTCTTTAATTTCATTTTTTTCCACCTGCAGCCTAATACAGATTGAATTATATGGTGAAGACAGTATTTCCAGCAATAACATCTGTTTTTAGAGATACTTAGATAACATATAGTTGGAGATAAAAATACATAAATAGGGAAGTACTCACTTCAGCTTTTACTCTGTGAAGCCATTCACATGGTTAAACCCAAAGTGCCATATTCAGGCTTTAGCCGTAAAAGTGATTTGAATAAGGGTCTCGAAGTTGGGAAGCATAATTCTAGTAAACTAGTTCATGCTCTTTTAGGCAAAACTAGGTTAGTCAAGATGAAATCCTAGTAGTATGTAATTTGCAGTATTCTTTCTTTTACACTTATTAGCATTCATCTTAGTAACTTAAAAATAACCTTAGTTCCTGGCTAATAATTAGTGCTATAAAAATAATCCTGGAAGCACTTAAGGAATAGTGCTGTGAGGAGCTCTGTGGTCCCACTCCCCAGTGAAACAATTATAATTGGTTAAAATTATGAAAAATAACCATTTAAAGTGCTTGGAAATTTTTCTAGGCCATATGTATGGTTAAAGTGCTTAGAGGAGAGTTTATAAATGCCTTTCTTTAAAATGAAGAAATGATATCAAATAATTTTCCACATTAGAACCTTGGGGGGTGGGGAGAGCAAACTATACCTACAGCAAACAGAAATAAAGAAAAAATAAAGACCAGATTAAAAATAAAATGGAAAATATAAAATCAATGAAACCAGAAGTTGTTTCTTCAAAAAGATCAAAAAAATTAGTAAATCATTACTTAGCCTAATGCAGAAAAAAAGAATAATGAGATTACTAATGTCAGGAAGAAAAGAGGGCCTATCATTATTACCTTACAAAAAATATATATATGTAAATTTATATATATAAATATATAAATAAATATAAATAAATATATAAATATATAAATATATAAATATATATAATATATAAATATATAATATATATAAAAATATATATAATATATAGCATATATTATATATAAAATATAAATATATAATATATATTATATATTTATTATATAGTCTATATATAAAATATATAATATATATTTATATATAATATATATTTATATATTATTTATATATAAATTTACATATATATGAAAAGGGAATACTATGAACAGTTGTACACTAACAAATGAGATAACAGATGAAATGTACAAATTCACAGAAAGATACAAACTACAGACTGGCTCAAAAAAGTAGAATATGTGTATACACTTAAAATAGGTAAAAAGATTGAATTTATGATTTAAAAATTTAAAAATTATACACAAAATTATACACAAAAGCCTAGACTTAAATGGCTTTACAGGTCAAGTCTACCAAACTTTGAAATAGAATTAATACAAAGGACCCATAAACTTTTCTATAAACTAGGAGAGGAAGACATATTTTCAAACTTGGTCTCCAAGGCCAATATTAACCTAATACTAAAACCAAACAAGATATTAGGAGAGGAAACAACAGATCAATGTTTCCTCTAGAGATTTGAAATCCTCAACAAAATGCTGCCAAATGGAATCCAGCAATATATACACAAAAGCAGCCTATATCAAGGCCAAGTGGAATTTATTCCAGTAATTCATATTTGGCTTAACACTCAAAAATAAGTTAAAAATTGACCTTATCAATAGAATATTGATCAAAAATTACATGATTATGTCAATAGATGCAGAAAAAGTGTTTGAGATATGCACTCTTCACTCTTTCATGATACAAGTACACAACAAACTGAAAGAACAGAACTTCCTTAAACTTAGAAAAGGCATCTATAAAAATCCCAGAGCTAACACACTTAATGGTGAAAGATGGAAAACTGTCCTTCTAGGATAAGGAAAAGACAAGGATGTCCACTCTCTTCTCCTCAACACTGTACAGGATATTCTATCCAAGGCAAAAAGAGTAATAAAAGGCCTCTAGGTAGGAAAAGGAAAAATGTATCTTTATAAACAGATGACATGATCTTTTATATAAACAATCTTAAGAATTGAAAACAACTCTAAGAACCAATAAACAAGTTCATCAAGTTTGTAGGATATAAGATCAATATACAAAAATAAATTGTACTTATATTTACAATAAACAATTTGAAAATTAAAACAACTGAATTTACAGTAACATCCGAAAGAATATACCTGTAATTAAGTTTAACAAAGGAAATGCAAGACTTGTAAAGTGAAAACTACTGTAAAACGTTGTTCAACGTAAAGAAGATAAATGAGGACGCAGTCCAAAGTTATGAATAGGGAGAAAATGCTGTTAAGGTGGTGATACTCTTTGGCTTAGTTTTCAATTGCTGACAAAATAAATTACCAAAAACTTCATCCTTAAAACTAGAGAAATTTATTTTCTTGGAATTTAGGGGCCAGCTGTCCAAAATCAAAGTATTGACAGGGTAGTACCCCTTTGAAGTCTGTAAAGGACAGTCCTTCCTTGCCTTTCCCAGCCTCTGGTATACTTCCAGACCATCCTTGGCGTGTGGCTGTGTAACTTCAGTGTCTGTCCCCATTTTCATATATCCTTCCCTTCTGAATAGCTGTTTTCTCTTTTCTGAGTCTTTTAAGAATCCTTGTAATTGTATTAAGGGCCCACTTGGATGATCTAGGGTGATCTTATCTCAAGATCCTTAATTACATCTGCAAAGATTATCTCTGCAAGTAAGGTCTTATTGATTAGATTAGACTGTGGACATATTTTTTAGGAATCACTTACCTACTGTAGTCTCCAAATGGATCTATAGATAGAACATAATCCCCATCCAGCTGGCTTTTTTGTTGTTGTTTTTGAGAAATTAACAAAATCATTCTAAACTTCATATAGAAAACAAGGAATTTTGAGTAGTTCAAACAATCTTAAAATAGAATAAAGTTGGAAGACCCATGCCTCCCAATTTCAAACCTTATTGTAAAGCTATAGTAATCAAGATAGCACGTTACTGATATAAAGACAGCCCTACAGATGAATGGAATAGAATTAAGAGTCTAGAAATAAACATGTTTGCAGTTGATTTTTTTTTCCAACAAGTCAGTGGGTAAATAAGACTCTTTCACCAAATGATGTGGAAACAATGGGGTATCCACATGTAAAGAATGAAGTTAGACCCCTAATTCACGCCATAAGCAAAGATGACTCAAAATGAATCATAGGTCTAAATGTAAGACCTGAAAGTAAGGTTCTTAGGAGAAAACAAAAAAGTAAATCTTCATGGTTTGGGGTTAGGCAATGGTTTCTTAACTTTGTCAACAAATGCACAAGAGACAATAAAAAATGAATTGTACATCATCAAAATAAAGACTTTTGTGCTTCAAAGAACAGCATTAAGATAGCAAAAAGACAATGAACCGAATGTATGAAAATACTTGCTTATCAAATACTGATAAAGAACTTGTATTTAAAAATATATGACCTTTTACCACTCAACAATAAAAAAGACTATCCAACCAAAAGCTGGCAAAGAATCTGAATAGACCTTTCTGTAACAAAAATGTACACATAGCTAATGAGCACATGAAAAGTTGTTCACCATCCTTAACCACTAGGGAAGTGCAAGTCAAGATTACTACAAGATGCCACTCCGGCCCACTTGGATTGCCATAATCATAAAACCAATGATTAGTGTTGGCAGGAATGTGGAGAAATTAGACCTTTCATATGTTGTTGTAAGATGGTAAAATAATATAGTTTGGAAAACAACTTTTCAGTTCCTCAAAATGTTAGAAACAGTGTTTCTGTATAACCCAGCAATTATACTTGTAGGTTTATACTCAAGAAAAATAAAGACCTAAGTCCGCACAAAAAATTGTATGTAAATGTTTACAGCAGCATTATTCATAATAGCCAAAAAGTGGAAATAATCTAAATGTCTGTCAACTGATGAATAAACTGTTATAACCATACAACAGAATATTATTTGAACATAAAAATCAATGAAGAAATGATACATGGTACAATATGCTTGAACTTTGTTCTTTATGCTGATTTAAAACATTATGCTAAGTTAAAGACCCTAGTCACAAGAGATCACATAGTGTGTGAGTCTATTTATATGAAATGTCAATAAGCAAATCTAAAGAAACAACATAGTTCAGTGTTTTCCTAGGGTTAGGGGATACGAGGGATAGGATGTGACTTCTTATGAGTTCAGGGCTTCTTTTTAGGTGATATAAATGTGCTAAATTTAGACTGTTGCACAACCAACTATACTAAATGACATTGAGTTTTAGACTTTAAGTGGGTGATTTTTATGGTATGTAAATTTATCTCAATAAAACTGCTGTTTAAAAAAAGATAGTGTAGGGGGCGCCTGGGTGGCACAGCGGTTAAGCGTCTGCCTTCGGCTCAGGGCGTGATCCCGGCGTTATGGGATCGAGCCCCACATCAGGCTCCTCTGCTATGAGCCTGCTTCTTCCTCTCCCACTCCCCCTGCTTGTGTTCCCTCTCTCGCTGGCTGTCTCTATATCTGTCAAATAAATAAATAAAATCTTTAAATAAAATAAAATAAAAAAAGATAGTGTAACCACTAATACCCCCAGACAATGAGTAGATAATTTCCAAACAATGCAACAGAAATCAAAAAGTAGCAAAAATAATCAGAAGAAAAGTGGGAAATAAAATGCGTGGAATAGGATAGTAGAATTAAATATAAACATACTAATAATTATAGTAGAAGTAAATGGACTAAATTCAATAAAGAAATATACTGGATTTTATTTTATTTAAAAAAATTTTTTGGAACATAGTTGACATATAGTGTTAAGTTAGTTTCAGGTGTACATCTTAGTGACTCAATATCTCTGTGTATGATGCTGTGCTCCCCACAAGTGTAGATACCGTCTGTCACTATACAACACTATTACAATAGCATTGTCTATTCCTTTTGATTTCCATCACTTATTCATTCCTCAACTGGAAGCCTATACCTCCCACTCATCTTCACTTATTTTGCCTCTTCCCATCCCCTATCTTTTGTGCAACCATCAGTTCTTTGTATTTATAGGTCCGATTCTGCTTTTTATTTGTTTTTTGAATTCCACATTTGAGTGGAATCATCCTGGATTTTAAAAATCTAGCTATATCATATTTATTGTACCTAATGTCTAATGGCACAAAAACGTGGTAAGTAAAACACAGCAGATGACGTGCCAAATATAAAGGAGACTATCTTGCTATTATAATGACATTGGGGGAGAAAAAAACAGTCTCTCAAAAAACAGGATAAAGCAAATCACAATGAAATGATAATAGGCTTAATTTTACCAGGAGACTGTAATTATTCTAAATTCATATAAACCTAGTAACAAAGTTTCTGAATATATAAAGCAAAAGTTAACAGAAATACTAAAAGAAATGGACAAGCCATCATCAGATGGAGATCATAAACTTCTCCCAGTGCCTGGCAGATCAAACAGACAAAAATATCAGAAAATACTAGGTCATGAAGCGAGTCCCAACAAAATTCAGAGAAACAGGATCATAAAACTGCATGTCTTACTGATTTGTACAAAATAGATAATAATCAAAACAGAAAGAAGTTAGGTTTAAGCTATGGTTTCTATCTGGTGGAAGATCTTTGTTCTTTTAGAGTTTACTTTTATGATTTTCATATTGTGGAAAGGGAGCTTGCATTTATCAAATGCCTAGTGTGTACCAGTTGCTTTACTTTAAATCTCCAGAAAAGCCTTATGAGAATATTTTCATCATTTGCATATGAGGAAACAGATACTCAAGAAAGCTAAGTGATTTTCCTAAGTTCTGGCAAGTCATGGAGTTCATGTTGGATTCAGATTTGCCTGGTGGAGTCCTACACTAAGCATATCTTAGAACGGAGATTGTTTCTTGACTAGGTGCCCGACTGCTCTCTTGAAACTAGGCAGTGCATTTCAAGAATGGGCAAATGTATGTAGTCCTACTCTATAAGCAATCCACATGAAGTTTCTTCCTCCCTCCTTTATTTATACAAACCCTGAATAATTGCCCCCCAAATGAAGAGTTAACACCATACCACCTGATAGAAATTATTTGCTGCAGTTTTAGTCCAGAAGAAAATGAAAGCTCACTTTCCCAATATTATGTCAACAAGATGCTGTGCTGCAATGGAGAGATGATCTCATCTTAAAGGATGGTGTGCAAGAGCAGGAGAAAATGTGAAGGGCAAGTGTGAAGGGAGAGAGTTTAGCTTTCTTAGGAAAAACGGATATGTCTTAGTTGAGGTACAATAATATTTATGTAGCCAGGTGGTGGGATTTAACAATGATTTTGTTTATGTATTTCATCAATTCTATGAAAAAGGGTGAACTTTTATTTTATATTCTGTAACTGAGAGAACTGAGACTCAGAGAAGTTAGCTAACTTCAGCTGGTATCTCCCTGAGAGTAGGTAGTAGAGCATGAATAGTCACCGAGAGTCCATGTTGGTACCACGTACACCATGATGCCTCAGGTATGTGAATGTTTTCTAATAATAGAAACATTCCTTGTTTCATGAAAGCATATCTTCAATCTCTATTTTAATTATTTTTTTCTTCTCGTCCAAATTCCTATTTTCATTTCAATTAGCCAAACTATTGGACAACTTTGAACTTTAGCATTTTTCTTTTTGGAGGGTGACTATGAGCAGGATACATATAAAAATTCATAATTATCGTGTTTTTTACTCTTAGAGTACAGGGTCCACAGATACAGGATTAGGGAAAAACTTTGTCCAAACAAAGGAATTTGGGAAGAGCTAGAAAGCCAATCAGAAGGCCAAAGTCAAGGAAGACTGATGTCCAGAAAGACAAAGGCATTCATCCTGAGGTAAAAGTCGAGAACACAAAAAAGGGGAGATTTAGAGCTGGGCCAACTGGCTGAATACTGAACAGCACTGAACTAGAATAAATTTATCATATAGATAAACAGAGGATTTTAATTTCACTTGTGTCTGAATGTTTCTCTACCTCATCAAATTTCAAGAACTAAAGGGCAAGTACATTGAGCTGTAGGGAAAGTATGAAAGAATTAGGCCTAGGAGAAGTGTCCGTTATGCTTGGAATGTCTTCAATGTGATTTTTGCCACAATCTGTTGGACCCAGAGGGCCTCCTATTGGGTGCCCATAGCCCAGTTTGTTTCTTTCCAGAATCTTTACCCATGAACTACATTTATTATAAGATACTAGCTATGAAAAATTCCAGATTTCCCTGTTTTTATATTTGAGGTAAGGCAAGATACAATTTTTATAGGCAAAGTAAAAGGCTTCTGCTATTTCAAATATTTAGCCTGACAAAGCAGTAATGGTTTCTCAAACAATGACAGTGTAATTGCAGTGTAGTATATGGGATTAAAAATCCAAAGGACTCAGACAAATGGTACTTAAATCAAAAGGGGTTTCATTTTATTCTTTTATCTTTTTCAGTAAAAAATGCAAACAAAATTTTTGAATTCTTTGGTACCAACTTTGATTTTTGAGATGTATTTGCTATTTACCAAAGGTTCAAAAGTACTACGTCATGTTAAATGAAGAATCTGAATAATACTTTAAAAAAATATCCTATCAGGAATGCCTAGGTGGCTCAGTTGGTTAAGAATCTGCCTTCAGTTTCCACACAAATTTAAGGGCTGTTTGTTCCAGTTCTTTGAAAAATGTCATTGGTATTTTGATCGGGATGGCATTGAAAGTGTAGATTGCTCTGGGTAGCATAGACATGTTAACTATGTTAATTCTTCTGATCCATGAGCATGGAATATTTTTCCATCTTCTTGTGTCTTCTTCAATGTCTTTCAAGAGTGTTTTGTAGTTTCTAGAATATAGATCCTTTACGTCTCTGGTTAAGTTAATTCCAAGATAACATATGATTTTTGGTGCTATTGTAAATGGAATGGATTCTCTAATTTCTCTTTCTTCAGTCTCATTGTTCATGTATAGAAATGCAACTGATAGGGACGCCTGGGTGGCACAGCGGTTAAGCGTCTGCCTTCGGCTCAGGGCGTGATCCCAGAGTTCTGGGATTGAGCCCCACATCAGGCTCCTCTGCTATGGGCCTGCTTCTTCCTCTCCAACTCCCCCTGCTTGTGTTCCCTCTCTCGCTGGATGTCTCTATATCTGTCAAATAAAAAAAAAAAAAATTAAAAAAAAAAAAAGAAATGCAACTGATTTCTGAGCATTGATTTTGTATCCCGCCACATTACTGAATTGCTGTATAACTTCTAGTTTTTTGGGAGTGGATTCTTTTGGGTTTTCCATATAGAGTATCATGTCATCTGCGAAGAGAGACAGTTTGACTTCTTCTTTGCCGATTTGGATACTTTTTATCCCTTTTTGTTGTCTGATTGCTGTTGCAAGGACTTCTAGTACTATGTTGAATAATATTGGCGAGAGTGGACATCCTTGTCCTGTTCCTGATCTTAAGGGAAAGGCTTCCAGCTTTTCCCCATTGAGAATGATATTCGCTGTAGGCTTTTCATAGATGGTTTTTATGAAATTGAGGAATGTACCTTCTATCCCTACACTCTGAAGGGTTTTAATCAGGAAAGGATGCTGTATTTTGTCGAATGCTTTTTCTGCATCAATTGAGAGGATCATATGGTTCTTGACTCTTTTCTCATTGATATGATCTATCACACTGATTGATTTGTGAATGTTGAACCACCCTTGCATCTCAGGGATGAATCCCACTTGGTCATGATGGATAATCCTTTTAATGTACTGTTGGATCCTATTAGCTAGGATCTTGTTGAGAATCTTGGCGTCCATATTCATCAGGAATATCAGTCTGTAATTCTCATTTTTCAAAGAACTGGAACAAACAGCCCTTAAATTTTTGTGGAACCTGAAAAGGCCCTGAATGGCCATGGAATTGTTGAAAAGGAAAAACAAAGTTGGGGGCATCACGTTGCCAGATTTCAAGCTATACTACAAAGCTGTGATCACAAAGACAGCATGGTACTGGCACAAAAACAGACACATGGACCAATGGGACAGAATAGAGAACCCAGAAATGGACCCTTGGCTCTTTGGGCAACTAATCTTTGACAAAGCAGGAAAAAATGTCCAGTGGAAAAAAGACAGTCTCTTCAATAAATGGTGCTGGGAAAATTGGACAGCTACATGCAAAAGAATGAAACTTGACCACTCTCTCACACCATACGCAAAGATAAACTGCAAATGGATGAAAGACCTCGATGTGAGACAGGAATCCATCAAAATCCTAGAGGAGAACATAGGCTGCAACCTTTTTGACATTGGCCACAGCAACTTTTTTCATGACACATCTCCAAAGGCAAGAGAAACAAAAGAAAAAATGAACTTGTGGGACTTCATGAAGATAAAATCTTCTGCACAGCCAAGGAAACAGTCAAAAAAACTAAGAGGCAGCCCACAGAATGGGAGAAGATATTTGCAAATGACACTGCAGATAAAAGATTAGTCTGCAAGATCTACAAAGAAGTTCTCAAACTCAATACACGTGAATCAAATAATCAAATCAAAAAATGGGCAGAAGATATGAACAGACACTTTTCCAATGAAGACATACAAATGGCTAACAGACACATGAAAAAAATGTTCAAAATCATTAGCCATCAGGGAAATTCAAATCAAAACCACCTTGAGATACCACCTTACACCAGTTAGAATAGCAAAAATTGACAAGGCAGAAAACAAATGTTGGAGAGGGTGTGGAGAAAGGGGATCCCTCTTATATTGTTGGTGTGAATGCAAGTTGGTACAGCCACTTTAGAAAACAGTGTGGAGGGCCCTTAAAAATTGAGCTACCCTATGACCCAGCCATTGCACTACTGGGTATTTACCCCAAAGATACAGACATAGTGAAGAGAAGGGCCACATGCACCCCAATGTTCATAGCGGCATTGTCCACAATAGCTAAATCGTGGAAGGAGCAGAGATGCCGTTCAACAGATGACTGGATTAAGAAGATGTGGTCCATATATACAATGGAATATTACTCAGCCATCAAAAAGAACAATTTCACAACATTTGCAGCAACATGGATGGGACTGGAGAAGATAATGCTAAGCGAAATAAGTCAAGCAGAGAAAGACAATTATCATATGGTTTCACTCATTTATGGAACATAAGTAGGAAGATCGGTAGGAGAAGAAAGGGAAGAATGAAGGGGGGGTAAACAGAAGGGGGAATGAACCACGAGAGACTATGGACTCTGGGAAACAAAGTGAGGGCTTCAGAGCGAGGGGAGTGGGGTATCGGGATAGGCCGATATTGCATGGAGCACTGGGTGTTATATGCAAGTAATGAATCATGGAACTTTACATCAAAAACTTGTGATGTACTGTATGGTGACTAACATAACATAATAAAAAATTATTATAAAAAAAAAAGAATCTGCCTTCACCTCAGGTCCTGATCCCGGGGTCCTGAGATGGAGCCCCAAGTTGGGCTCCCTATTCCTGGAGGGGAGCCTGTTTCTCCTCCTCCTCCTCCCTGCTTGTGCTCTGTCTTGCTATCTCTCTCTCTCTCTGTCAAATAAATAAATAAAATCTTTTAATAAAAAATCCTGTCAGTGGCAAGTGAAAGAAATAATACTAAAAGAGTCTTCGAAGCTTCCAGCCCATGTGTTTATTGATATTTTACACCATGCCTAGAATAATGAATTCGCTCATAAATAGCAATATCCTCTATTAATGCTCATAAAATAGTTGCACTTTCATGGAGATTTTATTTCCACTTCCTTCCCAAACCTCAGTGAGCTCCAGTTCAGTCTGTCTCGAGGGTTGCTGGGTACTTGTGTTTGATGCCAGTAAGATCTGTGTGCATCGTTACTAATGATGTGGCTACACCTACTTATAAATTATTTATAATTTTTGTAAAGAAGGGTCTCAAATATCATCATGTTTTACCAAGCAAGACGTGGGGACAGTTTCTGTTTTATTCTCGAGAGAACAGTTTTTCTCAATTTGTTTCACAATGACTTTGCAGACAGAGAGAGTGAAAGGCGTTTTACTCTTCTTACCGGCTCCCTAGTTTGCAGTAAGTCACATGGTTTCTTTCTTAGAAACATAGAAATCATGAGCTGGAAAGAACCTTAGAAATCAGTCCTGTGATTTTACAGCCTGGGAAACTGTAACACAGAACGTTTAAGCGACTTTCCAAGGTAACAGAATCAGTGGCTGAGCCTCATCCCATTAGCAGTGTTTTTCCACTACACACTCCCATTTTGCATCATGTCAGAATAACTGGTCAGTTCACCCCAAAAAAGTAAAACCTAGTTGTGTATTTGACGTATTAGCCTGTGATGAGGGCTGCAAAGTTCTCCATTTTCTATATTACACAGATGATAACTGTTACTTATTATATCACATGGTGTCCCCCTGATGAAGACAGCGAGGAAAACATGCCTTTCTAGTCTTTGTATCAGAATATATTGTGTTTTATCCTTAACAACTTGATTCTCCACTGGGAACACTGAATTCTGCAGTGGATCAGTTTTTCCTTTTCTAATGGCCTACACAAAAGCTAAGAGTAAATGTGTGGCTTATTTATTTTATTAATGTAGAGGGCTGTGTATTGAATCATTCTGTTATCTTATTTCTGGCTCTATTTTACACCCCTAATCTTGATTCTTGTTTTCTTTTACACCTATTTCTATACTGTGTTACATTGCCCTGTTTGGTTGTTGAAACTTAAATCCTTGTAGTGGCAAGACAAATATAAATAACCAAATATATATAGGCTTTAATTCACTATGCACGCTTTTATCATACATTAGGTTTCAGAACTTATTCCATAGCTGATTTTGAATATATGTAGAAAGACTTTTCTAACTCAATTTGATTGGTTGATTCTTTTCAACCTTGGGCTAGTCTCGTTTTGCTAAGTTTCATCATGGAGATGACAGGAGGAAATTAAATTATTTTGTAACTTGTTTACCTAACTCGATTTGCCTGAACTATATCTGAACCCGCATTAACACGCACAGAAGATAACGGATCTGCTATAAAAAGTACCCCTGTAAATGTGAAGAGATCAATTATCAGTACTTGAAAAAATCTTTCAGCCAGGCAAAATGTTTGCTTTACCGGGGGTTTCCGTGGAGTTGAAAAGCTGTCGGTGGAGCAGACACATTTCTGAGAGATCAGTGATACTGGCTTCAACTTCGAAGGGTGCTCCTTTCCAGGTATTTCACATTATTAACAGTGAGGAATCCTAAAAGGGGGAGAGCTCCATGGGGGATTACAGGGTAGCTCAGAATTCTTCTGACAGTCCTAATTCATGTACGCAATTTGTTCAGGGCCTAATGATTTGGTTTTGCTTGAAAGTTGTTTTACTTTATAAAGGATCATTTATTCTATTGTTTTGAAGAGGAAATGATTATTTCTGATTATTCTATTTCTGATTTTTCTATTCAGAAGACTACATGACCTCAAAAGCAGACTATTTCACTGGTCCTTTCTTAGCTTCTTCCCCCAGCTTTTCTGAGGGGTCCCCTCTGTAAGCCCTTACTTGTCTGTTACATGTGGAGATATTATAATTTAAGAATCAGCAAATGCCTTGAGGGAAACAGCGTGAGATTCCAAGCTCGCTTCACTGTGGTTTCCTTTGCTGCTTGATCTTGGCTTCTCACGTTCGGGCTGCCATAATAGTTCTCTGATCACTACACAGAGTTAATGTTCACAGTTTATCCAGTTGACATAGTTAGTCTCATCATGAAGATGAATTTCAACTCTACTGACCTCCACATGACCTTTGCTCTGTGCAAGGTGTCTTCTAGTCAACTGGCTGGATGCTTCCAGTTTACCAGGGCACCTCTGAGGCTCCACCCTCCACCTGAGGTCTTTTTAAGCTGACTTTTCCTTCTTCAAAACTTTAATCTGTGTCCCATATTCTCAACTCTAATTGCTTATTGTGCCCTCCAAAAGCTTACAGTGCCCCTCCCTACAAAGCAGGGTTAGCTGTTAAATATCCTCCTGCCTCTAAGCTCTAGTCTTTTTTCTGCTTCTTTGTTTTCTATGCTTTGAATAACTTTCTGAAATACAGGCCTTATGATGTCACTTCATTGCTCCATACCTCTCAGGCTTTCCTTATTACCCCTGAGAAAAAGCCCAAAGTCCTTGGCATGGAGTCTAAGGCCCTTTGTGTGCTCGTCACAGCTTACTTTTCCAGCTGTATTTTTAGCTTCACTTCTCCATGCATCCAAAGGTCCAATTTTTTCAGATTTTTTCATGGACATGGATACTTAAATTTTTTTTCTTTTCCTTTTCCTCTTTTCTTCCTCCTCTTCCTCCTCCTCTTCTTCTTCTTCTTCTTTTCTTCGTCTTCTCCTCCTTCTTTTCTTCTTCTTTAACCAGAACACGTCCTATCTTCCATGCCTCTCTGTTTGGTTATGGCTGTACTTTCTTCATTAAATGCTCTTCCTTCTTCCTTTCCCAGCAGAAATTCTGCCGACTCTTCATAGTCCGCTGAAGCATCATCTCTGTCATGAGACCTTTGTTCCCCTCCCCACCAACCTTGAGAGGCCCCGTAACACTGTGACGATCCCAATATTGCTCTTTGTACGTTGTAAGAAATTAAAAATACTGTTAATTGTTCTGATGTTTTTCTCCAGCTGGTCTATTTGCTCCTGAGGCTCCTTTCTCCTTAGTGCAGTGCTCGGCAAGTAATAATTGCTTTACAAATGTTGGTTACCTAGAACTGAACTGCGATGAACACCAGGGTTTGGCTTGGGCTTTGGCTGGTGCTTTAGACAGAGAACTGTTTCAAGCCCTGTGTGGAAGTCCCAGGAAAAGGTTTTGTTTTGTTTTGTTTCTCTTTGGTTAGGCGGGTCTTTCAGACTTGTTAGCTCATAGCATATAGGAAGGAAGCTGTCAGCTTTCCCTTACATCTTGGTCCAACCCTAGATATTATTATAAGGGATACTGTCGTTTTTAAGCACAAAAATTTTTTCTAATCCCTTCAAAGAAACTAAAGTTTTGTACAGTTAAAAGTGGGGAAAAAGACTGTATAGAATACTAATACCTTATAATTTGAGCCAGAAGTTGCATGTATATCTATAAATTTAGTTCTGAATTGTTATCAAGGTATAATACCAAGTGGCTCCATGATTTCTTATTAAGTTGGTTGGCTCTTAGCTGGGGGTGAATTCTATTTTGCAGTTGAGTTTGAGATACTTGGGTTGCTTTTTTGACTCAGGTTATTTTGGGGCTTATGCTCTGACGAACTAAACTGTAATGTAAACTTAGAATGCAAAACAGGGCCCCGCATCGGGCTCCCTGCTCTGCTGGGAGCCTGCTTCTTCCTCTCCCACTCCCCCTGCTTGTGTTCCCTCTCTTGCTGGCTGTGTCTCTCTCTCTCTCTCAAACAAATAAATAAAATCTTAAAAAAAAAAAATGCAAAACAGGCATCTGCTCGTGCCCTAAGCATTGGAAAAATGAGGTCTTAGGGTCCTTCGTATAAAGTTTCCCAAACACGTTCTGTGCTATAAAATTGGAGAAATCAAAGCAGGAAAATAAAGTAAGTGGAAATGCAGGCAGGCACACCCTAGGGTAACTTCATAAGGTCAGAATGGAAAAAAAAAAAAGGAAGAAGAATTGCATTTATACCTGGAAGAATCATAGAAAAGAAATAGGAGATTTGAGGTCTCCCTGAAACGCTGAAGGGGTTGATGTTGTTACCCGCATTTGGAGCAGGAACCGTGTTTGTACTCCGGTGATGGAAGCAGAGGAGGGAAGAGCACATCGGTTAGGTCCCGGAAGTTTGAAGAGGAGGGTACTCTCAGCTCCAGATCAGAGAGGAAGCCAGGACTTGCGAGGGAAGTGGCCCACTCTTGGGCGTGGCAAGTTGGTTGTCTTAAGGTTCTCTTTCTATCCTGTAACAATGGGGAAAGCAACAGAGAAGGTTTCCCAACCACTGCCTTACTCATAAGGACAATTGAAAAAGGAAGCTACTCCAGTCTGGCCCACGTCAGACTCAAGCAGAGAGTATCTCTGATCACCTTGGAGCTGCGGCTATGGCCTCCTGGTGAGAAGGGGCAAATCAGACAGATTGATGACTCGTGGGTTCCCACAGCTCAGTAGCAGGAACACAAGGAGCCATGGGACTGTCAAACAAGTAGGAAAAGCTTTAGATGACTGTGAAAGCAGCATGTACACGTGGTAACATATAAGCCCCTGAACAGCAAACATACATTCCAAAGGGAAAAGGACAGGATGCAGAAAATCTTCACAGGACTAGAGATGGGGTGATTGGGAGCATTCAGAGTCTTCTAAAGGAAATTTATTTGAACAGCTAGGGTCTAATCTCACACCTCCATACCAAGAAATCATGATTGCTCTTTTCCCGGAAACTAGAAGCGCCCGTTCTACTTTCCAGTGAAGTTCACTGTTGTTATTTCTAATAATTTCTAAATTCAGTTGATGTGTTTACTCAGTGCCTAGGTGACTTTCTGTTGAGGCACGTCACCCAGAAAAGAAATTATGTGAAATGATAGCATGCACAGGATTGTATTATACTATCAGGATGCTTTCACGGTATTGCCCGAATGAAGCTTAACGTACCGGTGTGAACTTTGCACTTTGAAATTGACACTACACGGCCAAGCACTGACTACCATCCTTTTGTCTCCTTCATTCTCTTGGAGTGTCTCGTCCCTGAGGCTCACTGACCTTAAACGGCTAATAAAGTGGCTGCACGTCCTCAATTTGCAATTTTAGAAAGAGGACACATTTCACTGTTGATAAGCGATGTCTCCTATTTCAGATGTCAGCGGTATGCTATACGTCCATCCACCAGTGACGAGTGAGCTAGAAATGTAGGATACATGCTTAAAGCTTTTCCACCCTGCTGGGGACTTGCAGAACTTTGGTGGGTAGAGGGGGAGAAAATGCTGGCTCTTGGCCTGTGCCTTGAGCTGTAAAAGATACTCTTCTAAATTAACATATTTCTCTAAATGGTCTCCATATGTTATTTGATTTTTTAAAAGTATGCATTAGATGACAAAAACTGTTAGAGCCTTATCTGGGTCCATATTGATAGCTGTCAAGGTAGAAAGGTTGTCCTGGAAAATAGATTGAGTCACTTCGCACAAACCATCACAGAAGGAAAATCCAAGTCAAGGGTTAAATCCGCCACCCCAACATAAATTATCCTAACAAATAATCTATTCCCCTGAGGACTCACATAACCTAAATGGATTTCATCACTCTTGATTAAATGGAGAAATAGATATATATATATTTTAAAAACCCTTAAACTTCACCCTCGCCTTGAAGAAAGCAGATTTTTTGAGATGCTTAATTTAATGCGAACATGCCACACTGGCTGATTAAATGAAAAGCAACATGAAATAACACTCTATCTATAGCACATTTTTCATTCACTGCGCAGAGCTGGCCTGAGGCTTGTATAAAAAAGTACCAGATGTTTTGGGTTTTTTTGTTTTGTTTTGTTTTTGTGGAAATAAATTTGTCTTTGTATGATGACAGATTCTCTTTGAAATTACGAGGTATGTAATAGCACAGTTTGCCGTTTGAAATCAAATTTTATTCCTAAGTAATGTCTAATGGACGAGGCTCACTGTCAGGTTTTTTTAATATGATCATATTACAGTCTTGCCATTCTGAGTTTTGTGCCCCAGCCAGGAGGACGAATTAATTCTAAAGAGCAGAAGGTTCACTTAAAGAACAATGTCCTGGTTTGATTAGGGGGTTAAGTGGTATTAACATAATCTATTGATCCATGCCATCGTCCAAGGTTTAAGCCGAGTTCGTTTTCACTGTTCCTTGTAAGCGAGGATGACACTTAGGAGAGTACGGCAAATGTTTCACTTTACAGATGGGAGGCAAGTTAGAATGCCTGAGGGGGGAAGGTGTCTATGCTGCTGAGGTAAGTACTGCTCTCCTGACAGGATAGCCCTTGACCATGGTGATTGTGAAGGTGAATAAATAGAGCCATAAAGTTATAAAATGTACTCCACTGGTTGCCAAAGATAAAGAAAAATTGATAGTACGGTCAAGGGGTTTGTATGGAAATTAGCATTCTTACACTTGGCTAGTAGGAATATAAGTGGTGACGAACTTCAGATGGGATAATTTGATAATAGAGCTACGAAAAATAGTTTTGAGTCAGCAGTTCTACTTCTAGGAATTTATCATACAAATGTATTTGCAAGGGCGTGAATATTCATTGCAATACTGTTGTAATAGAAAAAGTGACATAGGTATCTAGCCAATGTAGGGCTGGTAAAATTAATAATGATCTATGTAGTAGTAAAATTATATAGGATTATGGGTGCTCTGCTACCACTTGAGTAAAAATAGGAGTATGCATCCATACACACACCTACATACATACATACAAACAGACAGATATATGTGTTCACGTTCACACAAAGTCACTTATGTGATTTTCTATGCAATATATCCATGAAACACTTCTAGAAGGGTGCATAAGAAACTGTTAAACTGTTTCTTCCTGAAAGAGAAACTGAAACCCGGAATGGGGAAATAAAATAGTTTTTATTGTATTTATTATTCTTTTATATTGTCAGAAAGTTTTTCTGTGTCCATGAGTTATTTTTTACAGTTAAATAAGCAAATATTTAAGAAAATACTTTTTTTCAGAAAAGCTTATTTTGGGGTTAATCCTATTTTCTTTCTATCTTATATTTTACTAAGGATAAAATCTCCCCATAAACTAGTTGGAAAAAAATTAAGATTGTAGCCAGCTTTTATTGTAGGACAGGTCATGTTATTAAGAATCTTCATGCCACATTTTTATGTCTTTTCTTCTTGTTCTGGTAGATAAGTAAAAGCAATGGGGTTTGACAGAAATGCACTTACATTGTCATACACTGTCTGCCTAGCACCTTTATTTTCTTCCCAAATATCATCATCTTTCTTCGGAAATTTCTCTTCCCTCCCTCCAACTGCATGTGTCCACAAGAGCTGTTTTGCTTTGGTTTTTACCAGACTATCCCTCCTTGGCCGGTGTTCCCATGTAAGCCTGGCCAATCAGGTGCTGCCCTGAGAGCTTATAAGCAAGTTAATGTGAAGTTAACACAAACATTCACACACACACACACACACACACACACACACACACACACACTCTCTCTCTCTCTCTCACATGCTTAAAGAACAGTTTTCAAATTAGAATATTAGAAATAAGGTTATTTTGAAAGTTGTGTGTGTGTGTGTGTGTGAGAGAGAGAGAGAGAGAGAGAGAGGGAGAGAGAGAGAGAAACACACCATAAATAGCACAAGATGTTAAACTCTGCAAACTGAATTTGGTGAGGCAAAAATTTGACATTTGTTTTAATTTTGTTTTAATTTTCCAGATTTCTTTGTAAAAAGTTTTCCTTTAAAGATTGCAGAGATGCCAAAATAAAAACTACATTAGAATAATATCAAAATGACAAAACTATTAAAAAAAAAGCTGTGGAGTCAACGTTACATATTTGTTTTTTCTTTTTATTAAAGACAGTATGTTCCATATTACAACATGACCCCTTCCTGGGACATGCTGTAAGAACTCACTAAATCCTATTTGACAGTTTATTATTTGTTTTCACATTGCGCATAGTAAGAATGAATGAGCGTAGAAATTTGGGGGGTATCTATAAAATATGATAGGACTAAATATTTTTATTGACCAGGACTGCTGATCTTATTTTCCCCTCTGCCCCTGTAAGAAATTTTCTTTTCGGACTGAAAGCTTTCTTTAGAAAAGAAAAACCCACCCATGATCAAATCCACACTTACTGTAATAGCATTAATTAAAATAACATGAAAACGACAGACTATCCAACAGTAGGATGTTGTTTTAAAAGTAGAGGAGGAAATGAGTAGTTTTTGCATGGTTCTCTTGAGAAAAGAACAGGCCTAGAAATGTTGGTAGGTCTAAGTAGGTGTAGGAAAGGGCAGTTTCGAATGGGCTGATCAAAACCTGGGCTCTGAAGTCTTACCCAAACTCAGAGACCCATTGGAGGGTGAGTGAACAGACAGACCAGTCAGACTGGAACAGATGGTCCCAGCTGCAAAGTCAGGAGCGATGCTTTTGAAACTGTATGTTTGCACCAAATTTATAAGAAACCACCAATGACATGATGATGATAGCAGTGTTTAAGCAAAAGAGATCTGATGACTTGGTGGAAAATGAACTGAACTGGGGAGAAAGCTGTTTTACATAACCCAGCCTGGGAGATGACAGGGGCATATAAACGGGGACAATGACAGAAATTCGTGACCAATTAGTTAAAGCAATAATAACAAATATTTTTATTCAGTATTTACTCTCAGTAGGAGCAATTCTAAGTGTTGTGGAGCAAAACGTATTATTTAATTTTCATAGTAACCATGAGAAAGTTCTTAGTTACTCCCACTTCATATAGGTAAGGGAACAGAGGTTCAGAGCATTTAAGGAACTGGTCCAAGATGCCCACCCAGCTGGTAAACAGCAGCGGCAGGATTTCACCCTAGGCCATCTGGCTGCCCCATGCTGTGCTACCTAATAGGATTTGGTGGCTTGATCCCCCTCCCACCCCTTCTCTCGGAGCCATCCCCACTACTTTGCTCTTCTGTAAATAGGCTGCCTCCTTGCTGTTCCTGAAAAAAACGCATTCCTAACTTAGATTTTGCTGCTCTTCCTTCTGACAAGGATGCCCTTCCCTCAGCGAGCCACATGGCTTTTCCTTCACTTTGTTCGGGGACTGGCTGGAGCATCTCATCAGTGAGCCTTTTTTTTTTTTTTTAACTTTCCCATGCAAGATAGCTTCCCCACCCTCCTCGCACCTTTATCCTGCTTTAGTTTCACTGCAGAATTTGTCCAACATGACAAACTATTCAATGACAGGTTAACTGTCTTCCCCAACCCCATCAGAATATAAGTCCCCGAAGAAGAGCACACGGTCTTTTTCTTCACGTTAGTGCTTCTGTGAATATCAGACGCGAAGTAGACATTTAGGAAATATTTGTTCGATAGATGAACGAGGGGCCCAGATAAAACTTTCTTTTGGAAATCTGATTTCAGGACATGTCACCCAGCAGACCTGTCCACTAGACCATCAGTTCCATGATGGCGTCAGTCACATCTTTAATTTTAGATCTCCAGTGGCTGCTACAGTAGTGCAATAGAATTAAAATGCATCTGCATAAGCTTTGCCTCTACCTGCCTTAGAAGATCTCGCCCTCGCATCTTTCCTCTTCCTGTGTGCTCACACTTCTTAGTTTGCTCATCCCACCAGCTGACTCTCCAAGATCCCGAGTCATTCGTTTATTTGTTAGATGAATTGCCTCCTTGTCTCCCTCCTCAAGGTGGTTTTTGTCTGCACCATTTATTGGCATTCCTTTATTATTATTTTATCTTTAACTTCTTGGTGCATTCATATCTTTTCTGTCTACCTTGATGTGTTCCTGATTTATACCACTCTCGTTTTTCTTTGTGTCTTTTCCAAGAGTATGAACGTGAATGAAAAGAAAACGAATACATTCAGAGGTGAAAAATTTTTGTGACAGGGAGGGAAAATGAAGATGAAACATCTGTGTTTCAAGTAGACAGAGTGAGCCACCGGAAGACTTAATTAACTGAAATGGGAATCATTTTTAAAGGTGAACTGAGAGGTCACTCATGGCAAACTCCAAAAGCCCTTTGTGCTAGACGGGGTTTCAGAGATAGAACATCTTCGGAATGAGGAAAGTGAATAAGGGCATTCCTGTGAGATTTTCAAAAGTTAACTTTGGTGATTCTTTGACTGGCTTCCACTGAAGAAAAAAAATGTAGGCAAAAATAACTCAAATATAAAATCACATGGAATGCTACATGAACATTACTTATTATCGTGTACGCCTTTGATAGCAACTCATTTATTTATTTATTTATTTATTTATTTATTTATTTATTTATTTATTTAAGAGATTGAGAGAGACAGAGACAGAGCATGGGGTGGGGAGGTGGGCAGAGGGAGAGAGGTTCACAAGCAGACTCCATCCGTGCTGATCGTAGAGCCCGGCACAGGGCTGGATCCCCAGGATCACGACTCTAGCCCAGATCAAGACTCACATGCCCAACCAACTCTGTCACCCAGGTGCCCCATAGTGGTTCCTTTTTGTATCTCTGAAATTATGTATTTGCTATTCTGTTTCAGGATACATGATACCAAGGAGTAGGAACCATATTTACAATATTTAACAGCCTGAAGAAATGCTTCCCCATGTCTCAGAAATACGCATCTCCCGTATATGTTCTGTGGGCGGGAAGGACTGTAGACGTTGAGAAGCCCGGGAAAGGAGGCTTTGGGGAGAGAGGAGCCATTCGTTTTTGCTGGTGGGAAAAGCGATACAGCTGCAGGCTGGGCTGGAGCTTCCAACAGTGCACGCGAAGTGTAACTCTTTTGAGAGATGACTTGCTGCCTCTTAAAAGCTACAAAGGTCTTTTAAAAATGCTCAGTAAATCACAAACATAATACATGTGACAAACTAGCTGAACGTAAGCCGTTCACCAAAGATGAATGATTCGGTGTGTTAACCTAATTGCTCATGGTCCGATCAGTTGGAAGAGTTTCCTACCTAAAAGGAGTTCCAGATCCAATCTGAAGGGGCTCCGAGCAGGCCTTTCAAGCGAACAATTCATGTCAAAACAGAAGTGTGTGTCATATGTCCAAAGTTCACTTTCTGACTCCTATAAATTTATTTCGTTCTCTCCTGACAGATCTTGGCCCACTGTGTCAAACTCTGGCAACTTGGGGTCGCTATCTTTTTTTTTTTTCTTTTTTTTATCTCTGAAGAGAAAAGCTCACCCAGAGCAGACACGTGTTTGCTCTTAGCACTATCATTTCTTTCTGGGCTTGCCAACTTTGTCAGTTTAAACGTGGCATTTAAACTGTTCCTTCACTATGACAACCTCAGTTAGCAAGTGGTAAAATACAATAATTGAAGTAAAGCTGAACAAAAAATAATGCTTGAGAATAAGAAAGCGGGTCAAATGGTATGGATATGCATGTCACACTCAGAAAGAAATTGGATCTGTGAGTGCTAGCAGTTTTGTTCAATAAAAGTCTTTGTGACAGAATCAATGTAAGTTAATAAAAATGTGTTAAAGAGGAAATCCCTATACTAAAAAAAAAAAAAGAATATGCTGCTTGTTGATTTCATATAATTCTTTATTAAAATAAGAGCCACTGAAGATAGAATAAAAAGCCAACACTAATGAATTTTTAAAGGTGAACTGAGAGGTCAATTTTCATACGAAACATTAAAATTGCAAAGATTTACACTTCCTAGATTCTATTTAAAAGTTAGCCTAAAGCCAGTTAAGAAATACAATGTCCTGTATTTCACAAAAGTTCTAATGTGTACTCGACAATTAATTTGGGAATAAAAACAGCAAAGACAACAACAAGAAAAAAGGAGATCTGAAACTTCTTTATGTAAGTGATAAAGATTTCTAACAATATAAAATCAGTCAGCTGTTTTGATAGACAGAAGTAATTGACACCTGTACTTGACTGGTCCCCTAAAGATAGTTCAGAACTGAGTTTCTCTTTTACGGCCCTAGAGCTTGTATCAGAAACACCATGTTGTCCTTGTGGAGATGGGGATTCAGTGGTTTGGGAAATACTTTCATGAGGATATGGACTCAAAGAGGGAACATTTGGAAGTTTCATGGTGGCAGCTTGTTTTCAAATACTCTGAAAAATAAATTGATGTTTATTTTGAAATTACTTTTTAGTTTAAGAATGTCATAGCCTCGAACTACCTAATAAGGAACGTGTGTGTGTGTGCGCGCGCGCGTGTGTGTGTGTGTAAAAGTAAATGTAAAGCAACAAATTAAATCTTCTTCACTTTCTAGAGTAACACAGCTGTCAGACACTGAACACTTCCTTTGTACCACTTTCAGGCATGGCTTAAAATGAGAAAGTAAACTAGTAGAAATTAAACCTGATCTCACAAGGAGAGCATGGGCCTCTGTAAGTGGAAAGACTTTATTTAGGAAAGGAACAAGGAAAGACCTAAAATGGATTGTTTATTTCCATTGTGCACAGAAAAGAATTGCGATTCGGAATTCCAAATAGCATCGGAAATGACTACGTTTAGGGTACCGATACATAAGAAAAAGGCCTAAATATGTAAAAATTAAATCTCATTGTCAGATGCATAACAATAAACAATGAGAAAGTTAAAAATGACTATAATTTTCAAAGTGCTGAATCTCTGCCATGACCAATAAATTAGATTACTCACTTTAACTATAATTGTCTAATGTTGCAGGAACTGACCACTTACTTATAAAAAGAATACACCACTTACAACGGAGCAGCAATGTCCTCTGGACTAGATTCTTGGGGTGACATTCATGCTTCCTGAATACAGATAAGATAATTTCAGCATTATCATATTTTTTGGAGTTCTTTAGTACTTTGGTTTAAAAAAAAACAAAGAAACCAAACGCAACTTCCATGGCCCTCCCCATGCCTCAGTTTTCAGGAAATAGGCATCTAGCACCTTATATAGTCGCCCTGGTCACTCGTGGGCTGGCTTTGAGAAAGCATATCTTCTAACCCTCTCTTACATAATTTCCAAGCTTCTTTAAAAGACAACGGTCAGATCCGCATGGAGGGCAAGGCTCCTGGAATTAGTTAATGTACCCTTTTACTGCCGCTGACAGCTCCCCCACCTCCACCCACCTTCAACCTCTATGGATTCAACACTGCTCTTCCCACTTCCCCTTCTTAAGAGTAAAACTCATATCTTTGAGGAATTAGGAACAAATGGCCTATTTAAAATGAAGCTGCTTTGGAGATAATGTTAAGGCTAAAGGTCACATTGCAATCCACTGTGCACCCAAAAATAAAAATAGCAGGCTTTTACATCTCATCCCATTTTAGGAGTAAATGCAGGAACAGGGGAATTTTTTTTTTTTTTTAAGATTTTATTTATTTATGTGACAGCGAGAGAGGGAACACAGCAGGGGGAGTGGGAGAGGAAGAAGCAGGCTCACAGCGGAGGAGCCCGATGTGGGGCTCAGTCCCAGTATGCCAGGATCACGCCCTGAGCTGAAGGCAGACGCTTTAACGACTGCACTACCCAGGCACCCTGGAACAAGGGAATTTTAAGTAACTACTAGAGGGGATAAATCACTGCATAAATGGGAGAGCAAGAAGACAAACTTTCTAGACTTCACAGCTTCACCGTGAACTGGTTTTGCTGGCCTTCTAACTAGGTGGGGAAAAAATAGAAAAGGCTACCAATACCTTTCTGCTTGAAGCAGGAAAATCTGACAAGATTGATATCTTTTTTAAAGGAGTTATACTTTTAAAGGAAGGTAGGATCTATAAAAATAAAGGCTCCATTTCTCAGACATGGTATTCAAGGTTATCGCCGTATGTGGCCTGCCTGGGTCTTTATGTCCTCATCCTCTAAATCCAGGAGTCATTCCTCCTGAGCCCTCATGTGTCTGTTCAGGCCTTGCCTGCTTGTTCTGTCTCAGCGTGACCTGGTTTTGGGGGACTAGGGGATATATGGGGGGTATATTCAGTATTTCTCATATGCAGCTTTCCAGCATTCTTTTTGTGCGTCCCACTGTGGTTGTATTGACCCTCGAATCCCCAGGCCTGGGTCCCTTCCTTGGCCCAGCTTTTGTCATTGTCTGGTTCTTAGCCCTGCACCTAGCCAGACTTCCACAGCTCTGTACTCGCTCCTGCAAACTGCTGTTTTGTCTCTCTGACACCAGTGTCTGCTCATCTAGACTTTATCTCATGTGCCAACCACGAATAACTTCATATTCTAGACTCAGACATGCTCACAAGAAGTTTCCTGTCTTGGATCTGTTTTCTGAATGCTGTGGTTCCATACATCCTTCTACCTAGTCTCTTCTTTGTCTAGCTTCCAATTTTCATCAGATTCGGGGGCCTCCCTGTCCAGGTCCACACTGCCATCATTAGGGAAATTTGACACCTTGTTTTATTCAGGAAAAATGTAAGCCAATGGGTTTGTTAAATAGTTGACAGTTGAATTTCTATTATATACACATGCTATTGTTGGCCCTGAGTCAGTAAGTCATAAGTCTTCAACAAAGATGGTAGAAAAGTCAAGTCATGATAGAACCGTATCATTTTGTAGTTTGGACCCAACATGTTTATATATGTTTAATGTGTTTTCAGTTTAGCTCTAAGTCATTGGCTTTAACCATGTTTTGTGACCAGAGAAAAAGGATCTCTCCCTTATTACACAGTATGCTCACATTGTCACCAAATAAAAGTTGGCTAATTGGCTCTTACTAAATAAATCATGAGGTCTGATTAGGAGCACCCTGCCTGCAATTATGTGAAGAGGGAGAGAGAAACTGAGCCAAACACTGCACAAGTTGTAAACATTTGTCTCAGTGGAGATCTAGACACAGAGCCAAAGGATAAGGAAAGAGAATTGCTGTATAGCAAAACCCATAGGCTGTGAGAAACCCATAGGAGGGGAGATGGGTATTTTTAAACAGTTAGTAAACAAAAGTAATTCATGATACTAAAGGAATTGGTCAATAATTATTTGTCAGAAAATAAATTATCATCCTAAATAGCTTGCATATTCCTCTAAGAAGTACGATTGTGGACTGGAGAATCTTCTGAATACAAGAGTATTAATTGACCTCAGTATGAAGCAACACTGGGGATTTTCACATCTTCACAACAATCTCCCAAAGTTAAATAAACTCAAAGATTCTTGATTACAAGTCAAAATTACAATGAATCAAAACTTGGAAGATAATCACATCAATTGCTTCATGTAATTGAATGTCTGATAAACAAAACCCTAAGGTTTGCAACTTGGATAGCGTATTTATATACTTAAAAAATTTTCAAACATGAAAATCAACAATTAGGTTCTTCCAGTAAAATAACTTGAGTCATAGAATGAGGAAGGACATTATATTGGGGTTTCATTTGTGTTTAGCTAAGTTAGTACTGATCGGTTATCAAGAAAACCTAACGTTTGTTAACACAGGCGCTAGGCTACAAATTAAAATGCTTAGCCAAAACTTCTTTTATTTATAGTCCGGCCGATTTCTATCTGAAGCTATATTTAAAAATTTGGTGAGAAAAAATTACTTAAGCTCTAATTTTTAACATTTACAACAAGAAAGAATAGGCAAAGAATAGAATGGAATATTGAGAACTACTGTATGCACATCTCTTCTTTCTAGTTCTATACCTATATTAAGTTTCACTAAACTTTGCCAGCAAGAAAAATGCTAGCTTTTTTTTTTTTTTTTACGGGAGATTTATTCTTTTTGGGAAAATGTGTTTTAATGAAGAGTTAGTTATTGACAAACTGCTGAACTTCCAACTGATGCCAGGAAGCCCTGACTGTGAAGGTAACCAGTACTTATGCGAACACTGCAGGACAAAATAGTGTCGCAAATGGTACTCTTCATCTTCGCCAAGGGATGTAAAGGGCAAACACAGGACAGTCAGAATATACTGTTTTCCTTCAGTGAGTCTTTGTCAAATTTGAAATTAAGTCTCTTCTCCTGACTTTGAAGTCTCTTCTCCTCACTGTCCCTTAGAAACACGAGTATTCCAGCTTTTAGAGTTTTTATTGTTTAGTAAAAAGAACTTTATTATTTCCAAGTACAGAATGTTAATACGTGTTCAAATTCTCTAGTTCCTTAAGAGACTATAACATTTTAACCAATAAATGTGACCAGGGTCATCATTATTTTAAATCTCTAAAAATTAAACAAATTACTCTTCTCATTGATTATATTTTAAAGGTTATGATTGAATTAGTGTTTTTTGGTCAGTAGGCCAATCTGGTTGCAAAATTTATCCCTTGGTGATTGTCAGCATCTTGTCCACTTCTCTAGCTGATTAGGCAACCATCCCCAAGAGTTAACCAAGAGTTAATTTAAATTCAGTCCAATTAAGAGTTGATAGATAATGAAAATGGTGAGACATAATATAGAAGAGATTTTAAATCTTGAATTGTACTGCATTATTGGGCCATTAACAAAGATAAATATGTTATATACAAGGTTTTCTTTCTTCATTTTTGGATATACAACATCAACAGTCTTTAATATATATATAGTTAAAGATTTTATTTATCTATTTGACAGAACCAGAGAGCACAAGCAGGGGGAATGGCAGAGGGAGAAGGAGACCCAGGCTCCGCGCTAAGCGGGGAGCTCCATGTGGGGCTCAGTCCCAGCACCCTGGAATCATGACCTGAGCTGAAGGCAGACGCTTAACTGACTGAGCCACCCAGGCATCCCTGAATATATATTTTAAAATAAAGTTTTAGGGGTGCTTGGATGGTTCAATCGGTTAAGCTTCCCACTCTGGATTTCAGCTCAGGTCATGATCTCACAGTCATGAGATTGAGCCCTGCATTGGGCTCTGTGCTCGGCACGGAGTCTGCTTGTCCCTCTCTCTTTTCTCCTCTCCTCACTCCCGCTCTCTTCCTCTCCCTAGAATAAAATAAATAAATAAAATCTTTTAAAAAAATAAATAAAATAAATTATTTTAAGTTGCTGAAACTTGATTATGTGATTTAAATACTTGTTTAAAATCAGCATATTTTTAAAATAAATAAAAATTTATTTAAAAATTTAAAAATTATTAAAATTAAACCTAAAGAAAGAACTGGAGCATGTGTGTTAGATTCAGAAAATAGACACTCCAGTCCTCGCCCTTGAAAATTTAATACTAATGTAGTAAACACACAGCTTGACCTTATGCACGTGATCTCTGAGATCTATGAGGCAAGAACTGTGTATGTTTTGTAACTCCCATGACTTTGCATGGAACTCAGTATAGAGAGGGTCATTAAATATTTGTTGATTTAGTTAATGAATGATGAGGGAGAGCTTTATTTAGCAGAGGATTTAAATGCCAGCGTAAGTTTGCATTGGATATTTTGAGCAATAGGGAGCCATTTGATCTGGAGAGTTTTAGTACAAACACAGTATTTAAAGAATATTTAAATAAGTTTCCCCTCTATTTCTTACTGCTTTGTTTAATCCTATTGGTTCTACCCCCAGAATTCTCAATTCTATTTGATTTTCTCAATTCTATTGTCCCAATCTAGTTTCTGCCAATATCACCTTTACACAGAATAATAGAGACTGTGTTAAAATTGGATTGCTTGGATTTTAGTTCTGGTTTTATCACACATTGTTATATGACCTTGAACATATGACCGTGTCTCAGTTTTCTCATCTGTGAAAAGGGGCAGTACCTACCGCATAGGTCTGTTTTAAGGATTAAATGTGTTAAATGCAAAGCCCTTGGCATGGTGTCTGGCTTATAATAAGCCTATATTAAATGCCAGTGAAGATTTTTATTGTTTATTATTATTACTATTACTACTGCTACTCCCACCACCAGTATTAATTAGCTTTCTAACTCATCTAGCAGCCCTTAGTTTTGTTCCTTTCTAATACATTCTCTGTGATGCTACAAGAGTAATCTTTCTAAAATGCCCTACCTCAAGCCATTTAAGGGCTCCCCTTTGCCCTCAAAATAAAGTGTAAACTCCTAAACTTTGTTACTAGACTTTCATTGTAGGCAGCCTCCAGCCCTTGCCACCTACCTTTAGGCCCCCACGCTTACACCCTGATTCCAGTCATAATGAAATTCTGTTACTCAGATGAGACGAGTTCTGTGTTGCTTCTCTGCCTTCGAAGGGGCGATTTCCTCTGCACTATTCTTTCCCACCCCGTCTCCCAGGGACTTCACTTGTCCGACTCCCATTCACCCCCCTCATACTGAACGCCATTACTCTCAGAAGTGTACCTTGACTCGGCTGCGGTTCCTGCTCCATCACATTATTATCGTTTCATATTTAATAGAGTGTCACCCCCATTAGATTGTACAGCGTCTTGCTTGGTATTATCTCCATAGGATCTCTCACAGAGACTGACACATAATAAATGTTCAAGAATACTTTTTGTGGGAATGAATGTATGCATGACCAAATGGGTGAGTAATTCGATGATTTTTCATGGGCATCTAAAGTTCATTCTTAATCTGAGTTGTAAGTACCTCTGTAGCCTGAGCTTCTGGAACTCCCTGCATATTGCTTTATCCCCCCCCCCAAATAAGAAACTACTTGTATTTCCCTCAATATAGTCCACTATTTCATGCCTTTACAAATGGTTTCATGCTGTTCCTTCTGTCTAGAATGTTCTTCTTCATTTGGCACTTATGGCAACGTACTATGCATCCATTAATGAGCAGCTCCAAGGCCAACTCTTTTGTGAAACCAGCACTGCAATTTCTCTCCATAGAGTTACCTATCCCCATCTCTGAGCTGTATTTTGACTTTACGCATACTTCTGTGATTTCACTGTAGAGCACACTTTTATATATACAGCGTGCTTAGATTGTGTAAATCTTGAGGGAAGGAGTCAAACCTCCTTATTCTTTGTTTCCCAGAGCACACAGAGTATCTGGCACCCGTCAGTCTTTCAACAAGTAGAAACTAAATTGGAAGTTGAAAGTCATAGTAGTCAACAGAGGTGAGGATTAAGGAAGAGATGCTGTTGAGTAGTTCCAGATGTGATGGGATAATCCAAAGATGCGGGAATTCATACGGAGAATTGTATCATTTAGGAAAAAAAATATTGCTGATCTCAGATATAGGGCAATTAAGAGAGAAGAGACTATGTGATAAGTGAGTGGAAGACAAAATGGAGTCATTTCTATCAACCATAGAACATCTGCCCCATAGTAAGAACTGCTTTATTGTTAGTAACAGGTCTGATATATGAATATCTAATAGCAAATATATGTTGTATGAGGACATTGTCTCTCTCCAGGCTCCCACCCTCATTTGAAAACTCTCAGCATTGTTTTGAATATTGAAATGTGAGAATTGTGAGCTAGAATTGCAATTTGTCCAGATCACCATAAAATTAATCATTTTCTCAAATACTGTGGATTTGATCCTATAACATGGCTATTATGGAGGACAATCCTTAAAACTGAACTTGTTGCAAAACTCTGCTTATCTCATGAAAGAATGGAATTGGGTAGACAGTTGAACATGTCAGTTACTATTTGTAATTCAAAAAAACTGAGCATGAAGTTTTAGTACCCTCCTCCTAACATCCAATTGACACGTGTTTGGCAAATGTGCCAGACTCAAAACCTTGAACCCAAGCACTTTGCAAAAACATATGAATATGCTTTATTAAAAAACAGTTACAGATGTACTGGACAAGCTCTAAAATTGAATCTGTAAACAGAGTAAGTGGCAGAGCAACTTGGTGGGTGGATACATGGTTAAGATCATGGGCTCTGGCGTCAAGCTTTTTGAGTTCAAAGCTCATTCCGCCCCTTATTCCTGTAGGACTTTGTGCAAGTTACATAATCTGTTTTCTCCTCTGTAAAGCTGGAGAAAACAACAATACCAAACTTAAAGAGTAATTGTTAGGATCATAAGATAAGCCTTCGAACAGTGTCTGGCACACTGCGAAGGCTCAATAAATACTTGCCGTTGTCAATGTTATTAGTTCAACAATACAATCAAGTCAGAAAATGCAAAGCGAATTTGTTAAGATGGTGATTATTAAAGAGAATGGTTGTATTTATTACCCAATCTGTGCTAGATGCTGAGCGTGATGCTCCGGGGGAACACTTAGGTTAAGTTTCGCAATGATAGTACGTATGAGTATTAGGAACTCTATTTTATAAAAGAGGAGGGGAAGACTTGGGAAAGTTGTAAGCCTTGCTCAAGTCCACATAGCTAGTCGGTACACAAGCAGATTGCAAACCCAGGTATGTTAGACTCCTCAGTCAGCCATCTTGGCAGACTTCTCTGGGCTGCAATTCAGTGTCCAACAGAAGGGACATTGAGGAAATGCTCTTTTACCAAGAGCTTGTTGATTTCAGGGTCTTATGCTTTCTGTTCATTGTAATGCTCCTCAGCTTTTAACCAAGCTAATTTCTTAACTTGGGCCAGAATTGAGGGTCGGGGGGAGAAGAGTCTACAGTTGATGGTTTTTCTCCAAACTAGCCCTGGGTTCCCAAAAGGAACAACTGATCTTTGTGCAAAAGTTGAAAAGATGCCCTTAGTTCATTGTTAGATGTCTTTATGAAGGTCTGGGTCTCAGGATCTTTGCACAACAAACTGCTTTTAGATCAGAAAACTTCTCCTTCCAGTCCATGGGACTGTGAATGATACAAAATTGAGGAGGAGGAAAGAGGTCGGTAAACTAAAATGAGAGGCAAGGCTATATCCAGAAATTTGAGAGATAAGATGGAGAAATTTTTGCAAGGCCAGAGGTCACGGCAGAGCCTATTAGATGCTCACGTACCTCTAAATTGATATTATCTTCAAGGAAGGATGGAACCGAGCTCTAAATGGAAGATTTACTTTGCTCTTAACAACAAACTGGTATATCATGGACCTCCCAAAGTCACTGTGTGATGGCCGCACCAATGCCCAGCAGTGTGAGGACTCTGCATGGCTATGGTTTCCATGACTGCTCAACTCAAATTGAATGTCTCTGGTTTTGGAAACCTAGTGTCTGACCCTCTCCCCTCACCTCCTATGAGAAAAAAACCTCCTTTGTTCCCATTCCATTCCTCTTCTTTGTTCTGACAATCAAATTTATTTTGATAATTTCCAATGTTTTGCAAGATGGACCCTCCAGTTTGTTCACATACGTGTTTGTGTTCATTTTCTTTCCCTCTTCTCTATGGGCTGTCACTAACCTACTTCCCTTGGCCAAATCCAAAGCCTAGAAGGTTGTGGGGAAAAAATAGCTTTCAGTTCTTGGAAAAAGATGGAGCTCGCTCCGTGCATCAGACAGGCAGATGATGAACTGAGCTGAATACGCGGGGAAATATCAATATAAATTGTAGGAGTGAGTATCTAAGAGGTTATTAAATATCCAGTCCTGTGCACAATGCTTTACATTGATTATTTCCTTTAATCTTTGCATTGTTTGAAACTGACCCTCATATTTTTCCCCATTTTACATAAGAAGAAACAGGCTTAGGAAGGCTAAGGACAGGGTCAAAGAATCTATAGGGTTTGGTGTTGGTTACCTTTCAGAGCAGTGCCCTTGGAAAGAATGGCCCATGGACATCTGCAGGAGGGGGCTGGCTATGTCTTTTTTGATCTGGGTGTTGGTGATACAGCACTGTTCCCTCTATGATATTTCATCAAGGTTTATATGCGTTATATGTATATTATACCTCACTAAATATGTAAGTTTTATAAAAAGTAATTATTATTTTTTTAAAGATTTTATTTATTTATTCGACAGAGATAGAGACAGCCAGCGAGAGAGGGAACACAAGCAGGGGGAGTGGGAGAGGAAGAAGCAGGCTCATAGCGGAGGAGCCCGATGTGGGGCTCGATCCCATAACACCGGGATCACGCCCTGAGCCGAAGGCAGATGCTTAACTGCTGTGCCACCCAGGTGCCCCAAAGTCAAGTAATTATTTTTGAAGTAACTTGTCCAAGGTCTCAGTGGAGGAGCTGAAACAGAATGCCCATCTACCTGTCTCCGGCACCCACAGATTTAAACGGAACACTGTCTCCTGTCTGATAGCGTCAGGGTGTGCTGGGTAATGTAGAGAACATGGGCCTGAATTCCCTGAATAGCTGGGGTTTGCTGTCTGAATAATCTCCTCAGGGAAGTGGACAGCTCCTTGATACAGTGCGAAAAAGTTAGGCAAACAATCACTGCAGGAAAAATATTTACTATGGATTGGGGAGACGAGGATGCCAAAGTTGAACTGGTCTCCACAGTTACTGCAACAGGAACCAAGACTAGGCTTCCAGGGGCTTCAGACACGGTTCAAGGCTGATGACTTGGCTCCCAAAATCAAGTTCAGATTTTGTTCTCTCCTGACTCCGGTGCCAGTGTTCAGCTGGACTACAATTCTCTGACCCTGGCCTGGACAGTAGAATAGAAATGAGACTCACCTTTGGTTCTGAGTTAAGTTGTCCCTCCCCAGCCTGCCTCCCCCCGACTCTACACGAAAAATAAGAAAGAAAGAGAAAGGAAATAATATCTAAGACAAAGGTACAACAGAAAAAAAAAAAAAAAAGACCAGAGAAGCTTCAAACCAAAAGTGCTAATCAGAGAGGTGAGAACCTTCAGGGCACAGTAGACTTGAAACCACAGAAAACAAAACAAATTGCAAAGGCTCTTGTTTTTTTTTATTAGAGGTGACGTTTGGAGAGATTTTTTGAGGTGCTATTATTTCATCCCTGGGTAACAGCAGACTGTGGGGTCGCCAGCTTGTCTGGGCTCCTCGAAGGCAGCATCTCCTGTGAGGCCAGGTGCGTGCTGCTTGTCTTACAAGGGAAAAAAACACGGGTCATGAAAATTATGGTTTTTTGTTTCCTAAAATTCCTAATAAAATGTCTTGCCAAATTCTTTATGTCCAACCACAGTGACGGAAAGCACACTGGCTCCACTGAGGCCTCCATCGGAGTCCGACACCTGCACACAGTTCTGTTTTCATCTCGGACAAATACAGGAAAATAGGGGCTCTCTGCTCGTCCCTTTCCCATAAATGTTTTCTAAGTTGCACAGACAAAAAGCCTCCATATTTTGTCTGCTGAAATATTTATTTCAATGTCCCTCCGAGTTTGGCAGGTCTTAGCTCAACCAGGTCATGTTTTCCTTCCCTTCTGCAGAAGTTGCATAAAAGCTCAGGTCAGAGAAGGCCACGGCGCTGGGGGATCGCTGCGGCCGGCACTCCCTGCTACTTTGGGGGCCTGAAATACTCCACGGCGGCCTCTACGGAGCCCACTTTCTTTCTGTTGCTTTAGAGACACAGAAAGTGCTAACGTCACTTCATTTTTATCTACCTATAGGGAGAGGCCCCATCACTTGGGGATGACCTATTGAGACTCGTCTAGGAAGTTAACATAAACCACATGTTAGTAACTGAAACTTTCATATTCATGCTGATGATATTAAAAAAAAAAGAAGGGAATCCATAATGCAAAATTATTGTTGATTGCCAAATGCAATGAGAACAGGGAGGGATAGAGAGGAATCGCAAAATGTTAACCAAATCTAAAAATCGGTATTGTGAAATGAGAGATTGTGAATGGGCTCCAATGGCGACAATGATCTGTCCCTTACAGTGCTGTCATAAAGTTGAAAAAAGTTGTATGTAAAGCACCCAGTGAGTATTCGTATGTGCCAGACAAGGTTCTAAGTATTTTTCTTAGATTATTTACTTCTAGTCTCTTTTATTCCTCACAACCACCTACAGGGTAGGGACTCACCCCCACTTTACAGACAAGGAAATTGAAAAAAAGGGAAGTTAAAATTTCTTGCCCACAGTAAGACAGCTCTTCATTCTAAGTCAGGAGTAGAGCCCAGGCATTCTAGCTCCAGGGGTAAAATGTTAACCACTGCTTTTCATAATTAGCCTCACTGTACAAAGAGTCCCAGGCAAGATCTTAACTAGTGGGATCTGACCATGTGGGGGCAGCAGGAGATGTTCAGTGCTTGGGCCACAGTGATCTCTGTAACATGCTACTCTACGTACTTTTTTCTTCTGCTTGCGATCCAGTGAGTCAAGTCCAAACTTCTTGTAAATGTCATAGAGCCCTTCACGAGGTGGTGGTCTCTGCCTCTCTCCGACTCGTGCTGTTGTTCTGTTGCCTTTGCTATAGTTTGATTGTTGTTTATTTTTTGTCTAATACATTATATTAGATTTTGCCATGCTCTGTTGTAGCGGCTTGTATACACATCTGTCTGTCCGAAAGGCTAGAAGCCCATGAGGGCAGGATCCATGTTCGTTTTCTCTCTGTTATATTCCCAGCAGCGGGGAGTAATATTCAAAATATTAAATTAACAGAACGCCTAGGCATCAGTCATCAGAATAGACCCCAGACCCCAGAATAGTAAACAGCTATGTCACCTCACAGCCATTTAGCTGATTGCCAGACCGATGATAGGCAGGTACCATCTCTGAATGAGGGAGTGAATGAATGAATGAGTGATAGTAAGAACTCATAGCACTTGCCTTTTTTTATTTTTATTTTTTCCTTTGGTTTCATTCTCATGCTTGGCTCCAGTTTATGCCCTTTTTCTTCCTCATTTCTAAATTATATATTTTAACATATATTTTATGTATCCTTAAAAGTGAACTTAAATATCTTCTGTGTTGAGGATGGGATAAATTACTATGTCAAGCTGTTGGTAGGTCTTAACTACCATTCGGAGCGATCACTCCGAGAAGCACCACAATCAGAGCTGGCCTGAAAGACACACTGTGGGTTATAATTCCTCCTTTCTCTGTCTATCAGCCCTTCTGGCTGCTTTGGTTCCTCAAAGTCTATTGAAGAGACTTATTTCTTAGAATTCGAATTTGGCCTTTTACAGATTAACTATGAGACTGCAAAGTATCCTGGAAGGGGTAAATATTGGAGGATTTAACTACTATTAGAACCTTAGCACTGGTTAGTTTTATTGAGTTTCTTTCCGCTTGATACTTTGAAAATGAACAAATAAAACAAACTAAAAAGCCACCCAATGCAAATGCTGCATTTGCATTGAAGTAAAGAGGGAGAGATTGCTCTAAAGCTTTGTTCTAAATGGCTGGTGTAAGATTTGACTGCACAAAATGTGCCTGGGCATGTTTTTTACACCTGTATTCCCATGCCCGGATATTTACTTCTCATTAAGTTCCAATTTATCTCCAATTTATCTCTCCAATTTATCTCAAGCTAGCTTGGGAACCACTGGCGGAGCGTGGGCTCGGGCGGTAAAGTTACGTCTCCAGAGGGGATCCCAGGGCATTGTCTGCACAGTGAGTTCCAGGGATGAGAAGGCGTATTAAACAAGACAAAGAAGAACATTAAAAGGACATGGCACAGCACAAAAATTAAGAAGTTTCTAGCTTCAAAAATAAGGAAATGATTTGTTCAGATACAACATAGTCTTTTTTTAAAGGCCAGAAAGTACCCTATCTTCTCGAAGAAAATTTTTTCACCATGAAGAGTTCAAGCAAAGGGTATTTCTGGGCAAAAAGTTAACCAGAATACTCTAATTTTAGGGCATCCCAATTTACAATTTGTGGCACAAATATATGGCATTTCAAGCCTGAAGTTTTCTTGTGTTTATCCTGTACTACAAATAATGAGTTTAATGTTGATTCGCGCCAAAGTAATATGTACCTCTATGTTAAAATTTTCCCTTATATCAAGTCAATGCTAACTCAAGTCATGCCTTAGCAACCTTTGGAACTTTTCTAGCCTTCACTTTCTTGATGGAGGGAGGGAGAGAGAGACAGAGAGGTGGGGAGGCAGGAAGGGAGGGAGAGAAAGAAAGAGAGGAAGGAAAGTTGATTTTTTCAAATTTTCTTCTCACGCTAATATTTTAGGATTTTTTTTATTGCGTGGGTTATAGATACAAAGTTTGGCAAGCCAGATTTGGGGATATGCTCCAGTGGAAATACTTTTCTTCAGAATGAAAGACAAACGTTTTGTTGACCTTGAATGAACTTACACCAAGTTGTTAAATTCCGTCTTGGACTCAATGGCTACGCGTGTCAATGTTAATTTGCAGCTCTAAGGTTGGCCTTTTTACAACTCTTCTCCGAAACAAGTTTCCCAATTGTGTAGCATATGGTTTAGTTGATATTAATCAGGGATGATTGAAGAAATAGTTCTTCAATCTGAGAATGTGTAAGTATGTGCATGTACAAGGACAAGGCATAACTCCATTAGTGAAGGTCCACTTGAAATTCCAATTTCATGTTAAGCACGTTTATGGCCGACATTTTACCATGAAGTTGGAAGAATTTCAAAGTGCTCTCTCTTAAGAGTGTGAGAGTAGGTATAAGAAATTACCCTAGTCTTCTACGCTGGCAGGGAACTCTATCTTCCAATCTCTGCTTCCCATATTCTCGTGTAAATATTCAGCAGCCCTTCCTGGTGGCGTCTCCACAGACTCTTTCTGTCGTAACTGTTCAGTAGCCATTGTAATAGAGGTGATTCGCTTCATTGGCATACCAAAAAAAAAAAAAGAGTCAATTCAGGCTTTTATTCTTTCACCTATTTTTAGTTTACCCCTAAGAAATATCATCCATATTTGAACTTTCTTAAATAAAATGGTTTTTTTAATAACTGAGTTTTCTGGGTATCCCAAATATTTTATTTTGAGCCTTGCTTTTGAAGCTGATTTAGGGGCACCTGGGTGGCTCAGTCAGTTAAGTGTCTGCCTTTCAGCTCAGGTCATGTTCTCAGCCCTTGGGGTCCTGGGATTGAGTCCCACATCAGATTCCCCGCTCATCGGGAGTCTGCTTCTCCCTCTCCCTCTGCTCCCCCCTGCCCCCGCTTGTGTTCACTCTCTCGAATAAATAAATAAAATCTTAAAAAGTACTGATTTAAAAATTGGTTGTTCACTTGCTTAGCTTAACGAGTACAACGTAAGAAACAAGCCATGATCGATTATTGTTTGTGGTTAGAAGAATATTACTGAATCTTTCTCTGATCACTGGTTTAGAATAATCCCTTTAAATATCAATTCTAATTTTTCATGGCTGGAGATGGAGAAGATAGAAGGCACTAGAGAAAATCCCAAACTGCTATGAATACGCTACTTTCATTTGTGATCCTGCTGATATGGCCTCCCAACAACAGTTGGCCATCAGGGGTGCTGGGGCCCTGCTTTACTACTGACCATCCCTCTCTACCCCTACCATGACGCTAGAACTCAGTTGCATAAAAGGATCAACAGCTGTCAGATATTTGCATGAAGACGTCTCCTGCAGTGTAGCTTCTTTGCTGCTCTGCCACATTATTCTACGTTGTTCCCGTTGCCAACACCCCTCCGCTCCATGACGCTTGAAGCCCTTATTCCATTGGAAAGAAACTTTCTGTGCTGCCTCCCTCTCTGCAGAGTGCTCCACCCAGCTAATTGCCCATGCTGAAGTCTGATCCTTCCCTGAGGGTAGTCCTTTGTAGCTCTCTTGAGATGAGGCTGCTCTTCAAAAAGGCTCTAAGATCCACCTTCTCCTAGCTCCACGGCTCTGATTCCAGACTCTGCTCTTGCAATATTTTTGCCCCACCCACGCCCTTTGATACACTACTCTACCAGCTCACTTACTGTGAATCGGATTCTTCACCGGGCCCCACTGACCTCCCCCTCATTCTGAGCATTTATCAAGCATTCTGACACCCGGATCATAACCTTTGCTCCCACCAGAGCAGCAGTCATTATTTTGGGGAGGCCTAACCGTTCCCGAGGATGTTTCCTGCCTGGAACCTCATCCTTTGTTGATCTGCTGTATGTAGCATTTCTTTCACCTCAGCCGTAACTCTCGGGGTCACTTGCTGAAGAGCTCCATCTCCAAAATCGACGACTATGAGAACTGACAATCTGACCACAGCATCCTTTGTTTCCTGTGCTCTCACACGGTCTACTCCCACGACACTTCCTCCGTCTGTACTCATCTTGATCTCCAGTCCTTGTCCACAACCCCCCTTCCTACAAGCCCAAAGGTTCTCACTGGCTGCACTCAGGGGCCTCATTTCCACAATATCTCAATCCTCAACTCTCTGAAATGCTGTGTCCTCCACAAAATCAATCCCACACTGAGAATCTCAGTTCTCTATCTCATCTTCTGAGCTGTGAGGCCTTTCTGGAAACTACACCACTATGGAGTTGGCGTTAACAAAGTGGGTGACCTCCAAGCTTAGATACTTGGCAATGGCTCTCAGCAATTCTGGTTTTGTTTTGTTTTTTTGTTTTTTTTTTGCCTGACCAGAATAGTCTCCTGCTCCCCTCCATAGCTGCTCTGAACTTGTATCACTATTTTTAAACACACCATTTTGTTTTCCTGCTCTCACTTTTAGCACATGACCTTCCATATGATTTGATGGACAAAATAGAAGCTTTAGTAATGAATTCTCTTGATTTTCCTCTTTCATACCACACATGTTATTAAACGCATGTATCTTAGCTCCAGTCTCAGAATATGAAGTGTTCCATTTCATAATCAGCCAATTTTTTTCATTTACGTTTTGGGTCTAAGATATTCCCATGTTATTCCAAGATCTGGATCCAAGTCTCGGAGTCTCTTTTCTAGATTTTCAATGACTAGGTTCTCCTCAGTACATAAGCATGCTTTGGTTTCCTCCATCTTAAAATAAAACAAAACCAAAAAACACCACTCTGTTTGTTCTGAGTCTTCCAACCATCAGTTTTTTTTTCTTTTGAATCATAACCAAATTTCTGGAGAAAGAAATTGATATTTTCTCAACTGCTAGTCTATTTTCAACCTGCTCAGTTGGCTCTGCATCATGTCCCTAACGTGCCCTTTATCAAGGTCTTCCTGCTCGCCAAGGCCTGAGAGCAATTTCCAGTCCGTGCTCTACCATTTTCCTTCACCATTCCTTCCTAGTTTTTATCCTGTACCTCTCTGGCTGCACATCTCTAGCTGTTTCCATACTTTTTGTCATTTGTAAATGACATGGTTGTTCAGCATTTTGCTCTTGACCATCCTTGCTTCTTGCTCCCACCTCTTGCTGGGTGATCTTTACTCAGTATCCATTAACTCTTTCCTACACACTGATGACTTCCACATTTTTATTGCTACCCCAGACAGGGCTTCTGCAACTCAAGCCCACATGTTCAGCTTTCTGCTTCATATTTCTACTAGAATATTCCATGACCTTCAGGTATAATGGCTGAAAATTGAGCTCATTGTTCTTTTTTCCTCCCCACTGACTTCTTCTCTTCTCTTCTCTTCTCTTCTCTTCTCTTCTCTTCTCTTCTCTTCTCTTCTCTTCTCTTCTCTTCTCTTCTCTTCTCTTCCCTTCCCTTCCCTTCCCTTCCCTTCCCTTCCCTTCCCTTCCCTTCCCTTCCCTTCCCTTCCCTCCTCTCCTCTCCTCTCCTCTCCTCTCCTCTCCTCTCCTCTCCTCTCCTCTCCTCTCCTCTCCTCTCCTCTCCTCTCCTCTTTCTGGGTGTTGAGAACCTTATTAGGGCTACCTATCACTAGCCCAAATAAAACATTCGTGGGAATTACAAGAGTATGCCACACCTACTTTACTTTCATCTCTTTCTGAGAGATGAAAGTATATATATATACATTTTTATTTTATTAAAATAAGAGACTTCACTACTGTTTGCCAAGTTATTTTTCTTAATACATATACAAATCTATGATCCCTGAGATTTGAATGGAGTAGCTGTTTATGGTTGTGCAGAGCCAAACTTTTCAACCATAAATGGTGACCTGACTACTACTCACCTAATATTCTATGCAAAGTATCTGGTAGTATTCCTAGACTATTTAATTATTCCTAAATATTCTATTAATTAAGTTTTGCCAGTGTTACCATCTAAATATATGCACACTGTGTTCTTTTTTCTCCATAATTAGAACCATGGCCCCATTTCAAACCCTTATCCTAGTACATTGGTCTCTCAGCAGCAGCCTGGCTTCTTTCTAATTCACTGTCAACTTTTCTCCAGAGTAGTATTTTGTGGCATACACATATGATCACAACATTTAAAAATAAACTAATTTAGTAGAATACATATTCCAAAAAGTAAAACAAAATAAATCCAAATGTGCAGTGTGATTTTTAACAAAGTACATACAAGTAACCCTCACCCGAATGAAGAGAGAGAGCGTGACTCTTTCCCAGATCACCCTAGCGCTCCTGCCCAATCATTACCTCTTTCCAAAAATTACCACTAAATTGGCTCTTAGCACCATGAAACTGTTTTCACCTGGTTTGGGATTTTGTGTAAGGGTGATTATTTGGCACATACTCTTTTGTGTCTTGTTTCTTTAACTGAGTGTTTTTTGTAGGTAGAGTTGCCAGAGTTAGGAAAGAAAAATATAGGCCTCACAGTTAAATTTGAATTTCTGATAAATGATTTTTTTAGTATAGCTATGTCCTATGCAATATTTAACTGGGTGCGTTTTGTTGTACTTTATATTGAACAATATTTATATAAATGGCATTTAATTGTGTTTTATATGACAACCCTATTTTTTAAGAGCTGTTCATAGCATATAGCATCTGTATTGTCATCTGATCTTCCATTGTGAAATATATACAATTTATGTTTCCATTGTGCTGTTGGTGGACATTAATGTTGTTTTCAACTTTAAGCTGTCATGAATACAGCTCATGAGAACATTCTTGTGCAGGTCTTTGCATATATATACATACATATATATATATATATACACACACACATATATATATATACATACATATATATACATACATATATATACATACATATATATATACATACATATATATACATACATATATATATATACATACATATATATATATACATACATATATATATGAATTTCTATTAGTGTGTTTTCAGAACTGCTTGTTCAAAGGGTATGTCACTGTTGAGGTTTAGTAGATATTGGCAAACAAGTGTTCAAATGTTTGTACCAATTTGTACTCCCACCAACTGTGTAGGAGAGTTCTCTTTGCCAGCCCTCCTCTCCAACATTTGGTATTATTGTCTATCCTTTTGTTATCTTAAACTTTCTCTTGAATATGTAGTGGTATCTTATTATTGTTCTAATTTGTGGTTTCCTGATGGCAAAGTTCCCTTATGGCATCTTTTACACTCCCATTATAGGAAGTATGACATCATACTATACCAGCTGATTTGCCCCTGGGCACTATACTGCTTAATTTTAATCAAAGAATTGGTGACAGAGTGTAGATTCTCATAAAATATGTGTCAACAGAAGAATTCATGAATGGACCTATGAGAACCATGACGTCCCTGAGTTTGTTTTATAGTTAGTTGCCACTTTCTTTTTATCTAAGTAATACATCACTAAATATTTATTGAGTATCTACTGTGTCCAGGCATTGTTCCAATTACACTGCCTTAAAACTTCAAACCATCAAAGCAAAGGTACATGTGGCTAAAATCGCTATGTCATAACTCTTTCAGGGACGAGATCTCTAAAATGCTAAGAAAAAAGATACTCTGTTAAATTCACACATGCCCACACACATATACATCAAATAATGTACAATTAACTCTGATAGGGTATACTTGGGAAACTGAGCACAAGAATTGAAGTAAGCCAGAAAAAATAAGCAGTGCACAAAGTTCTAGACTTAATGTCAAGAAAATATTGAGGGTCTGCCTTGTCAATACAAGGATGTATTACAAGGGAAATTTTTTTAGCATCGAAAAGTACAAAATAATGGGAAAAATCTAAATTCTCAATAATTCTGAACTGGTTAAGTAAAAAATAGTATTATCATATGATAAAATACTATACGACCTTTAAAATAGGGCTGTAGGAGAATATTGAATGCTACAATAATAACCATGGTACATTGACACATTAGAATTGACCTAGAAAAGGCATTATGGGATCTTTAGAAAAGACATATTTTGAAAAAACACACGGAAAGAAACAACCTGAAAGAACACAAATCATAAAAATGTTTATTTTAAATGATGCAATTACATAATTCCATTTTTTCCTACTGGTGTTTTTCCGTGTCCATCTTTTTGTGAATAACACAGAAAATTGAATAGTGCGTGTTATATTTTAAAGGATTTGGGAATTTTACTAATGGCAAGAGCCTGAGTAGCTCTGATGTACAGGTAATGATTAAGATATTTTTCAAGACAGGCAGCAGCTTCCCTCCCTCCATCTACCAAGGCCCATTGAATGGGATTTCTTTTGGCATCAGAATTCTGGTCTGAATCAATCACTGGTCTGATGCAATAATGAATTATTCTGCTCTTTTAGCTACTTATTGGAATACAAAAATACAATCGTAAAAGGTAAGATAAAGTTCCACACTTTATTCAACTTGATCCATGTTCTTTTTTAAAAAAATTTTTTCATTATGTTAGTCACCATACAGTACATCATTAGTTTTTGATGTAGTGTTCCATGCTTCATTGTTTGCGTATAATACGCAGTGCTCCATGCAATACGTGCCCTCCTTACTACCCATCACTGGTCTATCCCAATGATCCATGTTCTTAAGGGTGTATGCAAATACCGAGCTTTCTTGGAAGTGACTGAGTTCTTGTATGAATGCTACACAATCCGTAACAAGGGAAAAACTGGCCATTGATGAAAAATGCAAGTTACACTCATGTCTAACAAACTAGAAAAAGATCTGTAACCATCTCTTACCTGCTATTTATGCAAAATAAGTCATTAAAAATTATAAAACAGCATTTCAAAGGCACTCACTGACTGATCTAATCTAATTCAGTCTACAAATGTCAACTTGATTACATCATTTCCCATGCTTCTCTGGGTCTCTCATGCAACCATCATTTCAACAATCTGGCAAAGAAGCTTTATTGCACATCTCTTAAGGAGAAAATGCTGTTTTGGAATAGTTTCAGCCTCAATCCTCAATATATTTTTCTGTCCATTGGGAGAAAAAATTGTTAAGGAAGCACAGTGTAACGGAAAGGAGGTAGGCTTCTGAGGCATAAAATTCAGAATTTGACTCTCAGCCGACCTGGTGCGGGTAACTCAATGTCTCTGAAATTGTCTGAATCCTAATACCTACCTCTCAGGATAGTGTGAGGACTAGAGAAAATACACAGACAGTACCTAGGAGCGCCTACAGCACAATGGATTCTTTCCCTTTCCCTCCACTTCTGTCATAACTTCTCCTTTCCATGGAACTTGAAAATTAGAAGTAGGGACCCATAGCTGAAGTCATAAATATGTATCTTTATTCTGCAGATATGTATTGGGCTTTTTTTATGCCCCAGGTATTATGTTAGGTACTGGGTATACAATATAGTGAACAAGACACAGTATAGGAACTTCCGGTTTCTTTACTTCTAGAAGTCTACATAGATAAGAAAACAAGCAAAAACAGAGCAATAAAGAAAGACAATCTGGAAGCAGAGATAAAGGAGTACCTCATTCAGGGACAGACATCACAGAGGAGAATGTCTGAGCTAAGCCTGAGGAGCACGAATGTGTGAAGAGCAGATATTTCATTTCCCAGCATGCTGTGGGAGGAAATCTGCAGGCCAAGGAAACTGTAAACATGACGTTGAGCGCATACATTTCTTATGGCTGTTTGATATGATACATGTTCATAGGAGTTACTAGATTACTTACTAAGGAATGTGAAAGCAAAGGGGAATTATTAAAAAGACATGATAAAAATTACACTTTAGAAAGTTCATGGTGGGGGCGCCTGGGTGGCACAGCGGTTAAGCGTCTGCCTTCGGCTCAGGGCGTGATCCCGGCGTTGCGGGATCGAGCCCCACATCAGGCTCCTCTGCTATGAGCCTGCTTCTTCCTCTCCCACTCCCCCTGCTTGTGTTCCCTCTCTCGCTGGCTGTCTCTATCTCTGTCGAATAAATAAATAAAATCTTAAAAAAAAAAAAAGAAAGTTCATGGTGAGAAGGAAGTAGAGAAAGAGTTAGGAGGGAGTTTGAGATAGTTCAGGCAAGAAATAATATAAAGCTTAGAAACAGGGAGGGTTAGTTGTGGCTGTTAATGAAAGGGCTGATAGAGAAATGTTTAGAAGGTGTCTCTGTACAGGACCCACCGCTTGACTGGTGTGTGGTAAGTAAGGCAAAGGAAAGGGTTCGAGGCTTGAGTGACTGGGCAGAGATGTGCTCCTAAGCTGAGGGGATTACTGGGGATCAAGAGAAAATATACAATCATGAAACAAAGGGCTGTAACCAGGGACAAGCCATGGATAATACGGAATTAAGTTTCAGAAAGGATGACCAGGTTAGCATGGCTAAGTTGTTTATCCTCTACATTAGAGGGTGCAGCTGCCTTTGGAGACTTGCATCTTGGGACTCCAACCCATACCTTTCCTTCTTTTAAAATTTTATGGCCCTCCCAGAAGAATCAGTGTGCACCCCGGGTTCCATCAAATTTGGAGTATGAAGACTATTGCAGTTATATGATCTAATCAGACCCATGTTGCAAGTGGTCCTAAAGTTAGAAAGTTAGGAAATTTGAATCTAATGCTATTTACATGCTAACAAAATCCAAAAGTAGTTCAGTATCAAAATTTGTAATATGAACATGGCATAATGCATACAGTTGTCTATACAAAGCAGTTCTATTTATATCCATAGTCAGTTATACTTACGGAAGCCAGCATGTAAACCAAGATGTCAGGTGAATGAAGATCACAGTCACACTCAGACTTTGGAAATTAAGAACTGTATCCCTAAAGCCTATCTTTGGGAAAGATTTTTTTTTTATTTTATTTTTTATTTTTTATTTTTTTTAAGATTTTATTTATTTATTTGACAGAGATAGAGACAGCCAGCGAGAGAGGGAACACAAGCAGGGGGAGTGGGAGAGGAAGAAGCAGGATCCCAGCAGAGGAGCCTGACGTGGGGCTCGATCCTGGAACGCCGGGATCACGCCCTGAGCCGAAGGCAGCCGCTTAACCGCTGTGCCACCCAGACGCCCCAGATTTTTTTTTTTAAACAGGCAGTAAGACAATGTCCCTAGATCAGTTTCTCAAAAATCATAAAATGATTCTAAGTTTGTGCAAAAAGAAGTCTCAAGAAATCTGTCACAAATCTCTAATCACTAATGAATCATAAACATACCTAAGATATATCCAACCGATTACTATATTCTGCCCATAATACACATAACAATTAAAAAATACATACTATGGAGATATCATTTGCCATATTTTTTTAGACTTGGTTAATAACTAAACCCTTATTAATATTTTCTTTGGGGAAATGAGGTTCCACTGACATCATTTTCCTTTTTGATATTACATGGTGGCTTTTCAGGAGTTCTCTGCTGTTTGAGACTTACATGTGTCTTCCTAGGATGAGAAGGGATGGAACTTTCTCATTCTGCTGATACCTACCTACAAACCCTTCCTCACGTGATATTTTGGATCATTCGTTTTAAAGGACTTTTGGAAATAAAAAGAAACAAAACTGGTTCTGTCTTTGGCATCTGGTTTCCCAGATGTCTTCACCTATAGAGCTGGCAGGTAATTAGGAAAATGAGAGCTGCGAAAGTATGGCTGCATCCTTCTCCACATTCACCAGCCACGCAGTCACAGCAACATCCTCAAATCGGAATTTCCTCCCAGGGAGTTTTCTTAAAATTTACTCTCATACTTACTGTCTGGATAAAGCAAAATCTTAAAAAGAGAATCCTGTATTAGAGAATTTCGGGTTCCATTTGAATAATGATTAGACTTTTTTTATTGTATAGTATTTTAATACTTTTTTATTATTTATGTAGGAGATGTTGTTTGTGTGATTTTCTTTTCTTTTTTTTCAAGATTTTATTTATTTGTCAGAGACAGAGCACAAGCAGGGGGAGAGGCAGGCAGAGGGAGAAGCAGGCTCCCGCTGAGCAGGGAGCCCGATGCAGGACTTGATCCCGAGACCCCGGAATCATGAATTGAGCTAAAGGCAGACACTTAACCAACTGAGACACCCGGGCATCCCTCTTAAACTATTCCTATTAATCCTTCTGTTGCCTCTGGCCTCCTTAATGGTCATCAACCAATTATGCCCCCCCCCCTCAGAACCTCTCTATTCTTTGGATCTCAAATGGCTCCTCTGGTGAAGCACTGCAGTGCTTCAGAACACGGTCTCTTTGTTCCTTTGGCCTAAGTTGTAATTTCTGCTCCATCATTTACTAGGTACGTAACCTTGAGCACATCACTTCATTTTGCTAAATCTCACTTTACCCCTTTAATAGTGGATCATTTAGTTATTCTCCTTCTCAGGTTGCTGGGGCATTGAATGAAATGGAGCACATCGAACATTTAGCACAGTGCCTCATGGATGGTAATTAACCATTATAATAATTATTATTACCGTATACAATTACCATTTACCAATTACCATTTATCATTATTATTATTAATATTGTTGTTGCTACTGCTTGTCCACCTTGGGGAAAAAAAAATAAAAATGTCTGCCCCATTTATCATGAGCTCTTCCCCTGCTGAAAACTCAGTAGCATTGATCGCAATGACGCTAGAATCAGATAAGAGGTCAGTGACCACACATAGCCTTTGGGTGCCGCTGAGCTTCATTGAGCAGGCTGCGCACAGCGCAATTCTCCAAGCAGTTCTGGTAAACGGCAAATTCGTGGCAAAAAAACCCAAGCCCAAACCAAGCCAAACCCCCCATGACGTTGTTGGTATACAGACAAATCTTTAAATGTTGACTTGTCAAAATGTTGCCACTGTTGGTCTTCAGGGGTATTTAGAAAAACAATGCTTTTCAATGTTTGGAGAGAAAGTACCAGAATTGCCAGGTTGAGCACCATTCAGTACCATTTTTAGTTTGGGGGCATGGAGGAATCCTGAGACCATTTCTATCAGCAGATGAGGTGCCCTCTTCTAACACATGGATGTCCGAGGCCACAGAAGAATGGGGATTATCAAACAAATTCACTGAATTGTCAGTGAAAATTGTATAAATTGAATAAAGTCACCGTGACATTAATGACTTACTGTTGAGATGAACTCTTTCTAGCTCAACTGAGCTCTTTCTGCCTACCCTACCTCACATTCCCCAATCCTAGTACATGCTTGCTCATGGCTTTCGTACTGTTGTAGTAACTGGAGCAGCCCAACCTCAGCCCTTATCTGCAGGAAGGAAACTGGGGGTAGCAGTAGCTGAGCAAGAAACAGGTTGAACAGAGCTACAGTCAGCTCCACAGATAAGCCCAGGGCCACACACAGGATTGGCTGCATAACATGTAGCCTAGAGCAAAATGAAAAACGTGGAACTTGGGTCAAATGGCTAAGAATTTCAAGGCAGTGACAGCCAAGCATCAAACAAAGTACCAGGCCCTTTTCAGTATGGAGCCCCAGGCAGCTGTTCAGGCTGCATGCCATGGGACCAGCCTTGCACGTATGTCTTTCCTTCTCTCCATAACACTAGTCCTATCCCTGTAGGAATTGCCTCTGGTGGCCTAGCCTTTAGCATGTCCCTGGAAGTTTATTTTAATCTCAAACCAAGTAAACATTCAGGCTTTAATGCCAGATACATGATCCAGCTAATGATTTAGGATTAAATGATCCTTCTTTTCTAAAGCCTCAAAGACAAGACCCTTTAATCAACTGTCATCCCCCCATTGTCTGAAAACTAGACATAGTTTATAACATATGTGAATGTATATGAAAGAATAACCCTCAGGAATGACTTAATCCTCGGCATGCAATGGAAAAATATAAATGGAAACATCATCTGTAAAGAGGCCAAAAGTTCAATGAGGAAAACCATAAGCTTCACATATAATATTTTTTTTTTCACATATAATATTTTAACTTGATTCAGTTATTTTAAAGACCCTCAGAGTAGCTACGCATTGTTCTTTTAACGGATACAGAGCAGCAAGTTATACAAATAAAACTGACAAACCTCTTAACACTCCCCATACCTTTTGGGTCACATGTCCCTCTGACCACCTGATGAAAGCCATAAAACTCATCCAGGATAAATACATGTTCCCATGAGCACGCACGCGTGTGCACACATACACACACACACACACACACACACACACACACACACACACCAATTCTCAAGCACCCTGAGGTCCATTCAAGGACTTCAGGTTAAAAATATTCTTGATCTGAAACAAAACTTTCTCATATGGTAAAATAAGTTGACTTATCCTGAAAGATGAAAGAGGTATTTTTAAAATGGTAGTGAAGATACAGGTGATACTTATTATTTCACCATATGACTGGATGAAATTAGAAAAGTAAGCTGGAGTCAGATCAGGAAGGATCATGCTAAATCTCTCTTTAAGAAAATAATTTTTTTATACAGAAGTATTTTTAAAGAATTCTAGGTATTACAATCTACTCCTAATAATTTCAGCATTCAGTTCTTAAAAATATTTTCCTACATAGCCACCATAACTATTTTTATACCTAGAAAAATTAATAATTTCTTTATTTCATTGTTTATCCAGCCATAATCAAATATCTCCAATTTTCCCGTTTTGTCCAAAATCAAGATCCAATCTAAAACTATGCATTGTAATGGTTATAATGTCCCATAAGCCTCAGTTAGTTTAAGACAATATAGAGTGTTTTCATGTCATTCCTTGAAGATAACAGATCTCTGCATTTTTCTCCTACCTGCTTCTTAGCATGTTTTAAATCTAACCTTAATTTTTTTATTAATTGGAAATTCAGTCAGAAGGTTGATGAGATTTAAATTCACCATTCGGGCTGGAATGCATTGAGCCTGGTGCTGTGTTGGGTCACGTTACAGTAGGAGACAAAGCTTATCTCCTAAGATTTGGTTCAATACCTAACTCAGAGGACAAATACATTTTGCTGGCCTTCCTCTTACCTTAGTGTAATTGTGCATTGAAGATTTTTTTATAAAATTAATATAATTTTATTTTCTTAAGGATTTTATTTATTTGTTAGAAAGAGGGAGGCAGGCAGAGGAAGATGCAGGCTCCCCGGTGAGCAGGGAGCCTGATGCGGGCCTAGATCCCAGGACCCTGGGATCATGACCTGAGCCAAAGGCAAATGCTTAACCCACTGAGCCACCCAGGTGTCCCTATAAAATTAATTTTAAGTCAACCAGAAAAGTTATTCTTTTTGATGTCCAATATAGTGAAACATTACTAACGGGAGCCCTTTCAAGCTTTTCTCTGCTTTTAAAATGACCACTAAATTGTGAAAATTATCTTAGTTTCAAAACACTTAACTTGATGTGTTTCCAGTTTTATTGAGATATAATTGACAAATACCATTGTGTAAGTTTAAGGTACACAGCATGATGATTTGATAAATGAATATATTTTAAAATGATTACCCCAGCTAGGTTATTTAGCATATCCACCACCTCCATCATTACTGTGTGTGTGTGTGTGTGTGTGTGTGTGTGTGTGAGAGAGAGAGAGAGAGAGAGAGAGAGAGAGAGAGAGAAAGAGAACGCTTAAGATCTGTACTCTCAGCAAATTTTAAGCGTGCAATTCATGTTGTTACCTATAGTTGCCATGCTGTGCATTATAGCCCCAGAACTTATTCATCTTACAATTGAAAGTTTTTTGTTTTGTTTTGTTTTTTAAGATCCGTTTATTTATTTGAGGGAGAGAGGGGTGGGAGCAGCAAAGGGAGAGGGAGAGACAGTCTCAAGGAAACTATGTGCTGAGCGTGGAGCCTGACACAGGGCTCAGTCTCACAGATCTGGGTTGGTGATCTGAGCTGAAATCAAGAGTCAGACACTTAACTGACTGCATCACCCAGGTGCCCCTACAATTGAGTTTATAATCTTTGACTAACATCTTCCTGTTTATCCTATTCCTCGGTCCCTGGCAACCACCATTATATTCTTCATTTCTATGAGTTCAGTTTTTCAGATTCCATATAAATGTGAGATTAGACAGTATTTGTATTTCTCTGACTTATTTCACTTAGCATAATATCCTGAAGGACCATCTAAGTTGTCCCAAATGGAGGATTTTCTTTCTTTCTATGGCTAAATAATGCGTGTGTGTGTGTGTGTGTGTGTGTGTGTGTGTGTGTGTGTTTATATATATCTCCACATTTTCTTTATCCGTTCATTAGTCTTTGGATATTTAGGTTGTTTCCATATCTTGGGGTTGCTGGATCGTATGGTATTCTATTTTTAAAATTTTGAGGAACTTCTATACCATTTTCCATAGTGTCTGTACCCTTTTACGTTTCGACCCACAGTACACAAAGGTTCCTTTTCTCCATATCTTGAGCTCAAAATATCCCATGTTTAGTTTATACCTTTTGTGTCAGATTAAGAATGAGCCAGTTCTCCAGGGAGCTCTGCTTCATTTTACTGAGGAACACTATGAAAACCAAAATATCTGTCTAAATGAGTTCATAAGTATTGAAGTGAAATTATATTAAGGCCATTTCAATGGATGAAGCAAAAAAAAATTTTTTTTAAATCATGGGTTTTATATTCAGGTTTTGAATCAATTACTAACAATTCATCAATTTTATGTAACTTCTCTGATTTCATAATTAAACTTATTTTTCCCTAATGCTGAAAATCTTGATTTCTAATAAAATTGATGATATTTATTAGCTGGTCCTTAGCCTGTTTGCCTCCAGATCTGCTTTGTACTCTTTCCACACTCCATGGCCTTTGTAGGTTTCCATGCCAGTCAGTAGTAGTCACTGGTGGGAGGTTTGGGTGGGGTGGTAATAGGGAGAAGGGTGAAGCCAGAGTATCTCTACCCTTTTCTCCCTGTCTTGGGAGATGTCTCTGAATGTGACTGCTTCGTAGGTTCCAGGTCACCAGGACAGGCACACGTCATTTATAGCTGCCAATAGGTGACCTGGTCCTCTGGACTCTAGAACTCCAATTTTTCTTTTTTGTCTGTCTAGTCTAAAGTTGGAGCAGCTTCCTGATGGGTCTGAAATCTGGGTGGCCTTGTCGCTTCCTCTCCGTGGCCTCCCAGCTCTTCCATTACCTGTTGCACTTGATTCTCTAATTTATATTCTCTTTTAAAAAAATGACTTCCGTGCCTTGGTGGGACTTTAATGATAGAGCTTTTGAACGGTTTATAAATAAAGTACTTACCGAAACACTAACAATAAAACTACTAAAGGAAGTTTAAAATGTCTCTGTGGTTCTCCTATGGAGTACATCCCTGAAGATGTACATTTAAAGATCTATGTTCTAAAGTTACTTGGAAAAAACCTTTTTTTTTTGTGATTATGTTACCCGTCTATATAGTTATATGTAATTACTTAAGTTTGTTTCTAGTTTTAAGGATTCTTTTTTCATTTTTATATCCTTAAAACAGAAAGGTCTATGTATTCATTTACATAGTATGAAAGTCAAAAGTATACCCAAAAATGTATGCCTAGATGCCTCTCCTGGCCTTTCTTTTTAATTTACCCCTCCCTGATCTCTGTAATTAACTATTTTTATTAGCTTTTTGCTCATCTTTCCAATGTTCTTTTTGTAACATATATATTTCTCCATTTCATATATAAAAGATATTATGCCATATATACTATTGTGCACCTTGCGTTTCATTAAGGAATATATCCCAAAGATCTCTCCTTATCAGTGCATATATAGTCCTCATTACTTTTTATTGTTGCATATGACTGCATTGTATGGATATATTACAATTCAGACAACTCCATATTGTTAATACTTGACTTAGTTCTAACTATTGTTATACAAATAATACCCAAACGAAAAACTTTGTTCGTATGTCATTTCAGACATGTATGGGTGTGTTTGTAAGTTAGATTCCAAAAAGTGGGATTGGTTCAAAGTGTAAATGTATCTGCACATCTGTACTTTGATTAAATTTGCCAGATTCTCTTCCACAGGATTGTACCATATTTTCATCCTACCAACAATATACGGGAGTACCTTTTTCCCTATAGTCTCGCCAACAGAGTTTGTTGTTCTACTTTTGGTTTTGCCAGTCTGAGAGTTGAGAGATGGTATCTTTGTGAACTTCTTTTGTTAAATTGAAATCAAGTACCTTTTCACATGTTTAAGGGCCAGTTGTGTGATTTTCTCTGACATCTATGTTCATACGTTTTCATAACACTCTTGGAAAAATAAGAGGAAAAACATGGAAGCTGGGGACTTGGGCACTATCATGACTTTTCAATTAACTAGTCTTGGTTCTCAAGCAAACCATAACGTTTATCAGAGCCTCAGGTTTACTCTACTACCCAGTGTTTGAAGATGAAATAAACATAGTATAGGAACATGGTTTAGGGATCTGTAATAACTTGTACACTTTTCCTCATCCCTCAGTAATCTATATTTCACATGTGACTCAATATTCTTCCCTCTCTCATAACAGTTAGACTCTCTATCCTACAGCTTATAGTCATCAAAACATCTAAAATAAAAGCTTTTATAACTTTGGCATGTCCAGCTTCTCAGACAACTAGTTTCTACTGATGACCATTTAAATTGAATAGAAGTCCACTGCTTTAACCAGCAATAAACAGAAGATCCTTTTACTTTTTAAAGTTACACCTTTTTAGTTCTTTAGATGAAAATCGCGGTTTGCCTTTCGAAGATTTGATGGAGCATGTTTACTAGCCTTCTGAAATCTGAGGATTGGTGTAGAGATGCTAGAGGAAGATAATAAATAAGAATCCTAACCTTAGTTAGATACTAAAAGACACAAAAATTAGAAAAAGTATTGAACTAGCTTTTCTTGAAATTTCCATGAGTTTGGGCAGTGGCTAGAGTGCATTGTGATGCCAAACTTCCTCAAAGTACACATGCCTTCGGATTGCTCTTTTAGGAGTCCTTCCTGGGAAAAAAAAAGAAAAAAGAAAAAAAAAGAACACCACTAGATGAGTGGAAAAACACAGTTTTCTCTTAGGAGATGAGCTTTTCTGATACTGGTAAATGGCAAAATTCCTTGTTGAAGAAGAAATGACAGCTGTTTATATAAACAGATTCCATTCATTTTAATTATTGCTCTAGCAAGGTACAAAGAGTTTAATCTTTCCTAAATCCCACTGTAATGTTTGCTGTCTGAAAGATTCATTTACCATGGACCAGATCTTCATCAGCCACTTGCTATGCTGTACTCGATATGGTTAAGCTAGTTGAAAGGGTAATGAAATTAATAACCAAAGAAATATGAGATACATGCAAATCTAACTCTTAAGCAGAGTTTCCTAGCAAATATTTAGATCATTGACTTTATTTGTATTTCCTGATGTAGGTCAAGTATTTCATCAAAATTTCCTCATTTGGTCTCTTTAAATCTAGAAGAATTAAAATGCATATGTATTTGAATGTATATATAACAAGGGGAATTGCCTAAACAGGCTGATTAGGGCTTCAGGTCTTTTCTATATACACATGTTACTTTCCTGTATTTTCCTGTATTTATATTTCTATACATGATTTTACAGAATTGCACTTTTGCATACTTTGAAATTAAAAAAAAATGTTACATAAAAATGAAAGCCATTGTTTCTAATTTGATAGTCATCGGTTCAAATATGAAAGAAGAGCCTTAATTTCTCAAACTTCTTTCCAAATTTTTTTCATAAGTTTGTTAAACACTTATGAGGAGCTTTGTTTTCTTTACTCAGAAACATCTCCACTAAATTTGATGTTCTGAAAGACATATACAATATTTCTTGCAAGATTAATAAGATGAAGGAAAAGGACAGGAAAAATCCAAGAGTCTATTATACAATTTGCATTTTTAGAGACTTGCTTATAAACCTTAACTAAAAAATGAGTCTTAGATTAGATTAACTTAATATTCATTTAATGGAGGAAAACCAGAACTTTTTCTTTTATGTTTCATGTTTGTAAGTCAGGCAGAAATGTGCTTTTTCTTTTTCTACTTCTCAAATTCTCTGAAGCTTACAACATGAACTTAGTATCTAGAAGAAATGTGTTTGCAATGAATAAAGAGACACAATGTTTTACAATTAGTTTCTTTTAATTCGGACTGATGTCTATAGGTGGTTTGTCTTAATATATTGAATAATTAGTAAAAAATATGCTATTGGCTATGTAATTAGTGGGCACACAAGAAAGGATAGGATAAGAATGTAATTAATTGTATATAGGATGCTTAAATAAGAATATATATATGAAAGAAGTTGACTCCACGTCTTGAATGGATTTTGGAGATTAAATGTTTATAAAGGAATTCCCACAACAGCAAGTATTACCAACATAGTAATGTATTTGAATATAATGATTTAGAAATGACTTTACTTTTTTTAAAGATTTTATTTATTTATTTGACACAGAATGAGAGCGAGCACAAGCAGGGGGAGCAGCAGGTAGAGGGAGAGGGAGAAGCAGACTCCCCGCTGGGCAGGGAGCCCGAAGCGGGGCTCAATCTCAGGACCCTGGGATCGTGACCTGAGCCGATGGCAGATGCTTGACCGACTGAGCCACCCAGGTGCCCTTAGAAATGACTCTTAATAGGCTATTAATCTGCATTATTTTCCAAATATTAGCTAACTATTTAAACATTTCCAAATATTAGTTGAGACACATTAATGAAACATGAAGCTTACAACTTTTATCTTTACAACCACCTGGCTTATTTCCTTTACCCCTATGATATCTTCAATTCCTTTTATCAACCAACCAATCAGTGAAGTGTTTATTACGTGCCTACTACAGATTCAGTACTTTGCCAGATATTGAGGGTGGGGCATGCATAACACATGGTCCTTCAACTCAAGGACCTTACAATTAGATTGTAAGTGCGCAGGGAAACAAAGTGAATAAGTGAACATGAAAAATTAGAGATCAAAAACAAGGTAGACAACAAGGATGCTAAGATCATTCAGTGAGGAAAGAATTTTTTTTTCAAAAAGTTGATGCTAAAACAACTATATATACACACACAGCAAAGACTGAGTTGGACTCTACCGAACACCCTGTGCAAAATTACTCAAACTGGACCAAACACCTACATGTAAGACCTTAAACTATAAAACTCGGAAAAGAAAATGAAGTGGTAAATCTTCTTGACTTTGGATTAGGCAACAAATAGTAGGATATGACACCAAAAGCATGAGAAAAAAAGAAAAAAATATGTAAATTAGACATCATAATTAAAAGCTTTTTTGTCTTTCAAAGGACACTACCAAGAAAGTGAAAGGACAACCCAGAGAATGAAGAAAATTTTTACCCTTTAAGAGACTTGTCTCTGGAATATATGAAGAGAGCGTTCTATTCAATAATAAAGACAATTCAAGAAATGGGCAAAGGAATTGAATAGAGATTTTTGTCAAAAAAGATGTGCAAATGGCAGATAGGCATATGAAAAGATGTTCAGCATTATTAGCTATAAGGGACATGCAAACCGAAACTGCAATGAGATGCCACTTTATACCCACTAGGGTGGCTATAATCAAAAAGACAATGATGAATGGTGGGAAGACGTGAAGAAAATGGAACTCTCCAACTATTGGTGTGAGTGTAAAATAGTGCAGCTGCTTTAGAAAATACTCGGGGCAGGTCCTCGAGATGTTGAACATAGAGTTATCACGTGACCCAGCATTTCTCATGGATATGTACGCAAGAGAAATAAAAACCTAGGCTCACATGAAACATGTACACTAATGGTTTTAGCAGCAATATCCATAAAAGCCAAGAAATTTAAACAACTTAATTATCCATTAACTGAGGAATGGATAAGCACAATGTGGTATAGCCCTACAATGAAATATTATTTAGCATAAAAGGGAAAGAGTATGTATTATGCTAAGTGAAAAAAAGGTAGTCACAGGAGGCCGTATATTGTATGATTCCATTTATATGAAATTTCCAAAATAGGCAAATTCATAGAGACAGAAAATAGGTCATGGTTGCCTAGGGCTAGGTTTCAAATAGGGACTGGAGGGGAAATGGGTTTCTTGGGGTGATAAAATGTTCTAAATGGATTGTGGTGATGACTGCACTACTCTGTGAATATTCTAAAAACCATTGAATTGTATACTTGATATGACTTGTAATGCTGTTAATTTTTTAGTATTATGAATATAACTGGAAGGTTTAAGTGACATCTTCAGACCTTATTGATTCTGTGAACAGAGGAATAGTTTTTTTCTGAAAGAAAGAAAGAAGGAAAGAAAGAAAGAAAGAGAAAGAAAGGATAGGAAGCAAAAGAAAAGAAAATTTTAGACTTAGAGGGGGATTTAGAAAACATGTAGTCTAACTCCCTAAATGCCCCCTTTTTTAAATGAGCAACTTAAACAATAGTTAAGCCCTTGGATTCTGGAGGCAAACAGGCACTGGGTCTCTGTCACTCAATGAGTCAGTCCTACTGGACAAGGCCTATGAACTCTTAGTGTCAGTGTTAACATCTACAAAAAGGGGGTGGGGATACAGAATATGATCTACAGATATTATAAGATTAGATTAGAATGCATACATATGCTAGCACAGGCCTGAAATAGAAAGAGTGCTAAATGAAATTTAGCTGTTGTTATTAAAGTGTGCCCGCTCCCCCAAGTCATTTAGTATGTATACTGAAGCTAGGATACTAAACATTTTCTGACTTATCTTCCTGTGCTCTTTCCATTATACCAAAGATTGAAAATTACTAGATTCTTCTACCAGAAAAGAGTCAACAACCAATATCCAATATCCAAAACCAAATCATTTGAGAGCAATTGATTTCCTATGATTTTTGACTATACAGTCAGAATGAATCTGCACTTAAGGTTTTAAACAGGCCTTGTAATTAATCTGTCACATCTAGACATAAAGTTTTGCCAAGACTGTTCTTATATCTTTACCCCAGGGATCATTTTTCTTCCCTCTGAATTCTCACTCTTGCCCAACATTCAATCTATTACGTATGTTAATCTGATGGGGTGACTCATTACATCTTCATGTCTTAGGTAATCAAATTTGAAAACAACTTTACAAAGCAACTAGCTTTTAATCTTTATCCAGAGTTGGATGGTTAATATGAATTGGCTCCTCTTGTGCAGGTGTTTTTGAGGTTCTTTGGTTCTTTGGAATTTTTACCTCTGTAGATGTCATCATAGAAGTATTTTGATCAGTGGCCAAAGACTTTCTTTCTACAAAGATACAATATGAGATTATCTAGATGATAATACAGAGCACTGAGGTATTTGTAGGGAACACTTTATAAGTGTAGAGTTATGCACTGCTGATGAGAGTGTTTGTTGACACGACCATTTTGGAAGAGATTTTGGCAAAATGTCTCAAAAGCCTACACCCTTTGATCCAGCATTTCCATTGCCAGGAATTTACTCAATAGGAATCCTGAAACATATGCCCAAATATTCATTTATTAAAAATTGATCAAAACATTACAGACAGCCATGAAATTTTAAAAAACAAGTGTCCAATTAATAAGGGCTTAAAATTCAGTGCATCCGTGGTTTGTATTTTTAAAATTCACGATTTAAAAGGAAGATTACTTAAAATGTCTTATGGGAAAAAGACTTCAAAGTGGTATGCGCAGCAGGGTTACAGTATTGTAAAAATGATTCTGTGTATACATGCATTAAGCATTTTTTAATTTAAATTCAATTTGCCAACATACAGCACATCCTTAGTTTCAGACGTAGAGTTCAGTAATTCATCAGTTGCATATAATACCCAGTGCTCATCATGTGTTAAGCTTTGTCATTTAGACTTGATTAACAAAGCATCATTCGTATACTTATTTATTCCAGTAATTCCTTTGGGCTCAGGAGCTTTGCAAATCTGTGGATTTCTTTGCTGAATGCCTTTCTTCAGAAACTGCTGCTATCAGAATATGAGCTGTGAAGACAAATGGGAATACTTCGGCGCAGTTATTTTATGGCTTATTAGTATTACTACTGAATTGTATTAAATCCACCCTCAGTATTTGGACTGTGACAATATAGACGCCATGCAGTGTTTCTGTAAAAATTTTTATGAGTATTTTCAATGTGAGCTCTTATTGGTGTTCATTCTTTTTCATTATATTCGATCCTTGTAAAATATAATGGTTTTAAATGAAAGTAGAAAGTTTTGTCCGCCTGACATGCGGTAGTGTGTTTGAAAGAGATCCAGATGTCATCAAGGCTGTTTTCCTAGTAACTCTGCCAACTTGTCATCCACTCGAGGCTTTGCGGCTTTGCAGCTTTGCAGTCTCTCCTTATGTCCTACAGTACTGAAGGACGCGCATCAGACCAAATAGATAGTAGACATGACAGAGAACAGTCATTTTCCAAGTCTTGTCTCTCTTCTCTGTTTCTACTTTGAGCAAAGTCTTTTGTGCTCCTGGAATGCCTGTTTCATACTGGTAAAAGTAAGAAGGAAATTTACCTCTCGGGCTCTAGTCATTTTCACCAGCTCTATTCTTTCTCCAAAAAGAAAGGCTGAACTCCTATGTGAACATGTAATAGAGAAAACGAGGAAAGTGATTATACTAAGAAATAGAGAAGATAAAATAATTAAGATGCAGGCAGTGCTTTTTTTCATCCTGCTGGCAGATCCCCTCGGTATGAGGGTGAGGTGCTTTACGTTACCCTGTTCGTGCACCAAGACAGTGGGAGTGGTCCGCGATGCGCATCCATTCTACTGACAGCACACAGTCCACCACCCAGAAGCTATTCCTTGATTCCTCCGATATTACCCTAACCCTGACTGCTGCTTTCCCCCCACCTCCAGGTCAAAGTAATCTCTAGCGAGCTGGTTCACAGAAAGTGTTGCCACATGGTGTTTAAAACATAACTACATTATGTAATGTGCGTGTGTGCGCGCGCATATCTGCATCTGAAGCTCTTTCCTCTCCCACTGCAGGAAGAGAGTTGTATCCGGCAATTGAATGGATGTTTTGTTTTCCAGGAATGTTGAGTGATTATTCGAAACATTTTCTAATTCTCATTGAACATCCTGAAAATCAATACGTGTTTTACTTTGATAGAAAAATCAATGATCACGCCATGTGAGACACGACGTATAATTCAAAACTCTTCCTAGCACCTTTCACATAGGACTCCTGTATAGACTCACACAGGCTCCTAGATCAAGTTACCCCGTGCAGATTTTGAGATTTGCCATTTCTAACAAGAGAGGCAAACTACGGATGATGCCGCCTTCCTCCCCAACTCAGCGCTGTAGACTCTATGTAAGGGAGGGAGAGCAAGAGCGGATCCATGAACTAAGGTCAACACTGAGAAACCCAGGCGATTAGAGGGCAGGGTGGCTTTGTAGGAAGCTGACAGGCAGCCTGGAGTCCCGCTGCAGGGAAGAGGCTGGCAGAGGAGCTTTTGGATTCTTCCTTTTCTCTTTCTGTGAGAAAAGAGCATCCTCCAAAGCCGTGTATTTATTGTCCAAGGGATAGCATCACTATAGTGCCCCGAGAGTAAAGAGCTGATAGAAACAAGCAAGGCAGGTAAACCCTAAACTACCCCTACTTGTTTCCTTTGGGCAATTCCTCTGTTATTATTGAACACGTACTATGTTCAATTTGTTACTTTATGTATTTTGTATTTAATTCTTAAAAAAAAAAAGGTTCAGAGATGCTAAGTAACGTGTCTGATATCACACAGCCAGCAGAGGTAGGATCAGGATCTGAACTCAGTTCTTCAACATCAGCAGGCTTACTGTCCTTTCACTAAAGAGAGTACTAACCGCCCAAGAGGAAGATAATGTCCACAAGTAGATTTGTAAAGAATGGTGTATGATGAAAAATAATTTTTAAAACTTCAGTATTCTTGTGTATTGAGGGCTACACGATACATTTATGCAGTCAACATTTTTTCTTGAATGTTTACCATTCGTAAGACGTACTTACCGAGATAAAATTAAAAAGTTGAAATTTGTAGTATTTGAGATTCAAATTTCACAAACAGCTGCCTTCAGATATTAGAAATGAATCTCCTTGGGACTCATTTTAAAAGTATGCTCAAATGTAAGTGTCCTCGGAAGCTGGAAAATCCCCCGAAATGCGAGCCCATTTGGTTATTAGCACTCCTCAGCTGCAGAGCGGAGTAATGAAACCAGTGAAAACATGACAGAATAAAGGGAAGGCAGAAGGGTTGTAAATGAAACCATCAAAGTAAATTGTTCTACCTTTTATTGACGCTGTGTGAGGTACTAGGCAGAGTACAATTTGCACTCTTTAAAAGCCATCCCTGCATGAAAACGTCAGAGACTTTATCTTTCCCAGTAAACACTTATGATTATAGGCCAGGATAAGAGACAAAACTTTATCAAAGACTAGTCCTTTTATGGAGAAAGAACAAATAAGAGGTTTCAATGCAAGGAAACCATTGAACTTAATCAAACAAAGTAGCTTAAATGTAAAGAGTTCCAACTGAAACAAATACTTTAAAGAGCTTGATCAGGAACATAAATTCACATAGTCTCTGACCACTTAAAGCATATACTGTTCCAAGAAAAAGAAACATCTTACTCAAAAATATCATGTGTAAAATAAGGCAAGTATCCTTTTACTTCAAATACTGGATGTTTGCTTAAGTCTTTGGTCTGAGCAATATCATGAAATGGTATTTTAACTTGTCTGTTCCAGATATTAAATGTTTTTAAACTAGTTGATCTTGGAATAAAAGAAAACAATATTTATAGTTGGACATTTTAACATTCTCATAATGTGTGAAAAATTTTGATAGCTATATGCCATATTATTTTTCCCAATTTATTCATTTATCTTTGAATTTATGTTTCTACTTCAAAATCATTTAATTATAATATGAACTAATTTATGTTTATCCTTGATGATATGGCCAATCATATTTATACTTGATTAAGGATTATTATTCTTTGGTCATATTTCAAAATACTTCTAACAAGAGATGGAACATGGAAATAGAAGATTGGAATAAATGGCTATTTTATGACTGGGCATAGACATCCATGAACAAAAAAGTGATTCATAAGAGAAATATTTTGATTTTTGAGAATTGTGCTTCCCTTTTAAATTCGAAGCTAAAACTTATACCAATAAAATAGTTTCATGGAAAATACAAATATGAAGCACTTTACATTTACCTTTGTATGAAGAATGTGCTCAAAAACATTGAATTGACTGAAATATAATTACATTTGACATCCTAAAACCTCTCTAGCAACTTTCGTTATGATCTTTCCTTTGGGCAAATGGAACAAGTCTGACCTTTGGCCCATTTGAGTTTGAATCTTATCTCGTAACACGTTATTTCATAGCAAACTGGAAGTTCAATAGCAGTAGCTCTTCCAGTGACATGACATGACATAGCATAGTTAAAACTGTTGTCCACAGAGAAACATTTCAGCTTTCCACCACCAAAGCTATCATTGAAAATCTTGTTGGAACAATTACTTGTTGTGTTGTCCTTTCAGTTGTCTTGTGGCCTTTGGCCCTTCAAGCCAGACCACAAATGAGCTGGAGACAGCAGCAACACTTAAGGCCATTATTTGAGGTCCCTCACCCACCACTCCGTTTGAGCTCCAGCTGCTTCAGCCTTCTGGTTGACCTTTCTTGACATGACTTACCGACATGCAGGCAGTAGTATCTCTGCATTTTGCTTCAGTCAGTTGTAACCAGATTTAGCTGAATTTTTCTTTTTTTTTCCCCACAAGGATCTTTCTGGGCAAGATGCCTTTGCCAGTGCTTAGAGATCTTGCTAACATTCTTGGGCATCAGCCTGTCAGTTTTGACTGCTTGATGAGCAAAAAATGTGAATTTAAAATGTTCTGAGAATCAAATTCACTTCACCTAGTGCAAGCTGAGCTGGGAGATTAGAGCAGATCCACTCAAGGCAGTGTTTCCGAACTTGAAAGGCAGTTTGGATCATCAGCTGTGCCTTCAGTTTCCCTTCAGAGTAGTTGACCTCTGTAAGACCATCTATCTTAAAACTAGATGTAGATTTAGAGATAGTTAAACTGGGAAATTCTTACAAAAAGGTGGCTTGTTTCCCAGTATTGTGGATGTGAATTTTGATAATAACAAGTCAGGTTGGGTTGGGTAATCCCAGAACGGGGCATGGATAAATGTTATTTTTATTTCTCAGAATACTATAATCTGACCTTTCCTTAAGAGTTTACTGTACTGAGTCAAATTGGGAAAGTGGGAGGTGGGTAAAATACTGATGAGAGCTGAGGACATTTAAGAGCCACTGCATATCCTTGTGTGTCCCGGGGCTGTGCCAGTTCACAACTGTTAGTGCCGTGTGTAATATTGATGATGAACTGAAATACAACCAGAATCATGGAAGTTGGTCTGGAAATGTTACTATGTGAGCTCACTGGGGTCTTTTCTATAACTTCTATTCCTTTGTTTTCCTTTCTTTTTTAAAAAATTTGTCTCTTTTCATATATAATACATGTTATATTGATATATTAACATTGATATATATAATGCAATTATATATAATAAAGTTATATATAATATATCACAACTTCTTTATTCCTTTATCTTTTCATTAGATTCTTTCCTTGCCTTAAGATGCTGCTGCTATGAACACGGGGTCCAGATGACTTTTCAGCAGCGTTCTCATTTCCTTTGGATATATACCCAGAAGTGGGACTGCTGAATCATATGCTAGTTCGATTCTTTTAATTTTTTGAGGAAACTCCACACTGTTTTCCACAATGGCGGCACCATTTTACATTCCCACCAACAGTGGGAGTTCTCTTTTCTCCACATCCTTGCCAGCGTTTGCTATCTCGTCTTTTTAATAATAGCCATTCTGTGAGGTGATATTTCATTGTGGTTTTGATTTGCATTACACTGATGTTGAGTGATGTTGAGTACCTTTTAATGTACCTGTTGGCCCTTCCTGTATCTTCTTTAGAAAAATGTCTATTCAGGTCCTTGGCCAATTTTTTAATTGGATGGTTTTTGAGATTTTTTTTTTCTGTTGAGTTTATGAGTTCTTTATATATTTTGGATTTTAACCCCTTATCACATATATCGTGCGTATGTATTTTTCCTATTTCATAGGTTGTCATAACTTCTATTTCTTTGCCAAGATTTTCTATTTTTTTCATTTATTTCAAGACGATTTGTATAATTGATTTTTGAAGCCACTTTAAAATCCTTATCAGACATCCCACCATCTAATTTATCTTAATACTGGCATCAGTTGAGTGTCTTTTCTCGTTCAGATTATGGTTTTCCTGGTTCTTAGTATGATGAGTGATTTTCTATCATATCCTGGACTTCTGGGTTATGATGTTAGGAAACTCTTGATCCTATTTATATCTTCTGTTTCAGAAGACAGTTGCCCTGTATGGGTTGAGCTTATAGGTTCTGGCCTACTTTTGTGCTTTGTTTCCAATGACAGTTTGGTTTTCTGAGCTCTTGCGGTGTTATTATGGTCAGCTTCATTCCTCTGCTGCTGTTAGGGTTATTGCTCAATCCGTTCTGGTGCCACTTGTGGGGATAGAAAAGCACTTATTCCCTTGGGTTACCTACTATTGCTGGGTGATCTTCTGGGGGAAGATGCCACTGAGGAGTAGGGAAAAATGAGTGTATGCATGCGGAGTGTATGCATTTGCCCGTTGCAAAGCTTCCGTTTGAATCAGATAATCAGATAAAATCATGAAGATAGATGTTAATGTTCGTTCCATTCAGAGTCCCTGGAGCAATCAGAAAAATTAAATCTTAAGTTTTCCACCAGCTAGTCCCAACATCAGAGAGGGAGAGGGCCTCATTGTTATTGTTCTTTGTTGAACAAATATCTCTCTAATTTACATCCACCTGACTTAGATACTTTGACCTTTTCCTTGTTTATCCAACAGGGAGTTTTGGACTCAGATCTCCTCTACAAGGCATTCTAAGGCACCGATATGCAAAGTTCATTTAAAGTATCACTCATATTTTCTAATGATGCATTTATTTAAAATAAATTTTCCTCTAACAATAATCATAAGGTTTGCCAAATGGAAGAGGATTTCAACAAAAGTTACAACTTAATGTATACTGGGCACTGTGCAACGTACTGGAAACGCAAAGATCAAAAAAATAATAATAGGGATCTGGCTTCCAAGAATTGTGCAGTGTAACAGAAGAAAATGTACATGTACACACGAACAAATATTTACATCTAGTATTATAAGGACCATATCGCAAATACGGACAAAGCCAGAGGTCTACGTAAGAATTGCATTTGATAGCAGTTGAATCAGGAAAGACTCAGCAGAGCAACTGATACTTGAATTGTGCTACTTATTCAAATAGGAATTAATCACATATGAAGAGAGGGAAGACGTGCCAGGTTTAGAAAGGTCCATGTGCCAAGCCACAGAGGTGCGGGGCAGTAATGGGATTTGGGAGCTACAAATAGCTCTGTGTTATCCAAGTACCAAGGGTGGTCAGATGAGACCATGAAGGGTTCTGCATCTCATGAAAAGGAGCTTCAATTTCATTCGCTACGAAATAGGAAACTTAGGATAGATCTTAAGGAGAGAAAATATGGTATGATCAAGTTTGCATTTTCAAAATATCAGTTTATTACAAGTAATACTTAACACTCATTTAACAAATTTAAATTTACAGGTTCATATTCAATCACACTGCCCCTTCAAGGAGCAGAAGAGCTCTAATACTATACAAATTTAAACATAAAAAAAAAGAACAAACGCACTTACGTGTCGTACACCCCTTAGGGGCGGCTCACTTAAGAATAGCTGGGAGCCTCTCCGGCCTTATGAAAGTGTAGAGAAAAAATGGGTCGATCTGAAAAGAGGAAATCTCCTTTCTTTGCAAATTTTTTAGTAAGCATCCAAGGCAAATGAAAGAATTATTCCTGGGATGCTTTAAATTGTCTCGTCCCACCAGCCCTTCCTAAATGGAGAGCAGACCCTGCCCTCTGTAAACACAGAGCGTGCTTGTTTGTGCTGTTGACTTATGTCTCCTGTGTCTTCCTAACAACTGCATAAAGGCAGCCTTCATGCCCTATTTCCAGATGAGAATTGAACTCAAAGTACACATTAAAGGGGAAAATTTGGGTGATAGTTGCAGTAGAATGTACCCACCCATCACTGGTTTTCTCTTATAAATATTTGACTGTAAGGATATTTTTACGTTGCTTGATAACAGTGATTGTCAGAGAAAAATCAACGTATCGTGGCTACAAGGTGTACAGCACCTGTAGGTGGTAGGCACCCTATCTCCTTCTCCCTGTCCCAGTCCTTCTCTTGCCCTCATTACCCAGAGAAGAGTCAGGGTGGTTGTCCGACTGTGGGTCCTAACCCTGGTTGACACAGATTTCACAGACCATAGTTATTATTACCAAAGCACATCCAGCCTGGATTTTATGGGGAAAAAATACGATTTCTCTTGGCATCTTTAGTTCTTTATAGAAAGTACCCCGCATGAGGAAAGCAGAAGAACAAAAGCGGTTGATAAATTAAAAAACGTGGCATCTCATTGCCTCATGAATATGACCTCCCTAGATAAAATGCAAATCTCCTTTGTGTAACTGACATTTAGTCTGTTAGACATTTTTAATAGAAGAGTAGAGAAGTTTCTCCCCTGTGGCTTTTGCTGGTACTTTTTATAGCCGTGGTGTGGTAGGAAGTAGGCCCCAAGTTCCCTTGGCAACAAGTAGGGTAGAAGCGATACACAGAAATCTGAATCATCAGTGAATCATCTGAGGATTTCTGTTTCCAATCCTTGGAAATAATTTACCGATTGTTTTTAACTATGTGATATTTGCTGACTCCAAGTGAACATGCAGAGAGCATAAGAGTTTACTTTGGTCAATCATTTAAGAAACGTTCTGAATGTTCCAAGTGGACCTTAATACTGATATTCAAAAGAACACTTCTTTTTTTATTAAGACAACACTCACATCAGAGGGGAACAGACAGGCACATCAAGGCATCAGCAGTGGGGGAAGGTCTCCTCTACAAAGAAAAGCGATGTCCCCAGAAAGATGTTTCAGGACACTGCGGCAAGAAAACTAAATTTTTCTTTGTATCAAAGAAAGGTGATCTCTATACAGCTCAATATTAGTCATAAAGAAAATCTGCAGACATTTGAAAAGAGAACTGACTTGGCTCACACCTGAAATGTGTGTGTGTGCGTGCACACACACACACACACACACACACATATACACAAACTGAGACTTCAGGACATCAGTTACTCAGTTTCTCCTTCCATTTCCCCCCACTGATACATCTCTTATATGATCCCGTCATCTCCATTTTTGTTGCTATGACCTTATTTCAGTTTAACACTTTGTCTTCTTGACTCAGATTGTCCTTTACTTGATTCTTCGTGCAGAAAGAAAAATAACCTCCCCTAAAAATGCTTTTTCTCATGTCAGCATCCAGTCAAAACTCATTGATGATTCGGTGGTTTCTTGAGGACCATGGCTCCTTTATCATTGTATTTGCAGCTTATGTGGTGTACTGACCCATAGAAGATGTTCAATAAATGTTCATTGAATGATTTATAATTATTGTGGTATTTTGCTTGTCTGCCTCCCCCATTAGACCTAAATCTACTTGTGAGTGGAAGTCTGAGGTCGTATCTTTGTATCCCTAGTTCCTAGCATGGTCTACATGTCCAACCAACATTTGTTGAAACAACGAATGAAATTTAAATGCTAGAAGTCTTGAATTGTAGTCTCCCCCTCTCTAGATGATCTCATTTCCCTACCTTCCTGGGAGGTGAGCATTTGTACCAGTCAGGCTCCACTGAATCTCTCACACCACTTCCCTCAGGTGAATTACCACCACCATTGTCACCACGTGCTTCTGTTCTAGCCTCTTTCCAGGACTAGCCTGTCTCATTGTATCCACAAGTGGAGAGACTTCTTGATTCCTCCAGCTCTTCCAGATTTCATGTTCTTCAAATTCCTTATGTCTATGGCCTTTATCCAAATGTTGTCCCTCATGCATTCATCTCTTATTTGCCTCCTGTTTCCTAAACCTCGCTATCTCTCACGTGTTGATGACACTAACATTCTTCATCTCTAGCTCTGATATCTCCTCAGTGCATCAAAACTTTATGTTTTATAAGCTCCCCAGTCTCAAAAAATGTTCCAAGGTTTGTTCATATTGTTAAATTTTGTAGGTGTGTTAATTACTTTGGGTTTTTTTGTTTGTTTGTTATAATGAGTCCTTTTGCCCTTAGAGATACACGTTAAAATACTTAAGGATGAAAGGATGTGTTTCAAATTTGTTTCAAAATAATACAGAAGGCAATAAGAAGAGTTATTCTATGTACTATGTGTTTTGAAATGTTTTTTAATACAAACTCCTTAAAATTTAATTCATTGTTTTCCTCTCTTACCCCCATCAACCACTTTGAACCTACTCCTCCTCTGCTTAAAAGCATCCTTTCCCCCCTATTCCATTCCCAACCTTCTGGGACATTCTCTAGGGGTGGGGAGCAGAGACTGACGTGTGAAACTAAGCCAGTTTAACTGCCGATGTGATCAGTGCTCAAATAGAAGATCCTGGTGTCAAGCCAGGTAGTTAAAAAAAATTTTTTTTTTTAAGCAAAAGGAGAGAGCAGCTATGTTCTGAAAGAAAACAGGAGAACTGGGAGTTTACCCCTCCACCCCACCATGTCCCCAGTTTTGTGTTTCTCTAAAAACACAACCAGAGAAACATCCAAAATCAATGGTCATGTCATTTGCTTGGACTATCTTTCCCTTCTCTTCCTATCTCCTTGGAAACTACCTCCTTAAACTTCCTTTGAGACTGCTCAACCATCCCTTCTTGTAGCGCTCCCTGGACTCCGTCTCCCACAGGCAGAATCAAATGCTTCCTCATCAGGATTCACATACGACATTATACCTGCTTCCTTTTTCACTTCACCTCCGTGGATTACAGTTATTAGTTACGGGTGTCCTTCTGGCAGAGAGAACTCAGACCACCTCCCCAGCCTCTAAGCTCTGTCTTCCTCTCCTTGGTTCCGCACTCAGCGCGGTGCCTTGAAAAGAGTAGATGTTTGATGAAAGGCGAAAATTGACTCAGAATTTAATATTTTTTATATATGTTGCTCCTCTTTTCTGCTAATATTCATATATTGGAAGTCTTCTAATCTCCCCACTCAAAAGTACTGCTTCTTCCTCTGAGTTCACTGAACTTTTTTTCCCCCTCTCACAGCATGTATCATGATCTGCTTTGGTTTTGGTCTTACCTCCTTTGCTGTCCATGACTTGTGAGAACAATGACCATACCCTTTCCTCCTGCTACTCTCTACAGGGCCTGCTCGGGGTTGGTTCCTGAGCACACTTGAAAGAGTCAAACCTTGAAGTGTAAAAGACATAGGAAGGGTCTCCGGTTCCCCCCCCCCCCCAATCAGCCACCCTGCGTATCTGATGTCCCTATTTGCTTAAATAATTTCATGAGCTTCATTATTTAGAGAGGGAATAAAGAGGTCTGTAAACAGGCAGCCACAATTCACAGAGTATGATAATCGTCCTTTAAGGCTTCCAGAACGAGGCAGCACACGCCTCCCACTTAATCAGGTGCTGCTCACAAAAACACGACAGCGGAGGGCGTGCATCTCCACCGCAGAGCCGAGCGAACTAGAGCTACGTGAGTAACAGGTCCGGGAACAGCGCTCGGAATTTCATCTCAAGGCTTCTAAACCCCACTCCGACCTCCTTGCCATCTATGCCGCGGGTTCCTGAGCGTAGATGATGGCAGACTGAGCTCCAGTACGTGTCCGCCATTACAGGGCTCTAGAGAAGCATCATGACAGAGCAGGGAGCAAAGCCCTGATGCCAGGCTCAGTTTCATTCCCGGCTCCTCTGAGCTGTGTGACCCTGGGCCAGCTGACGGTCACTGTGGATGGGGAAAACTGCTGCACGTGGTGAAGCATGGCACTTGATGAAGGAAACTCAGAGGGACTGCTGTGGAGGCTTCTTGCCACCTAATGGGCTTATTCTGTGCCTCAGTTTCCACATCAGTGAACTAAGAACGATAACGATCCCTATCTGATACAGGCGTGCAGAAGATTACAGGAGCTAATAATATACGCGAAGCATTCACAGCAGTGCCTGGCACATAGCAAGCATTGTATGTAATGTTTGTTTTGTCGCTACTTTGATCATTTATTTTGAAATAGAGCACGTGCTATCGATTTTGTGCAGTAGGAAAGGCAGAAATACTAAGTGACTTTTTGGGGTCAATTTTTGAGACTAGGCCCAAGATGTTTGTGGCATGAGCATCTAAAATCTCTTTCATATTCTCCACAACTTTTCCAAACATACTTCGTTTGCAAAATCAGATTGGACATTGTGCAGGAATAGCTTTTCTCATAATATTTCAGGACTTTTAGTTCCATTCCAGCTGGAGCTGGAAAGAGTGTTGCAGGCGGAAATTGAAAATTATGTGAAAACAGCGTGATCCAAAACTTATTTTTTTTATTCGTTGTCAGGAAAAGTGATGGTTCACGTGTGAAATAAAAGCAAAATTGATAGTTTTTTGATATTACTGGAGTATGAATTACCTCATCATCATCTTGGGAGCTATTCTGATATCTGGTTATAAAATAAAATAAGCCAAACTATAAAAATGCTATATAATTTATTTAATCTTTGTAACTATCAGTTGAGTACTGTCTGATATGAGGCGGTATGCTAGAAAAAGGACACACAGCCTGTGGGCTTCTCAGGAAGCTACCCTACAGGGGTAAGGAGACAGAAAACAAACAAGTAAACAATAAAATAATTACAGATTTGATGGTAGGAGTTATGGAAGAAATGTACAAGGTGATATCTACTGGATTAGTAGGAAGATGGAGGGAGGGTGTTCGGGTAATTTCGGAAAGTTTGAGCCAAAACCTGATAGACCAGAAGGCACAAAATTTGGTGACATTATATTGTGAAAAACAGAGTATAGAAATATCAACCATAGAGGGGTAAATTACTAACAGTATACATTTTTGTTCATCTTACATATGTATGTTTTTCCCATCAGTAAATTCGATTTGGTTGAAATGTACTTAGAATAGCTTAGACAAAGGTCAGACATGACCCACGATGCATATCTCTTTCTCTTTTAGTATACAAGTAATACTCATTATAAAAAAACTTTGGAAACTTAATTTTAAATAAAATTTACCCATAATTCAAAAACATAAAAGTAAATATTACTCATATGTTGGTCTATTATGAAAGCAGATTTTTTTTCAAGTTCTGTTTGTGGTTATTTAACCTTTGTGAAATGAGGTTAAATAAAATAGGTAGCTGGCTCCACATAGAAAAAAAGAGAAGCAGAAGCAGAGGTCATGCTGATATTCACGGTTCACATGGTAATAAGCATATTTTAGTTTAAAAGTTAGAATTGATCACAAAGAAATGTTATAGTGGTCAGAACAGTAGGGACAGAGAAATGCTTTGATTTCAAATATTGCCAAATCTTACCTCCCTAATCAATTGAGCCAAAAAAAGATACCGCCCCCCACCCCCATTTTGGAAGTAGAAGCCTTGAAAGAGAGAGACCATTGAGAAATTAGCCTCATTCTCATAAGCAGAAGCTGGAGTGGGTGGAGGTGGTGGTGGCAATGACATTGGTGTTGAGCCTTCGGGCCCTGACATAGTCCCCGCTGAGCCCCAGTCGATGACAAGAGCACAGCAGCAAATATCTTTGTCATTCACATTATTTGAGACCCAGTTTCTTCTTAACTGTGGACATATTTTCTTCCTTCTCTCTCTCCACCTTTCAGACTGAGGAGCGGAGTGGTTACAATCTGCTTTTCAAGGTGACACTCGTTTCACACTTCAGTACCACCTCCTGTCAGACAGTGTCAGGTTGTGCTGTAGGGGCTCTGAGTACACACACCTTCTCCACTTGGACCTTAAGACTAAGCAGAGAAATGGAAACTCAGAGTGCAGCAGCAGTCAGGTCTTTGTGCAGGAGGCGCCCAAGCACACGCACTCGAAGAAGAAGATGCTGATTTAAAGGCTCTGCCACTGGGAACCAGGGATGGGACACTAGAGGAGAAACGATTGGACTATTGTTAATTGTTCTCTTATTTTTCACTTTACACAATAAAGAGATTTTTCACCTTTGCAGTACCCACTGTCAGAGAATGCTGCAAATTAGACTGCAGCATTGACATAGGGCAGGGAAAGTGAAAGTGTACTGTTTTATCTCAGGAGTCACTCGACAATTATATCTTTCCTTTCAAATAGAGGTTGGTAGGTAAGTAGGTAGTAGGCAGAGAGATGCAAGTATTTATATACACGTATGTGTGCACATCCATTATTATAAATAGAATCCTGTATCTTGTCTTTTTCACTAAACATAAGCATCTTCCCATGTCATGAATTCATCTTCAGAAACATCTTATTGAGTCGGTAATAATTTATTATCGAACAGTTTGTTTAACCAGAAGTACCCTATTGCTTAGCCCTGTTGCTAGAATTTTAGTTTGCCTATGATGTTATAAATGGTGGTATAATGAATATCATAGGGTATTAATCTTCTTCCAGCTGCTATTTTTTTTAAGGATAAATCCCTAGACATAGATCCACTTTGAGCGGTTATTTGAGTATCTGTCAAGGTTCTTGACCCACACTATTCATTTGCTCTCCCAATAGCAATGTGTAGGAAGACCCTTCTCACTAACCCAGCAGTATTAGTTATCTTCCAAAAAATCTTTACCAGCATTAACTTTAATAAAATTTAAGCTCTGAGTCACAGCTACTTTTCATTTTCCTTTCTATTTTTCCTTATCTTTTTTTTCTTTATTTCCTTATTTTTCTATCTTTTTTTTGGGCATGAGGAGATCAAAATAGGATTCCTGGTAGAGCTAGAACATGCACGAAATGATCAGCAACAGTGAAAAAAAAGAAAAAAGAGCATGTAGTTCTAAAAATAGGCACAAAATTGGTCTATGTGTTTACTTTTAGGAAAATTGTTTTCTTAGGGCCATTTCAGTGACCTTGGGTTAATACTGCTTTTGAATCCTGCATGGTCAACATTGGCTAATTTTGAGCAGAGAAATTCCTAGAACTTATTTGGGCACTAAATACACTTAAAATAATATGGACCCTGGGTTACAGTATGCATTTAAGCTACAAAGAAGAACATTTGGATACAAAGTTTGCGTCTCATAATAACACAGAAACAGCGTGGTTTAAATATTTTGATTTGCACTATAAATTACGCCTATTTAAGTAATTTGAGATGAAATAATTTATCCTTTGAAATATTTTGAAAACATTGTATTTTACTAAAACATAGAATAAATTAAAACTGCCTGAGTCTGTGAGATTTCAGCTAAATTGGTAAAACAAACTCATTCTTTGCCATAGTTGTCAAATCAGACAGCTGTTCTATTTCTAATAACATTTGATCTTCATATTTGTCATTTCCTTTGTAGAAATTATAAAATTGATGGATTAGCCTTTCCCCACAATGGTGGGTTTTTTTTTTTTTTACTTACTATCTACCTATAATTTATCCATTTTAATACATCCTTATTTAAAATTTAAGTATTATCTACGAGGCTAATGTACCTGTAACAATAATCCTAAATTTAGTCCCGCTCTCCGCAGCCAACCATGGCCATCAGGTTAATATGGGTACTTTAGACTTTGTTTCATGCTTTTGCAAGAATTGATAATTATAGAGAAAATGTATAGCGTTGTTTTGTTCTTTTCTTTTTTATAAAAATTTTACCATCATGTAACTACCATGACACCAAAACCTGATTTTTTCCCCTTTATCAGTGACTCTCTCCTTTAAACTGCTTTTCATTCCATTCCACAGATTAGGAGTCCCTCTACACATAGATAATGAGTTTACTTCCAGTTCTTTGTTGTTAGAAATTTTTTATTTAAGAAAACATTCCAGATCCCAACATTAAAAAAATATGTAGTGTAATACTCTTATAATATTATGCTTAGATTATAATCATTGGAAATTTATCTTTATGAATATGAGATATGAGCTAACTGTATCTTTCTAAACGAGTAAATAATTCTCCCAAGAACTTGTATTAAAAAATGTACCCCTGGGGTGCCTGGGTGGCTCAGTCAGTTAAGCTATCAGCTCTTGGTTTGGGCTCAGGTCATGGTCTCATGGGTCATGAGATCAAGCCCCATGTGGGGCTCCGCCCTCAGTGGGGAGTCCGCTTGAAGATTCTCTCCCTCTGCCCCTCTCTCCTCACATGGAGGCATGGTGTCTCTCTCTCTCTCTTTTTCTTTCTTTCACTCTCTAAAATAAATAAATCTTTTTTAAAAAAGTACCTCTTACCCCATTTATCTAAAATGCCACTTTAATCATTCTAAAATTAGCATATGCTTTTATCTATTTGTTAGACTCCTATCCCACTAATCTACTTACAAATTCCTGTCCCACTAATATAATGCTTTTATTACTAGAATTCTGTTCCATATGTAGTAGGCAAGGCCATCCATTCATTTTCTTTTATAGATTTATGTTGGTTATTTTTGCACAGAGGTCATGCTCACCCTCACTGTATCATTATAATTTTAGTGTATGTGCTGCCCAAATGAGTACTTACTATGAGTATTTATTTTTAAATATTCACTCTTCTTTGTGGATTTTAGAACAGGTTTTAAATTTCCACAAAAAACCTATTTTTTTTTTTTTTTGCTAGCATTGTGCTAAACTAATAGATTATTTTGGAGAGAACAGACATCATTAAAATATTAAACCTTCTCATTTATGAACAAAGAATTTTCTCCCCATTTATTTAGGTTTTCTTTTATAGCTTCCAGTGAAGTCTTATTAGGATTATTCATAAGTATTTGATGTGATTATTACTATCATAAACAGACCTCTTGTTCTCTTTTATTTTCTAATTGGCTTATGAATATGAATAAAAGCTACAGGTTATTATATGATGAGTTTGTATTTGGCCATCTTGATTAAAGTCCCTTATTTACCCCTTTGAGGTTTTCATACAAATGTTGATATTATCTGTATACTGTCACAGTTTTATAACTTCCTTTCCAATATTTGAGTTGTTTTCCTTGTTTTATTACATTGGCTGGGACCTCAAGTTGAAGGCTGAACACTTCTTCTTCTTGTCCATATGGGCCTGCTTCTAATAGTTTATCATTGAGAGTAATGCTTGATGCAGGACTTTGGTAGATCCTTTTATAAAGTTGAGGAAATTACTTGATATATTTTTTATTTTACCAAAAGCTTTAAAAATTGTTATAAGCATCTTGAATTCATTTAGAATGCTTTTTCAAAATCAAGTAAGACAATCAAATGGTTTTTCCTCCTTTAATGCATTAATATAGTGCATTCCGTTGAAAGATTTATAATGTGAAGCCATTTTTGCATTCCCAAGATAAAGCTCTACTTGGTCATGCTATTTTTTTTTTTTTACAGTACATTGTTGGATTTAATGTGTTACCATTTTATTATTTTGAATCTACAGTCTGTCTTTTTAAAATAGAAACTTCCTGTTTTGAGAAGATTTTTTAATACTTGCTCATAAAATAGCCTGGGTCTGGAGCTGTTGATGAGGACTAGTAGGGGGCAAGTCATTATTTCGTTACCATTTCAATGTAATGTAATACTACTTTTTTGTCTTCTTAAGTTTTCCAGGTCTTCTTTTGCCAATTTTAGTAATTTTTAAATCTTGTATAGATGTAATCCTGTATAGTCGTATTTTTTAAATCTGTGCCTTATTTTTCTTAATTGTAATTTTCAAAGGTTTATCCATTTCTTATGACCTTTTACTGAATTATTTTTTTGATTTTTGAATCATATCAATTCATCAGTTATTTTAATTTGCTTTATTTATTAATTGCTCTATTTACCTTACTTGATTCCTTTCTTGGATTTATTTTTGTTCTTGGTTTAGATTGTTGGATTGATTGCTTAGTTCTTTTATTTTAAATCTAATTTTTAAATAAACACACTGAAGATGACAAATTTTCCTCTGAGTACAGCTTTGTCTATGTATCACAAATTATGATATGTTATGCTCTTATTTTGAATCAATTCTAAACATACTTTTTTCAGTCTCTGCTATTATAACTTTCATTTTCTTCACTTATTTAATATGCTGCAGATTAGGAAACCTTTTCATTCCTCTCATACTCAGGAGAGATAGGATATTTATTCCCTGAAAATACAAAAGCCCTGCAGACTAGAGCAATCACGCAATCACTAGAGATTGAATAATACACAATATTTATGAATATGAACCCTTAACTTGCTACCTAAAACAAATATTATACATTTAATGGTCTCTGTTGTTCCAAAAAGACTTAACACTCTTTTGAGAAAGAGAAGAACAAGGGCCACTTGAGACTGGAATTGAATTCAAAGGGTGGCACTAAGCAAGATCACATTATTACTATTATTTTCATTTCTAGGCTTTAGAAAAAGGCTATTTCTAAGTACGCTTAAAGTCCAGTACCATCCATTTCATTGATTTTTTTTTTTTTTTTTTTTTAGGTTAATGGTTCCCTCCCATTGCCCTGAATGAACACAAAGCCCTAAATTGGTAAGGAAGTCTGTTGGACTGCTAGGAAATATTTCTCAGTGCCTGGGAAAGGAAGACTTGGTTAGATGGTGTGAAATTCAACCGTGGGATTCATATCTCTGGTAGGTTATGCTGTTTCTAACAAAACCATTGTGCACACTCATATCCTCTCTTGTATCACCTTAACACAGGATTCTGCTAATGTAACTAAGGTGTTTCACACAAAACCCAGTTTTGCAGACATTTTATTTTTTGATGCTTTGATTATCACCTTTTAGCTCACAGGGTTTGAGAGAGCTAGAAACTGTTTTTTTTTTTTTTTTTTTTTGCAGTGCACAGACTTTCTGTTTCCCTTACTCTTCATACACATTTTTGAAGATGATTGGCTGTGAATCTAATCTTGTTAGCACCGTGACCTTTTCACCACCACGTTTTAAGAACTACCTGTTAGACCACTGCATAATACCATTAGGAAGTAAAAGGCATGGAGTATCCGAAGTTATCAGGCAGAACAGTATTTGTTCCCCATTGATATATATCTAACAAAACATTACGTAGAATACTTTCTACCTGCTTTAAACAATTGGGATTAATTCTCCTTTTCATTTTACGATAAATAATATTTACACTTCAATTAAAATTTAACTGAAGTTGGCAAGCTGCGGAAGTTCTGAAGTTTGTGAGAGTCCAGAAACCTTCATTATTTTACTTGGACACTGACTTTAACCTTAGCTGTAAAGCTACATTGGTCTGGTTTTTTCCCACTTAGAATGCACTGATCCTTGTGCACTACAGAGGAATTGATAAAGTAAATGTGACAATGGAGTTATTGATGTGACATTGCCCCTAAGTAAAGAAAGAGAAAGAGAATGCTTCGCAAAGAACTCACCATGCCTATAAAGAATGTTCTGGATCCCTGGTGGTAGAAGTAGATTGTGACGCCATGCACTGATTTTAACTGGAAAATTACTCAGCTCTCTACTTAACCCTGACTGTGTGGTTGTGTGCTGGCTTGTAAAAATGAAGCAGGTTTAATTTGTAAATGTTAATGGTCATTACAAACTAAAAATAAATAAATAAATAAATAAATAAATAAATAACTTCATTTAAAAAGTAAATTCTAGATAAGAAGTAATAGCCACCATCTGGCAAATAATAAAGCCCTGACAATGAAATACTAAGAATTCTAAGGAAAGAGATGTGCAAGAATTTTTCCTAAGAGTTCTATATTTGTAACTACTGTTATTCTTTTATGAGAAAAGCAGAAACTTCTGTCTTTGATTCTTAGTTAGTAAATATTATGGAATATTAAGTTAAAGAGGTTTTATATTTCCACTTACATAAAACATTTGCTCACTTAAATTACAGTCAAGGCAATGACTGAAGATCAAAACCCAAATACAGTTTTCGGAAATACAGTTTTCGTCGTCACTTGGTCCAAGTCAGAGTACTTGATCTTCTTATCTTCAGGGGGATTTTCAGTGTGAAAGCAAATTATCTTAAGCACAATCACATCCTCTTATCATGGTAAAATTAACCTTATTTTGAGGAGAGAGGTTGCTGTGGTATCTCAGGAAACTTCTAAGTGTGAATTAAAAAGTCTTCACTTCCTTAATTTAAATACTTCCTCATATTTTCCTATTGTCAATTTACTAACAGAGGTTGTATTTTTCAAAAATGACTTTATAATTAAAATGAAATGTTAGCCCATCTGATCTTCCCTCCATTTGTTAGTTTTATAGCAGATAGCAAAACAAACAAAAACCAAAACCCACCATGGGAAATAAAATGTAAAAAAGCCTATATTTCTTTCCTTGGCATAATGAAATTGGGTTTACATAGGGAAAGTAGTTCAATTACTTTGGTTAAAAATGTTAAGTCTCTCGATAGTGCTGTGTCGGTCAAAAAGGCGGCGCTGTTGGTGAATATCGTCTACGCAGCAGGTGTCGCAGGAAAGATGCATGTGGTCACAGCAGCTCTTCCCATGCTCTTTGTGCATGTAGATTGTCTTTTGATTGTTGTTGCGGTTGTTACTGATGGTGCCTGTAGCTACTCTTAACCCAGTCCTGGAAATGCACAATGGCCCCAGTCTTTGAGCTTTTCCTAGGGCTGCCTGCCAGCTCCTATGTAGGCTGCCCTGGTTTCTTCGTTATCGACATTTCTCTTACAAACTCACCCCAGAGCATCAAAAAATCATATTTTTTTCTATCTCCATTCTTATTCCTCTAGAGTTCCCTGAACAACTGTCTGGACAGCCTGTTCATATGCAGTTATTACTTACAGACACTCCATCGAAAGTGGTGACGTAGTTAGCTTTCTTTCATTGATAAATCTGTCTTCACAGCGAGTAAATCACGGAATAGACCACCAATTAATAATGACAAGCCATTCATTCCCATAACTTTAAAAGCATTCAGTTAACTTTTTTGTTCTATGTTCCTTTTGGATTTTAAGTTACTATCTGTGAGAAATTCTCTGAGTGACCAAACTCTCTCGGAGTGGCTAGAATCCAGGCAAATTTCGTTTATATTTTTCTTCCCCCTCCCTTTTTATCTTAGTTTTCTTATTTTATTTTGGAATAGATAATAAATAATTTGTGTTCCATTTACATGATTCCATCTACGTTTGTGGAAATACATCACCATCGATCCTAAAAGAAAAGCTAGTTTTAATTGCATGTGCTAATTCCTTTGTATGCAGTCTTTCATGGCAACTTTATGAGGAATGAATGCTATTATTATGAGTCCTGTTTTTGCTAATAGGCATGAAGAGGTTAATTAACTACCCAAGGTCATACAAAGAGTAAGTAGTAAAACCAGGCTTCGAACCTCCTTGTCACCCCAGAGCCTCAGGTTTCTTTCTGTCTCTCTGGGTCTTTCTCTCTAATTCTCTCTTTATGAACTGACTATCTGCTAGCAACTCTTCGAATGTTCTATATGTATTAACTCATATAATCTTCATAGTAACTTTTAAAATAAGCACAAATATTACATATTCTATATAGATAAGAAAACTGAGGCCTAAAGAGGTTATTTTGCTCACGTCAACACAATTGGTAGGCAGACAAACTAGAAGCCTAAGCATTTAGTTCCAGAATCTGTGTTCTTAACTTCGATGTTATATTCTCTTTCATTGGAAAAAAAAAATTCTCACAGTAAAAAAATGCAATTTCTGTAATAAAAATATACCTCTATGAAGATATACTTGCAGAAATAGAATATAAGTTATTTTTTCGACTGTATCTTTATTTCCCACCTCTGTTGCCAATATTTTTTTAATTATCAATTTCCCAAGGGGCATGTATCTTTATTTCCTTTATCTTTATTTCCCACCTCTGTTGCCAATATTTTTTTAATTATCAATTTCCCAAGGGGCATCAATTTCCCAAGGGGCATTTCATTCCCAAGAGAATGAAACGACAACCTCTGTTGCCAATATTTTTTTAATTATCAATTTCCCAAGGGGCAAAACCTGTGAATATTTGTATTCTACATACGTTTCAGATTCATCCCAGTTAATCGTGATTAGTGTTTTTCTAGTCCTTAAATTTGTATGTGACTTATTCATTTCTAAAAGGACTCAATTAAAAAGAGGGGAGATATTTAGGTATGAGAATGGAATTCAGGCAGATGGCAACTCCAGTCTGGGGAGGGATAAGGGATAAAGAAATCTGTCAGAAACAGAAAGATGAGTTAAAAACCCTGGGACCTATCCATACCCAGGTCACATTTATAGTATGAGGTGGACCTTTAGCCACTGATGGCCAAATAATTATTCCAAACATAGGCCTCATAATGCTACGATTAATAATACCTCATAGTAGTAGGATTATAATGAACTTGTCATTGTTATTGTGTAGTGGAAAGAAGCATCATCGTTTCACCCAGTGTGACTATTTGGTTCATGCTTGTCATCCCCTCCATTCTATAAACTCTGTCATTCAGGTGCTGGGCCTGTTTTTAAATCACTAGTGTATACCATCATCAGTGTGTGCTCAATGTTGAGCACAGAGAGGGCCCTCAATAACTACCAAAGGAGTGGATGAATGAATGCAGACACATAATAACGACTGAAGTTCAAGTGCCCATCAGCCTGAACTCAACCCCTTGTGCACCAGACACAAAGCTGAGTGCATCAACATGAGTCCATCTCACCAGACAACGCACCAGTGATGCTACTGTGGCTCCTGTCTTGGTGGAATGGCTGGGTCATGACTGGGACAGAAACTGACCAGAGCTTGTAGAGCTGTTTACTCCTTGCCCCTGTTTACTCCTCGATTTAAACTAAAACAGTCACTCTCCCTTAGCAGATTTGGCCCAGTGGATGGCGCCTTCTGTCTTAACACCATCTCTCTACTTCCTCTCCAGGACACTGCTCTGAGTTTTCCTGTTGCATTAGACATTTGCTGGTAGACTTCTTGGCGGATTCCTTCTCTTCTCAGCTTCTTGTATTTTTGTTCTTTTAAATGGTGCTTGTCTTTAGAAGAGCAGACTTGTAGAATTTTGATCATATCCCGTTTGTCAGTTTTCTTTTAGGGAGTATGCTTTTAGGGTCTCATCTCAGAAATCTTTGCCTGATGTGAGATCACGCACATTTTCCTCACTGTTGTCTCCAAGATATTTATAATGTGAATTTAGCAGTTAGGTCTGTGATGTCTTTTGAGTTAAGTTTTGTGTATGGGGTGAGATAGGAATCGAAATTCATTTTTACATAGGGATGTCCATTTATTCCAGGACTATTTGTTGAGAAGATGGTCTTTACTACATTGCCTTTGAATCTTTGTCACAAATCAGTTATCTAAGAGAATGAAAGGACAAGCTCCCAACAGAGAGAAAATATTTGAAGATCACATATTTGACAAGGACTCACCCCAGAATAAAAAAGGAACTCTCAAAATACCACAGTAAGAAAACAACCCTATTACAACACGGTGGAAAAAAAAAAAAAACAAAAAAAAAAAACCAAACTACCAGACATTTCGGCAGAGAGAATATTTGAAAGGCAAAGAAACATAGGAAAAAAATGCTCAACATCATTAACTATTGAGGAAATGCAAATTAAAACCATAGTGAGTTACTGGACACAGAGAAAATGGCTAAAATAAAAATTACTGATAATATTAAATGCTGGTGAGGATGTGGGATAACCCATACGTTGCCGGTAGGAAAGCAAAGATAAAAATAAGAATGTTGCGACCGTGTTAAATTTTCTTTCCTTAGTTTCTTATGACAACAGATATGTCATTTTTCAAAACGACTTTAACTTCAAGGCATGTATTGCCTTATTTGCAGTATTAGGTTACAGAGATCATCTATTTTAAATAGGAAGAGCACAAAACAAGATCTATTTAAAAAACAATGTCATATTTTGGATGTGATATAAAATATAAAAATAAGAGAAATTCAGGAAAAAGATGAGATTGATTAATTTTTTCTCTGTGCCTTTCTTACTGGAATTACTTGAGAATAAATAGTTCTTTAGAACTAGCAGGACAAACGAGATCCTCCTCACTGCCAAATCCCTGAGCTTCTCAAGTTCAAAAGGACTATTCGGCTATTGCCTGGAGCCATTTTCCTCATTGTTGGTGACAGCACATGAGTGGTTCATTTTCTCTTTTACAGTGCTCTGCCCTTTAGCTAATTCTGAATAAAACTGCTACACTTGTTTGGTGAGAATTTTTTCAACATTCCTTGCTGAACATATCCACTGTTCACACCCAGACCATATTACGTTCAGAGGCTAAAGACAGCTTCCAAAACACAAATGCAAAAGAAAATGGAAATGTAATGATGAGAGACCTTAACATTAATGCGCCAGTCTGACTTGAATTGTTTATTAATCTGACCTTCCCTTTCCAGCGCCAGCTCAGGCTCTGTAAGAAGACATTTAGGATGAAGTTTCCAAACAATTCACACAGGCCAAGGGTCAACTTATAGTTTTAAGCTTATATTTGAGACCTTACAGAATTAAGTAATGCTTCTCACAGGTCAAAACATCACATTCTGGTAAGCATTTGCCTAACGTGTGAAGAAAGAGGCATATAAAACATAAAATAGTCCTGACCTATTCAGCACTGCGAGTGTAAATAGTCAACATTCACCATTTCGCCTGATTGTATTTGGTGCTGTTTCTCTTAAAATACTTTCCAGACATAAAGTTCTGCTACTTAAAATTCAGGCATAAAAACATTTGCCTGAAACTGATTTATATCTAAACTTTCTACCAATGTGCATGTGTCAGTGCCTGACATGACTTCAGTTTATCGTCAACACACAGATAGGAAAACTCATGCATAGACCATATTTATTGAATTATTTCCTATCATAGCCTCATTGAAATGCAAAATGCTTACTGCTTAGAAAAACATATAAATCAATTACCCTAATCTGGAACTTGCAGGCAGGATATCAAATGAAAATTTTAAGGTCTTATTTTATCTGGATATGAAATTGAGAGCTGAGAAATATGAGTTTATCGAGGACATGTTTAGTTTGTTATAGAAACAATGCATTCTCGTGACCAAAAAAATCATATTCTTTTATGTAGAAGTACCTTCTGTTGACTTTCTCATCTTTAGCTCATTTGCAGTAACTGCTAACTCCTGACTTTGAGTGTAAGGTGGGAAAGAAGATGTGAGAAAAGAAAAGGGTAGATCAGATTTGAAAAGCTTGAGTGTGAGGAGCTTTGGGGACTTTAATTAGAGATCCTCAGGAAGGACTTGAGCCTGAGGATATGGTGGTATTGGGGAGAAACCCAAGCTAAAAATGCAGATTTGTGTGAAAAGCATATTGCTGATCCAAGAAGCTACATAAATGGGGAGAGAAAACCCACTATGTGTACGGGTAAAGACGTGAGGAAAGCAACCTTGGGTACACCAACATTTATGGGATGTATAGAAGACAAGTCCATGAACAGAAGGGAAAATAGAAGACAAAAACAAGACATGGTGTCCAAAAATAAATAAATAAACAAACAAATAAATAAATAAATAAATAAAGCCAAAGGAGTAAAGAGTTCAGGGAGGAATGATTTGCCCCTAGTATCATCAGATGATGCTGAGACATCAGGTAAGATAAGCATCCCAAAGTCTTCATTTGTTTTAGAAATTAAGAGATCATGGGTGAGGTGGGCCGGTAGATTTTGGCAGCACGGTGTGACTGGGCAGTGAGTCGTAGGAGGCAGTCTTTCAGTTAGCCTTACGGGGTAGAGAAAGAAATGCCATACTCACAAGTGCTAAAATGCAGGTGGAGGATTGTTTTTTTCCCTTCAAAGAACAGAGAGCCCTAAGCTTATTCCCTTAGAGTCAGAGTCAGAGCTAAGGGAGCAATGATATTGCAGGTTTTTACCTTGTGAGCAAACAGTAACACCTTGTGTCCAGGGAAACAAGTCCGTGTTCTCTTAAGAAAGCTTCTGTAGATAACGCGGGAGGAGTCAGACCAAGGGAAGGCATAAAAGACCGATCTACAGTCCCTACCAAAGAAAGCGGTTTGACCTTACTGAAAAAGGGAACATTCTGACAGAGGCCTAATTTGGAAGGCAAAGGTGGGGTAAGGGACAGCTTGGAAATACTTCCTTCCCATCTTCTTCAGTGCGGAAAACAGCCAGGTGCGGCAGCCCTGGGAAACCAAGAACAGGCAGAAACTCCACAAAGCAAAATTTATGAACAGCTGAGCTTGTCCTGACACAAGGCATTATTTATTGCCCAATTTTTTACCACCGCCATCACCAACAAAAAAATACTTTCATCTAATCTTATAATTTTATTTGAGACAGTTTTCAACTGGGCTTAGGCTCAACACACCGTCTTTCCCAAAAACTCAAAAAAAAAAAAAAAAAACCCTAAAGTTAATTTAAAGTAGACACCTATTTAAAAAAAATATTCCTGACGCACGTAATTTGTGCAGTTACCTATAAGATGGCACACTATTTGATAATATTCATGTTGTAAATAAAAATCAATGACAAAAATAATTTTTCCTTTGAATAACTGTAATTTAAACATAATGTTTAAAAGACTATTTTATATGATAGATGTCTTCTAAATTAGGTATTTCTCCAGATGCCCAGCTACATTGCCAATGCCCAAATTTACAATAAGGCTCTTTAGACTATTTGTATTCCAATAACCATAATCTAACAGGAACAGGAGTCAGGAAGATAACATATGGATGTGTCCGATACTTAAGCATTTGTTGTGGCTTTTGTTCTTAAAAGCAGAAAGAGTTTAGTTCTCTTCCTCCGGAGTGGTGCACATTCAGAATAATTTTCCGTGGTTAGAGGATGCTGCAAGAAAGGTTCTTTTGTTTTCAGGAGATTTTGTTACAGTCATTCATTTTTTTTTTTTTTTTTTTCTGGCAAAGAGAGATGAAGCCGGTTAGGATGCTCTGATCATGAGGACAGTTTTAAGACAGGAGGTCCCAAGAAATGGATGGCTTAACTCTCCGAGGAGAAGCTGGCTTTCTCCCTGTGAGCCAGCCTCATCACAAAGATAACGTGTTCCTGATGATTAAATAAATTTCATGGATTTTTCTTTTTCTTTTTTTTTGATCATAAATTAGATCTTTAATGGCAATAGAATATAAATAGCAGGAAAATCGTGATTTTTAACAACATAGTTTTGGCAAACTATATGACTTTATGAATTTTGTTATAATAATATTTTTATTATATTATGTTAGTCACCACACAGTACATCCCTGGTTTTTGATGTAAAGTTCGATGATGCATTAGTTGCGTGTAACACCCAGCGCACCATGCAATACGTGCCCTCCTTACTATTTTTCTACACTTGGAATGACCTGGAGCTATGAATATAACCATGAAGATGGTATGTCTGTAGCACAATAAGGACTTTTACCCGAGTCTTTTCCCATGGCGGTAGGAATGTTTGTTTATCAGTGCTTCTTAGTGGGGTAACTTATCTCTGATCATCTAGATAGGCTTTTTTTTACTTTTATTCTCTGTATTGTGGTAAAATAGACATAATATAGAATTGGCCGTTTCAACAATTTTTGTATGTACAATTCAGTCACAGTAAGTACATTTATGTTATTGTATAACCATCACTATCATGCATCGCTAGAACTTTTTTATCTTCCCAAACTGAAACTCTGTACCCATGAAACAAAAACTCCCCTCCTTTCCTCCTCCCAGACCCTGGCAACCACCCTTCTACTTTCTTTCTCTATGAATCTGACTACTCTAAGTACCTCACATACGTGAAATCAGACATATTCGTCCTTTTGTGACTGGCTTATTTCACTTAGTGTAATATCCTCAAGGTTCATCCATTTTATAGCATGTGTCTGAAGTCCTTCCCTTTTAAGGTTGAATGGTACTCTTTTATATGTATATGCCGTAAATAATATGCACCTTATAACCTAAGCTGTATGGACATAATACCTAAAAAACAGTATTAAAAACTGAGAATTGGGGCTCCTGGATGGCTCAGTCAGTTAAGTGTCTGCCTTCGGCTCAGGTCATGAGCACTGCATGGGGTTCAGCCCCCAGTGGGGAGTCTGCTTGAAGATTCTCTCCTTCTGCCCCTCCCCCGCTCATGCATGTGCCCAGGTGCATATGCTCTCTCTCAAATAATAAGTAAGTAAGTAAATAAATAATAAATAACATCTTTAAAAAAAACAAACTGAAAATTGAATTGTTGAATTGTGTGAAATGATTTGAATGTATGGAGTTCTAAAAATACAGATTTAATTTAGATAAAAATGCTAATTTAATTTCCTACAAAATCGGAACTTTCTTTAGCTTGGACCAATTGTTAGGAGAGATGGAATGATAACGAGTTTAAACTATGTAAGTATTCAATCATTCAGATAGTTTTAATCTTTCCTATAATGGCTTTGAAATGAGAAACAGAGCTGATGATTGCAAGCACTGTGAATGCACTGTGTGCCGTTAAACGGTACATTCCAGAGTGGTCAATTATATGTTAATTTTACCTCATTAAAGGAAAATGCTATAGGGGTGCCTGGGTGGCTCAGTCGGTTAAGCGGCTGCCTTCGGCTCAGGTCATGATCCCAGAGTCCTGGGATTGAGCCCCACGTCAGGCTTCCTGCTCAGTGGCGAGCCTGCTTCTCCCTCTGCCTCTGCCTGCTGCTCTGCCTACTTGTGCTCTCTCTCCATCTCTCTGTCAAATAAATAAATAAAATCTTTTTTAAAAAAATGCTATAACGGGGGCTCCTGGGTGGTGCAGTTGTTAAGCGTCTGCCTTTGGCTCAGGGCGTGATCCCGGCGATCTGGGATCAAGCCCCAAGTCAGGCTTCTCTGCTAGGAGCCTGCTTCTTCCTCTCCCACTCCCCCTGCTTGTGTTCCCTCTCTCACTGGCTGTCTCTCTATGTCAAATTAATAAATAAAATCTTTTAAAAAATTTTTAAAAATGCTATAACAATGGAAACTTTCTTTAACTTTGTACTGGGATTGTATTTTACTATAAATACACATGTGTTGGTAGACTGTGTTGATACATTTATATTACAATTAAAAGGATTACTTTAATATTCTTTTTTTTAAAGATTTTATTTATTTATTTGACAGAGACAGCCAGAGAGAGAGGGAACACAAGCAGGGGGAGTGGGAGAGAAAGAAGCAGGCTCCCAGCGGAGGAGCCTGATGTGGGACTCTATCCCTGAACGCTGGGATCACGCCCTGAGCCAAAGGCAGACGCTTAACGACTGCGCCACCCAGGCGCCCCTACTTTAATATTCTTAATCATTATTCATGAAAGCAAAGAGGCAGGAAACAAGCTTTGTGGAAATGCCTTTGCACATATGATTCTCTCTGCTCAGAATATTTCCCAAGGTCTGCCCATCTGCAGAGTCCAACTCATTGGCCTTTTTCTTATAGAAACCTTCCCCTTTGGGTAAAAATAAGTTTCCCCTTTTTTGCACCTCTCTATAGCCTTAAGTTCTGCCTAGTTCCTCCTGCTAAACTTAAAGTTCTTTGAGGCCAGGATCATGCTTTCTTCCTCTTTGAATTTGTCAGTCATATAGTAAATGCCCGAGCAATGCTGGTTATGTTGAAACACTTGGAGTTGAATTAATTAAAATTGATTTTCTTGCTCACTGGATTTTGCAAGCCGTTGTTTCATTGTGATTTTTTCTCAAATGTTTCATCCATTTGAAAGAAAGAAAGTGGACATAGAAACTCAAAATTGGACCTGGTTACTTCACGAGGTCATATGCAGCTTGAGTGGAGACACGTATTTGTTGGCACCTTCTCTTTAAGAAGCATGAGTTTGTTGCTTTACTTTGAAATTAGTTGCTAGCCATTTGTTTTGTTTCTTTTTACTTTAAAACAAAAATGCTTCTTGACTTCTCTTACATGTCGCCTTGGTCTACTCATCATAACCAAAGCAGTTTAGCGTTCTAATCAATACCTAGGATATATAAAGCATTGCACAATATCCTGTTGATGACACTCCTGATGTTGAAAGACTGAGAGATGGTCGGTATAGATCAACCATATACACATGGACTCGTTTAAAGACAATGGTGAAACAATTCTCCAATACAAAATTACCGACAAGAGAAGAAATTGGTCAGAGCACAATTATTTCTAAAATACTTTCTTCCATGCTATATATGAAACTATTTCCCATGACACAAAACATCAAACAGAATGAATCAATATGTGGCACTGAAACATGAGCCTTGAGATGTGGCTGAGTTTAAAGATCGGCAGATAAGGACAGGTGGAACAAGGCATCCTGGATGGCACAGGAAAAGACAAAGAAGGTTAATGTCATGGGAGCCAAGGAAGAAGATTCTTATTTGAAAAATAGGTAGTCTAGGCCTCCAGGAAAAGATTAGAAACCTCTGAAGAAATAAGGAATCACAAGGTGGTTGTAATGGAGTTGTAAGTTTACTCACATCCTCAGATTTGAAAAGAAGTCATAGCCTCCTTTTTTCTCGGTAACAATCAGATTGTCTTCATCACATGCACCCACAAGGTAGGAAGAATTACAAGAAAAAGAAACAATTTAGTCTCATCCCAAAACTCTATCCACTATGATATGAATCTCCGGTAAGATGAACAGTATCACAGATCAGGCTTTCTTCTGAGCTTTTACTCCCAGGGTTTCTGCCATTTGGGAGTGTGTGGTTTATTTGACCATTGTAGGGGCTGTGGCAAGGGGTCCCCTCTGGAACCTCTCTGGCCTCTGATGCGTGGTGGCTGGTTTGGTTTGCTGCCTCAGCCAAGGGGCAATGGAAGGGCTCCCAGAGCATCTGAGGAGTGTTCAGGCATCTGCCATGGAAGCGTGAGCTAGTGAAACTCAAGTCTGAACACCCTGGACTGGGTCAAGGCACAGTCATCTTCCTGCTGACTCAGCCCCACTGTGATCTTCACAGGCGCTTGATTACTCAGCTACTGAGCCTTGACTTCTGAGCTCCCTGGCACAGCCCCCAGCCTAACTCTCACTTTACTTGCACATGTCCTGCCCAGGGAACACAGGCACTGGAGATCCTATCTGTGACAGAAGAAGCTGATGTAAGAGGAAGCCAGATTCACGTTGTCTCTCCACCACCAAGTTCACCTGCTACATCCGGCCCAGATTAATGAGAGACTTTGGGGGCATCTCCTCTCATGTCATGCAGTTTTCCCATTAGGACTTGAACCTGGAAGGGGACATCTAGCCATGGGTGTCTCTGCCTTCCTCTGCCTTCTCCTCTTTTTCTCTTCCCATCAACCCTTGGGACCACAAGGGTAAGATTTTCTTTCTTCCTCTTACTTTCTGGCTAGAACCTTTTTATTTCAAAACTGTATGATCCATCTGGCTAGGCCAGCTTCTAAAAAATTTAAAGGGAGAAATGAAATTTCTAGAAACTTTAAAGGGAGAAATGAAGGAATTTAGAAAATCCTCTCTGAGGCAGCTCTCATAATCTCCCCCAAGTTCCCAAGTCTGTCTAAGAAAACAACTATTCACAGGGAAATGCAAAGACATGAGCATATTACATTTCTCAAAATACTGTATTTGTTATCTTTACTTTCTTTTGACACTATTCTTTCTCTAACAGGAAAATACTTAGATGATACTTCTGTGCTCTATGAAATTTTCCAGAAGAGAAAACTGAAGTTTATTTCATTTTTGAACTTCTAATGTCCTTTTCTTTTTAAAAAATAAGACATTATTTTTAAAGCAGTTTTTTAAACAGTTTTAGCTTTACATAAAAACTGAAAGGGAGATCCAGAAATTTTCCAAATACTCCCTCCTCCCACACATGCATAATCTCCCCCATTATCTACATCACTCACCAGAGTGGTGCATTTTCTACCAAGAATCAACCTACACTGAGACATATCACGGCTCTCAAAGTCCATAGTTTGCGTTAGGATTCAGTCTTAGTGTTGGAAGGGTTTGGCAAGTGTATAATGACCTATATTATCATTATAATATCACAGAATATTTTCAAAGCTCTAAAATGCCCTTTTTAAAAAGTATTTTTTCCATGTTTATGTATATTTTTTCTTTCTTTGTAACTATTGTTTCATTTCCTAGTTTCCTAATGTTCTAAAGCCACAATGTTTACATTTACCTATTAATTTGTTCATATTAATTTCTGCATCTTAAAGATGAAACCTAATTGAGTTTGTGTAAGTTCTGAACCAAATACACCCTCACTCTTATCTACCTTCCCTCTTCAAACAGCACTACTTGGTGTTATCTGCAAACTTCAAAAAGATTCCTTTTATTTTCCTGATGGTGTTTGATTCTGTTGAGTTTTCTGGTGTGAGACAGACTCCATGAATGTGCACAGTAATGTAGGTTTCATTTTTCTGAACTTTTAGCAGAGTTGGTAGTTCTAGTCTAGTTGTTTTTAAACACTTGACCTACAGATGCATTTTTGACCAAAAAAAATTAAATTTGAGGTTATACGCTGCAAGCTTCAGAGGAAGTGAACCAAAAATTCAGGGGTGTGATTTAATCATTGAAAAAGTGGTAGACACTATTTTGACCACAAGTACCAGTCATATCAGTGGGAAAGGACTAGAAGGGGACAGACATAAACTCATTTTCATCTCTGTGCACCTTCCTTGAGTATTTTGTCAGATTACCATGTATAGCAACTTGCCATTCTGTGGTTACTCACTTCTAACATTGTAAATGTCGAGAAATGCCAGACTATCACCTTGGACTTTAGAGTGTGATTGTTTTGTGTGTCTGTGGTTTCATACCCAAGTGAGTCATTCTGCCAAGAACCCTGAGAATATCAGTCCAGTCTAGACATTTCACTCTTAACGATTGATACAGCAGCGTTGGCATAAGATTATGTATCGTTACAAAGAGGATGTAGGTGTAAAATGATTCTGTGTAAATACAAATATTATATTTTTAAACCCACAGAATCTTGACTAGTCATTTCCTCTGCGAAATCTTTCCATTCCCGCCATTTCCATTTATTATCACTTGTATCAACAACTGTTCATCAGGAAACCTATCTGTAGAATAATCTCTTCCTGTCCTATTTGTATTTCCAGCCTGCCTTAGTAGCTTCGGTAAAAATGTATTAAATGAATGAATCCTGAGTTACAGGAAAGCCATTGCAAAATACACACTTCTAATGCTAGTACCCAGCTCTTTTTGTCTTAGTGTCTTCCCTAAGGATTTCTTAATAGCTTCTAGAAATTCTTCACTGATTTTCACAGTGTTCTCCTATTTTACCAACTAGCAGATATGACCATAGATATAAATGATCATATAAATGTTACTGTTAACAGATTTTTTGTTTTATAGGAGAATCAAGTTTAATTGCAAGATACTACTTGGGAGAGTATCTTCGGGAATATCAATCACTGTAGCATGAATAAATCTGCTCGTGATGGTCGTAGCAATTAAAATGGAAGTTTGGAAAACTGGATGTTAATTTTATCACACACTATTTCTTTGGTCCCCAATCTTGAAAAGGTTTTAAAATGTTGGAATCAACTGGTAAATATATTGTGAATCCTGTAAACCTCCTAGGAAATGTTTTGATAAGCGTAATATAGAAGGATGTATAGTGAAGCTATAGCCGACCAAACATTATTTGTGTATTTTTTTTCTTTTTTGAGAAAAAGGGTAATTCTTCCTGGTATAAAAACAGAATATCCTTTTAGAATTACCAAGGGCATGGGGCGCCTGGATGGCACAGCGGTTAAGCATCTGCCTTCGGCTCAGGGCGTGATCCCGGCATTATGGGATCGAGCCCCACATCAGGCTCCTCCACTATGAACCTGTTTCTTCCTCTCCCACTCCCCCTGCTTGTGTTCCCTCTCTCGCTGGCTGTCTCTATCTCTGTCACATAAATAAATAAAATCTTAAAAAAAAAAAAAAGAATTACCAAGGGCGGCATCCTTTAGAAGGATAAATATGATGAGAAAGTCCTATTTGCCTAGGGAAGAATATGAGAGTACCCTTTGGGTTTTGAGAATTGAAACTCAGTGCTTTGGCTGAACCCAAATCAAGGCTACTCTTCAATGATGCGCCCATATCAGTCATTAAATTATTAATATTTCTGTACTGGTGGTATATAACTTCCTCCCTGATTTATTTGCCCTGTTCTTTTCCAGAAACAGTAGCCCTCCTTACAACCAAGCCACTACCTGATGAAGGATCTCCAGGATCCTTCTTGGGTGCTAGGGCCTGGTTCAGTCCTGATTCACCTGCATTCACACAGCATCATCTGCTGGGTCATTCTGAGGTTAGGGCTGCCAAACATGATGCATTGGAATCCCCCTTATGAAAAACCTGAGTGAGTGGCAAGCAGCACCCAAGGTAACAGGCAGAGCAGAGGACCCAGGACCAGTCACTGTGCCAAGGCCCACACCTCTCACAACTCAGTGCTCCACTAGAGGGATTCCATTACTTAGGTACTCAGCCATAACTGCCATTATGCTTTGGAGTACCTGCCCCCAGAGAGCAGCCACTTGTGCCCATGGCATTAGTCTACTACGGACAAATCCCATAGCTTCTGTTCTATTTTTCACATCCATGAAGCAACAGGGAGTAGAAAAATCTTCAACCTGAATGGTTTTGGTGACTTTGGAAAATGTTCCACCATGCATAATGCTAGGTAGAACTCTGCCCCAGGGAAGAGTAAGCCATGCTGATAACTTGGCCCACAATTTGCTAAGGCCAACCTTTACTCTCCCACCAGGGCATCTCTTGAGCAGCCAAGGTATTGAGACAGGAACAAGCTCATCTGGACTGCCCCAGGAAACACACAAAAGCACCAGAAACTGTGGACAGTGAAGGCACAGTATTTTTTCCTGAACTGTACTTAAATAAAATACTGAAAAATAAACATGTTCTCATTTGGGAGAGACATTTTACGCTCTCCTCTTTAACATTCTCTCAACTTTCCTTTGGATTAATGGTCTCAAGAACCTATTGCCTTTTTGGTTTTTTTGTGGGGTTTTATTTTTGATCCAGTTTTTTTTTTTTTAATGCCTATGTCTTCCTGATTTCTTAGCTCCTTGTCTTTAACCAACCATAGTAGACAGAACAATGACCTCCTAAAGATGTCCTAGTTCTAATTTCTAGAAGTTATGAATATATGTTACAAAGCAGAAGGGAATTAAGTTTGAAGATGGAATTAAGCTCCCTTCTCAGCTGTTTTTAAAATGGGGAGCTTATTTTGGATTATTTGGGTGGGTCCAATCTCCTTCTAGTCCTTAGCAGAGAACCTTTCCCAGCTATAAGTCAGAAAGAGAGAAATGATGAAAGAAGTGCCAGAAAGATCATACTTCTAGAGTTGGACCTGCCATTGCTGGCTTTAATGATGGTGGAAGGGGCCATGAACCAAACAATGTGAGCAGCCTCCAGGAGCTCCAGCAGTGAATGCAGCCCTGTTGATGCCTTGATTTTTTGCCAGTGAAACCTATGTTGCCCTTTTAACTTACAGAACTGGAAGATCATATGGTTGTACTGTTTAAGCTATTGAGCTTGTGGTAATTTGATGCAGCAGTGGTAGAAAACTAGTACACCAACACTCCCCACACCCCTCACACACACACACACACACACACACACACACACACACACACACAAAGAAACAAAACGAAACAAGAGAAGTTCATGATAATGACACAACTCTCTTGGGCCACTTTCTCTGGAGCCAAGAAAGGAGAAAACTCCCCCTCAATTTCCTTTCAGTTTGACAGACTTTTGCTTAGTTATTGGTCTCTGTCTGGGCTTCCACTGACAAAGTTTCCTGAAGGTACTGAGAAAACTGTCAGGGTGAGGCATGCTTTGGCACACAACAGAAAAATAGGAGACCCTTGGATACACTACAAGTCAAAGGGTGAAAGCCAAACTCCTTGAAAGATAAATTCATACTCTTTGTCCCTGTTCCTATTCTCAACATCTGCCAGTTGGGATTTGTCCCAGTCATTAGTGAAACTCATCTGAGGCCTTCCGGAAGCAGGGTGAGCTGTCTCTGTAGAGGAGTCAAGACCTGATGCATATCTGAGTGAGGCTATGTTTAGAAGCTATGATTATAAAGTATACATTTTTTTCTCTATCATCTCTGATCCCTTTTGTTCAACATTACAGACTAGTGTCAGGTGTAGAGAATCAGAAGAGGACCAGTCTGGCCTTCTTCACAGAAAGCCAAAAGGGGAGCACAGTCCAAGACCAGAGTGATGGTAGCTGTGACCAGTGAAGTACAGTTTCACTGGGAGAAAGGTCAGGGTGAGAGAGATGAAGGCTCTGTTTTTTAATACATGTAAATGTATTCTTAGGAGTTGGAGGAATACTTGGGACTGGAGTATCAGGGTTGGGGGGGTGCTAATTTCCTACATTCAGCCAGTGGAGATTTAAGCAGCTCTAATTCAGGTATTTAAGGAAAATCTAAATGTATTTTGTGGCTCACAATGTAGTAAGGTGTAGACATTGGTTATAGTGTTGGAGACCCAAGAGGGTTACTATGCCTAGTGCAGTGTGCATCCTTATTACAATTTCTGGAATGGAATATTTGTTTGTTTAGAGACAGAACATGCATGTGAGCAGGGGTGGGGTGGGGCTGTGGGGAAGGGCAGAGGGAGAGAGAGAATCTCAGGCAGGATCCACTCCCAGCCCAGAGCCAAATGGAGGGTTCAATCTCATGATCTTGAGATCATGACCTGAGAGGAAATCAAGAGTTGGACACTTAACCGACTAAGGCACCAAGCGCCATGGAATGGATTGTGTGGAATGTCGTGCGGATATGGATAGAGGACATCAAATGGGTGTGGATTCTCAAATATCAATTTTGCTTTGAAGGAACCCATAAACTGTGATGAGACTGAAATGAAAGAAAAACCAAAAGGCTGGTTTCATACCCTGACCTGGTATAGGGGGTGCTCAGGAAGATTGTCAGGAAGAAAAACATGAGGAATGCGCTCTCATGAAAGCTTGCTGACCACGGGAATCACTTGAAGTCACTGTGTAGATGCTAGTAACGGAAAGTGAGCTATAAATCCCCTACCTTGTACAATAAATGTTTTGAAAGATTAAATATTTTTTTAGAGACTGGAAAATGGGTACTATGACATGCAGCCTGAACCTAGGCCTGAGAACATCCCTAAATCCAAAGTTAGGTATGGGTCCTGTTACAGAAACCGTGTGTAAAACCCTTACCCTCTTTTTCAGTACCACTGCCTCCGAGCTGGTCACGGCCCTCCGTGTCCCCCTCCTCGATCAAGTAGGAAGAGCCGCCCCCCTGGTTTCCATGCTCTCATGCCCCTCAGCAGCCTACCTGTGGCCATCAGGCTCTTTTCCTAAACACAGATCTGACCTTGTCTCGCCCCTGCTCAAAAGCCTTCAATTAGCTCCCAGTACATAAATAACAATACCTAACTTCTTAGGATTGAGATGTAAATTCCTCCAATGAGTGGTTCCTACCTAGGTTCAGGGATTATCTCCTGCAGTAATGCTCCCCTGCTGCTTCCCCCCAGTACATCTAGTCTACCTGTCCAAACATTTCTTGTACCCAACGGCTTCCATAGATAGTAGAAAGGGCTTGGTGTTTTGAAAGGGAAGATTCAGATTTCAGTCCATCACTCGCTAATGTCGTTGGCGTGGGGCGAGTCCCTTTGCCTTTCTTTTCCTCGATGTCATCATCTGTAAGATGGGAAACGAAGATGGACCCTTACCTTCCAGGGCAGCTGTCAGGGTCACGTGAGAATGACGGTGAAAGCACATTTTCAGTTGTAAGTTGGTATCTGGATGAAAGTTATAAATATGGCCGTTCTTTCCTGTTAGATACTGTAGATAACTACCCCAACTTCATTTTGATATCTCCAAAATCTCGCAGTGATAGGCTTTCAACAAAGGTGTTTTGAGTTGAAACCCTGCCTACTCGAGGCTCAAACATTTATGACACGCATCCTTAAAAGCATGTGCAATATACGGATGGGGGACAATAGAATTCTCCCACTCTTCCAAGTAAATCTGGAAGTCAGAAGCCTACGGAGGAGAAAAATCTATTTTAATAATACACACTTGGTTTTCAAAATTTAATTATGTCAGCGAAATGAACATCACAATGGCAAGTTTTATTATTAAAATTTTTCTGATATTATGGCTGATAGTAATACTATTTACAAGAATCCTATGGGTGCCTGGGTAGCTCAGTCAGTTAAGCGTCTACCTTCAGCTCAGGTCATGATCTCAGGGTCCTGGGATTGAACCCTGAGTCAGGCTCCCTGCTCAGCAGGGAGTCTGCTTCTCCTTCTCCCTCTGCCCCTCCCCCCTGTTCATGCTCCCTCTGGCTCGCTCGCTCTCAAATTAATAAAATCTTAAAAAAAGAACCATAGGAGCCACATGATAGGTAAAATGTATAAAAAGCCGATGACCAGTTTATAGAAATGTTCATACCTTTTAGCATTTATAAGATCCCTAATGTATGAAGTTTTCAATAGGCATTTTTTTAAGTCAAACGGGGTAACCTTTGATAAGATTGAAGAGATAAGGAAGAAGAGAAAAAGAAGAGAGAAGCTCCCCGTGTTCGTCCTTCATTATGCCTTGGCATTTTGTATTATGGATACCCTTTTTCTCTTTACAGGTAATGGTGCCTGAGAAGGAAAAGAATCAAAGAACATAGAATTTGAAAGCTAAAAGGTTTTTGTTTTTTTTTTTTTAATTGTCAAATCCAAACTCCTTCTATCACAGGTGAAGAAACGGAGATAAGATGATACAGGAGTTGTCCAGGGGGTTAAAATCTGATTGTGGTACATTGTTTGCTGAAGGGTTTGACAGTTATCTGCAAATTTATCTTCCTTTTAGAAAAGCAGATACTGCTGCTGCTGTGTCTTATAATGATATCTTTATTTCCTGGGGAGTGTCTCCATTGTGACAGGAAGTGCTTCTCCAAAAGCTATGAGTAATAATCTCTCGGCTTTGTCAGGCCCCGCAGTCCAGCGCAGGAACAACCCCTGGTGCCCTCCCAGAATTAATGAGCCTTTCAAGGCTACTAATTTACTTTGAGGGAGTAGCTTAGAATTCAGGAAGATTAGATTTGTCTTTATTATATCAGTGCCCTTTTATTTTGTTAACCTAATGCCCCTAACATTTCCCACCATTATACTTCTTTCCTTCCTTTTATACCCGAAGCTCTTACAGGAGTAATGTATGTGCGTACGTACCATCTCCCTTTCCTTCTCACCCCTTCTTTTGTTTTTTTGGTGACTTTCCATAAACCTGTAAATATCCTGGGTTTCAGGAACTTTGCTTCTAGACTAATTCAGATGTCCTTTCTTCATCTTCTCCTTCTTGATTCCTTTGTCATAGTAAACGAGTTTGACTATTGCCCTTCTTTAAAACTCTTTCATCACTTGAATCCCGTAATCCTAAAACAACAAGCTGCCTGACCACCCCTGACCACCCCTCTAATTACACTTCATCCTTAGGTCCCTTTCCTCTGGGTATTCCTGAGGCTCACTGGTTTTCTCGCTCTCTTCTTGAGACCAGTTTACCTAGTGGATGGCCTCACGATCATGTCCACGTGATGACCCCCAAATCTTGGTCTCTAATGAGCATTCTGATCTCACGATGCCAGCTGTTCTTCTCTTAGATCGTGCCATCTCCTAATTTAACAGGTCTAAAACCAAACTCATCATTCCCCTAACTACATTGTAGCCCTTTCCAATACACCATTTAAAAAAATAAAACTAAAAAAGTCTAAGCTTTTGCACTTCAAAAATAGTTATTTTTGCTCCCACTTTAAAAACACATTTGAAGAATTATGAGGTTGCCCTGATTACTTATTGTGTTTTATTAGGGACTGCTTTCATTTCTTTGCCTGCTGTCATCACCTGAATCCATCCATCCACCTCCCCACCATCACCCCTGGTTGATCTTCTTCCAGGCAAACCGACTTTTAAGTTGTCTACAAAAAAACCCTCAGTGTCATTTTTCACCGAATTACGTGTATCAAGTGTTCCTATGTTAAGCAGTTCCACTGGGTAGAGCTGCTAGTCTTCCCCTACCTTTAACCTGGCTTCTCTCTAATTTGAACACCATGCAGTTAACTTCTCTATTACAAAAAGGGTAGGATCAGTACAACAGAAATCAGCCTATCCTTTGTTCTTATTTGGGTTGGGGAATAGAGAAGGTGGAGAAAAACATCCCCCCACAATGATAGTTTATTTAATAATGTCCTGATGCCAAGGTCATCCTCACTTGTAAGAACGAATCATTCCTAATCTCTAGTTTTATCATTTCGAGATTTTGCCAGTTACTTCCCTTCATGCCACACAGCTTCCAACAGCATAGACTTGGGGGCTCTACTTAGCAAGGACAGCGTGTGCCGTATGTATCATTCTGTAGCTTTTCCAGACGCAATCTTTTTTAAAAGCCAAGGGAGGGTAACCGTCTCAGGGAATAGGCATCTATATGGTAACCCTTGACGACTGTTAGTAGGTGAAAAATCTATGATTTTTCTCTATAATTTTGAAGTCCTACGGTTTGCTAAGTTCGTTGATTCTTCAACTACGGTTTCATTCATTTGACAAATATTGTTGAGCCACTACTACTGGGCGTCTGGTACTTTGGTTCTGAGAGTAAAATGGTGAGTTTGGTAGACCAGATTCTGTCTTCATAGAGTGGGGAAGACAGATACTAAATAGGCAGTTACGAAGAAATTTGAGAAGTATCATGATAAGGGGCTACAGGGTTCCGTGGAAGCGTGTGGTATTAATATTAGCACCTCAGTTCCACTACCTGTTGGCAGTGAAATCAAAATAAAGCTACGTAAGCTCTCAGAGGCTCATTTCCTCATAGGTCAAATTGCGGCCAATAATAACAGCTGCTTCACAGACTTGTTATGAGGATTAAATTTTTTAAAAAGTACTCAGTACGGTGTTTGGCACCTAGTAAGCACCCAATAAATGTTAACTGCCATAATAAAATAACCTTAATTCTATGTTACAACACTATTTTACCATGTTCACTTTTATTTCGACAGCTTAAAATTCTTTTTCTCCCCCCCTCAATTCTCGGCAGCCATATTTTTCATTTCTGACTCCAAGTTTCTATAGGTTTGTCCATTTAGTCACCTTCTCAGACCTTTCATTCAAAACATATCCGTTGGGTGCCCAGCTTGAAGCAGACTGTGTGCCAAACACTGATCATAACATACTGAGCACAACAAATAGGACCCTTTCCCTGAGGGAGCTTACGGTCTCCTCCTCAGACAGATGGGTGACAAACAGATCATCCCTTGAAGAAGTACAGGACGGCAAGATGTCTCAGTAGGTGCATAAATACATTTAAAGATAAAAGGTAGTGGTCTTTGAGCAAAGGCAAGCAAGACAGGCTATGAAATCAGAACAAACTAGTCCCAATATCGTGGAAATGATGCTTCCTTCTAGAGCTCTGGAGCCTAAAATAAGCAAGGGTTAATGTTAAAACCCAGAATAGTGTATTTCCAATAACCTTCTGCTTCCCTGCTCTGTGAGATAGCTGGCAAAAACACTATTTATTACAATTTAAAAATGGGCAATAGTATACGAATAATGAAAATGTAAATATGCTCAATTTCTTTAGAATGTGACCTATGCTAAATACTGTTAGCCTTAGAAATGCACGTTCTATTTCAATCTACCAGTGCAATCCACAGCACACACGTTTGTTTGACCAGTGAAAAAATGAGGCACACTAAGGAATATACTGATGTGTTATTTAATTTGTCTCTAGGCCCTAGAAGTGCTTGAAGATGTGAGTACAGGAATCTATCATAGTTGGGAGACCTGGACCCGTACCTTAAATCCTCAATGCTTCATTTCTTCATTAGTAAAGTGGAGTTAATAGTAGTATCTTCCTCAAATGGTTAGAATGTGGCACATACTGAGAACCCAATAATACTGTGATTACATGTTAGCTACAGGCTTTGGCTCAGTTTAAAGAAAAATAGAATTATTTAAGGCCATTTAGGGTAGCATTTAGAGTCCCTAGCTTTCCTGGTTTGCCAAGGACTTAGTTTCATTTGACACAGGACTTTTAGTGCTAATGGGATAGTCCCAGGCAAAAAGGGACAGTTGGTTACACTAGTCCAAATTCACATATGTAGAAGGCAGTGTGAGGACCCATGGGGACCATCCCCTGTTTCCGTGACACCATTGCTCTGCCAGAGGAATGACTAAGCTTGTTTTCTATCAGCTAAATTGCAGGGATTGGTGATGGAAGCAGTAATGAATCAAGGATCATGATAAATCTAATTTGGGCGCCTAAGTTTCTTGAATTTTAGCTCTTGAATTTTGATTGCTAACAGGGCTTCAGGGTTTCCTGTGTCCCACAGCCAGAAGCCAGGGAGTAAGGAATGGTTCCTCAAGCAGACCTGAACTGGTTACAAGGGAAAACTGCTTTTAAGTCTGGTTAAGTACGTGACCTTCTGATTCTACTTCCTAAAATGGGTAAAAAAGGTTAGAATTTAGCATCTGTGCTTTAATGAGTGCTTAAGTAACAGTAACTTCAGCTGAGGAGAGTTGGAATTGCGAGAAGGACCACAGGTCTGACCCCTAGGTATGTGCTCAGAGCCACAGCGTCATAGTAGGGAGAGGACGAAGAAAAATGCTAAAATAGTGCCTGAATTCTGGCATTCTTTTTTTTTTCCTTTTTTCCCCTTATTCTTCCAATGGAAGGTCTACTTTTTATCTAAACATCCTGTTTATCCTGTAAACCTCGACTGTCTTATATGGTATCTAGCAAATGTTAGGTTCTCAAGAAAAAAATTGTTGAATTTTCAGTAAGGCTGGAGAAATTTTTTTTTATATTCTATTTTTTTGCTCGCTTCAAATCAGTACATATCGTCAATTTATTATAGAGAAGTGGAAAGTTCCAGAGTTGGTTGTCATACAGATGAATTTTCAGGTCGGCATTTATTTTCTCTAGTATCACTTAGAAGCCCTTAACAAACGTAGCTTTGGGACATGACTTTGCCGATTTCCTGAGCTCATGCTCCACTGTGAAACCAGTTCCTGCCGATTGGTATAATGTAGATATGGAAAAGGCAGCTACTGTAGTTAGCAACTGTTGTGCTAAATCATTCTCCAGCTGTCTAGGAGTCACGATCCATAGTCTTAAATAGGTATATCTGCTGTCAGCTTTATGGGCTTCAGTTTATAGGAGTCATCCGTTGGTTTTGAGTATAGTAAGTGGTGTGGGCGAATGTTTTCCTCAAAGTGTATTTTTTTTAAAAGACACACAATTACCAATTCATTTTTGTTCCACAAATACAGAATTCACAAACGATTTTGTGTTTTAACTATATACTGCATCATTATTCTATTTTCATCTTGGATCTCAGAGTCCAACTGAGAATATTGGAGATGTATAGGGGCCTGTTTGCCCTAAATCCTGACCTGGTTACCTCCCAGCATGTGCTTTATGGAAACCTGCTCTAGAGGATGAGAAAGGCTCTAACTGCTGGAGACACTAATTCAGTCTATTTCCCTCAAGTCGAGACAATAAATAACCAGGTTAATGTATATATAGTCGACCAACTGAATGTGAGGTAGTTTCACTCTAAGCACAGATAAACTAACTTAAAATAATTACAGAAAACAAAGGAGAGAGGAGAAATGGTGTATTAAGAGATCTCCTACCAGGAAATGTGTATGAAAAGATACATACCTCAGTTCTGAGCTTCCCACTTCACAAGGGGAAAAAAAAGAAACATGATGATTACTTCACTTTCATTGTTTGCGACAATGACTATCAGATTAGTACTCCCTGAGGAAGGTTAAAGACAAGTAGTCAGGACCTGGGCCTTTTAACTGTGAGTCAATCAGAGCTCCATGTTCCTCTGTTTTCCATATTGGGCTAAGGCATGGGTTTTAGATTGACTACAGTCTGTATAACTTTTTTTTTTATTTTAATGTGATAAATGACTCCTATAACTTGAAGAATCATATTGTTCAAAAGGAGATTTTTTTTTGGTTTAGAGTTCTGGGAGTAATTTTCAAGCTATGGACTATTGAAAAAAATACCAGTTCTTCAGAAAAATACGGAGGAATATACAGCATATGTTTATTTCTAAAATTGCTTCCCAGTAAAAGTCCAAGGCATACCAATTAACGTGTGGTTCCATAACACCATTCCAAATGGGGTTGGACTGATCGGATATAGGGGTGTGGTTTCTAGTGATCAGACAATATCTGTAAGACTTAGGAAATTAATTGTAATACGGTTTTATTTTATATTATTTTTTATTAGTTTGAGGGTTTATTCTCTTACTGTATTTATTTTTGGAAAGATAATGTGTGATACAAACTCCAGAATCTTCAAAAGGCATACTGAAAATACGTCTCTCTCCGCACACTGTTCTTTAGCCTCTCTTGACATAGCCATCTTACTAATTACTCACGTACCCTTCTAGAGGCATAAGAGGAAGCATGGGATGCATTTCTACTTAGGGGATAAGATGCATGTATGAATAAGGTAGTTTATGATGAGTGCTAGGGGAGTGATTCAAAATACGTGCTTTAGTAGTTGAACAGGAAGAGAGAAAAGATTTGGCCGGTTTACCGAGGGAGGTCCTCACACTGGGGAAGTGATATTTGAGAAGTCTCAAAGTATGAAAAAGTTGTTGGACTTTTAGGGGATTCTTTCCTTCCTATGTTCAGAACTAATTGAGAATGAAGATGCCGGAGACAGACAAATATCCAAATGTCAGTTATGTGCTTGATAAACCAATTGGAGAACATGGCTTTACATCTGCAGCAAAACAGCTTGCCAACTCAATTCCCGCCAACCTTCTTCCCTAGTTTGGTTTTGGGACACCCCAGGATGCTCAAGTTTGGGTATATAGAACAGACTGTCCCAGAAATGCTTCCTCTCATTGGTCCAGGGCAGAGAATAAGGAAAAAAGGGTGACGTTTCCTAGTACTTGGCCTCTTTGAGAAACATGGGTCAATAGATGCTATGTTGTCATGTAACTCATTTTCCATCTTTCACTCAGAGAAAGAGGCAGAGCATATCATATGATTTCACTCATATGTGGAATTTAAGAAAGAAAACAGAAGAGCACAGGGGAAGGGAGGGAAAAACAACAAAACGAAATCAGAGAAGGAGACAAAGTAAGAGACTCTTAATCATAGGAAATAAATTGAGGGCTGCTGGAGCGAGTGGGTGGGAGGAGGGGGTATTTGGGTGATGGACATTAAAGAGGGCACGGATGTAATGAACACTGGGTGTTATATAAGACTTATGAGTCACTGAACTCTACCTCTGAAACTAATAACACACTAAATGTTAATTAATTGAATTTAAATACTTTTTTTTTTTTTTCAAAAAAGAGAGCAGAAAGTCAGGATTGTTGCTCAGATGGTTCCCCTTCTTCATGGGAACAATAGATGAAAAGAAAAAAAGTTTCTGAATCCTCACTCAAAAAAAAAAAAAAGATGAGGGAAATCTGCAGAACTCACTCAATAAGAGACAGAATTTCTTCCAAGTGAAAAGCAGGAAGAGTAAGACATCACTGTAATATATCTGGTGATAGTACTACCCAAGGGGAAAAAATCAATCTAGAGAAAGTATTTGGTCAGAGAGGGGCACTGAGATAAAAATTTGCTGCTTTGTGCCATATTTCCAGAATCGAGTAGTGGTGGGGTGGGGAAAGAGAGAGAGAGAGAGGAGGGGAAGAAAGGTGCACCCCTGGAAGAGGAAATACTGCAGTGTGAAGACCTGAACACTTCAGTAATGAGAAAGATGTTCTTGGCAGTAGGGTGGGAATGGCGCACCTCCATATAGGCCACTGTTTCCAAAATAGGTTCTAGTAAAACCCAAATGTTTACAGAAGACCACTTGTTAGTCACCTTGGGCAGTCAGCCTTAAATCAGCCAGAGCAGCTCCATTTTATCTTACACTTTGTCTAAAAATGTTCTGAGAACCACAGGTTCTTATTTTTGTTGTTGTTTTACTTTGTAAGAACCTTCCTAGAATGTAGTGCTCATGCCAATTTTTAAAAAACTATTTGCTTACCATCCCGATTCCAGGTTTGGTAGAGCCGGCATCTCTACCCCATAAAGCTGAGTTTGCAACTGCCAGACAGTCCAAGTGTATATGAATGACTAAAGTATGCAAGTATTGCCAAAAATACGAAAGAAAAATTTTAATACTTGGGGCAAGCCCAGAAGCTGCCCAGCTTCCCCAGACCACGTTTACAGTGTTCATGCATGTGGAAGGTAACCCCTCCTGGAAAGGATATTTACTTCTAAATATCTCAGAGCTGCTGGAGCTGCTGTATGGGTTAGTATGAACCCACGTGAGCCAAAGCCTGACATGGGCCCTCAAGGAAGTGAGAGAGCACCAGGGGCCCAGCCTCAGGCCACCCTGAGGGTCTCCTGCAGGAAGAGGAAGCTGTATGTTTACCCAAATCTGTCCCTCTAGTGCACTGTTCATCCACTTTACCATGGAAAACCCAGGACTTGACAGCAGCCCCTGCCCAGGCTCCCTCAGGCTGTGTTGTCTGCTCACACACAGCCCAGTGATCTCTGCCAAGGCACAGTGTGCAGTCCTGGGATCTTCGGGATTCCCTTCCCTCCATCCTCCTGTTCATTTTGCAGAGTACAATGACATGCATGGTGTTTTTGGTTGGGGTGGGAGGATGAAGGGGTTGATTCTTGGGACTCTGAGGGACTGTCACTGAATTTTCCTATTCAGTGTGACCAAGCCCCACCCAGAAAGGGAATTGAGGACTGGCATCAGAAAGCATCGCTCCCGAACATACTGTAGTGTGAATTGATGCCTCCTTCCCACCACACACACATACACAAACCCCATAACTTTCCCGTGTTGAATTTGTGGCCACCTTGCCAAAACCACGTGTACCACTAAGAGCCTGCACTGTGACCCTGGCCTCAACTAGGACAGGGCCAAAACCTTACCGGGCCCCTCTGTGTCCCAGAACATCAAATGCTTTGTTGGGCTCCAAAGACAAAGCCAACTCCAAATAACAGCCCTAGGACTCCTCCAAGGGTCTGGGTTCTGTTATGGTGTTCATTCACTCCCTGAGCTAGGATTTGACCAGCCATTCCCAACTGGGGTACAATCTACACAGAAAGCATCCTCTCTGAAAATACTGTGGGTGAATCATCCAGCCAAATTTACATCTCCAAAGTATTTAGCTTTTTCTATGTGCTATGAATTGAAATAATAGGCTCAACTTGTAAATAAGTCTTTTCGAACATTAAAAAAGTAATTTTTTTCATAAAAAATTGTTTGCTTATAATGGAAACTTTAATGGGGAAAAATGTTCCTTGAAGACAGGATGCAATTATTTCATTTATATAAATTATTCATTCCTGGGGGTCTAAACAACTGTGAAGTCATAACAAATTTTCTGGTTTTTCATAGTTAAAAATCAAACAGTGATCCGCAATGGTGAATGCAAAGTAAAGCCACTCTTTAAACCTTTGCTAGATGACCAGTTGGCTTCTTTAGTGCGTCTCTTCTGCAAAATCTGGTAGCTATAGTCTAATGACCCAAGTATGTGTGTCTGCCATGTTCCTCTTTCCTTAGCCTTCAGAAACATTTTCCAATTGCCTGTCAGATATCTCTATTTTTATGTCCAGCCTGCAATTTTTACTCAGGATGTCCAACACCAAATCCGTCTGCCTCCCACCACACACCCTTTAATTCCCTATCTCACCGATGGCATCACCATCTGCCCGATGACTAAAAGGGGACATGAAAGTTATCCTAGAAAACTTACCCCTCCACATCAAGTATCAAATACTATTTACCTATGAAATACTCATCAAATCCATCCTGTTCTTTTCTTTCTCAGGCCTTTAGGTCAGACCTTCATTTTTGTGTTATAATAACTTCCTTACTGGTCCTATTTTCTTCCTGTTCATTTCCAAATTGCTACCAGTTATTTTTCCAAATAAAGTTTGTACAACATCATATTCATTAATAATTACTCAATGAAAAATCTACAGACCTGTGAACTAAAACTGCTCTAAAAAACAGCCTTATTAAAAGAAAATCCATGGACCTCTTAGGCACAAAAAACCTTTGCCACAGTTTATAAGGCTCTTCATGCTCTGCTCCCAGCCAATTTTTCCAGTTTCATTTGCCAATGATTTCCCCAGAATAAGTTTTTTTTTAATTTTTTAAATTTTTTCTTATTTATTTTATTTATTTATTTTTATTTTCATTTTTTTATTATAATAATTTTTATTATGTTATGTTAGTCACCATCTCTAGTTTTTGATGTAAATTCCATGATTCATTAGTTGCGTATAACACCCAGTGCACCATGCAATACATGCCCTCCTTACTGCCCATCACTGGCCTGTCCCAATCCCCCAGCCCCCTCCCCTCTAAAGCCCTCAGTTTGTTTAAGATTTTTTTTTTTAAGACTGCCCCTTCTAGACCATAAGCTCAAGATAAATATCACAAATTAATCACAGCAAACTTTCACGTGATCAAGATACAGTTTCAGAAAATGAGTAATCAATTCTGGCTTTCAAACACCTGCTTACAAACTCATGGAAATTTTTTCATAAGATGCAGGATATTTGACAGCCCATTTATCCTCTCTCCCACTTTTTGCATCATAACATCACTGAACTCCTTGTAATTCAAGAAATGCACTATGCTTACTTATGGCACCCTGCCTTTGGACACGCTGTTCTCTTTACCTGGAATTCTTTTCCCCTTTCATATCTTTCAGGTAATTTCATATTTCATCTGTGAAATTTTTTTCTCAGTGTCATCTTTTCTTCGTGATTTCCATGGCATGATCCCACCCACCCCCAACTCCAAGGTGGCTAAATTCATTCTCCTCAGTGAGTTATAATTATGTGTATGTTGACTCTTCAAAGAGATTAAGAGTGAGCTTTTGAAGAAAGGAAAAGTCTCATATTTATCTTTGTTTTCTTAGTACCCAACATATTTCCTAGGGCACAGTAGGTTTTTTAATAAATGATTGCATAATTATTGAAACACACAAGAATAGAGTAATTAGTTTTAGTTGTTTATACAGCATAGAACAAAATCAGTCTCATGATTAATCCTTATGATTACTACCAGTTAAAATAAGATGAATAATTCCCACAATGGATTAAACTTGTTAAGTACTAAAGCATTCTCGTTCTAAGAGATGAGGAGAATCCTGTTAATCAATAAGAATAAAGGCACTTCATCAATAGGACCTAGTTAGAAGTATAATTCTAAGGGCATTTTTTAAAATGATTTAATAGGACCTAGTTAGAAGTATAATTCTAAGGGCATTTTTTTAAATGATTTTTTATTATATTATGTTAGTCACCATAGAGTACATCCCCGGTTTCCGATATAAAGTTCGATGATTCATTAGTTGCGTATAACACCCAGTGCACCATGCAATACATGCCCTCCTTACTACCCATCACCGGTCTATCCCATTCCCCCAACCCCCTCCCCTCTGAAGCCCTTAGTTTGTTTCTCATAGTCCATAGTCTCTCATGCTTCATTCCCCCTTCTGATTACCCCCCCTTTCTTTATCCCTTTCTTCCACTACCGATCTTCCTAGTTCTTATGTTCCATAGATGAGAGAAATCATATGATAGTTGTCTTTCTCTGCTTGACTTATTTCACTTAGCATTATCTCCTCCAGTGCCGTCCACGTTGCAGCAAATGTTAAGAATTCGTTCTTTCTGATAGCTGAGTAATATTCCATTGTATACATGGACCACAACTTCTTAATCCAGTCATCTGTTGAAGGGCATCTCGGTTCCTTCCATGATTTAGCTATTGTGGACAATGCTGCTATGAACACTGGGGTGCATATGGCCCTTCTCTTCACTACGTCTGTATCTTTGGGGTAAATACCCAGTAGTGCAATGGCTGGGTCATAGAGTAGCTCAATTTTTAACTTTTGAAGGGACCTCCACACTGTTTTCCAGAGTGGCTGTACCAACTTGCATTCCCACCAACAATGTAGGAGGGATCCCCTTTCTCCACATCCTCTCCAACAATTGTTGCTTCTTGCCTTGTCAATTTTTGCCATTCTAACTGGCATAAGGTGGTATCTCAGTGTGGTTTTGATTTGAATTTCCCTGATGGCTAATGATTTTGAATGTTTTTTCATGTGTCTATTAGTCATTTGTATGTCTTCATTGGAAAAGTGTCTGTTCATATCTTCTGCCCATTTTTGATTTGTTTATTTGTTTCTCGTGTATTGAGTTTGAGAAGTTCTTTGTAGATCTTGGAAACCAGTCTTTTATCTGTAGCGTCATTTGCAAATATATTCTCCCATTCTGTGGGCTGCCTCTTAGTTTTTTTGACTGTTTCCTTGGCTGTGCAGAAGCTTTTTATCTTGATGAAGCCCATAAGTTTATTTTATCTTTTGTTTCTCTTGCCTTTGGAGATGTGTCATGAAAAGGTTGCTTTGGCCGATGTCAAAGAGGTTGCTGCCTATGTTCTCCTCTAGAATTTTGATGGATTCCTGTCTCACATCGAGGTCTTTCATCCATTTGGAGTTTATTTTTGTGTACGGTGTGAGAGATTGGTCAAATTTCATTCTTTTGCATGTAGCTGTCCAATTTTCCCAGCACCATTTATTGAAGAGACTGTCTTTTTTCCACCGGATGTTTTTTCTTGCTTTATCAAAGATTAGTTGCCCAAAGAGCCGAGGGTCCATTTCTGGGTTCTCTATTCTGTTCCATTGGTCTGTGTGTCTGTTTTTGTGCCAGTACCATGCTGTCTTTGTGATCACAGCTTTGTAGTACAGCTCGAAATCCGGCATTGTGATGCCCCCAGCTTTGTTTTTCCTTTTCAACAGTTCCTTGGCGATTCGGGGCCTTTTCTGGTTCCATACAAATTTAAGGACTATTTATTCCAGTTCTTTGAAAAATGTCCTCGGTATTTTGATCGGGATAGCATTGAAAGTGTAGATTGCTCTGGGTAGCATGGACATTTTAACTATGTTAATTCTTCCGATCCATGAGCATGGAATATTTTTCCATCTCTTTATGTCTTCCTCAATGTCTTTCAAGAGTGATTTATAGTTTCTAGAATATAGGTCCTTTACGTCTCTGGTTAACTTAATTCCAAGGTAACTTATGGTTTTTGGTGCTATTGTAAATGGGATGGATTCCCTAATTTCTCTTTCTTCAGTCTCATTATTTGTGTATAGAAATGCAACTGATTTCTGAGCATTGATTTTGTATCCCGCCACATTACTGAAGTGCTCTATAACTTCTAATTGTTTGGGAGTGGCTTCTTTTGGGTTTTTCCATATAGAGTATCATGTCATCTGCGAAGAGAGACATTTTGACTTCTTCCTTGCCGATTTGAATACCTTTTATCCCTTTTTGTTGTCTGATTGCTGTTGCAAGGACTTCTAGTACTATGTTGAATAATACTGGGGAGAGTGGGCATCCTTGTCGTGTTCCTGATCTTAAGGGAAAGGCTTCTAGCTTTTCCCCATTGAGAATATTTGCTGTAGGCTTTTCATAGATGGCTTTTATGAGATTGAGGAATGTACCTTCTATCCCTACACTCTGAAGGGTTTTAATCAGGAAAGGATGCTGTATTTTGTCAAATGCTTTTTCTGCATCAATTGAGAGGATCATATGGTTCTTGACTCTTTTCTCTTTGATATGATATATCACACTGATTGATTTGTGAATGTTGAACCATGCTTGCATTCCAGGTATGAATCCCACTTGGTCATGATGGATAATCCTTTTAATGTACTGTTGGATTCTATCAGCCAGGATCTTGTTGAGGATTTTGGCGTCCATATTCATTAGGGAAATCGGTCTGTAATTCTCCTTTTTGATGGGTCTTTGCCTGGTTTGGGGATCAAGGTAATATTGGCCTCATAGAATGAGTTTGGTAGCTTTCCTTCTGTTTCTATTTTTTGAAATAGCTTTAGGAGAATAGGTATTATTTCTTCTTTGAATGTTTGGTAGAATTCCCCAGGAAAACCGTCCGGGCCTGGAGTTTAGGTTATTTGAAAGGTTGTTTATTACTGACTCAATCTCTTCATAATTAATTGGCCTGTTTAAGAAACCAATTTCTTCCTTTTTCAGTCTTGGTAGTTTATAGGCTTCCAGGAAGGCCTCAATCTCTTCCAAATTGCTTAATTTATTGGCATATAGCTGTTGATAAGATTTTCTAATAATCCTTCCAGTTTCCTTGGTGTTAGTCGTGACCTCTACTTTTTCATTCATAATTTTATTGATTTGGGTCCTTTCTCTTTTCTTTTGGATAAGTCTTGCCAGTGGTCTGTCAATTTTATTGATTCTCTCAAAGAACCGGCTTCTAGTCCTGTTGATTTGCTCTACTGTACTTCTGGTTTCTGATTCATTGATTTCAGCTCTAATTTTGGTCAACTGCTTCCTCGTGAGTGGATTAGGCCTGTCCCTCTGTTGGTGTTCCAGCTTCTTGAGGTGAGAATATAAAAACTGCATTTTAGAGTTTTCTATTCTTTTGATTGAGGCTTGGATGGCTATGTATTTCCCCCTTAGGACTGCCTTTGCAGTATCCCATAGGTTTTGGACCGTTGTGTTTTCATTCTCATTGGTCTCCATAAATTGTTTAAATTGATTTCTGACTTCCTGGTTTACCCAATCATTCTTGAGCAGGATTGTTCTTAGTTTCCAAGTGTTTGAGTTTCTTCCAAATTTTTCCTTGTGGTTGAGTTCCAATTTCAGAGCGTTGTGGTCTGAGAATATGCAGGGGATAATTTCAGTCTTTTGGTATCGGTTGAGATCTGTTTTGTGTCCCAGAACATGGTCTATTCTTGAGAATGTTCCGTGGGCATTAGAATAGAATGAGTATTCTTTGGTTCTGGGATGTAGTATTCTACATATATCTATGAGGTCCAACTCGTCGAGTATGGCATTCAAAGCCTTTGATTCTTTGCTTAGTTTTTGCCAGGGTGTTCTGTCTATTTCTGATAGTGGGGTGTTGAGGTCCCCTACTATTAATGTATTTTTATCTATATGTCTCTTTATTCTGGTTAAGAGTTGGCTTGTGTATCTTGCTGCTCCCCTGTTGGGGGCATATATATTTATAATTGTCATATCCACTTGTTGGATACATCCTTTAAGAATAATATAGTGCCCTTCTGTGTCTCTAACTATAGTCTGTAGTTTAAAATCCAATCTATCTGATATGAGAATGCTACCCCAGCTTTCTTTTGGGGTCCATTTGCGTGAAAGATGGTACTCCATCCCTTTACTGTCAGTCTGAATGTATCTTTCGGTTCAAAATGAGTCTCTTGTAGACAGCAAATGGATGGGTCATGTCTTTTTATCCAATCTGCAACCCTGTGGTGTTTTATGGGAGCATTTGGGCCATTTACGTTGAGACTAAATATTGAAAGATATGATTTTAATGATGCCATGTTGCCAGTAAAGTCTTTGTTTCTATGGATTGTGATTTTCTGTTCTTTATCACTCTTGGGGCCTTTTTACCTTTATAGAACCCCCCTTAATATCTCCTGTAGGGCTGGTTTCGTGGTTACCAAATTGGTTAATGTTGGCGATTCTGGAAGGTTTTTATTTCTCCATCAATTCCGAATGACAGCCTTGCTGGATAAAGGATCCTTGGCTGCATGTTTTTCTCTGAAAGAGCTTTAAAAATGCCCCCCCAACCCTTTCTCTCATTCCAGGTCTGTGTAGACAAGTCTGACGTAAATCTGATACCTTTGCCTTGGTACATGAGAAATTTCTTTGCCCTGGGTGCTTTCAATACTGTATCCTTGGATCTAATATTTGCGAATTGCCCTATGACGTGACGTGGCGTAGGTTTGTCGTGGTTGAGCTTGGGAGGGGTCCTCTCCGCCTCTTGGACACGAATGTTTGTTTCGCTCGCTACATTAGGGACGTTTTCAGCTACTATTTGTTCAAATATCTCTTCTAGTCCTTTGTTTTTCTCCACCCCCTCGGGGATGCCGATGATTCTGACATTGGATCGTTTCATTGAGTCAGTAATCTCCCGTAACCTACATTCGTGGGCCTGGATTTTTTTAAGTCCATCTTTTATTTTCATTTTTTTCTTCTACTAACCCATCCTCCAATTCGCTAATACGTTCCTCTGCCTCAGTGACCCTCACCGTCAGAGCCTCTAGTTTTGACTGCATTTGGCTCATAGAATTTTTAATTTCTGCCAGACTCGCTCTCATTTCCGCCCTTAGAGATTCTATATTCTCATTAACATTTTCGTTAATACTTTTTTTAAGTCTACACATCATCTTGACCATTGTTACTCTAAATTCCATTTCTGATAATTTGGTTACATCGATATCCATTATTTCTGTGGCAGAGGCCACAGACTCATTGTCTTTTCTTTGCTGGGGGGGACTTCTCCTTCTCGTCATTCTGATGAAGAGAGGTTGCGGGGTTCTCCAGAGCCCAAATTATTGACTGGGACCCAGGCCGTGCGCCCTTGTTTTATAGGGATCTTAGGGATGTGGGCTTCTTCTTTAAAGATTTTATTTATTTATGTGGCAGAGAGACAACCAGCGAGAGATGGAACAGAAGCAGGGGAGTGGGAGAGGGAGAAGCAGGCTCCCAGCGGAGGAGCCTGATGAGGGACTCCTTTCCGGAACGCCGGGATCACGCCCTAAGCCGGAGACAGGCGCTCAATGACTGCGCCACCCAGGTGCCCCGGGTTGTGGGCTTCTTGATTTCTCAGCCTGCCTTCTGTGTTCTGGGGGAGGGGCCTGCCGCGCAGATACTCAGGCAACCCTGTTTGGGTAGAGTCTCCGTGTCCCCTGCGAGGGGGGATGGGGATGGGCACGCTGTGAGCCGGTGTTTCCAGGCTTTTGTTCTCTGGCGGCTTTCCCTGGCGGTTTGCTGTGCCTCTTCTGAGAGTCAGAGCAGCAGCAGCCGAATCTCAGCCTCTGTCACAGAACAGAGGGATTGCGGCCCGTTCTCCACTGATGTTCTGGCCACTTTAACTCCGTTACTGTTGGTGCTGCTCAACCCTGCAGCGTCCCGGGATGTGCGCCCCACACCCGGCGTCCCAGCCCTCACTTGCAGCACCGGCGCGTCTCTGTCCTTTGTGTTTCTAACGCCGCCAGCTGCCTCGCGCGCTCCCGGAGCTCCCGGTCTCAGTCTGGTGCTAGTGAGCACACTGAGCTCCGGAGCTCCGTTTCAGTCTTGTCGCGTGTTACCCAGCTCACGGTCTCAGTCTGCTCTCTCGCAGGTACCGTCCAGGAGTCCGCCCGCTCCCCCGTGCAGGTGGCTACTGCTTCCCGGCGCCCAAATGCGGCAGCTCCCTCCCCCTTCCGTTTATCTTCTGATATCTGTGCGCGGTTTCACGGCTCCCCGCTTGGTACCTCAATACTCAGTGCTGGAGATGTTCATTTGTAGAGATCCAGATGTATCTTCCTGCGTCTCAGGCTGATTCCATGGATGTTCAGGCTGGTCTGGTACCTATCCAGCTCGACTCAGGGGACCGGCTGAAAAAGGGGTCCCCTACTCCTCCACCATCTTAACCCTCTCCAATTCTAAGGGCTTTTTGACCTTTATTTACTTTTAAGAGATAAAGAGATTGAGACTACAAAACATGGAAAAATATGTTTAAATTAGAAAGAAACAAGCATACACATTTTAGGAAGATTTTTCTACTACTGTATCTATCTATACCACTATGTCCAAATACTATTTTCCCATGGACTTGAGAATTAAAAAACATCATTCTCTGCACATTCTACGGGCTTGCCATTTTGGTGGTGATGAGAAACATGAATGTGAAAAACAGTGTGGATACAGTATACTTTGCCTGATGTCTACTCTCAGTATTTGACTAATGTACTTGGAAGATATCCATAAAATGTTTAACCATAAAGTTGTCACACTACAAGAGGCTTTTCCTTGCCCAATTTAAGATTGCCAGATATTTGGTTTGAACTTGGTTATGTGGATAAATAAGGATCGGATCCTAATGCCGAGCAGTTATTGGTCTTGATTTCCTGGTCCATATCACCAGCAAAGATCCTCGGTTCTTAAGTAGTCACCAGAGATACAATCTAAGTTTATATATATTCTATTAGGGATTTTGTGCTTTATCTTTTTTCAAGTCTTATATTTTTATTCTTTATGATTTTCCTTATTCTTAAATCAGGGCTTCTTGGAATGAGTTTATGGTGTCCACGAACCCCTAAAACTCCATACAAAGCATTCTATGTATGTGCATGTTCTCCTTGGAAAAGAGCAGAGTTTGCTTAATTGTGCAAAGGTGGCATGCTTCTAAACTATGAAAATATTCTCTCTTTATTTTTTGCTCTCTCTTTTGAAGCTCTAAAACTGGCAGAGCTTCATTCCCTTTATGTTTGGGTGATATCCTGATTTCTAGTCAATAACAACCACGCCCAAACTCACTCTTACGCTCCAGACTTGCATTTCCAAATGTTATGGGACTAAACCCTTCAACTCATTATGTCATTCTAAACTTCTGATTGACGGCCTACTAACTGCATTGGCATTGGAAAGACAAGACAGCCTTCAGAGACATTTTTATGTAACTCTCATTTACTGAGCATGTAATATGTTCCAGGAGCTGGGCTAAATATTTTACCTGTATTATTTAATTCTCACAACAAATTTGTGAGGTTTACAGAAAAGGAAACAGAGTTGCAGTGAGATTATGTAAGCCACTTAAAATGGCATAACTGTACAGTTGAGAAGACTCAATTTGATTTGGCCTGTATGTCTCTGGGGTCCACATGTTTTGACTACTGTGTTATACTGTCTCTCGTACCATGTACTAGCAGCTTAGAGTTGGAAGCAGGTCACTACAATAGCCTATAAACTCTGAGAAGCACTGGATTCTCTCCTACTTAAAAGCTCACGTGATTTCCAAAGGTCTAGAGGATCAAGTCCATACTGTTGAACCCAGTTTATAATCTAGCCTCAGTCTACCTCTCAGTCCTCAGTCGCCAGCATATTTCCCATATACAGTCTAGCATCTGGTCATACAAAACTATGGATCCTTTTCTCAATACCTCATGTTCCCCTCTCATACTTTTTTGCCTTGTATATATCATCCAGTAGGCTGGAAATCATTTGCCTTTTCCTCTTCTTAGAAGAGTTTATTCTCAAGATCTATTCAATTCGAGTCACCTAAGTAACTCCCTGAGGCAAAATTAGCTGCTCCCTGTTCCATAACACTATGCTCCTACCATAAGGCTTGAATGTGTTATCATGAGTTTACTATCTTTCTCCATTCCTAGACAAGTCCTAGAGAAGACAAGCTTTTTTAGTTTTTCTCGTATCAGTGATAATGGCAGGTTTTCAATCATGAATTATATTTAATCAGTGTAATGGCAGGTATTCAAAACACGTTTGCATAATGAAAGGTCTCCAGTCTTTATCTGCCTTTGAGGCTGAGTATCTCTATTAGAGAGGAAACCTCAACAGGACATACCTTTGATATGGCATTTTCCCTGTACACATTAAAATTTAAATGATTTTAAATATTATGGATATATCCAGAATATAAATTTTTAAAATTTATATTACATATCTTTTTGAAGTTTGTCTTTAACTTTTGACAAGCTGACACAAATCTGACGGAAAAATTGTTAAAAGAAGATATGAATAAGGTGATATTTTCTAACTTGGTTACTTGGTATAAGAATCATTTTGCACAAGAGATGAGATTTCAAAAATGCCAAAAGAAAATAGAAGAGAAAGGGCTCCTGGATGACTCAGTTAAGTTACAGGCTCTTGATTTCAGCTTGGGTTGTGATCTCAGGGTCATGAGATGGAGCCCCATGTCAGGCTCTGCGCTGGGTATGGAGTCTGCTTAAGATTCTCTCTCTTCCACTCCCTCTACCTCTCCCCTACTTTCTAAAAAAAATAAGAGAAGACTTGGAAGAGATATAAAAAAGCCTATGAACGTCTGTTTAAAAAGAAAAAGATTAGGGGTGCCTGGGTGGCACAGCGGTTGAGCATCTGCCTTTGGCTCAGGGCGTGATCCTGGTGTTATGGGATCGAGCCCCACATCAGGCTCCTCTGCTATGAGCCTGCTTCTTCCTCTCCCACTCCCCCTGCTTGTGTTCCCTCTCTCGCTGGCTGTCTCTATCTCTGTCGAATAATAAATAAAATCTTTAAAAAAAAATAAATAAAAGAAAAAGAAAAAGATAATGATTAATATTGGAGGGAAGGTGCTCACACAATTCAATAGGAGAAAGAACAGTCTTTCTTTATTTGGAGAGAGAGCGAGAGAGAGAGAGGAGGGGCAGGGGAGGGGGCGGAGAGGGAGAGAGAATCCCTCCAACGTGGAGCCTGCCACGGGGCTCAGTCTCAGGACCCTGAGATCATAGCCTGAGCTGAAATCAAGAATTGACTGCTTAACTGACTGAGCCACCCAGGCGCCCCCTAGTCTTTTCAGCAGAAGTGCTGGGTTGCCTGGATATCCAGATGCAAAAGAATGAAGTTGCTTCACATTATGTACAAAAACTAACTCAAAGTGGATGAAATTTCAGATGTAATAACTAACATTATGTACAAAAATTAAAGTGGATCAAATTTCAAATGCAAAAGCTAACACTATAAAACTCGCAAAAGAAAATGTACAGGCAAATCTTTCTGACCTTGGATCTGGTTATGATTTCTTAGATGTGCCATCAAAAAGCAGCAAAAAGAAAAAATAGACTAATTGGACTTCACCAAAATTAAAAACTTTGTGCATCAGAAGTCACTCTCAAGAGAAAAAAGATAAGCCCTAGAACAGAATAGAATATTTGCAACTCATGTACCTGATAAGAGTCTGGAAGTCACAATATATAAATAACTCTTACAACACAATAAAACAACTTAATTAAAAATGGGCAAAGGATTTGAAAAGGTATTTCTCCGAAAAAGATATACAAATGTCCAATAAACACCTGAAAAGATGTACGACATCGTTAGTTATTAGAGAAATAAACATCAAAACCATAATCAAGTGGTTACTGAGATGGCTGTCCTGAAGAAGAAGAACAGGTGTGATGTGGCTATAGAGACCGTGGAAGCCTCAGACCTTGCTGATGACAACGTAACATGTTGCAGTCACTTGGGAAACAGTTTGGCAGTTCCTCAAAAAGTTGAGTGCAAAGTCACCATATGTCCCAGCAATTGCACTTCTAGATGTATACCCAAGGGAAATGAAAACATATGTCCACGCAAAAACCTGGACGTGAATGTTCACCGCAGCATTATTCGAAATAGCCAGAAAGGGGAAACAATCCAATTGTCCATCAGCTGATGAATGGATAGACAAAATGTGATCTGTCAGCATGGTAATATGTCATTCAGCCATAAAAAAGAAAGAAATAGGGATACATATTGCCACGTGGGTGAACCTTGAAAACATTTTGGGAAGTGAAAGTAGCTAATCCAAAAGACCATATATTGTATTATTTCGTTTATATGAAATGTCCAGAATAGACAAAGCCCTAGAGACAGAAAGTAGATTAGTGATTTTCTAAGAGCTGGCAGGAGGGGAATAGAGAGTGACAGGGTTTTTTTTGGGGGGGGGGTGATGAAAATGTCCTGGAATTAGATAATATCAATGGTTTCATAACCTCACGAATACACTGAAAAACAGTCAGTTGTACACTTTTAAAATGGCAAATTTTATGGTATGTGAATTTTCTTTTTTTTTTTTTTAAAGCACCCTGTTTCTTAGGGTTGTTGTAAGATTAAGTAAAAGAAAGTGTATAAAATGCACAGGGCCTATATTTGATAATACTAATTTTCATTTTTTTTTTTAAAAAGGACTGAATGGAAAAGATAGATGTTATTCCTTTTTGGGAATTGAAAATTTACATAAATAATATGCAATTTATGTAAACTATAGGGAAAGTAAATGCAAGTGTGTTAAAACTTTATCAAAATACTTCTTACAGTTTATATATCAAAAGGAAGACAATGGGGGCACCTGGGTGGCTCAGTCGTTAAGTGTCTGCCTCTGACCCAGGGGGTGATCCCAGGGTCCAGTGGGCTCCCTGCTCCACTGGGAGCCTGCTTCTTCCTCTCCCACTCCCCCTGCTTGTGTTCTCTTGCTGGCTGTCTCTCTCTCTCTGTCAAATACATAAATAAAATCTTAAAAAAAAAAAAAAAAGGAAGACAATGGATCACTTTGCCACATTCTCCGGACTAGTGCAGTTTGTGCTAAAGTGAATGCACCAAGCTGTTTGTGCTTCTCATAAGTATCACCCCAATAACAAGGACAAGTCATTGGCCTCAGGATGGACACAGCACCCCATCCAACAACTGAGTAAACCAATTACTGAATAGCCATTGTAATTAATATTTTGGTGTTACCTAAATTTCTATACAATAGATATTTTTAAAAATCCAATCCAATCACAATTATGTCAGAGTTTTATATAACCATCAACAGAACCACCATTTGGAGGCAAAAATTTTTAAATTCTTAGAATTAAATTATGTCAGCCTATAATCTTTACTTGGGTGTAATATGTAGTGGTGAGCATTTAATTTTAACCAGTAGCACATTGCGGAAGTCACCTTACGTCATAAGAAGTGTATGCAACTAATTGTTTATGGTTCTATCTTCTTGCAAGTTGTGCATACTGCACTAAATGTTTAATGTGTCCTTGACCTAAAAATAATGCAATATTCATTTTGTTTTGATGACCAGTTGACTTCATGCAAAAATAGATAAATAACCTAGCTAAGTACAGCGGTTTAGGGAATTCTTGCTCCCTAGGTTGTGGGGTCTCTAAAGAACTTCTCTCTCAAGAATGTCATTTCAAAGAACATTCTCTAAATTCACCAAAGTTTAATGGCAAAGAAACAGAATAAGTGATATTCAATTTATTGGGCCATACTTTGGAAGTGAATGCCAAACATTAAAATTCAGAGACGAACTCAGTCATGAAATGATTCACCGTTTTAAGTGAATTAAAAATGAAAAACAAAAAACAAACAAACAAAAACAAGCACATACAATTTCCTGAAACAATTTGTTTCTTTGGAGTTTCAAGTTGAGCTTCGGTTATCCTGTGACAGGCAGTTCACAGCATTGGGAAAAGAAAGGAAAAAAAAGGAAGGGGAGAAGGAAGGGAGAGAGAAAAAGAAGGTGGTAATAGGAAGGAGAGAGAGAGAGGAAAGAGAGAAGTGAGAGGAATGAAAGAAAAAAGAAAAATAGAAGAACTAAGAAAAATAAAGAAAAATCATGGGATGAAAAACTAAAAGAAAGAAACCGAGGCTTTGCCTAAAACAAAACAAAACAAAACAAAACAAAATGATAAAACAGCATCACAGTGTGACTGTTATTTTCCAAACTAATGGTTAATGTCTATGCAGTTTTCTAGGATATAATAAAACTTAGAAGAAATGACTGTAATCTCACTAAGATTGAATGCATCATGTCGTATAGATGTGTCATAGGCTAAATGTATAGTACGTAGCTTCTTTATTCTCTAAATGACTTACTTTTCTAAAACTCAACAAAGCCAATTAAGTTTCATGATTCATGAAACTATAGTAGACGTTGGAATAAGTGTTTTCTTTCTTTCTTCTTTTTTTTTTTGGTGGGAATTCAAAATGGAATAACTATGGTTTAGAGGGTCCTGTTAGTTCCCCACCCAAATTCCCCAGCTGCTGCCCCCAGCCGCACCCATCCCCCAGACGCTCTGAGTGTTGGCTGAGAGGCTGACCGTTTCCCCTTTTCCCTTAACATTTCCCTCTGCTCTATGGAAGTCACTGCATTCTGCATCCAGGGGGTTATCCTTCCTTCTCTCTTTCTTAACACAAGCCAGACCTCTTGCCTCAAGGTAGGACCAACTCTGGATGCAATTCATGCCCCAGAATTGCCCACAGGACCAAGCTAACGCTGGGCTCCAGGTGTTTCACGTGCCTACTTAGCTGCTTCTCCTACCCTATCCTTCTTGCCACATTCCCTTCTCCTGAGAACACTCCCTCTGTAAAAGCTCCTTAGAAATGTGACCTGAAACAGAAGGGAAAGAATTTTCCCTTGCAAACATGTAAGAATAATAATTCTTATGAAACATTATTTTAAAAATGAAGTATTCTCAGCATGTTCCTTTGGTTTGAGGTAATTTTATTAAGTTTTAAGAAATGAGCTAGAATCCTATGAAATCTGAATCAGAACTAAATATACCAGCAGAAAAATTTCATTAAGTAATTTTTCCTATATCTTCAAACTTCACATGCCAAGCAAGAATTTCTTTCTTTCTCGGCCTTTAGACCTTGGCCCGGGTTTCCCCTGTCTGCCTCAAGCCCTGCGTGCTGGGGTAATGGCTACTCTGCAGGGCTTAGCTTGTCATTTCAGATGCCCGAGGTTAGATGTCATCTTTTTACGGGCTTTCAGACTACATCGTACTTACCATAATCTTCAAACTCATCACACTCCGTGGTGACTTTCTGTTCACTCTGCTCACCCTGCATGCCCAGGACATTTTCTGAAAGCAAGGCAAGGACCGTGTCTTATTCTTTATGCTATCCCCATTGCTCAGCGCATTGCAGATACTTGAATATTTGTTGAATGAATGCATCCTTTATAACTATTGAATGAATATTATACTGTACAATTAATGAAATCATCTGGCTTAAGCATATAAACTAGCTCATAGATCATCTTGAATTACAAGTAATGTACCAAACTTGTTACTGACATCTGAAAATAAGAGACACTGTAGCAGAGAAAACTTGTGAGTGACTAAACCAAGATAAAAAAAAAAATGTAATTTTTAGGATATTTAACGTCAACAAAATGTCCAGGGTAGGGGTGCCTGGGTGGCTCTGTCGGTTAACCATCGGACTCTTGGTTTCAGCTCAGGTCATGATCTCACAGTCGTGGGATCTAGCCCCGTGTCAGGATCCACACTAAGCGCAGAGTCTGCTTCAAATTCTCTCTCCCTCTGCCCCTCTTCTGCTCGCTCTCTCTAAAATAAATAAATAAAATCTTAAAAAATAACATCCAGGCTATGTTATATTAAGTATATAAATTCAGCTCAGTTAATACATACTGATTAAGCACTTAACATTTCGCCAGCACATTCTTCAATTACGCGGGAAATATGGCTTATTAACAACAAAAATCATAAATAAGAAAAATATAAGTTAATGTGAAGAACACATGGCACGAGCCAGTAATTTATGAAATTAATGGATTCAGTTTGTGTTAGTGGAGAGTAGGTTTTCCAGCTAAACATGCTGCTGAAGAGAGAAGTATAAATTTGTCATATTCAGGAAATCATAAGAAAATTGGTCTGATTGAAGTGGAGGGCATATGTTAGGGAATTGGAACGTACAATTAGATAAGAAAGTAAAGTTAGTGAGGTTTCTTAGGATGGCTATTTAAAATTGATTTGATGGAAAAGAAGAAATTACAGGTTATTGAGAAGGGAAATGGAGTATGTATTCAGAACAAACTATTTTCAGAACAAAGTTCACGGTAGTATTTAAGATAAAATGGGGATTTCTTAGATAAATCTAAAACTTAGGAGCTAATTAAGGGTAAAATTAGGAACTAATTATTATTACTTTATTCCTTGAGAAAATATGAGAACACAGAGCAAAATTTTTTCAAATCTCAAAATCTTCACAGACTTGGAGTTATGTCTCTCAGTACATTTCCACTTATGGAATTAGCCTAAGTGCTTCTAATTATTACCATCAGAAAAATATAACATTAACAGGAAAATACAAAATTGAAGTGAAAAGTATTGATTTCAGTTATTAGAAAGGCATCATTCAAACTCAGGGACATTCTTAGGAACTAGAGATTTATAATATCTAGCTATCTATTAAATATGCAATTGCTTTTTTCTGTGTTATTTGCCAAACAGGACCAACACTTCACTAAATGTGTTTAGACCAATATTATCTGAGTAAAATTAATGACAGGAAAATACCATGAGATAATTTTAACAGCTGTTGGTCATATCATGTCTACCCATCTTTCAAAAAAGAGGAAATGGTATTGAATATACTTCGGTGGTACAGTTTGGTCTTCTCAACCACGCACATGGTATGAATGAAATTTGCTTACGTGCGTATCAACTAGGGTTCAGTGCAGGAAACACTATAAGGCCCAGGAACGTTAAGTAGACGGAAATTTAATGGAGGGAATTAAAAGCTTACAAAATAATTGGAAAGGCTAGATATAGAGACTGTAGGCTGGGCATCCAGGAAGTTTCCAGAACACTGCAGAATTGACCTATTAGGGGAACTACTATTCCTTCTTTAGTCAGAAAGGTGAAGAATCCAGATGTCACCTCAGAATTTATTGAGTTCAGAAACAACCAGTAAGGAATCAGAGACCACCACCGCGGCCACCACAACAGCCTCTCGAATCCCACAAAATAAGAACTTGGATGCTGGAACCTATCATACAAAAATCGTGCCTTCACCATCTCGCTTACTGGCAGAAAACAAAGCAAGCAGCGGGAAGATGACCTTCACTTGACTTCTGCCTTCCAAATCTCAACAAGTGCGTCTAATTGGCTGAACCTAATTTGCATTTGCAACTTCAATTGCACGGGAATCTGGGGACTCCGAAGTTGAGAAATGCACACTAAAAAGTGGAGGATAGTTGCCAGTTGGCCACACCCACAATACTGCGATTCAAAGACTTTAGAAATTTCTCATCCAAGGTCACAGAACTAGCGAGTGTTAGAGCAACAAACTTGAATGCAAAGATTTTGGCGACTTGCCCAGTGCTCTTTCCACTACATCAGTCTACAGCACTGATTACTCTCTGAAGACATTTGCCAAAGGAGACATATTTTCAAATCTGGTGCTAATTATATTTTTCACTGAAGCATTAATTCAGGCATCTGTGAATATTGTTACCTTTTAGTCTTATGTCAAATCTCGTTCTTCTTCCAAACTCAGACTTAATCTTATTTTACAGTACTTACAGTTAAACCAACACTGCAAGGGTTTAATACCTTTGAGTATTTTTCTCAGCAGGCTTGCCCTTAATCCATTTAATGTCAGAACAACACAAACCTTCTTATTAAAATGGGGGAAAGGACATTATTAGAGACTACATTAGTGGCTTTCTTTCTGCGGGATAAGACTAGCCAGTATGGCAATATTTGTGCCTACCTTTATTTTAATTTGTGTTTTCTGCTAACCACATAAGAAAACCATTTAAAAAGAAAAGATTTGGGATGTCAAATCTTCTTGAATTTTAATCATACATAAAAACAGAAGAATGAAAATCCTCTTAAAGAAATCTTCCTAAGTTTGTACTTCAATATTAAAATTAAAAATAGAGAACATGTAAATAAAATATTTGGATAGATGGAAAATTTATAATGCATCAGTAATATCTCATTATCAATTAAATCATAACTTTCATTCCAAATGCTTTTTAAAGGAACTCTGGGAATGTATTTTTATTTGCACATTTAATGATCTAAGTACAGAAATTCCTTACCTATACATTAAAAGAACATAAATTACTATATATATGTCTGTTTAGACCTAACAATACTATGTTAAAATGAAAAGAAGGTGTTAAATTCATGTTACTACATAAAAAATTCAGTTCTTGCGAATTTAACGTGTAACTCTGACATATTCAACAATAACTAAAAAGTCAAAGTTTGCATTTTATATCTTGCATCTACTTTCTGTGTACAGTGAAGGCACTTTAGCAGGATTCAGATTACTGTTTTTACTAATATAGGTATGTGTTGACTTTACTTTTTTGGTGATGGTGGTGGTGGTGGTGATTTGCTTCAAAGAATCGTGTGAAAAGTTGGCAGAAATCTGAGTGCTCATGAAATCTTAGTTTAAGTCATATGGAAAAACACAATATCCAATAAATTAAATACTTGAAAATCCTGGTTTATGAAGATAAGGATTGTTTACATTATAAAATAATCTAGTTGGCATTTCTTTAAATACTAATGAATTCCAAAATAATTATTTGATATCCGTGCTCTTTTTTAGAAACACCTTTGCTTTATGTGATTCTTTTAGATAATCAGAAAGGATTCAACCCAAAGCAGGGACTGAAAGAATTTAAGAGATTTGTTCAAAATTGGGAATGAACTGAATCCTTCCAATCCGTTTCTATCAGGATTCCTTGCCTCTGTAAAGGCATATGGGAAGTCGATCTATGTTCAGGCAGGAAAGAAACTCAACTGAAGTTTAAAGTTTTACAAGGGAAATTCTTCCACCCTGCCTTAGGAGGGAAGGGTGGAGAACCTGGGGTTATACAGGACACTCCACCCTTAGCTACATCCCCTTGATTAATTATGTAACCAGATCTCCTTTATCATTATCAACTTACATTCAGGTAATGGCAGATTTTTACTGTGCTTGGTACAGGGTTTGACTAAAAAGGGTCCTAAGACCCTTGCTTATCATACTTGTTCTGCTAGCATTAATGTGAAAAGATTTAGCTTGGTGTACAAGTTAACATTTTCCCCCAAAGATTTGTTAAAAACCTATTATATTAACATGTAAGCCTTACAGATATAAATCCTGACTATTGAGGCATTATAAAGTCTTATATAATTCAGGGAGTATATGCAAGAAAATGGATAAAGAAAAAATTTCAAATTTATAGCATAAGAACAAGTAAAAAAGTATTTGTAAGGTATTAGAAATTTAGAATAAACTAGGATTAGAATAGAAATGAAACTCTTAGCATTTTAGTATGTATAACTGACTAACGAATACAGTCAAATGAATGATTTGTAGTTAGCACAAACCAGCTAAATTCTTGAAATGCACAACTAATAACATATATTCCTCAGCCCTCAGATGCTACAAAATGGTGATTTTAGGCTTCTATGTTTGTTCTCACACTGAAGTGCAGAAATTGCATGTGAGGTTTTTTTTTCACTTATCTTCCATCTGTTTCCTGGAATATCAAGGGTTAGAGCAAGATCTAAAGCTTTATCTTAGCAAGAGCTGGGTGATTAATATATCAGTCCTGGCTTCATCTTTCACTGAAACAGTTATTAGTCTTCAAATAATTATTTTGTTTCTGAATTCTAAACTTGAGGGTAAAAGGTTATTTGTTTTTTTTCTTACTTTTTCTTTCATTGTGAAAATCTTCAATATATGGAAAAGTTGAAAGAATAATACAACAAATACCTATATACCCGTCACGGTTGTATATGTGAAAGTATAAATATGCATATCTGTGTGTGTGTGTGTGTGTATGTGTGTGTGTGTAATTTTTTTTTTCTAGACCATTCTTGGATAAGTTATAGACACCAGGATATTTCACACTTAAATGTTATAGCATGCATTTCCTGAGAATAAGGATCTTCTCCTACATAACCACAATACAACTATTATCCCTAAAAATCTTGATGCCTAGGCCACAACCTACATCATGAAATCAAAATCTTGGTAAAGAAACCCTAGACATTAGTATTTTTTAAAGCTTCCAGATGATTAATTACAATGTGCAACAAAAGTTGAGAACCACTGTCTACAGATGAGTAAATCCAAGTTGAACATTTTCAAGAAAGAAAACACTGTTTTTTATTTTTAATATGCATAAGAATGTGCCAGTCTTTAAAGTTCAGCAGGTCTAAATTACAGATTTTAGATCAGAATGGCACAATAATTTACATTTTCTTAAGTTTTCCTTAGCATGTTTAATATAATTTTTAAAATCTCTCTTTAATATAAATGATTGATCTTCATTTTAATTTCTGCTATATGATCATTTAAAATGCATAAAATATGTATCATTATAGAAATCCTAAATATATTTATCTATAAAGTTAAATGGCTTTAAACAAAAAATATTTATATATTTGCATTATTTAATAAATGTTTCATAAATCAGACATGAATCTTAGCATGTGAAACATAAAACTTCTTCATAACCTATCCTGTAATCAAATTTCCCATTTATTAAGTTCCAACAAGCAAAAGTCAAAATCTAAATGGAATGCATGTTAAAAATAAATAAATGGAATATATGTCAATGTTTTAAGAATGTTCTTGCATGTGCTAAAACTCTTAATGTTTCTTATGATAAAACATCCCTAAGTAAAGAAAAATAATTTTGACTCATAACAAATTATTCCTACATTTTATTGTAGTTTTCTTGTTAGTGTCAAGATTAGCATTGGCCCAAAATGTATTTCAAAAAATTTTCAACACTTGTTAATTGCTTTCTGTTTTTGGTTTCTGCCTATGACATTGTTGTGGCATATCCAAGCAAGGAAAGCAGGTATTAAGCATTTAGAAATAGCCATTAGATATTTACGTCTGCTCTTTAGCGTTAGAGTCAAAACAAGTGATGCATAAACTGATTATTTTTAAGAAATGAATCAAACCAGTTCACATTTGATAAATTAAATATTTTTTATTGGAACAGAAGTCATAAAACTTGCATTCTAGGCTATGATAAGCAGGCCATAACTTTATCTCTCTGGGCCTGAGGTTTGTCCTCTGTTAAATGATGGGTTTAGCTATGTTACAGATTCCCAGACTTTCCCAGCTCATGTTGTGTCAGTAATTTTTTCACAATATCATAGGGTAAAAAAAAAATGCCTTACAATCCCATTTATTAAGTAGTTAGGTCCAAACTTGTTATGTGTGTCTGTCCTAACCACTTAGTAGCTATTTAAAAAATAATGCACCTATATTTTTTAAAATATTTATTTCATTCTTAATGAGATGTGCACATCTGTTGGGCACTTTACAGATTCTCAAACCTTGGAATTGGATTGGAAACCACTACCCTCATTTCCTATTCCAGAGTCATTTTCTCGAGGTCCTTGTGTTTTATAATTACAATGTACAAAACCCAGCATCACAAAGATACTATGTCAATGACAGGAAGAAGTACAATTTCATGTTGAAGTTCTGAACTACATGTAACTAGTCGTTTGCATGGTGTCCAACTGATGTCATTTTGTTGCTGAAATGAAATGAATGAATACATGTACTGTGACAGAATAGGGTTCACGTTCACTTTAGTTATTTTCCTTTATTCTAAAACAGCTGCAATTTATAATAGCATTCCTAAAACTTAGTTCTTTTTCTCACAATACTTAGCAGGAAAAAAGGAACCCATAGAGCTCTAGCTGCATCTGACACCTCAGAGAGTAATCTCACATAAACTAAATAAAAGGCTAACGTTGCTTTAGATAAGGCAGTAAAATATCCATAAACTCTTATAGGCAAATTATTTGTTATAAGAAAGAAATCATGTTATTACATAAAAATTGCTCATAGAAAATTTTAAAATCTGACTGATGGCCACAAACCACACTTTAAGAATCATGTTCAACAGTGGTCATGTTAGAAGTAGAAAGTGATAGTTTCTAGAAAATGGCACCTCTTTTTTTTTAATGGAATTATACTACAAAGATGGATTTCTTTGACATACTAAGCAAAAATTTTCAAGAAAGTGAATGGTGTTACTTAAGTGAAATAAATTCTGAAAATTTATGATCTATCATACAAAGATCAGTTACTAAACTAAGACTGTAATATAGGACAACATCATAGGATTTCTGGATAATGAAAATAGTCCTGAAGTCACGCAGAAAATTAGGGTATGGAAGTAGGACAAAATAAGATAGAGAATGATTATACCAAGCAACTAACAACTTTAAAAAGGGTAGATATTTTATAAAAACACTTAATTAATATTGGTTCATGGGATTTAGTACATTTCATATATCTCTTTTCTAAAAGGAGTTTTAAGCTACACAATAAATATATTAAATTTCAATATGCATTTTTTACCCCTGAAGTTCTTATATCAGGCGGAAATTATTTGTTTACACATTATACATTTTAGGTAGAATGGTGATGGACAGGAATACAGAGATAAAGAAATAGAAGAGAAGGTAAGATAGAGACAGCGAAGTCCCCTGCATGCACTCTCGTCTTTGGGAACTTGTTCCCTCCTTTGCCTTAAACTGAAAGCTAACTGTCCCTGAGGTTATCATCTCCCAAATGGTGCCTAATTATTTTCACTCATCATACATCCAGGATATAGGGTCCATGTCCGCTAGTTCCCTGTTGCCATTTTCCAGATTACTTTTACTTCCTAGACTTGTGAAATTAAAACAAAACCCATCAACCACAAAACACACCTGGTTTCTTTGTAGATCCTGCTAGAATACCCACCTTATCACATCTCCTTAGTCTTCCTGATCAAAAATTACCAGCCTACTACATCTCACTCTCTGTCTTCCTTTCCCCCAGTTTCTGTGGAGTAGTGCTGCTCAAACTTTATGTACACTTGAATTACCTGAAATATCTTGTTAAATTCAGATTCCGACTCAGTAAGGACAGCCAGACAGGCTGCCTTTCTTATAACTCCCTAATAAGCTGTGGGCCAGTATGAAGAGTAAAGCACTAGAGGAGCTATTTCTGCTATTACCTAATCTACTGTATACTCCTAATTCCCCTGTTCTGCTGTGGCACTCATTCCTTCCTGCCTTTACTATTTTTAATATCTATTGTTCCTTCACTGCTCCTTGTCTTTCTTACACAATCTCAATCTCGCTCCTCTCTCTCTCAACTGCTTGTGTATCACCCATTAACACACACACACACACACACACACACACACACACACACACACACACCAATTTAACCCTTTAGTCCCCTCCTACCTACCAGCCTAGGTCTCCCCCACTCACAGCCAAACTTTAAAAAAAAGGAAAAAAAAAAAAGAATTGTCTGTGTTTGCTTATGCCATTTCTTCATCGCGAATCCAATTCTGCATCCACCAATATAACGTTCACTGCTGACATAATGTTCACTAACGTCTCCAATGACTCCATGTTGAGAAGCCAACAGACATTTTCAGTTCTCATCTTATGTGAACCTATCAACAGCATTCAGTACTGTGAACCACTCCTGACATTTGTTCTCCATGACATGATGATCTGTTTATTTTCCTGTTACCATTCTAGTGATTCTTTTTCAATTGTTTTTTTTAGGTCCATCAACTTCTATTTAGCTATATTGAAATTCTTTGTGGCCTAATCCTTCTTTCCTAGAATGTATTTGTATCCTAAAACCCCCATGCTCTGTCAACTAAATGCAAATGACTTCTAAAGTTATATCTCCAGCTTATATGACTTGAGTTACAAACTTGTATATTCTATATCCTATCTGACATCTTCCCTTAGATATCTCAAAGGTACCTCAAACCTAAGAGATCCACGCTAAATTAATAATTTCCCCAAAATACATGCCACATCACATAGCCAGATACATAGTCCAGAAAACTGTTATTGATTTTTTGACACATCCTCTTCCCTCACTGTCATATGTCCACTCTATCCTCCAAGATCTTCCAAATATCTATGGAATCTTTTCAATTTTCTTCAGCTCCACCATCATTTCCACCCTAGTATCAATAATTGTCGTCTCCGGGGTAGTCTGTAGCAAATGGTTTCCTAAGGAGTATTACTTCCATCCACTCCATTCTGCTCCTCCTTCTTTAATCTGTTCTACACCCTATAGATATGATGGTATTTTTTAAACACAAATTTCACCATTGATGTCCTGAGCTTGTTTCAGTACCTCATACCTGCCAAGCTCCTTCCCACTAAAGGGATGTTTTACTGGCTTGGAATGCTCTTCCCCTCTTTTCTCCTAGGTAATCCTGTCTCTCCTTCAGACCTCAACTCAATTACCATTTTTTGAGAAAGCCTATCTTTGCTTTAATGACCACGTCAAATTTACCTAACAGATTACAATATTACAATATTCCTTGACACCGTGGTACATTTCTATTTTTGTTCACCATTATTTCCCCAGTACTAGCACAATTCCTGACACATAGGTGTTACCCTCAAAATATCTCTTGATGAATTAATGTATGGAGAGGATAATATCAGTTTAAGAATCCCAAATAGTATGCCATTTGAGTTGGGCTCTCTATCTCTGTAATTATTGAAGAGTAAGATGGAGGGAGATGAGTTAGGGATATTGCAAAGAATAAAATGTAATCGCATTTGCTGTAATAATTAGAAGTGGAAGGGGAGTTGAAGATGTTTCATAGGTGATCTGGAGAATGGTAAAGCCAACGATAAAGCAGTTTCAGCTAAACAATAAGTTCAGTTTATTGATGCACTGAATTTGAGGTTACAAATTCACCAGATGGAAATGGCTTGAAGACATATCAAACTGTAGGAACGGATATGGTGAGAGATAACATCTAGACATCTTAGTCTGGATGCCCTTCTGTTCCTGACAAGCAAACATATTTGTCTGTCTGTATTCACTATCCTGGTTATCAGCATAGAAAGAATCAGAAATCTTAGAGACATTTGAGATCGATGTCTTCTATTTCCTTAACCCTTTCTATCATCATCTATTTGCTCTTTCTTCTCTCTGTCCTACTGCCACTTCCCTGGACTTTCACCTGGACTATTTGAACAACTCTTGTATTACTCCCCCTGCATCCAGGCTTGCTCTCCTGTAATCCAGTTTGCACTTTCCTCCCAGAGTGACTTTTCCGAAACAGCACCCTGTCACTTTCCTGCTGAATATCTTTAAAGGGCTTCCATTGACTACAGGATAAAATCTAGACCCTTCATCAAGACTTTGTGATTTGATTCTAGAATTCCTGAACTTCACTTCCAGCTCCTCTCTGCAATCATACCAGACCAATTATTATCTCCAAATGCTCCGTGATTTCTTTCCTCCATGCTTCCTTTCCATCCCACTGAAATCTGACTATAGAGTAACGAAGTTATTGTGGCTGGAGAAAAGATATTATATTGTCTAGTATGGAGAAAAAAAAAAAGGCCAAGGAAACTCTTAGCCTTCAGGTTCAACTCATATGCGGCCTCCAGAATGAAGTCTTCCCCTCTAGGAAAATATTTAGAGTCCCATTGTTTATCTGCCAGCTCTCTGTAATTCTTAGCCAAAAGTTAGCTGAGTCACTCTTACATAGGTGAAGTTAAGCTCACTATTTGGCATGTCTGTCCTTGAGCTACTCTAGCTACAAAGAGTTTGGCTACTACGTAATCTGTTGTCACACCTCTTTTCTGGACTGGAAATGTTTCCACAGAATCCTCCCCTTGACCTCAAGAAGATGGCTACTGGAAGGGGGGGGCGCGTCGTTACGTCTTCCGTCATCACGCGCAGGGAGGGTGGGGCCCTCAAGGGAATGGAATGGAGGGGCGGGACCAAGTAGGACTGGGCGGGGCTACGGTATACTGGGCGGAGCCGGAGAGGGGTCAGGGGCGCTTCTGCTATTCAGCCGGTGTGTGCCGCGGCGAGAGGCTTCACAGGGAGAGTCCGTTCGACGCTCGGTCCCGAGAACGTGACCAGGACCACTGTCTCAGACCAGAGGCAGCCGCGTAGCCGAGCGGAAGCTGGTGGCACCGGAGTGCGGCCGGAGTCCGAGTTCTGCAGGCGGGAAGCACCCGGGATAGGGGAAGCCCCAGGAGCAGCGCGGCGGCGCCTCCCTTACCCAAGGGGCCACGGCGACGGTCACGGGGCGCGGCGCCACAGCGCGCGACCCAGGCCAGGATTCCAAACAGGCGGCCCAGGCTCCTCCTCCACTCGGGCCGCCTCACCTGCGGACAGCGCTGCGCCGCCTTCGCGGGTATAGACGGCACCTGCGCCGCTTCGCTCACTGGTCTCCGCCCCTCGCACCTTAGCTCCAGGCCTGGGCAGCGCACCCGGACGCGCGGGGCTGCTGGAGCCCCAGCTCGGGGCGCGCGGCGTCTTTGCCACCGCCCGGGAAGGACGCAGGTGGAGCGGGCGTGACTTCGTGGAAGCCGTCGCCGGCCGCTGCAGTCCTCCTGGTCGCTGCCGGGTCCCGGGCACCGGGCAGTCTGAGCCCGCTCCCGGGGAGGAGCCGCCGCCGGCTGGGCACCATGAACAGTAGCAGCGCCCACATCACCTACGCCAGTCGCAAGCGGCGGAAGCCGGTGCAGAAAACGTGAGTGTCCGGAGCGCGTCCCCTGCGCGGGTGCGGGAGGTGGCCCTACCCCGCCCCCAAATCCTCGCTGTCCAGAGATTAGGTTCATTCCCGACACGGTCTGTGGAATCGGGATTTGGAGGCCAGTGAAGAGACCCAGGCCTTGGATTTTTTCATTTTTAGTTATTGCATTTAAAAAATTGTAGCCGCCCCCCCCCCCCCGCGCCCCGTCCCCGGCGCACACGCACCGTCTCACACCCCCATCCTTCTGCACCTGTGTTCTCTTTTCTGTGGTCTTAATTTGTTGACAGGTCTAGCCTGCCCTGTGGGACTGGTGATTAGTTAACATAAAACCGCCTTGAAATCCCCTTCCACTTTTAATATCCTCATGGGTTAGGTTAAAGGACGGTTATTATTCTCATTCCTTGGTAGGGCCAGATGTTTTAAAGAGCTGAACACGTGCGGTCTGCAAGAAAGGCTCTGAGTTCCTGTGAAGATATTTTTTGGTCCCTGCAGCCGGCTTTCTGCTGCGCTCCTGTTTACTTATTTGGCAGTAATTTTGTAGCGCTCAGCGTGATCATATCGATAAAATACATAGAGGTGGTAGCGGGGATGAGTGAATGTAGTGGACAGGATACAATGGGGGATTTGTATGTTCAGCCACCCTTTTGGGGAACTTTCTTACGCTTTTGAGGTGGTTTTAGGGTCTGTGAGTTGAAAGATTTGGAGCTGGAATTATTGAAACAGACGTTTGGATCCTTAGCATCTTTCCTTAATTACCTTTTCCCCCTACTTCAAAGTTTTGTCAATTCTAATAGAGTGATTAGAAACTTAGATATTTTGTTTGTTTTGGTGAGATATTTCTGTAAGATGGTAAATACTTTAAAACAATGGTTCAGAAAAAAAAATCTGTGCTTGACACAGATTGCTGTGAGTTGGCCGTATTCATGTGTTTATTACTAATGATTTTTGAGTAACATTTTTCAGATTTTCATAAACCATTTTAAGAACACAGACATTTACTCAGCACAAATAAGAAGTGTACATTTTGCTTAAAACTCAGTTTAGGTCATTAATCCAGATCGGAAAAATAACAGTTTAAAGTTTGGGTTTGGAACCAGTAACTGGATTTTTCATTATTTTCATTATGTTTCATTATTCTGGAGTTTTAATTTCCTTTTAGAATTTCAGTTATGGTAGTTCTTCAGATTTAGAGTTGGCATTAACAGAGGATATTAACCTATAAATACACTGATTAAAATTTGGAAGTCCTATCCTGCAGTGTAGCTGACATTAGGAATACTGCCTAGTCAGCAGTTTTCTGTCTTGGCAATTCTGTGGCATGCGTTTTGTGGAGTGGTTTCTTGTATAAAAATGTCTTTGCCTAACTTAACCTTGTCCTTGATGGTTATTTAAAATTGAGAGGTATCCCAAATGCCTGTTCTGTGTATTTATTAATACAGTAGTACACTTAGCATAATATGAAAAAGAGATATCAGGGGTTTTATGGGTATGGTTAGAAAACTTGAACATCTCGCTGATGAATTTTAAGGTTTTAGTCATTGTTGTAACAAAAGATCTAGATGACTTTTTTAAAAAAAATCAGAAGCCTTAGTATTGTATTCATTATAAAGTTTAACAACTTTGGCTTTAATTAACATTTTATTAAAGATCTTCCCTTTAAATGTATTACATTTTTTATTTATATAAGCTGTGCCTTTCATTATTTTATCTTAGCATTTTAATATTCTTCCTAAAACTTTTTAACATATTTGTATTTAATAATCTTTCATAATACAGTATAAAGCATTTTCCACAGTCACCTTCATTTCTTTTAGTTAGTATAGGTGTTTATCAGATCTTTGTTGAGCACCATGCATTGCTTCTAGTCATATGAATACCTTAAAATGTCACTACATTGCTCCCTAAGAAAAGCCTGGTACTGGCATTTACAGAATCACGTGAAATTGATTATAAATTTTTTCCTGAATGAAAAATGGTTTACTTCATAATGCAGTTAATCATAGTTCATTTTAGGAATGTGGCCATTAAACCTAGCATTAATTTTAATATGAATTTTTAGTTACTAGTTTTTAACCAATGAGGTCTAAAATATGCCAGCATTGTCAGAAAAATACATCCAGTCTGAGCTGAACATGCTATTGAGATCTATTTAATTTTAATCCCTTAAGTGAGGGTCATTTTATTTAAAGAAAAAAAATGTTCTATCGTAATTATAGAACTGTTACTAAGACAGTCATTTTAATATACAGTTCCATAAAATTTTGGAGTCAAGTAGGTGATAACTTTAACCTGAAGCTCTTCCAGTCCATCTTCAATTGAATTTATTAAACAGTATAAACTCCCCCTAGTGGCAAGTCTGACATTAAAAATTATCTCATTGTAGGAAATACAACTTAAATGTGTTAAATTTAATGCCACTGAAAGTATCTTGTACATAGTAGATGCTCAGTAAATGTTTCCTTTCTTTTTGGAGTAATTAAGTTAGGAAATTAAAGTATCCGAACCAACCTTGCGCCAGACCCATGTTCCTAAAGGAATTTTCAAAAGATACCCTTAGCAATGGATTCTTTTGTAACTTTCCTTAAAGTGTTGCTCTATATGTAATAACCCTGCTTTGAAGACTTTTTTTTTTTTTTTTACTTAAATTTTGTTCCTGTTTGATTTCTTTGGAGATGAAAGTATTTTCATTTGCTTTCTTTGCTTAGTTAATATGCTTAATTTGTCTCATGAAGATAGGTGAAAAGCACACTATTGAATTAAACAGAATCTTTTTTTCCCTAATGATAATAACTTTGTATATATTTTTATAGCTTTAAAAATTTTTTTTACTACAGAGAAAGTTTTAGTGGTACTTCAATTTACTGTATTTCTAGAAAGTTATTACTGATTGTTGGTAAATAATAAGTGTTGAGTAAATAATATGTACACTTAAAAATGATAATCACAGTAGTGGTGGTCAGACTAGCCATCGTGCAATGTCAGAACTGGTAATAACTTCTCAGTTTTACATGATCCTGTTTCCTTTATTGACATACTAATAGTGTTATGTAATATAAAAGAGTGGTCTTTCTTGCTATATTAGCTAAATTGCTGTCCTATTTAAGTCCAGTGAACTTCATTATGTAATACTTAGAATAAAATTATGTATTGTTTTACTGAAAGTGTTTTATATAAATGTACTATGATACCATTCTAAATAACTTTTAAAAATAAAAGGACAAGTCTTTTGAATTACATAATTATTGCTTCACCATCATTTTTCTTTCAGATAGTTTAACTTTGTACATAGTGACTGTAGAGACTCTTACATATTGGGACTATGAAATGAGTAAGTGTTCAGTTAGCATTTATGAAAAATAAATAGCAAAAAGAGGATAAAGTGAGAAATAAATTGAAAGAGTATTGGTCTAAACTAAAGGATGAGGTCTAGTTTCCTTGCTTTTGTAGATCTGAGCAAGTGATTAACCAATAAATCAGGATAGTCAACACCTACGCTGTCAGTTTCACAACTAAAATTAACAGAACAAAAGCTTTTTATAAACTGTAAAGGTTGTTAATGATATAAATGAAACAGAAACATGAAGTCTATTCTTTAAATAATTTTAGCTTACATTATCGCAGAACAATCAGTTCTGTAAGAGGCAGCATATGATTATGTTCTCAGTTATGGTTAGGAAAATGTGCTACTCCGCTGACAGACAAACTTACATAGTACGTGCTTAGCATTGTATATAATTAGGACAATTACTTAGAAGTAAATACCATGCAAATCTCTAACCATAGTACCTTTCTACTTCCATGCTTCTTTTAAAATGGATTTTTTTGCACAGTGGTTTAATTCTCAAAAAGCTACTGTTTGTTAGTACTTACGGTGATATTTGTGGGCACAGTGTTTTATATGCCTCATTTTATTTTATTTGTGTAATGGGAGTATGAAAGGTATTATTGCTTGTTTTGTAGCTGGAGATCTGAGGTTCAGATTTAGCACTGTCAGGTAGTAAATGAAAAACCTGAGTTTGAATATCAGATTTCAGGTCTGATGGCTCACAATATTGTTCAGGTGAGTAAGTTCAGTGATATATATGGCGCACCTGTATATTAGGGATTTCCTGAATGTCCACTGTTTCTCCTTAAGTGATGAGTGTTCTGAAATAAGTGATTTACCATTTCCCAGACTTGTGTTTAACTCCACATTTGCATTCATGCTCTTTCCTCTTAGTCTTTTCCTACAATCTTCTTGATGTACTATCTCCTTCCATTCCTTTAAAATACTGTTTTCAATGGCTGCATAATATTCCATAATGTGAATATTCCATGATTTATTTAACTGTTTTTCTTTTGGGGGTAAATTCTGCTATTTCCAACCTTTTAATACTTTATCTAGTATTTCAGGGAATACCCTTGAGATACATGACTTTCTATGCAAATCTAAGTTGTTTCCTTAGGAAAAATTCCTGTATGTGGAATTTGGAAGTTCAAAGGTATGTATGTATACTTTCAAGGTGAAGCCAGATATTATGCTCTGAAACATAGTGTCAAATTCCTCTACAGAGAATTTATTCCTATTGGTAGTACGTGAGAGTGCCTGCGTCCTTGCATTTTTGCTTTATAATGTGAATTGCTAATTTCATAGGCAAAAACAAAGAGGGGTAGGTAATTGAACATAAATGTTGGGATTCTGAGTCTATGTATGCGTATGTTGTAGTCCTAGTGGTAGTAACAGTGTATCTGCAGATTTTTCTGCTTGAGGTATCCTTTACATATTTTTTTGCTTTGTCTTATATGTTTCAATTTTTTGTTGGCTTTTTCCCCCTTTTTTTGATTGAATTTTTTTGGGGAAAGTATTCCTATTAAATAACACATGCACAGTTAAGAAAGTCAATAATATGTGTATAATGCTTTCTTCTTTTTAGCATATTAGGTATTATCTGTTGATGTTTTATTATGATAGTTATTAGTGTTCTTTCATCTCTCCTTTACCCTCACCTTTTTTCACCCTCCCGATATTTATCACTGTTTTAGATTAAATACACTTTTGGTGTTTCATTATTTTTTAACTGTAAGTGTTGTTTACTGCTGAGCTAAGTGATATGCTATGATTACATTTTGCTTCCTCCTGTTCTATGTTATCATCGATTTTGTTTCTATTTTTCATCTTATTATTACCTGGCGTTAGCTCTCTCTTCGGTTTATTGGAGACAGACTGTTACTGTCTCTTGTTTTCCTTGTCTGGCATGACTTCCTTGAAGAGAAGGGTCTTTGTAGAGAGTTATGTGCTCTGCGGTCATGAAACCAGAAGTGACTTACCTGTCTTTTCAGGTCTGATTTACATGTCACATCTTCATGAAACCTGCCCCTGTTATTCTCCCTGCTCCTACTTTCCTCGACTCTTGGGCATCACTTTTATGGCAACTGGATTATTGTATGATACGTTGTGTTTGATTTTGCCTTGTTCTAGTGCACCTCCACCTGGTAAAAAAAAAAACAAAAAACGTTAAGTTCTTGAAGGTTAGGTCAGTCTTTTATTTGTCCTCGGAGCAACAAGAGCTTCCTGGTATCATGCACACAGGTATTTGAGCATTATTTACTAACTTAACAATTGACCGCCACTTAAACTTTTCATTTTAGTGATTTTGGCATGATAGATACATTTTATGTAGGTTCCAAGGGAAATACTTCAAAAAAAAAAGTAATATAAGAAGAGATAAGGGTAGGGGCGCCTGGGTAGCGCAGTCGTTTAAGCGTCTGCCTTCGGCTCAGGACGTGATCCTGGTGTTTCGGGATTGAGCCCCACATCGGGCTCCTCTGCTGGGAGCCTGCTTCTTCCTCTCCCACTCCCCCTGCTTGTGTTCTCTCTCTCTCGCTGGCTGTCTCTCTGTCACATAAATAAAATCTTTAAAAAAAAAGAGAGATAAGGGTAAAGGGGAATATTTTTAATGACTTTTTACAGGATTTTGGAAGTAATCATGATTTCTAAGGCATGTTTCATGTTCTGGTTTTCACCTTTCAAGTCCTAGAGACTATAAACTATTTGTGCCTTATTGCCTCTCCCTTAGTAGAGCAAAAAGAGGGAGAAGACAGTACTTATCACAGCTATAGAGTGACAGCAAGAGAGTGATTGAAGAATCCTGACTCATTAAAAGTAGCTTCCAGCTAGAATTCTTCCAAGTGTTTATAGATGTTTTCCGCCTCATCTAGGGAAGTAAAATATTCACCTGTATTCAGCCTGCCAATGAAATCTGACTTCATTTGTGTTACAGATCACCTCTCCAACACCATATTAATCATATAATTTGTGACTTTACACATTCAACATTTACATTCAGAGAGAAGTAAGTACAAACTGAAGCCATGGGGTGGAAATGATGAATGAATAGCTTGAGTATAGTCAGAGATTTATGGAAGAATATTTCAATGTCGTAGCTGTTGGCTTGAGTGAAGAGTAGTACCATATCACATGGAGAGAAGGGGGTGCCTAGGTTCTGGGAAATATGAATGGGAGAACATTCAGGTACAAGCACTGGAAGTAAAGATAATTTTTTAGTAAGTGGAATGAAACGTTCGGCAGTAGATGAAATCACTGAGAGGAAAACGCTGCTAGAGCAGACTCAGTACTGCAACAGACAATCTCTGTTAGAAAATGTTGCTTTAATCTCATAGGATTACTGAAACTGTATCTTTGCATGTCATTTGAGGTTTTATGGTAAATGTCCTATAAAAACAAACATTTATAGTTAAGGTAATTTTTATGACTAAACTGGGTTAAAATTTTAATTTTGCTGTCAACACTGGGCACAAGTGACGCCTGTAAGACATTCTACACTGGGATAAGAAAAGGCTTTAAAGATAGCGCCCAGACTGCCATTGGACATGCTGTCGGGCTAGGGAACAGCAGCACGTGTAGCAGGCAGGGCTTCCAAAACAGCAGCACGGCAGGCAGGCAGCTGGAGTCTTGATTTCACAACAATTTTGATTTGCAGGTTGGGACAGGGTTTCTGAGGTAAGGTTAAAACAAAATAATAAATTGCTCCTTTGCTTCCTCAACATCAGTGGTCTCTCTATTCCAAGAGCTATCTTCACTTCAGATCTCCCAAATCTAGTCTTCCAGGGATGTTTGTTTATATTTCAACTGTGGCTTTTCATTTAAATAGATGGTTGGCAGTATATTTTGGCATAGATTTAAAGGCAGTAGAAAAGTAAAAGTACTAGGATAACCCAGGTCGAGTGTCATTGATGTAAGTGTACTCTCTTTATTATGTGCATCTTGAAAATGTATAGATAAGGTGAAATATTTTCACAAAATAGTTCTGAATATTTTTTACAAAATCAGTGAAAAAGCATGTCATGTCTGTTCCTGCAGCTTTAACCACAGCGGATTTGAAATGCCATGCCGAGTGGATACTTCTCAGCTCTGACCTTACTTAATTTTTTCTGTGCATTTGATTTTGTTCTGTAACCTTTAAAATATTCTGCCCTGGTTCTTTTCCTGTCTTCTTATAATTCCTCCTCTGTTGTCTTTGCCTCTGACTCTTCCTCAGCCTTATACCTAAATTTGGTATCATCCAGGTCTGTCCTCAAGTGTCTTTCTCTTTGTTCGGTGTACCATCCATTAGGAAATAGAGTTGTTACCTCAAGCTACAACTTTCAGCCCTTAGCAACCTCTCCCTCCCTCAGTGTTTTCCTCTTCCATCCTTCCTGTCCCATCAGCAAACATTTGAGTCTTGGTATATAACAAACTTTGTGACAGGCACAAGGTGCTGTGTTGAAACATCTCGTGCCAGGCCTTACTATGCGTACCATTACTGACTTTGGTCAGGCTCTGATAACTTTTTTCCTGGACACTTCCAGAAAAACTTCAGCAAACATTAATTGAAAGTCCACTCTATGTCAAGTACTATGCTGAGCAACAGAGATACAAAAATGATCCAAGTTACATAGTAATAAGAGCAACAAACAAGTGTATGTAATACCGGTTATGTAACTTACGAAATTTGATCTCATGCTAAATCTTCCATGATGTGCATGGTAACACATGAGAGCTGTGGGCAGTGTGACATTGTGCAAAGAAATGGTTTGATCTCGCTCAGGGCTGAGTACTGCTGGCAGCCAGCACAAGATAGGCAGCAGCAATACCGAGGAGTATCTTGAGGACTCTTTTTCCTACCGTGATTTTTACTTCTCTGGGTCCTGTCAGTTTGTCTTGCCCCAATGTTTGTGTTACTGTCTTCTCCCCGGTGTTTTATAATCATTGCTGGAAAGCTTCCAAGAGTGCAAGATTTCAGTTTCAACTTATTGGAAATGCTTTCTGCACACACTTAATGGAATGGTGTGGAAGACATTTGCATACGATGCGTAAGGTACAGGGGTAGTACAGGAGGAGTCGCGTGAGTAGGGCAGGGAGGACTTCACACAAGTGGTCTAATGAGCGGGGCTTTGCAGCTGATGCCGCAGAACAGGAGGATTCTGGAGAGTGACATGTATGAAAGCACCAGAGTGTATATTGGTAACAAAGTAATTTCTTCCCTCTGGACCATAATGGACGGGGAAGCGTTTGGTTGGAGGAATGAGGCCAGAGGAACAGTGAGGAGGCCATGAGAGATCCAGAAGCGTTTGGCTTGCTAGGCTAAGGAACGCGGACGGAGCAGAGCCACCGAGAGGTTTGAATCAGAGGAGTGACACGGATTTGTAGTTCAGAGAGGAGCGCTAGCTTCAGTGAGAAGCTATGCCTTTCGTCCTCTCCCTAGCCAGAGTCGGCTTAGTAGAACACAAGACGGTCCTGTAAGTCCCAGCGGCAAGCTAGGATGACTCCCAGGTCCCGAAGTCTAACTTTATACCGTTTCTGTGGGGAAATGGACTGTTTCCTCGATCTTAAGCACTTTTCATCAGATACCCGCATGGCTCGCTCTTTGGTCGTATTTCTGTCTGCGGGGCAACATACATCGGAGACCCTTCCTGGCTGTCAAAACCAGCATGATGGCCACTCCTTAGCACCTTATCTTGCCTTATTTTTCTTCTGAATACTTACCAGCCCCCAAAGTCTTATGTTTATTCATTCATTTATCTATTTTTGTGTCTTGCCACTGAAATGTAAGCTGCATGAGAACAGGAACTTTAGTCTGTATTGTTCACTGCTCATCTTCTGTGATTGGCCCATGGTAGGCGGTCACTGTCACAAGAATGTGGCCTAACCTGCTTCCCCCTTCTCCTCTCTCTTGCTCTCTGGGCTTCAGGCTCCACACAGGAGATTTACCGCCTCCTCCTGAAATCCCCTTCGTCTTTAAAGGCCCATCTCAGATACCACCTTGTCTATAAAAGTCTTTCTTCAGAAGAAACCTTTGCTCACGTATTTAGCTCTTATAACACTTCTTGAATATGTAGGAGAAGAATGTTTCCCTAGACTGCTCAGGACATGATACGTGCAAGTAAATATTTGTATTAACAAGTGATTAATCAGTGGAGAATTATTGAATGAGGAAGGCATGCATTACAGGTAAAATTTGAAATTCATTTGATTAATTGAAGAAGTTTAAGATAACTTGAATTTGATTATAAATGCAGCATGATTAGGGGAAAAGAGCTAGAGAAACAGTCACCAATTTCTGTTAAGTATGCAATTATACAGTCTGGAGAAAGTACCTGATTTATTTTGTATATATGCCATATGTTTTACCAATTTATTAACTCTTATTTTTGTAGAAATAACATGAACTGTAGTAAAAATAGAAGTAGACAAGTTCTAGAAATTACTTGTTAGGGACAATATAAAAACATTTAAATTTTATATAGACTTGTTAATTTTTTATATGAAGTATTAGTTCTCCACATATAACATTGAAAAGAAAGTATCTAGAAATATTTCGATTAAATCAAATTAATAGCACTGTACTCAAGCCAGTTTCTACTTTTAAGATACTATAATTTGAATTGTTGAAAATGTCTTTGCCTTCTCAGTAAAACTGGGGGAAAAAGTCTTTGTTCTAAGAACACTCTGCATAAGTTTGAATTTTTCTGGCAAATGGAAAGGTGCAGGCATGATCTACTTTATAATGTCTTCTCTATATTTCAGTATGGGTGTCTGATGATCTGTGAATTCACTTTAAATAATGGATTTCTGCTGTGAAATCCTGGCCAAGGCCTTTGTGTGAAGTTATCCAGTTTCTCATTTCTAAACCCAAGTTCTACCCCTAACCATAAATATCTTTTCTTTCGTATGAAAATCATGCTAAATGTTGGGGTTTCATTGGATTTTCCAATTGAGACATTAACTGTGAAAGCTAATAAGTAGAATTATGGACCAGTCCTAAAAGCAAAATTTACTGGTGATCACAGTTAACCTCTGATGTTTGTCAATCAACAAGTATAAATAACCCAAGTCAATTTTTTTAATATCGGAGGGCCCAATTAGATGCCTGGACAACCAACTGGAGGTACCAGTAGGGCTTTGAATACCTGTCGCTGACAGGATGAAAGTGTTAAATAGAGGAAGCTGGGGGTGATAAAGATAAGCTTTTTATTTAGGGTAGCTCTTACCTGTCTACATCATAAATGATTCCAAGATGCTTCTTGTAGAAGATAGCAAAGGAAGCATAATTTTCACCTAATTTATTGCAGATTTCTTTTTTTCTTTCTTTCCCTAAAAATGTCTGGGGTTGAAGAAAAACCCACTAGGATTTGTTATTGGGAATCATGATACTACAAGTCTATGAAGTCAAGGAGGTATGAGGTACATAAGATGTACTCAGCATTTTCTTAAGATGGGCCCATAAGCTTTTAATACAACATTATGAAGAATTTTACCCACTCCCTTGTTTTTCTTAATTAAGATATGAAAGAAGCATTTTGAAGGGATTTATGTTAACTTGAAGTAGATTTTAGGTGTTTGTTTTATCTGAGAAATATTTGAGGAGCTATAATGCAGTAGAAATTTTTGCTTTATGTATTTTAAAGTATTTTGTGGTATTTTGTTTGTTTTTCAGTGTCAAGCCGATCCCAGCTGAAGGAATCAAGTCAAATCCTTCCAAGCGACATAGAGACCGACTTAATACAGAGTTGGACCGTTTGGCTAGTCTGCTGCCTTTTCCACAAGATGTTATTAATAAGCTGGACAAACTTTCAGTTCTTAGGCTCAGTGTCAGTTACCTAAGAGCCAAGAGCTTCTTTGATGGTAAGAAGAAGTTTTGCTAACTAATGTATAGTAAAATTTAAGTAACAAAGCCAAACTTTTGGTATTTCTAAAAATAAGTGTTCCAGATTCATACATCAAAAAGATGCTGCCACTCAAATGACATGTGGCGTCGTCCTTTGAAAATCGTACGTTTGAACGTTACGTCCATATGAAGTGTCAGTTTTCAGTTCTACTTCTTCCAATTTTTGAAAGTTTCTCTTTTTTTTATGGAATAAAACACATATACTATGATATATTTTTGCTAATTTTCTTCAATATGTTTTGTGTAGATATCTTATTCTTTAAAAATTATACTTCTATTTTATATTAACTGTGTGATTTAGTCCAGGAAAATGTGCTTAAGTTGTTTTTTTTCCCACCAGAAAGAGTAGTTTATTGTAGGAGTCCGTGGAATTGGATTTCACTCTCCATTGTGCCGTGACAAACTACTGGATTTTAACCAAACCACTTAGCATCCCTGCACCTCCTTTTACTCAGCTCTGAAGTTAGAGATTTGAGCTAGGTGATGTCACCTTTTAATCGTATGTTATTTCATAGTAATAAAGTATTTTAAATAGAAGTTTTTGTTTGAAGATAATGTTTCAATGTATGTTCTCGTGTAAAATAATTCCCCAGTTTCTCCTTTTATCTGTTTCTATGTCAGAAGTAGATTTTTTTTTTTTTCCAGGAAATGTTCGGTCTTTTAAATTATCATGTTATTTTACAAACAGCAGTAAAGAATTAATGATGAAACCTCAGTGGCTTGTGCCAGTGCTTCTCGAACTTTAAGGTGCTTACAAATAGGGATCTTGTCAAGATGAAGGTTCTTATTCAGTTGGTTTAGGAGGTAGCCAGAAATTTGCATTTCTAACAAGCTCTCAGACAATGCTGATACTGCTGTCCCGGACACATTTACAGATACTTGAATTTATAATTTATTTTTAGGTTATTGCGAAACAGTTATTTCCTTTTAGGTTTATAGTTAAATGGTTTTCTTGGGCATTTTGTTTCTTTGTGTGCTTGCTCTGTATGTTCTTTATCTTGCATAAAAGCTGTGGTGTTTAACAGTTGTGATTCGGGTAACATACATTGATACGAGGGTGATCATTTCAGGGAAGGTTATATGGTTCGGGGTTCATAGTGACACTGAAATTTTTTCTGATCTATCAAGTCTTTGAGTTTTCAGTTTTCATCTACACTGGATCCTTCATCTTGGAGATGGGTTATGTGGTATTCAGTGGTGTGTGTGTGTGTGTGTTTATCAACTAAATAGTCATTTTGTGATAGAGCTGGAACCGGAACCCCGGTTTCTAGAAGCCCTATGTTGTTTTTCCTAACCATATCTCAGTTACTTCTCTTTTCTAGGAATCATTTATATAGCGCAGTCCTGAAGAGTTTTCCCTGATCTGTGGTTCTCAAAGTGTAGTCCCCAAACAAGCGGCAGTAGTGGCAGCTGGGAACTTGTTAGAAATGCCGGATCTCGGGCCCCACCTAGACCTGCAGAATCAAGCGCTGGTAGGGTGGTGGGGTTGGTGCATGTGGCAGTTTGGGAGCCCCTGTCGTGGACTGTAACCTTGAGGCCACTCCCGCCTTGTGGAATGCTGTCCTAATCCTCAGCATTTGTTCACATGCAGTGCTCACTGCTTGACCTTTGTGTGTGTGTGTGTGTGGGGGGGGGGTTCCTGTGACTTGTAAGATGAGGTCTCTGCCCTTAGAGAGTTTACAGTCTAGAAGCCAGAGACATGTTATTCCTTGACTCTGGTAGAGATGAATTGATGTTAGTCATTTTGCTTTTTTCATTTCCTGCTCTTCTATAATGGGAAATCAAACTATAAATGTTAAAAAGAGAAAAAAAAAATATATTTTTTGTGCTCTGTTTAGAAGTAATGGATCAGGATGAAGCAGCGTAGCCAGTAGCCAGCTGCCGTTTAAATGTTGACATAATTACTGCTTTCTAGACAGTGTGTGTATGTATGCTAATTAAGATAATATGTGCATATTTAATGTATAAATTTATATTTGTGTATATGTTTTTTCATGATTAAACATGTCTGTCCTGTTCAGTGCCTCAAGTAGAGGAGATTTTAAGCCTACCTTCTAGAGAATGCTATAGCTTAGTCGGGCTCATTATGGAGTTCTTACGTGTTGAAAATTATTTCCTTAACTCTTCATTAATGAATTTATTTTTTATTCCGGTACAGTATATTTAACAGATGGATCTTATTACCCTATTTGTGTCATTCCTTCATCAATTATATTACCTTTAATTCTAGGTCCTTTGCATTACTGATTTTTAACTTCATTGTGTATGAGAATAACGTGGAAGGCCTATTAAAATTAGCACATTCTAGGGCATGTAACTCTTACGCTGATTCTGTGTAGTTTCTGTGGAGAACCAAGGAATCTCTATTTTTCATATGCATCCTAGGTGAGTGTGAGGCAGTGATTTAACTTGGCTTTGATTATGCCTGAATTACTTAAAAATTGTTTTCTTTGCCTTCAGAAAGACAAATTCAAATGTACGAAATTTTCGGAAGACCATAAATGTGTTTGCTTAGGTTTCAGGGGAGTGCCGTACCCTAGTAGCTTCTTAGGTTGTTCAGTACAGGAACAGAGTTAGATGGAAGGTGAGGGAAATAATCCTTGAAAAGATCCCATAGTCTTCTCCAGACATCCAGTGATCTGGGAAGGCCATGCAGTATTTTGAAAGGACAAAGACAATAAAATTTTCAAGGCAATTCCGAAGGCCTGAACACCTATGAACTACTGCACATGAGGAGACTCGGAGTACGCTGACCGACGAGGGTTTTATGTGCAGTAGAAACCACTCTCCGGCTGTTAGGGCAACAGTACAGCGAAGCGCGGGGAACTCTAAGTGAATAACAGGATGCGAGCAGGGCCGTGCGAATTCCTGCGGAAAGAACAATATAAACGAGTAATCATACAATCCTGCTAGAAAGGAAGCTCCAGTTTTACTGTAACAATAGATATTTTTCCAAGAAAATACATCTATTTATTGCGAGTTTAAATAATCCAGGTTGGGTGGATCTTCTCAAACTCCGGAGCCGTGGCTCTACTGCCGTGACTGTCTGAAAAGCAGCACTTAAGATTTAAGTACACTAATATTTATCCATTTCTACGGAATCAAAACATTCTGAAATATAATTTCGAAGTACTTGAACAAGATTTAGTTATTTTTTTCAGTTATGGTAAAGTTAGAAGCAGTTTCTTCACTATTTGATTAAAATTATTTTATAACGAATTTTATAATTCAAGATTACACTTTATTCTAAACAGTGCAGGTGCTGAATTCACAAAAAAGAAAGAGGGAGAAAAAGATTTCTGCTAACAGCTCTAATAGTGTCTCAGCAACTGTGGCAAATACAGTATGTGAGATCCTTTAAAAATGTGCCTATCCAGTATTGTTAAGGGAATACTTAGGTAGCATTTTCAAGGGAAGTAAGAAGATTTGAAGTTTTGTTAGATATTAGTTTTGGTTTGAACTGAAGAAATAATTGAGAAAATCTTTGGATGTTTAATCCTTGAAAATTCTCGAACTGTGTATCTGCTAGACAATAAAGAGAATTGTCAGGGAATTATTTTTCACTTCATACCCTGTTTATGCTGCAGATGAACTAATTATAAAATTTTTCATTTTTATATTAAAATGCTTTCGTTTTCCTGGTGCACTTAAAAGTGCTGTGCCTGTTTCACTACATGGGAACTCCTTGGGCGTGTTATGTGTACTGCCGTATTTTAAGCACTTAGTACAATGTCTGACCCACTGTAGGCATTCAGTAAATATTTCTTACCTCAGCTTCACGAAGTTACATTTGAAAGACAATGTCAAATTCATGTTGAAATTCTAGATGATGTATTCAAAAATACAGTTCTAGGACTTACTTTACAGTGTTATTTTTCTTTTTCCAGATAGTAGCCAATTATAGTTATTGGTTCCATCACTTATCTTATTTTCTGCCTATAAATAAACGGATGTGAGAAATATTTTATGGAATTACAGCAGTACGTTTTTGTACGTGCCCTCTGATTGGCTGGCTCATCCAGTTAAGCGTGTACAAGTATTTAAAGATGCAAATGTGAAAGCTACATACACCTTTTTAGGACAAATTAGTATCAACTGTTCCGTTGTCACATCAGTGCCTCCCTTTGCATCGTTAGCTGTCTCTGCTCCTTTGCCTTCTCTCTACGGATATTATCTTATTCGTGGTTCACTGGCTGTTTTCTTCTTTGTTGGATGCTCCTTTTGTACCTCCCAGCAGTCTGGCAGTCTTGGTACTTTTAAAAATTTTTGTCAGCGTAGATGGAATGTGCAAATAGAACTCAGTATTTTTTTAAAATTCACTCCCTTTGTAAATTTGATAGATTAAAAATTCCAGAGGGTGAAACTTTAGTATTAGTTTCTGCACAATGGACACATGTGGACATGTTTTGAGGATTAACCGCAATATATTAATAATGAGAGACTAACTGAAATAGTAAAAGCTGTTTAAGTTCTATTCAGTTTCCTCAGTAACATTGCTCTTCTGTGTTACCTTCTCTTTTCCCCTGAAGACTTCTCGAAATTATGTATCTTTGAAGTTTCTCTGTAGTCTTTAGTGTTTTTAGAAAATAAATACCCCAAATCCAAAATTGATGTTTTCTGATGTGGGCGATTAAACATGGTAAAGTGCCATTTTTGCCTCTCAAGACGGATTAAATCAGTCCAGACCTGAGGACGGTTAAATGACCAAATAGAGCTCTGATCTGACAAGTCACAAGTGTGGACGCAGATCCTGGAAGAACAGACTGAAAGCCGAAAATCGTTAACATTATGTTCAGACTTCTTCACCAAATTCTAGAATGTTGAGATTAAACCTTACTTTGTTAATTAAAAAGAAAAGTGGAACACTAGAGTTACAGAATAGTTGTTTTTTTTTTTTTTTTTCTGCACAAAATGAGTATTAAACTCAAATACCATGTTACTTCTGGGAGGGAAAATATCTAATAAGTTTACATAACTAAATGACTATGATCAATAATAGTTTTTTCAGGGAGACTAGGATTTGGGTGGTTACAGCCCAGCCTTTGAAATTGGTTGATATGAAGGGAAAGGCTTGTTTCCTCCTGTATTATGTCTCTCAGTCCCAGGTCAAACAGCGGACATTGGGCTGTTGACCAATTGGAATCAGTATGGTGATGTTTTATTCTTAGTAAGAGTAATTGCAGCATATAAAAAAAATTGAGTTAGATTTCATTACCACTTTTTGAAATACGCACCATTATGTAAGTGTTGTGTTTAAATTATTTTACTTTTGGACAACATCCCCCAAAATTAAAAACAAGGGAATGACTAATTCATCTCTCTGCTGAGACACAAGTATCTAATGAGGTAGAAAAGGCAGAAAAGTTTTCTTTCAGTGAGGTAGTAGTAGGGATCAGTGGCATGTAGTATTTGTTATTTCAATAAAATATTCGTAGTACATATTACACCACTAAAATATAATTATTAACTGTGAGGTCTTTTACTTCCTCCATTATATCTAAGGCATGGGTTATTCTTTGGGACATCTTTATAATTGAGATCTATAAATTTAATCTGTGGAAAGGAAAACTGAGAAACTAGAAAGAGATGGTTTCGTCTCGGTTTCAGGAAGCCTGACAAAAGTGAGTTTGGGGATCAGAGTTTCTAATGCCCAACTCCTGGATTATGCAGCTGTCATAGGGAACAGTTTCTGGTTAGTTTAAGAACTAAGTAACATAGGGGAAAATCCGATTCCTGAATCATTACACATTCTTAAAATAATCACCATTTTATAAAGTGTAGTAATATTTACGTTTTAGAATGTTCTAGATTCACGAAGTCTAAAAATGCCCCACGAGGGGATGATGACAATAGTTAATTTACATGATGTGATGATCTAACATTTATTCAACCTCATTGTTTACCATGGATCTTTGTTGACTTTATCTTAAATTAAAAAATTATCTGTGCTTTTTCTTGGTCTTCCTTTGTAGTTATTTAACAGTTCATTTCCAGTTCATTAGGTTTTCAAAAGAGAGCCATTGTGTTTATTCATCTTCAGCTTGTGTGTTTCTCTGGATTTCAATCCCGTTTTGGTGTCCACGTAACCCAGAACACTATCTTAAGAAACATATATGAGAAGAATGAGGTTGAACAAGCAGAGAAATGAATTAAATAAAAAGCCCTTTTGAGGGTTGAAGTCTTATAAGTTTAATGGGTTTATATGTGTGCTTTTCATCCATGGGATTTGTATGCTAATTTCATCTGCATTGCTCTAATTTTTAAGTTACTATATACCAAGTAGTTTACCGAAGTTTCTGTGTCACGGAATTATAGCAAATGGGATTTCTTAATTCTAGATATGTCTGTAGTAGATTTGTTTGCCCAAAAGAGGAGCACATTTGAAATCATCATATAGTATTGAGTTTCTTTTATCTACGGTATCATCTACTTTATTGTAATTGAACTGTATTTTTTTCCAGAATTCACATTCTAAAACATGAAACTGTAACATTCATGATAGCTTCCATAACTAAAGCTATAAAATTTAAAGATTCTTTTAAATCTATGCAAATTGAAACGTGGATGAATACAAAGAATAGTAGAATATTCTTACCGAGTCCAGTTGAAGTGGTATTTAAATCCTGGCTCTTACATTTAATAATATCTCTTTGGATAAGGAGCTTAATTTTTCTTTTCTTCAGATATTCTAACTTATTCATTAGAGTCTATGAATTTTTTAAAATTTATTTTTAGAGAGCACGAGCAGGGGTGGGGGGCAGAGGGGCAGAGAGAGAGGGAGAGAGAATCTCTGCACTCAGCACAGAGCTGGACACGGGGCTTGATTTCACAACCCTGAGATCATGACCTGACCCGAAAATAAGAGTCAAATGCTAAACTGACTGAGCCACCCGGGAACCCCCGATTCTATGAATAGATTTAATATTTTATGATATTTTATATAGGATACTTTCTTCACTGAGTATTCATTTGCTTTGACAAGTATTTTCAAAAAACACAATGACAAGTATATATCAAAGATTCAGACTGAATGAATCTTTGTTCATTATATCCTTTATATTATGTTTTGCTTTTTTCCTTCTTAAAATTTACGGCTTTTTAATGGATTTTCTCTTCGATCATTACCTAGGGTTACGTATATCTCTGTGATCCTTCACTGCTTGATCATAAATCGATGGCTTTAGCTTTCTTTTTTTAAGAGGAGGATTACCATTGGGGTAATATTAAAGCCAGCCAACTTTTAGCATTTCCCCCCCCCCCCCGTAGTTAATTTGTTTGATTTTCTTTTTTTTTTTTTTTTTAAAGATTTTATTTATTTATTCGACAGAGATAGAGACAGCCAGGCAGAGAGGGAACACAAGCAGGGGGAGTGGGAGAGGAAGAAGCAGGCTCATAGTGGAGGAGCCTGATGTGGGGCTCGATCCCATAACGCCGGGATCACACCCTGAGCCGAAGGCAGACGCTTAACCGCTGTGCCACCCAAGCGCCCCAATTTGTTTGATTTTCGGTGTGGCTTTCCGATCTGGCTAGTGGCAGTCTCCCTCATCTTCCTGTCATAGTGCTTTAGAAACCGTATGCACACAGAGTAGAAAATTGATCACTTTAAATCCTGTAATGAAATGTGGTTATGTTACCACTAATGATTTTATTTAGTAATCATGTTTATGTCTTATTTTCAAATCATGCTCTTACAGCTACTTTTTGATCAACCGTTTTTAATCAGTAACTCAAATTTATTTATTTGTTCATAGCTGGAGATTTAGATTTTGAGATACTTTTAATATCGTGGGAATAATATTCTAAATCATGAAGGTGAATAAAATATTCCGAGGAGAGCATATAGAATAGGAGGAAAAATACCAGAGATGAGACGTTTTAAGGATGAGCAGAAGTGGAGGAAAGCAAATCCTGTGTGTGTGGAATATAAAACTGCGCTGAGGTGATAGTTTGCGTAAAGATGCCTTCATCTGGTGTTTCAAGTTCTTAAATTAGAGGGTCAAAAGAAAATTGCGCATGAAAGTATAAACTAAAATGAAAGTCCATATAAAAAAATCAGAATACTGCAGGAGTAGTAGTATGGTCCTCGACTGTCCATAGAAGCCAGACCATCATTCAGGTGTTTGCAGTGGGAGGTTGAGACGGGAAACAAGCAGTCACATTGAATCAATTTAGCGTAAAATTGTATTGAATTATTCTGGTTTCTTCTAGCCTTCAGTTTTCTCATATGATGTGGGGTGCCTTTTATGATTGTCTCGTAACAAAAGCACTGGCAGGCAGGAGACATAGAGGCTAATCCTGTGGCCTTAGATATGACCTTTAACCTCGCCGTCGCCCAGGGCTTCATCCTCTCAGCATGGACCATAAGAATGCTGCGTGCCCCCCGCTTTAAGTTTGTGGTGGATTCATCCTAAAAAATGAGATGTGTGAAGTCAATTTTATAATTAAAATTGTTATATAAATTATAATGATTTCTTGCGGAATACTGGTATTTTACTTGTTTTAATGGGTGATTTTGTGGTCATCATGGAATATGCATAGAGGTCTTTCAGACCTGGTATTCATATCATCTGGTAGTCTCTTGAATTAATTTTGTATTTTGAATTTAGAGATGGAAATTTGCTAATAAACTTTTTAGCCTTTTAGCATAATATGTAATTTACTTCCCCATATTGTTTCTTTTTTCAGAAGTGGCACACACTCAAATCTAGACAGTTTGTTCAGGGAAAGGTGACATGGCTTGCTTTGGTGAGGAAAGAAACTCTGGGCAGTGTGCTACTTGCTGTATTTTTATACATACAGAATTTTAATTTTTTGTTTCAGTCCTAAATTATGTGCTTCTGTTTTATCTTCATGCAATTGGCATTGAGTTATTTCCTGAAGACATTCATATTAATAAGAGCATTATTTAGCCAGAGGAATGATAATTTTAGAAAATAATAAGGCAGTGAGATCTGGAACATTTGTAAATTATTTCCAAACTCATGAATTTCCAAAGCCACTGGTTCTTAAAATGTGGCACCGGGTCCTCAGCATCACCTGGAACTTGCTAGCAATGCAACTACAAGGGCCCGTCCAGACCTCCTAAATCCGAAATTTTAGAGAGTCAAGTGCAGTGATGCGTTTTAATAGCCATAGCCTTCCTGGCGATTCTAACATCTGTGAAATTTTCAGAATCACTGCTTTACTTGATTAAAGTCCGCTACAGAATGCAGTTTGAATTCACTCTTGTACATGTGGAAAACTGTGAAGGCAGCTCGTTCACCGCCGAAAAGGTAAACTGTCTGCTCTTGTTGGTTCTGGTAATTTCGTGACCTAATGCAGTTACGGTAGAACTGTCTATAATGAAATGTAAAACTGGAAAAATGTGAAACATCTTTGGAAGTTGGTTTCCACTTAATTGAGAGCAGGAATAGGTCTAATTTTAAGGACTTACTCAGCTTTAAAATAAGGTTTTTTAGATTTGCTAAAAAGACCCTAAACTACCAGTTATGCAACCTACATTCATTCATAAAGATATAAACGAACATTTGTGTTTTTAAAAACTGAATTTACTTTGATTCTGCCTTGGTGATTAGAAATTTCTAGGTAGAAAAAAAAATCTGTCAATATTATCAGAAACTATTGTGTGAACTGTGTAGACCTAATCTTTGTGTCCTAGGAACTTAGAATATAGTATCGTTTTCTTTAATTTCAGTTTCTTCCTTCTTCCCCTCAAAAGAACACGTCACTTACAAACAAATAAAAGCTCTGTGTTGAAATGAAATCTCTCTCTCTTACCCCAAAGTATGTAGAAGAAGCTCTCATTAGGCACACTTAATATATTATTTGGAATTTATTTGTAAATACTAATTCGTTCTGGACTAAGCTAGGAATATTTTCCTTATATTTGAGAAATACTGCATTACTTAACTCTTTCTAAATTATAGAAGTTTATGTGGTTGAATTTTATAGTGATAGCTTTGCTTTCTTTTATGCTTATATCACTGTGGGAATGGAATTTAACTTTTTCTGCCAGAAGTAATAAAGGAGATGATAAATATTATTATAAAATAAATTAAATTTATATCAACACAAAGAGATTTAAAAGTCTTAGGCTTTTTCCTGGCAAGATATTCACCATGTCATCTTTCTGTTTAATTGAAAACTATAGTAACATACAAAATATAGTTTACCACATGCCAGTATTTCTCCCTCATGAATTTCTCTGTTGAACAATTCAGAGCATGTTTTTCAAAGAGGAAATATTTGGCTTGTAGGGAAAAGTGGAAATCCAAGCTTAGATGTATAAGGAAGGAAAGTGTCATATAGGAAACGGATATGGTTAAATACTTGTGGGATTAAGACTTGAATCAGTTGGTAAAATGACTATTTGATAATATGCTCTGATAATATTTACATTCTAGATTCCTTCGTCAGTTAGATGAAATTCTGGTATAATTGCTTCAGTGATCTCTCATGAGGAAATAGTTGAAATATTCCAATGCTTTATTATCTTAATATTCCACAGACAGTTTAAGGTCAGATCTTTATATTTTGGAAGGTGTAGTGTTCTTGCAGATGGGGAGGATTTTAGCAAATGTCTGTTTATTACAGCAAATGCTTCTCAAGTAGCAGAATTGGCTGCGACTTACTTTCAGATATTACATTTTGTTTCTATAAAATGTCATGAATTTAATTCCGGTGATGTGGTGTTTAAAGTGTCCTGTTCATCTGATTATGTGTATAAATTTTGTAACAACTTACAGTTTGAAGTACTGTACAGGCATCATAGGAGTCCTAATAAATACTCATTTTTGGTATCGGCTTTTCATAAAGGTTTGAGGGTATATCAACTCAACATACAGCCCATTACCTCTGTCCTGGGCTATGAATCGTGGCTGCCAGGCATTAGGTCCTCTACATCTTAGCTCAGCCCTAACAAGAATTTGTCTCTAGCGGTATCATTGTCCTCACATAGAGATGAAGACACTGCAGGTCAAAGGTGGTCGGCATAGGGGAGAAGTGCAGCAGGTGGTTAATAATAGCATGGACGTGTGGGGTCAGGCTACCTGGCGTGGATCTAGGCTCCACTACTTCAAACCCTCTGACCTGGAGACAGTTTCTTAACCTAAGTCTCAGCTTCACTGAAAGGACAAAATAATACCAGTCTCGTAGGATATTATAATAAAGATCAATAAGATCTAATATATGGAAACTTGGCATACAGTGTGTGCTCAGTATCACATATTATTACTAAGGAAATATTTAAGGCCACTCAGATGGTAAGAAGGACACAGGTGACAGTACCCCACGTCATCTTAGTCTGCTGCTTTCTATTCAAGGCAAGAAATGTATACATGAAAGTGACTAGTATTAAGGTGTTTTGGCACTTTTAAGAGGGTAGAGGTGGTAGGAGGTTAAGAAATAGAGGAAAAATTCGTGGAGGAGCAAAAATTGCGTAGTTTGGGTCAAGAGGCCCCAACATAAAATAAGATTTCTAAACAGTCACATTAGTGTATTTTTAAGATGAGAATGCGAAGGGAATTCATTTTTCCTGGACTCATCTTTGCGTGGTTTTTGCTTAAATCCTTTACTAATTATTAACCTTAAACTTAAGAGCAACAGAAATATTTTTGGAAGAACTCTTGAGTGATCCTTCCTTAATATTCACTTGTCACTTTTCCTACTTACACATATTGAAGATTTAACCTCCCAACATTTAGAATTGTAAGCATTGTTGTTTTTAAAGAGTTTTTCTCTTTATTTTTTCTTTCAAGTTCCTGTAATACTTTAATTAAATCCCATTGTGCTACTTAATGATTCTGACTTTCTTTTCTAGTTCTTTATTTCCTAACTTATATTCCCAACTAAAGGCAGAGTCTGTCTGATGTCGAATTAGGTTGGCCAACATCCCCAATAACAAGGCCAGAAACAAATCGTAAACTACTCTGAGATGAATGGTCTCAGTGGTCCAGAATTTTAGTTGGAACTGACATCAATTCTATTAATTAAAAATTATTTTTAGGGGCGCCTGGGTGGCACAGCGGTTGGGCGTCTGCCTTCGGCTCAGGGCGTGATCCCGGCGTTATGGGATCGAGCCCCACATCGGGCTCCTCTGCTGTGAGCCTGCTTCTTCCTCTCCCACTCCCCCTGCTTGTGTTCCCTCTCTCGCTGGCTGTCTCTATCTCTGTCGAATAAATAAATAAATTCTTTAAAAAAAAAAAATTATTTTTAAAAGATTCCTAATAAGATAATTTAGATATTTTAAAATTTGATACTAGTAACATCTATCCATTTTTACAATTACTTTGCTTCTTTTTGCAATGTGAAGGTTTTTGGTTTTGTTGTTTTCTTTTTAATGGTAAATCTTATTGGTATTTGCTGTAACTCTTCATTTGTGCCTCATCTTGGAGCTTTTGGAAAAGTAATAGAGTGTAGTTAACCCCGACATTGTGAAGTTTTAATGCATTCAGTGAACTTTGTCCATTAGAAAGCAAGCAGCAGAAGAATAGGAAGGGGGAAAAGGCCTTTTTCTCTTCTCCTTTTCAATGAGAAATATGAAGCATTTCCTTTGGTCTTGATTAACTGTTAGATCAATTTATGTACCTCAAACTATTTTTTTGGCCTAAGGGAAATATATTCTCTGGCATTTTGAAATTGTCACATTCAGAGGCCAAACTTTCGGCCTCTTCTTTAAGAGCCCTGTGTTTCAGGTTCTGCGAAGGCAAGAACTTGGCATAAGATCGCCGTGTGACACATGCACGGATTTACCAGAAATTAGACTTCGGCACGAACGTGTTATATGTGAGGCTTTGCTTAAACTGAGAGAAATCTGGTTATTAGAAAATCTCGTTTTTCACTGAGCCAGATTATCTTTGGCACAATAAAAATCTAATGAAATAAGTGTTAAAAAGAATGTCAAAGTCTGTTTCCTTTAATGGTTTCTCTTATTTAAATAGTGAAGGTTAAAAATAGATAAGAAAACTCGAAATATATTGTAATTGTATGGAAAAGGTTATACTTTATAAGAAGATAGTCTATAGGAAACATGGCTAATAATTAAAGTTGCCATTTATTGACCTGCTGAGCTGCTGTATGCCAGGAGCTTCACGTATATTCCATTATTCTTCACAGTAACCTGGCAAGATGGTTTTTTGTCGTTTGTTTTCAGAGAGCCTACATATTCAGTACGTGGCAGAACTAAAATTTGAACTTAATTCTGTCACTTATCAATATTAAATGAAATGATATTTGAGAGTGCTTGGGAAAATTCTAAGTAAGTACACAGTAGCTGCTAGTACTCTTCAGTTGTGTTGCCTCCTGGACTAACACACACACACACACACACACACACACACACACACACACACACATACGTGCGATGAAGAAGACAGAAGGGAGGGGAGGAGAGAAAGCATTGCAACCCGCTACTTCCAAAAGCAAGCATCCCGCCATGGCATCAGACTTCCCGTTATATACAGGATCCACAAGCAGTTAGAGGATAATAATGAAGGAGAAGCCACTTTAGAAGATGGAATATGTAGGAATGAACATAAAAATTAATGTGCAAATCTGTTTTGCGAACAACTTCAAAATACTCTTAGTGGGACAAAAAATATAGATTTGAACAGAAGGAAACATGTGTTCTTGGATAGAATGATTCAAAATCATAAATGTTAGTTGTCCATGAGTTGCAGCCTTCAAAAAAAAAAAAAATGAAATCTTGCCATTTGCAGTGACGTGAATGGAACCGGAGGGTATTATGCTAAGCGAATTAAGTCAATCAAGGAAAGAATTATCATATGATCTAATTGATATGTGAAATTTAAGAAACAAAACAGAGGATCATAGGGGAAGATAGGAAAAAATAAAACAAGATGAAACTAGAGACAAACCATAAGAGACTCTCTTAATCATAGGAAACAAACTGAGGGTTGCTGGAGGAGAGGGCGTTAGGGGGGTGTGGTAACTGGGTGATGGACATTGAGGAAGGCACGTGATGTAATGAGCACTGGATATTATGTAAGACTGACGAATCACAGACCTGAACCTCTGAAACGTGGTAATACCTTATATGTTAAATAAATAAGTAAATAAAAATAAAACAAAAACAAAATCCACCTAAAAAAAAATAAGTGGTACTAGCACTTTGGGAGAAAAACTTCTCCATGAGTTGATTTATAAATTTAACAAGATTCTAGTAACAATACAAATTGCTTTTTACTCTAAACCTAGACAGGAGGATTCTAAACTCAATGGAAATCTATTTCTTGATAAGGCTGCTGGCGGATTCTTCCTCCTCACCACGGCGCGTTCGCTGTTGATATACAGATAGATGAGAAGCTCTTGTTCTCACGAGAAAATGGGCGCGGGGGGGGGGGGGGGGGGGGGGGTGGCGGCCCCAGGCGGTTCTTCCAAACCCGTCAGCTACAGGCCAGAAATCATACTGACCTCATCACAAATGGTTTTTAATTAATTATTTTATTATTTTGAATATATTAATTATTTGTAATTATTTTTAGCAATCTGTCCACCGATTTGGAAACCACTCATTGACAAAGGATTATTTACTTAGTCGTTATGGTACCAGTATTGCAGATTGTGTCTTCGCGAGGTATATGGAGATTTTCCAAGGTAGCCCTTTGAAATCACTGAGAAACTACTTAATTTATCATTGCTTTTCCCTTTTTTCCATAGTTGCATTACAGTCCTCCCCAGCTGACAGAAATGAAGTCCAGGAAAACTGTAGAACGAAATTCAGAGAAGGCCTGCATCTGCAAGAAGGAGAATTCTTACTACAGGTAAATTTTAGTACATAGAGTTCTCATAATAAGGACATGGTAGAAAGGTTAATGAATCAGTCTTCTAGTTACTCGAGTTTACTTAGCACTCACCCAGCGTTTCATGTCACTTTCATCTGAACCACAGTAGTGGTGTCATGCTAGTATATGAAAAAGTGTATCAAGTAGATTAGAAGTCTTCTTAGCAATTTCCCTGTTGTATTTCTTTAACTAGCAAGAACTCCTAGATTATTTTAAAGGTTCTCATTTAAGACATTGAATTTATATATGCTTTTTCAGGAATATAGCTTTATTAAACCAGTTAATTGTATTTACTTACTTGTTCAAAAGTGTTCTTAACCTGAATTTAATTTTTCAATGTGTTTTGTAACTATTGTCTCGTAGCTATGGGGTGTGTCTTAGCAACATGCTAAAGATTTTCTCAACAACTAGAAGCCCTAAATTTTGCTTTAGAACTCAGAATATTTTAATTTTTTTAATTTTTAAAAATATATTAAAAAATTTTTTTTGCTCTATTTCTTGGAACTAATATGATACTTGATTCTTAACTAAAATTCTCAGGCATTTATTTTGTTGAAAAATAGAATGAAGGTGTGTGCTGTGATATGTGCTATTATTAGTAATGTGATCATTTTCAGTTCCACCCAGTGAATGGAGTGAAAAACTTAATTTGCCATCATGACAGAAAGTAGGCTCAACTTACAGTAACTCCATTAATTCATTCTGAAAATGCTTATGTGTAACCCAACAATTTATAACATTTTTAAAATTATTTTTGTAATTGTGAAAATTAACTTTTGCCCGCAATAGGTTAAACAAATTAAATATATTCAAGCATGAGTCCTCTTCCTATCTGTGGCTGAGGATTTTATGTATATAATAGCTTGAAACGTAGACTCCTTATTCAGGTCATAGGAAAGCATTTTTATAATTCCTGCTTTATGTGATTAAACACACACTTTGGGTTATGGAGTAAAGTAAAAAGGAAGTCCTTTATTTCAAGTGAAAATAAACAGATATGGAATACTTAACATTTGGTAAAGCAGTTTAAATTATGGGCCAGTGATTTTTTTTCCCCTCCTAGAATATTCAGGCAAATTGTAAACATATTCTATGTCAAGGACAGAGAATAAAAATAATACTAATGCAAGACTAGTATCGTTTTTTAATTATCTGAAAATTGGGCACATTTAGGTATTTAAAATAAATGTATCTGTTATGAATTCTATAAGATATCACTTGTAGATTAGTTTCCAATAGGAAGCATCACATATTACATGATTTGCTAGGACCATGGTTGGCTGGATCTCTTCTGGAACAGATGATCAGAAATACTGTGGACATATGAAAATGGCGTATTTCATTACATCCAGTGGCCATAATGGCATCTAAGTGCATACTCTCAACATGTGATTATCAACCGAGTATCCCTAAGGCTTAGAGAAGGTTTCTGGAGATACAGTATAACCACTTGCCATGAAACTTTTAATGGCAAATCGTTTCCTTTAGTTTTAACAAAGGAGGAACATAAAGAAAGTGTAAGAGTGTTTTATTAAGAAAAACTTAATTACTTTCAAGCTTAGCTTAAATTTATTACTATTATATAAAGAAAGATCAAAAAGGAAAATAAAAAGACTTTTTGTATCTTTGCATTATCCATTATTTATTTCAGTCATTTTCATTTATTTACTCCTGTTCTGCCCAGTGCTGTTTACCACTGTGCCCAGTAGAATCCGCAGCTTCGTTTGTGAGTTAACAGCAGTTGAGACTATAAACACCATCAATTGCAGTGTTTCTCTTATAGCAAATAGTAAGTGAACCTCGTCATAATTTGCAGATAAGTAGGACAGATCTTTGTGACGAAGACTAAAGAATGATAATCTCTTTCATTAGCATGTAATTACCATATTCTTTCTGTTCATTTACCAGTCATTCAATATAAGTAATAACCTTGTTCCATATAGTATTTAAGATCTTTTGAGATATACATAAAATTGGTATGCATATGTTCTTTTTAAAGGCCTTTTGGTTAATTTCTGACAATTAACATTTGTCTAAAAGTGTGTGATATTGTACCTTAAATTATCTTGGTGTTCCTGGCATAGTGAGCTTATTAGAAAGTACTAAATTCATTTGCCTGTTTGAGTAAGCATCACACTGTCTCGTCTACAAAGAAGTTGTTTTCGGAAGGAAAAAATACAAAAATGGGTGTAACTTACTGCCAACTGAAATTGGAGGCTATTGAATTGTGGAGGTGTTATTTATTATACATTTAAGTTCCTGGCGGGTGCCACCACCACTCGTCCTGGGGGGACTCTCCAAGGTACTGTAGCTGTCTCTGAAAACCCAAAGCATGGGGAAGAAGAAACCAGTTTTTTATTGAAGTTACGGTGATTGAGCATTAAGTTTAGCTGTAAGCTTTTCCTTATCTACATCGAGAGGTGTGAATAGATTCCTCTCATTGCACAGTAGATGGTATGTCTGTGTTTATGAGATGTAATCATTGTAACCATTTTAAAGAGAAGATTTTTCAGCAATTAAGGTAATAGCCATAACTGAAGTCAGTATTTATGAGTGGCAATATTGTTATTTAGTCACATTACTAATTCTATAATTTTTTTCCATGTAGGCTCTGAATGGCTTCGTGCTGGTTGTCACCACAGACGCTTTGGTCTTCTATGCCTCTTCTACCATACAAGATTACCTAGGGTTTCAGCAAGTAAGTATATTTTTCTAAGCCACGTAAAAATAAAATTTTTTTTTAGAAAATTATCTCTTCCTTTTATGTATCATATGTTTTAGGGACATAACTGATAATTTATAGATATAAAATGTCAATTAAAATATGCTATAGAATAAAATTATATATTTGTAGCTAATAATTTTTATATTATTAATAATTTACTACATTAGTTTTTTTAAATGTTCATGAGATTCACGGATATTGTGTTTCTTACACATAAGAAACATTCAGGTTGGGGGCAGATAGGCTTTGGATGGGAGGGGCAGACGAGAGAGTATTTGCCATCACGTTGGTTACAGACACCGGAGGGCATACGGCAACTGTGAAATGAATGAGGTGATACGTAAAGGTACGGGCGCAAATAGCATGGCTCTTACCTTTAACTCTGACTCCAGCTGATTATGGAAGCTTTCCTGAAGGAAATGGTATTTACGCTAACCTAAAGAAAGCCTAAGATTCAGACTGGACAGTTGGGCAGGGAACACAGGAAAGAAAAGAGACAAGTCCTCTAAACAGTAGACTAGAAATACTTTAAGAGCACGTTTGGTTTGTTTAGTGTTATTGAATAAATGGTGCATAAATGGAGTGGTAAGTTATTTGTCATATTTGAAGGACAAGAACATCTAATTTGAGAACAGTTTTATAAGTACGCTTGAATGCTAGCTATTCTTACGTATCAGTATTTTTTAAATTCTAATGTGTCTAAGACTCACTTGTAAAATTCTAAAGTCTTTGGGCCTCACTTCCCAGATATTCTGATTCAGTAGGTCAGAGTGGGGCCTATGAATTTGCATTTCTAACAAGCTCACAGGCGTTGTCAAGGCTGCTGGTGTGAATGCAGTGTCTACAGTGTTTTATAGCCTCAAGTTTAAACTATGTCATATACACAGTAGAAACCTTGAAGAGTTTTTGTTAAGGGAATGTGTATACTGCAGTCTGTGTTTTAGATGAAAACTCTGGCATTTGGGTAATGGATGGCATCGAGATGGTTTAATGCTAGATTAAGTTCACAGGGAGGTTTAAGTCTAGAGAGCTAAACTAAGTAGATAGTGGAACCTGGCCCTGCCACAAAACCTGACTTGCTGAGAGGCAAGAGGTGGAGGAGGGATTCTAAGCTGATCAAGGCTTAATCCCTTACTCTTCCGGAGTCTACCAGAAGTAAAAATTTAATATAAAGAAAATCATTAGAGGACAGTGAAAAAAATACATAATACTTTTAAGCTTTAGGGAAGTCTAAGATGACTGGGTTTTCAGACAAGTTTCTGTGAAAGAAATAGGATTTTTAAAAAGTTGAAAATAGAGCCACCCTACAACCCAGCAATTGCACTACTAGGTATTTACCCCAGAGATACAAATGCAGTGATCTGAAGGGGCACTTGCACCCCAGTGTTCATAGCTGCAATGTCCACAGTAGCCAAACTGTGGAAAGAGCCCAGATGCCCATCGACAGAGGAACGGATAAAGATGTGGTGTGTGTACACACACACACACACACACACACACACACACACGCTGGAATATTACTCAGCCATCAAAAAGGATGAATACTTACGATTTACATCGACATGAATGGAACTGGAGGGTATCATGCTAAGCGAAATAAGTCAATCAAAGAAAGTTTATCATATGGTGTCACTCATATGTGGAAAATAAGAAACAGTACAGAGGATCATAGGGGAAGGGAGGAAAAATTGGGAAGTCATCACAGAGGGAGACAAACCATAAGAAACTCTCACCTCTAGGAAACAAGGTTGCTGGAGGGGAGATGGGTGAGGGGATGGGGTAACTGGATGGTGACGTTTAGGAGGGCACATGGTGTGATGAACACTGGGTGTTGTATGCATCTGATGAATTATTGAACTCTACATCCGAAAGTAATGATGTGTACTATATGGTAGCTAATTGAATTTAAATTAAAAAAAATAAAAGATCCATAAATGGATAAAACATGAGCAGAAGTTAATGTTTTCCAATTAAGGAATGAGGAGGTGACCTGCTTGACCGAAAAGCATTCAGGTAAGGAAGTGATGGCAGATAACTTTTGGCTGACCAGTTTCAGTGCTCCCCTCTCCCCGGAGAGCTTTGCGACCATCTCATGTACACTCATCACCACTGACAAGCACCCAGTAATCGAGCTACATTCTGAAATTAATTTAGTAAGCCACGTTTTTTAAATCAGTACTTTAAAAAAGTTTCCTTGTATCTTTTTTCTTCAGTCTGATGTCATACATCAGAGCGTATATGAACTCATTCATACTGAAGACCGAGGTGAATTTCAGCGTCAGCTACACTGGACATTAAACCCTTCACAGTGTACAGACTCTGGACAAAGAATTGATGGTAAGAATGCAAAAAATAGCCTGGTGATTTTAAAAGATTTATTTATTTGTTTAGAGAGAGTGTGCCAGTGGGGAAAGGGGCGGTGGGGGCGGAAAGAGAGAGAGAGAAGCGGACTCCCTGCTGGGGAGTCAGACACAGAGCATGATCTCACACCCTGAGACCACAACCTGAGCTGAAATCCAGAGCCGGGTGCTTAACGGGACTGAATCATCCAGGCGCCCCTCTCAGCAATATGTTTTATAAAAATCACTTATACTATTGCGACAGATTGGAAGAAATGTTTAAGGGTGATACTCAAGTATGTATAAATTGTTCTGTCTGAAAAATGGACCAAATAAAACAAACTGGAATATGCAAGTATACAAAAACCTTTCTCAGGGCAATGCTTTTAGAAGTCTGTGAAAGTGTTAAGATAAAAGGCATTAGAAAATATGGATATTGTTGACAATAAACAAAAACAAAACTGAATAGGTAAAATCCTATGTAGTAAAAGTGATATTCCATATATTTTAGTTTCTTTTCATTAGCTACTCTTCTGAAAATGGCTATTCTTTTTTTGTATTCAGAATAGAACCCAGTTTGGAAATTAACACAAATTTCAGCTATCCAAACACTTCATTATACAGCAAAATGACATATAAATTTATGTTGCTATTATCTCTGTAGAAGCTAATGGCCTGCCACAGGCAGTAGGCTGTTATACCCCAGACCAGCTTCCTCCAGAAAACTCTTCCCTTATGGAAAGGAGCTTCGTGTGCCGACTCAGGTGTCTGCTGGATAATTCATCTGGTTTTCTGGTAAGGCGCAAGATTGTATGATTACTGGCAATTGTTATTGTCAGAAAGCAAAAAAGAAACCTAAAACCATTTTCTTTGGTTAGATTTGAGTTTGGTTTTTAAAACTCCTTTATAAAATAATTTCACGATGGAAAATAAAGATTACTTTTTTTTGGATTTCTAATATCTTCCATCAGTCAAAATCTCAGTCTTTTAGGATGTAATGACAAAGACTGAGTGAAATAACATAGAACCTTGTATTTTGCCTATTTTGAGGACTTTTTAATGTTTAACACAGAGAACTTTGTAGTCCTACGTAGCAGCAGAATGCGTATCCTCTTTGGATTTCATCCTTGCCAGACAGAAAAATTATCATGGCCCTTTCTACATAGCTACAGTCACTGCCATCTAGAGAAGGGGTTGTATATTCGCGATTGCAGAATCTTCTCGTGGTATGAGCTGCCGTTGTGCGGCCTGAACACCTGAACAGGGTCGTCTGGGAGCGGCTTTAGCAGGCTCCTCGCAGTGGTAGTGGTCTTTGTCTTTAAGGTAGTGCACTCCGCTGGGTACAGGAGAAGAGAACATAAAGCATGATGCGTATTACTTTTGTGAATTACCAGGAATTTCAAATAGATGATAAAATCTTAAACATTAGCAGACAGTGCTTTTTGTCGATGTGTTTATTTCTAAAGATAATTTTGCTGACTCAGAGGTAGAATTGTGCTTTGAGATGGTCTTCCTAGTACTGTTGATGAGTGAACATGTATTTCTGAGATGGAATTGGTATCACTGGGTCTTGACTTCTTTGTGTTGCTATCATGTACTGAGGTTGGAATCATCCCTCAGCCTCGGTAATACCCTTTTAAGCAACTAAATCGATCATGTTCACATTTAAATTATCTTTGTTTCCTCTGTCTTCTAAAAGCGCCCCTTACTGTTAATAGAGTTCTCTACATGATTCCATTATTCATTGTAGCATTTTAATTAAATTGCCTTTTATCTCTATATAACAGATTACCGTGAGTTATGAAATAGTGAGCTATGGACTACAGCTTATCTGAATTTGAAAATTAATGTGTGCTTCATGACTTTATCACTGTTCATTCATTGAGGAAATATGTACCGAATGCCAAGGGGGGGGAGCTATGCTTGCTAGGCGTGAATGACAGGGCTGTCCTGAGCTCAGAAAATGACGCAGGTAATTTTGTTGCGACAGTTCCCTGGTCAGCCCTTTATAAGATAGTGTTCGTCCTGCCTTTGGGGATAGCTGTCATGGGCCTCCTGCGGAGAAAGGTGTGAGAGTAGGATTAGTCAGCCTCAGGAACTTTTATGGAATTACCACGAATAGCGGAAATGGCCACGATTAGGCCTTTTGAAATGAACAGTTTTAAAGTGTTAATTTTAATGAACCAGTTTTGTTTTTTTAAGGCAATGAATTTCCAAGGGAGGTTGAAGTATCTTCATGGACAGAACAAGAAAGGGAAAGATGGATCAATACTTCCACCTCAGCTGGCTTTGTTTACAATAGCGACTCCACTTCAGCCACCGTCCATCCTCGAGATCCGAACCAAAAACTTCATCTTTAGAACCAAACACAAACTAGACTTTACACCCACTGCTTGTGATGCCAAGTAAGTAAAGCATTTGCAGTTGTATTTCATTAAATGTACATGTTGTTGCAGTAAATCTCTTAGCATGTAAAACAGAGTGTAGCTTATAATGTTTATTACGATGTGAGCTGTTACTTCTTCATACTCTTTCACTACAGCCTTTTAAAATAGTTTCATTCGGCTCACAGATTTGATAATAATTTTTTACAATAGTTGTCCCAATTTCTGTATCATAAAGGTGATTTGCTTATATTAGTAATATTCAGTATCCTGATGACATTTATTGTTGGTTTGTTTTACATTCTTAAAACATACAAACTTTGATTTTTAGCCCTCAAAGTGTAGTAACTTCCAGAAAATTATGAAGTAGACTGTGATATTAGCATTCATATCATATCAAAACGTATCACTGTTTTTCTTCTAATAGGGGATTTCAGACAGGTTTGAAAAACTTTGCCCCTCAAACTTGGAGTATAAGCATTCTACATTTTTATTAAAGATTTTGTTTTATCTATGTCATCTATTCTCTTAGATCCCTCTTTAACCATGCTAATTTTCATGTTCTCTATTCAGGAGAAGAAAATCATCTAAAAACTGAAATTAATAGCCATAAACACAAGGAAGCAGTTACATGAATGTGGTTAATTGTTTCTACCTGCTAATGTAAAATTCTGAATGTCAAGGAAAACATAGTGCAGAAAAAATAGCATATAACCAGTTTCTTAGTTTACCTTTTTTTTTTAACAGAGGAAAACTTGTTTTAGGCTATAGTGAAGCGGAGTTGTGCATGAGAGGATCGGGATATCAGTTCATTCATGCCGCTGATATGCTTTACTGTGCTGAGTACCATATCCGGAGTAAGTTGTATTCCCTTTAAATATGCCTGAAAAATGGCATACATTCTAGTACATATTTCAGGATATTACAAAATGTATTTAAGGCAACTATTTGAATAAACTTACACTCACTGTCATACCATTATGATTAACCTGAATTACACACTTTATTCATTAAGTGCTCTCCAGCTGCCACACAAGAATACAGTTTAATTACTATGAAAATGACCATTTTGCCCAGTGTTTCACTCAATTTCAATAGCATATTTAATGGTATCACTAATTTATAAATCTGTTAATAGATTTATAGATTAATACTTAATTACACAATTTTAAAGCATAAATGACAGAAATGTTCCCTTTTTAAAATGAAAATAATTTTATCCTTTTGTTTTCCCCACACTGGATACTCTCTCTATAGTTTCATGTATTACCAGAATTTTCTGACCTAATCTTCCCTCTAACCTACTAAATATAACAAATTTAGTCTGAAATAGAAAAAAACAACTCTGAAGAACTGTTTCCATGCATTTTAATATACTGTGTTTAAAAGTTGTCAAGACATCTATCCTCTGCAGTGATAAACGAAATACATCCAAAAATATGTTAGAGGGGCTTCATTTCCGATTTTCTTTAATATGTTGATTTTGGGTTTGATAACTTCTATATCTGATTCTAGTGATTAAGACTGGAGAGAGTGGCATGATAGTATTCAGACTTCTTACCAAAGACAACCGATGGGCCTGGGTTCAGTCTAATGCTCGCTTAGTGTATAAAAATGGAAGACCGGATTATATCATTGCAACTCAGAGGCCTCTAACGTAAGTACGCAGACAAAATGTTTCATGTCTTCATTTTATTTTTCATAACACTTTGGTTTATAAATCCTCTTACGTGAAAACTTCCAGATAAGTTCTATGAGAATTTTCTCTGGAAGTAAAAATTGAAAAGATAGCCTGTATAGAAAGAAGGCATAGTGAAGGACATTGAGAAGATAGAATTGACAAACTTTATTGAACAACTAAATAGATAGAATTACAGAAAGAGAATCAACAATGAAAACTCCAGGGTTTTACTCTGGTATGTGAAGGAACGATGAAAAGCCAGTGCCATCTGTAAAATAAAATAAATATAAAAGAATGCTATGTTTAGTATATGCTTTCTAAGCAAGCAGTGGTTTTTATATATTCTTATATATATTCTGTATATGAGTGTTTTGTCAAATACCGTATTGCAAATATTTTCCCTGCTCTAGAGAGCTGATGTTTGTATGTGCCTTGAGGTAAGGATCACCATGGATATTTTCCTTTTTGTGTGTATCCAGGTGACCAGTAACATTGAAAAAGCCATCTTTTCCCCGCTGCACAGCATTTTAATTAGGGGATTCTGTCTGTGGTTCTCTTTCTGGGTTCCGTGAGTCTAGTTGTCTATTTTCACACCAAGAGCATGTTGTCTTCATCGCTCTATCTTTATAGTAAATCTTGATCTCTGAATGGATCACGTTTGTTGAGGGTTTTTTGTTGTTCTCCTTCAAGATTGTCCTCTCTGTTCTTTACCCTTTATATTTCCACACATATTTTAGAAATCCGTTGTCAGTTTCCACCAGAGTATCTGTTGGGATTTTGAATGGAATTACATTGAAACTATAGCTTATTTTGGGAGAATTAACATCTTTATAATATTCTTCCAACCCGTGAACATGGTGAATATGTGTATGTATATGCGTACATGAGTACGTACCTGTGTCTTTGTTTCAGCAATAAGTTGTATTTTTCTTACCCGAGTCTTATATATTTTTCTTAATTTTACTTCTAGATATTTGATCTTTTGTGATAGTATTCTACATGTTGATTTTTTTTAATAGTGGCTTGTATTCGGTGACCTTGCTAAAATCTTTTTCTCATAATTTGGATTATTCAAAGTTTTCTAATACATACCATGTATGAAATTTTTTAATCTTTATTATTTCTTAAAATTCCTTTATTGTACTGGTTAGGCCCTCAGTAAAATGTAAAAGAAATGATATCAGGTTTCATTTTTGTCTTCTTCCAAGCCTAAGAGGGAAACCCTTTAATATTTTACTGTCGAGTATAATGTTTGTGTATAATATACATAATATATATATATATATATATATATATGTATGTATATATAAATTTAAAAGCTTCCCTTTCTAGTTTACTAAATATTATCATCATGAATGGGTATTGAATTTGGTCAAATACTTCCTCTGGATTCATTGATATGATGATTTTTCTCTTTTGTGCTCTATTTTCTTTTTACTTTGTAAGATCTATAGTGATTAACAAACATTTCCTGATACTAGAAATTCGTGCCTTCTCTCTTAATATTGCTAGGCGGCCATTAATTTTTAGTGTTCTCAAGGATCCAACTTTTGCTGATTTTTCCTCTTGTAGGTTTTTTTCTACTTCATTTATGTCTGCTTATTATTTCCTTCCTTCTACTCTCTTTGGGTATAATTTGCTATTTTTCCAACCTTTTCTTTAATTTCCCTTTAAGGACAACTTCAACTACATTCCTAATGTTTTGATAGGTCTTGTTTTTTCTATTCATGATTTGTTTAGAAATATAGTGGTATGTACTTTATACGTTGGGGATTTTCTAATCTTTTTGTTACTGAATTTTAGGCCAATTCCACTGAAGTTAGAAAACATTCTGAGTGATTTCAGTTCTTTGAAATTTGTGGTAGCTTATTTAGGATCTAACATATGGTCAATGTTAGCAAAATATCCCATGTGCTCTCGTTAAGAATATATGTTGTATTGCATATATGGTGTTCATGTATCCGTGGTCTAGTGTGTGCTGTTCATATTTTTATTTGAGTTTCATGTGTGCTTGTTCTGTTAGTTATTAAGAGGTTATTTGTTGCATTTTCTCATTAATGAGGCAGGACATCTTTTTATATCTTTCTAGGGCATTTTCCTTCTGTGAATTTTCAGTTCATATCATTTGCCTGTTTTCTACTGTGTTGTTTGGCTCTCCCTTGGTCCTCATTGGAGCTGTTTACTTAATATAAATATGAAAGTGCATATATTTATACTTACACTATATGTAGTATATATAAGAAATTATAAATCTGATATTTTCCCCATGCCTTAACTTGATCTATGAATTCTTTTGCCATGCAAGATTTGTTATGGCACTATTTTCCTTTACAGAGTCTAGATTTTTTATTTAGATATGACTCTTCCTACTCAGATTTCTAAAAATTTTTAATTAACGTTAGTTTCAGGCGTACAACATAGTGATTCAACAGTGATATACATTGTGCAATGCTCACTGTCAGCATATAAAAAGTTATTACAGTATTATTGACTGTATTCCCTATGTTGTACTTTTCATCCCCATGATTTAATCCCATTCATCTACTTCACCCAGCCTCCTACCGCCTTTCCTCTGGCAACCACCAGTTTATTCTCTGTATTTGAGACTGTATGTGTTTGTTTGTATTTGTTATTTTGTTTTCTGGACTCCACACAAGTAAAATCGTATATTTATCTTTCTCTCACTTATTTCACTTAGCATAATACTCTCTAGGTCCATCCATGTTTTTACAGATGGCAAGATTTCATTCTTTTATATGGCAGAGCAATATCCCATATCTTATCCTTTCACCTGTTGATGCACACTGTGTTGCTTCCATGATTTGGGTATTAGAAATAAACAGAAGGGTGCATATATCTTTTCGAATTAGTGTTTTCGTTTTCTTTGGGTAAATACCCAGCAGTGGAATTACTGAGTTGCCTGGTATTTCTGTTTTTAATTTTTTGAGGAACCTCCATACTGGTTTCCACAGTGGCTGCACTAATTTGCAGTCCCATCAACAGTGCGCAAGGTTCCCTTTTCTCCACATCTTCAACACTTGTGGTGTTGAAATGGGGATGTACTTATTGCCATTTGTTCACTCTTTTCTGATTGTTTTTGTAGTTATTCCCTGTTCCTTGTTTTCTTGCTCTCTTCCCTTGTGATTGATCTCTTTCTTTAGTGTTACACACACACAAGGAATCCAGGTGTATCTAGTACACATTTTTAGTTTGTGGCGACCTTCAGGTTCCTACGTAACGACATATCCTAAGTGCAGAGCAGTCTATATTACATTGGTGGTTGCTTAAGTTTGAACACGTTGTATAAGCACTGTTTTTAGTACCCCTTCCATCTTTTATGTACTTGATACATCTTTTGTGATTCCCTAATTTTCTAGATAATTCTACTACCTTTTTAACAACCTCTACTGTAGGTTTGTCAGTAAAATTTTTTCCTTTCATAATTTTCTTCTGGTTATGCTCTGTTCTTTTTTGCTTAAGGCACTCCCTGTAACACTTTTTATAAGGCTCGCTTAGTAATGATGAATTCTCTTTAACTTTTGTTTGGGAAACTCTTACTCTCTCCTTCAATTCTGAGTGATAACCTTGTTAAGTATTCTTGGTGGTTGGTTTTTTTCCTTCCAGCATTTTGAGTATCTCAGGATGCTCCCTTCTGGCCTGCAAAGTTTGTGCTGAGAAAGCAGCTGACCGTCTTTACGGGGTTCCGTTTGTTACAAGTAGCTGCTGCTACTCTTGCTGCTTTTAATTGGGTTCATCGTGTTTGACACTCTCTTTCCTTCCCCAGTTTAGGGAATTTTTCAGCTATTTCTTCATGTATGTTTTCTGCTCCTTTCCCTCTCTGTCTTCTCCTACTGGGATCCCTATACTGTGAACTTTTTTGTGCTTGATGTGGTCACAGAAGTCTCATCACTTACCTCTTTTTCTCTCTTGCCGTTCAACTTGGGTGCTTTCCAGTTCCCTGTCTCCCAGATCACTGATCTGTTCTTCTGCATCTTCTAATCTGTGGCTGATCTCTAGTGTATTTTTCATTTCAGTTATAGTGTTCAACTCTTTTTCTCTCTCTCTGTTGAAATTCTTCTCCCAAGTCTTAATCAGGTGGACTGTTTGTTTAGTTTGGTTCTGGTTTTGCCCTACTCTTTTGTTTGGAGTGTATTCTTCTGTCTTCTCAATTTTTGACTTTCTAATTAGGTAAAACAGCTACCTCTCCCAATTGTGAAGGAATAACCTGTAGGAACATCTCCTGTGTAAGTTACGTGGCTCTGGCACCTTTTGCTGAGTGACTGCTGCGGTGCTGGGCACAGAATCCTAGGTTGCTCTGCACAGGCAGCACCCTGGCCAGGATGGTTAATTCCTAAATTCTTAACAGCTTATGTTTATATTTGGATCTTTATTCTAGTCACAATTTATTTTTTTCTGCAGGATGTCAGGGATGTAAACTAAGTGTGGAAATAATGATTCTACTAAGTTTTGGGGCAAATTCTAAATCATCTCAATTTGTATAGCACTTGTCATTAGAAAAATATAAGTCAAAATTACGTTCATGCTCCCTGCTATCAAACTCAGTTACAACTTTTTTGGTACCCAATTTTAGAGATGAAGAAGGAACAGAACATTTACGAAAGCGAAATACGAAGTTGCCTTTTATGTTTACTACTGGAGAAGCTGTGTTATATGAGATAACCAGCCCTTTTCCTCCCATGATGGATCCCTTACCAATAAGGACTAAAAATGGTGCAAGTGGAAGAGATCCTGCTACCAAATCAACTCTAAATAAGGATTCTTTCAATCCCAGTTCCCTCCTGGCTGTCATCATGCAACAGGATGAGTCTATTTATCTCTATCCCGCCTCAAGTAGTACACCGTTTGAAAGAAATCTTTTTAGTGAATCTGTGAATGAATGCAGTAATTGGCAAGACAATATCACACCAATGGGAAGTGATAGTATCCTGAAACACGAGGAAATAGGTCATTCTCAGGAAATGAACCCACCACTCTCCGGAGGTCAATCAGGGCTCTTTCCAGACAATAGAAATAGTGAACTGTACAGCATTATGAAACAGCTAGGCATTGATTTTGAAGATATCAAACACATGCAACAGAATGAGGAATTTTTCAGAACGGACTTTTCGGTTGAGGATGACTTCAGAGATATTGACCTAACGGACGAAATCCTGACGTATGTCCAAGATTCTTTAAGTAAGCCTACCTTCGGGTGTCCCGATTACCAGCAGCAGCAGCAGCCCGCGGCTCTGACCTCGAGCTGCATGGTACAGGAGCACCTGCGGTTCGAGCAGCAGCAGCAGCTGTGTCAGAAAATGAAGCATATGCAGGTTAATGGCATGTTTGCCAATTGGAACTCTAACCCGTCTGTGCCTTTTAGTTGCCCTCAGCAAGAAATACCACAGTATAATGTCTTTCCCGACTTACCTGGGACCAGTCAAGAGTTTCCCTACAAAGCTGAGATCGAGACAGTGCCGTACACTCAGAACTTTGTTCCCTGCAATCAGTCTGTGTTACCACAACATTCCAAGGGGACACAGTTAGACTTTCCCGTAGGGAATTTTGAACCATCCCCATACCCTGCTACGAACTTAGAAGATTTTGTCACATGTTTACAAGTTCCTGAAAACCAAACACATGGACTAAATCCAGAGTCAACCATAGTGAGTCCTCAGTCGTGTTATGCTGGGGCCGTGTCCATGTACCAGTGCCAGCCGGAGCCTCAGCCCAGCCACGTGGCTCCCGGGCCCTACAGTCCCACCGTGCCGGCTCCACAGGCATTTCTAAACCAGGTAAGCAAGCGTTTTATCAGACCCTGAATAAACCCTTTCAGTGGTTCTTCTCACATTATAGGTACACAAGTTATAAACTTTCTAGGTCTGTGACTCCTTTTTTATAAGCCAGTGCTTTTCTAGTATTAGTATGTTACTAATACTGATAGATCTTTTTTTTTACCTACCTGAGTTGTAAAGGAGAAACAAGTCAAGGGCTGAGGCAACATGAATATGTCCGTAAGTTACCAGGTGAAATTAGTGAAAAGTTTATTGTTTAGAATAGATCCTTGGGTTTCTCTCTCTCCTTTTGAATTATATGGTCCTTTAAAAATCTAGAGTTCAAAATATATTTTCATTTTTAAAAGTAATTTCTTTAGGGGCACCTGGGTGACTCCAGCTCTTGACTGTGGCTCAGGTCATGGTCTTAGGGACATGAGATCGAGTCTGACGTTGGGCCCCATGCTGGGTGTGGAGCCTGCTTAAGACTCTTTCTCTCCCTCTCCCCCCCCCACTTGCCTACACTCACATCGTCTCTCTCTCTCAAAAAAAAATTCAAAGCTCAGTTTTTTTATATGGGTTATAGTCAGTGTAGTTGTGCTTTCTTCAAATGCCTTTGTCCTTGGTGAGCCTGAATTCAGTCCTAGTTTCCTCAGTTTATCCATTGAGGTGGAATGTTTTCTTCTGGCATTTTTTTAAGAAGCCTAGCTCATTGGTTTTCTCTCATGTGGTGCAAGCTGACACTGTATTTTCTTTCTATTTTTTAAATTTTTACCTATTTTTTTTTAAGCAAGCTCTATACCCAACTTGAACTCAACCCCAAGATCAAGAGTCACATACTATACTGAGCCACCCAGACACCCCTGTATTTTTGTTTTATAAATGTGTCATCAAAATCTTTTCACCAGCAACCACACTTTACTTTTAGATTTAATCACTTAAAAAAAAAAAAAAAGTTAACGATGATAGCTGTTCTCTGTGGCTCCCTGGGAATGTATGTTTACATTCAGGCTTTCCCCTTAGAAAATATTTAGTTCACTTTAAAGTATAATCAAGTAGGCTTTTGAAGAAAATCCTGATCCAAATTAAGTTCATTGGTCTCTATTTGCTGTGTCTTAAAGTTCTAGATTAGCAAAAAAGATTCATATTTGTAATCGTTTTTTATGACATTTCTCATACATTTGGTTTGTCTGTAGATGAGCTTTGTAGTGGGAAACAGCAGTGGCAGCTTCTCCTGAGTACATCCTCATTCCCAACACCCTTCAGTTGTCTCAGAATTTAGTTTTCAGTTACCGTCTACCTCACAACATTGATGTGGCAGAGATGGGTAACTAAACTGTTGACAGGTTAATCATTTAGTTTAAAATTCAGTTAATCGATTATAGTTTAAAAATGCATTACCACAAGTTCTTCATTTTCTCCCTCTACTCCGTATTCCTTCTTTATGAATAGTAAGGTAATCGGAAGTCTGTAGACCTATATATTCCCCCCAGGGAAGTCTTTTATATTTCTATTGGATAGCACTTCTTTTGACAATATATTTAAAGAGAATTGCTGACACGCATGGTGTTAGGACTGATAAGAGTCATGTATTCAAAGCCCAGCATTCTCTGAATAATACCGACTTCGTTTGAAGACTGCACATGGCTGCTGTTCATTGAAGACCTAGATTATGTGACTCTTACTCTATATTTAATGTGTGTTTTGGAGGATCTTTTAAGTCTAATGTTAGTTAACATTAACTCTAACGTTACGTAGGCTTTATTTGAAGCAACTGAAGGTATGATTTCAACCTATTTGAAAGTTTCCACAACTTTCACTATATACTAAAGTCCTACAGAGCTGTGTATCTGCCTTTTTTTTTTCAGTAGCATTGCAGACTAATTAGACTAATTTTATTGTAAGAGGATGAGAGCAAGCATTTTATTTGGTAACTTAAGTACTGTTATAACGGTCCTAATTACAGATTATTAAAAGCATGTAACAAAAAATTGGTTTAGGAAATCCTACCCATCTCTGTAATATTCTAGGAATATTAAGACATCTCTATAAGAACTGACCTCTTAGGGAAAAGTCCTAGGTCTGCAGTCCGGTGTATTAATTTTGAATGCAGTCAATTCATCAGTACCCAGAACTTGACGGAGATGAAATCTGGTCGAAGCAAACCTATTCATGACAGATAAATATAACTCTGATTCAGAGCTGGTACTCTGGGATCCATCAGTTCCTATCCAAACAAAAGGCAATTTGTTCATCAAATACTCTTCTAACGTAAGGAGTGCAAAATCGGAGATGAGACCCATGTATCACACATCTGTACCATCTAATGGAGAAACCAAAGGTTATAAATGCAACACATAGTATATGCCCAGTTGATCTTCACTGAATGATTTAAAATGTAGCAATGGTAAAGAATTTGCAGTTTAACAATATACAAGGCAGATATTTTAAAAATGCATTTTATTGGCTTAAGATACTTGAAAGATCTAGTCTAATCACAATTGCTATTTTTGTTCACAGTTTCAGAATGGAGGCGTTTTAAATGAAACCTATCCAGCTGAATTAAATATAAATAACACTCAGACTGCCACACATCTTCAGCCCCTTCATCACCCACCAGAAGCCAGACCGTTCCCGGATTTGACATCCAGTGGATTCCTGTAAGCCCATTTTAAGCACCTTGGTTTTTGGATGAGTTTGCAGAAGATTACAGAATCATCAAACTGTCAGTGTTGGTCATCTGCAAGTTTACACGGAGGCATTGATGTGTGGTGTTCGCACTGTTTTTCCAAACCAAACTTCAGTGTTTTTAAGCGTTAAAAAAATTATACAAAGTGTGCTGCCGCAGAGAGTGAGGTTCCGTCCCTATTTCACGGGATTCTGAGTACTGGAGAATATACAAAAGTTAATTAGGGGAACTTTAGGACACTTCTAAACCAAGATTTGTGAGGGAAAAAAATGAAATACTTTTGAGTTTTCAACTTCCAGATTATCAATATTAAACTCATTTATAGCTTCGGCTTTTATCTCAGATATTAAAGTAAGCGGTTTGGTGCTTTTATAAAAGATAATCTCAGTGCTTTCCTCCTTCATTGTTCCTGTAAGTGCCTCACAATTTTTTGTACCTATAACACTGTAGGATGTATATTTGATAGAAAATATACCGTTTTTTAATAACATTCTGTGCACAAATATTATTTGTATTTCTTAAATTCAGTCATTTTTATTATTCCAAGCATGTTTTAACTGCACTACTCACCCACTTTCTTCAGGAAAAGGGCAAATAATGATTGAAAAAATATTTATTATATAATCTAGTTGCTTCTAGACTCTAAATGTTGCTCTGTGCCTTATGTTGAAAAATTTTTGAAAGTAAAATGTGTTTCCGAATTATTTTTTGAATGATTATCATATAAACATTAAGACCGCAGCACTAACACATCAACAGTGTTTTCAGAAGACACATACTACCATTTACCTTTACTAAAATCTCCATGATCACTGAATGTTGCAATGTGGAGAAACCTGCTTGAAAGCAACCATGTCCATTAACTTGCAGTGAGGAGAAGTAGCTTTATTTCTAGCTCTTTAATTAATCACCCATTTCAATGTGTATAAATTCTTTACTTTAGATCTAGAATGAGCTTTAAGGTATAGTATGTTGACTTTAGTACAGTGGAAACCATTTGTTTTCTCATATTTGAGGAGTGTTAAGCAATGTTTGATGCAAAGTATTGTTATGAGTGAAATGAATGGTGCATTTATGGTTTACAATGAACAAAATTATTTTCAATCTTTCGTTTAAAAAGTCTGTACCCTATATATGCACCTAATTTGGGTCTTAACATATTTTATCAGTGTGTCTTTTTAAGAAATCATACAATGAATCCAACTGCTTTTACTTTGGTATTAAGAGAACCATGAAGTTCTTTCTCTTAACTTCAAACATTGTTTATTATCAGTAAGGCAAATTAATCACCCTACTAACTTTACCGTCCTCAGGTGATTTTTTAAAAATAGCCTTTTATTTAAATGTGACATCTGAAGGGCAGACACAGATTGCATGTATTATATAAAAACATGATGGAATCTCAAACTGAGATGTATTAAAATATTTTTCACTTTTTTTTTCTCGTAAAAGTGGCTTCAGACAAAATATGTCAGTTATATGCATTTTCAGTAAAAATTTTCAATCTGTAGAATCAATTTAAATGTTGAAAAAAACTTATCTGTTTTCAGCATGAGATATCACTGAAGATTTACAGCAGGGTCTGCATTAATATTCCATTTTTTACATTTAAGCCTTTCATTAAAAGTCTTCATGTAACCATTTTTGTTAGTCTTTTCCACATGTTATTGGGTGAATTATTTAGCAGAAAAATAGGCTGATTTTAAATTGTGACTAGGATGACAGTTATGCACTTATATATACAAAATTTTAAAGCAATAGTGTATATTTTTATCTATATAAAATAACTAAAATGTATCTAAGAATAATAAAATCACATTAAACCAAATACACATTTGTCTATATTGCTAAGTGCCAAACAAAGGATGCGCTGTGTGTACCCGCCCTAACGAGGGATTCGTTTTGACTTGACGTGCACTTCCAAGGATATGGATGTGTCTACTTTGAATTCTTCCTATACCAGGTTGTTCTTACAGCGTCTGAAGATTTACCGGTGCTCCGGTGTATTAGGAAGCTGTCAATCATTACTGCACACCAACTAGTGTTTCTCAGTATTACCAAATTTTAGGTACATGTTTTCATGGCTTTTCTCTTTTCTTCAAAATGTTACTGCTTACCTATGCCATGCATACGTTTTTGTTTAAAATATGATTTATAACATCCTTATCAAACAAAATTGTATACAATATATGGTAATAAAATAATCACTAAATATAAATAATATGTTTTAATGTAAATTCTTTCTGGTTCATATAGAGGAAATAAGCATGTTTAGTATAGTAGTAGAAGTATGAAGACAATCTACAGTATTTAAGAATACACTAAACAATAATTTATAAACATAAAGTTCTTCCCCTGGATATGTTAGCCTTTACCTGAATTTATATTTTTTTATAAAAACACTCAAGTAACTTCATAGATTAAAGTGCTTCTGAAATAGAGTGTTCTTTTTGTTTGTTAGAGATATAGTGGTGTTAATATCTCAAATTTTAAAATTCCATCTTAATGTTTTAAGAATATTTGACAAATTTTTTAAACAACTCATCATATTTTGTGCTTAGATAACTATGGCTCAAGCCTATATCCTCCAACAGATACAAATGATATGATAAGCCTTTGGCATTAAATTCCTGACTATTAAAACATTCACCAAGAATTCTTCAGTTAGTATTTGAAGAAAAAATCCTGAGAAAAATGAAGTTTTCATTCTGCCAACTTTTTTTGTCTTATGTTCAGCCTTTATAAAATTATTAGGAATTTTTGTCAACATCTCAATACATAAACCTAACAAGTTAGTATCCATACTTAATTCTGAACATTTTAGAAAGACCGACTCTTTTACCTAAGAGTTACATAAAATACTGAGTTTAACCATTTGACTTATCTCTGATCTTTGCTTTCACTCAAATGGCTTCTGTTAGCAGGAATGACTTCAACTTGCCCCCTTTCACCGAGCCTACCAGACACTGACCCAGCAGTGTTAGCTACCCACAGGACTGGGTAAATACCTCACTAATTTTTCCCCCAGTGTCTGCAGAGGACCTTGCTGGCAGTTTTACTAACACAATTGAAATCATCGAAAACCCTAACACATCCTCCGGGTGTCCGCACCTTCAGCTCAGCCGTACCACTGTCCTTGACCTGAGGCTCTGAGGCTCACCTCCACGATGCGAGGAGAGGTTCCCCCCACTCCAAGATGAACGCCCTTCCGTTCCAAGTCTTGTGCACATAGCATCTACACCTCCCCGGCAGGTCTTGGCCCCCCCTCTCTATAAACTCCTCTGGGTGCAGGTTCTCCCTCTGTCCTGGAAAAACCTCACTTGACCCTGCCACCTTTTCTTATTAAATTATGTACCTCCTTTCTCTAAAACAACTTTCGATCTCCTGAAGTTTGGTTTTATTTTCCACCCTTCTATTACACTGCTTTGTGGAAGTTCACTTAATTCCCTCCTGCTATAAGCTGATTTGCTGTGGCCCAGGAGCCAAACTGAACCCTCAATGAACTTTTTTCCTCCCTTCGTTTCCATGATATTAATTCTCCCGCAACCTCCTATCTATCACTCCTTCTCTTTCCTTTGTTCTCTACTCCTCCCGCTTTCCATCTGGCAACAGCCTTAGTTCTTACCATTTGTGATTTTTTTTCTCTATATACTGTACCTTTGGAAGCACATCCATTCTGCAACCCCTGCCTTTATGAATTGCTTCAAAATCTGTTATCTCACCTCTAAAAAGGGGGGTGAGATAAAAAGACACCCCATTACCGATTAACATTTCTGGAACATCCTCTCCCTCTGAAAACATAGCAAAGCTAAGCACGCAGACCCTGGAGTCATTCCTGGCTTTCCACATGTACGATACGAATCGCTGGGAAGGTTTGTTACTCTGAGTCAGACTTCCTACAGAATAAGTGTAACGGTAACATCTGCCTCACTGGATTGTTGGAGGATTCAATAAATAATTTATGTAAAAATGCTTAGCTCCCAATGGCCAAAAGTGGAACAACTTGAGCAACAAAATAAAGACTAGCACTGGATTAAAACCCAAAGAATAAACATCCATGAGTCCATCCTCATATATATAAGTGATTAAATACATAAATGAGCAAGAGGTCATTTGAAGTCATTCCTTCTTCCTCACGAAGAAGCCCAAATATTTGTAGATACTATACTTTCCAATCAATGGTGTTTAATACCGCCTCCTCCTGAGTAGGGGCTAAACTCAGCAACTTGCTCCCCAAGAACAGAGTAGAAAAAGTGGGGAAAATAATGAGCTTATATTCTAGAAATCTGGCAAGCACTGCTTTCCACTAGTGATGGAGGTTGACGTCACCAATGGTAAGTCATAGTAGCCTGTTCTCCCTAAATGATGCTATGACAGGCACGCCTCCGCTCTATGGTATCTTCAGAAACACAAATCCCAGTCTAATTGTGAGAGAATATCAGACAAAATGCAAGCTGAGAGACTTTCCACTCCTTGGAGTATTCTTTAAAATGTAAAGGTCAAGAAAAGCAGAGACGGCTTCAACTGCACAAAAGGCAACAACAGCAGAAATCCCAGTAAAGTTGAACAGTGGCGCACGACTGAGCTAACTTCCAGTTTCACCAATGTCCCGTGGCTGCGGCAGACATTAGTGTTAGAGGAACCTGAATGAAGGGAATAAAGGAATCCCAGATTTTTGCATCTCCAACGTGAATCAAATTATTCCAAAATGCTTGATTTAAAAATCATTTTCCTATTTAAAAAAAGAAAACCACATAGTTTATTGATTGCCACATGGTAAGTACTCAATAAATACCTGCCATTCTTCTTTCCCTGTGAGAGCTCAACCAGCTCCTCTCAGTCGGAGGTAAATCCTGCCCATGATACGATCCTTCTCATTCTGTTTACTGATGAGATGATGAGTATCTTGGTTTTTAGTCTCCAGGGTTCCTTTCCACTTTTACCTCCTGACATCATCCTTATCAATGATCCTTCTAGCCTTATTTCTGGAACTCCCACACATCAACTATAACAGTCCACTTGTCCATTCCAGGCGAGTACAGCCACGAGTCAGACTTGGAGCATTTGTAAATGCCTTCCCTCTGTGATCTTGAAATTTCCCTTTTTTAATCGCTCTGTCTTCTCTCCTCTCCCAATCCTGTTTTCTTTATTTAACTAGCCCTCCCCTCTCTAGTGATGTCCAGACCCCAGAGGGCATATTATATTATGCTTTTTCAGTCCACCAGCCTGGACCTCACTAGCAGGATTTCAGCAATGCTGCTGCTTGTATCCTGGAATGGCTCACTTCCTTATTGGTCATGGCCACTCCAATCCAGAGCCCCGGCCAAAACACCTTCTTTTCCTACTAAGCTGGAAAAAGTGACAAAACTTGAACTAATTGTCCTCACCACAAACTTCTACCATACCTATGGCACAGACTGACAATTACCTACACTCAGTACTTCCCCTGCCTTCTTAGGCAGAGAAGCCTGACTTTCCTGTGGTCACACTGAGGGAAGCCACTACGCTTTCCAGCCTCCTTCATGGATAGGTTAGCTAATGTGAGTTTTGGCCAAATAGAGGAAAGCAACATGTGTGTGATACTTCCAGAAAGGCTGCTGAAAGAGCCCTAATGCAGCAGCAGGGAGCCTCCTTTGCCTTTTTCCTTTCCTCTGCTAGCCAGTGCATGGCATGTGATGAAGACAGAGCTAGCAGCTCTCTCGAACTGGGAAAACAGGAGCTGGAAACTGGAAAGGTAAAGCAAAACTAGGATGAACCAGGGTTCCTCATGAGTTGGAGCCACCAAACCACCCCTTGTCTGCCTACCTCTGGACTCCTTCCCTCCTTCCTTCCTTCTTTCTCCCTCCCTCTCTCTCTCTTCCTTTCTTCCCTTCCCTTTTTTTTTTTTTCTTTTGAGAAAGCACATATTCTTGCCGGGGGTGGTGGTGGGGGGGGATGAGGAAGAGAAGGAGCAGGAGAGAGAGAATCTTAAGCAGGCTCCAAGCTGAGTGTGGACAAGGGGCTTGATCTCACAACCATGAGATCATGACCTGAGCAGAAATCAAAAGATAGACCCTTAACCAACTGACCCACCCAGGTGCCTCTGGACCTCTTTTATATAAAAGATAAAAAGACTTCTGACTCAGTTAAGCCCACCCCCACTCAATAACATCCTCATCATGTCTCTCGCTACAATGGCATTAGCTCTTAGTTGACTGAAGATACTCTTCAGTCTTTGTAGAAGATACTCTTCTACTCTGACTTTTACATTTCTTTCAACCGTCCTCTCAGATTTCCCTTATTCCATTTTCTCGCATCTTCAGTGCACCGGTTTCTCCAGCATACAAGCATAATCCATTCTCTCCTAAAAGAAAGAAATCAAACTACTGTTTGATTCTTTTGTTTTGTTTTCATTACTTTACATGGGAATAGAGCAGCTGGCTAAGACTTGCTTGCCTTACTTCATTACGGACCTCTTATTAAATCTTCATGCTCTGAATTTCACTATTTCCAATTTTATGGGTACAAATGTGCTCTGAAGTGATAAAGCTTATCTTCCTCAATCCTTTCTTTCCTTGGGTTCTGTAAGTTTGTACTTGACTTTCCTGACTTCTGCTTACTCTTGCTCCTGCTCTCCCACTTTCTGTAACTCTCCAGATAGACACTTTTATAAGGTTAAGTCTGTCCTTTTCCTCTTTTCTCTACACCTTTCTATCTTTATAATCTCACCTACTCATCACTGTGTATGACTCAATGTGTAGTTTAGATCTCCCTTCTGAGTTCCTGCCCCAGATTTTCCATGGTATATTTTGTACAACATATAGTATAGTTTCTAACTATCCTACCAGCACCTTAAATTGTCTTTGCACAAAACTGAATGAACCATTTTCCCTCTTACGTCTGATGATTTTCCCATCATATTTGTGTCCACATCCAACTCTCTGCTTCTAGGAGCCTAAACCCAAATCCTCACCTCTCTCCCTCGCCACTGCCAGAGTAGTCAGTTCCACTGGACATTGGACCCTTTTGTTTCTGTACTTAAAGGATCTTAGACACTTTCAACTAAAATCATAATTAGGAACTCAGCTAGAATGATGTGCTGACCCACAGCAAGAAAAGGCAGAGTAGGGGAGAATAATCTACGTGAGATAGGAAAGGGGTGTATAGGAGTTATAGGGATTGAGAGAAGTTTTTAATTAAAAACATGTTTTTAACAAGCAAGGATTTCGGAGTGATTAGAGAGGGGGAGCAAGAAATCATTCACTCAATAAACATTTAGGTAACCAGAGCTATAGTGAGCAGTTCTAGGTTGAAGCTAAAGCATCCAGCTGAATAGTTTCTATATGACTCCCTCCTGGTAGGACCCATCTGTGTCCCTCCAGGTCCTTAGGACTTGGTGTCTCTGATTTCAAAAGAACCAGAAATAGTGTATTTTGCTGGGTGTTCATGGGCCATCCTGTATCTGTATCATATGGGGAGTGTTATAAAAATTATATTTCTGAAGACACACCATGCTCACTCAATCAAAAGTCCTGAGAATCTTATTGTTAACAAGTATCTCTGATGATTTGTATGTACATTAAAATGTGAAAAGCAACAGCATAGTCTTATGATGGAATTATTAGAGTATGGAGGCTGCCCTAGGCTACATGGTCTTTGGGATCCTGACTGGCCCTCTGACTCTCACCTGAGAAGCAAAATCCCCGCATTAGGTGAACCGCCCTTCTCTCCTAACATGTGATCTTTGGCATACCAACACTTGCTTGGATAGAATTTAAGTCTGCCCAAGTAGCTTTCCTGTGCTTTTAGGTTTAAACTTTGAAAACTCCACCCTAGGCAAAACCAGTTTTGGCTTCCTTCCCCACCTCCAACCCCACCACTACCATTTTGGACAGGATCCACAGCCCCTAATGATCAGTTTCTGACACTGTGCTCTCTACCTCCAGTGAAATTTTTCAGGAGGGGGAAAAGACAGACTTCCATTTATGGTCTCTGATGTATAGAGTCCTGCATGAAACAGCTCACATTTCAAGACCAACTAGAACTGTGAGGGAACACAAATTCACATACAGAAAAATTAATAGGACTCAGGGATTAAGATACTGGAAAACAAAAGAATGGTCTGTGATATGACTGCCCACTTCAAATAACTAACATACTAACATGGGGGAAAACATATTTTTGTCATTTATGGTACAAAAGTTAATTGAGGATCAATGATAAAAGTTACAAGTTAATAGATTTTTGTCTTGATGTAAAGAAGACTATTATTGAAAGATGCTTGGGGGCACGTGGGTGGCTCAGCTGGTTAAGTATCTGACTCTCGATTTTGGCTCAGGTTATCATCTCAAGGTCGTGAGATCAAACCCCACATTGGGCTCCCCACTGGGCATGGAGCCTGCTTAAGGTTCTCTTCTCTCCCTCTCCCTCTGCACCTCCCACCCCCACTTTCCTTGTCAGAAGAAAGGAGGGAGGGAAAAAGAAAGGAAAAAGGAAAAAGAAAGAAGGAAAAGAAAGATGGATGGATGGGTGCCTGGAGATGAAATAGAGGGGTATGAAATCTAATGATCTTCCTGTCTCTAGAAATGATCATTTCAAATTTATGCTGAGAAAATAATTCAAAATTCTGATGTCATATAAACTATCACTACTAAAATTCCTTCTGAGACTCTGTGATTCCATACCTTCTACGTTGGATATGACCTTTGAGATGGTGTACTTCATGGCGCCTGTTTTATGTTTGAAAAGAACAAAGGCCCAGAGACTATCCTGTACAAGTTTTATAGTTGGTGATAAAATGACCTCACGTATCTTGAGTTCTGGTCCAGTAATCCTTCCCCTACACAAGAAGTTGGCTTTATTTCCATTTAGGAAAATCAAAATACTCAAATACCTTTTTTAACTTTGATATATGAAATTTTTTGTTTTCTTTTATTCAGAATACAGTTTCAGGTAATGCTGGATATCCCAATGCTTGAAGAATATCTATAAATTTATTCTCAACTCCATTTTCCCATGATGCTGTATCTTGAAAATGTTTTAAACTACCTATTTATTGACATTCTAGGGTATTAAAGTGTAATTTGGGGACTTTGGCATAAACATTTAGAACTGAGACTGAAATCTGTGTTGTAGAATTAGTTAAAGTAATTAGAATTTACCATCAATTCTAAGTATCTTTTTTCATGGGTATTAATTTCTGCTGCCTTTGAAGCCACTTCCCTTCCTTCTTATTGCATCTCCCGACATGTAAAAAATCACACTAGCTGTCTTTGAATACTGAGTCACTGCACTTAGAAGAAGGAAGTTTTACATTATTGTCAAGAACTTTGAGTGGTCTGAGATTTGACCCTACATTCAAGCTAAACAAGTAAGCCAGCCACAGTGTCATCAATGCTGGCAGAAAGACCTAGGACACCAGCGTCAGAGCCCACGCACAGTACACTACTAAGGACAATAGCAGCTCTACTGTCTGCTGGTTCCCCACAAGGCCAGCAAACCTCTTCACAGGCACTTACAGGAAAGGAACCCCAAATGGAGGAAATCCAAATCTTTTTCAATGGTGCTACACACACCTCACCCTTTGCTCTGAAGGGAGACACTACCTGCACCTTCTAAGGCTGGTCACTATGCAAACATCTTGAAAAGACCATTCAGAACAAAAGCAGTCAGGGCTTTCTTCAAGATGTGCAGAAACACAGGAGACCCACAGAAACTTGTCTCCATCACTTATGTCTGGTCCTGCTTGCTCTTTCAAGGATACCGCCTTCCTTGCTTGACTGCCTCCCCATTCTTAACTGCAGAGACAGCTGTCCTTTGAGATGGATAACATGGAAAACCAGAAATATCCTCTATCCTCAAAAGACAGTATTCTAAAGCTCCTTGGAAAATGTTCTGAAACCCTGTCTTTAACACTCTGTCCCAAGTCCCTGTCCCAAGACAATATGCCAGGGCACATTAGGTTTGAACTCTGCTCTCCTGCTAAATGTGTGATATGAGGAGCTTATTTAAATTTTCTGTGTCTTTACTCCCCTTCTCTGTAAAAAGAAGATAATACAATGACTTTACCTTATAGGATCCTTAGGAGAACTAATGAGATAATACATGTAAAGTGCTCAGCATACTCACTGGCATGTGATAGTAAGGGTTAAAGAATTGTTAGCTCTTACTTTTATTATTAATCTTATTATTATTATTGAAATCTATATGAGCTATGGTAAAGGCCAAACTCGTATAATGAAGAGACCAAAAATGCCTTGTGTAAAAAATAGACGTTTGTCTAATATAAGTAAGTAGGCTTTGCTCCACAAAGCCACCCAGATGGATGGGGCAAGCCTTCCATCCTCAGTGTGCTCTAGCCGTCGCCTTTTCCAACCAGTAAAAAGGGAAGGAAGGAATGTGTCCAGGCCAAGGATCTTTGAGAAAATAAGTCAGAAATTACACCCATCACTTCTGCCCACATTCTATACCCATGAACTCGGTCATGTGGTAACACCTGGTTGCAGCTGTCTGTCCAGCTACAATTCTGTGTCTACGGAAAAAGAACAAACAGATTTTGGTGGACATACTTAAAGTATTTAGTAAAAAATAAATAGCACCTCTCTTTTGAAGCTATTGAGAAATAAGAAAAAATATCAATGGAGAAAAAATTGTCACCATTAAGCACAAGAGTCAAGCAGAGATCACCTACTCCATGCCCCAGTCTCCAACCTAGACCTTAGAACAGACTATTCTGGGATACTTCGTTTCAGCAAAACCAGCCCACTTTTCCACATCACTGCCTTACAGTCCAGATAGAGAAAAAAGGCTAACGGTCAACTCCCTCATGCCCAGGACCATTAACAGATTTGTTTCACATATTTGAAGAATGTGGACAGTGGCTGTCACCCACTTGGCCTTTCTGCTATGGAGAGAATCAGGGGATAAGGCAAGATAAAATGTTGGGCAATAAAATGTAGGAGCATTTACAGCAGATTGACTGGCTCGGTGCAGAAGTAGTGCCTGAAGATCAAGTGATGATGACTATGAATAAGGGCTTCGGTCCGTCTGCCTCTCCAGCGGCTACAACATTTTCTTCACGATCATTCTCTTTGACACTGCTATTGTAAAGTTACTTGCAATGTCCATGAAATTGCTGGGGTTTGGCCCCTCTAATATTCCCAATCATAGTTGTCTTACATATTCTATTGTTCTCTATCCTACAGATTATCTGCTTTCTTAGCTGAACCAGAGTAAACCAAAAGAGGGCACAGGGGGAAGACTTGGGGGCGGCTGTGTGGAGACATGAGAAACATTGCCTTCATATGCCTATAAATCAGTGGGTGGGACTGTGGGGAGGTCATAAGTCTTTTCTTTTGTAGGTGGGGTCATACTGAAACTTGAGTCATTATGGCCCATCTTCACAGGCTGATGAGAAAACTCTAGTTACACAGAGAGATGAGGAAACCGACAGAAAGAGGCAAGGCTGCCTGCTTAGGCAATAGCGGATCCAGAATCCAGGCTAGGCACTTTTGAATTAAGAGTACTTTCAAAGAGGAAAATTTTCTAACAACCATAGTTCAAGAGCTTTGCTCTATTGCCTAATCCTGGTTATCTCATTGACTCCGTATGTCCCATGAGGCAAATATAATTGTCCCAATTCATACATGATGAAAGTATTTTAAAAAGCAATCAAAATAACCAAGATGATTCTGGCAGACAGAATAACGCCCCCCACCCCCCATACCCCACCAAAGATGTTCATATTCGAATCCCCAGACTACATGGCCTAAGTGTCTTCCCAGATGTTATTGAGGTCAGGACCTGGGAATAGGAAGGCCATCCTTGATTATCTTGGTGTACCCAGTATAATATGAGTCCCTATAAGAGGAAGGCAGGAATGTCAGTGTCAGAGAAAGAGATGTGATGACAGAAGCAGAGGTGAATGAGGAGAGACAGAGAATTTGAAGAAACTCTGCTGCGTGCTTTGAAGATGGAGGTCCACAGGCCAAGGAATGCAGGCAGCTTCTAAAAGCTAGAGAAGGCAAGGAAACCAATTCTCCCCTAGTGCCTTCAGATGGAAGGCAGCTCTACTGACACCTTGATTTTAGGACTTCTGACCTCCCGTACTGCAAGACAATACGTTTGTGCTATTTTAAGCCAACAGAAAACTAATACAGTGGTTATCAATTTTCAGAAGGCAAGGGAGGCATTGGAAAGAAAATATTTACTCCTCCATTATAATCATATTCAGAGAAAAATAGGAAAGCTGTTCTCCGTATCTTTCCTGGGCCTTTTAAGGGATGGAGGTGGGGAGATTGGGAAGATCTGGCAGTGTTCCCCATCCTTCCTCTCCACCCCCAGATACATCTGGGCCTACAAAAGGACCTCCACTTTATGAGGATGATAGTGGTGCCTGATGGGCTCCAGCCTTGCCTTGGCATTGCAAAGAAATGTGCAAGAACACAGCCAACTCACAGTTTCATTACAGCTTTGGCTTTTCCAGATGTTTCGCTCATGTCAGAAGCCAGAAAATACATTGCTTACGGCCCCGCATGTGTTTCTGAAGAAGGGTTCTGATAAATGTGTCTGATCTTTCCAAATAACCCTGAAAATTGGCCTAATTCCTAGGAAAAAAAAAATGGCTTTACTTCACTAAGTTAGACATTACACAAGTAGTGTCCGATAGATGTCCATAAGTATTTGTTCTACATTTAAAATTAACAATATTATTTGAGCATGCTTTTTACAGCTATGTATCTAAAGTGCTTATGTGTGAAAATTTTTTTTACCTATACCTGAAGTTATCAAGTAGTACGGTCTAAAAAAGATCATTAAGAGAGTAAGTGGCAAGAAGCATGTGTTCAAGAAATAGAATGTTTTAAAAAGAGAGTAAGCCACCTAAAACTGTCAGTAAAGCTTTTTTTTTTTTCCCGAACACAGTGCAGCCTACATTTGTTCAATGCTTTATTTGCATAGCAATTTCACATCCATTTTCAGAATTGAGTCTGAGTACTACAGGATAAGGTAAGCTTTTATAGAAAAGAAAGAATCCAAAAGTAGCCACACAGCTACTAACTGGTGGCATCAAAGACTCTGCTCAAGACATCTCTCTTCCCCAACTTCCAACTTTTATTTTTTTTCCAAGTTCAACCTTTAAAAAAAAATATTTCAGGGTGGCCTCTGATAGGATACAACAAGAGCTGAATTACTGGTTTGACTGTATGATCCAAGCAGCTACAAGTTCCCTTGAAGGTCAGGTGCTAAACTGGGTTAATTCTCAGATGGCAAGGCAGGACTACTACTTTGGAACCTATTAAGGAATTACTATTGAGGAATTATTCCTCCAGTTGGGGGAACTGAGGCTAGAATGGGCGATAATTAATGCTTGGTCTACCTCAAGTGCCCCTCATTTGTCTAGCAAGTAACACCAGATTTAAGAATTATTTGACCGTTTAACTGGCCCATGATTCAGAAGGTTTCTCACCTTTATTCAAATGAGATACGAACTATAATGTTACCCACTGGACATTCCTATCAGCTAGGGTGTTCAAGGTGGGTCTTCACTCTTGACGGAATTTAATCCTTCCTGGAAAATTACTGTGTGCCTCTGCACAAAGGCCATTTACAAAATTTATTCTTATATCTGTATATTCATCAAAGTCCTTAACTGCAAACTGGACACTGAAAATGTTATGAGAACATTTCAGGATAAAAAAAAGTATGAGAACATTTAGATAATAGACTCCCATGTTTTCCTTGAATTCACAAATGATAGCATTTAAACATTCATTTAAAAATTAACTTATCAAACAAATTTAATAGTATAAAAAGGGACTTTGACTTCTGGTTTTCTTCCATGTTCTAGATACTCAATATACAATTTTTCACTAGCCTTTTAGTGTTTTGAGGAAGCCATACTTCCATCTTATACTTGTTTGAAAGAGATTTACCAGAATCCTATTCTGGCTGCGGGTGTGCAAGAGCTTTGAGTTAACATCTATTGTTTCATTTCCTAGAACATTCTTCACAATGACATTTTTAAAGCTATTTTAATCTTAATAGCACACTGAGTCAATGTCTTCTGCAACTATGAAATGGTTTTCAATGTGTGTTTTATAAAATATTAGTCACACAAAATGTTAGCATGTGGATTTGATGACCAAGTAAGATTGGGAAACATTAGGCAAAGAAAAGTTAATCAGATTCCTCGATTACAGAGCTCTAATGTGTTACAGCACATCGTAATTCTCCAAGAGATGGAACTGGTGTGTAATATTTCCCGAACTTACTTGACACTGGAACCATCTTGAGAGCTTATCACATGATGCTAGTTATTCCGAGGAAAATACTTTGAGAAAAATCTGGGCTATGGTAAAATTTCCCAGGTTCTTCTCTTGGATTGAGCCTATGGTTCAGAGTCCTTATTGTATAGGTAAGATTAGAATACCTGTGATGTGCTCATTTACATTAAACTTTCTTGCCATTTTTCTGCCTAAGCATACAGATTGCCCAGTCCAGCTTTTCATTACGTGGAAGAGTTTAATGTTACTTTCACACCAGAAGTAATCACTGTTTGGTCTCTTATCTATATCACATATAAACATGTTCTAAATTTTTCTTTTGGTCAAGACTGACCATCAGAAAAACTCTTTGTAGTTTAGCCCTATTATTTTGGCCATCTGCTGACAGAGTTTCACTGAGTTTTCTTTTGGTGTTTTTGATCTTAGTTTTTGTTGAGGGGTGCTAGGAAAAGCAGCTTTAAGAAATGTATTATGGCATTTACTGTAGGGGGTGTATTTAAGTCCCTTAGAAAGGATCCATATGCTTTCTTTAGTGTTAGAACTAGGAAAACAGCATGTTTTCTCCTCATCAAACTGTAATTGACTCTCTTTTTATTTTGAACACCAGGAAACTTAAAAGCAAACAGGGAACAACTAGAGCAATGATTTATGCCTTTATAGCCTGCACATTTATGTTACATTTTTACCTCTCCCTAACTTGCATTAACCTCCTACTCTGATTTATATTTTTATTGCTGTTATTTTGCATTTATTTTTCTTTTCATGCTATACTATTTTATGTGTTCTTAACCTTATAAAATTAATTTTTACTTGTTGGAATGACTGCTTTTAAAAAGAAAGTAAAAGAAGAAAGAAAAATAATTCTGGTTCTGACCGTGATTACTACATGCTATGGCACCAGATCTAACTGATGCTGGGAGATCATTTAACATTCACAGTTCCATCTGGAATAAAATGTTAATGATGTTCATGACAGCTAATTTTTTTCCTGGTCTTATAATGGTGCCAGTGTACACATTAGAGGATTCAAATTCTTTCATCTTCCTTAATTGCTTTAGTTAAAAACCCATGAGTGTCTAAAAGTTTGACATAAACCATCAAGATAGTTATGAATGGGGAGGTCAGTCACTGGCAGGAGGATCCTGAATTCCCCTCGTCCCACAGACACATCGAATCTACAGTTAGGGAGCAATTACCTACAAAAGAAATCTAGAAATGAATAAGCAACTGCTACACATCAGGCAAATGAGAAAATACCATCAAAATGGGTAGGAAAGGCTGAGATACACTCTTACCATAAACCCCACCCCTGACACAGCACCACACATTTGGGAGGGAACTTCCAATCCCCAGCTTCTCCCTGAGAAGCACAGGGTTTGGAGCCAACATTTAGTACTCAACTTTTAAGACTCCCAAATGAGGGGCAGGCTCCCAAAACATCTAGAAGTCAACAATGATTGTGTTCATAAGACAATAGCAAACAAAGGAGCAGTTGTTAACAGTGTGCAAGGAATTTCTGTAGGCTATCCCCCTAGGATTAAGTGTAGAGAGAGGAGGCAAGATTGCCCATCTCCTAGTCTTTCTCTAAAAGGGTCCATCTGCAAACTTCAAAAGCTGCTGCCCAAGAATCAGGCTTCTAACTTAGCACACATATAGGGACTGGCTGCAATCATCCCTAAAGACCAGGGAAACTGACAGACACCCCTCCCACTACCTGTAGCCTGCTCCAAGTCACCAGTATCTCCCTGGAGGAGCTTGTACACATGGCTATACCCCATCTTCTGCCTAAGGAGTGAATCCCTAGAACACCTGCTCTAGAAGCTAATGAGGCTCCCATTTACAAGTCCAATAAGATTGTCGCAGTCGGGATCACTTTCCTGTGGTGATACACCTGAGCCCAGAACAGAGACAGCAGGATAAGACCTCCATCTCCAGGTTTTTCCCTGAAAGGGACTTAACTGCATACATTGTCATCTGCTGCCTGAGGTTCCAGCTTCCATTTAATCTACATCTGGGCATTGAAGGCAATCCTTTCCTTTTGGACATTCATGGGTCTTGGCATGCCTTCAACTACTGGGATTCACTAAGAACAAAAAAAACAAAAACAAACAAACAAACAAAAAAAAACCCAGCTTGGACAATCACAAAGTTTTAAAGAAAACCGGGAGCTCAAGCCAAGCTGATAGATGAGGTTCATCTCCTTGAGACCACTCTGTCAAGACCTGGAAGGTGGCTGTTTTATCTAATGCACAGAAACCAAAAAGGAGTCAAGCAAAATAAACAAAAGTATGTTTCAAACAAAAGGAGAAGGTCCATCTCCAGAAACAGATTTTTTAATGGAACAGATATAAGTAATTTACTTGATAGAGAGTTCAAGATAACAGTCATAAAGATGTTCACCAAGGTCAGGAGAGCAATACATGAAAGGATTTCAAAAAAGAAACAGAAAACACTAAAAATTACCAAACAGAAACCATAAAACTGAAGAATAAACGAACTGAAAATTTCAAAAGAGGGGTTCAAAAATGGACTAGATCAAATTAAAGAAAGCCTCAGTAAACTTGAAGACAGAGCAGTGGAATTCAACCACAGTAGCAAAAAGAAAAATCAATAAGAAACAGTGAAGATAGCTGACAGCACTTACAGGACACAATCCAGTGGATCAAATTCACATGACAGAGGTTCTACAAGGAGAAGGGAGAGAGAAAGAGGCAAAAAGCTCACTCAAAGAAGTAGTGACTAAAAACTCTCCTAATCTAAGGAAAGAAACAGACATACAGATCCAGGAATCCCACAGAATTCCAAATAATAAGAATCTAAAGAGACATACACCAGGACACATAATTAAATTGTCAAAAGTTAAAGACAAGGAAATAATCTTAAAAGCAGCAGTAAAAAGGCAACTTTTTACATACAAGGGAACCCTCATAAGACTACCAGCAGATTTTTCAGCAGAAACTTTGAAGGCCAGAAGGGAGTGACAAGATTTATTCAAATGCTGAAAGGAAAAGAAATGCCAACATGAATACTCTACCTTGCAAAGCTGTCCTTCAGAAGAGAAAGACAAATAGTTGCCCAAACAAACGAAATCTGAAGGTATTCGTCTCCACTAGACTGGCCTTACAAGAAAGGTTGAAGAGGGCTCTTCAAACTGAAGCAAAAGGATGCCAGTTAGGAGGGAGGAGTTAATGGAGGAGGAGTAGGGGTCCCCTTTTTCAGCTGGTCCCCTGAGTCGAGCTGGATATGTACCAGACCATCCTGAACACCCACGGAATCAGCCTGAGATGCAGGAAGATACATCTGGATCTCTACAAATGAACATCTCCAGCACTGAGTATTGAGGTATGAAGCGGGGAGCCGTGAATCCGTGCACAGATATCAGAAGATAAATGGAAGGGGGAGGGAGCCACCGTGTTCGGGCGCTGGGAAGCAGTAGCCACCTGCACGGGGGAGTGGGCGGACTCGGGGACCAGCACCCGTGAGAGAGCAGACTGAGACCAAGACAGCAGACTGAGACCGTGAGCCGGGAATGCTCGTGACCAGTCTGAAAATCGGAGCTCCAGAGTGCACAAACCACACTGAAATGGAGCTCTGGAGCACATGGGGGTCACTGGCGGTGTTAGAAACACAAAGGACAGAGACGTGCTAGCCCTGGAAGTGAGGGCTGGGATGCTGGCTGTGGGGCGCACATCCCGGGGACGTTGCAGGGTTGAGCAGCACCAACAGAAACAGAGTTAAAGTGACCAGAAGAGCCCAGTGGAGAGCAGACTGCGTGCGATCCCTCTGTTCTGAGAGAGGCTGGGATTCGGCCACTGCTGCTCTGACTCTCAGAAGAGGCACAGCAAACCGCCAGGGAAAGCCGCCAGAGAACAAAAGCCTGGAAATATCGGCTCACAGTGTGCCCATCCCCATCCCCCCTTGCAGGGGACAGGGAGACTCTACCCAAACAGGGTTGCCTGAGTACCGGTGCAGCAGGCCTCTCCCCCAGAAGGCAGGCTAAAAAATCAAGAAGCCCACATCCCTAAGGTCCCTATAAAACAAGTGCACACTGCCTGGGTCCTGGTCAATAATTTGGGCTCTGGGCAACCCCGCAACCTCTCCTCATCAGAATGATGAGAAGGAGAAATTACCCCCAGCAAAGAAAAGACAATGAGTCTGTGGCCTCTGCCACAGAACTAATGGATATGGATATAACCAAATTATCAGAAATGGAGTTCAGAGTAACAATGGTCAAGATGATGGGTAGACTTGAAAAAATATTAATGAAAATATTAACGAGAATATAGAATCTCTAAGGGCAGAAATGAGAGCGAATCTGGCAGAAATTAAAAATGCTATGAATCAAATCCAGTCAAAACTAGATGCTCTGATGGCCAGGGTGAATGAGGCAGAAGAACGAATCGGAGAATTGGAGGATGGGTTAGTAGAAGAGAAAGCTAAAACAGAAACTTGGCTCAAAAAAATCCAATCTCAAGAATGTGTTACGGGAGATTACTGACTCAATGAAACGTTCCAATGTCAGAATCATTGGCATCCCCGAGGGGGTGGAGAAAAACAGAGGTCTAGAAGAGATATTTGAACAAATTGTAGCTGAAAACTTCCCTAATCTAGCAAAGGAAACAAGCATTCGTGTCCAAGAGGCAGAGAGGACCCCTCCCAAGCTCAACCATGACAAACCTATGCCACGTCACGTCATGGTGCAATTCGCAAATATTAGATCCAAGGATACAGTATTGAAAGTGGCCAGGGTGAAGAAATTTCTCACATACCAAGGCAAAGCTATCAGAATTATGTCAGACCTGTCTACACAGACCTGGAATGAGAGAAAGGGTTTGTGGGGGGGGGGGAGCATTTTTAAAGCTCTTTCAGAGAAAAACATGCAGCCAAGGATCTTTTATCCAGCAAGGCTGTCATTCAGAATTGATGGAGAGATAAAGACCTTCCAGAATCGCCAGTCACTGACCAATTTCATAACCACGAAACCAGCCCTACAGGAGATATTAAGGGGGGGGGTCTATAAAAGTAAAAAGGCCCCAAGAGTGATACAGAACAGAAAGTTACAATCAATAGAAACAACGACTTTACAGGCAACATGGCATCATTAAAATCATCTCTCTCAATAATCACTCTCAATGTAAATGGCCTAAATGCTCCCATAAGTGCCACAGGGTTGCAGATTGGATAAAAAGACATGACCCATCCATTTGCTGTCTACAAGAGACTCATTTTGAACCTAAAGATACATTCAGACTGAAAGTAAAGGGGTGGAATACCATCTTTCATGCCAATGGACCTCAAAAGAAAGCTGGGGTAGCAATTCTCATATCAGACAGATTAGATTTTAAACTAAAGACTATAGTTAGAGATACAGAAGGGCACTATATTATTCTTAAAGGATGTATACAACAAGTGGATATGACAATTATAAATATATATGCCCCCAACAGGGGGGCAGCAAGATACACACCAACTCTTAACCAGAATAAAGAGACATATAGATAAAAATGTGTTAATAGTAGAGGACCTCAACACTCCACTATCAGCAATAGACAGAGCACCTAAGCAGAAAATTGACAAAGAAACAAGAGCTTTGAATGCCACACTAGACGAGTTGGACCTCATAGATATATATAGAACACTACACCCCAGAACAAAAGAATACTCATTCTATTCTAATGCCCATGGAATATTCTCAAGAATAGACCATGCTCTGGGTCACAAAACAGGTCGCAACCGATACCAAAAGACTGAAATTATTCCCTGTATATTCTCACCCACAATGCTTTGAAATTGGAACTCAACCACAAGGAAAAATTTGGAAGAAACTCAAACACTTGGAGACTAAGAACCATCCCGCTCAAGAATGATTTGATAAACCAGGAAATCAAAAATCAATTTAAACAATTTACGGAGACCAACGAGAATGAAAACACAACAGTCCAAAACCTATGGGACACTGCAAAGGCAGTCCTAAGGGGAAAACACATAGCCATCCAAACCTCACTCAAAAGAATAGAAAAATCTAAAATGCAGTTTTTATATTCTCACCTCAAGAAGCTAGAACAGTAACAGAAGAACAGGCCTAATCCACACACGAGGAAGCAGTTGATCAAGATTAGAGCAGACATCAATGTATTAGAAACCAGGAGCACAGTGGAGCAGATTAACAGAACTAGAAGCTGGTTCTTTGAGAGAATAAATAGACAAACCACTGGCAAGACTTATCCAAAAGAATAGAGAAAGAACCCAAATTAATAAAATTATGAATACAAAGGGAGACGTCACAACCAACGCCAATGAAATAGGAAGGATCATTAGAAACTTTTATCAACAGCTGTATGCCAATAAATTAAGCAATCTGGAAGAGATGGAGGCCTTCCTGGAAACCTATAAACTACCAAGACTGAAACAGGAAGAAATTGATTTTTTAAACAGACCAATTATGAAGAGATTGAAACAGTGATTAAAAAACTTCCAAAAAACAGAACGCCAGAGCCTGATGGATTCCCCGGGGAATTCTACCAAACATTCAAAGAAGACATAATACCTATTCTCCTAAAGCTATTTCAAAAAATAGAAACAGAAGGAAAGCTACCAAACTCATTTTATGAGGCCAATATTACCTTGATCCCCAAACCAGGCAAAGACCCCATCAAAAAGGAGAATTACAGACCGATTTCCCTAATGAATATGGACACCAAAATTCTCAACAAGATCCTAGCTAATAGGATCCAACAGTACATTAAAAGGATTATCCATCATGACCAAGTGGGATTCATCCCTGGGATGCAAGTGTGGTTCAACATTTGCAAATCTATCAGTGTGATAGATTATATCAACAAGAAAAAAGCCAAAAATCATATCCTCCCAATAGATGCAGAAAAAGCATTTGACAAAAACAGCATCCTTTCCTGATTAAAACCCTTCAGAGTGTAGGGATAGAAGATATATTCCTCAATCTCATAAAAACCATCTATGAAAAGCCTACAGCAAATATCATTCTCAATGGGGAAAAGCTGGAAGCCTTTCCCTTAAGATCAGGAACAGGACAAGGATGTCCACTCTCGCCAATATTATTCAACATAGTACTAGAAGTCCTTGCAACAGCAATCAGACAACAAAAAGGGATAAAAAGTATCCAAATCGGCAAAGAAGAAGTCAAACTGTCTCTCTTCGCAGATGACATGATACTCTATATGGAAAACCCAAAAGAATCCACTCCCAAAAAACTAGAAGTTATACAGCAATTCAGTAATGTGGCGGGATACAAAATCAATGCTCAGAAATCAGTTGCATTTCTATACACGAACAATGAAACTGAAGAATGAGAAATTAGGGAATCCATCCCATTTACAATAGCACCAAAAATCATACGTTATCTTGGAATTAACTTAACCAGAGACGTAAAGGTTCTCTATTCTAGAAACTACAAATCAATCTTGAAAGACATTGAAGAAGACACAAAAAGATGGAAAAATATTCCATGCTCATGGATCGGAAGAATTAACATAGTTAAAATGTCCACGCTACCCAGAGCAATCTTCACTTTCAATGCTATCCCGATCAAAATACCAATGATATTTCTCAAAGAACTGGAACAAACAGCCCTTAAATTTGTGTGGAACCAGAAAAGTCCACGAATCACCAAGGAATTGTTGAAAAGGAAAAACAAAGCTGGGGGCATCACAATGCCAGATTTCAAGTTGTACTACAAAGCTGTGATCACAAAGACAGCATGGTACTGGCACAAAAAGAGACACATAGACCAATGGAACAGAATAGAGAACCCAGAAATAGACCCTCAGCTCGTTGGGCAACTAATCTTTGATAAAGCAGGAAAAAAACATCCAGCGGAAAAAAGAGAGTCTCTTCAATAAATGGTGCTGGGAAAATTGGACAGCTACATGCAAAAGAATGAAACTTGACCACTCTCTCACCCCATACACAAAGATAAACTCCAAATGGATGAAAGACCTCGATGTGAGACAGGAATCCATCAAAATTCTAGAGGAGAACATAGGCAACAACCTCTATGACATTGGCCACAGCAACCTTTTTCATGACACATCTCCAAAGGCAAGAGAAACAAAAGATAAAATGAACTTATGGGACTTCATCAAGATAAAAAGCTTCTGCACAGCCAAGGAAACAGTCAAAAAAAAACTAAGAGGCAGCCCACGGAATGGGAGAAGATATTTGCAAATGACACTACAGATAAAAGACTGGTTTCCAAGATCTACAAAGAACTTCTCAAACTCAATACACAAGAAACAAACAAATCATAAAATGGGCAGAAGATATGAGCAGACACTTTTCCAATGAAGACCTACAAATGGCTAACAGACACATGAAAAAACGTTCAAAATCATTAGCCATAAGGGAAATTCAAATCAAAACCACACTAAGATACCACCTTACGCCAGTTAGAATGGCAAAAATTGACAAGGCAAGAAACAACAATTGTTGGAGAGGATGTGGAGAAAGGGGATCCCTCCTACATTGTTGGTGGAATGCAAGTTGGTACAGCCACTCTGGAAAACAGTGTGGAGGTCCCTTAAAAAGTTAAAAATTGAGCTACCCTATGACCCAGCCATTGCACTACTGGGTATTTACCCCAAAGATACAGACGTAGTGAAGAGAAGGGCCCTATGCACCCCAATGTTCATAGCAGCATTGTCCACAATAGCTAAATCGTGGAAGGAGCTGAGACGCCCTTCAGCAGATGACTGGATTAAGAAGTTGTGGTCCATATATACAATGGAATATTACTCAGCTATCAAAAAGAACGATTTCTCAACATTTGCTGCAACATGGACAGCACTAGAGGAGATAATGCTAAGTGAAATAAGTCAAGCAGAGAAAGATAATTATCATATGGTTTCTCTCATCTATGGAACATAAGAACTAGGAAGATCGGTAGGGGAAGAGAGGGATAAAGAAAGGGGGGGGTAATCAGAAGGGGGAATGAAGCATGAGAGACTATGGACTCTGAGAAACAAACTGAGGGCTTCAGAGGGGAGAGGGGGTGGGGGAATGGGATAGGCTGGTGATGGGTAGTAAGGAGGGCACGTATTGCATGGTGCACTGGGTGTTATACGCAACTAATGAATCATGGAACTTTACATCAAAAACCAGGGATGTACTGTATGGTGACTAACAGAATATAATAAAAAACATTAAAAAAAAATGCAATGCCCTGATTGCTGCATGTGAACAACTGTCCTCTATGCAAAATAAATATATTTCCAGCTAAAAAAAAATATATATATATATATTTATTATAATAAAAAAGAATGCCAGTTAGTAAGAGGAAAACAAATGATTGTATAAAATTCTGAGAAATGTAAATATATAATTAAATTCAGAATAATGTTATAAAGGTGTTGGGTAAGTCACTTATAACTCTCATATAAAGATTAAAAAGTATTAAAAATAACTATAATTATAATCATTTGTTAATGGAGACATGTTAAAAATGTATAAATTATGACATCAAAACATACAATGTGCACAGAGAGAGTTAAAATTCAGAGCCTCTGTATACACTCAGTTAAGTTGTTATCAACTTAAAATAGGCTACTATAAAGATAAGATGTTTCATGTAAGCCTTATGATAACCACAAAGCAAAAACTTGAGTAAATATGCAAAAGATAAAGGAAGCTAAGTCTACCACTATAAAAAAATCATCAGATGAGAAAGGAAGCAAGCAAGAGAGGAAGAAAGGAATGAATGATCTATGAAACAACCAGAAAACAGTTACCAAAATGCCAATAGTAAGACCGTCCATATCAATAATTAAATAGAAATGAATTAAAATTCTCCAATCACAAGACACAGAGTAGAAGAATGGATATAAGAATAAGACCCAACTATATGCTGTCTGCAAGAGACACACTTTAGCTTTAAGGACACACATAAGCTGAAACTAAAGGGAGAAAAAAGATAACCCATGCAAATAGAAGCCAAAAGAAAGCAGAGGTAGCTACACTTAACATCAGACAAAACAGACTTTAAGCCAAAGATTGCAACAAGAGACAAAAAAGATCATTATACAAGTGGTCCATTCATCTGAAGGATATACCATTATTAAAGATTTATGCACTCAACATAGGAAAACCTAAATATATAAAGCAAATATTAACAGATCTGAAGGGAGAAATAAGTAATACAATAATAGTGGGGGACTTCAACATCTGACTTTCAACAATGGATAGATCATCCAGATAGAAAATAAAGATTGGGGCACCTGGGTGGCTCAGTCAGTTAAGCATCTGACCCTTGATTTTGGTTCAGGTCATGATCTCAGGGTCCTGGGATCAAGCCCCACATCAGGCTCCATGCTCAGTGGGGAGTCTGCTTGAGGATTCTCTCCTGATTCTCTCTCTCCCTCTCCTCCTGCCCTGGCTCACTCTCCCTTTCTCTCTAAAATAGATAAATAAATCAAAAAAAAAAAAAAAAGAAAAGAAAAAAAGAAAGAAATGAACTCAAACTACACATTAGAGCAGTTAGATCTCACAGATATTTATAGAAAATTCCATTCAAAAGGAGAACACATTCTTGTCAAATGTACATAGAACATTTTCTATGATAGATCTTACATGAGGCCATAAAACAAGTCTTAATAAATTTAAGGAGATTGAAATATACCAAGCATTTTTTTCTAATCACAATGTTAAGAAACTAGAAATCAATTAAAAGAAAAGTGAAGGGATGCCTGGGTAGCTCAGTCGGTTGAGCATCTGACTCTTGGTTTTGGCTCAAGTCATGATCTTAGGGTCGTGGCATTGAGTCATGCATCAGACTCCACACTCAGCACAGAGTTTCCTGGAGACTCTTTCCCTCTCCCTCTCCCTTCCCCTTTGCCCTTCCCCCTGTTCACTCTATCTCTCAAATAAATAGAACCTTAAAAAATTAAAGAAGAAAACTCAAAAATTTTCAAATATGTAGAAATTAAGTAATAGACTCCTGAAACCCAGTGGGTCAAAGAAACCAAAATGCAATAAAAAATATCTTGAGACAAATTAAACTGGAGACACTGCATACCAAATTTATGCAATGCAACAAAAACAATTCTAAGAAAGCTCATAGCAATAAAAATCTACACTACAAAACAAAGATTTCAAATAAACAACCTAACTTTACAGCTCAAGGAACTAGAAAAGGAAGAACAAACTAAGCCCAAAGTTACAGAGGGAAAGAAATAACAACGATCAGAGTGCAAATAGAGACTAAAAAGACAATAGAAAAGATCAATAAAACTGAGAGCTGGGTTTTGAAAAGATAAACAAAATAGACAAATCTTTAGCCAGACTCAAGAAAAAGAGAGAGAGAGAAGATTCAAGTAAATACAATTAGAAACGAAAGAAGAGACACTGCAACTGATACTACAGAAATAAAAACAACTCTTAAGAGACTACTATGAACAATTATATGCCAACAAATTAGAATAAATTCCTAGAAATATATAGCCTACCAAGACTAACTCATAAAGAAATAGAAAATCTGAATAGACCAATTATTATTAAAGGGATTGACTCCGTAATTAAAAACTTTCCAACAAATAAAAATCCAGGACCAGATGGCTTCACTGGTGAATTCTACAAACATGCAAAGAAAAATTACTAACAAATCTTCTCAAACTCTTCGGAAAAAATTAAGAAGAGAGAAAAACTTCCAAACTCATTTTATGAGGATAGTAATACCCTGATTCTCAAGCCAGATAGGGACACTCTAAGAACATTACAAGCCAAAATCCCTGACAAACATATAAGCAAAAAATCCTCAATAAAATATTGGCAAACTGAATTCAACAATACATTAAAAGGATCATACACCATGATCAAGTGGCATTTATTCCAGGGATGCAAAGACTGTTTAATATTCATAAATCAATCAGTGTGAAACACCACATTAACAAAATGAAGGATAAAAATCATATGATCATTTCAATAGATGCAGAAAAATGCAACATCCTTTCATGGTAAAATCATTCAACACTCTGGGTATAAACAGAACATATCTCAATATAATGAAGGCCATATATGACAAGCCCACAACCAACATTACACTCAACAGTGAAAAGCTAAAACTTTTCCTATAAGATCAGGAACAAGGCAAGGATACCTACTCTTGGTACTTTTATTCAATGTAGCACTGGAAGTCCTAGCCAGAGCAGTCAGGCAAGAAAAATAAGTAAAACCCATCCAATTTAGAAAATCTGAAGTAAAATTTGAAGATGACAAGATATTACATATAGAAAACCCTAACGATTCCACCCCAAAATTGTTAGAATAAATGAATTCAGTAAAGTTGCAGGATACAAAAATCAGTTGCATTTCTATATACTAACTATCAAAAAAAGAAATTAAGAAAACAATAACATTTATAATTGCATCAAAAATTGAAATACTTAGGAATAATTTTAACCAAGGAGGTGAAAGATCTGAACAATGAAAACTATAAGATATTAACAAAAGAAATTAAACATGACATAAATAAATGTAAAGATACATCTTCATGGGTTAAAAGAATTAACATTTTTAAATATCCATACCACCCAATATAATCTACAGATTCAATGCAATCCCCATCAAAATTCAAATGGCATTTTTCACAGAAATAGAAAAAAAATCCTAAAATACGTATGGAATCACAGGAGATTTTGAAGAACCAAGGAACCTCAAGAAAGAAAAACGAAACTGGAGGCATCATGCTCCCTGATTTCAAACTACATCACAAAGCTATAGTCATCAAAACAGTATGGCACTGGTAAAAAAACAACAGATTCAATAGTTCAATGGACCAAAATAGAGAGCCCAGAAATAAACCCTTGCATAAATGGTCAACTAGTATGTGATGACGGTTCTAAGAATACTCAATGGGGAAAGGATAGTGTCTTTAATAAATAGTGCTGGGAAACTGTATATCCACATGCAAATGAATGAAACTCAACCTGTATCTTACACCATACATAAAAATCAACTAAAAGTGGATTAGAGATGAAAAAGACATGAAACCTTAAAACTCCTAGAAGAAAACATAGGGAGTAAGCTCCCCAACTTTGGTCGTAACAATGATTTTTTTTGGATTTGACACCAAAAGCAAAGGCAACAGGAACCCAGAAGTCCATCAACAGATGAATGGATAAAGAAGATGTGGTATATATATACAATGGAATATTAATCAGCCACTAAATAGGATAGAAATCTTACCATTTACATCAGTGTGGATGGAACTGGAGGGTACTATGCTGAGTGAAATAAGTCAATAAGAGAAAGATAATTATCATATGGTTTCACTCATATGTGGAATTTAAGAATCAAAACAGAGGATCATAGGGGAAGGCAGGGAAAATAAAATAAGACTAAATCAGAGAGGGAGATAAACCATAAGAGACTCTTAACTACAGGAAACAAACTGAAGATTGCCGGAAGGGAAGTGGGTGGGGGGGGTGTGTGGTAACTGGGTGATGGAAATTAAGGAGGGCATGTGACGTAATGAGCACTGGGTGCTATATGCAAATGATGAATTACTGAACTCCACATCTAAAACTAATGATACACTGTATGTTAACTAATTGAATTTAAATAAAATAGTTCAAAAAAGAAAGAAAAAAAGCAAAGGCAACAAAAGCAAAAATTCACAAGTGGGACTATATTACACTAAAAAGCTTCTCAGCAAAGGAAACAATCAACAAAATGCATAAGGCAATCTACAGAATGGGAGAAAATATTTGCAAACCCCATACCTAGTAAGGAGTTAATATCCAAAACACACGAGGAATTCATGAAACTCAATAGCAAAAAAACAACCCAATTAAAAAATGGAAAAGGACCTGAATAGACATTTTTCCAAAGAATACATACAGCTGGCCAATAGATTCATGTAAAGATGTTCAACATCACTAATCTTCAGGGAAATGCAAATCAAAAGCATAATGAGACATCACCGTGCACCTGTTAAGATGGTTATTATCAAAAAGACAACTGATTATGAATGCAGGCAAGAATGTAGAGAAAAGGGAACACTTACATACTGTGGGAATGGAAGCTGGTATAGCCAGGATGGAAAATATTATGGAGCTCCTCAAGAAACAATAACTAGAAATACCATATGATCCAAAAATCCCACTTTCTGGGTATATATCCTAAAGATATGAAACCATTATCTTCAAGAGATATCTGTACTTCCTTGTTCATTGCAGAAGGGATCACTACAGCTAACTATGGAAACCTGTTTGTTGAAGGATGAATGGATCAAGAAAATATGTCATAAATACAATGGAGTACTATTCAACCTTAAAAAAAGAAGGAAGTCCTGTCATTTGCAACATGGATGACCTGAAGAACATTATGCTGAGGGGAAAAAAAGCCAGACAGAGAGAGACAAATACTGCAATATGTTTAATTAAAAAAAGAAAAATCAAACTTGAAAACAAAAGAGTAGAAAAGTGGTTGTCAAGGGCTGGAGTCTATGAGAAACAGGGAGAGATTGATAAAAGGGTCTAAACTCTCAGCTATAAGATAAATAAGGTCGGACGATCTAATGTATGACATGCTGACTAGAGCTGATTATAGTGTATTCTATAGTTGAAATTTGCTAAGAAAGTAGACTTTACATGTTCTAGTCAAAAAAAGGGGGGTTGGGGTAAATGTGTGAGATCATGGATGTGTTAATTAACTCAATGGAGGCAATCCTTTCAAAATCTGTACAGATATCAAATCCTAACATTGTATACTTGAAATATCTTATAATTTTATTGGTATATCTCAATAAACCTGAACAAAAAAAGATTATTATTGGTGGTAGAAGCTGACTTTGTGAGGTTAGCACAGAGTTTCCCCAACAGCTTAAAAGGAATGCCCCTTTTGTCTTGATGTGGAGCAAGTTTTCTCACTTGTGGCATTATTGACATTTGGGGACAGATATTTCTTCCTTGTGGGGACAGCTGGTCTGTGTACTATGAGATGCTTAGAAGCAGCACTGTCCTCTCCCTAATAGGTGCTAATAACAGCCCCACCTCCAAATAGGACAACAAAATTTCTCCAGATATAGCCAAATGCCACCTGGGAGTTAGAGGGATGGGCAGACAATTGCCCTTAAAACAACTAATAGAAGGAGGAGCATTTCAGAAGGGTGCAGTGCTGGAAATGGTCCAGGAGATGGAATTAAATGGTAGAATTGTCTGAGAGGTCCAACCTAAATCCTGTATCTGTCTCTTTTCCAACTGCCCCCATGAAATTAAAGAGCTCTTTGCTCTGTCAATCCTGGCTAGAATAGATCACCTGTCAGAGAGAGTTCAAAGGGAGACAATTATTCATACAGAGACCAAGAAGAGAGGCCGTGATGCCCTAAATTATGCACCATGATAATATGTTGATTACAAAACAGTGGGATTGGTAATATAATCAAAATTGTTCATCTTCATTATTTGCTTTAGCTTACAAAGTATATATCCAATGTAAAAGGATGAACATTAATCATGTTTGTAAAAGTTGTACCTCCTATTGCAAGAAGTTCAGGGTAAAGGAATGCATAAAACACAAAGTAAAAGTATCATCTCCCCTAACCACTCTTCGAAGACAGAATTCTTTGTATTCACAAGCAATCATCTCCATGTATTGCATGTGTGCGTATGTGTGAAGCTTTTTCACTTAACGCATTGTCAACTGCATGACTGTACATATAATTCAATTTTTCCTTTCTAGGAATTTGGGTAGTGATTTATTGTATGCATATGCCACAAATTATCCAATCTGTCCCCTATTACTGGGAATTTAGGTTTGTAATTTTTACTATTTTACTGACAATGTGGAAATAATCATCTTTATGTGTACATCTCTGTACGCTTTTGGAGATAATACTGTTTGATAAATTCTTAGTTTTGAAATAACAGCATCAGAAGATACGTGAATTTAAAATATGGAAAGGTAACTGCCAACTGCTCTCAAAGATTGTAGCAATGCAAATCCTACTGCACTGCTTAAAAATGCACCAAGCATTAATTACTATCCTCTATAATTTTTACCATTATGATAGAAGACAGATTGGAATATATGATTTTTTTCCCACATGCATGGTACATATTTAAAAAAACAAAACAAAAACAGCCTCAGAGACATACAGGTATTTGCCTGAGTTTATAGGGATAGTAAGTGACAGAGTCGAATAGTTGGGACAGTTGGATTTCCCAATTCACGCTTTCTTTCTCCTGCAGGGATTTCCAAGCCAAGCTGAGCACCTGAAACACCCACAAAACTTTTTTAAAAATACAGATTTGCTCCCCCATAGATGCATGTATATTTTTTAAATTCCCTGGTTGACTCAGAACAACAGCTGTTTCTCTGCTTGCATGTGGGAGAGTAGTCTGAAATTAACATTCTAAGAGAGCAGATGGCCCTACTGGGAATTTAACTTCCATTTGTCTTTTCTGCATGTGCCCTGCTCACGGAGGGGCATGACAAGGTGGCTACTGCACAACATTAGCAAGGAACGAAAGATTAACTTTCTCCTTCTTGGAGGCTGGAAGGGCTAGTGTTTTCTAAGGTCCAACATCTTCCTTATGGGAGAGTAAGAGGGGACTAAGCAATCTGCCAGAGCCCGACTGGGCCAAGCAGGAAGCTGAATGCATCTGGGCCGCCAGGCCAGCCAGAACGTTCTGAGCAGAACCCGACATGAGGACCAGCTGCAGGGCTGCAGTAGCCAGTAGCCTGGATGCCAGCCCACGTCTCCCACCTCGCCACCTGCCCCAGAAGCAAGACACAAGCCTCCTGAGTTCTTCAATGATCTGGGAACAGGAAATAAGACTTGACTTGGCAAGCTGGGCCCAGTTCTCATTTGATTTGGGAAGTGAAGAAATGTGACATTATTTCCATCTTCAGATCACAGAGCAGCTTGTACCTGGCTACCTGCACAATAAACTTCTATTTTTTGTATGAACTCATTTATAGTAAAAATAATTTTTTCTGCTTTAATTAATTCCTCTTTTCCAGAAAAAAACTAACTTTGAGGGTCCCCCCAGTACTTTACAGGAATAGAGATGTGGTATGTCCACCATCTGGCTGATGGCTGTGATCTTGCCTGAACCGTGCACACAAAAAAGCAAAATACCATCTCCCCAAATTACCCTTCAGGGGTAGCTCTTGAAAGAAGCTGAATTGCAGAAACTTTTCATCTTTGTAAGTTGTGCTGAGAGATCTTCCTACACCTGGACCCAGCATTTCTGTTTTCAAATGATACTGGCTGGACAAAGGGAGCCGGGCCACTTCTGCTTTGGGATGCAAGTGGGGGAACAAGGAGCAAGTAGGCATTACAGAAGAGTCCCCCCAGACCCTGCTTGTAGAGACAAGGGTGGTACATGGTAATGGGTTAATTTATCCACGGTGTTCATGCAACCAAGGAGGCAAAGAATCTATAAAGAGTAGGCCTGAGTGCCAACCCAGAGGCACACCCTGGACTTCAGTAGGCTCAGTTTCAAGGTTGGAGGTGGAATATTTTGCCTAAGAATTCAGTGACTATTAATTAACATGGGTCTGCATTTATGGCTAGAAACTCTCTTTTTCTCAAGCTTATATTCACCAGGACAACTCAGTTATAAATTATGTTTATACTGGAGAAAACATGTTCCCTACAACGTCGGAAGTGGAAAAGAACTTACAGGTCTTCTCATCCTCTTTCTTTTTTCTTTCAAATGAGAGCACTAAAGCTTAAAAGGTAAACCAACTGGCATAATACAGTATAACCAGTGATAAACAAATGCCCACATATTTTAATAAGAGTCAAATCCATTTTACTCACAGTCTCAAAAACTAGGGCTTCATTAGCAGAGAATGAAGATGGCCTTGTACTGCTTCTGGATCTTTACTGTGCATCTCACTAGCTCCCCACTCCTAGACCTTGTCACAATGCAGATTCTGATTCAGTAGGTCCGGGCTGGGCCTGAGATTTTGCATTTATAACAAGCTCCCAGGTGGCGCCCAAGTTGTTGGCCTACACTTTTGAATATCAAGTATTTACAGGCAACACCCTGGCCTGGTGTGTGTGGACTGGAGCCTCTAGGAGAAAGGTATGCCATACTTTCCATCGAGAATTAGCCTTTTCTGACATGCTTAAGAGTTCCCATCAGAGAATTCTTTGGCTATGGTTAAGGGGAATGAAATTTCTTGTGAGTGCTTTCAGAAAAAAAGAAAAACTAAGAGGATCTTCTGCTTGTGTCAATGCATGAATTAGACTCCTGTGTGTACTTGGCAGAGGAACCTTCTCGTAATTAAGACAGTTCACATCTGCATCTCCCACTCAGCCTGAGCATGCTTTGCTTCCTCTTGAGTCAAAATCAACATTGCAAAACTGCAACGAGGCAACTGGCAAAATGCTCCCAGGAAATACAAGTGCTAGCTTTCTCTCGTAACAAGTTCTCTTCTCTGAGCCACAGCGTTCTCTCCTACCTGCACTCACACATGCGTTTCTCAACCTCCACACTGTTGACTTTCTGGGATGTGTCATTTGCTGTGGGGAGGTGTCCTATGCATTCTAGGATGTCTGGCAACATCTCTGAACTCTAGTCATGTCTTAGGTAAGGTATTTAATATTATAGATTGGATGGCTTAAACACTACACATTTATTTCTCACAGTTCTGGAGTGTGGAAGACCATGACGAAGGTGCTAGCATGGTTGAGTTTTTGGTGAAGGCCCTCTTCCTGGTTTAGAGACTAATGTCTTCTCATTGTATCCTCACATTGGCAGAAAGGGAGTAAGAGCTAGCTCTGTTTCTCTTCCTATAAGGACATTTATACCATTATAGAGGTTTCACGACCTGATTACCTCCCAAAGGACCTATCTCCAAACACCACCAATCAATGTGAATGAATGAGGTATGTGAACATATGAATCTTGATGGGACACTCATATCCAGTCCACAGCAACCCGCTAGATGCCTACGGCACCATACCACCAGTTGTGACCACCATAAATGTCTCCAGATACTGATAAATGTCCCCTAGGAGGCAAAATCACGCCCCAGTTGAAAACCACTGCCTTAAAAAATAGTAATTCCATGATGGAAAAGATAACTAACTTAGACCATAGAGTTAAATAATTTTAGATCTGAAAGAGTCTTGGAGCTTTTCTGTATTTTGGGGTCATACTCTGACTTTAGGTTAGAAAGACCGTTACTTCGATGAGGCACAATTCTTTCCAGTCAAATGGTGAATTCAAGGTACTCCATTTTTTAGTGGCATAAACTTAAGTAAAATCTGATTCCTTATCTGAGTTTTGCTGCTGTGGTGGGGTGGGGAAGAAATCAATACTTTTCTCCACTGTCATCAGTACAAGCTTAGAAAATGTGAGACGAGCGCTTGGGGAGGCACCAACATGTCCCCACAGCAGAGACCATCCAGCTGGGTTGCGAACCGTCTTCAATAGGGTGTAAAGTACACATGCACAAACATCACTTCAAGATAAATTCCCCACCCTGTACTCCGAGCTGCTTAGCCATCTAGCTAGCTAAATTCCAGAGCATTTTGTATTTACTTTCAGTGATAGGTCAGCTTACAATACGCTCCATGTGATTTTGAGAGAGGCTTTCTCACTGAAGTATTAGTGAAAAATGTTTTTACTAATACTCTATTGACAAAAGGGAGAGAGAAAGAGAGCGCACGGCAGAGCGAGGGCAATTTATCAGGTATTTGCCTTTTGGCAAATGCTCAACAACGATTTACGAAAGTAACCACTTGTTATTAGATTTGTTATCTCACTGTTAAAAGACCTCTGAGGTAAAACACGTATTAAGTACTTAGAAACTCATTTCATGTTCATAGGTTCTCTAACATTATTAAAACGTGATGGCCTAGAAGCATGTCAGTGTCAACCCAAGTTATTTATGGTAGCTAATATTAATAGCTTGAGGCCCTGGCACAGGGCCGAGGAGAGGGGCCCTTTTCCCCCTTCTCCTCTACTGGACAAAGAGGGAAAGCCTGTCTCTCCGAGCTCTACGCTGGGGATGACATTCATCGCCTCCCGCTGCGGACCATCTGCGGCCCCACGGCTGCCACCGCCTCTATTCACATTCAGCTAATATTTCTTGTACACCTGCCATGTGCCAGATACTGACTCAGGCACTTCTACATAATTTATCTTAATTTCTGTAATATATTTGGACACCTCTGCAGAATATAAGGAAAAGCATTGAGGTTAATAATGCCAAACCTATTTAAGAGTTCTTGGTGCTCAAAAATATATATGTATATTAAAATTATTTCCATTTTCCAATTTTTTATCTTATTTATTTTTTATCATTTCCCCCCTTCCTTGACTTCTTTATGCAATAAATGTATTCCCAACATTTGGAAGCAACTAACAGTTTTTGAAGTTGATTCACTTTTGAAATGTTCTAGGATAGCTCAAATTTAAGACTCATGAAGTAAATTTGCCCCAATAAACAAAACATGCTTGGTAAAAGGACTAGCCATCTTTTATCTTATTTTTAATTTTGAATCTTTAATTAGGTTACATTGCAGTAGACAACCAGAAAAGTCCATAACGTTGGCTAAAAATTAACGTAACAGGATGGTGAAGGAAACTTTTTGCATTACCCAGGAACTGTGACTAATGCCATAAAGCTAGAAAAGTGAGGTGTTACAAGCTTATCAATTCTAATGAGAACTGCCAAAAATTGGGGCAGGCTAAACAGCAGAACAGGTCGTTCTGCAATCAGCCCAAACCCCTGGGTATCTAAGGAAGGACTGAGATGTGGGGTGGGGAAGAGAGAGAAAGGCTGTGATTAAGGCTTTGTAGCAAGCACCTTTCCCCTTCCCCTCCCCATGAGTCCTCTCCAGTGGCTGCAAGCCAGGTGAAAGGTGGCTCTAAGATAGTCATTCCTAGATATTAGCAATGCCTACCCAAAAGGAAGACCTAAAACTGAAACTTCACTGGTTTCAGCTCACACACTCATCTGTACTTTGGTGTCAGGGGAAGGGGACCGAAGAGGGGAAGATTATGTCACATCCTGCAACGACAACCTAGAAGATGAGGATAAGGACGCTTATTTGGCAAAGTGTCATTTATCACTAAGAATAAAGAAGTGCCTGCTTCACCTCCAGAGGTCCTCAACCTAGAGTGATTTTAAAACATAATTGTTGCCAAGTCCCTCCCCAGACAAACTGAAATCAGGATCTCTGGGGGAGAAGCCAAAAAAGTATTTTTTTAAAAAACCATTCAGGTGATTCTAATACACTGTCAGGTTTGGTTATAATTGGAAGCAAAAGCGCTCAGGGAAGCTGTTCAAGGACTAGGCTCAGGGGTGTGGACTAAAAATACTCGATAAAGTCAATTTCAGCCTTATGCTGGGAGGGAATCTGGCATCCTGGGGCTGCTCTTCTGCTTGCTAGTCCTACAACCTTGGCCTCTGGGGCTCCGATGTTTTTCTTTAAAACAGCACTGCTGATACCATCTACCCTCTGTGACTGCTGTAAGAAGGAGAAAATCCACATAAGCCCTCAACTATTCCTGGTAATGCTTAAGGGCTCCAGGATGATCTGCTATTAATATAAAGTTATCTTGGAAATTTACACTGAAATAATGCCATGTATAAAGTTCTTTCAGGTTTTTCAAGCCCTTTATACACGTATTTTATTTCAGCTACATTGCAGTATCCAAACAACCATACCAGATTGACATGCTGTTCATCAGATTTTTCTTAATATCAGAAAAAGCTCTGCTTTGCCTGAGCAACTAGTCTGTTTCCATTCTTCTTTTACTTTAATTTGGATACTGTGAATCTTGCAGTCAATTTCTCTCTTTGCGTTAGCAGTTAGAAAACTAATGTGACCCGTATCTCAGAACTAAATAAAACTGGCTTTACTACTGTCTCATTTTTCCCTTCCGTGAAATATGAGCTTTGACTTTATACTTTTACCTAACATCTATGTACATTTGACACATATAACATTTTAGATACTTTTACAACATCTGTTTCTGTAAGTTGACTCAAGTGCCTTGTGCAGTGAAACCAGCTTAAGTTAATTACATTAGAAGCACTTTTCTGATGAGAGCCAGACTAATAGGTTAATTGCCTAACTGAAAAATGCAGTGTTGTGCAGAATGTCATGAAAACATGATGTATATATATCTTGGGCTTTTTTAAAAATGTGAAACCTATAAGTGTGCATCTTTTAATTGATCTTTTGATATGGAGCCAAGCCCTTGTCTTTAGACACAGAAATTTACCTTCTCAAAAAGATGGCACTTGACACTGTCTTTCTTGTATCTATTATATCATCAATTAGCTACGAGACCCATACTTTTTAAAATTTATTTGAGAGACAGAGAGAGAGAAAGCAGGGAGGTGGGAGGGGCCTAGAGAGTCTTAAGCAGACTCCTTGCTGAGCATGGAGCCCAAGGCGGGGCTTGATCTCAGAACCCTAAGCTTGCGACCTGAGCGGAAACCAAGAGTTGGGCACTTTGTCGACTCAGCCAGCCAGGCACCCCAGACCCATTTTTTAATGGAATGAGAACTTAGAGACAACTGCAAAGAAAGACTGCAGAATCTCTCTAGGAATGTTACTGTTTTCCTCCTGATCATTAACAACTCTCTTGCCTACCCTCATTCAAAAGTATTTTAATTATTTGTTTAAAAGATTTTATTTGAGAGAGATAGAGTGTGAGTAGGGGGAGGAGCAGAGAGAGGGGGACAGCAGAATCTGCCCTGAACACAGAGCCCCACATGGAGCTCAATCCCACAACCACAAGACCATAACCAGAGTCGAAATCGAGAGTCCGATGCCTAAACAGCTGAGCCACCCAGGTGCCACCAAAAGTATTTTTTTAATGACTCCCTTTCTCAAAGCATTTTATAAGGTTTTTTTTTTTTTAAGATTTATTTGAGAGAAAGAGAGTGCATATGGGCGAGAGAGAGGGCACAAGCAGGGGGCCAGAGGAAGAGGGAGAAGCAGACTCCCCACTGAGCAAGGAGCTTGCCACCCACACCGCTCAATCCCAGGACCCCAGGACCATGACCTGAGCCGAAGGCAGACCCTTAACCAACTGAGCCACCCAGGCACCCAAGCATTTTAAAAGTTTTAACCGAATTTTCATATGCCCAGTAAATGTCTTCCTTATTGTGTTGATTTCATTTGTACTATTTGTAATTACAGGTTTAGGACAAATAAAATCAATCTCAGTCAAGACACAACTCAACCGATAGAAACAAAAGTGCATGAGGCCTATTAACTGTGAGTGGTCTGTGTTCTAGAGCTTCGGTCTGTATGTTTTAGATGGAATGAAGAGTCTTATATGAATTGTCGACATAGAGAAATAGCTAAACAAATAGTCCCATACAAAATATATAGTAAATTTGGCAACGAGAACATTCAGAAGCATGTAAATATACACCCATGTGGAGGAACATGAGTGGGTTATCATGCATTTGTGTGTATAGATGTCTACGTGTGTGTGGATGTGCCTGGGCTTTCCCATGGAAGATTATTTCCTTCTTTTCCCCTCATAGAAGTGCTCTTGCAAGGACGTGGCAATTCCTTTCATTTGGTTGCCATTTCCAGAATTGATCCAACTTTAGTTTTTATATTGTTTTTTTCTATTTGCCATATAGTTCAAAAGGTGTTTAAGCTGATATTTGCTGTTTTTTAATATTCCTGGGGATATTTTAGATTTTTTGCCAAAGTAAAAAAATATTGTAACAAGACAGCCTTGGTAGAGCACATTGCTTCTCGTCATGGCTCTCTTTAAATTTTGTGATCATTGTGCCTCAAATTATAAAATAAATAATTCTCCACTTAGGGGATTAACTTCATAAAATAATGGATCTCCTTCAGCTAGCAGGTAGATGTAACATTGAGCAATGAAAACTGCCAAATATTAACAATTAAAGTTCTAATTCTTTTGCAGTCAAGTGTTACATGTAACAACACGTCACCTGAGACTTTCTATGACTCTCATAGAACAGGAAATCTATGGGAGGTGGGAGAAATGGTCTTGGTGACCGGACTGTGAGTTCAAGTGAACTCACAATGAAAATTATACTTAAATGAAAAGTATTTAAAGCTAAGGATTGTATCTAAGGGCCATTAAGCTAATTGAGTTATAGCTATAGAAATGTATAATGTTTTAGGTTTAAAATATCATGAAATTTGGGCCAAGAATAGGCACCTATAGGACCATGGAATACCAACTGTCAAGTTTAAAAAGGTAATTTGAAAGAAAGTTACCCAAGGGTACCAAATACTGAAGCACTCTCATATCCTCTCTACCAAACATTAGCACATAGACTCTCTATCCCTATCTACATCTACCACTTCCTGTCTCAATGATTCACATGACAAACCGAAAAGGAAATGAGTGGAAATATAATTAAGCATATTTAACATTATTAACCATTATGTAGCCATATTTAATCATATTAAGTCCAAATGCAAAGTTCAACTGGGTGAGGGCCAGTTCCTTAGCTCCAACCATGTGGTGACACTGAAGACTCTAGGGTTCTGAGAGCCACTGGGCAGCTTGTCTAACTGTGTTTTGCTATTTTTGAATCATATATCTCTTAGTTTAGAGGTTTTATGATAAATCCTAAGATTTCTCCTAAAACACTTCCAATGCTGCTTTCGATATGTTAATATTCCATGGGTAATGTATTTCTATTAATAATGTCTATTAATTACAAATTAGTATATATACTCCCAAACACCTTAAACATGGCAGGAAATGTGAAGGGTTTAGGCAGATTATGTACAAAATAGCCAAGCATTTTAGTTTTCATTCCCAGAGACAAAAGGATTACTATTAATGGTTAAGTATTCATATTAAGGCGGAGTTGATCATTATCCACAGAAGCAATATCAACCAGATGAATAATTAACATTATTTGGATCAGAGCCTAATGCATCAGTCACAGACTGAAGAGTAATGACCTGATCTTAGATCTTAGAATTTTAAGTCACGGAAACACCTTAAGAGCATTAGTCAAGTGCTGCTCTTCCCTCCCAGAAAATACACCGAAGGATCCAATGGGGTCCAGGGAGAATACCAGAGCTCAGATTAAAGTTTATTTATTTATTTATTTTTAATGAATAGAGAACAAGCTACACTTTACTAATAGTTGGTCCACTGTTTGACACTGAAGCCATGGCTCTTAATGCGGTTCTGAATTCACAAGGCATGGATTGCATGTGAGTGTCCAAGGCATGGGAGGGCTCGCCACAGCCCAAATGCAGCTTCAGTCATTCACTGCCTTTGAGAATTCAGAGACATATTGAAATTTATCTATGAAAATTTTTGTTACAATATTCTTCTAGATATCAGAATAGTTTGTCTCGATTTTATTAATACCTTTCACTGCTTTTGTTTATATTTTAATAATTTTATCTACATTTTCCTTTTGTTTCTAATAAATCTAAAGAGGACAAATTAAGATAGTTCAAAAAAAGGAGTGTGTAGTTTCTCATTTCTTTTATTGAAAGTTTCCAAAAATATGTTTACAACTTGTAGCTTAAAATCATGTATTCGGACTTTATCAACTTTAAAAATAAATATTCTATCTTGTTTGAGTTAGAGGTTCTGTGTCTTTAAACATGTTCTTAAAAGTTCCCATTACAAGAAAAAAATTATAACTATGCCTGGTATTGGATATTAACTAGACTTACTGTGATCATCCTACAACATATACAAATATTGAATCAGTGTTGAACACTGGAGACTAATGCCATATCAATCATTTTCCAATTAAAAAAAAACAAAATGGAAAAAAATATCATCATTCCATCTTCCAAGGCAGGCCTGAACAACTTTGCAATGGGTAGACCATCTCATTATATTCAGATTCTTTAAAGGAAAATCCAATTTGGCATGTGTGTTTAAAATACTTCAATTTTAAAACAAACCTGAAAAGAGAGAGAACTTTGTAACTGCCGCAAAAATATGTAACTCACAACTTCAGGTTATCCTGGAGGTGGCTTTTCTACTCTTGAGAGTTAGAGAATGAGCCGGCTTACAGACATACTCTATTTACTAATTTACTTAAAAGAATATTGTCTATACATTTTGGTACAGCTACACTATCAAAAGACTAATAATCATGAATGCGGTCAGTCCTTCCATGCGGGCTACCATTGTCCAGACCTGCTCTGCTGAGCGAAGTCACTGATAGAAGGCTTTCAGTTGGGAAATAAAAAATTTAAAAATCACTCATAAGATTGTACATTTTACTAGATACACACAATAACCACCAATTCATCTGTCATTTCACGTCCAGGGCCGAATCTGCAATAATGGACTCATATTTGATGTTTAATTTATTCCATTTACTACTTTATTTTATTCATATTTTCCAACTATTTTGATTAATTCTTTCAAGTTTTTTGGACAAATAAAGTTGGTTTTAAATTCTGACTTTTCCCTGGCAACCTTTGTAAAAATCAGCAATCCAATTGCTGATCCAAATCAGCGATTTGTTTAGTGATACTAGGATATTCATGAAATTTCCACGATTTGAAGAACACCATATTTTTATCACACCCTCTGAAGGGCAAACTTTTGCCATTTATAATGTATTAACAGCAATGACCTTTTTTGGTCCTTCAAAGTCATACTAAATACTTTGTCTCTTCTATTACTCAAAATGTTAGTCTAATGTAGTTTAACTCGATTTACATGTAATCCAAGCTAACAGTTTTCTTTATTACTGTCCTACCAAGACTTTGTGAGTCCATTGGTCTACAGAAAAAGCATACAGGTCTGTTTAATACACTGCTTTAAACCATAGACTCATAATATGTACAGAGAAGTCAAAAAGCTTTTTTTTTTTTTTTAAGAGCAGATGCATCTGCAAGAAAACTGAGTGGACTGACATGTTTAATATAAATGTTCTTACAACCCTTCAATTTTAATTAAAGTTCCTTCCAAGTGAGCCCCTTATGACTCTAAGTCTATCCTGCTTTTCATTAAAAGGTAAAGTCTGATATAACTTCAGAGGATCGGATAAATCCTAAAAATCCCATAGGCAGAGCCAAACTAAAGGAAAATTTGCAGAAAGTGATTTTCCCCCCTGGTCTTCATCCAAAACATCCATCTCGCCTTCTTCCATATCCCCAAAGGTGTACTTTATCCAAATCCCACACACACTTCATTTTAATTTGGGGGTACAACTGCTCATAAAAATTTAGCCCTGTAGAGGTCAAAGCCTCTTCCTTCTTTTGCCAAAGAAAGTTTGCAATTGTTGACTTTATTTGCAAAGAAATAGCTTCTTTTTCCATAGACCTCCTCCATCTTTAGTAAATTAACCAGCTGTGTGGTTCTAATCACATTTCTCTCTGCTGCCATAGCAAACAACCAGTGTTTGGAGATTAAGTCAAACTGATTTAAATAAAAAGAATCTGAGAATAACTATATAGTGTGATTTCAAATGTCTATCTTCCCTTGGATTATTTATTAACCTCTTATCAGAAAATGGACCAAAGACCAAAGTGCTTATTTCACTAGGAAGAAATGTGATGATTCAGTGAGTTGCTCCCCTGCACAATCAATAGAAAGCAGATGTCTTCTTTTTCCTTCCTGGCAACTGGTGCTATATGTAAGACCATGTGTAGCATGTCTGCATCTAAATGTGGATCCGTGTTATTAGAAGTCATGTGTGAAGGATTGTTGCCCCACCTCTATTCGATTTGAACACTAGGTAAGTGTGATGCTTTTTATCCTAACTTCAAACCAAAATAAATTTGCCCCAATTTGTGCAGGGCCATCATTAGTGTCTAGATTATTTTCTTCAGTAAACGTGCAAATTTAAATTGTCATTATGCTTCCATAGAGTATCTTACCCAAGTTAAATGAATTACTTCCCAAAGAAAACAGCAGGCCAAGATAAGAATGATCTATAAAATTGGCTGTTTTAATCATACGGTTGACAAAGCATGTCCTCTTTGTTTTTTAGATTAAGACCTTACCTTTGTTACTATAAGCAATCATGTTGGAAAACTGCCACCTAATATAGATGAAAGTATTTTATTATGCTACCTTTTATTTCTTATTAAAAATTAATCCATGTCAATTATAGATAAATAGTATTACAGGTAAGTAAATACAATAAAATAAAAACAAATATGTAGTCCCACTGATGGGAAAGAAATATTATTAGTTAACCTTCTGATACACTTATTTCTAGGCATTAAGAAGCTCATTGTGTCCTAAGGCCTTTGCACTGCTGTTTCTTCTGCTTAGAATGTTCTTCCCCAGCTCGACACGAGCCTGCCTCATTCAGGTTTCAATTCCAAGTCACCTCTGGAGCAAGGCCTCCCCCCTCACTGGTATAAACAAAGTGGCCCATCCTCAGCCTTCCAGTCACTACCACATCACCCTGCTTTACCTTCTCTATCGTCCTTAACAGTAATCCCAAATTTGTGGTTGTGGTATATTTCTCGACACATTTATATCAGCTGTTACCTTTGGAGCCTATAACCAGTGTCAGGCACATTTTTGTTTTTCAGGAAGAATTTGTTGGTGTGTTCATTGGGACTCACCATACCATGAACACATTTGCATGTCAGAAAGTATTTTCCCAGATTATTATGTGATGGTTATATCCAGTAGCTGTGTGTTTCTAGGTATATACAGGTCATAAGTTATTTTTAATCATTCTGAAGTTGTAGGACATTTTGGTTTTGTTCAATTTTTCACTCTGTTCATCATGCAGTAATAAGCATCTTGATAGCTACACTGGTGCGCACATCTGGGATTATTTCCTTAGGAAAAATTCCTAGAAGTAGGATAGCTATATTAAAGGGTATGGTTGTTCTAAAGCATCTGGCAATATTTAATAAATTATGCTACAGAAATACACAACCAATCAACATTCCCGCTAATGATGTGGGAAAGTGCTCATTTACTATACCCTTGCCAATCTCTGAGTACTGTCTTTTAAAAATCCTTGCTGGTGCTATTTTTAATGTAAAAATGGAGTTCCAATTACAAATATTTCATGTGTATGTTTGTATGAAGCCAGCACTGAGGGGCAGGGATCAGCAGTAAGCCTCACGATTGTTCTGGGGCATTCATTATGACACGCATTTAACCGAGTATCTTCCCACTATCAACTGTCCTCTTGCTGGTTTTATACATCTTTCTTTATTAGTTGAAAAACTGAGGGTGAATTTAATTGTCTCCAAATGGGCTGCTTTAATCTGCAAATATTAGTCAACACATTTAAGCCCAGTAATGTTCTAAATACACATCTCATTTTTGTTTACATCTAGAAATTATACAAGAAAAGCTCATCTGAGTCTAGAAGCCAAATGTGTTTGGTGATGGTGTTTGGAAATTATTGCTAAATAGCTGAAACTCTTCAGTAAGAATTACAGGAACGCTAATATCATCTGAAAATTACAAGTGTTTAATGAGAAAATTAAGTCTATTTCCTGACAGACCTGAGCAGAAGAAGAATGACATAGATTAAGTGAATTCTCCTCATGTCTCCAGTGTTGTTTAGTAATTCACTGACTTGGGGGGGAAAAAAAAAGAGCACTTAAAAGAATAAGCTGAGCACTGACTCAGTGTACAAGACTTTACATGCAGGACACCAAGAAGCATCACAATGTAATCTTGAACCCAAACATGGTGTTAACTGCTAAAAACAATTTCCTACCAAGAATATTGAGTGATCTCAAGGCCATCTACAACAGGCAGGATTTCTAGGTCTTAAAGAGAGCAAGCATAGAGAGATACGGAGGACCACTCTGGCCGAGGTGCAACCACAACATGAACTGGGTATAGAAATCAGCATTACAGTCAAAAAGACAAGTGGAAGGACAAAGGGGTTTCTAGACCAAAGTTGGAAATGTGGGAAGGAGGATTTGCTCAAGAGATGGACAAGAAACTACCACATGGGGGTACGCACAGACAGGGTTGGGGAAGTCGGATGCAGGCAGACCCCAGAGGCTGTTGGCTGCTCATGTAAGCAAGTTCATGGAGAAGCTTCTTCATTGTGAATTATCAAAGGGGGGGCAGTACTACGGTTTGTTTTATTGTTTGGTATCCTTAGGTAGAAGACGTTATTTCAACCAGAATTAAAATCTCATCTATCCTTCTCTAGACAAAGAAAACGAAACAGACTCAAGTGCCTTCAAAAGTAGTACCGACTTAGAGCTTGTCATTCAGACCTTCAGTGCACTGTGGATTCCAGAGAGCTTTTTCAACTTTGTCCCTTCAAGAATCTTATGTTTCAACCAATCTGAGCGACTTGTCAGGAACTGTTCCTTTCACGTTCCTGTCTTTGCTTTCATTGTTTTCTCACTCTGAAAAGTGTAGATCTTTGCATGTACTTAAACCTACTTCAGCCAGGCCTTAGCCAAAGGCTACCTTCCCTGTTAGGTATCTCCTCCATCCTTGCTCATTCAGTTCCCTACTCCTTGTCCTAGTATTAACTTCTTCTGCCCTAAATGATAGCTTCTCCTATTCAGCACAGTCTTCTGCTGAATTCCTAACTTCAGGAGGGCAGATAGCATGCCCTTCTTTCTTAAGTATTTCAACAGTTTCCCCTCTTTTAAAAAACACAAAATTGTTATACAATGTTAGAAATATAAAGTCAAAGATTACTTATTGTTCTGCCAACTAAAAGACATCTATTTATATTGTTTGATGTTTACTTTCAGTTTTTCCAGAAATTTTTATCATGAGCTTGCTAAATATAAACTTTTATATATTTTAAGTGTACTAATAGCTAATATTTGTTAAGTGCTTGCTATGAGCCAAATACTGCTTTAAGTTTATTCATGTATTAAAGGTCTTCACAAGAACCATGAGGTAGTCAGCATTTTTCTCCCATTTTACCGATGAAGAAAATGGCCCAGAGAAGTTATGTCACTTTGCCTAAGGACAAACGACTCATAAGTGGGGATTTGAAAAAGGCAAGCTGCAGATAACTGTGCTTTCTAAAACAGTCACTGAATTTTTTTTTAACTTTTATTGGTTAATTTCATGGGTAAATATTATCAAGGGTACACAGCTTGAATGAACAGCTCCATAACAAAATATAATATGCCTTTTGGAATTACTATACACTATGTCTGTGTTTGATAGTTTAGTAATCTATTTCCATTATTTCCAGAAATAGACAAGTTTTTTTTAAAGTTTATAAAATTTTAAACTTTTGTTTTTTCTATTGTGATTTCTTCTATACCTTTTAAATCTATGAGTCCTTGTTTCTTCAGTTATTAAATATTTCTGATTTTTTAAAAATATATACGGTTGTTTTAATATTTCTTATTCTACCTCTAATCAATATATCAATTTGATAGTATAATTGAGAAAAGGATCATCATTTGAGAAAAATGTGTTTTCTCTAAATATTTAACCAGTTAACACCAGGAGCTGTTAGTCATACACGTACATTGTGGGGGATTACAAGACTTATAGAATCTGGGCATAACTTAGAAGCTTATTATTCTTGGCCCGGGACTTCTGTTTTATGCCATTGGCTGTGATTTGATGAAACAAATAAAGTCACCAATACGGAGAGTCGGTGCTGGTGCAGGGTCCTATTGATTGTCATAGCTTTGGCTTTGCCTTAAGAGAAAATGCAACATTTCTTTTCTTTCAAAATATGAAATAAAAGACCTTAAAAAAATTTTTGTATTTAAGAAAAAAAATGATGCAATGGGCAGGAGTTTTGTTGTCATTCTTTGAATTTCCTTTTATTATCTCATGCTGTAGCAAGTAACTGTTTACGTTATAGCACAGTTCAATCACGATGGCTTCAACACTCATGCCAAACCAGGACAAACTTTGACCAAATTAAAGCCACATGACTAATACCGAAACATCAACTTCGGTATTTTAAATAACATTTAGGGTAAAGTTTAATAATACTCTATTTGGAGTACAGAAGAATTTTAAAACCAGCTATTTGCCTAGTTCAAATGTTGTGAGCATTATAAACATTTGTGGAATATATGCAATTTTTACTAATATGGCACATTTTTATTAGGTGTGACTATAAAGCAATAGATCATATTTAAATACTTCAAGATATGATAACATCATTTTATAGTGATTATTTTGAAGGTAGAATACTTCCTTGCATGTAAGTTCTAAAATCTTTGCTAAGAAGTTATTTTATACAAATATCACATCACATATACAAAAAAAGCTTCTGATAATTAATTTTAGCCCTTAATTATTCCTGCCAGTTTTCCAAATGTTTTACCCACATTCTTTTATTTTAAAAAGACATGCAAGGCAAAATATTTTGTCAACAATGGATTAATAATTCTGGGTAAGCGAATGAAGGAAAACCCCATTCCTCATCAAAAACAAAAACAAAAACCCTAAAATATTTTAAGTCTGAAATTGAAATGACACATATACTCTTAAGAATGGAGGAGAAAATAGATTTCTTGTAACTCAGTAAAGTTAGAATTTTATATTAGGATTTCATATTAGATAAAATTAAATCAGAATTTTATATTAGATACCTAGACAGAGCCGACTATTTTTAATAATGAAGAATGGTGTAAATAATTATGACAATGCTCCCACATAAAACACATTCCCAAATGCATACCTATAACACCCATACAAAGACTATGGACTTAGAAAGACAATGGGTGAAAGATCTAGTTAGTTATGACATTTGTTGAATGATTTCCAATCAGAAGTCTTTCACAAAGAAAGTGCTCTTTGATGGCAGAAAAATTCTATCTGCAATTTGTGGGCAAAACTTTTCATCTGAAATACAGGTACCAAAATTCAGTCTCCTAGTACAAAGTATGACTCATTCTCCCTGTGTGCACTTGCTTTCTGTATTTTTAAGACATTTGTTTCCAAAGAAATATAAGATTTAAAATGACACAAATTATTTCTCCGTCTTGTTTCCCCTAAAATCTTGCTCTGACTTCCAAGTTGAGTTGACTTAGGGCTGGAAGACCTTTGAGAAGCATAGTGGGGCCTATTGTTTTCTGCTCCCATAGATGCACGAGTTTTTTTTATTATGTATCCTGCAATGATACCGTAATCATTTGATTTCTGAAAAATCAATCTTTAGCTGCCATCTTCTGAAGCTTACATTCTATCCTAGAGATTTATGTTCATGTTTTAACCAAATTACTTTTTCTTTCAAAGGTCTCCTGATTTTCAAATTAACCTGCATCTTTGTTTACTGTATCATCTGCCTCTATAAAGCAGAAAACACATTCCATGCGAGCAAGGGCTCAGTCTTATCTATTATTGTTTTCTAGTGCTTGGCTAATAAACATTTATTTAATGAATGAAGAAAAATACACCTTTATTCCAATGATGTAGCATTTTCAAAGCACTGTATGTGGGCTGTCCTATCCCCATTACCCGTTCTTCTCATAACCATTATCAGAATTCTTCACTTGGGATGCCTAAACACGATGCTTCCTTTCTAAATCCCAGCCCCTCTTTACCAGACACAAGCAATGTGTAAGTATGATTAAGGGGCCCTCGGAAGTCCCTGAGATCCTTTTCAGCAGGTTCATGATGTCAAACTATTTTCATCATACCAAGATGCTATTTACCTTTTTTATTTGTTTTCTCATAAATGCACAATGGAGTTTTCTAGAGGCTACATGACATGTGATAACATCATTCCTCTGATGCCTAATGGAACATGTGCTTGTATATTTGTGTTGTAAAAATACCTGTTTTAGTATGTTAAATATTAACAGCTGCAACTCACATTAACAGGTCTTCACTGATGATTATACACGGTTTTAAGGAATACCCTATCATTGTTCCATATAAGCAACTTATAAGTGTGATCCATAGAAACAGGATTCATAAACACTCAATCTCCTGTTCATGTATGGGACAGTTCAATTAGACCTTCTCTGTTGTCAAAATTCAGCAGAGATACCTAAAATGCATTAGATGCCAAGAAACCCAAGATCTTAAATGGAGAGGCATGACCGCACATACTAAATTGCACAACTGACAATCTATAACCAGATACATAGAAAAAATCCTTGAATGAAGAAGGCAGTGATTAATAACTTCGAAGCAAGTAGTAAACGTGTTATTTCTCCCATGAGGGAGAGGAAAGGCATCCTTCCCATTCATCTCAAATCGAGTGAACTTTCGAAGAACCACTTAGAGAATTTGTCATGTTTCTCTTAGAGTGTGGGGCTTGGGACCAGTCTAAAAATAGTCCAGAGCAAAAATCTGGCAGTATTTTGAGAAGGCAAAGAGAGAAAGGGCTTCCCTTCAACCAATAATTAATAAAAGATACATGTTTTCTACAGGCTAGATAGGGAGCTGGCTGCAAGCTCTCTTGGAAAGAAAGAGGGCTTCTGACTACAAACACAACAAATGTTCATTACAGAAACTGAGGGAGTACATAAGCCCATAGAACTCCAGGTAAAGGCAGCATCAATCCTGGGAGTTGAGGGGTACGGGGTTCAAGGAACTCTAAGGTCTCCCATGGAAAAGTCAGTTTTTGTATCTGCTGTAAGTAGAGAGTATCAGTAACCTATTAACTGTACTGATCAAATAAGACTTCCCTTCACTTTCCTCTTCTTCTCCCTGCCCTCCTTTGGTCACCAGCATATGCAGCTAGAAAGAGGTGTTTTAAGAGACAGGAACAGCCAACTACTTCCCTTTTCCCATTGCAAAGATTTCCAGCCTGTGGGAGATTTGGAGGAAGGTGGCCAAAAGGTACAAATTTCCAGTAATAAGACAAGTAAGCACTAGAGATATAATATACAACATGCAGGCTAGAGTTAACACTGATGTATGGTATATTTGCAAGTTGCTAAGAGAAAAGATCCTCAAAGTTCTCGTCACAAGAATTATCTGTAGGAGATGATGGATATTAACTTACAGTGGAAATCATCTTGTAGTGCATATAAGTCAAATCGTTATGCTCTACACCTTAAACTTACACAGTGCTGTCAGTCATATTTCAATAAAACCAAAAATAAATAAATAAATAAAAAAAACAAAAAAAACTTTCCTGGAGGGGGGAAAAAAAGAAGCCAGGCATATTTGACCTCACCGGGGAATTCTACCAAACAGTTAAGGAAGAAGATAAATTCTCCCAGAAAATAGAAAAGGAGGAATCCTTCCTCAAATTATTTTATAAGACCAGTGTTTCCTTTTTACCAAAACTAGGAAAAGACATAATAAGAAAAAGTAACTTCTAACACCACTTCAAATATACTAAAATTTCTAAAATTGAAAATTCTCACACATTGCTGATAGGAATACAAAGTGGTAAAGCTACTTTGAAAAATATTTTGGCATTTTCTTACACAAGTTAAATATATACTTTTATGACCCAGCAATTCCACTCCTAGGTATTAAAACAAGAGAATTGAAAACATATTTCTACAAAAACACCTAAAGGTGAATGTTCATAGCAGCTTCATTTCATAGTAGCCAAAACTAGAAACGACTCAAATGTTCATCAACTAGTAAATGGATTAACAAGCTGAGGTACGTTATACAGTAGCATACTACTCAGCAATGAGAAGCCTGTACTGGTATATGTAATAACTTGGATTCATATCCAAAGCATTATGCTAGAGGAAAAAACCCAGCCAAAAAAAATACATACTCTATGATTTCATTTATAGAACATTGTAGACAATGCAAGCTATTAAGACAGAAATCTGATCAGAGTTGAAAGTGACTGGGAGAGGGTAGAGACCACGAAGGAGCAGGAAAAAGCTCTTTGTTCCGGGGAAATGTTCTATAACTTGATAATGGTGGTTGTTAAAAAATCAATGAACTGTATATTTAAACACAGTAAAATTTATTTTATGTACATTATAACTCAATGACCCTGAAATAAAAATAACCCTGGATGAAAATAAGTGTATATTAAAAACTGAAAAAAAATTCCCTACCCGGTGAAGACAAATTATAAACTGGATGACAGCTTTGAATTTTGATAATACATGGGATAAGGCATTTTAATACCCAGAAAAGGAGACTACCTGGGTAAGCTATCAGATAGACATAAGATTCCATACAGGAGTGAAAAGATGAAATACACAGAGATCTGACTACTCAGGGACAGAAGGGACAGAAGTTCACCAGGGGAAAAGGGTATTTTCCTCTAGGACACAGGAAAAGTATTTTGGTCACGTGTTCAAGTAGAAATGTTGGAGACAGGCTAACTCCTGAGAGATTTGTCACAACTTCCTTTTTTTTTTTTTTAATAAAGATTTTATTCATTTGACAAAGAGACAGACAGCCAGTGAGAGAGGGAACACAAGCAGGGGGAGTGGGAGAGGAAGAAGCAGGCTCCTAGAGGAGGAGCCCGATGTGGGGCTCCATCCCACTGGGATCACGCCCTGAGCCAAAGGCAGACACTTAATGACTGAGCCACCCAGGCGCCCCTGTCACAACTTCCTTATCTTAGCTTTCAATATGACCCTTACCTCTCTTTCCATCATTATCTCTTGAAACACTTCCCCCCACCAGTTCTAAGACTCCTATCCCCAACCTGCCCCACTCTTCTGCATACCTATATCTGATTTCCTCCTTCTAGAATGTTCTTCCTATTTTTGAAATCTTTTGTGACTTTCAAGGTTAACTTCAAAAGCTCTTTCATAAAGCACCTAAGGAGAAACAGCTGGGATGCCTAATCCTAAAATCGTTTATGAGCTGCTAGTGGCATTGACACCATCTTTGCATTATTTCTGAGGGTTATGGTCATGGGATTCACTCCAAAAAAAAATAGTCTCCTGATTTCCAGATAGGGATTAGTAACAAATCTTGAACTCACTTGTGCTCTCCACACAGAGCTGGGACATTTGTACTTTACCAACAGCTCCCATCCTTTTATTCTAATACCAAGAGTAAGAGGTACCCCCATTTCCAAAATGTCCTATTATAGCTGCTGCTTCAGAACACTGGACACTCCCATAAAGACCACGTTTGTGATTGGAGATGGAAGAAAGCACACAAAAGATCTAAAATCTTCCATCCTCCCACAGAATGGTGAATGCTCCACTCATTCTTATAGTATCTTAAATAAACATGTTTGAGGAATTCATTTTCTGTCCCATACTCATTGTCATATTATTCTTCCGTCTTTGGAGAAGGTGGTTTTATTGACTAATTTGTGATTTGCTGTGAGAATGGGAATAATTAGCTCTTCCCTGCAGATTAGAGAGTGACACTGACAAAACCTTTTCCTGATCACTGCCTGAAACAGAAATATTTTACTTCTAATATTTATTTTGCCTATAGAATTGTTATGGTCATCTGCCTGCATGGGAGGCCATGTGGACATGAATTCTACAAAAGCAGGATCCATCTTTTTTACTAACATTTGTATCCTCTGTAGACACCAGCACACAGGAGGTATTCACTAAATATTTATCAATGTTGAAGTAATTAAAATATTGCTATATTGCAATCTCTGTTGACTATAACTTAAAGTATGACTTTCCTAAACTACATTAAGAGGTTCATTTACTCATGTTTTCAGGGACCCTTCTCTATAAAATAATCTCCCTCTAAGACTCTCTTAATATATGGATCCTCAAAAGGTTTTTGTAGGATTCAGTGCAGTAAGTTGCTTATCACCTCATTACATACAGCACTTAGAAAGTCTGTTATCCGTTGTAAAAGTTCTTGTGAAAGTACATAGGCCAATTTCATTCTACAACTCTTTTGCCAAGTTCAAAACCACAATATCTTAGCAGCTTTTATTTTTCTTCCAAACACCATAAGTTATTACACTATATGATGCACTGCATACTTGCCAAAGCATTTCAGCCAGATTTTTTTGTTATACAAGCACAAAAGCATCCAATGCTAATAAACTATTTTTCTTTCTACTTTTATATAAATTCAAAGAACCAGTGCATGTTTCTATGCCCTTGGATAGGAAAAAAGAAAAAAAAGGCAATCACTAACATTTGAAAATTATTGTGCCAAGCCAAAACTGAGACATGTTTTTCAACTTAAATAAATTTTTTCCTAAGTATAATTTACCTATTAGTACACAAGTTTTATAATAATCTAAAATGTGTTGCTTACGGATCCAACACAATAACTATGGTTTTGTTGGTTTTTTTGCTTGTTTTAAAAAATGTAGTATATTTCAAACAGTACCTTGCTTTTTGTTTTGTTTGCCCAGCTACAAGTTTAATAAACCTATGTGTCTGAATTTTAAAAATTGAAATACACACTCATACATGTATTTCAACAACCATTTGGGAATTTTTCTCAATTATCTAAAAACAGTGAAAACTTTCTGTCAACAAATGTAGCTTAACAAGCTATGTTGTGCTCCAAATTCTGCCTGAAAATTCTGCATAAGGTTCTACTAGGGTTTTTTTTTTTTTTTTTTAATACTTGCACCATTAGTTAGAGAAGTAGGCTTACCATGAGAGAATAATAAAGGATTATGGAACTAGTCATGGTGGGAGAGCTGGCAATACACAAGCTACATACTGAGGAAGAACTATAAGATGGTGGTATGGAAAGAGAAGCCATTCAGAGAACGGATCTGCAGGGTATCAAGAGCTGTTGTTTGGTTTTCGAAAGGCTCACTCAAAAATGTTCGCAAGGTAGCAAGGATTGTTATTTGTTTGTTAATTAATATGGCAACTGAAACATGTAAAGTGATCTCACATTTTTCAATGAAATGATACAAACATTCTCTACCATTCTTCAGAGCCTACTAAGGGACAGATATTCTTTTCTGTGCCTTAATAAGTAGCAGCCATAACCATGACCCTTTTGAAATGTGACATTTTAAGGACTGTTTTGCAGAGTATCTAAAGCTAAAGGCAGGATCACTAGGACACCAAAATAACTAGCAAAAAATGAGGAATTTGGCCAACCTGCTCCTTCGTCGTACAATACAAACCTCCAAATAGACTGATTTTCTTTTCTACCTATGCATTACCAGAATGAACTGGGGAGCCAATGTAGATGTCAGTTACGGTCAAAATGGTCATCATGGTAAAGAAAACAAGAGTTTTAAGATCTGGGCTGATCCTGCCAACCACATATCAGATAATCATAATGAGGATACTGACCAAAGTTTAGAGCTGGAATTCTTCCCGAAGAATCACATTTCTAGTGACATTACCTTAACTCGTTGTTTTCTGGTCTTACAGGGACAGCAGCAAGTAAGACCTCTGGTGTTGCCTCACTTCACTGTAAAACTCACTATAACTTCAAAGATTCTTGTGAGGTATCTGGAGGTGATCAGAGGTGAAATAGAGGAGAGCTGGAAGCCAGGAGCCATTTTCATTTGAAAAAAACTAATTACTGTATACACACACACACACACATATATATATATATATATATATATACTGGTACCCAATGCAATGACGGGTTCTAAACATACAACGGAAAATAAAGCAGATATTGGTCCTGCCTTCTTTTAATTGATTTTCAGCAGAAGTACAGAAATACATACTTAAGCATTGTAAAGAGAACAGGGTATCACGACAGAACAGCAGTGACTCACTTCAAATTGAAGTAGACATGACCTTTCTGAAGAAGTAACTAGGAAAAATGCAAAGTCAGCCACAAAAAAAGATTTCAGGCCAACAAAAAGCGCAGAGGCAGTAAGACACATGGCCTACAGGAGAAACAGCAAGGAAACCAGAGTGGTAAAAGATCACAGGCAAAGTGTTGGGTGAGCTAAAGAGATGAATAGAACCAGATCACACCAGACCTCAAAAGGCATAGAGAAGGATTGGTCTTTGATCCTGAGTAAAACTGGAAAGCAAGGAGGGCAAGGAATAGGCAAGATTCAAATTCTATTTAAGAAATCATTCTGGCTCTTGAGTGTACATAGTGGAGGCGGGGGACGGGGTCAAAGTGGGAAGATGTGTACAAGTGCGTGTATATATGTAAACGTGGATGTGACATGTACTTTCTGCAATCAGGATGTGGAAATACTTCACAAGTCCTTAGAATATTTTTGTGTTGAGACATTTTAAATGCCAAATAATCACGTCAAAAAGTGCTTAAAAGAGAGGAAAGCTAGACAAAAGAATTTTAGGGGGTAGTTTCCAGGAATTTCTCCCTTTACAAAGAACTCTAATTTTCTCATAACGAGGGCAGGCTGGCTTTCATGCATTATTTGTACTTGTGTGTCATACACTTAGATGGCCAATTTTAGGTGCAATTACGCATTTCCTCTCAGTATACTTCCCATAAAGAACTGCACCCTGCATGGAGGTGAATTTTATGGTCTTCTATCTTGGCTTGTTCCTTGGGGCAACATTTGCCATTCTTGCTTTCTTGAGAAATAGTAATGTTGCCTGATTAAACTTCTCATTACTTGTTGTTAGATAATCCCTGTCAATAACATGTGGGGGACTATTTTCTGAGAGGTAGTTGTTCAAAGCACAGTTTTTAGCTATGTTGTGGCTTCCAATGGGGGGATTTCCAGATTTCCACATTCTTTGATTGCCAGAGATGTTAGAAGTCGGTAACTTGGGAGTCATCTATAGTGCTACTTAAGGCTTTTGAATGTTAAAACGAATAGTGACATAAACACAAAAAATTAAATCTTTTATAAGTATTTGTGTATATGTGATATAGATCACAGAGAGTCAGAAGCTGGAACATGTGTGCGCATGCACATTCGCGTATGAAGACAGTCACTGATATTTCAGTATCCAAGAAAAAGCCCCCTTTTCTTCCACAGATTCACTCACTTCTTAGCCACCTCAAAAACCATGATACTGTTCTCAAAGTTCACTTGCAGATCTACAAAAGCTAAGTTTTGAAACTATGGATTAAGAAGCTAGAACTAAACCTCCCCGGTGTCTCTTTGGCCCACGTCACTGTATCTTGAGGGTAACAGTCACATTTCATGACACATCATTCTCAAAGATGATGAATGACAGAGAGCCTGTTCTCGTGTCAGATCCTGTTTTGGTTGTCTCCGAAATCTTTTTTAGTTGGGAAGTGAAGGAAATAAGTGAATCTCAACATAAAATCTCCCCCATGTAATTAGAAGTGTATGAGGAATAGCCTTAAGGAAAAAGGAAACATTTTTCAACTTCAAATCCCTTTCTGGACACATGTCTTTAGGAGGAAGCTCTATGACAGAATCAAAGTATCATTTTCCCCCTAAAGGACAATAAATACAACTTGCCCAAAGGAAAACTAGTCCAGTCAATTAAAAGACAGGACTTTAGGATATATTGTCCATTACTGTGCTTTTATAACCTAAGCACATGTTTTTAAACTCTACATTCAAAATAGTCTCCGAATCAAACAGATCCTTCAAGGCAGGGTTAAAATCTCAGGGTTTGGGGTCAGGCAGCTTCTATTCAAATCATGGCTTAACCACTTATTTGCTGAATGACTGGGCAAATTGTTTAATCTCTGTGTCTCAGTGTCTTCAACCTTGAAATGGGGATAAAAATAGAAGTGGCCTCAGAGTTCTTACAGGGATTAAGCAAACTATCTCACACCTAACATGAAGCACAACTCCATATACATTATAATCACCCAATAAGAAATATTAGTATACTAATAACTAACGTGGCAAATATTATAAATTATTCTTGAGAATGTAATACTTGTAGTAGGTCAGATCAAATTCTAGAACTTTTTGCTTCTTCCTTACAGCCTATCTCAGTATCCCACAGCAATCAAAGGGGAACCCAGTTCAACACCTACAGAGCGCAACTGTAAAGTTGATTAATTTATGGAAACATCGTGAAAAATGTCTCCGTCTCTGTCTCTGTCTCTCTCTCACACACACACACACCCCTATTATTCAACATCTACACAATACAACTTTAGACATAGAAGTAAGACCCAGTAACCTGGATGCCAAAGTCAAAATCCATCTCAGCAGGTGGAATTAACAGTGAGACTACAATGATTCCCACCCCCCGCCCCCGAAACACATTGACTTCTGGGGTCATTTTCTCCTAAGTCAGACCTTAAACAAAACATAGATATGAAAGAAATCTCATCTTTTTGTTATTTTGCTCGCATACGGTATTCAAAAAAACTACATAGAAGGTCACTAAATTCTGCCTATCTGCAAGAAAGGGAAATGATAAGCTGTCTTCAAATGCACATCCAGCTTCCTTCCAAAGGGTGCTGCTAACAGGGTTGCACACACCCTTCCTGTTGCCCCAGGTGCTGAAGTTGAAAATATCTAAACACTTGGCAATGAAGATATTCTCTGAGGTGGCTATAAAAAGACCGGTCTTGGCTTTTGCCAATACAGTGGCACATACTTGTATTTTATTTCATTTTACCACGAGGAAGTTTCTGGAGTTTCCCCACCCCCATGACACCTCAACTTCTCTTTTTTAATCTGTGTAAATTTTTTCTACTTCTGTCTCTCAGGCATAGATTTTTGGTGGTTCAGTTATTTCCCATGCTTTTACCTGAATGTGGGCAACCTCAGCAGCAGAGGCTCCTGGAAACATTCTTTACCTATTTTTCTCAGAAGATAGGAGAACCGTTGACTAGACTGACGAGGGGAAGTGGTTGGTCACAGAGTTGCCAAAGTAGCAATGGAAAGTTCTTTATTGATTTAAAAATAACAACAACTCATTTATCTTTTGACCATGGCAACCTAAGGACTGACGTCCCTTTGCTTTCTTTTACCTCAAACAGGAAGTAAGAGAGATGTTGGTTTCTAGGTTCTGGGAAGCCAATATTTTGGGGTCATTTTTCTTCCTGCCTATTGCCTGCATTACTTATAGATTTAATAATGACTGTCATATTTATCATTAGATTTTTTTCAAATTAAGCAATTCTCATGAGATGATTTCTTTTTATATGTACATTAATGTTTCATTAAAATGAGGCATTTAGCAACATCCATTTTGAGGACCTTTGCTCTAAACCCAGAGTTGAGAGTAAAGCCTCAGGGTAAAGAAGAATTTAGAAATCACAAACATTTTTAACTTCTTTACTCTGAGGTGAAGAATGGAACATCTCTTATGTCAGAAAATACTGAAGTTGTGGGGAAAAGTACAACTAATGATAAAGCAGGATTAGTTCTGTCTTGGCCATTTTTAGGCTTTCCTTAATGTTATGGAGCAGTTTTAAAGAAGTAAGCTACTAAGAGATTTTACTAACTACTGGTGCAATGAGAGTGGGCAGCCGACAGGTAGGGAGAGAGTTCACTTTCAGTCATGTTGAAAGTTAGGTGCCTTTAAAAGAGATAACCAGGGGCGCCTGGGTGGCACAGCGGTTAAGCGTCTGCCTTCAGCTCAGGGCGTGATCCCGGCAATCTGGGATCGAGCCCCACATCAGGCTCCTCCACTATGAGCCTGCTTCTTCCTCTCCCACTCCCCCTGCTTGAGTTCCCTCTCTCGCTGGCTGTCTCTATCTCTGTCAAATAAATAAAATCTTTAAAAAAGATAAATAAAGGAGATAACCAAGAACAATTTGAAATTGTACCTTAAACTCAGATGGGTATTGAAGTTAACAATACACCTATGGGAGTGCACCAGGGCAAATCTGATGATTAATGCCAAGATCTCCTCATAAGGTGATCAGGTGGCATGAGAAGAGATCATGACTAAACATCTACCGGAAGAAGAGTAATATTTAAAGGACAGGAACCCGTCAAGGAGCTTGGATATGAGGAACTGGAGAGGAAGGAGAAACTGGGTATATATCTGCTTCTGGTGCAGAGGGAGTTTTCCTCAGCATAGACGCCATTCCAGTTTCTTGCCAATAGCTAAGGCAGTAAGTCCAGATCTTGGTATTTGTTTTGATGTTCACGGACATTCCCTGAGTTTGTGGAAAGAAAGGTAACATTTCCAACCAAGTATCATTATTTATAAAATTCTAATTAAAAGGGAACTTTACTACAAAATATGGAGAGGCAGGCCTCATAGGGATGTTCAGATTGGCATGAAGCCAATTTTTTTTTTTTTACTAGTCATTGCTAAAGAGTCACTGATGAGCCTGCATCCTGCCTCAGTGATGTGGCTAAAAAGGAGACCTCAACTTGCTCTTCTAGTGGTGAAGTGGCTTCTAACTCTAGAACCTTCTACCCCAGTTATTCCAATAGCAGTTTTATTCAAATTGACTTTTATGGCTTCTATAGAATTGGAAAGTTGCCATTAAAAAAATGGCAGCTAGCTTTACTCACTAGTAATTTGAAGCAAATGAATCAACTGTGAAGCAAAAGTGCAATAAAATCAGCAAGTAATAAGACTTTAAGACAGGCTTGTGCATTTTTAGAATAATGACAGAGCAGTCTTGAGAGACAATTAACTTCTTTAAAAAATAAGAAGAAATAGAGGTGTTGAGATGTATGTCCAACACCCCACTAGACAGAAAGAGAACTGGGAAAATTTCCTTGGTTTGGTAATATTTCTTAGTAGACCTTATTCGGAAAGCAGGCAGTGTGGAAAAGAACATCCTACAAGCTGATAATGGAAAATTCTGAGTTAGTGTGTGTATGTATGTGCATCTGTGTGCATGCCTATGTAATAAGAAAGAGGCTTCTGATAATATAAGGAAGAAAAGTGATTAATGGAGAAAGTGGACAGTAGTGTCAAAGGCTACAAAGTGAGAAAATACCTGATGGGAATTTACCATTTAGGAATTATGATGTCACCAGTGACCTGAGCAAGGGTAGATTCTATAAAATGCTAAGGGCAAACCTTGGTTACAGGAAGGTGAAGACTAGACAGAGACTTCCTTTTCCAACAATATTGGCAGAGTAAATATCCTGAAAAACGATCCTGCTGCAAAGCACCTAAATGTTTGAGTTGGAGAGAGTAAGAGAAACTATCAGTCATCAGAGGCCAGGGGTTGTGGGAAAAACCAATTCAAAAACTTGTAAGCAATGAAATCATCTGTTAATGCCAGTAACCTAGAGCTTAGGTTTTGACCTTGACAAACTCAGGTCAGGTCTGCACTGGTGGGAGAGTTGGATTCCAGTTGTGAGACCTATAAAGAACTGAATCTTCAGTCAAAGTGTCAATTAGAAAAAAGAAAAAGCAAACAAAATAAAATATGCCTTGAATAAAGAAATAAAACAAAATGTCCTCTAATAATTAATAAGCCAGAGCTAATCCTCATATAGGCCAGGGTCCCACATCTCACTGCCTGCATAGTCTGAAAGACTCGAGCGCAACCCCAAGCTTGAAGTTTCCCCAAGTGCCTGTCAGAAGCAAATCATTCTCTCTAGATCAATCAACCATCGGATCAAGCCTCAAAGAATTTCCTGATATAAATTGTGTAGATTTTAAAAGTATAAAATAAAAAAGGAAACAATGAAGGAGTAAATGCCATCAAAAACATTAAACAAATCAGACCTAGAAAGAGTTCAGATATTCCAACTGTACATTTACAGTGTGTGTATATATATATGAATATATAACATAAACTGTAATATCATGTCAAAAGTTATTAAAAAATTTATAGCCATGTACCTAGAATTGTATAACGTCACTTCAAGAAAACAAAATTAAGAGATTCTAAAATACATACTACATACTTCAAGAGTAAGAAAAAATGATTCCAGAAAAACTGAGTTCAAGAAGGTGAACAAATAAAGTGGTAAATGTGAGTGAATCTAAAAAAATATTAACATTATAAAATAAAAATAAAGTATAAATTTAGAGCATAGTCGTTTTCTATTGCTGTGTAACAAAGTACCACAAATTTAGTGGCTTAAAACAACAAATAGTTATTATTCCCAAGTTTCAAAGGACCACGAGTCTTGGCACAGCTTAGTTGGGTTATCTGACCTGGGGTCTCACAGGGCTGCAATCAAGGCACAAATAGGCTATGTTCTCACATGGCGGAACCACAGAAAAGACTCATTTTGAGCTCATTTACATTATTAGCAGAATTAATTTCCTTGAGGCCCTACAACTGAGGACCCAAAGCTTTTACTGGCTGTTAACTGGAGGCCACACCATTTCAGAGGCCCTTTCACAATATGGCAGCTAACTTCTTCAAGTTATTAAGGAGTCTCTCTCCAGTCTGTATAAAACAATAGTTGGGGTATGTCATCCCATCACCTTTGCCATATAATGTAACCAAGGGAGCGGCATCCTACTACTCTTGCAATATTATATTGGTTAGAAGCAAGTCACAAGCTCTGCCTGCACTCAAGGAAAGAGAATTACCCAAGGGCACAACACACCTTTGGCTGTTTTCAGCTAGAGTTTAGGAGAAAAATAACCAAGGTAGAACTAAAACAGCAAGTAAGTCAGAAAGAGCACGATCACAGTTAGACATGCTAAAGTCCTTGTATGAAGTACAGAAAGGTACAGATTAATTCTAAACTGTATTAAGCATAAACACAAACCACAAAATACGTAGAAATAAATCTAAAATATACACATACATTTTTCAAAGAAAGGGTAAACGAAAAATAGCAGATAAAATAAACCTTAAGATAAAAAAGGTTATTTCAGTTAGAGGGTCACTATCTAATGATGAAGAAATCCTATGCACCAAGTTTTACAACTCAAAATGTTTACAGTAAAAATTAAAGAGAGAGATTGACAAATTATAGTGGGTGATTTTTAGACATAATGCTTAGCAATCAGTAGATCAAACAGATACACCCCCCCAAAATCACTAAGATATAAAAGACTTTGAGAATACAAATAACAGACTTAAACTAATTGTATTATGTAGAATAAAATACAGAATTAGAGACAATATTATTTGCAAGCACTCATGATACTGACTATAGAAACCATGAAATAGTTATGAAATTAGTTTTAACAAATATGAAAGATTTGCTATGAATCATTATGCAACCAATAAAATTAAGTTTGAAGTCATTAATAAAAGGATTATGAAAAGACTTCAGAAATTTGAAAACACTTCTAAACACAAATCAAAAGAAATATAATTTTTCATGATTATAAAATTTTCTATCAGAACATGTAGGATATAGAAAAAATAGTTTATAGAGAGAAATTTATAGCCTTATGTGATAAGGCTTTTGTATTAGAAAATCAAGCAGCCATCTCAATTTAGAAGAATATTGACAAAATAAACCCAGAAGGTAGGAGGTGATAAAGGTAGAAACAGAAATTAATAAAGTAGAAAATAAAGACACAATAAGGAAATCAACAAAAACAAACCTCATCTTGAAAAAACAAAGACAGATATCTCAGACAAAACTGATCAAGAAAAAAGGGGAAAGATACAAATATTAGCAAAGCTTCAGAAGAAACAAAAGCTAGAACGATAGTAAAATCTTCTAAACAATACTAAATGTGATAACTTAGATGAAATCGGCACATTTCTAGAAAATTGTCTTTTACACAAATGGACTTATGAAAGAACTGGAAGACCTGTGTAATCTTATAATCATTGAAAAAAAAAATAAACTGTTGTCCTCTCACAAAAAAACACCCATGTCCACAGTGTGACAACAAATTCCATAGATAGGCAAGGAGCAGATAATTCCCATATCACATAAATTCTTCCGGAAAATAAAAAATAGTGACACACTTTTTACTTGTTTTATGAGATAATAATCTTGATTCCAAAATCCAATAAGGAAAGTTTCAAAAGAAAAATCGTAGTTTCAGTCTCTATTATAAACACAGATGCAAGAATCCCATAACATATTGACAAACCAAATCCAGCAATATATTAAAAACACACAAATACAACTTAATAAGTTAGCTTTATCCAAAAAATAAGAGTCTAGTTAACATTTTTAAAATTATTACTATAAACAACAAAACGATAAAAACTCATAAAATCATCTCACCTTTTTCCAAGTAACATAGACACAATGTTCACTCATATTAGAAATTCTCAGCAAACTTGGAGTTGAAGGAAACTTTCCTAACTGGCAAAGAGTATCTATAAACTTCCCATAGGAAACATCATACTCGTTAGTAAAATGGTAAAATCATGCTCTTTAAAGAGAGGAATAAAAGAAAGATGCCCACTACTGCCATACATTCTCACCATTGAATGGAGGATCCAGAAAGCACATGAAAATATGAAAATGAAATAAAATATGTAAGAATAAAAAATAGAAAAAAATCTCATTTGCAGAAGACATGATTATCTTCAATAAAAACCTAAGAGAAAGCAACAAACTATTCAAATTAATAAAAGAACTTATTTCAGGGACTATACAAAACCAATACACACAAGTGAAACAGAAAACATAATTTGTAGAACCAAACAGAGGTAATTAGAAATTACCTTAACAAAAGATGGTCAACTCTCTTATAAGAGAAATGAAATATATTTTAAAATACCTAAATTGAGAAAGATACACATTCATAAATAACAAGATTCAGTGTTTTAAATATGTCAGTTCTCCCAAAATTGACATACAGAGTCCATGAAATTTCTTCCAAATTCTAAACTGGATTTTCCTTGGAATTTAAAAGGCTGATTTGACAATTTAAGTAGAGGGGTTAGAGTCAAGAAGATACAAATGAAGTGTAGAGACTTGCCCTAACAGATATCGTGGCTTCTTTGGTGCAGAAATAGACAAACAGACCAGTAGAAGTGAAGAGCAGGCCCTGAATTAAACAAGCTTATAAGCAAACTTGATAGAGGGCAAATACAGCATTGAGATGTGTGAGCAAAAGATGAACTACTCAATAGGTAGTGCCCTGAAAATTGGTATCCATGGTTTTTGAAAATGGAAATGGATTCCTACTCACTATATTGCTCAAAAATCAGTTCTAAGTGGATTTAAAAATTGTTGAAGTCCAAACTTAAAAATGTTTACCTAGCAACACAGAAACATAGTTTCCTGATTGTGGAGTAGGAAAGGATTTCTTTAATAACAACAAAAGCACTGAGTGTTATATGCAACTAATGAATCATGTAACCTACATCAAAAACTAATGATGTACTATATGTTGGTTAATTGAAGATAAGAAAAATAATAAAACAAAACAGTTACTCAGAAACAAAAACAAACAAAAAAACCACACCAAAAAAAAAAAAACACCCCCCCCCCCCCAAAAACAAAATGAAACAAACAAAAAAAAAACCACAACAACAAAAGCTAAAGAAAAGGATTGGTCAGTTGGATTCCATTAACATCGAGAATGCTATGGTGTTTATCAAAAGACACCCTAAAAATCAAGGAGGAAAAATATGCCACAATTGGAAAGATACATTTGCAATCTGTACCACTGAAAACAATTAGCATCCAAAGTTTATAGATAATCCTTATTAAACAATTCTTAAGTAGAAAAATGGGAACATAAATACACAAACAGCCAATTCAAGTATGAAAAGTATACAACCTCATTACTAATCAGGAAAACAAAAAAACAGAGTAAGTAAAGCCAGTTCTGCCCATAAGCAGCTTGGACAATGCCACTCAGTCCCAAAAACAATTAAAAAGCTGAAAAGAATGGAAAATCAACAATTTTTCTTGGATCCATAAAAGAGGGGAGGACAGGGGAAACCGTTGCGCCCAAGATTGGAGGGGCAGAAAAATAAAGGGTGTAGCTGCTTACCTGAGTAGTGATTCACTAGTGGAAACGACCGTGGGCACCAGGGACAGGGTAATAAAGCCTGAGTTGTAACTGACGAGTTGCTAGACTCAGTGTGGACACCTCTGAGGTAAAAATCCTACAGGAACCCAGTGAAGGGGTCGGGAGACAAAATACTGTAAGACTGACTTCTCAGAGCTCGACCAGGTTCCCACAATAAATATCAGAGAAAAATCGTGCTCTGGCAGGGGGAGGAGAAAAGGAACCATTTTAAAATAAACCAGTTCATCTGTGTTCTGCTTAACAAGGCCTACCTCAGGAGAAACTAGTTAACCAGAGCCTGACCTGCTGGGATATTATCAGAAGCCAGAGGACCTCGGTGGGGGGAAGGGAAATTCCAACTCCAGTCTGCTGTAGTCATCTTGTCCCATCTAAGTGAGGGAGAAAAACACCAGACATGTTGCGAAGTTCACAGTCCAGAGACGTAAGACACTAAAACACTGGGACTTAATCACTCAACAATAAGAAAATAAACAACCCTATTTAAAATGGGCCAAAGGTTTTAACAGACTTCTCACCAAAGAAGACATACAGATGTCAAATAAGCATATGAAAAGATGCCTCACGTCATATGCTATCAAGGACATGCAAAGTAAAACAGTGAGATACCAATACACACCTATGAGAACAGACAAAATCTGGAACAGTGTCTACACCAAGTGCTGGCAAGGATGGCTCATTCATGGCTCCCTGGAATGCAACATAGTGTAGCCACTGTAGCCACTTTGGAAGACATTGCAGCAGTTTCTTAAAAAATTAAACAACCTCCTACTGTACATTCCAAGCAACCACACTCCTTTGTATTTATCCAAATAAGGTGAAAACTTATTTCCACAAAAAAACCTGCAGGCAGGTGTTCATAGTGGCTTTATTCATAATTGCCTAAACTTGAAAGCAACCAAAATGTCCTTCAGTGGGTGAATGGATAAAGTGAGGTACATCCAGACAATGGAATATTAGCACTAAAAAGAAATGATCTATCGAGCCACGAAAAAAAAATGGAGACTTAAATGCATATTACTAAAGGAAAAAGGCCAATCTGAAAAGGCTACATACTGTATGGTCCCAACTATGTGACATTCTAGAAAAGGCAAAACTATGGAGACAGTGAAAAGATTGGCAGTTGCCAGGAGCTAGGAAAAAGAAGGGGCAAATAGGCAGAGAAGACTGGGTTTTCAGGGCAATGAAAACACTCTGAATGACACCGTAATGACAGATACATGTCATTATGCATTTGCCCGGACCACAGAATGTACAACACCAAGAGTGAACCAAAATGTAAACTATAGACTTTGGGTGACTATGATGTGTCAATGTATGTTCATCAGTTATAACAAATGTATCACTCTGGTGGGGGTTATTAATAATGGGGGAGGGTATGCAAGTGTGGAGATAGGGAGTGTACGAGAAATCTCTGCACCTTCCTCTTGGTTTCACTGCAAACCTAAAACTGCTCTGAAAAAGTAAAGTCCTGGGAGGTTGGGTGGCTCAACCGGTTAAATGTCTGCCTTTAGGTCAGGTCATGATCCCAGGGTCCTGGGCTCCCTGCTCAGCAGGCAATCTGCTTCTTCCTCTCTCTCCGCCCCTCCCCCCTGCTCATGCTCTCACTCTCTCTCTCTCTCTCTCTCTCCCTCAAACAAAATCTTTTTTAAAAAGTAAAGTCTTAATAAAAACTTTTTTAAAACAATGAACTGTAATTTTATATCTAACAGATTTGCAATTTTTTTCCTGTTATACCATGTGACGTTAAGGACGTGAAACAGTGGGACCATTTAAACACTGATGGTGGTAATACTAACTGGAACAATAAATCTGAAAAATAATTTGACATTATGTAGTAAATACAGAGAAGCTTCTGCTGTTGGAACTATGAATTCCACTTTGATCTTGGCCTAGAAAAACTCAGACATGGCATAGGAAGACATGTTCAAGAATGTTTGCAGCAGAATTTTTTGTATAGAATAAACCACAGTAAATACTAAACATCAAATTTTTCTAAACTATAAAAACTATAATTTCATGTGGTTCAATCTAATAATAGCAACAACAGATATTTATAGTAAATTCCCATGATAGAACACATTATGAACCACGGCTGCTCTGTTTATCATAATAGATAAATTGCACAAAACTAATGTGGAATAAAAACAAACAAAGCAAGTCATAGAAAAATATTAACAGTATTATAGATTTTATATAAAATCAAAACATATAAAATGAAACCATATATTATTGAGGTATCTATAAATTATAAACAAATGAAAAGCAGCAAAAAATCATGATTCCTTTACAGGGGGCTGGGGTTGGATTAAGAATGGTAATACAAGCTTATTTTAAAGGCATCGGTAATATTGTACTTCCTAAGCTGAATTGTAGATACATTTTAATTATCATTTACATCTTATTTACATCTTACCTTTACATATCATTTATATGTATAATATAAAATATCTTATAAAAAAACTGATAAAGCATAGGTGAGGAAGTGGAAGCTAAGAGCACATGCCGCTTTTTTTGTGGATATTTAGGTGTGAAAGGAGAAGGGGGAACCACAATCAGAATGGGGTTTGGTTTTTCAGTTGAGAGAAACTTGACTATGTTAATATACTGAAAATGAGAGCCTGGTAGGGAGAGAAAAGGTGATTGATGAAGGTGACTGAGGATATAGGCGGAAATGAGAACTAGCTGAAGGCAGAGAGAATAACTTTCTCCAGCGGTGGGTGTCTCTCTTCCCACTCAAATGGAAGGGAATGGTTTATGGTACATAAAGATGGTGGCTGAAGGAGGTCAAGAAGTCAAAACAGTGCTGGTCTGAAGGTCACTGTTTCCTTATGAATTTGAAAGTCAGCCATCCTTTGAAACTAATAAATAAAATAGCAAGTTAAGGCATCGAGGAGCCTGGCCGGTAGAAGTTGAGAGTGATTTCTGTGAGGCTGAGAAAGAGAAAGTTAAGCTGTGTGTTTTCCTTGGCAGGTGCTGCAAGAGACACACTTGGGCTCAAGGGAATGAATTAATAAGCCTTTGCGGTTTAGGCAGACACAAGTCAAGAGAAGACAAGAAAGGCTCGGAAGGATAGAAAGAAAGAAAACGGAGAGGCAAAAAAAAAAAAAAAATTGTTAGTACAAGTTGTCTGCATTGACCTTGAAATTGGCTGGGAAAATGGAAGCAAGAAATCAAATGATCAGAGTGCTAAGGTCCCTGATAAATGTGGAGGGGTGACAAGGGTCTTGATGAACAGCATCGAGGAGGATGCTGAAAGGTGGTAACCGGATGTCAGGCGTCCCAAAGTGAAGGTAGAATTTTTATCTGAGGAATGAGAATAAATGGTCTGAATCTGAGGAATGAGAATGAATGAGCTGTGTGGCACAGCTAGGAAGCTCTAATAGTCACTTGTGTATGGGGTGCACACACTGTGGGAGACTAAACTGACTTCCCTTGAGGATAAAGAGAATCCCTGGTCCCAGCTCTACAATGTGGTAGTGAAAGCCCCCTGCCTTCACTCTTATTTTCAATTTAAGAAGTGTTTTCCTAGCTACCTTTCCAATGTTGATTTAAATCTGCACTTTGCACTTACCTCACTTCTAGCACCTAATCATGACTCATTGTAATACTTGTCTGTCATAGCCACTAGACTGCACTCTGCTTAAAGGAAAAGCATGTAATATTTACCTTTACGTCCACAATATTTAAGAGGGCCCCATATATAAAAGGTGCTCAATAAATGTTTACCAAATAAATAAATGGAAGTAATAGAGTAATATTAACAAATGGAAAAGACTGTGAAAGTGAGGGAATGACACCTGTATGTTCGTATTGGTGGATGAGTTTGTGTGTGTGTGTGTTTCTTGCAAGAGTTGTTAAAATAAAGATGCCCCAGAGAGCAGTTACGAAGTCTAATCACCTGAGAGGGTTGGGAGTGAGAAACATGTTAGTCTGAAACTCAGGAACAGTCAGGAGAAAAATAATAAAGCATGATAGAAGTAATAAAACCATCACAATAACTTTGCCGAGTACCAACGAAGGAGGAAATGCTAAGAGTCCCCACTGGTATATTCTGAAATTAATAGCGATCCAAATACCTCCTATGAAGTTTTTCATTAAAAACACACTTCCATAATCTAAGTACTGTAGACTCTGAACTCAACAAAGGAAGCCTTGTTTTACAGTGTTGGAAATTAGAGTTCTATGAAATCAAGTTTATCTCTACAAGGAGGTTTTAGGAAACCTGAAAGAACTGGTAATAGCAAAGTAAACAAGCAGCAGATGTTGCCTCAAGGAGGTCCTGGATAAATTTGTATTTTGATATGAAGCTAATGAAACAGGCGGTGTCATTGGTATGATTTGTGCAAAATTTATACATTCTCTTTCTAATCTTCAGGGTGGAACTTCCTTTTAATTTCATGAATAGCTGAACAATTTTAATAATATTAAGTGTGCTTTTAGATTTAATAGGCACAAAAAATACCAGAAGAGATTTTAGAAGTACAAATCTTCCTCTTTGTCCAAAGGAAGCATTTCTCATGAAACAATCTGCTCTACTCCTTATAATTACATCTGCCCAGAAGATATGCCTAGAGAGATAATAAATAATAATCTAATAGTATATGTGATATGTAAGTTTGTAAACTGTAAGGAAGTCCATGATGTCATGACAACATTGGTATGCTAGATGTCCTATAAAGATTTAAAGATAAATGAACAATAAATAGAAAATACTCTATAATACTGAGGAGATTTATGGAATTTTAGAAATAAATGAAATCTTATAGAACTTTTATTTCAATATCCTAACTTTTTATATGAAAAAACAAAGGGAGATTAATGTTTGATGGCAGAATTCAGACAAAGGTCACATCTTCTGTACTTCAGGACTATGCTTTTCTCCCCTTGTCTTTTGCCTTATACGATAGTCCCCCTAATCATTGGTTTCACTTTTGAGGTTTCAGTTACCCACAGTCAACTGTGGTCTGGAAGCAGATGAGTTCTGATGACACACCCTCGCTTAACGCTAAGGCACAATGCCCACATCATTTACCTCAATGTACCTCATCATATAGGCATTTTATCATCCCACAGCATCACAAGGAGAAGGGTTAGTGCAGGATAATCAGGAACTTTGAGATACAGAGACCACATTCACATAACTTTTTTTACAGTATATTGTTATATTATTTTATTTTATCATTATTGTTACTCTCTCACCATGCCTAATTTATAAATTCAACTTTGCCATAGATATGTACGGATAAGAAAAAAACATAGTATCTATAGGGTTCAGTTCTATCTATAGTTCAGGCATCCCAGAAATCCTATCAGCCGAGACTTAAAACGAAGCAGAGAATTGATATTCATAAAGGTTCTCCGATAAAATATTCAATTGATCTGCCCCTTTTCCAAAAACAAACACATAATTTTCATAACAAAGAAATTCAAATATGCAGCGATATTCCACTACTATAAATTATTTAAAGCACCGAATGCTAAACCATTGGGCCCAAGGTTATAAAGAACCATAATCGACTACTTGGAGAGCCTCTTTGGGTTGGGAAGGCTGGATGTTTAAAAGAAGCATGGCTAAAGCACATCTATTGTTCTGACTTCCCCTAATCGTCACATAAACCCGGAAATTTCTTTCTCCCTTCCTCCCCAGATTAAAGATCTGCTAGGGTTAAAAGCAGAATTTAGAATGTCAGACCCACAAAAATGTAATGGTTTGGGAGTATTTAATCTTGGTAAACTGTTAAAAAGATCTGAGTAGGTATTTGGTTTCATTTGGGACTAACAGCGGACTCCAAGCCAGAAGAACTCATCAAGGAGTTTAATAGCCACTCCAAATAAATTTTGGCTTAAAGAAAAAAAAAATGTGAAAACCAGACTTATAAAAATTTATCAGATGATAAAGCACTATATATATATACACACACACACAATTTGACCCTCAAATATTATGTTTTATCTATATATTCCGATCTTTGAAAGAAGATAAAATTTTGTCACTTCTCAGATGGTAGCTACACTTGTGGTGAACATAGCATAATGTATATAGACTTGTCGAAGCACTATGTTGTACACATGAAACTAAGGTAAACATTGTGTGTCAACTGTACTTCAATAAAAAATAAAATGAATAAGAATACCAGATAATATACCACAGAAGAGCACACAAAGATTTTTTTTTACAATATCATTGACAATAGGAGAAATTGGAAACAAGGATATAGAAATGATTAAATAAATTATGACTTGGCTAAATATAAACAAATAAATTTTAGTCAATTCTTTCAGCAAAAAGAAACTTCCAATCTAATGTTTGCTCCTCAATCTCCTTCCTGGTGCAGGAATAATAATTAACCTGTTCTAAGCAAAGTTATATTGCCTTCCTCTCTACCTCCTACTTAACACAATCTGTTAAGAATTTGGCTTTAAGAAAATTATCTCCAGGCTCTTATCCAGTAAGAGTCACTAAGTCATTTATTATGTACTCAGTGCCTTAATTGTAGGGCAAAGTGTATTTTATAGCTTGAGAAGTATATAAAATATAGGCAGAAATCTTGATGTCCGAACTATTTTCTATAGAGTTTTACATAAATTGGTCCATCAACATCCTGTAGATAAAGTAATGGGCAAAACTTCAGAGCAAATTTCACTGAAATGTTGAGCTCCCCGAGATGATAGCTTACTCATTGCTTTATCCCAACTGTAAAGAGCCAGACACACAGTTGTGCTTAATAAAGAGTGAATGTGGAAGGGATGGAGGCTTCCTGACTGTGAATCTGTGATAGCATCTTCAGACAACTGTTCCTAGTAAGGATGGGCTCACGAACATCATCTGGTGTTTCTCTCTTTTACCTTTCTTACAGTTGTGGGCCACATAATGAAGAAGGTTGGCAGATGCTAAATTTGCTACTCTGTAACTGGATTATTGACCCTAAAATGATCTTTTTTTCCTGCAAGGAAAATTAGAGGGCTCTTTTTCTTCTTTCTTGTTTTTAAGAATACAAGTTCTGCATTTACTGTCTACTTTTCAGCAGAGTATACTTTGCAGTTCCTATCACCTTTGGCCACTCTATCAGTGCTACTGCTATTTACTTCACCCAGGAGGAGGTATATGCCTACCTCGATTTTTCCTGAAGGATGTCAATTATTACTCCAAAAGCCAGACACTTGGACTGACTGACCCAACGTGTTTTTCAAATCCATTTCTCCCCTGCCTGTCACTGCCACAGGACAGTAAGAGTTAAAACTCAATTTCCCAGCCTCTCTTTCAGCTCTGAGTGGTCACGTGACACCGTTCTGGCCAATGAGATGCAAAACTCATTGCTGCTAGTGTTCTCTGTGCCCTTGCCTCCTTCTTCCTGCCTGGAGCATGGATGGTAGAGTAGCCATCCTGCAAGCTTGAAGATTAAAATCTTATGCTAAGGTTGGCAAAGCAGAAAGCTGTAACAAGCCCAGAACACTGACCACATTGTGGAACCATGGCACCAGCCTTGGAGGACCTCTCTGAACTTCTTTTTATGTAAGGAAAATTGATCTCTTTCACTGTAATTTTGGATTTATACTGCTAAACACAATCTTAACTGATACACGGAATAATGTACTTTTGGTGTGGAGGTTAGGATGATTTTCAAAAAAATAAATATTTACAAATGATTTTTTTCCCTCTGATAGGTAAGCAAACAGAGAAAATGCCTCATTAAGATAATTTTGTAAGAAAAGGCAGTTTCTTTTGTTCTGTTGAATATAGGTACCAGAAAATTGATAGCTGTTCTCATTCATCTGAAACAGTACCTGAGGGGCTTCTAAACTCACAGCTTTATAAACCAACTCTGGGATTTATTGTGAATAACTTTACTGAATTATCTGCTTCTGCACTTAATCTGTTGTGATATGTTATTTTTGTTGAAATTTTTAAAGAAAATCCCACTTTATATTCAAATATGGCTGAAAAGGGGAGTATTTTAATAATAGCTTCTTAAAAGTTAATTGCAGTATGGAATATGAAACTGTCAGTAAACTCTTTCTACTTTATTAGATCAAAGGCCATTGGTCTCTCTTGCACTTTGAATGGATCTTTTGCCCATGCATACCTTTGTAACATCATGTAATGGTCATTTAGAAAATATTGGCTAGGTGAGTTATGTTGCTTTTCTAAATGTTGACCCATTTCATCATGTAACATAGAAAAATCACAGTCAATAATATGATATTGATTATATCAGAAAAGTCTTTAAGTATTGGGAAGCTGTTAAGCTTACAGTGATGGATACCAGTTTCCCAAAATTCTTCCATTGGAAAGCTCAGATTTTATCACTGACTAAAATACTACCAGTTGTTTTCCTTGAAGTAACAGGCTCACTTTGATCATTTTCAAGGGAATGTCTGTCCAATATACAGCTCTGAATAACCATAGCCCTTTGTCAGTCATTCTTCAAAGTAAAAATGGTGTTGCATGACAAAAGTAACAGTGCAGCTTAGAATTCAATCAATAGCACAAGTGCTTGTCCTTAAGGCACTCATCATACTTGGTATGCTTTAGGTTTATTTCCTATTGTGTCATAGAGAACATTAAAAACACATGCACTCAAGGACTGGTATTTAGTAAAGTCATTTTTACTGCTTCCTCAAGGACATTCTAAAGTAAATATTTTTGTCTTTTTTTTTTTTTTCTTTTTTACAGTGAGTATGTGGTAGCAAAGAAAAACAGAGACAACTGGTACAGTTTGGGGTCACCTCCTCGATTCCTACTAAGGCACCAAGAGTTTTACCCACTACTGTTTTTATACCATCAGTGCAAATGTCAACACAACATAAAAAGCAAATAATGTCTTAGTATTACGAAAATACTTTTGAAGCCAGGAACGGCCACAGATGTGCATCACATTTTGAGTACCACTACTATACAGACTATTAAATGGACCAATAATTAAACCAAAAATACAAAATAGATCAACAAAAGCTATTGCCCCAGAAACCCAAGTTATTCACAAAACAACAAAAAGGGTCAGTGATTCATAAAGAATGAATTCTTTTGCTGAAATAATTGTCCCTGTATTCTAGAAACAAGCTATTATATTAAAATTTTTATTTTTCTTCTAATATAAGTAATATAGGATACTATTTAGAAAAGCATGAAGAAAAAATTAGCTGTCTGCTAGCACACCCACAAATTAACCGTTGTTGACATTTGGCATATTTTCTCAATACTATATTATAAGATTTTAACTTATTATTTAAAATTCTCTCAAAACATAACTGCTGTTGGCGGTAAAATGTCCTGTTTTGAAGTGATACAATAATTTTCTGATAATTTCCGTAGGGTTAGATAGCTTATTGCCAATTTTCTTCTATTATAGGCTTTGCTGACAACGTGGAAATATATATATATGCACATTTGGCCATTATTAGGTTTCGTCAGACATTTTAATTTAGTCATGTTCTGATATTTCATTGTGGCTTTAATTTGCATTTTCTTCATAAAGAATGACACAGCAAATTTTTCATGTGCCTACTTACCACTCATATATCTTCTTTTGTATAAATATTAACATTTTTTGTTATTCTTTTTCTCTTGTATTTTTATGATACATGTTTTCTGGAAAGTTTGATTCTGTTGCATATGCCATTTTGTATCACAGTTCTTTTTCTTTAGAAAATGTGTTGTGACTTATTATAGAATAAATATTGCTCATGGGAAATAGAGAAAAGAATGAAGAAAACATAAAGTGCCTCATAATCCAACCACTAAGAGATAACCACTGCCAGCTCCTTAGTTTATTTTTCCAGTCTTTGCCTTATGCAATTTTCCATTATTGAATCAATACTACATATTAATTTTAGCATCCTGTTCCTTTGTTCATTTCAATACCTTATCATGAACTTTTTTGTGCATTGTTAAGTATTCTTTCCACATCACTCTCTCTTCCTACACCATGCACAGGAAATTAAAGTTTACCTAGGGCAAATACATGCAAAGTAATAAATAATAGAGAACTCCATTTTATAAGGTAGGTATTGGGGAACAGGACGAAGTTGACATAAGTGCTAGGGAAAGTCGCTGAGAGCTAGAGCTGTCAGGAAAAAACAGGGAAGATGAGAGATGAGTTAGGCCTTGAGGGGATGGCAGGTGTGTGAACCAGGGAGCAAGGAGCAAAGATACAGAGGCAGGAGGGAACAGGGCTGTGTTGTGTTAGGGTCAAGTGGGTTTCGCCAAGGACTCAGTGAGGAGAGCAGCAGAATAGATCTACTTTAAAAGATATGAGAGTGGCCAAATTTCAGAGGTCCTTTCAAGATTGGTTCCCTGTAGAACTGAAATGTGTTTGGAACTATATCAAATTTAATGATTGGTGGGAGAAAGGACAACAAGACACTTGTTTTTGATAACATGAAAAACAAAACACCACATGCACACTCCATTTCCAGAAAAGACAATGAGAACATGGCTGTTGCTAGAAATTGTATAAGCCTCCTGTGGTGAATGGCACTTACATTTTGTAATTTTATGCTAATGACAAATCCATGGGATGGGTGTTATTATTATTACTTGCACAACTATGATCACAGCAGTTTGTAAAATGAATAAACTTAGTCCACATAGATTGAGCTTCAATCTATGGGTCTCTGGGAGCCTGGGTGGCTCAGTTGGTTAAGCACCCACCTTCAGGTCAGGTCATGATCCCAGGTCCTGGGATCAAGTCCCAGGTAGGGGTCCTGCTCAGCCAGCAGCCTGCTTCTCCTGCTCCCTCTACTCTTCCCCTCCACCACTCATGGTCTCTCTCTCTTGTGAATGCACAAACGCTCTCAAATAAATAAAATCTTTAAAAAAATAAATAAGGGATGGGTCTTAACCCTGGCTACATATGAAAATCAAATATGGAGCTTTTAAAACTTTCAGTGCCTTCTTCTATACCTTCTGCTCTGAATTTCTGATTTAATTAATCTATAATGGGACTTAATCGCCGGTGGTAAAGTATCTCCCCCATCCCCCAACTCCGTAATCCTCATGCATTTGAGAACCACACTGCTTCACCACCAGTGTTCTTGGGATGATGGATGATTATGGAAAGCATCAAGACACTTTCTCCAGGACATGCTTAGATATGAATTCTTAATTTGATTACTTTCTTGAACACATGTTGAATTTCTCCATGAAATTTATTTTCAAGAAATGTATACATGGATACATTTTCTGCATCTTTCATATGTGAGAATATCTTTTTTATTTTACACAAGAAGGATAATTAAGGTAAATGTGGTCTTCAGTGGACCAATATTTACTAAAATTTTATAGATACTTCTTCATTCTGTCTTCTGGCATTTAGAGTTGCAGAAGGCAAATCTGATGCAAGCATTTTTTTCTCTTTAATTAATTTAGATTGCTTGTTTGTTCTCGAAATTTGATCCTTTCTAGCTGTCATCTCATTTTTTTCATCTCTTCATTCTTCGATTTTTTCTGATAAGTTCTGAGAAAGCATCTCATATTTAAACTCTGATTCAACATTATACATTTTTTATTCCTTCACTGACTCCAATGAAAATTCAAATACTCCTATGATATTTAATTCTAAGATCCTAAAGTTTCCTTATCTGACATACATAGCTTCTCATTGCTGCCTTTTGATTTCTGGCCCTTGTTTCCTGTACTTCATATTTTTTTGCTACTACTGATTATGTCAAGCAGTATAAAAAATACTTTTCTTAAGTTCTTGGGATAGTAGCTACTTTCCCATGTACTGAAATCTATGTTCCCTTCTTTTATTTTCCTTTCTTTACTCTTAATGAAACAAACTGTGGTTAGACTCAATGTCAACTGATAGGCATATGGATTTCCCAGCATGACATTCAGTGTCTGTGGGAAGCTAGCTATAAACTAGCTAGAAGGCAGGTCAATATATGTTCCTTCTAGCCCAATCCTTCAGTTTCTAAGAAGCAGTCTTTGTCATAGTGGTTCTGTCTGTCTTGGGCTGATCTGGCATACTATCCTTCCTGGGTGCTAATATCCCAAACAGATTTAATGAATGTAAGTTTATAGCATCCAGTTAGAATTGTTACAAGGGTTTCTTGAGTCTTTACCTCAACCTACATCACTTTTATCTCTGGGATCAATACACAATGTGATAATGCTATTTACTCCTCCCTCCCTTTCTTCAATTGCCAGATGAAGTACAAGATGCCCAGTTAAGTTCAATTTCAGATAAACAACAAATAATTTTTAAGCATAAGTCTGTCCCACAAGTATTTGGTATGTACTTAGACTAAAAAAATTATTTGTAGTCCCCACTTCCTATTTGGGACACTGTTATATTAGAATATTGTTTGTAGTTTATGCAAACTTCAAATTTAACTGGTCACCCTCTGATGGTATTTGCTAAATTTGGCAAACCTTGCTTCTCTCAACTTGTTTTCTGGGACCATCAGTCTCTAATTTGTATAAGAAGAGCTGTATTCATGGTAGTGAGTATTCGTGAGTCACGGAAGGCTCTCTGACTACTTCTATCAGGCAGTACACCCATGCAGGAGAGGGACAGCTGTTCAGTTTTTTCACTGGTATAGCCCTGGTGTTTTTGAGCCAAAGGACAAGTGGTGTGGAGATTTCTCTGCTTTTTTCAGGCTGGGCAGCTTGCTGTGTTGCAAAGTCCTGGCAGCAGTGGTTTTCAACTGCATTTTTCAATCCAATTCTATCCATCTTGCAATTGGATATAAGAGCTCCCAGATTCTAAAAATTCAAGTTTTTGGTGGCTTTCGTTAGTTTTTATCTTTTTGTGTGACAAATCAGGAGAGGCTGACTCCGGGGATATTAGCCAGACATTACTGGAAATCAGACTCCTGGCACTATTTACTCTGAGTGTGTGTGTGTGTGTGTGTGTGTGTGTGTGTGTGCTTGCATGCTTGGACTACAACTTCAGAAGCATTCTTAGAAGACCAAAACGAAGGAGACAATTATTTTTGGCTTAATGAACCCTGACAAAATGGAATCAACTGTGATATCTAAATCTGTCTTCACAACAGCAAGGCAGCCTTTTCTGGAATAGGCTATAGTGTTGCTGGATACAAGATTATGTTGCCTAAAGTGCGCATTCCAGGTGGTGCTGCGGTTCACTTTTTGAGCTTTTACCCTGTAACTGAGTGTCCACAGATATGTATTGTAGTCATTCAGGGCTGTTTGGCCTAGGACTGTTCTTGTCCTAATATGGAATAGCCTGTCAAAGGTCTGCTCATCTTTTGCCTGTCTTATAGCTACCCAACACAACACAGGCAGTTTTTACAAGAATTTCTTCTTCTAGCTACTTTTGGGAAATAGTCAGTCATGCCATCCCTGACATAACTTAAAATCATACCTAGATGAAAATCATACCATCTGCCACTGGCTGTTTGGCAATCCTCAGGGCCCATGAAAACAGGCAAAGTATAAGAAAACTTCTTCAGAACTGCTCTTGACACTCTTAGTTCAACCAGTTCTCAGCTACCAGGTCTTCTTAAATAAGTCATGCATTTAGCTCAGTTCAAAGTCTGACAGAGGTCACAGATCTTGCTTTTGTGTAAATGTGTAATGCCTCCCGCTGAGTTTCCCAAGCACAGGCCAATGGACCTGCTTTGCCCATTTGATTTCCTCCAGCTGGCTTCCCATTTGTCTTGATTTACTCTCAAGGTTTTTGAGGAGGCCTACTCATTTATTTCATGAAGATTATCTTTTTATGGCTGCTTTATTAGGTCAGCAGAACACAAATTTGGTAATAATTATATTTATTTGTAGAACAAGATGATGGATTTCTTTTGTAAGGAATACCATACTGCTTAAGAGGCAAAGACTGATGAGAACTCACGCGGAAAGAATCCTTTCTTCTGCGGCCCTTTGTCAGAGGTGTTGAGATGAGCTGGGGTGACGCCACATAACCTGCAACCCTGCAAGCCCTTTTTGGAACTTCTCACAATGAGGACAGGCTGTTCGGAGAAAACAGACCTCTTGAGGAGAACTGTTAAACAGAAGGGTGCTCATTTGAGATCCAGAAATGGAGAGATTAAAGAGAGTTTCGACTTGGATCTGGTCCTGGGCCCAGTTGGTTCTTTTCTGTCCCCATTCTAGAGGGACTCATTGTTGTCAGTGGAAATACGCTCTGCTGAGTAAGAAGGGAGAGTGGAAAATCCTGACATGAGTGACTTACCTCCATGAATTTCACCTCCTTGATCGGTAAAATGAAGCCAGTAATTCTGCATTTGCTGAGGTAAGGGCGAAGCTGCTGAAAGAAAGAGATCACAAAATATAATGCTTTTAAAAAGACAATGGCTTAAATTAGAGGTTTGTTTCTCTGCTTCTCATGTAAATGTTTTAAGGTGGGCCTTGGAAGCTGGGTGGGCAGTGTTGTTCCTCTAAGCCATTGAGGAGCATATATACCTTCCATCGTGGTGCTGGATCATTCCTAAGACATGGTCCACGTTCACAAGGACAAAGCTGGGTCTCAGTAAATCCAGGCAGCCTAATGGAGGGGGAAAGAGGAAGTCCGGGATGAACAATTTTCTTTAAGAAAGTCTGATATGCAGAGGTTTGGCTCTTCCCCTCACAGTCCATTGGTCATGTGACTAAGTTCTCAGCAACTGGATGTGAGGGTAAAAGCATGGAATGCTCCAAAATGTAATCTCAAACAGGGAGGCTATGTGCCCAGAAAAAAGGGAGGGATGGGATTTTGAGGGCAAATAGCTACTAACCAGAAATACCAATCTCAAGAGCTAGATGTAAAGGTTAAATATTTAAGATAATATTTTTTGGAGTGCGAAGCACATGCTAATACAGAGTATTACCAAGAGCCTACTGCTCAACTAATAAACACTTTGGTAATTATTAGTAATAAAAAGAAAAAAAAAAGCAGGGGGGATTAGAAATGATGTACAGCTCTAAATACAGCCATGAGGGAAATGGAAAGAACTGAGCCAGATCTGAGAACACCTGAAATTTAAATAACTCTCATTCCTGGATGGTTTAATTAACTGAGTGTCAAAATGGAGGTGGGGTATGGAATAATTCTGCTTAGGGACCTCTAAAACTATGACAAGATGAGGAGTGATTCCTTTTTGGGTATAGGGACCACGGCTCATACTTTCTGTTTCTAAGACAGTTCTTTGGAAATTACAGGTCGCAGATAATTGCTAGTCTATTAGTTACATTCAACCATAGTCAGCATTGAAAGTCCTAAGGTAATAAGCTTAAAAGCAGATTAGATTCTGACTGGGGCCTGTCAGTTGAACTGTTCATGTATGAATTTCTGAGTAAGGCATTCTCCAGATTATTGTGATTTCTCTTTCTGTAACTTTGAAACAATCCAAGGGTTTGGATGGTATATGCTTGATAATACATGTGAAATGTTTGAATCGTACAAAATCCATTTAAAAACTTGTGAAGTATCACTGTGCCTTAAGATAGAAAAAATGAACATTTGGGGAGTTGTTTAACAAAAACAAAGTTTTGTGGGAAATAAAATCCACAACAGACTTCTATTTGTGTAACTGTGCTTAGTTAAAACTCAATACCATTTGTTATAATTTACGAAATTTCAATTCGTACTTTAACAAAATATATATACATATTTATATGACTTAGGATACATGATGAAAATTAAACACAGGTTATTTCTGGTGGGTATAGATATGGAGGGTTGTTACGCTCTTTATCTTTCTCCAGTATTTTCTATCCTTAAGAAGGAGATAATTAATGGGGGGAACTGGACGGTGGAAAGAATAAGACTTGAGACAATCATACCTTTTAATAGATCTTCTGACTACAAATGTTCCAAAACGCTTTTCACATTGTCTCTAATCAAAACAATCCAGTATCCCCATTAGGTGACTAGGGGAAGTGGGTACAATGTTGGTTGTTTTTTCAAGTATAAAACTAAAGCATAGAGTTATTATGTATGGTCCCCAAGACAGTGGTGGGAACAGGACTGGAACCTGTAACAAGTCCATTCAAGGCCCCAAAACTCATGAAATGTATTGTTCACAGAAACATTATGAGTGCAAAAGACTGACATTTCCTCTGCCATTGTTTCTTTCCTTAATGCTCCCTGGTGCCCCATACTCTTCCAGGAAACAGCTCCCCACTCCTTCCGCTTGGTGAACATCAAAAGGCTTAGAAGCCATTTATGTATCCATATGTGTTCATTGCGGAGACTGAAACCAAATTGAGTTTCAAGTTTCAAGCAGGAATTCCAGCAAGTGTGGCAAGGCTACTCTGGGATATGAAGGGAAGGCTCATTTTCCATTTCCAGCAAAATCGAATGTAATCAATGTCCACTAAGAGATTTGTCTTTTAAATTTGACTCCATATTTCCAGAACAGGGTTCATTGTCTTTATGGTTTCTTCAAACACCCTCATACTACAGATTGAAATCTCTGCCAATGAATTTTGAATACAATAACTTAGTCGGGGTTGAGTGGGGGCGAGTATAAATTTGTAGTTGTAAATGGAAAGTACTTATTTAGGAAGTCTTACTACAGAATAGTGTTGCTTTTCTGGCTTAGAGTTCTGGTCTCACTCCTTACATTTGCTCTCACCCAAATATTATTTTCTATTTTTCATAAATTGGTAACAAAAGTAATTTTGTTAATACAAAATCGTAAAAGTGGTCATATTGATTCACAAGAAGAGGATGTGTCATAGTCTTGTCCTATATACATAACTATGATTTAATTTACCCATTATGGAGGGAAGGGGGAATGGAGTACAGGAGATACTACCAAACCTACAGCTTATCCTGGAAGTTTTTCTTTTATTTGTCTTTAAAACCTCAGGTGAAACATGTTTAATTTCCTATTTCTATTACTTGTCTACAACTCAGCAATGTGAAAAGATAGGGGGACAATGTATGACTGAAATGTCCTCTAGTAAGGTAAATGTATATTCCTAATCATCTGTTGTGTGGGGCCCATTTGAACCAATATTTCTGGGGATTCTTTGGTCACAAAAACTTTACTCTTAATGATGAAATCAAATCTGGTTTAAGAAATCTCAATACTTTCAGTCAAAATAAATTTAGTAAACTTATACATTGTTTTTTGAAGTGTACTTCATAAAACATCTGTTCTGAGGCATTGTTAATTGGTATTATACAAAAACTAGCCAATCTCAATTTTTCAGAAGTACACACCCACACACACAAATACCTATGAACATACTCCAGCAAATGAAACATAAATCCAAGAAAAGAGCTATGGAAATAAGAAATAAGGTTGAGCAAGAAACCAGGAAAACTAACACCTGCCTAAATAACTGTTGAAAGTAAGGCTGTGCAGCTAAATGTCGGAGTTAAAGGATTCTTTAAAAAGAGGGATACAAGGGCAGCACTTGGCTGGCTCAGCTGGAAGAGCATGCAACTCTTGATGTTGGGGTCATGAGTTCAAGCCCCACATTGGGTGTAGAGATTACTTAAATAAATAAAACTTATTAAAAAATTAGGGGTACATGGGAACTTATTTCAGAAAAGGGTATAATTAGCCTCTGTCTACCTTCCTGGTATCTTTAGATTTAAATATGAAAATAATATCATGGTGCATCTTAGAAAGAAAAATGAGACCAGGAATCTGGGAACCAGGCCCAAAATAGGAAGTGAGAGGTTGTTGCTAGGTCAACAAGGAGTAATCTATGAATTATGAGTAGGCAAAAATCATGCAGATTAAATTTGGACAGTCTGAAGTCAATGTATGTATTATTTATAACATAAAAAATTTGTTATTTGTTTTCTAGAAAGGGGTTCTTACTTTGTAGGGTAGAAAGAATATTTTCCATTCTGGGGAAATGCAGACAGATTGTAGAGCACTGCTGTGAGTTCTCTAGACCATGTTTCTCTTAAAGGCAATAGTCCCAGGAAATGACAAGAACAGTATATGTCATGATCTTGGCAGCCTAAGAAAAAGTCTGGTTGAAGCTTAACACCCTACTCCATTCCCCAAAACACACAAACAGCTCTGTAGGAAATATACAGAATTATTGTCTTTGGATGATGACTTGGTTTCCTCTTTTTTATACTGTTCCATAGTCAGCAAATTTAGGCTCATGGTTATTTATTTTTTACTTGTGGAAAGGTGAAAATGATGCCTTAGTTTGTTATTTAATAAGGAATCATGAAATACTTACACATATTTTGAAAAATACAATTTTCTACCAGTGTATCAGGGAAAGAGACAAGAAAGTTGCACACCAGAAATGTTTGCATTGAAACATTTGAAATGTAGACTGAAGAAATTTAGCTAATTTTCTAGTTGTAGCTTTGATAAGACAGGCTTAGGCATAGTTAAAACATGTTAAGCTACCTTAAGAAATGTGATATTAAAAAAACTTTATTTGGTTTTCTATTTCATATTACCTAGGCTTTTGTGCTTGATGGCCTCTTTCTATAGCTACACTATTTATATAGAAGTTGTTCACTCAAGAACTTGTGTGATCAAAATCTATTATCTCTAAATATTTAAAGTTTTCCCTAAATTCAAATGTCTATCTTTTTCTCTCAAAATATGTGTAAGGGCATTGAGAGTGCCCTGAAATCCTTTGGTGTGCCATGAAAGAAAAAAAAAAAGAAAAACTTATTGCAAGATGATGCTAAAAATTCATAATGTTGAAAAGCCTCCTATGATCTATATATGCTTGAGAGAAGATAAGAAACCAGACGATCACCTTCTTCCTGGCAAACACCTTAACACACAGGCAGGTTTACAAGAGGCAGCCCACGGAATGGGAGAAGATATTTGCAAATGACAGTACAGATAAAAGACTAGGATCCAAGATCTACAAAGAACTTCTCAAACTCAATACACGTGAGACAAATAAGACATACAAATGGCTAACAGACACATGAAAAAATGTTCAAAATCATTAGCCATCAGGGAAATTCAAATCCAAACCACACTGAGATACCACCTTATGCCAGTTAGAATGGCAAAAATTGACAAGGCAGGAAACAACAAATGTTGGAGAGGATGTGGAGAAAGGGGATCCCTCTTTCACTGTTGGTGGGAATGCAAGCTGGTACAGCCACTTTGGAAAATAGTGTGGAGGTCCCTTAAAAAGTTCAAAATTGAGCTACCCTATGATCCAGCAATTGCATTACTGGGTATTTACCCCAAAGATACAGATGTAGTGAAGAGAAGGGCCATATGAACCCCAATGTTCCTAGCAGCATTGTCCACAATAGCAAAATTGTGGAAGGAGCCGGGATGCCCTTCAACAGATGACTGGATTAAGATGTGGTCCATATATACAATGGAATATTACTCAGCCATCAGAAAGAATGATTACACAACATTTGCAGCAACATGGATGGGACTGGAGGAGATAATGCTAAGCAAAATAAGTCAAGCAGAGAAAGACAATTATCATATGGTTTCACTCATTTATGGAACATAAGAAGTAGGAAGATGGGTAGGAGAATAAAGGGAAGAAGAAAGGCGGGGGGGGGTAAACAGAAGGGGGAATGAACCATGAGACTATGGACTCTGGGAAACAAACTGAGGGCTTCAGAGGGGAGGGGAGTGGGAGATTGGTATAGGCCAGTGATAGGTAGTAAGGAGGGCACATATTGCATGGTGCACTGGGTGTTATATGCAAACAATGAATCATGGAACATTGCATCAAAAACTGGGGATGTACTGTATGGTGACTAATATAACAAAATAAAATTTAAAAATAAAAAAAAATAAATGTCAAAACAAGCAATTATAAAGAATATACCTACCCTAAACCTTTAAAATCTCAAATCTTTAAAATGCCTTGCCCTTGTTGCATCATTACTAAAGGGATAAGGATGCACTCTATTTGGGGAGTCTGGGAGATCGTGCCTCCCACCCTGAGATGTTGATGTTCCTTTTCCATACCTATAGGAACCCTATCTCTGGCATGACCTTAGTTATATATACTTGTCTTCATTCCTTTGAAATTATGACTCTACACACACCCCTATAAACTTCATTCAAAGGAAAAGAAAGAGGGGCACCTGGGTGGTTCAGTCAGTTAAGTATCTGCCTTTGGCTCAGGTCATGATCCCAGCGTCCTGGGATCAAGCCCTGCTTCAGGCTCCTTCTTCAGCGGGGAGTCTGCTTCTCCCTCTGCCTGCACGTCCCCCTGCTTGTGCTCTATCTCTGTCAAATAAATAAAATCTTTTAAAAAAGGGGGGGGGATAAGAGACATCTTTCTACATGGCCAATTGTTTATCCATTCACCCTAAACCTGCCTTCTCTCTCCTCCTTGTCTTCCAGCAATATCATCATCATACATTGAATATCTATGATCACCAAGCACCAGGCCTGGTGCTCATATTATATACTCTCTGTTTTCCATGTTGACATCTTAAATTCTCTTATTTAGCCCTCCTCCGCTAAGAGAACTGCCTTTGGTTTCTATGTCTTTAGAAAATGTTCTCTCATCCAACTACAAAAACCTTCTTGGGCAAGATGGAGGTGACAGAAAATATGGCATAGTAGAAACCACAAGCTCTGCATCAGAGAAACTTAGATTTAGGTTAAAACCTTGGCTCCTCTATTTACTAGCCCTGGGAACTTAGATGAGTTGCCCTCTCTCAACCTCAATTTTCTTACCTACTGTATCTGTTAGTATGCTGGCTTCACAGTGCAGTTAGAGGCATTCAATGAAATATAATATAAATGGTCTTACACAGTGCCTAGAACAGGGGAAACAATAAATAGTAGTAATCCCAATGCTCAGAGATAGTTTCCACTTCAGTTGATACTGGCAGGTTCAGAATGGTTAAGTGACACTTTGAGCTCTCTCATGGGCACATGCATTACGTGAAGAGCCTGCTCAACACGTTCCAACTGTAATAATGAATAAATAAATGAAGCACAGTCCACACTACTAGGGTTTCTCTTCATTATTATGAATGTTATTTAAGAAAGCCCTCTCTTTTCCTCTTCTTTTGGTATATAAATTAATTGCAGTTTTATATCCTCCCCATCCTTTTGTTTGATCTTCTCTGCAGGTTCTTAAATTGAAAAATACCAATAATTTAGATTAGCCATAACTAAATCATGGTTTTCCTTCCTTTTGTCATTTCCTTCCTTCTCATCTTCTTGCAATTTAAACTTTCCACATCCTAGAGTGAGAAATAGGAGTTCCCAGTTTTTCCATAGCCTCAATAAGTGGGCTGGAAAATGTTTTAATGGACTGCTTGAACCAATGAAGTTTAATGGTTTCCCCACATCCTCCTGAAGATTTTCATATTTAGCTCTTCTTTTTGTCTGGTGTCTTTAATATCCCAGTCCCAACCCTGAGTTGTAATGAATTGAGCCTGTGGTTTCAATACTAGAAGACCTATTTCTTAGTTTAAATGGTAGCAATGATACTTTGCAACTAAAACTAATTTTGCATTATTTTCACACAGTTCTTTCTCATTGTCTTTTTTTCTTATTTGCTTATTCTGAAATGAAAACTCCTAAAATATTTTTCTCTTTACCCTTAGTGGTACCCAGATGAGACAAAGGGATCTAGAATTAATCCTTAACTTTCCCAATAAACTGGGACCCAAAAGGTACCCAGTTTTAAAGATATTTTTTCCATATTTAAATCTTACTCAAAATCCTACTCAAACCTTGTCTAGAGAAGTTGCACTCTGGGCATGTCATGTTTTTACCAAAGTGTTTAAGCTTTGTTTTTATTATGTCAGGGATATGACTTGTGAGTTTTCCTTTAGCTCTGAGAGAAAGTTGACCTTTTGTGCTAATTCCACTTCCTGGTGACTCAGCCTTCTTTCTCTTGGGCTTGTCTCTTCCCTCAGTGCCAATAACTTCTCACATTCCACTGATTCAGCACCTACCTCTCCTTATCCAAGTTCTTCTTTAAACCCATTATACCAGCCCCAACCTTGACACAGTGACTTCTTTGCATGGCCAGTGACTTAATTTTTCAAAGCCTTGGTTTCCACTTAGGAAAAAGTAAAATGAAAATAAAAATAATATACAATTGATCATCCTGCTGGAGTATATTAAGTGGGAAAAAAATACAAATGAGAGTTACTAGCAATGACAACCTTCTCCAGGAAGGAGGTAATGGTAAAATAATGAGAATTCATTTTATCAGAAAAATTCAACATCTGGGAAGCAACAAATGGGGAGTAATTTCTTTTGCCCTATCGTTTTCCTCCAGGAATTTGGCCTGTAGTTATCCAGGTTCCATTTTTCTTTATGTATTTCCAGTTCAAAATAGTAGAATGGAAAGAAGCAAAAAATAAATTTTCTCAAGACTTTTCAAAGCTTCCTTACGGATTTTGAGTGGAGAGGGGAAAGCAGTACCAGGTACTGATTACTTTATTCAGCAAATACTTCCTGAGTGCTGTCTCGGTGCTATGCCACTGCTTCTATATGGAAAGCAAGTATTCCTCTGAGACACTGCCTCACTTGGTAGAGGTCAGCTGTTCAAGGAGCAGAGCACATATGTTTCCACAACTAGAGAAAAAGGATACGCCAAGCATCCTACATCTCTATTTACTGATTCCGAGAGCTGAGCTAAGCCCTTTTATAAATAGCAAAAGGAAATAATCAGACTATGATTCCAGTAGGAGTATGCATTGATTTCACAGTCTCCTTTACCATGGTGTATTTTTAATAAGGTCTGCCTTTGAATTAGGTTTGAGCATCAATGCTGATCAGTTTTCATTCTTTTTACTTCCTTGTAGCCTAGAATTACCTAGCGTGTTTCTTTTTTTTTTTTTTTTTCTTTTCATGACTACAAAGTCTTTGAATAAAACAGCTAGTATGCCAGGCTTTTAGAGGAATAATTGTGTCTCTACCCTATCAACTTTTTTTTTTTTTAAATAGGAAGATACTTAGAATTAAGGAGTTTTCATGAGGTCTAATTAGGTCTCTTTGCAATCCTAACAGAAGAATGGTAGCATATAAATCATTAGACGAGATCATTATTTTTGTCTAGAATCCTGCATCCCTCAAAAATGAGTGTTCCTCCAAGTAAGCACTATTTTGTATTTAAACTGAGTGTGTTTTCTAGCACATAATACTTTACCTAACATGGTTGCAATGCATTTGACCTATGAATCACGGTATTTATCCCTTACATTTATTTTTACCTCTTCTAAAGCTTAGCTTTAAGGTACAATTAAACTGATGGAATATATTTGTAAATTTTTACAGTTGCAAATTATAACACTATTTTGAAAATATAAATAATTAATACTTAAGGAAGATGGGAAAAGTACTGGATAAAGTTAGGAGATCTGAATTCTACTTCCAGTTTTGCCACTCACTAGTGGTATTAACTTGGAAAAAATCATTCAATTTTATTTAAATTCAGTTCTTATCATAAAGCAATAAGCCTGGATCCTTTCAGTGCTAAAATTCTAAAATAATAAAGATAGGCACCTTTTCTTTTCCAAGTCAAACTAACCAAGTATCTAAATACAATGAGTGATGAAGGGGCACCTGGGTGCTCAGTCGGTTAAGCATCTGACTCTTGGTTTCCACTCAGGTCATGATCTCAGGGTTCTGGGATCAAGCCCTGTGTCAGGCTCTGTGCTCAGGGTGGAGTGTGTTTGGGATTCTCTCTCTCTCCCTCTTTTTTTGCCCCTCCCGCTCGTGCTCTCAAATAAATAAATAAATCTTTAAAATAAATAAATAATAAATAAATAAATTGAGTGATGGAACTTTCATGAGGGAGCTTTGCATTTTTAAATAATATTTCTTTTTGAGATAGGAAAATATATAAAAACAATAAGCTCACTGCTCAGATAATCACTTGTAAAAAAAAAAAATACATGCACAGAGTTTAAAAAGAAATCCAGACATTGGAAGAAGTGAATAAAATGAAAAGTCAAAGTCTTCATTTCCATCCTCAATAGCCCCCATTCCATTTCCTGGGAGATAAAAATTGCTAATATTTTGCTCTGACTCCTTTAAAAATCATGGTACACTAGGAAATACATCTATGTGTTGCTTAAGTATTTCCTAATATATGCAGATCTTACCACAAAATTGCATGAATATCATATTTTTAAAAGAGAAATCATTGGTTTAGGGAATATTTCATAACATTAGGGAGTGGCTAAAGAACTTTAAAATTTCTTTAAAAAGCCTAAGTATGATTGTAAATAGTGTTTTCCTGTCCAATGTACAAAGTAAGAACAAAGGCATGTTTGGGAACAGGCCCATGGGTATTCTCTGATAAACTTCCGTCTTAAATAGGTATAGCACTGTGGGATTGGTATTTTTTTTAAGCAGGTTTGAATATTATACTCAATTTATTAATCCGAATAAAATAAGTTGGGATGTGATTATTTTTCTTCAGCAAGTAATTATTTTCCTCAACGTTTAAATGTAACACATAAAGGACAACCCAAATAGTCAGAGCTGGAACAAGTTTACTGGTCTCAACACACCACCACCAATTTAATAGTTCAGACAGTTCTCCTGGAAAGATCTCAAATGTTCTCTAAAAAGGCAGCACAGTTTCCGAAAGCCCCACAGGAAGACCTTAATGGTAACAATAGAACCATCTGTTCTGGAAAACAGACTCTGAAATGAATTATACTTGGGATAAGAAGATCAAGCCCTCTTCTATATTTGTGGGTAACCCAAGATATACAACACAGCTGTTGGGGGCAAATTTATAGGGCTCCTGGAGGTTATATTTGTGATTCTTAATGGCAAGATGAGCTCAATATTTAACCTACAGGAAGTTAGATTTATCAATATTTAGCAACCACAGGATTTACATTCTCAAAGCAAAAAGTAAATGAAACTGTCCTTAATGTAGGGGAGCAATAAGAATGTACCAGTAAAGATACTACGAGGAGTCATTTCTTTAGTCAAACCGGCATCAGAACTCAAGTATAAGAGAAATCATCTTTAAACACAAATAAAATTTCTGCTTCTGTTAATTAAAGACCACTGATAAAAAGAAACTTTCTACAAAAGTGCCAGTCCATCCCTATATTCATAAATATATGGCAGTGTGTCTTAGGAGCATAAACTGTAGGGCTAGGCTTCCTGTGTTCAAACCCCAGCTCTGGACCTCAATTGCTGTACTATGTTGGCCAAGTCTTCAGTCTGTCTATCCTCAAATTCTTCACCTAAAAAATGGGGATGGAAGATGATAGTACCTGGCTCATTGGTTTGTTATGAAGATTAAATATGTTAATACATCCAAAACACCTGCTTGGCACACAGTTAATGCTACGTGATACTAGTTATTTTCATTCTTATTCAGTGGGTCTATACCAAGACCATGGTAAAGGTCCAAGTAAAAACAACAAAAATATCTTTAAGTTGAAAAATAATTTATCCAAAACAATGTCACTGTTAATACACAAAAATGAAAACTTTAGGGGAAGGGAAGGAAAAATAAAATAAGATAAAAACACAGAGAGAGGCAAACCATAAGAGACTCTGAACTATAGGAAACAAACTGAGGGTTGCTGGAGGGGAGGTGGTGGGGGGATGGGGTAATTGTGTGATAGGCATTAAGGAGAGAACTTATGTAATGAGCGCTGGGTGTTGCATGCAACTGATGAATCATTAAATTCTATCTCCGAAACTAATAATATACTATATGATAAGTAAATTGAATTTAAATTAAAAATTTTTTAAAAATTTTTTTAAAGTTAAAAAGACTAGTATTCTGCATTTAGATTATGAATGTATATGCAGGATATTTAAATATATTGCATAAAGGCTTATGTTTGTGAGTTTAAAAATCCACCAGTTGTGAATCCATTCTTGCACAGTGTATACAAATAAAAGAAATTGTTAAATTAATTTTAAAAATAAACTTTACAGTCTTTCCTAAGAATCCCTTAATGAAAAGGCAGCAAGAAGATAATGAGGAAGGACCAAACAGATGTTGGTTTCCCCTAAAATTTGCCAGACTTTTACAGCATCATTAGGGTAGATTTCCATTTAGGTCTCCACAAGTTTAAAAATAAGTGGGACATTTGGATCTAGAAGAGAGCAGAGATGATTAAAGGGTTGGAAACCCAAACCTAAGGGGAAGGGATCATGGAAATAATGTTGATTGGCCAAAAAGAAGAGAGGGCTGTGGGTGACTTCATTGCAATCTTATTGTATATAGTATGCCTTATAAAGGGGTTGGGAAGCAGATGTTGTTCCCCAATGAAAATGGTACGAGATGCAATGGGAGACTTTGGGTCTGACTTGATAAAAATCTTTTTAAAGAGTTAACAAAAATGTTCTTGTGAAGAGTTGTCAGACAAGTAAATCTTTGTTCATTCGACCAATATTTATTCCATTCCTTAGATCCTGTATTAAGTGCTAAGGATTAATTGCTAGGTAATAATTCACACGCAGTGTGAGAATTTCCCTTTGTGCCAGAACTGTCCTTGCAGCAGACTTGGTGATCTATGTGTACTAGAGAATGAGAAAAAATGGACATCCAGGTGGGGAAGGCAAGAGTGGAATGTTCTGCATTCCCTCTTCTGATACATAAGAAGGTTTGTGAGTTTCCTGAGAACATCATAGGGAGAATGCACACAGCGGGGAGTGCTTTTGTTCATATCCCACCCAAAAGGGCTGACTCAAGGGTAAGAGAAACCAGTAGCAAGATCACGTGAGATGTATCACAGGAACTGAGAGAGCTTTGGGCCAAAAGTGAAGCAGAATGGATGACCCTGCCTACCCAGAGGGCAGGGTTCCTTTGGAGACCCACCTATTTACCCAAGAACTCATCCAGGAGGACTTTCTCTCAGGAACCCCATGAGAGAGCCACCATCTAAATGTCTGCCTCCCAGAGGCACCAATAACCAGTCTCGGATTAGTGAGAGAAACAACAGCAACCAAAAAACAAAAAATGACACAGAGGCCAGTGCAGTGATATTAGTAGAATGTTTAAGTGCTCCTGTAAGACAAAGCAGTCATCTATTATCTGTCAGTCAGGAAATCATTAATGCACACCGCTATGCTTCTCCTTGCTAAGAAATGTTGTTCAAGCTGTATACATTTTGTATTATTTCTTCCTCCATCTGAGTCATCGGAAAAAAATTAAATTATAATTCACATAGCTTTGGCTTTACATATAATTGTTGTATTCTGGTGATTTGAAACTTGATAATCAAACTACTTTGTCTACTACAACTCTGCATATCTGTGTAACAAAATACTGTGTTCTCTTTCACAGCAGCTCTCACACTCTGACCAGCACGCACACTCACTGGTGATGGTGGTGGATGCTGCCATGTCTCATCCAGTCCCCCAACTAGAGGCAGAGGCTCGCACTTCCCAAGCTACTTGTGGTCTGGCTCAGAGCCAGCCCCCTCTGGGAATTTCCCTGGGCTGGAGGGAGCCACTAAGGCTATACACCCCCCCCACAGGTGCATCAACATTCAGCAACTGGTGGATACAGGCTGGAAGAGCTGTCCCCTTGGCCTCAATTCAAGATATCACTGAAGGGCCATCAGCTCCAGAGCTCCCTACAATACTGAGGCCTTTCTTAAGCTTCTCCCCTGCAGTTCAGCCTCTGTGGCCCTGCACTCCCTGGTGGTCTTGTTCCCAGAATATACCCCATGCAGACCTCTGTCTCCGAGTCTGTGTTCTGGGGAATTTGATCTAAGACAAATGAAAAAATATATATGGAAAAAGTAAGCGACAAATTAATGATCAATGAAAAATAAATTACTTTTGATTATCAAAAATTAATATGATACAAATTTCTAAAATGAAAGCTCATCTCCATCCTTGACTCCATTCTGTTATTGTTAGATTGTTTGATCTAAATGAGGAGGGTAGCAAAGAAGACCATTTCTTTGCCAGCAAACAAACCTGCTACTGCTTTTCACCACTAGCTCCCAGCTAGGGGGAAATGTGGTCAAGTTACCAGTAGACTAAATGGCATCAGAAATGAACAAATACATTACCCACCACCACATCTCCTTCTCTCCCATGATTTCCCCAACTGTGTCTGGGAAGCAACTGATAATTCATCAGAATCAGGAGAATTGGAAAGGCATTGCACACTAACTCATGAAAGGTGCCCCCCAAAAGTTATTCCTTTTATTATGTAACAAGATGTAGAAATTCTTGTAATAAGCCTATTTCATTTAATTTGAAAACCTCTCTTTAGAATAAGTTGTCTGTTTTATTATACAGCCAACGGATATCTGCAAAAAAAAAAAAAAAAGTGATTCTGATCAACTGTTCTGGCTTGGATAACTCTTGAAGAAGTTTTCTGAAATGGCATCCAGGCACATTTTCCTATGTGAGTCTCACTGGTGAAGGAACACGCTAATGTGTAATTTAGAGATGGCTGGAAATATTTTTAGAAAACTTAACTGAGGGGCGCCTGGGTGGCTCAGTTGGTTAAGTGTCTGCCTTTGGCTCAGGTCATGATCCCAGGGTCCCGTGGTCGAGTCCCGCTTCAGGCTCTTTGCTCGGTGGGGAGCCTGCTTTTCCCTCTCCTGCTATTTCCCCTGCTTGTGTTCTCTAATAAATCCTTTAAAAATCTTTTTAAAACAACCTAAAAAACAACTTAATTGAGGGAGTTTTTAGGTTGGATTCCCCCCAAAATCAGACCCTGAGACAATGATTTGAGTCCACAGTTTCAGAAGTGAACTTAAGCAGCCATGGTAGGAGGGGGGGAAGGAAGGAAGGCAGTAGAGGATATATTAACGAATAGATTACTACTTATAGGCAACTAGAGCTCCATCCCTCTGGGTAAAACACACCTCAGAGTTGTCCCACATGAGACAGGAGGAAGCTGGAGTACTTCTCTACCAACTCCCATCACTGGTTTGTTAAGGGCTGCTTCCAGGGATGTTCACTACCCAGATCTTCTACACTCCCCCCCACCCCGCCCCCACGTATGAGCTGAGCTTGGTCTTCCAGCCAGAGAAAGCTCACAGGCAGAGAGGCACAAAGGTTTGTAGTAAGAAGCTAACTACATGGGCACTGAGGGAAGAAGAGTGAGGCACCAACAGGATCTGCTAAAGAAGTCACACAATCCCCTGTCTTGTACAGCCTTTGGAAAGAAACAGAATACTTAAAATCCATTCCTTTTGGGAAATGGAAAGGTGATTTTGTCAGATTTATCGTAATTTAAAATTCCAGGCCTCTAGAAAAATTCTAATGCCATTGATAAATAAAAGCAAGCTGTTATTTGGTTACAAAGAAAGAATTTTATCAAGAATTTATATTTAACGTTGAATATTTACAAAAAGTATATTGTAAAGAATTAATATTATTAACACATCCATACTACCCAAAGCCAATTATAGAGCCAGTGCAATCCCTATCAACATTCAAATGGCATTTTTTACAGAGGGAAAAAATCCCAAACTTCGCTTGGAACCACAAAAGCCCGTGAATAGGTAAAGCAATCCTAAGCAAGAACACCAAACTGGAAGCATCACACTTCGTGATTTCAAGCTATCCTACAAAGCTATAGTAATCAAAATAGTATGGTACTGGCATAAAAACACACACAGATCAAGGGGACAGAATCAAGAGCCCAGAAATAAACCCATGCACCTACCAGTATCTGACAACGGAACCAAGAATACTCATTGGAGGAAAGATAGTCTCAATAAATGGTGCTAGGAAAATTGATATTCACATGCAAAATAATGAAACTAGAACCCCATTTTATTCCACTCATAAAAATTACCTCAAAATGGATTAAAGGCCTAAATGTAAATCCTAAGACCATAAAACTCCCAACAAGAAATATAGGAAAAAAGCTTCTTGACATTGGTCTCGACAATGATTTTTTAGATAGGACACCTAACACACAAGCAACAAAAGCAAAAATAAATAAGTGGGACTACATCAAAATATAAAGCTTCCACACAGCAGACAGAAATGATCATTAAAATGAAGAGGCAACCTAAAGAATTGGAGAAAGTATTTGCAGACCACATATCTGATAAAAAGTTAGTGTCCAAATTATATACAGAGTGCACAGAACTCAACAGCAAAGAATAATCTAATTTTTAAAAATGGGCAAAGGACCCAAATAGACATTTTCCCAAATAATATATTCAAATGGACAACAGGTACATGAAAAGATATTCAACATCACCAGGTAAATGTAAATCAAAACCATAATGAGATACAACTTCACACATGTTAAAATGGCTATTAACAAAAAGACAAGAGATAACAAACACCAGTGAGGATGCGGGAAAAAAAGGATACCTTATACACTGTTTGTGGGAAAGTAAACGAGTACAGCCGCTATGAAAAACAGTAGGGAGGGCCCTTAAAAAATTAAAACTGCCATATGATCCGGCAATTCCACTTTTGGGTATATATCTGAAGGAAATAAAATCATTATCTCAAGTACCCTCATGTTCATTGCAGCATTATTTATAATAGTCAAGACATGGAAACAATTGAAGTGTTCATCAATGGATGAATGGATAAAGAAAATGTTACATGCACAGAATATTATTCAAACATAAAAAAGAAGGAAATTCTGCCATTTGTGACAACATGGATGAAACCTAAGAACGTTAAGTGAAATAATTCAGACTGAGAAAAACAAATACTGTATGATCCCACTTTTATGTGGAATCTCAAAAAAAAAACAAACCTCACAGAAACAGAACAAATTGGTGGTTGTCATATGGGGGGGTTACAGAGTGGGGAAATGGATGAAGGTGGTCAAAAGGTATGAACTTCCAGTTATGAGTAAGTTGTGGGGATGTAATGTACACCATGTGGACCACAGTTAACAATACTGTATGGTATATTTGAAAGTTGTTAAGAGAGTAAATCTTAAACATCCTCATCACAAAAAAAAAAAAAAACTATAACTGTGTGAGGTGACAGATGTTAACTAACCTTATTGTGGTAATAATTTTGAAATATATACATATATCATATTGTATACCTTAAACTTATATAATGTTATATGTCAATTATACCTCAATACAGCCGGGAAAAAAGTGTATTGTAAATTTTTATGATTTACAAAAAATGTACACTCAAAATTGAAGGTAGAAAATGTTCATTATTAAAATATTATGATTAAACAAGCTGGGGTCTATTCCATGGATAATTTAATGTATTTATTTAGAAGCTTAATATAAACATGAATTTATTTGCCCATCGTTTTTATAATTTAGTCTTAAAAATCAGTCTCAGTAATACATTTGGAATTCTCTTTGTGATATACACACACACACACACACACACACACACACACAAACACACACACACATTTTTCTTATGTTGCCTCAAGTGTAAAGCCCCCAATTTTCCTAGCTTTGTAAGTGATGGCACCAAGTTCACCCCAAGCAGAGCATATGCTGTTCTTAACTCTCAGGGTGGCTTCCTCTCAAGTCACATTTGCTATAGAGTACTAGAGACAGAGAAGCCTGGAAGGAGCTAGGGTAGACCAGGAAGTCTGTGATTGGCCTGCACTTGCCTGGCACCCAATTTGCTAGCAGGCCAAATGTCTCCTCAGGAGAGAATCTCAGCATTGCCAAATGGCCGTCCTTCTGCTGACGCAAGTACAGTGGGCCTGTTGAGCCAGTACTGTCAGCACTACAGTTTGCACAAAACCTTTACTCGGATGGTGTCTTGCAGTTTACCAAGTTCTTTTACATACACTAATTCATTTAATCCTCAAGATATACAGAGTAGGAATTATTATATTTCTTTGACTGGTATGGAAATCACAATTTAAAGGAGATTAAATAAATTCCCCATTTGGTAACCAAATAGTAAGTGACAGAGCTGGTGACCAAACTCACTTCTTAGAGGGAGAATCTTAGCTCTCTTTTCACCAGTTGAGTCTTCTTTTCTTCAGGTTCCTAGGGGACTATATACATCATTGTACTTTTAAGGCAACAAGTCACTGAACAGCAAAGTCTGAACTGCGACACAAATATACCTTAAAATCAAGCTAAGGCAGAATTACAATGTATGTGTTGTAATGAGCACTGGATATTATATAAGACTGATGAATGGTAAGACCTGTTCCCTTGAAACAAATAATACACTACATGTTAATTAAAAAAAAAAAAGAATTACAGTGTACACATCTATTATTAGAAATCTGATTGCAAGTTCCTTATTTTCTAAACCTGAGTACTCTACTCTCTTTTCTTCCAAGACTTCCACTTAGATAAAATTTGAATGCCATTTACTAAGTATATTAATTATATATTGCTATGTAACAAATTATCCCTAAATTTAGAAGCTTAAAATAATAATCCACATCCCAGAGGAGATCATCAGGATCTTACTATGTGTTAAGGATCCAGCAAGTGATCAAAAGGATCCAAACTGGATGGTTTAGGTGGGTGGTTCTGACTCAAAGTTTCTCTTGAGGTTGCAGTGAAGCTGTCGGCCAGGTCTGCAGTCACCTGGGACCGGGAGATCCACTTCCGGGATCACTCGCATCCCAGGCTGTTGTCTAGCCATCTTTGTTCCTTGCCACAGGTACCCCCTCCATGCGCTGCACAAGTGTTCTCATGGTTCTCATGACATGGCAGCTGCCTTCTGCCCAGAGCAAGTGATCAAAAAAAAAAAAAAAAAAAAGAGAGAGAGAGAGAGAGAGAAAGAGAGAGAGCGCGCGCTACAGGGCGTAATCACAGTCTTAACCTAAACTTAGAAGGCCATGGCACATTTTCTGTGTTCTGTTAGCCACACAGACTATAATCCTGGTACAATGTTGGGGGAGACCATACAAGGGTGTGAATACCAGGAGTGAGGGGACACTGGGGGCCACCTTGGAGGCTGGCTATCACACTGAGGAGCATACATAGGGGCACATTAGTCTCCCTGTTGCTACTCAGAGGCAGGTCAGAGTATATATACATAAAGCAGAATTTTGTCCTGTTATTTGTTATGTCATCTCCACGAGACTGAGCTCAAAACAGACCCTAATATAGAATTAAGACATTAAGGTTAAGATGGCGGAGGAGTAGGGGACCCCTTTTTCAGCCGGTCCCCTGAGTCGAGCTGGATAGGTACCAGACCAGCCTAAATAACCACGGAATCAGCCTGAGACGCAGGAGGATACATCTGGATCTCTACAAATGAACATCTCCAGCGCTGAGTATTGAGGTACGAAGCGGGGAGCCATGAAACTGTGCACAGATATCGGAAGATAAACGGAAGGGGGAGGGAGCCGCCGCGTTTGGGTGCCGGGAAGCGGCAGCCACCTCCACGGGGGAGCGGGCAGACTCATGGACGGCACCCGCGAGAGAGCGGACTGAGACTGGTGAGCCGTGAACGCGCGCCACCAGGCTTGTCTTGGAACACCGGAATCCCGGTGTGCTCACGGGATCCAGACTGAGACCGGGAGCTCCCAGAGCGCGTGCGGGGCGGCTGTCGGCTGGCAGGCCACCTGCACGGGGGAGCGGGCAGACTCGCGGTCAGCACCCGCGGAACAGCAGACAGAGACCCTGAACCGGGTGCGAGCGCCACCAGGCTTCTCCCAAAACTCCTGAATCTCGGTGTGCTCACCGGGCATAGACTGAGACCGGGAGACCCGGGAGCGCGCCGGGTGGCTGGCGGCTGGCGGCGTTAGAAACACAAAGGACAGAGACGCGTCGGCCCTGGAAGTGAGGGCAGGGACGCCGGGTTGGGGCGCACATCCCGGGACGCTGCAGGGTTGAGCAGCACCAACAGTAACAGAGTTAAAGTGGCCAGAACATCAGTGGAGAACCGGCCGCAATCCCTCTGTTCTGTGACAATGCAGCCTCTGCAGCTCTGACCCTCAGAAGAGGCATAGCAGACCACCAGGGAAAGCCACCAGAGAACAAAAGCCTGGAAATACCGGCTCACAGCGTGCCCATCCCCATCCCCCCTCATGGGGGACACGGAGACTCTAAAAAAACAGGGTTGCCTGAGTATCGGCGCGGCAGGCCCCTCCCCCAGAACACAGAAGGCAGGCTGAAAAATCAAGAAGCTCACAACCGGGGCGCCTGGGTGGCGCAGTCATTGAGCGCCTGTCTCCGGCTTAGGGCGTGATCCCGGCGTTCCGGAAAGGAGTCCCTCATCGCGCTCCTCCGCTGGGAGCCTGCTTCTTCCTCTCCCACTCCGCTGCTTCTGTTCCCGTTCTTGCTGACTGTCTGTCTCTCTCTCTCAGATAAATAAATAAATAAAATCTTTAAACAAGAAGCCCACATCCCTAAGATCCCTATAAAACAAGGGGCACAGCCGGGGACCCAGTCAATAATTTGGGCTCTGGACAACCCTGCAACCTCTCCTCATCAGAATGACAAGAAGGAGAAGCCCCCCCCAGCAAAGAAAAGACAGTGAGTCTGTGGCCTCTGCCACAGAAATAATGGATATGGATGTAACCAAATTATCAGAAATGGAATTCAGAGTAATGATGGTCAAAATGATGACCAGAATTGAAAAAAGTATTAACGAAAAGGTTACTGAGAATATAGAATCCCTAAGGACAGATATGAGAGCGAATCTGACAGAAATTAAAAATTCTATGAGCCAAATGCAGGCAAAACTAGAGGCTCTGATGGCCAGGGTCACCGAAGCAGAGGAAGGGGTTAGTGAATTGGAGGATGGGTTAATAAAGGAAAAAATGAAAATAGAAGATGGTCTTAAAAAAATCCACACCCATGAATGTAGGTTACGGGAGATTACTGACTCAATGAAACGATCCAATGTTAGAATCATCGGCATCCCCGAGGGGATGGAGAAAAACAGAGGTCTAGAAGAGATATTTGAACAAATTGTAGCTGCAAACTTCCCTAATCTAGCGAGGGAAACAAACATTCGTGTCCAAGAGTCAGAGAGGACCCCTCCCAAGCTCAACCACGACAAACCTACGCCACGTCACATCATAGAGCAATTCGCAAATATTAGATCCAAGGATAGAGTATTGAAAGTGGCCAGGGCAAAGAAATTTCTCACGTACCAAGGCAAAGGCATCAGAATTACGTCAGACCTGTCTACACAGACCTGGAATGAGAGAAAGGGTTGGGGGAGCATTTTTAAAGCTCTTTCAGAGAAAAACATGCAGCCAAGGATCTTTTATCCAGCAAGGCTGTCATTCAGAATTGATGGAGAGATAAAGACCTTCCAGAATCGCCAGTCACTGACCAATTTCATAACCACGAAACCAGCCCTACAGGAGATATTAAGGGGGGGGGTCTATAAAAGTAAAAAGGCCCCAAGAGTGATACAGAACAGAAAGTTACAATCAATAGAAACAACGACTTTACAGGCAACATGGCATCATTAAAATCATCTCTCTCAATAATCACTCTCAATGTAAATGGCCTAAATGCTCCCATAAGTGCCACAGGGTTGCAGATTGGATAAAAAGACATGACCCATCCATTTGCTGTCTACAAGAGACTCATTTCGAACCCAAAGATGCATTCAGACTGAGAGTAAGGGGATGGAGTACCATCTTTCATGCAAATGGACCTCAAAAGAAAGCTGGGGTAGCAATTCTCATATCAGATAAATTGGATTTTAAACTACAGACTATAGTTAGAGACGCAGAAGGGCACTATATTATTCTTAAAGGAAGTATTCAACAAGTGGATGTGACAATTATAAATATATATGCCTCCAACAGGGGAGCAGCAAGATACACAAGCCAACTCTTAACCAGAATAAAGAGACATATAAATAAAAATACATTAATAGTAGGGGACCTCAACACTCCACTATCAGAAATAGACAGAACACCCTGGCAAAAACTAAGCAAAGAATCAAAGGCTTTGAATGCCATACTCGACGAGTTGGACCTCATAGATATATATATATATAGAACACTACACCCCAGAACCAAAGAATACTCATTTTATTCTAATGCCCATGGAATATTCTCAAGAATAGACCATGTTCTGGGACACAAAACAGGTCTCAACCTATACCAAAAGACTGAAATTATCCCCTGCATATTCTCAGACCACAACGCTCTGAAATTGGAACTCAACCACAAGGAAAAATTTGGAAGAAACTCAAACACTTGGAGACTAAGAACCATCCTGCTCAGGAATGATTCGATAAACCAGGAAATCAAAAATCAAATTAAACAATTTATGGAGACCAATGAGAATGAAAATACAACAGTCCAAAACCTATGGGATACTGCAAAGGCAGTCCTAAGGGGGAAATACATAGCCATCCAAGCCTCACTCAAAAGAACAGAAAAATCTAAAATGCAGTTTTTATATTCTCACCTCAAGAAGCTGGAACAGCAACAGAGGGACAGGCCTAATCCACGCACGAGGAAGCAGTTGACCAAAATTAGAGCTGAAATCAATCAAGCAGAAACCAGAAGTACAGTAGAGCAGATCAACAGGACTAGAAGCTGGTTCTTGGAGAGAATCAATAAAATTGACAGACCACTGGCAACACTTATCCAAAAGAAAAGAGAAAGGACCCAGATTATTAAAATTATGAATGAAAAAGGAGAGGTCACGACAAACACCATTGAAATTGGAAGGATTATTAGAAATTTTTATCAACAGCTATATGCCAATAAACTAAGCAATCTGGAAGAGATGGAATCCTTCCTGGAAACCTATAAACTACCAAGATTGAAACAGGAAGAAATTGATTTCTTAAACAGGCCAATTAATTATGAAGAAATTGAGTCAGTGATAAACAACCTTCCAAATAACAAAACTCCAGGCCCGGACGGTTTTCCTGGGGAATTCTACCAAACATTCAAAGAAGAAATAATACCTATTCAATAATACCTTTCTATTTCAAAAAATAGAAACAGAAGGAAAGCTACCAAACTCATTCTATGAGGCCAATATTACCTTGATCCCCAAACCAGACAAAAAGACCCCCTCAAAAAGGAGAATTACAGACCGATTTCCCTAATGAATATGGACGCCAAAATCCTCAACAAGATACTTGCTAATAGAATCCAACAGTACATTAAAAGGATTATCCAACATGATCAAGTGGGATTCATACCTGGGATGCAAGCGTGGTTCAATATTCGCAAATCAATCAGCGTGATACATCATATCAACAAGAAAAGACTCAGGAACCATATGATCCTCTCAATTGATGCCGAAAAAGCATTTGACAAAATACAGCATCCTTTCCTGATTAAAACCCTTCAGAGTGTAGGAATAGAGGGTACATTTCTCAATCTCATAAAAGCCATCTATGAAAAGCCTACTGCAAATATTATTCTCAATGGGGAAAAGCTGGAAGCCTTTCCCTTAAGATCAGGAACTTGACAAGGATGCCCACTCTCGCCACTATTATTCAACATAGTACTAGAAGTCCTTGCAACAGCAATCAGACGACAAAAAGGGATCAAAGGTATTCAAATCGGCAAAGAAGAAGTCAAAATGTCTCTCTTCGCAGATGACATGATACTCTATATGGAAAACCCAAAAGAAGCCACTCCCAAACTATTAGAAGTTATAGAGCAATTCAGTAACGTGGCGGGATACAAAATCAATGCTCAGAAATCAGTTGCATTTCTATACACGAATAACGAGACCGAAGAAAGAGAAATTAGGGAATCCATCCCATTTACAATAGCACCAAAAACCATACGTTACCTTGGAATTAACTTAACCAGAGATGTAAAGGACCTATATTCTAGAAACTATAAATCACTCTTGAAAGACATTGAGGAAGACATAAAAAGATGGAAAGATATTCCATGCTCATGGATCGGAAGAATTAACATAGTTAAAATGTCCATGCTACCCAGAGAAATCTACACTTCCAATGCTATCCCGACCAAAATACCAAGGACATTTTTCAAAGAACTGCAACAAATAGTCCTTAAATTTGTATGGAAACAGAAAAGGCCCCGAATCTCCAAGGAACTGTTGAAAAGGAAAAACAAAGCTGGGGGCATCACAATGCCGGATTTCAAGCTGTACTACAAAGCTGTGATCACAAAGACAGCATGGTACTGGCACAAAAACAGACACATAGACCAATGGAACAGAATAGAGAGCCCAGAAATGGACCCTCAGCTCGTTGGGCAACTAATCTTTGATAAAGCAGGAAAAAACATCCGGTGGGAAAAAGATAGTCTCTTCAATAAATGGTGCTGGGAAAATTGGACAGCTACATGCAAAAGAATGAAACTTGACCACTATCTCACACCATACACAAAAATAAACTCCAAATGGATGAAAGACTTCGATGTGAGACAGGAATCCATCAAAATTCTAGAGGAGAACATAGGCAACAACCTCTACGACATCGGCCAAAGCAACCTTTTTCATGATACATCCCCAAAGGCAAGAGAAACAAAAGATAAAATGAATTTATGGGACTTCATCAAGATTAAAAGTTTCTGCACAGTCAAGGAAACAGTCAGAAAAACTAAGAGGCAGCCCACGGAATGGGAGAATATATTTGCAAATGACACTACAGATAAAGGACTGGTATCCAAGATCTACAAAGAACTTCTCAAACTCAATACACGAGAAACAAATAAACAAATCAAAAAATGGGCAGAAGATATGAACACTTTTCCAATGAAGACATACAAATGGCTAACAGACACATGAAAAAATGTTCAAAATCATTAGCCATCAAGGAAATTCAAATCAAAACCACACTGAGATACCACCTTACGCCAGTTAGAATGGCAAAAATAGACGAGGCAAGAGACAACGATGGTTGGAGAGGATGTGGAGAAAGGGGATCCCTCCTACATTGTTGGTGGGAATGCAAGTAGGTATAGCCACTCTGGAAAACAGTGTGGAGGTCCCTTAAAAAGTTAAAAATTGAGCTACCCTATGATCCAGCCATTGCACTACTGGGTGTTTACCCCAAAGATACAGACGTAGTAAAGAGAAGGGCCATATGCACCCCAATGTTCATAGCAGCATTGTCCACAATAGCTAAATCGTGGAAGGAGCCGAGATGCCCTTCAACAGATGACTGGATTAAGAAGTTGTGGTCCATATATACAACGGAATATTACTCAGCTATCAGAAAGAACGAGTTCTCAACATTTGCTACAACATGGACGGCACTGGAGAAGATAATGCTAAGTGAAATAAGTCAAGCAGAGAAAGACAACTATCATATGATTTCTCTCATCTATGAAACATAAGAACTAGGATGATCAGTAGGGGAAGAAAGGGATAAAGAAAGGGGGGGTAATCAGAAGGGGGAATGAAATATGAGAGACTTTGGACTATGAGAAACAAACTGAGGGCCTCAGAGGGGAGGGAGGTGGGGGAATGGGATAGGCCGGTGATGGGTAGTAAGGAGGGCACGTATTGCATGGTGCACTGGATGTTATACACAACTAATGAATCATCGAGCCTTACATCGAAAACCGGGGATGTACTGTATGGTGACTAACATAATAAAATAAAAAATCATTATTAAAAAAAAATCAATAAAACTAGCTTTGAATCCAAAAAAAAAAAAAAGAATTAAGACATTAAGATTCCACCACTACACTCAAAGAACTCAGTCTAATAGAGAAAATAGGTCATATAACATAAATCAAAAGAAGGTCAATAACAACAAAGCTTAAAACAGCAAATTGGGTTCCCAAAATGATGGTGATGTGCTGTAAACCTGGGAAAGAACAGAAGTTTGAAACAGCAATGATTTGTTATAAAAGTGGCTATCTATGAAGCCACTTGTCAGAAGGGCTGGAAGAAAGAAAAAAATGTCAAGATAGACTTGACTTCCTGCTTGAATTTCTTCAGTGGCTTCCTATCTGGCAATAGGCCCACTCCTTAGCACAGCTTACAAAACCCCTTAGCACGGTCTGTACCTCGGGAGCTGCACTGCCAACCACCACACTGCCTCAGTGCCCCCTTTCCCAGCCCCCAAGCAGGGCTCCAGCCACCCTGTCTACTTAACGCCCCAGGACATGCTTGACAGTCCAAGCTAGATAGCCATACTTTTTCATTCATTCTACCTCTCTCATGGAATATCCTGCACATCTTTTGTCTGCAACACTTCTACTCACCTTTACGCATTCCATTCATAGGTTACTTTGGAAAGGGTTTTCTGACTCCTTTTTCGCGAATTCTTATCCCCGCCCTAATATCATCACTGTAAATGCTTTTACACCTAGTATGGCACTTACTCTTTAATTGATTCTAATGTAGATGGTCCTTGATTTATAATAGTTCAGTTTATGATTTTTCAACATTACAACGGTACAAACGTGATATGCATTCACCAGAAACTATACTTCAAATTTTGAAGTCTGATTTTTTTTTTTTCCAGGCTAGCAGTAGGTGGCATGATCCCCTCTTGTGATGCTAGGCAGCCATGGTGAGCTGAAGCTTCCATTCAGCCACACTACCATAGGGCTAAACAATCAATACACTTAGAACCATTCTGTGCCCATACAGCCATCCTGTATGGTATAGTATTTTCCACTTTCAGTATAGTATTCAATAAAATATGAAGTTTCAACACTTTATTATAACATAGGCTTTGTGTTGTGATGTTTTTGCTCAACTGTAGGCTAATGTAAATGTTTTGAGCACATTTAAGGTAGACTAGGCTAAGCCGAGCTGTGTGGTAATGTATTAAATGCATTTTCAACTTATGGTATTTTCAACTTACAATGAGTTTATTGGAATATAACCCCATCATAAGTAAAGGAAGATCTCTACGCACATTTGAATCTTACAATGGAATGAGAGTTTATCTAACATCTTTTTTTCCTTGGTAATGGATAAAATAATAATGCACTTAAAAAAACAATTGTTTCTTAAATTTAATGAAATTTATTTGCACTTATTTGCATGTTTATTCCTTCCCTGAGACTAAAAAGACCCTGAGGTCTGAGAACATTTCTTATTTATTTTATATCCCCATTGCCTGTCACAGTAGGTTCCCCACAGGTGTTAAAGTAGATAAATGAAGGAGACAGATCCTTAAATAGCTAATAAGTAAAGTAAGGTTCACTGTTCTCTACCTTGGCCCCGGAAAGATGACCCTGATTAGCCATGCCATCACATTCAAAAGGGTCAGTTTAAGGTAAATGAATAAAGATTCCTCAATCTGTTGATCCTGTGACATCATTTGAAACATTACAACTCCCTTCTTTTCCAGAGACTTCCTGGAATTGATGTTGAAAACCCCAAATGTCTTGGCAGGACACCATGGTTTTCAATAATGGACTGAGAATGGTAAATATATATATTTGGTAATGGTAAAAAATACACACACACACATACACACACACATACAGTTGGTGAAATGTCTTATCAGTGGAGTCAGACACACTTGAATTGAAGTTCAGGTTTTAGCATTTATTAGTATGTGACCTTGTTGTTTACCACCAGGAACCTCAGTTTTATCCTTTGTAAAACAGGGGTAATATAACTAACTTCTCAAGGTAGTTGTGGAGATTAATTACATTAACAAATATAAAACATCTGATACAGGGGCTGGTACAGGGAGATATTCACTTAATTTTCAGACCATCTTTAGGTCCCCAGCACCTGGCATATAACAGAATGAACAACAAAAATAATGAATGAGAATAATCCACATGGTCAGGTGAGCAACATGGACCTAGAAACCCTTGCAAAATCATATTAATTAGGCACTGAGGCAATTGTCCAAATTAGTGATGTTAAAACACAATGAACACCAAGTCCTATAGAGGATTATTCTGCTTGAGCTTCCATCCATTCATCCTCATGTATGACTGAGTCATTTTAAATTTGGATCTGGTTTTACCTCTTGTCTTCCTATTAACCAAAACATGTTTCACCATGACAACATAGAACTTATGACAATTAGACTGTGTAATTTCCCACATATCATCATTTTAGGGACTAGTCTGCTGTTTTTGCTTGCATGACATTGTAATTCAGCAATGTACTGGATAATAATCTTTAGTTCCCATTGGCACTATCTCAGTAAAACTACCTTATTTCCTCTAAAGCTTTCCCATAGGCTTTACAACTTTCTTTTGAACTTTCTCCAGTCCCTAAAGTGCTTGATTGTATTTCCCTTTCTTTTCTATCATGTACTTCTCTATATTGAGAAGCCTTTGGGGAAGCAGGGAGTCCTGTGCCAACTGACAAAGACAGAAATAGGCATGGAAAGTGATCAGGCCTTTTAAAGAGAATAGAACTACGGGAGCAGGGCAGGTAGATAGGAGAGATGACGAAGGAGGGAGAAAGGAATTGAGGAGGGGTTAAAGAAGCTAGAGAACAGAAGAGTGGAAAGAGCAATAATTGTGATGATTAGTTACCAGACAAATACAAAGAGATTAATATCAGGAGAGAGGAGTTTTGGCTAGTTTCCATTTCAAGAGGATGAAACAGGGGGGCAGAGAAGGGCTGGCTAGAGACCCAGTTTACACAGAGGTATTTAACTAAGAGCCTAATGAAAAATGCTGAATCTTCACCAGATAAATTCTGCCGTGTTAGCTGGGAAACAAGTTCTAGGTATCAGTGCAGAAAGAGATTAAAAACCCCTTTTATCCTACAGTAACCTAGAAACACCAACCCAGAACAATAAAATAAACAACAAATACTATTTTTGATCTTTTGGCTCGTTTCGCCCATTTCATAAACTCGGCTGCTCTGTTGGGGGCTAACCCTAGCCCAGCAGTCTACGTAGTTGGATGGCTGCCTGGTCTAAGTGCTCAGATCAAGTCAGTCTTTTCAACTCTTCTTGTAAGCACAACTTTCAAAGATACTCTCTCTAAAAGCCAAGTGCTTTGATTAACAGGTTTAAGTGCTATAATCACCAGGCATTTGAATGCAGATTAACTCATAGACCCAGATAATGAATCTTGTTCTGTCATGTTGTTTTTAGCCAAAAGTTGAAAGAGAAAGCTTTGAAGAATGCAGAGAAACTTGACTATGAAATTTTGATAGCCTTGGGGCAGAGAAACTTAACAAAGAAATAATCGTCATTCATTCAAAGAGTATTCATGGCCTTGGTAGAAAGATTAATGCCAAAATTCTGTGATTAATTACCGTTATTGAAGAAGCTAAAAAAAAAAAAAGGCACTATGAGTTCTTAGGTTAATCAAAGACAGAGCAATTCAAATAAACTGTCCTAGTGTCAACAGTGAGTTCTTGGTCAAACGCTCATGAGCCTCATTGTTATTTTGAATACAGGACTTCACTTTCATCTCCAAACAGATTTCACTTTCATCCTGAAAAAAATGCCTGACTGAACAATATTGTTTTAATAGAGAAGGTGTCAATGATTTTGCTACATAAAAGTTACTAATGAAATCTGAGTTGTGATATTCAGGTTTTCTTGCCCGAGAAACATCATTTCACAGTATCCTCCTAAAAATGTAAGGACTTGTGATTAGTAATTTTTCTAGAGGAGAAAATTTGAAGAACAGGGATAAAATAATTGAAAAGAAGGACCACCTAACTATACCAATAGACCATCTCTGCTTCATACTCCAGACAAAGCTGATCTGTGGTGGATTTGCCCACCAGAGACCTACCAGGAACCCTGCCAGAGGGAAGGGGTGCCTGGCTGACATTTAGCTAGCAGAGGCAGATAGCTAGGTTTAAAAAGAACTGCAACTTCTCTTCTTTACATGTCTAGGTAGTCTTTTGGTGTAGACAGGACTAATATTTCATGAATAGAAAAATCAGTTCCTAATTACAAGGCTTCAAGAGGGAACTTGCATTAAATAGTTGTGGCCATGGCTTCCTCTGTGGGGCATGGGAAAATGATAGGCCTTATGCCCAAGATTCCGTAGAGTTTGGATTAAACTGAAAGCCAACTCTACAGAACATTAACTACTAAATTTTAACTTGCCACCACTCTTGAAATCATCTGTTTCTAACAAATTACCTCTAACATGTAAAGGAATTAAAGCAGTGAACTTTACACACTTGGAACCAACAGAGTTTCCAGATTTCCTATTACTTATAAGAATGGAAATACCTCTGCTATATTTTAATTGCTTTTCTAGCAAAGTAGCTAAAATGATTTGTATGTTATCCTAATTCTTCTCACTTTTCTGAATAATCAAAATGAAGGAAATATATGTGTGCATAAAGAAATAAGTTGTGAAGCCCTAAAAGGCTGACACAGTGGAAGAGACATGCAGTGTCCATTCTAGTGAAACAAACCATATGACTAATTAAATATGTATGTTTTCTATTGCTCTCTTCACTAATTGCTGAAAATATATGCTATTTAACTAATCAGCAATTAGTGTGGGGTCACTCTCATCTGACATCTTATATACTTCGTCTCTTTCTCACCGGTTAATGAGACTCACTCATAATTTCAAGCTTTTATTTGTAGACTGGAGCTTCTTAGACTTTTTAGACTTATAAGGCCATTAAACAAATTTTTTAAAAGTACCTCTATAAGAACATTAAGTGTTGTAAAAGTGGTCCTGTAAATATGCAATTTTTTTCTTCGCTATGTCAGAACAAGATAGAAAAATTCAAGGCTATATTCTATTCCTGGAAGAACTGTATGTAAAATTGAGAGGGATTCTCTCTTACTACGTTCTGAATTGCCACACTGCCAAGCCAAGCCCTGCTCTCCCTTCTAATCACTTCTTCATTCTCTCCTCCTTAAAATTCTCCTCCCCAAAAGTGCCCATCATTTTAGAAACTGTAACTCTCTCCTAAGGAAGGAAACATGAAGATGGACAAAAGGCTGACTGAGATCTGCTTAATCTAGCCCTCTTAGAATAGAAATTTCTGACAAAAGCAGGAAATTATTTCTACATTCTGTATAGTTAAAATTACAATTTGGCAAAGAGTGAACATTCAATGAATAAATCAGCAAGTTCACTCATTAGCAACCAAATGCTGAATCTGAACCTTGGCATATTGATTTAGGACAAATACAAAAATGAAAGAAGGATACTTGGGCCAAATTTCATTCAATCCCACTTTTAGTACAGCAATACTATGATTTGACGAGAGAAAAATGCTGCTTTCAAAAACTGATGGAAGTTCTACATGAAGACTTAGCACGAGCTTAAGGTATACAAATATAAACCCTACTTTTGCTCTTGTTGAGATTATAAAGGCTCAATAGCATGTTTTCTCCCCTCCCCCTCTTTTAAAAGTAATAATGACTTTATTATAAGGTCTGGTTTGACTGTAGGCAAAGTTGAACACTTGGAGCAAAGAAAAGTGATGTGTTGGCTCCCATCACTTTCCTGTAACTCATGAATATTAACTTTTTCCAGAAGATCATCACCCTTGGGAATTTCAGTCCTTCTTTTCCAAATCTATTGTTACATGTATTGTTCTGCCTCTCATTAAAGGAAGGCAATCGAGACTATTCAAATAAACTCAGGCTTTTTAAAAAAAACATGGTAAGGAAAAAAAAAAAATTTCCAAGTGTTTTCAACCCCACTGCATGTATGCAAGCTTCAACTAAAACAAAACTACTCTCAAATCCAGTATTAATGATATGACATTATTTTGATAGATTCCAGTAATTTCTTCGAGTGTGTCTTTAATTCTCTTCTTAAAATATCTTCTCACTTTAGCAGTTTATATTTGTCTCTGTTATCTTCACAGCTTGCACATGCTAAAAACCAGTTCCTTTGGCCCGGTGCAAAGACCAGTGGCTTCTCCACACCTGAGGTTGGACATTTTCTAAAACATCAGGTCATCATCAAAGAGGACCTGAAGGCCCCTCTGTAACTTCTATATTAATGTTGCTCTCCTGGCAAGCAGACAACTTCATCAGAGAAGTCAGCCAAGGAGAGTCTTTAAATGGAAGTTCTGCATACGAGGAGCAAATGCATTAAAAAGTTGCTGACGGGCATGAAACGCTTTGATGTGAAGATGGAAAACTCCAAAGCAGGAAGGATTTGGGGCATTTTGAGTCTCTGTGGTTTCTCTGAGCAGTTATTCCATGGGCTAAAATAAATGCAGAAATGGTATTTTGAGACCACAGCTGGGAGGGGAGCATGGTGAATTTCAATAAAAATTCAGTTGAATCTTTAAGTTCAGATCTTAAAAAAGCAAGGGATATGAGAAAACTAATATTGTTTCCTGAAATTTCACTGTTCTTATTTAAGAGGTTAAAAAAAGGGAGAAAATCCCATTTATTTATATTTCTAGGAAAAATGTTGAGTCCTTATTGCCTAGAACCATATGGTAGATGCTCTAAAGTTCCCCCCTAAAGAAGATCTTATTTCTTTTATAATTAAAATGTTGGAAAGGGCAATTTAATAAGTAATATGATCGAGGTAAAGTTCAGAGACAGGCAAGCACAGATGAGTAATGATTTCTTACATTATTATCTTCTCAAATAGGTCTCTTCCCTTGGTCAGTTAGAGGCAAATCAATTTCATAGAAAGCTTGTTTCAGTGAGCAATGATTTTATGCCAATATGGTAGTTATTTACAGGTCCGCCTTCATTTATGATGGGGTTACATCCTGATAAACCCATCATAAATTGAAAATATCTTAAGTCAAAAATTCATTTAATACACATAACCTACCAAACATCATAGCTTAGCTGAGCATACCTTAAATGTGCTTAGAACACTCAGACTACGATTAGGCAAAATCATCCCACATAAAGCCTATGTTACAATAAAGTGTTGAATATGTCATGAAATTTATTGAATACTACAATGAAAGTGAAAAACAGAATGGCTGTAAGTGTACCTTTGTTCACCCTTGTGATCACTGACTGACTGGGAGCTGGGGCTGCCCGGCATCACGACATAGGATCATACAGCCGATCACTAGCCCGGGAAATTCCAAATCAAATGTATGATTTCTGCTGAATGCGTATCACTTCCACAACATCACAAAGTTGAAAAATTATAAGTCGAGGACCAACTGTATTTTTACCATCATATGTGTCAAAAAGAATAAAAATTAAGAAAACTCAAGCAGAACTTCAAACATAAATAGCATTTTCTACAAAGAGTAATTGGTAGGATGTACTGAGGTTAAATGAAATTAGATATGTAATGAGACCTCAAAAATGTAACATGGTTAATTATGCAAATATTCATTTTAAATAGAGTCTTAAGTCTTGGAACTAAATGGAATAATAAATAGAACAGCATAGTTAAGAACAGGGCCTCCTGAATCCGAGTACCTCCATTTTGAACTTTGGCTCCAAAGAAGTTAGAGATGTATGACTTTGGACAAGATACTTGAGTATTCTGTGCCTTAGTTTTCTCAGCTGTAAAATGAGGATTTTAATAGAACTTTCTTCATAAACTTAGTATGAGGATTAAATTAATGAATATATGTAAAGTTCTTGGAATAGTACCTGACACCTAGTAAGCCCTCAATAAATGCTGGTTTTTATTAGTGGCGGTATGGGATACTAGAACAAACAAACAAACAGCCCAGCAAACTCCTAGTCAGGCATCTGGTTCTGTGTCTGCAACTAGTTAAATTCCCCAGACCTCATTTAAGCCATCTATAAAATGAAAGGGTTCGGCTAGATCATCTCTAAAATTTCAACTTTAAAAACATATTGCTTTAAAACACGTTGTTTTGGAAGTATGCTACATATGCTGCCAAGTTTCTAAGTGGAAGGTGATACTATTTTAACAGACCATATTCTAAAGCACTTACTGACACAAAAAATGTATTTCTCAGATCCTACTTCCTCCTCTTGAATTTTCTCTTTGACCAAAGACTGTGGAAGTTCATTTGTTGCTTCTCCAGGGAAATGGCTCTTGCCAAGGTCATAGTGATTTTCACATTGCAAGACCAATAGTCACTTCTTTGACCTCGTTGTACTCACAGCTGATTTTTCCCCTTTCTCCTTTCACCAGCCAAATTGTCTTCTTAATAGATAAACATATTCTTTCACTCCCCTGAATAAAATCCTGAAATGGCTTTCCATGTCATTTATAACAAATTAAAAATCTTCTTGAGATCCATCATCCTTCATTCTCTAGACACATCCAATCTTATTTTCTATCCTACTCTCCTTGCTCCTTGCCTTCTCTCCAGCCACACTACCTTCGTTCTGAACTGAACACCCTACACTTAACTCAGACTAGCTGGTGCTAGCAGGGACACCAGCTTGAAATTCTTTCTCCACAGATTATGGCTGGCTCCTTTTGGATATTCAGTCAGAGCTTAAATGCTTCCTCCTCAGAGAGACCTCCCTGATTAATTAGTACCTAGATCCCTCAGTCTAGCTTTTCTTATCTTAATGAAACCTGTTATTATCTGAAATTATTTTTACTATGTCCATCTCCCTCAAAGAAAGTAAACTCCATTAAAACAGGCATATTGTCTAGCTGAGTGCCATGATTAGAAAAAGTTCTTAAAAAATACTCACTGAATGAAAGATAATCCATTTTCTCTTACATCATGACCAAAGTATTCCCTGCCTTCCCTCATCACCCTCATGTCAGTTCCACTTATTTAATATGTCACAAATTATTCTGTATTATTCTGGATTTTTCTTCTGCATATGTCCTAGTTCTCCAATTATAAAGTGACTTGTGGGATGAGAGTGTGTCAGACATTGTGTCTTCTAGAAACTAATGGGCCTTTTTCACAGTATCTCACCAAATATTTCTTAACGTATTAATTTTAAAGGAAGACAAATTGACTGTTAATTTATAAAAACTAAATTACCCATAGCCAAAAGGAGAAAAACAATACAAAACAAAAAAGTGCTTAAATATTTAATAAAAACCTATCTATCCAATAGTTTAACTGTCCAAAACGGATCCATTTTCCTAGGCAGTGGGAAGCAGTGAGAGATGAACTTCAGTTTCGTTAATGGACAATCCAAATTATTGTGGTTCTTTGAAAAACTGATTTGTTACCTATGTTAAGAAAAACTGACCTATAGTCTAAATATTGAACAATGTAATCTAAGGGAAATCTAGTCTCGGTTGAATGGATTTTACTTCACATTTTACATACCTTATGGTAGCTGGTACTGGCACTTGGGGGGCAGAATCTTCACTGTCTTTATTACAATTAGAGTCATTTTTCTTTCTTTTTTTTTAAGATTATTTATTTATTTATTTATTTGACAGAGATAGAGACAGCCAGTGAGAGCGGGAACACAAGCAGGGGGAGTGGGAGAGGAAGAAGCAGGCTCATAGCAGAGGAGCCTGATGTGGGGCTCGATCCCATAATGTCGGGATCACGCCCTGAGCCAAAGGCAGACGCTTAACCGCTGTGCCAACCAGGCACCCCTAGAGTCATTTTTCTAAACAACTATTATTTTGTCTCTTCTGAGCTTGACACTCTGTGTTGATTCCATACCACTATACTCAGAAATTCAAATTTCTTAGCATATATTCATAAGACTTTTCAGGATTAAGCCTCTATTTACAATTCGGTCTCACCTCTTACCATTACCTCGCCCCTCTTCAGAACTCTCTTTGTCCAGACTCCCAACAAACACAGTTAGCTCTAGACAATAAAAAATGCAGATCTCCCAGTGAACTCCACCACTTCCTCCTCTACACTGTTTTCTCTGGCAGGAACACCCTGACCTTTTACCCATTCCTTAGTTATAGCCTTATTCACTCTCATTCATGTGCTGGAGAGCATCCCCTCCAGTGGGCCTTCCCTACCCTAGACCACCTTCCATCCAGATGGCATTAGGCTACTCTGTATGATTTCATAATATCTTGTGTTTACCCCCATAGGGCACACACCCCACACTATGAAATATCTCTTTTTTATCAGGCTGTCTCTGGCAGTCAAGGACAAATTCTCCCCCATTATATCCTCAGTACCTTACATATAGTGGGCACTTAAGAAGTAGTCTAGTAATGAATAAATGGATGGATGAGATTTTGTCATCAACATGGCTTATTATAGTGAGGATTAAGTAATTACTTTCAGATGTAATTTACTTGTATAGAAAAAAGAATCATAGCAATCTGTGACTACTGATTGGAAATTTTACATTCAATATCAGTAAATCACTATCTTTGGAGTAAGAATACATAATCACAGTTCTTTGCTCAAAACTACCTTCTTCAAATTGATTAAATAGTTCCAACACATCTTTTAAACAAATACCTTTAAAAACATATCAGAAACATGCCCATGATTACCAAATAAACATTGATATTTCTCTCATTTAACCAGCTTCCCTCTATAGACCTTTAATAAGCAATAAGAGAAAAAACTATGGTAGGAGAAATAGAGTCAAAAACTCTTTTTAGGTCTCCTTTGAGAGCATGACTATTTGACAAATATTACTTAAGAACATCTTTGAAATAACTACTACAGTTTTTTCTTCAATTTTAAATGTACGTTGTGTCCCTCTCCAAGGGCAAAATATTTGGGAGTCGTTCACAGAAACTATATCTAATATGTTCACCTTACTGTTAACTGTATTTTGAGTATTTTAAAGAATAAATGCCTTTGAAGGTATAAATAATTGTGTTATTTTTTCCAGTTTTATTGAGCTATAACTGACATGTAACATTGTATTAGTTTCAGGTGTACAATATAATGATTTATGTATAAGAAATGATTACCACAAGTTTAGTTAACATCTAGCACTAAAACATTAATGGAATCAATTATTACTTTTAATTAATAACCCATTAATAACTTAATCAATTGTTAAAATAATTGCCTTATTTTAAATGTAACTACTTCAGGGGAGATAATATACTGTTGCCCCAATTCTTAAGTCACACTAATTTCGCTCTCTTTGTGGTTGTGATGGTCATTGTTAACAAGTCTGAGATCTCTGGGCCTGTCTAGCTGACAGGGTACACAGAAGAGAAACAACAAAGAGCCCCAAGAAAAAGAAAAATGAAAATCAGAATGAAACAAAAAACATCTGACTGTAAAGATGGAAAGATAAAGTCTTTCTGAGTAGACTTGTCAATCAGTTAAAGCAGTAGTTTTAGGTACGATGGAAATCACCTACCACCACCACCATGCCATAATAATTTTTCCTTCCTTCCCTGACTAGAGTTCTTATTTACCTTGGCTAGGAGAAGTCTATGAAGTGGAGGGCCTTCAGCCCTACTGTGAGATTTCCTCTTGGAAAAAACTGGTCATGTGAAGGGAATGGAGTTTCTCTCCATTCTCCACAGATGGAGAGAAGCCCTGGAGAGTCAATGGATCTGAGGAATCAATAGCAGCAGACTGGGGAGGGTGCAGAGAAAGGTGAGGCTGACCCAGAGAGAGGAGGCCAGCTGTAGTGCTGAGAGCAATGAGGACCACAGGCAGAGGCATGCTGAGTGCAGCGTAGACCAGTGCTAAGGAACTAGACTAACCTCTTTGCCCACACCCCTCCCATGCACACACGCCAGACCCTGGGGAGAGGGGTCCAGAAGAAAGCCGAGACTTCCTCCTAATCAAGGACATACAGCCCAGACACTGAGGTACTGGGTATTGCTCTACAGTTGTCTCACTATTTAGGAGCACGTCATTCACCCTACAGGAGGCAGGGCCCCTCTCCTCCTGTGATTCTGTTTTAACCCACCTTTCTTTCTCACCTGTGCCCTGACTCCCTCACTCCCTCCTTCCAGTGGGTACTCTTTGGGCAACTAACTCCATTTTCTGATTGTCCTGAAGCAAATTCCTATTTGCTGTCCAAGGTGAAAACACATCTGACTTTCAGTCAAAACTATGACTCCTTATGGTTTTGAGTTTACAAGTTATGTGATAATGAATAAAAAGAAAAATATTTATCTGATCACTAAGGATAATTTTTATATGAGATAAACAATGACTATTTTTGTTAGAAATTATATTCATAGTTCTTACTAAATTTAAATATAAGAAGTATTATTAGCTTATCTAATATAGCATAAATAACACATAGGCAATGATATAGAGAACAGAAATATATTAATCACATTGAAATAATTATTAACCTCATTTCTTTGTTAAAAGTAACTAAACAAGTGTTAAAAACAAGACAACAGTCCCAAAATAGAGTCACTTATGCTAAGACACTTACTGTGAAACTGAGGCTTAATTAAAGTTTCAACCCTCCCAGAAAGGGAGTCTTAAATCAATCAGAAATCTCCTAATCAGCTTTAGTTAGGCAATCTCCCTGAGATACCCCTGCCATCCCCTATAAAGAAAGTAACCTTGCAACAGTAAATCTGCTTTCCTATATAGCTTTCAAAAACTCTACTTGAGGAAGTAATATTTTAGGAAGTGTTTGAGTAGAGAATGCTTTCAACTGGAAGACCTAAGAAGGACGAAGAAAAAAAATTGTTCTCAGAACAGATGAAACATGAGAAAAGTATCTGAAGCTGGAATTGGAATTACCAGGCAAAAAAAAAAAAAAAAAAAAAAAAAAAAAAAAAAAAAAAACACCATAAATACATTTACCTAAGGCAAGTAGACTTTGAAGGAGAATAGGCATAAGGAGTTGTGTTGGTTAAAACACTCCAAAACCCTTTACATCTTCAGTAGGCTATTTCCATTCCTTTTAGGTTTAACATAGCATTGAAAAAATGGAATGCAAGGAGACATTTGAATTCATTTAACTATCATGAAATGATGTTTGTAGTGCTTCTAAAATAAAGACAAGTTTTATAGTATATAAAAGACAGAAAACAAACTCCGCAAATAGAAGCATGAAATCCATTTGGAATGGTTAAACCAACTAGAATGTGTGGGTATGTGTATTTGTAACTTGAAATATACTCAATCATTTTGTCAAGTACATATTCTTTTTTTTTTTTTTTTGAGTTGGCTATTTGGAGAGGATGTAATCCATATGTTTTTCATTCGTTTACACTTGTATTAAAATGGGGTTCAAATTATATATTCATGCACCATGAGCCAGTTATTTCTGTTGAAAATGGATCTTTTCTTGATTTTTAAAAAAATTTTACACTAAATTATAGTCCAAAGTTGTCAATTCACATCATAATCTCCTAGTCTAGAATACAGATATTCTTTTGACATATGAGAAGATGTTCTAAGTTTTACAACCATCTGGCACAATTAAAGGTCAAGTTCTTGTCTTTTCTGTCACTATTAATGACCACTATTTGCCATGACAAAATAATCATATAATAACAATAATTTCTATTTGGCTCCCTATTTCAAGGAAGGTTCAGTACCTTTCATTATATCTACTTTAGGGGACTCCAGATTTAGAAGTTCTTTTATACCTCACTTAGTTTTTATAAAGTAAATTTTGCTTTCATCAAATACAGGGAGCATTATCATAGGCCCTAAAAAATCCGAACAAATATAAAACAAAACAACATACAGCAAAAACACAAAATTTTACTTTTCATGAGGATAAGATTCCACTTTACATACAATAGTATCCCTTGGTTTCCAGATCAGCTTCTCTTGCCCATTAACTTATTTATTTCCATTTGTGATGATTTATGTCATTTTCCCCCCTCAATGGACATCTTCATTGCTGCTTTTTGTGGGGAAAAAGGCAAAGAGAAAAAAAGGAGAAGAAAGATCACATCGAAGCACTGGAAGCCAGATGTCACAGCCTTTGCTCTCACCAGGCAGAGCTCCCAGAGACACAGTGGCACATTGTCTGAGATGAGAGCAGAGATGCAAGAGGCTCCTATAACCCTAAGAAGGGGAGCTTCTGCTAGGGCTGGTTCTGTGGTAGCTTTTTAATTCATCCTCCACCATACCAAATGCCACTTGTGGCAGTAGCCCACTGGTGTTGACACTTATTTTTGTATGCCATAGTTCAAAAGACCACACTATGAAATAGCTCTAGAATGTGCCTCGTAACATGTATAACAATAAGGACATTTACATCCCCCCCCCTTTTTTTTTGTGAGAACATTTAAGTTCTACTCTCTGAGCAAATTTCAATTATACAATACAGTGTTATCAACTATAGACAGCATGTTACACATTAAATCTTCAGACCTTACTCATCCTACAACTAAAAGTTTATAGCCTTTTACCAATCTCTTTCTCTTTCCCCCACCTCCTAGTCCTGGCACACTTTTCTATTCTCTGAGTTCAACTTTTTTTTCTTTTCTTTTCTTTTCTTTTGTTTTGTTTTGTTTTTTAGGATTCCATATGTAAGTGACACCATGAGTATTTGTTTTCTCTGTCTGGCTTATTTCACTTAACATAATGCCCTCCAGGTTCATTCACGTTATTGCAAATGACAGGATTTCCTTCTTTTTTAGGCTGAACGATATTCCATTGTATAGATATACCACATTCTCTCAATCCATTCATTTATCAGCACTTAGCCTGTTTCCGTATGTTGAGTATTGCCCATAATGCTTTTATGAATATGGAAATACAGCTATATCTTCAAGGTAATGACTTCATTTCCTCTGGATATACACCCAAAAGTGGGATTTTTGTATCATATGATAGTTCTATTTTTAATTTCCCACGGAACTTCCATACTGTTTTCCATGGTGGCTTACATTCCCTCCAACAGTGCACAGGGTTCTCTTTTCTTCACACCCTCCCCAGTGTTTGTTCTCTCTTGTGTTTTTCAGACTAGCCATCCTAACAGGTATGAGAGGATAGCTCGCTATGGTTTTGATTTGCATTTCTCTGATGATAAGTGATATTCAGCACATTTTCTTGTACCTATCAGCTATCTCAATATATTCTTTGGCAAAATGTCTATTTAGGTCCTTTGCCCATTTTTTAAATTGTGGTGGGGGGGGCTGTTTCTTTTGCTATCGAAATATATGAGTTCCTTGTATGTTTTGGATATTCACTCCCTATTCAGTATGTATTTGCAAATATTTTTTCCCATTTCATATGTTGCCTTTTCATTGAGCTGATGTTTTCCTATGCTGTGCAGAAGGCTTTTAGTTTGTTGTAGGTCCACTTATTTTTGTTTATTCTGAGATGCAATATTGCAGAGGGCTCAAGATATATTCTTGGTCCTTAGAAGAGAAAACATATTCTGTTTGTACTCTACAGTTCAGTGAGTTTAATAAAGGTTATCATTTTCTGAGCTGTTTTATAATCCAAGAATAAGCCCACTGCTTTCTGCTTTCTTCTTGACTGTATATTCAATCAGGAGAATATGATGACACAAAACTGAACTTTCCTGAACCATGTGCCAAAAGTATAACATCCTATTAATAAGAATAATATAAAGAAATAATCAGGTGTTATAGACTGCTGTATCCCCTCAAAGATATACTTAAGTCCTAACCCCTGGTGCCTGTGAATGAGATCTTATTTGGAAATAGAGTCTTTGTAAATGTAATGAAGTTCAGATGAGAACATGCTAAATTTGGGTGGGCTCCAGTACAATATGACTGGTGTCTTTATAAGAGGAGGAAAATAGGTCACAAATATAGAAACGGAGACACAGAGGGGAGATGACCATGTGAAAACAGAAACAGATTATAATTACACTGCCACAACCCAAAGAATGCCTAGGGCTCCCAGAGCTGCAAGAGGCAAGAATGGATCCTTCTCTAGAGGCTTTGGAGGGACCATGACCCTCCCAACACCTTGATTTTGGACTTCCAGCCTCTAAAACTACAAGAGAACAAATTTCCATTGTTTAAGCCACCCAGTGAGTGACACTTCATGGCACTCCAAGCAATTGGAGATAGAAGTCTTTCAACCCTCTAGGGGAGTTCTGGTGGTGTATCACAGCGTACCACAGTGTCCACTTCAGTGCATGGTATTTGTAGTCATACAAATAAATCTACGTTTTAGAAGAACATGGTTTCTGATGAGCTAAAATTTACATGTATTATACAGAAGATATCTCATTAGGAGTGAAGATATGTCTACCCAAACTCAATGTTGCAAAGAACCCTCCTCCTCCAGGAATATTCTTCCAGGAAAGGCCATCCCCCAAGGTAGCTATTTGTTATATCCTTCACCAGAAGGACTGGCCTAATCTGTAGCCCACTGAATCTGAAGATCCTGTGCTTGTGGATTTGGGGTTAGTGCTTTTTAGGCATGCTTTTATAATATGAGCACTGAGGTAATTACTTAGATTAAATAAAAAGTAGCTTTGGGTTTGGCTACTTGAGGGCAGGGGTCATTTTAGATGGATCTTCATACCCCAAAGGTCTGGGACAGTATCTGCCAGACAGTGGGTACCAAAATTGATTGATGAAGTAATAAGTAAACATTAGGTATGTATAAATGTTTGGTTATACATAAAAAGATATGCTTTAAGTAAAAACTGAGTACAAGTATTAATGCTTTACCTTTTTGAAAACATTATAGTTTACAAGGATATTCATACACATTATATAACTTAATTTTCAATACAACTCTATCGGGGCGCCTGGGTGGCACAGTCGTTAAGCATCAGCCTTCGGCTCAGGGCGTGATCCCGGCATTCTGGGATCGAGCCCCACATCAGGTTCCTCTGCTGGAAGTCTGCCTTTTCCTCTCCCACTCCCCCTGCCTATGTTCCCTCTCTCGCTGGCTGTCTCTCTGTCAAATAAATAAATAAAATCTTTAAAAAAAAATACAACTCTATCAAACAGATATTATTCTCTCTGTTTTTTGGACAGGAAATGAAGGCTCAGGGACATGCCCAAGATCACAGAGCTACTGAGTGGTGTAAAAATGGTATGAGTGATTCATAGTCCAAATCTTGGTGTCAAATTATATTCTTTGTCCCCTATACCATAATTGCCTTTGGGGAAACTCCTGTACAGGTCTTGAGACTACAGACTTCACTGTAAATTGTTGCATGCCTAGGAACTACTCACCTCAACTGTTTCTATCACAGTTTGTTCCCTTTTAGTGGGGTTAGAAAGTATCTGATAGGGGTGCCTGGCTGGCTCAGTTAGTTAGAGCATGTGACTCTTGATCTTGGGGTTATGAGTTTTAGCCCCATGTTGGGTGTAGAGATTACTTAAAAACTAAAATAGAATAAACTTGGGTGAGGCTGACTTTTAAAAAAAACCTGAAACCCTCTTCTCATTTGAACAGTATGAGAGTACATGTGTTAATGCTTAACTTATACCAGCAACTGTCAAAAAGAACAGTCCTTGTTTAAATCCAAGGAATTAGTTTTATAATTATACAACTAAAATTTTGGCCAGATGTAGTCTCAAATGAATTATGTTAATTAACCCCCTTCTTTCTGTCTTCTAAAGATTATAGAAATTTTATGCTAATTTTATCTACACTGTATTTTAATATTCTAGACATTCTTAGCTAAAATACTAACTATCTTGATTAAATATTTTATTGAAAGCCATCATTTATCATAACCTGATATATAAAGCACACAGTACTAGACTGGATTCTTTAACTGTCCAGAAACTCTCTGCATGAAGGAGCAGTTAATGAACTCTGCCTCCACCAGCACATCATTCAAAATGATTGCCATGGAGTCAGGAACCATGTGACTGTCTTTTGGACCCAAGCTTGGTGAATCCCAGCCCTATTCTAGAAATCTGAGATTTGGATTTGAGAGTCAGAGAGACTGCAGGGACCATTAAAGCTGAATCACATAACGGCAATGTTCCAGGATTGGATCCCCAGTGACCAAGAGTTAGCCTGATATGAAAATAGTTGTAAGGGATTCTGAAAGACCAGCCAGATATAAATCAATCAAGAACTAATCATGAAAGCATAAGCCTGATCAAAATAGAATTTAACCGCCTCCTTACAGATGAAATCATGAACCATTTAGACATTTTATAATCACACCCAAGCTCCACCACACCAGTATAGAAGACAAAAAAGCAAGTTACATGTAACGCTACTAAATTGTACATTTATAAATGGTTAAGATAGTAAATTTTATGTTTTTTACCCACCCCCAGAGTCACGCAGAAATTAACTTGCTAGTTAAGAATGTAGTATGTATCCAATTGAGATTCTCTGTTTTTAATTGATGAGAACTTAGTTAACTTTCTAGGCCATGGCAAACAGATGAGGCACTTAATGTGTCCCTGAATAATGGTAACATTTAGTGTTGAAGACATTCAGAGACATTAGCAGCGTGCGCTGGTAAATGTTTAACAATCAGCTCTAAACAGCACAACGTAACTGATCTGTAGAACTGGTCAGTTTCCACAGTATAATTGCTTCCGTGACCATTTCAAACCACCAAGGTGACTTCAGTAAACACAGAGCTGGGGAGAAATGGACACAATCTGTTCTTGCGAGCACCAGCACGCCAAGGCAGGGGGCAAGGCAGAACAGAAACACCCCCAAATGTGTCTTGTGTCTTCATTTCATTTGTTTCAAGTTCAAAATGTAGTGATGTAGGAACAGGTAAAGGGAACAAATATTTATGAAGTGGCTATTGTGTACCAGACCCAATTTAAACTACTTCGTTTTAAAATGTTATATACACCACTACATTGTACACTTAAGAGGGTGACTTTCTGGTATGCGAACTACATTACAATCTTTAAAAATGTTGGGTACAAAACTTTATAGATTTGGCTAAATCTCTGGATAGATTTGTTTTGTCTTATGAAAGAATCATTTTAAATTCTTTCAGATGAAACATTGCACAGGCAATGAAAAGTCAATATCTTTATCAAATCAAGCTGTTGTTATCTGAATACTTCTCTAAATAGAATACTGTACCAGCTTACAGGGTTTACCTTCAGAGAACGGTGGACAAATGGGTAAGTTGGAAGTTTCTATTGGCAGCCTAGTGTGAAAGTATGGTCTCTGTACTTGTCAGCTCTTCTGTCTCTCACCAAAAACTGATGTTGGTATTTATAAATTATTAGTCCCAGCAAGACTGATGGTAGGAAAAAAAAAAAAAGTGATGGTAGACAACTGTGCCAATTATGGATCAATAATTCTGATGGTGTTATTCAACATGAGAGCTTCCATTTCTATCTGCAGGCCAATTTTAATGTATTCAATGCTTCTTTTAGAGAATTAATATCCTCGTCACTAATTACCTAAATTAGAACACCAAAATCATAGAATCCTAGAATGGGGAGTACTTACAGATTTCTTGTGATTTACTCCTTTTACAAAGGGAAGAATCTAGTCATACCACTGTTCTTTTCAAAAGAGAAGTCAGTTTACTGGTTCCTAGAGGAGTAACTTCCGTCTCACTGTGCTGCCTCGTGGTGCTAAAATTCCAAATGTCTATGTTTTACACAATTCCCACCCTAATGTCTAGTTGTAGAACCAGCAGCTACCCTCCATGGAATTACCTCTAGTTTACCAATTTTTAGTACATCCAGATATTTGTAACAGTAAGAAAAAATGCCTGAACTACACTAGATTCTTTCAACTGTTTGTCTCCTACCATGAATGAAACTTATAAGGAATCTAGTGTCTCCAGTTTCACCTGTTTGATTTTATATTATATATTATAATATTTATAATATATTCATTATATTATTTTATATTATATATTATGATTTAATTCTATTATTTATATTACATGTAATATATTATATTTATAATATAATATTTATGATATACATATAGATATGGATATAGATATATCCATATCTATATCTATATAGTAAATGCATTTCCCCAATCAGTTCTTTGCAAAAGAAAACTGGTTCTGCCTTTAACAGAACTGTAATTGGCAATAAGTTATAACGAAGCCAACACTGATGCACACTGCTGTCAGGAAAAGGAAAACTTGCAGATTCCAAACACACCATCACCAGTAGGGCTACTAACAATCATAGCTAAAGTTAATGGAGCACTGTATGATGTGCCTTAAATGAGTTATAACTTAATTCACACAATTTCAAAAGTAGGAGCTATTATCAATCCAGTTTCTTGCTGAGGAAAGGGGCCAAGAAGCAACCGAGTTAACTTGCCTAAGGTTACTACTCAGTGTCTCAGGTGAGATCTCAAGAGCCTTCAGCAGGTAACCAGGCTACTGCCCTCTATCAGAGATGTCTAATGGGCCTCTCCCAAACTTTTACAGCCTCTTGAATTGCTCACTCCTTCCTGCAGGCAGAGGACATGCTCTGGACTAAGCAGGTAAGACAGACGCGGCAGGAGAGCACAGACTCCTACTTTCTCTTTCTTCCTCTCCAGTGATGGCATTAATGTCCATTTGCACCACTTGTGAACTGTGAGATCATTCACTGAAATGACAATTTTAAGGCTCACTGTTTAAAAACCTGCCTCTCTCTACCTTGTACTGGACAGTTAGTTGGTATTAAATATTTTTAAGAGCTTGCTTAATACATTTTGTAATAAATTTAAGAATGTTAAAAACTAAGTTAAAAAAACCTGAGTTTTCTACAAATTAGTGAAACTGAGTTATGAATCCTTTCTTGTAATATCTATTGAAATCAGCCTTTTGTGTTAGGCACAGCACTTTTTGTTAGCATAGCATTCACAAGTACAGAAGATATTTATAGTGCAGACTATAAAAAATATTATATTAATGTACTGGGGAGTATTTTTGTTCTGACCATTTTTCTTTCTAGGAAACTGATACGGCCCACCTGTATCCTGCTTTTCACATCGTTCAGGGATGGCAAAGGGTATGTGTCCTCTCTCCATTTCTTTCCTCTTCTCTACCAGAGCCTGATTCTCGATTGCCTAATCTTACTCAAGCCCTGGAAAGAGGCTTTTGAGTCAGTCTGGAAGACAGCCACTTGAATTCTGACCCATGAGCCACTTTGAAAGCTGGGTCATGTTGGTAATTATCCAGTCTTTCCAAGTCTCCACATCTTCAACTATTTAGGAAAATAACAGCACTCATCTCATCTAGAGGCTGTGTGGATTAAATGAGGAAACAGAGCACAGAGCCTACCAAGTTGCAGGCCCTTCCCTCCATGAACCCTTCCCCTTCTAGGCTGAAAGCTTGGAGCAGAGGCTTCTCCATGACCCTTACCATTTTTAGGTCAAGACCCTTTGGGAATCTGAGGAGGTCTAAGGACCCACCGTGAAGACAAAAGCAGGTCTATCCTCACAAATGCGGCACGTGATTTCATGGGTTTCGAGGACCCCAGAGAAGACCTTCCATGACTGGCCTGGGGCTTCACAAACCAATGGATAGGAACCCCTAGAACAGTATAGCATCCTGAGTGAGGAACAGTGAACTTCAATGGGGAAAGAAAAACAAACAAACAAGAATAAAGACAGCAGGAAGCAGATGATCAAAGGAGTTTAAAAATAACTAAAAGAAAAGAAATAAATGGAAAAAAGACAAAAAAGGGAAGCTTGGTTTGGGCAGAAAGAATATGTCCATCTGTAGCCACTGTCCACCCCAAACCGATACACTTGTTAGCTGAAGATTTAAGTAATTTGCAGAGTGTTTAAATAGTTAATCATGGCCTTAGAAACATTTGACAACAAAGTGTACACTAATTCAAAATATAATCAAATTGTAGAAGGCAAATGGACCTTCCAGATGTCGAGGATGAATAATTCACATCAGTCCTACCCCAGCCCCTCATCCGGCACATTACACTGATGAGGCTTTGCCTTTGTGCCTGGCTTTAGGATTATGGGACCACGGTTTCTGGAGGCTTCTTTGAACCACAGTGACAAATAAATTAGCTTAATTATTTACCGCTTTACCAACTCAGACGAAATGATTATGTTTAAAAAAAAAAAAAAGTGACTCCCAGAAAAGAGCGGACAATCTCAAGCCAAGTGAGGTTCTCCTCTGGTGCTTCTACTACTCACTCTTGCTCTGTGCCAGCCCTGATTCGAGGGCAGATTCTGGCATAGCTGCTATTTTCCTGCTCTTCTCCCTTCCCTAATGTTAGCCCTCCAATGAAAAGAAGAAGCCTTGGGAAACTGGGGGAAGGGGGTCTATTGGCATCTACTGGTAGAGCCCAGGGGTGCTGCTAAATATCGTACAATGCACAGTACAGCCCCCACAACAAGAAATTATCAGGCCCCAGATGCCTAGTGCGAAGGCTGAGAAACCCTAATGTAACCCCAAAGTTAGAATATTGGTCTGAGAGGGCGGTTTCCATCTGTGATTCTCTTTATTCACACCACCGTAGTATTCGTGTGTCTTTTTCCTCAACTACACACTCACTTTCCTTATGGATCCCGAAAACCACTTACGTGGGTTATCTAGTAGGATGGGCAAACAACCTAGAATATTCCCGCTATCTTTACTGAGTCTGGCGCCCAGGAAAAACATGGCTGGAACGAAAGCCAGGAAGGAATCCCAGGTGTACTGCTTAAGGGCCAATTGAGTTTGAAAAGATACTTAACCTCCCCGAACCTAAATCCTTCAGTAGTAAAATGAGAATAAAAGGGTGGATTTTGTAAAAGTGTTCAGAATAAACAATATATATCTGTGTCTGATGCAGTGTTTACTGAAGTAGGTGCTCAATAAATGCCATTATTGATACTTAATAGCAATGGATCCCAAACTATATTGTGCATGATAATTAACCTGGGAAATTATTAAATTCACATTCCCAGGCCCCATCCCCAAAGACTCTGATCTCCTATGGCAGGAATTGTATCTAGAATCTGAAATTTTTAGAAGAGACAAGGTGATTCTGATCTACATGGTCTGTGGCCCATGTGCTGAGAAATGCTGCCACCCAGGAGTTGGCACTGAATGTCCCCAAATATTCTGAGCCAGATCCTCTGATTTTTTTTTTTTTAACCTTCAGAGAAAAGGCAAATCTGTGTTATTCCTTCTTGCCTTTCCTCTAGAATTTAAATTCTGGGATAATTAACCTGAAGAGTTTTACTTTCCCCAATCTTTCGCCCACTTCTCTGAAAGCCATCAACTCACGGATGTTTCCAACTCTTATTCTATAAAAGAAAGAAAACATTTGGCCAGATGCAGCTGTAAATAAAAACGTGGAGGAGAGGAAAAGTGACATATGCTGACTTACCCTTGGAGAGCATCATGAAGCCATGGGAAAAAATCTGACTTTAGAGTCAAACAGACTGGAGCTTCATTCTTAGTCCTGCCCTTTGCTTGCCCTCTGAGACTCAGTATCTTCAGCTGTAAAATAGGAAGGAAAACATGTACGTCTTCCATTAGCAGGTGCTCTCAATTATCTATTCTGCATGGGTTGGTCATTCTGGGATTAGCCCCTCTTCTATGTGGCAGACGATACCTATCCATTCCTCCCTTCTTGCCTTTTTTTAAAAAGATTTTATTTATTTGAGAGAGAAAGAGAGCACAAGCGGGGGGGGGGGGGGGAGCAGAGGGAGAAGGAGAAGCAGACTCCCTGTTGAGCGGGGAACCTGACCCTGGGCTTGATCCCAGGACCCTGAGATCATGACCTGAGCCAAAGTCAGAAGCTTAACCAACTGAGCCACCCAGGGGCCACGATGCCCCCAGTTCTTGCTTGCTAGCAGAATCTCATCACTTGGCAGGGGGGCAGCAAATGTACCCAGGTAAAGAGCAGCTTTCCTCACTCTTGCAGTTAGGCTGTGTGACAACACAGTTCTGGTCCGTAAGACTCAAGATGAATTCAGTTGAGGATTTCTAGGAAAGTACTGTTTCCCTTTCTTCCTTTTCCAGCCTCTGCATTTTCCTCCTCTTTTTTCCTCTCCTCGTCTGAATACACTTTCTACTAACTGGAATGTGTTTGTGAGCCTGGAGGTGGAGGTTTGTGAGCAGAGGTGGACTGCTTGTTTTCATGAACATGAAGGTCTGGGCTAAGGATGAGGGAATAGGAAGCTTGGGTCTTTGATGGGGTCTTTAAAGCAGCTCCACCAGTCTTAGACTGTCCACCTCGAGACTTGATGCTACATGATGAAAACAAACCTCCTATGTGTTAAACTGTTACTAGAGTTTTGCACTATACACATAATTCTCACCCAAACCAGAAGTGCTTCTTCCCAGCCAGTAGATTACTGACAGTAGCAAGATCCAGACTCTCCAGGTTAAACTTCTTGATTCTGTAGCTTCGCTCTTTGTTTGGACCTAACTTGAATCTGCCCTCTGGGATATTCTCCAAATTGTAGCCTCTTGGGTGATCTGACCTACCATTTGTCCTAAAATCTTTGCCCCATTTTCCTTTCTTCATTTTTTTTTCCTGGTCTCATTTACTTTTCTAGTTCTGATAGTTTCTTTGATCAGCATGTTTGTATCTCCTTAACGAAGCTCTTTTGGCCCTCAGGGCTGGGACTAGGACATGCAGTGACGTGCGGAAGTGCAAAATTTTAGGCGGCACTTACAGTTCACGCAAACAAAAGGATCAATATGTTAGAGTAAATACCTCCTTAATACTTGCCTCAGTAGCCCCATTCCCGTGCCCCTTCCCCCAACACTTCTTTAGCCCTGCCCCCGCTACCAGCTTCTGGGATTGATCTGACCTTCAATTTTAGTGTTTATCAAACTGCAATTTACAACCACTATCCTTTCCTGAAATCCCTGTAATGGATATGACATTTTCAAAGGTAATATACAACACAATAGAAAAAACTGAAAAGAATCCATTACATAGAAAGCATGTCTTACATAGCAAGTGTTAAGTATCATTACTTGTTTCAGCTATACATATAAATAGGCGTGTCTGTATGTGTAATACTGGGTCATGAGATAAAACGTAATACTTACTGTGGATTGTGGTCCAATAATTTTGGGAAAAAATTTTTTTGTGTTTTGCTCCAGCTTATTATCCTTCTCAATCCAGGTTTCTCACCTTCTACCTACCACACTAGCTATCTACTAAATTTCACCTGCAAATTTAGCTTACATAAGCTTATAGAATATCTAGCATAAATTAGCTACAAGTCTATGTATGTGCTATATAATGATTCCCAAAGTCGAAATGATAGAGTCTATCATTTTGAGGTTTGAGCCAACTTCTCAGGAGTATGTAACGACTTACCCTCATTCTTTATGTTATAAAACATTGTTTACTTTCTTAAGACAGTATTCCTACAGGTGTTCCTTTGAAGGATTTGACTTAATCATTTCTAGGGCTTTGTGATTATAGAGTACCGCCAGGCTATATTCTTGTATTAGGAGCTGGGGAATATCAATCTAGCTTTCCTATTTCTAAAAGAGCCATGTTTCAACTCTTCTAACACTTGAGGTTTTTCAGCACACTTAGAAAACATAAAAAGTATCTGTGATTCTTAGAATGACTCATAGCAACAGCGACCTCTAGTTCTGCTAATGTGTATATCGGTACTCAATCTTCTGCAAGTGTTCATTAGAGTTTATGTGATCTCTTCCACCTGAGAAGTTAAGCGTCACAGAAAGCCAACACAGATTTATGATCTACTGTAATTGCAAATAATGCATGAAACCAACAAAATATGATTATTTAACCTTACAGGCCTTAAGACTACAACCAAAACGAGGAAGAAAAACAAACCATATGTAATTGCAAATGCAGCAAATATACCAAAGAGTTACCCAAATAGCTGATGGAAGGCAAACTACATCATTGTCTTGCTTGCACCATGATGCCTACGTGAGCTAACTTATCACTCTAGCATCTTGGCATACAATAGCCAATCGTGTCCACATGGAGTATAGAGATGAGGAGATACAAAGAATTAAGAGAACGTTTTCTTAATTTGGATTTCAGCCCTTCAGTGCCCTTCAAAGGAACTTGTGTCAGTTCCTAGAAAACAATTGGTTGCTGCCTTGGCACACTGTAGGCTCCCAGTGAATGTGTGTAGAAGCAATGAATGAATGTTTGACCAAGGATATGCAAATGTAGACACATTTTTGATCCTTCACAGAGCAGGCTACTTACAAAACTGTTTGAGTCCACAGAGAAATAAAAAAAAAAAATTATGAAAGTATCTTTTTCTATTCATTTTGAATCAAATGGGAATTCAGAAGACTCAGGTTCATATATTTCATATTCACTTATATTAATTCATTAAACTGTTATTTGTCACTAATTGCTCTGTAGAGACTCACTACAGTTGAAGTCATTTGAAAAATAAGGCTTTTATCTTTCAAACAAGAACTTTCATTTTGCCAAGAGTGAAACCTGAACCCAAACACAATAAAAATGCACTTTTTAAAATTACATTTCAAATGTCATTCCTTTGCTTGTGTTATTTCTGTTTTCTATATTTGTATGTAAATTGTACTTTATGGAATAAGGCAGAGGTGAGATCAATTTTTCCTTATCCTGTTCATTGTTTCCATTCTTTGCTTCCATGTTAGAGAATTTATGATCAGAGATGTTGCAAAAATCACTACCATTGTGCTGAGTGGCCTGGCATGACTACAAGCTCCAAATTTAATTTCACAAACATTTACTCAGTTAATGCTAAGTGCTTCAAACAGTAATCGGGAACCTATCGTATTCTAGGTGTTTCACGATACAAATTTCTGAGTTGCTTCCTATTGGCCAGGGTTCAAAACATTTAGACACCGTTCCTACCTTCATAAAGTTCATACTAATTAATCTACCACCACACATGACCTTTGAAACAAAGTGGTTAAATCATGCACTACTTCTCCTATGCTTCCAGCTTCCAATCAAATATTAAGTAGGTTGGAAGACATTTCATCTTTAGAAACGTATTCCGTTTGTCTCCAGATTGGATGGTTTGCACTGTCTTCACAATGTTTTTGGGTTGTGATCAAGCAAGCCCTAACAAGAAATGAGTTATTCAGCACCGTCAACATAAAAGGCAAGTGATTCTGTATTTGGTTTCAATGTGTGAAACCTCAAATGTAAATTTTCTAGTTCTCTAAGTTTCAGTTTCCACCTGCATAAATGAGGTTGGACTAGATGATCACTTTGCAAATACAGCTTGTTTGCTCACTGGACATGGATGTATCTACAAAACAAGTTTGCTGGAACCAAATTTTTAAAAAGTCACTGTCCTACATACAACATGTTGTCATGCCTAGAGGCAATAGTTATTCTTTTCTGATCATGAAAGAATTAATGCACTCTGCTTCTTGTCCTCCTCAGGTCATAGCATCTCTGATGACAGGCTATAAGCTGTCAAAAGATTCCCAGGGCTGGCAGGGCTGAGTTAAATGTTCTATGTACATTTTTACATATAATCCTCATAACAAGCCTACAAGGTGGACACTGTTAGGTCCCTTTTCCAGATTCAAAAAATAGCATTCAGAAATAGAATATAATTTGCCCAAAGTCACCAGTAAGAAAGCGACAGAGCTAGAACTGAAACTCCAGTTTATACAACTCTGAAGGAAGGACACCAGTTTACATACATAGGGGCAGAGATGTAATGTGACTTACAAATCACTGGAAACTGAGTTGTCAAAAGAATTGCAGGAATGTTTGTTTCAGTAAGAAAATTGCCAACCCTGCAGGCATAAATTTGCCTCCAAAATATTGCACTGAAACTTTACCATCCTTATGCTGATAGAGAAGGCATCTCTGTTAAGGGCAAGACTAACCAGAATTCGTTAGAAAACAACATACAATATATTGCTCACCAGTTAATAATTTTTCTCCTCAGTAACAAGAATGTTTTAACTAACAAAACAACTGCAGTGTAATGGAAAACTAGCATCTAGACAAGTATTAACCACAGCCTTATGAGAGTTCACCCACCCTGTATTTTCTTTAGTAAAAACGAGAGCACTTCCCATTTCACATGTTCAAATGCCGATACATGAAATAATGGCAAAATCTAGGTCTTATGTGAAGTAGCATGCATACACTGCTTGTTTTTCTGAAATATAGATATTTATTAAATATATACATATATATTTAAAATTAGTGTATTTAGGTAATTGTGTCTCTTTCACTTCATTTAGCTGGTATCCACCAAGAATCTAGAGATATCCAAACACCACCATTAAATTAACACTGAGCAGATTTGAATTTTGTTATGTAATATTTTATAGACAACCTAGGACTTCCACACTATCCTGCTCAGGTAAGCATGGATATTTATTGTGGGGTCAGAGAAATCAATGCAATGTTAATGTTAGTCTAATCCACAATTAATATATTTCAGAGAGTATCAAATGTATTTAATTTTCTTGCAATTGTATTTGTATGGGCTACTGACAGAGACTTACCTAGCCATAAACATTGTATTAGAACATAAGATTTTTTTTAAGTTGAATGCTTTACTTTCCATATTATTGAACTAGTTTTCAAGGGATTTTGTCTTTCAGAAGGATAAAATATTATAAAGGTACATATCACTTTTTTAAATTAAATATATTTTTTTATCTTTTTAAAGTTTTAATTTAAAATCCAGTTAACATACAGTGTAATATCATTTTCAGGTGTACAATATAGTGATTCAACACCTCCATGCGTCACCAGGTGCTCATCACTGCAAGCACACTCCTTAATCCCCACCACCTACTTCACCCAGCCCCCCACCCCCCTCTGATAACCATCAGTTTTTTCTCTATAGTTAAAGAGTCTGTTTCTTTTTCTCTCCCTTTTTTTCTCCTTTGCTCTTTTGTTTTGTTTCTTAAATTCCACATGAGTGAAATCATATGGTATTTCTCTTCCTCTGACTGATTTCACTTAGCGTAATACACTCTAGTTCCATCCATGTTGTTGCAAATAGCAAGTTTCATTCTTTTTATGAGTAATATTCCATATATATATGTGTATGTGTACACATATATGTATCACATCTTTTTTATCCATTCATTAATTGATGGGCACTTGAGCTGTTTCCATAATTTGGCTATTATAGATAGCTGCTATAAATATCAGGGTGCATGTATCCCTTCAAATTAGTATGTTTATATGCTTTGGGTAAATACCTAGTAGTGTGATTGCTGGATCCTAGGGGAGTTCTATTTTTAACTTTTTGAGGAACCTCCATACTATTTTCCACAGAGGCCGCACCAGTTAGCATTCCCAACAGTGCAAGAGCATTCCTTTTTCTCCACATCCTCGTCAACCCGCTGTTTCTTGTGTTGTTGATTTTAGCCCTTCGGGCAGATGTATCCCATTGTAGTTTTGTTTGTATTTCCCTGATGATAAGTGATGTTGCATATCTTTTCATGTGTCTGTTGGCCATTTGTATGTTTTCTTTGGAAAAATGTCTATTCGTGACTTCTGCCCATTTTTCAATTGGATTATTTGGTTTTCTGGGTTTTAAGTATTGTAAGTTCTTTATATATTTTAACACTAACTCTTTATCAGATATGTCATTTGCAAATATCTTCTCCCATTCCATAGGTTGCCTTTTAGTTTTGTTGATTTTTTCCTTCACTGTGCAGAAGTTCTTTACTTTGTGTAGTCCCAATAGCTCATTTTTGTTTCCCTTGCCTCAGGAGGCATATCTAGAAAGAAGTTGCTATGACTGATGTCAAAGAAGTTACTGCCTATGTTCTTTTCTAGGATTTTTATGGTTTCAGGTCTCACATTTAGATCTTTAATCCATTCTGAATTTATCTTTGTGTATGGTGTAAGAAAGTGGTCCAGTTTCATTCTTTTGCATGTTGCTGTCCAGTTTTCCCAACACCATTTCTTGAGGAGACATTCTTTTTCCCATTGGATATTCTTTCCTGTTTTTTCAAAGACTAGTTGACCATTTAATTGTGGGTTCATTTCTGGGTTTTCTATTCTGTTCTCTTGATCTATGCATTTAATTTTGTGCCAGTACCATATTGTTTTTATTACTACAGCTTTGTAATGTAACTTGAAGTCCAGAATTGTGAGGCCTCCAGCTTTTTCTTTTTGCAAGGTTGCTTTGGCTATTCAGGATCTTTTGTGGCTCCATACAAATTTTAGGATTGTTTGTTCTAGGTCTGTGAAAAATGCTATTGGTATTTTGATAGGGATTGCACTGAATGTGTAGATTGCTTTGGGTAGTATAGACATTTTAACAATATTTGTTCTTCTAATCCATGAGCATAAAATATCTTTTCTTTGTGTCCTCTTCAATTTCCTTCAATTTCAAATCATTGAAGGTACACATCAATTGTTAATATGAAGTCTAGTTTACCAGAGGGTGGTATTCTATTTGTTGCTACAATTAGGAAAGGGCTGCCCCTACCAGCTATTATAGTAGATGACTGCTGGCAGTGTGCTCAGTCTTTAGGTCATTTTCTCAATGAGCAGTAGAGACATGAGTAGAGATCTGTCAAATTGCTCTCCATTCCTTCCCAAACATTTTGGATCTTACGGCTGGAGGGAGCAGGGCATATATATTTAAGAAGGCATATTGAGGGGTGCCTGGGTGGCTCAGTCAGTTAAGCATCTGCCTTCAGCTCATGTCATGGTCCTGGGATTGAGCCCCATATCAGGCTCTCTGCTCAGCAGGGAGTCTGCTTCTCCTTTTGCCCTTCACCCTGCTCATGCTCTCTCTCACTCTCTCTCTCAAATAAATAAATGAAAAATCTTTTTAAAAGAAGGCATATTGGATATTACAGATTTTATAAAAACAAAAAATTCTTACAATGAAATTATAAATTGCAAAAATGGGCAAAAACTTGACTCAGGTCAATATTCACAGATTTTGTGGTTTCAACTGGGGGTGGGGAAGACATAACATTTCTAGAGGCCATTACATTTTTGTTCAGTTTTCATAGCTATGGACAAACATGGATTTAGCAAAAAGAAACAAATTTTTTGAGATACATGGCTTGAGATGATTTTTAAATCAGCCCTAAACATTCTTAGTACTGTGACTTACAGTTTAGGCTTTGCACCTTGACTCCTGAATATACTATTAGAAGCCAACTGCACTGCTTTTTTTTTTTTCCCCTCTATTTTACCCTCAGAGTTTTGCAGGAATTCTGGGAACACTGGCCAGATGGGAAAATACACTTACTGGAGATTCCTGAGATGATTCTAAAACCCTCCTGAAATAAACAGCAGTACAGCAGTAAATTTTGAAGATAACATCTGCCAGGGAAAATATATCTTTGAGATGCCCTGTGAGTAGTAAGTCTCTGTAATATTTGAAAGTGAAAGGAAAATGAGATCTGGAAGCCCAAAAAAAATCACACGTTTTGGTAGCTGCTATACGGTGGTGTGCTGGGCCTGCGTCAACTCAGACCAACTTGCAAGAGTCTGTTTTGAACATCCCTACCCAACAGCTTCAAATCAGTCATGATAGGAGTCGTTATTAGAAATGACAAATGCTACAAATCAACCCCCTCACCCCCACCTCCAAACATGATTGTTACACATTTACTAACATTTATGGAGAAGGCAAGGAGTATTGCCTAAGACCTTTATTTTTGAGTCTTCCATGTAGTAAGAGAGCCATGGTTTACTGTTTTATTCAATAAGTTTCTCCATAATGTTTATGGTGGAGATTTTGTTTTCAATCTGATTAAAATGGTGTCCCTGTAATGTTTTATGATGTTTTAAGTTGGATCTTGGATCTATGTTTTAATACCTGGCAGAGAGAGGTCTTAGGTAATATGAGGTAAGAGTATTTAACCAGGTACTTACCAGCTGGCTCCATGCTCTCAGCTTTTAATACTGGCAGGGTTTCCCCAGCAGGGGTTCCAGAGTCACTGAAATGTGATGGCAATACTCATGCACCCAGTCTCCCTCAACCTCTTGACTCTTTCCCTTTGAGATTCATTGTATCTCTTCCCTCATCCTTAGCCACAAAGCCATGCATCAGAGTCAGTTTTATATATATGCATCTTTTTAAATAGCTTTATTGAGATATAACTGACATACAAAGAACTGCACATACTTGATATGTATAACTTAGACATATACAAACACCCATGATACCATCACCACCAAGGTAATAAATCTCTCCAATACCTCCCGAAGTTTCCTTGTGTCCCTTTTTTTGTTTGTTTTTTGTGGTTTTTTTTTTTTGTGGTTTGTTTGTTTGTGGTAAGAAGCCTTAACGTGAGAACTACCTTGAAGTAACTACGGAAAATAGTATGGAGCTCCCTCCAAAGATGAAAAGTAGAACTACTATATAATCCAGGAATCCCACTTCAGGATCTTGAATATGTATCTTCACTCCCATGTTCATGCAGCATGATTCACAATAATCAAGATACGAAAACAAACCAAGTGTCCACCAATTGATGAATGGGTATTAAAAACATGGTATATATACAAAATGGAATATTATTCAGCCTTTAAAAAGAAGGAAATTCTACCATTTGCGATGTGGATGTACCTGGAGGACATCACACTAAATGAAATAAACCAGTTGCAGAAGAATAAATACTGCATGATTCTACTTATATGAAGAACATAAAATAGTCACTCACAGAAGCAGAAAGTACAATAGTGGTTTCCAGGGGTTGGAGGTTGGGGAAAATAGGGAATTTTTGTTCAATGGGTATAAAGCTTCAGTTATGCTAGATGAATATGTTCTAGAGATCTGCTGTACAACAGAATACCTATAGGTGTTGATGAAATGGTATTGTGTATGTGTACGTCCTTCTCTTACACAACCACTCACCTCCATTCCCCTCCTTGCAAACTATGACTGTGTCCCATCAGCCACAGGGAAAGTACCATTTGGTAATTATTTGGTTAATTTGATCTAGGCAATAGAGTTAGGGAAGAATAATCCCTCTTGTCCTCACAGGGTGATGACACTGGACTCTCAGCTACAGCAGGGAAGGGGACCCCGGAGGAATCAATTTGTTCCTGACATATCCAAAATGTACAACAGAATAAACCCCAAGAGGGGCGCCTGGGTAGCGCAGTCGTTAAGGCGTCTGCCTTTGGCTCAGGGCGTGATCCCGGCCTACCGGAATCGAGTCCCACATCGGGCTCCTCTGCTGTGAGCCTGCTTCTTCCTCTCCCACTCCCCCTGCTGTGTTCCCTCTCTTGCTGGCTGTCTCTCTGTCCTATAAATAAATAAAATCTTTAAAAAAAAAAAAAAAAAGAATAAACCCCAAGAAAACAAAACTCTATACAAAAGCCAACAGAATCCTGGGCACTGGCCTCAATCAAAATGTAGTCTGTGTGTAGTTATGCTGCTGCCCTCAGGAAAGCTAGCACAGGACAGAGAGCATCCTGACAGGGACAATCACACAATGAAGGAGTTATGGGAGGTGTTGGGAGAGGCCTCCCCTGTGGACTGCAATCAGGAAGACAGGGAGGAGAGAAGATCAACAACTCGTGCCTCATTAGGGCAAGGAAATGTAGGAAAAGTGAAAGGACTAGATAGCCGATAATAGGCAGTAAATTTGTGGGAATTTTTAGCCTGTGAGGTGACAGAAGTTGAATCAAAAAGATTTAAATAAATTTAAAAGTTGACAAAGATAGAAAGGAGGAAAACTCTCAAAAATATTCCTCATTTCTGAGGAGGAATTTAGAATAAATTTCATTCTCTTCATAAACTATTCTTCTCTTTTCAGAACAAACTACATCATGGCCCTTATGCATACAGAAATTCCCATGGTATGTACATAGAAATGGAGTTCACCCTTTCCTGGAACATAAAATTAAGAAACATTATCCAGAATTAAAAGCATATTTTATTACCCTTGGAAATAACAAATCTAACACGTCTCCATAGGTGAGTAATGCATGAATTTCTTCCAAAATCAATAATCAACCACAAACCTTTGGCTGGCCTAGAAAAGGTTTAAAGGCCGAGAATATTAAGAGACTTAAAATAGCAAGTGTTGCAGATCACATGTCCACACAAGACCACTCTATGATTTTAGGGAAAATGACCTACATATGGTCGAGGATAGTGTTTTATTCTATCTACTTAATCTATCACATAAATCACCTCTTGTGTCTCCTAAATTATGTGATCTTTATCTCTCTAAGGTAGCTTAATCTGCATGTTGGTATATTTTATCCATGCAGGAGCTCTTTCTGTTCCCATTAAAATCTAACTAGAGAACAGAATATAACACTTTTGAATGAAAGTAGGAAGACAGCAACCTAAATGCCAGGGGGCTGCATTTCTAAGGTCTCAGCCCAGAGAGGGCAGAACACAAGATCAGTTAGCTTCTGTTTGCATATGAGAAAGCTAGAGCCAAGCGAGGGGGGGCAACAGAGCCAAAATGTGTATGTAGATCCCATAAATCCAGTATAGCAAAGCAACTTAATGCCCTGACCCAAACAGTTTCCCGTTCGCCGATGGCTGATGCCGCACTAACAGGGTAGCAACAGGGAAAAGGAACGCCTGCAATTCTTCATTTATTTGATGTCTACCTTTCATTCTCCAGTGTCATCTACGATGTGGTTCTCAAATTTGACCACACATTGCAATCCCCTGGGGAGTTTTAGAAACTAATGATGTGGGGCTCCTGGGTGGCTCAGTCATTAAGCGTCTGCCTTCGGCTCAGGGCGTGATCCCAGCGTTATGGGATTGAGCCCCGCATCAGGCTCCTCCACTGTGAGCCTGCTTCTTCCTCTCCCACTCCCCCTGCTTGTGTTCCCTCTCTCGCTGGCTGTCTCTGTCAAATATACAAATAAAATCTAAAAAAAAAAAGAAAGAAAGAAAGAAAGAAACTAATGATGTCTTGGTCCCAGTGACAGAGATTCTGGTGGAATTGTTCTGAGGTACAGCCTAGGCATCAGGATTTTTAAAAAGTTCCACAGTTGGTTATAACAGGTAGCTGAAGTTGAGAGTGGCTGATTTACCTAGACTGTCTAGGTAGTGCTTCTCGAATTTTAATGTGTGAATCACCTGTGGATCTTGTTAAAATACGGGTTTTCATTTAGTAGGTCTGGAGTGGGGCCTGAGATTCTGCATTTCTAACAAGCTCCCGGGTGATGCTGATGCTTCTGTGGTCTAGAAACCAGATTGGGAATAACAGGGCCCCAGAGTTGCCTTCACTAAAGTCCTGAGGCAGCATCCACTTCACCTGCTTAGAAATGCAAATCTTCGGGCCCAACCCCAGACCTGTTGAATCAGAAACAGCAGGGTGGGGTTGGGACCAGGGACAATCAGCACTTTTAACGAGCCCTCCAGGTGGTTTGCCTGTGAGCTGACCTCTGGTCAGAACTTGCTATTCAAAGTGTGGTTATCAGACCAGCAGCATCAGCAGGAGCATCACCAACGACTTTCTAAGGTCAATGCACGATTTCAGACTTCCTGAACCAGAATCTACATTTTTTTAAAAAAAGATTTATTTATTTATTAGAGACACTGAGAGAGAGCAAGAGAGCTCAAGCGGGAGGGGCAGAGGGAGAGGGAAACTCAAGCAGACTCCACACTGAGCCTGTTGCCCAACTCAGGGCTGGATCTCACATCCTTGAGATCACCACCTGAGCTGAAACCAAGAGTCAGACGCTCAACCAACTATGCCACCCAGGGGCCCCCAGAATCTACATTTTAATAACAACATATCAGGTGATTTCTATGTATATTAAAGTGTAAGAAGCACAAGAATCTTGGCAAATTTCCTTCAAGACCCTTGCCCAGAACAATGATAAAACATTCATTTGAAAAAAAAAATAACAATATTGATTATAATTGTGATAGTATGTGGCAGGTTTCTTTTTAATTATAAAAAGAATCTTGTTTATAGTGACAAGTTTTAAAATCTGGCAAAGCCTAATCAAACAAATGGAAACCACACATGATCCCACCATGTGGAGAAAACTATTAAAAACTGTTTACTCCTCCATCAAATAACAGTGTTTCTAAAGAGAGAATAAAAATAAATTATCGTAAGAGATCATTTTATCCTGCTCAAACAGAAACTTGGCAATGTTTTAACTGCAACTCAGACCCCTCAGATCTTGCCCAATGTGGCAAAAACATGAAGCTGTTGTTGAGAAGAATGTTGGTGACTAAAGGGGATGACATCACATCCGGTTCCTATGGTCATCTTGGGAATATGAAACCTCCTTGCCACAATTCAGAATGTTGAAACCAAGCTATTCTGTTCTGCTGCTACGTTAGAAGTTCAGAACTCACAGACTTAAAAATACCAGCCAGTAATGAAAAGCAGGGCGGCCTCATTTAAGTTACCAGCAGTGAATAAATTCCCAGAAAGTTGAAACACTGATGTGTACTGGTGACCTTTAAATATATAATGAGTAAATAGTTTGGAAAAACAGTAATTCACATGGGTCTCAAATGTATTCTCTTTCAATCTATAACAGATCAGTGTGTTCTCTGTCAGAGAAGGCAGACTGTTAAAATTTTAACAAACCGCGCCGCCTAGAACTTCTACAGCCAGAGCCGTCAAATCAGAAGCCTAGCAAAAGAAATGGGAACCTTCACATAGAAACTGAGATTCCCAGCTTCATATTCAGCCAGACCGGGGAAAGCTAAGAACATAAATTTCTTTAGTGGCTCTTTCTCTAGAAGACTGAAACTCCGTGCCAAGCAATCCAGCCTATCTATCAGCGTTGGAAGAAGCAGCAGGACAACAAATCCATTGCTTCTGTGCAAACAGAAAAACCGAACACAGTGGTGGAAAGTAAGACAGTTTGAGAACCAGAAGATGGAGAATTTTGGGGAGTCAGGATTGGGCATTATAGTAAGAAGGACATGTCACAGGCTAGTTATCTGGAGCCTTTGGAAAATGCACAAGGCTGTGTTTATATTTTAGTGAAATAGTGGCTGTGCATTTACATATTGGCATATATATGTTTTGCTGTAAGACACTTTTCTTATACTTCTTCATGTTTCTTTATATCATGGTAATCTGTATTAGTTTATATGTATAAACAGATTTGTATGTTCCACGAATTTCATTTCAGACAAGCAAAAGATTACAAAATAGTTTTAGAAAAAGGTCACTGGGTTTGTTAGAACCTGTGAGACTGATTAATTACCTTATCATCAATATAAATATAATAATATAAAAATAACAATTTCATTGCCATGACCTCAATACAACAACAAACAATGTTAGTTTTATCCCAAATTTGGAAAATATGTTTGAGATATGCAAACTGAAAACCAGTTCATGTGATATATACTGTTGGAAACCAAAAATGAGACAGCCCCAGAGGTTTGGGGACAGCCAAACTGTAGAGAAGTGACATTAACATAAAATGTTATGAGTCAAAAAAAACCCACAAACAACCACAACATGATTTCAGTACAACTCCAACTTGAAAGTCACAGGGGTAGCTTTTGACATACAACTGAGCCCCATCTCACATGGGTAACTTTATCCAGAGAGCTTTAAAGTTAGGGTTATTATTTATTCACAACAGTTAATATGGAGATCAGCTAGTATAAAATTAGAGTAGTCTGGAGAGGTATACTTTGCAAGTGGAACAGAAATATTAGTCTAGAGTTAGCTTCAGAATAGGGAAAAATTTAATAAGCCCCTTAAGTAATTTTGGGAAGAGGGAGGTACTTTCACATTGTCATATTATCTGTTTTTCTTTTTGTCACTCATGAAATTAATTACCTTAATCATGCAAAATAACAATATGTAAGACAATATCGAACTGTGCTCAACTGAAACATCTTTTTTTTAATTTGAGAGAGAGAGAGAGTGCACAAGCGGGGAGAGGGGCAGAGGGATAGCTCTTCAAGCCGACTCCCCGCTGAGTGTAGAGCTCAATCCCATGACCCATGAAATCGTGACCTGAGCAGAAACCAAGAGCCAGAGGCTCAGCCACCTATGCACACCTAAAAGCAATTTTAAAAGGATGTGTCACAGCCCTGCTTTGCTGCCTTTGAGTACTTGCAAAATATCGATGTATGTCCCTGTTAATGGCCAGGCAGCAGAACATAAGGAACTCTGACCCAACATAGCAGTGCCCTTGGTTTGCACTTAACTTCCCCCACATCTTGGCTATGTTAGGACAGGAGAATACTAGAATCTGAGTAGAAACTCCTCAGGAACAGAATCCTTAAGGGTCAAAAGAAGAAATGGAATCATTCCCTACTTACGAGATCTCTAACACAGTAGCTGACCACATTAGCCTTGAGACACAAAAGCAGAAGCAGAGATTCTTTTTTTTTCCTTTTTTAAAAATTTATGTATGTATGTATGTAATTTCTATACCCAACTTGGGGTTCAAATTCATGACCCTGAGATCAAGCGTCTCACATTCCTCCAACTGAGCCAGACAGGTGCCCCTGGACATCCATTCTTTTTTGTTCATTTGTTTGTTTTTTTAGTTTCAGAAGTAGAGATCAGTGATTCATCAGTCTCGTATAAAGAAGCAGAGATTCTAAAGAGGACTGGAGCAAAAGCTGAGATGTCCAAGGGCCTCCAACCAGCTGCAATGTCATTCACCACATTCTCTTACCCAGTGGTCCTTAGCTCTACATTAGAATCACCCAGAGAGTTTTCAAAATAAAATCTGATGCCTGTCTTGTATCCCCAACCAATGAGATAAAAATTTCTGTGATTGGGACGCAGACATTTGCATTTTCAAAGCCCCTAGGTGATTACAATGTTCACCCAAGATGAAGAGAACTATTGCCTTAGCCATATCCCAAGAATGAAACTTAACACAAAGAACTGTAATAAGCTTCACAAATCATATGTAGTAATTGTTATCACTACCATCTAGAGCTATTCAATACTGCCCTTAAATTAAGTTCAGAATTTGCTGGCTTGGCCATTGGATCAGATGGGAAAAATCAGCTAAACAAAACACAATTCTTTGATGGAAATTTAGCTTTTTGCCAACCGCATGTTTGAGTATTTGTGGCCCAACTTCAAATGAAAACAGGTTTTTTTTTTTTTTCTAACTGAATCATGATATTCACAATATATAGCTTGACTGACAGTGCTTGTGGGCAAGTGAACAACTTTAGAGATTCCTTTTTGCTTGAAAGTACACTGAGGACATTTATTTTATTCATTTCCAGAACAGGACTCTGAAAGCTGGGCTTGATTCTTGCTTTAAACAATCTGTGGGATTTGGAGCACAACCCAAAACTATCTAGATTTTAATTTTGTTGACTCTAACTAAAATAAGTTTGGACTGAATGACCTCAAAGATCTTTTCCATCTCTTAATGTTCCAATTCAATAATATATAGTTTTCTCCCCCTTCCTAAGGCATGTGCCCTCAAATCACTTAGATTCATATGGTGATACCAATTATTTTCACTACTTAGGCCATACATTAATGGTAATGCGTTACACAATAACTTGATCGTTTTTTGCATGGTATACAAGAAGTACCAAAATTACTAAGCTTTTCACAAAAGACAGCACAAAATTTAAGTGTCATCCATCCATTAAGTGTGAAGAGACATCTTCAACAGAGACCAAGAGACTATCCACTTTCTAATATAAACATCACTTTTCTGTAAAAAATTATTGCCTTAGGAGGCACTCACTGAAGGGAAATTACTGGCCCTGGAGGCAAAGATGTGATAAGATAATGATTTCTAGTCTTTCATTTTGGCCAAATGGTAAATAAGCCACAAATGAAATAACTTTGGCACTATTAATTCTCAAAAGCAGATTTAGGCAGAGACTTCAATAAGCCTGAAATCAGCACTTAATTTTTCATTTTCTCTTTTCTGGGAGCCTTCAATGGAACAGTTTCAATTCTCAATTTAAGATAGGTTGCCAAAAACTGATTGAAAAAACATGGTGCATGAGAAGATGTTTAGGTAGGTTTAAAAAAAAAACAAAACCTGGATACAACCATTGCTTGAAAGGAAAATGACTTTTGCACCATACTTTATCCTTTTAATAGAAAAAGACTCTTTTCTTTTTAGACTTTGGAACAACTTGATACCTAAAAATATGTATTTTTGTTGTTGATTAGATATTTTGAGAAGTGTAGGTCAAAGCTTGGAAGTTTAAGAACTACATTTCACATGAAAATAGTTTGCATAGTTTCCACATTCTCTTTTCTTTTCCCATTTCCCTTAATAATATTGGATTTTAAAGCTATGCTGCTTTTTGTCTTCATATTCTCAGACATGGCTGATCTTACCTTTAAATTGAGAAATTCAAAGAAATAATGTTAGAAGAGGTATGTATTTTCTAATCTACATTTGTCTAAGATTTCAGATCTCCTCTTCCTATTTGATCAAGTTACTTCATCTGGTGTTTCTTGAAATAAGATTACTATCTTAGGCTCAAAATTGATGATACAAATATGATAAATTTTTGAGTAAATAATTCTTTCACAACTACAAAGTCTTTAAGGTGCCAAAAGAAGAAAACATTGCTCTTCTGATTTATTCCTATTACATATTCAACAGGCTACCGACCAGAACTGAAACCAGATGAAGAGGAATTGGATCTCCAATTTGAAGTGTGATATTTGGTTAAAAGGTAAGTTTTCACTACTCTAATCTAATTTGAATCATTTTGAATCCGGTTTGTTAAATTTAGAACTGCACTGAATTAATTTATGTTGGACTGAACCGTTTTCAACAATTTTCTCACGATCTTAGCCTTGTCCATGCCTGCTTGTTAAATAAGAAATGCACTGTTTGCAAGAATGGTACACAGGCATGGAAGTATAGGGATGATTTTAAAAAGGCGGAGGAGGTCAATATTAACCATCATTTTGTAGAGAGATATGAAATGCAAGAGATGATCAGAATCTGGGGACCAAGAGTCAAGTCAGGAAACCAGAGATTGTATGAAACTTTTCTAAGCCCTGGACACAATCCAGGTTCATTGAGAAAAGCAGGGAAGTTATAGATGACACCCGTAACATCTAGAATTCCAGGGAAAGGGCCTGTTCTGTTCCAGGGTATAGAAAACTTCGCAAATAATTATGCAAACTCTTCCAAGTACTTTCACTGAAATGAAGACATGATGAGGAGCCCAGGGTTTAAACAACAATTTTGGGTATGCTGTACAGCTAAATGCTTCTTGTAGGAAGTATGCTGTTTTGTCTGAGATCGACGATGTCCTATAAAAGAGTAACCTGGACCATCATGGTCAGTCTACCACCATGACTATGATGGTGTCAAGAACTTGTGATGAAAGGGAATTAAAAATAAATTTTAACAATACCATTCCCCAAAGCACTTAGGAATCAACAATGCCTGTGGTGATTCAGAAACATCTGAGATTCATGTTAACCTGGCTCAGCAAAGTGAGTAGTGACATAGAAGAGTGCCAACATCCCTGGCAGCATGGGTGACCCTTCACTATATGTTGAGTTCTGCAGCTTTCAGGGCAGCTCCAGACTCTGCCAGGTAGTGTTGTCACAGGTCTGTGCAGTGTAGAAAGATATGAAATGCAAGAGATGATCAGAATCTGGGGACCAAGAGTCAAGTCAGGAAACCAAAGATTGTATGAAACCATGCCTGTTGTTTCCTCCGCTTCCCAAAGGTTCACTAATACACAGGCTTGCCTTAAACAGACCTCAAGGGGTGCCGAGGTGGCGCAGTCTGTTAAGTGTCAGACTCTTGGTTTCAGCTCGAGTCTGATCTCAGGATCTTGAGATCAAGCCCTTTGTGGGGCTCCACATTCAGCGGGGAGTCTGCTCGGGTTTCTCTTTCCCTCTCCTCTTTCCCCCTCCTCTCTGTGCTTGCACATGTGTGTGCACTCTCTCTCTTAGTGAAATAAATAAATAAATCTTTTAAAAAATTTAAAAAAGAGCAAAGACCTCAAAACCTGTTTAAATCAGTTAGGACTATTTTGAGACAAGTTCATTCAAGGTTTGAAATGGTGAACTAAAATATTAACTGTAGCTAGTTCTTAAAAGGTCTGTTGTTCTTGAATAAATGACTACTTCTGGAGAGGTATTATAGGTTATATTGCTGAAACCTTACCTTAAAAAAGGTCATTAATTCATAAATAAATGAATCAGAGACTGCAGTCAATGCATAATTCTCCAAATAGCCACATTGCTGACCTTCCTTTACTGAACAACAGCCTTTATCAAATTTGCCCAAATTTCAAGATCTTTCTAAACCACATTTGTTCTTGTATGTCATTTTCAGTATGATGTTTAGCATCTGTTGCCTGTTTATAGGAAATGCATGCATGTGGCACTGCTTATATGCAGCATGTAAGCTTACTAAAACAGATTTCATCAAATGGGAATCAAGTCAAGGTGAAATTTTATTCAAGGACATTTGTTCATTTCCAATCATTTTGCTTGTGAAATAATCATTGCAGGTTAATCAAATAAAATGATCTCAAGCTATTCCAAGCAAGAAAAAGCTTGACCATTGCTCATATCTCAGAAACATCAATTCCATGTAAGAAAAGTTTGGGATGTTTTTTGCTAAAAGAGCTAAATCAAAACTGCTGACTTCGGGGCGCCTGGGTGGCACAGCGGTTAAGCATCTGCCTTCGGCTCAGGGCGTGATCCCGGCGTTGTGGGATCGAGCCCCACATCAGGCTCCTCCGCTATAAGCCTGCTTCTTCCTCTCCCACTCCCCCTGCTTGTGTTCCCTCTCTCGCTGGCTGTCTCTATCTCTGTCAAATAAATAAATAAAATCTTTAAAAAAAAAAAAAACAACTGCTGACTTCAAGCCTTAAAATTAGTCATAGATTTTTGAGACCCAAACCAGTCTATGCCACGTGGATTACACACAGTAGATACTGTGAGAGAAATCAGATTTTTAAGAACTTCATGTATGTGAAATAAACAGCATAACTTAGTAATATGAACTAGTAATGGCACAGAAGTAATTTAAACCTACTGTACAAACTGGGAGGAACTAATATGTAGAGTGATTTCTCTTTTGAAAATGGGAGTAAGGTCTAATTGTAAACTTTAGGGGCTTTTTGCTAAATTGAAGTTTCATTGTATTCTTTCCCTTTGCCCAAAGAAACTAGTACTGAGTACAAAGAAACTAGCAAATATTTGAGTATCTGTTAAAATAAAGATTGCATCAGTCATATGTTTGAGGAGCTATCAGGCTTACCTTTACCTGACTGGAAGTGCAGACTGGGGTCATGATAGGGAGAATACAAGAGGGGAGCTTCATGACCAAAAACTCAGGGCTCTCTGCTCTCCCGAAATTATCCATGTGGGGGTCTCAAAGCACAGAAATCCCACCAACACACTTCCAGCCTAAAAAGAAGAATGGAGCAGGTCGGGACTGTATGAAGCAGCCTTAGCCCAAAGGGTCCCCATTAATCCGTGGGTTCTGTCCTCATGTATCATTCTAACCCTTCTTACTGTATTTTCTAAGCTTATTTATATATTCTATAGTAAGAGTTTAGTTTGCTCCTGTGGTAAATTATTTTCTTTTTAACTCTTTTATTTTCTTTCATCTTTTTGTTTCGAGTCTTTATTGTCTCATCTCTAACTTTCGCCATATTTTATTAATTCCCTTTGTTTTTGCCACTTTATATAAAGTGCTTATTTTATGCCACTTTATCTTACTGTTTCATTTGATTATGTTATCTTGGTTATTTTTATCATCTACTTTAAGATATAATTCTTGTTTTCTTTTAAATATTACCCAACTTTTATAAATGGCAAGCAGAAATACTGGCTAAAAGGATGGATCTGGGAGGTCGATCTGGGCCCTGAGCAAGAAATGTTGAGATATTTTTCCCTCTTAAGAGTTTTACAACATCTCTTCCAGATCTCCACAATTAATTCCTGAATTCCCACCCAACATAAATCTTTTGACTGTGAAATCAGTCTGAAAAGAGAGTTTGACTACCATCGTGAACCCTTTATGCTAAGGAACCCAACCAGCCTACAAGCCAAAAATATCCCCTCAGCATCAGGATAATATGCCCCTGTGGACAGCACACATGAAAAACCAAATTACCAAATTTGGTCTTCCTCCCTCACAAATTAGCCAATCCATTTAAGGAAACCGAGAAAACTTCATGATTTCTGGTCTATTAAACTGTTGGATTCTGGGTAAATTCTGGGGGAAAACCACAGTTTGCCAGGAGAAAGATGGTCACAGGAGTTGGGACCAGAAGGAGGTCAGGCAGTTCCAGTCAAAGGAAGAAACTGGCTCACATTCTCCAGCCTTTATCCTGGTTTCCCTCTATAAGCAGACTGTCTTTCTTGTTTTTCTCTTGCTACTTCATAACAGGATCATTCAGAATACTCAAATGACATAAAGTTCTAAGCAAGAAAGTGAAAACTCATTTGATTTCCCACCACCCTGAAATAATCACCATTAACACTTAGTGGCCATCTTTTCATGTGTCTCCTTATACACAAATACCCATGGACATACAGCATTTTAGATAAATGATAAGTGATATTATATCTTGAATGTTTTTAAAACATGTTGTCTGTTTTCTTACTATTTCTTTCTTTTATGTTTTGGCTTGTCTTACCCTTTCCCATTTCCTTCTATTCTCTATACACTTCTATACACATTCCTGACTAGCAACCCATGTTAACAAACTTGTTTAAAACTTATATGTTTACATATATGCTCATAAACATATATACACACATGTGCACACACACATAGACATACCTACACCCCAGGAAAGGCTAGGTTATGCTGCTGTAACAAATGACCCCAAAATATAAACAGCAGCCATTTATTTCTTGATCATGATATACTTCCATTTTAGGCTGGCTGCAGTCCTGCTCCCAGTTAAATTTCCTCCTACATCCTGGCTGATGGGAGGGTATTGCAGTTGTGGTGGCAGAAGGAAAAATAATATGGTGATGCCACTGAGCTAAGATGTAAGACAAGGGGTACCCTGCCCTAGTCCATGCTCTTTAGGAAACACTGATCTGGGCCTTCCTGGCATGTGCTTTCTGATGGAGCAGTCTGAAGGGCCAAAGGGCCATGCCCCCTCTATGTCCCTGTGCCCCCACCACCACCAATCTGGACTGTGCTGCCGATACCGGGATCCCAGAATTCCTGCCCAAATGGGCTCTGTGAGGGCCACTTCCCTGAGGTCATCTGAGGGCAGACAAGATTGTAGGAGCATGTACCCCTTAACCCAAGAGGTAGCCAAGGGTTAGATGTTTGTGGGGAATGATAGAGCTTGAAAATATGGGCTGGACTATTCACAGAAGTGAGCTCAAGTCCCTCATAGTATGACACAGATGGAAATTTAGAGCCCTACTTTATTTTATTTCAGGAGGATAGTCAGTGTGTAGTCCAACTTATAAATAAACTATATATTTCTCTCAGAGTTAAAATATACTTTTTTACATGTAATGGGGATCACTTCTTAATTTTCTATATTATTCTGATCTATTTTTCTGTGTGTATGCCAAAAGCACAATGATTTCATAGGTGGTTCTATTCTGTATTCTAATCTGTAGTAAGGCAACTCCCCTCTCATTAATAATGTTTTTTCTTTTTCCAAAATATTATTAGCAATTCTTGGGTATTAATTTTTCCACATAATTTTTAAAAATCACTTTATGCAATCCATTACAGAAAACTCTGCTGGGATTCTAATAAGAATTATATTATATTTATATACTTACATAACACTGATATTTTTATGTTATCAGTAAGCCCATCCAAGAATAAGTATGTCTTCCACTAAGATGAATTTTTTTCTGAACTTTAATAAAATTCTATACAATTGGCTCTGAATCTTTCTAGTTCCATTTACTGCTAAGTATTTTTATAGTTTTCATTGCTATTGTGAATGAAATGTTTTCCATTTCATTTCCACATTTTTATGGCTCCCATAAAGAAAACTTTTTTTTTTTTTTTACATTTTCTTGTTTTATTACCTTCATTAGGGCCATCAGTACAATGGTAATCGCTGTCAAACTAGTCTCTGACTTTAATTAAAATATATTTTAAAATTTCACCGTATAGAAAGATGTTAGCTTTTGGTTTCTGGCATATGATCTTTATGTCACTCAAATTATTTTTATTCTTTCTCTATTTTGAGTATTCTTTTTAACAGTTGCTGAACTATAGTCCCTTTCTGTTTACTATAGTTCTCTTTCTGCATTGTATTATAAAGGGTCAAATTCATCTCTGAGGAGCAGATAACCAAAAGGAGCAGTGACTTAAAACAGAAAGTTGATTTTCCTGTGTTTGATAAACCTGGGAAGCCAAGGACTGGTAATGACAAACCCACAGTCACTGGAACTTCTCTCCTTCTATCCTATTATTTTGCCACCTCGACATGTGGTGCCGGGTTGCCTCGGGCTCAACCACCATGTTTTAATTCCAGACAGCAGGAAGATGAAGATTCAAAAGTAAAGGGCAAGTTCCCTTCTTTTGATAGGTCTTGTCCAAAGATGCACACACTACTTTTGCTTGCATTACACTGACCAGAACTTAGTCTATGGTCATGCCCTAAATGCTAGGAGGCTGGAAAATACAGTCTTCCACTCTATTTTTTCTGCCTGTTGTGGTTTTAAATGAGTATTTTAGAGGATTCCATTTTCTCTCCTTTCTTAGTAAAACAATTATTTTTCTTTTTTTACTTGTTTTGGTAGTGGCCCTGAAGTTTCTGATACACATTTACAACTAAGCCAAGTCTACTTTCAAAAAGCACCATGCCAATTTGAAGGTACTGTGAGTCCTTATGATAAGAAAATACTCCTAATTCTTCCTGTCTATTCCTTGAATCATCGCTATCATTCATTTCACTTACATATAGGACTACTGAAGCATATAAATATATATACACACAAAAGATATCTACATAAGCATACACAAATACATTGATATTATTTTGAACAAACTTATCTGTTAGATTAAAAATAAAAGGTTTTCTTTTACCTCCATGTATTTCTTCTTCAATGCTCATCCCTTATGTAAATAGGAGTTTCTGACTTCTATTATTCTTTCTCTAAAAAGCTTTTAGCACTTCTTGCAAGGTAGGTCTACAGGCAACAAATTCCCTCAATTTTTGTGTCTGAGAAAGTCTCCATTTCTCCTTCACTTATGAATGATAATTTCACAATTATTAATCATTATTCTAGGCTGGTAGTGTTTTGTTTTGTTTTCCTCTCTCAACACTTTAAATATTTCACTTTGCTCTCTTGTTTGCACTCTCTTATTTCTGAGAAGAAATTGGATATTATTATCTTTGTTCTTCCATAAATAAGGTATTTTTTTTTCTCCCTAGCTTCTTTCGGGATTTTTCTTTCTCTTTGATTTTCTCTAGGTTGCAATGATACACCTAGGTGTAGTTTTTGGCATTTATCCTGCTTGATGTTCTCTGAGCTTCCTGGATCTGCGGTTTGGTCCCTGGCATTCATTTAGGGAAAATCTTAGTCATTATTTCACATATTTCTTCTGCTCTTTTTTCTCTTTCTTCTCTTCTGGTATTCCCATTGTGTTACACCTTTTGTAATTGTCCCACCGTTCTCACCTATTCTGTTCTGTTTTTTGTCTTTCTTCTTTTTGCTTTCCTATTAACATAACTTCAAGCACGGGGATTCTTTCCTCAGCTGTGTCTAGTCTACTAATAAGCCCATTAAAGGCATTCTTCATTTTGATTAGTGTTTTTTTATCTCTAGAATTTCTTTTTTCCTTACAGTTTCCATCTCTCTGCTTACATAGTCCATCTGTTCTTACATGCTGTCTACCTGTCCAATAGAATGCTTAGCATATTAATCATAATTATTTTAAATTGCTAGCCTGATGATTTCAACATACCTACCTGCCATATCTGGTTTTGATGCTTGCTCTTTTCAAATTGCAGGTGGTTTTTGTTTTTGTTTGTTTGCCTTTGGGAATGCCTTGTAATTTTCTCATGATAGCCAGAAATGATGTACTGAGTAAAAGGAACTCCTGTAAATAGGCTTTCAGAAATCGGGGTTGGGGGGGGGGGGTTGGGGGGAAGTGTTCTACCATCCTGTGAGTAGGTCTCTTCTACGGAGACTGTGCCTCTGACTGTGAACTTCACTTGTTTTTTTTTCTCCTGCTTAGGTGGGGCAGGATGGCCACAGTGGGCTGGAGTTAGATATTTCCCTCCCCCCAGGCTAGTTAGGCTCTGGAGAACTAGTTTCCTTGAGGGCAGCTCTTTTAGGAACGGAGTGCTCTTGTGCCACTTGGGTGGCTCAATCGATTGGGCATCTGACCCTTGGTTTCAGGTCTTGAGCTCATAATCCCTGCTCAGTGGGGATTCTGCTTGAAGGATTCTCCCACTCTGCCCCTGCCCCTCCATCCCCCACCACCCGGCCTTGCGCACATGCACATGTGCACACGCCCACTCTCATGCTTACTCTCAAATATTTTTTAAAAATAAAAAAGAACAGAATGCTCTGGCCAGTTTCAAAGTGGTTCCTATTCTCTTCCCCCTGCCAAAAGCATAAGGGAATTTTTCTCCAATATTTACTCTGGGTACCTGGTGAGGCTCCTGGAAGTAAATCGCACAATATTGGGGGAAGGGGGTAGCTATAACTCAGTTCACCAGAGGTTTTTAACTCTCACATTTGTCCTCACTGGACCTCTAGCAATTCTTCTACTACAGCTCAGCACTGGTTGCTGCAGCTGGTTCTGCTTGTGAGTCTGCTCAGGTAAGTGGCAGCACCCTTACTCACCTGTCTCTCCAATCTCTGGGGCCGCGGGGTGCCCTGCGGCCTCCTGTCTCTTATGGATTCAAGTACAGTCATTTTTCAGCCTGTTGTTGTCAGGATGCGGTAGCAACTGTCAGTTCCTTACATGTGGAACCAGAAATCGGAAGTCAGAAATACATTCTTTATTCTGGGAGACCACATATTCAACTAAAATTGGGATTTTTATTACCATCGAACATATGGAGAACATGAGGTAAAACTGACAGCTACTTTCAGAATCATTTACTCCATGACATTTGGATTTTTATTCTTTAAATTGCTTAATGCAGTGAATGACATTGAGAGGTTTCCTGATATGAAAATTATGGGAATGAAAGTTATTTAGTCATACTGTATTATTTTCAATATAGCTCCCTAAAAATATAAATTACAAAATTGAACCCAAGAGTAGAAAGTATGAATATACCATTACCGAAGAAGATGTCATAATACTTGTTAAAGTTCCTTTATTAAAACCATACCCGGATCAGTTGGTTTTATGATTTAGTTTCACCCATACTTCAAAAAATAAAAACAAACATGGGGCACCTGGGTGGCTCAGTCTGTTGAGCGTCCAGCTCTTGGATCCAGCTCAGATCATGATCTCAGGGTCATGAGATCGAGCCCTGAGTCAGGCTCAGAAAAGAGTCTGCTTGAGATTCTCTACCCTCCTTCTCCCTCCCCCTTTGCCGCTGCCTCTGACTTCCTCACAGTTGCTCTCCTCTCTCTCAAATAATTTTTTTAAATTTAAAAATTAAAATAATAAAAACAGACAATTCAATGTCTATATAGGTTTATATCACTACAGACCATAAAAAATGAAATATTCCCAAATCATTTGATAAAGACATCATTTTAATACTAAACCTATTAGAAATTAACAAAAACTGCAGCTCTGTCTCACTTATAAATTTATATGCAAAACTTTTAAGTAAAATAATTATAATGTTCATAATAAAGCTGTTGGTTTAGGAACCAAGAGATGCTCCCACTAGGAATTTGTCAGGTATACCTTACCATGATTTTCAGAGAACCAGATCTGAATGCTGGAATGAATGTGGAGTAATTTAAGCCATAGCTACCAATCTAGAGCTACAACCTCTCCAAAAACTTTGGAAAGTGGACCCTACTCCTCAACTTTTTATGATATTACTTAACTGCTGCAAGCCTCAATTTCTCCACTTGCAAACTTGGAAAAATAGTCGTGTTCTTGGACCAATTCATTAAGATCATATATGTAAGGCATCTATTACATGTTGGGTATAATGAGGAGTGCTGAATATTTTCACATGGCATTTTCCATTGTCTATACCATACAGAAATTTGTGATGCAAAGGCCTATCTTATTAACCTATCTAAAACCATTTGCCAATACAAAATTAATTCTTTTATATCTTAGTTTTGAGTTTCTTTACTTTTTTGGCTTTGTGAGTAAAAAACCTGGCCAATTGGGATAGCTATTTTTAAAATGATTTTCACTTCATTTAAGAATTTATTTCTTGCCCTTCATCCAAAATTACAGGCAGCTTACGAGAGTGTATGAAATACAAAAGCAAAAAGTATACACAGAATTTTTTTTTAATAAAAAACATTGAAAGGATAAAATAAAATCATGAGTCATACAAATAAAAAACCTGCATCACATAGAGTCCTATGAGCTTGCTGTAGTTGGGCCATGTATTTTGCTACAAAATGTCTTGCAGAAAGTGTTGCAAGTTATTAACTAAGCTCCCACTCATTTTGAAACTGAATTTTCTACTTTGGTTCCTATTTTTTGGTCTCTGTGGGTCCTCACCATGATACTCCTCTTATAAAGTGTATGAAGATTATTTTGATGTCTGATAACAATTCAAAAATCTTATAAATTCTGTGTATACTAGGCACTAACTTAAACATGACTTCTTTCAAAAAATCAGAGTGGAATTATTAACGACATTTCCTAAAACTACACAAATGACTGGGGTTTTAGAGGGTTGTTCTATTATGGGCCATTTTCCTAGGTGTTATTGTGAATTAACTAGAAAAACATCTAACCAGTGAGACTTAGAGTTATAACAATTTGAATGATAACTAATAGAAACCTCATTTACATTTTTAATCAGGAAAAATGGTCACAGAAGGCTTAATAGTGAACTTGTCTTTGCTTACTGTCACCATTGATAGGTTTCTCAGGCCATAGTTAAAGTGACTATTTCTCACTCAGTCTGAACTTCACTAAAGCCACCTCCAAGCTTGTGAACCTAACTAGAATACGTAGGTTTTAAGGGTTGGGATGGCTGTGATAGATCAAGGGACTCTCCACAAACTTTGGATGTTTGGTGGATTCCCTTGAGACTTGAGAGAGATTTCTGCCCTCTCATCCATGTTTTACGTTAGGATCCAGCAGGTTTTAGGTTCAATGCCCCTGTTACTATACTCTTAACCATGAGAACTCTGCCAAGAGCCTCGTAAGACTGCTTTCAGCTTTCACTTAACCACCTTTAGCCTTGATTACGAGAACAGAATTTGAATGTGGAGTAAGTTATGAGAGCTTAATGTAAGATCCAACTCTTCATGCAGCTGCAAAATTTGCATTTTAAAACCAACAGAAGAAGGGATCAGGCAGAATGGAATCCAGACAGCAAATTTTAAAGATGGCTTTTAGTTCACTTTCCTCTTTAGCTCATAACTTAAAGAACTAATACTCTAATGTTATTTTGGAGCAGCAGTTGGCAAAATTTTTCTCCGTAAAAGGGCACATAATATTTTAGGCTTTGCAGACAACACTGTCTCTGTTGCAACTACTCAACTTCACCATTGTAGCATGAAAGCAGCCGTAGACAGTACCTAGATGAATGGGCATGGCTGTGTGCCAGGAGAATTTTATTACCAACCTGGCAGACCAGATTGGACTTGCCGGCAGTAGTTTGTGTGTCCCTATTTTGGAAAGACTGTGTCTTTACCCTCCAGGTACAAAATTGCTTTGTATGTTTTTAATGATAAGACAGATTTGTGATTCCGAAATATGAGGTGACTCGCAATTATTTGTCACCAAAATATTAAATTGTTTAAAATATTAACTCTAAATTCTCTAGGCTCCATGTACTAGCACAATTACCATTTCATGGTATCTGAAACACACTACAAACCAGATGATTTCATAAGAAAGAAATTATAGAGGATGATGTTTAAAAAAAGACCTACCCCTTCATAGTTAATAATTTTAAGGACATAGACATTCTTCTAAATTAATGTACAGAATGTTTTTTGCATATCAAGTGTGTTTTAACTTCAAGTTCAGGAAAGTGGTTAAAGAGTAGTAGTTCAAGAAAGTAGTTGAATACAGCTACAAAATCCAGATATGGCTGAAGTGACAATGAATGACAGGGGCTTCCTCTTTAATCTGACTAGAATAGCTAATGGAGCCTGGAACTACCATTGGTTGTTACGATGATTTCCAACATGACATAGTTGTGGGAAGACAAAACATCCTCTAGGGAGACACATGTAAGATCTTGCAGTATTTTTATTTTGGCGGCTCATTTGCTTGCTCCATGCTTTTTTGAGATAAGCCATCTCAGAGGAGAAATAACAGGGAGCTTTATCTAGTTATGGAGCTTTTTAAGATGCCACTCTCCCCTTCCATAAACACCCCAGTGTCGTATTGATAACAGTGCTAGAACTATATTTCCAACCTTTTCTATTCATAGGGAATATTTTGTGACTAGGTGCCCAATTAATCTGTTACAGTGTAGCTTTGTGAGGCTCAGATGTCTTTCATTTTGCTGTTACACCTCTAAATGGGCCAGAGCTTTTTAAAATTTAAAGAGTAAGAAGAGACGTGGGGTGTGCACAAGGGAAAACACCATACACCTTCATACATTGTTGCTGCATTTCAAGTCAACATGATTAAGACATGATTATTCATGAAACAACTTTTTTTCTAAATACTTGAGCTACATTTTCATTTACCTTAAATGATGGCTCTGCTCCAAGATCTGCAATTTTTTTTTCATGTTTTCCATTAAAGACTGCCTTTTCATGACATGTATATCCTTTGAATATTTATAAACTGCCACCATACTCTCCATTCTTCACCTTGAAGCGGAATTCAAATTTTATGGGTACATATTCTACAACAGAATAGGAACAATTAAATGACATAGCACCAACCTGACTCATTTTTTGTTGCTAGGTTCTAAAATCCTTCATCTCATTCCAACAAGAAAGCTTTTAACTTTCTACAAATTTCTAACCATTAACTCTCTCCTTTAGTTCTTTATCCCTTCAAATACTGACGATTCATGTACTCTGAGGCAGCTTGGCAGAATTACAATATATAAATACTGGAAGAATCAGATTCTATGCCAATAGTTGTAAACTAAAGATGCACAGTGATTATTTTCAGAAATAGATGTAGGGAATGTCCACAGATGTTTGGAGTTTAGTCTCTTTGAAAATGTCAGATTTGAGTTATGATGGAAATAAACAAATATCAATGCAACCAAGCAATTAAGACATTTTTCTGTTGGTTATGTTAATACCATGCTATGCTCCCCAAATTGTATGTTTGAAATGTATTATTAACTTCAAGATGGGATATTGGCCAAAAGAGGAAGTACAAATCCACTCAGTGAAAAATAATACCAATATGTTGATTCTTAGGTATAAGATAATGCTTGGGCTACATTTCAAAAAGCAAGAAAACGATAGTTTTCACTATCAGAAAATAATTCTACCTAAATGAATAATATCTCCTTTGCATTCTCCCTCAAAATATAAATATAAATTAACAACCACGTCTGGGATTAGAAGTATTACATGGACTAAATTTCATAAATCCAAAATGTATTTATCATCTCATGTACCAAATATTTTTGTCAGAAAACAATCTACATACGGACATAAGTCAGGTTGTTTAGCTTTTATACAGGGATGAAATTAATTCAGTTGTGGTGTGCACATGGGATATGGTATAGTCAAAAATAGGTACTCAAAATTGAAGGACAAGTAGCATTCGGATAACCAACATCCAAATAAACTCAATTCTGGTGTTTCTATTTTGAAATCACAGTTCTGCTAAGTTGCCACTGTGGTTTATAGATAGCTAAACTCGTTTACTGGTATTAGCATTTTCGTATATTGTATTAGATTTTCTACATAGTTGGTGATATTTACAAATAAAAAGTTTTACCTTTTTTTTCAATATGAGGTTTTGTTTTTTTAGTTTTGCCTTATTACACTGCATAAGACCTTCAGAAAAAATTTTAAGTGGCATGTTTGCTTTTTTTGTTATCATGAAGGTTAAGCAAGTGATGTTAACTACAGGTTTTCCGCAGATGCTTCTATCAGGTAGATGAGTTTTCCTTTAATTGCGAATTTGTTGTGCGTTTTTTATAACAAATAGGTGTTATATTTTATCAAGCACCTTCTCTGCATCTATTGAGATGGGTGTTATGGGTTTTTTTCATCTTTATTCATTATGTGAACTGCTTTGATTGATTTTCAAATGTGAAACCAATCTTGAATTTCTGAGATAAATCCTACATGGTCAAAAAGTATTATACCACCTATATATTGCTGGTTTCTTTAAGAGTTTTTGCATTTATGTTCATAAGGAATATCGGCCTATTGTTTTGGGTTTTTTTTTTTTCTTATATGTCTTTGGTTATTGCATAAAGACAGTGCTGACTTGCTCTCATTGTTCTTTTGTATATCTGTAAGCTCCGCAGTGATTCTTTTTAAAATTTCTAATATTAGTAGTTTATGTACTTTTTTTTCTTTATCCAACTTACTAGAGGTAAGAATATGCTTTGTTTCATTATTTTCTCTCTTGTTTTCCTGATTTCAAATTAACTGATTTTGCTCTTTATTATTTCCCTCTTTTACTTACTTGGAGTTTAAGTAGCTCTTCCTTTTATAGACCATGGTGGGGGGGGGGGGGGTAGAGAATGTAATTTACAATTCCTTCTAATTCTAATAAGCATTTAAAACTATAAATTTTCTTCTAATCACTGCTTTAGCTATATTCCACACTTCAATATGTTGTTTTTTGTTTCATTTCATTTCAAGAACTTTCTAAATCTACTAGTGATTTTTTTCCATTGGTCTTGTGTTTTTTATGAAAAATATTGTTTAATTTCCAAATATTTGAATATATTTGTTTATCTTTGGCCTTTTGTTTCAACTGAATTGCTGTAATGAGAGAACAAACTGCATGATTTCAACTCTTGCATATATTTTCCAATTATTTTATATATATGTCAGGACATATTTTATAATCCAATGTATAGTACATCTTGGTAAATGATGCATGGGCACATGAAAAGTACATATACTCTGCTGCTGTCTGATGGAATGCTCTCTAAATGGTAATTAAATCTAGTTGGCTGTTCATGCCAATCAATTTTTCTACATCCTTACTGATTTTCATTTCACTTATTAAATCAATTACTGAAAAGGGAGTATTAAAATATTTTTTAAAACTAACAGACTCTAAAAATAACATAGGGAATTTACCTGATCTTTTTATTTAAAAATTCCAGAGTCAAAAACTAAAGATTAAAATTTAACTCTTGTTCAAAAGAAAAATGTTGATTCCACTTTTAATACTGTAAAAATGCAACAAAACAGAATAAGGAATAAATTAATGTACAGCACGAGTTAATTTTTGACCTACTTAAAACTTCCTTATATAACACCTGTGGTTTCCTTGATTTAAGTCTGATTTCCTGAAAAACAAATTAAAATAGTTCAAAGGTAATTGCACCCCAAATTTAAGGTAAACCAATTTACTGCTCTACTTCTCTTTTGCAGACTCTTATCTTTTTCCATGTAGAGAGATTTTAACATTTTTTATAATTTTGTAAGTTGAGATTTCTTTACTAAATAAGGACTCAAATTATTATTCTTTCATAAGTATAGTCACTAAGCACCTGAGAAATTAAATTATCCATACCTTATTTTCAGTTAACTTATTTCTTCTGACCTCTACTGAATGACATTGACTATGTCAAAGTGAAAATAAAGATACATGTAAAAGAAAAAAGAAAGTTTTGAGGAAGGTAGAAAAGAAGCAAACTTAATCTAGGAAGTTCATTTTTTAGCCTTAAAATACTGAGGCTTAAAATAAAAGTACTTAAACTACAAGAAAAAAAAATATTCTTTTTTCCTTCATTGGTGCATAATTTATTTTAATATTTTAGAGCAACTTAACTTTGTTGGACTTGCATAGGAGCACTAGAGTTTTCCAGCTCATTGAGTCCTAATTTTCGTATGTGTGAAGATACTGATGCACACTACAGATCCAGATGTAGGCACGGTGTCATGTTGCTAACATGGACAGCTGATTTATAGTTATTTATTTTTTTTAAAGATTTTATTTATTTATTCGACAGAGATAGAGACAGCCAGCGAGAGAGGGAACACAAGCAGGGGGAGTGGGAGAGGAAGAAGCAGGCTTATAGCGGAGGAGCCTGATGTGGGGCTCGATCCCAGAACGCCAGAGCACGCCCTGAGCCGAAGGCAGACGCCTAACCGCTGTGCCACCCAGGCACCCCTGATTTATAGTTATTTATTGCCATTAATTTGCAACTCAAAGATTTTCTCATTCTAATTAATGACTTAAGATATGTGGGCTAAGCTTTTCCCAAGAAAACTGTTTCCTAATTCCTAATGCTTTGACCTCAAGAACGGTTAAGAAAAAGGTTGCTGTGATGTATGCAGAGGATTTACAAGTCTGCTAGATGTCTTCTTCAAAGGGAAGAATTGTCAAAACAAAAACCAAAAAATAAACATAGGAAATAATAGGAGATTTTTCTGTAACCCAAATGTCTGCTGCACACCGCCCCATTAATTTGACCTACCACTTCACTCCAAATAAGTACTTGTATTTTGGAAATAAAAAATCCTCCCCAGATTCTCAAAGAATTTAATAAGCCATGGGGAGAGAAGATGAAGATTTCATTTTATAGATTTAGAATTCTGCTTTTACACTTAATATTTCTCTTTGGTCCCAACCCGAACTTGAAGTACATCTTTGATTTCTACAAAAGTAAATAATCCAACACAGTAAGTATTCAAAGGCATAATAGCTGCTAAATGATTTCTGAAACAGAGAGCAGACGTTCCACCCACAAAATTTATGTTCCAGCCACAAAAATCAACTTGAAATTAAATAATAAGTGTCATCTGCATTAAAATTCCCTTTGATTATATCTCCACCAGGGATTGCAATGACTTTTCACTTTATGTAATCTCGATTCTCTTCAATTTCTTGGTTCACTCTGCTCTTCACTGTATACGGTCTCTCGTCCCCTTTTTCCTTCTCTGAAGAAGTATCAAATTCTTTCCTCCTCTCCCTTCAATACAGTCATTGTCTGCCTTTTTCCCTGAACCATGGTACAAATTTCCTTGAACAAAGTTCTTGGGATCTAACCTCCTATTCACAGATGATTGAAGTAACCTTTCTAGTTCTGTAAGAATTCTGGGGACAGGCATTACGTTGATATTGGGAGATATAGATATATAGAGAAATACAGATATTATATCTATTATAAATTATATATAATATATAGAATTTATTTTGTCATATTTACAGGAAAGGTAAGAGAGCACCTACTATGTAGAGCACCCACTATGGAAGGCTAGGCACAGAGCACTACTCTCAGTACTGTGGTGAAGGCAAATTAACTTGTCATACCTTTAAGAAACTCTAACATTTTCTATCATAATATTTACAAAAAATAAAATTTAGTAAAAGAATATTAAATCTCTAGGGGCGCCTGGGTGGCTCAGTCGTTAAGCATCTGCCTTCAGCTCAGGGCGTGATCCTGGCGTTATGGGATCGAGCCCCGCATCGGGCTCCTCTGCTGGGAGCCTGCTTCTTCCTCTCCCACTCTCCCTGCTTGTGTTCCCTCTCTCTCTAGCTGGCTGTCTCTCTCTCTGTCAAATAAATAAATAAAATCTTTAAAAAAAAAGAATATTAAATCTCTAATACTAAATATTGTTAAATAAATATGGGACATAGCATAAAATGTCTTTTTACTATACACCTTATTTTCCACCATTATGGACCTAAAACTTCCTTGTTTATTTAGAGGACAGGATGAAGCTAGATATTCAAATGAAATGTTAAAATTTATAAACCTAAAAAGTATTAATTCCTAAATTATATTTTCAGTAGCCATGTCCATTGCAAACATGACATTTTAGAAGAACACAAACAGAGACTTTTAAAATAGTCTTATTTTTTCCCTGTAATGTGCCCTATGTTAAGGGCCAAATACTGCTTTTTTTGTAACCAATTTATATTTTTCCTTTTTATGTGACTTTTTAATCATTTTTGCTTTAATAACCAAAAAAAAAAGTCATGGAAAATAAAATTTAATTCCATTCTTTTAACAAACAGTTAGCCAACCACACCCTTTGCCAGGAAAAGAGTGTTAGAAGGTTTTACTAGAGGTGGGAAAGTTACTAAGAAGAAATGATTATTTAATCTTAGGAGGATAACATTCATTCAGAAATTTTGAAAAATCAAGAATTCACAAGAACATAATAAAGATTTACTATACAATATGCTACAAAACACATCCTGATAGTTAAGGCAATGTCAGGGAGTATTCAGTATGACATGAAGTTTGACATATGGGTTAAATCTTGATTTAGAAGGTAGAACTTGTAGGTATGTGTATAGCTGGTATATTGAACTAGCATAATTCATGATTTAATTGAAATAGAAATTTGTTTTTATTCCCACAATTATCCTCTAAACTTTATTTGGTACTGGTGGTCTCTTCTAACACCAGATGAGAACTCATGGGCTCACTCTTAGATAATAAACAGTCCTATGGTCACTTTAACACAAACAAAAATTCAATTTAGTAATTAGAATGTCTAGTGGAGTACAACCCCATGCATGGTCTATGCTAGACTGGGCAGTGTTTTTATACTTAATATATAAAGGAGCTTTCTGGGAGGCCTTGTTAAAATGCAGATTCTGGTTAAGTAAGTCTAGATGGGACTGAGATTTTGTATTTCTAACCCAGTTCCACATAATGCCTATACAACTGGTCTGAACTTCTCTGAACACCAAAGGACTAGAAAAACACACACACATACTCCTGAAATAAATAAAATTTATGAGATGGTTATTATCTCTAATTTATCTATGAGAAAACTGAAGTTGAGTGAAGTTAACTTGTCCAACTATGTAAATAAGTGGCAGATAATTGTCTTCTTCTCTTACTCTTTCCGTTGGATGACACAGCATCTCTGAAGTTGTTATTATTCTTATTTTCAACCTATAAACTTTAATCTAGTAAAAAATAAATAACAATGTTGAATTTCTTTTCCTCATGATATGCTTAACTTCCCATTTTTAAGTAACTGTTCAGTTTCCTAAATACTTCATAGCCCCAGAGTTATAATGAATTTAATCAATATCATGTTCAATGCCAGCTACTAATATATACAGTTTACCTATGGAATGAATGTCTTCTAGATAATTTGGTCCATGTATAATGGTACAAATGTCTATATTAAAGAGTTGTATTTTGTATTCTATAGAAATATATGGAGTCTTTGCATTATCCCAGGTATACTGTCTGGTGAAGAGACTTTCTAAAACATATATTGCCTCTCATTTACTTATACTGAATGTGTACAGAATGCCCACCAAGGGACACAAAAGCTGATCCCCAAGAAAAATGTGACTAATTTGGGCTGCCCCTGGAAAGGTGGTATTAACAACCTCAACCCACAAATTTCAATTTTAAAAGATTACAATCTTTAAGTCCCTAACTGCTTACAAAATACCTTGGTTACATGTAATACATTTGTACAAAAAACAAAACCACTAGTTAAATAATTCTTTTATTAACAAAGTTTATACATTTATTTTTTTAATTGTTATCATTGCTGCATAAACTTAATCCCTTGATCTTTCCTTTTAAGCTTGTTTAAAACTAAATGAAGGAAGGAAGATAGAAGGACGTGAGTCACATGTTAACAAAAATAACAAAACAGCCCTGGCCACAGATAATTTCCTGAAACCAGTATGAGAAGGAATAGCGATGTGAAAGAAAAACATTAGCAAGTCATTTTGTAAAACAGTAAAATTTCCAAATATAATTGAAAAGAGAAAAATCTTTCCAAATTAAATATCAATTTCTGAGCCTGAGGCAATAAATAAATAAATGAAAGGGGAAAGCTCAGTCTTAATATTAAAAAAGAATAAAAACTGTTTTCCAGGTTTATAATATGATTGAGGAGCTGTTTAATAAAAGTGAAAAGATCCATTTAGGTAAAATTCACTTTTAAAAATATATGATATTATGATTTCTATGCAAGAGGTTTAATAAATTATGTATTCTGGGATTCATTGAGTTTTAACTTTGCAAACATCCCTCTGAATAACTGGAGTTTGATAACTAGGAATGGTTTCTTGTGACATATCCTATCAAAAGACCCAAAACAAACACACAGAATGTTTGATTATCTCAACACAGTTGTTAAAAATCATTTTGGTAGAAGTCAGCCCCATTCTTGTTTTTCAATCTTTTTTTAAAAACTGGGATGAAAAACATTTTATTTATGTGACAAAATACCAACCTACTTAAAATCGACAGCCATTTTCTTCATAGAGAATCTCTATTAGGGGTCCTAATACATTAAAATCAAGAATAGACAAAGGATGCTCACAATTTCCAATAACATTTAGAATTTCCCTGGGTATTTCAGATATTAACAGAATATGTGGAAGAAGTTTAAGTTTCCAGTATGGAAAAGAGAGGTAATATTCTACCCAGGAAATCCAAGATAATCAATTGAAAAGTTACTAGATTTCATAAGAAAGTTCAGTAAATCAGATAGATACAAGATAAAATAGGAAAAGCAATCACTCCTTGGCAAATTAGCAGGAGACCATTAGAAAATAAGATGGAAAAACCACAGTAACAGAAAATAACAATAGAATATGTGCAAATAGCCTTTAAACACATGGACATCTCTCTGGCTTATTCATATAAACAAAAACTTGAATGTATAGTGAAATAGCCCATGTTCATGGATGAGAAAATAATTACTAAAATGTTAGTCCTTTTAAAATTAATTTATACATATGAAGCAATTATTTCAAAATTTCAAGAGGAGCTTCTTTTGGAACTAGAAAAAATATTTTTAGATTCAATATAAAAGAGAATGAATGATGAAAGGGTCACGAAATTTTTGAAAAAAAGAAGAGCAACAAGTGAAGGGACTTTAACCCTACCAAATATTAAAACATTATAAAATAAAGTTTTAATAATGTGAAGAGCATGGTATTATCAAATATGCAAGAATTAAATGTGTAATAAATAAGGCATTTAAAATGAAAAAAAGGAAAGATTTATTTGATAAATGGTTCTAAAACAATTTTAGCACAATGAAAGTCAAATGCAAAAAAAAAAAAAAAAGAAAGAAAAAAACTGGTAATAAATTACATCATAAAAAAATAATAAAACTTATGTAAGCAAATTCTCCAATTGTGAGATGAAAAAAAGCCAAAGCTCAAAAACAAAGGACCAGTTTACTAGATTTAAAGATCTAAAATGCTCCAAATTCTGCCAATCAAAAAAAAAAAAGCCCATAAACCTTAATAGTAATAAACAACTAGATAAAATATTTGCAAGATAAATCAACAAAGAACATGAACTTGGCATTGGCAAAACCAGAAATACACATGGCTAACACTTAAAAATAATGTTCTCCCCTACTAAAAATCATAGTAAAAAAATTTAAGAAAATAACATTTTTTACTTTTCAAAATAGTAGACATTTTAAATGATAAGAATAGCCTATACTAAATATTTTCTTACATTTACTGAAGTCAGTTTGGAAGTTAACCATTTAGCAAAGTTATCTACCAGGTTACAATGAAAGCAAGTCTCATACAACACTTTTTTCATACTTAGAATTATTAAACATCCTCCCAGAAGCAGGACCCAGTACCCTAGTAGTCAAGTGCACACAATCTGAAATTATCTTTAAAAAATGTTTGGCCACAGGACCATTTGGGGATCAAGCATTAGGGCATCCTTTTACGGGTAAAGAGTAGAGGCCTTGCTGATTTCTTATTCTACATTCATGTAAGTGTGCAGAGTGTCCCTAGAATGTTTTAACTAAATCATTTTTCCTGAAGACTTTTAATTTCACTAAGCAGTTTAATTATCCTAACTAATAAGCTGCTGATTTCACCAATAAAAGCTAATTTCTGACAATTATTATGTCAATTCCCATATTGCTTGTTAACTGAGGCATAAAAAAAACAGAAACACTTGTATGCCCCTGATGGAGTGTGGACTTCCTGATCAGCAGGCTTTCTTCGGACTTTTGCACTGTTGATAAGCACCTGGCTTATCACTTAACCTAAGAAAACCTGCCCCCCCCCTATATAAAGTAAATTATAGATGTTTAATACCACGTTAAATGTCTCTTTCCATATGATCCCTCCTCTTATTGTTGTGTCTTCCATGCATCCTGTATTATCTATGAAGGTGATGGGAACGACTACACAGTTAGCTCAGGTTATATCCAGCTTGTGTCCATCAACACACATTCTGGTAAATCACTACAAATGTCAAATTCTTCAAGCCAAAAGGAAATCTGCAGTTTATACAGAATGACAACCACTTCTCCCTTCGAAAATTTCTTTTTTTTTTTTTTAAAGATCTTATTTATTCATTCGACAAAGAGAGAGACAGCCAGAGAGAGAGGGATCACAAGCAGGGGGAGCGGGAGAGGAAGAAGCAGGCTTCCAGCCGAGGACCCTGATGTGGGGCTTGATCCCAGAATGCCGTGATCACGCCCTAAGCCGAAGGCAGATGCTTAACGACTGAGCCACCCAGGTGCCCCTTGAGCCACCCAGGAGCCCCCCTTTGAAAATTTCTTGCCATCCTCTGCTAAGATTATCTTTATTTGATAATAGTTGAATCTTTCACCATCTCAAACTCAACTTGACTAGGCTTACCACCCCACTCTGGGAGCCAAACAAGGTCAATGTGTAGTCTTTGGCAAGGTAATCTGCACTGTTTATGATGCCACAGCTCTTTGGCAGCCTGGATCTCTGCCAGCAGCCATCAGTGGGGAGAGGAACTAGTACTTCAAAGGTCTCAGTGCAGCTCATAAAGTTCAGGAGGATTGACCCAGGCCAAGATGAAGATTGTATATTTGGCAGTTAAGTTTGGTTATGATGATGAGATAATCCATAGTAACACAGGATTAATTGAGAGGAAGTCTGGATTTAATAGCCCCCAGAGCAGGCTAAAAATAAATGCAAAAGGACCAGTTTACAAAAGAGAACTGACCATCCCTGCCAGGCAGGGGAAAAAACTTAGTATCTCACACCTATCATAGGAAAAGAAAAGGGAGACAAAGCAAAGAGTACCATTTAAAAAGTACCAAGCAGGATTCACAATGTTTCTGGATGTTAAATATCCAGAAAACAAAAGGGAAGACATGAGGAAGGGAAATGAAATACTCAAAAGACATCGTCAGTAGGGAGTGAAGGACCTAAGGCGCTGCAAAATTCTGGGGACAGTGAGCACCAAGAGAGACTCTGAAGGAAACCTTAATTCCGGGACACCAGAAACCAGAAAACAGCTGGAAACTCTGACAAGTTTCAAGCCATTTCAAAGAAGAGAGCAAAATTGAATACGGATTCAAATTACAATTAAACGTCCAAAGTCCACTGCCAATCCAACTTGGAACTCACCTCATTTACACCCTTGGAGAAGCCTTTTGCAATTTTACACCTGATGAGAAGTCTTTTGCAATTCCTAGATATGAAAGTCTCTGACTTCAGTAGCCAGAACCTGGCTATGGAGAGAGGGGAAGCTATTATCATATTTTGTGTTTATACCCACCTTGTTCTAAAAACAATATAAAAAATCACAAAAAAATGTAAAATAGTAACATTGCAACATGTCAATAAAAGTTAGAAGTGAAAGAATTATTGCAAAAATAAGGTAGAGCTTATGAAACAAAACCAAAAATGAATAACACACAAATACATTTTTACAATAAAATCTAGTAAGAATCGCTCCCAGCCTTTTTTAGGATAAGACTGATTTTTCTAAAATCAGAAATTTTCATGCCCTTAAACTACAATCCACCCCCCTACAACCATGATAACAGTAATTGCACAAGTATCCTCTGATGAATTAGATGACAGTAAACAACAATGAATTCAGTTAAGTGAAATCCTATTTTAAGAGTTAGAAATGTGTTCACCTGAAAAGTAGTAATACCTAAATGTGTAAGATATTATTTAATCTAATGAAAATATTTAATACTCAATTCATGGACCTTTCTAAAAAGTCCAATGCCCTGACTTAGCAAATCTATTCATTTTCTAAAGATCTTTGCATTCCACATCTCCCCAAATACAATGAACTTTTATTTTTTAATTTTTTTCTTGTCCTTTTTAAAAATTTTATTTAAATTCCAATTCACATACAGTGTAGTATTTGTTTCAGGTATAGAATTTAGTGATTCAACACTTACACGCAATACTCGGTGCACAGCAAGTGCCCTCCTTAAGGCCCATCTCCCATTAACTCATCCCTACCCACCTCCCCTCCAGTAATCATCAGTTTGTTCTCTATACTTAAGAGTCTGTTTCTTGGTTTGCCTCTTTCTTTTTTTCCCCTATGATCATTTGTTTTGTTTCTTAAATTCCGCATTTGAGGGAAATCATATGGTATTTGTCTTTCTCTGACTTATTTATTTCATTTAGCATTATACTCTCTAGGTCCATCCATGTCATTGCAAATGGCAAGATTTCATTCTTGTTTATGGCTGAGTAATATTTCATTGTACATATACACCATATACATGTGTGTGTATATATATGTGCATATACGTATGTGCGTACACACACACACACACTTTATCCATTCATCCGTTGATGGACATTGGGCTTTTTCCATAATTTGGCTATTATAGATAATGCTGCTATAAACATCGGGGTATGTGTCTACCTTCAAATTAGAATTTTTGTCCAAATACAATAGAAGTTTTTAAGGAAATGAAGTGGGTAATAAACTATGGCCATTAAGACCTATAAGGATTTTTCCTTGGGGTCTGTGGAAAAGGCTCTTTATGGTCCCCAATTATCTGTTCTCCATTCTTCCTTCAAAAATAGCCTCCCCCAACTTCCCCAAATATTAGCAGGTATACCCCCCACCAATTGCCCTTAGGTATAGTCATGTGACCAAGTTTTAGTCAATGAGATACATGGAAAAGGTGTGAGCAATCTCCACCAAGGAAGCACGATACACTTCATCACTATCTCTATCCTTCCTGCCTGGTGGAATGGACAAGGTACTGGCAAGGGTCATATCCTCAATACAGCAGAGAGAAAGGCTGTATGGAGCCTGGGGCTCTGATGAATTCGTGGAAATTCGGACTCTGACTACTGGACTTGGTTTGTAGGAGAAAACAAAACCTCTTTTTAAGCCACTGTTAATTTTGGATTTTTGCTGTCACATGCTTTCAAATCTAATCCTTATTAACACATTGTTTTTACCTGTCAATTTTTCTTATATTTAGCCTGCATTTACTCTTAAAAAACTTACACAATCTGAATGAATTTAACTTATCTCCTACAACTCTGCAGCCTTGTTCCTTGCTGTTGTCCTTAGTTCTTTCTGTATCTTTCCCCTCACCCTAGGCATTTACTATGATAACAGAACTGCCAGTCTTTGTCATGACTGCCTGACTGCAACTGGGACCAATAGCTTTTTAGATTGTCCATATAATTGATGTACTAGGATTTGTTTTCAAGTTATTCCTCGTTAATTCTTCAGTCCACCCCCACCTGGTGTCTTTCCTTTGCTTAGTTTTCACCTTTGCTTTGCTGGAGCAAATCTTCAAGTAACCTCCACAGAGAATTTCATAAAAGTTTATAAATTTAGCGAAGTTCAAAAGTAACCTCCTTAGAAGTTTCTGAAAGTCTGAAAATAGCTCTATTTTACTATCACACTCAATTGCCATTGTGACTAAGCCTTGAATTTTTCCTCAGAACTCCAGAGGCATTGTTTCACTGCATCTAGGACCAAGTGTTGCTGAGATGTCTGACGTCAATGTGATTCATTTTCATGAATCATAAACATGACATGTCCCTGCATCCCAACTTCTAAGTTTTTTTTAATTCCTTGTGTTCTGAAAATTCGAGTATGGATTTTTTTTTTTTTTTTTGTATCATCCTGGAAATTCATTGGATATTTATAAAGAATTCTTGTGTTTAAGTACTGGAAAGTTCTCTTTCATTTTTTTTTCATTGCTAACCCTCTCCTCTGTTTTTCTCCATTCCCTTCTCTCCCCTCAGAAATCCTACTGGGTCAACGTCAGGCTTCCTGCATTGATCCTTCATTTTCTTTTTTCTCATTCTTACCATTTTTAAAATATTTCTTCTCTTTTTCTGATTTTCTTAATTTCATCGTAACTATTTAATTTTTGCAGTCATATCTTCAAAAAACAGAACTCATTTTTGTTTTCCATTGTTCCTTGTTTTATGGTTTCCTTACTTCTAGATGCAATATCCTCTGAAATTTTCATGCCAGAATGAGGAGAATTTTATACTGGAAGATGTAATTTTAGACTTGCAATTCATTTGATTTCTTTAGAGAAATGGCTTTAGGGTTGCTTTGTTGTTACTGTTTTGTCTCTGTTTTTGCCTTCAAGTTATATATTAGACTGATTAGAAATGTCTGAGCTCCACCCATCTTGGGATGAGAAAGGTCAGGGAGGAAGGAATGTTGCAATTCTACTCTTCATTCAGTGGTCAGTCTTTCAATTAATCTCGCAATTTGGCTTTCCTTCTCATTTATGTTTTTACCACTCCTGAGCCAGGATCATCTCTGTAGCTGTGCTATATAGTTCAGCCTTCTCTTTGGTATGGCATTCCCTCCTGTGGATTCTGGGCTGCAATGATTTCCTTTAAAAAATTTGTCGACAGTTTTATCTTCCCTGAGTCTTCTAGAAATTTACTGGAATCCTTTTCAATAATTTTTCTTCTCCCACTCTTTCCATTTTATGAGTTGATTTATTTGCTATCATATATTGGGATTTCAAGAGGGAAGGGAATAGACATGCTTGTGCTAAATCTACCACCTTACACCAGAAGTATTGTTCAGTGTTAAACAAAAATGGAAAAAAAATCTTGCATGTCTGGTAAACACCTATCAAAATCATTCATTATTGGATTAAAAATTTAATAAAGAAATACTAAATTTCTATTTCATCTTTGCATATATATGCATTTATGTATTTATTTTTGTACCTTTATTTATTGTATGACTTCTGTTTTATCTTTTTATATTAGCACAGTGAAATAACTTGCAGCTTCTTTAAGTCCTTGGGAAACAGGAGGGATGATAACTCAGTTTATATTTTTAAATGAGTTTTGGCACAACCAACTATGTAAAAATTATGTTATTGAATTTATTATTTTGTTCCTGAAGGGAAAAAATGCTTAAGCACCTTTTATGTGTGCTTTTAAAAAATACTAAGTGAAAGAAACATGAAAATAAGTATCATCACAGGTATAGTTACTAATTCAGTGACTCCTGATGCCTAAAAGCCAAATCCTGTGACTCCATCCAGAGCCTGAGGAACAATAGCAAAGGAAGTCTTGGGTCTATAAAAAAATACTTCAGAATATCAGTCTAGATTGAACATCACGTGTTATAGTTAGGAACATATTTTGGGCTTTGCTACTTACAAAAATCCATTGGATTTTCAGAAACACATTTTTACCTAAAGCTACGGGAGTATAAGATGTAATGAAGAGGACTATCTTGACCTGAATTAATTTCTTCATATTGTTTGGAAGGGAGAGTTTACTGCACCAACCATTTTAACTTGATTTTCACTAAAGTATTATTGTCCTTAAAATACCTGTAGTTTTTAAGAGTGATTTATCAAGACATTTGGGGGTATTTTGTATTCTGCCCAGAAGGAACAAAAACAGAAACAATTATTCCATTGGTTTCCCATATAATTTTTATGCATTTACATACAAAACCTTGGAGATGTGTCATTGTTTAGTATGAGTCCACTGTCTATTTTGGGATTCCTTCCATCCCCCAAATTTAATATAACTCTTTTCTACTTTGGGCAGTGACTCATTTGTATTCACGGATTAGCCTGTACTGGGAAAAATGGTCCTCTTCAGAGTGACTAATTAAAGACTACATCTCTCTTTCTCCCCAAACATATTACATGTCTTCCAGAAATTTTTTTCCTACCCCTGCTTAGAAAAAAGGAGAAAGGTAGAATCTTATCAATTACCATTTTACTCATGAATTGAGCAAATGAGAAACTTTCCCTTCCTGGGAGCATTAATTAAGGAACCTCAAACTGACTTCATGATGCCCAGCAAACAATCCATCACTCTCTCTTTCTCTATCTTAAATGGAGATATAATTCACATACCATAAAATTTACCCTGCCGAAGAGTACAATTCAGGGATTTTTTAAGTATATTTGCATGGTTGTGCAGTCATCACTAACTCCAAAACATTTTCATTACCCTCAAAAGTAGCCCCCATTCCTACAAGCAGTCACTTCCTCGATACCCACATACTCCTCCCCACCCCCACCCCTGGCAACTACTATCTACTTTCTATCTCTATAGACCTGCCTACTATGAACATTTCATCTAAATGCAATCATTCAGTATTTGTCTTTTTTGAATGGTTTATTTCACTTACTATAATGTTTTCAAGGTTCATCCATATTATAGCAGGTATGAGTACTATATTCCTTTATATTGCCAAATATTATTTCATTGTATGGGTATGCCACATTTTATCTGTTCATCAACTGATGGACATTTGGGTTGTTTCTACTTCTTGATTATTATGAATAATGCTGCTATAAACATCCATGTGTAACTTTTTATGTGGATATATATTTTCTTGGATATATACCTAGCAGTAGACTGTTGGGCCATGTGATAATTCTTTGTTTAACTTTTGGAGAAACCTCTAACACATATTTTTAAAATTTCACTATATTGAATAAATGGAATGATTTTTTGTAGTAATATTACGAAAGAGAAAATAATTATGAGCATTAATCTCATTAAGACAGAATTTTGCAAATAATAATGTTTATACTTGGTTTTTCTCCCATCTGGACACGAGAATCATGATGAGGCTCTGCCAGTAGGGTCCATTCTCTTCAAATATCTATAAGTAACAATACCAGAAAAAGTTCTTCAGCATAGGACTTCCTGAGGACAAAAATGCTTAAATCCTTATTTAGAATTAGAATCTGAATATATTACTTGGAAATATATATCACGTTTTACCATTTGTGTATGCTTATCACAACATATAAGAAATATACAATTTTCAATGTTCAATTCTTCCCCACATGGAATGGGTAATAATACTTATTCTAGAATAACAAGAGTAGTCTCTGTTCTGTCTGGACTTTTTGTCTTCTAGATCCTACTGATAACTTTCAGTGTTTTATGCCTCTCCCGCCCTGAGCTATTTTCATTAACACATGACTTATTTTCAGAGGACTTATTCTCCATGTCTACTTTTAGACTTGCTTGGATTTCATTTTAAAGTGCCATGATTTTCTAAAGAGGATTCTTTTTCCAGAGAGGCCTACAAAATTCTTGCTAACATAAGAAAGGCTGTTCACACCCTATTAACATGGCCTTGAAGCTCTGTCAGTTCCTCTTCTTTGAGCATTCTTCTTTCAGTAGGTCTCATCCTTGGCCATCCTGTGATGAAATTTGTAGCCTCTTGATGAGAAGAATGACATACAGAATATGGTCCCAGCTGAAAGCATACTCTCCACTGTATGAAAATAGAGGTGCCACATGCTTCCTGGGTAATGTTATTAAATCATGTTATTGAATACACTCCCTGGCTATTCAAAGATGGAGTTCCTAATTCATCATTTTGCACTGAGTTTCCTTGGCTAAAAGGACAGGGATCAAAATTTCTACATGACTTAAATTTATAGTTGTCTCTAAAACCAGTGCAGGAAAAATAAATAAATAATGCTTTTAGAATTGAATGCTGCCCCGAGCACATTTTAAAATGTTTTGTCCACCTTTGTTCTTTCAGAGTCAATGCCTGTGTGATTTTTTTTTTCCTTCACAAGGCATCAATATGCTTAGCTTGAGGACACTGTCTCTAATGGTAAAGGAGAAAAGATGTGCCTCTAGCCCTGAAAGAGGTATCTGTGGGGGAAACAGAGAATGAAGGAGGGAATTTTCCTTCCCTGCTATAAACTAAAGAGTATTGCTAAGTATACTTTCATTGTTGAAGATCAATCACAGCTGTAAAATGGAAGGAAAATCTGCAAACTTACTGTGCACTGTAGTGGTATTGTTTTGCTATGTTTACGATGCCATTAATGTAGCAGCATAGATGGTCTTTACAAAATAGCGTTTTTTACTCTTTTTGTGCTTTTTTCCACCCCACTATCAAATCAAGGATAAAAGAATCATTTGCTTTAGTGACATCTACAGGCACTTTCAGAGAAAAACATTCTCAACTCTCATAACTGCAACACTTGCATTGACCTAACCAGGAACGCCTGCCTGTATAGATTCAAACTGACCATCAGTAGTCTTCACTGTAGTCGTGTATAGAAGGCAGACCTTACTGTAGTTTCAGTTGAGTCTTAAGTGCATCCATTTGTCTCCAAAGCTAATCTTCATCAAATGTTTAGTCATCTTGATTTCCCACACTCCCATCCCATCCATATTTGTTCAACGAAAACTGAACGTTACACTTTGGGCTTAATACTGTACTAAAACAATGTAAATGTCTCCAATTTGTTTGTGTATGCTTTGTTCCACTCACATAAATTGTACCTTTTATGGGATTTGACTGGATAGGGGAGACTGCTGAGTTCTCATACACACACCCCTGCTACCCTCCTACTTGCTAGGCTATGGAAACTTGTGCTCCTGTTTCAAGATATTACTAATGGAAAGGGTGATAAAGTTTTTGGAGGAGGGGGGCTGGATTACCAGAGTTCGAATCTTATAGGAGGTGACTGGATTGAATAACCTTGAGGAGCTTTACCCAAGACAACCTGTCACTTGCCACATCTGAGTGACTGCATTACAAGTAAAGCTGTGGAATGTTGGGCACCAGATCAGGCAAGAGAACAAGATGAAGTGGGTTAGCCAGAGAGAACATCTCTCAGAGCAAGAGACGGCGCAGTGTCAGAGATGGGGGAGGGGCAGGGTGCTAATGATAAAAACACCACAATGGTGCCCTATTAAAGAAAGAGCCAGCATTAGGAGCCTGCCATTCCAGAGAGCACATGACACCTGAATAAGGTCTCCCAGCAGCACCAGCTAAATAAAGAAGACTCTTTTTGTTTTTCTTTTTTTTTTTTTTTTTGCCCCACAGGTCTTACTCCTCTGTCCCATCCAACCCTGAAGGATCCAGAGGCAAAGAATGGCAAGTCAGGAAGATATGAAGCAAAAAAGAGAGAAGAGTCAACACACCCCTTCCCAACTTTGTGGTCAGGCCAAAGGGAAAAGGAAAAGTCCGAAAGTGGATATGAAAAGTTCGGTTTAGATCAGAGTGCTCTTTTAATACCTGAAAAATGAAACTGAAAGTGACCAGAAAATATCATCTAGGCATGAGGAAGGAATATCTGACAGAGAAGTTTTCAAAAATGGTAGGAGAAAAATAAAGCTATTTTCTAATCTTATGTTACTGAGTCCTGACCATTTAGTTGATACAGCTGGAATTTTACTTTCTACTATATTTCCTTTGTAGGTAATAAGCTAGTTTTAGGGAGAGCTTGAATAAAAAAAGGGGGATATTTTTGTCCATGTTTAAAATTCAGGAAAATATCCCAAAAGTTAGAGCTATTTTAAGATATATTTTGCATATTTATAGTTTTAAATTTATATAACCTTCATTTAAATTTTTCTTCCTCATAATAATACTTTGTATAGAGTTCTGCCTCTGTTCTATGAGAACAGGAGAGCAAACCTCAGGGACTTCTCTTTAGGACTCTTGTTTGGCTGGACTTAAGACTTTTGATCCCCCAACTCTCCCACTCCCAAAAGTGAGGCTTGTACTGTCTCATCTCCATCAAGTCTACTATCTGTGTCTGAAACTGTCTGCCTTCTTGGAAGGCTAATTTATCTTTGCTGAAGATTCTTTTGAGTTCCCTACCCCTCACCCCCATGGGGAAGTTCCCATGGCCAGAAAGTGCTACTGTGTCTCCAGATGGCTTTTCTAGGAGACAGTCTTGCAGACTGACTTACACTGATCAGATCTGAGGATTTTGAAACTTCACAAATATTTATCAGAAGGATTTACAGATGCTTGGTTTTTATAACTGCCTGTTGATACAAATGCCACATCAGCTGCCTCAAAAATAAAATGGATTACTCATCAGACAGGAACACAGATGATGAAACACAAAAGATCTACTGGTAATTACATAACACCCTGTGGACCATGGGACAATGAAGGTAAGGGTCTAAGGAATTGTTTTTTTCTGGAATTGTTTTTTTCATTCCAGGCAGGATGGATTATACAGGAGGGTAAGGGTAGTGAAAAAGAGAAATAGGGGAGGGAGTCCTTTCAAGAACCAATTTACTGATAACAAAAACCAGGAAGTAGTGGTGTGTGTTGCACGAATACGCACTTCCTTGTTCCTTGCTGCACCAGAGCTCTCGCCACACCACTGAGTCATCTAGCAGCAGCCACTCTCCTATTTCTTGTAATCTTCCATCTTCCCAGCTTCTTCCATTAGAATTTAGACAACCCTTGAGACCCAAGGACACAGTACAGAGGGCAGAGGATTTCTGCGTGCGTTTTTCTCTCTCCTCCATTTCTCCAGGCAGATTATTGCCCTACCCAACACCACCATGAGTCAAGAAAGCAGGAGCCAGTCCATTACCTCCTGGGGAGGTCATGGAGTGTGATTAGGGCACAGCTTTAGCTGGCTTGCAAAGTCAAGTTTAACAACATGAATAAGCAAATCTCTCCACCCCTAAGCATTTCCTCCTCCCATCCTCCCACTTTGTCCTCCTCCACATCCCAAGGGCTTTCCTAAAAGCTCTCCTAGAGAAAAATAACAACCACTACCACCCCACCAGGTAAATTCATCAAGGGGGTCCCCTCACACATTAGGTAGCTAATGTGCTCTGGGAAATATGAACTCAAAAAGAAGAGCAATGTGGCATCTTAGAAGCACAATCATTACAAGAAAAATTATAACATTTATGAAAGCAGAATAAAACAAACACAAAATTTGAAAGTAAGCATATAAAATATCCTCAAAGAGACAGAGAGGATCCTGGAAACCAGACACAGGGGATATGGGGTGAGGGGGTGGGACAGGGAGTGAAGATGCTTCTATGAAAAAGAAAAGATTTTTAAAAATAATTTAATAGATTGACCATTATGAAAGATACAACTGCAAAACTAGAAGATTAAATGGAGGAACATGGCCTATCACAGGTGGCTCAGTATATTCTTCAAAGTATTGCTTCATCCATTTTAAATAATCCTCTGTCCATGACAATCTAACATAATCTTCTCTTTTCAGAAAACCCATTTATTCTCCCTTTAAGTCATAGTTAAACTACCTCCACTCATATTGCTAAACTGAAAACCATAACATACCAGGACCCAGTATCTGCATTCGGACAGAAGACTGCTTCAGTTTTATTTAAAATCTGGGGTTGGTGGTGGATGCCTGACTACATTTGTGTAAATCAAGTGTCAATCTTGGTGACTGTCTCCAACCCAAGATGGTTTGGCCTCTGGGCTTTCATTTCTAGGAGTTGAAATTGCCAGTGACAAACACCCTGTATCCTGCCTTGCCCCACCCCACCAAAAAGATGGCAAATATATTGCTAACTGGATAAAAAGAGAAATAAATCCCTTTTTACGAGGTATCCTGGTATGTAGAGTAAGATTTGCCATGCTTAAAGGAACATTTATGCTGCTGTAAGGATCATCCGTTCAAAAATGATACAAAATGGACAACTTTAAGAATCTGAAATATTTATTCCTTTTTATATCACGTACATGAATAAATTTAAACACATATTTAAATGGACATATTCTCTTGGTCTGGGGGAAAATAATTTGGACTAGAACTACACCCAATTTCTACATAGGGCCTCAGTACTAGTTTGGGATGTCATAACAGGGTCCCCCAAACTTCAACCCCACCACTTAATACTACAAGTATTGCAAAGAATAACTATTTGCATTACAAAATATTTTTCCTGAGACCACAGAATTTGGAATTATGCCTCCAAAATTTATGGCATTGGGTAAAATATGTAACATGAATTTCCTGATCAAAAATGGGACACTTATTTAAGTCACACTACAAAAGTTTATTCAACACCTACAATGGGCCAGACTTTTCCTTTTTCTTTTTTTTTTTTTTTTCCTCCCCAGAAAGAAAAATCCCATGGTCATAAAAAAGTTTTAGATTATTTGGAAGAAAGATTCTAGTGGGAGAAAATCACTTGTGTTAGTTGTTTTAAAATCACAACTATAATACGTGACAGATTGGCTTTCAAAGTACTAATTTTAGTAGTCCCTAATCCACAGATATTGATAGCACCTTAAACACAGAAATGTTTTCCTCTAGAAGAAAGCATGAAATGTACTGGAAAAGTACTAAAAACATGTCTTGTGTAAGCAATTAATAGGAAATGTGAATCTGACTTAGATTTAATGCTGTCCTTCTGCTTCTTTTTACTATAAAATACAATTTACAATCCATGAATAAAATACTGCTTTTGTTATATATGGACCAGTGGGCAGAAGAAGCCACTTGATCATACGATGTCCCTAATAATAAAGCCTATAAAATGTTTATATACTATATTTAAATGGTTTATATAATTTTGGAAAGAGAAGAAAAGACACAGAAGATAAGGATTTAATTAGCTTGTGGGTTGAGCAACATCCAAGGGCTAATACCTCTCCTTGCAGAAAGAGATGATTTTCTGATGACATCATTCATTACAACATGCATGATATAAAGAGGACACGGCAGTCATTAGCCATACCCTATAAAGTAGAGAGACAAGTGTCTGCTTCATTAGCTCATCATCAAGTTTTGGCCTTTAGTTAAAGATGTACAACATTGGCTATTTAAGGCATTCACCAGTACATACTTGGCCTCAAACCCCCTCAATTGGCTTAAAATGTTAAATTTCTTCTTTCTGGCAACTAAAAACATTAAATAAGAAATGAAAAAGTTAACAAAGTTCATTTAAGGCAAACTTTTGGATACAATGTTAGCTTTCCTAGACTATATTTACATAACGTGAAAACAACAGAATAAAGAAGGAAGTCACAACAAATCCATGTCTGATAGGGGTAATATCATTTCCCTGTACCATTACCTGCCTCTACAACTTCAGTAAATTATAGCTAAACTTGCCAAGAACAAACAAAAGTAAACGTGCTCTGAATCAACACATTTACAGTCAGACCTCAAAGAATTCGTTAAATCAAGGATCATGACTTCAAAATAAAAAATCACCATGCATATGAGGAAATGGGGCAGCATGAGAGAGAGTTATTAGAAACAACAGATAGCAGATTTAGTCATGCAAAAATTTCAGACATTGGAATTATCTGACACCAAATATAAAGTAAGTGTATAGAAATAATGTACAAATAATAAAATGAAAATTATGTATAAATAAGAAAATAGCAAGGCAGTTCTGACAAAGAAATATAACATTTCTACCAGTGGGAAAAAAAACATATATCTGGATATAAAAACTCAATGTATAGGTTTAACAAAAAGTAAAAATGGATGATGAGAACACAATTGAATTCATAGAAAAATCTAAAGAAATTGTCCAGAAAATAGAATGGGATAGAAAATACGGTGAGAAGTTAAAGGATGTGAGGAATAAAATAAGAAGGCCTAATATCAATATATCAGAGTTCCAGTAATACAAAAAAAGAGAGAATAGGGTGGAAGTTAGTATTCAAAAAAATGATGACTAAGAATTCTGCAGAAGTTAGAGAATTTTAGATTTACAAATCCCAGTGAACCCCAAGCAGGATAAATAATACTGTCATAGTACATTGAAGCAAAGAAAAGATCTTAAATACAGCCAGAAACAGAATAATATTCAGCAATGAAAAGAAGCAAACTAGTTACAAAATGGATAAATGTCAAAAAAACTTTGCTGAGTTAAAGAAACCAGATGTAAAAAACTGCACAGTATATGACTGCATTTATATAAAATGTCTATAAGGTAAATTTGTAGAGGGAAAACACAGATCAGTTGTGCCTGGAGATAGAGCAGATATTAATTGCAAATGGTATATATATCAGCCAAACATAAGACAAAAGAAAGGTGGATTAGCTAAAGTAATGAAAGATAGGACAGATTTTAAGTATAAAACATTACCAGAAACAGATCAAGTGATGATATAATAAGAAAAAATTTAAATCACTAGGTAGATGCAAGACTTCTAGATTTTTATGCAATAATATAGATAAAATACAATCAAGGATCTATAGAACTACAAAATTGTATTTAATAAATCTATCAACACAGTGGGAGATTTTTTAAATGTCCTCAGTAATTATTAGATTAGACAGACAAAAATATCAAGCTATAGAAGATTTGAACAGCATGTTTACTTATTTTAATCCAATGACACACAAAATCCATTATACCTAATAAATGTTTCATGTATAAAGATAAATTTATAAAAGTTGCTAGAACGCCAGCCTCAAAAAAATTCAAAGATTTATATCATGCAGACCACATAACCTGACTTATACACAATAATTGAAAAATAATTAGAAAACCAACATATATTTGGAAATTAAATGCATACTACCAATAAATTAAAAAATCATGAAATTAAAAATACTTAGAGCTAAAAGATAAAATATAGTAGTAGCACATATCAAATCTTGTAGAACATAGCTAAAGCAGTACTTAGACAGTGACTGCCTTAAGAAATTTTATAACATAAATTTTGAAAATTAATAAACTAAGCAACAGTATAGCATAACAAACCCCCAAAAAAGTAATAAAAAGAAACTAATGAGGACAGATATTAATAAAAATTAAATAGAAAAATACACAAAAATCAAATATCTAGAAATTTTTTAAATAAATGACTGATAAATGGAAAAACACTGATAAAATTTATCAAGAAAACAAAGGGAAATTAGGGGGGCATAATGACAGAGATTAAAAGGTTTAAGAGGATATCCTCAACAACATTATATCACAAAATTTCAAAACTTAGATAAAATGAACACACTTTTTTAAAAAATTCAACACACTCAATTCAAGGAGAAATAATAAAAATACTAAAACACTAAAATTAAAACTAAGTGATCAGTAGTTTACAGTTACCTCACAAGGAAAACACCAAGACTAAATGATGTGACAGGCAAGGTCTACCAATCATTTTAAGATCCCTATATATGAATCCAGAAAACAGGAAAACAAAGAATACTACCCAACTAATCTGTGAAACTTATAAAAATTTGAGATCAAAATAAGAGAAGGTCTCTAAGTGAAAGGAAAATTGGAAGCCAAATTCACTCTTGAACATAGATACTATGCCCATAGACACCTAAATAAAATACTAGCAAACCAAATCTAGCAATGAATATAAAAGTCTGAATATCATGACCAATTAGATTGAAATAGAAGGTTAGCATAATATAAGAAAGGTGATGATACAATACATTAACAGATTATAGGAAAGAAATCATTTCATCATTCCAATAGGTGAAGAAAAACCATTAGATGAAATTTAGTGGCATCCATGATTTTGAAAACTGTAAGCACACTGGAATAGAAAAGAACCTGACAAAGTGTGTCTACAGAAGCTATGGCCAATACGGTGCTTGACGGCAAAACATGAATGCATTTCTTTCATACAAGCAACAACAGGCCAAGTATACCTGCCATCATCCCACAGAGGTTGACAATTGCACGGTGCTTATCTCGCACCAAGCAGAGTTTCTACACACTCTGCATTTAGGCAATGGATAGAGAATTCAGTGGAGTTCAAAATTCCAATGTTAATATACTTTATCAGAGATGCAAATAACAACTGATACCTATGATACTTTAGGCACAATTCTGGGCACTGGGTATAGAGATGAAAAGGCAAGAACCATTCTCTGAAGAGGTTTTGAATTTAGTGGAAATTGGAACCATATTGCCCTCTAGGCAACTAAAAGGCATTTTACATTCATCTGAGTACAGATCAAGAGACACTTTTAAAAATACTATGAATACTTTATGTAAAAATGTTTAATACCAAAATAGATTTTCACTCAAAATTGGTATGATATACCTATGCCTGGTTCCTAATGAAGATAAACATAAAGGAAAACAATAAGACTACAATGCAAATTAATATTTTAAAGAAATCATATTTAGAAGACTAATTTATAGTAGAGAAACGTACCTATATTCACTTGGTCTTTTTGTAAATATATGTTGTGCTGTCATAGGAGAATGTTCTTTCAAAAGCTAGAAATTTTGTTTTATGATCAACATTTTTCTCAAGCTCAGATGCACCTATCAGTGATTTGAATCTGAGCTTAGCAATGGAGTCTCCAATTAAGAGAGATGTCATGCTTCAAAAGATAATCGATGACCAAGGAAATAATCAATAATGACTAAGGAAATAATGAAGTCTAGTATGGACTTGCTGTAGGCCCTAACAGAAAATTCTGTAAGTTAGACGACTTTATTGTTCTAAGCCTTAAATAGTAATAAGAGCCAAAATGTATTGAGCTCTTATGTTTCAAGCTCTATGCCAAGCACTTCATAAATGTCATTCCATTTTAATCTGCTGATTTAGATTTTGGTCTGATAAATGCTTGTATGTAAATTCTGGTCAAACCATTTTCGCTTCCTGCCCACTGACCATACATAGCAAGGTGTAGACACTCAATCCTCTGAGTCAAAAGGTGGATCAGAAATTAATGCGATTGTTACAAACCTCTATGTATACCTTCTTTGTTCCCCAGATCTCCCTGTGAGTGGACGGAGTGAAGCCAGGGCCTTAGAGATGCTACTTGACTTTTCCTGTCCTGCTCTGATGGATTTTGTAAGAATGGAGCGAAAGCTAGAAAGTCCCTTCAAATACACTAAAATACATTCTAAGACAGTGGACTTTACTAACGAAAGAGGCATAAAAATAGGGATACCATACTGTTGGGAATAATAATTGAAATCACCTTTCCACAAAAAAATTGAAAACAGTGGTTAAAGGTGCAAAAAGGTACATTTCCTTTGATCCAATTTTCATGTCTAAGAGTTTTTCCTAGTCAATCTAAACAGAAGTATACACAAATGTGTGACCAAAAATATTCAAGATTGTTTATAACAGCAAAAAAAAAATATATGGAAACAGTCTAAATTTCCAAAAATGGAGCAAGAGATAATTCTTAGGATAGAATAGGTAGCTACTTTAAATAATATTATAAAGAAGGGTTTCTAAATCTCAGAATTATTGACATTTTGGACTGCATAATTCTTTGTCATGGGGGCTGTACTGTGCACTGTAGTACATTCAGCAGCATCCCCAGCTTCTACCCAGTAGATGCCAGAAGCAAAAATTGTTTTCAGATGTTACCAAATGTCCTCAGGGGGTAAAAACTGCCTGGTTGGGAATCACTGTTATAGAACAATATTTATGGCCATGGGAAAATGTCCATAATGAGCTAAAGATGAAAGAAGGAGGCTACAAAGGAGTATGACAAATATTTCTCTTTACACACACACATACATACACACACACGCATATACACACACACACTCAGAAAGGAAAAAAGAGAGAATTTTTTTTTTAAAGGACTGGAAGGATAGTCTCCAAAGTATTAATAAAAATTATTTCTGGATGGTGAGATTATAGTCTGTCTCTTTTTCCATTCTTTAGTGTTATCTAAATTTTTGGAGTTGAACTTTTATTCCTTTTTATAATAAGGAATAAAATGAGTAGCCTTTATAAGCATCACTATAAAAGCCTTTATTATCAACATGACAGTGTGTCTGTTTCCAAAACAAAGGACTGTCAATGATTAAGGACTGCAATGTAATTACTGAAACATTTTCCAAAGGAGCATTCAGCTGTGGGGATTAAGGAAGGTCTAGAGACAAGGAGAATCGGTCTTCCTTGTTGGGTATGTCCTCCTCACCAAACCAAGCCATCAACCTACCTGCTCAATGTTGTTTGAAAATTTAGGATTCCAGGTAGAATTAGCCCCTAAGTCAATTTGCAATAAGTAAACAGAAACCCAACATTCCTATGATGATGCTGTACTGAACAAATTTACTCTCCATGAGTGCTTGTGTGTGAAGAATGTGTAAAGAAAAGAAGCCATAGTCACTTATGAAACATTTGGGTGTGAAGATCACAGGCACCAGTCCATTTCCTCACATTTCCCAGGCTTCAGTTTTCTCATTTATATGCACACATGTGTGCACAGACACCCCCACACAAACAGTTCCAGAGAAATCTTTATTTGGTAGTAAGGCCACTTACTACCAGAGGTGAAAGAGGCGGGTCTGAATAAGAAAGTTTGCCAGAGCCTGGAGGGAAAGACAAATAGGAAGTATTAGTTAAAGGTATAAAGTTTCAGTTATACAAGATGAATAAGTTCTAGGGACCTACTGTACAGCACAGTGCCTATAGTTAGCAATACTGCATTGTATGCTTTAAATGTTGCTAAGTGTAGATCTAATGTTAGGTGTTATTATCACAAAATAACATAAACAAATAAAGTGGGAGAAAAAAAAAACCCCAGGATTTAGACAACATGGCTGAACGTTTTCCAAATGTTGTCGTTTTTCCTTTTTAAAGGCAAACTTTCTCAGGATCTCTGATTGCAGGAAACAATTTTTACTTATGCAAAAAAAATAAAAATATTTTTTACCCATGAGGATAATTAATATGTGTATTTTAAATCCTGTGTAATTTTTAGAAAACATGCTAGAAGACTATCATAACTACTAGATTTCTCTTAGAAGACAAATTTGATAAACCTTGAAGATTGCTCTGTAATATTCTTAGGGTGAATTTGAGAATTACAGACTCCTTGAGGCTAGTTCCAAACAAACCATCTAGGAAGCTTGACAGGGTTACTTCTAGATAACTCTGAGTGATATAGGAAGGGGAGAACTGTGTCCCTAGGTCCACTGACCCAGTGTGAAATGCTTTACCTATGAGGGATATGTCTTTGGGTATATTTTCAGAGGAGAGAAAGTACAAAGCAGGATGAAGAAAGAGCAAAGCTGAGGAGACTTAGTAGAAAGAATAGATTTTTTTCATAATACTGTTAGAAGTGAGGCCAAGTGTTTCTCAGGGGAGCCAATTCATTAGACTGTTCATTCTTGATGAATTCAGTATGAAGATGAACAGAGAATGTTCTCCCCATTTGCCAAGAGAGACAAAATATTTCTCCTGCCAAGTTTGAAGAGCAGAATTAAACTCATTAAGCATTTCTAAGATCCCACTCCTATCTCCTTCTGACTTTGCTTCCTTGCCTGGATAAAATGACCTTCTTGACAGCTCCATGTACATTGGATAAAGAGTTTGAAAGGAAGCCTAGTTTTACTCTATGGAAAATACGGTAACCTGTTAGAAGAGAAGTTGGGGGTGGTAGAGAAGAACCAAGTATACCAGGAAGGCTGTAACTTTGTAGAGCTATTGCTACTTCTTAACTTGTTCAGAGCCTTATAATTCCTTGAGACTAGCAAGGTAAAAATGTATAGGGTGCTGGGGGCTTAGATCATGGAACATGGAAAAAAAAAAAAACAACTACACGCGCACACACACACATGCACCCACTAACCAAAAGTGTAACTAACCGAGAAAGCCATGTAAATATCAAACCACAAGATGGTAGACCACATGTTTAAAGCCAATCATAGTCAAAGATTCATAAAGTCCTAAACAGGTTATTACTTCCTTCTCTTGCATATTCTACTAGCATTCTCAGGAATGTTACCATATGGACAATACCATACAGCTTGTCACATCATTCTTGAAGCAAAATAACAAAGGATTCATTAACAATAAGTGACAAATACTGAGTATGAAGATTATCCAGCACTGCACAATTCTCACAAAATTCCCATTTTTCACTTGTGCCTACTTTCCCCATGGCTCACATAAAATGGAAGAGAAATCAATGTCCTATAGGCCGGATGTCCCAGAAAGCAGGTCATCTATGCCACCAAGTATTGACCACTGCTGAGTTTCTATCTACTACTCACACTGCCTTCATGTTAGTCCATATATGTTCCCTATCCCCTGCCCCAGTAGAATGTTGCATCTTATCCCTTCATTTATTTTTAGCTGCTATCTTCCTTCCTCTGCTACAACTTGACGTTGATCTCTCTCTCTGCTTTTTTCAGTACAAATAAATAAATAAAAATAAATAAGTAACCCTAATTCTGTTATTTACAAGATTTAAAGTTTATTGTTGGCAAGATTCTCCAATCCCGGCACTAAATATCACTTCTTTGTTCTCACTCTAAAAACCACCCTCCCTACTAAGTGAGAATAGCCAGCTTTGCGCATCAGTGCTACCTCTGTGGGAGTCTGCCTAAATATGGCGCACTGCCAATGTGTCTGTTTCAATAGAAAGAACTCAATTAGAAAGTTTGAAAAGTTGAACATTCTAGTTAACTCTCTCTTTCTACTTTAATCCGTTATATGTATTACCAAAAAAACACTACTTTCTGGCTAGTTTCCTTTATAAGTGATGACAACGTAGCAAGAATCTAAACAGATAGATGTCAGTCTTTAGAGTTGATTAGTCTTTAACTAAATTGGTTTGCTTCCTTGTAAATGAAGACAATCGGTTTTGTGAGAATTAAATGAGATGTATCTAATGCTCCTAGCGCAGGATATGAAATCTAGGAAGCACTCAAGATATGTTAACTTACATTAACATAGCTCTTCGGTATCTAATTCTAATTTCTTTTCTATCTTCTCTTTTTAAGGTTAAATCAGCTCCACTTACAGACTGTGACACTTATCTAGAGGAGGCGTGGGCTGTCTTCTATCTTATCCTCCATGTGGTTTAGTTTTTATTATGGAATCTTTTTAATGTCAGATGTTGCTAGGCAATTTTTTTCTGGTTTGATTAATTTAGTTCTAGTGCAAACAAAAATATGTCCAAATGGTTTGGTCTTCACTGATGTTGCTTTTCTTCCAAAATAAATAGGTTCTACTTTTGTGTCAAAAGACTTCTGATGTGGTTCCAGAACTTTACAGAGTTGTGGGTGATCACAAACTTAGTGGTTTAAGAACTTCACCACTCATCGTTAGTGTAAATATATTGAGAATGAATAACAATATGTGATCAAGTACTGTAAAAGAGAGAGAGAGAGAGAAAGAAAAGAACTCCAAGTTAATTGGAAGGGAAAATGTATGCATTGCAAATGATAATCAGACTGACTTCTTTTTGGAATTCTTTCTCTATCTAAACAGTCCATGGAAAATATTACCCTCCATCTTCAGGGGGAAACTGATAGGCCATAACTTGAGCAAAACATGGAAACAGGTTATTGAAATTAACCATTCTGATGAATAATTTCTTGAGGTTTGACAAATCCATATGAGTTTGGACTAAAAGTCAGCAAAGCAAAGCATGAACTGCTTTACATTACAGTTTACCCAGAAGACAATAAAATGAAAAAATGCTGAGTTAAGAGTACTGGCTCTAGAAGATCTTTTAATTTTTAATTGTGAAATGTTTTCTGATTTCCTGATTCCTGTTATCTGAGTTTATTTATATAGGCTATGGGAAATTGCCTGGATAATTGTTCCAAGGTTAATCTTTTGGGTAGCTTTCTATAAGGTTCCATCCTATTTTGTAATCACATTAAAATGTCAATGGACTTTATGGATTGCCCAATGATGTCAAAGATACAGAAATACCCACCATGGTGGGAAGAAGGAACACAGCAGTGTTATTAACAATGCTTTTGTTATTAACAGGAATATATAAGAGGGGAATTCAGTGAAAATGGCTGGCATCCAACTATACAGCTAATCTTTTCTTCAGTTGAAGTTGTGGATTCTAATCAGTGGCTCAGAAGGAATGAGGTTGGTGAATCTCACAGAAGAGTTTTTGAGAAACTTTTATTACACAAAAAGCTTTTGAATGAGGAAGTAGGCCTTTAAATGGGATGGCCTCTCTCAGATATTTTGCTCATTTCCAGTAAGTCCGCCTCAAAAATGAACACTGCTTCTAACTGAACAATCACAGTATTTCAACACACCCAAGGCAAACTGGGTAGGGAAAGCTGAATTATGATGAAAGCCTGTACTATTATGACCTTTCTCATGACCATAATTGATGGATGTGCCCCTAAAACACTTTGCAGGGCTGTTGATATATTTAGAAATGCGCCTGTGACTCATTATGCCCATAATTTGGCAGTAAATAGGGGCAGATTACCCCAGTGGCTATGGAGACAAGTCATTGTCCAAGGATGTGGTTCTTTCATGTGTAATCACCTTTTGTAGAATGTACAGTTTTTGAAACTGTACAGGCTGGGCTCAGAATTTCATAAGCTAAACTGTATTTTTTTATCAGTATAAATATCAAAATAATCAAGATCAAAATATTTCAATATCCCTTCTAGTATGAATGCAAGTGAAAAATGCTAAAAAAATCTTTTACTTAAAAGCTTATACTGACCTTTGGCTTCTGCCTCAGATGTAGAAATGTGGAGAGTGTCACTTCTATTCCATCAACTAGAAGAAGCTGGATAAACTATAAATCTTGATTTTTTTCTTGAGCCTAGACAAGTAGGTTTATATGGTATCCAGCTAGTCTAAAGCCTAAGAAGAGATGGATATATTTAAGGAGAGAGGAAATAAAAGCATGGGCTTACTAGTAAGAATAGAAGAACGCCAGGACTGCCATACAAGTGGGTAAGAAATATCCAGTTAAAATTTTTAATAAATTCCTAAAATCCAAGAGTGGGCCATATGAAGATACGGAACCCCTGGAAATTGCAGATGTAAGGAGAATTTATACCATCTCAGTTATTCTTCTCCATGACTTTGTGATTCTCCACTATTAAAACAAAGAACACCTTTCTTGCCAAGGGTAGCAAGAACCAAATAAACATCAATAGCAGTCTACCACTGTGGGAGTGTCAAGAATGAAGAGAAACTTTCTCTGAAATCTAGGTACACAGAGAAGGTCTACTGCTAAGGATGGAACAGTAACATTAAGAACAACTCACGGGCAAATGGGACCCCACCCTAAACACAAGGTAATGCAAGAGGAATTTGTAGCCAGGGATACAGTCAATGAACCCATAGCAACAACCAAACTCAAACCAAGCTCACTTCTGAGTAGGTTGACCTACCACCCTACCATAACAGCCTAGCAGAACACTGATAAGCCCATTTCCAAGCATAGTACTAGTTATCTCACTAGAATTTTCCAAAAATAACGAAGGATATCCAATGTGCAGATCCCAGAATCTCAGAGGTTTCCAAGCAGAATAAATACAATTAAAAACAAAAAAAAAAAAACAAAAAAAAACCCGGCCATATACACCAGGTGTTAAAAACCCAAAAGAAAAAGAAAATCATATAACAAGAATGAAAGGCCACATTACATATAGAGGAACAAAGGTAAAACTGCCAACAGATTTCTCATCTGAAAGATGAGAACAAGAAGATTGGTTGAAAGAAAAAAATTGCAAATAAGAATTTTATACACAATGAAAATATCCTTCAAAAATGAAGCCAAATTAAAGAATTTTTCAGATGAAGATGAGCAAATTAATTACCAGTACACAAAACATTATCAAATGTAAAAAGAAGTTCTCCAGGTAGAAAGACTGTAAGACAGAAATTTAGATTTATATCAAGAACTAAAGATCTCTGCGAAATGGTTAAAATGAAAGTAAATACAAAAGATTTTTCTTATCTTTAATGCCATAAAAGAAAGTTGACTGTGTAAAGCAAAAAATAGTACAGATTTATTGTATGTTTATAAAATATATAAAAGTAAAAATCTTTGGCAACAATAACTCAAAGACTGGGAGGATGGAAGTCAAAGTATACTGTTGTTGGTAAGGTTCTCAAACCTATACATTAAGAGGTATAACATTATATGACTATAGACTGCAGTTAATTAGAGATGTATATTGCCAATGCTATGGCATGAGATAAAAACATTTTTAAATAGTAGTAAAAATAGTAATTCAATAATGGAGATAAGTAAAATGGAAATTTTTAAAATACTCAGGGTCATGATACTGAGCCCTGCTTCAGGCTCCACACTGGGCATTGAGATTCTCTCTCTCCTTCTTCCTCTGCCCCTCTGTGCAACACCCCCCTCCCCGCCCTGCTTGTGTGCAGGTGCACACACTCTCTCTCTTTCTAAAAAAAATAAAAAATAAAAAAAATAATAATAATCAAAAAACATACAGAAAAAGAAGAAAAAGGGAACAAAGAAAAAATGAAAAAGGAAACAACAAGCAAGGTGGTAGATTTTAATCCAGCCACACCAATAATTATACTAAAGGAAAACAGTCAAAACAAGCTAAATAAAAATCAGATTCTTAGATTAAAGGAGAAAAAAAGCAAGATGTAAATACATGCTGATTACAATAAAACCAGTTTAAATTTAAAGACTCAAATAGGTTAAAAACAAAAGTATGGAAAAGACACACCATACAGACACAAACCAAAAGAAAGACATAGTGACTGTCAGACAAAATGGATTTCTAGGGTTAAAGAGTGACATTACAATCCTACAAGTATACGTGCCTAACAACAAAGATTCCAAATGCAAGTGCAAAAACTGATAGACCTAAGAGCAGGAATGGACAAATCCACAATTAGAGCTGGAAATTTAAATGTTCCTCTGTCTCTGTCATTGATAAAATGCAGAGCAAGAAAAATCAGTGAGAATATGGGACCTGAACAGAACTAGCAACCAGCCTGAAGTAATTAGTATTTATAAAACAAAGCATCCAACAACAGCACAATATCCATTCTTTCCAAGTTCACAAATAACATTAAACAAAATAGACCACATTTGGGCTCATGAAACAAATCTCAACCAATTAATAATAATTAAAATCATATAGAGTCTGTTCTATGATACTAAAATAATCTAGAAATCAGTAATGAAAAGATATTGAAAATTCTCCCACACATTTGGAAATTAAATAGACATAAATATTATAAATAACTCATGGGCCAAAGAGAACATCATAAGAGAATTTACAGCATTAAATATTTATATTAGAAAAGAAAAAAGGGCTCAAATAAGTTATCTAGCTTTTACTTTAAGAAACCAGAAAGAGGGGAACCTGGCTGGCTCAGATGGTTAAATGTCTGCCTTTGGCTCAGGTCATGATCCCAGGGTCCTGGGATGGATCCCCAAGTCAGGCTCCTGGCTCAGCAGGGAGTCTGCTTCTCCTCTCCCTTTGCCTCTCCCCCTGCTCATGCTCTCTGTATCTCTCTGTCTCAAATAAATAAATAAAATCCTTAAAAAAAAACTAGAAAGAGGACAAATTAAACCCAAAGCAAGTAGAAGAAAATTATCAAAATGAGAAGAGAAAAAATCAATTAAATATCAAAAGGAAAATAACAGAAAGAATCAATGAGACTGGGTTTTTAAAAAGATGAATAAAATTAATAAACCTCTAAGCAGATTGACCAAAAAAAGGGGGGGGGGGAGAAAGTGATAGCAAGGTAGGGAGGAGATATAAATATCAGTAATCCAACAACTCAAAAGGAAGGGACAAATTCCTTGAAAGACCAACTGCCAACATTTACTCAAGAACAGACAATCTAAATAATTACACGTCTCTTACAGAAATTAAATTTGTAGTTAAAAGTTTCCAGCAAGAAAAACTCTAGGACCAGATGAACTGACTGGCAATCAGTTCTGCCAAATACTTAAGGAAGAAATAATATGAATTATACCCCAAATCTCCCAAACACTAGGGAAGAAGGGCACACTTTCTAACTCATGTTATGAGCCCAGCATTATCTTGATACCAAAAGCAGATGAAGAAATTGAAATGAGTCAAAAACTACGAACCAATATCTATCATCAACGTAGATGTAAAAATCCTCAACAAAATCTTAGCAAATAAAGTCCAGCACTATATACAAACTATGATAATATATCATGACCAAGTGTGGTGGTTCTAGGAACACAAAGCTGGTTCAACATTAGAAAATCAATCAGTGTGATTCATTATGTGAACAGACTTAAGAAGAAAACCATACAACTATCTCAATTGTTGCAGAAAAATAATTTTATAAAATTAATCCATTAATCATGAAAATTCTGAGACATCTAGGAATAAAAGAGAATTTCCTCAGTCTGACAAAGTACACTCATGAGAAGAGTACAGATAAATGATACTTAATATAGAAAGACTGAATGTTTTCCCCCTAAGTTCATGAAAAAGTCAAAGGTAACTACTCTCACCACTTCTATTTAACACCATACTGGAAGTTGTAGTTAGTGAAATAAGGAAAAATAAATGAATGAAAGGTGTAAGAATTGGAAAAGAAAAAAAATAAATAAAGCTACTATTTGCAGACAACAAAGAAAATCCTGTAAGAGTCTACGAAAACTCTAGTAGAGTGTCATAGATCCAGGCCAATAAGTAAATTCAATTTCATCTTCATATATTTACAATAAACAACTGGAAATTAAATTATTATAGAAAATATTTTCTGAAGTATATTTAGAATAGCTCCAAAAAGCATAAAATTATGGTGTCTAAATATAACAAAAGATGATCAACACCTATATGCTAAAAATTACAAGATCTGATGAAGGAAATGAAGTAAGACCTAAATAAATGGAGATATATACCATATTCATGTAATGGAAGACCAAATACTGTTGGAGTGCTCACACTGCCTGATTTCAGGACTTTCTATAATGCAGTACTATCAAAAAAGTGTGGTATTAATTATATCAAAGGAATAAAATAGAGTCCAGAATTTTGCCTACACAAATATGGCCAATTAATTTTTCGCTAAAGGTGCAAAAAGAATTCACATGAGAAAGATTTGTCTTTTCAACAGATGGTGCTAGAAAAATCGGATGTCAGTATATTAAAAAATAGTAATTCCTGACCCTTATCTTCCACTACACACAAAAATTAACTTAAAATGGATTATAGAATTCAATGTAAAACTGTAAACAGTAAAATACCTAGAAGAAAACAGCAAAAAGTATTTGTGAGGTGGGTTAGGCAGTGATCTGCCACATACAAAACCAAAAGTCAAACCATTAAAAAAGAAATTGGTAAACAGAAATTTATCTAAAATATAAACTTGTGTTCTTCAAAATACACTGTTAAGAAAATGAAAATACAACTTGATAAAATATTTTTGACAGACAACTTAGGTAAAGAACCTGTATCTAGAATATGTAAAGAATTCTCAAAACTCGGTAACAATACAAAAGCAATTTTAAAAAGTAGGCAAATATTTGAACAAAGAAGATATACAAATAAATGGCAAATAAGCACATGAAAATATGCTCCACATCACTACTCATTAGGAAAGTACAAATTAAAACAATGTGATAACACTATACCCCCATTTGATTGAATAAAACACAAAAATTAAAAAACCCACAAAACTGACAATATCCACACTGACAAGAATGAGAAACAATAGAAGCTCTCATGCATTGCTGGAAGGAATGCAAAACGATACAGCCACTTTGCAAACTGGTTTTGCAGTTTCTTTTGAGTTAAACATACATTTACCACATGATCCAACAATCTTTTTCATTTTTTACCCAAGAAAAATAAAAATTCATGTTCCCACAAAAATGTATACACAAATATTTATAGTGGCTTTATTCATAATCACCAAAAATAAAGAAAATACCCCAAATGTTGTTCCCCTGGTAAATTCACAAATAAACTGTGTTAAATCCATATAGTGGAATAACACTCAAAAAGAAAAAGGTACAAACTACTAACATACACAACAAGAATGACTATAAGCAGAAGTAAATTTGGGAGCTCTTAGAACTGTTCTAAATCTTAATTTGGTACTACATACATTTGTCATAGCTCATAAAATAATGTACTAAAAAGAAGGAATGTCAGTTGTTAGTGTATGTATGACTCCATCTAACTGACCAAACATGCATACACACACACACACACACACACACACACACACACAGAGGAATGAACTAAAAGGCCTCTGAGATTATTTCAAGCCTAGCAAATCCATATTAATGAACATGTTCCAGAAGATAGACCCTACACTAACAGAACAAATCTAATACAGGATGTATCTAAAGTGCTAAGAACTGAACCAGTCTGATGATGATGATGATGAAGCTAAATTTTATAGCCTTTAGATTCCCCCCAAAAGTATGTTCATAAGAATATTCTTATTCTTCTATTTTTATTCTTCTAAAATGCCCAAGTCATATAAATACAGAGAACAAACTGATGGTTGCAAGAGGGGAGGGGGGATGGGCAAAATGGGTGAAGGAGAGTGGGAGATACAGGCTTCCAGGTACGAATGAATAAGTCACCGGAATAAAGGGCACAGCGGAGGGAATATAGTCAATGCTACTGTAATAGTGTTGTACAGTAACAGATGGTGGCTACACTTGCGGTGAGCAGAGCATAAGGTATAGAGATGTGGAACTACTATGCTGTACACATGAAACTAATGTAACATTGTGTGTCAACTATACTTAAATTTTAAAAATTACAAATGAAATTAAATCCCAGGTCATCCCACATCATCCAGATTGTCATTTCCATATGGCTTTGTTTTTCCCCTAATTTGACCCACTTCTTCCTTGCTCATACTCATCTTCCTTGTTCTTCTCTGTTCTCGGACACTCCCAATCTGTCATCAGCAAAATCCCCACGTATCCTCAACTTCCTACGGTAATGTTCCCTGCACCTTCTTGCTGCATCTGAAATCTGGAATTCCTTGAGGTCACTGCTTCCCCTACAGCCTTCTCACCCTCTTGCTGTTTTCTCCAAACCCTTGTGCCACCCGATCAGGAAGTACAGTAGTTGTAGTCCCTGCTTTTACTGTTGCCTCCAAATCATTGTTCTTTCCATCTTAGGAAAAAGCTTTCAGCAATCTAAGTCATGCCTGGGATTATAGCACCCAGTATTTCTCCTTGTTGCAATCATCTGCAGAGATCCTTCAGACTGCCCCTCATTTCTTAACGAGTTTAGCTCCTGTCTCACTGTCTCTCTCTCCATCACCGGTCTTTTCACAGTTCTTGTGATATTCATATCCCTGTAGAAATCTTTCTGTTACCACGGCTTTGCAGTTCCTTGACCACCTCACCTCCAGTGATCTTGTTCTCTCTGCCACTCACTTCCTGGTCATACTTCCCATAACACTTCCCCCTCTCACCATCGGTTGATGACCTGGTTTCCTATTTCACTAAGATTAGAAACAGTAAGAAAAGAATTTCCTTATTCTTCATCCACTGGTCTACCCACCTAACTCTATCTTTGCCTGTGTACTCTCCCTTCCCTGCTGTTCTCCCAGATAATCCACTATTCTAAGCCCACCCCTCCAGCTGAAACTAGTTCAACTAGTTTTTAGCACAGTGCATGGGAACTAGTTTTTAGCATGTGCTGAAGGACATCATTCTTGTAACTGGCTACTATCACTGTTGGAATTAATCAACATTTCATGAACCATCTGAAAATAATCAATTTTCAATTTCCTCTGCATGGATTACACACTTCATGCATTTCTTCTCTTCATCCAGACCATCTCCTTCCCCATAGTCTCCACTCCTCCCTGGCCTGCCAACTGAAGCAACTTTAGTGTTTTGGTGAGCCAGGTTAAATTGCACCTGTAGATATTTAACTTTCTGGCTGCAGGCTGCCTGTCGGCATCCATCCCTAAAGGCCATAACAAAGCAGTAGAATATAAACAGATTCTGTGCTGGGATCATTATTTAACTCCATTTATGAAGCAGGCACTCTGACATTAGAGATTCTGTGCCCTACCCACCTCCGTAGATCCCAGAGACTTCCACACTCACTCTGCTTTAGCCAACAGTGCCCTGACTTGACACACTGCTATTGTTCATCCTTGGCTGGACTCCTGCCAGATCAGCGCTAACTCTGTTCCAGCTAAGTAGAGTATGTCCACTTTTCAAAACAAATTAAGAAGCATTATGTCATATGATGAGAGATAAAAATTGGAAAAACAAAAAGTATTTAACAAGTGATCTCTTCCCCTTCCAAGAACCTGCCTACCTAGTGCCTTCTATTTCTCTCGGTTTTATATGCACTCGTGCGGCCTTGGCAGAAAGGAAAGGCCATGCCCAAGAGCACTTTGCAGCATACTTCCCAACTATGATTCAGGTCCCACAGACCCTAGATATTAAACTCCCAACTCGGCATAGGGCAATGTTCTGTACCAACTACCTGTCCTCTCGCCAAGAGTATAGGCCTACTGTTTCAGATACACAAAGGATGAGCTCTGTCCTGTAACAGATTGTTCCAGCAAACAGAATCAGAATGGCCCCTTTATTATCAATCAGACCACACACACTGGCAGGAAAGTCTGGACCCCAGTGCTGGGCTACAACTGGCTCATTTAGCAGCCTGCTTTCGGAGTCCTTTCCCAGGTGAAACATCTCACCTCGGTTCAAAGCTGCACTCGTCATAATCAGTCTTTCATTTCCCCTCATAAATAGTATTTCCAGACTTACCTCCATTTTTTTTTTACCTCTTTTTTACTACTGCCATTCCCTTTCTTTCCTCATATACAAATGAGAAATCCAGGAAAAGTTACTGAGCTTGCCAACTATTTTAAATATGAGATTTCTATTCTTATGTTATAAATCAGGACTCTGAGAATCAAGTAACATGAATAGCAAAGGGTCACAAAAGAGAGGACCAGTGCTCAAATATAAACTTGGAATTCTTGCCTTAAAGTCCTCCTACTTCATTAGACTATGCTATTGTCGATATAGGTGATAAAGGAAAGACTCGGGGTATATTATAGTTTATGAGGTCAAGGGCACTAAGAGATAGTATAGAACTGTGCTTGGCACATAGTAGATGCTCATGCTAAAAAAAACTGAATTACTCAATAGATACATTATTCATTGATTTCCAGATTTAATTGGCTTCATCAAATGTATTGCCACAATCCCTAAATTTTTGCTTCCCATTCCTGGCAAGCATGGTCTACTATCACATGGTAACTGCTCACATGGTCTAGCTCCTCTTAACCAGGGTCTGGTTTTCATGGGTTTCAGCACACAAATGTCAGCCAGACCCTGTAGGAAAAATGAGGTGGTAAGCAAGGGACAGGCAACTCTAAAGACATACGAGACAACTGAGTGTGGCTTTTATATTTACAAGAGTTGGAAATATCTCTGTTTAGAAAACTTCTATAAATATATCAAAAAGCTCTCTATAAAGATAGTTAAAATCTTATATTCCCACAAAGAAATGAGATTAATACAATATCCTCCCAACTTTAAGGATTTGGAGAGAAAGAAAACTCTACTTCTAGCAGTTTCCACAATAGCCAAACTGTGGAAGTAGCCAAGATGTCCCTCGACAGATGAATGGATAAAGATGTGGTATATATATATATATATACAATGGACAGTTACTCAGCCATCAGGAAGGACGAATACTTAACCATTTACACTGACATGAATGGAACTGGAAGGTGTTATGCTAAGTGAAATAAGTCAATCAGAGAAAGACAATTATCATATGGTTTCACTCATATGTGGAATATAAGAAACAGGGCAGAGGATCAAAAGGGATGGGAAAGAAAACTGAATGGGAAGAAATCAGGGGAAGACAAGCCATGAGAGACTCTTAACTCTGGGGAATAAACTGAGGGTTACAGAAAGGGAGGTGTGTGGGGGGATGGCCAGTAAGGAGTGCACATGATGTGATGAGCACTGGGTGTTGTACGCAACTGATGAATTACTGAACACTACATCTGAAACTAATGATGTACTGTATGTTGGCTAATTGAATTTAAATTTTAAAAAAAGAAAACTCTGCTTTTAAATTTAGTTTATTAATTGAAAAGTACCAGATGTTTTGTTTTTCCTATAGAAAACCACACAATATATTGTCTTCGTTAGGTAACTTGTTTGAACATGAGTCAGCTGTTAGGTCTTTCTTCAGATCTCAAAGAGGTTAAAAAAAAAAAGAGCATTTCTATCACTGCTGATTCATAGTTACCAAAATAAATAACATGGCTGCAGATCATGTGTATTATATTCATCCTGGCTCTTAAGGTTTGGTTCTAACAGTTCAAGTGTAGTGGTCTCTGAGGTGTTAGGGTGTAGGTTTAATTCCATGCAGCAAGGGCGCTCCTCACACTGGACCAGGAGCTGCCTCTGGAAGGCAGAATCCATGCCTCTCTGTTGTTTCCTTGCAACAGCCAGAGCCATTAGAACATACCCCCACCATCAAATTCAAACTCACTGAGTCAAGAGCCCTACAGAAGGGCATTGATTTTACAGTGGGGCCCCAAATGCACAAGGCTTCTTGCCCTAAATCCAGTGATATCTGTGAGAGATGAAGAGATCACTTATTGCCTGTATATATCTACTTACTTTCCCAATGTGGCATTTAAATAAAAACTGATGTTTATCTGGCTCAAATTCAGAGCCAGGTTAGAGTGTCAAGAGGGAGTCTTAATTTCTCAGAATATGTTTGGCTCTAGTGTGTGATTTATCAATTAGTATATCATATTTGATGAATGTGTTTGCTCTAAGTAGGGAACAGGCCATTAAGCATTACACATCCTGAACCTTCAAGAGAGGGAAATAACTTTGATTTCTCTCCTCTTTCATAATTAAGATGAATCACAGCTGATGAATAAATTTTCAGTATTGCTTAATACCTCCCAGATATCAGTATCAAGAACTTGGCAATGCAGGTAAAAAGATTTCCATGAGCAAGAAGCAAATGAGAAAGACTTCCTCTCTGGAATGAATTCTTGGTAATTCCTGTGGGAAACTTTCTTTTGTCCAAACATCCTTCCTCTTCCTTTGCCTTGCCCTATCCTCAATGTTTTTAAATACACCAAATATGGCTTTCTACTAAGAGCTGATAAATGGACTTAGGGGAAAAGCCACAGTACAGCCCCTTTATTGTAGCCATGTAAATAAAAAGCAAGATATATTGCATAACCACAGGGGGACATCACATCTTCCTTCCTCCTGATACAACTTGCACAGTCATTTAAAGTGATTAAAGTCTTGGGGACCCAGACACAGTCATATCTATTTTGGTATCGCTGGCTTGGTCTATCCCTGCAGCTAGAAAGGAATCACCCTCTTTGTGTAAATGTTTGCTTTGTTGGAGATTCTTAAGCAGAAATTAATAGTATACATGCTTCAGGAGTACTAAATCATCCATGATAAACAATTCCCAGGCAATGTTTAGACAAGCCAAAAGTCACCCTAAGAATTGTGCACATGGATAGAACAACACTTTTGGCATCTACATACTAGGACCATCTATAAAACAAAAAGCAAAGTAGACATCTGTCAATTAACCAATTAATCTAATTAATGTGTTCTGTCAATGTAGGTGGGTAACAAATTAATGACTAGGCAAGTACGAAATCTCTACTCTGTTTTATGTGGTGTAGATACAGTTAATGAATCATGAATGTGTGATAATTTTTGCCAGCAGTTACAGAACACACTTGGAACTTCTCTGGAAATCTGCTTTGATCTCTTGTTTGAAGTCATGTGCCAGTATTCTGGACCTCTGTGACATCAACTATCACCACCTGTAGGCTATTAAAGAGCTGAAACCAATCAGGTAGAATTGACACCAAGAGAAGTTTCAGTACAACACAGTCATGTGTTTAGGGAAGCTTTGTCTAGGTGTTCAGGAAGCTCAATAAAGTTGCAAATATTTTTTGAAAATGTATACAAACACACATAGACATACATATATATATATATATATATATATATACACACACATATGTATATATATATACACACATACACACACACACGAACACACACACACATATTACAGAGAGAGAAAAAGGAAGAAACAAAAAGACTTCTAGTTTTCCATAGTCCAAATCAGGATTAAAGCATTATTTAGGGTATTCTCAGTAAAAACTAGATATTATATTTCTTTATAGGAATCAACAAAATGGAGCAAACTTACCTGAGGGTCCTTTGAGGTTGTGTCACTTTTCTCATTGTGCTGACCCGAAAACTTGGGAGGATACACAGTAACAAAGAAACCAATTCCATGGGGCAAAAATCTTATTATGAATAACATCTTATTATAACTGACTTTGAGCCAAAAGAAAAATGTGGCTTTGGGCTGGGGGGGGGGGTAGAGGGTGGGGAAGGGAAGGGGGGAAGAATTTATTCCATTTCTGTTGTCTGATTCACAAGTGTTGTTAAATATTTACCAGAAATCTGACAGCCGTTTAACATTTGTTAATCACAGATAACATCATTCCATTAACAACTCAATAAACTTCTTTTAGGTTGTGCAAGGTAAGTCTCACTACCTTAACACTGCTAACCCATCCTTGTAGGATAAATATTTGTTTTTGATTTCTCTATGCCAAGTTTTATGGGATCCTGTAATCTAAATCTCCTTTTGTAAATAAGGTATGCCCTCAAGAGAAGAGTGCAGAATCTAAAGCCTTGTCTGCATTCTCTCGACAGGTCCTTGAATAAAGGGTTTCATGTCTCCAGAACAATAGACTTCGGGCCCTTCTGACAAGTACCCCAGCAGGAATGTCTTCGAGAAATATTTCAATGACAGCTTCAGGCTCCTTTGCACACATTTTCCCACATCCTCCAGCCTGTGTTGTTGTACATCTATCAGGGCGCCCAATGGCTGAAGATTGTTATGTTCCATTTTTCTGATTATCCTTACTTCTTTTTAACAATCTTCATAGAAGTGCAGCCTAATTTCTTTCCCAGAGCCTGCATCATATAGATCCTGATTTTCATTATTAATCTTACCCTGAGTTAGCTGAGAAAGAACTCTGATGATAGGTCATCCTGTGATGGTCATTAACTGCTGCCTGCACAAACACATCACTGAATGGGACTTGGGGTACATCTTGCTTGTATATGCAGTAGAAAGCTGCCTACATGGAATGACTTCTCCAACCAGCCGCACACACAAGTAACCTTTCCCCACTCACTGGTATTAAATTTCTATATAGAGGGTAAGTCATTTCACTAAAAACTCTTATAGTAAAGTACATAGTAAGCATGGTAACTATCTATCTATCTATTTATTTATTTATTAATTATAAGTCTACTTCTATAAAATACTCCAGGAAATGAAAAAAATGACTCTATACAATACTGTAGGAAATGAAAAATATTCTCATTTATGTATAAATGAATGGCATCAGGTTCTTCCTGAAAATATATTTTGATAGAGGGAAGGGGAATGAAGAGAGAATAAATTACATTTATTAAGGAAATACCATGCCCCAAACTTGGTACTAGCTGCTTTACATAAATTGTCTCATTTTCATTCCTGCAGCCATGGTAAGCTACAGATAACATTACCTTCACTTTAGAGATGAATGAACTCAGTCTCAGAGGAATTAAGAAGTTTGTCCAAAGTCCCATGCCTGGTAAAAAGTATGTTTGGTATTCAAATAAGTCATTTTAGCTAAACAACATTGCTCTTGGCAGGGGAGGGGAGTGTGGTGTGCAATTTTAACAACACATATACGCACACAAAATCTCAAACTAGTGACGACCAGGGGTGATGAATTGAAGATCATGAAAAGCAGTCTACCTAAGATTTGAGTAAAGACACCCTGGAAATGACCATAATATTTGGACAATTTATCCTAAGTCAGACTATATCTAACAGAATTACTCTCTGCCTTTTTCCCCATTTTATCTAAAAGGAAGAGAGAGAGAGAGAGAGTGTGTGTGTGTGTGTGTGTGTGTGTGTGTGTAAGAGAGAGAGAGCAGGGAGGGGAGAAAAAGAGAAAGAAAAAAGGAAAAGAAAAGAAAAGAAAAGAAAAGAAAAGAAAAGAAAAGAAAAGAAAAGAAAAGAAAAGAAGAGAAGAAGGGAGAGAGAGAGAGAGAGAGAGAGAGGGAGGGAGGGAAGGAGGGAGGAAAAAAGGGGAAGGAAGAAAGAAAACTAGACTCTTGGTTCGTTTAAAAAGAATGAGTTAAACTCCCCTACAAGTCTTTACCCAGATAGTGTTAAAATAAATATTCCAGCAAAGATTCAGAATTAGAAAAGCCATAAGTGACACAATTGTCATTTCCAGCATTTAAATCAAAACTAATTACACAGAGCTCAGTGTTAGCCCAAGTCCCTTCCACCTAGTTTTCCTTTCTCCTTGCCAATAACCAGTTTTTAATCTATTTCACAAAGGAGTCCAGGGCACTGTGGACATGAAAATTAACTTTAAAATACTTCCTGAAGCATTACCAGAAATCATGTTTTCAATGTCTAAATGACTTGCATTGTTCTCAGTTTCCAAGCTGTGCCCAAGACCACAAAGATAAATGGGGCATTGGGACAACCATGTGAAGGACTATGTTGCAACATGAAATAAGTATACGGTTCAGCGTGAGTCATTTGAAAATAGAAAAAAGAATGGCTAGAAAAGGTAATGCTTCATGACAAGAATACTTCAAATCAGACCCAGGAACTTGTCTATATTCACATTCAGGTCAGGAAATACCACATGAGCGAAATGTTTGAGAACCAGCTGGCTATGGATCACCCTGATTCAACAGCTCAACGACTCCGATCTTAAACTCCATAGCACAATCCGTGGTTCTCTACTTTAGCTGCACAAAAGAATCACCTGAAGAGGTTTTGTTTTGTTTTGTTTTGTTTTGTTTTGTTTTGTTTTGTTTCGTTTCGTTTCGTTTCGTTTCGTTTCGTTTTTAAACAACACTGATGCCTGGGATCCAACACTAGGCATTTGGATTAATTGGTATAGGGTGGGGGCCGGGCTCTAATATTTTTTTAAATCTTCCTAGGTGACTCATTGTGAGCTAGGGTTGAGCCCTACTATTCTAATTGTACAAAATGAATTTAGAAAGTTTATCCCCCACCCCTTAGGGCTGTCATAACTGCCATCATGACTATCACCTGTAAGTAGTCAGGCAAGTGACTGACACTTGAGACTTAGTTTCCACATCTCTAAAATGGAGAGAAGAAGAGCTTTCAGGCATGTGCTTTAGCATGGGGCTCAGATCATATTTTCAAAATAAATGTCTATGAGCCTAGACACTTTATTTTTCTTCAATCATATGCCTCTACAATGAACAGAGAATATAACTTGCATGTGAACATATTGCTTAAATATAACAACATTATTTCTTTTGCCTATGTAACTTAAATATGGCTTTACAATACCCGAAGTATTGGCTTGAAAGCAGGAAAATACTATCACCTAGTATTTGTTCTATCTCTATATTCCCAAATATAGAAAAACAGTGTTTTTGATGTGATGTTTGTTAATTTTACCTATTTTGTTTAAAACTGACTGACTAGCCCTATACTTGTAGCTTCATATCAAAGTTGGTAGTCTTGGTAACAAAAAATTCCTACTTACTGGTTAGACTTTGAATACTCTGTACCCTGTATTACTAAGAAACTCATGTCATTTTGTTGTAAGGTTGAAGAAAGAATTTAATTTGCATCTTTTATCTCCATTGTGCTACCGCAGTTCCTGAAACAAAGTGGATGTTTACTATATATCTGTTAAATTTATTTCCAAAGACTTACTTCAGTATCCTGATGATTAAATGATGAAACACAGACTGACCCCAACCCTTGGTATCTGCTCACTGTCAAAGATTCTAAAATCAAGCAAGTGAAAGCACCAATATTTCCTGTGCTACTGTACAGCTTAAATTTCAGAGTATTTTTTGCTTTCATGAAAGTTTTATGAAAATCTGTATTTCTATATTTTGAGGGGTAGGTTTTATTTCCTTTCTATTCTGGATCTGTAATCAAATCTTTGACAAATTAGTGAGATTTTCCTCCGTGAATGTAGAAGAAACAGAAAGCCAATAAATACAGATATTTCACAGAGGCATTTTGTCATTTGTAAAGAATTTTAGAGTACAGGGCAATTCTTTCTTTGCAAGAGAGAGAGAGAGCAGAGAGGGGGAGAAGTAGAAGCAGACTCCCCACTGAGCAGAAAGTCTGATGTGGGGCTCGATCCCAGGACCCCAAGATCATGACCTGAGCCAAAGGCAGATGCTTAACCAACTGAGCCACCCAGGTGCCCCCAGGGTAACTCTTTCTTAGTGAATAAATACACTGCTGTATTTTATAGAAGAGCACTCCTTAAATCATAGTAATAAAGGATAAAAGTATGACCCTACGTGACAGACACTGTTAGTTGCTACCCAATATTTAGCTCCTACACTTTATTTCCTAGGGTCGAAATGTGCCCAGACTCAGGTGATAGATTATGATTAGACTGAGTCAATTTTGTTCCTTCATTTCCCAGCCTCCCTTGCAACTAGGAATAGTCAGATGATCTAATCTGGCCACAAAATGTAGAGGGAAGTCTGCCAGTAGACTTCTGACATTTTTGTGTACCTGTTAAAAGGGAACAGACACTGAGGCATCATCCTTTCCTTCAGCTTCCTGATTTAAGTAAGATATCCTTAGTTGACTGAAGCTTCAGAAGCCATCTTGTGACCATAAGGCAGCAATCCTAAGGACAAAAAGTAAGAACAATGGAGCTGAAAGATAAAAAGATCCTGGATCTTTGATGGAATCACCAAAGAGTTGAATCAATGCCAGCAAACACTACTGCAGACTTCTTATTATATGTGAAAAATTACATAGAAGAAAACCATAATTTCCATATATGAAATATTATGAAGCATAGTATCTTCTCCCTATAAAATTCATAAGATAGTAACATTTCATCTGTGAGTGAAAAATAGTTTTTCATAACAAATCAATCATTAGGAAAGACATTTCAAACCCCATTTCACTGTTGCCCTCATTTTCCTTCCAGACTCCTGGCATTACAAACAAACTCTATTACCTCAGACCATTACAAGCCTTACTGCCATATAAACAGCTTGTCTCTCCATCTCTCTTATATATATGTGTGTTTATATATATATATATATATATATATATATATATAGAGAGAGAGAGAGAGAGAGAGAGAGAGAGAGATCTCTATGTATAGATATAGACATAGACATAGACATAGATATACTCAACTTCTCTGAGTAATTCCCTTCTCTTTAAAACATAGTTTTGAATGTTTGGGAAAGTGATTAATAATGTGAACAATAAGGTTTTTGACTGCACAGGAGGTAACTCTTAACATACTTTAATTCCCATGACTAGCCCAATGCACTTACTTTTTTTTTTTTTTAAGGAATAGTAAACTGACCATTTAAATAATTTGTGCCCAAATTAAGGAGTTGTAAGTAACCTTAGTTTCAAATTAACCAAAATGAGATACCCACAGAAATAACACAAGAGAGTAAAGATCTCTCAAACACAAATTTTCACCCATGTGACTCATCAGAGATCAGGATTGAGAGAATGAATTTACCTGGAAAACCCAAAAGCTATCTTCTAATTCCTGATTACTTGCATAGACTTGGAAAATTACCTAAATTCTTAATGCCCTAGATACTAAATTTACATAATAATAATTCTTCCTGTTTACACATAAAATGTTAAGGAAATTACCAATACCTCATAAGATGTTGGGGAAAATGCCAAAAAATTCTAAAGTATTGCACATAACAGTGCTATTAAAATGTTTCTTTCCAGGTCGGTCACCTAAGAGTCTGTTAAGCTTCCAACTCTTGATTTCGACTCAGGTCATGATCTCAGAGTCTTGAGTGATATCAAGCCCTGCGTCAGGATCCATCCATGCTCAGTGGGGAGTCTGCTTGAGATTCTCTCTCTCTCCCTCTGTCCCACCCCCTGCATTCTCTCTCTCTCAAATAAGTGAATAAATCTTAAAAAAAAAAAAAAAAGAATGAGGAACACAGGAATAATATAGAGAGACAGAGGAAGGGGTGAAGAAGGTAGGGAGGAAGGAAGAGAGAGACAGACAGATAGAAACACAAACTACAGGGGCGCCTGGGTGGCACAGCGGTTAAGCGTCTGCCTTTGGCTCAGGGCGTTATCCCGGCGTTATGGGATCGAGCCCCACATCAGGCTCCTCTGCTATGAGCCTGCTTCTTCCTCTCCCACTCCCCCTGCTTGTGTTCCCTCTCTCGCTGGCTGTCTCTATCTCTGTCGAATAAATAAATAAAATCTTAAAAAAAAAAAAAAAAGAAACACAAACTACCAAATCAGTATGAGTGGGAGTATAACCCTGAGACATTAAAAGGGTAACAAGGAAAAATTATAAACAACTTTATGTCAATAATTTTGACAACTTTAATGAAATGGTTAAATTCTGTGAAAAATATGATCTACCGAAGTCCTATACAATGGAAAATGAATTTATAGTTTCAAAACTTCTTGTAAAAGAAAAGTCCAGACCCAGGTAGTTTCACTTGTAGATTCTATCAAACACTTAAGAAAGAAAAAAATGCCATGTATACACAAATTCTTCTGGAAAAAAGTTAAGTGGGGGAAGGGGCATTGTAAGCACATCACCATTAATTCTATGAGGGCATCAGTTACCCTAATACCAAAACCAGATAATGGCATCCCATTAAAAAAAGTAAAGACCAATATAGCTCATGAACAAAGACACAAAATTCTTTAACAAAATTTTAGCAAATTTAATCCAACTATATATAAAAAGAATAAAACATTATATATTTTGGTTTTACTTCAGAAACAAAAGTCTGCTTTAACACTCAAAAATCAATGCAATTCATTAATTCTAGAGCCTACAAAAAGAAAGACATTAAATTAATTCAATAAATACAAAAAAGGGCCTTGACTAAATTTAACAACCCTGCATTCTAAAAACTCTCAGCAAACTAAGAAAAGAAAACTTCTTGAAACTAAGAAAGAGCATCTATGAAAAACTTATTTTGCTAATATCACACTAAATACTGACAGACTGAGTGCATTCCTCCTAAGTTCAGGAGCAAGACAAGGATGTCCACTCTCACTATTCCCATTCAACACTGTTGTGGAGGTCCTATCCAGTACAATAAGGCAAAAAAAAATAAATCAAATGTATATGGGTTGGGGGAAATTATATTTCTTTTTAGTTCCAGAAAATATGATAGTCTATGTAGAAAAACCTGTGGGATCTACTCATAAAGAAATGTTATTAAAATCAGTGAGTTTACCAAGATTGCAAGATATAGGGTCAACCTATAAAAATCCATTTTATTTCTCTATGCTAGCAATAAACAATTGGGAATTAAAATTTAAAACAAAGTGTTACCACTTACCATAGCCCAGAAATTATTAAATATTTAAGGGAAACCTTAAATATTTATAAGATATGTAAGTGGCAAATATAAAACATTGCTGAGAGAAATTAAAGACCTAAAGAAATTAAGAAATTATTGTGTTAATAAAGCAAAAGATTCAGTATTGTGAACATGTCATTTCTTCTCAAGTAGATCTAAAGATTCAACACAATCCCAACAAAAACCACAGAAACCTTTTTTTTGTAGAAACTATGAAGCAGATTCTCAAATTTGTATAGAAATGCAAATGATCTAGAACATATATTTTTCAAAAAGATCAAAGCTGTAGAATTTACACTATCTGATTTCAAGACTTTATTATAAAGCTTCAATAATCAAGATAGTATGACTTAAATATATACATACAGATGAATGGAACAGAAGAGAAAATACATAAATACAGGCAGGTCATATTTGGCCAATTCGTTTTTTTATAAAGATGTCAGGGATTCAATAAAAAGGGGATAATCTTTTCAACAAATGGTTCTCAAACAACCGAAAATCCCTATGCAAAAATAATAATAAACCTCACAACATACATAAAAATTAACTTAAAGTAACTCACAGGCCTACATGTAAAGCCTAAAGTTATAAAACTTCTAGAAGAAAACAGAGGAAAAAGTTCTTTCTGTCCTTGAGTTAGACAAAGATTTATTCTTACAGGGCACAAGCAGCAAGAACTATAATAGAAAAAAAAAAGAAGAAGAAATTCTATTTCATCAAAATTTAAATATTTAAAAGCCACTGTTAAGAAAATGTAAGTGCAAGCCATAGATGGAGAGAAAAATGTTTGGGAAAACCTGTATCTGTCAAGAGCTATGAAGGGTCTGAGATTTTATACTAGCAAACCGACACATTAGCCTGCCATGGTTTCACGGACTCTAGCAGAAGACCTAAGACTCCTGCACAGCAAAACTTACAGGAGTGACATGCAGCTGGGTCCCAGGGCATGCTGCACCTGGAGAGGGTCTGCATCACACCTCAGTCATTCCAAGCTTAGAAAAGCCCTTTTTTTTTTTTCAACAGCAGCAAGCAAACCTGGGAGATACTCTTTGTTACCTTAGCAAACAAATTTTCCCTTCCCCAAAGGAAGACACTATCTCAACTGTCCAAGGTTTTTTTGCTTTACAACAACCTTTAAAAACAGAGTCTGGAATAATAGGCGTCAGTGTCTCTGCTCATAAAATCTGCAGAAACATGAGAATTCTAAAGAGAATTATCTCCCAATAATATTCAATGAAGAAAGTATGTCCAGACCATATAAAGAGTTCTCAAAAGTCAATAATAAGACCAACAATTCACAATTTTAACAAAATAATTGAATAGACACTTCACCCAAAAGACATATAGATGGGGGAAAAAAGCATGTGAAAAATATTCAACAACATTAGTCACTGGAAAAATATATGTTAAAATTCACAGTGTAAAACCGCAACCCAGAGCTAAAAGAGGTTAAAGAGCTAGAAGAGCTAAAAGTTTTAAATAGCAAGCGCTGGTGAGGATGTGGGGCAAATGGAAATCACAAACACTGCTGTTAGCAATGCAAAATGATACTTTGGAAAATAACCTGGCATTTTCTTATAAAGTCAAACACATCCTGACCACTCGACTCAATTCCACTCCCAGCTATCTCACCAAGATAAATACAAACATATGTCCACACAAAATGTGTATGCTAAAGTCCACGGCAGCTTTATTCATCGTAGACAAAACCAGGATGATGAGCACTAAATTCCCCCTCGAACCTCCTGTGTTCTTGCAAATAGAGGCAGTGACTGCTTTTGTTTCCAACGATCTCTGTGCTGAACAAACATAGAGAACACATATAGACTCATATAGAACAAACAGCCTTGGAAGATAGAGTTTCCCCCTCTAAGTAAAGGATGGGTATATTTTGCTATACAATAAAAAAAAGATAATGTCTTGGGGAGCCTGGGTGGCTCAGTTGGTTAAGCATCTGCCTTCTGTTCAGGTCGTGATCCTGGGGTCCTGGGATCGAGCCCCAAGTCCGGCTCCCTACTCAGCAGGGAGTCTGCTTCTCCCTCTCCCTCTGCCTGCTGCTCCCCCTCTTTGTGCTGGCTCTCTATCAAATAAATAAATAAAATAAGTAAATCTTTAAAAAAAAAAAAAGATAACGTCTGCCTCTGGATCAAAAGACAGGCTTACTGCCCATAAAAAAAAAAAAAAAAAAAAAAAAAAGACTTGAGTTCCCTAAGCTCAGAATTTCTCTTCTATAAAGCAACCATCACCTAGTCCTCTACATGGCAACCTCTGCAAATAGTGGCCAGGAAACAGGCACAAATGTTAAGATTCTGACTGTGCTGTTGCCATGAGAAATACATTATCCTCACTTGGTGGCCCAGGAAATTCATGTCTTTATTGTAAATAAAGGATCCAGGAAACTGTGGCAGCAACTGGTTAGCTTGGTGGGTAGGGGTAACCATTCACGATTCTTGACCTTAGAAACAACCCAAATAGCTACCAAAATGTGGTATATCCATGAAATGTTATCTTAGTCAACAATAAAATAGAGCGAACTGATACATGTACCAACGTGGAGGAATTTTAAGAGCATATATGCTAAGCGACAGGAAAACAGACAGAACAGAATACATACTATGTAATTCCACCTAAGGTGAATTCACACAAGGTACTGTAGTGAGGAAAAGCAGAGGAGTGGTCACCATGAGGTCCGACAGCCAAGGGGCATGGAGAGTTTTCAGTGTGATGGAAATGTGTATCACCATCATGGTGGTAGTTAAGTAACTATATACTTTGGTCAAAACTCATCAAATCATACCCTTGTGCTGCTGATTATAATTGTACATCAATTACACCTTAATAAAGTTTACAGAAAGGATTTTAATGTTCAGCAAACACTGAAAAGGCACACTTTTTTTTTTTAGGCACATTTCTTGTGTGTGTGTGTGTGTGTGCCATTAGTAATTTTTTATTCCTTTATTAAGGAAGCATGTGGATATTTACTGAGTGTCTACTATGAGGAAATCACTGAGGGGGTAGTATCCTGTATTTATCTTATTGTCTTGTCAGGAACAAGGTCCCAAATAGCCCTCTGCAATTTTCTCCAGGCTTATGATTTTTCTCTGACCTGCAGAAATCATGGGAATGGTCTCTCTTTAAGAAAGAGAAGTTTCCCTGGCATCCATGATCCCTGTGAACTTCTAAGAGAAAAACATGCAGCACTAAGCAGAGAAAGTCCTTTCTCTCATGGAATTCACATTTTAGAGGAGGAGTGGGAGACAAGCAGATTATAAACAAATACTCAAGAAAATGTCAGGTAGTGAAAACTATTATAATAAAAATAAAATAATGCGTTCTAAAGACAGTGACTTGGGGGAGCACTTTAAGTCAGGTAGTCGGAAAACCTCTGATTTACATTGAGTCCTGAGGCTTCAGTAACAGCAGTTGTCTGCTGGGATGGGAGAAGGTACAAACAGGGACTAAGAGAATAGGGGTAAAGGACAACCTACGAGGAAAACAGACTTACATTTTATTGTGTATCCTATTTTTTAGTGTTTAAATATTTGCCATATGTGTAGATAAATTTTTCTTTTAGCAAGGCAAGTTAAGGGACACCTGGGTGGCACCGTTGGTTAAACATCAGACTCATGGTTTCGGCTCAGGTCATGAGCTCAGGGTCATGAGATTGAGCCCCAGATAGGGCTCCAAGCTCAGGAAGGAATCTGCTTAGGACTCTCTCTGTCCCTGTTCCCCCCCACCCTACCCCACTCACTCTTATGCTCCCTCTTGCTCTCTACACATAGGCATTCTGGAAAATGTAACAGAATCCAAAGGGCTTGCCAAGCTATTGAGCTCAAGGTCCTAAAGTCATCTTTGCAACAATGAATTACAGAGAAAAAAAAAAAAACTATTTATTGTTCCTGGACAGATAAATGATTCTTCACAGCCAAAAACTGAATCTTCACACCTAAGAGTGGAACTATTTGGAGAATCAATGTTATAGAATTTTCCCCATGCTTTCCCATAGATTTCTAAGTAACTCAGCAGCAGAAAAAAAGGTCTGTGCTTTCTTCAGAATCTCCAAAATTTTTTTGCTGTCTACATTCACTCTCCCTTGCTACAGAACTCTATTGATTAAAAAAAGAGTTTCATCTTGGTGTCTATGACTAATAAGACAAAAATTACTTTGTGCATGATTCAACTGACATTACTTTGGCATACTAGAAAAATTGGATCAAATAACAAAACCAAAGTGGTCAAATTTTTTTTTTTAAGACAGAATGTTTTTTTGTAAACATAAGAAATTTGCTACAACTTCCTGCCCCAAGTGCAAATATGTTTTCTAATTTGTAAGGAAAATGAGAGGGGAAAAGTTACATAAAAATCATACTCTACCTGATATCATTAAAACATAATATACATATACTACATGAGTATTATATGTTGCTAGGTATATTATACAAGGTACTTGAAAGTAGTTGAACTATTTGTAAAACCTGTTTACTACAGAACCTGTAATCAAATAATTTTGAATAGTCTGCAGTACCTATTTATAAAGCAGGAACACCACAATCAGTAGAAAAGGAGAATCTTCATTACCAAGAAAAAAGTCACTGTTACTTAACGTTTAAGGTAAAAAGTAAGTTGAAAGAATACAAATTGTTCTTCCCAAATTCTTTCACTTAGAGTCCATCTGTTATGACGTAGTAACCACACACGTACCATGCAGCTCCACAATCTGCAAATCTCCACAAGAGAGGTCAATACGTGTTACACTAGGAATTCAGCAAGGGTAGCTGTCATTTCCAACTAAAGAAATCAGGGAAACTGTGGCAAAGCAGGCATGGGAGCTCATCAGAGAAGGACAGCCGTCTCTCTTCAGTGCTGTTGGAGACAAAGGGCATTCCAGGCAGGAAGAACAGTGGGAACAAACACATGAGGCCAGATGTCCTGGGTTGATGGTCAGACTGTGGAGGACACCCTGGGAACTTGTCCTCATCAGCACCCCAATTCTATCATTTCATGGTATACCCATTATAATAAACTGTTTCTGTCTCAAAAACCAATCTCCCTGAATAGCAAATCATTGTTATGTAATAATTATCATAATACTTTTTAAATAAATTGAAGTTCTGGTAAATTATTATTAATCCAATTGGTGAGGCTTTTGCCCTATTTAGTTTCAAAGCCATTTTGAGTGATAATTATTGTCTTACTCAGAAATTTATTTCTCACAGTTCTGGAGGATGGAGTTTGAGATTGGGCCAGGATCCTCTGGTGCTGTCCTCTTCCAGGCTGTGGAGGGCTGACTTCTCACTCTGTCCTCACATGGCAGCAAGAGGACCAAAGAGATCTCTGGGGTCTCATTCCCAGCGGGCACTAACTGCATTCATGAGGTTCTACCTTCATGACCTAATTACCTCCCAAAGGCCCCGCCTCCTGATACCATCACTGGGGTGTAGAATTTCAACACATGAATTTTTGAGGGGACGCAAACATTTAATCCACTGCAATTGCATTTTTAAAAGCACCAAACCTGTGTGGGATCATTGGATTGTAGTGGAAGAACTCCGAGACAGTCAGCTTTGCATTTTAGAGATAAGGAAATGGAAAGATCCAATGAGTTGCTCAAATGTAATTATTATTTTTTACTTAACAACTGCTTACATAGAATATTTCAGAATATCCATTCATTTAATCCTCATAACAATCTTGATGTAGGTGCCATTGTGATCCCCATTTTACAGATGAGGAAACTGAGGCACAAAGAAGTTCAGAGACTTCTCCTTTTCGGTGGCAAAGCCAAAATCAGTTTCCAGGCTGGCTCAGGTAGACTCTACATGTTAGGTTACTAACCACAGTGGTAGGGTCAAGGCCAGACCACACGATTCCTGACTCTCGATCCCATTTTACTCCCACTTTAAAATTTCTGTTCCTACACAGCCAAGCCAGGTTTTTCCAGTCCCAGTCATTGAGGTTTTTGCTATCTCTGTATCAAAATGCCTCATTTGCACCACAAATTTTAGAGTTGATCATGTTCCTCATTTTCACAGATGGAATTTTCCCTCTCCTCAGCCACACTCACTCTGCCTCTCAGTACAAGCAAACCATGCCTAGTTAAGCCACAACAAAAAAGCTTCAGCCTTGTGCATGCCTTAAACAAGCAAAAAGAGACGGAGAGCAAAAATAGCCACATGCAATGTCTGATTTTATTTGTCCTGGAAATGAAGGAGTAGAAAGCAAGCTGCCTGCACCCGTCCATATAACTCACAGCACAAATGCTTGATGTCTTTCATGTTAACAGTCCCCTCCCTTATAGGGGCCACAGCTGACGAAAGGAGCAAGGCCCTTTTCCATTTCACCTTCCATACTCAAGGATGCCATTTCATCCCGCTCAATAAGAAGCTGAAGGGCATTTTTTCCAGAGTGGTTTGCTAGGCTCCACAACTGGAAACAGGAGAGAAGTATCCACATTCTAAAAAGAACATCAACACCTCCAGACCCCTGCAATACCTGCAACTCTTGCCAGGTCTTATGAAGAGGTGGCAAAACCAGGCTGAGCACACTCCTGCTCACCCCGACTTCTAGTCTGTGCACTGTGGTTCTCAACCTTGACTACACAATAGAATCACCTGGAAGCTTCCAAATCTGATGCCTGGATGCCTCCCATAGAGAGAATTATTTATTGGGCTGAGGCACCACCCTAGGCAATTGGCTTTTTTAAAGTTTCCCATATGGTTCTAATTGCAGGCAAGGTTGGAATGACCGTTACACAAGAAACAAAGGACGGGGGCGCCTGGGTGGTTCAGTCATGAAGCGTCTGCCCTCGGCTCAGGTCATGATCCCAGGGTCCTGGGATCGGGCCCCAAGTCGGGCTCCCTGCTCTGCTGGGAGCCTGCTTCTTCCTCTCCCACTCCCCCTGCTGGTGTTCCCTCTCTCGCTGCCTGTCTCTGTCAAATGAATAAATAAAATCTTAAAAAAAAAAAGAAAGAAAGAAACAAAGGAGGAGGTGGAGACATTGGCCTTGAATACATAGTGAGAAGGAATGCCCCTCTTCCAAGTGGTGGGTGCTTTTCTTCTCTGAAGATTAAGAAGGTGTTAGGAACAACTTCAAGAGGACTGTCCTACAAAAAGGGATGGCTGTTTGTAGGTAAGCTTAGCCTCCACCTATTTGAGCAAGGAAAAAAAAAATGAGAATGGCATTATGGTGGAAGGAGGACACTGTTGAAGTAAAAAAGATACTTGATTTCCTCAGCGCCAAACGGACCATGCAGATATTAGCTGTGCTCCAGCTGTCTCTCGTGGAGCTTCCAAGAAAGCTGTTTACCAAGTGCTGGCTTAAGGCTGAATTGTGGCAGCAGGAGACTGGGGCTAGACTGCTGGTGGTGTGGGGGGGTTGGGGGCTGGAAAGGATGGGATTCCAACATCAGAGAGTAAGGTAGTGGGGAGACCACACGCTTGTGCCCCACAGAAGGCTGCCCATGAGATGCTGCTCCACAGAGGCACCACAGGCCAGTACAGAAACATCATCAACCAAGTAGGAGAAATCTAAAATAGGGTCCCTTCCCCCCTCCCTCCTCCTATTCTAGGACACTGGGGGTCCTCTGGCCTGAGAGATGAAACAAAAGAAAAAAAAGTGTGTAGTTTGGATTAGATGTGAAAACTGAAAAGTGGGCTGAGTTACAGTAATCAGAATTGACCAGAAATGTATAGAATCCACCCAAGATGTTGAAGTCAAAAGTCTTCCAATCAACAAAGCTGAAGGCAGAATCGGAAAAAAAAAAAAAAAAAAAAAAAAGTCATATGAACTTCTCAACTGAGTTTTGAGTCCCAACTACACCTGTTGGATTTGCAAGCCCGTGCCCATGTTTCCAGAGGCAGTGCATTTCTGTGCAAGTAACTGGGCATGTTCACCAAATGACACAGCAGTTGGTGTTATTTAGTAGCTGTTGCAACAGCACTGATGTGCCACCGAAGCACTCTTCACAGCGAATGAAGGAACTATGGACAGATGCCCTGAATCTGGCTCCTTTACAATGTGGTATAAGCCACAGGGCCATGGACTAGTGAGCCAAAGGGATGCTGACTTAGCTGAGCGAGAGAGGAAATGCTCACCCAGCAGTGATGCTGATCTCTGATCTCCTGCAACGTATAGAGGTGCCCATCCTCAATTTTCTCACGTAAAATATCTGAATGACATCCATCCACCACGGCTGACACATAACCTACTCAATGTTCATGGAACGTCAGTCTTGATAAAAACACTCGTAGAATAAAACTCTACTCAAAAGCCCCCCATTTAAGTGAGCATAAATATCAAAAGGACTTGAGTGAAAGACTATTTCACAGAGAAGCATCCATATGGCACAGATGTGGAGAATACTCAGTGCTGTACCTCCCTCCAGATGAATGCTTGTGGTTTCCTGAGAAATTTTTAAGCACAGTTCATACTAATAACAGCCATATATCATCTATATAATCTTGTTTAAAAACAGCTTTGTTTGATGATTCTTAAGCGTTCAGATTTAGAAATGTGTAGCCCATTTAAAGAAGACAGTAAAATAAACTGAATGGGGTCCTGAATGAGGGAATTAGTAACAAGACTAGGTCCAAAACTACCACTTTTCTTTTTAGAAGGCAATTCAGAGCTGGAGGTGTGGGGAGAGAAAGAGAATGAATCCAAGGGCTTAAGAACTATGCAGCAGGCCACAGCAAGAATAATTAAGGGTTGCAGAGCAACAGGGAGCCTTCCAGAAGAAAAATCACACCTCTCCTTTGAATATAAGTTAGGAATAGCTGGAAAGGCATCTTGAAGCCATAAAAGTCTCCAATAACAATAAATACTAAAGAACTTCATTTAGGATAAAAGAAAAAGTTAAATACTCAGAATTTTTATCAGTTATTACTTTTAAAGTATATCCTATGTTCTATACTTAGGAATGTGCATTTCTCTGACTCTAAGTTAGGTATTACCAGAAAGCAAAAGAAGCTCATCAATATACTCCATTTCTTCATAAATAAATATGTAGAAATAGCAAAGTCAAGTGCTTCTTGCTTTCTGTTTTTGGTTCCAGTTATCCTTACCTGAAGAAAACCTATTCTTGTGCACCAACACTCCAAATCAATGACTTTTAACTGAAGATGTACATCAAAATCAGCAGGGAACTTTTCCACACAAACTCATGTTTGTTTCCCAATTGAAACCATATGAATTAGAAACTTCAAGGGTGGGTAGGGCTCAGGAATGTGTATTATAACATGTTAAGTCCCCAGGGATACTGATATGCACCTCCCATTCTAACTACCAGCCATCACCATTCAACTGGTGGCAGCTACAATTGTAGGCACCATCCACCAAGGAAAAATTAATCCAACAGGACAACCCTTGCCTCTTGATAAAGCTGAGAACTTTCCATTGTTTCACTTACTAATCTCTGGCAAATTAGTCCAGACAATTTTAACTGGTTTAAATTAAGTAGTCTAAATGAATCCTGAATCTTTCCAAAAACGAGAAACAGAATTTGCTCAATAATGATTTGTTATAAATTAATCAAGCCTAGATTCTGGTCTTCAGGTCATTAGCACTTCTTTACCAATGGTCTACAGCATCTATACTTTCTGGGAGATCCAGCCACAGCAGATGACAAAATTGGTCTCTTCCTTTTAGGACATTTTTCCTACCATTGGGATGAGTCAATCAATAACCAGTAATTGAGCACCTGTTGTAAGAGGGTACTCTCCAGTGCTTCAAATTCAACCTAAGTGTTTTTAGGAAATTTAAAATGCAGTCTGAGGAGCAGAATGAACATATGAGAAAATAGGCAAGAGGAACAAAAGGCAGAACATAAGAGTCTGAAGTCAAACTTCAACTTCCAGGAAGAAAGCTCTTGGCTGAGCTTAATGAAGAATTTGTGGAGGACTGAGGTCGATCCTAGGGAATAGCAATAATGATGTGAGTAAAGAAAAGTTGAAGAGAGCATTCAAGCTCAATTTTCAGTTCAAGAAATATTCATTGTAGGCCTACTAAATGATCGATGCTGAGGTTATCAGTAACAAAGATGATGGGTCCCAGACATGTCTTTGAAAGGCTCATACTACATCACACCAGAGCCCATGTCTTCCTCATTTACACTGAGAGCTGTCAGGAGAACATGGAAGACTGCATGAAGGCAGTGGCTTTTTGAGATAAGACTTACATAATATAAAGATATTCAACAGGAAGAATTTGAGTAAAATGGCTTTCAAAAGAAAGGAAGCTGACAATATGTGGGGAAGAACAAGTAATCTAATTTGACAGAGCATAAAAAAACTGAAGCATCTTATCAAATGTCTAAAAAAGTTTAAATATATTTTTGAGAATTCAGAATGTCAATTTGATAATTTCTATTTAATTGAATAGTCAAGGTAGAGTCATGAAAATTTACGCTCTGTAGAATTAAATAATCAAACTTGTAATTTAGAAGGAAAATTCTGGAGGCAGCCTATAGGCTCATTGGGAACAAGGAGAGGAAGGCCAGGAAAATTAGAGGCTCATGTAGGACCCCAAGTGAAAACAGTGGGGTGTAACCCAGGCATAGCCTCCCCTGCAGCCACACACACCTTCTTCCTCCACTCTCAAGATTCTTCTGGGTAAAAAGACATCATGAGATTCTTCCTAGTTTAATAAGAAAAAGGATGCTTTTTGTCAACAGAGTGATACGGCTAAAACCGAATTAGGATAAATGATTACTACTCTAATAATAAAATTATCTCAATGCATTTGTTAGATTTTATTATGAACATATGGCTCTGAAAGAATTTTTCTGATTCCCATTTTTCTGATTCCAACAGGTAATAATTATGCTTCATTAGCAAATTCCCCACATGTTCATATCACCCCCTATCTGCCCCCATGTTCCTCCAAGGAGGGATACAAGCACTGGATGAACAGGGTAACTGACTTGCCTGCCTTCAACTGTAGGTCTCAAACATATGCAATTCTTTCTTTTTTTTTTTAAGATTTTATTTATTTATTTGACAGAGAGAGAAACAGCAAGAGAGGGAACACAGGCAGGGGGAGTGGGAGAGGGAGAAGCAGGCTTCCCGCAAAGCAGGGAGCCCAATGTGGGGCTCGATCCCAGAACCCTGGGATCATGACCTGAGCCGAAGGCAGACGCTTAATGACTGAGCCATCCAGCCACCCAGGCGCCATATGCAATTCTGACTCAAAATCTTGTGCTTATCCAATTGAACCACAAAATGTGCATCAATGGCAATATAAAATAAAGGCACTTGGAAGTGGGAAACATGACCCATGTTAGCTTGTAATTTGGGGAGTATATGGCAGAGGCAGCAATCATCTCAACCTCGGGTAAGGCTCCTGTCACCACTGAAGAAGAAAGTTTTGGTGGACTACAAGAATCATAGTGTTTACTGTTACTGAACTGTGTCCCATCTTTCAAGAGGTTTTTATAATTTTATATTCTCTTATATTCCGAACAACTCCTTGTGATTCCCATTATATAGAAAAGAAAATCAAGGCAAGGAAAGCTCATCATCTCGCAAATAACTAAATTGGATCCCAGGCTTTGATTTCTAGTTAACTACTTCTTCAGTTAAACTTTAGTGGCTCTTCATTCAGTGCCAACTGTGATCTTCCACTCTCATTTTGAGCCAAATCCATGTCTTCACCTGTGCATCCCTGCCTTTGATAATATGCCTAATGTCTTTTAAGGTCAGAAAGGATCTTTTGAGCATATTAAAAAAAAAATATTCAGAGGGTCTGATAAATAACATCTTGATATGAGTTAATTGCAAATTAATGAAAAACATATGAATTTGAATATATTCAAATAAAACTCATTGGTTCAAAAAGAAAAAAAAGAAGAAAAATCTGCTTAGCAGAAAGCACTCTACCAACTCCCAGATACTTAAGCAATAAATCATGATAGTCCAACACATTCTGGACTGGTCTATCTCTATTCTTTAAAGAAGGCATTTCCATGAGTGCTCACCAACCAAGCCCCTGAAAACCAGATGAAGATTTGGAAACTGTATTCCGGTCTGCATTATTGCTCTAAAAAAGTCCAGGGGATAGCAAAATTCTCCAAAAGAGCTACCTGAACCACCTGGGAAATGTAAAGACAGTAAACTCTGTCATTTATGAAATTAATCCATTTTCTGGTCTGCAACAGCTTAAAGTAGAAAAACTTTCAGTTTTTCTGAAAGTCCCCATCCCCCCCCGCCAAGAGTCCTGTAAGTTGAGCTCATCTGAGTCCAAAATTTAAATTTAGATTCAGCCCAGATGTCATGAATGATGGTAATCACTTCCTACTAGACAACATTAAGAATTCTGTCACTTTCAAAGATTAACTCATTACAGCCTTCAAAATGGATTAGGGCATTCAATGTTTAGTTATTCCTAGGTTATGCCTTAGATCATTCAGTGTTTGGAAAGTCTGGAAGCTCACCAATAATATTCTTTTTGACTTCAAAATTAAGCCAAAGAAATATAGACTCAATATGGGAAGAAAGAGCGCCATAGAAATTTTTGTGAAAAGAAAAAATATTCAGAAACTAACATTTAAAACATATTTTCCAGTACCACTTTGGCAGCTATAATGACAGGTTAGAGGTAGGAGTTAGGAAGGACACCTGAGTTAGGACCTGTTTTCATTTAAGTGACAGAGACCCAACTCAAACTAACTTAAGCAAAAAAGGAAGTTGTTGATGTTTACTGGGTTAGGCTCAAGACTGAAGGAAAACAACACGCCAACAACTCTGTCTCCTGGATTCTCTCTCCATTCATCTCTCCTATCTGCTCATTACTACTTCTCCTCGTATGCTGGCTTCACTCTCTTTTTCTGGAAAATGGCGTTCTGTGTTGGCAGAAGGTGTGGCTGGTAGCAGCCCTAGCTTCACATGCCCATGAGCAACAGGGCAGGATGCTCTTGGGCTTCCCTTGTATCACCCGTTCCACTGAGACTGGTGTTAAGCCCGGGGCTGGGGTAGTTTAAGTGACCACAGCTGGCTCACAAACTCTGGTAGCTAGAGACAAGACAGCGAGAGAGCTTGCTAGGCAGATAAAGAACAGTAACAACCACAGGAACGGCAACAATGACAATAATAACAGTGACCTCACCAATTTTACAATCATCCACAGGCACAAGAGACTGTGCAGGTTTTTAGGTGTGTGCCTATTCTGGGGGACAAATGCAGAAATGTTTTTCCCTCCTCAGCACTGATCCAAAAAGTACCTTCTTCTAAAGCCAGGTGGATAGCTCACTCCACGCCCCCCACCCACGACCTTCATGCTTTCTTTCCTCTTCATTAAACTTCTCTAAAATTCCTAGTCTGTTTCAAATAAGTTAGCATTGAGTTGGTTTTCTACCTTAGATTTTGCTTCATTTCTGAAAATAAAAATAAAATACATAAAACATACAAATTTAAAAACCTGGACGTTTATTTTTACCATGATAATGGTGTTATTTAGTCTTTAAAAATCTACAGTAAGTTCAACTCTCTTATGTTCTTTCCACAACAGAAGCAGCTGACTGAGTGGCTGTATTCTGTATTAAAACATATGCCATTAGGGAAATTTCCCCAATTAAGTTATTCCACAATTCCCTTTTATAAAAGTAAATATGATCCTAAAAATCCCATAGCCCTTAACATATCTAAATATTTATGTAGTGAAGAGTACACGAGAAAGAGACTCAGGATGACTTTATAGTACCCTAAGTTGATTTTTTCTTTCTCTACAACAAAGCTCAATTAATTTGGCTTGAACTGATCTTTTTGCTTACAATATTGTTCACTTGATTTGGCTTCTTAGTCTGTTTCTTACCTACTTCTACATATTAATCGCCCATGTAGTCAACATGTTTTGGTCGTGAAACTGGCTGAAATTATTGGATCACCTTTTCTTGGATTTAATTATTGCTCTTATATTAACCCAGCCTGTGTGAATATAGGGAACGAGTTTTGTTGTCCAGGATCCCTCGATCTGATATGTAACATAGAAATAATAATATTTGCTCTGTGAGTACTTCAAAGTGACTTTATAACATCAGTGAGCTGATAGCAGCATTTGATTTATTTATAGTACTCAGAAAAAACAATCGTTTTGTATGAAACTATATCCTGAATATAGATAACATAAATTATGACTACTGTTATTGTCACTGTCATAAAACTCACATAAAGCATCCTCTCCTCATAGCTGTTTATCAAAAGGAAAATAAATATAAGACTAATTCTACTTAGATTAAAATCAGGGTCGACGTACATGAAAGCAACTGTTGCTAAAACATAAAAGGGATGTGAACGATAAGATGCTTACTATTACAGAAAACTTCTGGTTATTGTGTGCTGGATTTCCCAAGCTAAGATGGAAATTTTAAATATTTACTTTGACTCACACTTATCTAAAGCATCTGCGCTATTCAAATATTACAACAGGTCTCCTTTGCCTCTGTGATTCTGTGTGCATACATGCACACACGCACATGCACACGCACACACACAAAGGGACTGACCACATTATATTTTTAGCTATAATTAGGGAGACTCGTTTTCCTTTTCTAATGAAATTCAATGGAGTGAGAAAATCATTATGTACTAAACCCAAAAGATGATAAAGCTCCAAAATATACAGCCACAGATTCTCCGCTCCCCCAACTATATAACAAATGTTAATCTTCTTTCTTAATCAAAAACTTGAGTTTTTAATTTGTTATTTGGACCGATTATAATTTTTAAAATTTAATTATATGCCTTGCAAGAAGGAACAGGAGGTCTTTAGGACATTTTTAGTAAATCTGAATCAATTAAAACCATTCTTTAAAATATAATATTGCAGCAACTTATCTTTTTACCCTCATCACTCAAGATAAAATGTTAACTGAAAAGTTTGCATTTCGCTCAGAAATGACTAAAAGTCATGGGTCTCAAACTGTGGTCCCCAGACTGGAAGCATCAACATCACCTAGGAACTTGTTAGAAAAACAAATTCAGGGATTCGATCCACATGTACTGAATCAAAATCCCTGAGGATGGAGGCCGGTGCTCTGTGTTTTAACAAAAGCCCTCTAGGTGATTTGAGGACTCCTGCATGAAGAATCCTAACAGCAGGGCTGATCCCCAAGAAGTGGGCAAATTTTATTGCTCCTGCCCCATCCAGGACACCGTCTCTGAGCATCCCATCTTTCCTCCAGGATCCTGAACGCTAGGGGTCTATGGGTAACAGCCTGCCCAGGAAGTGCATCAGGACCCAAATCTCCCTTTTTCCATAAAATGCTCTGACCCTATCACATTTGGTGGGGAACTCAAATTCCCACCGAGTTGTTAATGATTGTTAACGGCTTACCATGTCATGCTCTCAGGCAGATTTGCACTGTACACTCAGATCTATCACTGCCCGTGCCTGGGTTGGGCGATACCATGCCTGCAGTGATATCCGAGGCAGGATGTCACTGCCCGAGGACCCCTTGGGCGTTGACAAAGACACTCAGCAGCTATGTCATCACCCCACTCTCCAGTCCCACAGAGCTTCACATCTACCTCTTTTTTGTTCGTTTTTTCACTTATGTAGCAAATACTTATTGAACATCTGCTATGTACCTGGCCCTGGGCTAACTTTAGGTGCACTTTTTCATCTTTGCAATAAATATCTGTAGCAAGAAAGAACTACAAAAAGTAGAAGAGAGGTAAGTGAAGATCTCTTTAACTTTCCCCAAACTGCATCTTACAGTGATACTGCTCCTCCCTCTGTTTTTCACTGGCAGCCCAAATCAGCTGACTTTTTGCATGCCACATCTAAAAAGTTTTATTTTTTGATTGCCCCAGTTTGAAGGGCCCCAGGATTAAACTAAATGCTACAGTGGAGCCCACAGATAACTGACCTGCAATTAACACACATCTAGCTATGAGGCCATTGGCTGTACAGTCTTTTCCTACCATTTGGCTCTCCACATCACTTTCATTAACACGGAAATAGTAAAATTCTAGACATTATGCAATTTAGTTTTTGGACTCTCTTATAGGATTATGGTACAGTTTTACTTATAACTCAAATGAAAGGAAAAACCTGACTTCATGGCTAATAAACAATGAAACCACATACCTTCTCCCTGGATTGATGGAATATGGCTGAATGGTTTCTGATAAAGGTGGTGACTTCCAGCTTTAGAACAGTATATATACTGAGCAGGGGCACCTGGGTGGCACAGCGGTTAAGCAGCTGCCTTCGGCTCAGGGCGTGATCCCGGCGCTGTGGGATCGAGCCCCACATCAGGCTCCTCCGCTATGAGCCTGCTTCTTCCTCTCCCACTCCCCCTGCTTGTGTTCCCTCTCTCGCTGGCTGTCTCTATCTCTGTCAAATAAATAAATAAAATCTTAAAAAAAAGAACAGTATATATACTGAGCAAATCCTTGTGGTTTTTTACCCTAGACAAATCACTTTTCCTTAAATTATCTCCAATTCTCTTTCACCTATGCCTTGATAAAAAGTTAGAAATTCTCTAATGAAGCAGTTCTCAAAGAGGAGTCGATCATCACTACCAATATGACCTAGAAATGCTGGTGGTTGGGGCCCACCCAAGACCTACCAAATGAGAGATTCTGAGGGTGTTGCCCAGCAATCTGTTTTAACAAGCCCTTCAGATGACAGCAAGCACACTACAATTTCAGAACCACTGTTCTACTGTATTAATCACGAAAACCAGCACAATCCAATGGAAGCGGAAAATATGAGGAAATTTTCTCTTTCCAAAAAAAAAAAAAAAAAAGGAGAAAAGACCCGCCTGAAGAACATTGAAATATCTCACTGGTCAAGGAATACCCAAAATAACTCCCTGAATGTAAGGATATCTTGTGAAAGGGACCCAAGTGTCAGGACAAGGTAAGGAAAGGTCATAAAATAGGGCCATGCCTAGATGAACTATGATATTTTCTTATAAAATGAGGAGTGTGGCTTATTAAATCAATCCAATTCTGTAAAGAAAGAGGGAGAGAGTAAAATGCAAGTTTTTTGGGGGAGGGGGGAGGAAAGGGAAGAGCAGGAAAAGGACAAGGAAGAGAAGGACCAATAGCAGAAGTCTGACCATGGCTGTGCTTTGATGGGTTTTGTCCATTGTATTGCACAGTGATTCAGAAGTTAGGCAGTAGTAATAATGATATTAGCTGGTATTTTTAAGAAGAAAAGTGAAGATATGATAAATGAGGACAAAAACAAGGTAAACTATGACATAACAACAAAGAAAATGTAATGGTATAAAGGTCAAGAAAAGAATACCCTACAATACAGCAATTACAGTATTAGGTATTTACCTAAAGGATACAAAAATACAGATTTGGAGGAGTACACGCACCTCAATGTTTAAAGCAAGCATTATCAACAATAGCCAAACTATGGACTGCACCCAAATGTCCACTGACTGATGAATAGACAGAGAAGATGTGGTGTGTATATATACACATATATGTGTGTATATATATACATATATATATAATGGAACATCACTCGGCCATAAAAAAAGAATGAAATCCTGCCATTTGCAATGATGTGCATAGAACTAGAGAGTATTATGCTAAGCAAAATAAGTCAGTCAGAGAAAGACAAATACCATATAATTTCACTCATATGTGGAATTTAAGAAACAAATGAACATAGGGGGAAAAAAGAGGCAAACCAAGAAACAGACTCTTATCTGTAGGGAACAAACTGAGGGTTACTGGAGGGGCGGTGGGTGGGAGATGGGTTAAATAGGTGATGGGGATTAAGCAGTGCACTTGTGATGACACTGGGTGTTGTATGTAAGTGATCAATCACTAAATTCTACTCCTGAAACTAATATTACACTGCGTTAATTAACTGGAATTTAAATAAACTTGGGGGAAAAACAAAGAATGGAATATAAAGTTGCATGCATCTTATAATCATTAGTATTTTTAAAATAGTAGTATGTGAACAAGACCTAGAAGATATGATAAAATAGCATTGTAGAGTAAACTACAATGGGGTGTTTTTTTGTCTTTTTCTTCAAATTGACTCATGCTCATGGATTTTCTTTTTAAGTTACGCTGACCAAAGGTTGTATTGCCTGGGGCTGCTCCCACTCTGAGTTCCTCCGTATTAGTTCCTATAATCATGTCCTGCAGGACCTCGTGGTGCCAGGAGGCTGCTCACGTTGTTGCTGCTTGTGTTGTATAAATTTGAAATATGTTCTCACCCAGCTGGTCAGGTGTCACATTAGATCAGTGAATCTGGCTGATATGAACATTTTCTAAAAGCCTCATAGTATTTCTGAGAAAGAGCTAAATTGCACATCTGCGTTTCTGAAAAATTTTGTTCTTCAGGAGATACTACACCTCGAGTCATTTGAAACTTCAAAGTCACATCTATAGAGTCAGCAGTGTGGTCAGCCTTCGATAAGGAAATTGCTATTAGGGAAAATGTGTAGCAGAGACACGTGGAAATGACAAATAAGGCTCAGATAGGAAATCCCTTTGCACTTTCATCACTAGAGTCTCATCAGAAGATGTTACTGGGAATGGAACAGCAATAGGAAAAACAAGGAAATGTGCAGAATGTGAACAATTAAAAAAATGTCAAGTACAAAGAGCCAACCCTTATAAAGAATAAATAAATTGGTGAAGCATTTATTTCTTTAGCACCCAAGGGGAAAATAAATAGAAATGGAAGAAATAGAAAGGAACTTGCTCAAAAGTGGCCTGGCAATCTAAAGAACAGCTGGATTTAATTCAGCTTTCCCAAGAAAGAGAGGAAAGGTTTGGAGCTAACCCAACTTGTCTGTCCAGATTAATTCAGCTTTTATACATTCATTCATTCATCTACAAACCCCTACCAAGAGGCCACAATATAGCAGGCAGGCAATGTGCTAGGCCCTGGAAAGAAAGTCCCCACTTCAATCCTGGGCCCCTTCTCTTATCCTTGCCCTCTCCCATCCTCCTCCTCATTTTGACACACTAACCCTTTACTGGGGGAAAAGTGTGCAGCCCAATTCCACACTTTTCAATTTTTAAAGCACCTAGAATAATATAAAGAAATAGAACCCAAAATTCCAATTTTTAATGCATCAATTGGGTTAAAATGCCTTTCTGGACCCAAAATAAGCCACTCTTGCCTGGGAGGCCACATCAGCAAAGCAAAACTTAGATAACTTTTGTGTCTCTCTAAATGCTCTGCTTGACCAGAAATGCAGAATATCCAGTCAACCAATCCCCAAACGCCAAACCAACTCTGGGCTCTACACTGATTTTTCGGTTCCTTCTCAACCCAAACAAGGTTGACTACATGGCCCCAGACAACCAGATATTTTCTGTTTTTCTCTTCTTTGTTCTTTACTCTTTATCCTTTAAAAGCGTCTTGCCTTCCACCCCATTTTGTAGTTCTCTGAATAGAGACTGTTCACTCTTCATGAAGTGTTAGATAAAGTTTATTCATATCACCTAGATTATTGTCCTTAATCATTTATTAATGGTTGGGACCAAATCCTATACTTAATCAATCAAATAATGCGTCTCAAGAGGTTACTTTGCACCTAGTGTTGGAGAAGGGCACTAAGACACAAAAGGACTTAAGGAACCCTCATCCTTGCCCTTGAAATGCTTCCAGTCTACAGTTTAAACAATTACAGGACAATACACTGTTTACACTTACAGAAACAAAATGATGGCCCAGTAAAAGGAGTATTAGAAGAAACCCCAAATTCATACACTTTTGCCCATTTTTCCCAGTAAGTTTGATATTGTCAAAGACTAAAAGAGAAAGCCCCTGACACATTTTGGTTACCAATGCTATACACCAAAAGCAATCCTTGGCAATGATTATCTACTATTCTAGTATTCGGGTAATGTCTCCCAGGATATTGGGCACACCTACATTGGGTGTCTTATTCCTGTGCAATGGGATCAGGATCTCTGTGTGTCTGGCCATTTCAATACAGGATCAGAATGGGAGTGGAGTGTTGGTAATTTACAGTATCCTAGCCCTTTCCAAATAACTGAGTTTTATTCTGGCAGATTCAGGGTATAAAGAGCTGCTCCTAACACCCATTCCTTAGACTCTAGGTAACCCTACCCCATTCATACTCATGCCTTTAACTTTGAGCATATACCCACATAATCATAACAGTACAAATGAAGCATCAAATCTGGTAAGGAGACCCCAGCCTGATTCAAAGCCTTGGGTGGCAGCCAGTTAATTCCTGATACTTGAGATAAAAAAAAATCCCTCTGCTATAACTCTCTTTTGTGCCAAGCTAGATACAAAATGGAAAAAAAAAAAAAAATCCCTGATTTCATGCAGAAGTACACCTAACCTACTCAACCTTTAGCCAGGATTTGATAACCCTTTTTCTGATAAAGCTACATATATAGAAGAAAAGAATCATACTATGATCTGAAAGAATGCATATTTAGAGCCAAATTTTAAAGTAACAGTTACAGTTGGACTCAGAGGGATTAACTTCGGATAGGATACAGAGGGAGATGTCTGACTGCCCATGTTTGGGGCTGGGCCTGACACCCAGTCCCACGATGAAATGATTCACCTAATCTCAAATGAGGACACCGTACTGTGAGTGATTCCAGACTCGGTGTTCTGAAGACAAGATCATAAAAGCATGAATAGTAAGAGTTGGAAGGACATTCAAGTTTCTCTATTCCAATCCTCTACTTAATGTGTCAGTTTTCTCTACAACATTCTAAAAAAAAATGGTCATAAGCTTTGCTTGAACAATCAAATGATTTTCTCACAATACAGTGTTTTAAGTGACAATGATTTATTGGGTGCCTCAAATGATATGTATCCCCTTGGATTTTTGTTCTCATGCTAATGGTAAATAATAATATCTTTGTTTATATTTGTAGATTCTATATCCCTACATGCCAAGAATTTTGAAGCTTTCTTACCCTGCCTTTTATGAGTTGATATGAGCTGGTAAACCCTTTGTTTGCTCAGCCCATCCATTCATACCAAGTAGGGAGAAACTTTACAGTAAGAAGAATATCACAAGTAGTAAATTAATATCCACTTTCCAATTCAAAAGTAAATAATCCATCTACATTAAGTTGGAACCATTCATATTGATTGTATATTGCTTTGAATATATATTATTCCCCTTTATCCCCACCTCCATGAGAAGAATCATAAACTGTATATGACTGAAGAACTGGAAGATTCCTTAGAAACCATCTACTCTAGTTTCTGTAGAAGCAGATAGGGAGATCTGAAAAAAAAGATATTGTGGAAAATGTTTTGGAAGAAAGAAATGGAAAGAAAAGGTGGCTATGTTAGACAAGTGTTGGCTTACTATATAAATGTGAGCCCAGAAAACTAGGAAGTTTTACATTTGCAAATAGGCCACTGTAAACTAAAGGACACAATTAACACCAAAAGAGCTAATAATCATTTGACAAGCATTAGTGTATTCCACATGTATTAATTCATTTAATCCTCAAAATAATCCTGTAAGTTAGGCTCCCATCCCTCATTTTAGAGATGAGAAAACTATGACTTAGAGAAGTATAACTTCAGAATTTATGCCTTAAACTCTATGCCATGACCATCTATATATACTGTGATGTAGTACAAAATTTTGTACTGAGATCCTGACATCCAATGCAAAAAAAAAAAAAAAGTGTTTGCTTTAGCATTTTAATTATCCAACAAATTAAGTTAAGTCATTTTCTTCAAAAGATGAAAACTTTCAACAGCAAAATTCAGAACAAGTAAATTATGCAGTGCCTTCTATAAGAACTCATGGGCATCATAATGGTCAGTAAACGCTATACAGCATTTCTTCATAGATGCATTTCTTGTATAAGCCTTCCATCAAGGCTGAGGACACAGTGTTGATCTGGAAGCCAATTAAGATATTCCACAACGGCAAAAGGCATAAATAATGAAGAAACAAGCACAAGCATCCTTCTGCTTATTTTTTTAAAAAGAGGTTTTACTTATTTATTCACCAGAGAGAGACAGAGAGTGAGCACACAAGCAGGGGGAGTGGCAGGCAGAGGGAGAAGTAGGTTCCCCATTAAGCAGGGACCCAATGCAGGACTCGATCCCAGGACCCCGGGATCATGACCTGAGCCAAAGGCAAACACTTAACCAACTGAACCACCCAGGTGTTTCTTAAAGGGGTTCTTAAAGGGATTTTTCCTGTCTTACCAGCCTTCCTTCAGAAGGAAGCCCAATAGAACATAGATCATGCAACTGAAGAAAGCTTCCCTTGTGCTATTTCCTGTTCAGGAGATAAGATGAGAATAAACCCTGTGATACAACAATCTGTTGAGGTAGCAACATACAAATTAAACTGAATATCCTTTCTTGAGTGGGGCTCAGCTGCATATGCATCTGGGATTATTCTCCTCTTCCTTGCTTCCTGACCCTGTTGCAGTGCCCAGGGTTCTCCCACTTTGCCCACACACTTCTCTGCATTCTGTGTGTTGCTGAGTCTCCAATACATGAGATCTCCAACACTAATGGAAAAGTCAGCCTTCAACAACTAGTTGCATCCAATCATACCGGCTCCTCTTTTCTTTCTGTTACAACGGAAAAAAGTTCTCCTGCCAAGGCCTAATTCCCCAAATCTGTGTTCTGAATTCCTTCCCCTCCCAGCTCTCAGAAATCTTTTTCATCCACAAGTCCATCTCTATCATGATCTTCAACTCTTCTCTATAGGGTCAGGCCCAAAAACATGCAAACATCACTTTAAAGTCCTCTCTACACCCCATCTTCTTCCAGTTACCCATCTAAGTCTCATCTCCCTGCCCTACCCAAGTTTCGTAAAGAGGTATCTACACACTCTCTTTTTACTGATCCAATTTTTAACTCAAATTACTCTGGCTAAAAATCACCAATTGTGATTGTTCTTTTCCAAGGATGGCCCCAATCTGTCGGTTCTAATGCGAGCATGCTGCTCCTCCACACTCAGAAGGGAGAGTTTATTACTCTTCCACTTGACTCTGATCTGGGCCTATAATCTGCTTCTATCAATTTAACACAGTGGAACAGATGCCTGACACCTTCACCTGGCCTCTTCTGCTGCTTCTTTTTTCTCTTGGAGCACTCTATCTCAGAAACTAGTCACCATGCTATGAGAATGCCAAGCCACATGGAGAGGTCACCTGCAGGTGCTCACCTACTCCAGAACCTACACTTCATCTGTTTGCTCCTCTGGGAGGGCTCATCTATCTCCCTGCTCCACCACTGGCTAACTCCACTCATCTTTCAAGTCTAAAACTAAAAATTATTTCCTGAGATGTCTTCATATGAAATATGCCAACTCAAATCAGGTACCAATATTGTAATTTGTCATCAAACATTGTATTTCCAATTCATAGTCACAATTTTTAAATGCTATTTTATTCAAGAATTATTTTAGTGTTTGTCTCCCCCAATAAACATGTAATCTTCAGGCTTTTATTATTCACCATCATGGCAGGCAGCTTCTAACATGGCCTCTGATGATCCGTAACCCCTGGTACTCACACTTTTGTGTAATACTATCCCCTTAAGTGTGGGCTGGACTAATGACTCGCTTTTAATCAATAAATACGGACAAAGTGATGGAATATCACTTCCATAATTAGGTTGTAAAGATTATGACTTGTGTCTTCTTAGTCAATTCTAACATACTGGCTTCTCAATTTACATGCTTTGATGAAGCAAGCTGCCATGTTGGAAAGACCCAAATGGCAAGGAACTGGGGGCAACCACTGACAAACAACTGTTGAGGAAAAAAGTCCTACCAACATGGCTTGGAAGTGAATTTTTTCACAGTTGAGTCTTGAGATGACTGCACCCCAGGAAATGCCTCGATTGCAACCTGTGAAGTAGAATACCCATCTAAGCCATGCTCAGATTCCTGCCCCATGGAAACGGTGAGATAATAAACATGTGTTGTTTTAAGCCTCTAAATTTTAGGATATTTTGGTATGCAGCAATATAATCACTGTGTCTCCTCAACCAAAAATAGTAAATATTAGTGTTTATAATGTTTGAGACAGTGTTCTAAGCACTTAGAACTAAAGAGGTAAGTGCTATTATTTTCTCAATTTTACATATGAGGGAACTGAGGCAAAAAGATTAGGTAACTGCCAAAGATCACTCAGCTAAGTAAGGGTTAGAGCAGTGCTTGGTTTAGGTACTCTAAATATTTATCAAATGAATGAACAAGTAAATGACTCTATTACTCTGCAAACTAAGAAAATCAATATTTTGGGGGCCACGAAAACATTTTCAGCATATTAGCAAACTCCATGAAATTAATCAATGCATATGTAATGAACTCTCACTGTGGACTACTACTTTTAAGTCCTGTGGTTGACATAAAATACAAAATATGTATCCCTTAATCCAATGTACACTGTAGATATTATAAGTACTTGAGGATTACATGTTTATTGGGGGAGACAAACACTATACTATTTATAGTCCAGTTAAGGAAATCATGCAGAAGAGTCTGATCACTGGCCATGATTTATGGCATGAGATTTATGGCCAAGATATGTGAATCTAACCGCTTTATTGACCCAAATTACCAGCTTCAGCTGTAAGCAAGTCATTTTTCCACCTTGAATAGCTAATGAGCATGTTATAGGATACCTCCTGGTTACCTATTTTGTGTCCTACTGTGTAATGCCAACTCCTTCCAGTTTCACACTTGCAAGCTGGGTCGTGTGATTCATGCCAGATGATTTCCTTACTGTGACTTAGGCATGGTTTCCAAGTAAAACATTTCCGGAATACGGCTTGACTCCACAGACTAGGACTAGCATGTTCACGCATCTTTACCTTATCCCTATTTGAAGTGAAAACGAATTCCCAACAGTGATCATTTCAAAAGTTTGATTTGAATAAAACAGAAATGGGTAGGACTAAATTCTTAAACATTAATCCTGTTTCACCCCCCGAGGTTCTGTGGGTGTTCACGCAGTAATGTAATAATAAATATGCCAAGATGTGTCTAAAAGGAATGTTACATGACCATGAGTCACTATGCCCATCACTTCAAGGCTGTTTGGGTAGCTGGCAGGAAGTAGTGTTGTCTTCAGAGCATAAAACTGGCCTCAAAGTAGGTGGGGCCTATGAAAATCTTGATGTAATATAAACATTGTGTTTCTAAACTATTTACAAGGTCACCCCCACCCTACATTAGAGGTCAAATCTACCTCTGAGAGATTCCACATGGGTTTCTAGAATATTCTTTGGGTTTCAGCACTTTTGCCATTCAATTAATTTCTGATGTGTGTGGGAAAGGCAGCATAAAGTCATCAAAAGAGCACTTAGCTTGGAGTTCATCTGAGGGACATTCATTCAAGTCAGTTTACTGGGTTTTAGTTTATTCTAAAATAGGAATAATCCTAGACCTATTTTCTCTTAGGGTTAGCCTCTTCTCCATAGTTTAACGGAATTCCCAGTGGTGAAGAAACCAGTTCTTTCTAGTATCTCTTTAGGGGCAATATCACTCTCAGAGACAGCATCAGAACTATCACCCCCATGCTCACTCCAACTTGCTCAGAGATTTTTCATTATCCGTGCCTCACCTCACATTTACATCCTGGTAACTTCAAACCTTCTGGAAAATAAAATATAACTCCTCCGTTCCAAAAGTTAAAGGATCACTGCCATTAACAACAAAACCTAGAGGGAAGGATTATCAATCCTTTACGTATAAATCAGCCCTATCCTTCACCTCCTATGCTACTACTAAGAAAACAGGTTTATTCTTACTTACAGTGAGGATGGTTTAAACTAAGAATTGCCTACAATGGCAATTAAAATTTATCAAACAATACTTTTATCTTCACAATAAGCCTAGAAGTATCCCATTTACCAGATGGGGATTCTGGAACCCAGAGAAGTTAAGTCATGTTTTCCAAGGTCATATAATTCATATTAACAGAGTGAATATTTGAGCCATGTTTCCCTAGAGCAGAGGCTTAACCACACCTGATTCTAAATCATGGAAATATCTTCTACTCTTCAGTCTGCTAGTCCATACCAGGGCTGACTCTGGCTTAGGTGTAAATCAGGTCCTAGGGGCGCCTGGGTGGCTCAGTTGTTAAGTGTCTGCCTTTGGCTCAGGGCGTGATCCCAGAGTCCTGGGATCAAGCCCCACATCGGGCTCCCTGCTCTGCTGGAAGCCTGCTTCTTCCTCTCCCACTCCCCCTGCTTGTGTTCCCTCTCTCACTGTCTCTCTCTTCGTCAAATAAATAAATAAAATCTTTAAAAAAAAAAAATCAGGTTCTCAACTTCCTTTTTCACTACCTTTTTCCCACCCCAAGCATCCATTTCCTTCCTACCCTCCATTAAGACTGTTTTCTAGGAAAAAATCAATCAGGAAATAAAAGTCACTACCTACCTCCCCTCAAAGAAGTTTGCCTTTAAAACACTTTCTTTTTGACAATGAGGACGGTTTCACAGGGTGTACAGTACCTATCTCCAAACATAACAAGTCGTGTTAAATATCTACAGCTTTTTGTATGTCAATCATACCTCAATAAAGCAATTTAAAAAATACCTTGCTTTATTTTTCAGCCTAACACTTTCTCAGATAGCTGCCTTTAGACATCTGTGAGCAAATGCAGAAGGGAGAATGAGATAGGAATGTGTACACACGGCAGAGGATTTTTCTTAAAGGCTCAGAAAGCACACCACATAGAATTGCTGATGCCATGCCTGGTCTTTTGCCTGAAGGTAGCTGTTCTGTTCCTAAATAAGGAATGGAAATTGCATCTAAACCTATTTAATTCAGCCTCATTATTAACTTGGGACTCAGGAGTATACCCAGAAGCAGATCAAAAAAGATGGCTGACATCCTTGGGCACATCACTACCTCTTTGGAGAGAGGGAGCACACAAATGAACACGGGAAACACCAAGGAAAATGTTGGTTAGTTAAAGAACAACTAAACATAATTTTCAATGATGTGATGTGCCAAAATAATTAATTAAGGCAATTACTGCTGTACAAGATCCAGACACTGGAGAAATAGGTTTATCCTATAGAATTGGGAAAGATTTCCAAAAAGAGGGATGACCTGGTATAAGCATGGAAGGATGTGTAAATAGAAGCATTACAATTGGAGAACTAAACACAATAGTGCAAAAGTGAGCACAAAAACCTCACTAGGTTGAAACAAAGCATCTATAGTTCTTCCTTCTCTTCTTGTTTTGTTATTCCATGAACACTCACTGAGTTTCTATTTTGTGCTAGACACTGCTCTAGGCATGAGGAGATTGATGGATGAAGGCTCTCCATTCAGAGAGCTTATATTCTAGTGGTAAGATAGATAAACAAATGGAAGAATGATATAAATTCAGATAGTAATAAATGCTATGAAAAAAATGGCACAATGGGATAGAGAGTTATCAGAGGAAGCTGTTATGAGTTGAATTGCGTCCCCCAAGAATTTATATATCGAAGTCTTAGCCCCTATTACGACAGAATGTGATCGTATTTGGAGATAGGATATTTAAAGAGGTAGTTAAAATGAGGTCACTAGGGTGTGCCCTAACCCAATATGACTGATATCTTTATATGAAGAGGAAAACAGAGAGAAGACCATGTGAAGCCAAAGGGAGAAGACAACCATCTATGAGCCAAAGAGGGAGGCCTCAGGAGAAACCAACCCTGCCAACACCTTGATCTCAGACTTCTAGCTGCCAGGACTGTGAGAAAATAAATTTCTGTTGTTTAAGCTACTCACTCTGTGGCTCTTCATTATGGCAGTCCTAGCAAACTAATACAGAAGCCTATTTCAGGTACTATGGTCAAGAAGGGCTTGTCTGAGATGACCAATAATATCAGGGCTGAAATCTAAAAGAACACTGTCCCTAATAGAAAAAAAAAAATGTATAAGAAACCAGAGACAGAAATGTCAAAAGACAGAAAAAAAAAAAAGTCAATATGTCTGTGGCACAGTGAACAGGAGTGTGTGTGATAAATATTGTCTCCTGGAGAGCACAGACATGTGCTCTCCTATTTCACAGGGATGGTATACAAGTACAAACAATGGGACTAGGAGTGGGGAATACTGTCCTTAAACAGAAATTGAGGACAATTCTCCCATCATTTTTAAAAGGGGGGACGGTAAAATATGTGTGAGTAGATATACGTCAGTTTTATCTCTTCTTTTTAAAATCAATCGTGAAGCAAGGTCATCAGCTGAGGAAGTTAGAAGAGAAACAATGTCACCTCAATCAGTGGGAGAGTGGAGGTGTGAGAGAAGTAGGTAGGACTGACAGCCTGTGCTGGGTGCCCATTTGAGATCAATGGTTACAATTTGAAAGGAAGAACGTCATCATAGTTGCTTGATTTTATCCAACAATGCTCAGGTATTAGATCAGGTTCAGAGTAGCCAGAGTTGAGTTTAATCAGGCTTTTTATGTTGCATATGTGTATGACTGGGGACAGAGAGTAAAGGGTATTTTCAAGAGAGTGGTGATAATACCAGGCCAAGGAATCTACATATCCCCCTTCTTTCTTCCTATGAGGGTTTGGCCTGCTAAGAGTTCCAGTAGCTGGATAGAATGAGGCCAAATTATGAAAAGTCTTAAAGCCCAGATTGGAATGTAGATTTATCTTGGAGAAAATGAGTAGTCGTTCATGATATTTTGAACAAAGAAATGATAACATTAAAAAAAACTAATATGATTCATCAAAAAGGGAAACTAGGAAATGATCTCTTCTCTCTTGAGATTTCGGGATTTGTGGCAATTTATTTACACCTGGGTTTATGCAATAGGACAGCAATGCTATCATTAAAGAGCATCTTAGCAAACCCATTTTATCCACTGTGCACAGTTTAGTAAAGAAAAAATAGTGAAATATGATTCCCATGTTCTAGGGACTTTTCTTATAAACATGATGACCAGCAATGATGAATTTTCCCAGAAAATTTCAAATTCAAGTATTCTTCCATTGTCCTGAATGATACCCTGTACTTGTTAAACCACATGCCTTCATTGTTGTCTCAGAAAAATATGATTACCATAACAACTAGACCAAACACACTGACATTAACAGAACAAAGACAAATCCAGATTAAAACCTTATGTAAAAGAGATCCCAGAATATGGTCATAGGCCATTTACTTGTTAAAAAAATCCCACCATTTCAGAATCCTGAGGTCCCTTCAAAAGAATGACAATTGGCTTGATATGTTCAAACCAACAATTGTTCCAAGACTAATTCTGTGTAAAAAGTTAAGGAAGAAAGTCATTGCTCAACTATACAGGGTATTTCTGGGAAAGAGGCAAGATACGCAAGCTCAATTTGGGGACACTCATTGGCAACTGAAAGGGAAATATGATTCTAATTGTATCCATTAGATCACTATCCAGGTCAATACATCTTTAAGATATAAGCCAAGGTGCCATAGCAAAGCGTCCCCAATATCAGGTGGCTTAAACAGAACAGAGATAGGTTATTCTTTCTTATACCAGTCGGGAAGGAGATAGCCATGTCCTAAAAGCTCACTCAATGTTTCAGGTTCAGTACATCATGTAGCTCAGGGGTTCTCAAATGTTTTAGTTTCAGAATCCTTTTACACTGAAAATTACTGAAGACGCCAAAGAAATTTGTTTATATGAGTAATATCTAATAATAACTACTGTATTTTAAATTAGAACTAAAAATTATTAAAATATGTGTTTATTAATTCCTTTTTTTTTTAAAGATTTTATTTATTTATTTGACAGAGAGAGAGACAGCCAGTGAGAGAGGGAACACAAGCAGGGGGAGTGGGAGAGGAAGAAGTAGGCTCCCAGCGGGGGAGCCTGATGTGGGGCTGGATCCCAGATCGCCGGGATCACGCCCTGAGGCAAAGGCAGACGCTTAACAACTGAGCCACCCAGGCATCCCTTATTAATTTCTTTTAAAAAGCCATGATAAACTATATGCTAATATAACTGACTTACGGTATAAAAAAATAAAATATCTTCAAAAAATAGTAAAAAGAGCAGCATTGTTTGATATGCTTGAAAGTCTTTTCAATGACCAGCTTAATAAGAAAAGATAGATGATGATGAGATGATGCTCTACATTCAGTCTAGTTCAGGAGGTTGTTTTAGTTCCAGTATGTGAAGAGAGTTTAGCCTCACACAACTATACAGCCAAGAAAGGGAGGAGTATTTTAATAGCCTTTTCAGACCATTGTGAATATTGTTCTTTGATACTAAACCAAAACTCAAATAGTAGTTTCTTAAAAGTTGCAACACAACATCTGAAACATCCATAAACTTTTCATTCTCTGTTACATCAAAATCCACTGGTGTTGTGGTGATTATATAACTGAATACATTTACCAAATTTAGCAAACAAACAAGCAAGATTTCTTGTTTAACATATCCAGTGGGGGTTTTACCCATGCATGATTTTGTAACATCATGCATTGGGCCTTTAGAAATTATTGGTTCATGAGTTATGCAGAACTTCCAAATGTTGACATTTTATTATGCAATATTAGAAAATCATGTTCACTGGGGCGCCTGGGTGGCACAGCGGTTAAGCGTCGGCCTTCAGCTCAGGGCGTGATCCCGGCGATCTGGGATCGAGCCCCACATCAGGCTCTTCCGCTATGAGCCTGCTTCTTCCTCTCCCGCTCCCCCTGCTTGTGTTCCCTCTCTCGCTGGCTGTCTCTATCTCTGTCGAATAAATAAATAAAATCTTTAAAAAAAAAAGAAAATCATGTTCACTGACATCACCATTGATCTCATCAAAAAAGGTTTTAAAAATTGAGACTTTGTTAAGTTCATGGTAGCAGATACCTATGTTCCCAAATTCAAATCTTTGCTTGAAAACTCAGACTCTGTAATTGGTAATAAATACTGTTCGTTTTTTTTCCTTGAAGTGACAAGATGATTTTCAAGGAAATGGATGCCAAATGTCTAGATAGACAAAGCTTGTCAATCATTCTTTAAGTAAAAATGGTGTTCAGTTCAACCTGAAACTCAATCACATATTCTTATATGCATAAGTATTTATGCATACTTCCTATTTCATTACACAGAATATTAAAAAGACATACTCGACAGGGACGATTAAAGTGTTTATTTGTAATGCTTCCTCAAGGACATTCTTAACTGAAACTGCCATTTTTTGTTTTGTTGCAACTGCAAGTCTGTGAAAAATGTGATGATTCTTGGTACATCTGGGCATCAGTACCTTGATTCATGCTAGGGTACCAGTAGTTTCACACACCAGTACATTTCCAGCATCAACACAAATGCAAAACAGTAAGAGAGGCAGATAACACCCTAATATTATGAAAACAGTTTTTACTTCCCAGACCCCCCGAAAGGGCCTCAGGAATCTCCAGGTGTCTGTAGAACATACTTTGAGTAGTATTGCACTGGAGTTCTGTCCTCATCAGTGTGGATGACATTCCCTAGAGGAAAGGAGGAAGGCTAATATTCAAGGCAAATGCTTTCCTTTTAAGTAAGTAACCAAATATTTGAACTCTTACATTCCATGAGTGAGAGCTTAGTTCCATGGCCTTAGCTACCTAGCTGCAGATAAGGAGTAAGTAGTCTCTAACTAAGCGGCCATATTATATGGAAGAGCGGTAGAACAGATTTGGGCATGTAACAGTCACCACACTCGCCTCATTAATCTATGAGAAGGTCAAGTGAAAGGACAGTCATGCTAGAGGGCCTGCAGTCAATTGACGATAAAAGTAACTGCTTCATGCCTGGCCACAGGGTGTAACACTGGTCAGGGGGCGCCTGGAGACCATGGGACAGGAGCAGAGGAGTGACTACAATCACAGCACCAGTCCTGTGACCAGATGGACAGAGCACCAGGAAAACTGTCCTCAAAAGAGCTCCCAAGCATTACAGTCAGGAGAGAATCACTGGAGAAATACAGAAAAGGAAGCAGCAGTGAGAACAGTAGGACCCCCGAGGCAAAAAGAGAGGGCAGATCATCTGTGGGTTTTGGTGAACAGATCGTGGGGAAGCCAGCAACCCCTGCAACTAGAAGAGCCCTGGCTTACAGCAACATCCCAAATTGGGCTGGGCCAGAAATTGGCTGCTGTGTGACTCTCATTGTGACCTCACTTTGTCCCCAAGCTGGAGAGGTGGGGGCATCTGGGTAGTTTTAGGCTGTTTTTATAGCTCTACTTGATAGAAACCTATTCTTATTTGAGAGTTCAGTCCAAATATTTTATTTGTTCCCCTCTCAATAGCAACAAGAACAGCAGGGAAGAGCCAATTCTGCAGAAAATAAGCTGTGCTGCAGAAAACTGGCATGAACTTAGGACACAAAGGTAAAGAAAATAGAGGGAAAGGTATCTCTGGTCACTGAGAACAAAATCCTAACTCCAGCAAGCATACTGGAAGCCAAGACTAAACTGACATTGCAAAGCTCCATAAACGGTAAATTGGGACTGAAAAGTTTTTAACTGCTGTGCATTATCTGATAGGCTGGCAAATGTACACAAAGACAAAAGCAAAGGATTGGAAGGCATTCATTTTGAGATCAGATCAAGGTCAACCAAAAGATCACAGGTCCTTGAACTTCACTCCATCAGCAGCAAAGAGAAAGTCTATCAATACCTGGTAGAAGGGTTTATGACAAAACAGTTGTCCAAAAATCACCCTCATTCATGTTTTTCCCCCCTATCTCCCATAATGCTTCTATTTTTTCCCTTACTGGCAATCTCTGTCCTACAAATGAAAGTAGTTTTTAAACACATTATTTTGGTATATTAGGTCAGGTTAAAGGAATTAGAGACAAAAAACAAAGAGAATAGAAATGAAAGATGTATCAGAACCAAGGAGATGAGAAGGAAGATATTTGCCAACTTCAAGGGTTTATGTATTCCCTGTGACTGGACATGAATTTGAGTCTAAGACTTTTGGCAGGCTGTGCAAAAAGACAAACATGATGATTGACATGGTTCTCATTATAAGAAAAGAGGAAGCAAAACTGCTGTTGGCTCTAATTCTCGAATTTCTCCTCTGGGTCCTTTAATGAGAGTCACTGAGTTACATAATGGACCTTCTCCTCAGTACCAGTTCTGTGGTCAATGCAGATCGATGCCCATTTAAACATAAGCCTTTGATTTATGTTACTCATCTTTGTGCAGATTTTCCAAGAACCCATAAAAGCGTAACAAATTTCACAAAAATGAGCTATGTTTGGCTTTTAAATTCTGCCAGTTGACCTAAGTAAGTCTGACCCAGGAATATGTGGCAACATTGGAAGGACCCATCTACCTTAGTCAGGAAATGCTACCTCTGAATGAATTAAAAGGTCCAATCGCATCACAAAGGTCCTGAGCACCACCACCAGCCTCTGTAACAGATACTTGACTTTACATGATAAGCTTTAACATAAAGTTCTGACTCTGCTAGTAACTGTTCTATTTGGAACATGTCACTTAACCTCTCAGTACTGCAATGCCCTCATTTTTAAATGAGTCATAAGGTAGCTACCATTTTCTGAGGCCCTACTCTGTGCCAGCCACTATTTAATATCTGCTTTCCCAGCTGGTTTAGAAGTTCCATGAGGGCAAAGAGAGTATTTCTTTTGCTCACTTTTGGATTTCCATCATCCAACACAGGTCTGGCACATAGTAGAGGCTTAATAAAAACTTGTTTTAAGTGACCAAATTCCCAATGTCGTAACAACCCTGCAAAGCAAGCATAATTCCTATTTTCTAATTGAAGAACTTGAGGCTCAGTAAGTTGAAGTGACTTTCAGAAAGTCACAGAGCTGGTTAAATAGAGTAGCCTGTCCAGCCCCAGAGCCTGCTTTAGTCCCACAAGGCTGCAGCGATGCAAACAGACCAGAGCACATTCCAAGGCTCAGCCAGCTCTATCATGCAATGGTTCCCCACAACTGGGGGGCAGCCAATACCCTTTAACACAGGGGTGCATATTGCTGAAAGAGTTCCTGCTTAATGAAAGTCCTCAACAATTTTCACTACATCAAACCCGGCGGGCATGGCAGTGAAGTTGAGATGGGGGAGGGATAAGAAGGGGCCTTACTCCTCTATCCATGCCATGAGCTCCCTCGTTCCCCCACCACCCCCTTCTCCTACTGGCCACCCGATACCTGCATGCAGCCCATACTGAGAAACTGGGGGGTCTGCAGTGGCCTCTGCTGTTCTCCACAGGCACAAGGCACTGGATCCAACAGTGGACAGAGGGGAAAAAAGAAAGAACATTAGAGGGAAAAAGACTAGTAAATATATAGGCAAAGGCAGCAGAGGGGTGGGAGAGAGAGACAGAAGTGAGGTAGGAAACAACAGACCATGCCAGCACCAAGACTTGTCTGTTAATAATAATGGTAATAATAATGATAACAACGATAATATTTATGGAACATTTACTACAGGCTAGTACTTTGCTAAATGCATTGCATGTGTTATCGTTCATCTACTCACAAATATGAGAGACAAGATCCCTGCCCTCCTGAAGCTGACAATATGATAAGTTAGTAAAATATCTAGTAGGTTAGAAGGCAAGTGCCAAGGATGAAAAAGAAGCAGGGGAGAAGAATGGTGCTTGCCCGGTGGGAGCAAAGAGAAATTGCTTTAGCTCAGTGTCCAGAAAAGGCCTTTTGAGAAGGGGACATTTAAGAAGGACTTCAAAGACAGCAGCATCAGCTTTGCTCACCCTCAGGCATTTCTGGAACATTTTGAGGCCCCCAAAATATTTATTTTGTTTTTGAGCCAGTTATGTCTTTTCTCGTTTGTTTTTTAGTCTCCTCTCTTACTAGGTTTTATGTTTGAGGCAGAAGGGATTATCACAGTGTGAGCCGCCCGCATGGTTTTGACTGGTGTGGTCATTTCTCTATACCAAATGTAAAAGGACTAAAGGCTTATCCAGAGGAGCAAACCTACCTTAAGCTTGGAAATCTTGTCCTGAGAAGGAAAGACCAGCGGGTGGTAGTATTCTTCTATATTTCATCCTGCTGATGGTACACAACTTAATATAGGGAGCTTCAGAACATGACAGGAAAAGCAGAAGATATTGCATCAGACAGTCGATTGCATTTCATTATGTCATTAAAAGACTATTTGAATCACCTTATTGCACTTGGAATCGTGTTCAAATAGTTGGAAGGCCTTGCATAAAACTGTGGGCTGGTTATCACATTAGCATAGTTTTGCCCGTTTTGCAAAAGATCACAGACCCTGCAGCATGTGCTGACCACAGGAACAGTATGCACTAGGGAAATCTGTGAGGACAGAGTGGGAAAGAGAGGTGAAACTGATTAACTCATGCTTCAGCTGATTCTATGACTGAGTACATTACTCAGGAGGCTGAAGAGAACAAGTTGGACAGACAAGGCTAGAGACCCTTGAAAACACTAGGAAAACAAGGAAGGCCAGCACCAAAAATGAGAGACTGAGAAAAGAGAAAAAAATATCAATTTACATCTATAAATACAAATATTATGTCATAGGCTTATGTACGTATATAAGCACACACATTCATGCACAAACTAGCCTTAAAACGAAATTCACTTACAAGTGCATTTGACCCAGTAAGTAAAAGAGTTGATAAAGCAATAACTGGAAAACTCAGCACGGAAGTACTACAAGAGGGAGCTTTTCATTGCCCTCGCACTGGCCAAGACTGTCAGAAGGGAGCCCACACCACTGTACTCTTTCATTCAAGGACAGAAGGGGCGAAGCTGGCTCAGATCAGCCATTAAGAGTTGACTCTACACATCTTTCCAACCCCACATTCTGTGGTGTCAGGGTGGTACCTTCTCATAGGCCATGAGGAGAATATTTACACCACGGAAATCACCAAATGCTACTAATCAGTGTCAGGGCATTGGTTCTTTTGTTTGTTTTGTGTTGTGTTGTGTTGTTTTTCCCACTGAGAGCCTGTTGTTAAGCCTTTACCAGCACAGCACTATGGGAGGGAGAGGCTGTTCTGGATAAACTAGGTGATCTGTGTGACCACTCAGGGCAAGAAGGAGAGAAGTGATTCCTTCGTGCATGAAAATATGCAAAAAGTGTAAAATAAGTATGCTGATGATACAGGTGCTCAATAGAATGGAGTGCCAAAATATTTTAAGGCAGGAGCATCCCATTTTGGTAAAGGAGATTCCAAAAATCTGTTAAGCCAGGATTCTCTTGACTTCATTAAACAGAATGAGGATCAAGCGAGCCAGCTCTAGAAGCCTCCCAAAACAAACGGTTGGCTTACTCTGAGACTTACGTCATAAAGTCAAGGTCAATTTTCCATCTTAAACTTAATTTTAAAGTACCCTTTAATTCCGGAAGGTAGGAAAAGTGAAAAAAATATGTACTAGGAAATCAGGTTAATCCAACAGTTTAGCCGTATACATATCATCGTCTAAATCACCAATAAAAACCACACACATTCCCTAATTATCCTAATTATTCTCTCTAATCAAAGATCAAAGCTTTCATCAAAACTGAAAGCCTTAAACGGAACAGGGTGGAGCAACAGGACAAAGAACCACAAGAAAACAAATGCCTGCTATGAAGTCTCCATGTTCCAGCTTAGAAACTGGCAAGCTGACAGAATTCATGTAAGTCCCGAAGATATATTAAATCTGACATCACTCACTACTGAAATTGTAAACTTTCTAATAAATAACTTGGAACAGGAGGAGAGATTTTGTTTATTTGCCCTCATTTATGCAGAACCCCCGAGGCCTTGCCTGTGTTCTTCCAGGCTCCCTCAACAACATTCCACTCCTGAATTCCTATAAACAGAATAGTAACAAACTGATACCAACTAGGGAAAACGACAGTTCTTCACTGCAGTACAGACTTCATTTGTGCTATCGGCATTCATTCCTTCTGTAGGCATGGATTTCCTTGAGTTGTTAGTCAAAATGCATTACTATAATACAGAATGATAGTTAAAAAGAAGGTTTTTGGAGACAGGGCTAGGTTTTTTCTTGCTCTGCTACTTGTTAGCATTGTGACTTTGGACAAGGTACTTAGAAGACGTATTTTTCCCCTTTGTATTAATGGGGATAATAATACCTAACCTTCATAGTTGCTGTAAAGATGACATGAGAGACTGTATGTTAAGCAATTGACTCAGGGCTTGGCCTAGAACAAACCCTCCATAAATGTCAGCTATTACAACTCTCTTTCTGAATCTCTTCTAAATCATATCACCAGATTAACTGACACGTGCTGATGCCGTGGATAACTGAGCACTTAACTGCTACTACCCTCACCTCTGCTACCCAGGCACACTTCTCCCCCTAACTATTGTGTTGTCACTTGCTTATGTTCTCAAAACTGCAAATTCTAATCACACTTGTTATTTTAATTAAGTACAATCAATTAGATTTTATGTAAATCCATGAAATATGAAAGGAAAAAGACAGTTGTGTAACACTGCTATGAAAACTAAAATGGTAGCTTTCAAAATACTCAAAAGTGCAAGCCACTACAAAAAGTACTGCTAATATATGAGGTATGGATGCGTTGACTAGGAATTCTGGAGAATTTTTTTTTTTAATGCTTCAAAGACATATCCAGAAGGTTGCTTTAAAAGTATCGCCAAATTATCCATCCACATAAAAATGAATAATAGAAATATCCAATGGGGGGGTGCCTGGATGGCGCAGTTGTTAAGCGTCTGCCTTCGGCTCAGGGCATGATCCTGGCGCTCTGGGATCGAGCCCCACGTCAGGCTCCTCTGCTGGGAGCGTGCTTCTTCCTCTCCCACTCCCCCTGCTTGTGTTCCCTCTCTCGCTGGCTGGCTCTCTCTCTCTCAAATAAATAAATAAAATCTTTAAAAAAAAAAAAAAAGAAATATCCAATGGGAAAAAGACAGTCTCTTCAACAAACGGTGTTGGGAAAACTGGACAGCTACATGCTAAAGAATGAAAATGGACCACTTTCTTTCACCAGACACAAAAATAAACTAAAAATGGATGAAAGACCTAAGTGTGAGACCTGAAACCATAAAAATCCTAGAAGAGAAGATAGGCAGTAACTTCTTTGATATCGGCCATAGCAACTTTTTTCTAGATGTCTCCTGAGGCAAGGGAAATAAAGCAAAAATAAACTATTGGGACTACATCAAAATCAGATGTTTCTGCACAGCAAAGGAAAAAATCAACAAAATTAAAAGGCAACTTTTGAGTGGGAGAAGTTATTGCAAATGACAAATCTGACAAAAGGTTAGTATCCAAAATATACAAAGAACTGATACAACTCAATACCCAAAAAACAAATACTCCAATTAAAAAATGGGCAGAAGACATGAACAGGCATTTTTCCAAAGAAGACATTCAGACGGCCAACAAAAACATGAAAAGATGCTGAACATCACTATGGAAATGCGAATCAAAACCACAATGAGATATCACTTCACACCTGTCAGAATGGCTAAAACCAACAACACTAGAAACAACAAGTATTGGTGAGGCTGTGGAGAAAAGGGAACCCCCTTACACTGTTGTAGAAATGCAAACTGATGTAGCCACTGTGGAAACAGTATGGAGGTTCCTCAAAAAATTAAAAATAGAACTACTCTATGACCCAGTAATTGCACTACTGGATATTTACTCAAAAAAAAATACAAACAATGACAACAACAACAACTGGAGTGCCTGAGTGGCTTAGTCAATTAAGCATCTAATTCTGCTCAGGTCATGATCTCAGGGTTCTAGGATTGAGCCCTGCATTGGGCTCCCTGCTGAGCAGGGAGTTTGCTTGTCCCTCTCCCTCTGCCCTTCCTCTTGCTCATGCTCTTTCTCTCTCTCAAACAAATAAAATCTTTAAAAAATAATAAAATAAAATATGTTTTAATAACTGGAGGAGATTATGCTAAGTGAAATAAGTCAAGCAGAGAAACACAATTATCATATGGTTTCACTCATTTATGGAACATAAGAAACAGGAAGATCGGTAGGAGAAGGAAGGGAAGAATGAAGGGGGGGTAAACAGAAGGGGGAATGAACCATGAGAGATTGTGGACTCTGGGAAACAAACTGAGGGCTTCAGAGGGGAGAGGGGTGAGGGATTGGGATAGGCCGGTGAGGGGTATTGAGGGCAAGTATTCCATGGTGCACTAGGTGTTATACGCAAATAATGAATCATGGAACATTACATCAAAAACTATGGATACACTGTATGGTGACTAACATAATAAAAAATTATTACAAAAAAAGTTAAAAAAATAAAAATAAATAAAAATTAAAAAAATACTAATCCAAAGGGATACATATACTCTTATGTTTATTGCAGTATTATTTACAATAGCCAGACTATGGAAGCAGCCCAGGGGCCCATCAATGGATGAATGCATAAAGAAGATGTGGTATATATATATATAAACAATGGAATATTATTCAACCATAAAAAAAGAACAAACTCTTGCCACTTGCAACAAGATGGATGGAGCTAGAGAGTATAATGCTAAGCAAAATAAATCACTCAGAGAAAGACAATGATCTCATTCATATGTGGAATTTAAGAAACAAAACAAATGAGCAAAGAGAAAAAAGAGAGAGAGGCAAACCAAGGCACAGACCTTAACTCTAGAGAACAAACTGATGGTAACCAGAGGGGAGCCGTGGGAGGGGGGCAGATTAAATAGGTGATGGAGATTAAAGAGTATACCTATCATGATAAAAAAAAATAAGATAAAATAAGTATCACTAAATTATCCCTCCACTTATAAATGAATAACTAGAAATAGAGGATGCATTGAGAGAGAGAGAGTGAGAGAGAGAGAGAGAGAGTGTGTGTGTGTGTGTGTGTATGCATATACGTGTTGAATAAGTGAATAAGGTTATAGAATTTGATAGAGGTTTAGGAGAGATGGACTACTGAGCAAATGGAGTGGACATGGTGTAACTCTCTCCCATGCTCTAGTTCAAGGTCTTTAGGCAAGCCACATAGCCTAAAATGGGGATAAAAAAACAAATTTAAAATGTATGGATTGGAATTAGAATATTTTAGGGACTTTTCTAACTCAATGACTCTTGGTATCATAGATTTTCAGATAAAGTAATGACGCATGCAAAAAAAGAGAAGCTTGGTATCCTACGCAGATGAAACTACTCATCAGGGGACGGATATTCACAACAAGCTCCTTGATTTGCTGATATGAGTACAACCAATACCCAAAGGATGCTGAGCTCCTGAGCAGGAATGAATGGGACAAAGCCAGAGCCCTGACCTAAACCTGTTATTGGGCCACAACATGGTCAGGCCACCTTACCTGTCTTGCTACTTCCATGCCATTATGGTGAATTTAAGCAGTTCAAAGAGATCTAGACCTTTGATTCTATTCTAATTTACTTAAATGTATGTATATATTACTGGTGTTCAGCAAAAGCATTTACAGTCTCAGTGTGAGCCAATAAATCCTAGACACAGTAACAATACTTGGCCGATTTCTTTGTGCATTCAAAAAATTAAAATTAAAATTTTGTGAAAATCACTCTATGAGCCCACCTTTTTCTGTCTTTGCCTTGGTATAATCAACAGAAAGGAGAGACGTTTTTTCAAATGTTAGGTTATTGCCATTTGGTAGAGATTATCCTCTGGGCCCACTAACCAAAGCCTCAAGGCACTGGGCAACCTGCCAAAAACATGAGATGCAATGCATTAAGATCAATTTGTTAATTTTTAATGAGGCTTCAAAATGCCCTAGTAAATTACTTAATCACTTTAAGAATGTATTGCTGCTTCTTCACTATTCCTACCTCCTGTGCATGGAAAAGCTAACTTTCATTTAATCATTTCCGTATTTCCTTTCATCCTCTTGAAAACTACAATAATTCTCTGCTACTACCATCACTAACCAAAGCAGCCCATAAAACTGAAGATCAAATATAATGAAAGAGCATTAAATAGCATGGCAGAATTTTCAAAGCAACTAGATTCTTTGACTCTAATTACAAAAAAAAAAAGTTAATTCACAGTTTTAGCATAGGGAGTTGATATATTGTATGTCTTCCTCTTTGGAAGTAATGTTTTAAATTGTGAACCTCTTTGGAAGTAATGCTTTAAATTGTGAAGAATGTTGCACACTATTACACTTCCAATGAGTTAGATTATATTACAAAACTTCACTTGAATTGATCCTTTTCTTAAACAACTAAACTTTAGAGTAAAGCTTAACAAAATGAGGAGGAAAGAGTTTTAAAGCAGACTGCTGAAAAAGTGATCTGAATCCATGAGGACACCAGTCCTTGGGTGCTTTGTTCACTGCGTGGCCCCACGGCTTTGCCCAGTGCCAGGGAGACACATAAAAGGTGCTCAATAGATGTATTTTTTAATAAATGCTTTAAAGGAGATGTATTCTTTCCTAACAGTCAAAAAGATATTCAGGAAGTATAATGGAGGTAGAAATAGCACAGTTGAAGGCAACCACGAGACATGAAACTAGTAGACATGAAACCACAGCTCTCCTGGAATAAAGCCAAGACTTGCACATCTGATAAGAGCAGACATGACCCACAGAATGAGAGTCAGGCTTGTTCTAGTTCATAGCAGCACCATCTTTCTAAGCAGAGAAATACACACTCCTAGTAGAGAGAGGTCTGTAACTTAAAAGTGAGATGTATCATTTTAATTGGCTATTGAACATTAAGTATTTAGAGAGTAGAATCTCTTTTTCTAAAACTCAAAAAAAGGAAGTAAAAAAAAAAAAAAAGCTAAAACTAGATCTATTCCCACGGTAGTAAATTAGAGATTTATAAAAGTATTTTTACCAAAAAAAAAGCCATTTTAAGGAACAATGTGGGGTTCATGACAATAGTGTTCAAAATCTTCCCTGTTAGGATGTGAGCTCACAAAGGCAGAGTCAGCACCTACCCATTTGCTTGTTTCCTTAGCCCCTAGGGTGGTAGAACAAGCAATGAATTAAATCAGAAGTGGACTCAAATCCCAGCTGAACCTCTTTCCAAGTGTAAAATGAAAGTCTGAGCCTCAGTTTCCTCCTCACTAAAAATAAAATAACCCTTCCTTCATGGGGTGTTATGATGATTAAGGCCCAGGAACCTGTATTTCATTCAAACAGGCAAAATGATGCTCAGATTTTCTATATAGATACTTTTCCAAGAAACACTGCCTTTTTAAAAAAATATTTTATTTATATATTTATCAGAGAGAGAGCACACAAGCAAGGGGGAGCGGCAGGCAGATGAAGAAGCAGGCTCCCTGCTGAGCAAGGAGCCCGAAGCGGCGACACTCGATCCCAGGACCCTGAGATCATGACCTGAGCCGAAGGCAGATGCTTAACCAACTGCACCACCCAGGCGTCCCGAGAAACACTGCCTTTACCCCAAACTTCTTGTCCAAATGAGGAAACTGAGCCCCAAGTAGGATGAAATGACTTACTAAAAGACCTTCAATTACTTTGAGGAAGCCTTGGGAGTCGGGGTTACAGAGAGCAGAAGGAGCTCTGCCAATGGCAGAGCAAGCAGAAGGGTTTTTTTGCTTCCTATAGATACTGTAGCCAGGTTTTCATAGAATCAACATACCACGGCACTTACTAATCCATACATAAGATTTTTTTTTTTTAAGATTTTATTTATTTATTTGATACAGAGAGAGAGACAGCCAGCGAGAGAGGGAACACAAGCAGGGGGAGTGGGAGAGGAAGAAGCAGGCTCATAGCAGAGGAGCCTGATGTGGGGCTCGATCCAAGAACGCCGGGATCACGCCCTGAGCCGAAGGCAGACGCTTTAACGACTGCGCTACCCAGGCGCCCCTAATCCATACATAAGATTATTTTTAAGTAAATTCTAGTACAGGAATTGCCAGATCACAGAATATGCATTTTTGAAGGCTTTTTGATGCATGTTTACCAAAAGTGTCTTCTAAAAGACTTGTAGAAATTTATACTCCTACCAGCAGAGTAAAAGAGAAGGGGGTTTCACTTCAACATTCTACCAAATAATGGCTCAGGACATAACAGAGTGCTATCTACAACTCCAGCAACAACTACAGGGTTCTGCAGTCTCTTACGGGATGTTACTTGGGCACAGCATTTTGGTTTTAACAGACCTACAGTTGCATCTTGAGTTTACCATATATTTTTTGTCAGTTGGTCACATCCTTAATCTGCTACTGATTTGGGGTGAAAATTAGATTACTTCATAAGACTGTGGTTTCATATAAGATGAAACCACCAAATCTTGTTCCTAGGAGAAGCAAATTAAAAATGTTGATTTGGATAATGAGCCTTAGTCAGTTTCACCACGTGAGCCAGAAGTGAGCCCAAACTCAACATAAAAGGTAATGGAAATGAGAAAATAACCAATTCCAAAGCCTAAAATGAATGAGCCCAATATCAGACTTTAGCCATTTTACATATTTATACCCAATGCTTGCCAAAGAGGGAAATGTTGTGTTTATTCAGTCTGCTTGTGTTGTGTTTTTTTTTTTTTTTGCCAATATCCATCACCCAAAATACAGCACTTCAACATTTTCTGCAACTTTTATGTATAAGACTTTATATAGAACCATCTAAATCAGTGCTATTCAAACTCTGGCATAAAAACAAATCACCTAGTGATCTGAGTAAAATGCAAATACTGATTCAGTATGTCTGAGATGGGGTCTGACATTGCGCATCTCCAACAAACTTCTAGGTCACACAGATGTTGCTGGTTCCTGGATCATACCCTGAGTGATAAGAATCAACACTAAATATACTGAGGAAATATGAAAGACATCATCTGTCTATCTCTTAAGTCAATGGTTGTCAACCACAGTACCACAGTATACTAGTATGACTCTCTCCATGAAAAGGAAAGTGATAGCACTAGAACAAGCACCTGGACTTGAAACCACCCATGTGAACCACAGTCAATATTATCAATAACCCAACAATTAGTTACTGATGGACCTGTGTTGCCCACAAGAACTTGTTAATGGGTGTGTGGGGGCAGTAAAAAAAAAAAAATGCTTTAAAGTGCTTGCCTCCAACAACATGAGAAATCTACTCATCTCTGCAGCCCTCAGGGCCATTCCAGAAGGGGAGCTCATCAGGTTGGTATAAACACACATCAGCAAAGCCAGCCACCATGTAAGTGGGATGGACCACAAGACAAGACTGTAGACATTTTAATCAAACCCTCCTATATATTGATGTGCAATATAAGCGTCTCTCGCTTTTTAAGCACCACACGGATATGTGGTCAGAAAGAAGCAATTTTCTAGTTAATCCAATTGATAACTTAAAACATCCAAAGTGAGTTTAAACAAACAGTTCTAGAACTATCTCCAATGATCCAAGCAGTAACATCATATTCCCAAAACAAAATTAATTTTTAAAATAGATACATTTCAGACAGGTTTTGAAAGAAAAGAGGATGTCACAAAACTGCCACAAGAAATGACATTTTTAAAAACCATTACTTTATAGTTATTTAGTAACGTCTCAGAAGCATTGAATATTAACCAGATTATAGAAACAAATAAGCCAAGTGAAGACATGCACTATTTCTAACAGATTCATTAAAGGATTCAATTTGCAAAGTGACACTAAATTGTACCTATGCAAGTGAGAAAATTCTATTTTCAATGATAAAAAAAATGAAGCAATAAATTTTACTAGCTAACTTATAATAATCAAATTTAGTATATTTTCAAAGTGATATTTTTAAAAGGCATATCTTACCTTATATACTGAACTATGAACACTGTCATTAAAGTGATAACCACAGACAGCATGTGTTGGTATCATATGGTTGCATTTGAGAACAGTTTATCTCAAGGTTTGACCTCAGATAGAATCCCTTCTAAAATGCCCCTTTAGGGTTCCTTTCTGAGCCTGTTGCATATTTTTTGGATTTCCTTAAGGGAATGGAATCCTTTGAGAATGGCTTGCAATTTTGAAAATAGCCAAAAGTCATTTGAAACCAAAGATAATGAACAAGGCAAGACCAAAAATACTGTTTGAAGAAAACAAAAGTAACTGAGACTGATTTTCTTTTGTGGCCAGGAAATGGGTTCTGAGGACACTGTGAAGCTGTAGCTCCAGAAATGTTTGGAGCCACAGAAATGTCATTCGAATAGCAACACATTGCGATGACTTGGAAAGCTAACACATATTTAAAGGTTATTTTGTTGAAAATTGGCTCACTGATCATACTGTGGTGTCAACACATCCACAGGGGTCCATAGATGGGTTTCAGCGGGTCATGAAATTCCTGCAATTGCATTAAAATGTGATGCATGTGTGCCTTTGTGCTTTTTTTTTTTTTTTTATCAGAGGAAAGAACTTTATGCTCTCATCAGATCTTCAAAGATTTTCATAACTGGCAAAAAGGCATGTTGGGACGTCAGACAGAGACATGGGCTCGGGCTGTCCACTTACCTTGAGCAAGTTACTTACATTGTCTAAGCCTCAGTTTTCTTCCCTGTTAAATGGTGATAATACCTACCACAAAGATTGTCAAGAGAGGGGCCCTGGGTGGCTCTGTCAGTTAAGCATCTGCCTCCGACTTAGATCACGATCCCAGGGTTCTAGGATCAAGCCCTGCATCGGTCTCCTTGCTCAGTGAGGAGCCTGCTTCTTCCTCTCCCTCTGCCCCTCCCCCTGCTTGTGCACGCTCTCTCTCTCTCTCGTGTCAAATAAATAAATCTTTAAAAAAAAAAAAAAAAGATTGTGACGAGTATTAAAGTGAACATAATGTGAGGCACACAGTAATAACTTAATAAATGGTAATCTTATTGATATGGAATTATATAGCAATCACATCATCATCTCTCATGTCCCGATCATACAAAATGGCTTTGACTCTACTTGTGCCATTTCATCCTTCCCTCAAGGCTCAGAGGAAGAGGATATCGAATTCCACACTAAGCCCCCAATCTCTCCATATCATTCCTTCCATTTTTCTTCTTGCATTTTATTTCCTGTTGCTTCCTCCAGCACCTTCCATCTCTCTTCCTCCACTGCTGCCTTCTCTCCAGGCCAGCTTGCCATTTTCACAAAATCCGCTCTTGATTTTCTAGCTGAAATTTTACACCGCTTTTTCCTATTCCTTTTCTCTTTGACATGTGGTCTGCTCCAATGGTCCCAGTTCTTAACACTCAAATAACTGACTATGATTTCTGCACATGAGTGAAAACGAGGCCATCAGTTACATACCTGGGAGCTGACTTCTGTGGCAAGAGTTAGTTGTGAAAAGAGGGTGGTGAGCCACTGGAATGAGGTTCAGTGGACATTGTACTGGATACAGAGACAGAGATCGGATCTCCCCGATAAAATATTCTTAACTCCCCAGTTTTATTTGTGGAACCAAAACCAGCTCTATCTTAACTAGACTGTGTGATGTTCTTTGCCAACTATACAGCATGACATGCACACCAGAGATGAAGAGATATCCAGAAAGAGATGGCTCCAAACAACTCTAAATTACTGCAAACAGCCTTTTCTCCGTCCTCAGCCTCTGTGATCTCTCATGGCATTTGGTGGTGTCGGCTACCTCTTTACCTCTATAACATTATTGTCTCCCCTCTCTTCTGGACACATCCACTTGAATACAGTATCAGCTAAGACTCACAATTTCAATAGCTAATTTTGTTCCCCCCCAAATTGGTTCCTCTACCCTACCTTCTTGAGTTTCCATTTTGTGTCAGTGTTATCACCCATCAAGTTTCCTACTATAAAAAAAAAAAAATCTGACCCTAGGGAAGAGTTGTACATCATAGAAGAGAGACTCCAATAAGGAGTGACCAGCAGCATATCCCTGCCGCCAGTTGTCCCACATCCTCTCTTTTCAGCTTAATTCAAAACTGGCCCAGAAAAGTGACATTTCTGGTGCATGGAAATGCAATCTCTTTTCTTGGGGACTGGGTCTTGTCCTGAAGATCCAAATATCTTGAGACGAAGAGTAATTAAACTTAGAAAAGTGCCATCTATGGTGAGGGGGATATTCTCCAATATAATTAAAATCAGGATTTTAAGAGTGCTATACATAAGTATTCTAATAATGCTATCCATGTTCATAAGCAAATCAGAGCTTCAAAAGACCATTTTATCTCATTCTATATTATCTATATGTGTTATATATATTCATATATGCAAATACATATGAATATATTATCTACACAAATCTGTACATGGTTATTTATTAGTCAAAGGGTTATTGGGCAACTCCTACACTCAAGTTATGTTTCTAGGCAAATGGAATTCCATAGATGACCAAGACACAGTCTCTGTCCTGGGAAAGTTCATTACTAAAGGAGACAAATATATAAGCAAATACTTGTGACAGTATCAACCGCACTGGCTAACCCTTGTGTGCTTCCTGTTTGCTAGACACTGCTAAGTGCTTTGCATGGATATTTTTACTTGGTCACTCATGATAATACTGTAGGTAGATACTATTAGAGAAGAAGAAACAGAGGCTCTAGAGACACTGAGTGCCTTGTCCAAACCTATAAATTGGCAAAGGGTTCAAATCCACATCTGCCTAATCTGGAATGCACACTCAACTAGCACATTGGCTGGCATCCAAAATTCCATAAGAGCAAAGAGACAAGGAAAATGCCATGGGTCAGGGAGGAAGCAGGGTTAATCTTACTCCATAGCCAGGCATGGCTTACAGAGAAAAGGGAAGTTGACTGAGTCCATAGAGCCTAAGAAATAAAAGGAAGCAGGGAACTTCTAGCTATAAAATAAATAAATTACTGGGATGAAAAGTACAGCAAAGGGAATGTAGTCAATAATACTGTAATAACTTTGTGTGGTGACTTACCACAGTGAGCATTTCATAATGTATATAATTGTCAAATCACTATATTGTACACCTGAAAATAATACTGTATATCAACTATAATTCAGTTGAAGGAGGAAGACAACGATGAGGAGGAGGAGAAGAAGAAGGGGAGGAAGAAAAAAGAAGCAGGGATCCTGCCAAAGTCAGAGTCACGGTTTTGGGAACTACTCTTATCAATCAGCCCAAGCAGCTCAGATACAAGATACAGTGGGCCCATGGTGACTCCCCTGACACCCTTTGTAGCTCTCAGGGTCACTAAAAGCTTAGACATTTTTTGTCTGGGTTGTCATTTCCATTTGTCACTACAATACGAGTCATTGTTTCCCCATACTGCTCCTTTGAAAAGGCAATGTGCGCCACGCCCATTTCACACTGGTCAGCAGCACTGGACGCGAGCAACAATCAAGGAGAATTATGTAACCAATATCTCTACTCCCTGACATCTGCCTTCTGAAACTGTTCTTAGAGAAAATATAATTATCAGATATTTTGAGCTCCTTCAAAAGGGCATGATGAATACCTAGTATCATTTGTGTACTTCTTATAAACACTTTTTGCCAAATGACTTCTTATAAAATGTTCTCCCAGTTCTTCATCCATTTAGTCTTTCAAAAGATGTTTCCTAAGGGCCTATCATGTACCTGGCACTGCTTTAGGCACTGGGGATATAGCTATGAACAAACACAGACCCACACACACAAAATATCTGACCTCAGAAAGCTTACATACTTGCAAATATAGTTAGATAAAACATAAAAGTTTAGCTTGGTAAGGAACTAGTCCTAGCAACAAATTGTGTGGTGTGGTAAAGAGGAAAAAGATATACAATTTTTCTTACAAATAGAACTTCAAAATGAGTTGGTGAATGTATGAGATTATTTCTAAGTAATGACTTTGTTTTGTATAAAAATATCGGACTTTTTCCTTAAAGTAAAAGTCAAGCAACATAGAAAATCACAGAGAAAGAAAGCAATAAGTCTATCCTCTATCCTCTTCCCAGATTAGCCCATGTTAATCTTCAGGGAACACAATTCCAGTCACCTCTGGGCAGCTTTAGAGATAGAAACAATGCTATCTGATTAGGATCACACTATAGGTATGATTTAAAAATATATAATTTTAAAAATTATAATGGAATTAAGAGAAATAGAAATTGAAGTAAAAGCTAATGAAACTATTGAATCTCTGGTAAGTGTTCTTTTTGTTTGTTTTGTTTTTGTATTTTTTTAAAAGATTTATTTACTTATTTGAGAGAGAGAGTGAGTGCATGGGGAGAAGGGCAAGGGAGAGGGAGAGAATCTTCAGCAGACTCCCTGCTGGGTGTAGAGCCCACAACAGGGTTCCATCTCACAACCCTGAGATCATCACATGAAACCAAGAGTCAGACACTTAACCTACTGAGCCACCCAGGTGCCCCTTAAGTAAGTGTTCTTAACAGACAGTAACACTAAAACATTCATCAAAGAGAGGACTGAGAAACACAAAAGTACACGGAAGGCCACTGGAGGGAAGGGGAATGGCGGAGGAAGGGAAATCGAGAACACAAGTCCATCCTCAAGGGGCAGCCAATTCTCAGGTCCTGAACAGGATTGAATTGGAGTCCAGTATTTCCAGATCTTGAAATCACTCACGAAGATCCAGAAACATGGGTTTTTGTGTAAAACTTTATTTTTTAAAAGGTCCATTATACAACTTAATTTTTAAAGATCCATTATATGACTTTTAAAAAGTCATATTTAAAAATGGCTACCCACTGCCTTACACTTCTGACTCTCTAACCTCAATGCAAAAACTAAGCACTTTTAATGCCTTGTATTTTTCCATGTATTTGTCTTCACATTTCTAAAAATTGCATGTCTGCTGGTATTTCTTGATTCATCAATTTTAAGTATAATCTATTCAATTCTCATTATGAAAGATAACAATTAGTGTCCTTACCTGCCCCCTTGTTTCTGTTTAAATTACCATGATGGTTTAAACTGTTCACTGCTAACCCAAGTGGTGAGCTGTAATTATTTCCTTCACGTTCCACTTTTATTTTTCCAGAAAGAAACACGAAAAATTTGTTTTGCTTCGTTTTCTATGTAACTATATCTAATTCTTCCCTCACTCTCAAACGTCCCCTCAAAAGTATCTTTCAGGTGGTCAAATGCATCAAATAGTCTACCTGATCCCATGTTTCCCACCTGGAAATTTTCATCCTGAAGCACTCTATCTTTTTGCTACAGTGTGTACAGTTTTTTCTAGATATGTTTCTTAAAGCCTCAATAATGCCTCAATAAGCCTCTTGTGATGTAAGGAAAGGGAAAATTATACTTTCTTAAGAATTATTATTTAAATAAATATTTTAAATATTGGCAGCCTTTGTTCCATTAGAATTAGGTGAGGTGTTTTTTGTTTTTTGGGTGGTTTGTTTATTCATTTTTGCTGAAACAATTCTAACGGACCCTTCATCACTCTTGACCATATCTATGGGCAGCCAAACCTAATCCTGTTCAGTTGCAGTAAGAAATCACCCTTTGGTTTCAATATTTTTCTTGAAGGTGGCTCATTTTAGGGATTCAGTTTTTAAAGAAAGAGAAGCAACTGCTTGATATTTATTTTATTTTCCAATATTAGTTTTGCTTCCTTCATGTGTGTAAGTATTTTTGATGTCTGAGGATTTTTACAGCAGAGGTTAGCTCCCTGACATTCAGTTCAAACATTTTGCAAAGGTGGTTATGTATATATGTGTGTGTGTATCTTCTGAAGAACAGGTCCGTGGTTTTTATCAGATTCTTAAAGCAGTTCTTGATGCCAAGAGGCTAAAACCTCTGCTTTGTAGAATAGATGTGCTTGCGATTTAGAGAATCAAAATAATAAAGTTAGAAGGGACTAGAAGAAACCATCTGGCAGTTAAGCAATTAAAGCATCCAAAAGATAGAGTGAATTATCGTTTTCTGGAAGTGGCTCATCCATGACTAAAGGGCACAGCTTTTCACCTGTCAGAAACACTAGGCTTCAAGTCTGCTCCCAGACTGCAGAGCACGGTTAGGCTCTCTGATGGAGAAGACTCTATTGTTCCTTATCGCACTGCTTACAAGGCCTCCTTACAGCTTAAGGCTGTTGAAAATGATTACAGGAAAACTGAACAGGGCCTGAAAAATGTGCCTAGTACAATTTACCATGGTTGATCTTAATAAATAAAACCCGCCGAATAGGTTTTTCTGTCAACCACCTCGGTGAGCATCCCCCATGACGTAGGTCACACAAGTTCTCACACGCACAGACAGGCATCTCCTACTGCACGCAAAGCTGGGTTTCTGGTAAGTGTGTGAGACTGTGAAAATGCACTAAACAGGTGGTAGAATATTTGGATTCAGTCTTGTTCTGCCTTAAATTCGCCATGTATCTCACATGTGATACAAGGGAATTTAAGGTTAAGGAACCAGTAATCTTTCTGAGTACTCAAAATGAGTCAGGAAATTAGATATAGATACAGGTATATAGATATAAATATGTTCAGTTAATCTTCTCAATATTGGTATGGAATCTGTTATTATCTTCATTTTACAGAATAAACACCAAAGACTCAGAGAGATACACTAACTAACTCAAGATCACACAAATATTAAGTCACAGAGCTGAAATCCTAACAAACCCCTCATTTTTTTAAAATTAATAAACTGTATATGAGAAGTTTCAGGTTCACAGCAATATTGAGTGGAAAATACAAGGAGTTCCCATCTACTCCTAGTTCCCACTATCAACATCTGCCAACCCTGTTTTTTTAAACATGAAAGTCAGGCATTCATTCCATTCTCCCCCATAATTCTAAGATTCTAACTCCATTCTAAACCCAATAGCAATGAATGTGTTAGAGGAGCATCACATTTAAAAGGCCCCATTATTAATCTTTTTTAAGCAGATGTTTTTGTAAAGTGAAATAATTAATAACCACTTCATCATTTTTTGAGTAAATATAGAGTCTCCCATATAGGATTTTCTTAGAGTTGGGTAAACTTTTAAAATCTAGTTCATATGACAAAATGACCCTTCTGATACTTAAAACCATGTACTGGATCACATTAAATTGTATATTTTGAGGAATTATTTGATATACTATTTCTCAAATGTCTTCATCTGTGTAAGTTCCATGAAAACCAGGAAGTGAAAGTACCCGATCTTACTTCCTAGCTAGAGCCATTCAACGGCAAATACTCAACTGAAATAAGGGAAAGGGAATTTATAGGCAAGAGGAATAGAATTTAATAGAATGGCCCAAAAACCAAATAGTTCGATTTAAAAAAGGACAGAAGAAATGAACAGACATTTTTCTAAAGATGACATACAGAAGGCCAACAAACACATGAAAAGATGCTCTATATCGCTCATCATCAGGGAAATGCAAATCATAACCACAACAAGATACTACCTCACCCCTGGCTAATATCAAAAACACAAGAAACAGGGGCGCCTGGGTGGCACAGTGGTTAAGCGTCTTCCTTTGGCTCAGGGCGTGATCCCGGTGTTATGGGATCAAGCCCCACATCAGGCTCCTCCACTGTGAGCCTGCTTCTTCCTCTCCCACTCCCCCTGCTTGTGTTCCCTCTCTCGCTGGCTGTCTCTATCTCTGTCAAATAAATAAATAAAATCTTAAAAAAAAAAAAAACACAAGAAACAACAAGTCTTGATGAGGATGTAACGAAAAAGGAACTCTCCTGCATTGTTGGTGGGAATGCAAACTGGTGCAGCCCCTGTGGAAAACGGAATGGAGGGTCCTCAAAAAGTTAAAAATAGAACTACTCTATGATCCAGCAATCACAGTACTGGATATTTACCCAAAGAATACAAAAAACACTAATTCAAAGAGATACATGTACCCCCATGTTTACTGCAGCATTATTTACAATAACCAAATCACGGAAGCAGCCCAAGTATCCATCTATAGGTGGAAAAGATAGAGAAGATGTGGTATGTGTGTGTATATATACATATATATACATATATAGATACAATGGAACATTATTCAGCCATAAAAAGAATGAAATCTTGCCATTTGCAACAACACAGATACATCCACAGAGTATTATGTTAAGGGAAATAAGACAATCAGAGAAAAACAAATACTGTATGATCTCACTCATGTGGAATTTAATAAAACAAGCAAAGGAAAGAGAGTGAGAGGCAAACCAAGAAATAAGACTATTGACTATAGGGAACAAACTGATGGTTACCAGAGGGGAGGTTGGTGGGAGAAATGGGTAAAACCGGCGATGAGGATTAAAGAATACACTTATCACGATGAAAAAAAAATAATAAAAAGAATGTTTGGTAAAGTGTACACTTAAAACTTCAAAAACAGGGGCACCTGGGTGGCACAGTTGGTTGAGCATCTTACTCTTGGCTTCAGCTTGGATCATGATCCCATGATCTCGGGGTCATGAGATCAAGCCCCGTGTTGGGTTCCCTGCTCGATGTAGAATCTGCTTGGGATTCTCTTTCTCTCTCTCTCTATCCCTCCAGCTCATGCCCTCTCTCTCTCCCTAAGTAAATAAATAAATCTTAAAAAAAAACTTCAAAACATAAAACGATTGGTAACCCTAGAAGATTTTGAACAAGGTAGTTAATCTCTCAAGCTTCAGTTTCCCCATCTGTAAAGCATGGATAATAAGACCTCCTCATGGGGAGCCTGTGAGAGCTAAAGACAAGGTATGCGGGCTGCTGAGCTTTGTGAGCTTGGTGAGTTGGTACCTATGGCGGTCTAGGTGCATTAGAGGCTATCATGGCTATTATTGTGTCTGCTGCTGCAGAAGTCAGATTTTTCCCCTTTTTTTTTAATAATATTTTTTATTATATTATGTTAGTCACCATACAGTACATCCCTGGTTTCTGACGTAAAGTTCGATGATTCATTACTTGCGTATAACACCCAGTGCACCATGCAATACGTGCCCTCCTTACTACCCATCACCAGTCTATCCCATTCCCCCCGCCCTGAAGCCCTCAGTTTATTTCCCAGAGTCCATAGTCTCTCGTGGTTCATTCCCCCTTCTGTTTACCCCCTTTTTTAACTGGAGGTAAAAGGAGTTGTATTGGTGGAAGGTGGTACCAAAGTGCCTGTAATCCTTCAGGTAAAAAAAAAAAGAAACATAGGTAGATTCATCTTGACCCTCATTACATTTTGCCCTGAGAATTTACTCTTCCTTTCTTGGAACAACAGTATTTTAAGTTAAAAAGAAAATCTCTGTGAGGCTTCTTGGAGAAGCAGAGTAGCCTGGACAACCACAGCTTTGTATCTGGAGCCACACTTCATTTATCAGAGTCCCATTTTTTCAGACACGTTAAAATCACATGGCAAAAAATCCATCCAATCTAAATGGGGAATCCTTTAGGAAGAGATTTAAAAAAAACAGAACCAAAACTTAGACTACTTGGGGCTTTGTTATCACCTCAAGTTCTGACCATGGTCTAGAAATTAAGTCCAGCTTTGCCCCATTTTCTTCATCAACAAAGTGGATTACCAGTGTACCTATTAGAATCAGAGTATCTAAAATATAACACATAAACTAGATTTTAGATGTCACTCAGTTTGACTTTTTTTTCTCCAAAAACAAGCTTCAAAAATCCTGGAAGGAATTCCTGAGGAAGACAATACAACTAAGGTTTAATTTTTCTCCACAGAATTTTTAAAAATTCTGTCCACATTCCTAAGCCTAGAAGAAAGAGGCCTTAAATTGAAGTGTGGGAGCCAAGATCATCCAATGAGGCAGAACTAGGTCGAGAACCAAATTCCCCTAACACCCAGCTCAGCACCCTTTCCAGTACGTCGAGCTGACTGACTTACAAAAGAGTTTTTAGAAGCTAGCACTCGTTTTCCCCCACCCCAGACTGTCTAGGGTCATTATGTTTGAGGTTAGAACAAAGTCCAGGAACACCAACAATCCAGCTCCAGCAACTCACCCAGAAGCAGAAAATGAGGGGCTCTCCACCAAGATTATGTAAGATCTCACCCCAAAGCAGTATCCCACTGACAGAGAAAGGCAGCAGTCAGAATCTTGGCATGTGGCCATAAAGCTCAAAGATCAATCCCATTTTCAAATGTGCCTAAAGTTGCTCAGGGAATTCTCCCCAGATGCTTAAACTCAGCAATGGAAAAAGTCTTTAAGTTACATGGAAGTAATTATTCTTATCCTCTTAGAAAATGTTGCCTTCTTTGAAATATGAATTACATATACCCACTATAATTAAATTTCTCTGATGGACAATGAATGCAATTGGAATTTGGTTTTCCACTTGCTCTGTTTATCACAAGATATACTTACTCTGATGAGTATCCCTTCAAATTATCATTCTTAAGCTGACTACACCATTTTCCTTTATAAGACCAAATGCTTGGGAGGGGGGAGAGTTTTAATTAAAAATGGCTACAAAGGAGGGGGACCTGCATGACTCAGTGAGTTGTGTATCTGACTCTTCATTTTGGCTCAGGTCACGATCTCACAGTTTTAGGATGGACCCCCCACCACCACCACTGTGCCAAGCTGGGCTCTGTGCTCGATGAGGAGTCCAGCTTGAAGATTCTCTCCCTCTGCTCTTCCCCCGACAAGCACAGGCTCTCACTCTCTTTCTCTAAAAAATAAATAAATCTTTTCAAAAATTTATTTTAAAAAATGACTAGGAAGGGTTTGCACAGATCTAAACTTTCAATCATCTGTACTTATTATTATTCTATTTAACTAGTAATTCAAATGAGCAAATGACACTCCCAGGAGAGTCCGAAAGAACCCTAAGTGCAATGAACTACATTCTAAGAAATGCTATTTCAACTTCTAAGCAAGCTAACTGCTTTCCTCCCCTTTCTCTTCCTCCTTCCATCTTCTTTTCTTTGTATCCATTGCCATCTCCACCACTGTCACCTCAAAACCTCAAAAGCAATATTATCCTTTGAAAGTTCCTTCCCACCTTACAACTGTTTTAAACATGAACAACTCTAGAATTAAATGTGATGGAAGCAAATCAAGAAAAGATTCTTTTGTCATCACTATCATCACTAATTTTCATAATTTTACTAATATGTAAGGTTAGAAATATGCATGTACCTATTTTTAGTATTTTCAACAATTTGGGAAGCTAAATTAAATTCTGTAATACAGCTTAAAAAATTGGACTGTCCCTCCCCAAGTCCAGAAAATTCCATAAATAGCATATTGTATTTTAAATCAGAAGACCAGACATATATAAAACATTCCATCCAACAGCCCCAGAATATATGTTCTTCTTAAGTGTACACGGAACATTCTCTAGGATAGTTCTATATTAGATCACAAAACAAGTCTTAACAAATTGAAGGTTGAAATCACATCAAGTACCTTTTCTTACCACAATGGTATGAAACTAAATATCAATAATAGAAGGAAAGCTGGAAAATTCACAAATACGTTGAAATGAATCAACACACACCGGAACAACCAATGAGTCAAAGGAGAAATCAAAAGAAACATAAAAAAAGTCTTGAAACCAATGAAAATAAAAACGTAACATACCAAAACTTGTAGAATGTAGCAAAAGCATTTCTGAAAAAAGTCTGTAGTAATAAACATTTACATTAAGAAAAAAGAAAGATCTCAGATAAACAACTTATCCTTAAACTTCAATGAACTAGAAAAAGAAGAAAAAACTAAGTTCAATATTTGCAGAAAGAAGGAAAAACAAAGATCAGAACGGAAATAAGTTAAAGACCAGAGAGGCACCTGGGTGGCTCAGTCGGTTAAGCCTCCAACTCTTGACTTCAGCGCAGGTCATGATCTTAGGGTGGTGAGATTGAGCCCTGCATCAGGCTCCATGCTCAGTGGGGAGTCTGATGGAGATTCTCCCTCTCCCTCTGCCCCTCCACCCACTCTCTCTCTCTCCCTCTCTCTAAAATAAATAAATAAATCTTAATTAAAAAAAAAAAAAAAAAAAAGACCAGAAAAACAACAGAAAAAAAATCAACAAATCTAAGAGCTGCTTTTTTGGGGGGAAAAAAACCCAAAATTAACAAACACTTCACTAGGCTAAAGAAAAAGGAGAAAAGACTCAAATAAAAAATAAGAAATGAAAGAAGAGACATTACAAATGATAACATGAAAACACAAAACATCATTAAGAGAGTCCTATGAACAATTATAGGCCAATAAACTAGACAACCTAAAGCAAATGTAAAAACTCCTAGAAAAGAAAATCTATGGAATGGAAAAATATATTTGTAAATCATCTACTGATAGGGATTAATATCAAAATATATCAGGAACCTATACAACTCAAAAGCAAAAAACAACCAAAGTAAAAGGCAAAGGATCTGAATACACATCTTCCCAAGGACATACAAATGGCAAGTACATGAAAAGAAGCTCGACATCATTAATTATTAGGGAAATGCAAATCAAACCTTATATTAATAAGATATCACCTCATACTTGTTAGGATGGCTATTATCAAAACCACAAGAGATAATAGATGCTGGTGAGGATGTGGAGAGAGTGGAACCCTTGTACACTCTTGAAGAGAGATCTGCATTCCTACATTCATTGCAGCATTATTTATAATAGTCAAGACATGGAAACAACCTGTCTGTAGATGGATAAATGATAAAATGTAGTGTAGTGTACATATATATACACACATAGTAGAATATTATTTAGCCATAAAAAAGATGGAAATCCTGCTATTTGCAGCAACATGGGTGAACTTCCGAGGCATTAAGGTAAGTGACATAAGCCAGAAGCCAGAGAGGGAAAGACAGATTCTGTATGGTAGCACTTACATGTATATATGTATGTCACTTACATCTAAAAACACTGAACTCACAGAAACAAAGAGTAGAATAGTATGCCAGGAGCTGGGGGTAGGAAGAATAGAGATGTTGACCAATGGGTACAAACTTTCAGTTATAAGATGAGTAAGTTCTGGGGGCACCTGGGTGGCTCAGATGGTTAAGCATCTGCCTTCGGCGCAGGTCATGATCCCAGGGTCCTGGGATTGAGCCCTGCATTGGGTTCCCCACTCGGTAGGGAGCCTGCTTCTCCCTCTCTCTCTACTGTTCCCCCTACTTGTGCTCTCTCACTCTGTCAGATAAATAAAATCTTTAAGAAAAAAAAAAAAAAAGGATGAGTAAGTTCTGCGGTTTAATGTATAGCACGGGGACTATAGTTAATAATACTGTATTGTTTACTCACAATTTGCTGAGAGTAAATAAGCATTCTCACTATAAATAACAACAAAAAAGTAACTATGTAAAGTCATAGATATGTTAACTGAATTATGATAATCATTCCACAATGTATGTGCCTATTAAATCATTATGTTGTACACTTTAAATACATACCATTTTGCCAATTATACCTCAAGAAAGCTGGAAAAAGATTATTACTACATGTCTGAGGTGGAAACTAATGAGAATTTAGACTGACATTCATTTACATTTATAACAGATAAGTCACCATGGCTGGGCCTCCCGTGTGAAAACTTTTCCACCTGCATTTGATATTCATTAAATAAGTCAGTCAGTTCACCTGACTCTGGCCTTTTTTTTTCTCAATAAGAATCGGCGCGTTCTTTCTTTTATACTAACCATTTGTATTTTCCCAGTGGGGGTCTAGGATCAGTGAGGCTGCTTTGTTTTAAATCCCAACCCCCTTGATTACTTACTATCTATGTGCCTCAGCCACCCTCTCCTGCCCCGATGCCCTACTACCGTACCAGAGAGAGCACAGCCAAGCCTTGTGCTAAGCTGGGTAGCCCAGGAAAGGCTTGGGTGCAAGGCTGTGGTTCTTTGCTCTCTAAAGTACACCAAAGGAAAACAATTCTCCCGCATTATGGGAAGGCACACAAGGATCCCAAGAGTCTCTACATTTTAATAAGAACCCCACCCCGGTGAGACTAGAATGAACTGAATCCAGTACACACATCACTGCTACATGCAACAATTCTACTTGCTCTTTTTTAAAAGTCTTGCTAAACAAATCTGACTTACAATGACATCTGCTGGGAGTTTTTGGCACTGGAAGGGAAAAAAAGGGCCAAATATCTGATATCAGCAGCACTGCCCAGGGAGAAAGGAACTTTAACAGTGTCAAAAGTCAATGTCTTAAATGATCTTTCAAACTGGGAACTGTACTGTGAAAAATAATAAAATAAACCTCAGGTGAACCCATAATAAATACCAGATGTTGCACTATGAAACTAAACCTGAACTGTGAGTTAACATTCTAATTCAGTGTTATCCAGCTTTAAAACATCCTTCTAGAAAGAGAAGGATGAAACGTATGACATTCCTCCTAGATGCGCTTATGCTTCGGGAAGTTTCTCAGAGCAAAATTTTCAACTTCTCAAAACTGAAACTTCATTTTCTTTCAAAAATATCAAAATATTAATTTAGCTTGATTATTCTTTATATTTAAGGGAAAGCTGCTATAAGTTCACGTCAGACATCCTCAAAGGCGAGTGAAGAGCATCTTTCTCCTAACCTTGAATTCCAGTTTCGGGTGTGGCCAAGGTATAGAGGAGAAGGACCACCGTGCTAATGAATCTTCCAGCAAACCACTGACGTGTTCAGTGGATTTATTTTCAAGGCAAGACGATGATGCATAAGTCAAGAGGAAATGAATGTTTCCCGGACCAAGTAACCTAAGCTTTAAAGAGCACGCTGTTATGATGGAGTCTCCTACCATATCTTCCCCACAGAGGAGTAGATACCTGAATGAAGGGGAATTGTAGGAGTTCATAGCTGACTCAGGAAGATGAAAGGCATTATTACATGGACAAATTATAATTCTACTTAACTGCCACCACTAAGACATATTAATAATATTAGATTCAATCAACCTTAGTTTTAGTGTAAAGTCCAATCTCCAGCTGCCACTCAGTCAAAAGAGTCTTACCAGATAGAAGCTTTCACTGTTCATTAAAGAAAATTCAAATTGGTCTTACTGTATTTGAAATTATGTTTGAAATTATTTCTCCCTGTTTTGTTCATAGTAATAATTGAGGCCATTCTTTGACATTTTGATTAAAATGATTGCAGTGAGATTTAAACTGACTGGAGAGAGATTTAAAATAAGAAATTTCTGAACTTAATAACATTGTACTCTTGGGATTTCCAAAGAGAATTTTAAAAATTACAAGTGAAATTGGACAATTATTCTGAGAAAAAGCCCCTGAGCCATAAGAAAATCCCATCCCATAGTCCTTTATTCAAACTTTAAAAGCTGGCACTTTGTATCTGTGATGTTCAGATATGTCTACCTTTCAATTTCATTTTCATATTTAAGAACATGAAGAAACAGTATTGAATCTAATAAAGTCTGAAGGTTTTGCTTCTAGCAAGATTCAAGTTATTCCCACATATTGGCATAGGGTCAAAAATGTAATGGATTAGTATATATTCTAAATTCCTTTTTTCATAAATTGAGCTTGTTTTGAGGCAAGTCTCCATACGAGCAAAGATTTTGTGTCCATATTGTGCTATATTTCCAATGCCTGCTCACAAATGTTTCTGGAAATGCACAGGAAGACTATTCATGTGAAGTAGCTACTTTCATACTTTTCAGTCACTGTGTAAACTTGGGACCTGATAAGTCTGCATCTGAAAGCAAATTTTTCCAAGACTTTACTGACTCTAGTTGCTTCTCCATTCTGCTCCAAGATCTCCAGATTCCAGGGTTCCAACCCAGCTCGTCTGAGTCTCCCTTACCTCACTCTAGTAGCAGACAGAGTCCTCTGATTTTTACATAGGCCATCTGCTGCCTTGAGCCAAAGGCCTATGCTGACTGAGTCCTTCAGCATCAGGACTCTGGGAGTGAGAGAACAGGGGTGAGGAGCAACTGAAGCCACTGAATTGGAGGGAAGGCAAATGGAGGAGCATCTAAGGAAAGAAAGATTTACCCATGAGGTAATTTTTGAAATGGCTCTTTAAAGGTAAGTAGGAGCATGGTGGGAGGAAGCCAGGATCTTTGCCTTTTGAATCTGTGTCAAATACTACTCTGTATGTATAGAATCATTAAAAATTTGCAAACATTATGCATAATGGGGAAAAAAGACTAGTCAAAGAGATTTACAGTTGGGGCACGTGGGTGGATCAGTCAGTTGAACGTCTGACTCTTATTTCTGCTCAGATCATGATCTCAGAGTCATGAGAATGAGCCCTACATCAAACTCCATGCTCAGCAGGGAATCTGATTGAGATTCTCTCTCTCCCTCTCCCTCAGCCCCTCCCCCATTCACATTCTCTCTCTCTCTCTCTCAAATTTTTTTTAAAGAGCTTTATAGTCAATTACTCTTGTTTTTCTTACCTGCTCATTCACAATACTCAAATATCTGAATTGTTGTCTGCTTGCTATACAAACAATAAACTAGTGTGACTGTAACACTAAGTTGAAAAAGTTTTGCCCACGGACATAATCAAAAATCTCATTAATGCTACATCTGGATGTTTTTACTGACTAGTTAAACGACGAGACAATTTGATCAAAGTTATCTTGCAATTGTGGAAATAGTTATTTTATGCCTTCTTCCGCATGATATGGCCTTTCTTTAAACAGAAAATGTCCAAATAATCTGCAAAAAAAATAACTAAAATACCTTTCTTTTGGCTACCTCTATACATGTTTAACAAATCAGTCCTCCTATTCCCTAGCCACCACCCTACATCAAGCTCCATCTTCTCACTTTGTATTATGCCACAGCCCTACCTTCCCAACTTCTGAACAAAATAAAATGTTAGCACCTTACTCCTATGCACACACAAAAATGTTGCAGTGGTTTCTAAGTTTTTGCAACTTCAAGCTACTTCCCAGATCCCAATCCATTCTGTGTGATTTTATATTCCCCTATTTTTCATCATACAGGCTTTGTTTGATTAACACTGCCCTCGAGTATGGAATTCCATTCCCTATCCTAGTCACTTCATTCATTCAGCTTACCCAGAATTCTCTGCACCCTACTCTACTACCTATTCAAAATCTACCCATACTTCAAGATTCTCCCCAAGCTGTATCTGAAAGCTTTTCTATACTTTAGATGTTAAAGATCTCTCCTGCCCTTCTCACTAGCACATAGGACCATTACAAGTATCTACTCATCATGCAGAAGCTAATCATAAAATAGGGAAATAGTCTTTTTAATATTTAATTTGATATTAATTTGATTAATATTATTTCTGTTTAGGCAATTCAGCTTCAATTAGTACCCAAAACCAGGCAATCAGCACTTCTCCCTGTTAGTATAACTCAGATTCTCAAAATTAACTGCTTTTAAAAATTGACTATATGACCTACATAAAAATGGAGGTCTGGACCTCTACCTAAGATCAAGATTCAGAAGGTCTGGAGAAAACATGGTTTCAAGTAGCTCCACAGGTGTTTCTGATAGCCATCCACATTCAGGACATTGCTTTTCCAAAGGAGATCCCAGCTGATCTCCTCCACAAGGAATCAAAGAAGCCATAAAAACAACAGGAGATTCAGGGTTGATCTATAGATTAAACAAAAAAAAAAAACAAAAACAAAAAGCTTCGCCTTTACAAGCCAAATCCAGCAAACCTTACATAGGTGATCCAATAATTCAGCATAATTTCTGGGCTGCCAAATGTACACAAACTGGCAATTGGGGCCAGAGGTTCCCTATCATGACTGTGCCTAGAATAATCCGGAAACAAATGTAGATACATATTGGGGCACCTGGGTGGCTCCTGACCTCAGCTCATGTCTTGATCTCAGGTTTGTGAGTTCAAGCCCCACATGCTGGGTGTGGAACCTATTTTAAAAAAAATGTAGGTACATATCAACCCACTGAACAAGGAACTCTGGGAATGTATATTTTCTTAAATTTCCAGGTGATTCTTTTGAGCAAAAGATTTTGGTAAACTCTTAGGCCATTCCAAATTATTATCTGTATTTCCTTTAAGTGTGGAACCTATTTAAAAAAAAAATGTAGGTACATATCAACCCACTGAACAAGGAACTCTGGGAATGTATATTTTCTTAAATTTCCAGGTGATTCTTTTGAGCAAAAGATTTTGGTAAACTCTTAGGCCATTCCAAATTATTATCTGTATTTCCTTTAAGCTAGTCAGATCTTGCCTTAAAAGAGCTATCTGGTGAGTAAGTCTCATCCCCATTCCACTAGAGCTTCCGGATATGAGCTCTTCCCAACAGCATTCCAAAAATCCATATTTGGAGCATTAACAACATAAGGAAGTGATAAAAGACTGCTGTGGAAAAAGACAAAAATTTGGTTTTGGTTAGCTGATATTCTTTCATCTTTACATTGGCCATTATAACGATTGCTTAACTAAGTCATTGGTATGGCATGAGTATTTGTATGTTGTTCTAAAATCTTTCCATTGGCCATGACTCTGGGATATATACCATTCCTCTCGCTGAGAGATAACCTTACACTTTTGCTGTACAGAAGACCAAAATACATACACATACACACACACACACACACACACAGAGAGCTGAAAGGTTAACTTTAAGTGCTTCATCGAGTAAATATCTTAACTGAATACTGAAATCATGAGCCATCCTCTCTTTAAATACACTTTGACAGTTTTTTTTCAATTGCAAAAATCACCATTATGCAATTTCCCTTTTTATTGTAACACAGTAGATATTTTGATGTACATCAACGAAAAAAAGAAAGAGTGTGTTTGCCAGTTGGTATTTTGCCCTTATTATATAAAATTGGAAATGGAAATTGTGGCCTTGATGAAAACATTGAAATTCCAGTAAGTAGAATTAGTCATACTTTTTGTGTACCAGGGTTAGATTTCAAACAGCAAGTTAAAGTTCCCTGAGCTACTAGTAGAAGCAAACATTCTCAAATTAAAATAAAAAGAAGGACTACACATGCTTGCAAGAGCCCAAGAGGGGATGAGTAACATTTGACATTTGAAAGGCTGGAATCTGAGCAAATGGCTTTCTCCCAGAGGAGAAACTTCTCACCAAATAGTTGGCCCGCTGTGGTATCTAGCTTTCTTTGAAACAGCAAGCCTAAAATCTTCAGGAAGAAGGCAAATTAATGAAACCATGTTGGCTTAACTCCTCACAGCCTGGGAACTGCTGTAATCAAGTCAAGAAGTGCTAACCAACTGAGTTTTAAATTATACCACGGTCAGAATAAGGGGAAGGGCATCAATTGTAACAACTTGCTGACAAGCCTGGGGCCCCTCCAAGCTGCCTCACTCACTTGCTCACTTGAGTGTCTTGGGACTTTTTCCTTCCACTCTTAAAAAAAAAAATCTCAGTGTTTGGGAGGTAATATTTGGATCTCCTTCTTTGTTTTGTACTTTGGGACAGTTACCACTTGAACTGCAGCGAAATTTTTCATTATTTAAAAAAAGAGCAAGGAGGTAAAAGGATGAGTCAGGCACCAAAAAGCCCACACTGTCACCCACATAATTCAGAGAGAGACAAAGAGGCAGAGAGAGAAATAGGGTAAAGTATTAGAAGTCATAAATATTTAACTAAAATAAGATTTACACATGTTCCATACATTTCATAATGCCTCAAAGCAGTGGAATATAAAATCATGCTGCCGCAGTATGATATTAAGTTTCTTAAATGCCAATGGCAAAATTCAGAGTATTTATGTGTTCTTCTTTCAAACCATCTATGCACTCCAAATAATCTCTTTTGAAGCCATCAAAACCCCTCACAATTCACACAGAAAATTCAAGTCTTAGTTACTTCTTCTTCTAAATCCCTCACAATCAGATGAACACAAAATAATAAGATCTTAGTAAACCTGTGGTGAGGCCAGCTGCCTTGCCCTATTTGCTCAGTCTAGGTGGCTTTTGTATCCATCCAGAAACTGGACAATAACAAGAACTGATAATCCACCCAATCTAACCATCTACCAGTGTCCAAAAAGTTTCATGGTGGCCCACTGCTCATTGCATGCTTCTTCCTCCTACCCACAGTTTATAATATGTACAGAGTTCTGCACAGACTCTTAAATTAGTTTCTAGGGCTGCCATAAGAAAGCACCAAACATAGGGTGGCTTAAACAGCAGAAATTTATTGCCTCACAGTTCTGAAGGCTAGAAATCTGAGATCAAGGCATTGGCAGGGTTGGTTCTTTCTGAGCACTATGACAGAAGGATCTCTTCCAGGGCGTTTCCTTGCTCTGTAAATGGCCCTCTTCTCCTTATGTCTCTTCATATTATCTCCCCTCTATGTATATCTCTTTGTCCAAATTTCCCCTTTTGATCAGGACACCAGTCATATTGGACTAGGGCCCACCTTAATGACTTCGCTTTAACTCGATTCCCTCTGGAAAGAAGTTATCTCCAAATAAGAACACATGTTGCAGTTCTGGGGGTTAGAAATCCAATATAAATTTGAGGGCCAAAATCCAACCCATAATAATCCTCTATCCAACCTTACATGGTAAACACTAATGTCAACATTTAGGGGTGATTGGCACTGTGAGAAATAAAGAAGACAAACCCACTGGCCATGTGTCATCTCAATCATACCTTTTGAAGAAAACTCACAAAATCATCCTCATAAGCATCCTGTAATGCTAAATAAAATTCACTGCAATCTAGTCACCCATAAAACACCTTTTCTATAAATACATGTGAAGTGTTCTCTATTATACAAAATTATGAAAAAGTAAAACTAAAACCACAACAGGTAATTATCTATAAATAAAATACCTTTGGTTTTCTTTAGTCTTCTTCTGCGGAGGTAATTACCAAGCCTAACTCACCATTTTGAGCATTTAACAGTGAAACAACAATATAGTCTTGTCACCCCTCTCATAGTTCCCCAAATCCTCTATCCAGTCTGGCAGTCACAACCACAAATTCAACAACTAACAGCATTCACATGTCCTCAGTGAGGACATTTTCCTCACAAAGAGTTCAACTACATTCCTACTAAAAAAGCCTCACCCCCAAAAAGACTGGGTCATTGTGCTTGATTCTGCTGCAGAGAATAAGACTGAAGTCTCTTCTAATAAACACCTTGTCTTGGGACAGAACTCAATTGAACCTATGAGGAAGAAGGATATACTCCTTGAATAAACTATAGAACCAATCAGAGAAAGAGTCTTCCCTTTAAAACAAAACAAGCAAAACAAAAAAACACAGCTGATCCTAAAAACCCAAAGCTCAAAGAGATAGACCTACAATGCTCTGTTTGAAGAGTGAAGTCAATACAAGTGTCCTAAGATTTCCAGATGCACAGTCCCAAACATCATTTAAAACATAAAGATTTCATTCTTGGCTGAGATCTCACAGTGAAAATGTAATTGCCTCTGCTTGAGTCTTGAGTCTGCTCTCCTTGGCTAATCCAATTAGAAATGTATAAAGTTAAACCACATAAGTCATATAGGTTAAAAATGGTCCAAATATTATCAATTTTATGTGGCTCAATCTAATTCTTGGCTTCACTGATTGATTCAACCCTTTTATATATCCTTTATTAAGTAGCTTCCATTGCCAGGTCCCTATAATTGAAGTTCACAAGGTCTATAAGAGGAGAGTTTTTAATAGAGTTGGGGGGAAAACTGCTTCTGATTATAAGGAAGTAATAGGGTCTGGAATTATCCTTCTGCTGTAAACAACTAGAGAGCAGAACAAAATACAAGGGATAACTATTTTCAGACACTGAACAACAAGCAACAGAGAACTGTGATTTCAGAGAGAAAAAAAATAAACGAAGTGAGTCCTATGTTTGTCCAGACAATTGCCTAAAGGAAATTTGTAAAGTACTGAGCAGGGAGGAAAAACACAAACTCAATTTCACCGAGTGGAGGTGACAGAGATCAGAGTTCAAGAGGCCATGACGGCTATAATACACATGGAATGCCTACAAAAAGGGGAGCTACAGAGGAAACAGTTCTAGAAATCTGAATAGAATCTATGATGGAGTAACAATATGTACTTACATACCATAAGGCAGGACAAAAAATAACATCTAAGGAAAGAAAATGTACTGAGAAGTTATAAGTTAAACACTTTCTGAAGTTCACATGGGTCCAGGAACAGTTTAACTTCCCACCAGAAGAGAATAAGAGATCTCATGGACTACGTGGGTACATGAAATAGAGACCACTGACAGGCCACACCTCAGAAGTGCATTTAAATTAGTTCTGGTAAAAAGACTACTCTAGGGGCACCTAGGTGGCTCAGTAAGTTAAGCATCTGCCTTAACTCAGGTCATGATCCCAGGGTCCTGAGATAGAACCCCGCATTGGGCTCTCTTCTTCCTCTCCCTCTGCCTGCTGCTCTGCCTGCTTGTCATCCCTTTCTCTCTCTCTGTCAAAAAAACAAACAAATAAATAATAAAAGAATACTCCAGATCTGCTTTTAAAAACTTTTAAAAGGGGCGCCTGGGTGGCTCAGTCAGTTAAGCATCTGCGTTTGGCTCTGGTCATAATGCTGGGGTCCTGGGATCGAGCCCCACATCAAGCTCCCTGCTCAGTGGGGAGTCTGGTTCTTCCTCTCCATCTGCTTGCAGCTCTGCCTGCTTGTGCTCACAACCAATGTCTCTGTCAAATAAATAAATAAAATCTTTTTTAAAAAAAACTTTTTTAAAAAGACTCAAAAAGATAAGCCTGGTCTACAATGTGATCCAAACAAAAATTTCTAGACATGAAAAAGCAGGAAAATATGAACAATAGCCATGAAAAAAATTAGTAGAAACAGATGAAAAATATCTGAAATAAAAATTTTATTAGATGGAATAAACAATAGTTTAAACACTGCTTAAGAAAAGATCAGTGATTTGAAAATAGCAGTATAAATTTAAAAAAAGCATGGAGAAAAATTCTGGAAAAAAAATGAATTTCTCAGTGATCTACGGGACAATATCAAGAGCTTTAATATAAAGGTAATTGGGATTCCTGAAGAAAAAGGAAGGTGAATGCAAAGAATATTTGAAGAAATAATGGTTGAAAATATACCAAAATTGATAAAAGGCTATAAACTCACAAATTTAAGAGGTTTGACAAACCCCATGAAGGAAAAATATAAAGAAAATCACACTAAAGGACAACATGATCAAATTACTTTTTTTTTAAGATTTTATTTACTCATTTTATGAAGAGAGAGAATGTGTGTAAGCGAGGAGGGGCAGTGGGAGAAGGATAAAGAATCTGAAGCAGACTCTTCACTGAGCACAGAGCCCGAAGTGGGCTTCACAACCGTGAGAGCATGATCAGAGCCAAAACCAAGAGTTGGATGTTTACCCAACTGAGCCACCCGGGCACCCTATCATAATCAAATTTCTTAAAACCATTAATAAAGAAAAAAATCTGGGGCGTCTGGGTGGCTCAGTCATTAAGCATCTGCCTTTGGCTCAGGGCGTGATCCCAGGGTCCTGGGATCGAGCCCTGCATCAGGCTCCCTGCTCCACTGGGAGCCTGCTTCTTTCTCTCCCACTCCCCCTGCTTGTGTTCCCTCTCTCGCTGGCTGTCAAATAAATAAATAAAATCTTTAAAAAATAAAAATAAATAAAATAAAGAGAAAAATCTTTTAAAATAGCCTGAGGGGAAAAGACACATTAAATACAAAGAACAAATATAAGAATACCACAGACTTTTCATCAGAAACTATCAAGCTAGAAGATAATAAAGGAGCATCTTAGAGTATTAAAAGAATAAGCAAATGTCCACAAGAAACAAAAGCAAAGATAGACAAACAGGACTACATCAAACTTAAAAACTTTTGCTCCTCAAAGGACAGAACCAACAGAGTGAAGAGGTAACCTACAAAATGGAAGAAAATAAATGCAAATTGCATATCTGATAAGGGGTTAATATCCATAATACATAAAGAAGTGCAGCTTAACAACAATAAAAATCAAATAACTCAATTAAAAAATAAGAAAAGTCTTGAATAGACATTTCTTCAAAGATGACTATAAATAGCCAACAAGCATATGAGAAGAGGCTCAAAATCACCACTTGTCAGAGAAATGCAAACCCAAATCACAATGAGATATTACCTCAAACCCATTAGGATAGCTGCGATTAAAAACAAAAAAGAAAATAACAAGTGTTGGTGGTATGTGGGAAAGTTGGACCCCTTGTGCACTGTTGAAAAGATTCTAAAATGATACAATCACTATGAAATACAATATGACAGTCCTTCAAAAAATAAAAAGAACTACCATATGATCCAGCAATCCTATTTCTGGGTATATATCCAAAAGAACTGAAATCAGGGTCTCAAAGAGCAATTTTCATTTGCACAACTATGTTCACAGCAACATTATTTATAATAACCACGAGATGGAAGTAACTCAAATGTCCATGGAAAAACAAATGAATAAACCAAAGGTGGTATCCACATACAGGAGGATACTATGCTGCCTTAAGAAGGAAGCAAATTCTGCAATATGGTACAACATGGACAAACCTTGAAGACTTCATGCTAAGTGAAATAAGCCAGCCACAAAAGGACAAATACTTTATGATCCAACTTATATAAGATATATAAAGTAGCCAAAATCGTACAAATGGAAAGCAAAATGGGCTTGGGTCTTGGGGAGGAGGAAAGTGGGAAAGTGGGTATAGAGTTTAAGATTCGCAAGATGAGAAAGTTTTGGAGATCTGTTTTGCAAAATGTACATATAGTTAGTATTATTGAACTATAAGCTTAAAAACAGCTAGGACAGTAAATTTTATAACACATATTTTTACCAAAAATTTTTTAAAAGAGTAAACAAATGTTAACCTAGAATTCTATACCCCGTGAAATCTCCTTTAAAAATTAAGGCAATATAAAGGCTTTTCTTGAAAAACAAAAGCTGAGAGAATCAACACCTAACCTACAGTGTAAAAAACATTAAAAGAATGTTTTTTGGGCAGAAGGAAAATGACACCAGACAGAAACTGGGATCCACACAAAGGAACAAAGAGTGGCAGAAATAGTAAATATATGGATAAATAAAAAGCTCTCGTTTCTCATTTGTCAACTTCTTTAAAAGATAATTGACTATTTAAAGCAAAAACAATAAACAATGTATTTTAGAGTCTTTAACACATGTAGAAATAGTTTATCACAACAGTAGCATCGAGGATGGGAAAGGGAAGTAATAGTATACTATTAAAAGAGTCATACATTATATGTGAGGAGATATAATATTATTTGAAATTCAACTGTGCTAAGTCAAAAATGTGTATTACAAGGCCCAGAATAATTTTTAAAAATATAAAAGTGGTATATGTAACAAGATAATAGTACAGAAAAAGTTAAATTCTAAAACATGCTCAATTAATCCGAAAGAAGGCAGAAAAAGGGAAAAGAACTGATGTTACAGATAAAAAATTTTTAAAAAAGCAAATAACAAAATGGTAAGTTTAAAACCAGTCATATTGCCATTTACATTAAATGATCTAAACACTAAAAGTCAGAGACTGTCAGGCTAGATAAAAAAGCAATACTCAACTATATGATACTAAGAAATTCCTTTAAAATGTAAAGATACGATGGTGTAAAATAAGAGGAGGGAAATAAAGCTACAATGCAGAACTACATATGAGAAAACTGGAATTTCTATATTAATATTAGAATGTCTGTCACTGGCTTCATTAGCCAAGTATCATCAAGGTTTTGGCCTCATTCTGTTTTATTAGTGTAATCTTGCATACTCACCTGCCTCTATTCACACTACAACTAGTCAGCCTAGCCCAGTCCCTAAACTTCTAAGCTGAGTTTCTTATCCCCTAGTAGATTTCACTTTGAATCAAAAAACATGCCATTGCAGAGTCCTGTAAGGCCATTCTGCCTTGCCAGGGTCACATGCCTTCTTGGTTAAAAGCAGAAGCAATCCCACATTGGGTCAAACCCTTCATCTGTTCCCAAGCACTCTTCTCCACTAACCCCAGTTACCGAGCTCTAGCTCAAAATCCATGTGGCTTTACCCCGGGTTGCATCTAAGTGTTGTCATACTGTGTAGAAACAGGCTACAGCAGGAATTAGTTTCTGCTTCCGACCCCACAGAAACACATGCAAGACACATGGAAAGACAGAAGGGCTCCATCCTTTGCCCAGGACTGCTCAAATTCTCTGCCTAGGAAAACTGACATCAGCATTAACTTTTGCAATGAACATTCCTTAAAACTAAGCTATTTCTATTATTGTGCCCACATTGGTGACCAATGGTTTATGTCTTTATAGCATGTTGTATTTTTTGAATAGTTTCAGATAGTTTGTCCTTTCTGGAGTCCTTTTCAGATTAAGGCTATAGAGACAGATTGCCAGGGCTTAAATACAGGATCTATCATATATTAGCTATGTAGACTTCAGCTAGTTACTTAAACTCTTTAAGTTTTAGCTACTGGTATAGTGGTAAGTGAGCAGACTTTTGATTAAAAGTAGAAAAATGAAACCTAGAGGTATTATACAAGGTGCCTAAAGTCACAGAATAGATCATGGATTAGAACTCCAAGATTTTCTATGTATTTTGCCATCACTTCTCACCACCTCCATTGCTACTATTCTAGCATCATCTCTTGCCTAATTTGTTAGGTAGCTTTTGAAATGTCTGGTTATAATCTCCACCTCCTGATATTCACACCTTTGTACAATCTCTTCCTGTGTGCTGGACTTAATGACTTATTTCTAACAAATGTTATAAAACTAAGGGGTATCACTTTAGAAACTAGGCCTTAAAACACTGTGACTTCAATTTCTTTCTCTCTCTCTCTCTCTCTCTCTCATTCTTCTAACTTGTTTCCTCTCTGGGAAAGGATCATATAGCCAAGAAACAGAGGGTGTTCTCTGACCAATATCTAGTAAGGAATCAAAGATTCCAACAACCCACAAGAAACTGATCTCCCTGTGAGTGAACTTGGAAATGAATCCTCTCCTAATCAAGCCTTGAACTGATACCCTGATTGCATTCTTATGAGAGACCCTAAGCCAGAAGACCCAACTTAGCCAAATTCTGACAAACAGAAAATGTGAGATAAAAAATGTTTGTTGTTGGGGCGCCTGGGTGGCACAGTGGTTAAGCGTCTGCCTTCGGCTCAGGGAGTGATCCCGGTGTTATGGGATCGAGCCCCACATCAGGCTCCTCTGCTATGAGCCTGCTTCTTCCTCTCCCACTTCCCCTGCTTGTGTTCCCTCTCTCACTGGCTGTCTCTATCTCTGTCGAATAAATAAATAAAAGCTTTTAAAAAAAAAAAATGTTTGTTGTTTTAAGCTACCCAGGTTGGGGGTAACTTGTTACACAGTATAACTAAGACACCTAAATCACTATAATAGCCTCATAATTGGTGTCGTTACTTCTACTCTTGACTGTCCAGAGTACACTCAGACTTATCCTTTAAACGAGGCTTATCGAGTTATTCCCCAGCTTGAAATCCTGCAATGGCTCCATTTTCTTTTAGAGTCAAAGTCAAATCCCTTACATAACCTAAAAGATTCTACAACTCCCTTCTGTTCTGACCTAAAGTCCTATTACTCACTCACTTGCACCCCAGCCCCATAGGCTTGTTAGCTGTTCCTCACACATGCCCCGTGTACTCACACACTGGCCTTTGCATTGGCTATTGCCTTTCCCTGAAATGCTCTTCCCCCAGATATCCACACAACTAATTCCTTTGCCTCCTTCAAACGTTTGATCAAATGTCACCTTCTTAGCGGAAGCCTACCCTGACCATCATACTATAAATTGCCATATATCTTTCACCCCCATTCCTAATTTCTTTTTCCTCTTACTACCTGGTTCTATCCATAGCACTCATCACCTAATTTAGGGCATATTTTACTTATTTATTATGTCTATTGTCTATTGGCTATTTCCTTCAAAAAAATGCAGAGTCCAAGAGGGAAGAGATACTTTTTTTGTTTTGCAGCAAATGAGTAATGAACTACATTGCTCTCAGTAATAATCTAGAAGGAGTTTATGACAATGGTCATTATAACCCTCTTTAAGCATGTAAAAATAGTTAATATGGATTCAAATCAGATACATTACTCTTTATAATTACCCTTCATATAACAGTTTTCAGGATATTTCAAGATTTTATAGTGCCAAAATCTATAGAGTCTATGGTGAGATAAAGCACGCCTGCTATAACTACCTCACCAAGGGGCTTTTATCACTGCACCAGAACTTCAGATTAAAAGGATAAAGATGGCTTAAAAAACAAAAACACTGATATAAACTAAAAGTGTGAATGGCATTTCCTTATTAGATGTATTAAGCAAAATAAAAGCTCACAAACGCATATATGAGAATATGTGATAAGAAATAAGAGTATTTGGCTGCCAAATGAGTTTTATATTATTACATACTTCTCGTGTGTGAAAGTATAGAAAAGACCTGAAGCATCCTTTATATTTATCAGAAACTTGATTAATAAACACAAATTAAATTTCTTTGTTCAGCTCTTATGAGCATATATCACACCTTGATACTAAAACCAGTATCCCTGGTAACAGAAGGCAACCTCTGTGTCCAAGTAGGAGTTCTGTATGCTACCCGCAAGTATGCAAAGTACAACGATCCCCCATTATGTGTGTTAATAGGCTGCAAAGCTTAACAGTCCCAACTGAAGCAACAACTTTGTGTGTTGACACTTGAAACCTGGATGCCATGTAGCTATACCTCCACCCACCTTTTTTCCCCTCTTAGGTGCACAAGCCTGCACACATACACACATGCATACACACACACACCTTGAAGTAATGTTCTTTACTGACACTCAGCTCTCTTACAATTTAACAGCTGTGTGGTAGTAACAGAGAACAAAGGAAATTAATGTTGTATACTGGACTGTTTTTAGGGCTGATGCAAATGCTTTCTGGGTCCAGCCACAGTAATTAAACACACACACACACACACACACACACACTCACACATCTCAAAGTATGTTGTTTGACAAAAGTTGAAGGCTTGTCCCCAGAGAGAGTTATTTATGAAGGACATCAAATGAATACAGCATGAGTCAATGGAGTCCAAACATTTCTTGGGCTAAACAACTTGTGCAGCCCTGTGATGAGATCCAGGACAATGATCTGGTGACAAACTAGCACTGTCAATGCCGCCAACTCAGAGGAACATCAGAGGAATGAGTTACCTGGATGTGTGGGCAGATCTGCCCTGAGAGGCTTCTCCCAGAGCAGATCTCTGTGAATCCGGAGCAGCCCCAGCAACCCCATGCATCACTGAGGGAAGAGTAAACACAAGATGAAAGGGGAAGCACAGGCATGAGGGATGGGAAGAGCCTCCATGTTATCTTTAAGAACAACAAATCATACCTAATTGCTTGAGAAGAAATCACTCCCAGTAATTTGCCTCAGCCTTTTCTCATTCTTTGATGGCTGCCACCCCTAAAGGGGACAGGAACTTCACACTTTAGACTGAACATTCATCTATTCAAAAAACATTTATTGAGAGCCTACTATGTGTTGGGGGCAGGGAGCATAGCAGGAAAGAAGGTAGTCAACCTTCCTTGGTAGGTGGTAGGTGCAAATGCTGAAGCCAGTCAGCTCGGTCTGAATAATGGCCTCCCACTTACTAACAGTGTGAGTTTTGGGAAATTTGCTTAATTTTTCTAAACTTCAGTTTCCTCATTTATAAAATGAGGATTGAAATATTACTTATTTCCAAGGGCTATTGTGAGAAGTAATATAATGCTTCAAATGCTTTAGAACATTGTCAGGCCCAGTCAATAAATGTTAGCTATTGTTAACTATTATGACAATAATAGTGCTAGGTGCTAGGTGTACAGAAGAGAACAAAGCACACGAATTTTATGTTTTATTGGGAATGACAGACAATAGACAAATAATCAAGTAAATATAAAGTGGGTTCGATAACAGCAAGTAATATGGATAAGAAAGCACACACATACACTGAGAATAAAAGGGAAACATTAACACAAAGCACTTTCTCCTCCCTAACACCCCAGACCCCCACTCCAGCTTCTTTTTTCATACAGAAGAAAATAACCCCCTTGGAAGACATCTCTGCTAAATCCTAGAGGCTTCTGAGAGTTGAGAGTATTTCTCTTTTTTATTTTCCCTTTGAAGATGATTATTTTTGTGCCATTCAGCAACTCCAACTGTAAATCTACTTGGTATCCTAGCAATTTCAATCACTCCAGTCTAAAAAGCAGTACACAGAACATAGAGTCAGCCACAATTCTTTTGACTGTACTCACGATAAAAGTCTGAAAACACTAGGATCAGTGAACACCATATACACACATAGCCACACACCCTTGAAAAGACACAAGATAGTATGTTACTCTGACTTTGCAAGAAACAGCACACAAAGTGGATTCACTTTGACAAGGAAAACCAAGATGCATACTACATCTCATTGCTCTATCAATATAATCCCCAGAGAGTATCTTTAAGTAGTTTCCAAAATTATATTAATTATTCAGTGGAAGCCTCAAGGGTAAGGAGAACCTACCAGTCATAGTTTTATTTACCCTCAGCACCTGCTGTTTGCTCAGGGTTTATTTAAACTCATAATCATGTCTCCTGCGATGGAGGATTTGGGTTGTTTTGCGGTCACATGTGGAAAATGTTATATATCCACATCAAATGTGAATGTGGTCTCCCTTAGTAGAAACTGATGAGTTAAACCATGTTAACCCTGGGGGCATATGAGATTTAACTCTACAGGGAGTCCTCAAAAAAAAAAAAAAATTCCACAGAGAGGGAAGAGTTACTTAGACCTTTAAGAGCACTTTGTAATCACCGTTCATCAAAAACCAAAAATAAAAACCCAAAGAACAAAAACTTAAAGAGCAAAAGAACAAAACATATTGATTTGCAATATTATTTTAGTTCAATAGGTTATTTTCCTTTATCCATGCAAGAATAAGAGAACTCTACAACACCTGTTAAAAACTGAGAATCTTGGTGGGAGTTAAGATGGCGGAGGAGTAGGGAATCCCTTTTTCAGCCGGTCCCCTGAGTCGAGCTGGATAGGTACCAGACCAGCCTAAACAACCATGGAATCAGCCTGAGACACAGGAAGATACATCTGGATCTCTACAAATGAACATCTCCAGCGCTGAGTATTGAGGTACGAAGCAGGGAGCCGTGAAACTGCGCACATATAGAGGAAGATAAACGGAAGGGGGAGGGAGCCGCCACGTTTGGGCACCGGGAAGCGGCAGCCACCTGCACGGGGGAGCGGGCGGACTCACTGACGGCACCCGCGGCAGAGCGGACTGAGACCGGTGAGCTGGGAGCACGAGCCACGAGGCATCTCGCAGAACACCGGAATCCCGGTGTGCTCACGGGATCCAGACTGAGACCGGGAGCTCCCGGAGCGCGCGGGGCGGCTGTCGGCTGGCAGGCCACCTGCACGGGGGAGCGGGCAGACTCGCGGTCGGCACCCGCGAAACAGCAGACTGAGACCCTGAACCGGGTGCGAGCGCCACCAGGCTTCTCCCAAAACTCCGGAATCTCGGTGTGCTCACCGGGCATAGACTGAGACCGGGAGATCCGGGAGCGCGCGGGGCGGCTGGCGGCATTAGAAACACAAAGGACAGAGATGTGCCGGCCCTGGAAGTGAGGGCAGGGACGCCGGGTGTGGGGCGCACATCCCGGGACGCTGCAGGGTTGAGCAGCACCAACAGTAACAGAGTTAAAGTGGCCAGAACATCAGTGGAGAATGGGCCACAATCCCTCTGTTCTGTGACAGAGGCTGAAATTCGGCCACTGCTGCTCTGACTCTCAGGAGAGGCACAGCAAACCGCCAGGGAAAGCCGCCAGAGAACAAAAGCCTGGAAATACCGGCTCAGGGAGTGCCCATCCCCATCCCCCCTCGCAGGGGACACGGAGACTCTACCCAAAAAGGGTTGCCTGAGTATCTGCGCAGCAGGCCCCTCCCCCAGAACACAGAAGGCAGGCTGAAAAATCAAGAAGCCCACAACCCAGGGCGCCTGGGTGGCGCAGTCATTGAGCGCCTGTCTCCGGCTTAGGGCGTGATCCCGGAGTTCCGGAAAGGAGTCCCTCATCGGGCTCCTCCGCTGGGAGCCTGCTTCTTCCTCTCCCACTCCCCTGCTTCTGTTCCCGTTCTTGCTGACTGTCTGTCTCTCTCTCAGATAAATAAATAAATAAAATCTTTAAAGAAGAAGCCCACATCCCTAAGATCCCTATAAAACAAGGGGCATGGCCTGGGACCCAGTCAATAATTTGGGCTCTGGACAACCCCGCAACCTCTCATCAGAATGACAAGAAGGAGAAGCCTCCCCCCCCCCAGCAAAGAAAAGACAGTGAGTCTGTGGCCTCTGCCACAGAAATAATGGATATGGATGTAACCAAATTATCAGAAATGGAATTCAGAGTAACGATGGTCAAAATGAGTAGAATTGAAAAAAGTATTAACGAAAAGGTTACTGAGAATATAGAATCCCTAAGGACAGAAATGAGAGCGAATCTGACAGAAATTAAAAATTCTATGAGCCAAATGCAGGCAAAACTAGAGGCTCTGACGGCCAGGGTCACCAAAGCAGAGGAACAGGTTAGTGAATTGGAAGATGGGTTAATAGAGGAAAAAACGAAAATAGAAGCTGGTCTTAAAAAAATCCACGCCCACGAATGTAGGTTACGGGAGATTACTGACTCAATGAAACGATCCAATGTTAGAATCATCGGCATCCCCGAGGGGGTGGAGAAAAACAGAGGTCTAGAAGAGATATTTGAACAAATTGTAGCTCAAAACTTCCCTAATCTAGCAAGGGAAACAAACATTCGTATCCAAGAGGCAGAGAGGACCCCTCCCAAGCTCAACCACGACAAACCTACGCCACGTCACGTCATAGTGCATTTTGCAAATATTAGATCCAAGGATACAGTATTGAAAGCGGCCAGGGCAAAGAAATTTCTCACGTACCAAGGCAAAGGCATCAGAATTACGTCAGACCTGTCTACACAGACCTGGAATGAGAGAAAGGGTTGGGGGAGCATTTTTAAAGCTCTTTCAGAGAAAAACATGCAGCCAAGGATCCTTTATCCAGCAAGGCTGTCATTCAGAATGGATGGAGAAATAAAGACATTTCAGAATTGCCAGTCATTAACCAATTTCGTAACCATGAAACCAGCCCTACAGGAGATATTAAGGGGGGTTCTATAAAGGTAAAAAGGTCCCAAGAGTGATACAGAACAGAAAGTCACAACCAATACAAAGACTTTACTGGCAACATGGCATCATTAAAATCATATCTCTCAGTTCTTAGTGCCAATGTGAATGGTTTGAACACTCTCATAAATCGCCACAGGGTTGCAGATTGGATAAAAAGAAATGACCCATCCATTTGCTGTCTACAAGAGACTCATTTCGAACCCAAAGATGCATTCAGACTGAGAGTAAGGGGATGGAGTACCATCTTTCACGCAAATGGACCTCAAAAGAAAGCTGGGGTAGCAATTCTCATATCAGATAAATTGGATTTTAAACTAGAGACTATAGTTAGAGACGCAGAAGGGCACTATATTATTCTTAAGGGAAGTATTCAACAAGTGGATATGACAATTATAAATATATATTCCCCCAACAGGGGAGCAGCAAGATACACAAGCCAACTCTTAACCAGAATAAAGAGACATATAGATAAAAATACATTAATAGTAGGGGACCTCAACACTCCACTATCAGAAATAGACAGAACACCCTGGCAAAAACTAAGCAAAGAATCAAAGGCTTTGAATGCCATACTCGACGAGTTAGACCTCATGGATATATATAGAACACTACACCCCAGAACCAAAGAATACTCATTCTATTCTAATGCCCATGGAACATTCTCAAGAATAGACCATGTTCTGGGACACAAAACAGGTCTCAACCGATACCAAAAGATTGAAATTATCCCCTGCATATTCTCAGACCACAACGCTCTGAAATTGGAACTCAACCACAAGGAAAAATTTGGAAGAAACTCAGACACTTGGAGACTAAGAACCATCCTGCTCAGGAATGACTCGATAAACCAGGAAATCAAAAATCAAATTAAACAATTTATGGAGACCAATGAGAATGAAAATACAACAGTCCAAAACCTATGGGATACTGCAAAGGCAGTCCTAAGGGGGAAATACATAGCCATCCAAGCCTCACTCAAAAGAACAGAAAAATCTAAAATGCAGTTTTTATATTCTCACCTCAAGAAGCTGGAACAGCAACAGAGGGACAGCCCTAATCCACGCACGAGGAAGCAGTTGACCAAAATTAGAGCTGAAATCAATCAAGCAGAAACCAGAAGTACAGTGGAGCAGATCAACAGGACTAGAAGCTGGTTCTTTGAGAGAATCAATAAAATTGACAGACCACTGGCAACACTTATCCAAAAGAAAAGAGAAAGGACCCAGATTATTAAAATAATGAATGAAAAAGGAGAGGTCACGACAAACACCATTGAAATTGGAAGGATTATTAGAAATTTTTATCAACAGCTATATGCCAATAAACTAAGCAATCTGGAAGAGATGGAATCCTTCCTGGAAACCTATAAACTACCAAGATTGAAACAGGAAGAAATTGATTTCTTAAACAGGCCAATTAATTATGAAGAAATTGAGTCAGTGATAAACAACCTTCCAAATAACAAAATTCCAGGCCTGGACGGTTTTCCTGGGGAATTCTACCAAACATTCAAAGAAGAAATAATACCTATTCTCCTAAAGCTATTTCAAAAAATAGAAACAGAAGGAAAGCTACCAAACTCATTCTATGAGGCCAATATTACCTTGATCCCCAAACCAGACAAAGACCCCCTCAAAAAGGAGAATTACAGACCGATTTCCCTAATGAATATGGACGCCAAAATCCTCAACAAGATACTTGCTAATAGAATCCAACAGTACATTAAAAGGATTATCCATCATGATCAAGTGGGATTCATACCTGGGATGCAAGCGTGGTTCAATATTCACAAATCAATCAGCGTGATACATCATATCAACAAGAAAAGACTCAGGAACCATATGATCCTCTCAATTGATGCCGAAAAAGCATTTGATAAAATACAGTATCCTTTCCTGATTAAAACCCTTCAGAGTGTAGGAATAGAGGGTACATTTCTCAATCTCATAAAAGCCATCTATGAAAAGCCTACTGCAAATATTATTCTCAGGGGAAAAGCTGGAAGCCTTTCCCTTAAGATCAGGAACTTGACAAGGATGCCCACTCTCGCCACTATTATTCAACATAGTACTAGAAGTCCTTGCTACAGCAATCAGACGACAAAAAGGGATCAAAGGTATTCAAATCGGCAAAGAAGAAGTCAAAATGTCTCTCTTCGCAGATGACATGATACTCTATATGGAAAACCCAAAAGAAGCCACTCCCAAACTATTAGAAGTTATAGAGCAATTCAGTAACGTGGCGGGATACAAAATCAATGCTCAGAAATCAGTTGCATTTCTATACACGAATAACGAGACCGAAGAAAGAGAAATTAGGGAATCCATCCCATTTACAATAGCACCAAAAACCATACGTTACCTTGGAATTAACTTAACCAGAGACGTAAAGGACCTATATTCTAGAAACTATAAATCACTCTTGAAAGACATTGAGGAAGACATAAAAAGATGGAAAGATATTCCATGCTCATGGATCGGAAGAATTAACATAGTTAAAATGTCCATGCTACCCAGAGCAATCTACACTTTCAATGCTATCCCGATCAAAATACCGAGGACATTTTTCAAAGAACTGCAACAAATAGTCCTTAAATTTGTATGGAAACAGAAAAGGCCCCGAATCTCCAAGGAACTGTTGAAAAGGAAAAACAAAGCTGGGGGCATCACAATGCCGGATTTCGAGCTGTACTACAAAGCTGTGATCACAAAGACAGCATGGTACTGGCACAAAAACAGACACATAGACCAATGGAACAGAATAGAGAACCCGGAAATGGACCCTCGGCTCTTTGGGCAACTAATATTTGATAAAGCAGGAAAAAACATCCAGTGGGAAAAAGACAGTCTCTTCAATAAATGGTGCTGGGAAAATTGGACAGCTACATGCAAAAGAATGAAACTTGACCACTATCTCACACCATACACAAAAATAAACTCCAAATGGATGAAAGACCTCGATGTGAGACAGGAATCCATCAAAATTCTAGAGGAGAACATAGGCAACAATCTCTACGACATCGGCCAAAGCAACCTTTTTCATGATACATCCCCAAAGGCAAGAGAAACAAAAGATAAAATGAATTTATGGGACTTCATCAAGATTAAAAGTTTCTGCACAGCCAAGGAAACAGTCAGAAAAACTAAGAGGCAGCCCACGGAATGGGAGAATATATTTGCAAATGACACTACAGATAAAAGACTGGTATCCAAGATCTACAAAGAACTTCTCAAACTAATACACGAGAAACAAATAAACAAATCAAAAAATGGGCAGAAGATATGAACAGACACTTTTCCAATGAAGACATACAAATGGCTAACAGACACATGAAAAAATGTTCAAAATCATTAGCCATCAAGGAAATTCAAATCAAAACCACACTGAGATACCACCTTACGCCAGTTAGAATGGCAAAAATAGACAAGGTAAGAAACAACAATTGTTGGAGAGGTTGTGGAGAAAGGGGATCCCTCCTACATTGTTGGTGGGAATGCAAGTTGGTACAGCCACTCTGGAAAACCGTGTGGAGGTCCCTTAAAAAGTTCAAAATTGAGCTACCCTATGATCCAGCCATTGCACTACTGGGTGTTTACCCCAAAGATACAGACGTAGTAAAGAGAAGGGCCATATGCACCCCAATGTTCATAGCAGCAATGTCCACAATAGCTAAATCGTGGAAGGAGCCGAGATGCCCTTCAGCAGATGACTGGATTAAGAAGTTGTGGTCCATATATACAATGGAATATTACTCAGCTATCAGAAAGAACGAGTTCTCAACATTTGCTGCAACATGGACGGCACTGGAGGAGATAATGCTAAGTGAAATAAGTCAAGCAGAGAAAGACAACTATCATATGATTTCTCTCATCTATGGAACATAAGAACTAGGATGATCAGTAGGGGAAGAAAGGGATAAAAAAAAGGGGGGGTAATCAGAAGGGGGAATGAAACATGAGAGACTATGGACTATGAGAAACAAACTGAGGGCCTCAGAGGGGAGGGTGGTGGGGGAATGGGATAGACTGGTGATGGGTAGTAAGGAGGGCACGTATTGCATGGTGCACTGGGTGTTATACACAACTAATGAATCATCGAGCCTTACATCGGAAACCGGGGATGTACTATATGGTGACTAACATAATATAATAAAAAATCATTAAAAATAAAAAAAAATAAAAATAAAAAATAAAGAAAAACCTGAGAATCTCTAAAAACAACCACAAAACAAGTAACAAAATGTCAACAAATACATTTCTATCAATAATTACTTTGAAATGTAAGTGGACTAAATGCTCCAATCAAAAGACAGAGGGTGATACAGTGGATTTAAAAAAACAAAAAACAAGACCCATCTATATGCTGCCTACAAGAGACTCAATTTAGATCTAGCCACCTGCAGACTGAAAGTGAGGGAGTGGAGAAACATTTATCATGCAAATGGATGTCAAAACAAAGCTGGGGTAGCAATACTCATACTGGACAAACTAGGCTTTAAAACAAATACTATAACCAGAGACAAAGAAGGACACTACATAATCATAAAGAGGAAAATCCAGCAAGAAGATATAGCAATTGTAAATATTTATGCACCCAAAATGAGAGCATCCAAATACATAAAATAGTAATTAATATAAAGGAAATAATCAATAGTAATACAATAATAGTAGGGGACTTTAATGCTCCATTGTATCAACGGACAGCATCCACACAGAAGATCAACAAGGAAACAGTGGCTTTGCATGACCACTGGACCAGACGGATTTAACAAATATATTCAGAACATTCTATCCTAAAACAGGAGAATACACATTCTTTTTGAGTGCGTGCAATATTCTCCAGAACAGATCACATATTAGCCCACAAAACAAGTCTCAATAAAGTCAAAAAGACTGAAATCATACCATGCATCTTTTCTGACCACTACGCTATGAAATTAGAAATCAACCACGAGGGGCGCCTGGGTGGCTCAGTCGTTAAGCGTCTGCCTTCGGCTCAGGGTGTGATCCCGGAGTTCTGGGACCGAGCCCCACATCAGGCTCCTCTGCTGGGAGCCTGCGTCTTCCTGTCCCACTCCCCCTGCTTGTCTCTCTCTCACTGGCTGTTTCTCTCACTGGCTGTCTCAGTGTCAAATAAATAAATAAAATCTTTAAAAAAAAAAAAAAAAGAAAGAAAGAAAAGAAATCAACCACGACAAAAAATCTGGAAAGACCACAGATACATGGAGATTAAATAACATGCTACTAAACAATGAATGAGTCAACCAGAAATCAAAGAAATCAAAAATTACATGGAAACAAACAAAAATGAAAACAACATTCCAAAACCTTTGGGATGCAGCAAAAGCAGTTCTAAAAGGGAAGTTTATAGCAATACAGGCCTACCTCAAGAAGCGAGAATAATCTCAAACAACCTAATCTTACACCTAAAAGACCTAGAAAAAGAAAAAACAAAACCCCAAACCAGCAGAAGAAAGGAAATTATGAAGATTAGAGCAGAAATAAATGATATAGAACCAAAAAACGAAACAAAACAAAAACAAAGCAAAACAAAAAAAACCCACGCAATAAAACAGACCAATGAAACCAGGGACTGGTTCTTTGTAAAAAGGCAACAAAATTGGTAAGCCTCTAGCCAGACACACCAAGGAGAGAGGGAGAGAGAGAGAACTCAAATAAACAAAATCACAAATAAAAGAGGAGAAATAACAACTAACATCACAGAAATACAAACAATTTTAAGAGAATATTATGAAAAATTGTATGCCAACAAATTGGACAACTTATCTTAAGAAATGAAAAAATTCCTAAAAACATAAACTACCAAAACTGGAGCAGGAAGAAATAGAAAATTTGAAAAAAACAGTTACTAGCAATGAAATTGAATTAGTAATCAAAAACTCCCAATAAACAAAAGTCCAGGACCAGACAGCTTCACAGGTGAATTCTACCAAACACTTAATGAAGAGTTAATACCAATTCTTCTCAAACTATTTCAAAAAATAGAAGAGGAACGAAAAATTCCAAATGTGTTCTAGGAGGTCAGTGTCACCCTGATACCAAAACCAGATAAGTCACCACAAAAAAAAAAAAAAAAAAACCCACAGGCCAATATCTTTTACGAACACACATGCAAAAATCCTCAACAAAATACTAGCAAACCAAACCAAATCCAACAATATGCCAAAAAAAAAAAATTATATATATATATATGTATATACATATATATACACGTATATACATATATATATATAAATAAAATTCAGCACAATCAAGTGGGATTTATTCCTGGGATACAGAGGTAGTTCAATATTCACAAATCAATCAACATGATATATCACATCAATAAGAAAAGATAAGAACCATATGATCATTTCAATAGATGCAGAAAAAGCATCTGACAAAGTACAACATCCATTCATGATAAAAACTCTCAACAAAGTAGGTCTAGAGGGAACATACCTCAACATAATAAAGGCCTTATATGAAAAACCCATAGCTAACATAATACTCAATAATGAAAAACTGAGAGCTTTTCCCCTAGGGTCAGGAACAGGACAAGGATGTCCATTCTCACCACTTCTACTCAACATAGTACTGGAATCCTAGCCACAGCAATTAGACAACAAAAAGAAATAAACAACATCCAAATTGGTAAGAAGTAAAATTTTCACTGTTTGCAAATGGCATACTATACATAGTATACCCTAAAGACTCCATCAAAAACTGCTAGAAGTGATAAATTCAGTAAAGTTGCAGGATACAAAATGAACATACAGAAACCTGTTGCATTCCTATACAGTAATAATGAAGCAGCAGGAAGAGAAATAAGAAAAAATTCTATTTACATTTGCACCAAAAATTGTAGGATACCTAGGAATCAACCTAACCAAAGACATGAGAGACCCGTGTCTGAAAACTATGAAACATGGATGAAAGAAAATCAAGACAATGTCAAGAAATGGAATGCTCATGGATTGGAAGAACAAATAGTTAAAATGTCTACATTACCCAAAGCAACCTACACATTTAATGCAATCCTTATCAAAATACCAAATGCATTTTTCACAGAACTAGAACAGACAATCCTAAAATTTGTATGGAACCACAAAAGACCCCAAATAGCCAAAGCAATCTTGAAAACAAAAAACAAAACTGAAGTATCACAATTCCAGACTTCCGAGTTATATTACAAAGCCATAGTAATCAAAACAGTATGGTAGTAGCATAAAAATAGACCTGTAGATCAAGAAAACAGAATAGGAAACCCAGAAATAAACCCACAATTCATGGTCCATTAATCTGCAACAAAGGAGGCAAGATTATGTAATGTGAAAAAGGCAGTCTCTGCAACAAATGGAGTTGGGACTGCACAGCGAAATGCAGAGGAATGAAACTAGACCACTTTCTTTCACCAGACACAAAAATAAACTCAAGATGGATGAAAGACCTAAAGGTGAGACCTAACACCATAAAAATCCTAGAAAAGAACACAGGCAGTAATTTCTTTGACATTGGCTGTAGCAGCTTCTTTCTAGATATCTCTCCGGAGGCAAGAGAAATAAAAGCTTAACTACATCTGAGCCTTGTTAGGAGCAAGGCAGGGCAGTTGTGGAGTCAACTTCAAGCGCTTGGAAGACCCTTCCCCCAAAACCACAAACCACGGGAGAACTTGTGGTATTTATGTTTCCCCAACTATCACAACCCAGTTGAGGTCAAGTTCAGCCACAGAGCATTCTAAATGTTTCCCAAACACTTGCTAGTTAAATGCAAAGATATAGAATCAACAAGAAAGGAGAAGTGAGCCAAACTATAAAGGGAAAACACAACCGTTCTAAAAGAGAAGTTTCCTTTCTTGAAGCTTGATGTTTAGACACTTGCATCAGTTTACCTGGGGTAGGGGAAGGAGGGCCACAGGGAAGGATGTTTCTTAAAAATTCAGATTCTTGGCCTCCACCACAGACCCAGTGAATCTTCAAGTCCAATTGGAGATCACTGAATCTGCATTTGGGCAAGCTCTCCAGCTGGTTTTCACACCTGGGGTGGGTCATTGTCCTATGAGCTTTCTATCATTTGGAACAGCAACTGTCAAACATCCAATATTTACAGAAGTCAACTGGAGTTCCTATTAAAAATCCAGATTCCCGAAGCATCAAGCCCCCCAGCGTTCTGATTCCACAATGTGGAACCTGCATTGTCACAAGCAGTTTGCCCCACCCACCCCCACCTCACTCCATCCCTCAAACTTTTGACACGAGGGTCTCAGACCATACCTTGAGAAATACAACATAAAAAAATAAGGCCCCAAATTCTTAGCCTTTATTGTTTTAGAACAGCCACTATTAAACTTCGAATCTTTTAAAATCCAACTAATGGTTATTTAACACGTTTTAGGTGCTAGGGCCAAGTATGGGAGGATGAATTGGTCCTTTCCTAAAGGAGATCAGAAGTGAGGAGAGAAAAACAGCCAGGTAAGCAACAGCTGCCACACACTTGAAATGTGTAAACGCTGAAAATGTTGAACACGGTTGTTGATTTTACACTATGAATATACAACAGAGTAGAACAACCCACGTTCTTACAATGAGAGCAGCTGCTGTAAACTGAGTTCCTGCCATATGCTAAGCACTGAGATTGACACTTTTCTAACAGTAACTACCCAACAAACTTGCATAGTTAGTTTTCACGCCCACTTTTTACATGTTCGGAAACTGGCTCAGAGGATTGAAGCAACATAGTGCAAGATCAAAGTGAGTCAGGAGCAGAGGTGGACTGTGGGTCTGAGATCTGCCTCACGCTAAAAACTGTTTCCCGTCTAGAGAAGCTGCTCTTTACATTTTTACATTTTTTGAGTTTACAATGTATTTTCAATTATAATATTCTCATTGCAACAGTAAAAAGTATATATATTTTTTATTCCTCTCTTGCTGATGAGAAAACTGAATTTCTTAGAGGTTAAGGAATATTCCCATGAAATGTGACAGATCAAACTTGAAACCAAAACTTTATAAAACAGACGGTATTTCCGAGACCCTGTGTATAATCAGCTGAGTTATGCTTGGTTAAAAACAAAGCAAAAAATGACCCCAGTCTTTGTGGTCCACAACCACAGAGGTTCAGTTCTTGCTCACGTTAATGTCGGCTGCAGATACATTTCAGTTGAGCTCCCCATCTCCTTCATTCCAGGACAGCCCTTAACCCGGGAATCGAGTGCTGCTCTCATAACAAAAGAGAAAAGCAATGGTGGCAGATGCAAGAGCTCTCAAAGCTTCCATCTGAAAGTGACATATGTCACTTCTTATTATCTCAAAGGACAAAGCAAGTCACGTCGCCAGGCTGCTGTTTGGGTGCTACTGAGAAGTGATACTTTGTTCCTGAATGAATGGATGGGGCATATCTACACACTTCTTTAACCAAACTTCTTTCGGAGCCCTGAGGTAGTGTCAGTCCCTGATATCAGCAGGAACACCAGCTGTTAAGTTTCATGGCAACCAGACACAGGATATCAAAGACACTGGATAAGAGACATGAAGAAATGTTTCTCTAGCACCTCCCCAGTGTTCATCATGAGAAAATAGTTGAGGTTTGTGGGTTGCCTTCTGCCTGGGACAGAGGTATTCGCAGGCTCTTTGAGAACCTTGTATGTGTACATGTATTTGCAGGGTGCAGCCTACGGGTAGCATTATGAAACCAAGTAGCAATTATTGCGTAAATCAGCACCTTTCAACGCTAACTTCTGTGTGGGCAGTCAGTCCTACAGGGTGTCACAAGTAATTCATTACTAATGACAAAGTAACAAAATATTTAATAAATTGACATTTTTAAATAAACGCAAATAAGGTTAAGGATATTCTTTGAACACAAGCAGGCTGATTCACTTGGGCTCTGCTGTTTTCTTGAACAGGAAAGTATGGGTGGAGTTATGGCTACTTCCTAAAGAATTGTGTTTAACCATGATTACACCCAGGGGTGTACATCACATCTGTGAACTTCAATTTACATGTGTTGTGGCAGAAAAACAGGTTAAGAACCACTTACCTAAACCGCAACCACATTTATCACTTCTACATCACTGCAAATAATTCCATGTGTGTTCTTGCTAGCCAAACGGTAAGCATCTCAAGAACAAGAAGCGTATTTCTCCTCTCCTTGTCTTCTCCCTGCTTAGTCTGATACAATTAGAAGAAACCGTGATTTGGCACAGGTAGGAACTCTTTTCCCTATTAAGCCATTGATGCGGGCACCTGGGTGGCTCAGCTAGTTAAAGCAACTGCCTTGGGCTCAGGTCATTATCTTGGAATCTCTGCATTGAGTCACACATCAGTCTCCCTGCTCAGCGGGGAATCTGCTTCTCCCTCTGACCCTCCCCCCTCTCATGCTCTCTCTCTCTCTCAAATAAATAATCTTAAAAAAAAAAAGGGGGGGAGCCCTTGATGCACTAAGGGGGGAAACAATATAGTGAGGAGCACACAGTCATGAAAAAATGTATTGAGATATGGAGAAACAAAACAGCACTTCGTCTATTAATTTTCTAAGTAATAAACAGAGCTAAATGAAAAGGTGAAAATATCCTCTTCCTCTCATTGAGGCCCCAAAACAGAAAGCATTTATGGATAATTACAGTAGAGCTTACAGACCACCAAGAATGAGCTGTAGTGAAGCTATTAGGTCAGAAGAAATAAAGTTGGCAGCATCTAACGATTCCCTTCTTTTCCCACCTTAATCCGGTGCTGGGGGCGGGGGGGGGGGGGCAGGCAATAAGTACCCCTCTCCCTGTAATATCTGTGGCCAGAAATTCTGGGGAGAAAAGTAGTAAAAGGCTCCCACCATCCCTAACATCGGCCCCAAGCTGAGACTTCAAAAATGGAAGAAAGGAATTACTTGTTTAATGATCAGAATAAATTGTACCTCTCTTGATTTCAACCCAAGTGTTTTCAGGGCTACAAACTTACAAAAAGCTTAGGGATACAGAAAAAGCACAAGCATATTTTAGATATTCTATTCCTTACTTAAAACATAAAACTGTGAGAAATCTGAGTTCCCACTTAGGATGGTAGCTAGTCCTGAGTAAAAATGAGGAAACAAAAGGGCTTTTATCTTCTTTAAAAAGGCAGACAAGCCTCTGAAATTCTCCTCAAAACAAAATCTTGATCTATATCATGCTATCATTTTTCCCTTTGAAGTCAGTAGGAATTAAATCTCACAGATACACAAAACAGGAAAATACCAGTATTCAGAGCTCTTACAGAAACAACCAAGCTTCAGATAGCTTTGCCCAGGAACAGAAAGCAGATAAGCAATTCAAACACAGACTCATTTCTGCATGACATGGTCTTCTGTTTCATTTTTACATTTATTTATATGCTGTTTGATTGACTCCATGAAATATTTGAATTAGATAAAGTCCTGTCTTTTTTTAAGTAAATGGTAACTCCGTTGTTAAATCCTTCCTAAAGGCTTGGCCAACAGTGGCATCTCTAGTAAGTGAAAATACATGTATAACTGAAAAGTAAGTATAATTTCTAGGGTAAAAAAAAGCCGTTTGATTCTCCTAAGGGAATCAAGTTCACATAGATCATTGCAAACAGGATCAATGCCTAAAATTCATTCAGAACGGCAGAGGGCTTAGTTTCCCTGGGAGGAAATGGACTCTCAACTTAAGAAGGATAGATTGCCACTCAAACAAAGGAAAAAACACTTATGCATTGCTGGGTACTTACACTGGGTGAAGCAACACTTTCCAATTTATTTGAATCAAGAAATATCCCCTATTCTCCTTTAGCCTATATCTTCCTGTCTCCTCTCTCAGGGTTTGGCTGCCAAGGAAGCTAAACCCTGATTTATTCCAGTCCTTAAAAAAAAAAAAAAAATCTTTATGACCCTTTCCATAAATCCTCTAACTAGAAGTGGGGGTGGTTTCAGGTGCACAGAATAGCCACAGTTAACTACTCCCTTTCTCCAGCCACATCCTTCACTGTGAAACTGCACCCAAACCTGGCACCACATGGGTCAGCCACAGGCAGTGGGACAGGGAAGGTCGGAACCACAGTGTGCAGTTAGAAGACCAAGAAGAGTGCCTGTAGGTGAAGCTGACAGATGTCACATGCACCCTTCACTATGACAGGCCCTTCACGAGCCCGAAACTGCTAATCCTCTCAGGCAGCCCAGTAGGCAAGGGAATCCCCTCCATTTAAGAAGCCAGGAGCTGAGGCCTGGAGTGTTGCTTGCCCATGTTTGCTTGTTTTTTGAGGCCTTATCTCTTCAGATTCAAATCCCCTATCATGAACTACTCATTTTGTTCAAGCTGCCATTAGAAGAATACCACTGAAAGGATAAATAATAGACCGTTAACAGCAGTACCCTTGGGGGGGGGGGGGGTCGGGGGCAGGGAAACAGGAGAACGAGGGCGTGTGAGGATAGAAGAGCAAAGGAGACATACTTTTCACTTTATGCCCTTTTGTATATTAAAAAATTTTTTTTAACCTTGTACAGTCAATCTTCCTTATTCATGAATTCCCTATTCGTAGATTTGCCTGCTGGCTCAGATTCATTTGCAACACCAAAATCAATATGCACACGCGTTAGAAAGGGTTAAGAACCTTGCCTATAAAATATATCAATATTTTATCATTTCTTTTTTACTTCCACTACCAGTTTTAGTAGTTTTCTTTTTAAGACGACTTTTGAAAAGAAACAGAAGGCCCCTTCCAAGCTCTACCTGCGGTACACAATGGCTCCACCTGCTGTGCTGTGAAATCCCCGTCACCTGTGTGCCAAGGTGGCGCCTCCCACTGGCCGCTTTCAGTGGGGCAAGGATACTAAGGCAGGCCTGCTTCTGGGACACAGGTGACATCTCTGACTGTGACTTCAGTAGTAGGACTTGCCCATGGCCTTCCAGAACCTTCCTGAGACCACATGGCCTCTGGGCACTTCCGCTTGACCTTCCCTCCTCCCCTCCCTCTCTCCTTGTCTCTGCATTACAACTTCACCCATCTCAAAACCTCACCAGCTCCCTCCCCATTTCTCTCCTAAGGTGGCTCCCTAATATAAACCCTAGCATATTTAATCCCATCCTGGCATCTGCTTCTCAAACAGGACCAACCAAGAAAGCAAATTCCAAACGTTTCGTGAAAGTTACCGAGTTGCGGGCGAAACAGTGGGGAGGCTGCCCTGGGTGCTTTTCCCTCACCCAGACTGACTCACTGCCCACACGACTCACTCTACTCCAAGACAGAAGGCCACCAAGATTTTGATTCAAGTCTTGGACGAATTACAGGTTACTGTACGTTTTGGATTACATGCTTAATTTAAAACCTTTAAAGGTCAAGTGTAAAATGACTGTTAAATCCACAAATGCAGTGAATCTATTCTACTGAGAATCTATAAAATACTCCAGATACCTCAAAAGGACGAATGACTTTGAAAGGTCTACGTTGCCTTCCTCCACCTGGTGGATTTCCACTTGTTCTTCAAAGGGCAATTTAAGGGGCGCCTGGGTGCCTCAGTTCGTTAAGCGTCCGCCTTCAGCTCTGGTGATGATCCTGGAGTCTCCAGAGTGAGTCCCTCATGAGGCTCCCTGCTCCGCGGGGAGTCTGCTTCTCCCTCTGCCCCTCACCCCACTTGCGCTCTCTTGCACTCGCTCTCTCTCTCCAATGAATAAAAAATTAAAAAAAAAAAAAAAAAGGCAACTTAAACTTTACCTCATAGGAAACCCTCCTTGATTTCCTCTGGCCAAATTACCTCCCTGAACGCTGTATTTCTTTAAGGATTTGTACCTGACTTTAAGAAAATACCTATCAATTGGGATTTTTTTTCAGGTGCCAGTAATTAAAGGCTGACTCAAAGTGGCTGAAACAATCGGGAGATTATCACCACGATTACCTCAGAGAACAAGAAAGCTTGAGAAAGTGGTGTGGCTGGTTTTGCGGTTCCACAGTGTCATCAAGGACCTACCCCGTCCCTCTGTCCACCTGATCACCCCCACTATTGTTCCAGTCTAACCACCTGCACCTCAAAAACCACACTTAGAGGCAGGAAGAAGAGAGGCACTCTACCCACTCGTCTCTGGTGTTCGACCAGCGAGGGAAACCCTTTCCAGGAAGTCCCAGAGAGTCTGGCGTTTGTCTCATTGGCCAGGACGTGGTCACATGGCCATTCCAACCAATCCTGGCGGAGCGGAATGGGATTACACGATTGGTTTAAACCAATAAGGATTCCTCTTTTGAATGGAGCCCCCCCCCGCCTCCCGCCTTCTTTGAGAGTATCGCTGCCTCCTACTCTAATCTCCTTTTTTTAAAATCAAGGCCCTGTTAGCCGGGTAGATGGAAAGAGTGGCTGCTGAGCGGAGAGCCAGCAGGGTCTGGCTCACACCAGACTCCGAAGTGCTGGTTTACTGCCTCTCGCTGCTTTCCCCACGTTCTGAAGTCCTTGGAGGGGAGGAATCCTGTCTTGTTCTTTGTATCATCCGTAACTGGCCCATAGTAGCATTCAGTAAATGAACATGAGAAACTTTCCTTTGGTGAAAAATTAAAATACAGCCCATTTAAGAAAAACTATAGGAATGCTAGAAAAATACGCTTAGAAAATAAAATACTAGATAAACCCTCCAGCGCCTCTCCTAAAAGATTAATTGGAATGCCACTGCAGTTGCAGACAGTCGTAGACTGAGGCTAAAGAGGATGAAGAACCAAGCTGAAGAGACGCCATGAACATTCTGACCCCGTAGTCCGTAGTCCAAGTTCCAGACCCCTCAGGTCTCTGACTTCCCCTCCCAATAGGGTTTGGTGTCTCACTCAGGGACACAAGAACTATTTAAATAGTGGCCACAGAATACAGGACACACGGAGAGGTGCTCACTCTAGACAAAAGGAACACTAAAAATTTTACAGAAGACCACCGACAATCACAACCAAAAGAGGGGGTTTTAATTTTCCGTAGGATCCACTACGTACCAGAAACCCCTGGCAGTTCTTGGACGTCAGAGGTTATCAACTGACATTGAATCTTTCTGTGTCAAGTCCCCCGCAACAATTCTGATGACACTCACCTGGTACTTGTCTTTGCAATTCCATGATTAGGTCCCAAAAATGATAGGTCTTGTGAATTTGGGAGATACAAGGGGGAGGAAAGGGATACAGAAGGACAGCCAAGTTTCTAGCTTGAGCCACTAAGTGGATGGGAAACAGGAACAAATCTGAAGAAAATCCTCTGCCTAAAATCCCTCCCTGCAAAGAACCCATGACTCTCTTACTTTGCACAAGTCTGGGCTCCCAAGGCACCTCTTCAGAGAAGGCTTCCCTGACTTCACCTAAAATGTGAACACCATCATCCCCTTATCCCCTCACCCTGCTTTATTTTTCTTCAAAAGTGGTTGGCCTCCACCACAAAAATGCAAATTCCATGAAAGGAGGAACGGTATTTATCTTGTTCACTCCTGAGTCTCTAGATGTTCAAAGTCAAGAGCCATTTTAGTTCTCCGTCAGTGCTTCCAGGATCCCAGACAAAAAATTCTGAAGGAAGGACCTAGATAACATTCCTGACTCCACAAGCCTCCCAAGGCCAGCATTCAGAGCGTCTGATTCATAACTCCCAGAGGATAAGACCAATCCAGCACTTGTTCTTATAAAAGCCAAAACCCTTTCCTCAGGAGGCCGCGGCCTATCACATGACCTCAGCTGACTTGGAGCAGCCAGACGGGGGTTAAAACGCAATACAAAGTTCACCAAGCCCGAGGGACACTGGGGAAGAACCAGACTTGCCTGAAAGCACAGCCACCCATCTGGGGCACAGAGAGGGAGTGAGGCCTAAGACGACTGGCTGGAGCTGCAGGCTGAATCCCCTCCCCAGCAGAGGGTTTCCCCCAGACTTTGTTTCCCACTGAGTTGGTGAACAGGAGAAAGAGAAGGCAAAGCCGCCATCCTTTCGGCCTGTGACTTGCCTGCAGGTTCACAGTGGTTCTCAGGCTTGCTGCACATTGGAATCACCTGGCAAACCTTTAAAGCTTGCCCAGGAATAGGACCCAACTAGGAGGTCGTGTTTTAGGTCTCCAGGTGATTCCAATGTGCAACCAAATTTAGAACTTTAATGCAGCTGTCTGGCCTAGAACTAGCACGGCTAGGAGGATATCTGCCAGACCGCTTTGCCCCAGACTCCCCAGAGGAGGCCAGTGGTCTCTGCAGAGTTCAGGGAAGCATCCCGACCTTGTGGTAAGTAGGGCCAAGGGCCGCACTTCCGCCTTGCACACGACCTCCACATCCTTCAAAAAGGGAATCAGCCACTTTCAACTGAGATGCTGCTGCAGGCAAATGAGATTTCCTCAACAGAGCACGTAGTTTCTGATCCATTCTGAAGAGAGATTCTGCGTTGTCAAGAAGGTGGTCATTGTTCTACAAAGCCTCACCATTTAGAGTGTGGTCCCCTAGGAGCAGGACAAGCATCTTTGGGAGTCTTAGTAGAAATTCAGAATCACAGACCCCATCCCAAACCTGCCCCAAACTCTAAACCTTGCTAGACAGCACGGATTGTATTGAAATCTTTACTGCATTAAAACATACACAGGAGAGGAAGAAACACTCATAAACTGACAAGCCTTTGAGAGACACTTGAGGAAAGAAGGGGGGGATGTCAAAGAGGGGAAAAGTAATATAGCCTTGGTTCATTGAGATTGATTTTTGTTCATTTGTTTTGGTTTTGTTTTATTTTGCCTTATGATTACTACTAAGAAGTAGCTAAATTTGGTAAGGATTTCTTAAAACGTAAGGGAGCAAACTGAAGAAGCAGCCAAAATCTTAAGAGTGGAAAAATTAGGGATTTCTGTGAATCAGGAACCATAGGCTGTTAACCCAATAATTAGTGCATCTAAAGGATTTTCCCCAGGTCCCCATTTTCTCAGGTTCAAAGTGATATATTTAAGTTGAATCGTAATCACCATCTCCTCTTGCTCAAAACATTACCGTTTGAAGATCTTGAAATAAAATATCCCATCACAATGGAAGTAGTTTCAAGTCACACACAGGCTTCAGGATTATTTCACCACTAGGTGGCAATGTTGACCCAAAAATGATAGATCCAATGTGAACCTTGACACTGTATTTCCTGGCTGATAAAAATTTGTCTTTCAACAATTAGGACATCTGAAAAGGTTAGAAATTGCACTACTATGCCATGAAGACCGAGAACTGAAACGTGTGGACTTAGAAAATCAGCAGTACAGAGGAGAAAACAAAGGAGCTGCGTGAGGTCACAGAGTGGGCCAGGCCCAGGAATTTACCAGATGGACCCGTGAGGGAATTCACTGAGTCCGGAGAACCAAAGTGTTCTGATCCTGCTAATGCCCCATGGAGAATGCTCATCCCATAGTACTGAATGCCCATATATCCCCCTTACCTAGGACCTTGAGAGGGCCCAAGGGACACACATACCATGAGCTCCTACTGCAGGCAAGCAGATTTTTCTGACTTGTCCAGTACCCAATTCCTAGCCTGTTATCTTCAATGTCTGGCTTTTCGTATGGACTCCTTACTTTGCTGTGCTCCAAGACTTAGGACCTCGGTTCTCCTCTGGGAATTCATGCTACTGACCTCACAGCCTCACCTTGACCCTGTCTCCTGGACCTTAGAAACACTTGACCCTAACTCAGATGATACTTGCACCCTCTCCACATCCCACTCCTGCCAAATCTTGCCTCACCTTAAAACTCCACACCAAGATGTTTCGAGCAAAGAATCATTGACTGTTGGCACTAGAAGTAATTTAGAAGTGTCATTACATCAATCCTTTTTCTTTTTCAAGAGAAAGGGGAGAAGCACAGCAATAATCTTAATATTCCATAAATTTCAGGCAGAAGTGGATTTATTTTCTCATAACAAAATTCTGACATGGGTGGCTCAATGGGTAGTTGATTTGATGATTCAGCAACACTATCGGGGAGCTCCCTTCACTTTCTCTACACTGTGTCCCCCCCACCCTGTGTTGGTTAAGGTATCTTTGTGATACCAAGAAAGCTGTCTCAGCCCCAAACACTGCATCGTCACGCACCAAAGTCCAAAAGCCTAGGTTTCCCCTGTGCATCTCTTACTAACTAGGAAGACAACTTTCACAGAAACCCACCAGCAGCTTTGCCTTCACAATTTATCAGCCAGAAGTGGATCACCTGCCCAATCCTCCATGAGTCACTGTTGAGGGAACAGAACTACCACAATTGGCTTTGACAAATCACAATCTGACTCACATGGAGGAGGTGTGGGCACTGGAGAAAAAAACCGTGGTACTGCCACAGAACCCAGTGGTTCTCACACTTAGACGTGCATCAGAGTATATGGAGGGTGGTTGAAACACAGATTGCTGGGCTTCAACTTCTAGAGTTTCTCATGTAGTAGGACTGGGACAGGGCCCAAGAATTTGCGTTTCTAATAAGCTTCAGGAGATGCTGGTGCTGCTGATCCGGGGACCACACTTTAAGGACCATGGCTCTAGGCAAGTCTGAGAGACTCTGAAGCTGTTCATGGAGCCTAGAATTGCTATAGTCTTTGCTGTAACCATTTCTGTGGTCAAAACTTTCTAAGTCTGGAAGGCTGCCATATGAACTAGCTTGTTCACACAAAGTTGATTTAATTTCTCTGTATTTCAAAGGTATTCCATTTATATCTGGTGGATCCTAAACCTTGGGTACTCTTCCAACACACACACACACACACACACACACACACACACAGGTATTCATTTATTCATTAAAGAAAATATTTACTGAATATTCTATATGCTGCACACTGTGCTAGGCTTTTCTAGAGGAAATTAACATACATACAGGCCCTTCCCAGAAGGCTTTATATGACCTCAGAGAAGACAACCATGTTCACATTTGTAGTTACACAGGTAACCACAGTGGAAGCTTGCGATGAAAGCCTTAAAGTGGGTACAAAGCAAAATGGAACTTGGATGATGAAACAATGTTTTTAGTTCAGGGAGATAAGAGAAGATTTCAAGGAAATATGTGATAGCCAGGCCGGACCTTTAAAGAATGGGTCAAATTGGGACCTAGGCAAAGAGGCAAAGGCCATTTCAAAGTGTAAACATGAACCAAAGAACAAAAAATAAATCATCAAGTGTATAAGAAAAATAAGCAGCTCATTATTACTGGGGTTAAGACGCCTGCAGATAAATTAGGTAGAAAAGTGCTGGAAAGGCTTCCAATGCCAGGGTAAGGTAGTGACTGAAAGTTTTACAGCAAGTAATTCAGGAACTAAAGACTACTACCTACCTGAGCAGCGGTACGGGAAGGAACCATTGTGTGGGGGGAAGGACGTGGAGCTAGTGGGCAGCAAGCTACTTGTAAGAAATAATCCAGATACAAGATTAAATCAAGAGCTCAACTGGGGGGGCGCCTGGGTGGCTCAGCTGGTTAAGCCTCCGACTCTTGGTTCCAGCTCAGGTCATGGTCTCAGGGTTGTGAGATCGAGCCCCATGTTGGGCCTCTCGTTCAGCACAGAGTCTGCTTAAGTTTCCCTCTGCCCCTCCCTGGGCTCGCATGCACGCACGCACTCTCTCTCTCTCTAAAATAAATAAATCTTTAAAAAAAAAAAAAAAGTTCAACTGAGAATTTCCCTTGGGATAGACAAAAAGTCATTCAATGCACCCTATCTATTTTTAGATGAAAAAAATTCATGCAAAAAATATGTAAATGATTCATACAAGCAAGCAAACCCAAGACTGCAATTTCTCTCACCAAAAAAAAGGGCATTTAATCGGGACCACGCTAACATAAAAAAAAAAAAAAAAAAAAAAAAAACAATGTATCAGTACTTAAAACCTGCTGGCATTTTAAAGGAATGCATTTTTTTAAGCATCAAGTCAAATGAACTAGTTGTGACTTTCTTATGGTGACATCGCCATCAACCAGAAATTTCATACTGTCACTTTATAGGTAACTACATTTTTATTTTAGTAGCTAAATATTTATTTTAGCATATAATGAAAAAATATAACTAGCCCACCAGGCCCATTAATTCACAGATTTTTAAAAATATGTAGAGTTTCAAAAGATGAGCCAGCCTAAAGAAAATATTAAGTGTATATTGGTATGATAATCCTATCAGATGCCAGCCGTTCCAGACCTCTGCTTATCAGATCTTTGACACCTCTGAGGGTATCAGATGCGCCCTCAAGCAAGAGTTGGAAGTGGTCATTTCATCACATGCTGAAATGCAGACTACTGAAAACAGGGATTCCAATTAAGAGCTGTGGAGGGGAAATGGCTTAAAGCACTTTCAGTATTTTCTTTTTGAGTTTGATTTGAAGGAGGAAAAACAAAAACAAAAAAAACTGCAAAGACACCTGGGCCTGCAAACATGTCCTGAGTCCCTTGAGGTTGCTTTTCTTTGTGGCACCTTCCCTAACCAGGTTACTTTCAGAGCAGCAAACAGATCAATCAATATAAAAAATAATAAAAACTCATTTTTTGTTAAGAACAATTGCGACTGCATAACACCGACAGTCCACGGTACCACCCAAAAATTCCTCAAGACGAAAAGCCTTCGTTGGTCTTCTTAGGACAACACCCTCTGTATTAGTCAGCTAATAAAATACTGTAGTCTGGGTGGCTGATACAACAGAAAAAAAATTTTCTTCTCACAGTTCTGGAGGCTATAAGTCTGACATCAGGGTGCTAGCACCGTAGGTTCTAGAGCGAGCTGTCTTCCTACCCTGCAGACAGCCAGCTTCTCACTCTGTCCTCAAACAGCCTTGGTGTGTGCATAGGGAGCAAAAGATCTCTCTCTCCTTTTTCTCATAAGTCACCAATCCTTACTGGATTAGGATCCACCTTTATGACCTCATTTGACCTCAGTTACCTCTTTAGATGCTCTATCTCTAAGAGGTCATGGGGCGGCTGGGGTAGGGCTTCAACATATGAATTTCTGGGGGACACGTTTCAGTCCATAGCACCTGACATTAGAGCCTTGCTTTGCTTTCTCAAGGACTCGGCCTGCCTTTCAACACACGCATGATTATTCACCACCTGCCCAAATGAATCGGAGCACATTTTCCAGTTTACTTTTTAACCAGTTGGATAAAGCGAATTTAGGTGGAGAGAACTACTGTGCTTGGAGCCACAGGTCTCTAAATGCTCTCCAAAGAGTTGTAAATCGGCAGGAATTCTATGTGCCTTGCAGGTGTGAACTAACTGGTAGTGTTCCCCAACCCTTCTATGTCAGGGGTGGCCATGGTGTTCACAGAACACATGGAGATTTTCCATTTCTACCTAGGTTACAAACAAACCATTTAAACTCAGTGAAATTTTGTTGACAATGGCGGTCACTGCAGCCAGTTCTCAGATGTCCACACTACCCCTGCCCCCATAAATTCTATCAATCGAAATTATTTTCCTGTTGAAGCAAGAAAAAGCCACATCTTCGAACCTTCCATTGCATTCATGCCGTGCTCAGGTTTGGGGCTGTCCTGGAGATTTCACCTCTCTTTAATAATACCTTAAAACCTAGTTAATTTATTCTCCAGCCTGTTTCAAGGCGGGCATATTCTCTGCTTGCGTATAGGTAGTTCAGCACTGGCTGGAGGTTTAGATGCTCACTTGTGTTGTTTGTGTGGTTTGCTGGATTTAAAAGTCAGATGGCTCTGCCCTTTATTTCTATGACTTTAGGAAGAATATCAGCAAAAAGTGGACTGCTTTGAGCTCTAAGTCGCACAATACTCAACAAATAATAGCTTAAGCAAAAGACAGTAAATTATCTCATGTGCCTAAGATTCTTTTGGCCTCTCCCTTGTGGTACCCAAAATCAAATCTAGCCTTAGATTCTCTTGCCATCACTTAAAAAAGTATCGCTTGCGGGCAACTATATTGCAGGCATTATGCTAGGGCTTTCTGGAGCAAATATACACATAGGCCCTGCCTAGAAGGTCTTACACAACAGAGCAGAGCAAACATGGAGACACAGAACTTCAGAGAATGGTTACAGTAAGAACCATAAATGAAGTGCAGGTAACACTAGGGAAATAATAGGTGACAGAATAATCACTCTGTTCAGGTGGACCAGAAAAGGATTCAAGGAAAGAAGTAATAGTTGAGTTGAACCCAGAGGTGTGAGCAGGATTTGGACATGGTGGCAGGATGAGGGGTGGAGTAAAGGCCACTCCAGACAGAATACATGACATGAGCCAATGAACATCCCCAGAAAGGTGTTAGGGACTTTGGGAGAAAAAGCTCCACAGGTGTGTGAATTGTCTGACGGCAAGCAGGCATCCTAAGACAAGAAGAAAAAAGAAAAAGGTGACAAAGATCTCCCCCAGAAGTTCCCATCACTCTCCTCCTTCCCTCATAGCCAAATACTGTGTCCCCTGGGCCACCCCTGCCATAAGGGAGGCTGAGAAAGGGACTGGAACTCTTGCAGTATCCACAATGGAGGACAGAGCAGAAAAGCAGTGGTGAGTGAGGGATTAGCAACGGACGACAATGTCTGTCACAGCAAGTTACTTAAGCTTCCTGGGCCTCTGCTTCCTTCTCTGAAAGTGGGGGTAATGGGTTGGATAAATGAAACGCCAAGCACCTGGATGGGCCAGCCTCTGGTGTATCACCGGAACTCAGTATGTTCCTCTTCCCGCCTAGTTTCTGCCCCTCAGTTGTGTCTAGTTTCTGGGTTCTGTGAGTACGGAGCAAGTGTGACATTTACAATTATGGCAGGTTAACTGACAGGAAAAGGTGTTTTGTTCTCACTACACAGGGAGTCTTTTTCTTATTTTAAGAGGATGCTCAAGGTTTTGCATTGCTTTTCTTCCCTCAGAGATTTCATGTTGCAGGGCTCAATGCAACATTGCCTGGTATCCATCAATATCCCACCCACCACTCTACCTCACCCCTGCTGGCCTTGGATATTTATTTATGGAAAACTTAACTCATTGAGGAGAATTATGCCAGATAGTCTGAGAAGTAGAGGGGATGGAAGGGTGGGCTTGGAGTTGAAGATGTGGGCATGTCAGAACGAAACATAAGATGTGAATGGTTTCATCTCAAGATTAGGAAAGCCATGAAGGCTTTCCTGTTCCCCACAGTAGCTTGGTAAGGCACCTTGTCCTGTCAAAGCCCATGCTCAGGATTGGCCAAAAGGCAATTGAGTTACTTGCCTTCGAGGAAACAAATGGGACAAGATAATTAAAATATCAGTAGTGAGTACTTTAAACTCAAGAAACTATAGGGCTTCTTTAAATGCTCTAGACAAGGAAGTTACCTAGGATCTTCATATGACTCTGGGGTCAAAGTAAAGTAGATTCCAAATGGCAGAGATTGAAGTCCCCACCTACCTCACAGAATAAGAATGTAGGTTAAATTTGATTTAAACAAAAGAAACATGACATTTCTTACATCTTGTATTATGGAGTGAAAGTAACACCCCCTTCATTTTATACATAAAAGAATGCAACAATGATCCTTCAGCCCCTATGGTATAATGATTCCACAGTCCCTAATAAATACATACAGGTGAACTAATACTTGGCACAGCCAAATGCTGTCATCCATCATTAAAGGGGAAAACTTCCAACAAAACTGAGTTCGTACAAGAAAAGAATTATTTTTGACATTGGTTCATTCAAGGACTGGTTAAGGGCATTGTCACTTAAATTATTTATAGTTAGCCCACACTCCTTACTTATTGTGTAGTAGCATTTACGTGAATGATGAAGCTTCTGTCCATCATCAAAGTTCAAAAAGGCGAGTCTCTTTTTTTAATTGAAATATAATTGACATACATTATATTAATTTTAGGTGTGAAACATTCCCCTTTCATATTTGTATATTTTGAGAAATTATCACTACAATAAGTCTAACATCTGTCTATACATAGTTACAGGATTATTATTTCTTGCAGTAAGTACTTTTAAAATCTACTCTCTTAGCAAATTTCAAAAATGCAGTACAGTATTACTAACTATGGTCACCATGCTCTACATTACATTCCCAGGACTTATTTATTTTATAACTGGAAGTTAATACCTTTTGACTCCCGACACACACTTCACAGCCCCCTCCCACCTCTGGCAACCACCAATCTGTTCTCAATATCTATGAGCTTATTTTTTTGTTTTTGTTTTTGTTTTATTAGATTCTATATATAAGTAAGATCAGATGGCATTTGTCTTTCTCTGACTTATTTCACTTAGCATAGTGACCTCAAGTTCCACTCATGTTGTCACAAATGGCAAGATTATTTTTCATGGCTGAGTAACATTCCATCATGTGTAAACATAGATATATAGACATCACATCTTTTTTATCCATTCATCTGTTGTTGGGACACTTAGGTTGTTTCCATATCTTGGCTCTCGTAGGTAATGTTGCAATAAGCATAAGGGTGTGTATATCCTTTTGAATTACTGTTTTCATTTTCATTGTATAAACACGCAGAGGTGGAATTGATGAATCATATAATAGTTCTATTTGTAATTTTTTGAGAACCCTCCATTCTGTTTTCCACAGTGGCTGCACCAATTTACATTCCCAGCAAGAATGCACAAAGTTTCCTTTTTTCCACATCCTTGACAACACTTGTTATTTCTTCTCTTTTTGATAATTGCCGTTCTGACTGGTGTGAAGTGATATCTTGTGCTTTTTATCTGTATTTCCCTGATGATTAGTGATGTTAAGCCTCTTTTCATGTACCTGTTGACCATGTGTATGTCGTCTTTGGAAAAATGTCTATTCACATCCTCTGCCCATTTTTTATTTGGATTATTTGAGCGGTGTTTTGCTATTGAGTTATATGAATTCTATATAAATTTTGGATATTAACCCCTTACCAGAGATGATTTCCAAATATTTTCCTCCATTCAATAGATTGCCTTTACATTTTGTTGATGGCTTTCTTTGCTTGTGCAGAAGCTTTTTAGTTTGATATAGTCCCACTTGCATATTTTTTGCTTTTGTTCCCTTTGCCTTTACTACCAAATTAAAAAAAAATTACTGCCAAGACAGATGTCAAGGAGCTTATTACCTATGTTTTCTTCTAGGAGTTTTATGGTTTTGGGCCTCACATTTAAGTCTTTAATCCATTTTGAGTTTATTTTTGTGTGTGGTGTAAGATAGTGGTCCAGTTTTATTCTTTTGCCTGCGGCTGTCCAGTTTTTGCAACACCATTTATTGAAAAGACTGTTCTTTCCCCATTGTATATTCTTGGCTCCTTTGTCAAGGATTAATTGACCATATATGTGGGTTAATTTCTGGCATCTCTGTTCTGTCCATTAATCTGTGTGTCTGTTTTTAATGCCAATACTGTACTGTTTTGGTTAGTATAGCTTTGTAATGTAGTTCAAAATCAGGGAACAGGGTACTTCCAGTTTTGTTCTTCTTTCTCAGGATTGCTTTGGCTATTCAGGGCCTTCTGTGATTTTATATAAATTTTAGGATTGTTTGTCAAATTTCTGTGAAAAATGCCATTGGAATTTTGATAGAGATTGTATCAAATCTATAGATTGTTTTGGATAGTACAAACATTTTAATAATATTAATTCTTCCAATCCATGAGCAGAGAATATCTTTCCATTTATTTGTGTCTTCTTCAATTTCTTTTATCTATGTCTTACAGTTTCCAGCATACATATGTTTAACTTCCTTTATTAAATTTATTCTTAGGTATTTTATTATTTTTATGCAACTGTACATGGGATTGTTTTCTTAATTTCTCTTTCTGATAGTTTGTTATTAGTATATAGAAATGCAACAAATTTCTGTATATTGATTCTGTATTCTGCAACTTTACTGAATTTGTTTATTGGTTCTAAAAGTTTTTTGGTGGAGTCTTTATGGTTTTCTACATGTAATAGAAACATTGTGTCATCTGTAAATCGTGACAATTTTACTTCTTCTTTTTCAGTTGGGATGCTTTTTATTTCTTTTACTTGCCTAATCGCTCTAGCTAGTACTTCCAATACTATGTCAAATAAAAATTGTGAGAGTGGGCATCCTTATTTGCTCCTGATTTCAGAGGAAAGGCTGTTTATTAATGAATGATGTTAGCTTTGGGCTCATAATAAATGACTTTTATTATGTTGAGGTATGTTCTCTCTACACGTCTTTGTTAAGAGTTTTTATCATAAATCAATATTGCATTTTGCCAAATACATGTTCCGCATCTATTGAGATGATCATGATTTTTATCCTTCGTTTTGTTTATGTGGTGTCGCATGTTGATTCATTTGCAGATGTTGAACCATCCTTACATCCCTGAAAGAAATCCCACTTGATCACAATGTATGGTCCTTTTACTGCATTGCTGAATTTGGTTTGCTAATATTTTATTGAAGATTTTTATATCCATGTCCATCTGGGTTCTTGTCCTGTAGTTAACTCTTCTTGTGGTGTCCTTGTCTGGTTGTCATATCAGGGTAATGCTGGTAAAAGGATTGCTATTTATTCTTGAGTGTTTGGTAGGAGTCATCAGTGAAGCTGTCTGGTCCTGGACTTTTGTTGTTTTTTGATTACTGATTCAATCCCCTTACTAGAAACTAGTCTGTTCAGATGATCTATTTCTTCATGATTCAGTCTTGGAGAGGTGTATGTTTCTAGGAATGTACTGATTTCTTCTAGGTTTTTCAATTTGTTGTCATATAATTATTTACTTTGGTCTTTTATGATTCTTTGTATTTCCATCGTATCACTTGTAACATTTCTTCTTCCATTTCTGATTTTATTTATTTGAATCCTCTCTCTTTTTTTCCTGGTGAGTTTAGCCAAAATTTGTCTATTTAATTTATCTGTTCAAGGAACCAATTCTTAGTTTTATTGATCTTTTCTACCACTTCTTTAGTCTTTATTTTACTTAATTCCGCTCTGATCTTTGTTATTTCTTCCTCCTATTAACTTTGAGCTTTTTTCTTTTTGTAGTTCTTTGAGATATAAAATTGGGTTCTTTATTTTAGATTATTCTTGTTTCTTTGGGATAGGCAGTTATTGCTATGAACTTCCCTCTTAGAACTGTTTTTACTGCATCCCATAAGTTTTGGTATGTTGTATTTTCATTCTTATTTGTCTCAAGGTATTTTTTTATTTCTCTGTTGATTTCTTCATTGACCCATCAATTTTTCAATAACATGTTATTTAATATCTCATATTTGTGAATTTTTCAGTTTTATTCTTTTAATTGATTTCTAGTTTCATACCACTGTGGTCAAAAAAGATACTTGATATGATTTCAGTCTTCAAGGAGATAAGTCTTGATTCAGCTGCTGGGACTGTCATTGTCTGTTTTTTCATAGTGAAATGCTGATTACAGATTCAGCTCCTGGCTAATTTGGAACAACGGCTACACATAGCAAGAATTCCCTCCATTAGAGAAACATGTGTGTCAGAGTAAATCCATTTTGCTTAAGATGTATAGGTATGTTTTAAGGTGATCTCTGTTGGTATGTAACTCCAAGACCTTAACCTGGAATACTTATATTTTGGAAAGCTCTCATTTAGCTACATTGAAAGACATCCCCCCCCCCCCCCAGCTCTCACCCTTGGGTCCCCTGAGACTACTGTAAATTTCTAGAGTTGATGAAAGCACTTGTAGGGTAGAATAATAGCATAGGGAATGTGTAGAACATTATGGTAGAATCTTTCTGTCTTTTTTCATCCTATGCACTCAGACAAGTCTGGAATGAGTGATCTAACGTGTCAGACACTACACTGTGATGACATAAATTCTCATTAAAGAAGCTATCGTCCCTGAATAGTCCTCAAAAAGGGAAGAATTTTTAGGTAGAAAAACAAGATCCTTCTCATGATCTAAAAGCACCTCTCTCATTTGGGTTGATGGGGAAAAGTTATATGCACAAAGGAAAGGCAGGTCTCTCCCACCTCCCCCACAAATTCTAGCCTACTACCCTTCATTACATGACTTCTAGTCACACGTCCAAATATTCTCATTCCATACCAGTCCAGTATCTTAAGAGAAGAAGAAATATTGGCAGTCATCTTCCATCCAAAACAACGACAAAGCATACATACATAGGGCTTGACTGTACAAACTGCTCCCACACATATAACCACATTGATCCTCACAATAACCCTATAATATTGCTTCCTGTGGTAGTGCCTCTCACAAAATTCTTATATGTCTATGTTCTTGAATGCCAATGCTCCCTAGCCATTTGGCATGTGACAGTCCCCCCTTTGTGAGGGAAAAGGATGTACTCGACATCATCAGAATGTATAATACCCCAAGGCGTGGGACATTCCATTCACAAGCAGTAATTTATATCAAATAAAAGAAGGGAGGGGTGGAAAGTATGCAATGGCTGCAGTCTTTGTTTGGCCATGTGTCATGAGAGTGTTTCCAAACCCACGTCTCAGAGACCTAAATGAGAGGGACAGAATTTATAACAGGATACCAGCACCATAAATCAGCTTGAGTACAAAGGAAGGAGGCAGGCACCTTACCCTGGGAAGAAGCAGTAAACAGACTATGTACCTGGAACTTCGCTGTGGATGACTCTTTTCATGTCTACCTCCTGAGATTAGTGGGAGGAGGGAAGATTTTCACTCTTCCATAAGTGAAACAAGGAAGAGAAAACTTCACCGACAGAAGGCTGAGAAAACAATATGGGTAATGACTGATATTAATTAATGTTTTTAAGTATAAAAGGGACTTTGTTTAAAAAAAAAAAAAAACCTTCTACCTGATGTCTGTCTTTTGGAATTCCAAACCTTTTACTCATTTCTTATAAAAAGAACCTACTAATTAATTTAGGGCCTGGCAAGAAGAGAGTCACATTGAGCTTTAGCCTAAATTAGTTATAAGCTATTACATTATTTTGCAAATGAGAAAACTGAGGCTCAGAAAGTCTAGAACATTTTCTTTCTTCACATCCCTCTCTACATCAAGGCACACACAGAAATTGGTCATTTTGGCACAGTTCTTCCTTTTGTCATTGACAAAAGTTAATATTAAATTTCTTCATAATAATGCAAATCGACTTTGGATCCAATAGAATATTTTTACATTATGTATTTTCAGATAAAGCTCTAATTTGCAAAAGGTGTGTGCACCATTAGAAAAATCCACGGGCTTGAATCCTACAAGATGGCCCAGCCAAAATGCAACAAAAGTATCACAAATATGAAAAGAGCAATTAGGGTCTGATATAGACTGGTGCCCTCAGGATTCCTGCTCAGAATGCCCACTCTAGCCCCATACCCCTCACCCTGACCATCCACACATTGGGCTCAGCTCTGCATGTACTTGGATATTTGGAACATAAACTCTCCCCTCCCATAGACCATGGGCCACTTGTCCATGGTGGACATGATTCTGCCTATCCTGGCTGCTGCAGTAGTCCTGGTGGCAGAGCCCCTATTGGCAGTGTACAGAGATTTGACAGGGAGCCGTGAATGCTGATGTGTCTGCCTGAGCTCACATCCTGGGATATTGTAGACTGCAAGATCTGCCCTCTGAGGTGGCCTGAACAAGCCTGCTAACAGCCAAATTTGCCCTGCCTAGCGGCTTCAGCTACCCTCACCCTGAGTGACCTCAAGGATGGGAGAGATCAATAATTTGAAGGACCTCTTGCAACTCATCAAACACTGCAGTTGGGAGGCTCCATTGTAGGTCTCACGGATAATAAGAGGTAATTTTACATTCAGTGATTCTCATTTCTAATCGCATCCTTTCCACTGCAACATCATGCCACAAAGCTACTGAGGGTGAAGGTTAGGGTCAAAAGAGTGACAGTCTTGGAATAACTAGGAACAGAAGAATTGGCAAGAAAGATGAAAAGCTGAGTCTCCTTACAAATGATAATGGCTCATAGCACCAACCACATCAACGTCAGAAGCAACGCTGCATCCAGAGATGTGGTCATGCAGCAGATGTCCATCAGACCGTCACAACCTGAGGTAGGTTTCATCACTCTCATGCCTTAGGGTAGAGAGAGGATATCAAGCAGATTATATTAAGTTCACAGACAGGCTAGGACTTCCCTTTCCACACTACTTCAATCTTTTCTGGGTGTCTACAGTCCTACAGGCTTTACTTGGTTAATTTCATTTGTTTGTAGTTCAGAGGGAGTCGCCTTCAAGTATTCTGATCTTTGAAAGGCAGTGAAATGTTGTCAGATGGATTGAGCAAAGTCTTGAAGAATAAACAGGAATCTTTCCTGTTGGAAGATACAAGTGAGATTTGCAGGTAGATGTCATTGAGGGGCCTCACATACTCCCTCACGAGGACAAACTCTCTGCTGGAGTCAGCTTGGATTCCACCATGTTCCTTCATGCACAGGTGAGCAATCTCTCAAAGTCAATCCCTTTCTCCAAGGGTGGGGTGCGAGGCTCCTTCCAGGTCCAGGAGACCATCGAGTCCCCTCACTTAACTCATCCCTTCTATTTTGAAGTTTGTTGTTATGGTTTATGCTGTTCAGCGTTGTTATCATTGTTGTTGTTATTGCTATTATTCAAATATAATTCATATGCCATTAAAGTTCACCATTTTGAAGTGCATACTTTAGTGATTTTTTTTAGTATATTCACAAGGTTGTGCAACCATCTTCACTGTCTGGTCCTAGAAATTTTCATTACCCTGAAAGAAATCTCTTATCCATTAGCAGTCACTTCCCCCATCCCCTGGCAAAAAAACAATTCATTTCCTGTCTTTACGGACTTACCTATTCTGGACACTTCATATAAATAGAATAATGCAATATGTGGCCTTTTATGTCTGGCTTTTCATTTATGACCATAGTGTTTCCAAGTTCACCCATATTGTAATATCAGTAGAAGTACTTTATTCCCTTTTATGGTTAAATAACATTCCACTATATGGATATACCACATTTTGTTTAAGCATTCAATCATTAGTGGACCTTTAGGTTGGTTCCATATTTTGGCTAAGATAAATAATGCTGCTATGAATACTCATGTATAAGTTTTTATGTAAATAAGCGTTTTCTGATTTGGCTTTTATGTATTTACAAAATCTTTTTAAAGTACCCTCAAAAAGTTCTTTCAAATAGAAGGCTTTATTTTCTTTTTAAGATTTTATTTATTTATTTTAGAGAGAGAATGTGTGAGCAGGGGGAGGGGCAGAGGGAGAGGGAAAGAATCTCAAGTAGACTTCACACCGAGTGCGGAGCCCCACGCTGGGCTCGATCACAGGACCCTGATATCATGACCTGAGCCAAAACCAAGGGTCAGACAGACCCTTAACCAACTGAGCCACCCAGGTATCCCTAAATAGAAGGCTTTAGCTCTTACATTCTATTGTCTCTAGGATTATTTTCGTTCTACTACCTGTCAAGACTGAGCATTGGGTTTTTTTTTTTTATTCTTAAGTATTTCTAGAAACCTAACCTTCCCAAGACAATGGGGTACTTCGTACCATGTGGGCATGCATAAGGGAAGCGTATTGATGTATTTCAAAAGAGTGTTAGACTATAATTAATAATGGTCACTCAAAGTGACACTTATTTCCATTAAGCTAACGTTCAATTCTCTGTTTGGGGGAAATTAACTAACCAGATGCCGACTACTAAGCTTAAATAGACTTCTTAGAAAAATTTTTAAAAAATTATTTTTGATCTGCTCTACAACAATCATTACACAGCCCAGTACTGAGCCAAAAGTAAGTTCAAGAGAAATAATTGTAAAATAAAAACATTACTGAATAAGTGAATAAATGCACATTTGATAGCTAGGACATGAATCAGAGGGGGAAATTAAAGACTGTTCAGGCAACATTTCTTTAGAAAAACGCCAATCCAACACTGGAGATTTAAAAATTGTAAAATTTTATACTCTAGAGTAGTATTTCTTCAAAGACAAAGTATTTAGGATAAAAGAATTTTGTTGTTTTCGAGAGAAGTTTTGCTAATTATATTTTATTGTTCATAGGAATAACAACAGCCTGGACAAGCTTGTTAATACAAGCTGTAGGTCCTTTGTCTACTGGACCAACTCAGGCTTCCTGATGGACGTGCCAAAGCTCATGGTGGGCCCCAGTCATTGGCCATGAAACATAAAATGGAAGACAAAGAGGAAAGAGAAAAGAGAAAGAGAAGGAGGGAAAAAGAAGGCAGCTAGTCCTGATGTTAGCAGATGTTCAAGTGTCACAGGAGCGTTCAGTCTCAGCTTGCTCTACCCTGACCTTCACCTCTGTGTTATTCGGTGGCATTGGACAAATCACTTCAATTTCTATTGCCTCAGTTTCTCTGTATATAAATTTGGGCTCACGTTGCTCGCCCTTAACAAGTTCAAATAGCATTTGAGGTAGAAAGTTGGAGCGGCTCAACCGGGCCTGTGAAGTGTATTTACAGCTCCCTGGAGCAAGGCAGGTCGGAGCTAAAAGTATCGTTATTTTTGTAGTTAGAAAGTCAGGATCTATCCTCCATCATGTTTTAAGCCTTTGAAAGAGCTCTTTGTTTTTCTGCCTAAGCTTTGGCCCACAGGGGAAAATATTCTGTCTCTCAAAAGGTTTCTTTCATAAACAGGTCATTCTTTTTAAGTGGGTTTCACTGACTATGTTTATTAACATGTAGTAACACTTAAGGGAGGTTTCATTTGGTGCTGGGAATAAAGCAGTGTGGGCAGCCTGCCACCCCTTAGCCTAAAAAGAAATATTGTCTAGAACAAGGCCTGAGGCGCTGAGAGAGGCCAGCGCCACTGCAGGTTGCTGCTTGGGTCTTGCGTCACTCAAACCAAGCAGTGCAAACAATGATGGGTGTCCCAGAGAGCCCTCATCCCAGACAAGGCCGGTGGGTGAAGTCTTAGTCACTAAAATGATTTCACCAGAGAAAAATCTGTGTCAATAAAGGAGAAGAGGAAGATAATCGAGTTGATAAACAGCACAAAATTTAATTCAACAAGCTGTCTTTCCACGTTTTCTTTCTGTCCATGTGGTTGAATTTTCCCACTGTTACGTAAGTTAAACATCTCCATTTTGATGTACGTCAGGATTGAGTCTGTTAACTCTTCCTGCTATTTTCCTCTGATCTTACATTTCAGTACTTGTCTTAATTTGGTGCTTTTTCCCCCTCACAAGGAACAGAAATCCTTTTGGTGAAGGCCATCTTTAGAGATTTCTGGGCCATAGTAAATCTTACTGCAGGATCACCCATTAGATTCCTTACAAAGATTAAAATCTGGTTAGAATATACCTCCAGAGCAGTCTTCAGTGAAGACAGTAAGTCAGTAAGGGCAACCTGCTGCCCGAGAGGTGTACGGGAAAAGGAAAATCAATCACATTGGCCTCCAGGGTGGCAGAAGGAACTGAATGGAGGTGACCAGCTGGGGAGGGAGGCCTTTCTCCTCCTCTCCACTGGGACTTTGTCCCTGAGTGCTCACCAATGACCAGCAAAGCCTAGTGCTTGAAGCAAATGTTCTGCTTTAGTGCAAGCATACATACTGCCTGTCCTCTCAAGCTCCAACACCTTCAAGCTTCATTCCAGAATAATGAAATTTTGCCCTGTCATATGTGCTCAGAAACCGACAGAAGATTTATTATAAAGCCAGGATAAACTCTGACCAACATTCAGAGCAACGCCCTCCCTGGGCTTGATGAAGATCTTCAGAAGTCCTGAACATTAGAGATAATGCTTCCCATGCCACCACCACCTACTGTATGCATTATCACTTATTTTAAAGATCTAAACCTCGAAATAAAAGGAATTTCAGCAAAGCTCAGACTCGTACCATGATAATAATGCAGTGCATTTCCTGAAATATTATTTTTTTTCTATTTGTTTGTGTCTCTATCTGCCAGTGATCTAAGCATATGCTCAGTGTGTCTCTTGGGGATTTTATCCCTGCTTCTGCCCACCTGCATACCCACTAAATATTTTTCACTTGATTGGTTTAGTTATTTGTATCACAAATTTTTCCATTGGAACAATCATGCTTAATGTGATCTTCTCTCTTGAAGGAACTGTGAAGAAGCAAGAATAGGTTTTTCTAATATTTTAAATATAGAATCGATGTATTCATTTAAGACACACTTCTTGAGCACCCACAACATTCCGAGGAGAACATAGGAAGTCAACTACATTACAAGGATAACTAATGCTTGGGGTAAAGCCACATGTGGACAAGGACATGGAAGACAAGATGTGAGCTGAGTGAATAAGGCATGTGACTATTCAAGATGTAAAGAAAAGTACCTGCAAGGGACTATATTAGTCTGTTCAAGCAGCTATAACAAAATACCATAGCCTAGGTGGCTTAAAGAATGGAATTTTTTTTTTCTCATGGTTCTGGAAACTGGCAAGTCCAAGATGAAGGTACAGGCCAACTCAGTTCCTGGTAGGAGCCCTCTTCCTGGCTTGTAGATGGCTGCTTGCCTGCTGTATCTTCACATGGTGGAGAGAAAGAGGGATCTTTCTCCTATCTCTAATTCTAAAGGCACTAATCCCATCAGAGGGATTCAACCTTCATGACCTCATCTAAATTTAAATTACCTCCCAAAGGCCTCACATCCTACTACTATCACATTGGGGATTAGGCCTTCAACATATGAATTTGGAGGGGATGCAAACATCAGTCCATAACAAGGATGGAGACAAAGACTACATGGAACATTGAGGGGCTGAGAAGAGATCTGCAAGACTCAACAGCAAGGTATAAAATGGAGCTCTGGTAGCAATGGAGCTGGCACCATATTAGGAATTGTCCTCAATGCCTTCAAAGCAGTTTTTATTTTTTCTGAGAGGAATAGGCAGCAAAAGAGGGATTTTAGGCAAGGCACAACATGGTCACTTTTGAGTTTTATAGAAATCATACTGACCAGCTGCCGAGAGGGTGGATTGGAAGAAAGAAGTAAGTAAGAAAAACAGGATGTCACTGAACTATCCTAGTAGAGAGTTGGCCACTACTCTTTAAGAAATCTTTGTACCAATTTTAAAAAAAGTCACCAAGTCACCACTGGTAGACAGAGGAATTAGAAGAAAGGGACTTCTCTGAGCAACACAGCCCTGCAGACACATAGCTTGAAAAAGAGCCCCTTTGTGACAGGAAAGATTGCCCTTCCTCCCACATGAGGCAGACTTGTGCCAGGTGCAGGGCTAAGTCATGGTATCAGTTCCACTGGCCCTCTTGCCCAGGCACCCTGGCACAGCACACACACCACAGAGGTGTATGGACAGTGACAGTGGCAAAAGAGAAAATCAATGGGATTGAGCACCTGAAAGACTGTGGGAGACCAAGATGCCTAGGATAACTCCTGAGTCCCTACCTTGGATTTCTGAGTAGAAGCTACCGAATCTAGACTTGAATACAGTGAACTTAAGGTGACTGAGACACCCAAATAGAATATAATATGATCATCAAATGTCCGTCAGATATGATATCCTTGTACTAGCCTGTAAGCTCTATGAGAACAAAGGTAGGGTTTTATTTGCGGCTGCCAAATATGGTTGTACAGTATTCAACTCACAGAAGCATGAGTAGCAGCTCTAGAAACGATTCTCAGTACACACCACTGAGTGAATAAATAAGTCAAATGAAGCTCTGGAGAGGACCCAGCATTAAAGCCTTCACCCCTCATGATAGATCATTGAACCAAGTCCCAATTTCTTATCTAGTCATACATAAATTTCAACCAGAGCTTGTGATGTATGCCTTTTTACTGGACTGGACACTGGAGGTAGACTGGGAAAATGGGGTAAAGGAAACAAATACAGTCAGGTTAGGGGAAAGATGACATCATCAGGTCACTTGGTAATTTTAAGAACACATTTCAGCCAGCTACCTAAAAATAGAGGGGATGCGGGGGAGACAAGGAGAGAGACAGGACAGGAAAATGGGAAAGCAGGAGAGGGAGAAGCACTCCTGTCTGCTCCACAGTTTTCATTCCCGTTTCCTACTTGGAGTAAGGAACAAACCACTGTGGAATGCCTCGCTCGTTCCTTGCTTCACTCTTCCCTCCTCTCTACATCTTTCTCCCAAACATCGCCATTTTCAAGGGGAGGAAGGATATGGTTCAGGAAACAGGTATTAGAAATGAGAGTCAAGTTGGATGGCAAGAAAATCTCCGTGTTCAATGTCCATCACAGTGGCCACCTACCAAGTTGAGAGAACCGTCACCATATACAGCTGCAGCCTTTAAAGAATGACATCCTGTCACATCAGCAATAACAGGGCTGGACCAAGTCACAAGAGACAAGGACTTCGAATCACATGCTCTTATAATAACCCCTGTTTCTCTGGACCTCGGCTTCTCATCACAAAAAAAGAGGGGCAGCATATTGGAAAGAAACAGACAATCTACATTGACTTTCCTGCTTTTGGCCATCTGGTCAATTTCCTGCTGTCGTGAAGCATCCATTACTGAGGAAGAACCATACTTGCCGTTGCTTAACTGCATTCACTGGGTGAAACGTGGTGACATTTTAGTCATCTAAGACACATGCAATTCCTTAGGGGGTGGGGCAAGGAGGATCACGATTATAAGAACACTGGAAATGTTCTTTTAGGATCCAAATTGAGTATCAGGGGCTCCGTGGGCCTGTGATGGGAGCCTGTGGCAGAAATTGGTGGTTCACAAAGCTTAGGTTCCAACTAAGTTACGGTTTTCTTATAAACAGATAGACACAGGTGCACTGAGGAGACTTGGGGAAGCTGGTCGTTTTTCAAGTTTCCTCACCAGAGGGCAGTGCGGCTTAAGAGTTGTGGCCTCTGCCCGGGACGCCAGGGCAGGCTGGCTGCAGGCCCCCACCGTTTATCCCCACCTACGTACAACTGAAGAATTGTGTTTGGTTCCCAGCCGTGTTATAAGGCAAATCTTAGCAAAAGTTACCTTTTATCTTCTCAGAAGTTGACAGAGTGATCCTGGAATAATAAATAGCCACATATTCTCTTGCTTCAACCCTGGAAATGAAGGGAATTCAGAGTATCGATGGGTTGGTGAATCTCTTTTGATGATCTGCCGCACTTGGTAGGCACTTTTGGAGGCTGTAAGAGTTCATGAGAGACACAGAAGTGCTTAGTACACTTGGTCTCCTTCAGACACGAACCTATCCTCAGGGGAGAGCTAAGATACGTTTAACAGAAGCATAGTTTATGGAACTAATTTATTTTAAATCATATAAATCATATAAATCTGACTATGTGGACAAAGAGAAATTACTAATCAAGCTTCATGATTATACTGACTGAACTCTGAAGAATTAGATGTTTTCCAAAACGTTCCTTTTGGAAATGAATGCTTTTGTTTGTCTCTCTTAATATGTACCAGCCAAGAATTTCTCACTGATAACTTACTACAAAGATGTGTGTGTGTGTGTGTGTGTGTGTGTGTGTGTGTGTGTGTGTGTGTTCTGCCTCTTCTAATGAGATTAAACTCAATTTCGGAACTATGAGTTCAAATTTGGAACAGTTACAAAAAATTGCCTTTGTGGCCTTAATGTTCCCTCTAAATTCTCCACATCACAATAATCACCTTTTCTGTTAAACCAAATTTGAGAGTAAATTTATGAGAGCTATTTCAATCAAACTGAAAGTTCATTCTTGAACAAAATAGAATGTGCTCACTAGCAATTAACAATCCAAAATTTAAGTTAAACTAAGAGAACAACTCCAGGGGTGTCTGGCTGGCTCAGTCAGAGGAGCATACGACTCTTGATCTCAGGGTCATGAGTTCGAGCTCCATGTTGGGTATACAGATTACTTAAATAAATACATTTTTTTAAAAAAGAAAGAAAAAAAAAAGAAAACTCCGTTTATAATAGAATCAAAAACAATAAAATACTTAGGAATATTTAACAAAAGAATTTTTAAAAAAGAATTGCTAGGCTTATACACCAAAAACTACAAAATATTACTGGAAATTGAAAAAAACCTTACTAAATAAAAAATGCCCCAAGTTCATGGATCAGACGACATTAAGATCTTCTGCATTTGATAAGATGGGAAAACTCCACAAATTCATCTTCAGATTCAACACAATTCCTATAAAAATCTCAGCTGGCTTTTTTGTAGAAATTGACAGGCTCATCCTAAAATTCATATAGACATGCAAGGGATCCAGAATAGCCAAATCAACCTTGAAAAAGAACAGCAAAGTGGGAGGTCTCACACTTCTTGATTTTAAAACTTACTACAAAGCTACAGTAATCAAGACTGTGTGGTATTGGCATAAGGAAAGACATATAGATTAACAGAATAGAATTGAGAACCTAGAAGTAAACCCATACATTTATGATCAATTGATTTTTGACAAGGGTCCCAAGAAAATTCAATGAGGGAAGAAGAATGTTTTCAACAATGGTGCTTGGACAACTGTTATCCACATACAAAATAATGAATTTGGACCCTACTTCACACCATATACAAAATTAATTCAAAATGGATTAAAATGTAAGAAGTAGAACTGTACACCTGTAAGAAGAAAACCTAGGTACAAGCCATTACGACCTTGAATTAGGCAATGGTTTCTATGACATAACATCAAAGCACAAGGCACAAAAGGAAAAAAAATGCATAAATTGACAACAAAATTTTTTAAATGCTGTGCTTCAAAGAGCACAATCAAGAAAGTGAGAGAACCACCTACAGAATAGGAGAAAAAATTCATATATGATTTATCTGATAAGGATCTAATGTCCATAATACATAAAGCACTCTTAGAACTCAACAATTAAAAGATAAACAATCCAAATTTTGATTGGGCAAAGGTTTTGAACAGAGATTCCTCTAAAAAAATATACAAAGGACCAATAGCACATGAAAAAATACCCAACTTGATTAGTCGTTAGGGAAATGAAAATCAAAACTACTATGAGATACACTTCAGACCCATTAGGGTGACTGTAATAATAATTTTTTAAAAGACAATAACAGGGGTGGGGTGAGGGGAATAAGAGTCCCCTATCCCACTTGATCCTTTGCCTGTCCCCCTGCCAACAGGTGCCAGCCTGAGCTTAGCCTTCTCTTCCCTAGAAGATGAAGGAGGACCCACCCCAAAGACCCGAGCTGGTGAAAGGGAGAACCCGTCCCCTGTCTCTAGGAGGAACGGGGTACTGTGGTAGCCTTTGGAGATCTCAATATACAAGACAAAGTCCCTGTCCTTATGCAGTGCACATTCTAATGGGGGAGAGAGGCCTCAGGAATGCAAGTTGTCAATGAAGCTTATCACACTTTTTATGACATGAAAGTTTGGAAATGCTCCACACCAGAAGAAATGAAGAAAAGAAAGAAGGCTGCCATTTTTTTTGTCTCAGGGCAGACAAAAAGTGCATCACTGTAGGAGAAGGGAAAGAAATCTTGGTTAGAGATGTTGATGTAACCATAACTGATCCTTTCAAGCATTTTTGGGCAATGCTTCTTGAAAAAGATAGCACTATGCTCTGTATGATGCAAGCTTTGAAACCAAGGAATCCAAAAAAGAGCAGTTGGTAGGTGTTTTTGGTGTGTCCTCAAGCAATTTCCAGACCTGAGGTGGTGGCTATGGCTCTGCCTCTGTCCTTGGACCTTCAAGCTGAGAGGAATAAGAATCCGAGAGACAGACAGACTGCTCTGTTCCTGGGTGCCAAGGATAGGAGCGGCCGTCTGTGGGAGGAGTAGACCAGGGCACCAAACTAGCTCCTCTGAAAAGCAAAGGGACCTATGCGAGCTCCAAGGACGCAGTCAAAAAGCAATTTCAAGGCATAAAACACGAATGTCAAACAAACGGGCCGGAAGACTTCAATCGAGCTTGTATTGCTGAAAAGCTAGGCGCCTCCTCAATTGTAGCTTTTGAAGGACGCCCTGTAGACCATCGTTCAGTGCCACAAACCAAGCTTCCTGCCTAGTGTCATCCTCTTGCTGTAGAAGTAAAATAATATGTTTAGGCCAGGGTCTCACTGAAGGGTCTCCCTGTCTGGTCATGTTAGACTAAACTAAATATTCTATAAATATGTGCAAATGGTCCTAAAGAAATCTGAAATCTGAAGATGTATTGGTGTGAAATCAAATTCTTATTGGCCAAAAGCCTGTTTTGATGAGTTGGCTTGTAGGGTTTTTGTTACACTCATGATTTTTAATAATGCGGTTCACAAACAGCACAAGGCCCTAGGAAGAGAATTACTGCATTTTGCTCAGAGAATTGGTCCTGATCTGGCTATAATTTTGGCCCAGATTCTTTATTCTCTCTTGGGCTAAACTGAACAATGGAAACGAAATCTTCTCAGCATGCACAACAGCACTTACATACTAACTACAGTAGGACTAAGTCGGGCAGTCTTTTAATCTAGCAAATGCGTGACGGAGACTGCCTCGGAACTGTGCACGCTTCTCATTAAGGAGGCCACTGGTTGTTATATGTAAGTGAGGAATCGCTCAACTCTACTCCTGAAACCAATATTACTCTATATGTCAACCAACTAGAATTTAAATAAAAACTTGAGACATGAAAAAAATAAAAGGAATCGTGTACACTTCTAACCAGCACTGATCTTGCCAAGTGCTGTTTTCGAGGATGCAGTTGGAGTGCAGGAAGCCTCCGTGAGCACCTGCAGTGAGCTCCCCACTTGGTGGTTGGGAGATTGTCCTGAGAGTGACGTAGAAATAAAACCATGGTGTGTCCTCAGGAGAATGCAAACAATAATAAGTAATCATAACACAAATTAGGGCTCCATTGTAATACACTTTGTTAATGAAAATGATAACATGATACATTGACGAGCTGGGACACCTGTGACCTCTTTAATTGTGTCTCCTTCAGAATTGTGTTGCTTCTGGTACAATAAGGTGTGGAAGAAGGTTGCCTATTTGTCTACTCTGGGGCTGGGAGAATTCTTAATTTCCTAGAGCAGGTTGTTGACTGTATGTGAAATGGAGAGCGGGGATAATGGATGACAGCCACAGGAAGACACCACCTGATGACACTTGGAAGTGATTGTCTTTAACACCAAGGGCATAACACATTGAATAATATGGAGATGCGCACAGTTGAACTTCAAAGTAGCAGTATTGGCTTTATGTACTGAAGGAAGCATTTTTGACTTAAAAAAAAGTCAATTACAAATGTCAGTGAAGATGTGGAGAACCCTCAGATGTTACTGACTGGAAGGTGAAATGGTAAAGCCACTTTGGAAAATAGCTTGGCAGTTCCTCAAAAAGTAGAACCCAACAATTCCATTCCCTAGGTAGATACCCAAGATCATTAAATGCATGTATTCACACAAAAACCTATATGCAGATGTTCATAGCAGCATAATTTATAATAGCCAAAAAGGGAAAACAATCTATATGTCCATCGACTGACAAGTAACTAAATATGGTATGGCATATCTGTATACTGGAACAGTACTCACGCATAAAAAGGAATGAAGTACTGATACATGCTACAACATGGATGAAAAACTTAGCTAAATGAAGAAGGCACTCACGAAGACCATATATTATATTCCATTTATATGAAATTTCCATAATAGGCAAATCTCCTGGGGCAGAAAGTAAATTGGTAGTTTTCAAGGGCTGGGGTAGGGTGGAATGAGAGTGACTACCAATGGTTATGTGGTTTTCTTCCAGGGTGACGAAATGTTATGGAATTAAATAATGACATGGATTGCAGAGCTTCATAAACACGTGAAAAACCATTGAGTTTTATGCTCTAAAGAGTGAATTTTATGGTATATGAATTATACTTCTATTAAGAGAAAGACAGAGAGAAAGAGAATGGGCTTTGGCAGAATGTTCCCAACCACGAAGGAGATGGAAGTAGAAATGAGGCCATTGAAATGCTAGAATAATAACAGCATCATAAATCTGCTCCACCCAGGTTCTAATAACACTGTTTACTGAGGACCAAGGCCTGCCTTTTTCCAAATATACTGATTAGGAAACAAAAGCTTATTGACCTAAACCAAACAACAATAACAACAACAAAAACAAGTGGTAGCACAGTTTCTGTTTCTTCAGCAAATATTCATCTTACCGGTTAATATAAACTAATACTAACAGGAAAATTGATTACTAGTAATGGATTAATGCAATGGAGTGTTACAGAGCAGCGAAAGTGAATGAATCTATACTACCTCAGCAGACACGTGACCAAAAGCAAATAACAGGACTATATAGAGTATGAGACCATTTATATAAAATTGTTAAATGAAAAGCAATTTCATACACACACACCACTTAAGGAAATATATGGGTATACATATCCCTAATGATACAGACATACGTCCCTAAGTATACAGTATACACTGTATAATGAACACACACATATTAAGGAATTAAGTATTAAGGCTATATATATATTACATAGTATAATATACACTAAAAATATTAAAAGATTAAGTATTGAGTTTGAGGGATATAGAGAGAGTATTAAAAACTTCCTGCGGTGATAAACATCTGACAGGAACCCCTGTAGGGGAGAGGAGGAGTAAGAGAAGAAGAACTATTTCAACTACATTTATAATATTGCTTTCCTTAAGCTGGGTAGTAGGTACATGAGTTTATATTCTGTTATTCTTTATACTTTGAGTCTGTTAGAAACTTTCTATATAAACTTTAAAAAATAAAAACAATTTCAAAAAATAATCATCATAAGGGTTTTATCGTTTGCCTGAAAATCACAACACACCAGGGGAGAAGCATTAAGAGTTTCTCCAGAACACTTTGCAACGGTGGCAAGTATCAAAGCTTTAGAATGTTTTCAAAAATGAAAGCAAGAAACCAAGAAGTGGCTTCTCTAGGATTCTGTTCCCATTTCATTGGCAGAACATATTTCTTAGTGTTTGAAAACTAATGAAGAGCCGGAGGCACTGTGTAGCAAGGCGTGGTCAGCTCAGCCTTTCGGGCGAACGGATTCCCTCTCCCTGGCGCCCAGTTATCCTACAGCCCACCTTCACAGGCTCACACCCCTTTGCGACCTATTCAAGGACCGGGCCAGAAAGTGGTCAAACCTTTGATCAAGCGATGAAAAGACTGCTGTTGATCTAAGTGCTTGCCAGTATGTGACAGACACGGGTATACAAATCGTCCTATGAAACCCGTGTACGCAGCTGAAAGTTAAAAAATCAGTATCTACCCGTGTAGCTCCTACGGCAACTTGTCCAACTGCTCATACTGATTTTTTCTCTAAATTGACCACATTTAACATTACTTGGGGACTTTTTAGAAGTGTTAATGTGTGTCTGTCTGTGGATGTCTCTGTGTGTGTCTTATGAATATTAATGGAGGTTAGTATTTTTATATGGTTATCCTATAATGTGTAATTTTTTCATTCAACCCATTACAGTTATTACTAGGTAGGCAACATCCAGAAGCAAGAATCCATGAGAAAGCTGAAGAGTAAAAATCCCCGAGCAGCCACAAGCAGACAGCCTGGCATCTTGGAACTCTGGCCAGGGGCATATCTGCTAGGGTTCGCTAGGAAACAGCATAGCGGAAAGGACTTCTGGGTGATGCCCAGCCCAGAGGTATCTTTTTTCCTGTCTAAAGCCGGAGAGATTCATCACATTTCCATGTGCAGTATTGCCAAGGACAGTGGCAGAGAGTCCCTCTTCCCGCAGTTCCCTGATACACAGCCCTGCAAAGTAGCACCAATTGTTGCCAACAGCTGGTACAGATGAAGTCCAGCCGATGACATCTTCCTAATGAAAACCAAAAGGTGTTTCTGCCTTTCAACATCTCCAACCATCGGGAACCAGACCTCTAGTCCTTCCTGATTAAAGAAGTTGCTGACCCAGTTGAAAGGGAAGCACAGAAGCAAATCTGAAGACAACGCAGGGTGAAGTAAGAGTAGGAAAGGAATGATACTAAAGCAAGATGGACTCCTCTCTTAGTCTCTATCCTAATTGAATTTTAAGGGTATTTTTTAATTAAAGCATGACACGCATATGAGGAAAGTATATAAGCTGTGCAAGTACAGCTTGATGCATTTTCTCAAATCAAGTACACCTCATGACTGCATGCAGACCCAGCACCCCAGAAGCCTCTTTCACACCTCATCCCAGTTACTCGTTCTCCTCCAAAGGCAACCACAGTTCTAGTTTCTACCATGAGCAGTCAGTTTTACTTTCCTTTGAACGTTAAGCAGAGTCTTACACAACGCATTCGTGTGCGTCTGCTTCTTTTTCTCTCCATTATGTTAGTGAGATTCGCCCTGTTCTTCTGCGTGGCAAGTTGGTCAGTCATTGAATGAACAAACTACAATGAATGTCTTCCTAGTCCGAGCATTTGCTCACCTCAGAAGAACCCAAGGTGCTTGAGCTGACCTAGGTTTTCTAAAATCAGAGAGGGCTCCTTCCGGAATGACCAGAAGGAAGCAGCCCTGCCCTAGCAGGCTTTGGCCTCCAAGGTTGGTGCATCAAAGAAACATTTCCTCTCGTTTTTAGTTTCAAGGGATTTCAATGCAGGGTCATGTCGTTCCAAATGCCTTCTTTCTCTCTTCAGTGCTGATAGAATATATAGTAATATCCTTTCTCCAGCCAAGATACTGGTGAATTTTGCCAAGCTCTCTCTTTTATTCATGATCTAAATTTATCCATTTTGCTAGTTTAAGAAAAAAAAAAAACTTTTGGCTTTGTTGATTGTCTCCATTATACATTGCTTTTCAATTTCATTAATTACTGCTCCTTAATGCTGTTTTTTTCTCCTTGCTTTAGTTTGGTGTCTTTTCCTAACTTCTGAGATGGATGCTTTGATCATTGATTTTCAGCCTTCTTTTTGAACTTTGTTTTCTAAATTAAGTTTTTCTTTTCATCTTGGAAACCATCCTTCTGTACCCTGTACTCTGTGATGCTGACTTTTACTGTGCACAACACATTTCTACTTCATTCATGGGCAAGACTGCAAATAGGGGGTAGCATGGTGGAAGAAGAAGGGCATGGCTCTCCCCGCCCCCCCCCCCCCAGTCCTGAAGCACCACCGGGCAACAGCCCTTCCTCCCAGCAGCACTTGGGGTTTCAGTCCATCCTCCTCACCATTCCTCAGCTCATCCTGACTCCATAGAGGACCTCTTCCAAACTTCCTGGGCTAAAACTCTAATTTCTTCCCTTGTCCTCTCAGCCCCAGGAAGCTGCTTCCTGCAATTACTAGCTCTGTGTTTCCTAAGTGTCCCTCTTTAGCTTCCTCTTGCTTAACTATACCTTATATTCATTTCTTTCTGCTAAAATCTTTGGTTTGGTTCGTCCTCTGACTGCACTCTGCCGGCAGTTGTCCCAAAGCACATGAAACAAAGAGTGAAACACATTCAAAAGTGGATGCATAAATTAAAAAAAAAAAAAAAAAGCAGATGCAAAATCTCCTTTTCCCCCTGTCTCCCAAATTGCTTTTCCTCTTCTGTCCTATGTTTTGGTGGAGAAGCAACCAAGTCAAAAATCTGGGAGTTTTTTCCTAATTTTTTCCCCTCTCTCTCCTTTAGCCTCTATAGCCAATCAGCCATCAAAGGCCATTGCTCCAGCCAGTTAAGCATCCGATTCTTGATTTCAGGTCATGATCTCAGGGTCATGAGATGAAGCTCCTCATGGGGCTCCATTCTCAGCGTGGAGTCTGCTTGAGATTCTCTCTCTCCCTCGGTTCCTGCCCGCCATGTGTATGAGCTCTCTCTCCCTCTCAAATAAATAAAGAAATCTTTTTTAGAAAGTTCCATTGCTTCTGACCCTTATGTATTTCCCTGGAATTTCTTTTCTCCTTTCCATTTTCCCTGCCACCACTTTAATTCAGGCTCAAGTCATTTCTCACCAGGCCTATTTAACTAGTTTCCCAGCCTTCAGCCTCCTTATACATCAATCCCTATCCTACTACCAAAATCATCTTCCAGAGAGCAAAACTGTCTTCAGTGACATTTCAGGGGCACCTGGGGGTGGCTCAGTCAGTTAAGTGTCCGACTCTTGGTTTCAGCTCAGGTGATGATCTCAGGGTGGAGAGAGCAAGGCCTGAGTCAGGTTCTGTGCTGAATGGGGAGCCTGCTTGGGATTTTCTCTCTCCCTCTTCCTCTGCCCCTTCCACAGCCCCAACACTCCCCTCTTTCTCTTAAAAAAATAAATAAATAAAGACAATTCAGAGGCTCCCCATTGCTACAGAATAAAGCCCAAATGCTCAGTAATACATTCATCTTTCAGCCCTTCGTGGGCTGATTGTTGCCCTTCCCTCAGCTTCATCTGTCACTAATCCCCACCTTCTACAAGCAAAGCCTGCCCCCCCACACACACACACACTGTCTCCCAGGATGCCTGTCTCATTGGGCTGTGAACATTTCAAGATGAAAAGCTACAGCTTATCCATCATCACCCACGCAACTTGGCAATGATGGCATTCAATAAGCTTCCAGAAAGGAGAAAATGACATTCTATGTATCTATATAGGTTTCATATTCATAATTTTGAATATTTAACTATACTAGTGGTGATGTTAATTTTACGTGTCAACTTGACTGGGCCACAGTACCCAGATATTTGGTCAACTTATTCTCCATATTTATGTGAGAATATTTTTTAGGTGAGATTAACATTTAAATCAGTAGACTCTGAGTAAAGCATATTGCTCTCCATATGTGAGGTGGGCCTCATCCAATCAATAGAAGGCCCTAATAGAAAAAAACCCCAAACTTCCCAGAAAAGGAGAGAATTCTGCCAGCAGATCACCTCTGGACTCAAACTGCAACTTTTCCCTAGATCTCTAGCCTGCTGACCTCGTCTGCAGAATTTTGACTTGAAACCCAATCACGTGAGCAAAGTGAGCCAATCTCTTAAGGTAAATCTCTCTTTACGCGCACACACACACAAACACACACACATCTTGGTTCTATTTCTCTGGAGGATTCTAATACATTGGTTTTGTATTTGGGGTTTGTTCGCCATCATAAATACAATTCTACACTGATAATTTTCTCTCAAATAATTATTTAGGATTCATATCTACGACCATGTTTCAATTCAAAGGGATAAAAGTTACAATGGCTCTTAATAAATATTTTCTAATCTCCATCCAAAAAAGATTGTACCGAGGTATAAGGCTTCAGCATTGTATAAATGCTATATTGGTCCCCACAGCGTTATCCACATGTTTCACATTTTAATTTATGATTTTTCAACTATTCTCTAGGTAGAATATGGCTCTGTCCATTTACTTACCGGGTATGTTTCCTATGAAATAAATTGTTTGTTTATATAGCGTTTGCCCATTCCCTGGAGTTCCAGAAGTGTAATATTCTTTCACTTCAGCGTTAGTTACGACAGGAGCATCACTGTCATCAATAGATCGAAATGTGTCCGGGTTCTAGGAAACGAGGAATCTGTGCTTTCTTACTCAGGTCAGCCTCCGCGCAATTCCCAGGATCCAGGCTGTGGAGGCTCGGCCATCTTTACTCTGTAAGCTCCACAGTTGCCCTGGACACATCCCCACCCCAGTCAAGCAAGAAGAGAGAAAAGAAAGACAGGAACACTCACAGAGGAATTTTTTTAAGCCAGGCCTGGAAATGGAGCTCTTGTCTCCCCCGTCAATCCATTTGGTAAATTCATCACCCGGCCAACGGGGTGCGGAGGTGCTGGGAAATGCAGTCCAGCTGCGGACTTAGGAAAGCGAGGATAACAGGGCTTGTGGGGAGCAACGGGCCGTCTCGGCCCCAGTATGGAACCTGCCGTGCCCAGTGCTAAGATCGTGGACCCTGAAGTCAGACACCCATCTGACTATCATATCAAGCAAGGTACTTGAACTTTCTGATCCTGAGTTTTGTTTTGTTTTTCATTTTTCCAATCTGGCCATAAAAATAAGGATCTGGTAGGGCGGTTGGAAGGATTAAATTAGACACGTATGAGCAAGTTCCTGGCAAATAGTAGGTTTATAATACATATCGGATTCCTTCCATAATTTTCTGTCATATTTTTGGTAAATGTGTGCTTATATTTTGATCTTTTTGTCATTTGCATTCATGTTCTGTTTGGGGATGTAAAAATGTGGTTCTTATGAAATTTTAAGTCCTCTTTCAATATGTAATTTCTTGTCGCGTCTCCAGGAGTTTCAAGCTCTAATCGCCCCTTCTTAAGGACAATGTCTGCTCAGTAGCTCCTAGAGAGTGTGCCCATGGTCTGAGTTTGTATTTTCTTCTTTCATTCTCCTGACCTGCAAGATCTGGAACAGCCTCTACACCCTTCCCAATGTCAAACTCCAAAAATCAAACTGTGAAATAGGACACGTATCTCTCCAACCAGCCGATTTCCTGTCCGTCTTTCCCTCCTTTTTTTGAGAGCTGCCTGTCCTCCCCATCCCTCTGCTGAAGGCTCCCTAGATCTCTCCTCCCTGCCAATATTTGCCCTCAGCAAAACAGCTCAATTACGTCAAAATGACTGCAAGAGATTAAGCAGTGATATGGGTCTTTGCTGGAAAACAATCACCTGCGAGCTGATTGAAATGTAAATCCCCAAATTTCTGATTCAGACGGTCTTGGCACAAATCTGCATTTTAACAAGGACCCCAGGTGACTCCCACACTTAGAAAAAGTGGCTTAACTCCTTGCAGAGACATTTACACATAAGGCCTTAAACTATAGAGGAGAAAAAGTCATAATAACATTATTTCAGGCACCTAACAATGGATAAGAAAGCTCTTCTGGAGAGAGTGTAGGTTTTCTTGTTCCCTCAGAATTGCATATATTTTTCTTTATAGTTACCAGTATTATAATCACCTTTTCTTCCTACAGGTAAGAATAAATACTCACTGGTCTGTGTCCTTATCCGAATCAAACCAACTGTTTTCCAATCAATTGCCACATGAGCTGTGTGGTTTAGTGTCTAAGAAGACTAACATGATTAGACCTCTTGATTGCTTCGTGAGGTGCTTTTCTTACAGCCAAGGGGAGGGGAATCAAGTAGAAATAGCAAGTTATGTTTCTAACTGTGCCTCTCTCTGAACACTCCCACAACTTCTGTCTTACTGTTGAGTCCTCTAATAATTTTTCTCATTCTTAAGATGCTGCTTTCATTATCTTGCTTCTAAAAGAAAATACAGATACTAACATAACATAGTCATTTTATTTCTCACCACACAAGAATTCTATTTCCCTGACCTCCTAACTGGGTTGAGTAGGTAAAACAGAAAACCTTTTATAACACACAGTGAGTATGACCACGGACTTGCAAGGCCCCACAGGGTCGAGTTACAGGAGTGGCTTAGGGTAGTACCGGCCACATTTCACCCCGGCTGATTGCCATTTCAAGCATCCCCCTACAGAGGCGTGATCTTCAAAGCACGGAGAGGAAAGAACAGCCGTGTAAATAATATTCCAACATAGAAGAGAGTGCACCAGGCGCTAAGACCTGTGCCTCTGACAGAGGAAAGCAGGACTGGAGGCCAAAAGCCTACGGGACATAAATATTCTGCTAAGGACCTTCTGGGACATCTAGAACAGAATTATTAGTGACTCCGTTTGATCAGCAAATGAAAGGCTGTCATCAATCAGGAAGATGAAGGACAGTTTTCATCCAGAGGACTGAAAGTCTTCCAACATCTGGTCTGGGAAAGGTTCAGTGGCCTGAGTGTAAGTCGGACATCCTACTGGAAAGTGGACTGAAGGGTTGCGGTTGGTGCTTGTCTTTTCTCAAGGTACAGGGGTTAATGACCAGATAGGAGGGCTAATGACTCAAGCGGAGTGGATTATTATTCAGCCTGACTGGCAGAAATCCCTTTGAGGCTATCCTTTGTCCCATGGTGTTCGAGTTATTAAATTAAATTAAAAAATAGTATCTGCTTTTCCTTAAAAGGAAAAGTCACCTGTATTTCCCTCCTCCCCCACCCCACTTTTTTTTTAATTTAAATTATGGCAAAATACACATAACATAAAATTTCCCATCTTAACCATTGTGAAGTGTGTAGTTCACAAGCATTAAATAGGTCACATTATTGGGCCTCCCTGCCTCCATTTATTTTTAAATTATTAAGCAAACTACTGCATTAATTCTAGGGAAAAAAAGAGGGTCCCAATAATTGTAAAAAAATGGTGTCTATCTCCACCTGTCATCTTAGGACTAATAGCACCCTCGGAATGCCTCCCCACACACATTTTCCCCAACGCACACACGCACGCACACCACTACATATTGATTTCCGGAGTCCCAGAGGAGTCTCTGACAGTGTGGAAGCCACTTGTTCTGTGTGCTGTCACTGCCACAATTGCTGGTAGCAGAGTTTCCAATCCACCAAAGCAAAGCCACAAGATTCCTTCCTCCTATCACACAGTGCCCCAAACACCGCAGTTTCAAGTCCCCAGGGGCTCAGTGAGACTTTCTGAGAACCCCTCCCTTTCTGCTCTGCTCAAAGCCCATTCCCAGGATATCAGTTTTGTGGGCTGGACCAGAGGAGACTCCAAATGACAGTTGTCACATTATCATCAGTTCCACCCTCCACTCCAAAGCCTGAGCCTTGTTATAAGACCAGGCCTGTGTCTTCTGACTCTCTCATTAGTTAGGACGAGGGCCTTTTTTCTCCTGCGAACACGCACTTCAGAAGCCTGCTGCCACAATATCAAGCATCTCTAGACATGTCCAAAGCCAAGGGCAAACAGCCAAGGCTCAAACTTGGATCTCCATTCTACTTCCCTACCATAGGCGAGTAGTGGTCTCTGATCCGCAGGGATGTGCTTCTAGAGTTGCTTTAGAATTCAAAGTACATTGTCAGCAGGGCTTGATCTGCATAGTGACTTTTTTGCTAGCCATGGAGAAAAGAAAGTGAACCCTTACACACTTTCCAGTTCTTAAATAAACAGTAACTTGAAAGAGTCACCATATTATATCACATCAAACACTGAAGCTCGTGCTCAGTTCTCCCACTGCTGCTTGGCAAACCCCAACAGCCACCAGACAACAAATAGTATGATGGAGAAGGATAGGAAATGCGCATGGTGTCAAACTGTGTCATTTGCTCTATTGCTACAGCAATAATAAAATTGCCTTACATTTATTTAGACAGTCTGTAGATAGGCAAGTTTAATTCAGAGGCTCACAGCAACCATTGTCAAGTCGATATGGTAAATACCATCACCTCCATTTTACGGATGGAAAGCTGTTCAGCAAGGGAGCCTGAGAGAAAATGGCTGATAAGCAGCACAGCGAGGGCGACTGCAATCTCTTGAACTCTGTAAAATTACGATAACACGTCAATGGGAAACACGAAGAAAGGCAAATTGACCCCCAGATTATTTCACTCTTCTCAACATTCCATTTCCCAGCCACCTTGGCCAGCTCACTTCCAACACTGACCCTTTGCACCAGTATCCCTCACAGACGTGAGACTTGAGGTACGTTCACGAGCGTCACAGAGAAAGAATTGCAACAAAGGTATGAGCTTGGGTTTCTCCTCAAGAAGCCATTGAGATCTGACCAGTAAGTCCTCGTTGCCGCAGAACAGCAGCTCTCAGAGTTAAAGCAGCTGCAGTAGCCCATGTGTAACTTGCACAAACATGAGCAAGTAACATGGTGGGTGAAATTTGTTTTTGAGACTTTGAGTCACCAAATTCTTCTAACGGTTTTCTCTAGTAATTTACTAGAAAACTCCAATTTGTAGTGATAACAGTCTCCCGCCATCTGATACAATGTCAGAAGCTGACGTAGATGAATCGTACCTGCTACAGAGCTGAATAATCTGGTTAGAGCAACAGCATAGACTCTCCATAGGGATGTCCTGAAGATACATGGGGTCAGACTGGCCCCACTACTTAACTCTGCCATTTGAAACCAGGGAACTTTTAATCCATTTTTACCATGACACTTGCTCTTTGCTTAACCAGCCTTGTGGTCAGTGACTACCATTGCCAAAGCGATGTTAAGAATGTGACATTGATTTGTCATCTAATCCTGAACAATAGAGTAATCCTGAAGGATACTGTTTAAAATCTTCTCAGAGATTAGAAGAGAAACAAATACAAATCACAAGTTAATCATCAAATTGCTAATAAATATTTCTAAAAGAAATAATCGCACCATTTTAAAAATGCTGGATTTACTATTGAGATAAAAGCATTGTGAAAACAAACAGAAAAATTTGCTTTTGATGAAAAACTGACAGAATAATAATACCTTTGTGACAATGAAATACATTTTTTTAAAAACTGACCTGCAAAACATAATTGACATTAGCTGCACATGGTAAATTTATGGACTTACAATTGATAGAAAAATCCATTTAGGACAGGAGAATTGAATTTTATAGAGAAAATGGCCATAATGAAGAAAGCCCTAGGAGCCAGTTAGGAGTCATTTCCAGGTTATATTGTTAAAAGTATAAAAAGGTAAAGTCCAAAGAAGTATATGTAGAATCCTACCTATTGTGTAAGAAAATAAAAGGAATTTTAGAAAATCTAGTTTTTATTTATATAAGACACAGGAAAGATAAATCAGCTAACAAAAACATTTACCAGTAGCAATAGGTAGGAATCCCCAGTCCGCTCTACCCCAGAGGAGATATAAGAAGAGCAAAACTATTCTGAGTGTAAATTATCTTTTTAGTTTTGACTTTTATACCATATAAGTGTTTTACATATTCAATGAATACAATTAAATCAGAAGTGATAGAAGAAGTAAACTCTAAAATTAAATATGTGAAACTAATTATCCTAACTGTATACGTAATTAATAACATAATCATACAGAGAAAATAAGTAATTCAAGTATTAGAACACAGTATTGTGGGATATATCCTAGAGACCAAAAAAATTGCGAAGTAATCTCAAACTACTTAGTAGTTTTTTTGCTATTGGTGTTGTAATTCTGAAATACTGCAGATCGGAGTAAAGAAGTAAATAAATATAGCGCTATTGTTGGGAACCAGTAGTTTCACTGTGGGAGGGAAGAGATATAAAATGGAATGGGAGAAAGCAGGGAAAACTCATATGTTGTTCGACTGAATTGGAAATATCAATACAAATTATTATTATTTTTTATTATCCTAGCTCTATCCATTGAAAAGGCCTAGATCTTGATTTCCAAATACAGTCTCCAGTAAAAGGAAAGCCAGGACTGTTTGGAGACGTAACTGATTCCAGGGCTGGGGTGAGCCTGGAACAACTCAAGCAAGGAAGCACTCAAACACTAATAGGACATTGACTGTTGACATGGCGCACACAGGCTAAATTTGGAACGGTTTTGGCGTCAAGAAGAGTCATGATGGTCATGGATTTTATCACATTGAACACAACAGTTAATGTGGTAAGTTCTGTAGGGCCACACTTCTGGACTCTTGAAAGCAGTCAGTGTCATGAAGAACAGAGAGGCAATGGGATTTTTCTAGATTGAGAGAGACTCAGGAAGAGCCAAAGAAGACTTGGAGAGGCAAGTATTTAAAGGACATGCAAACAGGCACAGAGGAATTATCCCACCATAAAAATAAAAAATAAATAAAAAATTAAAATTAAAAAAATTACAAATGCATATAAAGGAAAAAACATAAAACTTCTCAAGGTTACCAAGTTTACACTAGTCTGCTCATGGTGGAAAGACAGCAATTGCCTCTTATAATTAACATACTAACAAAGGTTGTGAAATATATTCCAACGTTAGCACTGTAGAAGTTGAGGATACATTTGCTTTTGCTAGGGACTTTAGGTTTATGGCAAATGTCCAAATTTACTTTGTTTCTTTAGGGTCAGAAACGTACAGGGTGACCCGGTTATTGTTGTCTATCTCAGAGTGCAAAGTGCTTTTCCTCCTGACTGTGATGGTGTCCGTGAGACGTGACAGTGGAAGGGTATGCATTCCGCTTTCTTTCACAAGAGGAACAACAGCCATATGTGAGGCATGAAGCCGACTCAAACTCAGACCAAAAAATGAAAAAAAAACAAAAAGCTACAAAGAACTACTTGGGGACGATTTGAAAAAAATCAGTATGAACTTTATGTTAATTGACACCATTGAATTCATGTTGATCAAATCACTTCCCCCTTCTTAACTTTCAGCCCAATTCAGCTAAGGAGTTGGTTTTTGTAGGATAATGTTCCCAGGAGAGACAAGTACTTGGGGGTGAAGTACCATGATTCTGCATCCTGCTCTCAATGATTTAGGGAAAGGAAAATGTGTGAAAGAGCTAGAAGAACTGTAGTTAAATTTAATGAGGTTATGAAAGGAGTATAAGAGCATTTGTTTTACTCTTCCTCCAATTTTTCTGTGGGTAGAAACATTTTCATGAATAAAATAAGTAAAGAAATAGTGGCCTCTCCAAAACACCCTATAATACCAATGGGTAAAAAAAAAAATCAATATGAGTTAAAACAAAATCGTGAATAAACCACATTTTTGTTATCAACTTTCCATAGAAGAGATCTGATCCTGGTGAATGTAATTTAATAAAAGAAAAATAGAAAGAAAAATCAGCAAGGGTTTCAGCATGCTAAATAAAAAAAAAATTGATCCAGTAATGAAATTGAAAGAAGTTTGTGGAAAATCTTCAATATTGGTCCAATTCCATTAAAATGAAGTCATCAACCATTTGTCAAGATGTTTTCATTGTCGAAGTAGGGGTGGGGACGCCTCCAAACATGAACATGTTAGTTTCATCAAAATGGCTGGTGGGGAAGAAATATTATAAACTTATCCTGAGGATATGGCAAATGCTATCTTTTAAAAATCTGTGCCTTGGGGAACTGGAATTTGTAGGTCAGGTGGCTAACGGCCAGGCAATGAGTAAGAAATCAATTTGGGAGAAAGGAAAGGGAAGATGGGGCTCGCCAGAAGGTACTGGAGAAAAGACCATTCATAGCCTTTCACTTAATTCCCAGGAGGAGGAAGTCAGCACGGGGCAGCTGCCCGCCAGTCTTCCACACACGCAGCATCAGGATTCCTGTTTATAAGGCAGGTTCCCATACTTTCAAGTACTATTCTCATTCAAGCCTATGATCAGGGAGGGAGGGAGGAACAGTTATCCTCACTTTACAGACCCTTAGAAGTTAAGAAACCTGTCCCAAGCTGACAAAATGAAGTGGGTCTCCATCCTGCTATCTGTTTAATTGGAATATGCTTTAAAATGTATAGTAAGGTTGAAGGCCTCAAGATGAAAAGATCTTCAACATTATTCTAGACCCTGCATTCTGCATACTGATACTGATCAAATTCAGGAGATGGGTCTTTCTATAAAAAAAAAAATTGATTTGTGCTTTTATTTTCCTGTGGCCACCAAGAAGTGGAGAAACTGAGATTTTGTTCTGCTGTTAAACAATCTAATAAACAATACATAAATCAAGTAATCGATCATTGTTTATCACTGTCCGAAAAAGACACACTAAGAACAGTAGGTATATTGCTGGCCATTTGATAAATGATTCAATGATCTGATAGATGATTTAACTAACTTGAAAATTATGGGTGAGTCCACAGGAACTCCACAGCAGCTTTCTTATAACTTAAGCTTAAATGAAAAGTGGCGAGAAATATTCCGTGCTGGGTCATAACGTGCAGCTGTTTGTACTTACGAATTACCCTCAGGTCACCACATGGAGCACACGAGAAATCTAATAATGGTACTGAGTGATATCTGCTTACTGGTATCATTCCTATCAATTACAAAATCATTAAAAACCATGGTATACCTTTCCCTGGGGAGTCAAAATGGAGAGAGATCGCATCAGTTTCTGCAGTTTGAACTAGGAGCTCAGTGCAGTGCGTGTGCGTGCGTGCGTGTGAATGTGTGTGCGTCTGCGTGCGTTTGTGTGTGTGTTTAATGGGACGGGGAGGGCCTGGAGGAGTTGGAGGATGAGGGATGGGGGCGCCATATGAAACGAAGCCCATCACTTCAAAGGGGCGGCTCTTGGTGACCAGGTGGGCGGCTCTCGAGGGCAGGTCCAGGGATAGTGACTGCTGGAACGTAGGTGCGGCAGAGCAGAAGTGAAGGGGGCTGGAAGATCAAAAGGAAACCTGAAAATCCCAGGTCGCTCCCAATCTGTACCTGTCAACTGGGATTCCAAAGTCAGGCATTGGAAAGGGAGTGCCCGATCTTTACAAGGGCAAGAGCCCCAGATTCGCTGAGTCTGTAACGATCGGAATCAGCGAGTTGCATCACTGCCAAGTACAGAATACATTCCCCGCGCACGAAACTCAAGTAGTTCCCAAAGCCCTTTAAAGTTTTGGAGGCAACCTGCTTTTCACAGGCTTCCACGGACTCTTTTGAAGTATCTCCAGGAGCTCAACAGCCTTTCCAGAAGGGCCCCTTTAGCAATGCTCATAAAGACTGATGAATACTCTCCAACTTGGCCCCATTTTGTTCCTCCGGCGTTGCCGTCCTGGTAGAAAGACACAACCTCCTACCATTTTGCCCTAGGACAAGGTCACAATCATGCGGTGATACCGTTTTTAAAAATTTTGTGTATAAATAACATCCAGTCTTTTTTCTTGGTTAAAAAAAAGAGAGACCATGTTTCTAGGTTTATTTAGATTGAATTTCCCATACACAATTTTAGCAGAATCAAGTCTGTGAACAGCCTATCTTATGCAACTCTGTGGTTATGGCAAAGGGCCTGGTGGGGAGTGTTCCCTTACACATTACGAAAGGCAAAATAATCTGGTCGTTGATTCTGTTAATTCACTTTGTTAATAGGAGCAATTCTTGATGGCCCTCTGTGTTCTGGTTTCTTCCTTTTGAAAGCCCCTAATCGGTCTCATGGAGATACGTCCTGTTTACGAAAAATGTTGGGTAGTGTGAGTTATCTTAAATGCTGGTTTAAGGATTAAAAAGTCCGTCAAATGTTTTGTTCATGTATGTCTTACAGATCCCATTTCTAAAATTACATTTTTTATTGACTTCTACTGTTTTTCTTTAGCTAAATACATTGAAAACATCTGCAAACCGCAGTCACAGTTTTTAGGTTCCTCAGAGGAAAGACCCTCTAGGCTAAAAAGAATTTTTTTTTTTTCTCTAGCTATAATCACACTTGTGTGGGTAATATAAGCCACCATCACTCAGGCCTTTTCCTCCTCAGCTGGTACTAAAAAATCTGGACAGCTTAGATAAAAGTAGACTTTGCTCTGTGGATAATATGTGGGTTTTATTACATTTCATATCTCATCTTGCATGGTTCAGTGTGTCCGTCAGCACAATTGCACAAAATAACAAATCCAGCTCGATAAAAGTTTAAGTCATGTTCGCTCTGCTTCGGTACCTAGAAATGTTAGCTTATTTGATTTAATTACAAAAGAGCAAATCAATAAAACACTATCACCAGAAAATTTCAAGCTATGCATGCTCAATAAATGTATTCATTGAGTTGCCAGAAAACATGCCAAATACTCCGGCAGAAAATTCAAATTACCTGATTATATTTGATTAAAACTGAAGTAAAACCAATACGGAGAGCACATCAATCATTTGTAGTGAGACTCCAACAGGGAAACCGTTCACATGATAATGAAGTTAGCTATTGGATAATGTTTAAGATTCATAATTTGAAAAACCAGGACTTTAGAGACAACAGGGACCGGAAAAAAATCAATTCAATTACAAAGGTCTCTACTTCTGAAATGAAAGTATTATTAACCTGGTATGATTCTTAGCAAAGACAATCATAGTAGTGAGAAATCATTACCCAATAGGTGGGTGAGGTGGTGCGACGTGGGGAGGGGCTTGGCAGGGACAATAGGTCCACCTGCATGGGGCAGGTGTGGGGTGGCAATGCTCCCAGCAGCGATAGTCTAAGCAGACCATCCCGTGGCAGAATTTTGGCTGTGCTTTACCTGTCATGGTTTCTGCCCAAGTTGTTTTTCCAGCTTTCCCATAGATGCTGTCAGCCTAGATATACTTTTAATAGATTCCATTTCTGCTTAAGTTAGCCACGTTTTTATCGTTGTTTGCAACCAAGAATCCTAAAAGTACAAAATATGATCCCGGAAGAGGAGGTATGGCACATAAGGGAATGTGAAACGTGGATTTGTGTGAGTGGAAAATATAGGGAAGAAATAAATGAGAACCCAACTCCTTTTCCTAGCTGGGAAATTGGCAACTTTTCTTGTGAAGTTGTGAAGCAGCTGACAAAACAGTCGAATTTTATATCTTGTGGTGCCAAGGCTGTTGTATAAAGAGAACTAGGAAAAATGTATGATATTGGAACATATTACATAGGACTATTTCTCAAAAAAAAAAAAAAAAAGGGAAAGGGAAGAAAGAAATCTGGGCAGATGGTAGCTTATTTGAAAGCAGAGAGCTTGAACATGATTCAACTGCTGAATTCGCCAAATTCTGGACTTCCTCTTATCTGAGTTAATACACTTCCTTAATGCTACAGCAGCTTGAGTTGCCAGCTCCTTTCCATCAAATCCATCCTCACGGTGCACCAAGACAAGTGGGGCCTCCGCTGCCCTGGAGGAGAACGAGCACCTGCTATGTGTCCTGTTGCCTACAGCGGGACCAAAGAGAGCCTCTCTAACGCGTCTCTTTATATATGGGGTGTTAACTAAATTTTATCTTGATTTGGGGCACCTGAGTGGTTCAGTTGATTGAGCGGCTGCCTTCTGCTTGGGTCTCGATCTCGAGATCCTGGGATCGAGCCCCTCGTTGGGCTCCCTGCTCAGCGGGGAGTCTGCTTCTCCCTCTCCCTCTGCGCACCTCCCCCCAAGCCCCCCGGCTCGTGCTCTCTCTCTCAAATAAATAGATAAAATCTTTTTTAATTAATTAATTTTCTCTTGATTCATGTGGAGAGGCAGGCATTCACGGGCCGTGCTGCCCAGGCACACATGACCCCTGTATCAGGACTCGTACTTGCTGCCTCAGATTCTCCTGGCCCCGCCCGTCTCCAGGACAGCTGGCCACTTGTTTGGCATTAGCTTTCACGACACAAGCCCACAGTGACTTGCCTCAGGCCTGCGACACATGGCGCTCCACTGTCCCCAGGTCCTCTATTGCTGCTAAGGCATGAGAAGCCGGGGATCTTCTTACTGATCAATTGTGTGCACCCTGGATCCATGGAGTTACTATCCCGTGAAGAGTTAATATCTCGGGGGGTAAATCTTTGACCTGTGGGAAATGGGTGTTGTTAGGTAAATTTTTCTTCTCTCTCTCCGAAAGACTTTCCTAGCGTGCAGTAGTTCACGTGGCTTCTGAGGAAATGGCCCCGGGAGGTAGAGCAGTCCGTTGCTCTAGACACCAGCGTGGGCAGCCCTGGAATGCACCCCCTCAGACTCGCCCTCTCTCCTTCTCTGGCTCATTTCCCGCTTCCCTGTTTGAACTCTCCAATGATGAATTCAAACATAAGCTTTTGCCAGCTCCAATTGCCACAGAATCTGGGCTAAAATACACTCACTATTTAAAAATACATCAGTTTTTTCCAATCACCCTCTTAGATCTCAGCCTTGGCCCCTAATTTGCCCCTAAGTTTAAAATGTTACTGCACTGTGACCAAGTTGTATCTGTCAACTTTATACTGAAGGTTTACATATATCAAATAATTTACAAATATCAAATAATCTCAATAGGGACAGTCTGGAAACCAAAGTGCTATTTGTTTGGGCCTAGACCCCCAAAGAGGCCACTTTATCTGCCGACACTCCCCACATTCAGCCTTGGTGAACTCATTATCACGCTGCACCCACATACCCTTTAGCAACATGAAGACTTCGTAAATGTGTTACCAACTCTTGAAAAGCCCTCTACTTTTCATAAAACTTCTTTTCCAATCTTGCATACACAAGTATTTTGACTAATTTCACTTAAGGTTTCTGATGGCTCCCCAGCTCCCACACAGTGAAAGACTCCAACGTTTGAAATTAATATTAGCCTTCGGAACCCACATCCTGACCAAATTATTTTTCTTTAGTAAATATAAATACAGTTTGAATTGGACTTTCAGTGACAGATTTCATCGCTGGAGGACACTAGGTGTTCTAGAACTTCTTAATCTTTTCTGATAGTTCAGACAACAAATCTGTAACTGCATCAATGATCACTCTCTCTCCTCAGTAACTTCCATTTCCCCAAGAGTACCGATGAGAAAAAAATAAAGTGACTAAAGTTTATTGTCCCCTGTTTGTTAATATAGGCACCTCCTGTCGTTAGGAGAGGCAAAATTAGAGTGAAGGTAAAATCACTTATGTTTAAAAGAGATTTTCCAGGGGCGCCTGGGTGGCTCAGTCAGTTAAACGTGCAACTCTTGATTTTGGCTCAGGTCATGATCTTAGGGGCATGAGATCGAGCTCCACACTCAGCGCAGAGTCTGCTTAAGATTCTCTCTCTCTCCCTCTCTCTGCCCTCCACCCTCTCTCACTCTAAATAAATAAACAAACAAACCAACAAATAAAATCTTAAAAAAAAGAGAGAGAGATTTTTTGGGGCGTACGGCTGGCTCAGTCAGAAGAATGTGCGACTCTTGATCTCAGGATCATGGGTTCAAGCCCCACGTTGGGTGTAGAGATTACTTAAATAAATGAATATTTTTAAAAAGAGAGAGAGAGATTTTCCATACCGGAAGCACATGAGTTAGTGTGGGAAAGGCTTTCCTGGCCAAAGTTTGTGCCCGTGTGGCCCCAGCGGTCTTTCTGCAGTTCTGTGGGTCTTCCCCAGGCCCAGTCACGATCAGGATACATCTGATTGAAATCCCAATAGCACATACTTTTTGCCTCACCTTACACATTCCTGAGCCCAAATATCATCATCAATGATATGTCAGCAGATCTGAATTTAGAGGAAGAATCAACATCGCATTCCCAAATGCCAGAGATTAACAAAGACATTGTTTTCTCCAACAAATATTTGGACCAAATGGCTTCTTTCTAGCCAATATGTTGATGCTCCAAGTTTCTGCTAGAAATCCGTTATCTCTAAATAGCAATTTCTGTCTCTTTACAGAAAATAATCAGATACAGAAAGAGTTTAATTACTCCTATAAGAAAACAAAACTCTGGTAATCAGTCCAAGGATTCAAGGAGTGGTATGATTAAATGCTTTTTAAAAATGATTGGCTCAAGTTAATGGTTCAGTTTTGAAAATTGAGAGGAAGAGAATTTCATAAAATAGAAACCGCACATAAAAATGTTTTAAAAATCAAGATTCTAGGATACAGGGAGGCAGAAAAACCCCATAGATGATGTTGGCTGTGCTCTCAACCATTCACTCTGTATATTTTCCTGGGTCTGAGCAAAGTGGTGATCCTTTGACCCAGCTGCAAACCCCATCCTCAGAGCCTACTTGCTTAGAAACTAGGCATCAGGCTCAGAGCACAGAGCTGGCAGGTTTCTGGAGAATATACCTTTCCTCTAAAGTACATAACAATGCTGAATCCAGATCAGGCTGTTGGGAGGATTAAATAGAATCCAGGGGCGCCTGGGTGGCACAGCGGTTAAGCGTCTGCTTTCGGCTCAGGGCGTGATCCTGGTGTTACGGGATCGAGCCCCACATCAGGCTCCTCCGCTATGAGCCTGCTTCTTCCTCTCCCACTCCCCCTGCTTCTGTTCCCTCTCTCGCTGACTGTCTCTATCTCTGTCGAATAAATAAATAAAAAATCTTTAAAAAATAAATAAATAAATAAATAAATAAATAAATAGAATCCAAACATGTAAAACAATAATCAGGGAGCCTGGCACAAAGTAATTCTTCAATAAATTAGAGTTATTTGATCATTATTGTTATGGAAAATCACTATGTTTTATTTCAGATAATGTCCTTATTGTTACGTTTCCTGATCCTCACTGTATAGTTTTGGTGTCATTTGCCTCACATTCTCTATTTATATGGAACTAAGATAGATTATTCTGTTCTTGTTTTTCAAAGAGAGGAAATAAAGCCGAATGTTTTGACTCAAGTCTTCTTCATGGGCCAAAGCAGGGGATATACTAGTACTTAATAATATAAGCTAGTGTAGTGTTTCTCAATAGGAACATGGAAATTTTTGGAAACCTGTAGACGCATTTTTGGTTGTCCCAATAACTGAGGAACTATTGCTATTTAGCATGAGACCAGGGATGCTGGAAGTCCAGCACTACAAAAAATTGTCCCACATTCCTCCAAACATTCAAATACTTCTCCAGACATTGAAGTGGATGAGAAAACCATACGTTATAGCTGCTCGCAAACATCGGAGCCTAGACGCTATGGCTGTTTGAGATATAAACACGAAATATAGATGAACATACTGCTTGGAAAACTCAGAGACTCCGAACAGAGGTTGTTTACCAACTGGAAGGGTAATATTTCATTATTTGAAGAACTAATAGGTCTATACTGAGACAGCCGTCCATCAGCCCTGCGAATGTGCCTGTGTACTTTTTTTTTAAATTGAGGGAACAATGAGTCATCAAGATTAAATGAACATTTTACAAGAAACAACAATAACAGAGTTGGCAAAATAGAGTTACCATCTTTGCAAGAGTTAAAAGTTTGAAACAATAAATATTGCACTTCAAGTTTTTTTAAATCTTCTAATCAGAAAGATCACCATATAGCACAAATGACCACAGATGGCTTAAGGCACCCAGTGCTGCAGACAGGTGATCGTACCAGGTGTGTGACAAAGGGAAAAAAATCTAAACAAAATTCAAGAATGATACTAGTTCAGGGGTGCCCGGGTGGCTCAGTTGGTTAAGCATCTGACTCCTGATTTCGGCTCAGGTCATGATTTCAGGGTCACAAGATGGAGCCCCTGCTGGGCTCAGCACTGGGTATGGAGCCTGCTTAAGATTCTCCCTCTCCCTCTCCCTCCGCCTCCCCCCAGCCCGCCCCACTCATGTGTGTGTGTGTGTGTGCACGTGCGTGTGCATGCTTTCTCTCTCTCTCTCTCTCTCTCTCTCTTTCTCCCTTTCAAAAAAAAAGGACATTGGTTTAAGAATAAGCAATAAAATGGTGAAAGATGGCAAAATTCAGTGGTGTAACAAGCAACAGTCAAATGAACATGTATGCTGTGTGACAATGAGGTCTTATACTTAGGTGACAGTATTAAGGACAACAACCAATTGAGAAAAGTAATTAACCTTTTAAAAATTACTGACAATGGATATGAAAGAGGTGTCAATGTTTGAAGTCCTTACAACTATTTAATAAGGAAAGTATTACCTTTCCCAATACAGAATCTTGGGTAAAGTTGCAGCTATAACTGGTTAGTAATGCAGTATTAAAAGACAAACTGAAGCATATTAAAAATTTTAAGAGTTTGAGAAAAAAATCCATTTGATTCAGGCAGCATCCAATCTGGCTGAAGAAAAGAGCTCCGAGGAGCCGTACAAAATAAACAATGCTTATAGGCAGGAGGGTGTAGGAACAAGGAAGTTATATGAGGCGGGGAAAAAAAAAAAGGTTGATTACTGCAGTTACTTTCCTTGTGGGTAATCTGTCTACTGGGCAGATTACCTAACTAGTGCTGATCAGGCGATTCCTGACTGACTGGTTTAAGATTCTGTTTCTGCCAGGGCTGGAACTGTAGTCAAGTCTCCGTTGACGTGGGGCTTAGCATAAGCACCTTCATTTTGGGCCTGTGTCTTGTTTTTTTTAGCAAAATAGGTTTACAGCAGCTTTAAAAGAAGGAGCAACAATTACTTTAGCAATTCATTATATTATTCCTTGACAATTAATTGCTAAGAACTGTAGTAAGAGACTTGTGAGATCCATAGATGCTACTGGGTCTATTTATAAAATTAACAGTGACCCCTTAGATGACAGATTATTTTGTCATATGTTCAATGATATGAAGAAGAGTTTGTGTATCTTACCCTACAAAAAGAAGTAAGTTGACCCTCCAAAAGAAATTATTTGGGGTTTTTTTTTGGCTTAATATTTGATACCATTGTTGAATATTATCTTTGATTTTTATTTTATCAAATGAAAAACTTAACAATAAAAATAAAAATATAGAGTTACATGAACCCCTCTAAAATATACTGAAGGGGCGCCTGGGTGGCACAGCGGTTAAGCGTCTGCCTTCGGCTCAGGGCGTGATCCCGGCATTATGGGATCGAGCCCCACATCAGGCTCTTCCTCTATGAGCCTGCTTCTTCCTCTCCCACTCCCCCTGCTTGTGTTCTCTCTCTCACTGGCTGTCTCTCTCTGTCGAATAAATAAATAAATGAATCCTTAAAAAAAAAAAAAAGTTTATAAAAAAAAATAAATAAATAAAAATAAAATATACTGAAAAGCTTAAGTAAAGTCCTTCTTAAACTGGAAGAAAATGAGATCATTAAAGTAAAAGAAAACTTAATGAGCATTAATAAACAATTTAAATAATTTTAAAGTAAGCCTGCCCACAGAATTTCCAGAGCTTCTGATTTTGCAGTAACTAGAAAATGATTGGTTTAAACCATTGATTTGAGAATAGATTTCCAACTGGAAGCTGTTAAAAAGATTTGATAATGAATTTTCAAGATTTTATGACCTTTCTGATACTATTTTCTGGGATTTACCCATTTAAAAAAAGAAACGGAACATGTTCTCCTGTATTTCCAGGAAGAATTCACCTAGCTAAAAATTGACTTCGAGAGTAAAGCATGATTTAAGTGGAGTAACTACAAAAGAATTAGATCCATTAAAACTTTAATACTTATTTCTCTGGAAACATCTAAATTACTTATTTATAGCATTTCTACATATATATCTGGTCAAAAAAGGATTCTCTGATCAAGTGAAGCTGTTGCAAAATATCAAAGCACCGTGTCTTACAACAGAAGGGAAAGGATGCTCCATTTTGTATGGATTTACAACAAAATATTAAATTAACGACATACAGAAAATGCTGGGCTATCACTGACTTTTATTGCTGTTTTTAAAATGTTTTCTGCTATTGTCATACTCTCTACAGTGTCTGAAGCAATAGTGATAAGCAACCTAAGTTGTGAAAGTTATATTTTGAAATTATTTGTCCTTGTGTTGTCTGTTGCTTTCAGTCTTGCTCTGATATCCGGGCCGGAAGTTCGGGTCCCACTACTTCTCTAAAGCTTCTTGAACCTCCATGTCCTTTCCAGTGCATGCTCTCACCCCCATGACTCATCCAAGGTCATTGTCTTCAGGGCCTTTCATCCCCCCCATTTGTTAAATACTACAATATGTTTCTCTCACAGATAAATACATTTTAAAAATAGAACCAATACTCCATTATCACATGTAAAACTAGGGCTATGGCATTTGGTCAAATCGGGGAGTTTCGTTCCTTAAATATTTTGTAGTGCTCTGGGGTTAGTTTTTACCCTTGTCCTGTGGTTACTGAGAGAGGTCTATTCCACTCCCCAGCTAGACCCATGCACTTGGCATTTCTCTTGTCAGTTTGGCTTCATGTACTTGAAGCTGCGGCTATTAGATGCATACAAATTAAACACTGTACTGATGTAGCGATACTTTTGTCATTACCAAGTGTTCCTCTCTATTTCCAAAGACACTTTTACCCAAGGCCCCTTGGTCTGATCTAAGCATAGATCAGCCTTATTTTTCTCTTGCCTCAAGTTTGCATGGTGTATCTTTTTCATCTGTTTGTTTTCATTCTTCCTTTTTCTTTGGATTTCTTGAATATAGTATAATGTTTTATTTTTCAATCTAGTCTGACAGTCCTTGACTTTTATGTGGATTCTGTTTATATTTAATATAACATGTGTATTTAAGTTTGATTCTTTTTTTCCTTGTCTTATACGTTACCATACTTCCTTTTTGCCTTCCTTTGTATTCATCAAATATTTTTGTCATTTCATTTTCCCCCTCTTATTTTATTATATATTGTCTTACTCTGCTTTTACCAGTTCTCAGAGATGATAACATGTCTCACTGATATTACTTTCATCAGTCCGCTGACAGTCCAAGAACCTTACAACACTGTGACTCCATCATTCACCTTCCTGCTTTCACGCTGTAATTCTCATGTATTTTCATTCTTCCTATTTCAAGCCCTTAAAACATTATTCTTTCATGCCGTAACTAACTATTTAGGTTTAGCCATTACTGGCCAATCCTGTTTGCACTTCCATGCATTCACCTGGGATGATTTTTCTTCTTTCTGAAAATTCACTTTAGATTTTTCTTTTAGTGTGAGTCTAGTGGTAGTGGCAAATTCTCTTTGTTTTATTGCAAATACATTTGTTTTGCTTTATTTTCAGTCTTTAGAACAGAGTTCATTTGTTTCCTCTTTTTTACTGAAGTATAATTAACATACAGTGTATATTAATTTCAGGTGTACAATATAATGATTCAGCATTTCTATACATCGTTCGGTGTTCATCAAGGTAAATTCACTTCCGATCCTCTTTATCTATTTCACCCAGCCCCCCACCCACCTCCCCTCTGGCAAACACCAGTTTGTTCTCTGTATTTTAGAGCCTGGTTTTTTGTTGGTCTCTTTTTGTTTGTTTGTTTTGCTTCTTAAACCGGACATATGAGTGAAATCATATGGTATTTGTTTTTCCTTGACTGACTTATTTCACTTAGCATTGTACTCTCTAAGTCCATCCATGTCGTTCCAAATGGCAAGATCTCATTGCTATTTATGCTTTTTTTTTTTTGAAGATTTTATTTATTCATTTGAGCGAGAGAGAGGGAGACCATGAGCAGGGGGTGATGCAAAGGGAGAGGGAAAGAGACAAGCAGACTCCCCAATGAGCAGGGAGCCTACCTGACACAGGCTCCATCCCAGGACCCTGAGACCATTACCTGAGACGAAGTCAGGCGCTTAACCAACTGAGCCTCCCAGGTGCCCCTTTTATGCATTTTCTTTATGCATTCATCTATGGATGGACACTTGGGTTACTTCCATACCTTGGCTATTATAACTAATGCTACAATAAACATAGGGCTGCGCATATCTTTTCGAATAAGTGTTTTCATTTTCTTTGGGTAAATACCTAGTAGTGGAATACTAAATCATATGATAATTCTATTTTTAATTTTTTAAAGAAACTCCCTACTGTTTTCCACAGTGGCTGCACGAGTTTGCATTCCCACCAAAAATGCATGAGGGCCCCTATTTCTCCACATTCTCACCAACACTTGTTTCTTGTGTTGTTGATTTTCATCTTTCTGACAGGTGTCAGGTGGCATCTCATTGTGGTTTTGATTTGCATTTCCCTGATGATGAGTGATGTTGAGCATCTTTTCATGTGTCTGTTGGCCATCTGGATGTCATCCTTGGAAAAATGCCTATTCAGATCCTCTGCCCATTTTAATTGGATTGTTTTCTGGATGTTGAGTTGTATAAATTATTTATATTATTTTGGACATTAACCCCTTACCGGATGTATCACTTGCAAGTATCTTTTCCCATTCAAGAGATTGTCTTTTTGGGGTTTTTTTTTTGTTGTTTTTTTTTATAATAATTTTTTATTATGTTATGTTAGTCACCATACAGTACATCCTTAGTTTTTGATGTAAAGTTCCATGATTCATTAGTTGCGTGTAACACCCAGTGCACATGCAATACATGCCCTCCTTACTACCCATCACCAGCCTATCCCAATCCCCTACCCCCCTCCCCTCTGAAGCCCTCAGTTTGTTTCTCATAGTCCATAGTCTCTCACGGTTCATTCCCCCTTCTGTTTACCCCCCCTTTCTTCTTCCCCTTCTTCTCCTACCGATCTTCCTAGTTCTTATGTTCCATAAATGAGTGAAGCCATATGATAATTGTCTTTCTCTGCTTGACTTATTTCACTTAGCATAGGAGATTGTCTTTTTGTTTTGATGACGGTTTTCTTCACTGTGCAAAAGTTTCTTATTTTGGCATAATCTTAATAGATTTTTTTTGCTTTTGTTTCCTTTGCCTGATGAGACGTATCTAGAAAAATATTTCTATGACCGATGTCAAAGAAATTACTGCCTATGTTTTCTTCTAGGAATTTTATGGTTGCAGGTCTCAGATTTAGGTCTTTAATCAATTTTGAGCTTATTTTTGTGTATGATGTAAGAATGTGGCCCAGTTTCATTCTTTTGCATGTTGCTAACCAGTTTTTCGAGCATTATTTGTTGAAGAGACTGTCTTTTTCCTATTGAATATTCTTGTCTCTTTTGTTGTAGATTAATTAACCATATATGCATGGGTTTATAAACAAATTCTCTTTGTTTTATTTGCAAATATCTTTATTTTTGCATTCACTTTTGAAAGACCTATCCACCGGATATATAGTTCTAATTTGGAATTTCTTTCTTTTAGGACTTTAAAGCTGTTATCATTTTTCTGTCTTCTACCATTTCTATAAGAACCCACCTCCTGGGAAGGTAATATATTTTTTCTGTTGGCTTCTTTTAATATTTTCTCTTCATCTGTGGTTTTAAACAGTTTTACTAGAATGTGCTGAGGTATGATGTCTTTATATTTTATCTTCCTTGAGGTTCATAGAGCTTTTTCAGTATATAGCTTGATGTCTTTTATCTGTTCCAGAGAATTCTCAGCATATTTCAATATTTTCAAATATTTGTTTTTGTCCCATTCTGTTCTCTATTTTGGAGATTACTGCTACGTGTATGTTAGACCTTTTCACTGGGTCATGTACATTCCTTTTTTATTTATTTATTTATTTGTTTGTTTATTTATTTATTTATTTTTGGCTTCATCTGTATACTCCCTTCTAATTTATCTTTCTGTTCAGGAATCCTGTGAAATATCTAACCTGTTTAACTTAGCCATAGAGTTATTTTTCCGTACTTGAATTTTTATGTTCTATAAATTTTAGTGTTTGATGAAATTCATTTTATCTATTTTATTGAAACAATACTTACAGTCATTTTAAAGTCTGTGTTGGAAAACTCCAATATCTGAATGGCCTATTGATTTCTAACACATCTTTTTGTTTTGCTTTTTGTTATCTGTTTGTATTTTCCTGCATAATAAAATGAATGAACACAATGGCAGAATCTAGAGATAATTTGAGTCTCTGGTTAATGTTTTATTCCTCCAGAGAGGATTTATTTTACTTTTGGCAGAGGGAAGGGGAGATGGGTAGTTACAGAACTGGCAGATCACCTTAATCTAATCTGGGCTTTAACTGTTTCAAAACTGGGTTTCAGTCTTTATAAAGGCTGGTATTTTTTGTAATTTGCCCTTACTCCCAGGGTAGAGCCCTTCTGACCCTACTGGAAGTATGGGTGCTTCGGTGTTCCCACTCTTTGGTGGACCCTGAAATCCTTTCTTTTTTTTCTCTCCACCCTGTGAGACAGCTCAAAGCTCTACCCAGTTTTTTTAGCTGCAACTGCTTGACTTCGAAACCTCGGTTTGGTGTCACCTACCATTGGTGTCACTAATGTTTTGAGGGGGTAGAGGTACACACCTCAGTGGATTTCCCTTCTCTCTGGGACTTTTGTGCCTCAATTTCTGATTGCCTCGGTAGTAATCTAATATCTTAAAACCAATGTTTGTTTCTTTTGTCTCACATGTCTAGATACCCTCAAGGGGAGGGTTCATCACCAATTAACTCCTCTATTATTGTCAGAAACCAAGGATCAGTCCTGTTGTTTTAGCTTCTCCAGTTTAGCTCAGAAAGCTTCAGGATAGAGTTGTAACTTTTTCTATTCAAACAATAATGTACACCAGGACTCTCAGATCCCTTTCTCAGCTCTGCCTGCTTCTCTCAGGGTATCAAGTGTCTTTTTGACTCATCCTTTACACTGAGGTTCAGGATATCAAGCTTTAATGGTGATCTAATAAAGGTATTTCCATTCAGGGTCTAATTCAAGATCCCATCTTGCCGTACGGTATTAAGATGTAATAATCAATGCTTCAGGAAGCCTGAAGGATATCAAAGATTCTACCGTCTCAGGTTAGCAGGACTATCACAACGTTGATGATAATTATGTTTTTTGTAATATGAAATTGTATTCTTATCTACTTTTACATTAATTTCTTAAAGGGCAAATGAGACACAAAGAGATTAAATTGCCTGGTCACAAGTCCAGTGAGTGAGAGCTAGGACTGCAGCCTATTTAATATACGTGCTATGGTTTTCACAATACGTAACTATACTCTATTTCTTTGCACTTCAGCGTATATATTGGATGGCCTCTGAAAGACCTTCCATTTCAGTAAATCTACAGATGAGATCTGAGAAATCTTTATTGTCTAATGGTAGTCGCTTCGGGAGGCATATCTGCATAGCGGCCTAGTGGTTCTCACACTGCAGAGAACCGTCTGTTCCCTTCGTAATTCCTGCTGTGGCTCCCACTTAGGCTTCTGCTGCTCGGCTGTTACTGTCGCTCGCTCGCTCGGGGGCAGACAAGTGGAAAGCTTCGGGTCCCACAGCTTCGGTCTCCCAGGGCCATTTCCGAACAATGTCTGCTTCTCTCGGGAGCGCCCCGCACTTCCTTAGGTGCGTCAACGGCCTTTGGCCAGAATCTCAAATGGAATTACAGTCCCCAGCGAGGCAAGATGAACAGCCTTGGCGCTCCCTACTCCTTTTGAGAGCAGTTCAGTGGCCTATGCAGCTGCCTTTACCAAGGATCCCCTGAACTTAGCCTGGCCTTTTCCTGAAAGAGTAAGAATCTCTCTCTAAATAAGTGGGCATCCATGAAAACTGAATACCCCCAGTTGGGCTTCCAATTCATTTATCTCAACAGTCCCATCTGTGTGAAGGGCAGTCAAGGTGCAAGTTCACGGAGGCTCAGTGGCACAGAAGTGCCACATTCAAAGGAAAAGCCCAAGAACCATTTCACCACAAGCAGGAGTTTCTGTCCAACTGGGGTGTCCACATATGTGTGCCAGTCTGAAAAGGCCCTCTGAAGTTCATCCTGACACTGTCCTTTTTTTTTTTTTAAAAGACTTGGCAGTTGGCCCTTTATAAGTGGTATCATTAGTATTTTTTTTAAGATTCTATTTATTTTTCAGAGAGAGAGAGAGTGAGAGAGAGCACAAGCAGGGGGAGTGGCAGACTCCCCACTGAGCAAGGAACCTGATGCGACACTCGATCCCAGGACCCTGAGATCATGACCTGAACCGAAGGCAGACACTTAACCGACTGAACCTCCCAGGCGCCCCTTCCTGACTCTGTTCTTTGAAAGGAAAGTAGGGCATGCCCAGCACTGTGAATGCCACTTGACACTTACATTTTTCAGTGTTTTCTCTCTTTCGTTTCTTCACTCTCTCACTACCTACAAGTGATAATTGGTTAGTCAGTAACTGAAATTGCTAAAAGCAAGTGATCAAATATAGAGTTGAACTCGCAGCATTAACCCTTCAAAACCACGGAAGTGTTTATTCCCGCCCCCGTCCCCACCCAGGCATTGCCATCAGGTTCAGAAAAGAAAAAAATGGATCCTGTATGTTCTGGGTCAGCAGACTTTGAAAGCCAATATAGTCCCTTAGGGCGTATAAAAAGGGAAAGGTTTTAATAAGTCATTGCTATTTTTATGCTTTTTTGAAAAAGTTTAATTTTCACTTTTATCAAGCTGTCCGATTACAAAGAGAGAAGTGGTAACAAGCCAGAAAGTTATATTATGTACAAAATCCCTTGAAATTAAAAAGAATTTTTTGCTTATTTATGGATATCCCAAGAGAATTTCAGTATTTTCTAGAGGGAGGAATACACCTCTAAAAAAAGAATATGGATTCATACCAAGAGTGGGTGAAGGCAGATATATGTGGAGAAAAAAGTGTCAAATACACATCTTTATATTTAAACGTGCTATCATTTAGCATGAGATTTCTGTCAGTTTGTTCCAGATGTTTCCTTAATACTTAGTAATAGTCCATTTAGCTGTGAATTGAAAAGATTTGCTCTTTCTCACCGTATGATTTCACTCGTGTGAAATTTAAGACACAAAACAAATAAACAAAGGTAAAAAGAGACAAAAAAACAGACCCCTAAATATAGGAAACAAACTGGGGGTTACGGAAAGGAGGTGGGGGGATGGGTAAATCAGGTGAAGGGGATTAAGAACACACTTACGAGCACTGAACAATGTAGAGAACTGTTGAATCCCTACATTGTACACTTGAAACGACTACAACACTACGTTAACTATACTGGAATTTTAAAAAAATTTTAATGAACATTAAAAAAAAGATTTGCTCTTTCTTATTGTTTCTGTAGATCAAGTTGAGCATTTCTCCCGAGAAACAGCTCGTGTTTTCAGGACCAGCTCTCATGCCATAAGAAATAAAAACCAAAATGTTCCAAAACAAAATTTCTTCCACCTACTTTGTTTTCTAGATTAATTTACTTCTGCTCTGGGTTAGAATCGAGAATTCCAGTCTCATGGAGACATCCCCCAGCATAAAAGCTGAAAACATTCTGTTGAATTCCCTGATGATACAAGTAATTATTGGAACATGAAGCTTGGTTTTGAAAGCTTTTAGAATTTCTGTCAGTGAACATTTATCGGGACATTTTCAGTGTACATTTATTACAACGTACAATGAGGTTTATGGAACAGCTTGTAAATTGATTCTTGTCCCACTAGAATTTCTTTGCAAAGAAACAGTGACAAAAAACTAATATTTTGGGGGTGCCTGGGTAGCGCAGTCGTTAACCGTCTGCCTTCGGCTCAGGGTGTGATCCCGGCGTTCCGGGATCGAGTCCCACATCAGGCTCCTCCGCTGGGAGCCTGCTTCTTCCTCTCCCACTCCCCCTGCTTGTGTTCCCTCTCTCGCTGGCTGTCTCTCTGCCACATAAATAAATAAAAATCTTTAAAAAAAAAAACTAATATTTTGTCTTTCTACATGTGAAAGAATTAACTTAAAAGTTATAAACTCTCAAACACCACAACTTTTGTTTCCAAGGACCTGTACACTTTCAAGCATCTAGAAAGCACTCATAAAACTTTTTGACAGCCATGATATTTCCTGAACTGCTAAAAATTTATGGAAGAAATGAACTGTTTATTTTCATCTATTTCCTTATTAGCTTTGCAATTCACAAAGGAAAAAAAGGTAATGACATAAACAGCAATAAAAAGTTTGTGATCTGTTGATTTGGGATATGTGCTTTAGGATAAGAATTGTTTTCATTCTTCATATAAAATGGTGACTGTTATAACACTAGAAATCAAACCCAAGCTGTTTTTCTTTCATTAAAGATGAAGTCTTTTCTCCCTAAGACATGGAGAGCCCCCAAAATACTATTATCAGGTTTATAAGATATCATGTATCCCATTTACGTAAAATTGTAAAAGAGTCTGTCTACATGCACGTAGGCTCAGAGTCATATCATCTCTGGGGTTGTGCTTATCAAAGGATAAACAATGGTTTTCTATGGGAAAAAGCGGGGGATGAACTGTACTCAAAATTTCATATTTTTCTTGATTATTTGAGTCGCTTTCCAAAGAAGTGAATTATTTTTTTATCAATACAGTATAAAAATGTATTGGATCTCTCAAAATGAAAATTTTGCTACTTGGGCCCCTCTTGCGGTTTCCAACCCGAAGCAATGCCTCCGGAGCTCCTGCGACAACAGCTGGGGGTCAGCTTCCGGCTCACGGCGGCTCTCTGCTCCCCAACAGCAGCTCTCTGCTCCCCAACAGCAGCTCTCTGGGGCCCGGAATTGCAAGACCTCTTCTGCAGCCTTTTAGGGAGCGACGCCTGTTTACAAGAACCTGTCTGTTACCTCCAGATGCTCTGTCCTTCTCTCACCCAGCCGACAGCACTCACCAGGCAGTGCTGTTCACTTCTGAGTTCAGTCTGTCCCGGGTAGAGCCTGGCTTTTTGCACTTTCAGCAAGATTCTCCAGTGATGCTGAAACACGCCCAAGTTCAGAGCATCCGGACTCAGCATATCCCAGGGAATGTTCTGTGCAACGCAACACAGCCTTCCGTGCCAGACACCTCAGCTGGTCTTGTCCAAATCCGAGCAACCAGTGAGTGACTTGGGCATGCTGCGGTCACTCCTCCGTGAAGTCGTGAGTCAGAACCATGTCAGCACAGTGGGCCTGAGACACCAAGTCTGGCCAGCAAGCAACGGCTCCTCCGTGGGCAGGTCTAAGACCAAAGGTCCCTTGTCAAAGTTACTTCAGGAGGGCCTTATAGCATTAGAACATTCTGGCCAAGATTCCAGGTTGTGCAGTTGACAGATTGCTTTTGAATTGTGGCTCCGTCACTAGTCCATTCGGCTTTCTGCAAACCTCAGGTATTTTATCTATTAAACGGAAATAATACCAACTTCATAAGCTTTTTTGAATTTACATTTATAACAGCATTAATGGATTTAATTCACAAATGAAACAGTTCGCACATGTAAAGAATACAATTCCGTGCTTTTGAGTATATTCACAGAGATGGGCAACCATCGCCACTACCTTCAGAACATTTTCGTCGCCCCAGAAAGGAACTCCACACCCATTGCCCATTCTGCTCACAGAAACAGAATCATACATTATGTGGCCTTTTGTGTCTACTTTCTTTCATTTAGCACGTTTTTAAGGTTGGTCCATGTTGTGGCAGGTACCAATATTTATTCCTGTCACTGCCAAATAATAGTCCACTGTATAAATAGGCCGCATTTCGCTCATCCGTTCATCAGGTAAAGGATGTTTGTGATGTCCCCGACTTCGGGCTGTTATGAATAGCGCTGCCATATAAACATTTGCGAGCACACGCTTGGGTGGACGTGTGTTTTCATTTCTCTGGGGTGTATACCTACGAGGGGAATTGCTGGGTCCTACAGTAACTCCGTGTTTAACATTTTGAGGAACCGCCAAACTGTTTTCCAAAGTGTCTGCACCGTTTTACTTTCCCACGGCAGTGGGCGAGCTTTCGGATTTCTCCACATCCTTGTTTGCATGTTTTGTCTAAGTCATTCTTGTGAATATAAAGTGGTATCGCGTGTGGTTTTGACTTGTGTTTCCCTAATGACTAATAATAACGTAGAGTATCTTTCATGTGCTGTTGGCTACTTCTCTATCTTCTCGGGATGAATGTCTCTTCAGATCCTTTGCCCATGTTTTAACTGAGTACTTTGTCTTTTTTTTTGAGTTGCAAGGATTCTTTATATATTCTGGATACAAGTCTCCTGTCAGGAATATGATTTGCACGTATTTTCTCCCTGTGGGTTGTCTTTTCACTTTCTTGGTTGTGCTCTTGGAAACAAAATACTTCTAATTTCTTCCAGTTTTGTTGAGAAATAATTGACCTACATCCCTTCTCGGTTGAAGGTAGACAGCATGATTGTTGGATTAACATATATTGTGAAAGGATTACCACAGTAGGTTCCGCCAATCTCCATCTTCTCACTCACATACAATAAAAAGAAAGGAAAGAAGAAAAGAAAAAAGGAAAAAGGAACTTTCCTTGTGATGAGAACCCTTGCGGTTTATTCTCTTAACAGCTTCTCTATGTATAGCAGTGTTAGCCAGAGTCATTACGTTGTACGTTGCGTCCCTAGTACTTACTCATCTTATAACTGGAAGTTTGTATCTTTGGACAACCTTCCTCCATTTCCCTCCCCCATACTCTGCCTCCGGTAACCACAGTTCTGATCTCTTTTTCTGTGACTTTGGATGTGTTTGTTGTTATTGTTTAGATTTCACATAGAAGAAAACACTTCTAATTTTGATGAATTCCCAATTTATCTTTTTTTTTTCCCTTTGGTTCCTTGTGTTTGGGGTACTGTTGTCTAATCTGAGGTCATGAAGATTTACTCCTATGTACTGTGGAATTTCAATGAAGCTTAACTGAGATAATGTATACAAATTCTGAACCTGTAAATCTCAACACAAAATAATTATCATAATTAATATTAGCATTCAGAAAATTCTGGGTTCTGTCTTCCACCCTTGTTTCTCTGGTTTCTACCCAGTGCCTCTCTCCTGGATTTTCTTCTCGGTGATACTGGTTATCTGGCTTTGGTTGCAGATTCTTCCTGATACACTGCTTCTAGAAACCTCATATAACCTTTAATTTGAATCAAGCAGACGGACTCTTGCTTAATCCAGGTTCCCGACTGTCCAGGAGGGGGCATCAGACAACCAGAAGAGAACCCCCTGGAAAAATCCATTCTAGTCCCATCTAATACCCACCACTGAGGGAGCAGCTGGGCGGCACCCTCCTGATATTTCCTCTATTCATTGGAATAACTGTGGGCGTGAAGTATATAAAGGACCTAGCTTATCTTCAGGGCAGTTTAGTAACTTTCCCAATGTTACTCAATTTAGTAATTGATGAGCTGAGATTTGACCAACTATGAAACCTGTGGTCTTTCAGGCCACCAAGTCTCAATCTTCCAGGGTAACAAAAAATGTTGAAGCAGAATTAGAACTTCCTCCTTTCATTATTAGCTTTAAACAGCATTAAAATATTCAAGAATGTGCTAAGAGAATATGTCCGGGACTTGGAAGACATTGAAAAAAACTGAAAATCAAGCTCACTGGTTCCAAAGACTTACAATATAAATGAGCTTGCAAAACACAAGCAAGCAACGTCCGTACCCTGAGGGCAGGTGCGAAGAACGCCCCGGTGAAGTCAACATTTTCCCTTCTGACTTGGTGTGTGATGTTTGTGGAAGTTAAACACTGGCTTAACTTTTAAGAAACTTGAGCTCGATCAACCTCTCTAAGTCACTGTGCTTACAGTTCAAATATCCACCCAGGGGAAAATTAGCAGTACTTTCTCAAAATGTTGTCTGGTTTACAGTAACTAAAGTACCCCGTTTACATACACAGTGTACAAGGTTCACTTTTCGTTGTACATTCCGTGTGTCTTGACAAATGTATAAGGACATGTGTCCACTGTAACAGTATCGTGCAGAATTGTTTGACTGCCATAAAAATGACCTGTAAACCATGTACTTTAGTGAACGTATCAATATTGGTTCACTGGTTATTAACAAATGTACCACATTAATGCAAGGAGGTAACTGACAGAAACAGGGCGGGGGCACTGTGGAAATTTCCTGTACTCTGTGCTCAATTTTTCTGTAAATCTAAAAATGTTCTAAAAAATAATTACAAAAAAAAGGAAGGAAGGAAGGAAGGAAGGAAGGAAGGAAGGAAGGAAGGAAGGAAGGAAGGAAGGAAGGAAGGAAGGAAAGTTTGGTGGAGTTAAGACTCAGTGTGCCAAACCACAAAGACCGGAGTTCAAATCCTGTCAGTAACACGTTCTAACTGGTGGGCTGTGAACTTGCTTTCTCTGAGTTTCAATCTCTTTACATTTAAAGTGGAGACAATAAAATCTACTTCAAAAAGTGTTCTTTTTTTTTTTTTTAAAGTTGCTTGGAACCTCCTGCAGCCGACTGCCCTGGCCCGTGTGTTCGAGTGCCGATCCCAGAGCTTCTCTGCACATTTACAGACACGCAGGCCTGGTGCGTGTCGTGCTGCATTGCTAAGCAGCTCTTCACTAGAAAGTAAGAAACAGCCAGTAATAGACTTATTCCCTCACCGTGGGATCCCACATGTTTCCTTTAGAAACAGCACCTTTCCCTTAAGCTCTCTCTCTCTTCCTTACTATAAGTCCTAAACATTATAAAACCAGAGGGTTGGAAAGCCAGTAAGATGTATATTGTTTGGCATACAGTAATAATAATGACGACAGACACTTCCCGGGCAGTTATGACGGGTCAGGTACTACTCCAGATCCTCTACCCATGTAGTAACATAGTGAATCCTCACGAAATCTCATGTCGCTGATCCTATGAACTTCAAACCCATTGCACAGATGAGGAAACAGAGACCCAAAGTCAAAGTCATGTCACTTGAAAATGATAACAGCCAAAACAAACCCACAGGCAACCCGACTCCATAGGCTACACTCTTGAACGCTGCAATTCTTTTTTCATGAAAAATCATTTATATCCAAAGCCATTTAAACCCCATACATACGTACATCAATAGGGGACTGACTGGGGAAAGAAATTCCCCAAACAACGAAATGCAGAGGTGAAAAGTGTGAAGAAGCTATCACTGAGCTGAAAGACAAGATCCACGATGTGGGTAAGGTGCAGCCTTTATGTTTAAAATCAATCTCTATTTTCAAATTGAGTTTGGGGAGACCTTTGTGTTTTGGGAATTTAGCCTTTGGTTGTCAGAAATTTTTTCCCAGTCTGTCATTTGATTTTTGATATGCTTATGGTATAACTTGTTTTTATCTTCTGTACTTGAATTACTTTTTCATTTTACAGTTTTTGCATTTTGAATCATCATTAGAAAACCCTTAAAGCCCACTTCAAAGAGGCAAGGAACTTCTCCCAATGTTTTCTTCTGGCGCTTTCAGAGTTTCTCTTACATATGGGATTTTTTCAATAAATGTTCAGTTTATCGTGATGTACACATGGAGGTATGAATGAGCTCAGTATTTTCACAACACCCGTTATTAAACTGCCTTCTTTGCTCTTCTGATACCAGGTGCCCTCTTCATCACAAATTGAATTTTCTTACGTATTTTGGACTTTTTCGGGATGTATTTTGTCCCTTTGGGACCATGTTTTTGATTTACAGGCAGCTAGAGTCTTTGCCTTTGTACTCAAATATTATTTCAGTCCCGCAGATAAATTTATGGCCTTTTAATGTACCATGTTATTGCCAACAACTCTCATTGTCCTGGGGAAGTTACAGATGCAGCTTCAGAAGTAGCCACATCTAGGGAAACACGGTCCCTGTTGATAAAGATATTGTGACCATCCCCAAATGAGATTTTTGACTTCCTAGCATTCTGTCTGCTCCACTGTACAGGTACTCCTTGGAAACCAGCAGGCCTGAGGGCTGGGATTAAGTTCACGCTCTCTGCAGCCCCGAAGAGAAAGCGTACTACCTCTGTCCATTCACATCGCCTTGGCATTGCGTAAAAGTGCAGGACCAAAATCAAATGTTCCGATTTTCTAGACTCCTGACTTGGTGTGCGCGTCTGCTGTTGGCTTCCAGGATCTGCACACATTCCCCAGGAACCACAGCACCAAGGGCAGCTTGACTCGGGCATCTGGTGAGAATGCCGCAGGGGTTATTCCAGCCAAAGTCACTTTCCATATCACAAAGATCCTGCATAGGCCACGCCATGACCCCGGGTCCCTTTAATCCTCTAGAAAGCCCCATTTGGAGGGGATAGACTTTCTGACCGTTTTTGAACTTCGCAGACTCCATATCAGACCTCTGTCTCAAGTTACAGGTGCACAGTGGGATAAAGGCAGCAGGAGAGCTGGGCCTCATACCTGCATAGGACTGGGCCAGTGCTCTTGGCTCAGTCTCTGCGCTGCGTTAAGCTCCAGTAACCCGCGTGAATGCGTGTGTGTGCTTTCTCGGCCTGAACAGCTGGGAGGAAGGGGGCCAGCCACAAATTAAATTAGGAGGTGTAAAATACTGTGGGAAGAAAAACAAGCCAAGATAGCAAAAACAGGTGCCAAAAGGCGTTTGTTCTCAACTCCATCAAAATTTCATTTCTTTGTGTATGATTATCTGCTAAGCTGCATTAGGGAAAATTTCATGCCTCTCTGACCTTTTGATGTCCCGAAGAGAAAAAGAAGTGACACCTGTTGCCGAAAGACTTTTCCGAGAGAGTAAGTGGGCTCTGCTCTCCGGTAATCTCAAGTGCTCAAATCTTCCACATTGTGTATGGATTTAAAGGTTGTGTTCTTGAGAACCCGGCCTCTTCAGGTGCTAATTGGACAGTACCATGGTCCCTTTACTGTAATTTTCCCATTTATTTTCCGAGGATTATCTCTTCTTAAGGCTGAACTTTTTTTGTTGCACTTTAGGAAGATACAAGCTCGCATCACAATAGAACTGACTCGTTCCTCAGAGTCCAAAGCATCTCTCAGGTGCCCCTGATGGTCATGAATTCTAGGTAGGAGACCCAAAGGGTGACATTTCTAGAGCACAGCCACATGACCCCATCGCACAGTGAGCCCGGCCTGCAGGTAAACACAGGGTTGCAATACAGCCACTAGTGACCATTCTGGGGCTCCCCTCACATTTGCTGGGGAAACTACAAATGCCTCAGTTTCCCCCTGAATTGTTCTAGGAGGCGTCTCATGTGTTCCTTATCCTGGTCTTCTCTGGCTCGTTGTGTTGTGCTGATTAATGCCTTTTTAAGGTACCACATGGCTGCAAGGTCCTCATTGTCACATCTCTGTGCCCAGATTTTAAACCCCTGAGCTCCATGCTGAGGGGCTGTCTCTCACTGAATTTATCTCCAGGACCATAGCTCAATAGAAATCAATTAAACTCCGTAGACTGAGGTTCTCTCCCTTCACAGCACCAGCATGAGAGGCTGGCTCTAAGAACCAGCTGCAGAAGGACTGAAGGAACCGAATCATTCATTTCTTTACCACTTCCTATTTCGTGCTGCTCCATCCACATAAGAAAATCCCCCAAAGTAATTTGTAAGCTCTGCAATAACTCAAAATAGAAATGGCTCTGCAAAAGAATGTGTAGACATCTTCTAGAAAGCCTATCTCCTAACAGGTGCAAAGTCTCAAAAGAAAAACAAATGACTAACAAATGACTAGGCTAACAGGAAATGATTCCCAAAAGAATGCCCGTGGGAAGAGCCAGGGTCCAGAGCACTGCTGGGCCTCGTCCATGAGAGCTACGCTTGCCAGGAGGGGTTCACAGGTGCCCAAACGTGCTCTGTTCTTCACAGCCCACAGCATGCCAAAGCTTATCTGGGGAAGTGAGGAGAATTTATCTTGGCTCCCTCTCTGAGCTACATGCTCTCGCTTACCTGGGTCCTAAATAATCGCCCTATGGCACTAAGGTTTCACAGAAGTTTCCGAAAGGCCTCTCTTTGAGATGCTGCCCTCAGCGTTGCTATTCCTTTCAGATCACTAGGGGCAAAGTTATCTGAGCTAGTTTCTAACCCAGACTCCCTCTTCCCCTAGGAAACATTCTCTTCCAGAGGGTTCTGAGGGCCTCTCCACACATCCATTATAAGTGCCTGAAAGCACATGAATTCAAGAATGAGCACAGCTGAGGATCCAGCTGGTCTATGCTCCAGAAGGATTTTGTCAATGACAGGGTCACAGAGCCGGTGGGTTATAGAACTACTACTCGAGCCATGAAAGTCTTATTACATTGTCCTTTTTCATTTTCTTTGCCCTCACTGAATATTGCCTCAGTCCATGAAATAGTGCAAGTCAATTACAAGTAGGAGCGGTAATCAGGAAGGGACAAGGCTCACGACAGTTAATAAAGGATTGTCTTCAGCAGAGGGATTAATTAGTATATTCCTTAAAAACCGTTTTCTACGTGCCCACTTCAGACAAGTGTAGTTTTGGTGCGATGTGTGATCCTGTTGTAATAGGAACCTAGACCTGGTATCTAATCTCCGGTATATTATTAAGTACTTGATCGTAGGTATCATTTAAATTTTCCTCTGACTCCTCAGAGGTAACTCCTATACTTCATATAAATTTTAGGTAAAATGGAAGTAACTATCTCCTATGAACTTACAGACACCCAGAGGATGAATGAGCTTCTATACAATATTTCTGTGCTTTAGGGCAAGAGTATGAAAAGTATCTTGATTTCCCTTTCCCAAAGTATGATTTTACTTTTCCTGCTTTGCCCTCCCTTGTAAACTGTATTGGACAGGCATTTGCCATACTTGGGTTGCTGGCCATACCTATGACCTCTATCAGAAATCTTGCCTCTGATGTCCACTAAGAGAATCATACGTAGGCAACCATGCTCGATACCAGAAAGCACTGTCGTAGATGACTGGACAAAGAATGGCTCCTGACCCAACGCTGACTTCTGATGTGGTTTGTCCTAAAATCTACACCCATTAGGAGTGCCCAAAACAGGATGTTGATTGGGTGAATCAATCAAATCCTCTCTCCTGGATTGAACACAAAGAAAAAAAGAATGGGAATAAACCTCAGAAATGTAGGATACCATCAGTTGAACTAACATATAGGCAAGGGGAGTCCAAGAAAAAGTAAGAGAACAAGAAATAAGAATATATGAAGATACTTTTCCAAAAATAATGAAATACATAAATCCACAGATCCCAGAAGCTCTGATAAGTGTTGTAAGCAAGGAAGGTGAAAATAGCATGCATGCACACAGGCATATGCACACACAAAAATCTAGACAGAACATACTTATACTGCTCTAAAGCAAAGAAAATAATCTTGAAGGCAGCTAGCAAAAAGAAAAAAGATGCAACATAAACAAAAAAAAAAGAATTATATCAGACTTCTCATCTAAAACCATGCAAGACCAACAACAGAGTGATGTATTTAAAAAACAATCATTAATTGACTTTTTGTTGGTAGTTTTAGATTTACACAATGAAGAGGTAGAACATAGAGCTCCATATGCCCACCCACTCCCCACTTCACCCTCCAACTCTGCACCCAGTTTTCCATTAACATACATCTTGCATTGGTGTTAAACAACTGTTACAAATGCTTATTGTTATATAATAGTTAATGTAGTTATAATTATTACATAGTGTACATTATTTATATTAACAATGTAAACTATGGACTACATTAACTATAGTCTATGGTTTACATTAAGGTTTACTCTTTGTATTGTGTAGTTTTGTGGGTTTTGACACAAGTGTAATGACATTTGTCTGCCATTTGTTTTATTAAGAATAGTTTCCTTACTCTAGGGGCGCCTGGGTGGCACAGCGGTTAAGCGTCTGCCTTCGGCTCAGGGTGTGATCCCGGCATTATGGGATCGAGCCCCACATCAGGCTCCTCCACTATGAGCTTGCTTCTTCCTCTCCCACTCCCCCTGCTTGTGTTCCTTCTCTCACTGGCTGTCTCTATCTCTGTCGAATAAATAAAATCTTTTTAAAAAAAAAAAAAAAAGAATAGTTTCCTCACTCTAAAAATTCCCTTTGTTTCACCCATTCATCCCTCCCTCCCTTCCCACCTCCCAAACCCCTGACAACTACTGATCTTCTCACAGTCATGGAGTAGCATATTTAAAGTACTGATGGGAAAAAAAGCACAGTCAACTCACAATACTATGTCCGGTGAAAATATTGTTCAAAAATTAAGGTGAAGTTAAGACTTCTGTATACAACAAAAACTGAGAGAACTCAATGGCAAAAGATGTGTACCACCATGAATGTTAAGTCAAAGTTTTTCAGGCAGAAGTATTATTACTAGATAAAAACTTAGATTGCACAAACGAAAAGCACTGCAAATGGTAAAAATGAACCTAAGTATAAAAGATATTTTTCCTTGTTTTTAATCAATTTAAGAGATATTTGACTAAGGTAAAGTAATTAAGAGTTTAACTGTAGGGCTTATAACATATGTAAAAATAAAATGTACAGCAAAACAACAATAGAGGAGGAATTGGAAATATATTGTAGGATTCCTACAGAATACATAAAGTAATATATCATTTTAATTTTTTTAAGTTGTATATTTAAACTTTAAATTTAAAGTTGTATATTTTAAACTTTAAAAGAATCATTATTTAGAGAGGTAAGGCTAAAAGTCACTGGGAAATACATAATGGATTCTTAAAAATACTCAACCCAAAAGAAGAGGAAAAAGGGAATAGAGAATAAATGGAAAAAAATAGAAAACAACTAGCAAGATGATAAATTTAAATTCAACAATATTAATAATTAAAGTAAATTTAAATGGTTTAAACATCCAGATTAAACGGCAGAGATAAAAATACAAACAAACCAACCAGCAACAAAAGAGTCAGCTATGCCTTGTGACCAAGAAACCTCCTAAAACAGAAGTCAACACACTATGGGCTCATGGGTTACATCTAGCCTGGAGTATGGTTTTTTTTTAAGGCCTTGTTAATACCAGACAAAGCCGACATCAGAACAAAGAATATCAGGAGGGATAAAGAGAAACATTAGGCAATAATAAATGGGTCAGTTCATCACATAGACATAAATATCTTAAATATGTATGAACAAAGCATCAATAACATGGAGCAAAACCTAATACAACTAAAAGGAAACAGAGTCACAGCTGTACCTGGAGACTTCAACACTCCTTTCTCAGTAATTGAAAGACAAAGCAGAAAAAAAAATAGTAAAGGTGTAAGCCTGAACACTACAAAGAATTTGATCTAACCAACAATGATTGAGTATCTACCCAGTAACAACAGAATATACATTCTTTTCAAGTACACATGAAAGATCCACCAAAATAGTTCACATGCTGGTCACAAAACAAATCCCAACAAAGTTAAAAAGAAGGGAAAGTGTAAAAAGTGTGTTCTCTAACCCAAATGGAAAGAGACTAGAAATCAATAGCCCATATGTTGAAAAATCCCAAAATGTTTAGAAATTAAATGTATGTATAAGTAACCCATGGATCAAAGAAGGAGTCAAATAGAACTATCTTTTGAACTGAATGAAAATAAATAGAAAACAACCCCAAATTTATGGGATGCAACTAAAGCACATTTAGAGGGACATTTATAGTATTAAATGAATATATTAGGAAATCATCTAAGCTTCTACTTTAAGGAACTACAAAAGGAAGAGGAAATAAACTAAAATCAAGCAAAAGGACAGACATAAAGATAAAAGCATGGGAAAAAAAAGGAAAACAGAAAAGCAACAGAAAAAAATCAATGAAATCAAAAGTAGTTCTAATAAAGTTAATTAAACTCTAGCCAATCTGATGAGAGAAAGAGATAGGCAGAGGAGGGAGAGGAGGGAGGGAAGGAGAGGGAGAAGAAGACAAGACATAAACTACCGATATCAGAGATAAAATAGAAAATTCGTATCATACATATATTAAAAGATAAAGAATAAAAAAAGACATTATGACAATGAATTTCATCACTTAAATTACTGGTTCTCAGCCTACAGGGGGCTGAGAGAGACAGAGAGAGAGACATTTTGGGTTGTCACCACTGGTGGGCTTGCTCCTGGCATCTAGTGAATAGAGGCCTGGGATGCTGCTAAACATCTTATCATGCAAAGGACACACTCCCACAGCAAAGAGTTATCCTACCCCGATGTCACTTGGGTCGAGAAACCCCGACTTAGATGAAATGGACAAATTTCTTTAAAGATGTCACCTACCAAAGTTTTCTCAAGAAGAAACAAATATAGCGGAATAATTCTGTATCTATAAAAGACACTGAATTCTCAGTTCAAAATTTTATCTTATTTTTTTATTTAAATTCAATTAACATATAATGTATTATTGGTTTCAGAGGTACAGGTCAGTGATTCATCAGTTGTGTATAACACCCAATGCTCACTACTACATCCCGTGCCCTCCTTGATGCCCATCACCCAGTTACCCCATGCCCCACCCCCCTCCCCTCTAGCAACCCTCGGTTTGTTTCCTATGATTAAGAGTCTATTATGGTTTGTCTCCCTCTATGATTTCGTCGTTTTATATTTCCCTTGAAGGCTCATTCTGACACCAGCTGGTATACAGCAGTACAATTCTGTGCTAATCATCGAGAGATAACATCTCATTCTACAGGTTCAAGGGCAGTCTCCAACAAGACTGCCCTTACTCCTGATGCCAATCACACTTGGGAGTGGCCAGGCCACTTGTACCTCGGATTAACTGGCTATGCGTCCAGGGGTTCCCACAACCTCTTATTTCAATAGTTCACTAGAACTACTCACAGAATTCAGGAAAGCATTATAATTTGATTGATTACAGTTACTATAAATGATGCAAATCAGGACAGTCAAATGAATAGACAAAGATGGTAATGTCTGGGAGGTTCCACCATGCAGAGCTTCCTTAACCCCCTTCCCATGGAATCAGGGTGGGTCAAGCTCCTAGCACAATAATGTGTTTGTTGCCCCACCAGGAAACTCTACTGAGCTTTGATGTCCAGAGTTCTTATTGGAGTTTCATGACAGAGTCATGATTGATTGGATCATTGGCCACATAATTGAACTCAGTTTCCAGTTCACCCCCCCTTTTTTCTAAGATTTTATTTATTTACTTGACAGAGGGAGAGAGAGAGCACAAGCAGAGGGAGAGGGAGAAGCAGGCTCCCCACTGACCAGGGAGCCCTATGTGGGGCTCGATCCCAGGACCCCAGGATCATGACCTGTGCTGAAGGCAGACACTTAACTGACTGAGCCACCCAGGCATCCCTCCAGTTCTCCTCTTCTCACCAAATGTCCCAAACCTCTTAATCATGTGATTGATCCTTCTGGTGAGGAGCTCCCATCCTAGGTCAACTCATCTCCTTAGCATTAACTCAGGTGATCTCATGAATAGCAACGACACCCCCATTACGTGGGAAATTCCATGGATTTAGTCTACCAGGGTCAGGAACCAAGACGAGAGGCCAAAATCTTTATTATACTACCATGTTTATAGTAGCTTTATTTATAATTACTGAGGCCTTGAAATAAGCCGGTGTCCCTCAACTGATGAGTAATTTGGTTATCCATACTATGGAATATTATTAACTATAAAAAGGATGAGTTATTGACACATGTCACAACATAGATGAATTTCAAAACCCATAAAAAATTTTTACATAGTCATTGTACATGTAGTAAGTACCTATACAACGCTGTTTTATGATCTGAAGCATGAGAGGAATAAATCCCTTTTATAAAGCCATAATAATTTTATTCAGTTCTGGGTTTTGCCATCCTCAGTACTATTGCTGTTTTAGACCAGAAAGCTCCTTGTCGTGGGGTGCTATACGATGTTGAGCTACATTCCCGTCCTCTACTCATTCAGATGCTAGTACAACTTCTCGGGTTCCAACAATCAAAAATGTCCAGATACCCCCATACATTCCATGAGGAGTAAATTCACCCCCATTTGAAAACTATTAAATTAGTCAAACACAACTTTTACATTTTCATAATCTTAAATGTTCTGTGGAGACAAAGATAACTTACTTGATCCATTAAATCAGCGTAGGAAATTCATGACATTCAAGTAAGGCTTTTCATAGGAAAACATATCCAAATTTTATACAAATTAGAAACTTTAAAGTTATATTACTTTTCATCCTAAGGTGAAGACATATTGTTGTTTTAAACCAAACTATTAAAACTACCTTGTCCAAGTATTTACTTGTTAGTAATATTTTGACTTTTTCTACATTTATATACCTAATTATTAAAGCAAGGTCTTAGCACTGTTCTTCTTTTATTTGATAACTTACACATGCTTTTGTTTCTTATCTTGCATCCCAGCAATCTAGGCCACTAACTTATAGAATGACTGACCTCTTCTACCCCACCTCCTTCAGCAAGTACTGGAGTTTCCTTAAAGAACTAGCAAACTTATCCACTGGTTTTGTTTTTTTGTTTTTTTTTACTTTGACTCTAAAACTTATTTGGTTCTTTTATTTTAAATTTATATTAAGTCCTACTTAGTCTATTTATGCAATCAGAATAGGAGCTTCATTAAATTTAAGACTTTATAATCTAATTCATCAATTATGGAGATAGCAAAGGTATACAAGTCTACCAGCAAACACATTTGGAAAATATTTCATAATCATGTAATAAAAGAATGTTATCGAACTCTTGAGCAATCTAGGAAACTGGAGGACTTTAGGGCTAGATTTCTTCCTATTTCAGTATGTATGTGTATTTAGTTTTTGACACAAAGATCTCTTTCCTATCTTCATCTGGTTCATTGTGGGGTTGTTTGTTCTTAAAGAAATAAGAAAGAAAAAAATCAGGCTAGTCAACATCCTTCAGGTTGCATAAGAAGTCATGAAGCTCCTGACAAGCCAAAAAATCTTTCTCTCATCTGCAATCCCGTTCTATCATACACACATACTCCATGATGTAACTGTTATAAAAAAACAAGGAAAATTCTTAAGTCTCAACTCTTTCCCTAAAAACAAATGATACTAATTTTAATTTTTATAAAAATGTTTTTTGCATTCTCCCCTATTTGATGGTTAATCTGTATTTTTATATTAGATATCCCAATAGCGCTTATAAATGATCAATTTTTATGCCCACTTAATTTCCAGAAGTTGAGGGGAAAAAGTGGGTGTATGTCAGCCACAAATATTACAGACAATTTGTAGAAGGCTTTTTTCTTTTCCATTTACACGCACAAACACATGACTAGCAGGCTTGCTTTTACAACTGAAACCTGAATCAAAAATAAGGAACAAAACTTACCAATTCATTGTAACAGCTTTGTAAGGAAGGAGTTCAGAGACAAGAAGGACTGCAGGAAGTCACTTTCTTTCCAACACGCATGAAAACTTTCTTCTTGAATTTGTTTCTAGCCTATGGTACTGTATGAATAAGACAAACAACACAGAGGATTCTCCTGGCAGAAGGAACACCTGTGGGCTGGAACGTGACCGTCTTCATTTCACAGGTGGGACCAGCTATCGGCCTGACTCAACCTATGTCTGAAATGCCAGTAAGATATTAAGAATCCCCAAGACAGGCAGACAAAAAAAGACAGATGACTGCTTGATAATCAGATCTGAAAGCAAAAACCAGCTTCCCAACATTGCTTCTATCAGTGGACAAATGAAGCAGCTGTGCACTTAAACAAAACCAGAACCTGACTTGACCAAGACCCAGAAAAAGAACCAGAGAGAAAGAAAAAGAAAACAGTCAGCAGGAGCAGGAGCTCTAATTGTGGAATGAGGCTCATCTGTGAATGTGGAGTCAGCGCATTAGGTGAGTCACCTGGGCATCCCAGTGGGGTTCTCACCTGTCAAAGGAAAACGCAAGAAACAAGAGCATTCTGGGAAGGCATTTACTTGCAAAGACTGCAAGGGTATTTTCAGGTTCTAGGACTGGCTCATAAAATAAAAAGGACAACAGTTTTTCGAAAGAAAAAGATCCCACATTATCAGTGTTAGCAAGTTAATAGCCTGATCGTGGCAATTTTCTCATACAATCATTCATCTCACATCTTCCAAGAAAAACCCCGTTTTCTCTCTCAGGTTGCAAAATCCTTCTTCCCCCGCTCTCCCCTCAACTACTCTCCCCTCAACTACGGGATGCTTCCTTAAATAAAGACAAGGTTAAATATTTGGTTTTCCTGTCCCCCTCCCCGCCCCGCCTTTCCCCTCCTTTTAAGGCAGAGTTAGGCATCCCCTTTACATTCTCCCTACAAAGCAAGCCACAGATTTGTTGCGTGTTTGCTTATGGAGAAAAGACAGTCTCTGTGAATGATCATAAGTCAGTGGTTCTCAACTGGTGGCAGTTTTGCCCCAGACATCATGTGGCGTGTCTCGTGACATTCTTGGTTCTCATAACTGGGGGTGAAGGGTAGCGCTACGGGAATTATCTAGTAGGGAGACCCCAGGGATGCTGCTAAACACCCCATCCGGCACAGGACAGCTCCCACAACAGCCTAAAATGTCACTAGCGCTTCTGAGAGCTGTGGCACAGATTAAAATCAGACCACCACAGCTGAGATTTCCAGCCTGCGCGTTTACCTGTTGTGAAACTTCGGATAAATTACTCAACCACTCTATGCCTGATTTCTCCCACCTATCAACTAATCTGCACCTATATATAGAAGCACAAAATAACCGTTATGGGAATCTTTATTGGAAATACACATACCCGTTCCTCCGGCTTCCTGGATTGCAGTAGGTTTCCATATCAGCATCACTTGATCTTTTTCCCCTTTTATCTACATCTAAATTCTCTCTGCTGTTTCCACCTCTAGGTATGGAGGCTTCTACATGAAGATAAACCTTACTTTCAGTGCAAATCTTTATTACTATTGGCCATTTCTTGGGATCAAGGTATATAGTTGAGCAAAAAAGAGTAACATAGCAGGTAGGCCTTCTGTCCTTTGAAAGGCCTCCTTACTGGGACGCCTGGGTGCCTCAGTCGGCCAAGTGTCTGCCTTTGGCTCAGGTCATGATCCCAGGGTACTGGGATCAAGTCCCGAATCCGGCTCCTTGCTCCAAGTCTCCCTCTGCCTGCCACTCCCCCTGCTGGTGCTCACAAGTGCGCTCTATGACAAATAAAATCTTTTTAAAAAGAAAGAAAGAAAAGAAGGAAGAGAAGAAGAGAAGAGAAAAAAGAAAAAAGAAAAGACAAGACGCACTCCTTACAAGGTTAGCCCTTGTTCTCAGGTATCTGAGAACATAATTTTGGAAGCATTCCTACCATTCCCCAAACTAATAAAAGTGGCTCACTATGCCACAATTGTTTGTACAAAATATATGGCTTATGCAGAACATGTGCTTTCCTTCGGAGAGTCCAGAAGTTTGGTACCTACCAGGCTAAGGGAGCCTACAGGATCCCGCCCCCCCCCCAATAAAAATCAGTCTTGAATCAGCTCCCCTGGTTGCCAGCAGTTCACGTGGGGCAGAATTAAGTGTCTCCTGCAAGACTCCACTGGGAGGATAACTTAGAAGCTCAAGGGGTTTCCCTCAGACTTTGCCCTGCAAATCCTTTTCCTTTGATCTTATTATCTTTTTGCTGTAATAAATCTTAGCTGTGAGTAGGACTAAAGGCTCTGTGTCCTGTGAGCTCTCCTAGTGAAGCACCACGGGGTGGCCCTGGGACTTCCAATACAAAAGTCCCATTTTTTTATTCCACCTGATGCTATGCAAAAGGTCATGTTTACCCACTTAAAATATCACATTTCATACATTTCTCATACACTGTATATAAACATGAGTTGATTAATTTTCATTCTATTAAATTTTTTTCTTGTTAAATGCTAGGTTGTCAGCTGCTGCAATTTTTCCTAGGCCAAACGATATCTGCCAATAAATATGGGTCAATGTCTAGCACACATTTTCAAAACTGAACTGTATCGCATTTCTCTCTCCCCTCTGCACTTCCTAGTTAATATCCTCTTGACCACACTAGCAAGATCCTTGGCAAGTATCTTTCCCATTCCTCTTGGGACATACTGTATTATCCCTTACTGAGTTCATTATTCTGGTACCCAGGTCCAAGTTCAACTCTAATATCTGCTATATAACCATCTGTTAATTTTTCACATTCTTTTTCTTTCGAAGACTCAACTTTCCATTGGAATGACAGGCTGAAAATAAAACTTCATATCCTGAATCCATTAGTCTATATTCTATCTAGAGTTTATTCCCTAATTAAAGATGCTTCACCCTTTTTTTCCACCCCATCTCAGATTTTTCAAATCATGTTCCTCGGGAACATTATCATCAAGCTATTAGACAAAAAATTCTGTTTTGGAAAGTTAGGTAAACAAAATTAAATAGACTTATTTATTCCAGAACTTTTCGGAAACTTTGATAGTATCATTTGGACTGTAAAGGAGCATCTCAGGGTTTGGAACAGTACATAGATTTGCATAAGTTACATAGAGGTATAAAATTACTGCCCAGAAACGTCTTAAAGGGACCAATATTTTACAGGATGCACTCTGACAAATACTATGCCTGTCAATAGTAGGGTAAGAGTACTCACAGCTGATGTCTGAGAAGCTATGGATACAGATGCAAGACTGAAAACACTATGACCAACCAGACAAAGCCACATTGTGAGAACTGACTCTATTGCCTTGAGAACTGAAACATCTAAAATATTAGGCAACTATGAATTAAAAATGAGATCAAATAAAAACTGTTAATGGACTACTTATTACAGCTCTTCCTATGGGAAGATGACTTCATAATTTTGTATGATAGGTAAGTATGAAGTTTCTATAACATTGTGGTCATAAATTATTGCCCCATAAATGGAAAAATTAAATTCAGTAAGTTGTCAGTAATCATTCAACAGCTCTTCTATCAATACAGAACTTGAACTGCTTGATTTCTAAAATGAAAAGAAAGGAAAATACACAGAGATACTAAAATAAGACCATTGAGCAAGCACTTTTTAAAGCAATAATACATCACAACTAAATAAATTCAACAAAAAGGTTTGTTAATACTTTATTAGTATTTTCTAATGGACAGAACATAATGCAAACCAAATAAAAATTTTAATCTTCTTTTTCGTTCAATAAAAATAACTGACATTCTGATCGTTATTTCTTCTTTGTTAAAGAAGGAAAGTATTGATAGAATAGTTAGGCACACAGTTGACATTTACTGTACAATGATATGCACAAGTTATCTTTTAACAACTATAATCCTAAGATGTGCTCTTTATATTTTTCCCTTGTAATACAGGAGCCACGCTCCTATAAGCAAAATTTACTAATAACAAAAGAATTTTACAAGGAGTGACAAAAAAGACTTTTAAAACAAGTCCTTAAATAAAAGGATGCAGCAACAACGGAATGTAAGTTGTTGGGTTAAGAAGACAGTTTAAACTAGATCTCAAAACATTAAAAATTCATTTATTTTACAATTACTCAAATACACATGCATTAAATGAAAATATTGCACAAAATTAAAATTTTAGATTGTGAAATTTATATTGTTCTTAATTTTTTAAAAATTGATACACTTTCTGGTAGCACTTAACTGTTTGATTTTTTCCAAACACCAGCAGCACAAACTTAAAATGAGCAAACAGAAATATTCAAGAAAGTTTTTAATTTTTTTTTTTAAAAAAAATTAAGGCTAACCAAGTGCATCCATTGGTCAATGGCACAATTTTTTCAGCAACTATTCAGAACACCCTAATCAGAGGAAATGCCCAGCTAAGCGCTATATTTAAATCATACAATCAATTTTTAGGTGAATGAACTCTAAGTTAGTAGTGATGGTTTCTAAATAGTTTATATGTTACCTGAAAAAATCAGAAAACCCAAAGAATGATTAATTTTGAAGGTTCTTGCCTAAAGGCACCACTGACTTTAAAAACACATTCAAAAAATCAAATCTCAGAAGACTTAAAGCCTCTTCAGGTATATATTTATATATGCAATAAATGCATTAAATGTAATAACTTTATTAAACATAGTACACTGTACTTGACTTAGGAATTAAATATTTTACACACAGCTTGACCAAGTCATTCAAAAAGTAGCTCTCATTTTAGCATGACCACGGCTCTCTCTGATGTAAAACACAGATGTGCACAGCGAAGATGCACAACCGTTTACATAAACTACCTACCACTTGACACTTCTGCTTTTGAAATATAAACTCTTTAAACGAAAATTATTTAAAAAACCCATTTACTCATGTAGTTTTTGGTATGATTGCAGTTACCTTGCAGGGCTCTGTTATGAAAAGTTGCAGTTTTGCAGGACCTTTCTTCCTTTCCCTGGTTGATGGCCAGCATTCCTCACATTATCTGGAAATGCTTTTCGTATGTACACACTAGGCTCTTACACGAATTCCTGTTTACTCTTAGACTTATTTATGTCAAAAAATATACTTGAAATGGGCAAGGGTATATCTGAAAATCATTGCACTTATGGCCATGCTGATGCTTCCCACAGACATGTTTCACAAATCCTCACCTTTAAAGCCTGGGGCATGGGGATGGACCACGGCAGGGAGACACACTGGGAAGAAAAAATATTATTTCTTCCGCCACAGTGAATAAGGATCTTTTCTCATTTGCAAGTTGCAATGAAAGGGATTTCATTTATGTAATTCTTTAGACATGCAACACAGGCTGAATATATGCATACTCTAAGTATACACAACAGCATTATTAATAAATATGATTATTATTATAAAGCTTTAAGGGAAGGCTTTATTCTGTTATTAGGCTTCACTTTGTAAGTAGGATCTCTGTGAAAACAAGACAATGACATCTTGTTCCAATCTTAAAGCTCCCAAATAACTGGGATACCGATACTCTGTCCCTTTATCTTAAGCACCCAGACGTTCTTTTAATACCAGGATCTTGGCTCAGTGGTCTGATAAGTAGCTTCACTATTTTAAGGTTGTAGTGTTAAATATTTTTAAAACAAAAAAACGCTGACATACCCAAACCCTTGGTCAGTGTAACTATTTAAAACTATGCAGAAATCCTGCATACAAGGGATATGAAGACTTCCAAGATGGACAAACAGAGAATAAGAAAACTAGAAGAGATGCAGAGGCTCCAGAACTGGAAAAGGTAATTTGTTGTTGTTGGTATAAAATTATTTCAGGGACTTAAATGTATACACCCAGGGGTTTTGCCAACTTGCTTTATTTAGTAGAATTTTATATTATGCAAAATATAAATAAAAGCATATTTTTAAAAATATTATAGTTCTGTTTTCATTATTTATTTTCATATATATACATAGTAATAGAATTAGGAATCTGTCTGTTTACATATGACTAATAAGATCATTTAATCCTTTGATTTGCTACTTTTGCAATCGCCTAAGGTATGTCTAGATCACGCATTTTTTAAAATTATATTGTAACTTTCAATAGTGTTTTTTTCAATAGCTGTTTTTTTTTTAAATTTCCATGTTTTTAAAATAAAAGAATGTATTTGGCAGTTCTTTCGAGATTATACTCCCTATTATATAATCAGTAATCTCTTAAAGATAAAGAAAACTGTAATAATTTTGAAACTTAAGTGAGAGCGCCATTATATGCTTCTTTTTGCACACAGAATACCAAAAGAAAACTTACGATTGAGTAAAACAGAGCCCCAAAGCACGTAAGAATCAATTAAAATTTGTTTTTTACCAATGAATAACAAATCCAATCAAATTCTGTTTTTGATTGGTTTTATTTTATGTCACAAAACTGTAATTAGGGAATAAGGTTACTTCATACTTTAAGGGCATCCTGTCACTCTCCCCAGACCTGAAGCAGATGTTCCAAAGATCATTCACCTGGCTAATCCACATTATATCAAAATTCTGATAAAGATCTATAAAATTATTATGCCAAAAAAAAAAAATCCCCTCCAAATCATACATTGCTCAGTCTCCCATGGTTAAACAAATTAGCCAGTTTATCTGTGAACCATTGTTTTGTGCTTTCCTCAGCTCTCATGTACACATTCTGGCACTTTGTCATTGCTGGAGAATGCTGATTAGTTTGAAATGGAAGAGACCAACGTCATTCTTGCTTGAGAAGGGGGCAGTATCCTCTCAATGTTGCAAAAATATGCACCAAATCATTTAAGACACAGAAATCTTTCTTGGTAGTGGCTGGATTACGGACGAGGATGAGAAGAACCACAGTCTTAAGAATGTATTAATAATCTATTTTGAGACACTAAAAGACTGGTGCGACATGACAGTATATGAGTTAAGCCCCAGAAGATCTGTCCATATTATTAGTCCTGGACAAAATGAACACCAGCTTCAGAGATTGGAGTGTCACCTTTTCTGTAAAGAAGGCGCTTGAGTAGTTTGAAGTTTCTGTTTATATTTCTGTATCTGCTTTGACCGTGAATGCAGTTTGTTGAAAAGTTCACGAAATTTATACTGTGGAAATAAGGTTTCCAAAAAGCCTTCCAAGAAGACATAAACCATTCTCCTATTTAACTGGTTGTGCTGAAACATTTCAAACACACGAAGAATACCTTTCCGTGTTGTCTCAGCCCCGATAATGTGCTTCAGTTCATCTAAATGAAGAGGGGACAAATAAGCATCATTCATTACTCGTATAAAGGAAACACAAGGCCTAAACTATGCTCTAAGTTTGAAGTATGTGAAGTACACAGCGGGGTAATAAATAGGAGATACTCAGTTCATGTATTTCAGCTACGCATTCTAACTGAGATTAAAATCTACACGTCTGCATGCATCTGTCCACTTATGTAGTAACAGATACTGGGGAGGATATAGCACAGGAAAAAGCGGCAGCTTCTAGACTCCTGAAACCCCAAATTAGAGTTACAATCCTGTCCCTTAATACCTTTACAATATTTACCCATCCTGAGTTTGTTTCCTTATCTGTAAAATGGGGATTTATAATAACCAAATCCTTATAACTAAGAATTGAGAGAGCTTTAATGAAATAATGTGAAAAGTGATCTGCAAAGGCGAAAACACTATACAAATAGTCCTACTGTGTCTAATGCACAGTAAGAAATACTGTAAGGAAATGATATATGAAAGGTGATTAACAATCTCAAAAAGCCTGCAATAGTAACAGTGCCATTCAAGTACCCCAAGTATAAAGATGTTTACAGAGGGGAGAATTCCACATGGTATATAATCAAGAAAGGTTCCCTTCAAGGAAGTGAGGAATGAAGGAGACTTTGCTACCTGGGCAGGAGTTTGACAGGCACAAAGAGGTGATGAATTAGCTGTGGGGGACAGAATAACAACGAGCAAATGAGCACTAAGTGGGAAAAACAAGGCAGGTTCAAAAAATGGGGGCACTGAACTGTAGTTCAGCTAAATTCTGAAATTCTTTTAAAAGAATGTGGAGAGAAGAATGGAAACAAGTGCTGTGGCTGTCAGAGTGAGCCAAGTGTGGAGTTTACTCCCAAGCGACATGAAGTTATTACAGATATCTGAGTAGGGGAACATGTATGATTATCCTCAATTATTTATAATCAGGGCCCCAATATGCAGTAAATACTATTTACCTGCTTTCAAAAGAAACATGCAGCTTCCACAAGGTATGTTTCTACCTAGAAGTACTATGTAATTTAAAGCAAATGGCTTATGAATTTACTAAAAACAGGAAAGGGATTATGCATATATAAACATATATACCTTTATATTTAGCCTCACTTCTTTCAAGTCTTCACTCAAGTGTCCTCTTCTCACACAACTGCACCTCACCCGGCACTTCCCTCTTCCTGCACTATTGGTCTCGTCAGCACTTAACCACTAGCTGACATACGGGCCTTTACTTGTCTACCTTCCGTCTGTGTTTCCCAAATAGAATGTAAGCTCCAAGAAGGCAAAGATTAGTGCAAAGAAAGTGTCTGGCACATGAAACACTCTCAATAAGTATTTACTGAACAAATGCATTAGTTTCTTTCAGCTATATAAATCAGTCTAGAGCACAATCTGGTTTGTGCTAACAGTATATTAAATAATATTTAATTCTAAATTGTCATTTATTTTTATTTTTCTAAAATGTTATTTCTATGATTTGCTTTTTTTCTTAAATGTTATTTCTAGGATTTGCTTTTTTTCTCCAAAGGCAACAGTATATAGTCTGTAGGACAGAATTTATAGTCATGTGGCAAATTTCCAACTTAACTGACAGAAGAGAGATTTTAAAATCTATAATGAAAATACAACTCTAAGTTAAAGAAAAACAAAGTTATAGAAAAAGAAATAGATATTAAATGATGTTAATGAACTTCATAAATATTCCTTTTCCACTCTGTATTCATAATTAAAATGTAGAGAAGAGATATCTAAGTATTTTCAAAGATATTCATAACTAAAGAAGAGACCAAACAACCACCCAGCCACACAAAATGGTTTTTCACATTATAGAGGCCCTCTGATGGAGCGAAGGCAAAAGGGGGACAAAGTGAGTCTAAGTTAGTCAGACAGCAGTGTTCTAAAGAAGTAATTCAAATTAGACCAAAAGAACGCCACTAAGTATATTTTCTTTGGAATCATGTTTTAAATGAGATTAATAACAGACCAATCAGTTGTTTCTACATAAAGGGATTCTTTGAAAGAATACGTTCTCTGAAGTAGAACAAATACACTTCCTGAAAACCTCACACTTCATATTCTTTTATTCATCTGTCACATATTTTATCATCAAGTTTATTCTCAAAATGGTTCAAGGTAGCAAATGAAGTGGTTAAAAGCACCACTTTCTTTTTTTTTTCATGATTGAAAGCAATGGCTTTCAAGTCGCTCAGCGCGGAGCAGAAGCCCAACAGTCACTTCCTAGCTTGAAACCTGGGGTGGCTTACATAACCTCTTTGAGGTTCTATTTGCTCACATATAAAGCTGTGATGTCAACAGTGCCTAGCTTCTTAATACCGTTATGAGAGTTAGTGAAGGATATATGAGAAGTGCACAGCAATAGTGCCTAATACACAGTAGTTACTAAAATCAATAGGCAGTTAAACCAGCATGCTCAATGCCAAAAATTCAGAAGAACTACAAATTAGTAGATTTTTACCAAACCTGTTCACTCACCTGGCATAATTGAAAGTAATTTAGTTTTTCCTGCAACTCTTGTTCTCATTCGAATAGCTTTATCTCTGCACGGAACAGTCTCTGCTAAAATGCCATTTGGCCAAAAGGCATCTCTATTTAAGAAAATTAAATAAATTTTGTAAAAATTTTCATTTTCTAATGATATAAGTCAGTAAAATTATTCCAATTTTCTACAGAAAACACAAATGTAAATAGAAAGCAGAAACATTTCTGAAATTTCATAGAGGTATGACACTCAACAAATAGTAACTAAGAGCAGGGTTCAAAAGGATATACGTAAGAAAAGTAACAGATGAATTCTGCCCTGGAATACCTTTTAAACACTAGCAAATGAAAAAGAGAGCAAAATGAAATACATAGATGACTACATCACAGCCATCTAAACTCAAAGTAGGCCCGTGATCTCAATGAGATTGAACATCTGATCCAAATACAACCCCACAATATCTTGAATTTGGATACCTTATAGTTAATCTCCCTTAGTTCCCTTATAATTAAGCCAATACAAAACAAAGCCTGCACCCACACCTTACAGTTAGACTGATTACAACATTCCTTTCACATATATACCCTATTCTCCTTCACTTGCACAGCGTGCTTTAGTCCAGTTCTCCAATTCACAGGCCAAAGGCAAGAACGGAACACACTAAGGTTCCATCGGGGAATTTGGTCTGAGGGAGAGAGACTCCCAGAGCAGTTCTTAACTGACTATTAGAAACACCTGGGAGCTTTAAAAAATCTTTACGTTCAGGCCTTCTACTGATTGAGTCAGACTTTCGAGATGGGACCCAAGTATCAGTACTTTTTAAAACTCTCCAAGTGATTCCAACATGCAGTCAAGGCTGAGAATCATGCTCCACAGTGAACCAAACATCATTCACCAGCCCTGAAACAGAATGCACATGCCAGGACAGGTGGTCTGACTTTTGGCAACGGTCCGGTATGGTGGGGAGAAACTCAGCTTCAGATTAGAGAAAACTGTTGTTCCCCGCTTTCCAGCATGTGAGCTTCCAGACAAGCCACTAAACTTCTCTAATCCTCAGGTTCCATATAACAGAATGGAGACCAAAATCCCTCTCTCATAAAATAGGGTAAAATCAGAAAGTATGCATAAAGTAGTTGGCATAGTGCCAAGCAAATAATGTTCAATATTGGTAACTCCTTTCTTGCTTCTGTTACTTCAAAGTACATGATGTCATGAATATTTATGCCTTGCTTATCTTTCATTTTTAGAAAAGAGGTTTATTTCTTGCTGTGCTTTCCTTGAAGGGGCTGCATTTTATCTCAGTCCCTGGTGACTGGCAAAATACCAGGCACAGAGGAGGGGTTTAGAATATTTCTGGAGGATGAACACATGAATTAAAGTATCACTCCTCTTAATTTGTATTCTTTTCAGAGGTCTGAATAATTAATAATTAGTCCATAGCCAGAGACTTACATATTTTTTTAAAGATTTTATTTACATATTTTTTAAAATTTTCATTTAAAATCAAGGATTTCAATCACTTCAAAGCCACATTACTGTAATAAAATGTAACCAACATCTTAAAGATTATTCTCTTATACTTTTTTCTATTCTGGTTTTAAAGGAACAAAGATCAAAAGGTCTATGGAACAAATGTTTTATTATAATTCTTACAAGTCTTTTTGCTCATCAGCGATGATTAAAACCAAATTTAGGTCAGGAAGAAAAGAAAAGCAGCGAAAGTTAATTAGTGATAACAATGCTAAACTCTGTACTACCTGAAAGAAGTGACTGTGTCTTAAGATATACCTGAAACGTTTCACTAAGTCGGCTACTTGCTCAGGTGAGGTCATCCAATCAACATGGTCAACTATTTTTCTGAAAGTAAAGAAATTTAAAATTATTAGGGTCAAAATTTTAGAAGGTGTATAAAATAAGCACTCCTTTCATGAAGTAACTTAATTTGTACTTCAACTATTTGTGAAAGCAAAAGACTGTTTTAAAGATCTTAAAAGGCCCAGAGAAGAAAATTGTCCTATAAAGGTTGAACAATCTACTTCCATTAGGATGGGATGAAAAAAAAAAAATTGGTACCTATTAATAGTATCACCATATGTGGCTCTAATAAGCTGTTGAAGTAGGTTTTTGATATTCCTTCGCAACCACTGATTTCTCTCTTTTAAGTCGAATACTTCATCCATAAGAAGCAGCATTACCCTAAGTGGAATATTGTCATCCACCTGAAAAAATATGGGAAGAAATGATAATACGTTTATTTGAATTACTTATTTACTACGAATGGCTACTTCTGCTGCTTTTACAAAATGATTGGTACCAATTTCAGAGATCAAGAACAAGTTATACTATAGTCTTCATAACCTATCATTCTAATTTTAAAAACACATGTTTTTAACCGTCATTTGGCAAGAATACAGAATTTCACAAACCTACAATTCCAAAGTGGTAGTGAAAAAAACTCAAAGTGGATCTATGACGTCTTAGGAAAAAAAAATTTGGTTCTTTTACTTTTAGTAGAGTCTGTACTACTTTGATAACGCAAATGCTAGCCCCCTTTGCCGATTTTCTGGAGCATCTTTTTGAAAAGAACAAAATATTCTCAACATTTCTCCTTATTTAATAGAACAAAACACAATCTACAAAGAATAACATGTTATGCTTGGTTAGTATGTTATATGTACTTAGGTATTTGCAGGAAAAAGAAGCTAAAATAAGATCCAGTATATAGCTAAGTTATTACAAAGGGCATATTTCACTATAGTCCTAAAATTTTCTTTTAATTTTTAACAAGTAAAAATTTGTACACTTTTTTTATGGGAATATTCAACTAATGATGTAAAAAGTAAAGATAAAAGTAAAGACGACTAGAAGAAGAGCAAAAAAATAAAAGTTAAAAAAAGTAAAGACAACTAGAAAGCTTTGATGTGAAGAAATATATACAAAACAAAATAGATTTAGAACTACAATAAAACTACATATATTGCCGATAATTTTATAATTCTTTCATCACTGAGATACTCTTTCCAATCATTTCCTCATCCATATTATAATTTAAATCTTGAGAAAACAGCATGAGTTACATATTTTTTTCACTGTCATACTGTAAACATTTTCTTAGTGCACCTCCCTTTCCATATGGAAAACTCACAGCTAACCAAACAAGGAGTGACTGAGTTTGGTGAGGGGTGTGCTGGAGGGCAGAGACCGATTTCACTCCAGAGGCAAAATAAATACTGCTCTATTTTCTGATTGAGTATATTCATTAGTTTGGTGTGACAGGATAATTCTAATAAATACCTAAATTGTAAAAACTCTTTTTTTTTTATTAAAGACTTTACTTATTTATTTGACAGAGACAGCCAGCGAGAGAGGGAACACAAGCAGGGGGAGTGGGAGAGGAAGAAGCAGGCTCCTAGTAGAAGAGCCCGATGTGGGGCTCAATCCCAGAACACTGGGATCATGCCCTGAGCCGAAGGCAGACGCTTAACGGACTGAGCCACCCAGGCGTCCCCCCCCCTTTTTTTTTAAGATTTTTAAATTGTAAAAACTCTTAACAGAAGGTAAAGTTATGCTGGATGTTACACCAGCATAACTCATAATAAAACCTTCTAAAAAATTTCCTTAAAAAGCAAATAAAATATTACCTTTAAAATACAGTTTATTATAAGAAATTCAATGAAAAACTGAAGGGAGATAATTATAACTCTAAAATAAATCTGCCTAACAGAACAGAATACAAAGCCCAGACCCAAACATATACAATGATCTAATCTGTGACAAGGGAGAAACTGTACACTTGGGAAAAGAGGCATTCTCAGTAAATGGTGCTTGGGTCAACTGCCCTTGCTCCATTCACAAAAATTAATCCTAGATGAATGGGAAATCTAAATTTTAGCAAGATAAAACAAAAAAGATTTTTAAAGAAAATCAAATCTTTGTGACCTTGTAGTAGGCACAGATTATATATATACTTTGCACAAAAACACACCAACTAGAAGATATTCACAATACACAAATACTTCTATCTGACAAAGAACCACTACTCAGATTATAGAAAGCACTCTTGTCAATCAAAAAAGACAAAGACAGCCAAGCCAACAGAAAAATAGAGGAAAGAGCTAGAGACACAAGACAAGACACCCAAATGGCCAACAAACATATGCAAAAAGGCTCAACATTTCCACAGTCATCAGAGAAATGGAAATCCACATGAGATACAACCAGAATGGCTAAAATTTAAAAGACATAACATATTGACTGTTGGCAGGCTATGGAGCATTGAAATTCTCATGCATTGCTGGCAGCAGTGTAAGCAGCACAAACACTTTGGAAAACTATTTGACAGTATCTCTTAAAACTGAACTTATGAATACCTTCTAACCAAGGAATTCCATTCCCGGGTACAGACCCAACAGAAAAGTATACTTAATTTTTTAATCAAAAGACATGTACCAGAATGTTCATAGGAGTACTATTCATATTATAACAAATAAATTATACTTTATTTACAAAATGGAGTGCTGTTAAGTCCACAAGAATGAAGCAACTACAATCACACAAAACAACATGGAAGAATATCACAATGTTGAGCAAAAAAAAAAAAAAAGAAAAAAGAAAAAGCCAGACTTAAAAAGTACATACCTTACAGTTTCATTTACATAAAGTATAAAAGCAGGGTAGAAGTCAGGATAGTGATTATCCTTGGTGGGGGAGAGGATAGTGACAGGAAGAGAGCATTAGGGGCTTTCTGGGGTATTGGTAACATTCTGTTTCTTGCTTAGAGTGCTGATTACATGGACATGTTCAGTCTGTAAGAATTCATCAAACTTAACACATATAACATATACACATAGGTATAGAGTAATAGGTATACATATTATACTTCATTAAAAAGATCTATCAAATATGATTTCAATTACAGTTGAATACTGCCAAAAATAAAATTAACTCACAGTATCATCAAGTTGAGCTGAGACCCGACAATGTTCAGGATCTGAGTCAGTCTTCGGAATTAAAGGAGGCACCTAACATTAAAAAAAAAAAAAAAAAAAAGAACAAAATAAACACACTAAAGCAGACAGTGAAAGAACACCATACAATAATAAACCAAAATGAGTATAAAGTGTAATAATAGCATTTAATTTGATTTTTGGAACAATATATAAACAAAGTTTATATGGCATTGAAAAGTATTAATAATCTACAATTAGAAATCCAATGTTAAAGTGTGATTACTTCATTACCAAAAGATTTTTTTCCTTTAAAAAAAATGGACTTTTGAGTTGGAAGGGGAAATTACTTAGACAAACCCCTATACTTTCTAGAAGAACTTAAAGCTAAGAAAGGTTAAATGATTTAAAAACCAAAAGTTAGTAGCACAGCCAGAGAACAGAATTCCAATCTTCTTTATTTTACCATAAGGAGCTTGACAGCAAGTTAATAAACTTAAGAAACTAATTAGTTTTAGATAATATAAGTTATGAGGAAAATGGAGAGACTGGTGTTAGCTGATAATCATTTGTCAGCACAGCAGGGACCATTAAGATCACCTATTATAACCCCTTCATGTTGCTGGTAAGGAAAAAAGAACCAGAAAAAGCTCAGTGACTTCTGTACAAAGTCATATGAGTAGTTACTGGCAGAAGTGGTACTGCAAAATCCTCATCTTCAGTGTTAGTATTATGTCCCCAAGATTAGAAACAAAGATAAAGCATCAGAGAAAGTATGAGAATAAATAGGAAAGTATGGATTTACACACACATTATTTTAGGAGTTGTCTCGTAAAGAAATTCTATCTCTGTGTGTGTGTGTGTATATATATATATATATATATATATTTCCTCTTCACTCAAACATGATCTAACAAATAGAAAGCTCTAACAGTAACTGGTTTTCTTTTATAGTCTTGATTATAACATGAAACAAGTAGGTCAAAATAATGCAAAGTATAAATAAGAAAGTAACAAACTACTTGGTCTGCTACCTGTATTTGCTAATGTAATGAAAAAGCTTCCTATGAAACTCTTCTATACCACTCACTTGTATATCCAAGTAAAGGATGGCCCCAGAGGCTGACAATTGTGAGACTTTGCCTCCCTTTGATCTCCTAGCCACTTGGTCAGGTGACACAGGAGAAATTAGGCTTTATGTTTCCTGATGAATACTAGTATAGTTCATTTGTGCAACAGCACTTGCTTTTGTTTTAAAATTTAATAGCATTATAAAATAAAAACGGCATGACAGAATATAACAGTACAAAGGATGTTTCTTAACTTTACTGGCTTTCAAAATTCTACCCCAGCAAAGCCTGAGGAGTGACTGGATTTTACAGTATCTATTTCTGATAAAAATTCATTCTCTTTAGTTTTTTTATTCTTTGTAAGACTATGTGTCTAGAGAGCTTTGGACTTCTGAAAAGAAATAAGGTAAATCTAAGCAGAAGCTCAATAAATCTTAGTTGACTTAAAAATAGTTTGCTGTAGATATTACTGAAAACATCTTCTTACCTTGAAAAATGATTGCTTTATGTCTTGACCTAATCTTTCTGACATTTTGCCCATGTTGTCTGACATTTTAGTCATTCCCTCTGCCAAGCTATCAGGAAGGGATTTAACTGCATTTGAAACATTCCTCATAGAATTTCGAAGTGGATTTACAAAAGTGTCCATCTAAGGGGAAAAGATATTATACCATGACTTCATTGTATCAGACTTGTTATTTAACTGAGAAGTCTGGGAAAATACAGAGCGTAACACACGTGAAAAATGCAATCATTTTCTAGTCTATAATATCTCATTGCATTTTAAAAGTATACAACAACCGTCTTCAAAATATATTGTCTTAAGAATGTATTTTCATACACAAATATAGGATTAAAAAACTGGGGTGATAAGGCTATTGCTAGAAAATATAAGCCTTAGCTTATATAAAAAATAAAATATATTGCTGGTGATTATAAGTTTTGGCTGCCTTATTAAAGAAATTCTGAAAAAAATAAAACATTTTCCAAAACAGAAATTGATGCAAACGGAATTAGCCACAACATACTTTTGCTACAATTCAAGGCAATAATAACACAGATATTTTGAGGAGACACTGAAAAAATAAACAAGCAGATAAAATAAGCAGAAAGCTCAAGTAACTGACAAGTAACTAATGTTTATTTTTTAAAATAATTTTTTTGTTACATTACATGCTCAGAATCTATAGAGGGACTACAGAATCCTTTAGTAATACAGAAAAGCTTTTAAGAAAATATGATCAGAAATATAAAAAGGAATAATCTCCAGGGGGATAGGAAGCATTCAGATTGAGATTCTGACTGCACAAATGTCAGATAATTTCAATTAAGAAAGGGAGAAACGTCTAGAAACCAAAATAGTCTGCATATGGAACTCTGAGAATTTTAACAGACAGAAACAAAGAAAGAAAGAAAAAAGGGACACAAAATCAAAGTCATAAAAAAACTACAAGAATATTTTCCAGAAAGTGTGAGTCTCATAAGAACTAATACAGAAACAAATTATGTTCCCTGCCAAAAAAAAAAAAAAAAAAAAGTAAAAGAAACTGAACTCCACTACTTTAGGAACATAGAACAGTGTTAAGAGATGGTATCAAGAAGATAAAACTTCTTCACTCGAAAACGCTTTCATGGTTTCCATTAAGAAAAACTAGAGAAGGTTAAATAAGTACTATAATAAACAACAAGTGAATTTCAAGATAGCTGTAAAATAATTAGGAGTTTTAGTTAGTCTTTGGATTAAGCTGAGTCAATAGTGCTCTAGATATGCTTGATGGAATATGTAACATTTAGGAAGGACTCTGTCACAATAGAACAATTCAGAGGAGAACCAAAGGACAAAAACAAGGATGAAGAACGGTCTGAAAAACACTACCATTGGTACACAAATATAGAAATAAAAAGGTTAAAAAGATGAAGCTAACTCCCTGTGTGCATGTGCACTTGTGTGTAAAGTTACATATGTGTGTATATACATGTAGCCTCACACTAAACATGGGGCTAAACTACCAGTGATACTCTTCTAAAATAACGGAATCTAAATCTGTTTCATGAGTTAGTTAATAATTATAAATAGTTGCCTGTGTACTATCCTAGACCTACAGAATTCATTTCTTTTTCCTTTCCTTTTGTTTTTTATTTGTTTTTCAATTTCTGAGGGTAAAGCCCAAGCATCTGTATTGAGGACAGGGAATGAGTGAACTAGAGGGATGGAAAAACCTCCACAGGTGATTCTGATGCCTAATCCTGAAAAAAGCAGAATTTTAGAAGCATAAAAACAGAGTCCATCACTATTTGACAGGATTTCCACAAACAACACTCGCTTAAAACAAAAAAACAAACTTGTAAATTACCAAGCAGAGGAACCAATTATGGATCACCAGCACAGTGTACAGTTGGCCTGACTTACCAAAGATGTCTTCCTTTCATTATCACTTTAATCATGTGTATCAGTAACAACACAAAGTAATTTTAACTTAAACTTAGGTCCCTAACTATAGCTTAAAAAATGCCTTCACACCATGATATAAAACTGGATAGAAAGAAACTATGAATAAAGGAAGACTGTTTGTTAGCTACTCTTCCTAGGAATTGCCCACATATTTTGAAAGGCTAGACAAATTGTGTGACCAGGTTAATATGTTATAAAGTACTATTTCTCAAACTCTGATAGCCACTAATAAAATGTTTGCAGATGATTTCTCTAATACCTGTTTAATTTCCAGTGAAATATAATTAAGAAAAAAATATTAAATTATAATTTAGCCAAAAAGGAAATGTAGCTGAAAAACCCTAATCCTTATGTGCATAAAAATTATTTTGCCAATCTAAAAGAGGTCAAGATGACCTTGGTAATAACCAATAAGATTTATAAAAAAAATGTATGTTACTATGGACTTCCAGAAAGACTCAGAAGGATCTTTAGATTCCAGCGGTAATATTTTTAAAAAGCAATATACAACTCTTTGGATCTATAAAGCATATATATGCTTTACACACACACACACACACACACACAGAGCACACTACTATGGTCAACAAGAAAATCGTGTACATTTGAGGCAACATTACCGATTTGTTAGTTTATCTTAAACCTGATATGATCTTGAGAGAAGATAAGGTAAGTATCAAAAAGATGGAACACTAGAAGGCATCTCTATTGACAATAAAACCATTTAGAGTTGAAATTTAAACTCAATCACTTCAATCATGAAACACAAAGACAATACCAGCACATTGTCCCCCCACCATTATGAGGCACATCAAATATGGAACTTGTTATTAAAAGACTCCACTTAAAAATATTAACGTCCACTTGGATGTTAAAACCCAACACCCCAGAGTAATCATACAAAGTTCTTATGTTTAATTCTTACTCATTCTGTACCAGTTTCTTAATCTTACTTATTTTCTACCAATTCCTTAATCTTTTTTTTTTAAGAAATTAGTTTTTTCCGGGGGGGGGGGGAGGCGATGGTGGGGGGGGGAGAGGAGTGGCAGGGAAGTCACTTTTTGTTTTTAATTCTCATTTTGAAATAATTTTAGACTTTTGAAAAGTTAGAAAAATATACAGAGTGCCTACACACTATCCACCCAGCACTCCCAACTGCTATTACTGCCGCTACTACTACTAAGAAGCAACATTTTTCTGAAGTTAATGAAGTGCCAGGTATTGTCATACATGGACCATCACATCTGATTTGTACAATGCTGTAAAATGAGGATTAGTGTCTTCATTTCTTGGGAAAACTAAAGGAACAAAAGGTGAAGTAACATGTCGCAGGTCACAGCTAGTAAATGCAGAGCAGGGATTTAAACCAAAGACTAATTCCAAAGTCTGTGTTCTCACTCACTAAACTATCTTGCCCAATTTGAGCACTTAGTCATTTATTGTCTTAACCTACCACCTAATTCCAAGGGTAGGGCCCGTATCCCCAAAGAAATTTTAAACAATAAAGATTTCACCCAAGGGGCATAAATACTTTCAGGAACATACCTATTTAACATTTTTCTTACCCTCACTCCAAGCAAAAGACCTCTCCTCCCAGTAAGAAATAGCTCCTTCTCAAGTTATTGAAAAGCTTGTGACCTATCTTAGGCAAATCTTCCTTACTGCATTATTTCAAAACTCCTTTTTTCTTTCTTTTAAGCTCCTGCTAGATTTTAATCTACACGTAAAAATAGGAGTTTATACTTATTATATTAGATATGCCTATCAATAGTAGGCTTCATAAACCATAGAACATAAACATGCCAAGAAGCATTTAATAAAATTTTCTGGTTTTAAAATATATAAATATATAAATATAAATTTATTTTCTTTTATTTAAAAAAATGTATTAAGGGGCACCTGGGTGGCTCAGTCAGTTAAGCGGCTGCCTTTGGCTTAAGTCATGATCTCGGGGTCCTGGGATGGAGTACTGTGTCGGGCTCCTTGCTCAATGGGGAGTCTGTTTCTCCCTCTCCCTCTGTGCTCTCCCTCTGTGCACGCGCTCTCTTTCTCACCCTCAAGTAAATAAAATCTTTTAAAAAAATGTATGAAAACAGACCTATAAAGAAAACCAATGCAATGGTCTGCTTACCTTGCGAGCAAAATCCCCTTTCCCTTTACTGTAGGCTTTGTTCTCAAGGAAATCATACACATAGTGAGCCAAAGCTGGGGATGCTTTCATCATTTCAGGAGTTAACAGCAGCTAATGGGAAAAAAAAAAAAAAAAGATATCTTACATAGATATGGTATTGGAAATTAACTCCTATAATTTTATCTGCTTGAAAATTAACAATGTACAGAATTTTAATTTTGTATTAAAAAAACAATTACACAGTTTATAAATAAAGTCATCAATAATTCTATGACATTAACAGTTTGGTGTATATTCTTCCCATCCACTTTTTTGACTTTCAGTGCATCTAATGTGATAGTTGTCCAAATGTATTTACTACGGTATTCCCCTTTCTCCATGGGGGATATATTCCAATCCCCCTCCCCTCCAGTGGATTCCTGAAACCAAAGATAGTACTGAACCTTACATATACTGGTTTTTCCTATACATACATACCTGTGATAAAGTTTAATTTATAGGCACAGTAAGGGATTAACAGCAATAATAATAATAAAATAGAACAATTATAACAATATGCTGTAATAAAAGTATATGCAATATATTCTGAATAGGCTTCTCTCTCTCAAAATATCTTACTGTTCTGTACTCACCCTTCTTCTTGTGATAAGAGAAGATAAAATGCCTAATTAGATGAGGTGAGGTGAATGACACATGCATTTTGACGCAGCATTAGGCTACTCTGACCTTCTGACAATTCATCAGAAGTACAATCACCTGCTTCTGGACCATGGCCATGGCTGACTGTGGGTAAGTAAAACCACAGAAAGCAAAACTACAGATAAGGGGGAGACTACTGTAGTCCATTTTCAGTTTTTATAGCTTATACTATGAAGATCCATATTAGTAAACTGTTTTGTTATTCACATCCTAATTCTAGAGTTAACATTAATAGAAAGTACATAAAATAATCTGAACATACTGCTTTCACAACTGTTAATGATACGACCTAACATTCTAACCTTAATTCCTTCAATGGAACATATTTTGACATATACAGAGTTCATCAGCTACAATGTATATGATATGGTACAGCCAAATTTAAAAGATGCATCTATGGCACCAGATTTGGGAAAAGGTCTTATAAATAACTGACACAGATTTTTATACAACTAAAGATAGTATATTTAAAAAATCCAAGTGTTTGGGGCACCTACCTGGGTGACACAGTCGGTTAAGCATCTGTCTGACTAGATTTCAGCTCAGCTGATGACCTCAGGGTTGTGAGACCAAGCCCAGTGTTGGGCTCTGTGCTCAGCATGGACTCTGCTTGTGATTCTCTCTCCCTCTGCCCCTCCCCCAAATTGTGCTCGCTTGCTCTCAAAAAAAATCTTTAAAAAATTTTTAAAAATTAAAAAATCAAAGTGTTTGACAAGAGTCATACAAATCAAATCAGTCATTCAGCTTTAAGTCAGAAGACAAAGGTAAATAATAAGAGATTTCTATGTTTTGCTATCTTTTCAGGAAATAATAATGCCATGGAATTACAATTATGGTTATAAACAAACCAAATCAAACTTACAAATGTTTTTACAAATGCTTAAGAGAGAGAGAAACCTTCCAAACAAAATATCCAGCACAGCATTAGCTAAGTTTCACTACATACTAACGAAGGGTCAGCAAACTTTTCTGTAAAGGTCCAGATAGTAATTACTTTTAGGTTTGTAGTTCACTGTGTCTTTGCTGAAACTACTCAACTCTGCTGTAGCAAAATGTAAAAGCTGTACTAGGCAATAATAAACTAAATGGATGGCTGTGCTCCAATAAAACTCAATAAAACATATGGTGAACTAGATTTGGTCTGCAGTCTGGACTTTGCTGACCCCATTCTAGAGGGTGGAGTTGAGGGGGGGTCTAAAAAATGGAACATTATATACTCTGGCTAAAGCCAGTTCTACTAGATGAAGAACCTTTACAAATCATTCATTAGTATAAAAAACTATAAAGCGATGTTATTATTGTATCTAGCATCTGGGTACCCAGTCTAAAAAAAAGTTTTTTCTGGTATAATTAACTTGTGAGCTAAGTTTTGTTACTCCACAACAGAAATCTACATACTGAGGATACTACATGTTAAGAAATAGTCCCTGGGATCTATTCCTCTTTTGAATTATTCTGTAATTTGAGAAGCCTTAGGCTCGCTGTGGACCATAGGAGGCATTTATCAGGAATGAAAATCTGCTAGCTTTGGATATACCGTGAAGAGCTACTACCTACTGAATTGGAAATATTTACCTGTTTAGTTTACATAAAACACCTAGACTTTACAGTGATGTGGAAGAGATATGTGTGCCTGTGTGCGTGTATTCATCTAAACCTGAAGCGACAAAATCCCTAGCACTATGTCCAGAAAACTTTTAAGTTAGTCAATAAGAAAATATTGGTAAATTACTGAACAGATGTGACATGCTACTGGTAAGTGGTTACTATCCCGCTATTATATTAAAACATTCTTTAATAAAGAAATCTACTATATCTGTATGGCTATATTAAAATGAAAATCTATGGGTAATAATAAACATGGACTTACCTGCAGATATGCATTTAAATCCTTTTTTCTTTTTTCTAAGAAATCTCTATCCATATTATTAAAAGTCTTTTTACCAGGAAGCTTCAATATGCTTGACAGATTTTCAAACTAGAAGATAAAATACATTCAATAATTTCAGATTTTTCACAAAAAAAGCATTTTCCAGGGAATAATTCCTCTATATATCAAAAGCATAAGATTATTTTGTGATATATTTTATTATATTAAGCAAAAATCAGGAAGTATGTCCAAACACAGTTCTAATGTTATTTATTTATAAAGGAGCATTTTCAATCAAAAATGACAAACATGGGTAACTGATAAAGAGGGATAATATCCACATGGGGTTTCATTTTAATACTCAAATTTTGTTCAAAATTATCAATAATAAAAGGTGTTAAAATATTTTCCTTAACACTTGACCTGTGAATAAAAGTACTGGCAAATACATTTTTAATGATCAAAGACCCACCAAGTTCCCGGCTTAAGAAATCTAATAAAGAAATCTTTTTTAATATTGATGACTGCCAATCAGTTAATTATTGTAACAGCTAATTATTAAAAATAGAAAAGGCAAATTTCAAAATATAGACTACAGTTTTATTACAATTCTGCATATAAACAATGACAGTACAACACTGACTTCTTCCCCACCAAACACATGAAAAATAAACTCAGAGATTATTAAGAAAAAAACCTAAAAGCCATTAGTATGTAGCTTATCTTTGTAAGGCCACAAACACCAAGTAAGTGCACATGCTCTAAGTCTAGCATTTACAGAGTGCACCTTCAGCGGGCCACACGTAGTCACGTGCGGTGCCTGCTAAAGCACAGACTTTACCCCAGCTACTAACACAGCAGGGGAGTAGTCCTTTAGCTAGACACTGGCTAGCCAAAGCCTAGTAACTGACGCTGCAAGCAGCATTCCTGTGTCTCCCAGGTGATACATGTCCCAAACTGAAATAAACTTTCTAAACAGCAACAATAATGGCTTTGTAAAGAAAACTCACTCCTGGTGCAGAGATTAAAGAGGAAATGAAAAGGTGTAGGATAATTTTCATCTCCAAACTGGAAGATTCTGAAAAATTATTAAATGGAATGGCAAATCCAATGGCTGCCTGGAACTATAATGTGAATAAGTTCATTGCATGTTATACATGAAAGGTAAGGGCAATGCTTTTACCTCAGCAAAGGCAAGAAAAAAACAAAAGAGGAAAGTTGCAATTTACAGGGAAAATGTTATGCTGTAGCAATATTTACAAATTTGGTTGCTCACAAAAGTATTAAAATGGGTCCTCATTGAATATCAAATGTCCAGTGGAGAGTTCCTGGTTTTACGAATTAATTTTTTTAAAAAATCATACCTTATGGAAATAATTTTTTCAAGGTGTCCTAAACGATATTTAATTTGCTGGAATATTACTTTTCTACATTATTTTAAACTCCTGACTTAACTTTACAGAATACATAGTTTATTCCGGTAATACAAAGATGTTATGGGCTGAAAGGTATTGCCCCAATGTCTTATGTTGAATCCTTAACTTCAGAATGTGGCTGTCATTTGCAGATAGAGCCTTTAGAGAAGGGATTAATTAAAACAAAGCCCCTAGGGTGGGCCCTAATCTAATCTGACTGGTATCCTTGTAAATGGAATAAATCTGAACACACAGACAATCAGGGACGTGGGCACAAAAAGAAAAGGCCTGGTGAAGCCATAGAGAGAAGGGTGACCAACTGAAAGCTAAGGGCAGATGCTTCAGGAAAAACCAAATTCACCAACACCTTGATCTTGGACTTCTATAGATTCCCGAACTGAAAGAAAATTATTTTTACTGTTGAAGCCACTCAGTCTGTGGTATTTTGTTACGGTAGCCCTAGCAAACTAATACATAAAGGAATATAGCAGTTTGCAATAAAACCAACAATTTATTTCAGAAACTTTAAAATATTGAACCTTGTTAATTAAAAATAAAACAAATTAAATGCCACAGTAAGTTATTTTCTTAAAGCCTAGATTATCAAACTCCTTTTAAAATTATCTGGAACAGAAGCATTAATGACAGTTTTCTCGAATATTGTTATTATGAAAGAAAAAAGATGAAATTTATACTCTATATTAAACTCATTACAAGCTTGGTATTTTAAAGATTTTATAAGTACAAGTAAAAGGTGGCCCACTCCCTGAAAAGTAATATAATACCCTCTGCCAAAAACTCAAGAAATTTTTCAAAGCATGTAAAAAAAAATTAGAAATTTGCTTGAAATTAAGAACTCACATAAATTAAAACAAAGAGTATCTCATGTTCACAAAGAACTCAAATATTATATATAAATCACAGACATTCCAAAATCAAAGATTTTATCTTTCTACACTAAATATGTCAGGTTTAGATTCCTAATGCACTACTGGAAAATTCAAAAAGCATCCCTGAAATTTTATGTTATAAGGATTCAAAATTGGTTTATATCCAGGTACATAAATACTTTTACTCAGTTACCTTAATGCATACTTAATATTTTCTAAATCACTAGTATTTTATCAGTGCTAATATACAATTCACCCAATATGGGTGACACATAGGCAGTGTCTACTAGAATGTAAGCTCCCAGAGGCAAGGACTTCGTCTGTCCTGTTCAGTTATATTCCCAGCACTGAGAACAGTACCAAGCATACAGAAAAAACTTAATACATATTTGTTGAATAAATAAATGCATATTTCAGGCAATTGCTAAAATAATGTCACATTTAATTTTTTAATTATTTTCAATCAACTTTACAAATCTTTATCCATAAAATAGCAAATAAGGCCAAAAAATCTTTAAAGAAAATAAATGATTTCATATATTTAGACTGGAAAAAGTTTACATCACAAAGTTAAATAAACAAAACCTGTTCTAAAAAAAATGTTAACACTTCAAGAGCTCTATGGAGCTAAAATTCATTTGTGTCAACAGGATCTACTGTTACCAACTGATGCATTACTACTGGGTCACTGCATTTTTCTTCTGCTATTTTATGAGATTTAAATTTAAAAATACAGGTAAAGCAGAGCTAACAGGCAACAGCCTGAATTTTATTTACAAATGCTTAGCATTTTGCTTAAAGCTACATTTTCACTCACAAGCTTTGTTTTTAAATTCTTAAGCTCTGTGAGCAATCTAAATAAGTAATCACACACTAATAGAACCTGATAGGAAACAAAGTCAAAACCACTCTGCCTATACTGAGCCCTTTCAAAAATGAATTCACTTTATTAATTTCATTTAATTTTTGATGTTGTATTGAAAAAGAAAATTTCTGTATAAACCATCCCATTAATAAAAAATTTTAAAGTATGTTCTTCACTTGTATTTGTCAATATGTAAACATGATATTTACATTACTAGACTAGAAAATTTCACATTATACCAAATTCCCGTTGATTTACAAGTAAATAAAAGTACTTCTTCGCAATTCAAATTATCTTAATGGGAGAAAGATACATAGACTGTGGGATTTTAGCATATAAAACAGGCAATATTTTAAAAATGCAGGCAATTATTTCTTCAATGTGGGACAGAAAATTCTTTTACCTCTGCAAAAAATTCAAGCTAAACATGAAGAAACAAATCAAGAAACATGCTGATCTATTCAACAACAAAAACAGAACAGGCATGTCTGAAGTATTAATTTCCCTATGAATATAATTCAAAGTAGTCTTTTTCATATGGACTTCTGGAGTCAACACTAATCTGTTCTTAACCACTTTTAAGCCATTAATAGTTTATCTCACTCTACTCACAGAATATTTTAATAAGATTATCATGGTATCAACCATATTTTTTCCACTATCTTAACTGAAAAACGTATTTCCTGATTACTCAAATAATACAATGTCATTTCAAAGCTTCTGTCAATTCAAACGTCACCATTAATTATTATTATTTTTATTGGTTTAATACAGTTGCATATTTAAAAACCGTGAATGAAATAAAAGATTCTCAAAAGTTAAAATAAATTCCATACATCGCATATTCCAATTCATCTGGTGATAATCTACATTTTCAAAGTTAAAGAAAAAAGTACTTAATAAAAAAGTAAAACAGAGAAATAATTTGTTTACATGTGTTATCTTTAAGGGTCCACATACTATTAAAAAAAAGGGTGGTATTTAGTAAGAATTAAAAACATTACTTGGTTAATGTTAAACTTAATTTAGGTTGTGGTTTATAAAAAACTTGATGAATCAAGGACTTAACTGTTACACTGTGGGGATAAGGATGCCATTTAAAATAACTAGAGCTCTGAATTATATTGCCGAAAACAAAACACAAAATGTCCTGCAGTGATCCACCTTATTTTAAACCAAACTCAAACACCTCTGCAAAGCAACATCTCACACACACACACGCACACACACACACACACAACCAGAAATATACATTCATTTTAATTTTCCAAGGTAGACCACTGATTTTTTTCCCACTTTTTCCCCATTTTTTCCCCCATTCTACAATGCTTGCGACTGGTTAAAGATTGATTTATTGGTTAAATGCTCATAATCATTACAGTATTATGCTGATTATACAAAAATTCTTACCTTATTTTCTTTTGCTTTGGTCAGTATCTTAGCATCCTCAGAACTATTTAGAATCAAACATCAAATCAGGAAACAGTGTAAAGCACACAAACTTTAAAAACCTCATTACCTGTTCAGTGATCCTCATATGGAAGTCATGGAAGTCACTATAACGACGATAGGTTTTCCACATCTCCTCACTGTTAAGACTGCGTCGGTGTACAGTGATAGCATATAATGCGTACGTCTTGCCATGATCATTACAAACGCCTGCCACGGCATATGGGTCATAGTCAGCATATACTAGTCATTTAAAACAAAATGAAGAGGAACAAAACACACAAAAAGGAGGAAGATGAAGAACAAAAACAAACGAAAAGAACATGAAATGAAGAATTTGAAATGACAGACTGAGACAAAAGGATGTCACCAAAGGATAAAACAGATTCCCGTCTTGTGTACTCACACTAAGATTTTATACATGGTAACTCGTAAGTTTATGAGGACACTACCAACCACACAGTGATGTCTACTTTAGACTCTCTTCTTCAGCACCTTGTACCTATTCTTAGTTATGATACCACACTACCACCTATTATAGTATTACTCTTTAAATAGAGGAAAAATAACAGAAACAAAATAATCTTTCATAGTAGCCTTCACTATTCAGCTATATTTCAATTAAAATCTCCTCAACTAAACAGAAAGCAAAAGCCAAGGAATAAGATTTTATGCACTCTCTTGGCAAGTACCTTCATTGTTTATAACATTCAAAAATTTACAAGTGTAGTTCTGATTTTTTTTTTGAAAAGGCATTTTCCTAGTGACTTATCACAAACCATTCAAGTGAGGTAGTGTCTACAATCTAACCCTGTTCCCACTGTGTACTAACTTTAAGTAAAGATATACACTATGAATCATTTTAATTTTCTTTCCTATTTTTCCATTTTTTTACCTACTTCTAGCATTGTATTCTATTCTAGATCATTTCTTCAGGTCTCTAAAAATTTACTGAGTCTCCACTCATCTACATCTGGTCTATTTCTTAATCCAACACTGACCTCAATTTCAATCACAATATTTTTTATATGATTATATTTGGTTCTTTTTCTTAGTGTTGCATTCTTGCCTTAGGTTTTATCTCTATGACTATTTTTAACATCCTCTCAGGCTAGGAGACCCTCTGGTACAAACCACTTGAAGATGGCTGACTCTAGACACATCCATGTTGGGAATCAAGATAGGCTTTCAACTTCTTTTTTTTTTTTTTTTAAGATTTTATTTATTTATTTGACAGAGAGACAGCCAGCGAGAGAGGGAACACAAGCAGGGGGAGTGGGAGAGGAAGAAGCAGGCTCCCAGCGGAGGAGCCTGATGCGGGGCTCGATCCCAGAACACCAGGATCACACCCTGAGCCGAAGGCAGATGCTTAAAGACTGCGCTACCCAGGCGCCCCAGGCTTTCCAACTTCTTGTGGATGACAGATACCTCTTCCAGACATGATCTTGACACTCTTTGTTTTTTCCCCAGACACTAGGCTGTTTTTCTCGTTCTTCTTTCATACCACCCTACATCTTTGTTAATCTGGGTTTCATGTGAAGGGGTTCCAGCTTCCTATTATCTTAGTCCATACCACCTGTTCGAAACTTGAGGGACATGAAAACGCCATCAAAATCAAGATAGCAGTGTTTATGCTCCTGTGAGCTCCTTGGTCTCAACTCCATTTCACTTCCCTAAACTTATTTTTCCTCATGGTCTATGGCACCTGTAGCTTTCTCTCTTCAGCTATTTTTATTTTACTGTGTTCAGCCTTTCTGTGTGTGGAAGGCAGGATTTCCCAAAGCACTTTAGCCTACCACTCTGACCACAAGTATAAATTGCTCTTCTAATAATAGATTACACTGATCCATAATTGTGGGGGGATAAAAAAAGTGGCCAGTTTTGCAGCTAACTATTTTGTGTTTAGTATATATTAGGCAAAGGAGGGTTTGCATATAGCATCTTAGTAAATTATTTTAATAACATAAAAGCTAAAAATCTATACTGGCAAATGCAGTGCAGACAGAAGACTCTTTTAAGCTTTCATCAAAATTATTTTAAGATTTGTACTTTCTACTCAAAATTGTCCTTAGTTCCCTTTCTAGTATCAGTGTGCGTGATTTGACAAAATATAAGACATGGGACAGACTTTGGTCACCTCGCTCTCTGAGACTGTAACTATAGGTAACACTATTTATTATTCACTGTTCACTCATTCCAGTCATTCCTCTCTCAGAGACCTATGCAGAACAAACAGCACAAACCGTTTTCATCATGTTAGAGAACCACCACCACTCAACACAGTTAGCGTGAAACAAGGGAACAGTTTTATCTGTTGTGTTCAAGACGGGTTTGGGGAAGGAAAACAGAAAACAGAAGCCAATTAGGCAGCAAATCATAACCAATTAGAAGTTAACAAGAGCAGGGACAATAGGAAGAATAGAAAAGAAATGAGGGGAAGAATGTAAGAAAGCATTCTAAAGAAGAATTACCAGATTTATCACAAATTGACAGGCAGAAGAGCTCATGACTAGGGTGCATGCACAATAGGAAGAATAAAGAGCTTGTGCAGAAGATAAAAAGGTAATTTGATTTTAAAAAAAGGTAATGAGGTTGCATATATTGAATATGAGATGATGGTGAGATATTACTATGGAAATATTGTTTTCATTAGGACAGTGTTACTCACAGCAAGTGATGTAAACTATTTGTCAGTAATCCATAATCAGATAAGGAACTAGGACCAGAATATAAATCAAACTCATCACTAAGTACATTGTTTAATTTAGCTAATATTTTTTAAAGCAAGATTTCACAGGAAGCGAAGCAGTATGCAGTAGTCTACGGACCACTCCTTGAGAAGCCCTTCACTAGACTCTAAGTTCTGCTTCCTGGACTCTCTGGAGTCCAACTGGTAAAATATTTATTGAACAAACACTAATATATAATGCCCACTCATATATAATTAATAATGTAATTAATGAGTCTCATAACAACCCTATGAGGTAAATATTATTGTTATTATTGCATTTTATTGATAAGGAAATTGAAGTATAGAGGAGTTAAGGAACTTGCCGAATTCACTCAACTATTAAGTGGCAGAGCTGGGGTTTGAACCCACGGAAATGGACAGAAAGTAATGCTCTTAAAACTATATTATGCTGCCTCGTTAGTATTTATCCATAAGTTTGTCTGACAAAAATAACAGTTTATTAAAAATGCTTAGTATAATACTTTCATACATCTTAAGAAGCTAATACTTGCTGAATAAATGGATAAAGCAGCTAGAAAAATCACAACTTTCAGAGAAAAGAAAGAGCTACATAAGAAATATGGACATGAGTGTCTTCCTTGAGACAAAGTTTAAGGTCTTTAAGAAAGAAATAAAAGGACAAATACTAAACATTTGCAGTTTAACAAAGACTTTCATATTTGGAAGACAAACCAACAAAGAAAAGAGAGGTTTTTAAAAAGAATTTTAAAATTTCAGGAAGGAAAAATGAAATATCTACAACAAAAGCTAGAAAGAAAAGCAACAAAACCTCTGGTTTTATTGACAAAGCTGTTATCTAATGACCTTTATAAGCAGAGTAAGGTATGCACCAACTAACTGTAAAGGATAAAAGAACAACTTAGACAGCAATTACAAATAACTTATTTCAGAAATATGGCAGGGAACACAATGCAAAAAGAGACCCCAGCTCCAGTGGGAAGCAAAAGAAAACAGAGATCTTTAAAAAAAAACCTGCAAATTATCTTTTAAACTGTACTTGCACTATAAAATCTCTTTTTAGTTACCTAAAATGTAAGCACGAACCTGAACTGAGATACCTCAGTATGGTAATATTTCAAATGTAATCTGACAGACACACTCCTATAATCTAGGAATAGTGAGAGACCGGATAAGTAAACCATCACTATCTACTACTCATTGACATTATCTAATAACCCAATGGCAATGATGGAAATAGATTTTTTTCACAGTTCACTAACCATTTTGCATGTATGCTGACTGACTCACAAAATTTTAGGTTTCTCACCTCATTCAAGCATTTCTTAAGCTTCTGTAAACTCCTATACCATTTCATTAACCCACTTATCTAGTCTGACTTTGCATGTATAAAAAAGATGGAGCTAAAATCTGCCCCAAGTAATTTAATAAGAATTATGCAGACAATTATCAGCAAGACACAAACAAGAAGAAGAAAAGGTTGGGTTTCAAGAGTTTATTAGCAATGACAATATGCTTAGAATTTAAGCTTTTCCAAATGTTAACAGTAACAATTAGAAAAAGAAGATACACAAGTACGTCATAACATATACACAAAGCACTGCTGAACATGATAAAGAGTATATATCAAACCATATATACAAATAAACATAACTGAATTTAATGAAAAACATGCTGCAGAAAAAAATGCCTACAGAACAGAAAAACGGTTTGTAAAAATAAAAGTGGAAAATAATCCAAGAGTAATAATAATTAATATTTGAGTAATAATTATACAACAAAGTCTCTTACCAGTGTCTGAAATGTAAGCATGAAGTTGTACTGAATCATCAGAAGATACGTTTGAAAGGTCATCTAAAGACTTGGAAAAGAAAAATAATCAAAAAAAATTTTAATTTTATAGGGAAAAAATGTTAAAGCATTCTATATCATATATGCCTTACTCATCTTTGCCCCACGTAAACTGTATATTATTTGTATTCCTCTCCCAACAATAATCCTCTCTATTTATACTAACAGGAGAGAAAAAATCCACGATTAAAAAACTATAAAACAAAGTATTTCAAAAATCAACTTAGTACATCGATTATTTCTTCCTTCATTGCTTATCCAGATACCAACATTTGTTACTTCTCAATTATACTCAATACATGGCAAGGAAAAAAATATGGATAAAAATAAGTAGACATGTTCTTAAGTTACCATTTCAATTTTTTTAAATGTTGAACTATACTAGAGCCAATTCTGTATTATTTAACATTTTTGTTAATTTAGAAATAATTTTAGATTCCGTATCTATAAAATGAGAATAATAGTACCTACACTTCATAGGGTTATGTAAAGACTAAATAAACATTCAGTAAGACTGCCTAACACCAAAAACGTTACCTATTATGATTACTTATTACATGAAGTGAATCCAGATTCAAGACAGATTTTAAATAATTTTCAAAAATAATTCCACAAACAAAAATTATTGCTGAGTGACCCAAAATGAATCTTTTTCAACTATGGCCTTTGGGTTTAAATTTAAAACATTTTTGCCTCATATACAAACACCCACACATACCTAGAAGGGCACATATCACACATAATGACAGACTGTACAGAAAGAGTTAACTTGAGACAACTGTATTTCAAATAATAATAATAATACAATATTATATACGTGGAAGTACCAAGAGGCTAGATCTTAAATGTTCTCAATACAAAAAGATATGGTAATTATGTGATGTGATGGAGGCATTAGCTAAGCCCAAGGTGGTAACCATTTTGTAATATTAAACCAATATGTTGTACATCTTCAACCTATATAATGTTTTATGTCAATTATATCTCAATAAAGCTGGAAAAAATAAAATAAACAACAACAACAAAAAGTTAATTTGAAATTGCTCTCCTTAGAAAGGAATGCTTGCAAGCCTGGCCCTTGGATGACATCTGGGAAATTAGCATTAGGGAAGGCTCCCACCATTCCTTAACCGCTGAGAGTGGTTCACTGTACCTAATAACTGTTTATGCTGAATACCTGCTTTCCTTTCTGGGAGTCTGGAATTCTCATATGTACTAACCAGAGGTTTGCCTATGTGACCTGCCTCCAACGAAAACCCTGGTCACTTAGTCTCAGATGAGCTTTCCTGGTAACAACATTTCACATGTGTTGTCACATTCATTGCTGGAGGAATTAAGTTTGTCTAACGTGACTTTCAGGGAAGAGGATTCTTGGAAACTTGTGCCTGGTTTCTTCTGGACTTCGTTGCATGCGCCTTTTCCCTTCGCGGATTTTGCTTTATAGCCTTTCTAATAAATCCTTTCCAGAAGAGTCAGACTATGCTAAGGCCTACGAGTCCTCTTAGTAATCACTGAACTTCGAAATGGTCTTGGGGACCTCTAACACACAAACATTATATGATTCAGACATATATTACACTCTAAAAACCACAGGATCTGAATGAACTTTTGGTCCTAACATGATAATACCAATATTACTAGAAGAGTCATTTAAATGACTTAAATGTAGCCATATATGACATAAAGCCATTTAAATTAAGGCAACTGCATTCTAAGAAGAAAGCCAAAAAGTTTACTACTTAGGACTGTTCATTAAGAGAAGCAAAATATGATAATAACATATAGATAATCCACAGTTATTTTCCTGGTCAAGTCAAGCAGACGAATCATTAAATTAAAATGAGTCTAGTCCAGGCTTCACCAGTGACACCCTAAGAGACTTTAGCCAAATCAACCAGTCTTTCTTGTACCTCAGTTTTCCCAATGGTACAATGCTGTAATACTTGCTCTACAACTTTGCCAGTTTACAAAGCAAATTATAATGCTCTGAAAAGAAAGAGTGCACTTATTTTTAAGTGGTCACAGGTAATAAAACATCCTGATAGAAACACAACCTTTGTTTTAATATTACTTTTATGTGAAAGATAGAGCCTCAGAGAAAAAAGAATATTCTACAAAATTTAGATTGTTATCTACTATGATCATCTTCCAATTAACAAGCTATCACAGAGAATATAAAACAACTATTTTTCAAGAAGTATTTTTGTTATTACTATTATAATTGTTAACCCTCCCTTGTAGTAACATTTCAACAGCTAAGCAGTACTTATTACTTTAAACATGTTAGCATCTTATACTATGCAACCCACAAACTGCTAGAAAACTTTGTACCTAAATGTCTTTTTGGCACACTTAAAATAAACAATTAATATTCTTTTCATTAAATATGATGAAAAAACCCAATGAAATATCTCTTCAACATTAGTCACAGGTATAATGCAAATGTAAATATCAAGTAGACGATAAAATTACAATTGGTGAAATAATATTAACTACATTCTGATTTAGAACTGTAAGTATTATTTAGTAAAAGAAAACTGTGATTTCAAAACAAGTAGACTAATTCTGTCCTGAAATAAAATACAGTTTGTAAAGTAATCCTTGGGTTAAGATTCTTGAACTACTTGGAAAAAAAGTTTTTTGTTTTTAAACATGATGCTAAGACAAAAAATGAAAGTTCACACTTACTGTGACAATCCATACAACTATGATGGCACTGCTAGAAACACTTACAATTTACCTGCCAATCTCAGTTGAAAAATTAGTAAATCACCATATTAAATATTTTCTTTCCTTACTATATTGGAAAAAAACTACTATGACCTATTTTACAATCTTAAAACTATTTTTAAAATGTATCTATCCACTAAAATTTGTCTATATATTAAAAAAGAAAGAATCCAAAAGACTCCAGCTACTTAAAACCGAGTTAATAGATTTATGTGAATAACAAAGTACTGCAAGTCACTGACCTCAAGTGTGACCTTTGTCAACTGAGAGACTGTCTGGTTTCTATCTCTATGTGACAAAGGAATCGCTCTTATTTGAAAAAGCATTTATTCCAGATATGGAATAAAGAAAAAATAGTATTTGTTACTAGTGTTCAAACACTTGTGCAAGCACTACAAATATGAATATTTGAAATTCCAAATGAATGAAGTTTCATCACATTTGGAATCTTTTTCATTATAAATGAACATTATTGCTAATACTTTCTTCATGCTCTACAAGTTATTCCTTCTCGTTATAAGGCTATGAGGCTATGGAATATAACAAACAAATGGTAATGATGCCAAATGATTTAGGAAAATATTTCAAATGTTACATCATATCTGACATAACACTATGGCTGACTGCTTCAGTGTTTAGGTTGTACTTTGTAGAGTAATAAAACACTCAGTAAGGTTATTTTTTGAAATATAGTTATGTAGAAGACAACATAAGATAATGGACCTGTAGACCATTTATTTAGCTATTCCAAAAAGTATAAAAGAAAAGTAATGTAAGTAGAATAAAAACAAACAATCTCCCTAACCCCCGACAAACTCTGGACTGAAACTTTCATAGAACATAATATTTCTTCCTAGTTAGCATTTTACGAAATAAGTTATTCACAAGGATGGATATATAAAAGAACTGAAATGTTCCTCATTTCACACTTCACTGTGAACGTATAAAATGCCAATGACAGCTTACGTGCTAAAAATATATCATTCTTAAATTTGTAATCATAAGATAAAGTTGCTTAATTTACTATAAGGCCTTAAGCTTAAAAAATTTTTTTTACAACAACCAGAACTGGTTATAGCGTGCGCGTTAAGAAATACCTGGAAGTTTTCAGATATCCTAATTTGATATTTCTTTTCTACATATAAAAAGAAAAACCTAATTTCAATGTAAACATTTGTATGTCACAAGTTTACTATCCAACATAGCACTAACCAAAGAGTCATTTCAAAATACTAAATATTAGGATTGAAAATAATGAAGTCACTTTTTTTTATCAAATATAAATGAATTATGCAGATGTGACCTAAGCCCATTTTTAAAAATGAAAATAAATTTCAGAGGCTCTTATACGCGAATTTAACATTTCTTTTAAAGCAAATAATTTCTTCTAATATTAAAGGATGACCTGAAAGCTTCTAATATATCATTTATTTATGGTAAGGCCCACCTTTTATAATATTTTCAGGTTACTTTAATAATTAAGTATCCATAATAATACTTACCAAATTTATGCTTCCAGTAGGAGACCCATTAAAAGACTCTGCGGAAGGGGAAATTCAACTTAGTATACAGTAAAAAACTTTTGAAGGAGTTATTTTATCTAAGGTTCAAACACCAAGAATGGAAGTCACCCAAGCAAAGACATAAGGAAACAGCAAGGAAACTGTGGTACACTACTCCCAAACACCTGCCCCCTTAAGCCTCATGGTTTTGCAAGCCACATATTTCAGAGAAAATATGTATGTACCTGAGTTATCCCCCACAAAACACACACCAAAAATAGGTGTTCATGTACAGGAGAGCAATTATTAAATATTTTATCCTTATTGTATCATATGAAGTTGATAAAATGTAAACATGAGGAAAACACTACAGAATGAAGTTCATTAGGAAATGTCACAAGTTTTTTGTTAGTTCTGTCACACTGGATTAGGAAATAGTACAAATAAAATTTTTCTTTCATGTGACGAATAAATAGATTGGTTTGTATACATAATACCTATTATGTCCACTTACTCTCAGTAGATTTGGCTCAAAAACATCACAATCCTAGATTCTTAAATCAATATATAACTAATAGAACAAGATATGTAAAACTCTATATGCACTGCCATTTAATTAAAAAACAATTAAAAATTATTTTTAAAAAGTAATGTTAGAGAGCTAAGTCAATTATACATTATTAAAATTAATCTCTTTTCCTTAAGTGTTTTCTTCTATATCTGAGCACACAAAGTTACCAATTAAGATGTCCCTCTGTTAAAAACACAAATGAATATATGACGAAGCAGTATTCATATATAGTTTAAAGTTAACGTATGGCTTCCAGCAGTTAAGGGATTATTTATGAATCTGGATATCTACATGGGTCTTCAAAACCAATTCCTATCACCTTTAGAAAGAAACAATTGATGTTGCTTTCCAGCTTCAACAACTTTAAATACCCAAGAATATTTCTTGGTTCTCAGACCCATGGTCACAAAAAGTAAACAGGAAATTCCAACTAGGATTACCCCTTGGTTAATAGCACGGTGATAATTAAAATGAGCAAACAGTTCTCTATCCTCCTTACTCAACTATATACCTCCTACTTCCTTCGGTGGTCTGCCCACCTCTTAAACCTTTCTGCCAAAGACAAATCAAGTTAAAAGAGCAATCAGAAGAAAAACAAGATATAATTTACTTTAGTGATCAACAAGAAGAAGATCCAGAAATAGAGTCTAAAATCAATCTAGGCCCACATTTAGTCAAGAATTTGATAACTGCCTATAAACATTAGAAAACAAAAGAATGATTTGATATGGTGAGAAAAAAAATGTGATTAAAATTAGAACAAAGCATTATTTAAATATTTTTTTAAAGATTGTGTGACCATGTTTTAATGAAGGAGAAATACCAACTTTAAAAATATTTTAAGGCTTAACTAACTAAAAAAAGCAATCACAAATAAAGAGAAAGAGAAGAAAAAAGGGGAGGAGAGAGAACACACGTAATTACAAAAGCCACTGAGCTACCTACCTACCTACTGAAGTTTGATTAAATAGGAATGAAATTTCTTTCCCAGAAGAAAAACTAACAAACAAAAAACCACTAAAGGATACTATCACACATGATAAGACTTGGGCCATTCATTTTAGGTTCAACTGTAGCCTGCATTCCTTTTTTTTAATCATCTATACAATTAAAAACTGGATGAGACAATTATTTCAAAATGTCAAAAAAAAGTGTCAAGAACCTTAATTTTAAAAGTCAAAAATGAATTTACAACAAAAAATATGGGGAAGGCCTATTTTTGATTAAACAATCTTACAAAATCATAAGCATTACTATTTGAAAAAGTCCTAGCAATTGCCTAAAACCTAAACACAGGCAAAAACAATAAACCTCATAGCTATTTTTAATAATGCTTCATATTAATACCCATCATTCTACTTTTTTCAAATGGTTTCAAGAAAATGGGTTAGACAATTTCTTAGTTATAAGATGTATAAAAAGCTCACCAATGAGGACAAAGAATATAAAAAAGCAATGTCTTAGAAAGACAAAAGATATATTTATGTATATAATTCCGAATTAATGATTCCAATGTGAAGGATGACTCAGTGGCTGATACATAAGAGAAGTACATTTACTTTAGATCAAAACAAGTTGCAGAAAAAAAGAATTTTAATGTACTTTATGCTTTAAAGTAAGTATGACGTTTTGGGAAGTTTCAGACGGCTTATAAAAAAAATTGGTTCATCAGTTGCATACAAGACAACTAACTAGACTGACTAGAAAGATATGAATAAACGTTAAAGTCAATTTACAAGACTTTAGAAGAGTTCTTACACTATAGGAACAAAAACTACTGCCACAGAATATAATGCTACTATCATCATTTTAAACTATAGATTACTTAGAAGCTCATACAATTAGCCAATTATGATTCACCTTATCTTCTTTCATTCTGGGTCATATAGCAAATCCACAATACTAAGAAATCTCTAAAGTAGGGGAAATTAAAATAAATAAAAATATTTATATATTCCTTTCTGGAAACAGCCCTGCTACTTGCAAATTTCATAGCAGCTCTGTAAAAGATTTTTCAACAGAGACAGTAAATACAGATATACTGTATAATAAACTTGAGGTATGCTGAATTTTACTACTCAGCTCCCACAGAAGTACTCTTTTTTTTTTTTTTTAAAGATTTTATTTATTTATTTGATAGATAGAGACAGCCAGCGAGAGAGGGAACACAAGCAGGGGGAGTGGGAGAGGAAGAAGCAGGCTCATAGCGCAGGAGCCTGATGTAGGGCCCGATTCCATAACGCCGGGATCACGCCCCGAGCCGAAGGCAGACGCCTAACCGCTGTGCCACCCAGGCGCCCCCCACAGAAGTACTCTTATAAAAAAAACAAACTTCCTTAATTATGCAATCAAATCCAGTTAAAGGAATATTATTACAGGTCTACAATAAAACAAACCGAAAAGAGTATTAATTTAAAAACTCAAGATATTAGACCAACAACCAATACAAAAGTTATTAAAACTCAAATGCTAATACCTGTAACTGGATCTCTTAGATTATTTAAAAAGCAAAATCTTACTAATATAGACCAGGGAAGAGGGAGGGGAGAGAGAGAAGAGGGAAGGGTAGAAATCTGCTATAACAGAGAATTTTTTTAAAGCAGTGCTTACTACTTAATACATGTATCTCCAACCCCAAGTAGTCCTGCCCATTAAACCTATTCATAAAGTAAATGATTAAAATTACTCTCTTAAAATAATTAGTCAAATCTTTCCCATTTCCTTTTTATTTACATTGCTTATTTGAACATCCTGGGAAGCTTATCACACCTTATATATTTAATTAGTTTTATAAGTACTTCTGAATTGGATCACCAATAAAATGGTCATTGGGCTTCACAATATGGAGACTTATGCTCTAAGGGCTGCCTCTCACACTATTTTTTAAATAACTGCTTATATACTACTAATAAAAACTGGTATTTGTTTTAGTTTATAAATCATTCTTATATACATAATTTCCTTTAAATCTGACAATGATGTGATAATGACAAGGTAAGATATTACTATGACAAAATTATTATTCCAGATTTACAACTGAGAAAAATGAGACTTATATTGTTTGGCCAACATCCCTAGGTACTAAGTAGTAAAACAGGAGTAAAATCTAAATATTCTGATTCTCAAAGTCTGCTTTCTTCATTATATCATACTGATAATATCCTCATTTGAAAAAAACTGAAAGATTGGAATAAACGACTCATGTAGTTTCTTCCACCTTATACTGTGCAAGATTTGGAAAACTGTATTATTAAAGAGAAAAAAAATTGTTCTTTTTAAAGCAATGCTTTATACAGTTTATGGTACACTCTCAGGATCATGACTTGTTATCTCATTTAATCTTCTCAATAATCACACTGTTAGTCATGAATATCTTTAGTTACTAGCAAAATGGAAACTACCATAAAAAATATTTGGGTGACAAAACTCAAGAAAACATTTTTCTTTAAGAATTCGAGGCTTTTAGACTTATGTTCTAATCTGTTCCTAAATTTTCAACATTTTAATTTAGTGCAGTAACTAAACTTGTCATTTATAGAGTTATAAATATTTTACAATTTATATTGGGCTTCAAGGCATTTTTTATCTTGCTTGAAACATCATCTTTTAGTGAACAGTATATATATGGGAATACACTTATGTATACACACACACACACACACACACACACACACACACAAGTGCACACGTGCCACCTTACCTCCATCACCATCATCTGATCCTCTGAAACTAGGATCTTTTAACATATCCAGCTCAGCTAACATGCGCACGTAAAGTGCATTCTGTCTGAAGGAAGGATAAAATCTTTCATCTCGTAGCATCAATTCATAAACCTTATTGAAATAAATCAGATATTCCACCATTAATACAGATAATGTACTATTTTCACTAATAAGATTTCACTAATCTTATTAGTGAAAATAAGCAGTAAACCTACATCACAACTAATGATTTCTCAACTAATTTCACAACTAATGGTCCCTCCAGTACCTAAGTGCGTTGAAAATGGTCCCAGTGCAACACAAGTCACATGACAGGTTATGTAAAATGTTTTAGGAAGTAGTGTTCTCTAAGTAACAAGTCCACATAAAGACTCCAGGAACACAGTAAAATAAATTTATGTCAGGTCATTTATACATCATCAACTCATCAAATTCTAAGACTATACAACTAGTCATTTGGTCAGATTTAAATTACAACCCAGCATTTAAATAACAACCCAACATCCTCCCTTGTCATTTAACAAAAAACTAGCCTACCTTTTTTGTAAATGAGAAGTGTTGGTTAACTCATCTTTTTAGTTACCACTATACTTTTATGTTTCAATAACCTTTTAAAAAATTAATTACATGCATACAGAAACATACATTTTTTTCATAAGAAACATATAATGATAAATGTTACATCTAATACCTTCCTTTGAATGTCATCGAAGATTTCAGGGGTTGGATCTTCATGATTCAAAGTATCTGCTAATTTTGCCACCAAATAATCATCAACAGTAACTCTTGGAGATGCCTAACAGAAAAATAATAGTAGTAATGACCCTTTTGAGTTTCCAACAAGTTAATTCTTCATAGTAGAAGAACTACATAATGGAACCATATTATTGAAAGTAACTGGTAAAAAATCCTTGATTTGTAAACAACACCTTGACGTTTAAGAAGGCTGAAATAAGAACTAAACCTTCTAGTCATCATGTACTATAAAGTACACTGGGAGACAAACCTGGACTTAAATCTTGACATATGCTGAGTTAGTTACCCCTCAATAGGCTTCATTTCCTCAGTCTGCAAAATGGAGACAATACCACCTATGGTTCTTATGTAACCATATTAATATTTCACCACATTAAGACAGATTTATCTGGGGCACCTGGGTATCTCAGTAGGTTAAATGTCTGCCTTCAGCTCAGGTCATGATCCCACAATTCTGGGATTGAGACCTGCATCCAGCTCCTCACTCAGCAGGGAGTAGCCTGTCCCTCTCTCTCTGCCCCTCCCCCTGCTCACACTCGCTCTCCCTCTCTCTCCCTCAAATAAATAAGTAAAATCTTTTTTTTTTAAGATTTTATTTATTTGATGGAGAGAGAAACAGCCAGAGAGAAAGGGAACACAAGCAGGGGGAGTGGGAGAGGAAGAAGCAGGCTCCCAACAGAGAAGCCTGATGTGGGGCTCGATCCCAGAACGCCGGGATCACACCCTGAGCCAAAGGCAGAGGCTTAACGACTGCACCACCCAGGCACCCCTAAATAAGTAAAATCTTAAAAAAAATAAAAATAAAAAAAATAAAAAGAGATTTACCTAAGGCATACAAGCATAGTGTCTGGCACATAGGAAACATTGTCATGAGGAGTTAGTGCTGAACATCCAGTAGTTCTGGATGTGTATTTAATATAACTGCCAAAAGAAGAAGCCAATTGTTACCTATTTAACACTAGAAACAATCTTTTTAAATAGCCTTTAAGAGAGGACGCTTCTCTTAAATCTGGCTTTATAATGCTGCAGCAAAGTTCCAGTGTGATATGGGAGGGCAAAAAATATAAAAAGTTGATTTTTCCAACAACTTCCATTTTAAAGTGTATAATATGACAGTAAGCCACAGAAATATAAAATCTGATGTTCAATGTGAAAAATGTCTTTATTGAAAGAAAAAATGCTGACAAGCTAGAAAAACGGTCATCTTTGGCATGCCAACTTTTCAATTTTTAGCTCTGAAAGCTCTGAAGAATGAGTGGTAAGGATGGTAACTTCTAAAGAAACTTGCACAAGAACATATTGTCTAAATAATTTCTCTATTCTACCCAACAGAATATCCAAGGGAAAGATTGGATAAATACAGAAAAGGAGAAAAGGTTTAAAGAGTAAGTAAACAGCAGGGTATAAATGTGTAGGAAAAGGCCTATACAATGTCTATTGCTCCCTGGTTCACTCTATATTCTACTTAGAAAACCCAAGTAGATTGTGTGGTGGTTGGGGTTTTTTGCAGGAGGAAGGGGAAAGTGCTTATTGGTTGTTTGTGTAGAGGAGGATGTGGTGTGGTGGTGGTGGTGGTGTGTTTTCCCCTGAAACAAAAAAAGAACTAAACAACTTCAAGTATGTGACAAAAATTAGAGAGGGACTGATTTTAGCTAGTTTTGTCCTGTCAGTTGCCCTCTAAGCTCATGGAACTCGGTTTCTAGGAAAAAGATGCAAATTTGAAAATCATAACATTTTACATTTACTTAGTTTGCTTTTTCCTATAATCTCAAATACACAGAACTAGATTAGGACTCATCCTTGGTATAACGTGATCAACACTTTTAAAGAGTTATCATGGAACACAACCAACCAGATCTCCCCATTAAAAAAAGTAATAAGAAAAAAAACTTATGTACATTTTTTACTACTTTAACATAAAAACACAAAAATATATTTATCCAAAATTATCTATTAGTCTGTATTCTGTAATTTTTCCACACAAATGTGGTTATTTAAACAAAATAAGAGGAGCAATCAGTAATTAATAAGACTAATTAAACAAATAATGTTTGAGAAAAACATAACTATTTAGGTTTTGTCCTCCAATACACAATTTAACTTTTTAAGCTCTTTATTAGATATTTAAATATTGTAGGCTACATTACTGTGTATTGTTAAAATGCATAAATATAAGACTTTTTAAAAAGCTATATACCAACAATAAGACTAAACAGGTATTATCTATATTTAATTAGGAAAATTACTTTCTTTTTATTCCATGATCCCACAGGATATTTATACTTTTTTGTGTTTCCTTTTTTAACAATACTTCTCTGATCTGCCGGCAGACTTTAGGACATCACTTTTTTGTTGTTGTTTTAAACCAAGTGGTATAAATGAATACAATCAGATATAAAATTCACTTTGACTTTCAGCTCTGTTCTTAAGCCTACATTAGTAAAACCGTTAAGGCACAGAGTAATGACATTTTACTTAACTAAAAACTGCATCTATGAATTTACCATATAGACTATTTGTGTCTAAAATGCCCATTTTAAACACTTCAAAACAACGGATGTCACTAAAAGTTATACCTCTCTTTCTCAAGGAAAATGGTTTTATTTTTTTTATTTTTATTTTTTAAAGATTTTATTTATTTATTTGACAGAGATAGAGACACCCAGCAAGAGAGGGAACACAGCAGGGGGAGTGGGAGAGGAAGAAGCAGGCTCACAGCAGAGGAGCCTGATGTGGGGCTCGATCCCATAACGCTGGGATCACGCCCTTAGCCGAAGGCAGACGCTTAACCTCTGTGCCACCCAGGCGCCCCAAGGAAAATGGTTTTAAAAGACAGGTCATTTAAACTTATAGTTTTAGTAAAGAAACTAAGAAAATCCTGTTAAGCTAGCTGTCCCCTTCTTGTGAAATCTGAGTTCTCAACAGTCTCATTAAAAAAAAAAATTGGTCATTTTTTTGACTAATTGAGGTTTTTTTTTATAGCCTACACATATATAACTCAGGTCAATCTATCCTTTTCAAGGTTCCCTTTAGCCTCTTCAAAGATCATTTAATAGTTCTGGAGAAAAGCAAATAAATTTCTGTTTACCGTAATTCTTTTCCATATTTATTTTTAATGTATTTTCAAATTAGGGGACACTATTCTCAACACATTCTTTGAAAATATGACTTAACTGCATGTCAATATTTTAGCATCTTTTCTACGGCTGGCAACAGTGATAGCCATGTTGAAGCAAATGTCTAAAGAAGTTATTTTCTGACATTTTTATAATGTAAAAAATCTTAACTGTTTCTGAATGTTTTCAAGAAACTAAAAATTGACCAAAAAACTTCATTAAGAAAACCTCAGTATCACAGGTAAGCAACTGATATACTGTTTTAGCAGTGTTGTATAGAAGGAATATATATTTAGCAGGTAAGATATTTTTGTTTTCTTTGGTATGAAGTTTGTGGACTGAAAGGAATTTGTTAAAATTTACATTTGCACTGTCTGCTAAATATGCAAATATATGAGATGTTTTCTGCAATTTATTAAAATCTTAGAAATTAAGAAGATATCTAAAACTCCCATTTTTTTCAAATCAAAGTACCTAACAGCAATGGAAAATACACTCTTCTTGCCACAATCTGATGTAACATGATATACTACAAAAAGCATGATTGCTGGTAAGATCTGCCAGAATAAGTTCTAAATTTCAAAGGGCCACAAATTCCTTTCAGTCCATAAACTTCTTACCAAAGGTGCCCAAAAGTAATTCTACTTTTAAAAAGCAAGCAAGCAGGATGCCTGGGTGGCTCAGTCGGTTAAATGTCTGCCTCCGGCTCAGGTTATGATCCCAGGGTCCTGGGATGGAGTCCAGGGTCAGGCTCTTTGCTCAGTGGGGAACCTGCTTCTCCCTCTGCCTGCCGCTCCCCCTGCTTGTGCTCACATACCCTCGCTTGCTCTGACAAATAAATAAATAAAATCTTAAAAAAAAAAAAAAAAAGGCACAGGCTAATGTGTGTTCATTTGTGCAGTATGCCCAGGCTAATTCACTTAATAGCCACTACTTTTAACTGACCATTGAGGTCTTTTTGGGAAATGAAAAAACTTTTTATTGCCTTAAAATTATTTGCCAAATTCAGTTTCCATATTTTTTTTATACTCCCTTCTCAACCAAGACCAATCCCAAAATATTTTTTGCACATCATGCAGTCAGTATGCTTTATTTTGGTTATTTACTCTTCCTAATCCAGGTGGTAAGGCTCCTTCTATTTGTCATTAAAATGACCTAGTCCTTTAGTCTCCTTTTCTGGGTCATGCTGATGTTCTCATTTTCATTATCTGAACTTTTAGAAAACATGGTTACAATATTCATAATGTTAACAATTAAGAAGTCCCATCACAATACAAAGCATAGGACAGGAAAAGTAAAAGATGGACTATTAACATTCATGGTGACAATGCACTTAAGCCATACATGGAGTGCTACACGATGGAGAATTCATTACTGTAAAGAGTAAATAATGTCTGCCAACATTAGAAGCTAAGGGAAAAAGACAGCAATGACTACCAAAAGTGGGAAATCCACGCCATAGTCATCTGACACTAAAATGCTGCTTTCAGCTCTGAATTCTGGAATCACATACGGGTTTTGCATTTTTTCTCAATCTTCTCCATCCACTGCTAAAATGTGGGACTTAGACCGTGTCCTGGAGAAGAGTTTCCCAAGACTCGGGATGTCTTCCAAAGTTTTAAAAAAAGATTAACTTCAAAAGAATAACAATTAAACTCATAGTTGATTTCTCACTGAAAATAATGAGAGCCAGAAAACAATGAAATACTATCTTTAAAATGTTGAAACTGATTTAACTATTATTTTTTTTTATTTTTCCAGTATTAGCTGTATTCCATACTATTGGACTACATACAATAGAGCTGACTCTATGACCTACTTTAAAAATTAACATAGAAAGACTTAGATACATATACTAAAGCTGTGCTTTTAAATAGCAGAAACTCTTGAATGTATGCAGGGAGAAATATGAACAGCAATATTCAGAGCAAAAGTGTAACCAAAAAGAAAGGGAAATAAACCAAACTGCTTATAAATATTATCGAAGGTAAATAAACTCTTGGACTTCAGTGAAAATGAACTACACTTACATAAATCAACATGTATAAAATCCAATATAATAATAGGGGAATAAAAGGAAGGTATATATTATCATTCCATTTATATAAAGTTTAAAAACAAAGCTAAGCAAAATATTGCTTTAGAACATACATGTATAGTAAAATGGTACGGGAAAGCAAGTGAATAATTACAGGAAACTGGCTTCATCAGGAAGCAAGGCAACAGGCAAACAAAAGAGGTGAAGACAGGTGAAGAATATACTAAGGATCTTCAGAAGCACAGTACTTGTTCTATTTCTTCAGCTAGATGGGCTATACAAATGTGTCTGTTATACTACTATTCTTTAAATTATGCACTCTTTTCAAAGTATGATATTATTTCATTTGGCAAAAATATAAGCAAATGGACTAATGAGCAGTTTTCAAATAAAATTCATACTTAAAATTCAAATACAATTTTTGTGCTAGTACGTACAAATTAAAAGGTATTACAGCATAGCCATTACAAATACTGGAGTGTGAGGAATCTTGAAGATTTTTGTGTCCATATTCATGACAGATAATGGTCTGTAGTCTCCTGAATGATATATCTGTCTAGCTTTGGTATCAGAATGACAGTTTGGCAATCTGTGTCTTTCAAGGCATTTGCCCATATCATCTAAGTTGTCTAATTTGTTGTGATAAAGTTGTTCATAATATTTGCTTACAGTCTTTTTGATTTCCATAGGGTTGGTGATGATGCCTCCTCTTTCATTCATGATTTTGGTATCTGTGACTTTTTTTTCTTGGCCAAGCTGACTAAAGGTTTGTCAGTTTTATTTTTCTTTTAAAGAATCAACTTTTGGTTTTATTGATTTTTATTACTGTTTTTCTGTTTTCCATTTCATGGATTCCTGTTCTGATCTTTACTGCTTCCTTCCTTCAGTTTACCTCGAATTTATTTTGCTATTCTTTTTTCTAGTTTAAGGTAAAAATGTAAATTGTCATTTTGAAATCTTTCTTCTGAGTAGGCATTTAAAGTGACATATTTATCTCTAAGCACTGCTGTAATTTCATCCCATAAATTTTGATACACTGTATTCTCATTTTCATTCAATTCAAAATACCTTCTAATTTCCTTCTGATTTCTTTTTGACCCAGAGACTATTTAGAAATGTGTTATTTAATTTTTAAATATTTATAATTTCTCAAAATTCCTTGTTAATTACTAATTAATTATTAATTAATTCTACTATGATAAAAGGACATACTTTTGTATGATCTCAATACTTTTAAATTCAGAGTTGTTTTATGGCCTAGCAAAGGGTCTATTTATCCTAGACAATGTTCCATGTAAGCTTAAAAATAATGTGTATTCTGCTGTTGTTAGGGGAAGTATTCTATAGATGTGCAAGGTCTAATTGGTTTATAGTGTTCTTCAATTCTTGTGTATCTTTGCTCATTTTTTATCTAATTGTCCTATCAGTGATTGAGTGGGTATTGAAGATTTCAATACCCACTTATTGTTGAATTGTCTATTTCTCTCTTCAATTCCGTCAGGTTTTGTCCTATGTATGTGGAGGTTTTGCTGTTGTGTTTGTAACTGTTTTAACAGTTATATATCAAGTACCAACTGACCCTTTTATCATTATAAAATGCTCTTTTCTCTAGTAACAATTTTTGTTTTAAAATCTATTGTCTAATATTAGTATAGCTACTCCAGCTCTGTTTTGGTTACTGTATGCATGGTTTATCTTTTTTCATTCTTTTACTTTCAATCTTTTGTGTCCTTGAATCTAGAGTGTGTGTAACCTTGAATCTTGACTTTGTCACTAGTATTTGCATGACCTTGGCAAAGTTAATTCAATTTTCTAAACATGACTTTCCTTACCTATAAAATAAGGATAATAATATACAAAAAGACTGTTATCAAGATTAAATGAAACAATGTTTGCAAGTAGCTGCGCCTAGTATGAGTAATGAATATTCATGAGTATTAAAAAATTATTACTAATGATACTACCAAAGAAGATAAGAAAACAGTAATCAAAATAAAGTCTCACCTTTTCTGATAAATACTGTTCATATATCCCAACAGCAGCTGCTCTTAAAAGACCTTTGGTTTGGTTGGTTTGATGTTTTCCATCTTTCTGACGACTTAGTAAGACTTCCAGTTGCTGCTGGGCTGTAACTCGATAGCCTTCCACTGTCATCCAAAAGAAGAGATGTGCTTGACCTCCAGTTTGCTGCATGTAATCTACCAAACAAAATCCGTTAACAACATAGATATTAATGTCACACATTTTTGGGTGCACGAAGCCATACGATAAATTAAAAGGATTAAAGTTTCAAATACTTAAAACTGCATTTTCAAACAGTTAAGCGAACACCTGAGATCACAAATTGGTTAGGTTAAAAAGACCATAGTTATGTAAAAAACACAAATGGATGCGCATCCATTTATCTTGATAAAATTTCTAGGAGATAAAATTGCTACAGAAGGCTTCATCAGAAATAAACTACTTTAGTAACATTCGGCTTCTGTTCTTATTAAGATCATTAACTGTAACATTAATATTCCTACAAATATTAAAAGTAAGGATTGAAATCTTCAACAAGCTACGTATTTATCTTTTTGGTCATGAAAATGAAGAATCAGGGAGGTTTACTGAAAATGTCCTACAGATAAAAAGCAATTTTGATGTTTAGTTGACTCCTGAATAATACAGAGGTAAGGTTAGGGCACTGACGCACCTTGAAGTCAAAAATCCACGTATTAACTCCTGACTCCCCAAAACCATAACTACGAATAGTCTACTGTTGACTGGAAGCCTTAGCAATTATATAAACAGTTAATTAATACATATATCATTTTGTATGTACTATATTCTTAAAGTAAGCCAGAGAAGAAAATGTTATTAAGAGAATCATAAGGAAAATGTTTGTATTACTATACTGTATTTATTGAATTGAATCCATATATAAATAAGTGAATCTCACAGCTCAAATTCATGTTGTTCAAGGGTCAACTATATTAAAATTAGTAAATATTTATATATATTAAAATGATATAAAAACAAAGTCATCCTATTCATGCACAAAATGATACAAATAATTTATAAACAGTGTGTGTTGCTGATAAAGTACTCTTTCTTGAATAATTTAAATTCATAAATCTGCTAGAATTTAAAGCAATTTAACAAATGCTAATTTAAGTTATAATAAGCATTTCTTTCTTTCTAAACAAAATATATCTCTACCTCTATGATTTGAAAAAAAAGGGAATACTTCAGAGAATGGGGAGTGGAGGAAAGACATATTTGGCATGCTTAATATCAGATATTTAAAATTTAATAATATTTACAATTATTAAAAATTTCAAGGGCTACATTAATTTCATAAAATGGATTTACCCACCCATAAAAAATTGTAGTGCAACGTTATCTACAAGAATGCTGTCCAGGGGGACTGTGCAAAGTTTCCCAAAGTTTGCTGCCAGTTTCACAGTATTTATTTCCTACAGAGAAAAGTAAATGTAGGTTAATATTTCATCTATTCACTCGTTAGGTTAAAGATTTTTCCATAGATATAAAAATATTAAACTAAAATGGAATGAAAATAATTTTTCTCCTTCTCGTTTATGTGGGTTCCCAAAACAGCCCCAGCCTAGAGAATTTCCTAGTTATTTTAAGAGCTGCTTAGTAAATGCATTTAAAGTATGATAAGCATTCACTTCTTTCATTACAGAATAATTCTGAATTATTAGAATTTCAAGTATTCTCTATCTCTACATATTCCAAATGAAAATGAACTTTTTAGGAGCTAAAGGGGATGTTTGGAATGCTTACAATGTCCAAGAATAAATAAATCCCAACATTTTCAAGTACAGGCTGAAGTCTATCCACTGAGAAATCAGAAAATATCCCGAAAGAGTAATTTTTCTTCTAACAAAGTAAAAACTCTACCATCTTTTATAGAAAATGTGTTTCTTCTCTGACTACCTAAACAGTAAATTATATTTAGTTTTCAAAATAATATAGCAAGGTAACTACCTACACACGAAAAAAATTAAAAATAAAAAAACAAAACAAAACATGGGTTCAAAATTTAGAGAGTCTAGGGATGCCTGGGTGGCTCAGTTGGTTAAGTGTCTGCCTTCAGCTCAAGTCATAATCGCAGGGTCCTGGGATGGAGCCCCTCATGGGGCTTCTTGATCAGCAGGGAGCCTGCTCCTCTCTCTGCCTGCTGCTCCCCGTTTGTGCTGACAAATAAATAAATAAAATCTTCAAAAAAAGATTTAGAGAATCTACATGTCAAGCACTGTGCTATGTACATTATACACATTATTTATTCTCCACAAAAAATCCTACTGGATAAATATCACCCACCTCACTTAACAGATAAGAAAGCTGAAATCAGAAAGGCTGCTTATGATCACAGAGCTGCCAAGAATGACTCAGTGTTTTCAAAGCCTGCAGCCTCTTCCATAAAACCTGTATGTTTCTTGTCACCAGTTTCTCTGTATTCCTAAATGCGTATCTCACAACCCTCTACTTAAAAAAGAAAGATCAGCGGCACCTGAGTGGCTCAGTAGGTTACGTGTCTGCCTTCAGCTCAGGTAATGATCCCAGGGTCGTGGGACTGAGTCCAGTGTTGGGCTCCTTGCTCAGCGGAGAGCCTGCTTCTTCCTCTCCCTCTGCTCCTCCCACCCTCGCTTGTGTTCTCTCTCCCTCTCCCTCTGCTCTCACTCAAATAAATTAATAAAATCTTAAAAAAAAAAAAAAAAAGCAAAGAAAGATCAGAAGGTTCTTCTGAAAGTTAGATAGGATGCCTTAATTAGGGGCAGATTCTAAATTAGATGTAGGTAGTACATAAAGGAGAAGGAAAAGAACTTGAGAAAAGGGGAAAACTTCCTCTCTAATTAGTATAATAGATAACTGACTTAAAACGTCTGGCATAAAGTGCCAGCACATGTTTTCTCTAAGTCCTCTTTCTTCAAACTTACCTCTTTCTCTTTCCCAGAAGCAGCTCCACAGATATGAGATGCAGAAGAGTATTCACTATAACTTTATTTGTAATAAAAAAGAAAAAGGGCCTTCTAAGGTTTCAAGATGTGTAGTACGGTTAAAAAAACTTCACCTCTGTGGAGATTTTAACTTTTCTTTCCAAGAAAAAACACTGTATGACTTGAGCTACTAAAAAGGTAAAGTCTGATACTCAAAAAAGAATTGACGGGCTTCAAAACAAGATATCTAAATTTTAAAGGGATACACTATCAAGGTGTCTGAACATTGGGGTGCCTGGATGGCTCAGTCAGTTGAGCGTCCAACTCTTAATTTTGGCTCAAGTCATTTTCTCAGGGTCCTGGGAGCAAGCCTTGTATTGGGCTTGATGCTCAGTGAGGAGTCTGCTCAAAGATTCTTTCTCGCTCTCTGCAACGCCCCCCCCACCCCCCGCCCCGCTCCCACACATGCTCTCTCACTCTCTCTCAAATTAAATAAATAATTTTTTTTTAAAGGTGTCTGGACAAATACATTTTAAATAATGATGCTGAAGGATCACTAACTCTGAGGTCTAGACAAGGTAAACTAATGAAAGAAATACTAAGCATAAATAAAACCGTATCATTCTTCTATACTGAATGTGCGTGGGTATATAATTATAAAATACAGTTAACTGAAACAAAGACATACATATATGTACGTTCAGATACATGACCAATGTGGGCCTCAAGTAACATGAGTTATAATTAATTCAGCAACTAAACTCAAGATTTATAAAAATAAGTCTTCTATTCCTTAAGGAATTTAAATACATTGTAAAATTACAAGCCCAAAGAGTCACAATAAATTTCCAAAATAGAAAACCAGGAAAAAAAAAAAAGACTACACTAAAAACTAAGGTAGTAAAAAAAGCTTTTTTCTGTTTTCAAGGCCCAAATCTGCTCTTCTTTGGGGTAAAACCCCTCCAAACAGCTACCTATAATGACTGTTTCTAATTCATCTCTTCCCATTTTCTCCTGGACCCGCTCCAATCAGGGTTTCTCTCCGCCACTCCAAAATGCTATTATCAGATCACCAATATTCCCCTGGTGGCAAATCTAATGGTCAATTCTAAGTCTTCACCTTACTCAACTTATTAGCAGCCTCTGACATACCTGCTCTCTCACTTCTTTAAAAACTTTCTATAGTTGGCTTCTGTAATACCACACTCCCAGGTTTTCCTTCAATTTCACCAGCCAATTACTCTGTTTCTTTAGATAGATCTTCCACTTTGTCTTAAACTCTAGTAACTATACTGCCTCTGGACTAAGTCCTTGGTTATCTTCTTACTTACGTTCACTCTCTTAGGTAACTTCATCCAGTCTCTTTACTTCAAATAAACATCTAATAATCTTGAGGACCCTCAAAGTTTAGATCCATCACCAACCTTCCCTTTGAACTACAGAGTTTACCAACTAGCAGGTCTGACTGTCAAACAGGGATCTCAAACTAAAACATCCAAAATTTGATTCTCTCTTCCAAACCTCCACCTTTCTGTATTATCCATTTTAGTAAATAGCAACACAATTCATGCAGTTGCTCAGGCCAAAAATTCTAGGAATCCTCCTTGAGTCCTTTTGTTTCTTTCTCACTCCATATTTAATCATTTAGCAAATCTGTTAGTACTATATCCAGTCTCTAATTACTTCTCACAACCTCTGCAGACATCTCTTACTGGACTAAAGCAATACTCTCCTAAATGATCTTTCAGGGGCGCCTGGGTGGCGCAGTTGTTAAGCGTCTGCCTTCAGCTCAGGGCGTGATCCCAGCGTTCTGGGATCGAGCCCCACATCAGGCTTCTCCACTGGGAGCCTGCTTCTTCCTCTCCCACTCCCCCTGCTTGTGTTCCCTCTTTCGCTGGCTGTCTCTCTCTGTCAAATAAATAAATAAAATCTTTAAAAAAAAAAATGCTCTTTCAGTCTCCTTTCTTGTCCCCCCCCAACTCCACCACAATCTAAACATCACAAAGAGCCCAAGTAATTATTTTAACTCATAAGTCAGACTATGTCACTTGCCAGCACAAATCTCCAATAGATTCCCCATCACATTAGAATTTTTTAAAAATCTTATCATGGTAGATAAAACCTTATTTGATCTAACCCTCAAGGTTCCTCTCCAATTTCATTCCTACTATAATCCCTTCTCATTCATTCCATATCAGCCATGCTGACATACTCTACCTCACCAAACATCTTCCTATCTCAGGGCCTTTGCATATGCTTTCACCTCCCCTAAAAGATTCTTAAAAAAAAAAAAATTCTCAGGACTCTCTCAATATTTTATTAGATTTCTCTAACCTCAAATGTCACCAAATCACTCAGCATCTATCTAAAACATTCCTAGACATTCTCTATCCCTCTACTTTGCTTTACTTGTTATTTTTTATATTTACTTTTTTTTAACACTTTAATATCATATACTAATTTATTTATTGGTTTATTTTTTGACTCTGCAACTAAAATAGAAGTTCTATGAAGAGAGAGCTTTTGTCTATTAGGTCCATCTAAAATGGTGCCTAATGTATAAAACTATATAAATGCTGAATTTTGAATAAAAAATGAAATGATGAATAAATCAATAAATAAAATCTTTAATTACTGTAGCATTTTTCAGGAAGTGTTTTAATCTCTTTAGCTTTAACAAATACTTTTAATACTATAACAGATAAGAGAAATTTTTTCTTACAAGTCCTTTTGTGGAGGGTTGCACTGGTTAATATCCCACTTCTTGTCATTTGCTAGATATTTAAGTGAATATAAAATATTTGTAACTAAACATTAATTTGAAAGTACTTTACTTACTTTGCCTGACTGCAATCGCTGTATTCTTGAGTCACATACTTTCTTTACAAATAATAAGCTATTTATTTGATTCTTGATAGTGTTGATATCTAAATACAAGCAAATTGATTATAAGTTACCAGTAATGTTATTTATGAAATACTTAAAACATGTATGTACTATAATTTAACATAATAACCAACAAACAAAGCAAACACTTAATAAAGGAAGTAATCTGAACTTTTATAGTGAAATTTTTTAATTAAAATTAAACCATCTCTATTATTTTTACTTTAGTGATAACTACAATATTAATAACCTCACATTCAGAAAATTACAACGCTTTTATTTCTAGCACATGTTAATATAATAAAAAAGATTTAGATTTAGATAAGGTGAAAATAACTAATAGCATAAAATGACATTTAGGTAAATTAAAGTTTTGTTTAGAGATATGGTAATGATTAAAGAAGTACAACATTTCCAAACTTAAATAAATTACTTACCATCACCAACTGTATCTAGAGAGCGAAGATACTGTAATTCTTCTGCTGCCTTATCTCTGACTGCTTCTAGCTCTCCAATATTGTCACTCAATTTAATAATGTTCATAAAGGCCTCATAGTTGCAATTAGAATCACGGATCTGCAAACAAAGTTTAAAAAACAGGTGGGAGAGGGACTCATTTGGTAAGGAAAAAAAGAATCTTCAATGCCTACCACGTGCTAGGTAGGCACAATCTTATAGCAAGTGTTTATGCCAGTGTTTTTAAGAAAACAAAATGAAAATCTCTGTACTCATGGTCCCAAAGAAAGGGAGAGGAGTAGAAGACAAGATTAGTGGCAATGGAAGGCCAATCTGGTAGGATACAGTACATGTGGTAGCTTTCACTCTGAGTGTAATGAAAAGTTACTGGAGCGTTTTAAACAGAAGAGTGGCATTCTCTGACCTAAACTGAACAGAATCAGTGTGATGACATACATAACTCTGTTATTTTGATTTTTTTCCCTAGCCATGTGCTGTTTAAGAACAGGAATGAGAGTTGACAGTTGAGCTGAATTCAACCAGAGTGTGGTTTCACCAAACAAATAACAAAGGGAGAGACAAAAAGTACTCGAGGATATTTTAAAGCGACTAACCACTGCGACTGCCAATAAAACAGTAAGGGAAGCTATGAAAAGGCAGCAGCTTTGGGATATTGTCCATTCTCTATAAGGAGTCGAAGAACTGGGGACTGTAGAAGTCCAAAACTAGGGAAAAACTAGCCAATAAGCACATGAAAAGTTGCTCAATATCATTAGTCATCAAGCATATTCAAGTTAACCACAACAAAACAGCAATGCCAAATATTCATCAGAATGTGGAGAGATGAGAACTTGGGAAATGGTCCTAGGGAAGTGCAAAATTAGAACACAACTTTAAAAGACCACTCGACAATTTTTCGCTTTATGTAAATTTTACTTCAATGATTAAAAAAAAGGTAGGTTATTAAAGACATGATTTTTCAAAGAATATATTAAGAAACAAATAAACAGCTGTCCATTTATTTGCTCTAGTTGAAGACAACAATATGCAGTAATCTATTTCACAGTAAGAGATAAGACTTATCCTTAATTTGTATTTTAAAAAAAAATACACACTTAGAGATGAATAATGCAAATCCATCCATACCATTTTTAGAAATGACTTAAAATTTAAAACTACTGTTGGGTAACACTAACATTTTATAGAGAGAAGATATGTTACTACTAGACTATGCTAAATTTTTTTATTCAAATAGAAATGAACTATATGGTTAGATACCATTAATAAAACTGAACTAAGAATAAGAACTGAGCTCATTTTAATATTTATAATACCTATGCATACAAAGTTTTCCACATGAATAATGTCAAAAGACTGTAAACCAGACAACAAAGTAGGCTAAAGATCCTTCATTGATAAACTTTGCTCTTTTAAATATATTTTCTGATATTGTACTGCAAAATGAAATAGGGATCAATTCCTGGTCATTAAATAGCAAAAAGACCCAAGCATCATACATAATAGTAGTATTAATCCAACCCTGGGGAGAACAAGTAAAGATTTGATGGTTTGAATTCCTTTTAGAGCATGTGTTAAATTCCATCCCCCAAATGATTGCACCATATGATTAATTATATAGTTAATACAAGTTCAGCAAAAGAAAAACTGAAAGCTAAAGAAAAATATATAGGAAAAAAAGAATTCCTAATCCCAGGAGTGAGAGATAACCGTAACATTCTGGTGAACAAGCATCCTTGTCAATATCCCAAGTAAGATTATACAGTATTGTATCCTGATTAAGATTAGTATAAAACATCCATTTTATTGTGTTATAAAAAAATTTCTTAATACCATTTACCCTTATTCCATTACTGAAATGTTTTTAAATTTTACCTGTTTTCCTATTTCCTAAAAAGTTACTTTTTTATTATATAACCAATACTCCCTATAAAGTGAAATACATAAACAAAAAATTAAAACATTCATAATCCTACCTTTCTATTTAGATTTCAAACAGTACATATACTATTAGAATTATACAGTTATTAATAAAAGTTACTTATGTATTTATTTTTAAAAAGCATTATCTACACACACATCATCTTTAGTTATACTTTTCACATAAAAAATGTAAACATCTTTTCATATTGAAGACACACTACCATCAATCTTTTTAATGGCTTCACGTATTTTGTGTATCAATATGCCATAATTTATTAAACTAATCCTCCATGTAGAACACTTAAATTGCTTTCAATTTTTCAGATTTAAAAGCAATGTTGCCATTAATGTCCTTAAACATAGATTGTTCCAAACGTACTTATTATCACTTCAGAATAAATTTCATGAGTAGAACTCCTAACCAAAGGATATACATTTTTAAAAATTTTAATTAGGCAGATATGTATGGTTTTAAAGCTTTGATAGAAACCAACAGGGCACTAAAAAAATTGACAGAGGAAAAGAAGAATCAAGTTGTGTGACCTCCTTTAAGGCTCTAGGAATACAAAGCTAACAAAACAATTTCTGCCTGCAGGTAACCTACGATCTGGTGGGAGAGACAAAAACTGCTGCAGCAACAACAATAAAACAATGTCAAGTTTGATAATGGCTACTAGAAACAAAGAACAATAAAGTAATTCTTTCCTAAGAAAGCTAGAGTGAGTTAACAGAAGACAACTGTGGAGAAGAAATTCCATTTCCAGAAAAATGAATCAAAGATCTAGAATCTATGTATCAAAGAACTCCCCCCCCAATAGCCCACTTACAACTCTTCCTTGACTATGAGCTTACTGAGGAAAAGCATATAAAACCACACATAAAAATAATTAGACCTAGTAAACTTAGTAATCACTAACCCTTTGATATATCTGACGGATGAGAAAACTATCACTTAGAGAAAACCAGCTACTTACACACACACACACACACTAAGCAACTTACAGAAACAAATCTAGAACACACATCCTCCTCCCATTCTGTCCAGTGTTCCTTTCATCGTACTTTCCTCCACTACATGGTATAAAAATGTAAAGTACATGCTATTTAAGTAGTTCAGACCACAAGCTGTGTTTAAAACCAAATAGCAACTTTTAAAAAATACATCTATACATTCAGGCAGTAAAATATTCTTTTTTTTAAATTGAAATAAATAGTAACAACACCAAAATTGTTAACAGCATTATCTTATCAACAAACTTCTTAAAAAGAATTTGGCTAGCACATTCAACATACTGGCAAACAGAAATACTAGCAATATAAAGATTATCTTTAAACATATTTTTACCTAATTTCTTTAAAAAATATTGCTTGGTCATCCTGATCTCCAACTACCGTTTCTAAATTTTAAAAAACTTTTAAAAACACAGCTGTAATTTTAGAAAGTACGTACCATCCATATGATATATTGATTAATATAATCAGGATCACTGAGTTGATTTATTAATGGAAGAAGAATTCCTCGTGCAAGGATTTCCTGGACAAAAATTGTAAAAAACAAAAACAAATTTAACCTAATATACTTCTCAAATCACTAGCGTAATATAAATAACACAATGCTGTTACTTAAGAAAGGTATGATACATGTAAAACTTGATAACCAACACAATCTTACAAAAAGATGAATACATCTCAGTTAAAATACATGAGCTGAAGCCACCTATATCAACCTAGATATATCTCCACAATGGCATCTAGAGTTGAGTGGAAAAAAACAAAAGGGTATCTAGTATGTTAGCATTTATGTCAATTTTTAAAGGGCAAAACACGGCACCACATGTGTATATGAATTCCTACGTCTATATTAAAAGTATAAAAACAAAGAACAAAAAAGGAAAAGATACACACCAATTTTTATAGTAGTTACCTTCAAGGGAGGAACAGAGCAGCTATAGTAAAACATTAACATTGGTTAAATTTAGGTAGTTGGTACATAAATGTCCACTGTATTATTCTCTATACTTGTCTGTGTTTGAAATTTTTCCTAATAGAAAATAATAACATGTTACTATACTTATTCATCTTTCACTAGAATAGATCCTCCCATTCTTTATAGCTGTTTATGCTCCAACCTACTAAAATCCTGCTCTTCCTCCAAGGACTGACTACAGAATGAAATCTCCAATCAAATAAACCTTGAACATTTCAGTTGAATACTTTTTCACTTACATCTTTAAAATACACTAATGCCCTGAATTTATGGCATTTGTCACTTATCATTCTCTATGTAATTGTGTATCTTTTACTTCTCTAGAACACTACCGCTATCTAGGAACATTCTGCATATGAGTGACATTTGCCAAGTGATCTACTGATTTACTGATCTTCAAAAATATTTACTCAAGGTCATATTCTTAAACATTCTAAAGCATTTCATGAATATTAAAGGAATGGAAATAAGGAATTTAGTGCTGATTCTATTAATACCATATTTTCACCCATTATTAATCTTCATTCTTTTATGCATGCTGATATCTAAATTTATGAAACACCATTTCTTAAGAAAACTGGAAAGACTAAAAAACTATAAGTTTAACAGAATGTTTCACTTTTCTAATTAAAGGACCAATTTATTTATTCCTTTTGTCAAGATCTCTAATTTATCTGTTCCATTTTCTGGTATAATAAGCTCATAAAAGGTAGCCTTCACTTTATTTTCCTTTAAAGAGATATTTTAAATAAACTCTACTTCTGTAAGCTAAGTCTGAAAACTATTACCCAATGAAGAGTTAACATTTCCAAAAGACACTCATGAAGGTTCCAGGAACTTTTTTTCGTATTGTAATTATTTTCTTTTCTTTACATCTTTTAAGTAATCTCTACACCCAGTGTAGGGCTCAACCTCACGACCTCAAGATCAAGAGTAGCATGTTCTACCAACTCAGTCAGCCAGGCACCTCTTATTATTTTTTATTTTTACTAATTAATTTAGTTTTTAAGTAATCTCTACGTCCAATGTGGGGCAGTTCGGATAACTTTTAGAAGTATTTCTTGAGACATCTTATAGTCTTCAAATTAGAAGGAATTATTTATTCTTTCAAGATTAGTTTTAGTTTCCAACTTCTAAAAAATTTTAATATTTACATAATTCTTTCCTTCAAATTGTCTCTGGCCACATACGCTCACATTTTAAAATGTCCTTTGTAAGGAGAAAATTCATAAACAAAACTATGTTCCTTGAAAGTTTCTTTGCAAAGTAAGAAAAAAAAAGTGGGGAAGAACTGTGAATAAATTTAGTGCTTCTTATTAGTCAATGCAATTAGTTAGTCTGTCTTAGAAAATTACTTTCATCTTCTAATTTGCCTCATGAAAGGGTCTGGTTAGTCAAGATGCAATCATATGATTTAACAATTCCTGTATAGGTTCTAGTGAGAGCTCTAAATATTCCAATATAAGTAGCCATTTCCATATAATTTCTACTTTAAGACAAGCACCAGCTGTCAAATATGAAGGCTTTAGCTACAAAGTCATTGAGGCCATGAATCTTTAAATAAATAAAACATGGTAATGGACAGAAAGCAGAGATGATTAAATAGCAATTACTGCAGTTAAATACTACGATATGTACAATCCAGATAAAGTATCCATATAAAGGAAAGAACTCTTTAATCTGTTATTTAATCTGAACAAAAACATCTTTTGGGAAAACCTGAATTACCAACAAAAGAAAACTGATAAAGAATTATCAAGTTAAGAAAGAAAAACCTGATTTGATGAATTCAGGACTTTCTAATTATACACAATTGATTCAACCATAAAGATATGAAATACTGGTCTAAAAGACCAATCTACAGCAAAACATAGTTGCTCTTTAAATAACCCTACTTGCTTTAAACTATAACCTCATGTAACAGGGCAGATTTCCATTCATGTCTCCTAAGAGTCAGCTTCATCTTCAGGAGCTGCAGTAGCACGAGCACCTTCAGCAAGAAGGGCAATGAGGTTTCTTCTCATTAAAACTAACTCTATGACTGGGTATGTGCTATGTGCCAGGCACCGTGAGAACCGTTAAGTAGATAATGATGATACAGGCATGGTCTGTGTCCTAATGGGCCTTACAGTACTACTGGGGGGAGGGGGGAGGCATCTAATAACTAAACACAACAACCAAATTATAATACTGAAATATGGTAAATGCTCTGAAGGAAAAGAACTGTGTACTTACCTACAGCAATAGGGGATTATGAGGGGACTTTAGATTGGGTGGTCAGGCGGGGCATTTCTGAGGAAGTGGGATATGAGGGGTGAATACAATTTAGCCAAGAGAACAAGGGGAATCATTCTGACCAGAAAAAAAGTATGAGATGTCCCTATGCTGGGGAGAAAATGACACTTCTAGAGAAGACGGCATAGCTGGAATACAGTGACAGCACGGCACAAAGGCCAGAGAGGTAAACAACGCCACAACATGCATGGCCTTGTAAACCTCTGGAAGAACTCGAGATGGGAAATACCTGCTGGATGGTTACAGCATTTACCAGGATGGAGAGGAGACTAAAAGGCAAGACAGGACATGGAAACAAGAGTAAGATTTCCATTTTGAACATTTAAAGTTTAAATAGGGCTGTGAGTCAATCGAATGGCAATTTCAGTGGGCAGCTGGTCAGAGGCACCTGGGTCTCAGAAGGAAAGTCTGTACTAAAGATACAAATTTGAAAGTCACTAGCACTTGGATGGTATTTAAAGCCACAGGAATGGGTGAGCAAGAAGAGGGCCCAGGACTAAAGAACTTGTATATTTAAAAGTTAAATGCAAAAGGACTTAAAACATGTAAAAATGACTAAAAAGGAGACCAAAGGAGGAGAAAAATCAGGACAGCAATGACATGGAACCCAAGTAAAGACAAAACTTCAAGAGGGAAAAGCTTTGCCAGCCATGTGAAAGTTGCTGAGACATTGCCCAGCAGTGGCTGTCTAGTGTACCAGGTAGACAAAGATTCTGCTGCCAACCACTCAACACGAATGAGTACTGTAACTGATCAGCAGTGTCTTCCTTCAGTGGCAGATGTGAATTTAGTGATAGACATGTCAGGTATTTACCGCCCTTGATAACAACTAGCCCAAATAACTGGTCTTAACAATACATAATCTATCAGACATTTCCGATTAAAACCAAGCATTTACTATTCAATTCGCAGTACCACTACCCTACTTGAGAAGTGCACTGAACTCGAGTTAGGTAGATACTAAGAAATTGTGTGGTATTGCTTAAATAATAACATACAAGCATAAAAGCACATCTCAGGAATTGGTATCTACTTTGATGGATGGTAGACAAAAAGATCCTAAGCTTTCATTTTCATATAAATTAGAAACTTCAATTTTACCCATTCAACCAGCATTAAGGGTTGTAGCTAGCTAGTTAGCATTCTTCATCATAACCAGCAACCAAAGCAAAAATGTTATTCCTTTACATGTGTACATAGAATTTTATTCCAATGTTTACATAGGGGGAATAAAAAGTCCAAGACTACTGTTCTCATCCCACTTACTCATTTTCTAGTTATAAAAAGCAGAATCTTAGCTGCCTTGTTTTTTTTTTTTTAAGTTTCTACCCAGAAGTGTTATTTTAATTAGCCTAATTCCAGTAAGTTTATAGGTAAAGCTATATTAAAAAAATTTAAAACATAACTTTGTTATAACCCAAAATCCCCGCACCTAACTCTTAAGTCAGGCAGTTCTCAAAGTATTGTCCAGGGATCTCTAGGGGATGGAAGGAGATAAGCGCACACTGCTATTTTCAAAAAGGAATATGATGGTGTAATGACAGAAATCAACTAATGGAATGTGTGCTTGTGTATTCTTGTGTTTCAAAATTTCTTAATTTTAACTTGTAATACAGTAAATGTTGATAAATAAAGCCCATGTAAACAAAAGCTCTTTGAAGTCCTCGATAATTTTTAAGAATTTCACAGGGTCCTGAAACCAAATATTTTGAGAAGTACTACTCTAAGTTTCTTTATAGCCATTTATTTGATATGAGTTTAAGCTTACCCTGACAAAGTATCGCATGATCTTGTTCTGGAAATCTCCAGGAGGTAGCAATAAATATAATAAGACCTCACACAAATCCCTTAGGAATCCTAGAAATGAAAAAAGGTAGCTATAACAACATTAGAAAATATCAGATCTCCACCAATTTGTGATTAAAAACACATAAAGGCAGAAATAAGTAGTTTCCTAATTATAGCAGCTTATTATTTTAATAATTAATTAGTACAAATCAGTATTGGTTAAATTTTTTCATTATTCTCCAAACAGTAACGATTCATTAATCAAACTAATATTTTTTTATTTTGCTCAGTTTTACCTTGTTTTTCAATCACTGAGAAACTTCAATTATCAAATGTTTTCCCCCAAAATAGTTGTGGTTGTACTACGTATTCTACTCTTCTACTACACATTATCTTTGCATACTCAAAAGCTATTTGCATATTTTAAAATATACCTGTAACCCTTCTTTCAAGAAAGAACCTCTACTATCTTGGTAGGTAATAACAAAAGAAAAAGCGTATGCTCTACTATTTCACTACTTCATGAGGGCTCGATTTACATGAAAGTACTGCACATCACTATAACTATTTCTTATACTTAGCTATTATTTCATGCCACTGCTAATGAAATGGCCATTAAAAATTGAATTGCAGCATAAATATAAAAAGGAAAGAAGAAAAAAGGGGGAAAAGAAGAGCACAATTTAAAAACTGAAGAAAACAGGGGTGCCTGGGTGGCTCAGTCGTTTAGCGTCTCTGCTTTGGGCTGAGGTCATGATCCCAGGGTCCTGGGATCCAGCCCTGCACTGGGCTCCTGGCTCAGCGGGAGGCCTGCTTCTCCCTCTCCCACTTCCCCTGCTTGTGTTCCCTCTCTCGCTGTGTCTCTCTCTGTCCAATAAATAAATAAAATCTTAAAAAAAAAAAAAAAACTGAAGAAAACAATTTCCACAAGTAGAACTACTTCTCTGTAGTTCATATGCTGACACTTCCTGGGAATATAATTATATAGCTGATCCTGTTAATTGAAAATGTGCCAAGTAGCAAAGACTATTTCTGAGAGGCTGCAAAACTAGCACAAGACAACCTCCTCGGCTAAAGCTTATCCGGTCTAACCTCTCACAAAGGAAAGACCAGTTCATTCGACTCCATAAACGGTATTTGAAACCATATTCTCATTCTCTTAGAAAATATTTTAGGGTAACAGGTATACTATTGAAGTAGAACTGATAAATTCAAGGAGAAAATAAAGTACTATATATCATAAAAAGTAAACTTACAGTTATAAATTGTTTGTACCTGCTATATTTTAAAAGAAGAGAAGTAATCTTTAATCACCATCTTTAAATTTTAAAGATGACCTCTAAAAAGAGAAAAGAACCTGGAAACTACTTTAAGAGGTAAAAAAATAAGATGAATAGTGACGCTGTCTATACTATGTTACCTATCCTGTAGGAATAATTTCACCCTTTACCCTTATTTTGTTCCCTAGCCCTGCTAACTTGTTTCTAACCAATCTGAACAATTACTGTTCTCCAAAGAGTTAAACTGAGAAGAAAACCTTCTTCATCTTTGGGAGAAGTGCACACTAGATCACGGCAAACGTCCTTCTCCATTTCAACTTCAACTTCAAAGAAGGTATCCACAAGATCTTCTGCTGTACCTGCACAAAGACAAGAACAAGACATACAGAATGATAGAGAAAGACAGATTTTAAAGTCCGAATTTTCAAAGGGAATAAAGATAGTACCTTTTGCTTGATCATCTTTCTCTGTTATCTTCTGCTGAGCCTTTCTGAATACTCGAAGGTGTGTGCCAAAATCATCTACAATGCGTGTAGTAAAATAAGGTTGCCAGTCTATTTCTTTTGACCTTATAAAAAACACATTAGATAAAAGCATTATATAAATGCTTTTTAATCAAAAAGTATAAATTCACTTTAATGACTAATAAACAACATAATGATTATCACAGAGACTGAATTTATTTACACTGAGATTTTGTTTACTTAATTTCTATTACATCTTAGTCCTCCCTTTCACAAGACCCAAGGTATATCCAATCTAGCTGACAAGTCTTTGAACAATATTATTTGAAGTATTTTATGTGCCAAAGCTTAAATACTAGGTGTTTAAAATAGATAGAAAAAAATTTTTTTCCAGTTAAATCTAAAATGAGTCTGACACCAGGGATATCATGTACTTCTTATCCAGAGAGAAGAATACATTAGGGATTCAGAATGTTTTCGCTTGCTTTTAGAAGAGCATTTGAGACGTTTCTTGGCTCCTTCTGAACCCTTTCTGAATTCTCTACATTCTTCTCCTTAGTTATACAGCCCAAGTTCTGAACCAAATACCTTTGGTATGGCGTTTAAGCGGTTTCTGTTTGCAGATACTAGCACTTAAAAACTTGACCACTTGAAATAATTATAGTCACACAGAAATGGCTTAAAGAATGATACAAAATACCACACTACCCACGGAAAAGGTGATTACTAATTGTATTAAGTTACCTATTACTCTATCTTAAAAGTAACAAACCTCAAGAAACATTGCTAATTTAGCACATCAGTGGAACAGTAACAAATAAAACAGATAAGCCAAAAACAGTTTACACCTCTCCTTGGATTGATATTTTTAAATAAGTATTTTTCCAATTCAGTTTTCCTTAAATTAGCACTCACATTAATTTACCTTTTTAGAAACATACCAAATAGATAAAAGAATCTATCTATTCATGAAGATGCTGGGCAACAGAGGTACAAAGAAAAAGCATACTGTAATTCACTATGTTATTTACCCAAACATATATAATAAAGAAGCTAGTGAAGAAATTAACTTGATTATTGTCACATTTTGAGAGAAAACTTATAGGTGTTGATGGCATTGAGGAATATAACAGATGCCTGTTTTCAAATAAAAACACAAGTTATTATCACACATAATATTTTTTTAAACGCGCAACTATAATTTTGTTACATACGTGGGAAGAAAGAGTAAATTATTAAGTACATGAACACAAAAACAAATTAACATTAAAAAGGTAACCTGCACTCAGGGATCTGAGAAAGGGTTAATATTACTTAAAATACTACAAGAGCCATAGTATATAAGCATATACTAACTTCGGTGACAATACTCAGCCTCAACATAAAACCAAAATGAAAACAAACCTAGCAGTCTCTAGAGTCTCCTTTTTTCTTATTTAAAAAAAAAAATCACAATCTGTGAAAACATCTTTCAAAAATCTTTACATGAATTGTTTGTAAAAAAAATCATCCACATCTAAAAATTTTATAACAGAATTCAGTTGGTATAGGCCATGACTCATTTTATTCATGAAAGGGTCATTCTAACAAATTCAGAAGAAAGCTGAATACATAATCTTTCAAATTATATCTGTTTTGTTTCATGGTATAATGTTATTTATAATTTATTGAAATTTTCAAGCAAAATCAAATTTACTAATCTTAGAAGGGGTTTTAAACCCATCTCAACTCATTACAGAGGACACAGTAACATTGACAGTAAGTGAAAATAAACAATGCAAATACATAAAATTTATTTTAAATTTAAAATAGGGATTTCTATTTTCAATGTACAAATATGTTGAGGGTGGAGAAAGCCAGGACAGTATTCTATAGCTCTACCTAAGATCACTATTTTCCCTTCGCTTGACTCACTTCCACTGAATATGTGCAAATTTAATAGAAGTCTCAACTCAAGGAACTTTTCTAGGTTAGGAAGATAAGAACAACAGTAGTACATTGCTTCCCTTTGTGAAATAGGAAAACACCTACTAACAATTTCTAGTAGTATTTGTCTTCACAAAATTTGAAAATATTCTGACAGTGAAGTACTTCCTAAAATTGAAGTGTACTGATAAATACGTAATAAATGGAACATGAATATAAAAATCAATTAAAAGTCATTCATGGGGCGCCTGGGTGGCATGGGGCGCCTGGGTGGCACAGCGGTTAAGCATCTGCCTTCGGCTCAGGGCGTGATCCCGGCATTATGGGATCGAGCCCCACGTCAGGCTCCTCTGCTGTGGGCCTGCTTCTTCCTCTCCCACTCCCCCTGCTTGTGTTCCCTCTCTCACTGGCTGTCTCTATCTCTGTTAAATAAATAAATAAAATATTTAAAAAAAAAAAGTCATTCAATTTATATAATAGCCATACTTTCTTCTATTAATCCACATCTTCTATTACAGCTCTTAGTATCAATTATTCTTAAATTATGCCTATAGTCAAGACTTCTTTTTTTTTTAAGATTTACTAATCTATTTGAGAGAGAGAAAGAGGGAGCACATGCTAGCATCAGAGTGGGGGGAGGGGCAGAGGAAGAGGGAGAGGGAGAATCCCGATCAGCCTCCATATATCCAGCATGGAGCTAAAGGCGAGGCTTGATCTCATGACCCTGAGATCATGACCTGAGCTGAAATCAAGAGCTGGATGCTCAACCAGCTGAGCCATACAGATACCTTTATAGTCAAGGCTCTTTTTCACTTTGTTTAAAGTATTCCCCTACATGATTCCTATTCTAATAAAAAACATCTGGATTATTACGATAAATCCTATTGCCTACACTTTCAACTATTATAAGCTTTCCTTTCCTGAACTTAAATATAGGAGAGCATTATTTTCTATATGACCAAGAGAATAAGTAATAATATTCTAACCCTACCTTGAAAATCTCAAATTCATAGCAGGCTCCTGAAGCTTATGCATCTTGAGAGAATGATTGCAAGAATTACAAAAGTTAACTAGGAATGCAAACAAGTAATGAAGTTTTATTAAAGTATAAGAGCAGAAACCAAACAAGTGTACTGCTCTGAACATTTATCTGCATGCCTTTATCTCCATCCCTAATGCCAGCATTCCATTCCTGGCCTTGTATTTTACATGGTCTCCCGCATTTCACCTTTGTCACCCCTCCATTCTGTTTTCCACAGCGCAGCCAGGGTGATCTTTTTAAAAATACAAATACGATAGTACAAAATAAGAGATTCAAAAACCATTCAGTAACCCCCATCGATCTTCGGGCTAAGCGTGAATACTCTCTCTAAGAGCTTGCATACCCAAGAGGGCCATGTTTACTTCCTCATCACCATCTGTTCCGCCCTCTTCCTTCCCTTCTATTCTGCTGACTCACGGGCTTTCTTTCCATTTCTCAAATATGCCCCTTCTTATCTCAGAGCCTCCGGACAGGCTAATCCTTCTGCTAAGTTTGCACACCCCTGCCCACTCTCCACACATTTCCCTTCTCTCCCCCACATTGACTTGACAATTCCCACTTACTTTAGGTTTATCTAAAATATCTGTTCCACATGGCAGCCTTCAATGCCCCTTGCCCCTTTCTCTCTCTGCCATATTCCTTCAGACTAGGTATGGATTCTTCAGTTAAACATTCTCATAGCACCAAATTTTTCACATTTTATAGCACTTGAAACCTACAGTTAAATAATTCAACTGGTAGAGATAAATTCAACTGCTAAGACAAAAATCTCAGGAAGCCAGAGACTTTGTCTGTTTTATTCTATGCTCATTTTATTCACAGTGGTATCTCCTGTGGCTAAATAATGTATTGAACATTGGAGACACTTGATTCATAGTGATTTACTGATTCCTCTTTCAGGGTCAAAACACTGTTAATAGGTGCCCGGAGAAAGGCAACATGAGGTGCACATGACAGTCTCTTTACTCCTTAAAGTTCTGAAACAGAACATAAAGTGAGGAGCTCCGTTTGCCTTTCTAAATCCCTAAGCTACTGAATGCTAATACAAAAGAAAAAAAAAATGCAATGAATATCCCAAATATGTGGGCTGACAGTGAGATTATATAAATTGCTTCACTGGTTCCATCTTTGCTAAGCAGTGTACAACTCATCATCAATAATGCAAAAAAACACACCAAAATCAATTGAGAATTTCTGTAAAAGAGCACTGGATTGGCATCTATGTCCTTAATTCAAGTAAAAGATTCACCATTTCATTCATTGTGAAATTCAGCAAATCACATCACTTTCCAGGGTTTGTTTTCTCTAAGGACACTGAGAACTTTAAGAGTCTGTGATTACCTGAATACCCATCCAAGCACGTGCAACACACACACACACACACATACACACGCACAGAGCACATGGGAAAGTGATAACGGATAAGTAAATCAAAATATATGATCAAAAGAGGGAGTCATGAATACATTTCATTTTAACAAATCATATAAATCTTTCAACATAAGACTGAGACCTTTTATTTCACTAAGGTTTTGCCAAATTATATTAATATGGCTTTGTCTTTAATAAAACATTACAGTGCTGCAACAGTTATGGTATTCGGTTTCTTTTAAACGGCATGACAACTAAAGACATTTGTGAACAAATCTGAATGCAGAGTCCTTCAAGACTTTCCACCAATATTTCATTAGCTGTCTTCTGCACACCTGAATCAACTGCAATCTATTTATCAACTAGCTTGAGCAAAATTCCAAAGCAAATGTCTGTTTTTATAGAAACTACATTGCCATTCTCATACCTCTTCCAACTATGTACGAGTAAATTAAGTGACGATTATAATAAAAAGTATAACTGGGATACATGGATTCAGAAACAAATACAACTTTCTTTTTTAAACATACTTATCTTTCTCCTCTAAATCACACATGTTCAGCTCACACCAGGGACCAAGTGCATCAGATTTTCTGGGGACAGGACCCAGGCATAGAAGTGGATAGAAGTACTAGAAAGTGGTCTCATCGCCTAGCTTTAATGCTAGGGGCATGAGTCAGTATGCCTTCAAAAGGGAATGGAGAATAATGGCTAACGTAAGTAAGTTAAGAGAATTGCCACTACAGTAGTCCAGAACCGGGACCATGCCAAAATAACTTAAAATTTTGTTGACGATAACCACACATAAAAGTAGAGTTAATTAAGTGATATGTTATAATTTAAAAGGGTTAAATAAGGCAGCTACACTTAAATCTTAACGAATGTCATTGACAAGAGAAAGAAAGGATATAGGAATGAGCAAAAGATGGGAATGAGCATGGCATAAGCAAGGGTCACCATGTAGTAGACTTGACTGACTAGAGAAGTGGGTAGCTGCTTGGCAGTAAAGGTAATCTTCATATTCTTAGCAGCATACTTTCCTGGAAACGGTCTTTTATATCAAAATGATAAAAGTAAAAACGGGTTTTCCCATAGAAACAATCCTATAATAAATGTTACATTCCTGATGCCACACTATTTTCCCTCAGAAATGACTACTAAGAACTTATTTGAAAACAGGAAGAATGGCACTGTATACTGCATAGTGTGTATGTGTATAAGTGTGTGTATATGCATATATACACAGGAACATTTTTAAAGGCTTTTTAAAGATATATTAATCAATAAAGGAAATATAATAACCAATCACATGAATTTATAATAGTATGTATTAATCTCCTATATGAGTTCTTTTATCTTCTATGTAAAAAATACACATTTTTAGGGGGAAAAAAAAAAACCTTTCCTAGTTTTCCTGGATAGATTTTAACAAGCAAGCATCTTTGAGACGATTTTGAGAAAAGTTTTATTCCAGCAGAGAGCGTTTGATCAACTCCTCCACAGACATTTTTTCTGAAAGCAGGTGGTATGCTAAAGAAGAATCCCTTCTTCCCTGAGCCACTGAATCAGGTAGTAACTTCCCCCTCATAATTCCCTACTAGAAAGGAAATAAATACTCTTTATAATATATAAACCTTTACCTGTTTCCATCCTTCAGGAGCCCTTAAGGGAATACTGTGTTACAGTGTCAAAAGCTTCAGCCTAAAATTGAATTTGAGCAGATTTTTAAGGCACAAAATTGTAAACTTGCTTCTAAATCCTTAAAAGAATTACCCTTTTTCCAATCACAATTTACTCATAAATACACGTTACCATAACCACCTCTCTAGAGCACCTGTTTCCCTTTTTAAATTACTTTAAAAATCAAATTATAAGCGTAAGTATAAAAGAATGGAACCGTTTTTCACAACATTCCTGAACTTAACATGAAATTTACTGTTACTCTCTGCCATAATCCTCAAATATACATAGAAAATTCCTCTTTTGTAGGAGTTAAATTAGCAACCACACAAGGCAACAAGTCTCACTGCTTGATGGTTACAAACCTGTCTGCTCCCTTAACTGGCTGCACCTCTTCCCAGTTGCAGGGGGGAAAAAAAAGAAGAAAAGAAAAAAAAAAAGTGGGAGAGCCAAATGTGCATATCTCTTTTCTAGTTCCACTTTCAGTGACTTCCTGACGATAGCTTAAAAATCAACCATGGTGGGAATATTCATACTTCAGAAAACTTACAGTAGACTTCTAAACTACAAATTTATTGTTTTCTGCATTCTATAAAGAATAGCAGTCATCTGGATATTCAAATAAAAAATTTTAAGTTTTCACTGATAGAAGAATTAACCATCACAAAAAGATTAGTCTACTAAATGTCTGAAATCAAGCATTCTTTCTGACCACATAGCCATATAAGAGGTATAAAAACTTTATTATCATCCTATTCTAAGACATCCTACTAGTAAAATAACAGAGTAGAAAAGTACTTTAATTCCTAATTAAATCTAATTAGCAATATTAGACGCTATACAAAATAACTCCCGAAATAATATTCAAAATGTAAGGTATGACGGAGTATATGAAGTGCATGTTTTGAGGACAAGGTATGACTGGAAAAATAAAAACAAACCAAGAGTCTTAATATTTTAGAACTTCAAGGGATCTGAAATAATTACAAGTCTGTATCACTGCAGCTCCAGACTTCAATTACTTATTCTAGATTATATAGCTAGTGAGATCAAGGCTTTGTTTAAAAAAATAAATCAGGATTCTTAATTTTCAATTCAGTGTTTTCTTTACCTTAACAAGAACACAAAACTTCCTGACTCTTAAAGTTATAAACAAATTGGAAGAAATGGAGAAAAATTTTAGGTATGCAGTTTTATTTAACCATATTAAAGGAAATGGTACTTAGAGAATGAAAACACTACATAAGGAGTCCAGTTCTACATCCTGTGCCCCAATGCTTCAAAGAGGTGAAAGATCCAGATGTTCTAAAGGATGTGGACCTCAGAATACAATGAAGAACTTAGAGAAACACACATCAAGCACACTCACCTATTTTAGAGGTTGAGTGTAAAGAACACAGAGCTGGAAGCCTTAAACAAGCTACAGGAAAGGAAAAAAATAAATAACGTGGAACTAAGTGTGCATCCTCTTAGGTATAATGTTAAGTATTAAAAAATTAAAGTAATGCTGTTAATTATTTTAATAAACAAGATTTCTAGTAAAATGTACCTGACAAATGAAACATTCCTAGATTCAATAGAGAAATATATTAAAATTATGTGGAAAAAAAAAAGTAACATGTAAGTCATAAATGGGAACTCAATCAACAGGAGTTTATTGACTATTCACTATTTCATCATGTACAAAACACTATATTAAGCATTATTTTCCAGATCACTTTCCAAAGCCATAGAAGGATAGTGGCTACCTATACAAAACATATCATCTATAGTTGAAAAAAAATGATTCTTATATGTTCCTAAGAACATAAAAAAAAGAGAAAGAGGAAAATTAATTTAGTTTAAAATAAGCCATCCTAGAGATCTTTATTGCTCATTACCAAATGTTTCTGTTTATCTCTGGCTATAAAAGTAATACATTCCCATTTTGTAAAGTGTAATATCCTTCTTTTGATTTTTAGCATAAGTTATAATCAGCCATAAATCCACAATCCGAAGACCAGTTAATATTTGAGTGTATTTCCCATTAGTCTCTTTGCTATGCATGCATACTGACAGTTTTTTACACAGCTAAAATCATACACTATACTGCATGATTTTTATTCTAAAATATTTCTTATTTGTTTAACAATACTTCCTAAATATTTTAATGACTACAAAACTGCTTCAGGGGTCAGAAAACTTGTTCTCTAATGAGCCAAAGAGCGACTACTTTAGGCTTTGCAGACGACACTGTCTGGGGTCACAACTAGTCAACTCTACCACTGTAGCACAAAAGCAGCCATGGACAAAAATGCAAACAAATCAGTGTGACTGCACAATAAAACTGTATTTACAAAAACTGACTACAATACACTCCATTTAATAATAAAATTACAAATAACCTAATTTAAAAATGGGGAAATGATCTGAATAGACATCCTCCAAAGAAGCTATACAAATGACTCATAAGCACATGAAAAGATGCTCAGTATCATTACCTATCAGAGAAATGCAAATCAAAACCATAATGAAATATCAGTTCACACCCACGAGGATGGCTGTAATCCAAAAGACAGACAAAATCATGGGGCACCTGGCTGGCTCAGTCTTAAGAACATGTGACTCTTGATCTCAAGCTCATGAGTTCAAGCCCCACACGGGTTACTGAGATTACTTAAATAAACAGAATTGAAGGGGAAAAAAAAGAGACAAAAACAAGTATAAGCAAAGATGTGGAGAATATGGAAATCTCATACAGTGTTGGTGAGAATACGCAGTCACTTTGAAAAACAATTTACAGTTCCTCAAAGGTTAAAGAGTTACCACGTGATTCAGAAACTCTACTCCTATATATCCAAGAGAAATGAAAACATAAGTCCACAGAAAAATATGTACATGAATGTTCATAGTAGCATTCTTCATAATATCCGAAAGGTGGAAACAATCCCTATGTCCACCAACTGATGCATAAACAAAATGTGGTTCATGCCCTCTCTCACTGGCTGTCTCTCTGTCAAATAAATAAAATCTTTAAAAAATAAAAATAAAAAAAATAAAAAATAAAATGTTCTAAAATTGATGGTGATCAAGGGTGCACAACTCTATAAATATATTAAGAGCCACTGGCTTTAAGTGCGTAAACTGTATGGTATGTGAATTATATAACTATACAATTAACAACCCCTGGTCTATTCCACACATGCAAAAACATTAACTTATTGCCCCTTCTTTTAAACACTTAATGGTTCCTACTTGTTTTTGCTACATTGTAGTAAATACAACAATAATCTTCTAATTAAAGCCAGTTTTAAGCTAAGTTTTCAAATGGCAAAGAATGTAAAATGGCAAAAGAGTATACAACTTTACTGTTGCAAATGTAATGTTGCATTATTTGAGTTGTGCCTGCCTTTTGGACAGGTCCAGGAACACATGATCTAATTACTTCTACAGCAAAATGGTTAGTGAGAAAAATGGTTAAACGTTCAGAACATATCCCCCATCATTCCAGAAAGAGTGCTATCATTAGTATTACAACCACTGAATCTTGGAACCTACCTAGCCTATACCTCCTCTTGCCATGGGAAAACCCTTTAGGAAGAACACAGTGGCATTAGAATGTATCTCCCTTCTGCTAAGATTAAGGGTAACAGATGAACCTAGTTGCCACATTTCATACCTCTGAAAGCCACAAAGTTCCTTGATCACTTGTATCTCCTTATTGCTTCTACAACACTAACCTTATTCCCCTTCTCAGAACTTGGCTCTTTTCTTACATGTCCTTCATCCTTCTGTCTATCCTACTATTTATTCTTGAAGACCAGTTTTAACTTCAATCCACATGGGGTCTTTATCAGTTACTCTGGTCCATTCTACCTCTAGATAAAAATTGCTCTCAGTACCACACAAATGACTACTTTATTTCTCTCCATTTTATGTGCTTTAATATTGTCTTCACCTGCTCCTTCCTCCCCAAAACAGAACAAACTAAGACAAGGTCAAAGAATCTGTGTGTATATATCCTAGGAAGGTAATAAATAACAAAAATTAACAGTAACAACCAAGTTAACACTCACTGAACATTTACTATGTAATAGATCCTGTGGTGTTTGACATGCACTACTCCTCTAGATAAACATTACAACAACCCCATGGAATAATTACCCCATTTTAATGATGCAGAGACTGGGACAAAGAAAGTCAAGTAACTTGCTCAAAATACCACTTATTGGTGGACAAATACTTCAGGAAATGCTTCTTGGACATCATCTCATTTGCCCCTCACAATTCTAAGTTTGCTACAAATGTTATTATTATTATTTATTATTATTATTATTATTATTATTATTATTATTTTACACATATGTTAAGAAATTTTAAGTATACTGTAACTCAATGGTTCTGGTAGAATTATAATACAAATCTCCCAGGACTCTCAGTCTTGTACCTAATATATTATTTAAAGGAAAGTAAAAATACATAGGTTATCTCAGATTCAACCACTAAAGCTCCAGCCTCGTTCACACCCAGGTTCTACCACAAAGAAGTCAACAGTGCTCCATGAAGGTTTCCATTCCCAAACTGCTACTAGAGTAACAGGGTTACAGGTTACACAAGGTGTTATCATTACAAAGTACTCTCTCGCATGTGATGTCATTTAACCGTAATGACCTGATAAATAGATATGGGTTATCACCAGACTCCAAGAATTTATGTGTTTTGCCCATTCAAGACCATATAGCTTAATAAACAATAGCACTAAAGCTCAAAATCAGGACTTCAGACTCTAAGTATATCTTTTCTTCCTCTTACATCTCAAAATTAGCATTTCATTTTATGCTGATACTCTGTAATTGCTTCCTCGGGATAATGAATAAATATGAACACTAGAACTGAGTGGTTCTAAATCTTTTCTGGAGTCATAGGCCCTTTTTAAAATGAAATCTATAACCACCCAAAAGGGAAAAAAACAGTTCCATATACATTTTCAGAACTTCATGGGCCCCTATACAAGACTGTGACTTGTAGGACAGAGGCAATAACTTAGCGCTCCTGTTGTATGCTCCAGAATATACAATAGATAGCACAGAACATGGACTGGAGTAGTTACTCAAATGATTGTAAACAGACCTAATTTTCTCGATACTAGCATTGAAAACAGTCAGGGAGACTCTGTAAGACGTACCTTTCAGTAGTAATAGGAAAAAAACCAACATAGAACAAAAAACGGCACAACCAATTACTGAGCCATACTGAATGCCAGGGGCTTTTACTTCACATCATATTTAGCCTGAAAACAGCCTCAAAAGTAACTTTATTCTTATCAACCTTTTATGTATGAGTAAACTTAAGGCTCAAAAGAAGCTGATTAGGGCGCCTGGGTGGCACAGCGGTTAAACGTCTGCCTTCGGCTCAGGGCGTGATCCAGGCGTTATGGGATCGAGCCCCACATCAGGCTCCTCCGCTATGAGCCTGCTTCTTCCTCTCCCACTCCCCCTGCCTGTGTTCCCTCTCTCGCTGGCTGTCTCTATCTCTGTCAAATAAATAAATAAAATCTTAAAAAAAAAAAAAAAAAAAAAGAAGCTGATTAATTTGTTCAAAATCTTAAGGCCAATGAGAAAGCAAAGATATAAATTCAGATCAGTCTAGGATGGAAGAAACCTGACTCTTCCTGCAATTACCTCAATATTCAGCTTGATAGCATACAATGTTACAAACGGCAGGAAAATAAAAAACAGAACAATTTATTACATGAAGTGTAAAGAAAAGCGGTTTTTCTAGATGAAAAATCTAGATCATAATATATCTGGAAGGGAATGGAGGAAAGAACATTAGACTGCTACAAACAATCTGATTCTAATACCCTGCCCCAACTCACTGGATAATCTTGGACTAACCATTTAATCTTTCTAGACCTTAGCTTCCTCATCTGTTGTGAAATTATAAATGTCAGAGGGCATTAAAAACTTAAATTCCTAAATTCCTTCACCATTTTCAAAACATTTTCACAACTATTATTTTCATTACATTCCACTGATCGGGGATTTTGTTTTATTCAAAGCGTATCTGCAACACCTGGTTGGTACAAAGGAAGCACAAAATATTAGTTGAATGGATAGATGAATTTGATGCCAACAATAACCTACTGTAAGGAACGCAGAACAGGGCAGATATTACTATGCTTATATCACATATGAGAAAAACCAAGATTCAAAAACTTTAAAATACGTGCTCATAGTTTCATAGCTAAGTAGCACAGCAGGATGCAAACTGAAGTCTCCCGATTACTAGTTCAAAGTTCTTTCCAGGTCTAAAATCTATTATATTTCAATATATACTTAGGCAATCAAACACATCTATAATGAATGCCTATTCCCACCTTTCCAAAGGAGGGGGAAAAAGTCATTAGGATGATGTTATTATAAAAAGTAGCAAATGACTGACTCAGAAAAGTTGCCTGAAAGAATGAATACCTAATACTCAATAATGTTATATATATATGAAATAAAGGAGATAAAATCCTATTTCTGAACTTTGATTATACTTTATTTTCTGGGTTCCACAGTGACTCTACACTTGTAATTAAGGCTGGCTACTCTGCAAACGTCTGCTGTTAATACTAAGGGAGAAGGAGCTCAAATCTATCTCTACAAGTAAGGTTGTTACTCAAACCATGAACACTACTACAGGCCTCCCCAATGACCTGAGGATGAGGAACTAACCTCCTACTCTAAAGCTTAGGATTAACTGAGTTACAGATGAAAAGTCCTGATAGGGTAGCCTGAGCTGGAAACATCTATGTGCACAGAGATAAAAATGCAGTAAAAGCCCCAGGGCAAAGTTCTCTTCTCCAAGATTCTCAAAAGTACAAGATTGTATTTCAAGAACCTAAGTGGGGAAGAAAAGGGGGTTGGCTGACAAATAACACCTTTCAGATTTAAAAGTATTCTCATGGCCATGGCATGCAGCTTCCTACCTTGAGGCTATAGACTAGTAGGAAAATCTGTGTGTAGTGGGTAGAAAAATCTTTTAATAAAAAAAAAAATTTTTTTTCAAACTCATCTAAACATAAAATCCTTTCTTTCAAAAATAACTCATTTCTGTATATGAAATGGCCACCCAAAAAAATCAAGTAGTTTAAATACTCTGATATAGACCAAAATATTTTGTCATAGAGGAGGCAGTATAAAAGTGAGTTTTGTAAAGTAAGAGTTTTAGTATATCTCACAAAAATTTCTTAAAGGAAACTCATCAAAATATACTCCCTTCTGAAAATAAATAAGCTGAATATTCTCCACTAACTTATGCTCCTTTGGTTTCCTCTTCCACTGAGAGGACTTCTATAAGGTAATGTGTCAAAAGTAGAATAGTTTTATTGAAACTATTTCCATGGCACTCAAATAAAACAGAGTATCTGGGTAAGAGGTGAAAAAAAGTATTCTCAGCAAGAAAGGTGAAAGACACATGATTGGACCCTGAGGAAGAAACTGACATTCAGACTGAGAGAACAGGGTTTAATTAAGATAAACACTCTGTAAATGTAAAGGTTAAATTTAAAGAAGTACAGCTTTTTAGAGCTCTAGCTCTATAATCTGAGAGTTATCTCACAATCACCTACTGTTCTACTTACCTTTTAATAACTAATAATAATTAATAATTTCCCCCTCCCATTTAAAAGTCATTTTCCTTACTGGTATAAACAATATATTTAAATTTTTCTGCATCAGTGAACTCACCTAGTAGCAAACTGAATGAGTGCATTTTGAAGAGTCTGCCTAATTTCAAGAAGAAAAGATTCATCATCACTTAATGTATAATACCAATACTGGACATAATCCCTCAAGGAAAACTGGATAACCTAAAACAAAAATATTGGGAAAAAAACACAACTTTTTAGGATTTAAAAAGTATCAGCAGCAAACTAAAACCTGAAAGGATTATTTACCAATTTATATTTACTCTCTATATACTAAATTGTGATTTAAAAAAAAAACCTGCCTTTATTACAAAAGGATCAATATGCTAAAAAACCATTTCAAAAGATTTTTAATTATTTTGGTGTCCCAATTCACCCACTGCTTACATTTTTTAAAAATCAGAGTTATCGATGGTCAACCCCGACCGATATTGTGGTAAAGACAGAGACTGCAGAAAAAATAAATTTTCAATGCTCTAATATAATGAAGAGTTTTAATTAGCTTGATGGAATGAGGTGCAAAATAATGACAATTGACACTAATTCTCAAAAAGAAACCATTTTTCCAAGATTATATCATCATATTTATTGCAGCCAAATTACAAAAAAGACACAGGAGTTAACTTAAATCTAATATCTCTGATACTGCCAACACTATTAAATCAGTCAATAAATACAGCAAATAATACAACTTGATGTATATTATTTTTGAAAATCAGATAAACTAAATATGGGTTTAACTATAAAAGAAATGTTAGAATTTTAAAGAACACATTATAATAAACATATAATCAAATGAACATCAATGAAAAATATCTGGAGAGAGAATAATTTTTTTAATTCTAATTTTTAAATATTTTTTAATCAAATCTGGTCTATCCATTTAAAAAACTATAGTAAAATTGTCTGAATTGCCAAAACACTAAGCTTATTCATCAGCTAAAGAGCATTTTAAAATAGAGACATTATCTAATATGTCAGCAAAAACTTTTTAATAAATGCAAATTCAAACAAAAGGCTTTAATATTACATAAAACACTTCATTATAAATGATTTCATAAATAAGCAGCATCTTTAAGTACAGAATCCAAGAACAGCATTATAATGAATTTCCAGCATATTACATAAATAACAAAAATTATTTCAAAAGAAATACACCTTACAACACAATATAAGGAATTCAAACACCACATACGAAAACTCACTTGCTGGAGAGGTTCATCAATTATATTGGCACCTGTCAATCTTCTATCAATCTTTATTGTCCTGGCTTCTCGTTTCATTTCTTCTAAGCACTTAAAGGAAATCACAACATTTTACTGCACAGTTTCGGGATTTAAAATCTGTAAAGTTTACTTCTAACTTGCAACTTCCCTGTCATCTTCAAGTCAGTCAATAACCTATTTCTCGAGGCTCTCATACAAACCAAGCACTATTTCTCAAGTTAACACAGCTAGACACCCAGAAAAAAAATCTATCGTTATCCTCAAAAATTTAGTAAAATCGGCAAAGATTATTTAGAATGTGAGAAAATATAAGATACACTGTTGCTATATTTCAGTGAAACTTTAAAACCATAAGTTAGTGTTTCATGTGAATCAAATTAATAATTATCTTTATTAAACTCTCCTCCTCTTCTCCCTTTCCCCTTGTAGCCCAAAACAGTATATCAAGTGCCAAATAAATATATTTTAATTAATTTTACTTAGGGACGATTTTTAGCAATAAAAGAAAATGAATTTCTTTATTTCTCTGTAGTGTTCAATAAAATCAGGGGCCTGGAAATAAAGTGAAAAGTAGTAAGATACTCTTCAATTAAAAATACAAACAAACAAAAAACAAAAACAAAACAAAACAAAAAAACCAAAGCACAAACATATATATAAAACATACGCTTCAAATTATAACATGCAACCTCAAGGATAGGGTGAAATTCTTTTATTTCAGTAATATAAAGTAATATTATATATTATTATCTCTGCATCTCCTACATCTTGGCATATAACAGACAAGTTAGTAACTGTAAAGTTAAGATACTGGCATCAATTGCAGATCATTTTGTCTCTTTATACAAGAGGAAACAAACTATCACAGTATACCACAAGAACTGAAGACAATGCAAATCTGAAGCCTACCTATAGTACTAAATTCCAATTTTACTTATAGATTATGATACAAAAAAATGGAAAAAATACCAACATTCAAGATGATATAAATATAATTGGGCCTAAATTATTAAAATTATAGATACTGCATGCTATATTTTTCAAGTCAGTTAAAAAAGAATACCCATTTTCTATTCTCAGGTTTCTATGCAATTTATTTCATTCCCAAGTTTGAAATCCTATGTTAGGATAGTAGAAAAAGGCCCCAAATTTCTATCTTTTCCTAAAATTTGCATTCCCACTCTTAACATCTAACACTACAAAAGTTTTCAGAGTAATCTTTTAAAACGCATTTTCTAAACATGATCAGAAAGTGTCTCGTAAGTTTATAGTGAGCATTAGTGAATTATAGGAACATCTGCCAAGCCATATACAGATACTCACATTACCATCACTTTATAGAGTAAGACTTTGAGGTTTTACAGTCCTTTACCCTATTTACCTTAGGAATCCCAGTTGATGTTGGAGGAAGAAATGAATGTTCACACTGCTCTAGGTACTTCTCTGAGTTTGTTTTTCCAAACAGGAGAGTAACCACAAAACCCCTGGGGAAGAAAAAATTTAATTATAGAAACAAAACCAAAATTCTTTTATAACTTAACACATCTATTAGCCAAAGACACTTTCCAGATTTAATAGATGGTTTATCACTCACTAAAAAAATCAGTTTTTGACTTCGGCAAGGCAAGTAACCAACAATTTTGTTACAGTCCAGAGTTTAAAACAACTGTAAATATTCTGTGAATTTATATAAGATGTCTTTCAAAGTTTTCATATAAGTATATTTCATAAAGAATCTCAGGCAACAAGTTCAAACTTTAGGAAAATCAGCCTTTGCTAAATAAGTAGGCTAGCTAACCAAGGATAAAGACAAATGAGATCTAAATCTATAGCTAAAATCACACATTGCTGTAGTTCTATTAACTAATTAATGTGAGACAGTAACGCAACTTGCCCTTATGGAAACAGAATAAACAGAGGCCAAAGAAGAAAAAAAGATATAGTTCATAATCAGTCTGGAATTTAAAAATACATATAAATACATCCCAAAGGCTAATTATTTTAAAACCATTATAGAGTTGAAGTAAGAGAAAAACTGGTTTAGAACTGTTTTACTCTACATATTGACTAAATGCTATCAATATTTCCTATATTTAAAATTTACCAGTTCAATCTAAGCACTACTAAGTAGATAGGAAATCCATAATAGAAAAACATCAAATTCTAACATCATAATAATCTCATAGTAATCTTACAACAATTCAATTGCTGTTGTGACAAGAGGGGAACTATGAAAAATTAAATATGGGTCAGCCTCAACTACTAAAAGGAAGATTCTCAAAATCCTCTGCTTTTTGTGGTTATCTGCTGCTCTTTCTTTCTTTCTTTCTTTCTTTTTTTTTTTAAGATTTTATTTATTCACTTGACAGAGAGAGAGACAGCCAGCGAGAGAGGGAACACAAGCAGCGGGAGTGGGAGAGGAAGAAGCAGGCTCATAGCGGAGGAGCCTGATGTGGGGCTCGATCCCATAACACTGGGATCACGCCCTGAGCTGAAGGCAGACGCTTAACGACTGCGCCACCCAGGCGCCCCTATCTGCTGCTCTTCCAGTACAAGCACCACAAAAGCTGAAAGATGAGTTGAGAAAACAAAATCATATCAGCCCATGTCATGAATTCTGTTGTTTCTTTTTAAAAAGCTGGCCTTGGAATTGTCAGTAAGTTTCACCTGTCTTGCATCTGATATTATTACGAAGAATCAAGTTGGCCCCATATTTCAGTTTTATCTAGTGATAAGCGGATTTACAGACAAAATTAAATCCTTATATTAACTATGTATTTCTAAAATTATTATTATGAGACAGACTGATAAAACACTAACATTTGTCCAAAGAATGACAGTAGGAAAGTAAGCTAAGGAACAGTCTAATCTCACAAAGCACCTGTTTCAGCCTTGAGGTTTAAGCAAAAACAGGTGCTAAAAATGACTGCATCACCCAAACTAACAGAATCCCATTAAATAACCCATAATACAGTATCAATAGTATCCCCCCCAAAAAACAAAAAAACACATAATACAAAAAATCCTAAGGGATTTTCCTTCCAAAAGGTATCTTTATATTAGAAAATATAGAATTAGCTTTGACTATCAGCAAAACATATACATTACCAACACTGTAGGTGGTTAACCGCAGAATTTTTTTTAAAATTTTTTTAAAAAGGTGGTTTCCATAGGAAAATGTATTAATTCCTCTCAAACTTGCATTTTATGTAAGAAAAAAAAAAGTATCTTTAAAAACTTAAGACAATAAAAAACACACTAAAACCAAAAAATGATTATATGAAATGTAATTATTTTACTTGAGATTGGTATTTAAAAGCCTATATTTGCTCTTCAAAAAATTCATAAGGCATTAAACTATACTAAGTTACATTAAAGAAAAAACAATCATTCTAATTATAGGCAAAATAGGAAAGATTTGATTCAGGAACTATAGTACTCATTGACCATAAATGAGTAATTCAGAAATGCTTAATTAATCCTCTGGGACACTTCTGGGAGGCTTTCTATACTTAAGTTGAAGTCGCCCTACTATGGCAGTGAATTTCACTGAGATTAACAATCTGTTGGAACAGAACATCAGACGAGAACATTTACGACATAGCACGAACTTGGAATTTCAGACCCTACCATGTGACTCTTAATATTATCTAATGAGTTTTTAGTGACCCTGGCATACCATCCAATATCTTCTCTAAAAATTTTTACAGAACTTCAGAGGTATCCAAAAACGACTTTGATTACGCCCTGATAAAACTGCAGACTCAAAAAGGAAACAAAAAAGGTTACCATGACTTTGAAATGCATGGGCTCATCACCCTTCCCCTCTTCCAAAACATTATATGGAGCACGTCAGTGTATGAGACATGATTCTCCACCCCTCCAACTTCCAAGGGCTCCTACTGACAAAGTTCCTAGGGCCCCTACTGACAAAGCAAGCTACAATTTCCTCCCTTTCTGAAATATTGGGAAATAGTCTGAAATCATTCTCCTTCACTTTTGCCAAGGGTTTATTTAATTCATGAAAGAGAAGAAATCTCTCCTTTCCAGAGAAACATCTCCTCAAAACAGTTTCCTTTCCAATCAATAAAAGCAGCCATGACTCTGTGGGGAAGAGGTGCAACCATACAGCTATGCAACCATTCTGCTCTGGTCTTAATTTGTGCAAAGGAGTGTAATTTAGGAAGCCCAGGGGGCTGCAGATTTATAGTCTTTAATCATCTTTATAGTCAGTACAGACATTCAAAATTCCATTTATCTGATGCCTATGGCTTATTTCTAATTGTTTCAGTATACAGTACCATATCTAAGCAATTATAATGAAACTATTAAATCTAAAATAAATGCAGTTTTAGGAATAGTACTTGAGGTAGCAACTTGATTTGATTCTCACTTGTTCCACAAACAGTGGGTGCACTCCCTCTAAAATGGACACACAGAACTTTCAAGCCCTACTGTGAAAGAGGTGGGAGGTCACGGTAAGTACATTCAGAAACCACTCCTTGAGTGTTTTATACAGTCTTTCGGGCCACGGTTTATATACGCTGTTCAATTCAGCTAAGTTTTCTAAACCTACAGGTTCAAATACTCTCCAAATATTTGGGGCCTCAAAAGAGTTTTTAAAAAGAACTCAAATATATTCATTCCACAAATAGTTACTTAAACGTATCTTATACATACACATACATACACACACACATATATATAAATATATGTACTAACAACAAAATATTCAGGTCAGTTAAGCTATCTTGGTTTGAGTAACTAAGTATCAAGCATCTACCTCTCTTCTCTATACTTTTCTCAGATATAATTCACAACTAATATCAACTGCTCCGCACAGGAAGCTATACTAAATCAGGACTGAAACCTCTCTTGCAAAGGTTTATCGACTCAATGTAAAGCATAATCCAATAAACAATGAAGAGAGAATGGCAACATCAGGTATTTGAATTTTCTATAACAAAATGACAGCATTCACTAAGGGAAATAATTAATATTATTGCATGAAGTCTAATCGATGAAACTATCTTCTACTATACTATATAAAACTTGATGAATCATCTCAATTTAACTTATCTTGTTAATATTGTAAGATAAAAAATTTTCAACCTTAAAAGGTAGTAACACCAAAAGGAATAAAAAGTCTTTAAAACTTTTAAAATTATACAAAAAAGTTTTATATCATCAAAAATTGAAAATTTTTGTATCCATATTTTTGGTACAAATAACGATTGCCACCACTTTTGTTTTATTGGATATCTTAATTTTACTTTATAATAACTTTGGTAAAAAATAATTTGTAAAAATTGCATTCACAAATAAATCATACCATTTCTCATGATCATTTTTTTCTTCTGATTGAGGTCTCGTGGTCATTTGTTTCAATTTCTAATAAGAGTATGACATGTGAATTGTTAAGATTCACTGAGAATACTTACCCACCCACAAAGCAGAGGATATAAAAGGCCAAATAAAATATTACAAAGGGTCCAAAGGTTATCAGAGAAAGGACAATGCCAAGGCTTCCCCATCCCCATATGGATAGACTGGTCTGAAATAAAGCAAAGAAAAAAAAATTTAATAAATAAATGTCCTTATGAATTAGAAAAGAACCAACAAAATTTCTACATAGTTTTACATTTCTCCTTTTAAACATATACAGGTACTGTTTCAGTAATCGTTAAGTATTTGCTTTTGAAAATGTTAACTACATTCTTAGAGATTTATCTCCAAGAAACAATATACAAAATCTATATGCAGAAAGGATTTAAGTACATCAGCAATGATTTTTTTAAAAACGTAGTGACAACGTAAATGCACAGCAAGCAATCATTACACGAATTGTGGAATGATCTGCTGGCATGAAAAATGGTAAAAAAAAATTTTTTTTAAAGGGTTTATGAAAACGTTTATATATAAAGAGTTAGGTAGACTACAAAGTTGTACTTGTTTAGAATACTTCATTTGAAAACTAAGTTCCAACATAACTATAGCATAATGAGACATTTTTAAAAAATTAAAATTTCAAGGTAAGAAATCCACATCTCACTGAAAATTGTTTCTTTTAACGCAAATTGTGTCCAGAAATTTGTAAAATTATAATTGCACAACTTTCAACTTTCAATTACCAAAACATGCCATGAACTCAAAAAAATCTCCAAAAATTGTCCTTAAAAATAAACAAAAACCCTATTCCGTTTAGAATTATACTGTATTATATATTTAAAATACTCCTTTTGTTGAAGGCAAACTGGATTTTAACAATTTAAGTAATTATGAATAAATAAACGTATTCAATTCAACAAAATCCTACATCCATTTGTCTTGTACTGTGAGGTCCACAAAGGCAGCATTTGTCCCATTCCTGCCATCAAGGAGCACAGAGAAGAATGTCTTACAGGAATGAAACAATTAGACACTGAACCAAAAGAAAATAATAGAAAGCATTATAAGATGCTAAAGTGAACAAAATTAATGACCAAAAAACTATGGAATAGACAATAAGTTCTATGGATTACAAGAGAAAGGCAGTTTTATTTATTCATTCATTCGCCAGTCATTGACTGCTTTCTATGTGCTATAAGCTCAAGGTGCTGGGGAAACCACAAGGAATAAAACATATCCTCATAAGGCTACATTCTAGCAAGGACAGAAAGACAAGCACACTCTGCTAAATTTATAGACTTCTGTTAAATTTACATTCCAGAAGGGGAAAAAAACAAATAATAAATTTACAGTTATATCAGATGGGGATAATTGCTATGAAGAAAAATATATATGGTTCCTATGTAAGTTTTATAGATAGATAGATAGATAGATAGATAGATAGATAGATAGATAGATATATCTCCACATAAGAAGCTCTCAACTAGATGATCTATGAACAGAAATCTTACAAAGAATTTATTTAAGGAGAATTTGTAATAATGAGTCTTCCTACCCCAAGTATTATTTCTCCATTTATTCATATTCTCTTTTATGTCACTCTGGGAAAGTTTTTAAAAATTTCTTCTTTATATAAGGCTGGTGCAATTCTTATTCATTTGTATTTTTATTATCTTTTTCCTCATCCTGGCACTTTTTTTTTTTAAGATTTTATTTATTTATTTGACAGAGAGAGAGAGCACAAGGAGGGGGAGCAACCAAGGGAGAGGAAGAAGCAGGCTCCCCGCCAAGCAGGGAGCCCGATGCAGGGCTTGATCCCAGGACCCTGGGATCATGACCCGAGCTGAAGACAGGCGCTCAACTGAGCCACCCAGGCGCCCCCATCCTGGCCACTTTTTAAAGAGAAGACAGAGTGCCCCACTGCTGAAGTTTCTGCTTTGCCCTCATAATCTCCTCCCTCAATCAGCTGGGGATACTATCTCACCTACGTAAGTGGCCTCTGACTTCTAAGAGCTATGAGGAAGGCAGGGGGACTTGGAATAAGGTACAGAGCAGTCCAATCCCTCTGACAATACTTCTGCTGAACACCCCAGTATCTGGATCCACATTACAGTACTGCCAGATGCCCAACTATGGAACGCAGATGCTATTTCTCAAGATTCACTCAAAACCTTATCCACTGACTTCCCTGCAAGGAGTTGTCAAAAACTCTCAGGAAAGCTGAAACCAGACTATGACCCAGATATTTTATTCAAACTACTTTCTTGAGTGAGGTCTGACCTAGTATTTGCAATATTATTCTTTCTTTACAAAGTTAGATTTATGCTTGCTAGCCAGTTTTTCAAAGCTAAACAACTTACTGTTTAGATATATTAAGAGGTTTTAAAAATGAAACCAAGCAGCTACCTCTGTAGATAAAGGAAGGGAGCATAATAAATGCAGTATTTCTTTTTCTGTTTGAATCATACCTCTCACAATTAAAAAAATTTTCAAAGAATCACTATTAGTTAATATGAGGAGATTATTAAATGCAGCAGCTAGGTAACACGGGGAGATGCTCGGATGTCTAAAATGCAAGTTTTCACAATCTTATCTCCTCTCATTTGAAAATGGTAGCAAAATGATCAAAACACAAATTCTTATTCATTCATTCAATAAATACTCGTCAATATCTATTACAGTGTGCCAGGTACTAATGATTTAACGTGAACAAAACAGACATTACTGTCATATTTTTAAAAATCTACAAAAGAAGACCCTTTCTTTAATTTTGAGAGAAAGTTTTATATTCCGTAGACTAATAAAATTACACATTTTCAATCAAGCAAGTCCGGTGTTCATTTGCTTTGTAATCTCTTACAATAGTTAACTTCAAATTTTAAATTGTTTTTTGAAACCAGAATAGTGAATTGTACAAAACTAGAAAGTTTTATATTATTCTTAGTGTTCCTATATATATATATATACACACACACACACACACACACATACATAATTTGCTGATATTACTATGTTATTATTTGGTGAAATTAAGGAAAACAATTGATCTTTTACCACATAAAAACACAGTTCTAACTATTTCCTAAGATGATACAAGATGATAAAATGTAGGATCATTTTGTTTTGTTTTGTTTTAAAGACAGGTGGTTTTGGGTTTGTTTTTTTTTTAAGATTTTTACTGATTTACTTGGCAGAGAGAGAGACAGCCAGCAAGAGAGGGAACACAAGCAGGGGGAGTGGGAGAGGAAGAAGCAGGCTCCCAGCGGAGGAGCCCGATGCGGGGCTTGATCCCAGGACTCCGGGCTCACGCCCCAAGCCGAAAGCAGACACTTAATGACTGAGCCACCCAGGTGCCCCTGTAGGATCATTTTGGACCACATCAGAAACTATCTACAAATTCAAACGGGTATTAATTACCTCAAGTGTTGACCTAACATGGAAGCCAAAAAATAGAAATAAATCTCTATTACGGTGATTTACCTTAAAATAATATTTGATATATTATCATTCTCTTCTCTAAATACAATAATCAACGCTAAAATATCCTTGCTATCTGATTCCCTAGAACCACTGACTCACCAACTGGGGACTGGAAGAAACCTTCAAGATCATCTACTCCAGTCTTCTCAAACTTCAAGGATCTTAAATGCAGATGCTGATCCATTATGTCTGTGATTCTTTCATTCCAACAAGCTATCAAAACTGTTTAGAACTTAAGACAACTATATATTTATAATTCCCCTTAATATATATATAATTAATAAATATATATTAATATATATTTATATATAATATAATATAATATAATATATAATAATTAATATATATATAATTCCCCTTAAATTAATCTAGGTCCACAAAACCTTATTCACAAACTCTAAAACCTAAAAACCTTTGAGAACCAAAACTGTACAAAACATTCTACATACTCTACCCCATTTATTTCTCAGAACATTACTAAGTAATAAAGAAGTTAGGACAGCATAGTGCCCAAACAATATGGACTCTGGAGTTAGACTGAGTACAAATCTTACCTTTACTATTTATTAGTTGGATCACCACTACATGCCTTAATTTCTTCAGCTAAGTCACGTGTCTATTGTGGGGAGTAAATAAATGAGTCCAATGTCAAGTGTTCACTATTATTCTTAGTTTAGCAACAGAGAAACTAAAGCGCAGAGAAGCTTTAAAAAAACTGCCTAATGTCATGCAAGCTAATAAGAGTGAGATTTGATCCTAGGCAAATCCCAACTCCTTATTAAACCTTAAAATGTGTCACTGACAACTGCCTGAAGTTAAATCACATTAAGAAAAAAATGCTAAAATCATTAAGGAGTGCTTTCTTTTATCCAAATATTATTCGTTTTTTTAATATGCCTCCCAAGAAATCAGTCAGAAAATGACTGATGAATGTAATAAATCCCTGGTCTGAATATGAAGTATATAATTTTTATTATTAGACAATAAATTTAACCATGTATACCCTACATACATAATGGAAAGAATTTCAGTTTCAAAGGGTTTCAATTTATTAGCATGTCCTGACACCTATATGTATCAGTTTGGCCTTGAGCATAGGGACACGTGGAAATAAAAAATGACCTCTGCTGCCTAGATACTTAAGAACCAAGAAAGGACAATACAAAAGATCATATATGCCTCCTGACAAAAGAAAGCAAGTAGAAATAATTTACCTTGTAATATTTTATGCCTATCAAGTCCTACTGACATTTATCTTACTTGATCCTCACCACATACTTTTATGATAGGAAGGCAGCACAATACGGTACTAAAAATAAAAAGTTAGAAATTACAGGTTTTAGTTTGCCACTAACATTCTGTGTAACTTCTGCAAAATCACTCATTGATCCAGAATTCCCATTGAGCAGGCTCTCACGCCAAGTCTAGCTGTAGCAGATTGGTAAAATAACTGTCCTCAGCTATTTCGATGCAAAGCCAAACCTAGAGTTTCCTGGCTGCAGGTGGAAAATGGAGCTAAGCGGAAACAGCTATTTCAGATCACATAAAAATCACATTGTCAGAGCTCCCACAAAATGAACGCTCGACTCTGATGTGTCAAGAGAATGGGTCAACCACACTCAGAGTTATAACGACCTGCTGTATGTGAACACATTATGTGGCATAGGGCAGCCATAGAGATAGGGCTGAGAATCCTAAAACTGATACTACTTCATTGCCAACTTGGGTCATAGAAATCATATGAGTTTAGCAACAAAAATAAGTATCCAAAAGAAGAGTGGCCTTACTGCAACTATAAACTGTTTCCCTCCCACCTTATTCCACTTAAAATAAGTTGGAAGTTCTTCTCCAAGTAATTTCAATGGCATGAGTAATTTCAATGAGACATGGAACCTGTCTCATTCAACATTATATAATAATTTAACCAAAGCCTGGTACAAAGAAGCTGCTTACTAAAAATGGAAATACTTAATTTACTAGCCACAGAAATGAAACGGAGGGAATGGAAAGAGAAGGGAGGGGAGAAAAGGAGAGGAGAGGGTAAAGGGGAAATGGCAAGACAAGGAAAAGGTCTAGGAAAAGTAAAAAAGAAAAGGACCCTAAATTGAGGTGTTCCTCCATCCCCCACCTTATGGCTTTAGGCAGAGCTATACATTCCTTAAAGTACAACCCACACCAAATTCCCACCTGCAAAAAAACAAACAAACAAAACAAAAACAAAAACAAAAACAAACCAAAAAACTGGACCTTGCTCTTCCATGAGACTGATGTACAAAAAAGCCTTCTTTTGGCTGCCTCAACATATGCTGACAGCAACCCACATCATTGCTTCCTTTATGGGGAGGAAGCCACAGAACAGGAACCACACAGGGATCATCAGTACATTTGCTGGGGCAACTGGTCCCAAACCCTTCTTTTCATACTCCAGGGACAAGAGAATAAAGATCCTCTTCTACACACTCGTATTTGTGATACCTAGCATATTCTTGGGAGGATGATTAAAGACTACTGTGATAGGGTGTTTTCAATTCAGCTGCTGAGCCAGGAAAGATACAGGGCCTGAGGAAAGGGTAGACAGCTCAATCAATGACCCTGGTCTCCAAGATGGCTAACTGCCCAGCTGGCAAAAATAAAAGCCACTAGCTACCTGAGAGTTTCTCCTACCTCTCCCAACTGGGGGTGTGTATTTTTAGTTCTTTGATAATAGACCCCTCTCCCTGACAACAGAAGTGTATTGTTCAACTGTTACACATTTTGAAGAATGAATAATGTACACATATACAGATGACCACCTGAACAAACCCTTCACTTTTTATTAGAGCAGTAGTTATAAAAGGTCATAGACTATCACACAATTACACACAATTATGACTCCTAGCATCTAACGACAAATAGAAGCTACAATAAATTAGCGTTTTTTAAACTAGATTCTACCAATTACAAAATACCTATATACAGTTTGAAAACAACAGCAGGAACATTCATAATACGTATTTATTTATTCAGGATACAAACTAAGCTAGGCTGCAGACCTCCTTCTCAGTCCCATAGCCCATACAATGGAAATCACTGAATTGGGGTCTTAAAGTAACTACAGTATTGAAAAAAAAAAACAAAAGATGGTATTTATGCAACACTTTCTCTTATATAGGAAAAACCATAAAAGTATCTAAAATGTGGATGGGACAATATAGCAAAGAACAGTCCTGACAGGCTTCCAATAAATACTCAAAGTCTCAAATTGAAAAACCGCTTTACCAAGGTTTCCTGAATTTCTAATAAAAGGTCTAGTAGATACACAAAGCTGAATTAAATTAACCAAGAGTTTTTCAGAGACAACATATTTCTAGCTATACATATTGTTTTGGAGCCTCTATAATGTAATAAATAACTCAATAAATTAAAGATATCTAAATAATAAATAAGCCTCCAATCTCCATCAAAAAGAAAGAAACAGATTCTTTTCCTAATGTTCCCATTTGGCAAATGAAAGTCTATCTTTAATTTGTTTATGAATGAGACATATATATGTATGTATATATACATATGATGTGTATAAATGTGTGTGTGTATATATATATATATATATATATATATATATATATATCCTACAAAAAGAACAAGTATTCCCTTAAAAATAACTGATTAGAGCAAAAATTTGAAAGCTACCAAAGAATAAGATTTAACTAAATTTCTAATTACATGCTACTAGAATCCATCAAGATATCAGAACAGAAAATACCAATCTTATGAATTTTGCAAATTGTATTTTCTTGTATCAGCATATATACCCTGATTATTTTTAAAATTCAACTTCATATTAGTAAAGTATGTATAGCTATCACTCAGCTATAAAAGGGGCAGAATTATAAATATGCACACTTTTTTTTTTAATGTAAGGATGTAGAGAAACTTTTTTAACTGCTCTATGAGGAACAAAGAAAATAGGGGTAAAGGAGACAGGGGTAAGAACTAGACATCTGAAAACACCTTGTTGTGTAGATCTGATTTTGTGATGGTATAAATATTTTACATATAGAAAGAATTCAAAAAGCAATCTCTAAAAATCAAAAGCAAGTAAAACAAATCTAACTATATACTAATAATGTGAAATAACCACACAGAGTAATTTAACTGTGGCTCATTAGTGCTATGTACTCTAAGAACAATCACAACAAAAATCTTATATTACTTCAATAAAAAATAGTGTTGAAAGTTCCACTAAAGTGAACCAAGGCTATCAGCTATGGCTGATTCCAAGTCTGGGGCAGGAAATGAGTTTAAAAATGGGCCATCAAAAAGGAGAATTACAGACCAATTTCCCTGATGAATATGGACACCAAAATTCTCAACAAGATCCTGGCTAATCGGATCCAATGGTACATTAAAAGGATTATCCATCATGACCAAGTGGGATTCATCCCTGGGATGCAAGCATGGTTCAACATTCGCAAAATGATCAGTATGATAGATCATATTAACAAGAAAAGAGTCAAGAACCATATGATCTTCTCAACTGATGCAGAAAAAGCATTTGACAAAATACAGCATCCTTTCCTGATTAAAACCCTTCAGAGTGTAGGGATAGAGGGTACATTCCTCAATTTCATAAAAACCATCTATGAAAAGCCTACAGCGAATATCATTCTCAACGGGGAAAAGCTGAAAGCCTTTCCCTTAAGATCAGGAACACGACAAGGATGCCCACTCTTGCCACTGTTATTCAACATAGTACTAGAAGTCCTTGCAACAGCAATCAGACAACAAAAAGGTATAAAAAGTATCCAAATTCGCAAAGAAGTCAAAATGTCTCTCTTCACAGATGACATGATACTCTATATAGAAAACCCAAAAGACTCCACCCCCAAACTACTAGAACTTATAGAGCAATTCAGTAACATGGCAGGATACAAAATCAATGCTCAGAAATCAGCTGCATTTCTATACACGAACAATGAGACTGAAGAAAGAGAAATTAGGGAATCCATCCCATTTACAATAGCACCAAAAATCATACGTTATCTTGGAATTAACTTAACCAGAGACGTAAAGGATCTATATTCTAGAAACTACAAATCACTCTTGAAAGACATTGAAGAAGACACAAAAAGATGGAAAAATAATCCATGCTCATGGATAAGAATAAACATAGTTAAAATGTCTATGCTACCCAGCAAACTACACTTTCAATGCCATCCCAATCAAAATACCAATGACATTTTTCAAAGAACTGGAACAAACAGCCCTTAAATTTGTGTGGAACCAGAAAAGGCCCGGAATTGCCAAGGAATTGCTGAAAAGGAAAAACAAAGCTGGGGGCATCACGTTGCCTGATTTCAAGCTATACTACAAAGCTGTGATCACAAAGACAGCATGGTACTGGCACAAAAACAGACATATAGACCAATGGAACAGAATACAGAACCCAGAAATGGACCCTCGACTCTTTGGGCAACTAATCTTTGACAAAGCAGGAAAAAACATCCAGTGGAAAAAAAACAGTCTCTTCAATAAATGGTGCTGGGAAAACTGGACAGTTATATGCAAAAGCATGAAACTTGACCACTCTCTCACACCATACACAAAGATAGACTCCAAATGGATGAAAGACCTCGATGTGAGACGGGAATCCATCAAAATCACAGAGGAGAACATAGGCTGCAACCTCTTTGACATCGGCCACGGCAACTTTTTTCATGACACATCTCCAAAGGCAAGAGAAACAAAAGAAAAAATGAACTTGTGGGACTTCATCAAGATAAAAAGCTTCTGCACAGCCAAGGAAACACTCAAAAAAAACTAAGAGGCAGCCCACAGAATGGGAGAAGATATTTGCAAATGACACTACAGATAAAAGACTGGTATCCAAGATCTATGAAGAACTTCTCAAACTCAATACACGTGAAACAAATAATCAAATAAAAAAAATGGGCAGAAGATATGAACACTTTTCCAATGAAGACATACAAATGGCTAACAGACACATGAAAAAATGTTCAAGACCATTAGCCATCAGGGAGATTCAAATCAAAACCACCTTGAGATACCACCTTACACCAGTTAGAATGGAAAAAATTGACAAGGCAGGAAACAATAAATGTTGGAGAGGATGTGGAGAAAGGGGAACCCTCTTACACTGTTGGTGGGAATGCAAGTTGGTACAGCCACTTTGGAAAACAGTGCGGAGGACCCTTAAAAAGTTAAAAATCGAGCTACCCTATGATCCAGCAATTGCACTACTGGGTATTTACCCCAAAGATACAGATGTAGTGAAGAGAAGGGCCATATGCACCCCAATGTTCCTAGCAGCATTGTCCACAATAGCTAAATTGTGGAAGGAGCCGAGATGCCCTTCAACAGATGACTGGATTAAGAAGATGTGGTCCATATATACAATGGAATATTACTCAGCCATCAGAAAGAACGATTACACAACATTTGCAGCAACATGGACGGGACTGGAGATTATGCTAAGTGAAATAAGTCAAGCAGAGAAAGACAATTATCATATGGTTTCACTCATTTATGGAACATAAGAAATAGGAAGATCGGTAGAAGGAAGGGAAGAATGAAGGGGGGGTAAACAGAAGGGGGAATGAACCATGAGACACTGTGGACTCTGGGAAACAAACCGAGGGCTTCAGAGGGGAGGGGGTGGGGGGTTGGGAAGGCCAGTGACTGGTATTAAGGAGGGCACATATTGCATGGTGCACTGGGTGTTATACGTAAATAATGAATCATGGAACACTGCATCAAAAAATGGGGATGCACTATATGGTGACTAATGTAACAAAATAAAAATTATTTTTAAAAAAATGGGCCTACAGCACCTTGACATAACAGAAAGCTAATGAAGACTACTGAGGATGTGTCAAAAGGACTCAGGAGACAACCTGAAAAGGCTTCAACTGGCTAAAGATGGAATCACTAAAAACAGTAATTGCAGCGGACTGGAGCATTTCAAATATCTGAATTCATGAAATCACAAAGACTTTTTTTTTTTTATCACCTTTAAAGGGTGCAACTGTGTTTGAAGAGTGGTAGAGAATTAAGCATTTAACAGGGTAATCGTAAAGTTCATGAAATTTAGTTTCTCTCTAAGGAAATATTCCACATAATAAAGAAGAAATGATAGAATTAGCATAGCACCATATTGCAATCCTGAATATATCAGAGATCTAGCAGAGGAGAGAGGAAGGGAGGGAGAACAAACCAGACATCATTTGCCTCTTGAAAGAAAAATACACACTACCATCTATGAAAGAGTCTTGGTTTGGGGGGGGGGGGTCCAAATCTGAATCTGATTTTAGGAAATGCAGAAGACTGAGAAACTGTTACAATATACCACGAAGATGAACTAAGCAGAATACATACTGCAAGGAACACTAAAGGGCAAAAAGCACCCAGTTTCTTCAACAAATGAAGAGCCAGGGAAAAACAGAGTAAGAGAGGGGGGGACAAGGGAGGGAGGAGAAGGGTTTGGGAGAAACTGTGGGTTACACTTGTAATATGCAGAGCTTATTCTACTTGATTTTCACAGAAATACAGTGGGAAAGGAGAAGAGAAAGAAGAAGGACAAGGAGGGAAAGAAGGAAAAGAAGAGAAATTGGTAATTCTTCATATTTTCTGGATATTTAATGATATTAAGTTACTGCTCATTTCCTGCTGGTAAAATGATACTATGGTAATTTTTTTTAAGACTATTTATTTATTTGACAGAGACAGCATAAGCAGAGGAAGCAGCAGGGAGAGGGAGAGGGAGAGGGAGAAGCAGGCTCACCGCCGAGCAGGGAGCCCGATGTGGGACTCAATCCCAGGACACCGGGATCATGACCTAAGCTGAAGGCAGACACTCAACTGACTGAGCCACCCAGGTGCCCCATGGGTGTCTTAACAAAGAGAATCTTTATGTTTTACAGACACATGATGAATTATTTACAGATTAAATCATATATTAGAATATATTTCAAAAATAATTCTATAGAGAGTGGGGGGAAAAGGAAAAAAGGATGTAGATGAAATACAACTGGCCATGAGTTAATAGTCTAAGCAGTGCATGAGGAAAGGAAATTCATTATATTAATCTTTCTACTCTTAACGTTTGAAATGCCTTATTTAAAATATTATTTAGGGGTGCCTGGGTGGCTCAGTCAGTTAAGCGTCTGTCTTCGGCTCAGGTCATGATCTCAGGGTCCTGGGATCGAGCCCCATGTCGGGCTCCCTGCTCAGCAGGGAGTCTGTTTCTCCCTCTCCTGTCTGTCTCAAATAAAATCTTTCTTAAAAAATCTTAAATAAATAAATGTTTGAACATATACAATAATCGGGACACCTGGGTGGCTCAGACGGTTAAGCATCTGCCTTTGGCTCAGGTCATGATCCCAGAGTCCTGGGACCGAGTCCCACACCAGGCTCCTTGCTCAGCGAGGAGCCTGCTTCTCTCTCTGCCTGCGTGCACTGTCTCTCTGACAAATACATAATAAAATCTTTTTAAAAAAAAGCAAGGAACGGACAGGCTAAGTAAATAATGAATTTTGATATCCTACTTTGTGTGGTTATGAGCCCATTTTATATAAGACCTACTGTTCTTCAAAATAATTATTTTGGGGGGTTTCATATGATTCTGTAACAATTAAATAGCTATGTATTGGGTCTTAATTATACAAAGATGAATCAGTTTCTGCCCTCAATATGCTCACAAACTAAGTAAAATGCACACGTAATGATAACATAAAAATGTGATAAGTGTCACAATAAAAAGATTTACAAAATGTTTAGGAATACAGAAAAGATAAAGCCTCCAGAGCTTATAAAGTATTCAAACTCCTTTGAAATTGTCTTCCATTGGCAATTTTGCAGGTAAGAAAATCAATCTCTTTTCTTTACAGCTACCCACTTTTTTCCATCAAAATGGCACCACCCCAAACCAATTATAAACTTTATGTACTAAATTTCTGGTAATTTCCAAAAATAAAAATTCCAAGTGAACAAAGATTCACAAATGCTAAGACTATTCAAGAGTATGCCACAGAGAAAGTACTCTTTGATTGAAAAGTAGGACAGAGAATATCATTTGTTTACTGAACTTAACCAGTGCTCGAGGCTATTTATATTTTTAAGTCTAAATATATTTAAAGATTCCATTTATAAATGGCAACAAAGTAAGCTGTGAGGGATAAATGCACTATTTAAGAAGTTCCAAAAAACTACATGTAATCAAAGACATTCTTTTCAACAAATGGTGCTGGAAAAAACGAACATCCACATGCAAAAAAAGTGAATCTAAGACAACAGATCTTAACAACTGTCATAAAAATTAACTCAGAATAGATCACAGACCTGAAAGTAAAAGACAAAACTATAATACTCCACAAGATAACACAGGAGAAAAACTACATGACCCTGAGTAGAGTGATGCCTTTTTAGCTACAACACCACTACAGAGTAAGAGAAGGGGTGCAAGGGAGGGAGGAGGTGGGTAAAGCTCTTCTAATTTAAAAGAAAAAAGTTACTGGGGTGCCTGGGTGGCTCAGCTGGTTAGGCATCCAACTCTTGATTTCAGCCCAGACATGATCTCAGGGTTGTAAGATGAAGCCCTGCATCAGGCCATCCATTCAAGAAATAACTGATAAGCTGTACTTCATTAAAATTAAAAACTTTACCTCAAAGAAAGACATTATCATGGTAAGTAGAAGATCAGCCACAGACTAGGAAAAAATACTAGCACAAGACACATCTGATAAAGGAGTTATCCAAAATATACAAAAAACTCTTAAAACTCAAAAATAAAACAAAAAACCCTAATTAAAAAATGGGCCAAAGATTTTAACAGACACCTCACCAAAGAAGATATACTGATAGCAAATAAGCATACAAGAAGATATTCCACATATGCCATCAGGGAGATGTAAATTAACATCACAATGAGATACCACCACACATCTATTAGAATGGCCAAAATCCAGAACACTGACAAGGACATGGAACAACAGGAATTCCCATACGCTGCTGGTGGAAATAAATAAAACGGCATTCTGGAAGACAATTTCGCAATTTCTTACAAAACTAAATATACTCTTACCATATGATCCAGCAATCACGCTCCTTAGTATATATCCAAAGGTGCTGAATACATGTCCACACAAAAACCTGCACACAGATGTTTACAGGAGCTTTATTCGTAACTGCCAAAACTTAGAAGCAACCAAGATGTCCTAAAGCAGGTGAGTGGATAAATAACCTATGGTACATCCAGACAGCAGAGTATTATTCAGCACTAAAAAGAAATGAGCTATCTAGCCATGAAAAGACATGGAGAATCTTTAATGCATATTACAAAGTAAAGAAGCTAATGTAAAAAGGCTACACATGGTATAATTCCAACTCTATAACATTCTGGAAAACACAAAACTATGGAGACAATAAAAAGATCAGAGGTTGGCGGGGAGTGGAAAGGGACAAAATGGGGAGATGAATAGGTTAGAGAATTTTTAAGAGACTGAAAATACCCTGTGTGGTCTTATGATGGATATAGGTTATTATACTTCTGCTCAAACCCACCAAATATACAACACCACAAGAGTGAACCCCAAGGTAAACTGTGGACTTTGGGTGATTATCATGTGTCAACAGAAGTTCAGCCTCGACAAAAAAAAAATCTACCATTCTTGTGAGTGATACAGAAGGGAGACTATGCACATATGGGAGGAGAGGGTAAATAGGAAATCTTTGTACCTTCCTCTAAATTTTGTTGTAAATTGAAAACTGTTACCCAAAAAGTCTGTAAAAAAACTACATATAAATAATCACAAGTACAAAAAGATTTTAGAAAGGGAGCAAATGATAATAAATTGGCACCAGTCATGAATTATAATAAACTGACAGTCAACCTTATCGATGTCCAAAAGAACAAATGTTAAAAGTCAAACAGCTCAAAATTTATTCACCTTTTAATAAAATGTAAATATATATATATATATATTAAAATTAAAATTAACTGTTTAGATTCATTTCATAGGTTCCATAATCTCTCACCTTAGTACAGGAAACTAGAAATCAACCACTCTGATACAGAAAACTCAAAGAGAAAACTACAAACATATATAAAATATGTATCACAAAATTATGGAAAATTATTACATAATTAAAATTTTAGTTGATATAATATATTAGCACATACGTCAACTAATTGCACTTAGACTCCCCTCTCCACCCAAAGAAAATCACACTTCCTTTATTCAGGGCCACCTAGTGTATAAATACCTCTCATAATCTAATCTGATATGGTCAAAAGCCAATGAGATCAAGAATTAATCATCAAATTCTAACATTCTGTGGCACTTTTTTAAAATATAATTTTTAATTGTAAGATCTAATTTTTATACAAATACATTTTTTTTTTTTACAAGGGAAAGCTGCTGCTAACACATGCACAACCAAAACTAAGAAATTTCCACTTGTAAGAATCCTTACTCCTCCCTCCCACGAAGAACAAACAGAAAAGCCAAAGGTCAGTTCCAATAAATCTCCCTGATTTTCCCATCGAACAAGTAGGAGACTTCCCATAAAAGTTCTTTACTTTAACTCAACAAAAAGAAATAAATAAAGATAATACAGTAAGCCCTAACAAATTATGCTCTGAGTTAATTTAGTAAATCAGGTGTTCTGAACTTGAAACTGACAAACATTATTAATGTGGGCTGCATTATTTGGGCAAAACAACAAAGCAGAGTAGGGGAGAGTGAGAGAGAAAGAGACAGAAACAAAGAGACAGTGAGAGAGAGGAGAGGGAGGGTGTTTTAATTTTGTACTTAAATATGCTGGATAAAATAATAAGAAAAATATCTTCCCTAACTGATCATGGTGCTCAGGATCAAGAACTCAGCAAATACGGAGCAGAAGGTAACAAGAATTCACTGTCAGGATACTTAACTGCAAAATGGATAAGTCTCAGCCCATTTGACTTCATGAGCCAATTATTATTACTCAGTCTTCCAAACCAAGAGATTGAGCCTGTCTTTTTTGCCAGTTAGTATTCTGTGGCTTCCAGTCAAGTTTCCTTTCTTACCCTTGTATGAAATAGAACAAAACACAACTCAAATATCTCAGTAGGTGATGATAGTTTATCTCCTTTATGAAGAATTTAAGTTTTGAGACAGGGATCAAAAACTGGTGTGTTTTATCTGGCCAACATAGTAATTTTTTTTTTAAATTCCGAATAAACATTTAAAACACCACCTACAAAACAGGATTTCTGGCTTTTCTTAAAAAAATGAAAAATGTGGGGGCACAAGGGTGGCTCAGTTGGTTAAGCATCTGCCTTCAGCTCAGGTCACGATCTCAGGGTCCTGGGATGGAGCCCCACATCAGGCTCCCTGCTCAGCGGGGAGACTGCTTCTTCCTCTCCTTCTCTTGCTCCCCCAACTTGTGCTCTCTCATTGTCAAATAAATAAATATTTTTAAAAAATGAAAAATGTGGAATTATATCCCTACAAGGCAACAATGAGATAAAAGTGAGTGGCAACAACCCCCATGAAAATAAGCCAGGAACAGGAGTTCAGTATTGCCACAGTACCAACACTTGCTGAAAGGTTCATCTGATTTTAAGTCCAAGATATAATGTATCATCATAACTTCACAGCTGTTTTAAAGATGCAAAATACTGGTCTACAACTATGTCATTATCAAAAGTTGGAAAACAAAAGATAAACCAAGAGTAGTATGTCTTAAAAATGGCAGATAGCCTATTACTTAGTTGAAGCAAAGGTATAAATACATATGCCTACTTCATGAAGGGATCTAAATTCACATACCTGAGTTAGGCCTTTCCTTCTCCCTAATTTAGTCTGACAACAAACACTTTAAAGGGGGCGCCTGGGTGGCGCAGTCGTTAAGTGTCTGCCTTCAGCTCAGGGCATGATCCCAGCGTTCTGGGATCGAGCCCCACGTCAGGCTCCTCAGCTAGTAGCCTGCTTCTTCCTCTCCCACTCCCCCTGCTTGTGTTCCCTCTCTCGCTGGCTGTCTCTATCTCTGTGGAATAAATAAATAAAATCTTTAAAAACAAAAACAAAAACAAATAGGGACTGCAATGAGGAAATTTCTGAAGTCTGTTAAAGTGATTAAGAATAAAAGGAAATAGGGGCGCCTGGGTAGCGCAGTCGTTAAGCGTCTGCCTTTGGCTCAGGGCGTGATCCCGGCGTTCAGGGATAGAGTCCCACATCGGGCTCCTCCGCTGGGAGCCTGCTTCTTCCTCTCCCACTCCCCCTGCTGTGTTCCCTCTCTCACTGGCTGTCTCTCTGTCACATAAATAAATAAAATCTTAAAAAAAAAAAAAAGAATAAAAGGAAATAAAAGAAATCAGGGAAAATTAATACTGCATTTTAAGTATGCCCTTGATCATCTTTAAGGGGAAAAATAAAAAGCCTACAATTCCCACGATACTGTTTTCACTCTCATAGTCTTCTACATATGTAATCCCTGAGTAATCTTGTTTTCTAATCTACCACTTTTCACTACCTCATATGTACTGTGACTTTCAAAACTGTACCTCTAGCCCAAATATGCCTCTTGAGTTTCTGAAACTTACAATGAACTGTATACTTAACACTTCTGCCTAAACTTCTCATGAGTACCTCAAATTCATCATGTCCAAAAATAAACTCATTACATATCCTAAATATATCCTATATTCCCTTACTTAAAAGGAGCATCAGTGCCTATCCAATTACTGAAAAGATAAATCTCAAAGTTATCTTGGACTGTCCCCTCTTGGAACTGTCACATCCAACTAATTATATTTTATATCCTAAATATGTCTTGGGGCCCTCCCCTCTTCACCACTAAAGCCTTAGACAAGACCTTTATTATAGCCTGCAAGACTACAATTCCTGCCTCCCCTCTATTCTATCCTCCTTACTGCCAAAATGACCTTTGAAGATTCTGAAATACCTAGTTATTCCATGAGCACAACTTGTTCTCCTGTGTCTATCCTCTAGTACGATTACCTTTCCTCTTTAGCAAGAATCTCTATGGAGTTCCCTTCAAGAACCAGCTCAAACTTACGTATTCCATCAAATAAGTCCTCCCTCACAAGCACATTTCTCTCAGCAAATAGAATGTTCAGTCCTTTCATTCTCTGCCTCCACGGTAATATTTAAAATTCTACAGTTATTTATATATATATGTGTGTGTATATATATATATCTGCCTTTTTTTTTTTAAGATTTTATTTATTTATTTGACAGAGAAAGAGACAGTCAGCGAGAGAGGGAACACAAGCAGGGGGAGTGGGAGAGGAAGAAGCAGGCTCATAGCGGAGGAGCCTGATGTGGGGCTCGATCCCATAACGCCGGGATCACGCCCTGAGCTGAAGGCAGACGCCCAACTGCTGTGCCACCCAGGTGCCCCATATCTGCCTTTTCTAAACTGGAAGCTTCCTTCATTCATTGATCAAACATTTACTGAGGGGGCGCCTGGGTAGCTCAGTCGGTTAAGCGTCTGCCTAGGGCTCAGGTCATGATCCCAGGGTCCTGGGATCCAGCCCTGCATCCGGCTCCCTGCTCAGTGGGAGAGTCTGTTTCCCCCCCTCCCTCTGCCCCTTACCCCACCCATGCTCTCTCCCTCTCTCTTGCTCACTCTCTCTCAAATAAATAAAATCTTTAAAAAAACAAAATAAACAAACAAAAACATTAAATGAAGTCTATCATATGCCCACCATAGCCAGACTCTGTGATTTAAAAGATAAGCATTGTTCATGGCCTCAAGAAGTTCACAGTCTTGTGGGAGAGAAATATATATATATATATATATATATATATGTGTGTGTGTGTGTATATATATATATATATATACACATATACACATATATATAACAATACCGTAAGTAAAATGATAAGACATGCATCAGCTATTATAAGGCACTAAGAAGGCGCATGTGATGTGACCCAGCATGAAGGGAATAAAGGACAGCAAATCAGAGGAAGTATCCCAGAAAAGGTGATACCTAAGACCAGTCTTAGAGGGTAACAGGACATAGACAGATAAAGAACAGGGAAACTGATAAAGAGAAGACAACAGGAGTAGGCACTCAAGCAAGAAACACTTTCATGGGAAGGCCAGTGAAGGTTGTTTTCAAAAAGTAGATTGTGAGAAGCATATCAGATATACAAGTTTAAACCACTGTAGCAACTACGTGCATGAGTTGAAACAGGCAAACCTGGAGGCAGAAAAGCCTAAGGGCAATTATGTCATATTACCTAAAAGCCAGAAATAGGGCAAAGGTAGTGGGCATGGACAAAAGTCTATAAACTGGAGAAGTATCTAGATGACTCAACGAATAGATGTTCTAATTAACTGCATGGAGCATGAGAAAAAGCCATCATCATAGCTTTTTAAGCTTGAGTAATAACTGACTGAACAGCTAGTCACCCCCAAACAACATACAGGAGAATAGAGTTGGGGGCAGTATGTTTACTGTTTAGTTTTGTGGATGAAGGAGTCAAGTTCACTAAGGGACATGTTAAGGGTAATATACAAGATCTCAAGTGAAGGTAGACAGCAAGTAACTGGATATAGTAATATAAGTTATTTTCAAGGGAATACTCTTGCTGGAGATATAGAATTTGAAGATACAAACAGTAATCTTACAAATTAGAATGAAGCAGATCATGAAGACATCAGCAAGTCAAGAATGAAATACTGAAATATTTTAAGGGGCAGAAAAAGAAAAAGCCCATGAAGACGACTGAGAAGGCATGCTTAGAAAGGCATAAAAAGAATCAGGAATGGGTGGAGTCCCAGAAGCTATGAGAACAGTATTTCCCTAAGAAAGAAGCAATCAACAGTATCCAAAAGCTAGAGAATATTCAGTAACATAAAAACTAGTAAATGTCCAGGGGACTTGACAACTAGAAAGTAACTAGTAATTTTACTGAGAATAGCATCAACAGAGTAGTAACATAGAACCCCACTGCAGTAGGTTTAGGAATGAATGGGAAGAGATTTGTAGGTACGTCAGGCTCTAGAGAAAGATCTAGTAAAAACAGTACAGGTGAGATAGATATGACTCAATGAGCAGTAGATGACAGGCTCAAAGGTACAAAGAGAGCTGAACCTCTAATTAATTGCAAGACAGACAGGTGTTTCCAAAATTTAAACTTTCAGGGCAGGCAACGTACCATGTTCAACCTCATCTCCCCACAGCTAGCAAAATTCCTGGAATGTAATACAACTCAAAGACTCTGTGATATGCATGAATACATGAATGAATTCAGGAGGAGACCCCTTTGGTAATACAATAAACAATCTGACAAAAAGGGGAGCAGAAGGCTAAAAAGAAATATCCCCTAGAAGCATGTATCCAGAAGAGATAACCTGAGTTATGACTTCAGAGATTCATTTACAATTAATGAACTTAGCAACGCACAAATGTATAGGATATGATGCCCCATGCTAAGATGTGTTCAGTCTTTGTCATCTAAATATAAGATTTAGGAGTTTATAAAACAAATCAGTTTTTATTGAAATATAAACCCAGTAATTGTTACATCTGTAAAAGGCAGGTTTCATCTGCCTGTCCCATCCTGTCATCCACAGCCCCAAGAATCGTACTATCCTATCTACTCTTCCCTCCCCAAACTCACCCTAGTCTAGACCAGGTATATGTACACCTAACATAAAGGCAGCCAAACTTACTATTTAAAAGTCACTGTATACCTTGTGAGACCTGGCTCCATAGGCTCTCTCTCTAGGCTCTCTCTCAGTAACCTGAAAAGGTACAAATTGTAATCGGCCAATGGTGGGCAATGAACCTGAAAAAGAACGTGTACATTCTGGGGCTGGGGTGGCCATTTTAAGGGACATATAGGCCAATAAGTAAGCAAGGAAGCCAACTGAGAGAAAAACTGAAAATGAAGCAAATACATTCTGAAAAGCTGAAATGAGAGACTTTATGCTTACCTGTAAAAGAGAAAGAGAAAGTGGGAGAGGGAGAGAGAAAGGGGGATGGAGAGAAGGAGAGAGGGAGGGAGAGGAAGAGAGGGAGAGAAAGAGAGAGCTGAGACCTTAGTCAGCTTCTTAGTTCCTGCAGGACCAGCTGCATTCCATTTTACTTCCCTGAATTCTTTTTATATGAGATAATGGAGGTGTATTTCTGTTCCTCACAATCTAGATTCCCAACTGGAAACTCCTAAATAAGATTAGATAAATGCCAGGAACACAGAAGCCATTTTTGTTTTTCTAAGTCACTAAATAGGCACTACACGCTTTAACACAGAAGTAGTAAGGAATTCTGTCTTCTAATCATAGCTCTGCTCTAAGACATCATGCAAATCTGGGCAATCAAAATGTCTCTCAACTTTTGTTTACTCACTTCGAAAAGACAGAATTGGATTACAGACCTCCTATACTTAAATGGCTTAAAAATTAACTTGCGATATGATTGCGTGAGGGGTGTGTACATGTGTACACATACAACAAATTCAAAGATATATATACTCTTAGAGCAACCTGCTGGAAGTCTCTTGTGAATTTTTCTCTACATGAAAGATGTAAACTTCGGAGTATAAAATGGCTTTCTCCTAAGACCCCAGAAATCCGTAAAGCAGCACCTAAAGCAAATGTAGTAACTACGTCAAATTATGAAACTTCCTTTCAAGACAAGCAAGGTACTCACCTGATACACTGCCTTCCTTCTTGGACTTTGCTCGAAAACGCCTGCCTACCATACCTTAAATGATCTTCTGAGGGATTCCTTAAGAATAGAGCACCATGCTCTGAATCACATAAATGACTCTCACCACGGCAGACCACAGACAGCTATAATGGTGGATTTCTATAGCTGGTTTAATGTTCTGTGACACAGCCTGGCAGAAAAGCTCTATCAAATAACACAGATAGCTTAGAGAAAATGGTGACTCTCATCTGACCAATAAGATATTCTCTTGAGACTGCCAGTTGGTACTAAGAGGGATAAAAATCGCAGTAAAACAGTAACAGAAAATCAACTGTAATAGCAAAGCAATAGCACAGGGATTAACAAACGTCTAATGTTAAAGAGGGTCACAAGGTAACTAGGTAGCCAACCAGGCAAGGTAGCCTGTCTGTTCTATTGTGAAGCAAGGCTGCCTAATACATCTCTTATTTTATTGATTTCAACATGCATCTTTATAATAAAATTCTTGTCACCTAAGGTAATTCCAGAATCCCTCTGTGCTTTGCATGTTAAAAAAAAAAAAAAAAGCCTAAAATACCTAATACTTTTCATAAAGCTAAATAAATGCATTCTGTGTACCTGTTAGACATCTAGCTTCTAAAACTAAAGCTAATAATGATAATAATAATAATAACGGCCTTCAGATTCTTTCCTCAAGGACTAAAAATATGGGTTTATAGTCGGAGTAAGAAGTTTTCTCTGTTAACAGGAAAACTCAATCAGGTCTTCTCCTAGAGCTGACATTAGCTTAACTTTTTCCTTCTTGGAAAAGAGATAATTTAGCGAGGGCCATTTTATTATGATTAAAACCAAATAAAAAAATGAAATACTGAAAAAAATTGCAGACTTCAATAATGACAAACAGTCATTTAGTCCAACTAAATCAAAATCAGCCTTGCCTCAAAACTTAATTAAGAGATTCAATGACTATTTAACCTATCTTAAGCATTACTTAAAATTTTCTAAAAAATTCATCTACCAAGTGTAATACAAGGCACTGTTTTTTTTTTTAAGATTTATTTATTTATTTATTTATTTATTTATTTATTTATTTGACAGAGAGACAGCCAGCGAGAGAGGGAACACAGCAGGGGAGTGGGAGAGGAAGAAGCAGGCTCCCAGCGGAGGAGCCTGATGTGGGACTTGATCCGGAATGCCGGGATCACGCCCTGAGCCGAAGGCAGACGCTTAACGAATGCGCTACCCAGGCGCCCCACAAGGCACTGTTTTAATAAAGACATTTAAGTGATGGGATGGTCTCAAAATTTTTGAGATAAAAAACTGCCAAGCCCTGCCAATTGATCCCCACAAACACAAGACAAAGAAATTTGACCTGCACTTCAGTCCATTAAAACCTATAAATAACTTCTTGAAAGTACTCAAGACTATTTGTGTTGCTATTTCTTCTTTTTGATTATTTTCATGTCATTCTGATAAATAAAAGATAATAAATAAATAGACATTTACTTAGACTTCTAAAATCATTCTCATAAGTTCTAAGAACATAAATATTGTAAGGGAAAAGAAATGAAGTAGTACAATTTCAACTAAGTTTGAATGAAAAGAACCAAAATCAAACTCAACAAATCAATAAACCAAAAAAGACAGATAAACATGGTTGAAAATCTGCATAAGACATATCAAGTGAGAGCTCATACCTTTAAAAAAACAAAACAAAACTCATCTTTGGCTCATTTTCTTTTTCAAGCCACCATAATCTTACCATAGCAGAGTAGAAGGGAAGCAAACAACAAATAAACAAAACCAGGGGATATGTAAAATGGTAAGGCCCAACATGAAACAGTTACCATATGATCCAGAAATTTCACTTCTAGGTATATACCCCAAAGGACTGAAAAATACACATATGTGTTCATAGCACCACTATTCATAATAGCCAAAAGATGGAAGTGGCCCAAATGTCCATCAACAAATGAATGGATAAATAAATCATGGTATCTACACACAACAGAGTATTATTTGGCCATAAAAAAGGAATGAAGCACTGACACATGCTACACCATGCATACACTGTGCTAAATGAAAGAAGCCAGACACACAAGGTCAAATATAGTATGATTACATTTATATGAAATACCCAGAATAGATAAATCCATAGAGACAGAATGCAGAATGACAGATGCCGCCAACATCTGGGAGGTGAGGGAATAGGGAGAAAATGGGGAGCAACTACAATGAATACAATCTTTTTTGGGGGGTGATGAAAATGTTTTGGAACTAGACAGAGGTGGTGTTTGCACGAAATTGTGACTGTACTAAATGCCAATGAACTGTTCACTTTAAAATGGTTAACTCTGTTATGTCAATTTCAATTTCACCTCAATTTTTAAAAAACTTCAAAAAAAAAAAAAATTGGGTCAGTTGTTAGAAGACACAATTTCTAGACCCGGGTTCTAGGCCAGCTACTTATAGCTGACCTCTCTGAGCCTCAATTTCTTCATCTGTAAACAGGTTGGAAACAGATGATATCCAAGGTTCCTCTCATTTAACTGGTGCTCTATATCTGCAGCTCTGAATTTTTAAAGAATTGTATCATATAGGAATTTACCTGAAAAACAAAGCATTAAGTACTGGTTAATGTTCTCAACAACAATTGTGCAGGAAAGTCATTAGAAAGTTTAACAAAATTGTTTCTCATAATGACTTTAAATAGAAGTGGACATAAACATGAAAAGTCAATTCAATGAAGGCAATTCTGCCAAGAGTAAAACTAATGTGTTCTAAGATTATAGTTTTCTATTAGTCAAACTATATCCAAGGGCAGAAATTAGAGAATCTAACCACAATTATAAACAAATAAAAAAGAGATGAAAGACAATCTAGAAGGTAGGCTGGATTAAATTACCTCCAAATTTAACTCTAAATTAAAGAGCATCAATTCTTTTGGGCTTTGGGAGATACTGAGTACCATACAGCCTGAGATAGCTTTGTGTTGGTTGTTTACATTTCTGATTTAGAGTTAATTCACATACACCTATAAATCAAATAAGCCATAAAAATTAAAAAGACTAGTGTTCTCAACCCTACTTTTATAAGGTGGCAGAAAACAGCAAAGACAAATAATCAAAGCCAAAGGTTTCCTCAGGAAGCATCTTTGGATATACTCCAACATAACAAATATTGACCTGAGTTAACCAGAATTTCCCACCACACAGTAGCGTAGAAATAATTTTGGCCTCGAAATTTTAAACCAAAAGATGTCAGCTGTCGCAGCCAAAGAAAAATCTTAACATTTCTATGAATCATCTGAATCTGTACTGTTAAAACTAAACTGTGAGATATAACCACAGATGACTGAGACACTGACTTGCTGTGTAGTTTTTAAATAAATATCAACTGACGTTTAAAAAAATGTGTACATGGAAAAGGAGCACTATTTACATGATTGTGCCTCAACTTTCACCTTGCTAATAAGTACATCTGAAAACTAGGAATACAGGAGATATAAAAATGCGTGTCATAACCCAGCTGTTACAAGCATCCTTTCGATGTACCCAAAATCCCCATGACCTATCATAGGCTTCATCTACTTGGTGTCATAGCCTCAAAAAATTACTTGTAGTTTCATAATTTTTTTTTTAAAGATTTTATTTATTTATTTGACAGAGATAGAGACAGGCATCGAGAGAGGGAACACAAGCAGGGGGAGTGGGAGAGGAAGAAGCAGGCTCATAGCAGAAGAGCCTGATGTGGGGCTCGATCCCAGATCGCTGGGATCACGCCCTGAGCCGAAGGCAGACACTTAACCGCTGTGCCACCCAGGCGCCCCTGTAGTTTCATAATTTAAACACATATGAAATAAGGTCGCTGTATGCAAAATCATCTAATTAAACAAAGCATAAAAGCTTTAATCATGACATATATTTTGCTTAGTAAAAGCACATGGGTTTTAATTACTAGTTAACATGATACACTATAATTATGCAAAAAGTCTTGTTTTCCACTTAGCATACAATTTTCTTATCTCTACATCAAGCTGTTATTAAACGTACTACACAACTACTTACCTTATTTTGACCAAAAATATACTGAAAATTTTTTAGAATGTTTTGAACGAATTCTTCATTCAAAACTAATTTCATAGTACATATGCATAATCAGGGTAGCTCTTTCAGACTGCAAGTATAATACTTTGAAAAGCTTTAATTTTAAAAGAAGAATAAATTTGCTGTACTCCGTTGACAGGGAGGTCTGATTACCGCATTTTCTAAGGTTAACAGTGCAAGAAAATCAAGTCATATGTCAAATTAATAAAATGAGCTACAATTAACCCATTTATTCTTGCAACAAATTCTAATCAGTTTAACAATTATAAATTTCTAGGTCCATTATACCTTAGTTAATCTAAGCTGAGTGGTTTCTTCGTGAAACTCATTCCAATTTGACTCTCTATACTTAAAATTCTAATGTATAAATAAGGAAAGTTTGCCTATGTAACATATAAAGTCCTTTTTCACTATTTCTAAATCTACTCTAATTCTCACACACTGGGGAAAAAAATAAAACCCATCAGGAGTTGCTCACAAATCCAAAACTGGACAATTACAATCGTTCCTGAAAAGCATCAAGACTAAAAGAAATAGTGAAGGCTTTGCCAGTGTTAGGTACAGCAGAATGCCAAACGCACATAAGCAGCAGAGTGAGCAGAACCATGCTGTGCAGAACGGACCAAGCCCTGACACTCCAAAGCTGCCACCTGCCAGTGTCAGAACGAACAGACCAGGCCTCTAACCACTCCCCAGGGAACCTGTGGAACAGCAGCCCATCCACAGACCTTGTTCAATCAATCCAAACCCCATAACAAAGGGAAGGGTACAAGGCTAGCGTTTCCTATGATCTTCAACCCATCAAGGTCAAAACTGACTCCTGAGAACCATTTACCCAATTACCAACTGTCACCCACTATGGAACTGATGAATATATTTTCCACATCAATTCTGAACCCACCATGTCCTGTTGTTTTTGGTCACTACCAAGATAAATGTATTCAGTTATCAGTACTCTCCTATATACTAACCACTGTACTGTTCTTGCTTTTTCCTCCATCATCCAACTTCCCACTACCTCCCTCCTACCCAAAGCTCTCCTCTAGGTTTACTCTGCTTCATGATAAAAAAAAAAACAAACAAACCACACCTACATCCTCAAAAACTTTACTGTTGGCTTTAAGTCAAAGCTGCTTCTCCAGTGACCCTCTCAAAGGCTGCTTATTTTTTCATTTATCACTTACTCCAACTTTTTGATGCAGGGTCATGGTTCCAATCATAACTCCCAGTCAGTTTCCTGTAAGAATCTCTGTCCCTTGTGCAATTCCTGCACCTTGGAATTACGTGGGGGGATTTTAAAGTCCCACTGCCCAGGTTACACCACATACAAATTAAATCAGAATAGCTGAGGATGAGAGCTAGCTATTAGGATTTCTGGGGTGCAGCAAAATTAAGGTAAAAGCATTAGTAGTTTGTTAAGTTCCCCAAGTGATTTCAACATGGTCACAGAGAGGACCTACTAATCTCCAAGGCACTCCTAACTGTTCATTCAAAACTTCTGATACATGGCACACAACATTCTTCTCTACCCCAAGTACTACATAACCTTGAACAATTTAACATACATATGGATAATCCATCTATCACTTTACTTTTAACAACATTACTATTTCACCTTTGCCAACTTTCAGTTCAACTCCACTTCAGCCACTCTAAGACCACACTCTAGACTTCATCACCACCTTGTCTTCTCTGAATGGGAAATGTGAAAATTAATTATCTTATTCTCTGGCTACAACCTTCCAGTTCTAAATTAGTTATACCAACTGTATCTATTTTTGTCATTCGGAGTTGCAGACACTTGATTCTTCTACTTTCTCCTTATTTAGCCCACTTCTGTATCCACTTCCCTATCTGGACTGGTCTCCACGGTTCACCATTTCAACCACCCTCTTGCCAATATCCTCATTTACCACATTATGCTGAAAATGCTTGTTTATTTTCTGATATATGCCATATGCTATAAATCCCATGAGGACATAAACTGTGTATGTTTTGTTCATTGATGTATTCTTGGTGCCAAGTATAACATTTGGCACATGTGGTATGCTCTCAGTGGTATATAGTGAACACACAGTATCCTGATCAATCATCAAATCAATGTTATATAAATCAAGATTTTTTTTTTCCCAGTAATAATCTTCAACAGTTTATCTTCCTTTCTGATCATCAACTGGCATCTAAACACTTAGGTTCCACTTATCCTTGGTTTCCGTATCAAATCAATTCATCAAGCAACTGCTATCTATAGGGTAGAGGGAAGGTAACAGTATAAAGTACACCAACAAACAAAAATCATTGGAAAAACAGATAAACAATTCAGAAACTTATCAAAGCAGGAAAAGATAATTCACATCACTATCTTAAAAGTTATTTTTACAAATTTACTGAAAATTCTCTCTTGTGTTTAAATATAGAGAAAGGTATAGAAGTAAATATGGTTTTTAAAATGGAAAAAGCAAACAATACTTTCACTTACTAAATGTGCTTCTGCCCTGGTTTACTTTTCAAAAACCATGTCATAGTGCAAATAATACTTCATTATTTTTAGATTGCACATACCACTTTTCCAAGACACACCATATTCTTCACTGATTTTATTAGCATTCAATTAATAATTCACTTAAAATATTAAAATGAATACGCTATTACTAATATTTATTTCTAGCAAGCTATGATCATAAAGGCTGTCATAACATTTGTACTCCTTTAAGCAAAAAATATGAAACACTCTTGAGATGCAAAGCATAATAGTCGGTCAAATTATGGTAATAATAAAGAAATAGCTTAACACACACATCTTTTGAAACAGATTTGCATGTGGAAAATCTTTTAAAAAAACAGACAGTATTTGTATATTACCAAGGTCAAATTATTTAAGTAGTTCAAAAGAATTTCAAAACGTAGTAGGAAGTATAAATTAGGAAGGTGCAGGTGATGAAGGCAGACACTGCTGCAAGTAACTGTGAAGAGGCAGCTGGACCATAAACAGATGATGCTCAAGAGTAACACAAAGTTAAGATTCCTGGACTTACAGTGACACTGAAACAACAAGCCAGCCTAGTAAAGGATTTCCAAAGTTAAGAACTAGAGACTTAAAATGTGCTAGGAGAAAAAAAATAATGGATAAGCACCATAATTATCACAAGATAATGCAGCCAGGAATTTAGTAGGGAGTGGAGGCAGATTACAGGGGCAAAGAGGGCAAGGTTGGAAATACACGGTGTCTCTGCATTGGGAAGATTCCTCCTTCTCCAGGGGTGTGACTAACCATGAAGAACGCTCACCGCAGGGCAACTGAAGACAGAACACCGCAGAATTTCAGGTCACTGTAGTCAGCTTCCCCATTAAAGAGCATTTATCCAACACTGCACAATGTAAACCCAACTCTTCATCACCCTCAAACCTCAGTAAAGTCTTCTATAAACACACACGCACCATCTACAAATGATACTAAATTCACAAAAAATTTTTAAAAATTCATGGGGCGCCTGGGTGGCACAGCGGTTAAGCGTCTGCCTTTGGCTCAGGGCATGACCCCAGCTTTATGGGATCGAGCCCCACATCAGGCTCCTCCGCTATGAGCCTGCTTCTTCCTCTCCCACTCCCCCTGCTTGTGTTCCCTCTCTTGCTGGCTGTCTCTGTCTCTGTCGAATAAATAAATAAAATCTTTAAAAAAAAAAAAATAAAATCTTTAAAAAAAAAAAAAGAAACTGACTTTAAAAAAATAAAAATTCAAGTTGGAGGAAACTGCAATGACTTAATTTCAGCTCTACTATTATCTATTTGGTTTTGCTTATGCAATACTAGTAATAGTATCTTCTGAAGATAACTACAAAAAATGTATTGCAAAATTTAAATACCTTTTGACACCAAAAGCACAATCAACCAAAGAAAAGTACATAAACCAGTCTATATCAAAATCAGAAAATTTTGCACTCAAATGATAGCATCAAGAAAATGAAAAGCCAAAGCACAGAACGGGAGAAAATATTTGTAAATTAAATATCTGATAACGAACCTCTACATATAATATACAAAGAACTGTTAAAACTGAGTACGAAATAGACAACCCTATATTTAAATGAGTACGAGATTCAAACACACAATTTCTCCAATGAAGATAAATGGGTCATGAAATGCACACGAAAAGATGTTCAACATCATCAAGCATTAAGGAAAAGCAAATCAAAACCACTATGAGATACCACTTCTCACCCACCAGATGGCTATAATCAAAAACAGAGATAACGAATAATATCAAGGATGTGGAAACTAGAAACTTCCTATATTGCTGGTTTGAATGTCAAATGGTATAGGTGCTTTGGAAAACAGTCGACAGTTCTCAAAAGGTTAAACATAGTTACCGTATGATCCAGCAATTCCATTCCTACTATATATCCCAAGAGAAATGAAACAACGTCCATACAAAAACTTGTACACAAGTGTTCATACCAGCAGTATTCAGAATAGCACAAAAAATGGAAATAACCCCAACAGAGGAAAGGATACACAAAATGTGGTGTACCTATACAATAGAATATTATTAGGCAATACAAAAAATTTTAAGTATTGATATATGCTGCAACATGTATGAACCCTGAAAACATGCTAAATGAAAGAAGCCAGTCACAAAGGCTACATATTCTAATTCCATTCATATAAAATGTCCAGAATAGGCAAATTGATGGCGAGGTATTTGTGACAGCCTGGGGCTCAAAGGAGGGAAGATCTGGGAATGATGGCTAAAGGGTGAGCGGTTTTTCTATTTGGGAGTAATGAGTTCTACAACGTATTGCAGCAATGGAGGTATAATTCTCTGTATTAAAAGTCACTGAATTATACCCTTTGAGTGAACTGTATAGTATGTGAATAATATCTCAATAAAACTATTTTAAAAATTACCACTTGCTAGCTAAACAACAAAAAAGAGGAAATAAGCAAAGCAGGCTAGACACACAGAAAAATGGAAAAGAATCAATTCAAGATAAAAACAATTCTAAAGAATAAGTATCTAAAAAATTACAGTGAAGAAAGGGTACTAATTCTAATGCAGTGGCTCTCAGCCAGGGACAATTTTGCTCCCCAGAAAATATTTAACAACATATGGACAACATATGGAGCCATCTTTGGTTATCAAAAGGTATGTGGTAGGGGCGGTAGAGGAGCAGCTACTATCACAGAGGTGAAGGACGTTGTCGTGTGTATCCTACACAGCATCCTAATGCACAGGACAACTACTCACAGCAATGAGGGAAAAGAGGATGAGAAAGAAGAAAAACAGGAGAAGGAGAAAGATGAAGAGATGACCTATTTTGGATTAAAGATATTAATAATGATATTGCTGGAATCTATTCCAGGTTCAAACTGGGGAAATTTTAATATAATGAATATTCAATGGTAATAGGAAATTACTGGTAATTTTATTAGATGCGACAATAATGCTGTGGTCATACTTTTTTAAATTCTCATTGGATGCGATCCCTAACAAAATAAAACATTTTTCACAGAACTAGAACAATTCTAAAATTTGTATGGAATCACAAAAGACCTTAAATAGTCAAAGCAATCTTCAAAAAGAAATGCAAAGCTGGAGGCATCACAATTCTGGACTTCAAGTTGTATTACAAATCTGCAGTAATCAAAACAGTATGGCGCTGGCACAAAAACAATCATATAGATCAACAGAACAGAACAGAAAACCCAGATATAAACCTACAACTATATGGTCAATTCATCTTCAACAAAGCAAGAAAGAATATCCAATGGGAAAAAGATGGTCTCTTCAACAAATGGTGTTGGGAAAACTGCACAGCAACATGTAAAAGAAAAAAACTGGACCACTCTTACACCATACACAAAAATAAACTCAAAATGGATGAAAAACCTGAATGTGAGACAGGAAACCATCAAAATCGTAAAAGAGAACAAAGGCAGTAACCTCTTTGACATGAGCCGTGGCAGTTTTTTTATAGTATGTCTCCTGAGGCATAGGAAACAAAAGCAAAAATAAAGTGCTGGGACTACATCAAAATGAAAAGCTTCTGCACAGAGAAGGAAACAATCAACAAAACTAAAATGCAACCTATGGGATGGGAGAAGATACTTGCAAATGCCATATATAATAAAAGGTTAGTATGCAAAATACATAAAGAATTTACACAATTCGGGACACCTGTGTAGCTCAATCGATCATCTGCCTTCGCCTCAGGTCATAATCTTGGAGTCCCCGGATGAAGCCCAGAGGCAGGCTCCCTGCTCAATGGGGAGTCTGCTTCTCCCTCTCCCTCTGTTCCTCCCCCCTCTCATGCTTTCTCTCACTCACTCTCTCAAATAAATAAAATCTTAAAAAAAAAAAAAAGATTTACACAACTCAACACCCAAAAAACAAATAATCAAATTTAAAAATGGGCAGAAAACATGTACAGACATTTCACCAAAGAAGACATCTAGATGCCCAACAGACACATGTAAAGATGTTCATCATCACTTACAATCAGGGAAATGCAAATCAAAACTACAACGAGCTGTCACCTCACACTTGTCAGAATGGCTAAAATCAACAACACAAGAAACAACACGTGTTGGAGAGGATGTGCAGAAAAAGGAATCCTTGTGCACTCTTGGTGGGAATGCAAATTGGTGCAGTCACTCTGAAAAACAGTATGGAGGTTCCTCAAAAAGTTAAAAATAGAGCTACCCTACAGCCCAGCAATCACACTACTGGGTATTTACCCAAAGAATACAAGAACACTAATTTAAAGGGATACATGCACCCCTACATTTATCGTAGCATTATTTACAATAGCCAAGATATGAAAGCACCCCCAAGCGTCTGTCAATTGATTAATGGATAAAGATGTGATGTTTGTGCATATATAATATATGGAATATTATCCAGCCATGAAATCCTGCCATTTGCAATGATATGGATGGAGCTAGAGAGTATTATGCTAAGCAAAATAAGTCAAAAAAGACAAATACCGTATGATTTCACTCATGTGTTAAGAAAAAAACAAACAAGCAAAGGGGAAGGGGGGGTTGAAATCAAGAAACACAGACTCTCAATTATAGAGAATTGATGGTTACAAAGAGGAGGTGGGTGGGGAGATGGGTTCAATAGGTGAAGGGGCTTAAGGAGTGCACTTGTAGTGATGAACACCAGGTAATGTATGGAATTGCTGAATCACCATATTGTACATCTAAAACTGATATAACACTGTATACTAACTATACTGGAATTAAAATAAAAACTTAAAAAGCCAAAAAAAAAAATCCGTACTCTTGGGAGATTATGAGAGTATTCTGAAAAGTGACATAATATGTGCAATTTACTTTAAAATGATTCAGCTACAGTAACAACAAAAATAACACAAAGAGAGTCAGAAATAAAGCAAATATAACAAAATGTTAACAATACAGGTACTTGGTACATGGGTGTTAAAGGCAATGTTTTTCAAGGTTTCTGTATGTTTGAAAAATTGCACTTTAAAAAATTGATTTAAATTATATATTTTATATATTTTTTTATATTTCTACAGTTTATTTTAAAAATGTTTTTCTGAATAATGGAGAGTGTTTTAATTCATTACATTTCTTGAAACAATGATGGAAATGTTTTAATGGGAAGAGGGCATTATTCTACGATATTCTTTAATTAACTAATTAATTAAGACCAGAAAGAAAACATCAAAAAAAAAAAATAAAGATCTTGAATGCTCAGGTTTCTCAGTAATTTTCTTCCTATTATATAAATACCTTGTTCTCTTTAGATCCTGTCACTATAACACTAAACTAAACTAAAATGTATTGTTCTAATATAATACAGTATTGCACTTGGCGTCTAACCCAACAATTGGTCTACTATCTACCTACCCTATTTGGGCCACATTATACTACATAAAGATCCTCAAACATCAAGACCATTCTCTGGGTCCCTGGGTGGCTCAGTCCGTAGAGCCTCCAACTCTTGATTTCGGCTCAGGTCATGATCTCACAGTGAAGAGATGGAGCCCTATCCTGCTCAGCCTGGATCCTACTCTCTCTCCCTCTGCCCAACCCCTGGCTCTCGCACAATCAATAAAAATAAAAATAAAAATAAAAATAAATCTTTAAAAAAAAATCAAGATCATTCTCTCATTACCTCATACTGAAAAATAAGCTTAGTACCATGGCAATTCATATTAAGTGCCTTTAACAAAAGTGAATTATAAAGAATGAATTTAATTAATACACCTGAAAAGATTTCCATTTATAAAAGTGTTCCTAAAGTTCACAAAACTTTTACCACAGCAGTTTAGGGGTGCAAAGGCAAGACAAAACAGGCCATATTCATAAATGGCCCCTCTTCTCCCTCATTCACACATGACTATAACAATACAAGAATGAAAGTTTCCATATTCAAACTCAACTTTTGCTTTTCCCCATCATATATCATCCAAGGTTAAATCAAAACAACACAAGCCTATCACAGTAGAGAGACTTAGATCTTCCATGCAAAGCCTAGCAATGAACTATCACCAATCTCCTACCTTTTTTCCTTATGAAAAGGAGATTCCTCTAAAACAACCGTAGGAGTCACCATTTACTAAGCGCTTAGTATTGGCTAGGACCTTTGCTAACCAGTTAAATATATTTCATTGTCACAACTACTCTGACAAAAGTTATATTACTAACTTATTCTACAGATGAGGAAACAGCTAAGTCATATAATTGGGGCACGAACTGAGCTTGGTTTAAAATTCAAGCACGTTTTGAACCATTATTTTATACTGACGCTCAAGTAGACTTTTTAAAAAGGAAGTGGGGAGAGGATGGGCAAGATTCTACACACAATATCTGAATAATCAAATAAAAGTGGCTTACTGAGATTCAAAAATTCAATTTATCAGAAAAACCTGAAGTAACTAAGACACTAACATCTTAAATCCCTTGGTACTCTTTAAAAATCTGATGTAGATTTTGTAAGTAATAGTATTCAGGTAACTTTTAGGGTATGTTCTAGAGTTAGCACAGATACACATAAATTTCCTTCACATTCCTGACGGCTGTACAGTAACAACTCAATATCAGAACAATGACCCTGAAAGTACTACAAGATCCTTTCAATTCACAATAAAAAAAAAACAAAGCTCAACAGTGTTCATTAACTCAGAGATCATAAGTCGTTTTTTTTTTTAAGATTTTATTTATTCATTTTACAGAGAGAGAGACAGCCAGCGAATGAGGGAACACAAGCAGGGGGGAGTGGGAGAGAAAGAAGCAGGCTCCCAGCAGAAGAGCCCAATGCGGGGCTCAATTCCAGAATGTGGGGATCACGCCCTGGACCAAAGGCAGGAGCCCAATGCGGGGCTCAATTCCAGAATGTGGGGATCACGCCCTGGACCAAAGGCAGACACCCAACGACTAAGCCACCCAGGCACCCTCGTTAAGTCTTTTTAATCAGGATAAATTCAGACAAGAGGCATACCATCATAAAAAAAAATTATACTGCACTGTATTGTTTTAAAATAAATAAATATATATATATATATATATATATATATATATATATATACTGTTTTACTTGTTTACCTCTTAAATTAACAATGGAAAAATATTTTCATACGCGTTCATGGTGTGTAAGTTAAAAATGAAAGTTAAATACTCTATCGTGGCCTGTTTAATTTATGTGCAAGAGGGAGGAAAGGGTAAAGGTTGGGGGAAAAGCCCTGAGAGAGCAAGTTGCAAGCTTCCAGAGAGGAGAATAATAAAAGAGGCAAGGGAAAATCACCACCACATCCACAAAGCATCACGGACAAGAAGGAAAAAATAAGTATAGAAAGGAAAATAAAGACAGATATAGATTCACCCACAAAGGACTCTGATGGCATAATCTCCAGCTAAGTAAAATGTTTTTAAAACAGGAACACCCCCTTCCTTGTGTATAACAGTTTATTTTATCACTGCATGAATGCAGATAGGTAGCTATTGTATGAAGGGATTGAAATAATTTATATGCTTAACATCCATATTAAGACTTGTAAGTACAAATTTTACTCCTAATAACATACCCCTCAGTCCTTTTCTTAAGTCGCTGCACAATACTAATACCAATCATATTTTTTAAACAAAGGATTTTTACATTCCTTGCCTATTCCCTATAAAAGGAACAATCCAACAGAAGAGCTAACATAAATTCAAAGCAACTTTACATAAAACTTTATCAAACTGACAAGAATCACAGTACTTCCCATTATAGAAAACGATACAACACTGCCATTTTTAAAACACAATATGAAATTGTACTACAACTTTTTCCTTTCACTCATCTACAGTAAAAGCTTGAATACAGAAGAGATATATTGGTTAGTCAAAAGTTCTAGTTATGACCAGTTCATATTATACAGGTATCACCTCTCGATTTCCTCCCAAAATTCAGTCTAAATCTAGCTCTCAATGTAACACATAAATCAGAAAGTTAGTAAAAACTGAAACAGAAAGGGAAGAATTAGATCATCTGGGTCAAAGAGGACTTCTTTGTTTAATTTAACATTTTAAAACCTCCACTATGAGACAAAGAACAGAAAACAACTTCAAACACTAAATTCTAAGTTATGAAAATAAACTACTTGCTATCTACATCTGAACAAATAATAATAAAACTTAGTATTCACTGAGTGTTACAGTGGGAAACATTATTCACAGTATTTAATGTGTCATTTCACTTACTTTGTAACAACACTATGGCATAAGTACCATTAATTTACAGTCATGCAGATGAGAAAACAAAGGTTCAAAAAGGTTAATAACTTTCCAAAATCAAATGCTCTAAAGTGACAAAACTTTGATTCAAATCCAAATAATCTGACACCAGCCATCGATCTTAACCATCAGCAAACACTCTTCAGAAATTAGAATGTTCAATTTGTGATTAGAAAATACATATATGCACGTACATAAAGATTTATAGATAGAAAAAAGGATGATTAACATTCTTTGCCCCAGTACAAAGATAATCACACTAAATTTTGCATTAGTGCATATTACTTGATTGAATATTCTAAGTTATCAGACATTAATTTTCTGAGCTTTAGTTCATAAAACACATTTTTAATAAATTATAAAATACTCTCAAGCCTAGTTGATTTTTCTAAAATTTTTAGTAATCAACACACCCACTCTGTAAAATACGTTATTTCAGGGTTTTTTTCCTCTTTGCTGTTATACCTTTCAAGCTACCTCCAACTTCCCCCTACCCCATTTTCTTTTACTCTGCTAACTTTTACCAGGATTAGACTATTCCAAAGGTTTAAGTGTTGAGCACTTAGGTGCTACTCAAGAAAATGTGTCAGATGTTAGTAATTAACATCAGGTATAAAAATAGCTGATTATATTAATAACTGCAGTCTGATTAAATACCCTGAGAAAAATATGCCATCTCAAATAAACTCGAGAAGAGACATCAAGAACAAATCTAAAGTACAATATTATGACTTAAAGAAACACTGGATAACACATATCTTAAAATCAGACCAATCACTTCCCAAAATTTATGTAATAACTAAAATAAAATGAAATTTTATTTCATATTTAACTCTTCCATTAACACTGCACAGCTTCAATCAGTTTTATCATTTCCAAGCCTCAAATGATGGTGAATCCAAAAGCCATTCTCCACAAATGCGTGCTGTCACACAACCCTAGCCTTAAAAGTCACAATACAAAGAATCATACACTATCTCTAGAGGGCGAAACTATAGCCAGGCTAAAAATAGCTGCAGGGTTTCAGGAGCAAAACCAATTCAGGTTTAAGCACAGTAACATCCAAGGACTCTCCAATCATGCAGAGCTCCAGTGAAAAGCAAAAGCAGGACTCGCCCTGGGGATTTCACAGATGCATCAGAATAAAAAGGTTCCTCAGGAAATTGGGAAAAATAGTGCAATACACCAACAGCAGTAAATTATTCCAGTTGATGTATATGAAGTGTCTGGTACTAACTTAAAGATCATAAACCAGTTTAATTTTCACAGCGGAACATAGAACTGTTTCATTGAACTTTTCTGATACATATCATTTCTGAATTTATAATGGAATTGCAGGTGGCTGAAATGATCTAACAATGTTCTGTCTCTAACAATGACACTGAGAGGCTTTTCAATCAAGAGATTATGGCAGCAGCTGCCCTCCCTGAAAATGTACCCCACAAATAACTTTTTGAAATCCATGACCAAATTTTTACTCATACTTGCAAACTTTCAAGATAATATTAAAGGTTATACAAACTGCGAAACACTCAACAAAACACCACAAAAATCAGCATTATTGTACTGTTTGAAACAAAGCTTTATCTAGTTCAGGAATACACATTTTAAGTAGTACACATAAAATCATAATAAAAATCAAGTATTAAGAGATACAAGATAAAATCTAAGTTGTTCTTGCATTTGTAATCGGTCATATGAAAATAAGATCACTCTAACCAATTTTTACCTGTAAGAAAAATTAAGACAGAAATACATTCTAAAGAAAAGCTTGGTGTTCAACTTTTTTTTGGTCAAACTTCTTTGATTTTTGTGATCCCAAACACAATATTCAACCACAGTGTCCTATTAAAAAATATCTAATGAACACTGATAGTAACCAATCCTTGAAAGGTAATTAATATGATAGCATAAATTTATGGCAGACAATTTTTGTCTTAATTATTTTTCACATTTACCTTAATCTTACTGAAAAGAATATTTAACATTCATTCCCCCAACAGATATTTAGTGAGGACACTAGATGTTAAGCTCTATTCCAGGTACTGGGAACACAACCGTGAGCCCCATCTTCAGGAGTTTACATTCAGTAGGGAAGAAACACAAAATAAACATATAAATGAATATATAATAGATGAGGGTGGAGATTAAGCATTACTTTCATCAGGGTAATGGAATTCCGCTGGATCCTTCAGTAGACAAAGGTAATCCCTTAAGGAGCTTTAAGGAGTCTTTTCAGGAAAGAACAACAAAGAACGTGACAAATTCAGATTTTTTTTTTTTTTTTTACCTCTTGATTCTTTTATTTTTCATTTATTATGAATTAGCCTGGAGCAAATACGGATGGGAGAGATGGGTTGACTCTTCAATAGCAAGGAGAAACTCATTTTAGAGCTGCCATCTCATCCAAACTGGTAGTTTTACCTGGAGTTATAAAGCTAATGCAAGTAATTACCTTCTAATTACATATTCCAACCTTTTCTTCTGCTTAATTTTTCATCCTTTAATTATGTTATCTGTTTTATTTTGACAAAAGACCTCAAGGCTTCAGCGGAATGATTGCCGAACTGGCACAAACTGAGCTCTGAGAGTGAATTTTCTGAGGGCAGGTTTCAGATCTGACTCACCATTCGAGCACCAGAGCTTCTCATGTGCCTACCACACAGCAGGTGTATTTGTTCGGTGAACAAATTAAACCGCAAAAATTAATCTCTAGTACAAGTTATAACCAAAGCTTTACAAAAATTACCCTAAACAACAGCTTTTCCTTTCAAGAATTGATCAGGGTTGATTAAAAGATTTCTTTTCCCACAAATATTTGAGAATATGTAGAAATGACTGCTAACCCTCAAATAAGTAACCTTGAAATTTTCTAAATATTTTTTGGAACTTCTCTTTCAAAAATCCTTTGGACTCAGTTTACCGACTACAGAGGAAACTAACCTCATTATTAGTTTGCAAGACATGCTCTCAGTCTACTCTTTATTTTTTTTTCTTTCACTTCTTTTAATCTCTTCTGTGCCTCCCCTATAACTGCACCAATAGCCAGGGGGCACTCTCTTTCTCCAGAGATCCATTCATCCACCCGCTAAGAAGCCAATGAGCCATAAAGCTAGATGGAGCCTAGGACTTGGGTTCCATACCAGTGCAAGGCATACAGAAAAAAACCCTGATGTATTAACCACTAATATTTGTATAATGACTGACAATTTACAGAGCTGTACTCTCTATCATTTTATCTGATCTTCACAACAATATGAGAGCAGCTAGGAAGTGCTATTATTATCCAATTTTATAAAGAAGGAAACCAAGACTCAGAAATTTCAAACCACTTCCCTAATGTCACATCATAAATAAGTGAAGTTGGGACTCATCCCTATACTACTTAACATATAGGTTATCTGTCTTGCTTCACTACTGTTGTAGGTGTAATTTATTGATAGACGTGAGGATGAATCACCACCAAGAGTCCAGGCTATTTATTCACTCAATTTTAACCCCTTTTGTTAATGGTAAAATAGTTTAAAAGCTGTCCACTTGCTTTAATTCAAAGTTCCCTCTCCTCCCAAATATTTAAAGTGTTGTAGTATCAAAACTAAACCTGAGATAGAAAGTCAATTTTAGATTACCATCAGTAGAGAGGGCACTTAATGGTCTGAAAAACCACAAATTTTCAAAACATATTTAAAAAGCCATACCCTGGGAACCTCACTCAGGGAATGCCATCAAGTCACTTAGCTTCACCACCAAATGAGTGACCAGCACTGAAAACTTCCCCATGATAGAACCTATTTTCTTCCTCTTCCAAAAGCTCATGCTCCTTCCTTTTCCATCATTACTCAACTAACACGGCTTGGTTGATTCTACCTGAAGCAAATCTTACACCCCTTTTCTTCTCCCTTTAAAGAGATTTCTCTTCATTCCACAGTTACACTAGAAATGAGACTAAACGAAGTAAGCATGAGCACATCTAACAAGACTAGATTAATACATAAAACACCCTATATAATCTGCGAAAAGCTATATATATATGCTGGCAATTACTACATAAAGAGATGAAAAGCAAATACATTTTCCAGGGGCCTTATGACATAAAACCAATACCTTTAATCTTTTTTTTTTAAGATTTTATTTGTTGTCAGAGAGAGAGAGTGCACACAAGCAAGGGGAGAGCGATGGCAAAGAGAAGCAGGCTCCCTACTGAGCAGGGAGCCCAACGTGACTGACCCCAGGACCCTGGGATCATGACCTGAGTTGAAGCAGATACTTAAGGGACTGAGCCACCCAGGCATCCCTACCTTTAATCTTTAAAACTACAAACATTTCTACTTATTTCTTAGTTCTTCTCCCAAATTTAATTCCATATTTCCCCAAATAAAATAATTTCATAAACTTGTAGCAAATAATATAATACTTTTTTTTAAGATTTTATTTATTTATTTATTTATTTATTTATTTATTTATTTATTTGACAGAGAGAGATTGAGAGCAAGCAAGCATGAGCCAGGGGAGGGGCAGAGAAGCAGACTCCCCACTGAGCAGGGAGCCCTGGGGACTGGACTGACTCTGGGATCCTGACCTGAGCCGAAGGCAGATGCTTACCCGACTGAGCCACGTAGGTGCCCAATATAACACTTTTAACCATAAACATACAGATTAGTTAAGAAAATATTTTATCAATGTCTATGGAAAACTGGCCAACAAACTTAGGAACAATCCATCCAAACACCAGAGTCATATACACTGATATCTCCCTATCTAGGACTCCCAAGGATAGTTACGAAAAACTAAAACCTCTATTTTAATATTTCAAAATACTGAATGGAAGACATGTTTAATATAAAGTTGTAGGGCATAACTAAACTGACACATATATTTGCTTCTGCTTGAAATTCTATCAACTAGCTAGCAACCTGCTGATCAGGATTGATGAACAAGGGGTATACGTGTGCTAGATTAATAAAACATAATGAAAATATTTATGAATATAATTTATAAACTCGGAAAATCTGGAATCAAAAGGGGAAAAAAATAAATCAAAGGCCTTTTAAAATTCTTTTTTTTTTTTTTTTTAGGATATTATTTTTAAGTGATCTCTACACCCAACATCGGGCTTAAACTCAACAATCCTGAGATCCAAAGTCACACATTTTACCAACTGAGCCAGCCAGGTGCCCCACCCCTTTAAAATTGTTGAGAAATGGTTGGCAATATTCAAGTCGGCTTATCAACAAAAGATTCTAAACAATGTTGTGTGTACAGTTACCAGCCAGCCTCATCCTAGACAGTGATGTCCTTCCATTCTCTATAAAATCTCTTTCCTACTTTTCAACATCCTTTAAATGCCAATGGAGCTATGATTCTTGTTCTGATTAAAAGCCTTTACAGTACCATTAATCATTTAAAAAAGAGCTCATTAAAGACTAACGCATCCCAAGAATATTTCCCTTAACAAATATACTAACAAAAAGCAAGTCATAATTTTATATTAAACATTATGGGCAAGAGTGTTTTTTAAAAAAGCCCCCCAAAATCCTTCCTTGCTTCACAACTCATCACATCTCAGGATTTTCCAGAGAGACACAAAATAAACTCTGTTTCTGTATTAGAGTTCTCCAGAGAAACAGAACCAATAAGAAACATAGTTTTTTTAAGGAGGTTTATTATGAAGGGCTGGTTCACATGATTATGGGGGCTGAGAAGTCCCACAATCTGCCATCTGAAAGCCAGAGACCCAGGAAAACTAGTGGTAATTCAGTCCAAAGGCCTGAGAACCAGGGGACCAATGATATAAATCCCAGTCCAAGGGAGAAGATAAAATGAGGTGTCATGTTCCAGCTCTAGCAGTAAGGCAGGGGGGGAAAAGGGGCAAATTCCTCCACCGGCAGTTTTATTCAGGCCCTCCAGGGATTAGAGAGTGCCCACCCATAACAGGTAGAGCAATCTACTAAAGAAAAGTCCAGTGATTCACATGCTAATCTCATCCTCCTCCATATACACCCTAAGAGACACACCCAGAAATACTGTTTAATCTGGGCACCCCATGGCCAGTTAAACTGACAAATAAAATTACCCATCACATGGTTAAACAACTTTGCGATATAATGTAAATTCTATCACCTTTGAGAGCAAATCACCTATCAAAAGCTATGAAAAATCTCAAAAGAACAAACCTATTAACATCCTTTGTGCAAATACCTTCAAAATGTATTTGAAACACAAAATTTTATTCTCTTAACAACTATTAACCTGCGACTTGCAAAAGTGCTACAAAGTGCGCCTTTTCCCGTCTGTGTCCTATTTGTTAACCACAAAATCAACAATTAGTGTTAAGATATAAAAAACAATAAATCTGGGTGGCAGTAACTTAACACAAATATAAACCATTTTTATTTAACATTTACTAACACCTCACATTTGCCCACAACCCAAACTATTAAGCTTAAACAGCTACAATGTTTTACTCCATTGTTTTTAAAAGCACAAGACAAATGTCAACAGGCTGGTAACTGGTTGTTATACAAAAAATAACCTCCAGAGTATACCACAGCTCTGGTTTAAATTCAACATATTTTCCTACATCTCCTATACTTTTAGTCGTCTATAATAGTAAATGCTCAGAATCATCACCCTAATAGTTTTTGAAAAAAGTTTAAAAATATGTTTAATAAAAATTCATTGATAAATACTTCTTTATATCCTAATATATTTCATTATATTCTAATGTTGTGAAAATTCAGATTAATTGAAACAAATCCTCAAGTAAACACCCCATACCCAAATTCTGATATATGCAAATTTATACTTTCTTTTTAAAACAGAGGAATGGAGGGTGAATAGGTATTAAACAAATAATTTTCAAGTATACTATGACAAACAGGAGTAACATTAAGAGTAAGAAGTCCTAACAGGGGCAAAGACAGTATAAGGGGAAAAAGATTAACTAGACATTTAAAACAAATCTGTCATGCCTATGTGGAAAATGCTAAAGACACACAGATATGGCTAGCAAGTCTTCTAAATATTTCATTTGTATTGAGAATGAAAATAATACAAATTGAAGCCAAAAAGTTTAAATCGAAAACTATGTTAACTGCCCTTTAGGGGGGGAAAAAAAAAAAGCAAGAGGACCTACTGGGGCTGTACTTTCAATTCAACACTAATCATCACAGGTTTCAAAGTTCAACATACATACTAATTTGCTAAACTAGGTAATTTTTCCTTTAACATAAGATGGCCCTTAATTGATCACTTGCATAGTTTCTCATTTCTGAAAAGGCTTCAAAGATCTATTTTGACAAAACGCAAAACTGAAGTTTCATATGTTTATCACTACTGTTACTATTATGTATCTATACACTTGGCATCCTCATCCTGGTTCGAAAAAAAAAAAAAAACTTATACCTAAAAATAGTCTACTGATTATTTTCAGCTACAAAAGAAAATTAATGATACATTCCATACTGAGCCACAAAAACCGCACACCATGTGGAATAAAAGGACCTAGGTGTGACTCCTAGTTCCACCACCTGTTATATAACTTTAAGCAAACTATTTTAACTCTCAGTCTTCTCGTCTGGCTATTGAGGACAGTATCTTCTACCTCAATGCTGAGATGTCAAAGAACGAAGCAGACAGTACAATTCACCACTTTCTGAGCACAGGGTCTCCTTGCTGAACAAGACATTCTTTTGTAACGTAGCTCATCATTATATATGTTAAGATCTAACATGAATTAAATCACTTCCCCTAATATCTCCTGATCTGTGCTAGAAGGAAGAGAAGCAGTAAAAACAGAGTCCCATACTACTAATTTTTTAGTAACAAATATTGAGTAAAATTTTATATCTAATATACTTCAAAATAGGACTATTTCTGAGCCTTAAAAACAGAAGGCTAAGGTAAAGCAAAAAGTCTTTCTCAAGTATAATTCTCAGTTTACCTACTGAAATTGTGGACAAGAAACTAGTATATTATAAAATCTATTGAGAGAGCTGAAAATTACTCACTGAAAGCTATACAGTCAGAATTCTGTACTAAGTCAGATGGGATTCGAGTTTCGCATTTGCCACTAATAAATGTTGACCTTGGACCAGTCTCTGAGCTTCAGTTTTCTAATCTGTAAAATGACTACTAAAAACCAAGATAAAATACAAGTACCATTTAATCTGGGCCGTCCTTCAGGAAGGGAATCCAATGTAGTAGTTAACAGAATGGACTTGGCAGGGACTGCCAAGGTGGGAAACCTGGCTCAGCCACTTACAAGCTGTGCGCCAATAAACACACACAAAGTACTACAGTACATCTTACTAGCATCAATGACGCACTGTTTAAAGCATTTCACTGAAACACGAAATAATTTTACAATACAGAAGCTTAGAAGGTACAGTCCTTCCAAATCAAGACACTAGCAATTTACTAGCAGACACTGAGCTCATGTGATAGCATTACAACTCTTTAAAACATGCTAACCTAAGCCAAGTTTCATCAGAAGATCATGTCATAAAATATCATACATTAAAGACACCACTGAAGCTTATTATAAGGCTAATTATTCTCACCAAAATACCACACTGAAGGTAAAAATAGAATTTCTGCTACCTAGATCTCTTTTTTTAACCTAATACTGCTAATGACAATAGAAACTTATGATGTATCCTAATCTCCAAGAATTAAACTCCAAGAATGAAAACAAAAATGTGGAATTTAGAAATACTAAGTGAACTACAAACTACTAGAAATAAGAAGTTCATGAATTAAAATCAACCAGTAAGTATTTACCAGATACATCATATTCCAGGCTCTGCTCACTGATCAAGTGCAAATACCAAAGTGTGACTTCCTGAGAGTTTATCAAATTGGAAACGCAAGTAAATCCTTTTTCATCACATTTTAACACAACAAAAGCCACTCATCTACAAACGTTTTTATTTCCTTTTGGCCCAGGTAGGAATACTTCCCGCCGCCCATTAAAATTGTTTCCTATCCTTAACTCAGCCCACAAAGATGCCCAAACTAGTCCCTGACAGCTGACATCCGAACCTTCAAAGGACTTCAAGCCAGTAGCTTCTAAGACATTTCCTCAAATCCACAAGCTGCAGAATTTATCTTCAATGACGCCTACACCAGCATATACCACTACACATAACTGTGTTAACCCACATAACTTGTGGGTCAAGTATCTAATGAGACCAATTTAGTTCTTCCCCTTAAAGTATTGCTAGTAAAGGCAAACTCTACTTCTTCAAAAAGTCTGCTTTTTGCAATGGACATGAGGCACTAGAAAAGGGAAACTGATTGGCTAGTCATAGGTGCCCTACTTCCATTTCAGGTCCAAGTTTAAAAAAAAAAACCAAAACTGTTCCACAAAGGGTACCAAGGGAGCCTTAAGAAAATCAAGAGTGTAGATGCTAAACTGAACTTCTGATTCCTACGATTTAAAAAGGTGACGGGGGTGGGGAGGCGGTGATATAACTGGGCTATTCTAGTGTCGCTTGAGAAAGAAGGTCCACTTCACGAAGTAGGCAAAGTAGGGGGTGGGTAAAAACCGGCCTGGCCAAGTGACAATCCCAGGATGCTGACCGAGCTTGGAGGTGGAGGGCCCTGGAGGCCAGGGAGATATCGGGCAAACCGTAGGGGAACAGGAACCAGGAGCAACGCAGAAAGACCAACGCTGCCAGAGAGCAGAGTGTAAGGGGACACCACGAAGGAAGCGATGAGTTAGGAGGTAGCGACAGCAGGAGGGTGACCAGTGCCACGGGAGACGGGCAAGTGGCAACTGCGAAAGAAGAGGCACAGCAGCCGGAGGTGGTGGGACTCTGTTGAGTCAGCACAGCTCCTATTCAGGGGGCACTTGTAGGATCCCCGCTGCTCCTCGGGCCCCGGGGCCCGCTACGGAAGGTCAGGCCCTCGGGCGGGAGAAATGATGTTCTCGGAAGAGCTGGCGCCGGCCCCTTCCCCATTTCACAGGTAAACACTGGCCGCCGTCGCCGCTTACCTCTGTTAACATTATTACACCCCGGGGAAGTGAGCTCCTCCCTAGCCTCGCCGCATGGCAACAGCCGTAGCAGCAGCGAAAACTGCCCGAGCCGCCGCCAACGGCCGAAACAGCTCCTTCAGTCCTCTCCCGGGCGGCGGCTTTACTCGGCTTCGCTGGCTTCCCCCCGGCCCGGCTACTCGCGACGGACGCGCCGCCATCTTGGAAGAGCGACGTCCGCGTCTCTCTGCGACGTGCGCTCCCATTGGTGGGTGCAGGAGCCGCCGGCGACTCGTGACCGTCTCCATGGCGCCGGCGCGTGGGGAAGTGGAGGCGGACTCCTCGCGGCCCACTCGGCCACGGCGGTGAGGCCTCCAAAGCTGGGTTCCCAGGCCGACTTGGGAGTGACGGGAGTGGAGAAGCGGCCCGGCGCAGGGTCAGCCCGGGAGCCGGCGCGCGCGCCCGCGGAGTTCGCTCGTCCTCCGCCGCACGCCGGAGTAGGCTCACTCTGGGGTGGAGCGAGACCGGCAGAGACCGAGCCTTCGACTGATGGCGCTGCGGACCTCGCGCGTCTCGGGGACAAGGCGGCAGATGTCCTGTAGAGAAACTTCCCTCTCGCATTTCCTTTGCCCAGAGGCGACCGAAGAGCATGAGGAGGGTTGACTTCTTTCGCGAATGGGGTTAAATATGATCTGAAACTGCTCCCCGCGCAGTTGCTCTCTTCTGAACTTTGACAGAAACTTTCCTTTGTCCTCACCAGTCGTCGGCGAACCCTCTTCTGGGGTGTGCGACAGGTTGTAGAATCGATACAGGCATATCAGCTTTACCCACGGTTCAGCAGTTAGGACGGTAGCAGATTAGGTGATTGGCCAGCACCTGCATAACAATGAGGGCTTAGTTTCGCTGCTTCTAAGAAACCCCCCCCCCCCCCCGCCAAAAAAAAGTAAAGCCACTTTTGCTTTTTAACTGCCATCTCTACAGCTCTACTGGCTTCTTAATACAATATGTTTGTGTATCAGGGTGAGCAAATTTCAGCAGGTGTCATTGTAAATAGTGCCAGCTTAAAATGGGACTGAACTCTGGCACTCTGCATAGAAGCCCCTGACACTGACACCATTCTGAATCTACCAAAATGGGTTACAATGTGTGGAATTGGAGGCAGTCACTTCTACCTGAATTTGAATGAATGTAGTTTACCCGAACCTGCTGCCAAAGTGTGTTATTCTGTTGGGTGTTAGAAGCTAGTTTACAAGGAAATTTGAAGATTTTCAGGTTTGGAATGCAGAAAACCCTTCCATCTCTTTTTTTAAGGGAGTACGAAGGCATTTGGGAAAACTAACGCCAATAGTTCATTCCCCTCTCCAGAATCTCCTTCCCCACACCTCAGCTCCTTTCCTTCACAATGGTACTATTCTATAAAATGAAATTTACTTAACACATTATTCTTATATTCTCAAAATATCAAGTGAAGGCATTACAAACCTGTGTTAACACCAAGGAAACAAAATTGTTCATTTAGATAGTTCGGTAGAAATTCAAGAAAAACCCTCATTTTACTGCATTTAATTGAGGCAAAGTAGTTTTTGTTGTTTTGATCTACATCTGATACATAATTTCCATATTACTGGCCCAGCAGAATTCTGACCTCTGCAACACATAAAATGTGTTAACTAGTATTGACAGATTAAGCCGTGAATAGGAAATACGATCGGAAAATACTGTCTGGACTAAGATATTAAGGGAAACTAAGAGATACTAGAGACAACAAGGAAGCTGGAAAAAGATACTGTTCCAACCTGTAAGTAAGAAAACAGAGAAGGAGACATTAATATTTAAGATATCAGCTGGTGAATTAAAACTGTAATTTAGGTGTCTAGCCCTGAGTATTTAACTTTTTGCACATATTTTCCCATTCCAAGAGCAATACATTTTCATCTATTCGAAAGGTGGTAAAGTAAGTGTAGACATAACATGAGGTTTGTAGCAACCTGTAATGTGACCTGAGCATGCTTTTAACATTTAAGAGTTTATCAGTGGACCTAGGAGCGAACCAAAATCATCCTACCTGTTTTCTCAGCCAGTCCTTTCTGTGACCTAAAAAACTCTATGCTAGCTAGCGTCCCAAGCCCCTCCTCACATCCACCTCTCTGACCTCATTTCTACTAAGCGCTATGTTCCAGCTTTCCTGCTCCTATAACAGCAAGGCATGTTCTTTCCTTGGGGCCTTTGCACTGACTGGTATTTCATTAGAAGGATCTTTCCACCAAATACCTGCATGGCTAGATCCCTCACTACTGTCTGATCTTTGCTCAAATGTCACCTTTTTCAAAGAAGCCTACTCTGACCATCCCATTTAAAATGTTGCCTGTCCCCATCCTCCTCCCCTGCTTCAGTTTTCTTTATAACTCTTACACCTTCTAACATAATTACTATTTTTCTTCCTATTGTCTTCCCTCCATGAAAACGTAAGCTCCACAAGGTCAGGGATTTTTTTTTTGTTCTGTTCGGTGATGTTTCCCCAGCACCTAGAGTACTAAGACTATTGCATGAAACATAGTAGACAATAAATATTTAAGTGAATGGGTAAATCATTTCCAAAAAGACCTCAAAAGGAAAAAGCCTAACTAAAATGATTTAAAACAAAATCTTTGGTGTTGAAAGTTTAATTTTTTTTAAAAATTGGCCATTGCGTGTTCTTACCTTGCAATTATGGGGGTAGTTACTTTTATTGTCACTAGAATGCTGGAGAGAAGTTTATGACAAAGGTGAGCTACACCTTTATTTTTGATGGTGGTAATGGGATGAGGAATAAAAAAGATAAAATATGTTAAAAACAAACATTTATCTTGGGCATGAGTTAAAATTAACTTACTAGCAAGGGGAGCAACAAACTGAATATGGTATGCCATTTCAGTGAGTTATGGTAATTGAGGAATTATATAGTTGGGAAAGAATGTTTACAGAATCAGCTAGCTTAAAATAAGCACCTAATTTGGTACAGATTACAGTTGCATTCCATGTGGTCTTGAAAACATCCTATCAGTTGTTACAAAGGAAACCGGGAACCAGCTGATCTGAAATGCTGGCTGCTTTGGCTATCAATCAGAAATTCACAACAAAACAATCCGTCTTAAGAAACACATGATAAGGGTATTTACGTGGCTCTTCCTGCAAAAGGTTTGATTCCCCCAACAGCAGTGTCCAATCTGTCCAATTAACACAGGAAGGGATGACAAAGAGGTCAGAGGCAAAAATCAAGTGTGTGACGCTTTTAAACAGGCCACTGCCAGTGATTCTAAACCTCCAAGTAGCAATTTGGAATATCTAGTTCGCCTACTTTTTCATTTTAAAAAACAGAGAAAAAAATTCTACATATTCAGGTTGTTACAAATTGGCTACAATTCCTTTTGAAAAACTGGAAAAATACAGCATCAACCTTCTAAGCAAATCACAACTATCACACAGTTGTTATATTTTAATCTTCTGGTTTTTAAGCCATTTCGTTAACTCCAGTTTCTTCATAATACCATATCATCAGTGTCAACTACCATCACTCTGAACATTAAATAGTACTATGCATTCATTAACAAGGCCCAATATCAAAGCCAGTGAATCAGTAGTGAAGTAATGCTTTACCAACAGAGGAGACACGTTCTAAGAACAGACAACAGCAGGATATCCTGATCCTTTGTTATAGCTTTAGTAGGGCAACAGGAAGCAGAAATCTCTGGGCATTTAAGAGTGATCTGAAGTCTAGTTTCAAATAGCCCAGATTGTGCTTTTTTCTTGCGTAGTATTTTTTGAGGAAATACTGAGGCAGCTCAAGCCTAAGAAACTGAAACAGAGATAATATGAAGCTTTGGTACAATAGGTGCAGCCATAGCAAAATAATAACGTTCACATTTCAGAAGTATGAAGAGATCACTGGCAACCCCAGTCAATAGTTTTTAAAACAAATATTTTTACATCACAAAAATTAGACCTGGAGCACTTTTCAAGCACTTAATTCTCAATTATGAATACTATTTTTCCGTACTTATTATGGGCCAGGTACTGTAGGAGGTATTTTGCAGATATTATGCTTAACAATTGAAGAAGGCTGTCACAATAGATCTTATTACCCTTTGAGGCCATGACAAATTTAGCGAGTTGCCCCAAGTCACCTATCGAGGGTATATACTACCAACATCATTTATCACTGTTGATGTTGACTTCTATCAACCTGGCTGAGGTAGTGTTTGTCAGATTTCTCTGCTACAAAGTTACTGTTTTTTTCCCCTCTTTCCATACTACTACACTCCTTGGAAGAAAGTCACTATCAGCAGCCCACACACAAGGAGCCCAGAATCATGTTCCTTCTCCTTGAGGGCAGAGTATCTACTTAAATTATTTGGAATTATTTTGCATGGGAAATTTGTCTCTTCTCCATTTTTTTATCAATTCGATCATTTATATAAGTATGGACTCATAGATATTTATTTTATACTCTGGGTTAAATCCAACAGTTTTTTATTTTGTTGTCAGATTGTTTTGGCCATTGGGAATTCTTAGTTGCCCTATGTCCTCTTAATATACTCATATCAATGTGGGTAGCTTTTTGTTTTGTTTTTTGAGCACTTCCTTACTTTCTACAAGATACTCTAGATACTACAAAATGCTCCAGGGTCATTATACCCCAATCCTAGAATCAGCCATTTCTTTAAGGAATTTCCAGTTCCTTTATTGGAGATTGGTATTAGAAACCAAGACCTAGGCACTAGGTGTGTTGTTCTTTGCTACTCAGGGTGTCCTTTCTTTTCATCCCTTGCAACTGACAAAGCAAGGAAATACGTGTGTGTACACTAATCCATATCTATACATATTTCTGTATGTAACCATCTGTATTTATATTAAGCTAAACATGAGTTCATACTGATGTCTCCCAACTCTAACCCATTAACAGTGAATCATTCTAGCCTTCTCCCTTTGCTTATCTGCAAATTCCCACTCTAACAGTGGGAAACCTGGTTCCTACCATTTGCCATTCATTTGTTTAATTGTTTAATCTCAGTATACATGCATAGCAATATCAGAATTGTTAACCCTTGGGCAACAACCTGATCAACTAGAGTACAGTGTCTAGACACAATTCCTTTTGTCTTTAATCTTAGTAATTTCAGTTATTTCCAAAGTTGCTTCGTTCAGCTACCTTTCCCCCCACTTCCTTCAGTAAGGTTGTTTCATACGTTTGTAATATACTTAGATTCTCTTGTAGCACTCTACTCTCTTTTTTGAGATTCCCCCAACCTCCTAAATGATTTGATTTTTTCTCATTTGCACATAGTAAGTTTCACTCTTTGTGCTTTTTGACAACTACTTAACGTCTTATCATACAGAATAGCTTCACAGCTCTAAAACATAAAAGGAAAATACATAATGAAATTACTTTTACATTTTTATTTATAGACCCAAACAACTGATGATTTTACAGAAGAAACTTCACTTGGATATAGAGATATCAATAAAGATACACACATATATATTATATTTGATATATTAACTATGTAATTCTCTATGACACCTAATACTAAGTTCTTGCCATATGCCAGCCTCTGTTCTAAGTGCTTCACAACAACATGATGTTACAAATGATGAAACTGAAGCCCAGAGAATTACATTTTTTAGCTCAAGTTTACACAAGTAGTAGTGAAGTTGATATTAAATGAAAAAATTAAATATATGCACATATGTATGTGTGTGCGTGTATATATATCTCCCGTATAGTGATATAATTTAGTATTACATGTGTGTACATACTGTATCTTGAAGTATATTGACTTTAAAAATTAAAAATTTTCAATAATCATGTCCCTTGTTTCTTCTGTGAATCATAAGAACTGTGGCTGGACTTTGACCTCCTGTTTTTGCCTTCAGCCAAAGGAGGAAATGAGAAAAGGAATCAGTGCTCATAGACAGAACCTAATATGTCCCCATATTTAAGGCTTACCTCAGCTAGTTCCATTTTTACAGAGTAAGGGTGAAATCAAAGACTGCTATTATATTGTACCCTGCTTTACAGCTTAATAAGTAAGGTAAAAAACAAGATTATTCTAAAAATTACTATTGTTTTTAAATGGCAATATATTATGTTAATTGGCACAAAGTTCATTTGACCTGCCTTTACCCTTGCATATATGGTGACCTTTCTGTTTTAAATAAAAATTTCAAATTTATGGGATGTCTGGGTGGCCCAGTTGGTTAAGCATCTGCCTTTGGCTCAGGTCATGATCCCAGGGTCCTGGCATGGAGCCCAGTGTCAGGCTCCCTGCTCAGCAGGGGAGTCTGCTTTTCCCTCCCTCTCTACCCCTCCCCCAACTCGTGCATGCGCGCACACGCTGTCTCCTCTCTCTCTCTCAAATAAATAAAATCTTTTTAAAAAGTTTCAGGGCGCCTGGGCAACTCAGTCGGTTAAGCATCTGCCTTTCCGTCAGCTCAGTATCCTGAAGTCCTGGTATTGAGTCCCACATCAGGCTCCCTGCTTGGCAGAGAGTCTGCTTCTATCTCTGCACCTCACCCTGCTTGTGTTCTCTCTCTCTCAAATAAATAAATAAAATTTTTAAAAATATATTTAAAAATTTTAAAAACTTTCAAATTTAAACCTGTTAGTAATAAATGTACACATAATTACATTGAAAAGATATTAGACCTATGTGGAAGAAAATTAGTAAGAGCCCAAAAAGATTTACACTGTGGTCTCGTCTTTACTATTAAATAGGATTAAACCTTGGAAATGAAAATCCATCATTTGTTGAGTTTAGTGTCTTCTTCTGTAAAGTTAGGAGGTTAAACATATAATTAGATTAACACTAATATACTAATACACTGTGTACACAGTGTTATTTGAAACGTTTGGCAATGTCCTGTGGCTCAAGATCAAATGCTTTTTAAGGTTTTTGCAAGTTTAAAACTGTGGTACTTATGATAGCAAATAAGTTGCAGTTCATTTTCCTCTCACTTTCTTTTAACAAACATATTCATCATCACCTTTTTCAAAAACCTTGCTACAGAGCAGAGGCACACTCTGCACTCTGCTGTGAACTGTTATGTGCATGGTAATGAACTCCTCGAATTACCACCTTTCCACTTAAAATGAGACACCTCCTACCTTATAACAGCCATGTGTGTAAATATCCACGAACAGAGAAATCAGCAAACATATCAGGAAAAGTTCTGGTCTATAAAAAACAAAGCAAATAGGCAAATAAAAGGAATGTGAAATCAGGCTATTTATTCTTGAAATCTATAGGATATTCACCTAATATGGATGGATAAGATTTATCTTGTTCACTAAATCAGCAAAATGCAGAGGGCTTCACATTTGATTTTTAAAAATAGATGTCCTTTTTGGGTTTTCCTGTTGCTGGGGAAGTGTTCTTTCTGTTGCTAACAGAGCTAAATGTTCTGCTTTGAATGGGAAATGTTTGTTTTTATTGGGAGTAGCAGAAGGATGAATGAAGGAATCCATTTTTTTTTTTTTAAACTGTGTTTCTGTGAGATGTCTGCCTTCTGGATAAAGGCACATGATTGGTAATTTACCAGAGAATCTTTTAATAGAATCATGAAATTTGTCTATTTACACATTATTTTATTCATTAAAGCTTAAACGGGCTAACTATTTAAATTGTAAAGATTACAGGGTTATAGAATTCATATCAAAACATTTATTGCCACTGAACTTTCAGTGGTTAGAAGGTACAAAGAAGACATTTATCATTTTTACATCTTTGCCTAGTGTAATTTAGCTTCAAAAAAGGGGTTTAGGGAAGAAATAGATGAGATCTAACTTTCCCTTCAAATCTTAGGATGACATAATTAAAATACAAATCGTCTTGCTCTTCATCTTTATATATTATTGTTTGTACTGTTTAGGGCAGGAAACTGATGGGGGAAATATCACAGGCAAGTAAATATGTACAAAATATTACTTTAGTATATACTGTGCTTAAAACTGCATGGGAAAAAAGGCCATTCTGGCTATCCTGAGCTTAATTACAGAATTATTTTTAATGTAATTTAGTTAACCCAAAATTAAGTTTTATACTATCACTATCTTAATTGTGTTGTAGTACTCCATGAAAGATTGTTGATTTCCTAAACAAGAGCTTTTACTTTGTTTCAAGCTGTGTCTGATTAATTCATCAAATGTATTCTTCATGGTTCTGCCAGAAATTTTGGTTACACTGAAACTCTGTGATGTGAAAATGTAATTGAGTCTCTGTCTTCCAAATTTTATTTTTGTCTTTAGAAGCAAGTTGTTAATCTATGAACCATTAGCTTTTGGGAAAGAGGGAATATTTCATAATATCTCACTAAATCATTCTATGGCAGATGATAATGTCTTGACCTAGTCACTTCATTTTCCTCTGGGCATTGAGAAAGGTTACAAATTCTGCCTCTCTAGGTGAGGTCATGTAACTAGCTCAGGTCAATGGAATGTAGCAATCCTCCTCTCTCTCCACCTTCCAAGGTGACCTTGGATGCTACTGAGATAACAGACACTTGAGACAGGAGAACCCATCTACTAGATCAAAAAAGAAAAACCTTTAGACTTTGCATGAGTGACAAGTTCCTTTATTGTTGTTGGTTGTTGTTACCACACCTAGCAATATATACCCCCAAATAAAACACTTTGTAACTCTACTTACTGAGAATAGAAAGTGTTTAACCCGAGAAATCCTCACCCTCTGTTCTGCCCCCCAGCTTCCAGGACAAGGGGACAGTTTTAAAGGATAGTACTTAAGTTGATCCTCAATAGTTACACTGGGTTTTAAGGAGAACTACTTTATCAAATCATGACCTGGGTGTTACAGATTAAACAGCCACACTCTACACACACACACACACACACACACACACACACACACACAGATTTCTGGGAAAGGTGGACAGTCTGAAGACAGATCCTGCTCCATCCGGTCTACTCAGGAAAACAAAAAACAAAAAACCAGGGAAGTTAATGGAAGAGGGAAAAGAGTGATTAAGAGACAGACATGAACCAGAATGAAGGACAGGTTGCTCCTAAAGTACTGAGAGCCTTCCCAGAGAGTTCTAACAGCTATCATCCAAGGATGAGGAAAATTGGGAACTAAAGAGGTAATACAGTCAGCTGTTTGGCTCGGGCATTGCATCAAAGAATGACTTTGGTCAATTGGACTCTGGGGCAAGTTTTGCCTGGGGATCTCTTCAGGCACTCCTCACCCTGACGGCAGGAGTCTCCCACACTGCAAGTTCACGGGCAGACAGAGGAACGGATGTTACTACACATCTCCTCTGTGCCAGGTGCCTTATGTACCTTGTAACCTTCAAGCTTCATGGTGAAAATTGTTAGCCCCACTTTTAAAATGAGGAAATTAAGGCTCAGAAGTTTATTGAATTTGCCTCAGAGTTCTCTGTTAATAAATAACGTATCAATTTGAATCTAGATTTTTCTGATTTGAAATTTACTCTTTTTTCTACTATACTACCCACAAACTCGGCCTCAGATCTAGGAGTTAATACATACTCTGAATGTCCAAAAAAAAAAAAAAAAAAAAAAAAAACCACCTGTCTCTTCCTCAAGCATCTTCTGTTTTGGGTTTTTTTTGTTGTTGTTTTGTTTTTGTTTTTTGTTTTTTGCAGTCTAGATTTCACGAGGGTTTATTAAAATAAACTGTAATTAATCTAACAATAACTTGTTTTTCCAGTTTACCCACTCCCCCCCTTTTAAGGAGAGATAAGAGTATGAACCCTATAGAGTTTTATCTGATTTCTTCTGTTAACTTGTCAAAATCTAACCATAGTTCTAGTCTAATGTAAACACACTTTACCTGTCCTGATAGTAGAAGCTAGTTTCACATATTTATTGAATTTTTCTTATTGATTGACACGCATTATATATTCAGCTAACCTCTCCAAGCCCACTGAGGCCTCTTTTTCATTGACAACATACGATTGCTATGTCTGCCTATTAGCCTCTGCCTCACACCATGCTTGTGCTGTAATCTAAGGGTATCCAGTCTATTTCTTTCACTTTGTCCCCCTTTCCAAGTGCAATGCCAGACTTAATCTGTGTCTTTTTTTTTTAAAGAAAGGATTTTTATTTATTTATTTGACACGGGAGTGGGGGGGAGAGCACAAGCAGAGTGAGCAGGAGAAGGAGAAGCAGGCTTCCCCCTAAGCAGGGAGCCCAGTGTGGGACTCAATCCCAGGGTCCTGGGATCATGACCTGAGCTGAAAGCAGACGCTTAACCGACTGAGCCACCCAGGTGCTCTGAGCTATGTCAGTTCTATTCTCCTTCATTCTTCCCCCTCAGAGACCTATGCTTTTCTGTTTTTCTGCATCCCCTCTCCTCATCTGTGTCTGACGTTGGTAAGTCTATCATTAATCAACTCTTCCTCTGTCTCCTTAGGCTAATACCTAGTCCCTAAAGTATCCTTGTGACCATGGTCACAGACTGCCTCTGAGCCTCATTGGAACTGAAAGGGCTGACCTGTGATCTGTAAGCACCAGTAAGAACAAAACCGTGCACTCACTTCAGCAGCAGGCCTACTTCACTGCAGCACATGGACATTTATGAGAATGTAAGTCCAGAGCTGATTTGCAAAGTCCCATTTTTGACAGTGCAGATGGCAAATGTAAATTCATTTTCAGTCATTTCTGATCTTCCTCCTAAACTCTAGATTTTCTTTGCCTTATTTATTAGTCTCATTCATTAGCCCTTTTCTTTTGAACCCATTCCTTAGAAATATGTTTGGAACACTGTATCTCATATAAGCATATGCTTTTCTTTTCTTTGCTTATTTTAAGAACTACACTAAAATTTAAAATGTATACTAACTAAAACTAGTAGGTTTTTACAATAACACAAGGCTTAACAGGAACATGTCTGTACTCAACATCAAAGACAAAATAATTACTAAATGACACAATTACTATCTAGTTTTCAATGTAACTTATTCAGCAATTACTCTCATTTATCCATTTCATTTATTGCTTTAAAGCACATGAGAGCTTTGAGTTGCCAGAAAGCTAATAAGCAGCCCCTTTTGTATTTAATGTTAAATAGGTAAAAGTAAAGCAAAATATCAAAAGTGTTTCTCACTGTTGTTTTCCTTCATTCGTCAATTTTGGCCAAATTATAGTCTCTGAAAGATGGCAGTATATCTGAGATAAACAGCATATTCCTGGTGTTCATTGTCCCACTTTGCAAGTATAGTTTTTTAGCAGATTGTTAGAGTATGAAAAAGATTCTTTTTTTTTTTTTTTTAAGATTTTTTATTTATTTATGTGACAGAGATAGAGACAGCCAGTGAGACAGGGAACACAAGCAGGTGAGTGAGAGAGGAAGAAGCAGGCTCCCAGCGGAGGAGCCCGATGTGGGACTCGATCCCGGAACGCCGGGATCACGCCCTGAGCTGAAGGCAGACGCTTTAACGACTGCGCTACCCAGGCGCCCCAGAGTATGAAAAAGATTCTGATAGAGTTTGTGATATGATGAAATGGAAGTGAAGTTTTAATCACACACATCAATGAAGGAACAGACAAGGCTCGCAGGATTCTGCTTTGGCTTCCTTTTCCAACTCAAATGTAAAGCTTACGGAAATTACACTTCTTGTAAGTATGATAAAATAAGCACTCAATCACTGGCCCTAATTAAAGAGAAGATGAATTTTAAAAATCTGAAATGGTGAAGAATCTAAAACTTGTCAAACTATAGAGTAAAGCCATTCTAACTTGAGCATGTCTAATAGTGGATATCCACCCAGCTATAGTTATTGAGTATATTGTTTTAGAGAAATCATAAGGATGCCAAAGCAGACCCTTATTTTACATATTAGCTTTCTATTTTACAGTAACTTCAAGTTATTATTTTTTACCTACCCTTTCCTTCATAGAAATCTTGCAAACCATCAGTAGTGGAGCTGACTCAGACTGAACCATGAGTGAGGGGCAGTTGTTAAAATTCTCAGAATTTTACTAACCCATTTTTAGATATGATCATTATTAAAAATTAAAGTGTATACACTTACAATTAAATAAATTATATATACCACAAAGGTCATAAATACTCAAAAATCTTTGCTTCCTAATTATTTTACTACTTTTTACTATTATCTATGTTTTCGAGGTCATTTATGATTATTTTGTGGCAAAATACTGTAGAATAGTGTGTTACTTCACATCTCTCAATTCTTTGTCCAGTGATATCCCTTTGTTCAGCTGTGGAGGGAATATTTATACCAAGGAAATTGGCAAATAGTACAAAATCAAGACCTGGGTTATTGTTTTGCTGATTTTCTAGAGTTAAGAAAGTGGTCAAGAACATGTTAATAATTCACATTTAACCTAAAAGGTGTGATGACCAACTGTTACAGTGTGAATAACACACACACACACACACACACACACATTGAGAAACTATTCTTCTACCATTCAAAAACTATTATCGAATTCAGCAAAAAAGTTGCTTACACTATTGACAAATGAATGAAATTCTGACATCTCACTTGTTAAAGAAAATATCAACCAGGGTTCGTTCACCAAACACGTGTCTGTCGATTGCAATCACAGTTTAGCTAGGATACAAGAATTCAGCAAAAATCAACAAAAGCATTACAAGAGGATTAATTGGCTATATGCAAATAATAACAATATTGAATTTTGTCTCATTTTTAATAAATTGTGTGCCACTCATTTTTGTATCAGTAAAATACATGATAAATTTATATGCATCTATAGATGTGTGAGTACCTTTTTTCCCCCAAAGAGTCAGTTTACCAGCTTGCCCCTGTCCAGCAGTGACACTCTCTGATCCCCTTCACACAGTCTCAGTTTACCCATTGGTAGCCAGGGTATTCCTCTTCTCCTCCGGATTCTTGATGCAGGGACCCGAGGGTGTTGGTTACAGTGCTTAAGGTGATCCATCCTCTTTCTTTTACTTACAGACACTGCCTTCACGGCTGTGGAACTTGCACTTGGTTAATTTGAGCAGCAGTGATTAGTGAATTGACAAGTGACATAAGCAGAGATAGAGTCCCTTTCTGGCTTTGATACTGTGGATGCTCAGGGTTGGTGTTTCTCCTGGGGTTGCTAAGCAGGATCTGCTGGCAGGTATGTTCTCTACCACATAAAGAAGGCATCTCTGCAGAGCAGCAGGAAATGACGTTAAGGGGCCTGGGGGGCTCCATTTCTGCCTTCAGCTCAGGTCATGATCGAGCCCTGTGTTGGGCTCCCCGCTCAGCGAGAGGCCTGCTTCTTTCTCCCTCTCCCTCTGCCTGCTGCTCTCTCTTTCTCTCTCTGTCAAATAAATAAACAAAATCTTAAAAAAAGAAAGAAAGAAAGAAAGAAGAAAGAAAGAAAGAAAGAAAGAAAGAAAGAAAGAAAGAAAGAAAGAAATGACACGAATATGTCAAGAGAAGTAGACAAGCAGAAATGAGCAGCAGGGGCGCCTGGGTGGCACAGTGGTTAAGCGTCTGCCTTCAGCTCAGGGCGTGATCCCGGCGTTGTGGGATCGAGCCCCACATCAGGCTCCTCTGCTATGAGCCTGCTTCTTCCTCTCCCACTCCCCCTGCTTGTGTTCCCTCTCTCACTGGCTGTCTCTATCTCTGTCAAATAAATAAATAAAATCTTTAAAAAAAAAAAAAAGAAATGAGCAGCAGAAAGAATATGTTCCGGTGATGTTGAGTTTCCCGATCCAGTTCTTCCTATACACCTTACTTCCTGTAGCCATTTCTTCATTTCTGTGAATTATTCAGTATCTTCCTAGATACACGAACCGATACATTTATCTTTGCCTGAAGATAATGTAAACTGGTTTTCTCTTTACTTGTAATATTAGAGCCCTGATGAATACGAATTCCTGTGCAGTAAATGGGCAGGCGTTGGCAAGTCTGGAAACTGCCTGAAATTCTATGCAAGATTTTGTATTTGTATTTAAGTGTGTTTTGCCCTCCGCCTCAGAATAGGGTTTATAGCTGGCCTCAGATTTAAAAACAAGACCTATAAGCCCATAAAAACTGACTTAAGTTAATGTGAATCAAAATAAACTAACCCCATGGCTTGCTTGTCAGAATTTGCTCAGAAGACACTACACCAAGGTGGTCACGTGCACCTGAGTAGGGATTGGAGTCTGTTTTTGCCTGATGTTTTTCACTAGATTTTAAGGCTTTCTAAGAGCTCTAACCAAAGACACTTATTTTTCGTTGAATTCCTCCCTTGTTACTTTCTTCACATAGTAGCCTATTTGTACATGTGTGATATTGTTAGCATATTTCTCAAGGGAGGAAAATGAGAGGCACTTGTTATTCACTTGACTTGTGAAACATCAAGGATGATGAACATCTATAAGAAGCCAGTATCCATCTATACAAACCTTTAAACATGACTTTTATCTACCTTTAGAAATAACTTTCAGGGAAATAATATTGTGCGTGAAATTCAAATTTGTTAAATATATCTCAGATGTTTTAAGATTACTTGCAAAAAGAATTCTGGGTTAAGAAGCCAGGGAAATTAAGTGATAGGGCAGAAAGAACCTTTATTGGAACAAATTAAAACTGGGCTCAATCTAAGTGAGAAAACAGTAAAATATAAGAAATCTATCTTGTTCTCTTGTGATGCTAGCTATCAAGTGGAAAATAATTGCATTTGATAAAGAGCAAAATAAAGTGTTCCCAATACTATGCGTTCAATAGCTTTACTTCAGAAAAAGCTAAAGCAATTTCATAGGATGATTTTTGTCTAAAAAAGTAATTTATTGCTTGGCTAAGCATGACACAGAAGGCTGTGCAGACCCCACTTACCTAACTGGAGCAATATTCTGTTAGCCTTTGTAGGAGTTTTGGTTGATTGTACCTTTTGCACTCAAAGAACGTATTTAAATCTCATTTAAAATACAGTGGACACCATAAAGTAATTGAGTCAAGATTCCTTTGAAAATAAATTCGGTTTAAAAATTAGAATGTGGTACACTGAAGTTTCTAAAAACTGAAAACACTTTGTCATCAGAGCCAGTAGACAACAATATAAATATCCTGTCAAGGCTGAAGTGAATAATGGTTAAGGCTTATACTGAAAACAACTAGACTAAGATATCACGTTAATTGGTAAGTCTAGTAATGAGAGCTTAGGAGCTAAAGCTATCAAATTAACTGGCCCACTTTAAGAAAAAAATTTACTACATTTAAACTTTACTTTTAGATGAAATTTAGTGTTGCTTCTTTAAATAATATTAACCATTAAGTTACCAGTTGAGAATGATTAATCGATGCCCAGAAAGAAATTCTATCCTTAGTTCTAAGGCCACAGTAGGTTATATCTATTTAATGTGTAGTTGAGCTAGTCTTTAAGGCTAGCTCACATTCTTGGAGTCTATAATTGTCTTCACAAATACTTCTTATGCTATTGGCTATAATATTAGCCCAAACGTGTACAGATAGATTGATGGATAAGCATGACACAGAAAGCTTTGAAGGCCCTGATCACCAAACAGAAACAATATTTGCCACTCTGTAATATACAGCTAAGAGAAAGGTTTGGGTACAATAAGATTAAGGGATTGGCCCTGGGGTGCTCTTGACCACGGAACTCAGATTTTCATCACAGCTTGTTACAGAGAAGTGCAAATTCACGTGGCTGTAGGCGTTCAGCTCTGAGAATAAAGTTAGACATAAAAATAATCTCTTTGGGGACAGGAAATATGTGACCCGTTATTCTTTATCATCTACTTATTGACAGTATTTATTTCTTCCATAAGATGCCTGACCCTGACATCGAAAGTAGTAACTTACCCCAAACTAAACAATAATCATGAGCAATTCCCAAAGCGACAGTCCCTCCAACCAAAGAGACCAACAGAGAGCTTGCAAGCAGCGAGAAAGACATCCAAATGTACCAGTTCTTGCTGAAGGAACCAGGATGGCAAAGATTTATCCCATTATGTCTAATTTTAAAATTCCACAGGCCACTTCAGGTTTAAAATTCCATCTTTTTCCAAAAGTTTCGCTTCCATCCTTCACTCCAAGCATTAGGACCATCTTTTATACCTTCCTCCAAATTCGAAAGCAGCTGAGAAATTAAAAAGAATAAATCCAATAGGTGCTGAGAGGAAAAATATGGGTCTCAGAGTTGGTTTGGGATAAGTATAGAATATTTAAAATCTTAGTGTAAACCCCTTAGCAAAAGTAAGTGTATTTCTTTTCTCTTAAAAACGTTTATTTGCATAATTTTGTTTAATAGACAGCTGATTGGTCTCTGATGATAAAATAATTATGAAAACACCAGAAATTGACAAGTGAATTAAATTGCTTGCCATAATCAATATTGCTACAGTTTGAAAATAGGATGTGGGGTAAGGGAGAAGCAGAGTGGGAAATTTAGAATTTCTGTAGGACATTATGGTTTTTTTCAGTCAGTCACTATTGATAAAAGTCAATTTTGAATTAGTTTAAAAATCAAAGATTAATAGGTAGCATTATAGGATATGCAATTTTATAAAATTTAACAGTATATATTTTATGAACTCTCTAGATAAAGATAGCTGTTAGGAAAGATGCCAGTGATAGAACACTTTTTTATTTTTATTTTTTATTATTTATTTATTTATTTACTTTAAATATTTTATTTATTTATTCGACAGAGATAGAGACAGCCAGCGAGAGAGGGAACACAAGCAGGGGGAGTGGGAGAGGAAGAAGCAGGCTCCCAGCAGAGGACCCTGATGTGGGACTCGATCCCAGAACGCCGGGATCACGCCCTGAGCCGAAGGCAGATGCTTAACCGCTGTGCCACCCAGGCGCCCCTGGAACACATTTTTAAATGTAATAATTATATTGCATACAATCATTGGTTTGTAGGTCTTTCTCCTCCACTAAATTGAGCTCCTTGAAGGAAAGAAGCCTGGCTTTGTATGCACAGGTCCTACACAAAATGAGACTCAAATGTTTATGCAGTTGATTAATTTACTTACTCATATCTTATATATTTATGGAGCATATACTCAAATGAGAGTTTATATTAGAATCATTTTTGAAGCTTTTTATAAAGCAGATGCTCAGGAACCATACACAGGCTTACATATGTTTAAAAAGCTCTGCAAATTGATACACCTTTCTGTGATATGCTGTGTACATAGAGAACCACGAAAGTCAGAAACAAGGCAAGAATGTCTATTAGCTCCACTACTGTCAATCTTGGAGCAGAGATGTTAATGAATTTAATCATATAAGAGAGAATAAGCAGAAGTATTAGAACTGCAAAAGAGTAAAACTATATATAACCAATGGCATAAGATATGTTAGTATACCTAGAACACAGAAGAGAATCAATTCTAACACAAATAAGAAAAAACATCTAATAAGGTAGCAGATATTAAATTACATTAACATATAAAAACCAATAGCTTTCACAGATAGAAAAAGAGCCGTTTAAAATCTATAATTGAGGGCGCCTGGTTGGCTCAATTTAGCAGCTGACTCTTGGTTTCAGCTCAGGTCATGAGCTCGGGGACATGGGATCGAGTCCCACGTCCCTCTCCACCTCCAGCGTGGAATCTGCTTGAGGTTCTCTCCCTCTCCTTCTCCCTTCCCCTTTGCCACTCATGCACTCTTTCTCTCTGAAAAAAATAAATAAATAAAATCTTTGAAAAAATTTATAATTGAAGAAAAAATATTTATAATAACAACAAAAAGATAAATACTTAAGAATGATCGTAACAGAAAGTATGCTAAACCTATGTAAGAAAAACCTTGAAATAGTCCTAAAATCAAAAAATAGACCTGAAGAAATGGAAAGCCATCCCTTATTTTTGGATGAAACAACTCAATACCGTAAAGATGTAAATTCTCTCCAAGTTAATATATAAATTTAATGTGATCCTTATTAATATTATTACTAAAAATACCCTGAAGTTGGTTTCTTTTTGTTTCTGTATTTGTTTTGATGAAAATAGGTTGATTTTAAAGTTCCTATGGTAAGATAAACATTGAAGAAGAGCTGGGAAAACTCTAAAGAAAGAAAATGTAGTGAGTGAGGACTTGCGATTCCCTGTATATACTGTTTATGCTGTGATGTCACATGGACTCCTTGTGTGCCTGTCATCTTTATTATTACCGCACAATGGACTCTCCTCAAATAATGACTTCCGTTAGAACCAAGCCCAGTGCTTCTTTCAACGTTGTATTTTGGTCTGGCTCCCTCAGCTTCTTACCTGGCAAAGAAGTCACTTTTCCTAGTGAACCCATTCCGGTGCAATCCTGTCTTCCGTCTTCTTGGTCCTTGTTGACAGTTAGATAGCTAAACCCATGTCATTTAGCCCTCAATCACCAAATTGCTTTTCATTGTGCTGCGGCAGAAATAACAGTGCTTACCTCTATCAGTTCTCCTCTTTTTGGAAACTGGGAAAAGCATGCATTTACTTCTTTGCCCACCTTGTAGTTGGGTGGTACTATTTTAGGTCGAATTCCTAGGATGCAGTCCCTAAGACAAAAATGTGTGGGCAAGTAATGTATTAAGGAAATATTCTCGAGGGAGACTGGTAGAGAAACAAAGGAAGTGAAACAAGGAATGAAATCAAGCCAAGTAAGAGTGTAAGTTCAGGCAAAAGTCTCACAGAGGGTAGGCTTGAGCATGATCCCACAGGAGAATTCTGGAGGACAGGTGATGCCTCTGAGTTGTCCTGAGCTGAGGAAAGGGACCTGAGCTTATATTCTTGCACGGGACAGTCATTAACCAACAGCCACTTCAGGCTTCATCCATGTAAATGCCGAACACTTCTAACTGTGCAAAGGAGCTTCAGCAGCTCAAGGGCAGGCGGCTGAAGGGGAGCCCCTGGTGCTGGCCACTGAATGTCCGTAGCCTGGAGATTTCAGGAGCTACGCCAGGGATGGGCATTGTCTCCCTTGGGTGCTGAGTAGTTCTGGCCAGTGATTTTTGGAAGGAAATTGCTATCACAGGTGAATTTAATTTCCAGTGTGTGATCCACCAGCATTTTCTTCTCCTGTCTTGACAACGTAAAACCTGCTTGGAAACTTTGGCAACCTGCTTTGGAAAATCCAGCACTGCAGGAAGGGAAAGCCTTGTCACCTTGTATTCTGTAGTTATTGGTGCAGAACCTCCTTCAGGGGGCGCCTGGGTGGCACAGCGGTTAAGCATCTGCTTTCGGCTCAGGGTGTGATCCCGGAGTTATGGGATCGAGCCCCACATCAGGCTCCTCCGCTATGAGCCTGCTTCTTCCTCTCCTACTCCCCCTGCTTGTGTTCCCTCTCTCGCTGGCTGTCTCTGTCTCTGTTGAATAAATAAATAAAATCTTTAAAAAAAAAAAAAAAGAACCTCCTTCAGATCTGTGTTGGACATTTATGTTAAAATAAGAAATAAATGTAGGCTGTATATGTTATTACGGTAGATCCTCTCCTGTCCTAATACACATAGCATTTATGCTTTCTTTCTTCAAAATTACTTGTTGAGCAAATACCATGTGCTAGGCATGTGCTAGAGAGTATAGAGATAAAGAGGAATTTTTTCCCCCCCAGAGGGCCTATTTTCCAATAGAGTATAGTTTATGCCACAATAGAGAAGCTGTGGGTTCCAAAGTGTTATATTAAAAATGAATAGAAAACTTTCGGACAGCAAGTCAGGGAAGGCTTCTTAGAGGAGGTTACATATAAGTTACAACAATGAGAAGGAACTAGCTAGAAAATAAACGGGCTAGGGAAGAGAGGTCATCTCATGCAGTAAGAGCATGAGATGCAAAGCTCAGACTCATAAGAAACAGGATACAGCAATGAGTCACTAAATATAACAATTCACAAATTAGTATTTTAATGATCTGTTTGTTGTAGCTTGGCCTATCAGATTGAAGCACGGACTAGTTACTTCATAGGAAGTCAATTCAAATCATGAGCTAGTTCATGACCTGAGGCAGATTATTATTTTACCTCACCGTGTCCTGTTTATCTACTGTGAAAGGTGCAGTTACTGATTTGCTTCGTGGGGATGTTGTTTAATTAATATTTGAAGTTTCTTTGAAAATATCAGGCCCTCCTCAAACTTGAAGAACTAGTACAACTTCCTTGGGATCTGTGTTAATGAACGGCAACATGATTTTCGTTAGTTAGTTATTTGTTTATTTATTTATTTGTTTATTTTTGAGAGAGAGAGAAAGAGGGCAAGAGAGCATGTGAGCAGGTGAGGGGAAGAGGGAGAAGCAGACGATACCCACTGAGCAGGGAGCCAGACACGGAGCTTGATCTCAGGCATGACCTGAGCCAAATGCAGATGCTTAACCGACTGAGCTGCCGAGACACCCCCATGATTTTTTTAAGAAATGTATTGATTTACTTGAGGAGGGGAGGGACAGAAGGAGAAGGAGAGAGAGTTTTAAGCAGACTCCACATTGAGTGTGGAACCCTATGCAGGGCTCAATCTCATGACCCTGAGATCATGACCTGAGCCAAACCAAGAGTTGGAAGCTCAACCGACTGCCACCCAGGTGCCCCAACAAGATGATTTTTCAATCTTCAGATTACAATAAATGTAAAGAAAGTAACTTGTTTTTTTTTCACTAGTACTAAAGGACTTTCTGCTCTTGGTCTTTAATGGTCTCAGGCTAAAGAAAATGGTAGAAGTATTCCATGACAAAATTACAACAATTCCTAGCAGATGAGAAATTTTTTGAAGTGACCATCACTGGAAGGGCTTCCAGGGAATAAGTACTCACATGGCCCATTTTCAGAATTCAGATAGAATCAGAAACTGCCATAAGCCCATTTTATGGACCAGACCAGGTTTCTTTTTTCGCCCATGCTGGGATGTGACAGTAAGCAATAATACACACCAAAATAATCCCCTAGAAAAGTATGCTTTGTTTTCTCTCTTTCTCTTTTAAAGATTTATTTATTTATTTTGGTGGGGGAGGAGTAGAGGGAGATGGAGAAAGAGCATCTTAAACAGACCTACCCCACTGAGTGTGGAGCCTGACGCAGGGCTCGATCCCATGACCCCATGAGATCATGACCTGAGCAGAACTCACAAGTCGGACACTTAACCTACTGAGCCACCCAGGGGCCCCAATATGTTTTGTTTTCTAAATACCTGAAACATGCACACTTGTGTAGTATTTTCAGTGTTCTCAAATATATTAGTGAATAGAAATGATCTGATCTACATATTGATTAAGCAATGTTGATATTGCTTAAAGTTTCCCCTTATATTCTGAGAACACCATTCAGACTACAATGTGAAATTAAAAAGCAGGGTGCCTGGATGGCTCGGTTGGTTAAGTGTCTGACTTTAGCTTGGGTTGTGATCTCAGGGTCCTGGGGCTGGGCCTTAGGTTGGGCTCCCCACTCAGTGAGGAATCTGCTTGTCCCTCTCCTTCTGCCTCTACCCCTCCCCCTGCTCGTGCTCTCTCTTTTATCAAATAAATAAATAAAACCTTCAAAAAAATTAAAAAGCTAATATAGGTCAAAATTCAAGTACATTACAATTGGTGGTGTGTGAGAAGTGTAATTACTAGATCAAATTGAAAAGATACAAATATGAAAGCAGAGTTGTGTGTCCACTTCTCAAGTGGGCATGTCCTATTATTTTTATTTGCATAGAATACTAGTCAGGCTTTTAATAGCCAAGTGATAGACTCATTTATAGGACAGTAATGAAAACAATAGTTAATATTTATTGAACACTTACTATGTACCTAGCACTATGTTAATCATTCGACTTACATTGTCCCATCTAATATTCCCTCAAAAATCTTGTCTCATATATATACTGTGTATACGAAGTCATATAGTAACTGATAGATGGTGGAATGTATGTGTATATTTGCCTAACTTCCCAGGAGAGCTATGAAAATTCTAGTAGTCACCCTGCATTGACAAGCAGTTTTCCCATTTCTCATTACTTCCTATAGAAAATACCTTTTGTTCTCTAGGAGTTTACTTATTACTTCTAGTGAGTTTTATAGAAAAAAATTATAGCCGGCCATTTAGCAGATGCTGACAAGAATAAAAAATTACAAGAGTGAACAATTAAGAGAGTGTAGAGGAGGAAGGGTACGGTCCAGGGCTCCAGATCTTTCTCAGCTCAGGTATCAGTTACCTTTCTCAGGTCTGAGCAGGCAGCCAGAAAGAAGATAGTATTAAATTGGAAGAGACATGACTGGCAGCAGAAAGAGGGAAAAAAGAAAGAGACTTAACTTTGGGTTAGAATACTAACATGGATTAGAATACTAACATAAAGAAGATACCTATTTTCATTTCATATAAGGGGAACCTGTAAGGTCAAAAAACAACACGAAGTCTTCCACCCAGCCGATAGAGCCTGAAATCAAATCCTAGTCTGTCTGGTTTCCAATCCTTTCTATCATTTTGCTGTTTACAGCAGTATTCCCTGAATCCACAGTGCTTTTCTATTGAAGTGAGCTGACTTTCCCAGCCCCTGCTCCAAGCAATCTAAATCTAGGTTTTCTGGTATCTTTTGAGATTCATAGTTGGACTGGAAATAGAAAGGAGAGTTAAGAGAAGCAGCAGAGGCTAGTAACTTTGTCTATGGATTCTGCGGCCTAATCTTTTGGGATTCAAATTCCAGGTTTACTGCTTACTCCCTGTGTTCCCTTGGGCAATTTGCTCAGGCTTTTTTTTGTGCATCTGCAAAATGGGGACAGTAATAATACCTACCTCAGGGAGGGTTTGTTTTTTTTTTCCCTTAAACATGAAGCAATAACAACGGAACAATGCCTTTCACACAGCAGGTGTGAAATTCATGTTGTAAGACATTTCGATATAAAAGGCAAGACACTAATGTTATGGGTGGCCATAGGGTAGAAACCAAGAGGGCAATGAAGATCAAAATCCTCTCAAGGAAACAAAAATGGCTCAGTAAAAGGATGTGGGGGGGGGGGGGGGAGAAAGAGAAGAGAGAAGGTGCATAGGGACTTGTAGGCAAGTTGGACAGAAGGAATAGGGGGCAAATGTCAAATAATGACAAGTTAAAGAATGTAGTTTAACAACAGACATTGCTAGGGAGTGAGAAGGAAACCTATCTTGCTTCCTTTCTGGCTGATCATAGAAGCAGGAAGACAAGAGCTTCCTAGGGGGAGCTGTAAGGGAGGCAAGGACTCTGGGGGAGAGCCTAAAGGAGCAGGAGCTGTGACAGATAAAACGGGATTGAACACACATTTGCCTGCAGGCGACGGGGGCACAGAGGTTGCAAAGAGGATGATGGAAATGAGGGGAAACGGATTATTGAAACGGAATTTGGTGAACAAAAGGAGGACAATAAATTTGTGCTGTGAAAGTGGGTGGGGAGAACAAGAATGAGGAAGTATAGAGTAGGAGAAAGAAGTAGGACATTCTGTGAGGCGGAGAAGAGTCAACAACTTATTTTCCACGCACCAAGAAACTGAAAGATAACCGGGTACACAGTGGGAGGTGAAGAATGAGTATAGTCAGCTGATAAACATACAATCATTGAATTGTGCAGGTGAAGAATTAGAGGTAGCTTATTCCTAAACGCTTATCTCATCAACGCTCTCCAGCTCTCATTGACCCAGAAAATCCATACTCACAGTGTGAGGATCCACACAGAATCAAGGCTCCATCCACGCTACACATGAATGGTTAGGCCGGAAAAATCCTTTTCACACTTGTAGGAAAGGTGTAAATTTGGGGTGAGAATGGGCTGTTCACAATTTATTGAGCTAGGCGTGTTCTCTTATGGCTAATCTCTTAGCTTCAGGGGTTCTGACAAGAGTATGATTTTAGCCCAGCCTAGTTTAAGGAAATGAAAACATTAGCTTTCCAGACCTTAGAATAATTCACTGTCATATTTAAATTTGAATAGTTGACCCAGATTTTTCTTTTCTTTTCTTTTTTTTAAGTTTTATTTATTTAAGTATTGTCTACACCCAACCTGGAGCTTGAACTCAGGACCCTGAGATCAAGAGTCACATGCTCTTCCAGCTGAGCCAGCCAGGCACCCCAAGTTGACCCAGACATTGATAGTGGTCCTAATATGCATGCTGTAGAAGCCTTTGGCCCCCAGTGTGGCTGTTAAGTGAACTAGGAAATCGAATGGGTTATGAACTGAAGAGTTGGGATGAATAGACTGTTATTCCAGACACTGTTATAAGACATTCTATTATTTTTTAAATAGATTCCATGCCCAACATGGGGCTTGAACTCACGACCCCAAGATCAAGAGTCACATGCACCAATGACTGAGCTGCCAGGTACCCTAATATAAGACATTCTAAATTGTTTCGGGAGTACTTACATGTGTTAATATATTAAGTATATTTTCCCAAAGACTCATTTAAAAAAACATATAGCAATAAATATCAACATACTTAACTTCTAGTAGTCTTGTATGTTCCTTAAAAAATATTACCCTTTTCTTCTTTGGCAAAATTTCCAAATCTATATAGACATTAACTTTCAGAAGTAAAGGACTTCCATGTACATCTAAATATTGAGACATTTAAAAAAAAATCTCAGACTGATAAAAATCATTTTTATATTATATTTTGAACTGGATTAAAATCTCAACTCTAGGTGGCAGCTTACTCCATCACTTACTTATGTTCATTTAACAAGCAGTAGATTCATTCACAGTTTTTCCATGAATGTATAATTTTGTGTAAAAATTAGTCCCTGGCTCACAGTAGCTGTTAAAAATAGATTTGATTTTAGGAATAAAATCATGGCTTGAGATGCAGGTTTTCCTTATAGCTTGTCATTCCTCGTTCATTAAATTGATGGGATGAAGCTAAAAAGAATGAAGATGAATGTTTCAACCAATTTTTTCTTTGAGGAATATAATCCTCAAATCATGGGAACAGCTCCATGTCAAGGTTGTGTTTCTCTCATGCAGAATAGAATTTAGTATGAACAATTTTTTCCTGAATACACTGATTTTCAGAAATATCAAGGATGTCCAAGACTCCAGATTTTCTGAGATTGTTTAATGATATTGATTTAGTTGAAGGAAAAATATCCTATAAAAAAGGAAAGTGACTCATAACTGTGTTTCTTTGCATCTCATTGACGGAAATAGCCAAAGCTAGAGTTTAATTAGGTTGTCAAGGACCAAAATACTCAGGCGGACTGATTAAAAACAATGCTTTCCCCCAACCCACTCGCTCACAAAACACAACTGTATGAGGTGTTTTGCGCTTTTTTGTATTTGTAAGGGCCCTAACAATGGGATGTGCAGAATAACTCCAGGCACTTACCACCCATAACTTGCTACACTTCACAGTTCTTTCATTTTTTAGTCCCAGCAGGAGAAAAATGAATAAGGATTTAAACTGTATCCTAAAAATAGGTTTTCTTTAAAATGGGGATGATACCTGCTTTTCTGTGTTGTTGTGAACATGAAATAAGATTATGTTTATACACAGTGACTGGCAACTTCACATTCCATATGTATACATTAGTTATTCTCATTCTTACTATTCTTATTTTTTTTCTAAGATTTATTTATTTATTTGTCAGAGAGAGAGAGCACGAGCAGGGGGAGCAGCAGGCGGAGGAAGAAGCAGGCTCCCCACTGAGCAAGGACCCCCGTGAGGGACTCGATCCTAGGACATCATGACCTGAGCTGAAGGCAGATGCTTAACTGACTGAGCCTCCCAGTTGCCCCATCCTATTTTTTTTTAAGTTTATTTATTTTTAGTAATCTCTCCACCCAACGTGGGACTCGAATTCACGACCCTGAGATCAAGCCCACACTCTTCCCACTGAGCCAGCCAGGCACCCCTTTTACGATGCTTTTTTTTTTTTTTCATTGTGAAATGTTATCAACTAGAATGTCAAAGAGACAAACTCATATAAAGAAATTTTATCTAGGTCTTTGGCTGTCCCAGGCCTCGCCCTATCTCCATACTCTTCTATATGTAAAAGGAACATATAAAAAAAGCCATATGGCATGGGTGTAGGGGGTGAGGATATTAGTCACTGAAGTGAGAAAATGAACAATTTCCAAAATGTGTCTAATTGTTTATAAAAATGAATATAAAATTATATTTGGCAAGAGTTGGAATGGTTTCTGCATTTCTTCTTGATATGTATATATATATGCGAGTATGTATATGTATAGATATATATACACACACATATATATACACACATATATATGTATATATATGCATATATATTTATAATATGTGTGGATGGAGAGAGAGGTATGCATTGTAATGTCATCACCATCTGCACTCTCATTTTATTGAATGATATTCTTCCTAAAACTTGTGTTCATCACTTCCAATTTTATCCCATTGAATAGAACTTATTATTAAAATCTATGCTGAACTACCTGGATATAGCTGAGAAATGTAGTTCTTACTCAGAGTGACCATGTACTCAGTTCAAAAACAGGAGGTCCGTTAAAAATCCACAAGTAAAAGTGATATTGTTTTACTAAAAAATTACCAGAAATGTTATGGATTATTATACCATATTTGGCCAATTTGGGCCCATGTTATTCTAATAAGTTAGACTTGTATGCATTACAAAAACCAAAAAAGGAATAAACTCCTTCTGAAGTAGGAGCTGCAGAAGCTCTGCTGGAAATTCAGCACACGACCAACTCCATAGCTGCCACATTTTCCTAAGGCGTTTGTGGGGTTTCCTGAAGCTAGTCTACCAGATCCTCTTCAGCTCTCACCGTTGCTTCTCTAGGCCTCACCTTTAGTTCCTCATAAACGCAAGAAAGAAATCAGTTTACATTTGAGAAGAAAAATTTGTTAGCCACAGACTCATCATTTGGGAGCAGTAAGTGTTTCTTTTTGAAAAAAGGTAATTGACTCCATACCCAGTTGAATCAGATGGGTCGGTTGCTACAGAGCCGTGACAAGAAATAAATTAGGACTTCAGGTTTTCAATGAACTGCATTACATGCAGAGACATTTCTAGAACTCAGACAGCAGCCTGGTGTTCAGAGTTCTGGGCAGTGGACCTTGGCTTACAAAGCTGGAAAGAATAAAGGCCCCAAGATATAAGTGAGTATCTAAGCACCCACAAAACTGTTGACTAAACACACTGTAATCTTGTAATCTTCAAATTTCCTTTCATCGTTAAAATTTTCGTCAATTTTTTTTCACAAAGATTATGTAAGGGTTTGGTTTGGTTTGGTTTGGTTTGTGTGAGTGAGCCAACATTACGTGTAGAGCAGAATATCAATTCAAAATTATTCAGGCTGGTCTCAATTTTTTCTTCACAGGGCTCTCTTCGCTTGGCTGGAGTTTCTTTTTACCATCCTACTGAGATTCTGTTTTTGTACCCCAGAGCAGAATGCCTCACCTTAAAGAAGAATCTTGCATTTGCTACAAGTCGCACAGATAGAACTGGATTTAAATGATCACTGTCTTGTGAAGAAGTGATAGAAGAAACAGAAACCTCTTTCTCAAAGCGCAAGAAATGGAATTTATTAAAAAAAAAATGTTGACTGTCAAAAAGTTACCAAATCAAGTTGGACTCCTGGGCCCAAGTTAATGTTTTTGATTCTCTAAATTGTATCACAGCAGACTGGCATACGAAGAGGAAATGAACGCTTTTCCTCTTGTCCGAAGCATCCGATTCAAGGATGTTAGCCATCAAAGAGACCAAAACTTCGAGCTCTAAAGCAACCCCTCCGGAGTGTGTTTAATGCTTACTTTTGTCCAGATTTATGCCATGTGCTACCATTTAGAAAATCTAGGTACTGTACATAGCTAAGTTTTGTGAGGAATTTTCCACTTAATAGTCACTGTTCTACATGGGCAACTCTTAATTTTTAAAAGCCTATTTAACTTTCAGTATCACTAAACTTTAATACTGTAGTATTAGTCAGACTTATGGGAATTGCAAAAAAGGAAATCTAGTTTTCTTTCTCTTGTTTCCTTGGAAACAGGCAAAATTTTGAAATAAAAAGCTTCCCAATTCCCTTTAGTATCTTTTTTCCCCCCACTATCTCCTCCTGGTCCACTCAGATTCATGGTATCTTCTTCCTGTCCTAAGTGCCCCTTATAGGACTCCTCTGAGACACATTCTATTTTCCAGGGTGCTCACTGTTCCCAATTACCTTGCTCCCCTCCCCAAGTCCAAAATCAAATTTCTTCTCCCACAGCCTTCCGTTAGGTGTTATGAGAAAAGAGTTTGTCTCTCCACAGCCTTCCCTTAGGTATTATAAGGAAAGAATTTGTTCGAATCTTGTGTCGGTGAGTAATTTCTCTAGTCTCAAGTTATTTACATTATTAATGGAAAATGTTTGTTACCTAATTAGAATAGCTAATTGGAAAAAATTTCATTTTGGACAACAAAGTGAAATGAAATTCATAGCTCCTACTATAAAATGAAGGAGTTAAACTGGATAACTTCTGATGTTCCCCTTATCCCTGACATGCTTTAATTTTATGAGTAAATAAGGGTTGTATAAAGAAAAGACCTTTTTGGCCACCGGCCCTTTTCCTCCCACAGCTAGTCTATCCTTGGCTTAGCTCAGTTGTGTTCCTTAGGACCAATTTGGACTTTAGGCTGGAAACATGTAAGAAGTGCTAGACTGTCATTTGTCCAATGGAAATATAACATGAGTCACATATGTAATTTTAAATGCTCTAGTAGCTACAGTGTAAAAAGTAAAACAAAAAGCAGAATTAAATTTATTAATATATTATTTAACCCACATACCCAAAATATTAGCATTCTGACATGTAATCAATATAAAAATTATTAATGAATACTTTACATTATTATTTTTGTAGTAAGTCTTTGAAATTCAGTGTGTATTTTATACTTAGAGCCCATCCCAACTCAGACTAGTGACATTTCAAGTGCTTTAGTCACATGTGGCTAGTGGCTACCATATTGGAGAGTGTAGTTCTAGACCCCAAATCTCCACCTTGGCTGCACATTAGAATCATCTAGAGACATTTTTAAAAGCCCCGATGTCTAAGCCAAACCCCAGATTCATTAAAGTAGAATCTATTGGGTTAGAACACGGCCTCACGACTTTTTTGTTACCCAGGTGATTACAATGGGCAGCTAAGGTTAAGAACACTCTAGACTAATGTTTCTCAACTTTGGCTTAGGACACTTGGCATAGTTTTTGTTTTAAATAGCAATGCGCAGTCTCCATCCTCATGATTCTGATTTTAATTGGTTTAGATTGAGTACTAGGCAAAGATATTTGTTTCAATTTCCCCCAAATGATTATAATGAGCTAGCCAGCTGGAGAAGCATTGACTAACACTTTGGAATTCAGTTCTCTATCATCTGCCTTCTTCATGTTCTTTCCGATCAGCTGGTAACAGGCTTCTATCTTATTTCTAAGACCCAATTCCCAAACTGTACCAGAGCCTTATACCTGGATCCCTGTCTTTGTTTCTCTATCTAGGTCCCAACTTAACACCCATATAGTGTTCCATTTTTCACAGGTCTGTAGTACCTTGCCTTGTCAGTTTCGCTCTGAGGCACTAGAATTCTCTCATAAGACCCCACCCAGTAAATGGGTCACCCCTGCACTAGTTGTCTGCTCACTGGGAGTCCCAGATATTACCTTCTCCTGAATTATATACCATTATGCTTGGTTGCCCATTGGACAACCAAGTCACAATAGATTTTTCCCATTACCAGAGGTTTGACTCTACTACCACATACTGCCTATCTCTGGCCAATTCCAGGTGACACAGACATTCTCAGCTTTCCACTGGGTTTGTCACCTCAGCATATGCCCCACCCCAGTATTATATTCAGATTACGTATTCTTCCACTTGGCCCCATTCTGATGCAGCCAGAAGATCTCTTTAAACCCCATGAGAAAGAATATTTTTATGATTCACACACATTTTATTTTCAGTTCTCCCTCCCTGGAAACCCACACTAGAATAAATTCCCTTAATATTGCTGATGACCTTTATAGTTTCTTCCCCTAGTTGTCGTTTTATGCCAAACTACCCGTGAGATCCTGTGCTTCTCAAGTCTATGCTTTCTCTTAGAAACCACATTCCAGGTACCACTAACACCATCCACACATTTAACCTCAGCCATGAGCACTGGGAATGCCCTTGCTGCCCTCATTCCCTACCTCCAATTGATTGCCATGTCCTTTTGCTTGTTACCAACTTTCTTCACTTTGTAACATTTCTCCAGTGCATTTATCTTTCTAAAACACATTGAAACATCACACGTTTGCTTAAAACTTTCTGGCTCCCATCTGCTTTACCAAAGACAGTACAAATTCCTAAACATGGCACATAACAATAAAATTAATAGTATATGCTACTGCCAGGACTGTGTTAAGAACCACCTCCCGTTCTTCAGTCTGTCCTCAGTCTTTGTTTTCAGCCTCATCTCATTACACTTCTGCCTTGTACCCTCCGCCCAATAATCGTGAACATGCACTGTGTGTTCCTGTACTTTCCCCACTTTTGCTATTCCGTCTGCCTGGAGGACACTTCCTCCCATTTTTGGCTGGGGAAACACCGAATGATCTGGAGAGTTAAATGAAGTAACCATCCTAGCATTCTTCCTTATGGATCTTTAGCACTTTACATGGAACTATGTTACCAGCAATTACTATATTATTAATTACTTTTATCTGTCTACCCAGTTAGGATGTGAGCAGAAATTTCTTATTCATCTCTGTGTTCCCATCCCTAGCACATTAGATATTCAATAAATGTTAGATATAGTTATTGCATAAAATGAACATAGCTTCATTTGTATGGGACCGTGTGACTCCTTTTCCTTCCACCCACTCCATAGGGAAATTTATGAAGACTTTAGTCCGAGGTTTCTTTTTTCCTCCTTTTTTCCTTGTCATATGCATCTTTACCCAATCACCCAGTGTTGTCCATTAACTCAGAGGAAGATATGATAGAATCTGGAATAAAAAGCTAATACTGATTTCTGAAAATTTATGTCAAAAACCAATAATAGGTCAAAGCACTTTTGATTTGCAAGAGCCTAACAATTTCTAGGAGAAAAATATTTTAGGTCCCGAAAAGTCAGACCTTGGAGAACTGAGCAAAGTTTACACCAGTCTTCAAAACGTTTTTAGATAGTAAGTCACAGAAATAAATATTTTTACATCTTGATCCAGTATATAACACACACACAAACACAAATAAAACAGAAGCTTTATAAAACAATACTTGCACTTACGACATGATAGAGTAGCATTTTCTATTCTGTTTGAGTCTTTTTAAGGTCAACAAAAATAGATTGTATAACCTATTAATGAATTGCAATTTATAGCTCAAAAATCTATGGTTTATACTACAAATCACAAAACAAGAAGAATTTACTCTTTAAGGTCAGGGCATCTTTCTCACCGCTACGAGAGAGGTAACATTTTAGCTCACTGTCAAGAAGAAGGTGAGAGGAAGATGACTAAGATTTAGATCCTGCCTTAGCTAGAAAACCCAAACAGGTTGAGGAAGAATTCAAGAAAAATAGCAAAGAAGAACACAGGCCCCTTAGAGAAATTCTGCAAGAACCCGTAGATGTCCACGCTGGAGGGGGAGTCTGGGCAACAGAGACTGATGGTGCACTTGCAGAGGCCCACAGCATTCCAGCATAGGAGGGGGAAACAGCTGAGTGTCCTTGAGCTCCCTAGAGTTTGTCTAGAAGAGCTGAGAAGTAGTTGGGGGTGGGGGTTGGCGGGCAGGTGAAAAAGGCCTGAAATTAGGATAAGAAACCTCTAAATGCATGGGATCTTGGGACCAGGCACCACAGCAGGCAGCAGGGATACTGGCAGCAGATGGCAGCCCATAATACCCAAAGACCAAGTAAGGGCAGCTAAACCATAGCAAATGCCAAGTTAGCACGCCCGAAGATGCAGAGCGGGTGAGGGGAGAGGAACAGGGCGGAGACAGAGTGCAGCTGACAGAGAACAGTTTTTGGACCAGGTATCCCCTATTCTCAGGTAACTTCATTCACTTAAGGGAGAGAAGAGAAGACTGAAGAGGAGAAGGAATAGAAGGAAAACATTTTTTTTTTTTTTTTTTACTACCTGCCTGAAAGACATTAAATTTTAAAGGAGAGTTAAAGACACTGAAGTGGGGGTGCCTGGGTGGCACAGCGGTTAAGCGTCTGCCTTCGGCTCAGGGCGTGATCCCAGCGTTATGGGATCGAGCCCCACATCAGGCTCCTCCGCTATGAGCCTGCTTCTTCCTCTCCCACTCCCCCTGCTTGTGTTCCCTCTCTCGCTGGCTGTCTCTATCTCTGTTGGATAAATAAATAAAATCTTTAAAAAAAAAAAAAAAAGATACTGAAGTGGTGGAAGTATGAGATTCCCATCACCGTTTCTGCACATTTGGGTAATGACTTCACATTCTAAACCTACTAAACACAACAGCCGAATTGATAAATTTTCTAACGGCTGGTGTCCATCATCCATTCTGTCATCAGCAGGCATTTTCTGATTGATACACATAAGGATGAAAATGCTGGTTTTCTTCCTGTCTACGTCTGCTGAGGCCAGTCAGAGGGAGGAGATGTTGCACCAGCCACTGAAGGTGAACTTCTGAGGCAGCCGGGGGCACTTCAGCAGCCTGACCGAGGCAGGGAAGAGCAGGAAGTCTCATCAGTGGGGGTGCTATTCATCAAGAACAAGCCCGGGCTATAGAGGAAGATCTGAAATGAAAGGTTTGACCACCTCTTGGGGACAGAGCAATGGCTAGAGCAGTACCCCAAGAGGAAACACTTACAGCAGCCCTGATGGGATGGGGACTGTACAATCGGGAGAGATGAGGGCCTAATATGAGGTGGCCAATAAGAAGGACCCGGAATCATCTGAGGTAGCCAGCTGAATTCCAGTGGAACAGGAGACAGGCATACTGAGTTAACCCAGTCAGGAGCAGTTGGGAACTTGACCTCATGATTTGAGCTTTGCTGACCACATTCTGAACTCTCAATCAGCCTTACCTGCTTGCAAAGGCATGCTGTCAATGGATAGGACTCTCATGGAACTCTTAAGTCACTACTCCCTATTCTCAACACTTTCTTTCTTCAACTTTTAGATGGCTCCTTCTAGCTTCACTCTACCTTCCTTTGACTCAAGGTTACCTGCCTTATTGTAACATCTTCACTTTTTTTTTGAGATTTACTTATTTATTTGGGGGAGGAGAGAGGGTGCACAAGCGGGGGGAGGGGCAGAGGGAAAGAATCTTCAAGAAGACTCCTCACTGAGCACGGAGCCCAATGTAGGGCTTGATCTCATGACCCATGAGATCATGAGCTGAGCCAAAACTGAGAGTTGGGTGCTTAATTGACTGAGCCACCCAGGAGCCCCTAGCATCCTCACTTTCATTCAGCTTCTGCCCACTTGACTTGCTTCTCTACAGACAACGTACCTCACAGTGGATGACAAATCTTCTCTCACTAACACCTTTAAAGCTTCTTTGGTCAACCCTGCCTGAAAATTTTCAACACAATTGTACAATTTATCCTTTTTTTAAAAAAATGTTATATCCAGGCTGTAAAGGACAGCTGTAAAATATTGCCTAACTGGAGAGAATGGGGCCGTTCCAAATATAGACTACTCAATCTCAGTTGGTCCTTTAATACCATGTGAAAATCCTTTTAAAAATGTTATGTGTGGGGTGCCTGGGTGGCTCAGTCATTTAAGCATCTGCCTTTGGCTCAGACCATGATCCCGGAGTCCTGGGATTGAGCCCCACATTGGGGTCCCTACTCAGCAGAGAGCCTGCTTCTCCTTCTGCCCCACAACCCCTTCATGTTCTCTCTCTCTCGCTCTCTGTCTCTTTCAAATAAATAAATAAAATCTTTACCAAAAATATCATGTGTTAATATACACTCTCTCCAAAGCTCTAGTAATTTGTCAGCCCTTTTACTTGTGTTAATATAAATGATAGCTAATATTTATTGAACACCCCTTATGATAGGTGTTTTATAAGCATTATCTCATTTGATTCTCACAATCACCCCATGACAGGTATTACGTTAGTATTGACCCATTTTACAGGTGAAGAAATTTAGTATTGGAGACATGAAGCCATTTGCTCCTGGTTACAGTATATGGAGGAGCCAGATTTCAAATCAGTTCCTCTCTGGTGTCAGAACAACTCATTTTAACCACTAGGTCACTCCATATATTTCTCAACAGGCTATTCTAAACTTCCTCCTAAAACCCCCTAGGACTTCTGCCTTCCGGTTCCTTTTAACAGTTGTCCTCACTTTCTACCTCACTGCATAGACCCTGGCAAACTGGAGCAACTAAAACTCTTTCCCTGGTCATCTGTACCTCCCACATCTTTCCCCAACTATATGTCCAGATCCTCCTTTCTTATCTAGGTCTACTTTATCATTTATTCCCCCTCTGTATTTTCACCTCTCCCTCATAGCTTTGTCCTCCCAGATATGAACATGGTCCAATCTTTCTCATCTTTAAAATTTTTTTTTCTTTAAATTCAATTCAATTAACATATAACATATTATTAACTTCAGTGGTAGAATTTAGTGATTCATCAGTTGCTTACAACACCCAGTGCTCATTACTTCAAGTGCCCTCCTTAATGCCCATCACCCAGTTACTCCATCCCCCCATCCTCCTCCCCTCCAGCAACCCTCAGTTTGTTTCCTAGGGTTAAGAGTCTCTTATGGCTTGCCTCCCTGTTTGTTTTCATCTTATTTTATTTTTCCTTCCCTTCTCCTATGTTCATCAGTTTTGTTTCTTAACTTTCATATATGAGTGAAATCATATGATATTTGTCTTTCTCTGACTGACTTATTTCGCTTAGCATAATACCCTCTAGTTTCATCCACGTCATTGCAAACGGCAAGATGGTTAAAGAAGATGTGGTATATATACACAATGGAATATTATTCAGCCATCAAAAATATGAAATCTTGCCAATCGTTCTCATCTTAAGAAAAAATCATTAACTTGGCCATTCCCTCTAGGTACTTCCATTTTTCCTTTCCTTGGCTATAAGTCAAGCTTCATGAAAGAGTAATCTCCACCTTTAGTGTCAACCCTTGAGATTGTGAGTCCCATGAGGACAGAGACCACATGATCTTATTTACTGCTCTATCCACTCACCCTCCATGCTTAGCACAGGGCAGGCACTAATGGTCATTTGTTAATGTTTTATTCAATTAAGGAGTGGACTTATGGATGTGTGGAAGAAATAAATAAGATTTCCATCTCCAACGAGTTTTTAAAACCTCTGGTAGTCCTGCTTTGTCTGAAATCAAACTCATTATTTTTTCTCTTCACGCCTGTTTTTCCTTTTCTATATTTCCCTTTCCCTTATTTTGTATATGCAGCATGTTACCAGGTAAAACTGTTATTTCAAACCAGTGTAGCTTATGTAGTATAGTAATAAAAATATCCTTTGAAGTGTTTTCTCTGGGTCTAGTTTTCACGTTATTTCTGGATGAAATCTAGGGCAAGATCCATAATGTTCTGGTCCCTTTTTGTGGCCAGCTATGCCACAGCCCTAAAGACCCAGTCTCCCAGTGTCTGATCAAACACAAGTGGCTCTCTCCTTAAGGGAGACTTTCAGACATTTGCTAATGTATGTAAATATAAGTATATATCTGATAAACTGATAAACTGTGATATTTAAATTAAATATTGATTACATGTAAATCATATACAAATATGTGTGTGTGTGTGTGTGTGTGTGTGTGTGTGTGTTTCCTGTTGTTCTATGCCTTTTTTCTCACTTTTGGCCCAGGCCTTTTGGAGTCATGCCTTTTATTGTGAATGCTTCACATTCGTCTCTCTTTGCTCTACGTATCCGAGTCTGTTAAGCAGTTCCAACCTATTTCTACTCTTAATCTTGAAATTAGTGGGCCCAGATCACCTTTGAAAGGAAGGTATAGTTTCTATTCACTTCGGAACACTTTAAGGGAAGTCATCATATCCTTTTGTCCCCCCAAATGTAACTGTCCCCCTGGTATCCTGATGTTATTCCCATTTTTACACGTGCTCTTTAGAACCCAGCAGAATATAGAACTCTAAATGTTCAAGTCACATGTTTTGAGTTTGAAGCGTTGAATATGTGAAACATTAGGTTGCATTCAGATATTTCAACTCAAGTTCTATACCCAATTATCTCTAAAATGGGAATGCCACAAATCTGGTACCAAAATTTGCAGTAATCAAATTCTGAGTCTCAATATTAGAATTCTATGCAGTTCTTCCCACCCCTTCCCATAATACACTCTGATGGGCTTTCTTCTTACTCCTTGCCCACCCCACCCCTATTTGACCCTCCCATCACTCACTTTTTGGCATGAGTAACTTGGCCTCTACTTGTGCCTAGGTTCATTATGTGGCAGCTGTTTTCATTACCATCTCATTATTTCACTGAGGGGGAGACGTTTCCATGGAGATGCTGCACTGCATAAGTAGAGATTTTACTACACTGAGCTTTTATCTACTCAGGGTACCAGTTAGATGGGAATTGAGCTAGAACCTTTTCAGTAGGAAAAGGGATTGTGTATTTCGCTTCTTTTTCCCGCTATTTGTCTGTGCTTTTTATCAGTGAAAGAATGTTGTAATTATGAGTTCTTAACAACAGATAGGAACTGATGAAGAAAACCAGTAGTCATTTCTGTTTATATTAACTTGCCCTTTTAACATATTCATGGAAATTTCCAGAGTAGCATTACATAAAATAATTGACTAGCACTATTAATTTTTTTTAATAGCCCCACCAGGAAAAAAAGGGTTTGGAGTTCTAGGAAAAATTCTATACGGCAACCGGACCCAATTACTAATGTGATTATTTGCCTAAGCTTTGATTGCTTCCAAAGTTGTCATTGCCTGGGGAAACAAAGGTCACAACAGCATTGAAATGACTATTTAATACTTTCTCCACATGCGAATGAGTGGCACTCGCTTTTCCTTAATTGCTTTGTGGTTAATCCTACATTTGCAGGATGATTTTTATTAATACATTTCCCCTTGCAGTAAGCCTTCAATAATTTGATCTTCATTAAAAGTAAATCTATCCATGGCAGCAAATTTTTTTTTCATCATTTGCTTTTGGACTTTCAGCCAAATCAAACCACATTTGTTTAACACTTAAGTTCTTAAATTACATGCTTATTTTAATGTAACAACACTGTGCTAACTGCAGTCCAGAGACAATTAAACAGCTTAAACAGTGTTGACATTGACAGAATGATTAAGGACATCCATTAAACAAATGCACCAATAAGGTAAGTGTATCAGAGCATGTGATGGTTAATACAGACCATGATCAAACCAATTATGACATGGAATTCAGCTTAACATAGATTTCTCTCTAACCTGATCCATCCAACTTTGATGATCAGAAGAATACTGTTTTCACATAGTGTTTGATATCTTTGAGTTATTGCTATAGAGATTGTCCCATGGTTAATTGTCAATAAATGTAACCTGGTAGATGGCATAGTAGGAGAAAGTGTAACAGAACACTTGTTGGGGAACTATTATGTGTTAGGAAAAATGGTAGATTTTTTTTCCTTGTTTATTCTTGCAGCAACGTGAGATGGATGTTAGTTTCCACTTAAATGATGATGAAACACACATTTCAGATGTTCAAGTAACTTGTCAAGTGTCAATTGCACAGTCGGTATTAGAATTGGTGTTCAAATTCTCCTGTTCAAGTCTACTGTTCCTAACATTTCATCAGAAGTGATTATGGAATTATGGTAGTCACCATTAGTCTCTAAATAAACTAGAAAGAATTTGGAGAGGGTGTTGTGTGGATCATTACAGGGTGAAAGCATAGAATGAATAGCAAAATCTAGCACAAAAATCTGCTTTTATGAGGAATTTTATATATTAACAAACAACGTACAGCAGTATCTTGGAAAATAAATCACATGTTAAAATGAAAAGTAGATTTTAGTAGGTGAGGAATGGTTTGATGGGCAATTTAAAGTTTAGTACAGTCTCTCGTTTCCCTGAGCCCTCATCTCAAACAAAAGTGCATTAGAATTGTTCATCACTGTTTATCTTAAGCTGCTTCTATTTCCAAGTCTCACTATCTCGACATGAAACTTAATATATTCTCTTCCCTGAGTATTTAGATGTATCCCATAGAGTGCCATAACCTGTACCTTTGAAATAAGTGTAGATTCAAGATTTGGTCTCACCTCACTATCTCATTTGGCATCTAAAGTTCTATTTTATTAACCCCCACTGAGCTAGATTAAGCACAATTTCATCTTTGGTTATTAGTATGTTCTTATTTATGTTTTCTGTAAAACTTTGTTTTCTATATTTTAGATTAAGGGGAAATTTTGCAGACAAAGGATAAGATGAAGAAAGAGATGTGTGTTGACATAGGGTTAAGAGGAGATTCCTCTGATCAATATTTCCAAAATACATAAGATGAAATGGACACAATCAACGTGTTCAGTACAGTATTTGTGGAATTGAGTCCTGTGAAAATTGTCGTTGTAGACAGAGCAGAGCTCCAGCTGATTGCTAGCCAAGTATCACCTGGTACTGTTTTTGGATAGTCTATTACTCTCAAGACATGTCTTCACCGAGAGTGCAAGTATAATGACCTTTCAGTCCTCTAAATGTGGATAAGAGCTCAATGTCAAAATACATTGCTATGCCTCACCACATAACTAGAAAGAAAATTAATCAAAATTTTATGTGTGCAGATGGAAATGCTTAAGCCAGTTTTACAAACCAATAACTGTTTGGTTCCAAAAACCTGTAACTTGTTCGAGATTTAATACACACTGAACGGCCTCAGAACTCCTTGAAGAATAATAATTCAAACTTAATGTGGAATGTAAGTTGTCAACTATTTCTGTGTTCTTTCATTTCTATATTTTTCAGTTAAGGTAAGTTATAATTCAGGACCACGCAGGAGGTGCCTTTATAGAATATGTTTTCTGCTGATCGGCTTTTTTTTTTTTTTTTTTACAAAGACTTATGCAGCATATTTTTAGTGATGTAGTACCGTTGCTATTGTGGGGCCTGATTCTGCCCTCCTTGTTTAGAATAAATGTCCTGAGAATCCTGGATAAAAACAGCAGGATTTAGAATCAAAGCGGAAGATTTTATTTTAGCATTTGTCCTGGCTAAATCTTCAGAATTACAATAAAAAGTCTCATTCTGTGGGGATTTTTGTTGTTATTGTTTTCACTTAGAAAGCTGCTGACGTTCAGATCAAAATATACATTTTACTGTTTTAATTTTTTTTTTACAGTGTAAGTAAGATGTGCTTAGGGTATAAAAATTAGGAAAAAAAAAGATAAACTAAAATGAAAATAAAAATTACTTCTAATTTTACCACCCAGGCCATTGTTAATATTTTAGTTTTTAATATTAATATTATAGCCTAATGAATATTTTTCAGATGAAAGCAATACTATGGCAATTTTAAAATTTTAGCGTCTTCTAGATTTTTAAAATTGCAATATATCATATTATGATTGCCATTTAGTAAGCAATATGTTTTGAATGCTTTTCCATGTCCTTAATAAGATTATTTGTAATGGTGAGAAAACACTAAATACTAAATATAAGGCTCCTCATTTATGAATCTTGAATTTTTTGATTATTTTTAAAAATGTTTTGAAAAATTTAGATACTTAATTACTTGTTTTAAGTGAATAAATTTTTATCATGGGATTAATAGTTACTAAACATGCCATTTGCACAATATTAAAATGTTAACATTTTATTTTATTTTTATTTTTTTAAGATTTTATTTATTTATTTGAGAGAGAGAGGGAGTGAGCACAAGCAGGGGGAGCAACAGAAGGAGGAGAAGCAGGCTCCCCACTGAGCAGGGAGCCCAATGATGCTCGGCTTGATCCCAGGACCTGGAGATCATGACCTGAGACGAAGGCAGTCGCTTAACCAACTGAGCCAATCAGGGGCCTCCAGTTGTGAATTTTGAAGGAAATAGGCAGTGAGACTGAAGCTAAAGGAGTGTACAAAGGAAGGACCTTGAGGCAGAGGAGGCTCTTGAGGTAGAGAAGGGGTCAAAAGAAAATTACAGTAATTAGGAAGCAGAGAGCATTAGTAAACAAAAGCAATGAAGTGGTCAGAGAGACTAACAGGGGAGCAAGCAGGTGGTGGGAGGGACAGTTTAAAAAGACACGCAACATGAGGAAAGACCAAGAGAGTACCCAAAATGGCATTTGTGAAGCTCCACAAACACTTGTTTAGGCTTTTCTGAGCTTCCTTGAATTCAAAAGACCCACTTGGGCCCAGCTCTCCATGAGGCCCAGGAGAATCCTCAAGAGAATTACCAAGGTAAGTGTTGTGCATGGCCAGTTTCTAGGAGAACAGAAGCGAAAGACTCCAAAGACCAAGAAGGCCAGCACCAAAGCAGAAACCAAGGAACCAGACGTTGGCCAAAATGGTGAAAAACACATAGATGTGGTGATGACACTAGATTCAGGTTCGGTGAGATCCAGATTAACTTCCTGGCAAGAGCTTGTTTTCAGAAAAGCCCCTTCACCAAGCTCTCTGTACCTGCGCCTGGCAAATTTTGAATTCTTGTTTGAGACTATATTAAGGCTGGACTTTAAAGAACAAATGGGGGGGGGGGGCTGGGTGGCTCAGCCGGTTAAGTGTCTGCCTTCAGCTCAGGTCATGACCTCAGGGTCCTGGGATGGAGCCCCAAGTTGGGCTACCTGCTCAGTGGGGAGCCTGCTTCTCCCTCTCCCTCTGTATCCCGCTCATGTGCTCTCTCTCTCTCTCTCAAATAAATAAATAAAATCTTTAAAAAAAAAGAGAGGAGAACAAATGGAAGAGAATTTCTTTCCTAAGCACTGTGGTCCATAAAAGAAAGCATTTGGTTTCTAATCCTAGTTACTCTGCTACCACTAACTATGTAGGCGACATGGGAAGAATCATTTTCTTCTCTGCATCTCAGCCTTCCATCACGAACCAGGGAGAGGATTCAGCTCGTCTCTATCAACTCCCAGCTGTTATCATCTGATTATTATATAACGAAACCTAGGACTGTTGGAATTTTCTCTCTCTGAGTATCTTAAAAACAAGGATGTTTTAATATTAATCACTTAATCAGTGTATTTAAGTCAAATGTTTTACTTTTGGAGACCTAGTACACCAAGAATGTTTAACACACGGTTCGGTATTTGGGGGATATTTGGAAGGAACTCCGTATGGAACATATGCAGTGACAGTTTCAAGAAAATCGATTTTTGGATCTTCATTTTTTGAATGACTTTTTTCTTAAAACGTAAGGCTGTACCTATGGTCAAAGTATGGTTTTTTTCCTCTTCCACTTCACTTTCCCTAATGCCCTTGTCCACTTTACCAAAGAAAGGCATAAGCTCACCCACCCTGAATTTACAAGGTTGCATTTCCCCAGGTTGTATAAAGACTATGGGATTGCCAAACAAAGGGTAATTGCGAATGGGAGGGTCTGTGAAGCCTCCGCCTTAATCAAGACACTGTTTTGGTCTCTCTCTCTTTTTTTTTAATGCTTTCAAGGAGGAGGTAGTGAAATATTCTGTTTTTATTTCCTATGAATGTCTCAAGTCTGAGTGAAAAGAACAATGGTAGAGGTAAATCAGTGGGTTTTGGTTTTGTTCCTTTTTTTTTTTTTTTTAACATATGCTCAGGCTCATAGCAGATATATTTCCATTAACATTTGCTAAAATATTATTGATGCTATAAATTCACATTTGTCTTTTCTTTGGGTAGGTCTCCTGCTCACCATCATATGCCAACTACTTCTCTGTTTATTTTTCATTCCTATCACATACTTATTCGATTTGGACCAACATAAAGAGGATGTATTGCGGGTTCTTCTGTAGATAATGCACTTAGAAACACTCATGAGAAACTTCACGTAAGCCCTACACTTATCAGTGACCTTTTAGTGACCTTTCACTAAAACTTGTCTCACTTTGGAAATAAGGCATACTTACCCACGGATATACCTTTACTGAAAAAAGAAAAAACTGCATTCATCATATTAAGAATTGCATTTCTGATAAAATCTTACTTAACGTTTAATAATAAAAAGCATAATATACTGAGGTTTCTTTGACCAATCACTTAATATTAAATATAATCATAACTCAACCCAAAAGAAAAAACATTTTAAATACTTAAAGCTTTATGGCAACAGACAATAAGTGAGTTTTCGAATGTCATTTTATGTGTATATTTTGTTTCAGAGAGGTGTAAAGATACAATCAATAAATCCTTTCGAAACATAAATATTTCAGGGGCGCTTGGGTGGCTCAGTCGGTTAAGCATCTGACTCTTGATTTCGGCTCGGGTCATAGTCTCAGGGTCATGAGACTGAGCCCTGCGTCAGGCTTTACACTGGGCATGGAGCCTCCTGAAGATTCTCTCTCTCCCCCCTGTGCCCGTGCGCTCTCACTCTCTCTCCTACTTTCCTCTTTCTCTCTCTCACTCAAATAAATAAAGTATTTAAAAACAAAACGAGACAAAATCCACAATTGTAATTTCCTTATCTTAAGATTCTGACTGACCCAGCTTACTTCTGCTTGGTCAGAGATTTTGATGCCAAATACCATGAGCTTCTCGTAGCTCGTAGACTGCCTGCCTCTCGGTCAGGAGCTTACTTTTGGTCCAATCAGATTTGGTAAAGGTGAGGCACGTCACCAGGGGCTTGAGAATCCTTCAAGAGATGATCCACCAGATAGAACAAAAGTTAATGTTTTACAGACCACTGCCATCTCCTCAGTAATATTGTTTTGCATCTTGATTTTTTTTCAACAAAGCAATATATTGTGAACACGTTTTCATGATAATAAATATTTTTTTATGTCACCTTAATGCAATAGTTTCTTAATGATATTGCCCATTGCAGCTGAGCAGCTTAAAAGAATAATGATACCTATGCCTCATTCCCAGAAATTATGGTCTGATTGGTGACCCAGGAAAGTGACCTGGGCTTTGGAAGTTTTTAAAGATCTCCAGATGATTCTAAAGCACAAGGAAGTTTGGGAACCAAGGCTTTAATGGTTGCAGAGTATCCTTGAATGGATGCACTGTAATTTATTTAATGAATATTTTGTCATTGGGTATATTTTAAGGTTGTTGTTTTCACCATTGTAAACAATAACAAGAGCATCCTGTTAGCAAAATTTTTGAGCACAGCTGTGATTACTTTCTTAGGACAAATTCCTACTGCCAGAATCATGGGATTCAAAAGTACAAACATCTCCAAGCTGCCCGCAAAGAAGATTCACTAATTTATACTTTAACAAATGATGTGTGACATTAATATCTTTTCCTAGTTCCAGCTAATATTAAGTATTTAATTAAGTATAGATTTTTTTTATTTGGAAGTAAAAAACAGTATGTTTAATTTTAATTTCTATTCCTTGCATTACTAGGAATGCTGAATTCTACCCTCTCCTCAGTTTAGTTTGCTCTTTTATTTCTTCCACAAATTATTCTTACCTGTTTTTTTGTTCACCTGTTTTGTTTTTTTGTTCCTCTGAGGTGTTCATCTTTTCTCTGATTTGTTTATTTCTCCTTATCTGCTAAAGCTATAGATCCTTTGTCATATATGTTGGGTCTATACTCAAGATGATTTTTCTGCCTTTCTTTATTACCTTGCCATACAGAGTTTTTTTTTTCAATAAAGTCAAATAATTTAATCTTTTTTATCACTTCTGTTTTTTACACCAGTCTTCTTAAACATTTTTTAATTGAGATATAATTGATATATAACATTATATTAGTTTAAGGTATACAACATGATTTGATATTTGTACACATTGCCAAATGATCCCCACAATAAGTCTAGTTACCATCCGTCATCATACGGTTACAGAATTTTTTTTTCTTTTCATGTGACAAGAACTTTTAAGATTTACTCTCTTAGCAACTTTCATTTTTTTTTTTAAAGATTTTATTTATTTATTTGACAGAGATAGAGACAGCCAGTGAGAGAGGGAACACAAGCAGGGGGAGTGGGAGAGGAAGAAGCAGGGTCACAGCGGAGGAGCCTGATGTGGGGCTCGATCCCATAACGCGGGGATCACGCCCTGAGCCGAAGGCAGACGCTTAACGACTGCGCCACCCAGGCGCCCCTCTTAGCAACTTTCAAATATGCAATACAGTATTATTAACAATAGTCACCATGCTGTACATTGCATTTCCATGACTTATTTAATTTACAACTGGAAGTTTGTACCTTTTGATCACCTCTACCCATTTTGCCCACACCTTACCCCAACTCCTCGGGCAACCACCAGTCTGTTCTCTGTATCCATGAGCTTGGGTTTGTTTGTTTGGTTTTGGTTTTTAGATTCCATATAAGTGAGATCATACAGTATTTGTCTTTCTCTGCCTGACTTATTCCACTTAGCAGAATGCCCTCAAGGTCTATCCATGTTGTAGCAAATGGCAAATTCCATTCTTTTTAGTGGCTGAATAGTATTCAGAGCACACGCGCGTGTGTGTGTGTGTTTGTGTGTATCACATCTATCACATCTTCTTTATCCATTCATCCATCAAGGACACCTAAGTTGTTTCCACATCTTGGCTATGGTAAATCATGGTGCGATGAATATGGGGGCTCATATGTCTTTTTGAATTAGTGTTTTCATTTTCTTTGGATGAATACCCAGACGTGGAATTGCTGAATCATATGGTAGCTCTATTTTTAATCTTTTGAAGAACCTCCATACTGTTTTCCACAGTGGCAGCACCAATTACATTCCCATTAACAGTGCACTAGAGTTTCCTTTTCTCTACATCCTCACCAACACTTGTTATTTCTTGTCTTTTTCATATTTGCCATTCTAACAGGTTTAAGGTGATAGCTCACTGTGGTTTTCATTTGCACTTCCTTAATGAACAGCAATGTTGAGCATCTTTTCATGTGCCTGTTGGTCATCTGTATGTCTTCTTTAGAAAATGTCTATCCAAATGCTAAGTGAAATAAGTCAAGCAGAAGAAGACAATTATCATATGATTTCTCTCATCTATGGAACATAAGAACTAGGAAGATTGGTAGGGGAAGAAAGGGATAAAGAAAGGGGGGGTAATCAGAAGGGGAATGAAGCATGAGAGACTATGGACTATGAGAAACAAACTGAGGGCTTCAGAGGGGAGGGGGGTGGGGGAATGGGATAGACTGGTGATGGGTAGTAAGGAAGGCACGTATTGCATGGTGCACTGGGTGTTATACGCAACTAATGAATCATCGAACTTTATATCGGAAACAGGGGATGTACTGTATGGTGAATAACATAATATAATAAAAAAACATTAAAATTAAAAAAAAAAGAAAATGTCTATCCAAATCTTTTGCTCATTTTTAGATCCAATTGTTTGTTTGGTTTTGGTATTGAGTCCTATGAGTTCTTTATATATTTTGGATGGTAAGCCCTTATCAGATAAATGGTTTACAAATATTTCTCCCATTCAGTAGGTTGCCTTTCATTTTTGCTTTTGCTATGCAGAAGCTTCTTAGCTTGATGTAGTCCCACTTTTTATTTTTGGTTTCGTTGCCTGTGCTTTTGAAGTCAAATTAAAAAAATCATCACCAAGACCAATGTCAAGGAGCTTACCACCTATGTTTTCTTCTAGGAGTTTTATAGTTTCAGGTCTTACAGTCAAATCGTTAATCCACTTTGAGTTAACTTTTGTGTGTGGGATTAGACAGTAGTCTAGTTTCATCTTTTTTCATGAGACTCTCCAGTTTTCCCAAAACCATTTATTGAAGAGACTGTCCTTTCCCCATTGTATATTCTTGCCTCTTTTGTATTAAATTAATTGATCATTTATACATGGGTTTATTTCTGGGCTCTCTCATCCATTCCAATGATCTATATGTACCAGTTTCTTGACTTAAAAAAAAAAAACCCACTACAACCTTTCATTATCAATTTGTTTAACCCTCAAAAAACTCTTTATTAGCACTAAAAGTGTTAATTTTTTGATAAATAAAAGAGACCTAGAACAATATAATGGGTTTGTATTATTTAAACCATTATTTGCATCCATTTCTTGCGAGAAGCATAAGCTAAAAACATGAAAGACTTGCAAAATTTTAACTCCCCTAAAAGTGTATCCTTTTTACAACACCCCTGTGATTTAAACACCGGAATTGTCCTGGGTATACTGAAGCAACAGGGAAATGATGATGATGGCATAATAAAGCCAGAGGATGTTCAATGGAAGACCCTCTTGCTCATTTTATTTCATAATCAAAATCCCAAACATAAAGTTTAAAAGGGATTTGGTTGCCCATAGTGCTACCCTGTCATTTGTGTTTGTCTGTAATGTAATCTGTAGATATAGATCTTAAGTCCTGTGGAAAGTTAGCATGAAATTACTGGTTAATGTTACTCTGGAAGAAGCGTGTTCATTACAGCATGTCTTTGAACCAACTTAAATATCCTTATAGTTGTCCTTCAGTTTATGATGCTGAACGTATGGTGCTCTAGCCCTATAAGAAAATAGCAAAGATGAGATTGCCTTGTAGTCTCATTTAGACAGTTAATTTTATCTTTGTTTTCTTAAGTCACATTTCATTGTGCTTCTCGATGGTGCAAAACTAATTGGCTCTTATCACAGTTACATTACCTTCGAAGGCAGATAAAATTAATGCAAAGTAAAAGATCACTACAATCAGAGATATCTGGTTAAAAGGGAGACAGGCTTGCATAAAGTGGCTGCACAATCCACAGAAGGCTCTGGCAGAATAATAAATCATTACTTTCTCCAGGTTATCATCTTGTGCTCTAGTTCATTATTTTGTATCATTTGTTTTAACCTTGGATTGTCCCTACTACATCTGCTCTGCTGTGATTAATTCCGCTGATGGAAATAAACTGTCGAAGGGCAATGCTGTACTGCATGACTAATTAGCCTACCGAATTATGTCCATAAATTAACATTTTGTTTTTATTCATTTAAATAAATCAAACTTGTCCAAACTTATTTTGTATAGATCACTCTAATATCAATTTATTTTTTTGTAACATTTTAGCTTAGATCAGTTTACTTTTTGGTCAACTAGTTCTTAAACATTTTGTTACCTTCACTTCTCTAAAATTGCTATAGCACATTGTTGTCCCTCTTGGCCCAAGAGGAAGAAAGATATTTTCAGTGAAGCTGAGCAAGAGCTCTCCACCAGACTCTCTGCTTTAGCTTGCCCTTTCTCAGCTCCCTCCTGTCCCCAATGCTGGCCTGCTGCAACCCCTCATCCTGTTCCCATGTCTTCTGTAAAAATGGTTATGCCAAGAGTGAATGTTTGGGTCTTCCCCCAGATTCATGTGTTGCTTGAAGCACTAATCCCCAGTGTGATGGTATGAGGAGGTGGGGTCTTTGGAAAGTAATTAGGTTTAGATTGGGTCATGAGGGTAGGATCTTCATGATGGGATTAATGTTCTTTTAAAAAGAGGAGGAGACACAAAATCTCTCTATGCACTGAGGGTACAGCAAGGCCGCCAACTGGGAAGGCTGCTCTCACCAGACACCAAATCTGCCAACACCTTGATCTTGGATTTTCCAGCCTCCAGAACTCCGAGAAATAAATGTTTGTTGTGTAAGCCTCCCAAACTATGGTATCTTGTTATTGCAGCCCGAAATGACTAAGAAAGGGTACTATTGTGAAAAACCAAATTCTTCTCGTAAGAATTGCAGATTACACAAGAATATTATTTGCTATAAAACTGGTTATTTCAAGAACAGAAACAGTGATGGGAAATGCTTCTATATATTCTGCAATATTGGGTAGCTTGCCTCCAAAGACTGTTGAATAGGACTTACTTAGTCTTTCCAAAACACTGTCATCAGTCTTATTTTGATAAAAGCAATTAGGCCCTTTCCAATAAGGGGTTCACTGCCTGAAACTTCAGGAAACTGAATAACATGAGAGAATTTAAAAGCTCTCACCTTATTTTCAGAAAGTTCTCATAGTGACTGCCCTAAACTTTGATGCAAGGGTGTTCTAGAGCCTCTCCTACCAGGTCACGTGACACAATTGTGCCCATTCTTTCCAATTCCTTGTTCAGTAAGGGCACATTGGTAGCTTGAATTTGGCAATTGGGAGTATTTATTCCAAGGAAATATGTAAACAGTACAAATCTGACTTTTGTTTTCCAGAGAACTGGTTGTTAAACATTTACCAGCACCCCACTGTTTATATGCAAGGTAAGTGTCGCTAGGCATGGCTCCCCTATAGAGCTTTTTCTGATTAAACTCTTAGCTGGTTCATAGAGAATCTGTATATTTATATTCCTTCTTTTCCCCCTACTCTCCACCCCCCAACCTTCTTCTGTCTTTCTCTGTCTCTTATCTTGGGAGCATAGTTCCTCAGTGCTCTGCCCTGTTGGAAATAAATATTCTAGAAACTGTCTCTGAGTAAAACAAACAGGAAACAGTTATTCCCAGGGTTTTTAACTCAGCTGAGTCAGGTACCATCCCAGTTACAGGTTTCCACAATTGTTTAACACCTGTGTCTGTTTTACCCAGGTGGAGTCACCTTATGTCTTCTTTGATACTTAGATAGCTTTGACAGAGGAAAGCACTACGTAATTGAATCACTGTATCAAATATAACTAAACCACTACTCAGCCTAGTGAGCAGTGTGTTTTCAGTGGAAATAAATGATTTGCCTATTGGGCATTTTTTATTTTTTTAAAGATTTTATTTTTAAGTAATCTCTACACCCAATGTGGGGCTCAAACTCAGAGTCCCGAGGTCAAGAGTCACATGCTTTACTGACAGAGCCAGCCAGGCACCTCTACTGGGCACTTTTTAAAACCAAATGAACTTGTTTTATCTACTTCCTGCCTTCTATTACTGTTCTAAGCACTGGGAGGGATACGAGAGCAGAGAAAATGGTCATCTCTTACAGAATCCTTCCAGACTTCTTCGGAAAGTCAGAACTGATGAAACGTATGAAGCAACTGGAAAGAATTAAGAACTAAATTGTTAAATACTAGTCAATGTACCAAAGAGCTGGAGGGGTCAGGAAAGACTTAGTGTTGGGATTTCTCCTTGAGTTTGTCTTTGAGTGATGATTAGCACTGGGGCATGAAGGAAGGAGGCACTTTATGTGGGAGCAACAACAGGAGCAAATGACTTGGCCTGTGAGCAAGTAATATCTGACTCGTAGGAATGATTGGGGAATTTGGATGGACCCTGGGAGATTTCTAACTGCCAAAAGAAAAACTTGTTAAACACAATAGGCAATAGGAAGCTATTATAGAGCTGTTGAGCATCAGAATGATGACATTAAAGGGATACCTGTGAAGATTAATCTGTCAGCATTATGAAAGATTGTATAGGTTAAGATTAGTGACAGGGGAACAAGTAGCAGTGACTTAGGTTGGCCTTGTTAAAAGCACATAGGGACCACAAAACAGGGAGCAGGTCACGGCCAAAACCAGGTGGAAAGCTACTTTCCAGCTGTAGCAGAGGTAAGGGTACAGGAAGTGGAAGAGCACCCCCGTGAGGTCAGAAGCTAGCTCCAAAGCACAGCATCCGAAAGGCATGCTTGGGCATGATAGCGGCAACTGCCGGAGTGAGAAGAGTTGATTTGATGGGCAAGAACACAGTGAGAGGATATCGAAGTGATGGTGCAGGAGGGCTGACCAGATGTGACAATGCAGCAGGTATGGGAGAGATTATTCTAGGCTTCTCCTCAGGAATGGATGCACACACTAGAGCCAGCAAGCTTCTTGAGACTTGACATCACTTCTGGCTCAAGGTAGGGCCTCAGTTCAAACAGGAACCAGAGCTCAAAGCTGACAGATATGGAGAAGAGAGATAACCAAAGGAAAATCCCAGTCTAATAGCTAACACGTGAGGGGTGTCAGAGTATGCCAACCCGAGGAATGCCTACAGACCTGAGGCTTGGTCCTCACACAGCAGAGCTTGGGCTGAGCTATGTTGATGGTAAAGAAGAAACAGAGGACATGTGGGAGCCCAACCACTATGGGTAGCAGTTGCATTGTGGTGATGAATTCTAAACCTACACCAGGTTGCAGATTCAAAGCTTTTGATCTCTGAACTTGTTAGAATTGGCTCAGAAACTACCAAATCCCTGTGAGAGTAGCTGAGGAAGGATAGATAGGAGATATAAAATGAAGGTTGATCCTTGGAACTGATGCAATCATATAGGGAGTAAGAGCCTATAGTCTAACTTTTTGATATTTTGGCCTATTGATATATGTTTTGAAGAAGTCTACATGCCTAAGGGACAGAGGAAACAAAGAAGTTGGGAGGATTTGTGAGGCCTCTACATATAAATTCAGGAAAATGTGGAATAACTATCATGTACAAGGATTGTATTGTTCTGATTCATTTAGATTTCTGATTACTTAAGCTATGCAGAAAACTTATTTGGGTATAAATTCTTCCTATATTTACTTTTCTTAGGCTAGCTTAACTTTCCAGACTTACCATGGTAGTATAAGGCACATAACTTAATTTGAAGATTGCACATAATTCACAGACATTTTTCTTTACTGAAGAAGCACAAAGTGAAGTTTTGGACAATTTCTTGTTAACTCTAGGACATACATTTTAATAAATGAGGCCTCAATTTGAGCTTATTTTCTCATCATTTGCCTGTAGGAATTCAGTGTGTTGTACTAATGACGTGGAGGGTCCCATTTAATTCTAAGGAACTATGGTTCCGCGGTTTCTTTATGAGGCTAGACATACACCCATAACACAGAAAAAAGGTTAATTGAGGATTTTGCTTGTTTGAATACATATTAGTTATCAAACTTTGAATAAATAATGTTTTAGAGTTTTTCTTCAGATTTCCACACTACACTATCCAAATTCCGTTACCAAATAGAGGAACACAGGAAAAAGTCTATGAGCAAGTCTATTAATAGAGAAAGATTTCTGTTTCAAGCAAAAAAAAGAGGAAATCTAGGCTTTATTTCATGTACATACCATGTGACCAAAACTGTTCTAGCTGTTTCACACATGTTCATATTGAATCACAGCAATCGTGTGAGATATTTTGTCTCCATTATGGTGATGAGGAATCAGGGATTCAAAGACACGTACTAACTGGGTAGTAGCATAGCTGGTAAGCAGCACATCCCAGAATTAAAATTAAGGTCTATCTAATTCTAAAGCTCATTCTTGTTTGCACTGCCCAATATTTCAAGAATATGTTTGTATACATAAACTTCTATAAAAGAAATTTCTAAATCTATTTTTAGATGCTGCCACTGAGGTCTATATCAATATATTTTCTGAGTTAATAAAACAAAGTTAACCCTACAGATCAATCCCCAAATATAAACATATTTTTCTATGTAATAATATAATATTGCTCAACATAAAAATCAGCTGAGAAGACCTCCTGGTCTAGGGATAACCCTAAAACAGGGATGGCATACAAGTTCCATCTACTGTCAGATCTTAGTAATTGATAGTGGCTTCCTGGATCTCTGAACAGAGAAGAAATCTGAGGTCATATCTAAGTCAATAAGAAGGAGAGTTGGGATCCATAAAAGATGAAGGCTATGGTCCTGGATGAGGAAAATGGCAGCTAGGTGCCATGTATTGGCCAGAGCTGCCACAAATATTAATAAAATAATATGTAATCTGGTATGCTACTGCTCAAAACTGCTTTCCACACTCCAAATTCTCTCACTTTAATTCTCTCAAAATTATTTTCTCTTTCGCGGCTTACCGTTTCCTAAGCTGTCCTGATCGTAGGAATCATCTAGATTAATTGTTTAAAAATACTGTTTCCCAGGCCTCTTATCTGGAAGATACAGGCGATTTAGGAGGCCTGGAATTTTATGTTTTGGCAAGTTTGGGATTATTTGAGTTGCCTTTGTATACCGAAAGCTCCTGTGAAGGACAAACGTGAAGTTATTGAGCAGTGATAATTTAAGACATAATCTTCCTGGTAGTGATTTGAGGACTTACCAGCCAGGGGCAAACAACAGATCAATTTGATGGTGACTGGTGATCAGAGAAATTCAGCGCACATGATGATTCAGCGCAAAGACCCACTGGATCTGGCTCTGCCCAATTTACTGACTTATTCTCATTCTGCTTTTCCTCTTGCTCACTCCACTCTGGGCAACACTGATCTTCCTGTTGCTCTAACATGTGCTCGTTCCCACCTCAAAGCATTTGTCCTTTCTGTTCCCCTGCATGGTATGTCATTCCTGTAGACTTTCACAGGGCTAGGGTCCCTAATCCTCTCTAAAGTGGTAGGTAGGGCTATTAAGTGAAAAAGCTAAATGGTAAGCAAGGTGGAAGATTTTAAGTCTGTGAGGTAGACTCATTGCTTATATGACAATCGAACTCTTTAATATTCTAAAAGGGAGGCCATACCTCTAAGCAATGAGTTATGCCAGTCATTCCATAGCATCTACAAAGATGTGAAGAAATTATGTTTTTTCTAGAAAATAAAGAGTGACGAATATAAAAGCAGAAATCACTAGTTGAATAACAATTAAATCTGGGTAAAATGTATTCTTTAAAACCATTCAATCACAGCCTTATCTTTTTTGATTCTTGCAGGATGCTCATAAGTAGAATCATCTGACTGTATCTCTGAATGAGCATTAGGATTTGGGAAGCATCTTAATAAACACTAACTGAAGCCACTCTGAAGAAAACATCATTAATCATGTCATCTGATAAGAGATACTGTCAGCGTTGCATTTAGAAATTTATACTCAGACTGAATTTCAATAAACATTCCTTGTGTACATTAGGGATTAGGAAAATGAGGACTTCTTTGTTTACTATAAATTTTTTAAAAATATTATTCAGGCCGAATTTCTCAAAATGAAAATCACCCAGACCCATTGGATCTCCTAGTCCAATTCACTTTGTACACTCCTGCTGTATTGTCTTTCAGAAAGTATTATTTTCAAAAAAAGGTACTATTTTCATTTTAAATCCATCTACTGAAAATATATTGAAAAGGCTACAATGGCTCTCTGTTACTTTTTAAATAAATACAAAATCTTTAGGTTGGTATTTAAGACACCTACTTAGCTATTATTAGGTTTACCCATCATTAGGTAAGATTTATATCAATTTAAAAATATCAACCAAACCATAATAACTGACTGCTTGGTATATGGTAAATATTAAATAAGGTGTCTTGAAGATACAAAGAACATATGAAATATTCCCAATCCTTAATGACTACCCAAGTTAATCTCATAAGAATAGGCAACATTGTAAAGAATGATTCAGAGAAAAGGAGTTTGCAGGAGAGAGACACAAAGAGATCAGATATTGTGATGTTTGTAAAAGAAGTGGGCCTTGAAGAAAAGTAAGGTTCAGTCAAGTGGAAGGTAACAGAAAGGCTATTGGAAGTTAGGAGAATGTGTGTAAAGGAATGATGGCAGAGATTTGCAAGTATTTTTTGGAACAATAAATAGACCAATAAGAACAGAGCAGGAAGTTGGGAGTAGTGGACCAGATTTTGATGGTCATGCATGAAAACAAAGGATGGGATTTTCTGTAAACAATAAAAAGGAATTATTGAAAATTTTATTATGACATTAAGGTAATAAAAATAATATTTTAGGAAACTAAGTCTGGCAGAAGTGCACAGAGAATCTGTAGGAGGATATTAGGGTAAGTGCTTACTTAGATATTAACTATATAAAGAGGCTTTGGCCCTTAAGATTTGCCCACAGTGGCTAAGAATGAGCTGTATCAGTGGGATAGTAGGGAAGAAGTTTGAGAAGGACCAAGAGTTGGGAGAAAAGCCCCTGTAACATAGTGTCATAAAAAGTCAGGTAAAAAAGGACACTTCAATAACAAAATAGTTATCAATCTTGTAATGGTTTTCAGAAATGCCAAGGAGAATGAGGAAGGTCAACAGAAATAAAATAATAAAATGAAATAAAATAAAATAAAATAAAATAAAATAAAAGCATAGCCTGAAGGGAAACCGTCAAAAGATCAGAAAAGTAAGTAATTCCCATGTGACTTAAAATATACAGAAACCAATTGGCAATAAATCCTAACAGAATGAAAAAACTGGAAGTTCATAGAGATAAAAGATAGGATCCCCAAATAAGAAAGTCTTGTAGCAAGTTTCTAAAAAAACCTTCAGAGAGGTATTGGGTATTGAGAACGGGAATGTTCTATGATCAATCTGTTGATCTAAATGAATTTTTAATGAATATATTAAAAAGCAGTGGAATTGTTGTGATTGTCTCTACGTTCAGACCAAGAGACTCCAGAATTTTACCACAAGAGATAATTCATGAGTATAGTTCTTGAAAGTGAGGGGGCAAAATTTCAAGGTGTGATTTAGGCTTGAAAGTTTATGCAGTATACTGTCTTCTCCATTACAAGAGTATAAAAGTTACTCCACATTTTCTTCGTGCTTTGCAGTTTTGTTTTTTTATGACCATTTCTCCTGGAATTTATTTTTACACATCATTTAAGGATGAGGAAAAACTGGTTTCCCAATTAATAGCTATCCAGCATCACAGATTGACCTGTACATTATTATCTAATGATGTGATATGCCAATTTTGTCATGTATATGCATACTTGATTGAATGCCACTTTGGCAGAATTAAGTATAATATATATATATATGTGTATATATATACATTAAGTATAATATGTATACATCTTATATATATAATATATACATATTATATATATATTATATATATAATTACACCACGCCCCCAAAACACACACAGTTGACCCTTGAACAACACAGATTTAAACTGCTTGGGTCCACTTACATGCGGATTTTTTTGGATAAAAATAGTAGAGTACTATAAATGTGCTTTCTCTTCTTTATGATTTTCTTAGTAACATTTCTTTTCTCCATCCTGCTTTATTATCAGATACAGTATATAATATGTATAATATGCAAAATATTTGTTAATTTGGTGTTTATGTTATTGGTAAGGCATCCAGCCAACAGTAGGCTATTAGTGGTTAAGTTTTGGGAGGTTCAAAAGTTGTAAAAGGGTTTTCGACTGTGTGGGGTGTCAGCACCCCTAACTCTTACCTTGTTGAAGGGCCAACTGAATATATATATATATCTCCTCCCCTTCAGGTTCTCAGTACTGTTGTGAGGTCTCATCTAATAGAAGCCTGTATGTAGTGGGTTGGGCTGTATAAAATAGTTCTTAACCAATAAGCATAAGTACACTATAGCTTCAGTTAGACAATCTGCTACTTTGCTAACCATGGGATGAATATATTCTGCTGTGTGAGTTATTTACTATGTATGGCCTCTCTTTCGTTTATTTTGTATTCTGAGAACGGTTTGTCCAAAATGACTGGTTAAATGTGTGGAAATAACATTGGATATACTTCATATATACAAGGTAATAGTGTTACAATGGTACTTACAGTAGAAGTTTTGAAGAGGCTGGAGGTGCTTTCCGGGATAGAATCAAGTCAGCAGAGGCTGTCTCTCTCTGTCAAATAAATAAATAAATAAATAAAATCTTAAAAAAAAAAAAATCAAGTCAGCAGAAAGTTAAGGTCATCAAGAAGATAGATATTGGTCAGTGTCAACTTACATTAAGGAGCCCATTATAAGCATCACTATCATTTGGATTGACCAACAATTACTGAAGATACCTGAGGAAAAAAGTGATGGCAGGAGTCTCAACCCCATTTCAGAGACTCTGAGTAGATTGCAGGAAGGGTTGCCAAGGCAGGATATCAGGAAAACATCTCCATAGAGACTTTGTGATTGTGATTCTCCTAGAGAATTGATTCAGTTATGCTTCTTTTTCCAGTAACACAATCCCTCCATTAAATAGGGTTTGGGTATACTAAATTCCTGTAAGTATACATAGGTCTGTTTCAGGAATCTAAATTCTGTAATATCGATTTATGTATTCATTCCTGCATCAATACAACAGTTTTAATTACTATAACTTTATAATGTTTTAATATATTATAATACAAAAACATTTTGAAAAGTATCTTGAGCATTTTTTATGACTTATTTTTCTAGATGAACTTCAAGAAGAGCTTGTCAAGTTTGTTTGTTTGTTTTTAATCCTCTTAGGATTTTGTTTGGGGTTATACTGACTAAATGATTTGAGGAAACTCCCACACTGTTCTTTCTTTTTTTTTTTTAAAGATTTTATTTTATTATTTATGTGACAGAGAGACAGCCAGCGAGAGAGGGAACACAGCAGGCGAGTGAGAGAGGAAGAAGCAGGCTCCTAGCGGAGGAGCCCGATGTGCGACTCGATCCTGGAACGCCGGGATCACGCCCTGAGCCGAAGGCAGACGCTTTAACGACTGCGCTACCCAGGCGCCCCCACACTGTTCTTTCTTTCCAGGCTCATATATTCTATATCTTTTAGCAAAATGTTTTCATTCCAGTCCTATAGTGTTGGAGTTTCTTACTGGTTATTTTGCAGATTTTATTGCTCTAGGTTGTGGAAATTTTTTTCAATTATATTTTAAAATTATGTTTTGTTGGTATTTAGGAGAGGCAATTACTTTATTTATCTTATGTGTAGTCACTCTCCTGACCTCCTGTAGGAACAGACAGATTTTCTTTTGATTGTTGGATTTCTTGTGGACAATCATGACATCTGTAAATAAGGACAATTTTGACTCTTTTTTTCCAATATTGCTCTCTTCTTTTTCTTGACTTATTCCACTGGCTTAGAAATTTGACTGATTGTAGTGGGAATCATTAATTATATCTTTGTAAGTCTCTAGTGGATTTTATCAGGTCTAGCAAGCTTCATTCTCTTTCTGTTTTACTAATAGTTCTATTTTTTCACAAGATCATCAAGACAATTATAGTAAATCCTTTTTACTGTATAAGGTCTATGTAAATTTCTTTTAAAAAATATATGAAGACTTTTTGTGACCTATTAATATTTTTAATATTATGTTTTCATTGATGCTGGAAAAAATGTGAATTATCTGTTCAATTTCCATATGTGGTTATTAAAATAATATCTTGATTATTTATGAGAGTTTTGTTAAAATTTCCCTCTGTTAATATAGTTTATACATTTCTCCTCATACTCTCACTTGTTTTTCTTTTTATATTTCAATGTTGAGCTGTTAGGTGCATAAAGATTCTTGATGGTTGTAACTTATTGGAGGGGTTTAATCAGCAAAACATATTCCATGTTTACTTTGACTGAAAATCCCTCCTAGTTTCTCTTTGTGAGCATTTACTTGATATACTTTTCATCATCCCTTTATATCAAAATTTTTGTTCAGGTGTATCTCCTGTAAACAGCTTATCATTAGGTAATTTTGCTACCTAATGTAATAATTTCTTTTAGAAAGTTAATTTAACATATTGACTTTGGTTTAACATATATTTGGCATTTTTTTGTTTGCTATATTTTCTTCTTTATTTACTTCCCATCTTCAGCTGGGTTTTTTTACTTTGTTCATTGTGCCATTATGCCATTATAATGGCCATGATGCATTTTTTTCTGTCTAGGAATTTTCAAGTAATTCATTCCATTTTTATCTTGCTTGTCCTTGAATTTTAGAAAACATATTTAAACCAAATTTTTTTCTATAATATCAGTTATTGTATCAGTAACCTCCTTACCAAACTAGATAAGATTATTAATATACTTAGACCAACACTAACATCTCCTAACTTCCCACGCTTTGTGGATATCATCTGGAATTTTATTTACAGGTTTTAAAATAACTGGCTCAATTTTTATGTGAATCTAAATGTGATAACTTCACAATAACTTCATGAAAATTTTTTTATCAGTTTCACCATTATCTCTTTTAATTCATGTGTTCCTCTTAGTTGTATATATTTTTTATTTTCAGTATCCTTAAGTGATATTTTCAGAAAATGTTCACGGTGGCAAAGTTCCTAAGTCCTTTAATATATTAAAATACCCTACCTTTGCCTTCAAAATTAAATGATAGTTTGGTTGGGCAAGAAATATAGGTTGAAAATAACGTCCATTAGAATGCAAAATTTTTTTCCATTTTGCTTATTGCCTGGGAGATCAAATGAGAAATCTAACAGCAATCTGAATACTGTTCCTTTAAAACCACCTTGTTTATATATTATCTTTTAGAAGCTTTTAGGGCCTGTCTGCATTTTCTTGGAGATCAGAAATTTCATGATATGTCTAGATGTGTATTTTGTTTTTCGCATACATGCAGACATTTTATTAGTTTCCCCAACAGGAGGACAATAATACCAATTTTTAAATATAAATCTGGGGTCATCTGAGATGCCAACCAAATACAAGGAAGGAGGATAAAGGTAAATGCTTAATCAAAAGGCACTACAACATCACCTAAAATCTACAATCATGGTGGTAGTAGGCTAAGATTAAGCTACAGCAAAAACATCTAATGCAAATGTTAAGAGATTGCATAGCAGGAAGTGGATTTGCTTTCTAGAAGACTGGCACACTGATCATTTGGACACAATAGGATATTTGTCCTAGAAAAGATCAAGGTGGTTGGAGGTAAAACTAAAATTTATGGGTATGGGGAGCCTGGGTGGCTCAGTTGGTTAAGTGTTGGACTCTTCGTTTCAGCTCAGGTCATGGTCTCGGGGTCCTGAGATCAAGCCCCACAGGGGACTGTGCACTCAACAGGGAGTCTGCTTGAGATTCTCTCTCCTCCCTCTCTGGCCGCCCCCACCCCCAGCCCTGCAAAGAATCCAAGATACATAGTCTCCAAAGAGATGGTGATTCTTCTTCCTCTTCAGAAGTATTTGCTGCACTTTGCAGCTTCCTCTCATGATCCTACCCAGTGGCTGTTCAACCTGAAAGCTGCTGCTGTTGTCTTGCAAGGAGTTTAGCACAGAACTTGTGACAAATGAGAGGGGGAGCAGCCCAGAGGAGGGGGAAGAAAAGGGAGTAGAGAATGGTAGGAAAGGGTAGTGGTGAGGATGGTGGACCAGGTTGGCTGCAGTTGCTAGTCATCCTGAAGCATTCACATGTAGTCTAAACTTCCCTAATCACTTTCAAACACCTCCACACAACACCCTCAAAGTCTGAAATCAGTAGCTACAAGGTTCACAAAATAAACAAAGATGCCAGAATGAGACAACCCAGAGAGAAAATCCCAGCAATTATCCTCAATCTGTCTTTCCTCAATTTAAGATAAACTCTAATATACCTGATGTGGGATGTAGAAAGTCACGGCCCAGCAAGCTGGGTCTTCTACTGACCTTTCCATCAAATTCCAAGAAAAAACAAGGGGCAGGGTATGTTTGTATTTTTATTTTATCTTATTTTAAAATAGAATGACCCAAAGTTATTCTATAAAGGGACATGGCTGAATAGGTAGGAAACAGATTCGCCGTTGTGAGTTCTCCTGATGGCTTCCGCAAGGATCATGGAGATGTCGATCACCTGTATTTTGGAGCAATGCTTCATCTTATCCTCCTGAGGTATGGTATTGGTGACTACTACTGCTTCAAAGCATGCACTGTTGATGCGAGCAATGGCCGGGCCAGAAAAGATTCCGTGAGTCAAGATCGCATAAACTCTGGTGGCTCCAGCTGAGAGAAGTTTGTCAGCTGCATGACAGATTGTGCCACAGGTATCAGCCATGTCATCCACAAGGATAGCCACACGATCCCTCACGTCTCCCACTAGCACCATGCGGTCCACTTCATTGGCCTTCTTCCGTTCTTTGTGAATCAAGGCAAAGTCCACGTTCAACCTGTCTGTAATGGAGGTCACTCTCTTAGCTCCACCGGCGTCTGGTGAGACAACAATGCAGTTCCTCCACTCGGAGATATTCTCCCTTATCCATTTCAGGACAGCTGGCTCCGCATACAAATTGTCTACTGGGATATCAAAAAAGCCCTGAATTTGGGAAGCATGTAAATCCATGGTGATGATATGATCAGCACCTGCTATAGACAGCATATTAGCAACAAGCTTGGCGGATATTGGGGCCCGGCTCTTATCCTTCTTATCCTGCCGGGCATAAGGGAAGCATGGGATGACTGCGGTAACCCGGCTGGCTGAAGCGATCTTGCAGGCGTTAATCATGATCAAAAGCTCCATTAGGCTGTCGTTGATTTCACCACAACCACTCTGCACTATGTAGACATCCTCTCCTCGCACACTTTCCCCAATTTCCACACAGGTCTCCTGGTTGCTGAATTTCTTGGTCACCACCTTGCCTAGCTCCAGGCCCAGGCGGTCGGCGATTTTCTGAGATAAGTCCTGGTGGGAGCTGCCACCGAAGATTTTGATATTTGGCATTTTGGTCAATCCCTCCAGGCACTCTTCCTCCAGTGATCACCGCGACTGCCAGGATCCCAACCGACGTCAGACCACAAACTAAAGAAGGACTTCCGGTTGTTACTGGGCGGTTATAGTCCCACTTCCGGCTGCGAGCCGCTCTTCGTTGACCTCGGGTCTTCGGGAAAAGTTGCTGTTTGGCACCCACCTCACGCTTTTAAACTAAAAAATCAAGTCTTTCTTCAGTTCATGGATTTTTTTATCATCTATCAGTACCTTCTATCCTAGGGCTGCGAAGCAAATTCAAACACATAAAAATGCAAAACTTCCGCAGCATAAAAGATGCACACGTTTAAAAGAAAAGTTACAGACTGGAGAAAATGTCAAAACTATATTTTAGGCAGTGTTCTTTCCAATCGAGTGAGGAAAAAGATGACCAGAACAGTTTGGGAGTAGTAGAAATAGAGGAGAGGAAGTAATAAACATATAAAAAATGCTAGTAATCAGGAAAATGCCAAACATTTTTACACATCAGGTGGGCCAAAACTATAAGATAGATAACTTCTCTGTTGTAATAGAATGTGTAAGTGTGTAAATTTTGTAAGGGGAATTTTGTTTTGTATAACCTTTGACTGGATATATCTACTTCTAGGAATCTACTCAATAGAAATATTCACAGGCATCCCCAAAATGTATTGATAATGTTATTTGTTGCTGTATTAATTCATTCTGTCAATATTTCCTGAGGTATTCTGTGTGTCAAGCATTGTACCATTCACAGAATATAAGACTGACAAATAGTAATCTCTCTAGAATTACTTATATATAATAGCAAATATAAGAGCAAAATCTGGACACTAATAAATGTCCATCAATAGGTAAATTATCATATATATCATATATATATCACATATATAATATATCTTATATATAATCATATAATGTATTATCATGTAATGTAAATTGTCACATAAGCAGCCATTAAAGAAACTGATTTATGTGTAGTCATATGGAAATATCCCCAAGATATTTCTAAGTGTAAAAAACGCAGTCAAAACAATATGCAAAATATGAAATTTACGTATTTAAAAGTAATAGTCTGAACATCAAATGATTGTGGAGGTTCTTTTTATTATGATTATCTTTGGAGAGGGGAGTAGATAGGTGGGAGTTTGGGATGAATGAGGACTGTCACATTTTATTGCCATCTATCAATGTAGTATTTGAACTTCCATTACTTTTATAATTAAAAAAACACTAATAAAATATATAAGATGATTAAGTGTTAGTAAATTTTACGTACATAGCTTCTAAAGTGCATTGGAGGTTAGAGTAATGGGGAAAGAAGTGGAAGGGACCACAGATACCAGGAATTTCAATAACAAACTGTGTCCTAAAAATAATGGAGGCATCAGATATAGAGCATACATTTTTATCCTGCTAATTGTGTGTCTGACATTTGGTTCTGAAACATTTTGATTTAGCCTGAAATCAAATAACCATTTTTTTCGTATTTTGAAATTACTAAATAATTTGTTGAATATATTTTCGCGGCCCACTTTTGAGCTCCCCCACTGGGTTGGGATCATGGATGGGATAAGCTCAGGAATTGGATGGAGTAGGCAACAGAAACGGGTAAGATTTGGCAATGTCTGTGAAACACATCACTTTACTAGAAAAAAAAGTGTATTTATATTAAATGAGCTATTATTATAAAGCATGTAAACAGCTATGTCAAAAAGACTAAATCAAAATGTCCTGCTGCTGATCCAACCACATCTCTCTCCAGCATCAACATCTCCCCAATTCTCAATTCAAACTCTTCGTGGTTGACAGTGCATGCCAGCTCATTTCTGTCCACAGCCCTCCATTCATGTTCCTTCCTATCATAAAATCAGCAGACCCATCTATACTGTATAATTCTCATCCTCAGCCTGACTACATACAGTGATTTCTAAAGAAAATTCTGTGGCTTAATTTAGCAGCACTAAAAAGTACTTGCAGCTTCAATTAAAATGATTTTTCTCTTAGTGTTCTCAATGTGTCACACATTTTTCACTTTTTAAAGAAAAACAAAACAGATTTTTAAATAGACTTATTATTACCTAAATAGGACTGAATGCTAATGTAAACATTAAAAACACATAGTTGGTTGCATTTTCCTTGAGGTGTTAAGTAGGAGAAATTTTTGTCTTGCTGCTATTTTTGCTCCAAGTTCTGGCTGTTGCAACACCTCATAGTTCCAGGGATTTGTCTAAAATCATAAAATGTTAAAGATGGAAATGGCCTTCGAGATCTTCCAGTCCAACATCCTGATTCACAGACAGAGAGCTGAGGCCCAGAAAAATGAAGCAACTTGTCTGGGATCAAACAGCTAATTAGAGGCAGAGTATGCACTAAAATATGGGATTCCTGAATTTCCAAATAGGGCTTTTCTCACTATATCGTTTTTCTTTGAGGTTTATGAGAATGAAGGGAAAATTTAAAAGTCATGCAGAAACTTTTGCCTAAAACTGTTATTTTTTACTTATCAAACAACTACAACAAAGAACAAAGACCCAAACCTGAGACTGGAAAATTCTTAAAAAAATTATTTCCTGAAAGAAATGAATGATTGGCAGTGTCATGGAAATATCTTTATTACTCTGACATTTCTGTTAATGTGAATCTATTGTAAGGGTATTTAACTCCTGTTTACTTTGGTCTCTGTAGGTTGAGAAAAACATCTATCTTATCATTGGCTGTTTCGAACAGAAGTTACAGGTAGGACTAATGCCTACTGAAGAACACATTCTCTGTATTTAAGACATCATATCTTAATAAATTACTCTGGATAAATAATTTGTGGTATAGAGAAAATGCTTATCTTTCTCCTTCCCAAGGCAAGCATATTTAAATGTCATCTCTACAGATCTGTGAGAATTGCTGTATTTTGAAGTTCTTTTGAGTCAATATCCAGAACATGTATATATTACCTTGGAAATAGTTTCTTGCTTTACCGATTATTCTTTTACCCTTCCCAATTCCAACATAAATAATTCAAAGAGAGAGCCCTGATGCAGCTTGATCAGCTAAGGAGAAAAGAAATACAGTCAATTCTTCTAGAAAGTAGAGAAAAACAGTTGTTGTATTTTGAGTAAAATAAATGCTTTCACTAAACATACTTGCAGTTGACAAAATGCTAGATGTTTAGGTGGCAATTATAGTTCTTTGATAAACTGTCAAATCTTGTCACAACACATGTTACAAACAAGGACAGATTTAGATGTCCTTTATGACAGCTTTGTGTAGGTTGAGAATGTTTGGCAGTTAATTTCAAACAAGGAACATATTTTTCTTTCCAGCAGTTATCTGCTTGTTTATTAGGAAGAATTTCTTTGTGCCTTTAATCTTACTCATTTGACTCACAGTTCCAGATCGTTATTGTAACATTACCTTACCTCATTTATTTTGCTCATAATAATCATCCACAATACTTTGAGAAAATTTCCCACAGAGCTTCACATTGGTAGAAATGCTTTAAAGTTTGTTTTGTAATTTTTTACAATTAAAGTTGACTACTGTGTGCGTTTACTGAGCTTTTAGTTGGAAATCTGTCATTTTATACAATAGATGTGAAGATAGTGATTAGGTAAACAAAGCTGAGTGAAACAAATAGGAGAAAAGGAGAAAATTTTGTGATTCAGAAATGTCACTTTAATTCTGAGTATATTATTGTAGACTCATGAGGGTATTTTTGAAACTTTCAAATTAAAAAAAAATCTGGAGAACTTGAAAATCCTAGTATGAAATAATAATCTTGGAATAAAAATGATGTTACTTGTGCTAAATTATATATATTTGCAATGATAGATGAAGCAGTCTATGGAGAGGTTCCATAATTAGTAAATTGCAAATGAGAAATATCTCCCTAATAGTTATATGAGATATTTTTAAGACTTTTAAAGCAGGTTTTGATGATAGATCTTTCTCTTCTTGTGTAGAATATTAGTTTAATGAAATTAGTGAAAAGATACATTAATTATATTTTGGCAAAACACAAGGTCCATTTATGCTATTCAAACCTGTTTTAAAGAAATTTTATTTTTTTCTTTTCAGTTGTGACCATTTATTTAATCCTCATAATAAACATTAAGACCAATTGTCCATTCACATAAGTAAAAAATTAGTGAGGTATGGTTTGGAATGGTTCAGTGGTTCTCAAACTTGAAGGACATCAGGGTCTCCAGGAGGGATTGTTAGAATATACATTCCTGAGCCCTGTCGCCACAGTTCGTGATCAGTAGGTCTTGAGTGGAGCCATAGGCTTTGTGTTTCTACTAAGACACTAGGTAATGCTAACGCTGCCGTTCTGGTGACTACACTTTTGAGAGCCACTGGTTTATTTCATTGACATTTATTTTGCCATTTGGGAAATCAAAAGTATAGTTGATTTATTTCTCTTTGACTCTTGTCTCTAGCCCTTGTCATGTGGCATTTTTATTTTGCTTCCAGATTTTCTCTCTTCATATCCTTTTCTGTGTATGAATTTTGCTTTCAAATATCACATAATTCTTCAAGAACTATAAACATATATACTTCAACTTAAAATACCTGTATTATGTTTCAGAAATATTTTGACAAGTACATGTAGGATATGAACTCTTATTATTCTGGGGATTTAAAAAATCCATTAGGCATTTGAACATCTAAAAACCAGTTTCTACCTATTAGCCTAGTAAAAACTGGGTGAAAGCTAAGAGGCTCTCCTATTTATTATCCAATTTGCCCTCCTTGAGTTTCTTACAGTATTTGCCATCGAGAAAGATCTTACTGTCATACTCTGAAGACCACTTGGCTGACGTAAGGATACTAAGCATTGTTTAGGTAAATATTGGCCAATTTGATTTGATGTTGCCTCTTGGGAAGAAATCACTGTGTATCAGTTTATAAAAAAAATTAAGCAAAAACAAAAGAACTTCTCCATCAAATACGTGTTAGAATGAGCAAAACCTTAAGGCCTCCACATTATTCTTCCTCAAGCGTATCTTGCTATTCTTATCCCTTCATACTTGCACTCAAATTTTAGAACCAGCTTTCAAGTTCCACTAAAATTTTTGTTAGATTTTTATTGGAATTTAAATCTATGAATCAATTTAGGGGGAAAATTGACTTTATAATATTGAGTTTTCCAATCCGTCGACATACTATTTCTTTCCATTACTCTTTAAAATTAAAATAAATATGCATAATTTTTCTGTAGAAGTCTTTCTTTATAAATATTTTTCTGTTTTTTTAGATATTTCCAGATACTTAATTTTTATATGATTTGAATGGTATCTATTGAAAAATTTTTTTTCTAACCGTTACATAGGAATATACTTGATATTCTAAATATTGTGTCCATTATTAAAATTTGTTTGTGGGTTTTAGCAGTTTCTCTATAAGCCATTGTATCACCTGGAAATAAATGGCAATTGTGATTCTTCTTTCTGTTCCTTGTACTTTTCCACCGTCTGGCCTTTTGGCGGTGGCTCAAGTCCTTTGAAGTCAGATTGACTAGTAATGGTGACAGTGGTCATTCTTGCCTTGTTCCAGATCTCAAAAGGAAAGACTTTTAATATTTTACCATTATGAATGATGTTTGTGTGTTGCAGTTTACCAGAAAATACTCTACTAGTTAAGAAAGTCTTTTCTATTATTAGTTTGCTGAAAGTTTCTTTTTTCTTTCTTTAATCAAGAAAGGGACTTGAACTATGACAAATGCTTTTCCTGCATCTTTTGAGATTATAATATGATTTTCCTGTGTTTAACATCTTAATATGGTAAATTACAGTGATTTCTTTTCTAATGTCAAATCAACCTTACATTCATGGGATAAACCCAATCATGATATATTATCTTTTTAATATATTGCTTGATTTAGTTAGCTAATAGTTTAATTAGAATTTTTCATGTATCTTTATGAGAGAATTTGGCCTGTAATTTTCTTGTCTTTACTTATTAAGTTGGAAAACAAGATTATGCTAGCTATGTATGAGTTGGAAAGCATTTCATCTTTTTCTTCATATGGAAGATTTGTTTAAGTTAAGACATGTGGAACTGGGCCAAAATATTTTTGACCGCTTACTCAATTTCTCTAATGGTTATCTGTTATATTCAGGTTACAGGTTATTGGTTATATTCCGATTTCTAAGTTTTTGTCAGTTTTATTAAGTTTTTTTAAAACAGAATTTCCTATTTCTTCTTAATTTTCAAATTTATTGACTCGATGCTTTTCATAATATCCTCTTATTTTATTTTTAGTATCTTAGGCAGCTTTAACGTGATTCCCTTTGTCATTTCTAGTATAAAGTTTTTGTAACTATTCTTGTTCTTTTCGATCAATTTCATCAGAAGTCTATTAATTTCATCACTCTTCCCAAAAAACTAATGTCTGAAATTGTTGATGCACTCCCCACTGGCTGCTTGTTTTAAACTTTGTTGACTTTAAGATTATTTTTATTATTTCGTTTCATCTCTTCTTTGTGTTTATTTTGGTGTTCTTTTTTTAAACTTCGTAAGATGGATGCTCAGCTTATTATTAATATTTTTTTTTAAAGATTTTATTTATTTATTTGACAGAGACAGCCAGCGAGAGAGGGAACACAAGCAGGGGGAGTGGGAGAAGAAGAAGCAGGCTCCCAGCAGAGGAGCCTGATGTGGGGCTCGATCCCAGAACGCTGGGATCACGCCCTGAGCCGAAGGCAGACGCTTAACGACTGCGCCACCCAGGCGCCCCTCAGCTTATTATTAATATTTAAAGCTACATATATATTTTTCTAAGTAGTGTTTTGACTGAAGATTTGTGTGCAATTTTTTTAAAAGACTATTTATTTATTTAAACGAGAGAGAGCGAGAGAGAAAGCGCACGCAAGTGAGAATAAGTGGTGGGGGAAGGAGAGGGACAAGCAGACTGCACTGAGGGTGGAGCCTAACGGGGGGTTGGGGGGGCTGGATCTCAGGACACTGAGGTCATGATGCCAGGCGCCTCTGTGTGTAATTTTTCATAGTATTTCTGTGGATGTTCAGGGAAAATTATTTTTCAATTTTAATGGCAATTTCTTCTTTGTTCGGGGGTTAATTTTTTGATTAATGAATGTATAGGAAATTTTGATATCTTGTTGTTTATGGCTTCTAGCTTAATTGCACTATAGTCAGAAAACATGCTCTAGGTGTGATTTAAGTGTTTTGAAATTTGCTGAACATAAAGGCAAAAGGCAATACTAGAAAAAAGAGTTTTACTTTAAAATGGTAAATTTTATTTTGTCCCGTGGTAATATTACTAATTATATTAGCTGTCTTTTGAATAGTATTGTGTTTATTTTCCTATCTTTTAGTTTTAGCCTTACTGTGTGTTTATGTATTAGTTGTGTTGCTAATAAATGCCATTTAACTTCATGCCCTTTCACTTGGCTTATCCATTCCTGACACAGAGTGGCCACGTATTATAATTTTCCTTTTCTTTAACTTCCACAATCACATTATTATTGTTGTTCATATAATCAATGTTCATTTAGGCATGTCTACCTACGTATTACTCTCTTTGCCCCTCTTTTATTCTTGCATCTTAAATTTCCATTTGGAATCACTTACCTTCTGCCTTAAGTACATCTTTATAAATTTTCAGGCTACTGCTGGTGAAAAATTTTTTAAAAAATGTGATTTATTAATCTTTTATTTTTCTGTATTTTGAGGCTTATTGGTTTCCTTATAAATTTGTTGTAACTTTTTGATGAATTGAGATACCATTTTTTCTCTTATATGTATATTTTATTTTATTTTTTTACACATATAATGTATTATTTATTTCAGAGGTACAGGTCTGTGATTCGTCAGTCTTACACAATACACAGTGCTCACCACAACACATTCTCTTTTCTTTTCCTTTCCTTTCTATTCTCTTCTTCTTTTCTTTTTTTCTTTCTTTCCTTCCTTCTTTCCTTCCTTCCTTCCTTCCTTCATTCCTTCCTTCCTTCCTTCCTTCCTTCCTATGGTAGATTCACTGTTACGAGTCCAGGTATGCAATTTTTTAAAGTAATTGCATGTTTGAGATTCATTTGGTTTCTTGAATCTGTGGATTGGTGTTTTTCCTGGGTGGTAGAAGAAAATTCTTCTTACTTTTCTTTAAATATTAACCCTGTCCAATTCTCTCTCTTACTATTGAAACTCTAATGAAACTTAAAATATACCTCTCATTCAATTTTCCATGAATCTCTCTTTCATAGATTTTTTTTTAATGTTTTGTTTTGTTTTCTTATGCTGGATTCTGAATCCCTTCTTCTGACCTATCTTCCAGTTTACTTACTCTTTTAAAAAAAAATGGGTCTATTATGCTGTAAAAATAGTAGATTGAAGTCATTTTTCAAAATGTTGTTTTAGAGCAGTTTTAAGTTTAAAAAAATGAGAAGAAGGTAGAGATTGTGAGGATGTGTGGGCCTAGCCTCCCTGATTATCAACACTACTCACCAGAATGGCACTTTTTTTTAAATGAAGGTTGAACCTACATTGACACATCATCATCACCCAAACTCCGTAGTTTACCTTAGGGTTCACTCTTGATGTTGTACATTCCATAGGTTTGGACAAATGTATAATGACACATATCCATCATGATAACATCATACAGAATATTTTTCACTACCCCAAATCCTCAGTATTTTGTCTGTTTGTCTCTTCTCCTCCCTCGCAACAGACAACCACTGATCTTTTTAGTGTCTCCACAGTTTTGCCTTTTCCAGAATGTCATATTGTTGGAATCACACAGTACATAGCCTTTTTAGATTGACTTTTTTCACTTATTAATATGCATTTAAATTTTCTTCATATCTTTCCATGGCTTGATAGCTCATTTCTTTTTGGCATTAAACAATATTCCATTGTTGGGATAGACCACAGTGTATTTATCCATTTATCCACTGATGGACGTTTTGATTCCTTCCATGCTTTGGCAATTATGAATAAATCTGCTATAAACATCCATGTGGAGGTTTTCGTGTAGGCATAAAGTTTCAACTCCTTTGGGTAAATACCAGGGAGTGTGATTTCTGGGTCATATGGTACGAGTGGGTTGAGTTTTATAAGAAACTGCCAAACTGTCTTCCAAAGTGGCTATACCATTTTGCATTCCCACCATCAATGCATAAAAGTTCCCATTGCTCCATATCCGTACCAGCATTTGGTATTGCCAATGTTCTAGATTTTTGCCACTCTAACAAGTGTGTATATCTATTGAGATTTAATTTTAGTTATTGTATTTCTCATTTGAAAACATTTGTTTAGTTTTGTTTTCAATTCTAGAGGGGGCAGTTTTTAGAGTTTTGTTTTCTGAAACTATCTTCACACTTGTTCTTATATCAAACTAATTTTTTAAGCCTAGTACAATAGATGTGTCATGAGATGTATCTGGTAACTCCAGTGTATGAAGTTCTTGGAATCAATATCTGCTGTCTATTTTTCCTGCTCATGTTGGCTTTTTTCTTTTTTGCTTGCTTCTGTTTAATTATATACCTTCATGATATATGAAATTTTGTATGAGGAAATTCCCTGAAGTCTAGAATGGAAGTTTCTTCTTCCAGAAAGAATTTGTTTCTGACTCCTACATGGAGCTGCTATTAGTCTGGGACCACCTGAAACCACATGCAGCACTCAGGTTTCCCTGGACTATCCAGAGGATGTAACAACTTGTCAGGGATCCCCTCCTCCCAACCCTTTCACCCGTCTTTCTAACACTATTCTCTGCTGTTCGCTCTGCTTACAAGTCATCCCTCCCTACTGTGGACTGTGGTGACAGGTTTACTTCTGATTCACCATTATCCTGAAGATAGAAACCTTTTGGGTCCCAATTTAATGAGTAGAAGGTCTCCTATGAGACTACTCCCCTTGGGCAGGCCTTGGGCCTTAACTTACATCACTCTTGACCCATGAAGTCTATAAAACTGAAACCTACGATAATGACAGCCAGTCTTAGCTCTTGGATCAGGAATTTAGGATGAGCCTGTGCTCAGATTCTCTCCCTGAGGGCAGAATGGTAGAGGCAACAAGCAGCAACTGCCACTGGCAGAGAACACCTGTCTTTGGGGAGAAGCCATCTCAGGAAGATTAGTGGTAGCAGAGGCTGTACCACGCACGGTAGCTGATGAAGAGGCTGGAGTGGACAAATCTGAAGGATCTTGTATAAGTAACAGAAACCTGCAGTCTGAGGAATTATCAGAAATGGCTATTGGATGCTTTCAGATAGAGTTAATTTTTAGAATTAGCTAGTGTAAGCTTGTGACATTGTAGTTATATTTACAGTTCTGACGTGGCTTTCTCATGTCTGCTAGGACCTTTAAACTCAAGGTTATAATTACATTTCTGATAAACTTAAAGTTGGTGATAAGAGAGACTAAAGGCATATAATGAATGTATATTCTATATACTAACTTCTAGTAATTTGTCTTTTTAAATGTTACTTGCAATTGTTGACTTTAGCAGTTTACTTCACCAACAGTCACTTTTTGTGTAAATACATTCTGCTTCATATCCTTATATGTTAATTTACTTCTTATCAATTCAATTCATGAGCTCTCATTTCAAATAAACTACAATGAAAAACAAGAAACAGCTTATTAGTGTCAATCTGTTTTCTTCCTTTCATAGACATAAGAAAAGAGATTTTGCCAGTGGATAAATGCATTTATGACAATAGGCTATTATTTTATTTCTTGAAAATTACATATTTTTTTAAAGCAATGTTTTATTTTCATTAACTTTGAAGGGTTCTGCTCTGTGTTTGGAGCCTAGAAAAATAGTGATTAATGATGTTTCCCAGTATGAGGAGTAGAATGGAAATGGTTGATTTCTCATTTCCTGTATATTTAATCCAACTGTAGGGAGGCAGTTTGAGGTTATGAATTTGCACAGAGGCTCTGGTGCTAGACTTCCTGGGTATGAATCCTACCTCAATAGCTTCATATCTGGGTGACTTTGGACAAATTATTTAACATATCTTTGCCAAAGTTTCCTCTTCTATAAAATGGATAACAACAATAGTACCAACTTCTCAAGACTGTGAGGATTAAATAAGTAGAAAAAATATAAACCATTAATAATACTGCCTTATATACTATATGTACATCGCATGTACTTTATAAATGTTAGCTGTTTATGTATACAGGATATAGACAGATGTTGAAAATTTTGAAAAGATATAGCAGAACTGGTCTACATGGAGACCTGTTCCAGATGCTTCTTCAATTGCTATTTATCCTCTCCTTGGAGGGGCAAGAACAGTGTAGCAGAACTTGCAAATTATTGCTTGTCCCTTTTGATGATTTGCTCTTTCTAAACATATAACTCATTTGGGAAATTCTGTTATATCTCACTTAAGTCTACTCTCCTAAAGTTTAATCTCGTTCTTGCTTATTCATTCCTCAATAATGATGAAGAGCAGCTGATATCATCCTCTTCATATACTTGAGAACTATTATTAAAAGATTCCTTTGCTGAATAATCTCATTTTGTCAAGGCCTTCGTTAGAGTTTCTATTTTTATAGCCTTTGATCATTTTTACTGCTGTCTACATCTCCCTCTTAAATTTCTAAATCTAAATAATTGGTGCTCATGTGGGTCTGACCAGTGTATTACACTGGCTATGTCACCTCACATTCCTAATACTTAACTACTATTCATACATCCCAGTATCACACTTACTTTTTTAAGAACAGTAAAAGCATTTCAATGGAGGTGATACATTATCTCTGACCATATATTTGTATCACAGGTAAACTAAGGCCATTTGAAAACAAGCACCCTCCCTTTACAGGCACAAAAAAAAGAGTATATCTTGATTGTAAATTTTTTCTAATTAAACAAGTTCTTTAACAGTTGTTAAAAAACAGCACTATGTTCCAGAGCTACTTGGAGTTAATTATGGTTTATTACACACTGAAAGAAAAAAAAAATCACAGGTTGCAAAAAAAAAAAAAAAAAAAGAATAGAAGTGATTTTTAGCAATTAATTGAATTATATATTTTTTAAAAACTCAGTATGTTTGAAATAAATAAGCAGATCTTGGGCTGAGTTGTTAGATTTCACCAGTGATATATTTCTAATTTTTCTACTTTAAATGTGGATTGTAGGCATAGTGTTCGTATTTGAAGGCTGCATCTGTCATTAGTATAGTTAAATAACATTGGGATAATTATGTTATGAAACTGGAACCAAAATTGGCAAGGTAACTCAATGTAATTCAATATTTTCTTGATTATTGTATTAGCTCTCAGATTATTTCTTGAACTTATGATTAATTCAAAGAGTACATGGCACAGATTGTTTTCTTATTTTAACTCTGTTTGCATGGTAGGTTTATGATGTTTTATTGAGTGACAGAATTTTACTTGCTTCTTTCACTAGTGTCTTTGTGTGTTTGAAGAGCTTTTACCATTTTTACTATTTTTTTAAGATTTTATATATTTATTTGAGAGAGCATGAGAGAGAGAGATGACGAGCAGGGAGAGGGGCAGAGGGAGAAGCAGACTCCCCACTGAGCAGGGATCCTGATGAGGGACTTGATCCCAGGGTCCTGGGATCATGACCTAAGCCAAAGGCAGATGCCCAACTAACTGAGCCACCCAGGCGCTGGAGCTTTTACCACTTTCAAAAAACACTGCAATCAGAGAAGATTTTCATTAAATCCTTCTTTCCATAGTTACTCTCTTGTCTTGCTGATGAAATTTTTGTTTACTTTTCTTTGGGAAGTTTAGATTATGGCCAACCATTTACAGCATATTCATAATTTATTTATGACTCAAATAAGACCAAAATAAGACCAAATTTATGACCAAAGTAAGACCAGAAATTAGTGAAACTTAACACTTAAAAGGTTCCATATGTTTGGATATGCTCAGATTATTATTTTTTCCCTATAACTACGTTACAAATCACTGAGATGTAACTTATGTGCAAGCACTGTATGGGATTTCATGAATATTTAGTGCTTTGTTTCTATTTCTAAGTCTGTGAAGTTTCATAAATCAGCACTGTTTTTGCTTGGTTGCTACATAGCTGTGATTTTTGTGCTGTCTCTTCTGTATTATAAAGGCTGCGTTTCATACGATTTGCATATGAAAATAATTTCTGGTAGGTAAGAAATTATGTTGGTTCAATATCAAGGGTTATGATTTCAATATAATGGAAGCAGGAAATACATATTTAAATTTCACCTTAAATCTCCAATTCCTTTATGTTGCTTATAGGTTCGTAAATAATGAGATCTTAAGAATCTATTTCCAATTTCATGAACTGAAATCCAAACTATTACCAAATATTTTCTGTCTGAAAGCTCCACTGGCAATGTTTCCTCAGACTTTATAAGTGTAAATATAGGCCCTCCGCTATTTATTGGGGTGTCATGTGTTCTAAACCGGTGATTTCCAATACGACTAATCATCAGTGTCGTCTGGGTTGTTTTCTGAAAATGCAGATTTCCAGACTCAACCTCAGAAATATATATATATATATATTTAACTCAGTAACATTAAAGCAGTGATTCTCAACCTTGGCTGCACATTAGAATCCCCTGGGAGCTTAAAAAACAAAACAAAACCAAAAAACCCTGATACCTCAGCTCCATCCTCAGAGGTCCTGCTGTAATTGGCTTTGGGTCATCCTAAGTCCAACTTGAACCCTGAGAGCTTTTCAGGCTGATGTCACTTTTGAGAACCACTGTTCTAAATAATACATTTCTTAATTAGAAGTATGGTATTCAGAGTTTCTTATGATGAATATGGATTTATTATTTCATTACCATCTTCAAATATTTCTCTTTTTTTATTTATAAAGTTATCCTGATAAACCCTGGGAGAATCAGACGCTGATACTTCCAACCAAATTCTAGCATGGAGAATATCTGAGCCTATTTACCTCAGCAGGAGAAATAGAATAACTTCTTTGAAAAGTACTATAAAGCTGGATTGCCTTCTTCCCACTAGGTGGAAAGCCTACAGACAGGAAGATTAGGGATGGTAGAGTTAGTCAGTTGATTTTGCTGTGCCCACCAGAAGGCCTACTTTAACTTGAGTTGGCTCCTTGAACCTTGGTAGTAATAGCTAACATTATTGAGTACTTACTATATGCTAAATACTTAGAATCTTCACCATAGTCCCTGCCATTTTACAGAACAGACAAGAGTAGGTACACGGAAGTTGAATAACTTTCCCAGAGTCACAGTTATTATGCAGTGAAAGCTGGATTTGAGCCCTGACAGTCTGACTCCAGGGGACTCTTGGGTGCCTATGATGCCACCTTGACTAACTCGCTAGACCACAATATGGTATGATAGATATGAATGAAGGGTATATAAGCAGATTGAAGTCCGATCTCATATAAGCAATGTAACATGTACAACTTACCTGACTTCTCTCATCTATAACTATCCCATGTGTAAAATGGGTAATAATAACATCTTCTTCACAGGATTACTATGAATCTTTTAAATAAAGAGCTAGCTTGGTACCTGGATTATAAAAGTATTCAGGAAATACCTTCTGTTTTTATAAATCAGCACAGTTTTTATGAGTCCCAAAATACAGAAATGTCAGATTTGGATCCATTACCATTCTTCTTGTGGGTAGGCTAGATGGTAGTTCCACTGAGTATACATGGATTAGTTGAGGTTTATTCTAACCCTGAAATTTTCTAATTTTCATTAATTGTATCATTCACTCAAATGCATCATCTTCATTTGGCGAAATTCCTCTGGTCCTATCATTATGGTTAATCATTTAATTTGTTAAATAAAACTTATTTTTTCATTGATGTGTGGAAGAAAAGCAAAGCTTCATTCTTATGAAATATACTACCTTGACTACTGAGTAGAAGACTCTTCCTGAGGAATTAGCACAGTAACTCACAGTAGTCCCATAACATGGTGCCACATAATATTACTGAAATGGGAATCAGAATAGTTGGAATTCTAATCTTCCTGGTCTTCCTTTTCTAAGTACTGAGCAATTTCAGGCATGCTCACTTAACCTCCTAAGTGTTTGGTCTTCTTATTTGTAAAATTTAGAAGTGGTATTATTTCATAGTGATGGTTTCTTCCCACTCTAATATTATCCAATTCTGGATATTACAAAATAGTGACAAAGATGTATTTATATATGTGAACTGTGTATATAATGGGAACTGCAGTTCTCACCCACCAGTTCATCTTTTTAGTTCCAACAATTTCTTCCTTATTCTGAGCTTGTCTGTCAAAACGAAGAAGTAGGATTCTGTGATTTTCAACTTTTTATGATTCTATTAATTTTTTCTCCATTGTCAGTCATTTGCCAAAAATGCAACAGCCCCACTAGACATCCCTTCCTTGGTTAGAGTTCTAACAACTCCTGGAAAATTACTTTATCTTCTATCATTTAGTATTTTTATTACCTGATTATAGTATTTCTCAAATATTAATTCTTAGATATATATTTGATTACACAGAGAATGAAAATCTTTTCCTAGTTCATACACATACACACACATATAGAAAAGTTGAATTAGCGGAAATACTTTTAAACCTCTGACACCTGGTACCATTTATTTGTATTAGAACAAAATATGACAGTGTTCTACGTAACACAGAATTATTTATGCTATAGCATAGTGCTTCTCAAACTAACTGTGGAGAAGGAATAGTGTTCTTTTGGTTTGTTTTAATATTCAATCCATTGTAGACCAATTCTTTTGTAAAATACAATAAATGAATTGCTAGAAAAATGGTATTTTTAGAAAGACCAATAAAACCCAATTTTTAAAATTATGTTACGATAGACATAAACTTTTTCTGCCAAACTGCCCTAAAATTATTTCTCTCACATTTTTATTTTCAATGGCTGTATGGCTCACTGACCAAGAGCAAAGAGGTCATAGAAGGTATTGATTGATCTGTGGATAAGACATTGAGTTGCACTGGTCTGGAAAAGCAAGTTTGGTTTTTTGTCATTTTTGTAAGTCTGAAATTCTTTAGGAAAAATATAAATTACAACATCTACGATGCTGTGATATTATAGTGAAAATATTCACTTCTTCATTTACAGGAAATATTTTTCCTTATAATATTTGAAAAACGCTGAACTGTAAACTGTAACTTTTGAACCTTAATCCCTTTGCTTCTCTCTTCCTTATTCTCCTTTCTCAACTTGTAATATTTCTTTAAAAGACTAGGTCAGCTAGATCAGACAATCTCAACATTCAGTGTCTGGATCCTTCAGGTTTGTTCCGTGGTTAAAATATAAGCAGATATTAAGCCTCACCTGTATTTAACTTTAGTGGAAGCAAGTTATTCAGATCCATTCCTGACAATGGCTTTTAATGACCAGGAGGAGAAAGACTGGTGGGGATTCGAGTAACTCAGGTATGGGGAGGGGATACTACCAAAAGGGGTCATATGCCTGGGCCACATGCCTAATAAATCACCACCAGAGATTCTAATGACAGAATCATTGTGTGAGTGGAAAACAATCCAGGATACTGATGATGAAGGTACTACATGTAAGATGATGCGTTCTATTTATTGTAAGAAAGAATATTTCTCAAAATAGTAATTCTACTGGAAACCTCAATTAGCAAATTAGAAATATATATACAGTAGGTATCTCTGAACGATAGTTGCTAGGTGAGTAGATTTTCCAGTCCCCAGTGAAGGATTCATTTCACAATCAGTTTAAGCCTGTATTTTTGAAACTTGAAACCTTACTCATCTGGTGGAGAAAAGGATTATAACTACTGAGAAGAAATACGAAGATCCAGACTTTACTTCTAAATCTTATTCTTCACAGACTTTTCCCTATATTAAAAAAAAATCTTATTTATCTGCCATGGAATTTTCTGCATTACTGTACAAGCAAGTTAACTATTATAATGCAAAAATCTCCCTTTAGAAGGACCCTTGAGAGGCATTTCTCTCTGACAATGTATTAAGATTACTGTGCTTCCCCTGAGCACATTTGCTTTTATCTTTTTCTTAGCTGTCACTTATTAAATCTGAGACTTCAATAATTTAATTAAACTTTATGGGCTTCACTTTCTCTCATTTCAAAGGTGGGGATGAAAATTTTACCCACCTTATAGGGTTGTGTTGTAGATGAAATGAATTAATATGAATTAAATAAAATCATGTATCATAAGTATTTACAGCAGTGCTTGGAACATAACTACTTAATAAGTGTAAGCTATTGTTATCATGCAATTGGGTTGGTGATTCTTAGAACTATACATGTTTTCCTTTTTGCTTTTTCTCCTAGGAATGTTAGAATCAAATTTGCTTCTTCTAGTAGCTGTTCACTATTCTTTTATTCCCCTTATTCTCAATTCTTCATCAGTTTATTCTTTATCCTGCTACTTTGCATGCATATCTGCAGGCCGCCTCAAATCTTTCTTTGGAATAAAGTGGCGTATCAATCAATCTGCCCATCAGTCTCCTGAAAACTGGATTATGCATCCACTTATGGACAAGAATTATCTCAAGGACATTTAAAGACTCTGATTGGCTTAAATCTGGTTTCCTGGACCGATCACTTGAAAGGGAGATGGAATTATTATATCTGACTTGGAAAATCATTACAACCTTGTCACTGAGGTCAGTCCTATTATAAGTGCATTTTTTTAAGCTCTTATTTATTTGACAGACAGAGAGAGAACACAAGCATGGGGAGCACCAGGCAGAGGGAAAGGGAGAAGCGGGCTCCCCACTGAGCAGAGAGCCTGATATGGGACTTGATCCACAGACCGTGGGGATCATGACCTGAGCCGAAGGCAGATGCTTAACTGACAGAACCACCCAGGTGCCCTGAGGTCAGTCCTATAATAGCAAGAAGGAGTGCTGGGATGGAGAATGGAGATTCAACCTCAATACCAATTACAGTAGGGTATTCTAAGTTGGAGAGTATCTTCCTCACCTCTGTATCCTCAGTGCCTCACACAGTTTCTGGCATATTATAATATTCAATATATGAATGAATCATTTTTGCCTGGTTACTGCATTTTCCATTTAGCAACTTGAGCAAAGGAACCTCAGTTATAACCACACAATTTCCTTAAATGAAACTTTTATTTTCTGGAAACAAGATCTTTCCATCAAGCAAAACTCTAGGATGCATTTTATGATTTATTCCCTGGCTAATTCACTTAGTATCATTCTTCCATGTGTACTCTGTGCTCTAACATTATCAGTTCACTGAAGGTCTCTGAAACCAACATGGTTTTCCATTCAGACATGTTTTTGAAATTGACGTGTTGATTTCTCTATCTAGTAAAGGACTTATTGTTTAAATCTGGACCTAAATCTCCATCTCTCTGTGGGGAGATTTTTTTTGCTGAGTCCATTAGGCATAACCAGACATGCCAACATTTATGACCCTCGAGGATGGGTGTATGTCCTCACTGTAATCCTCTCTATGTTGTATTTTCTTTTTCTTTTTTTTTTTTTTTAAGATTTTATTTATTTATTTGACAGAGATAGAGACAGCCAGCGAGAGAGGGAACACAAGCAGGGGGAGTGGGAGAGGAAGAAGCAGGCTCATAGCAGAGGAGCCTGATGTGGGGCTCGATCCCAGAACGCCGGGATCACGCCCTGAGCCGAAGGCAGATGCTTAACCGCTGTGCCACCCAGGCGCCCCTATGTTGTATTTTCTTAACTTGCTGCCCAGACAATGTATGACGGAGAAGGAGCACAGGTTTGCAATCAGGCAAAACTAGGTTGGGTTCTTGTTAGTTGTGTAACTAAGCCCTGTTACTTTGCTAAGAGTCAGGCTACTTTTTTGAAATGAAGATAGTAAAGGCTGTCTCATGAGGTTGTTGTGAAGATTAAATTAGGTAATATATGTAAAGGTCAAGCACATAATTGATGCTCAGGAGATAAATAATAGAGTAAGCACTTAATAACTAAAATGTATTTAGCATTATTGGAGGATTTTTGAAAAAGTGAAGACCGTGTAACAGATTTATGATGATAAGCTGAAAATCAATATGAACTTTGATTTGTGGCAATAGAGTTTTTGGAATTAAATTTCTTTTAGGGTTGTAAATATGAAAAGGGTGAACCATGATTTTAACTTCGTCCTAAATAGCACCTAGCATAGATCATGTGTTAATAGACACTCACTAGTGATTTTGATGAATGACCAACAAGCGATTTGCCTCCAGTCTTCACATTTCCTTGAGGTTCTATCACAGAGTCAAATTTAAGAATGATTAGCATGGTATTAGAACAGTGGTGTTCCAAAACCTCACCATGAGAATTGGTTTCCAGATGAGGCTATTCTTGAAAGACTTAATTTAAGCTTTTCCACTTAGCATTTAATGTGACTTATTTTGTACAATGACAAAGCTGCAGGTGTTAACAAAATCTAAGAGTTTAAAAATGTGCTTGTGGTATATTTAAAGTGACCAAAATAACTTTTTTTAAGATTCAAAAATAAACTGTTGACATAAATCACAGAAATACCACTGCTTAAGAAATAAGATTTGTCGCATTTTGCCTTTTTCACTCAGAATTAAAGGTTTTCCATAATCTAGCCCCGGTTTACCTTCCACACACCTCTAGCACCCACCCTCTTCCCAGACCCTCTATGATCCAGTCTTTAGATGAAATGTTTCCATGTCTCCCTTTAATTCTTCCTTAGCCTCTGATGTATTTTAGTGTAGAGACATGCCTTTTCCATTTTTTTTATTCCAATTAGAACTGAAGATCAAGACCTGGTAGATGATGGACACTTAGGACACAGTTGATTAGTGGTGGGTGACTCAAAGAGAGATCTTGGCTGGGATGTGGAGAAATCAAGACATATCTAGTCCTTCCTGAAATGGACAGAGGGCCTCATGGGAAGGCCAACTCCTGGAGTTGTTAGAGTTGATCGCTGTTCTCCCAGGCCAATAATTAAAGCTATGCTCAAACCTTCTGGTAGTATGCTTGATGCACAATGAATGTATCCTGAGTGGCTGGGGAGCCTAAGTTCACAGACTTGGCCCAGACACAGTGGATGAAGGTTAAAAGCAAAAGGCAATTTTGAATGAATCACAAGGCATAACACATCCTTCAGCCCAGATCTTCTTTCCTCAACACCTTCCTTCCTTGGGATTTGTGGCAGAGCCCAGGGAGAGTTCTCTTTAGTGAAAAGAAACAAAACTGAGAGCCACCAAGTGACTGGTGAGCAATTAGTCCCTCTAGTCAGCAAGGCAGAAGGGCAGCACAGTTGGAAAGCTGAATGGGAAGAAGAGGATGCTTAAAAAAAGTATTGGCATCCTTGTCTCCCTGATTCCCCACACTTCCAAACTACTAAGCCTAAAGAAATTTCTAGAATCTTGGCTCTTCCTTAAGAGAAACAAGGGAACAGCATTTAAAGTACCTTATAACTCCTTAGAAGAGATTATTTCTCTGTAGGGTCCCTCAGATGGAAGAAACCAAATGTGACATTTCACAATATGGGAAGGGGGAGGCTCCTCGCTAATTGAGAAAACATTTCTATTCACAGGCTTTAGACTGAGATTTAGACTATGCTATTCCCAAATTAACATCTGTTCTTGGTAAAGATAGCATGGCTAAATTCCATTATTTAAAGGATATGGCATGCCTCCATTTTACCATGGTCGGTCTATGGAGAGAGAAATACAACTAAGAACTTTCACAACCTTGTGATTACACCAACTATTCTTTTTACATAAAATAACTTATTCCTCCATTGCCTCCAGAGGAAAGCTGAAAAACTGAGAGTTAGTCTTAAAATATTGAGTCATCAATAAGAGTTTAAGACACTGAGAAACCAACATTTAGTAAGTTCACATCCCTCATCTATAGTACTAACTCTCTCTACCAATATCCTGCAGAATTAGGCTCAAGATAAACATTATGACCCTTGTAAATCACAAGAAAACCTTTTTCTTTGCATATCTAAGTGGTAAGGTGTTAATTTTCAACTCAGTTATGCATACATGATGACTATATGAAATGCTTTCCCTGATTTTAGTCAAATATTGTCTATCTTTTAAAACCTAATTTAAGTCCCACATGTTTGCCCTCCCTACACTCCCTCCCTCCCATTTATTAAGTTTTCTTAAGTCCCAGTAGTGTCGTCTTTTTCAACCTCTGATTTGAAAACATTGTTATCTCTACTTTGCATTTATCCATTGACAAAAGCTGAAGGACACATTATCTGATTGCTCTGTCTTTTGTTAAAAACTTAGTCACCTTAGCCACTGATTTGTTCATACTTGATTGAATTAGCCATACTTAGCCCCAGAAGCTAGAAATTTGGGAGCTCTAGTCTATGAAGTTTCAAGATCATTCTTTTAAAGGAGTAAATGAACATTTGGCAGGAAGTGCCTGTCATAAACACCATACTGAGTATATTCCAGTGGAAAATTTTCAATGGTGAACATTAGTTTTTTTGCATGGAACTCTACACTTTCTATGAATCTTTATGTTTGTCTATTTCTTACTTTTTAATTAATAAATATTCATTGTTGAAATTTTGAAAAAAAATTTTAAAAATTGAAAGTGTAAATGAGTGGGAAAAATTGTCACTCAAAATCTTACTACTCATTTTGGCATACTTTTTGCATTTTTGTAACATATTTGAGACTTTATATACAGTTGCATAGCCTGCTTTTGCACTTAATGTTATATGTGGATTTTCCTTAGTCATTTAAAACACCTAGCAAGGGGCACCTGCGTGGCTCAGTCGGTTAAGCGTCTGCCTTCAGCTAGGGTCATGATCCCAGAGGCCTGGGACGAAGCCCTGCATTTGGCTTCCCGCTCAGCAGAGTCTGCTTCTCCCTTTCTCTCTTCTTCTGCCTCTCCCCCTGCTCATGCTTGTGCTCTCTCTTGCTCTCAAATAAATAAAATCTTTAAAAAATTAAAAAATAAAACACCTAGCAAGCATAATTTTTAAAGCAAAAATGGATATTTCTCTTTCCTATTTTCATTATATGAGTAATTCATGTTAGAGAAATTTTAAATAATATGTAAGTGTATATAACAACAGTAATTCCACCACACAAATAAATGCAGTAAAATTTAGTATATATCCTTCCAAATTTTTGCCTATGTGTTTAAACACAAACCCATATGCATATATCTTATAAATATGCAACACTGGGTTCACATTTTGTATTTGGTTTGGCAACCTATATTTACCACTTAATAAATTTTGGATATCTTACTATCTATCATCTATATATCTATTATTTACGCTGTTAAACAGCTGCATGGCATTATATTATAAAAAGAATTTTAATGACTACATAAAGTTCCATTGAATAGATGTGCTATAACCTTTCCTCACTACCCAATCCCCCTCTCCTATTGATAGAGACTTTGTTTCTTAGCTTTTAAAACTAAAAACCAAGAATAATTCTAAACTAAAAATAATGCTGTGATGAACATCTTGACCTATAAGTGGTATCCATACATCAAATTATTTCCTTAGAACAGAATCTCACTTTTGGAAGTACTGATTAAAGTACATGAAAAAGCTTAATATGCTTGATAATTATAAATTTTCTATGGTTTTAAGTTAAAAATTCCTTTGCTATTTCTTATTGCATGTAAAATTCTTGCATCTACCTACCCTTTACTTTTTAATACCACTATGTGCTAGAAGTCTCTTACATTTAAATTTGCATTACTGTCATTATCATTGAAGATATTGGACACGCTTTTAAAAAATTCAGTTTGAATTCAAGAATGACAACTGGATAGATGGCTGTTATGAAATTTGCTTGTAGATTGATTTGATGGTGGTTTCTGGCTCTATCTCTTGTCCTTTGTCAGCTCCTTGGGGAAGTTTATGACACTAAACACAATTTAGTGTACCCAGAAATATGAAATTGGAACTGCATTAACTGCTTTCATTTCATTCCGTAATAACATCCACTGAGAGATGAAGTTTTATTTAGGAAAGTGTTCAAGTCTGAAGTCTCTTGCAATCTCCTATGAAATGTGTGCATTCAGAGTTAAAATTTCATGAGAACTTTGCTCAAGGAATTACTTTTCACCTCAATTCAATGTTAATTTACTTTACTCGTAAGCAAACAGAATGTAGCAGTACTATTTCTATCCTTAGAACATATGCATGTTGTTCCATTAGTAGTAATATTTTCATCAGAACATTGTTGAACAGTAGCAAGTGATAACATTTGTAGGCAGTAATCAGAGACTTGACAGCTTTCCTCACCACTAACATTCTTCCTTCTAGGAGGCGAGAGATGGAAATTGAATAGAACACTTCAGAAAATGATTATTAGCTGATGTTAACTCAGATACCAAGCTGAAGGTGGATTACTTGCTTAAAAAGCCAAAGCGATCTTCCAGACTTGTATCCTAATGGCTTCGCTTTATCGGTGACAGTCATAGCAGAGTGGGGAGTGAAGCAGAATTATGCAAAATCTCTTTCGCACAGAGAAAATACGAGTTATCATGTATGAATTTCTTCAACATCTTGCTACATACTGAAATTTACCAGCATCTATCCCATTCCCTTCTTTCTCCATCAGTTGTGAAAGAATGGGTGCCTCTCCATTCCTGTCTCAAACCAAACTCTCCCATCTACTTTAGGAAACTTGTGTGTCCGTCAGAGCTTCCTCTTTCTCTTCTGCTCTACATGCCTAGACTTTTGAAACTCTTTGAAAGATACTGTTTCCACTCCTCCTTTTATTTTACTTTTAAAAAAGCTTACTTTTACTTTTACGTCCAGCTCCAAATGCCTCTCTCAACCAGGGTTACAGGAGAGAACTAGGCCGTACAGAATAGGATTTGAGAGACTGCTTTTTTTTTTTTTTAAATCTCCTATAGATAGTAGAGCGATAGTACCCTCCATTGATGCATAAGAGAGATTAATTAGTAACACACAGTGGTTGCTTTAGGGCGCTAAGGTTTAAATATTCACTCTAGTGGAGCCCTGGTTGAGGATGTTTTCTCCGAATTTATTTACCCTTTTCTAGAGCCAGCCATTTTACCCTTTTTAGCTAACTCTTTGGGTATTTTACCTTCATCTCACTGAAAAACAGGATGGTGTTGTTACTGCTTGATTTTTCATTTTTAGGTATTACATATATTGTTTTCTCACAGTGGAATATGAAGACAGTGGCATATAGAAAGATGGTCCCTCCAATGTATCACACTATAATCCCTGAAAGTTATAAATGTTACTTTGTTTGGAAAAGGGGTTTTTGCATTCGTGTTTAACTTAAGAATTTTGAGATATGGAAATTATCTTGGATTTTCTGGGTGGCCTTGTAAAAGGGAGGCAGAGGGAGATTACACACACAGAAGTCGAGGTCCTGTGACCGTTGAGACACAGATTTCAGTGATGTGACCACGAACTAAGAACTGCTGGCAGCCACCAAGAGGCAAGTAACAAATTCTCCTCTAGAATATCCAGAGGGAACATGGCCCTACTCTTACCTTGAATTCAGCCCAGTGAAGGTGATTTCACGCTTTTGCCTTCTAGAACTGTTGGCCTCCCCACACTCACATTCTGCCCTTCTCCATCCTCTTTGATGCCCTATGAGGCTGCTCTGTATGGACTACGTCTATGGGTTCCCTTAACCCCTTGCTTCCAGTTGGTTTCAGCCAATGGGAGTCTCATCAGGAGTCAGAAGAAAGTGAGTTTAGTGTTTTTATTTTCCTGGCTCCCACCCTGGATTATCATTCTGGTGATGTTCCGCAATCAAAGGATACAGCTCTTTCAACATGGCCCTCTCCACAGGACTGTCCTAGATTCCAGTGACTGCATTGTTACCTTGATTTCTTAGGCTTCAAGCTGGTAATAGCCCCACTGTTACTAGTACTGGGAAATTGCACTATTCTACCCTTATATACCATGCCTTTACTAAACCTTACTTAAATTATCCTAATTTGAGAGTACCACCTGTTTGCTGTTGGGACCATAACTAGGCCATAGCCAGAGATAAATACTTTGAGTATGCCATTGTTCCTTGCTAGAACCAACTGATACAATGGACAACAAATATTGAATGAATGAATGAAACTTCCATTATCATTGTATTGTAATGAGTTTGTTGTTCTTCTATTATCTCTGAAAGACTGAAAACCATTAAAGGGAAAAGAGTAATTTTGGCCCTTGAGCTTAACATAGTATTTAGCACATAATGTACCCTTGACAAAAGGTTACTGAATACTGAACAAATTTTATTTAGAATCTGAATCTGGTTCCCCTATTTATTAGCCATTTGACTTGGCTTAGTCCGTTAGGTTCTCTAAGACATACTTTTAAAAAATATTAATATCTACTTTACACGAAATATATTTATCCCTTACTTGGTTGTTATAAAGATCAAATGAAATAACATATGTAAACACATTGTAAATTGTACAGATGCTTTTTAAATCAAGAATTCACTTCAAAGGATGTGATACACACACACTACTGATGTTCTAAAGGAAATAGCTGTTGATCAATGCACACCTTAAATTTCTTCTTTCGTATATGGCTTTATAGCATATTTAATTTTTTTTTTAATCAGAAGATAAAGTGATCTGGACCATTTTCCTTGTGTATCATAAAGGCAAGAACTTGGGGTACCTGGATGGCTCAGCTGGTTGAGTGTCCAAGTCTTGGTTTTGGCTCAGGTTGTGGTCGTGGGGTCATGGGATGAGGCCCTGTGTTGGGCTCCATGCTTGGTGTGGAGTCTGCTTGAGATTCTCTCCTTCCTCTGCTCTTCCTCCAGCTCATGCCATCTCTCTCTCTCTCAAATAAATGAATAAATAAAATCTAAAAAAAAAATAAAGGCAAGAACTTAATTCTAATCTGAGAGTGGAAGGCTACTAAAGTAACTGTGGATTTATTTTTATTTTAGGGAATAAATGTTTAAAGCTGTGACTCTATTTGGGGCGCCTGGGTAGCGCAGTCATTAAAGCGTCTGCCTTCGGCTCAGGGCGTGATCCTGGCCATCCGGGATCGAGTCCCACATCAGGCTCCTCCGCTGGGAGCCTGCTTCTTCCTCTCCCACTCCCCCTGCTGTGTTCCCTCTCTCGCTGGCTGTCTCTCTGTCACATAAATAAATAAAATCTTTAAAAAAAAAAAAAAGCTGTGACTCTATTGATTAAGGTATAATTTATTTCCTTTACCCCAACACTCTGAGAGTGCAGGGTAAATGCATGCATCTATAGGCAGGAATCTATATAAAAACCTATATGGTACTAGATCGTTGAATATCAGTCTTATTTGGGGGAATCATCCATCATTGACTTGTCCTATCCAACCAGTGAATACAGGCTCAAATATCTTTGATAGAATTTAGTTATATGATTCTGATTTTTTTTCTTGATTTACTTCTCTCAATGTTGATTATTCATCCTGCATTTAACAGACTGGGCCCAGCCTGCCTCCATGAGCCTTGGCTACATTGCTGGCTAGGCTTGAAAGGCTGGTGTGTGACAGTGCATTTATCTTCACTAAGTACGTGAAGAAACTAAATGTAAAGATAATGAACGAGTCTCAGTCATAAAAATAATAGCAGTAATAATCAGTGCTAGCACTTATAGAGTGCTTACTGTGTGCCAAGTACTATACTAAGCACTTAAGAGGCAATAACTCATTTAATCTTTGCAACACCCTATAGAGTATATACAACTATTATGCCTTCATTTTACAGATGAGGAAACTGAGGCACAGAGAAGTTGTGATCTGCTTATTGAGCTAGTAAAGGGTAAAGCCAGAATTTGAACGCAAGGTATCTGGTTCTAGAGCTCTCAAGCTCCTATGCTATGCTGCCACTCAAAAATGACAAATGCAAGGATCAGGACTAAAACTTTCGACCCCTAGTCCACTGCTTTTCTTGGATAGTAGACCTTAACTACATGCCTTGTCCAATTCATCTATTAACTGGAGATACAAAACATCTAAATTTTATGGTCCTCATCTTCGGGAAATTTCCCAGACCAGTAATAAATACACAAAATAGGGGCGCCTGGGTGGCTCAGTTAGTTAAGCATCTACCTTCGACTCAGGTCATAATTCTGGGGTTCTGGGATTGAGCCCTGTGGGTTCCCTACTCAGCTGGGAGCCTGGTTCTCCCTCTCCTTCTTGCTCATGTTCTTTCTCTCTCTGTCTCTCTGAAGTAAATAAATAAAATCTTGAAAAAAATACACAAAATATCTTTATTTGGAGGATGAATTGAAAAAGAACCATTTCATGGAAAGCTTTGGTTGTCCATCTGAGTAATCTGTTGTAACATAGTTGGTTTTCATTACCTCAAATACAATGTTAATGTTTTTATTTCTTTATTTCTTTAGTCCTTGCTTCTGTCCATTCATCCATCCTTCCTTCCTTCCTTCCTTCCTTCCTTCCTTCCTTCCTTCCTTCCTTCCTTCCTTCCTTCCCCTGCCCCCACCCATATAGTATTTGTGTGTATTTCTGTATAACTTCAGTTATATGTTTTAAAGATGTTTTGAATTTGTTTAAATACAGGAAAACCACTGTAATTTATATTTAATGTGAAAAATCCTCAGCTAAAAACATATTCACAAATAATTACAGTTTTTTGCCCTTCTTAAGTAAGGTACCATAACTAGGTCTGAGACAGATGTTGGCTTAGATGTCCTTTGCTGCCTTGCTTTTAATAAATAGATCAAAATCATTTCTGAATAGCATAACAACAAGATAGGTGTAAATGAGTGTTTTTGAATGCTCAAGTTACTTGAAAATAGTGGCTTGAAATAGTTTAAGTAGTTTTCATGAAATTTTGTGGAAAATTCATTTACTTCACAAAGACTTTCTTTAGAGATAGTGCAAACATTAGTCTGGCCTCCTTCTGAATAATTGCAAATTCAACTTTAGTGGCGTGTGAATTAAAGAGGTATTATTGCTTTCCCAATGCTATTCATTCCAATTGGAAAAATTAAGAAGAATAAGGATAGTGTTGTCTGATTCATTTAAACACATCACACTATCTGGTATCAAAAGTGGGCACTCACTAAGTGTTTCTGATTTATGGGAATGAAAGGACAGATGTGTTCCAGGAGTGCATTTACCAATGTTACCCTTGTGGGGGATGAAATCACAGGAAATGGAAGCTACTTTTACAAAAGAAGAGAAAGAGAAACAAAAATTTGGTTCGTAAGTCATTTTTTTTCTGGTTGTTTTAGAATTTCCATTTTTAGATGAATTTCTCACTTGTGTGAATTTATGAAAGGCAAATTACGACTTCCAGTGTTTTTCTCTCAAGCTACCCACTCGGTTTTCCATTCTACCTTCCCCAAATGATTCCATTCTGTTAGAAATGTTATATGTAACTCTGTTTACACAAGGAGTGAACTGCAAGAAATGGATTGGGATTTGGGGTTTGGAGACAACTATCTTTTATGTTTCCTCCTGCATATACTCATAGTAAGATAATGTTCAGCAGGTAACCTGCCTTAACTTGAGCAAATCCAAGCAACTTGGGGTAAAAACATACTAGAAGGTGAAATAGCCCAATGAAACTCTGCTATTTGCATAGGATCAAGTAGGAGGTATATTGTATTGAGACTTGATAAAATCATCAAAATAAAGGTCACGATGAAGACACTAACATTCTCAAATACTCATAGAATACTCATAGTGTAAAATTAACTTATTAAATTCATTCAATCAGTTTTTATTACATACCTGCTATGTACCAAGTACTGTTCCAGGAAGTTAAGGATACAACACTGAATAAGATAAAAATCTCCAACCTTGTGGAGTTTGCCTTAAGTGGAAGTGGGGGAAGATATATAGTACACAAATAAATAAGTAAAAAATATAGTGCATCAAATGGAGATAGGTACCATAGAAATAAGGAGGAAAGGGAAATAAGGAATGATAGAATGTGGGAGGGTGTAAGTTTAAGGAGGTGATTTGTGAGTAAATACTGAAGTATTAAGGGCGGGGGTTGTGCATGTATCTGGGAGAGGAGCACTGCTGCAGAGGAAAAAGCAAGCAAAGAGTCTGGACAGAGGTATGCCTGGCATGTTCAAGGGACAGAGAGGAGAAAAATGGAAAATGAGAGGCAGAAGGCACCTGGGTGGCTCAGTCGGTTAAGCGTTTGCCTTTGGCTAGGGTCATGATCCCTGGGTCCTGGGATCGAGTCCTGTGTTGTCAACAGGCTCCCTGCTCAGCGGGGAGTCTGCTTCTCCCTCTCCCTCTGCTTCTCCCCCCTGCTCTCTCTCTCTCAAAAAAATAAAATCTTAAAAAAAATAAAATGAGAGGCAGAACTACAGGACATACGTAGGTCATTGCCAAGATTTTGGCTTTTATTGTGTTGGTTTCTGTCCTGATAATAAGCTGTAGAAGGACATTGGGAAGCAGAAAGATGAGTTAAGAGGCTACTGAACTGCTCCAGGTGAGAGGGAATGATGGTTTGGGAGGGGTGGTGGAGGTGGAGAGATATAGTCAGATTCTGGATGTATTTTGAAGGTAAAGCTGCCAGGATTTGCTAATGGTTTGGATGTGGTTTATGAGAGAAAGAGAGCAATTAAACATGAATCCAGATTTGGGGCCTGAGTTGTTGGAAGTTTGGAATTGTTATTAACTGAGGTTGGAAAAACTGTCAGTGGTGCTGGATTGTAGAGGGAAGATCAGATGCCTGGTGAGGGACATCTAAGTGAATGTGTTGCATTGCAGCCACAAAGCCTGGAATGGAGAGAACTGGCTAGGGTACACATTTGGAAGCCATCCATACATGGGTGGTATTTAAAGAGATGAGCCTCAATTTGCTCATGAGATCAAATTTTGAATTCCAATGTTGTTGTGTTTTTTAGATAGTGATGGTGCAAACAGGTTGATTTTCGGTATCTTGACATGCTTGAAGCTTGTCTGATGATAATACTGAACACAGGTCTTTTCTCTATTTTTGCTTTCAACTTCACCATCGTGTTCAATGGGAATGGATCTGTTGCCAGATGGTGCTGGCCACTGGTGAGCAGTCTAGGCCTTCCAAGCTCAAGGCCACTCAGAGACAGTACTCACACTTTGTTGTAGTTCAGAACAAAGCAAAATAAAACACAGCAGAAAACATCCAGCTCCACAATGTATTGGTGAATAATGAAAACCATATTGCAGATTTTGTGGTTTGATAGAGAAGATAGTTGATATGGCACACCACAGAGGTAAAATCGAACAGAAACTTCCCCCTTTGTTCTTTCCCTTCAAAATTTTTCTGACGCGATCAGCCATCACACCTTCATTCTCTTCCTTCACCACCTCCACTACCTCTCAGAACCCTGCTTACTACCCAAATAATTCACTCCTGGTTTTTGGCTTGCTTACCCTCCACCCTCTGTGAAACAAAACCTCTCCCTACAGGTAACCAAATCTACTCTTCCTACAAAGCTGTTCAGCAACCTTCTACTATAACTCATGTTCTATTTTTAACATTTTTCTGTCTTCTCTACTATCATGGATACTATACTGTGCTGTCCAAATCCCCCATTCAGAACTGAGGGTTTTATTCCCTCAGCTGATGGGAAGAGGTATCCTCTGTGGAGGAGAGCTTCCTCATCCAAATTCATGCCTTTGAGCTAAGGATAAAAATGGCTCGGCCTCCTCCAGCTGGAAAGGGCCATTCCAGCTTTAGAGCTCATTGTGGGTTCAGTTCATTGTTGGTTCAGAGCTCATTGTGTGTGGTCACACTATGGCACCCCCCTGCCCCCCGCCCAATCCTGCTGCTTTCCCTTCCCACAAGGGGTTGGTCTCGAGAGTTCTGTTTAATAAGCTCTCTGCACACCACCGTCTTTCTCAGAGTCTGCTTTCTGGGGAAACCAGCTGCAACACTCCCTCAAATGTCACCTCCTTCCAGAATATTTGAGATTGAGAGAGTTTTTCTCACATTTGTTCTGAGTTGCCTGCCCTCAGCTGCTTCTCCTCAACACATGCTCCTTTTGGTCACTGCTCCCTTTGTGGCCGACTCTTTTCCTGGAACCACCATGTTGCTCTGACCCAGCAGGTGCCCTTCTAGAGGACTTTATATGTGGCAGGCACCATTTCCTTCACTGGCATATGTCTTTATTCCCTATAAATCACCCATGCCAGGCTACAAGGATATGCCAGAATTATTAAAGCATTGTAGGCAACTGAAAGCTATCACAACGAAATATGACTGCCATAGTGCAAACAGAGTAGAACAAAATGTTAAACCCATTATTGTAGTTCCTCATGGACATACCCCAGGTTTTTATTATGTTATTTATTTTAAAATCCTTGTCTCACTTCCCATCTCCCTACACCCCCAACTCCTCCACCCGTCCCCCCACATCTCCCACCCTGCACAATGCAACAAGCACATCCTTTTTCAAACATCCACAGTATACTCTTCCTTCTATTTTGAGAAATCCTACCCCCAACCTATAAAAGTTCTAGGATCATCTTCCTCAGTCCATTCCAGGGAGTATTAATCCAATTCCTAAAGTCTGGGCATCAACTGGACAGTGGACACTGGCATTTCAAGTGTCTTCTGTAAGGTCTAGTTATCAATGTAATGTGACAGATATGTCTCCTCAGTTTCCCTAGGCATCTGGTGGTTCACAATTAAATTATCTCCTAAGGGCAAACTCTTTCTGAACATTTTTCAGAGCCAGTATTATCCAACTCTGTATCTCCAATACTGTACCTACTAGCCGATTTCCTGTTTAGGGGGATGTGTTGTTATTTTCGATTCTTGAGTTATGAGTTGACTCATTTTTCATTTAAGCTTTCTCTTAGCTTCTAAATCAGTTAAAATTCATCCATCTTGTTCTGCAACCTCTCACATTGTGAAGTTGTTGTCTTCTTTCTCATTCTTTCTGTTTTCATTTGTTTTTTTTAAAATTTGTTATTTTAAAAAATCATTATTGTCAGTTTAATGGGATTTTAGGAGAACCCAAGACAAATACATGTTCAGTCCACTATGTTTAACTCAAGTTCCAAGCAGAGTGCTCTCAGTTAACCTTTTCTTCATAGACCCTAAGTTTAAATAAAATTGTAGAAAAGTCATTATTATGAAATATAGGAATTAGTCATCAAAAGAATTTGTTGTAGCATAAATATTTTGGCTACCATTGAGGTTAAATCATATTGAAATAGGAGGAAAGAGGATTTCCTAATAATTCCAAATGAAATATATTAAAACAGCATTTCAATATAAGGATTTATGAATATATCCAATTAGTTCTTCTGAAATTCCCCAGTCCTTTCTGGGGAAGTCCTCATCCTTTTAAAACTTCTAAGTGAGAAGAGCAAGCGGGAAGGAATATTTTCCCCAGTAAGTTTTTTCTTAACATTAATTTATGTCTTTTGTGTCCTATTTTTTACCTCAGTCTCTGTCAGTCTATAAAGTAACATATTTTAAAAATCATGGATGTATTTCATATTTAAAGATGACAAAATATGCCTTTCTTGTAAGCCAAAGAGTTAGGAAAAATAGCACTTTGTTCTTGAGTGTTAAATGGGCAAGTTTGAGTAATGCACAAGGCAATGGGGAGAAATGAAACATATTTAAGAAATATTGTAGTCCCCCTTATCTGCAGAGGATACATTCCAAGACTCTCAGAGGATGCCTGAATCCATGGATAGTACTGAACCCTATAGATACTAATTTTTCCTATACATACATACCTATGATAAAGTTTAATTTAGAAGTTAGGTGGAATAAGAAATGAACAATAATAACTGGTAATAAAATCCAACATTCTAACAATATCCTGTAATCAAAGCTAGGGGATGTGATCTGTCTCTCATATCTTACTGTACATACTCACCCTCCTTCTTGTGAGGATGTGAGATAAAATGCCTATGTGATGAGATGAAGTGAGGTGACTGATGTAGGCATAATGACAGTGGTGATACGTCAGAAGGAGGGTCATCTACTTCTGAACCCAAGGCTGACTGTGGGTAACTGAAACCATGGAAAGCTGAACCACAGATAAGGAGAGGACTACTGTACATTACAAATTTAAAATGCTTTTTTAAAGCACTGAAATATGCAACTGCTATGAGATGAGTAATACCATGTAAAATATAGCTGCTGAGTTCTATTTTTCAAGGGTTTTCAACTGATACTAGAAAATTTTTGTTCAAGAAAAGATCAAAGTCTCATTTTGAAGAGTAAAAAGATGTTACTGATGGTACAGGGGATTTACAATAGTCTGGATTCATTAGAGAAAGTCCATTTCTTTAAGGTATAAAGATAAAAGCATCCAGAATAGGTATAATGCTGACATTATCTTTAAAAAATTCAAATAAATACCAAACCTGGAGGGGTAAAAAGGGAACATTCTGTTCCAAACAAACAGAAATAGTTTAACCTTTTCTTTACTGCATTAGGGGACTAACCCACATTCATTGAGTCATCTGCATTTTGCTGATTGTTTTGCCATCTTTTAAAGATGATTTCTATTCATTTCTTTGACTCTTTTCCCAACAAACTTCCCTGTTTCCATTGTTTGGTAGTTTTAATACATACCGTCATGCTAATTAAATAACCAAATGGGAGATGAACCACAGTTTTCCCTTCTCTTTATATCCAGCGATAAGCCTCAAATCTGAAGCTTCTTGTTCTTCCAGTTCTCCTAACACCTCATTAAGGTGTTAGACTATCTATTCTAAATTCGCGGGCTGGGAATGTTGAACACCTTCTGTTGAAGACTGACAGGAATATTACTTTCTTTAATTGTGACCCTTAAAAACACACCAGAACGCTCTTCTGAGACAACTACTTCAAAACAGATTCCTTTGGGTCCATAATTCACATATTTTATATGATCCACTTCAATGCAACTTGCTACATGTCATGTCAATAGTACTATTATTGTGTTAGATATATCCATTGAAGACACACATGTGCATGTTAAGTTGAAACACACACACACACACACACACACACACACACACACACACACACAGAAATAGTGATGCTTCCCTGGCTGGGGAAGCTAAAGTGAGCATACATGTGTCCTACATACCTTGAATGACATTGGATAGGAAAATCCCAGATTCTTTTCTTTTTTAAAGATTTATTTATTTATTTGAGAGAGAGAGAGGTGGGAGAGTGGCGGGGGGGGGGGGAGAGAATCTCAAGCAGACTCTGTGCTGAGCATGGAGCCCAACATGGGGCTTGATCTCATGACCCTGAGATCATGACCTGAGCCAAAATCAAGAGTTGGATGCTTAACTGACTGAGCCACCCAGATTCCAGAAAATCCCAGATTCCTGGAAAACACTGGAATTCTAGACTTCGTGAGCTCCCTGATGTGCCTTAAATCAGTTATTCAATCTTAGTCTTGTGATGGATGGAGCTATATGGTAGCTGCAGTCAGAGCATTTTGTGGTTGACTGATTTAAAACCTTCTTGTTAGGACAGGCGGTTTTTAGCCAATATTACAGTCTAAGCAGAACAAAACATGGCACAAGCAAAGGGGTAAAGAGGGTCAGAGTCACTCCGTATAGCGGCATGGACAGCTTAGAGGAGTCAACAGGTAACAGAGAAGTACCTAGAGAAGTACCTACAATGCAGCAATAGTAGCAAATTCTTAATATCCCTCAGCCTGAGGTGTTGAGGGGTGAGAGCATTTGAGCAGAGCACTGTGAGAGCTGCATTTGTGAGAGCTCTAGGCTGAGGAAGAATGTAGTCATTGCCAAACTATGGCCCAGCAGGCAGAGCTGGAGTGATGGAACTAAATATCCAGTGTTAACTTCTTTCCCCAAGCCTCCCACTGGCAAAACCCAACCAGGAGCCCAAAGGCAAGGAAGCCCAGGTGGTACAGTCTGCAGAGGCCAATCTTCTGGGTAGAGAGCCAGATGGAGAAGAGAGTAGTTCCGGAGGGAATGAATGAAACATTCCCTGTAAAAATGAAAATGTGATCCGATTACTTTGGATCTGAAATTACATTGAAATTACACTGAAAATGTGACTCTGTAAAACTCAGCTACTGATTACTGGTTACACAAAGGCACACATGATAAGGAGCAGAGCATAAATGAGCAGTTAAGATTGGAACCCCAAAAGAATCGACACATTTAATAATGTGCCCAGTCGATATTGTATTTATCTATTTATCCATTCAGTCATCTATTTGTCTCTTCAAGGTAAGTGGTTTACCATAAAATGTGGCTTATATTTGAAGCCTAACTTAATTTTAATTAAAAAAAAGCTTTCCCCCTTTTTAGTCTATCAGAGAGCCAGAATTAGAAGCCTAGAACAATAGGTATGAAAGAAATATATAACATTTTATGTAAGTTTTAGTGATAATTAAGTTCTAAGTATGCAAACACACGTGGATAATTTTATGTTCAAGAGCTAGAGGAGGAGAAACTGGGTCTGTTGGAGCAAGAGAGGGAGGACTAGGTGAAGTTAGGTTAGTTAGTAGGGAAAGAGTGCTACCAATACACTGGAAAGGCAGCTAACAAACAGCATTACTTACTCATTCGTTCACACTTAGTCCCTAGAAAGAATTCTGTAGCAACAGCAATGAGATCTTCCCCACAGTGAGCAAATTAATGGAAACTTATTTCCACTAGAATATAATCGATATCAGATTCTTTCTTATTTTGATGGATGTGGGACGTACTGAAAGAACTGATAGGGTGAAAAAAAAAGGGTGGATGTTAAGTTGTGGGTTTGGAAAATAAACTTATTGATCCTATATACCTTTCATGTGATTGTGTAAATTTGGGCTTCAGTTCTATATACTCCTGCCTATTCCTCTTAACTCATTCCAGAGTGATACACATAGGACAAAGAAAGGGACTGCCTAACCACTACTAGTCTGAAGGACCAGGGATCCACCTCTCAGTTAATTTCTGAGGTTCCCTTTGTCTTGATCTTTGGTCTTTTTCGATAAACATAATCTGTCTCACATTATCCTTCTTGGTCTTCTCGGACTTAACCTCTAGGAAGATCTCTTTCCGTGCTATTATGGATATTGCAAAGCATATATGGATTGCTTTTGCACGTAATCAAATTTATTGAATATGTGTATCACCAGGGCTTGCTGACTTAGCGCTAAAGTCTTATGAGCTTCCTTTGTTTATCTCCTATTTCTCAATATTGCATCTTTTGTCTTCTCTATTGCATGTTCCATAAATTGTGCAATCGGACTTCGTGTGCTACTTCAGCAAGCTGGTTAGGAGCTGAGCTCTGGAATCAGACTGCCTGTGTCTGAGTTTAGGCTCCCATGTTTACTTGTTAGCTATGGGACTTTAGCATTGGTTAACTTTACTCTGTCTCAATGTCCTCTTCTTCAAAGGTGACAATTACTAGTACCCAAATTGCAGGTTTGCTGTAAGAACGAAAAGGGATAATCGGTGTACTGGCACCTAGCCCAGTGCCTGGCATATAGGTGATCCTAAATAAATATTATTATTATATTATTATTATTATTATCATCATCATCAATACTACTTGAGGCTCCTCCCTGCGGGAGGATTATACTTCCCACAGCATTAAAGTTATATTTGGCTAAATGACTTGCTTTTGCTAATGAAATATAAGGGAAATTGATGAGTGCAACTTTCAAGAGGAAGTTTTTAGAGCAGTGCAAGCATCCACCATTTGCTCTTTCTGCCCTGAGAATGTAATTTCAAGATAGCTGTGCTCTATGTGCTGAGAACCTGGAATAGACACATCATGGAGGAGACTGATAGCTGAATGGCCAAGGATCAGTTTCATGAGCATGAAATAAACTTTTGAGATTTGGGGGGTTATTTGTAATTGTGTATAGCTTTAAAAAAGCATATGTATTCCTCAGGTCATCGGAATTCATTAATTGTCATGCTGTTATTTGTTTGCTGTCTTTATACCTGAGGTCTTTGTTTATGTTTCCTTTTATAGAGTAAAATACATGACCTATGGCCTCATAGTAAAGTTGATCATTTGGCCAGGAAAATGACCAACTTGACCTCTGAGCACTACCACCCTTAAGACAAATCTATGTTATCCTCTGCTCTGTTCCACCATTGTCGTGTATCTCCATACTTTTCTGAGTAACATGAGAATTTATGAAAACTTAGTTATAAAATCTTGGTGTTTTCTATTCTAAGAATTTTCTGCCAATGACAGATAACTTAAAAGCTGTTTATTACTATTCTTTTGCTTAGAAAAAAGAATGCTTATATATTTCAAACATATACTCACATTACCACAAATCATTAAAAGAAAAAAGACAATGACGATAATGGGAATTAATTTACTTAAGGCTTTCTATGTGTTTCTGAATTGCACGAAAATAAAAATTATGAATTTTGAAGTCACTTGAAGACCTCATGCAGAGATTAAGATTTTCAAACACTTCACAAATTTTAAGAAAAATTCCCCTACATGTTCCAATTGTATTAGTAGTACATGATTATAGCTTTCAATGACCAAAACTATTGTAAACAAATAATTTTTTTGTTAATAATCACTCCCCAAATTAATCTTTTTCTAAATTTGAATTTTCTTAAGGCTATTTTATGGATGTATCCTGTCTTCTTAGGCAGCCATAAAGAATATAGAAAAGAAGGTATTCTTTTACAGGCAATTACAATTATCTTTAAAGAAGGAAGGTGCATTTTAATGTTTTTAATGTTTAGAAATAACAACTGCAAAGTTAACAGCAAAAGATTTAGAATGAGTAACCAGAAAAGGAAGGCTATAATGACAAACTGACTTTACGTACTAATCCAAGGAATATCAAAATGTATTGGAAAACCTTTACTCTGTGTGTTACCACATTTTGGCTCAGAGGAAGAGAATAAGTTAGAGGAGAATGACAGGCTTGCTTTCCTTTCCTATTTTTTTTTTTTAAGTACTTAAACAGAAAAGGCAAATTAGGCAGGGGTTAGTTACACTGGGAAGAGGATACTGATAGAGAAGGTATGTATTAGATCAGAGAGAGTTCCTAGTTCTGGACTAATTAAGACCTACTGTGGTCTTGGGCCAGTTACTTAAAACTTCTGGATCTCAGTTTCCTCATTTGTAAGATTGAGTTGGATTAGATACGATCACTAAAATCAGGATAGTGAAGATCTGAAACTTTATGAAATTCTGTAACTAAGCACGTTCTTTAAATTTTATTTATTTATTTATTTATTTATTTATTTATTTATTTATTTTTTAAAAAGTAAGCTGTACACCTAATGTGGGGCTTGAATTCATGATTCTGAGATCAAGAGCTGCATTAAGCACATTCTTTTAAAAATTATTGAATAATGGGGACACCTGGGTGGCTCAGTCAGTTGAGTGTCTGACTCTTGGTTTTGGCTCGGGTCATGATATCAAGGGTTGTGAGATGGAGCTCTGGGCCAGGCTCTACGCTCAGCAGGGAGTCGGCTTGAGGATTCTCTCTCTCTGAAAATTTTCTGGTAAAGTCAATATCAGTATTTTTGAAACCTAACTTTGTGGGTATGGCAGATATTACAGGTTGGTTCCTTCACCCATTCAAACTTATTTTCCCTTGTCTTTCTCTAGTATAGGGGTGGAAAAATAAATAAATACGAAATAAAATTTGCAGTCCAGTTTCTTTTGCAGACTGGGTTGATGATATGGCAAAGTTCAATGAGAACTAAAGAGAAGACTGTTTAGGTCTGCAGGGAAAGGCTCTATTTTCCTTGATACGTGTTACCCTTTTTATATTCCCCCTTTTGTTATTCTCTAGAAAGCAGATTCAACGGCTAGAACTGCAACAGCCATTTTGTGATAATAAGGAAAAGGCCCTGACAAACCACAAACCTTGCCTTTCTATCCTTCAGCTACCAAACCAATGCCAGCAGCTTCCTATCTTCAGACTTCTTAGGTGTTAACAAATAAATAAATAAAACTTTTAGTTGGCTCAAGCCACTGTTTATTCAGATTTTCCACAGCTCAAAGCAAAGCTTAATTCTGGGAGGGACTGAAAATAGATTCTCTTAAAAAAGGCATCCTAAAATTTGTATATGTTTACTCATATGGTGAACAACATTATACAGCGGGGTGAACACCCTGGCTTTCAAAAGGCAACATGAACTTTATGCTTTCACATCATAAGGTGACATTATATTAGAGCTGAAATATAACTTAATGAATACTTCAAGCATACTGAAAAATAACCCACAAATAGCATTAATTTGTTCATGTTCTTCCTTTAACTTAAATGGTGTGAAACTTTTTTTATGTTAAGAACTATTTTCTAGGGGGCGCCTGGGTGGCACAGCGGTTAAGCGTCTGCCTTCGGCTCAGGGCGTGATCCCGGCGTTATGGGATCAAGCCCCACATCAGGCTCCTCTGCTATGAGCCTGCTTCTCCTCTCCTACTCCCCCTGCTTGTGTTCCCTCTCTCGCTGGCTGTCTCTATCTCTATCAAATAAATAAATAAAATCTTAAAAAAAAAAAAAGAACTATTTTCTAATAAGGACTTTACCTATCAACATTATGCATAAATATAGGCATATATCTATAAACATATATCTAGATTTTGAAAACTTTTCTTTCAATGTAAGCTGATTAGCTATAGATTTGAGGTTCCTTAATATGAAATACTTATAAAAATGGATATGAAAGCTATTCTTTTAAAAGAAACGCACTGTGAAAGTATAAAAAGCAGAGGTTTTTCTTTGATTGTTTCATAATGCGAAAACTTGGTTTGACAGCCTGCTAATGTGCACATGATAACAGCACTTCACATTTGCATGTGACTAATTGCAGTTCAGAGTATTTCATAAATGAGCAATGGGTTGTGATTAAAACTTACTATGACCTACACATTTTTGCATAAGAAAGGAATTATTAAAAATAGAGGCAGCATATTCATCCAGTTTCCATTCAAAATTTAGCAAGGGAAAGAAATCCTTAATGGGTCACGTTACAACCTCTATTACTGCACAGACCTCTCCCTTCAATGGGGAATTCCTGAACAGATGATGAGCAATACAATATCCATTGTTGCAGACTTAGAAATGGACAAAATTAATTGAGAATGAAATAGTCACTTAAATCTCCTGAGGAAGTATTAACAGCAACCATGAGAAAAATTATTTTCAAAATGAAATGACTTCTAGGAAAAAAAATGATCTCAATAAAAACTAGAAGTTTTATGGAGAGGACTAATAATGTACTCAAAGATTTTTCTGGGTGACAAACAAGATGAAAGTCACAAGATGGGAAAGTGCTACAGTGGGTATATAGACACTGGCCTTGCAGATTGGGTAGTTTCTAGGCTCAGGAGGCTGTACCTGATGCAGTACCTCCCCCTATAAAGAAACTTCAAAAATGCCAGGTGCTTGGGTGGCTTAGTCTGTTGGGCATCTGCCTTTGGCTCAGGTCATGGGCTCAGGGTCCTCGGATCGAGCCCCACATCAGGCTCCCTGCTCAGGGGGGAGTCTGCTTGTCCCTCTGCCTCACCCCCCGGGCTTATGTTCTTTCTGTCCCTTACTCTCTCTTAAATAAATAAATAAAATCTTAAAAAAAAAAAAGAAAAAAGAAACTACAAACATCTACCATCACCACCACTACAAACACCTGATTTATCTTCCCTTCCATGACTAACATTAAAAAAATTTTTGAAGCTTAGCATGAGGCATTTTTTTTTCTGCTAATATGCAGAAGTAGCATCAGTTTTTGTAGAAGAAAAAGTTCTGTTCAAACCTAGTTTGGCAAGCAGGAAGAGCCTGCTATGGTGAGGGCACTATGCTGATCCTTAGAGAATAAAGTGTAAATTAATGCACAATAATTCCAGTGAATAATGTAAATTAAATACATAGGTACATACACACATACATATGTAGTTTACATACAATATTAAAAGTTAATTAAATTACTTTTGAAGTGTGGACTGCCCATAGTGACTTCCTTCCAAAGAATACAATATGGGAAGGAAAGAAAAAGAGTAAATTTACGGTGGAGAAATCTGGTAAACACTAGTTTAGCCAGGTCAACATCAGCAGTGATAAATCATGTTGCGAGTATGTACCCTTGATATGATGTGCTAAAAATGGCATTTTCCCCTCTATGATTTTCCTCCCAATACCATAATCCAAGTCTTAACCTGAGAATAACATCAGACAAATTCCAATAAAGGGGTATCCTGCAATATAGCTGATCATCACTCCTCAAAACTGTCATGGTTATCCAAGATAAGGAAAGTTTGAGAAACTATCACAGCCAAGAGTAGCCTAAGGAACCATGACCACCAAATACAATGTGGGACCCCTAGGTGGGATCCTGAAATAGAAAAAGGACATTGGGGGGCATCTGGGCGGCTTAGTTCGTTGGGAGTCCAACTATGGATTTCAGCTCAGGTCATGATCCTGGGGTTGTGGAATCGAGCCCTGAGTCAGGCTCAGTGATCAGTGCAAGTCTGTTTGTCCCTCTCCTTCCCCCAGGTTGCACCGTGCTCTCTTTCTCTCAAATAAATGAAATCTTAAAAGAAAAATGAAATTAGGTAAAAACTAAGGAAATGTGAAAAAGTATGGACTCTACAGTTAATAATAATGTCTCAATATTAATTCACCATTTGTAACAAATACACCATAGTAATGTAAGATGTCAATAGTGGGAAATTACGTGTGTATGTGGGGGGATATATGGAAACTATATAGCTTTGAAATTTCTCTGTAAATCTAAAACTGTTCTAAAAAATAGTCTATTAAAAAAACTACAAGAACATGATTACATAATCTCTGTCTTCAGAGTTGATGAGAGCGTAAAACCAGAAAAAAAAAATAATAATACTGTGTCATAAATGCTATAATATAGTTTTGAACAGAAAACTGTCCCCATCGGGACTTTTAAGAGATACTCTAGCCTTTCCTACTAAACCTTATCTTAAAATATTTGAATCTCCAGTAGCACCTAGCAAGTGCCCTGCTTAAAGTTAGCATTCAAATATTTAAGAGAATGATGAGGAATTTAGCTCCCTGTTGTCAAATGAACCAGATGTGGTAGAAATAATCAGAGATAGATGAATGTTAGCTAAGCCCAGTACCACCTCCCTAAAAAATGAAAACAAATTTCAGTTCAAATTCTGCCATACATACTTTCATTACACAAACATCTAGTGAAATCCCAGCACTCTGTCTTTTTTTGGGCTTCCAAAAAGTATTTTTTTGGTATTTCAACAAACACTTCATGTGAAAGGTTTTCTTAAGAGACAAGAGAGGGAAAATTGTTTCCCTTTTGGTCAGTACTGGGCAAGCACAATCGTTATCCAAGGAGGGGGAAAAAGGCTAGACACTTGATGGTTTCAGAAAGGACTCTATTTTGGAAGGTAAAAGGTTAAAAGTCACTAGATGTTTATACCTGATTATGCCTAGTTCATATGTGAATGAGAAGTCTCTCTAAAATATTTTAGTCAACATTCAACACAACCAATTTCACTACTGAGATCCCATTAACAAGATTCATCTTCCTGATGAACATAATCCCTAGTGTAGATGGAAAGTTAAGCATGTTCTAGCACTAACAGCTTTAGGATTGTGATTTTTTTATTTAAAGCTAGCTGACCACCCCTGTACTGTGAATTCCTGATTAGAGCGAAGCGAGGGTTAAATCTAACCACAACACCCCTTCATTTTACTATAAATGCTGAACTATTTTAGATTAGACACCATCCCGCTTTCGCTGAGTTATCTTGGTCTTTTGCCATTGACAGTTCGATTTTAATGTTAGAGTTTAAACCGAACCCGGCCACTAACTCTGATACCTTGGCCAAATCAATCACTCCTCTGGATCCCTGTTCTCTTCTCTGAAAATGAGGGCACTAGGTTAAATGTCTCTTGTTCTTTAGTAACATGCGTATAATCTATGAGCCAGTTGTGTTTTAGCTGTAGCTGACGTAGTGGAAAACAAATGTACATGTAGAGACCTCGTTTTAATTCGTTTAAGAGTCACATTATATATACACCATAATATTAGCCTCTTCAAATGACCAAATCTTAGCATTAGACGAGTTTGTTTAGATTACAATTTTTAAATACATCTTTCAGGGTTCTACTCTGTATAAAGGATTCTATAGGTTTAAGTGATGATACTAGTATAGACGAAGTTATAGCAGTAAAAAAAAAAAAGGTCTGCAAGGTAAAAATACTGAAAGGGATCACCTCATCGATTCTTAGACCTACTAACTCTACCTTCCTTCCATCAGGGTTGGTCTCAGAGCAGATGGTACTCTCTGTTCAGCCTTAAAACGCGACAAACTAAACCATGTTTCCAATAGCAATCACCATGTTTCCTCCCATTTCCCATTTGGTTTTAAAAATGCCTAAATGTAGCGTTTTCTTTTAAAATTCCCTTGAATGATTCTTTAAGCTGCAAGCGTCTGTGGGGACGCTCCAGGTACCGCCCCACAACGCTCCCTTCTCCTAAAACCAAGTGGCGGAGCTGTGGACCCGCGCGCGGGCTCTGCGTGGCGCGCACCTGAGCGGCCAGGGCTCCCCCAGCTAGGGCGGGCGCGGCGGCGGCCCGGCTCCTTCCCGCACCGTCCTGGGTCACGGCCGCGGGCAGCGGAGGAGCCCCGCAGGAGGAGCGCGGGTCGCCCGACCATCACCTTGCGCCTCACGTGGGCGTGTTTCGCTTCAGAAACCCAAGTCCTCTTAGGCACCCGGTCCTTCCCCTGGGAGGAATCGCCGGTCCAGCCCCGAGCTCTCCTCCGCTCCACCCTAGGCGGCTCTCTGGGTCCTGCTGCCTCCCGCGCGTCCTTCCCCGCGCCTCGGCCGCGCGCCCAGGTGTCCCCGCACTCCTCGTTCCCCCCGGCCCGTGGCTCGCGGGCCTGTGGGTCTCCAGAGCCTGGGCCCGCGCTCCGGTCGCCCGCCCTGCCTCCCTTCCCACCCGGCCCCGCCCAGCCTCCGCCGCGCAGGGGCTCCGGGCCTGGCCTCTCAGTCTCCCTCCCACCTCCGCCCCCCCTCCTCCCCAAGAGTTGCTATTTTTAGTAAATCCTCCGCGCGCCGCCACCGGCTCAGCTCGCAGCTCGCAGCCGCGCGCACCGCCCTCCCGAGCTCCCCCCCGCGCGGTGGCCGCGGCGGCGGCGGCGCGTCCCGCACATCGCGCAGCGCGCACCGAGCCGGCCCCGCCGCGCCCGCCGCCCTCACCGCGGTCTCCTCCTCAGGCGCCTGACGCGGCCGGTAAGTCCCTGCTGGCGGAGCAGCGGCGGTCCCCGAGGCAACTTTCAATCCCCCCTTTGCTTCTGTCTCGCCATTCTCTTCTCCGCGAAAGATGGCTGTTTGGAGAAGGGGGAGAAGTTAGGGGGTCGCCCGCGCGGGGCGAAGGAGGGCGCGACAGCCTCAGCAGGCGCGGGCGGAGGTGAGTGGCACTACAGCCCCGTCCCCGGCTAGTGCCGGGGGAAAGCCCTGGGAATTGGGGGCCGTCCCCCGGATGTACCGCTGTATTCTCTGCTCGGATTCCCCAGGTTAACAGCATCCCAGTCCGGACCCCGACACAGCTTGCCTTGCATCTCCCAACCCAGAGGCTGGTGGGTTTAAGGGAACCTTTGTCATAAGTTCAGTGCCAGGTGATCTTTTTCGCTAAGCAGAAAGACGTTGGCTACGACAAGCCCAGGCGAGGGGTCGGTGACATGACACCCTCCCCCCACCAACATACACACACCCAGTTTATGCTGAAGCCGAGTTATGAATGAAAAGTTTGTACTGCCAACGTGTTGCTTGAGGGGAGCAATACTTAGTGGGGGTACCTTTGATGTTTCGTGGGGGGACTTCAGTTCCGAGGCTATACACCGAATTCTGGATTTTAAGAAAAGTTCCGGAGCCTGGGGGATGGGAAATAATGCAGTTTCTTAGCTAGTGGAAGGAGGTTGATAAATCGTAAACTTATTAGGGTAAACTGGTTAATTAAATGCCTCAAGGGTGTCACAGTGGGGACCAGAGGGAGCAGAGGACAGGGGGCGTTCCCTGAGTGCCTAACGGGCAGCGTTTGGCACTGAAGCCATCGCCCACTTGTCCGCAGTGAGAGGTGTCAGAGGCCTGTGCGTTCGTGGTGTGATCGAGCGGGACTGAGCTGCTCTCCGGATCTGAGGCGAGCTTGTCAGGAGAGGTGGCCTGCAGCGGGGAGCTGAGGACGCGGTTCAGGTGATATGGAATTGGAAAGTCTCTAATGAGTCTCCTACGCTCTAATTTGAGAAAGATGTGTCGCGTTTGTTTTCCCTGCCGGGAGGTGTGTATAATCTCCTAAAAAAGGAACTTTCAGGTTAAGTAACTATAACATTTTGAAATCTGTGAGAAATGGGCTATCTACATGTATCCCCTACTATGTATATTGTGCGTGTGTGTATGTATGTGTATGCAAAGTGTGGGAGTGGAGTAAGAAGGGCTTAAAAAGTTGAACTTAACTAGAAAAGTGAAGAGTTAATATTCTTCTCCCCAAAGGGTGTAACAATGCTTCTAGAACTAAATACTCTTGGTGTGTTGAGATTTCTCATAAAGGGTAGGATTTAGGAATTACAGGTATTTAGAGTACAATCAGTGTTTTCAAATCTTGCAAGCATTATTGAAAGCTAGAAAAAGAGAGTAAGTACATGGAGAATTGATATTTAAAAAAATTTAAATTATTTGGAAAGAAAACAGTTTGACATTTGGAAAGGTCTGGATGTTATTTTCTGATGCGCTGCAAATCTTTTAAATCCTGTAATTAATAACAACACAGAATAAGTTGCAGTTAGTAAATGAGGACAATTAAAATATCATTTTTGGAAAAGATATCTTTTGAACTACTATTTGGTACTTTAGATGTTTATTATGGAAATTATTGTGACTGAAAACTTGTTGTTTAATGTATTTGCTTTTTACCACAAATAATTGGTCCTCGTTTTCCTTTTAAACCACTATTCCAGTTTGGACCAATTTAATTACCCAAAGACCAAATCACTTATGTGCTTTCTGGAAAGTATTTGCATTTAAACTACTTAATAAGAATATTGTATTTCCAAAAGGACAAATAATTTAGTCAGTTGTAAAACTCTCTAGTAATTTATTTTCATCCATTTTGTTTGAATGAGGCAAATCTTAAGAAGAGAGCATTTTCTTGGAAATGTCATTTCTGTGTGGGGGAAAAAGTGAATGTTTTCATGAATGTTTCAGTCACAAACAGGTACCGGTAGAGTGGGAATCCTGTCTGGCCTTTGGTATTAGACTGCCAGCTAGAGGGAGAGATGCTTTCCCAGCTCTCCTGAATGGATCATCTTCACTCAGAATGGACAGGGTTAGATGCACAGATGATTGTGCAAAAGGAATTAAGAGTTTTAAATGAAGTACCAGTTTATGGTTAGGAAGGAAGTGTTTTTTTCTTTTCTTTTTTTTTAAACCTCAGTCTTCCTGTTTCTTTCTCTCTGCAATTCAGCCTGTTGGGCTGGCCTTCATTGGAAAGTCAGACCAAACACTCTTTGGCTACAGAGTGTTTGGCATATTAAACTGCCATCCTCTAAAAATAATGATGGCCCTTCTGAAATTAAAAAGGTAATTTTATACACTGTAACAGACTTTTATGATTGAGTTTTATGACCATGATTAAGTTCATTATTATGGTAGACAGAGTTGCTTTATGAAGTTACTGCCACTACATATAAATAATTACTTATTATATATATTTGGGGTATGTTTGGAATATATTTTGGGTTTTTAGGAATTTTAAATCATAAAGCCAACTGACCAGATAAGTTGTCTAGTTAACTAGTTTCAGTGATACACATAATTTAGATTTGTATTAATATCAACAACTAAGGATGTCTTACAGTTAAATGGCTTTCATTTCTTTTCATTAGAATTATTTCTGTTTTGAATTTGTTAAAATATTACAACATATTATACTGCAATTTACACCTGCTCAGTGGGGAAGGTGTAGGTTATTCTTAAATAGAGATATGGAGATAGCTAACAAGGAGAATCATTTGAGAAACATATGGACATCATAAAATCCTTCTGTATGTAGCATCTGTACCTTCTCATTAGTGAAATATTGTAGTTATGGACATTTTTTATTACATTTAAATGTGGCTTTTTATTTTTGCTTCGATGGGTTTTTTGTTTTAAAACGTAATTATATCAATGTTTAAATTGGTGGGGGCTTTTATTATTTGAAGCCCTTTCCTTTCAATAAAGATGTCATACTTAATTTTTATTGTATACATCCACAGATATATACAATTGTTTCCTAGCTTGTTATTGTAACTCTTACGTTTCTCAGATATTCTTCAAACCAGTTGAGATGCACGTAGGAAGACATATTGTTCTCATTTTCAGAAGAAGGCAGCAGGTATACTGATAGATCAAGGTCACACACTAGTGAATCAGTGTGAAGCTGAGGGTAACATCTATATTTCTTGTATTCTGCTCACAATAGCAAGCTGCTCCTGTGGCTATGTTGAACAATATTTTCATAAATTTATACATCCTTGGATTTTTAAACTGCTTAGCTTTGTAGATATGCCGATCGGATTTTGCATCCGTCAATAAAGTCTTAAGGGAATGGGCCCTTACTCTGGCCTGCTGATGGGGAAGAACCGTGACCCCAGTCGCTAGTGCTAAAATAAACATACACCCCTCTGAGGGGTATTCATTCTTGCCATCAGTCCGTATGCCACACATCTCTCTGTCCCCACTGGCCCTACCTTATCCACCACATACCGTCCTTTTAATGGTCAAAGCTGCTTTGAATTTTATCAACACAGTCATCAAGCTTGAAGATCATCAGGCTCACTGGTGAGAGAACTCAGAATGTGATTTTTGAGAAGATAGAATATTAACTGAGGACAGTAATGGACTGTCCACTCCAGAGCCAGCCAGTATTGATTGGGGATCATGTTTTTCTGGGTGTCAGGACACCCATCTTCTCTTACTAGCTCTGCTTCTTTGGCTGAACTTAAAAAAATCAAAATGAACAGAGGGTTTATGCAATTATCTGGTTGTTTCTGTTCATGTAGACATCGTATCTAGATAAATCGAACTTAAAAATAAAACAAAACAAAAAAGAAAGGATGGCAACTTGCTCTTCTGTGGAGAAGGTACTCATGACTTTTTCTTCATTTTTTCAAATTCCCTGTTTTTCAGATCTCACTGGAATTTTTCAGGGTAATTTCCCACATGATTTGTAACAGCGAGGACTTATGATATTGTATTGTTAGATTCAGAAGTGGAGTACATTATCCATGATGCAGAAGAAAGCATTGTATTTTCATAGAAAAGAGTAATATGTAATGTTATACAAGCTGTGACGAAAATACTTTCAGTGTTTTCTAATAAGGAGATGGTACCAGGTGTTCTCTACTTTATTAAGTTTGTTTATTTACTGTCCTTTCTCTAAATGAATAGTTTATAGGAGTTCATCCAAACATTTTAAGTGCGAAATACTGAAAAAATTTACTCTTCAAGTGTGGTTTGCCATTTAGTATAACGAGTTCTGTTTAGAGCCTCAAAGAGAGGAAAACACCCATTTTTAATATTCTTTGTTATACCAGGGAGAATATAACATGCTGCTGGTGAAACTGAAAAGAGTTGAAATTGCTGGAAATGGTACTTTCTTCCCATTTCTACAGAATCTACAATAAGAAGGAGATTAGCGTGGACTAGTCTACTTTGAATGGAATAGTGACGAGTGGAATTTGAAATGGCCAGCGAAGGAAGGATAAGATTTGGTTCACTCAGATATCACTCAAGATATTTGGCAGCAAGTCATTGAAACTAACTTTAATTTAAGCATTAAATATATGTATGAGAGGATATTGCCTCTATTTGTTTTCTGTTGCTTTGTAATACATTACCACAAATTTAGCAGCTTGAAACAATGCACATTTATTATCTCAGTTTCGTTGCTCAGGAGTCCACATATGGTCCAATTGCATCCTGTGTTCAGGGATCTCACCAGGTGTTGGTTAAGCCCGAAGTCCTGTCTGAGGTTCACTTAGGGTAAGATCTGCTTCCAGGCTTCCTTAGATTGTTGGAAGAATTCATCTCCTTATGGTTGTAGGACCGAAGTCTCTATTTTCTTGCTGGTGTCAATAAGGGATCACTGCCTCCTGTTCTTGGCCATGTGACCCTCTCATAGGCACTCTTACAACATGGCAGCCTACTTTTCAAAGCCAGCAACTAAGAGTTGTTGCTACAGTGTAAGACAATCTTTTTATAATCTTTTATAACGAATGGGAGTGACACATCACTTTTGTCACGTAACATAATCTAATCAAGGCTGTGACATCCATCACATTTGCCATATTCTATTGATTAGAAGCAAGTCATATGTTCTCTCTCACATGAAAGAGTACTGCTATCACTCTTGGTACACCAGCTTCTATATTAGGTGAGCTCTGTGTTATAAGAGAAAGCGTTGTTCATATATACCATGGGGTTCAGTTGCTCATGGCCCCTAAAGGATGACAGTGTCTACTGCCGAAGGAAAGAGGACCAAAATGTGAGCAAATGATTGCTTAATTAAATGTTTTAAGTTTTTGACCAGTGTAGGGATAATGACCATCTGGAAATGGACTTGAACTGGAGAGTAGTTGGAGTCATGCAACTCCTTAGAAAGAAAACTAGCAGGATTTAGGAGAATGGGGGTAATAAGGCTTCATTTAGGAATGGTGGCGAGTAAGGGACAGGAGAGGCTGGGTAGGGAGAGACAGGTAGGGGCTTGGGACTAGGCTCACCCAGGGGGCTAGTAACCAGGCTCACAGAAATTCCAGATGTGGAGAAATCCGGTAGATATTAACCAGAGAGAAGAGAACACCTTATTTGTTCTCATGATATTTATATGAACACTTTGTTCGTTCTAAATATAGACAGGATATTCTCATGATATTTACAAACCCACCATGTTATTGACATGAAATTTACCAAGTTCCCTTGTCAGTTTTCTATGTGAGACCCACCATAAAAGCCCTCAGCCCATAAAAACCCTCACTGGTAACCCACTAGTGACCCATCTTACTCTAGAGAGCTTTTCTCTTTCCTTTCTGTTCTCACCTTCACTTAATAAAATTTCACTTCACCCTTTTGTCTAGGAGATTCATTCTTCCACTCCCTTAGACAAGAACCCTGCAACAGTGGCGGTAATAAAGTAGAAGCCTTTAAACAGATGAATCATTAGCAGACATGTTAGTCTAGGCATTGACTTAATTAGTCCTTACTATATTCCACATATGAAAGATCTTTAAAGGACTCCTGCCACCAATCCTTGTATGAACCAGTACTGTGATTTGGAGGTCCCTAAATTGGCCTCCCCTTATTTTTCAGGAGGGAACAGAGCCAGAGGCCATCTCAGATCCGTTGTACAGTTGTGGCTCAATGAGTACCAGGTATTGTGTAGGGGCATGGGGGGGTGTCTATTGAGCACAGCTCTAGCTGCAAGCAGAGTGATTTTATCTAATCTGCATCCCATGTCTGGCAACTGAATTTCAGTTTCCCTAGTTCTGCCACCCCTGCTTCCCTCCCAAGGAAATGGAGACTTTGAAAGGTTAAATATCTTGCTAAGGATACGGGTGGCACCAGGAGTTGAATCCAGTTCTGATTTCAAAGCCCATAGTCTTATAGTACATATCCCCTACTCACAAGCAGTAAGTGAGGCTTCTAGGGGAAAAGCTTGTTTTTTTCCCACTGAAGTGAATGTCGGCACTACAATTGCTCTTGGGTTCCTTCGTTTATCTTGTGAGAACTGAATACTGGAGTATGAGGGTTAAAGAGAGGAGTGAGAGAGTGTGCTGAATCGTGCCTTCTTTTTTCCCAGCAGGAAGTACAGATTATAGGTCTGTCTTCTATCTAAAAGTAAGAATGTGGAGTGGAGGCTGTATATTTTTATTTCTACTTATCATTTTGGCAGAAATATAAGGCTCTGTGTCTCCTTTCTCTCCTATATGTAGATTTCTATTAAATTCAATTAGGAAACATTATGAATTCTCATTGCCTTTTTGGCCATAGGGTTCTTTCTACAGCTTTTTCAGTATATGCCACTGTTTTGATCTACTTGAAAAGTCTATTGAGACATTCCTCCTTTGTTCTTCTATTACTCAGTCCCCCTTTCTACTCTGTGGTGCCTCTGAATTCTATTCATAGATATTCTACTTTTTTTCCTTCTGTTTTATGTACTTAAATCTCTTCTTTAAATGGATCTAGTTCCATTGATCGCAATCATTTGCTCAGATCCCCTTGCTGCTCTACTGCAAAATACAAGCTCAGTGTGGGACTCATCTGTATTCTGTTAATTTTACAGAGTTGTACCCCACATCTGAGCTCGGTATGAGGAAGGCTTTAAGATTCCCGGCATTTAAGTAAAAATGTAAACATTTGAAACTGAATACCCTAAAGCAGCACTGTGATTGGATTGTGTTAGGTCAGGTGCATACCTATGGACCACGCAACTGTGGCTTATTAGGGTCGACTACAATAACCTAATCCCCAACAAGTTACAGCTCAGGCAATGTTGAAATAAACTTATTTTTTCATATAGGACTTAGATATTCTAACTTAGCTTAGGCCAGATTTGACCCTAAAAACCCCAACTATTTAGCCTGGCACACAGGTTCTCTCATAGTCTGAACCTAGCCTCTATTTATTAACTTTTCATTTTTAATTCTTGTCACTCCTTGCTGCTCTAAGAACATAAACCCTAAGCTTGAACTAGCAAGTGACTTAGGTTTTAGATACTGAGCAACAAGCCTGACATGTAAAGAAAAGTCAAGATGTGAATGAGTGTGTGGGGGAGGAGAAGATGGGGAAGAAACAAAAGCAGTGTTTCAGTTTTTCAGTTTTAGCACCCAGTCATTCTTGAGGCCATTCTACCACGGGATTTTGTGGTTTTACATTATGTGAGCAAGAAGTTTTCCATAAATTGAGTTTCTGTCTTTTGCAATCGAAAGAATACCAAATAGCACAAGTTTCTTTCAGTCTAGGATTCTCAATGCATTTTTTGAACCTGCTACCTCCGGAGCGATCAGTAGCCATCTCTTAGCCCAAATCAGAGTGTTACTCCTCTGGAGTATTGGAGAGTGTGCCCATTAGAAGGCGTACCTTCTCTGTGCTCCTTTTCCCCTCTGCCCAGCTTCTGTCCCACGGCTTTTGTGATGTTTCGTCTGATTACTGTAGCTCACAATGATCTCATTCATCTCTGAATTCCTGTAGTAATTTGGGACTATGGCTGTGGTTTACACAGACTTAAAGTTGAATTTTATTATTAATTGACTGAAAAAATCCATAATAATAAAAGGCTACTATATGAGTAAAGCTGTTAAAGGAATTTGCACTTTTTTTTTTGCCCAGAACAGCATCTTTAATTTATACTTTTGAAATATAGTGGCATATTTAATATATTAAATAATTTACATATCTTTTTTGTGGTCTCTTTGCAATTCCTATGTGGCCCACTAGAGATCTATAGCCTTTCATGCCTAGATGGAAAGAAGGGAAGAGGAGGTTTGGTGTCCTCATGAGTACCCTTCCAAATAAAACACCACAGGAAGAATGGTCTGATTTTAGCTAAGACTATTGGTCTATCCAGTATGAACCTAAGTTCTTCTTATTAAACATTTTCTAAGTGTGTAGGAATATAGAATAAAGAGCAAACACTTTTATTTCCAGATTTCACAAATCATAAAACCAAAACCAGTGAGCCAACATTAAATATAAACAGCAGAATTGATGAAATTAAAAGGAATAGCATTAAATTTTGTGACAAGTGATGTATTGCTGAGCTTACATTGCCAGTGTTGGGTTTAAGAATATAAAGATGTAGCCTCAGATCTTATTTAATCTGTTTCTGCGTTTTATATTAATATACATGTAGAAAATGTCCTTTTAAAAAATAGATTTAAAAAAAAACCCACAGTATTAACGTCAAGGCTTTGTTTGCTGGTTCAGGGTAATCAGACTTTATATATGAACAAAACGCTATTGGTAAATAATCTTCAAATGTCAGTTTTAAGATATCACCTGAACATGCTATAATGTCTTTTTGTTCTCTTAAAGATGTGATCAGCATTGTGAAATTATTAAATTCTAAATCAAACATGTAGCCAGGGGAGCCTGGGTGGTTCAGTCGGTTAAGCATCTGCCTTTGGCTCAGGTCTTGATCCCAGAGACCTGGGATCAAGCCCCACAACTGGCTCCCTGCTCAGCGGGGAGTCTGCTTCTCCCCCCCTGCTAGTGTTCTCTCTCCCTGTCTCTGTCTCTCAAATAAATAAATAAGTAAAATCTTTAAAAAAATGTGTAAGCCATATCCAAAGATTGCAGGAATGGAGAACAGATTGCATAGAAACTACGCACAGAGAGCGTGTATGCATCACCTTCAAGCACGATGATGATTTTAACCACTATAGTGCAGGAACTTTTGGGTGTCTTACTACCATGCATTCTGTAGTGACTCAATTCATCCTCATCTTTTTTTCTCATCAGACTTTATTTGTTTAGCAAGCTGTATGCTATTTTGCCTTCACCTAGTACCTGTATGATTGAGAACACCAATAGCAAATAGTGGAATGAAAATTCCACGGTGGTTATTTTGTTTTAAAGATGATTATTCAGAAATTAATTAGAATATATTTGTATTTATTTTACACTTGTAGATTGTCATCCCGGGAAAACCCAAAATGGAAAAACAAAATTGCACACCAAACTTTTCAGTTTCAAATACATAGTCCCAAAATTATTTTATGTCTTACTCTGTGTTGTGTCATTAACTAGATTGTAAGCCCTGTGAAGGCAGTGAGAACATGCTTATTGTCTTTTGTTTGTTTGTTTGTTTTATTCTACAGGACTAAGTGTGTTTCTGTTAGTTGGTGCCTAGGAAGCTTGCTGATTGACCAACTGTTTATATGTTGTTATTTCCTATGGTACTGTGAGCTCCTAAGGGCAGGGACTTTTTTGTTTTAATCTGTGGATTCCAAATGCCTAGCACAGCAACTCTACATGAGAAATGCTCAATAAATGCTCTGAAAGAAAGAGCGGATGAGTTATTGGCTTTTGTTTGTGTGTGTATGTGTGCATATGCATTTCTTCTTTTAGATCTCATGCTTCATATACAAGACACTTTCAACACTTGTATAGCCCAGTGCTGTCTAATAGAATTTTCATTGATGATGGAAATACTCTGTATCTGCGTTTTGCAATTATCATAGTCACTAGGCACATGTGACCTTTGAGCCCTTGAAATGTAGTCAGGCTGAGAGCCTGAATTTACTTTTACTTAACTTTAAGTATAAAATAGTGTCATGTTATTGGTAGGCAGCTGAGGTCCAGATATAATGCCTCCATTCTCAAACTCATTTGCCCACATCACCAACACTGCTACATTTTTGGGTTGTAATTAGATGTTGGAAGTTGTTAATGGATGAATAAAATGAGTTTTTTGCTTTAAACACAGGGCAATATATTTCCTCAAATTGGTTTCATTATTTTCCCAAAGGACCAACATTTCATGTCATCCTTCAATCATCCCATCATCTGATTTGGGTTTTTATCATTTTCTTATGAGTGTAGATGCCTGACACTGACCACTTTATCAGATAAGTTTTACATACCCTTTTTTTTTCTAATTGCCCAGGTTTCCTTGTGTTTGCTAGTCTTATTGTTTTTTAAACCTTTTCTCTCCTAATAAGCCATTTAAAGTTGGATTCTCTATTTGATCATCATTATTATTATCATTGTTTATAATGATGTTTATAATAGTCTGTATTTGATTTGATGTATTAATGTCTGCTAATATTCTGATTTCAAATTTATGTATTTTTTAAAAAAATATTTATTATTTTAAGAGAGTGTATGCCTATGTGCCCGCATGTGCTTGCAGTGGGGAGGGGCGGAGGGAGAGGGAGTGAGGGTATCTTGAGCAGACTCCCCACTGAGCACAGAGCCTGACTCAGGGCTTGATGCCGGGACCCTGAGATCATGACCTGAGCCGAAATCAAGAGTCTGACACTTAACCCACAGGGCCACCCAGGCGCTCCATCAAATTTACATATTCTTAAAAATGTCTGAATATTCCTTTTCTTCTATCGACTTTTTTGCTTTTCATATCATTTTATCCTTTCTGGTAGAGCAGAAGAGTGAAGTGGCATCATACACACTTAAACATATGATGACTCAATCCTTATGTAAGATATAATCCCAACATAACAAGTTTCACAGCTGGTATCAACTGCATGAAATCAATACACCAAGATTTTCCCTTTAGAAATACAGGAATTGCTTCCTCTAAGTGGCCAAGGTCTTTTATGCAACTTGTGACACTTTAAGAGCAAGACTGATTAAAATCCATCATATATTTATTGAACCTCAGTATTGGGTATATTCATATATATTGTCTCATTTAATTCTTTTGAGAATGCTGAATCTAGTAACATGTAATGGTAGAAACTAAGTAGATAGAGACTAGATATCAAATAAATTGATGTAAATTCTGCTGACAAGCAGAAACACTTGAGAATTTTCCACTCATTCTCTACTGCTGGTGATTTAATAGTTGTTTTAAATGGCAGAATTTGAACACAGACTTTGGTGTGGTGACTTGCCTTTGTTTGTTCTTTTACTCTAGTGTATTAGTTTCCAAATTTCAACATGCATCAGAATTTCTCTTCAGGATTATACACTCAGAAGCCTGTAAACTATATTTTATGGCTGAGTTAACTCCCTTTCCAAGGCAGTTTTGTCAATACAAAATTTTTATCTTGGAACTGCTTTTCCCTTACTACCCAAAAGATGGATCTTTTTGTATTTCTTTATTTCCACTTTCATTCCAGCACAGGGCTACTCATTGGGAGAACTTGTAGATATGCTTTTGAATAGATGTCACAGAATAAGAGAAAAACTCTGTAGCAATATACAGAATATTATGCTCATGACTTGCGAATTGTGCTTTGGTCACATGATTGCTTCATTTGCCTCTTAATGGTGAGAAGCTAGCACTGCTTTGTTATATTCTGCTCCAACTTGCTGACAAGCCTTCTCCTAAAAATACCTAATGATGTGTATTATGCGTTATGTTCATTTTAGGCAGGTTGGGGGAATGAGGAAGAGAATTTGTTTTGTGACTTGCACTATAAATATATTTTTATTTATTTTTCATTTTTAAAGATTTTATTTATTTGACAGAGAAAGAGCGAGAGAGCTCAAGTAGGGGGAGCAGCTGGCAGAGCGAGAAGCAGGCTCTCCATTGAGCTGGGAGCCCCATGGGGGACTTGATCCCAGGATCCTGGGATCATGACCTGAGCCGAAGGCAGATGCTTAACCAACTGAGGCACCCAGGTGCCCCTATAAAATATATTTTTAATCTACTTATCTGTTTGACCCATATTTTGAAAGTTACCTGCATTAAAATAAATATTTGATGAGTTTAGCATTGTAATGAAATGTTTCATAGTTATTTGCTTTAATTTATAAATTTCAGCAAAAGCCATTGTGATACTGTTTGAGCTAGCTTGTTTACTAAGAATACCTTCCTGGAGTGACTGCTTCTCCCTTATGAAAACAAATGTAATAAACGCAACTTAAATTATATATTAAAGAGTATAATGCTAAGAATACTCAAGCCAAATGAGAAAATATAGACCAAGTGGAATGGGATTTTAAAATAATGGTGACAGTTTTAATTTCTCTAGAATAGCAGATCTGAAATATTCTTGGGGAAATTAATAATTTTTGAGTAACTACTGGAAACACATTAAATTTTATTTCATATCCTATTTTATTTTTTACATATCTTATAAACCCCACACCACCTTATTTTTGCTTAAACACCAAATAATCTTTTAAAGAGATTCCATAATAAAACCAAATCTTGTTTTTCCTCATGTAGTTGCCATTTTAAGTGCTTTTCATTCCTTTTATTCCTTCATTTCCTTTTATGCTTTCATACCGTTTTCATCTGGTATCATCTTCCTTCTGCCTGAGGGCTTCCTTTAATATTTCATGTGGCAAAGGTCTCCTAGTGATGAATTCTTTCAGCTTTTGTATATTGGAAAACATCTTTATTCCACCTTCGTTTTATAAGATTTTTGTTGTATATAGAATTCTAAATTGACATTTTTTTCCTTTCAAACTTTAAAGACGTTGCTCCACTGTTTTCCTACTTGCATTATTTTTTGGGAGAAATCTGCTGCCATCCTTCTTTTTGCTTCTCTTTGTATAAACATGTCCTTAAACATTTCCCCTTTTTACTGGTTTTGAAAAATTTGATTATTGTGTGTTTGATTATGGTATTGCTTTCTTCATGTTTCTTGTAATTTGGGATCTTTGAGCTTCTTGGACCTATGGATTTATGATTTATATCAAATTTGAAAAGAATGTAGTTATTTTTTCCCCCAAATTTGTTTGGTTTCCCTTGTCTCCCTACTCTCTTTCAGGAGCTCCAATTATATATCAGGATCACTGATGTTCTGTTTTTTATTCTTTTTTTTTCTCTGTGTGTTTCATTTTGGATAGTTTCTATTGTGTCCTCAAGTTCATTGCTGGTAATCACATTTAGTGTGTTTTTTTTAGTCATGTACATTGAAGTTTAATTTAGATGCTTTAAAAATCTTCCATGTCTCTTTTTGAGCATATGGAATAGATTCATAATAACCATTTTAAGGACCTTGTCTACAAATTCTAACATCTTTTTAGTTCTTGACCAGTTTTGTTGGGTTGATTTTTCTCCTTGTTATAGGTTATATTTTCCTTCTTCTTTGAATGCCTGGTAATTTTTGATGGATACCAGACATTGTGAATTTTACCTTGTAGAGTGTGGGATATTTTTATATCCCTATAAATCTTCTTAAGTGTTTTTTTAATGGGATGCAGTTAGTTACTTGGAAAAAGTTTGATCCTTTCAGGTCTTGTGCAGCTTTACTCCAAACGCCATGAATTATAATGTTTTCCAGTCTTCCTGGTGGGAACAGGCACAATTCACAGCCTTGAGTGAGTGCTCAGTATTGTTCCCTTTAATCCTTTCTGGTGGTTCTTTCCCTGGCCATGTGTTGTTTCCCTTATGTATTGTGCTGATCACTATTTTGCTGAATACCTGAGGATTATCTGCAGATCTTTGGAGATCACTCCCTGTTCAGCTCTCTATCCTCTGGTACTTTGCTTAGAACTTTGTAGCTGCTCTGATCTGCTTAGTTTCTCAGATTTATCTCTTTAGCTCAGGGATTGTGCTGAGCTCTGCCTTGTTTTTTCTTCCCTGAGGCATTGTCTAGAAGCTGGAATAGTCATAGAGCTCATGTCATCATTTTCCCATTTCTTAGGGTTTGCCTTATGTTTCCTGTTTCTCAAGGGTTATTGCTGATATCCAGTGTGCTGAAAACTGTTGTTCTGTATATTTTGTATGGCTCTTTCATTTTCTGCAAGAAGAGTGCATTTCCCATCCCTGTTATTTTATCTTGATTAGTTGTGTGTATCCTCCATTCATTTTTCTCTTCTATGTAAAATCTTATTGGTCAAGATAATTTTGGAGATGATTTAAGTATTTAATACTTACTTTAATGCAGTGTATTGTGACATTCTTTTTTAATTTTCAGTAGATTCCAAACTTTCTATAATGAACACTTTGCACTACATATTTTCAAAAATTAAGTTTTAATAGTCATTTATGTCCCATAGTATGCTTGATGATTTTAATTATTACCCTAGCTATTCAAAATTATTTTTAAAGCAAGCCAATCATAAATTAAGAAGTGAAATTTGTTAAAGATAATAATTTACATTCTTTTACCTGGATAAAACATGCTTCTATAGGAAAGTACTATGTCCTAATAGCTTGTTTTTTAAGAAAGATTGAAGTCAGGTAGCTTTGTAATAATATACTCTGGAATTTATAGGTTGTGAATGATCATAAAACAGCAAATAAATCGTTATCTTTTAAATTGTATTGCTTTTTATGGAGTTCCTTTTTATATGTATTTAGGAGATTCTATAGTTTAGGGGTAGGTTTTTAGAATGTTCACATATCAAGTAGTAGTGAACTCTGTGCTGGTGAACTATTTTATTTTTAGTTTTCTCTAATATTTGAATGATAAAATATAGCACTGTGAACTAATATGAGAGTAGAGTGTCAAAATTCAGGAGCACATCTTGCTTTAGCGCATGCATGTTGTTACTTCGAGCATTTTCTGGCAGTAAGGGCACAATTGACTGTGTTAATTTAAAAGAATCTTTGAGGTGGTATAGTTCCATATGCTGTAGGAATATGTCAATGATTTTTGTATTTTATAATTTGAGTTTTTAATGTAGTCTTTTGAAAGCTAGTTGTTAAGCATGGCAAGAAGACTAGAGTTGCTTTAGAATTCTTAGGAAAATAATTTTGTAAGAACAAATTAAAATTAACTTTAACTTTCTTCAGCACTGTCATAAATACCAGCACGATGAAGCCAAAATTGTGGCAATGTTACATTGCTCTGTTTCCAATATTTAAGCATAAAGGTTAGGCCAGATTTATATTCTCTTGTAAAATTGAACCAAAATATAAATTATTTATAGAATTTTAAGAACAGAATCTTAAAAAACTGAATACCATTCTGTGGTGGAGGCAGCTGGTTATCTCCCAGTATCTTTCTCCATCTTCCTCAAACCCAGAGCCCCTGAATTTTTGCTGAGATAAGACCCCTACAGAATAAAGATGGCATTTCTCAGCCTCTTTTGCAGCTAGGAATTGTGCCATGTGGCAAAATTCTGGCTGTAGGAAGTAAGCAGAAGTGATTTGTATGACTTCCAGATAGACCATTAAAGCACAGGGTGTGCTCTCCCTTCCCTTCTCACTTGCTGGAATGTGGATATGGTGGTGTACTGTCTTAGACCATGATAAGAAGCCAGCGTTCTAAGGATAGCAGAACAACCAGATTTTTTAAAAAACCCTGGGACAATGATGAAGACTTCTTGAGGCAGAACTGCCATACAAGCTTGGAGCTTTATGTGAGTGAGGAAGAAACTTCTCTCTTGGGGCGCCTAGGTGGCTCAGTCGTTAAGCGTCTGCCTTCGGCTCAGGGCGTGATCCCAGAGTCCTGGGATCGAGCCCCACATCAGGCTCCTCCGCTGGGAGCCTGCTTCTTCCTCTCCCACTACCCCTGCTTGTGTTTTTCTCTCTCTGGCTGTCTCTCTCTCTCTCTGTCAAATAAATAAATAAAATCTTAAAAAAAAATAGCCTTTCAGATAACATTTTTGGATATTCTTGTCTTCTCTCCATATCCAGGTCCCTCTGACTCTTAAAATGCACTATATGAAAATTAAAGATCTTTTAAATATTGTTTAAAAAATCTGTTTTCTTGGGGCACCTGGGTGGCTCAGTTATAAAGCGTCTGCCTTCAGCTCAGGGCATGATCCCTGCGTTATGGGATCGAGCCCCACATCAGGCTCCTCCACTGGGAACCTGCTTCTTCCTCTCCCACTCCCCCTGCTTGTGTTCCCTCTCTTGCTGGCTGTTTCTCTCTCTCTCTGTCAAATAAATAAAATCTTAAAGAAAAAAAAAAAAAAAGAAACTTCCCTCTTGTCTAAGCCACTGTTATTTTGGGTCTCTACCACACACAGGCAAAGCTATATACACTGTTCTCAGAATTTTTTTTGTTTATAAGACATGTTAGTAGTTAATTTTTATAACTGTAAATTTGAGAGGAGCAAGGGATCATGCATCATAGAGATCAAAACTTCTTCATCGGACATCACTAAAAAAAAATTGGACTAGTTCAATATCTGTCAGCTGAAGAGTACAACTCAATTTATGATGGCTCTTCTCTGAGAAATGTAGGTAAAAATTTGAGGCACATAATTCTTATGCCGACTTTTGAAGAAAACAAGGTTTGAGAAGACAGAAAAATCTAAATTATTTAGCTTTCTACTTGCTCACAGTCACCAAATATTTTTTTTAATTTTCCCATATTTTGTATTTCATAGTTGTCAAATCCTGAAGTCCCCTTCTCAGTCCCAGTGTGAAATGGCTCCTTGTGATATTTTTCACTGTTCACTACTTACTCCCGTTTTTGGAATCTATCATCCCTGAGCTTCTGGGATGTCAGACCCTTAGAGTTCCCTCCTCTGCTTCTGCTCTCTCCTCAGTCTCCTTCCTAAGATCTTCAATCCTCCCTTTCCCTGTGTATGTACTCTGCTTCTTGGCTCACCATTCCTTTCACTTCGTGTTGGGGAGACCAGAAACTGCAACTCATAGGCATGTTTTGTTGATATCACAGAATTTAAAGAAACATTGCATCACTTGGCTATATTTAAAAATCAGGATATTTAACGTGAAATCCAGATTTTGGCTTTTCTTGACCAAGGAGAAGATCCTGCAATACCACATCTACATTCCCCATAGCATTGAGGTGGTTGAAACTGAGTGATAGCTGCTTTTTTTTTAAAGATTAGATGTGTTCTTTCCTCCTTGTTGGAGTCTCCACTCCCTATTGCTTACATCTTGTATTTTATTTATTTTCATTACTTACCTAATTTTTAGGCATTGAAGTTAATGATACTCATCTTCCTGTGTAATTTAAGTTTTAAGTTAATTGTTTTTAATAGCAATTTCCTGGGGTGCCCGGGTGGCTCAGTTGGTTAAGCGGCTGCCTTCGGCTCAGGTCATGATCTCGGGGTCTGGAATGGAGCCCTGGTTCAGGCTCCCTGCTCTGCAGGGGAGTTTGCCTCTCCCTCCCTCTGCCCCCCTCCCTGCTTGTGCTCTCCTCTCACTCACTCAAATAAATAAATAAAATCTTTAAAAAAAAAGTGATTTCCCTTTACTTCCTCTTCCTTTTCAATTCCAGTTCCTCCTCCCCCCCCCATATTATTATCCTAATTAGACTATCTTGTCTCACCTGGCTTATTTGCAGTAGATACCTAACTGGCTTTTATGCCTCATATTATCCAAATTATTTAATCATTCTCCACACTACTTCTAGACTTACCTTTCTAAAATTTGAAATCAGTATAACTCTGTCCAACCTCAAGACTTTAAGTGGCTCACCTGACTTCTGGTATGAATGTAAAATGGTTCAGCCACTTTGGAAAACAGTCTAGCCATTCCTCAAAAAGTTAAACATAGAGTTACCATATTATGTGACACTTCCACTGTTAGATATATGTCTGAGGGAATTAAAGACATATTTCTAGACAAAAGATGTACATGAATGTTCATAGCCATTTATAGTAGCCAAAAAGTGGAATCAACCCAAATGTCTACCAGCTGATGAATAAACAAAATGTGGCATATGCATAGACTAGATACAATGAAATAATCCTGGGCCATAAAAAATGAAGTACTGATAGATGAACCTTGAAAATATTAGGCTAAGTGGAAAAAGCCTGACTTATAAGGCCTTTTGCAAGGTCACATATTGTATAATTCCATTTGTATGAAATATTAGAGCTAAGAATAGAGTATTGGTTGTCAGGGGGATGGGGGGGAATGGAATGCAACTATTAATACACTAGGTTTCTTTTTTGGGGTGATGAAAATGTTCTGGAATTACATAGGGCTGATGGTTGTACAGCTCTGTGCATAAACTAAAAAAAATCATTGAAGTGTACAGGTTAAAAGGGTGAATTTTATGGCATGTGAATTATACCTCAAAAAATAAATCAGGAACCGTTAACACACCTGACTTCTGCTGATTTTTCCAGTCTCATTTCCTGGTACTTTTGTCTTCCCTCAACCCCCACCTGCCCATCTCTCCCTCGTGCCCGTGTACTAATCTACTAACTTCTAAGAGTGCCATGCTATCTCTCAGTGTTCTCCATTTACACATTTCTGCCAGAAGAATCCTACCCCTCTTCCCTCTCTAGGCCCATCTAGAGAATTCCTGATTTTCCTTCAAGTTTTAGTTCAGATCTCATCTCCTCTGGAGTCTCTTCTACACCGCTGCTGCTGCTGGATTACTTAAGAGGAGGGTTAGGTCAATCCTCCAGAGCCAACCAGGAGCACCTACAAAATGAAAAGAGATTAACTTTGATGAATTTATACAAATTTTGCAATCAGAAATTCTAGAGAGAAGCTCTTTTAATTTCACTGTGCATGTAAGTGTTCATGTTTTGTAGTTTTTAATTTTAATTTTAAATAAAATATGGTAGGCTAGGTGTGGGGAACTGTATTTTAAAGTAAACATCTTCTAAGAGTCTTAATCCAGTTTTGCTGCCTCCACACTTCATTCCTCCTGCCCTGTGTAGGTTAGGAGCATTTCCTTTGTGACCCCCACACACCCTCAGCATCCCCTGTCATCCTGAAAGGTAATTGTTCATTTTTCTGTCTCACCATCTAGAATGGGGACTCCTTGGAGATAGCTGTGTGTCTTTCATTTTTCTATCTTCACAAGCAAATCCTCATAATTCTCCATAGAAAGTGTTTGGCAAATTTTGAACAAATGAATGGACATACTCAGTGGCATCAAATGTAGGCATATAGGAGAGAGAGCTTATACTTGCTTTACTGAAAATCAGAGATCTATGGATTGTTTATGAAACACTGTATAATTAGATGGCTTCATTAAAACAACCTCATGTCTCTTCTCCCTGCCCTTCAGCCTTTAAAAAGTTATTTCAAAAAGAGAGAATTAATAGAATGTGAGAATTTTTACTTTTCTTAGACTATATACCTGAGGGAAGGTGTTAGATAGAAGGCCTAAAGTGGGTATTAAAATGGCACTTTGCTCAACAGATTTATTTTTTTTAAAGATTTTATTCATTCATTCGACAGAGATAGAGACAGCGAGTGAGAGAGGGAACACAAGCAGGGGGAGTGGGAGAGGAAGAAGCAGGCTCACAGCAGAAGAGCCTGATGTGGGGCTCAATCCCATAACGCCTGGATCACTCCCTGAGCCGAAGGCAGATGCCCAACCGCTGTGCCACCCAGGCGCCCCTGCCCAACAGATTTTTAAAGTGTCTTCTGTACTTTTCAAAGCAGTCTTTCTTTCCTTTTCATGTCAGAAAATTCATAAGTTAAAATTCATGTACTAACATTAACTCCCAGTTTGGATTTTTTTTTTCCTTACTGTGCAATGACAAATAGTGGCTGGTTAATGTTTTCTCTTGAAAAATGTGATTATACTAAATTATTTATAAATGATCCCTGACTTTTTTACCTTTGCTTTTTAAAACTAGAAACACTTTCTCATCCTACAGTGTTTCATTTCCCAGAATTAGACTCTAAGACAAAAGGTTGAAGAGCAGATTGTTTTATTTAGGAGGCAAAGAACACATGAGTGGGAATAGGGAATGCAGTCAGTGAAGAGTGTATATTAAGCCAGTTACCATTTTGGGCAACTGAACGCGAATTCTTTTGGGCGAACTTCAAGAAGGCATCCCTTAGAATTGTCTACCCAAGAAACAAGGGAGCTTCTTGGGTATTATACCTTAGAACCAGTTACTCCTTAGTTGAAGGCTACCTCCAGCCTGCTCTAGAGGTCCAGAAAAAACCCTCAGGTGACAAAATACAAGTATTGGCAGTTGAAAGTCTGTGGGCATACATTTGAGTAGTAATGGCCAGGGGTTGTGGGCAGGTATCAACATTATCTGGTATATATGGAGATGGTGCGCCACAGTGAGAGGAGTGCTAGAGTGTGAAAAATGTCAAAATTTAAGTTAGCCTCACTCAGGCCTTTACCCAGCCCTCCGTTAAGTACTTATTATGTGCTAAATACTGTGCTGGGGTATACTGATTTGCTTATTGAGCCACTTAGCTTTTTAAAACTCGGGTTCTTCATTTGTAAGATAACTTACTTTCTTCCTTTCAAAGTTGAGATATAGATGGGATGATATTCCTGAAAATACTTTGAAATGTTTAAAACAGTATTTCAAATTTATTATTATGGTATTTACCCAAATGTACCCCGATAAAGCAATAAAAATGAAGTTAGACCATTAACTTGTCTCCTACCAGGGATATGTTAGCCCGTCAAAAGCTTTTTTTTTTTTTTTTTTTTCCTTAGGCTGTGTGAATCTGGCCTCTATGTGCAGTTTGTATAAGATAGTAAATTTGTAAGTTCCATGAAAGGAATAAGGTACCATGGGGATGGCTATTTTTAGTCAGTTGGCAGTGAAGGCATCCTGGGGAAAATAGATAAAATGAACCTTAAATTAATAGGTAGGAATTAGCTATGTGGAAATAGGAATTTATAAAGGGATAGTGTATTCCAGAGGAGCTTGAGTTAAATCCAAGAGGCAGTGCAGGTGAGAACACACCTAGTGCCCAGGTTAAGCTTTTGGGCCCATGGTCTCGCGGTGACAGGGTGACATTCTGTCTCTATTTCTAACTAGCTGTGTGGTATCTGATTGGTTACTTAATTTCTTAGCATTTCTTTCCTTAACTGTCAATTGGGGATCCTAGTACTATCCACACTATAAGACTGTTGTAAGGATATGTTGTAAAGATCCATAAGATACCTTATGTAAGGCAGCTAGAATAAATTCTCAGTAACCTCATCTGAAGCTTTGGGTATCAGTAGAGTTTCACATTACAAGTCATACTGCCTAAAGATGCACCTAGTCCCATGCAACAGATTTCTCAAAGTATATGGAATATTAACCCTACAACATCTGCAAGAAAATAAGATTATGAAATTAAAAGAATTTGATAAGCCCTATGTACCATTGATGGATGTCATGGAGAGTCATATCAAAGTATTAACATCTCTGAAAAGTCTGAGTGTAAATAAACCTTTTTGACTTTGTTTAATACTGTGCATTAAATTTCTTTAGTCACCAGTTTCTATTAGATACCTTTCCACATTGGATATTCTTTGGGAAATGTTAATTTGAAGAGTTTCACAGTGGATCAAGCAAGTTACCAATAATTATACATCTACATTAATATTGTCTATCAATGAAATCCTCTTAAGGACTTGTAAATGTCTTTAAGTAATATGACCTTTGCTCAAAGTATTTTTTGAGATTCTCTGTAGATATGCCTCTGAGCCAATTTATTAGTCCCCCCACATCAATCATTATGAGATCTTTTATGTATTTCATTCCTCATTCTCTACAGAGAATTGTATCACATGTGCTGTAATTCCTCCTAGGCCTCAGATCTGTTCAGAATGATGTTTTTTTGGCCTCACTTGAGATAATTTAAAGAACATTCCCCAGACAATTCTGAAAGTCGACTTCCAAAAATACTTGGAGTAGTGCCACCATCATTAAACTAAGTGGATAACTTTCAAGGTGAATAGTTTTAAAAGGGACAGCAGCTACTTAGATGTGTATTTTCTCTGCAGAATAAATGACTTGTCATTTTATAGTCCTACAAGGAGTGCTAAGTTCCTACTATGTGCTTGTCTCTGTGGTCATTATAGTCAATTTGGGACAAGTGTTCATAGTCTAGTTGGGGAGAAATAAATATTCAAAAGTAATCATTATAGAAGGGCATAAATATAATCATAGAAACATCAGAGTGTTATGAACGTAGAGAGGGAGGGGTCTTCCTTGGGTGTCAAAAAAAGCTTCCCAATAACAAAGAGGCTTACAATGAGCCTTAACCACCATGTGAACAGTTGAGAGAGGATATTCCAGGCTGAGAGAATAAAAGCACAGAGGCCCGGAAATGTGAAAGAGGGTGGGGAACTACAGCCATGTGAGTGTAGATGGAATGTAGACCCCTCCTGGAAAAGTGGAAGGTGATGAGCCTGGGAAACCAGATGAGGTCCTGACCATAAAGGGCTTTGTAAGTGCTAGGGGATGGAGTTTGGAGTTTATCCTCCAGCTGGTAGAGCACCACTGATAGATTACTAAACAGAGATGACCATAGTCATCATTCTAAAGAGATTGTTTTGATAACACTGTGCAGTTGAGTTGGAATAGGGAAAGACAGGCGGCAAGAGCTCGGGAGGCTGTTGAAGTGGTCCAGGCAAGAGTGAGTCTAAGCCAAGGTAGGAAGTGTAATGATGAGGAAGAGGGAACAGCTTTGAAGTGTATTTAGGAGATCGGAAAGCAGATTGTCATGAAGGACTGGATAAGAAGAACTAAGGGGAAGGGCAAGCCTGGGATGCTTTCAGATGGGGCAGGGTTGGATATTGGCAGCATTTGGTATGATTGGGATTCGGGAGAGATACATATTTTGTGGGACATTTACTGAGTTGTGTTTTGTACTTGTTGAGTTTGAAATACTTACTTCAATTTATACCTTTATTGATTACCAGAGTAACTACTCTATGCTAGATAATGTGTTAGACTCTGAGGATACAGCAAGAAAAGAGTCACAATGTTTCATGTGCCTATGAAGCTTACAGCCTACTGGGAGAGACAGACATAAATAATTACCCAACTAATTACTTAATTAGTAAGTAAATAAGAAGGGCACCTAACTCATAAGGCATTGTGCAATCCATTCTGGTACTTAGCAGACCAGGAACAGCCTGAACAGCCTGGTCTGCTGAGTGATAGAGATTTGAGGTCATTGGTAAATTGCTTAACTAAAGCCATTAGTGAGATTGCCTAGACTGGATTTTCAAAATGAGCAGGAAAAGGGACTGAGGTTAGAATAACGTGAACATTTAAGGAGAACGGTGAATGAAATAAATTCCAAGATGAATTTGGAAAAGCATGGCAGAGTAGTTGAGAGGTGTGTGGAAAGGGTTGGGAATGTGGCAGAGAGGTCAAATGGCATAGGTCTACAAAAGTTCTCATGGACTAGTAACTGCAAGTCCATGTTGGCTCTAGCAAGAGCAGACACAGTAGAGTGGTAGGTGTATAAACCATGCGGTGGTGACCTGGAGCTGGCTTACATGGGTTTGTGAGAGTCAGATTGTTAAATTTTCAGGAATTGTGCAAGCTGTTTGTTAAACATAGCCATTACTGTAAACTGAATTATGTATACTTTAAATTAAATAAATCATATTAAAAATAAGTATAATGTTCAAAATCCACCCTTCCTACTTGTTTTACTACATTTTCTTATTGTCTGTGCTCTTAAGGTTATTTATGTCTATTTTATCTGGATAATGGATGCACCATATAATGTTCTCCTACTCTGTATCTCTTCTGAAGTCTGTGTTCATTGACTTCACTTTGGTATCTTGAAATTTGCCATAGTGAGAGTATTTACATCATGGAAATTGCCAAATGCTGCAAATGTGAGATTTTGTTTTTCCGTTGTCTAGATTTAAAGGGATAGAGATATTGTTAATAATACAGACTAAACTCAAAAGTATGTTGGATATGTAGCAATTGCATTATAAGTGGCACAAAAAATTGAAGAAATATTCTTCCAAATATTCTCCAAATATGTAAAATATTATCCAGTTCAACAGAGAAGTTCCTCCCGTTTTTGATGAGCAAGAGAAATTCTGACATACATATACATTGTTTCACTTTCGTCTTATTTAAGAATGTGAAAGAAAATATCAACCAACATTCATGTCAGAATATACTAGATTTGGTAAATATCAATGAAAGCATTTTATAAGAAACCAGTTGGAAAAAAAAAAAAGAAACCATTTGGCTCTATGGAATTGAAGGTAAAGAATATTGTGTATTTTATTATTATGTGTAAATTACATGCTATATCTTTTATATTAGTAAAATTCATAATAAACACACACATATAAAATTTATAATACACACACATATACGTACAAACACACACATTTATTTTTAGGAGAGCCAATTGTTAAACATTTATCAGCACACAATGGGTGTTTATATGGGATATTTGGAAACAAGTGGGATCTAGTCTTTTGAAAAGCATGGCAGAGAAGGGATGTTCTTTAGATACTAGGTTATAGGTAGCCAGAAGACATTTGTAGGTTTGGGGCTTATTTATTTTTTGTTTGTGTTTTTATTTGAATGGATTTATAGCCTTAATGAAAGGAGCCAGTAGAGAGGGAGAGATTGATGGTGTAGAAGAAGGTAGAAGTAAATGTTGAAAGATGGTGACAAATAGTAGGAAATGAAATACAGACCATTGTGGGAAAATTAACCTTGAACACAGGGAGGATCCCTACTCTTATAAGAATGAGGAATGACAACATAAGATGTGATAAATTCAAGTACAGGCATATTAAAATCATTTACTACAGTGAATTGTAATTTAAGAAGTGGGAAGGATGGCTCAAGAAAACTCAGAAAGGAATCAGTTAATTTATGAATAAATTGGAGAATTAGAGGTGAGTACTGTGAATGACCAGGGAAAATTTTCATGTTGATTTAAACTGACATATTGGGTTGTAATTTTAGCCCGTTTTTAGGTAGTGATATTTAAATTAAAAAAGTCAATTTAAAGGTACCTCATGCATTTAAATGGCAAATATTATTTGTTTAACTTAGCTGTGCAATGTGATGCTACATTTCCATGGACACGGGTTGAGTTTCTACAAGATGATCAGAAATGGGGTATAATTTGAGGTTGACTAATAAGCTGCATTCATTGCATGCATGGATAGTTTGAACACAAGGTAAAATGTTATCCAGACTGCTGAAGAAAACAAGTCTTATTTTGGAACATGACTTTCTTCAGCATTATAATTTATGACTTTTTCACTTGGATTCTTGCTTTTAACACACTCGTATGTATATATATGCTTCAATCAAAGAAAGGCATAACATTTTGCTTATCCTGTCTCAGTTCTATTAGTTTTTCATTATTAAAATTTATAGTCCTATTTTTCTTTCAATTGAAATATGGTAAAATAACTGTTTTACACTTGCACCGTAGTTTAACATTTCAGGTCTCTTCAGATCTATTTTCTCAAATATAAATTAGTCTAAGTATTCAGAGATATGGGTACTGATGAGGCTAAATATGGGTATTGGTATTGAAAATACATGCAGCTGGCCCCTAATTGCCATTACAGCTGCCATATTTGAGTCTGACACTGTGTTACCTCCTCTGCAATGTAATAGCACCTCAACCATCTGGCTGAGAATCTCGAGGTCTTAGCCTTGATGTTTGGAAGAATAATGCTTCACTCTGTATTTCTGTTGTTAGAGTTCAAACGCTGTTCTGGTCCTACTCAGACAGCTGGTCCTTGTGTTTGTTGATTGTGGGTACGCGATGCTACTGCTGGTGTAAACTTCATGTTCCAGGTAGTAAAAAGGGGAGGAGCAGGGAAGGGACAGCATCAGGCATGTGGTGTCTTGTTTAATCACAAAAGCAAAAGCTTGAGAGAACCTTAGCACTTTCTTAGCAGTGTCTGCTTATACCTCATTGGCCACTCCTAGCTACAGAAGAGTCTGAAAAGTGATTATTTAGCTTCCCAACATCTGTAGTGGGAGACTGCCGAGGAGAAGAGAATGGCTCATGAGAGAGAATGGCTTTGGTTAGCCAATTAATAGTGTCTGCTAAAGGGGAAGATCTCAAACCCTGTGTAATTCCGAACTTTGCACTTCTGTTTAACAGTTTAAAGCTGTCTTATCTGGAAGGCCGCCTTTTTAGTCCCTTACCTAAGGGTAAATTAGGAGAAATTTTTCTTTGTCCCCATCTAGGCTTTACTTTTAATCGGTAGGTAAAGCCGTCAGGCAGTCCTTTGTGGAGGAGAAGATCCACTCTTCAATGTCAGTCTAGATAGAGCAGTCCAGGAGCTGAGACACAATCCAGGACTTGAAGGGGGACCAGTGTTAACAGGCTTTCTGTCCAAGGCGTGGCTACTGGGAAGGCTCCAGGGAAAAGGATCAGAAAGAAGGAAAGGAATCTGAGAATCTGCCTGATAATACTTTTTGTATCTGAATGCTTTAAATAAGTATAACTACACATATTACGTGGTTGTTTTCTGGTTTTTGTGAGACCATACATCAAGACTTCTTAGAAATATGTTAATTTCTTTCTTTGCAGCTAAAAAATATTAGAAAAGAGTGAAATTTAAGTAAACTGTTCATGGATGACTTGGGAGCCCTGAGAATGGATCTGAAGAGAATAGATTTCTAAAATCCCTGCCTAGATCAATCTTGCACTATTCATACCTGCAAAAATATTTCTGGCCCTCTAGGCATAGAATCATTCTTTGTTTTGGATTTATGAGAATAATTATTAAATGACAAAAAATTTGCAGTGCATGTAAATGAAAAGCCAATTATTAAATTATTTGCATAATTAAATTCCACCATGAAGATATAACGAGGTATATATTTTTTTCTGAGATCTTATTGTATTCCAGTATTGGGCTAAGCAATTCACATATATTTTATATTCTTGAAGTAGTTACTATTATTTTCCCCTTTTGAAGAATCTGATGCTCACAGAGGTGAAGTTACTTGCCCAAGATTTCCTTGCCAGTAATTCATAGCAGCTGTGATTTGAAACTAGGCACTTTGCCATACCTGCCAGGTGTGGATCTGTGCTCTTAATAATAATAACATTAGGCACCATGCCAAAAATTTTATAGTCGTTTCATCTATTATTCATTAAAATCCTAGACGTTGGTACTATTATCATCCTCCCTCTTTTATAGCTGAGAACACTGAGGATTAAATTGAGTAGCTTGCAGTTTCCAAGGCATTGTTTCCAGCTTAGGCGGTCTGACCTGACTCCACACGGACCCTAGCCGCTTCTCTGCACTGATCGTATGTAGTTAGTCACATGTTTGACTTGTATCTTTACAGGGTTTTTAAAAATATGTAAAATATAATATTTATTTCTAATCATCCACATTATACATTAAAGCCTTCTCATGGTTTTCAGTGATTTCATGCCGAGAGACTTCTCTGCCAGATCAAATTTGGTAGCTATTTTTCCGGTGTACACCAGGAATGAAAATTTAACATGGATTGCTTTGTGTCTTGCACCTATGACCAGAACTTAGATTAGATCATTAGTTCATTTTTTTAAGGCAAATTGAGCGAATTTTTCTCTATCAAAATTAACCAAATTTATATTAGAAAAAATTCAGGCTGAGAAAATCTGACACAAAAATTCAGCAATGATGAAAGATTATGCTTGACTGGAAAAGTTATATTTTATTTTACTTGCTAATGTTTTATGATAAGGGAAAACTGATCATTTTTATCCTTTAAATACCACTTTGCTTAGAGGGTATTGATAGTAATATGTACTCCCTTTTACTTCTAATTGTAATTGAAAGAAAGTGTGATCGTTACTCAGTCTCAAAAAATAAGCTACTTCATTACAGAAACATGTGGATGAAGTTATAGTTCATTCTAGACCAGTGGTGCTTTGGTTTTTGGTTCAAATGTGTATATAATAAAATATAATAAAAATGTGTTACATGGGAAAAAAAACAACTCTGTATTATTCCAGGCGTATTTCATCACCTAACTTCCTTTCACCCAAATTCAGTGCTATATTTTATAGTGATTGACTCACAGGGGAAAGATGTATGACTTCTATCTTGCTGCATGACCTTGGGAAAAATTGGCTTAAATGTATGAAAGAATATTTCAGACATTGACTCAGACTAAATAAATGTGCTAAATTTGATAAAGTGAGTGGGAAATTTTTCTCACTACATGGAACCACTAATGATCTTGGGAAGTAAACATGGTTAAGTAGACATAGTTGCCTTTTTATTATAATAATTCTAAGTTGGCTCTTTAGCATGAATATCATTTCAGTGAATTTCACATTTATAGCTTCAGTCCTGGCCCAAAAACAAAATAAAATGTCTCCAGATGAGAGGGGTGTTGTGGGTTGAATTGTGTTCCCCAAAAACAATATATTCAAGTCCTAACCCCTGGAACCTGTGATTGTGACCTTATTTGGAAAAAAGGGTCTTTGAAGTTGTAATCAGGATAAGATGAGGTCATACTGGAGTAGGGTGAGCCATTAATCCAGAATGACTACTGTCCTCATAATAAGAGGAGAGCAGAGAGTCAGAGACACAGGGAGAAGGCGCTATGACAGCATAGGCAGAGATTGGAGTGATACAGCCACAAGCCAAGGAATGCTAAGGATTGCCAGCCACCACCAGAAGCTAAGAAGAGGCCAGGAAGGATTCTACCGAGTCTCAGAGGGAGTATGGCCTTGCTGACACCTTGATTTCAGACGTCTAGCCTCTGCAGCTGTGAGAGAATAAGTATGTGTTGCTTTGAGCCACCTAGTCTAGGTAGTTACAGCAGCTCTAGGAAACTAGTAGTGGAGGAGAGCATGCAATCGTGTTGGAGAGTCTGTGATAGTGCTCTGTGGACTTGCTCTTTCTCCTCTTGTTCCACATTTTCCTTCTCCTCCTCAGAAACATGGGAAAACTGGGTTCTTTTTCCACCTCCATTGCACTCCTTTGCAACATCACTTAATCTGTCTGGGTTGCATTTGCTGTGTGGGTGCAGTGAAGATCTCGCACTGTTCTGAGTAACAATAATGCCCAGCGTTTTTGGGATACCCCTATGCCAGGCCCTCAGGTAATGTATATTATTTCATTCACTCCTCACAGGAATCCTATGAGAAACATATTCTTATTATCCCTCCTTTACAAATGACCCAAATAATGACATTTCTCTGTGACTTCTCACTTTTTCTTGATTTGTCCCTTCAGAGACTTGTACATGGGAATCAGAGCTGAAATAGTGTTGGTATTTATGTTTCCTGGATGGGAAAGGTAACAACAGATACCTGATACCTAAGGGAGTGAAAGCCATTGCGAAGGGATGTTACATCAACATGGTGCTCTCACTTTGGCCATGTCACAATTTCCTCTTGTGCAGAGCAGAGGGTCCCTATTTTCTTCTTTGAAATTCTCTTTCTTTGTTATACTTTATCCCCTTTTTTTATTGTGAAAATTATTTTAATATAATTTCTTTATCTTTTAGCTTGAGACTGTCATTACTGGAGCTACTTCAACGTAGGACATAATAGGGGCAGTTTATAATATAGCTGCCGTTATTAATGTTCACCGTGTGCTAGGTACTGTATTAGGTACAGCAACCTATGAGACAGATGTTATTAGTCCACAGCTTAAAGATGAAGGCTCAGAAAAGTAACCGGGTCTAAATTACTAGTCCCAAATCCTTGTTTATTTTGCCCCCAGACTCTGTTTTTGCATGTTCTTGTTGGAGAGGGCCCTTAACACAGTGACGTGGATTGGTTTATCAGATTAATGATTGATTTGGAAGCTGTGTATCTGGGCTTTAAGAGAATACTGACCAACATAGGTAATTATGGGAAATCTGGAAGCATCTGAAAAATGGTGTACTGAATAGAGTAGCTTAGGCTTGGGGATGGGGCATAACCACAGGACCACAGGTGCGTCAGCATGGGGATACCAAAGATGTACTTGTTTTCTTTCAGCATATTTTATCTAAAGCTACTCTAGAATTAGACTAATTTATCCTTAATTACCATAATTAGGGCCAGCAAAAACTGATGTTTCTTGCTTTAATTTTTCGTTGCTTATATTCTCCTATTCAAGAACACGGTAACAAACTTTACAATCTATCCCTAACACGGATCTTTTTGTGAATGCTAGGTTACAGCTGTGTAATAGAAAAGAAGTTCTATTTGAAATCAGAGCACATAATAAGTCCATTCCATGCCATTTCCTTGGAAGGCATAGACACTGTGTTGCATGCTTCTAATATTAAAAATTCTTAGAAAATACAGCAAGCAGTAGTGTTTGAGTAGGTCCTAGAGGCAAAACTGACCTGACCAAGCAATGTACATTGGTTAGGTAAAATATGAAAGACTGTCTGTTCTGTCCCAGCTGAGGATGTTTGCCATAGAAAATGTTTGTTATGGCACACTGGAGGGACTGAAGCTACCAGTTTCTTGCCACCCAAACTTGCCTTGGTTAAATTTGTCTTATGTCTTCTAGACCCTAGAGAACTGTCAGTTTCCTGAAGAACTGGGTGCAACATGGTGAAGGAGACAGGAAGAGAGTTTGAAGAGCTTAGCTAGTTTACCAAAAGGAATTAGTGGGAAAATGCACTTGGACAGTGAATAGACACTGGAAAGTCTGACTGTCGAATTTGGATTTTCCCTAAATGCCTGTCATGGTGAAATGAAATATCTGTTGAACTAGGAGTAAATGTGTCAGTATTTTGGCCACAGCTCTGCTACAAATTAACATTAGGACTGCGAAGTCGTGCTTTGTGGCAGTGATTATTATTATTTTTTTATGTCAAAGCTGTGGCTTTTTGCATTCCCTTTAACTTCCCCAAATTCCTTTCCTTCCTACTAAAGACCATATGTGTCATATTGCGAGTATGTTTCATCAGGTGTCGATCAAACTCCTGGTTATTTATAATGGTCTTGCCATGCTTCCCATCTTAGCCACCAAAGAGCATTTTCACTGGTAATGTTTACGAAGTGTGAAATGTGGATGATACTACCATTTTTATCTGGAAACCAGTATCTAATGGATAATGCTGATGATGACTATTACTAATGAGATATAAACATTTATTATCAGCCAGATAACTCAGCGATATTCCACAGGGGATGGTTTTGCCCCTCAGGTACATTTGGCAATGTCAACAGAAGGGGGGAGTGCTACTGGCATCTAGTGGGTAGAAGCTAAGTATCCTACAATGCACAGCGCAGCCTCCACACACAGTTCTCTGGTTTAAGATGCTGGTCGTGCTGAGGCTGAGAAACTGTGCTTTATAGCCAGTGACTTATTTAATTTGTATACATGGTGATCATAGAAGATGTTAAGCCCATCTTACACCTGAGGTTCAAAAAGGTCAGTTTCTCGGTGTTAAACAGTTCATTAGAGGCAGAGCCAGAATCCCCATCTCAGCCTCTAAAGCCCATTCCTTTTAAACTAAGAGACGGTATCTAAACCTAAACCTTTTTTCCCCCTACATGAGGAAGCATCCTTCTCCTCAGTTTTTCATCTTTAGTATGAGATTTTTTTTTTTTTTTAAGATTTTATTTATTTATTTTGACAGAGAGAGACAGCCAGCGAGAGAGGGAACACAAGCAGGGGGAGTGGGAGAGGAAGAAGCAGGCTCCCAGCGGAGGAGCCCGATGTGGGACTCGATCCTGGAACGCCAGGATCACGCCCTGAGCCGAAGGCAGCCGCCCAACGACTGCGCTACCCAGGCGCCCCTAGTATGAGATTTTCTGTCCGTCACCCAGAAGTTTGTAGTAATATATTTGGGTTGGGGGTAGGCAGTGGAGAGAGGAAAGATAGGGGGTTTGGAGATTTTCAAAAAGTTGAGGTATTATACTTAAATGTAATATTTTTGGCAAAAATCTGTAGTCATAAGCAGTGTGGGTGAAATACAAATGTATATTTAGAGTTTAGTGTTGCTCATACATATGCATTGTTTTTAGATTAAGAATGAGAGCTTTTAGTTTTTCTTCTCTTTGTATCTTTCAAAAGCAATTTGATTTGCTCTTCTCTTGGGCGTGATGGTGATTTGTAGAGCTTGCTGCTTGTTGAGGAATTGAAAACTCTTTGCGGGTGCTTGACGATGAGAGTTTACTTCCATGCTGGCAGTAAGGTAGATTTGGGGCATTTTGGACCTAAAACGTATCAGAAGATGCAGAGATGTGAGAAAGACCAAATTGCACTTTGAGGAGGGAAGTGTAGAGAGCTTCATGAGGAAACTATGTTTTATTTACTTTATAGTCACTGATAAATCTCAATTTTGGGGTAAAGCCTGACAGATAAATAAGGTTATTAGAGTATAAGAGGTGGGAAAAGTTAACCTGAATTATTTTTTTTGAAAACTCACATTTTGTGAGTGGGAAGTATGGCTTAGGAAAATTGACAAGACTCATTCCCACTGTAATATATATATTCCCCAAATATTAAATTGCTTTTGAAATAGAGTATTTGGGATTGTTACATTGGAAAATATAGATAGCCACCCTGCGTAGAGCTATGCGTGCCCCTAGAGTTTTACCCCCCCCCCCCCATGGAGTCAGCTTTATTCTGGAGACTTGTGGCAACAGCTTTGGTTGTTCTGCAGGATAATACCACAGAACAAAGGCACCTCTTTGATTTACCTGATGTTCACTCTGTCAGTTGGTAGATTTAATAAACAGAGAAAGGACAGGTCCTGGAAGCAAGGTGAGATGAGCACCATAGCAATATGCAAAGAACACTTCAAAATTAATGATAGAGGAGTTGAACATAGAGAGCGTCTAATCAGCATCCAAAAATTGAACACTTTAAGGTAGCAGTACACAGAGATATGCTCAGTGTGGCAGTCAAGTTAACCGAAAGAATGAATTCCTGCTTTTCAACATTAATTTCAAAGCATTAAGAACACTGAGGTCTAATCTTTATTGCCTTCTGTTAACTACAGACATCATTGTTTTCACCAGCTTTCAATAATCATTATACTTTATTTTTAAGTAAAAAAAAAGAGTTGCTTTATTATAAAGAATAGTTTTGGAAACTCTGAAACTCAGTAGTTCACGAGGAAAAGATGAGGAGATCTTGAGGCAAAGATGAGATTCTCTGTATCATACCAAACCTCAACTTGAATTGTAGTTGTTAATTTCTTTTTCACCCTTTTGTGCAACAAAGCTACTCCTGTGTTTCTTCAACATGGCCAACTGCAGAAGCTAACATCTGGATCTACAGTTTCAGCCAAATTTAAATACAAGTTACAGTAATGACAGTATTGAAAAATCCCCTTAGCATTCAATCATAATATTTTCTACAAGGAGAGAAATGTTAATTCATTTTCACATAGAGTTGAAAGATTATGCTAGACTTGGTTTTCTTTAGAGACCATATGCATATTTACCAGAAGAATAAACTCTGGTTGTCAGTTATGTGTGTAGGTTGGTGAGAATTTGGATATGTTAGATGAGGGCAGGACTCTTGTAAGAGAGAAGAGGAGAGAAAGTCATGAAACTGACACTTACTGAGTGCTTACTAGACTTCAAGTACAGCACTGGGGGATGCTACATCCTGTAAATGTCACAACAGGTCTGGGATTTAGATGGTATTATTTTCATTTTATAGTTGAGGAAATAGAGACAAAAAGCTACAATCACTAGGAAGTACTTATTCTGCTACATCCCAATCCATCTTTAGTATCTGGACCAAGAAATGGAGATTTTTTTGAGGGGGGGTGGGGGAACCAAGTTTTAGTTGTTGGTTGACTTGAACACAAAACTCTAAGGATTTGCATTCATTCTTAAATATAAAATTTTTTTCTATTTTCGTTTTTAAATTTATTTTGGTGGAAGGTTTTCATACACTTATTCAAATTACTGCTTGAAATATTTCCCAATGGCCCTAAATACGTTGGTTACAGTGACAGATTTGGCACAATGGACACTATTTAATTTGTAAGGTAACCTCCTCCTCCAAAAGAAAATTACTTTAAAATGGAATCTGATAGGTTATCTGAGGTCTGATTTTGTATTTTTATTTGGTATTACAAGATGTCAAACCCCTTTTTATTCAGAGTTCTTTTATCCAAAAAGGGAAAGGGACACTGATGAATTTAAAGCCAGATATCCAGATGTGATTTTTGCACCTGATAACTCATTTTCATTCCTGTTTATTTTAATTATAAATAAATATGCAACCCCCAAATTTAAAACAGGTTGCATTCAAAAGTTCATTTGGAAAAGTGTTGTTTGGAGTTTAAACATTTTTCCATAGAAACAATGTTATGTTTCCAGGCCAACCTACAAAAGCCTATTTAAACCATATAGTACCGTTTCTGCTCTAAAATCATCTTGGGGCCCACACAACATACATTTCTATTGGGAAAATGCACTTGTAGTTTCGCTTGGAATAGACTAGTGCTTCACTGGGGTAAAGCTGGGCACGTGTAGCCCTCCTGCCATCTTGGCAATGAGAATTAGCATTTTTTTCTTATGACGATACCTATGGTTCCTATGACTTTAGGTGAAGACTAGCAGGATAAAGGCTAAGGCAGGGAATGGGGTATCTTCCAAGAACGGATACATGATTCAACATGCTTTTGGCTGAAAGCAAGAGATTACTTGACTACTACAGTTTATCCTCTCACAAAGTCTGGAACAGGCAGTTTCAGCTTTGGTTAATTCAACAGCTCAATGATGTCTCTGTTCTAGGTTGGGTTAGGTCTTCGAAATCTTTATAGCCTTACAGTCATCAGATGTCCCCTGAAGCCACAAGAAACTTATCCTTGTATAACAAACTCTGAAAGGTAGAAGAATGAGTGGCCTGGGAGGTGACGCAGTTGCCCACCTTCTCTGAGCACAATGCCAAGCTCATTTGGAGAGAAGAAGGTGGAATGTGTGTTGGGTGAATGTCATCCATGTTTTCCACACCGCCTGCCACTAGGGAGCAATGGCCTTGGGCAAGGAGAAGGTTGTAAATTCTGAGTTTTTGTTTTAGCTCTCTCTGACCAGCTGTGTGATCTTGAAAAAGTCATGTGATTTCCCTCCTGAGCCTCCAGTTTCTATACAGTCTGAGAGTAAGATAGATTCCTTTATTTGAGCATCTGCTTTGTACGTGCAGTATTTTCAGCACAGAGGACGTAACAACAGTGAACCTTGAGCAGTCCTTCCCAGCTCTCTTACTTTTCTATGCGATTCCAAGTGCAAAGCTGTCATCACTGTAAAGTTTTGGGGGTAGAGATGGTAAAGACACATAAGGCTGTCTGATGGCATAAACTTTTGGGGGGAGTTTCACTGTAAAGTTTTAGGGGTAGAGATGGTAAAGACACATAAAGCTGTCTGATGGAATAAACTTTTGGGGGGAGTTTCTTGGCTCTGGCCATTTCATAGCATTTCTTTTGTTTTCTTTTTCTTTTGCGAATCTAAGAGATTGATTGCATCTATTCCATTTTGCCCTGCCTGCGGCTGATGTTCCCTGACAGGATTTCTGTCTTTCCATTACCCACTCTAACACAAGAGACAGTGTCAAGGGATTTTTCTTATACTTCTGCCCCCAAAGCAACAGATAACTTGATTGATGTTTTCTAAGTTTTGTTTTGTTTTTAACTGTTAGCTACAGAGGAAGTAGATGGCGGTGGTGTGGAGGGAGCTTTTTCACCCTCTCTACTCTTTTTTCGTAGGCCTGTAAAGAAAGCTGAAAGTGCACAAAAAGAATACTAGGTCTTCCTTGAATTCAGAATATCGAGTTAAAATCTACTTATATTTCTGAGAAATACCCAGATTTGATGAGAAGGAAGGAGAAGAGTATGTTGAAGGAGACTGACCTGTGACTGAGCACAGCTGTGGGAGTGGGCGTCCCCCTCCTTCTTCTGCCCTTTGCCACAGTGGTGGCCATTCTGCCCCAGGGATGCTGCCCTGGCCTGGCTGCGGTGTGGGCAAGGATCGAGGATCAGAGACTGGGGAAGGGTAGGGGTGAGCTGGCAACAGTTGGAGGTAGTGGACTGTGAGGGCAGGGGAGGGAGAAGGGAAGATGCTCTGCTGAGAGAAGAGAAGTCTGGCTACAACCTGAGTTTCTGGGCCTCTCATGAAAGTCCATTTTCTAAAGGAAAGCATACCTGTCATCAAGTGTAGCAACAAGAGGAGAACTGGCATGATAAATATGTGTTATTTTCTAAAATACATTCTAAAGAACGTTGGTGCTTTGAATGACTGTACTTTGGAAGGCTAGTGAAGCCTGCTGTGATGTGTAGGTGACAGAGGATTACAGTGTGTATTGTCTGTCTACTTCTCTGTCTGCCTCAGGAGTTGGCATACATTTTCTGTAAAGGACAGGGAAGCAGATACGTCAGTCTTTGCGGCCCATATGGCCTGTGCGCCGGTACTCCACTCTGCCGCTGTAGCACAGAGGCCCCACAGACAACAGCTGAGCAAATGGGCGTGGCTGCGTTCCAGGGACGCTTTAGTTATGGACAACTTCCTCATGTTTCCTTCACTTCCCCGTAATTTTCACGTGTCGTGAAAAATTTTTCTTCTTTTGATTTTTTTCAACCATTAAAAAATATAAAACCCACCCTTACCTCGTGGGCCATGCTCAGACAGGCCAAAGGCCAGATTTGGCCCTTGGGGTGTAGTTTGTCGACCGCTGATCTATCTTCTGTTTATCTGTCTACCCACCTATCCTCTTCCCGCCTTCATCTGTGAACATGAATCTCATTCCATTAAATTCTACATTAGGAATTCTTACTTATACATGTTGTCAGCTGCACTAAACACTTATAAAGGAGTTAGAGAATAACCAATCTGTTGGATCTCTAGTAAGATTCACTTCTGTTTCCATGGCTGAACTTGTGCAAGCTTTAAATATTTTATCATCATCATTATAAAATACTGCATTTAACATTCTTATAACCAATTTGGAGTAATCCTTTGTAAAATATCGTTAAGGAAGCACAGTATGTCAAATAATAAACGGTCTTGGATCTTGTTAAGACTTGAAAACTGCAGGTGAATGATAGTGTCATGTCAATTTTTACACCCTGAATAGGGCACTTGTTTTTCTGAGTCAGACAGGCAAGACTTGGATAGCTGTATATTACTGTTTATGAGCCTTATCCTTTACTGCAAATCAAGTGTTTATTCCACTCCTGAACTTAATTAGCAGCTAAGAGCTTTGTGCTTTGTATTTTAAGGAAGCATGTGATTTGTTCATTAGTTCAAAAGCAGATTAATTATTATATCTTTAGTCACCATCTGTAAACACATCTAATATTGGTGAGCTCTCCCCTGCTGAGTTACCTTGAAATGCCCTGTGGTGTTTTATTAGCTTTCAATTCTGTGTTTATTACAGTTGGTGGGAGATTTTTCAATTTAGTTTATTGGCCACAGAGAGTCCAATCCTTCTGTGGAAAAACCACCAATTTCTGAGGGTAAAGGATTTATTAATGCTGGCTATCAATTTGCTATAAATATTATCCCCAAGTCATACTGTTTGGGTTTGGATTAAAATATTAGTAGTTCTATTATAAGCCAAGGTTTTAAGCATCTTATGTACTGTCTGGGTTCAAGGAGGAGCAATTGGGAGTAAAATTAGTAACTTACATAAAAAAATATTTCCCAAGTCCAAGCCATCCTCAGACAGAATTATTAAGTACACGAGGGCAAGCAGTAAATGGTTATATTGATGCATTGGTATTTTGCTATTATTTAATTTTGGCACTGCAACAACCCTTTCAGGTTTCAGGTGATTCTCAAAGAATGTAAAGAGCTTGCATAAGGTCAGTGGTGGAGCTGGGATAGGAACCAAAGTCATATGACTCGTAAGTTTATATTCCTTTTCATTAGTGTCGAGGTTGCCAGATAAAATACAGGATGCCCAATTAAATTGGAATTTTATCTTAGCAACAAAACTCTTTTAGTATTAGGATTTTCCACATATTGCATGGACCATATTTAGACTGCAAGTATTTGTTGTTTATCTGAAATGTAAATTCAATTGGGCATCTGTATTATCATTATATTATCGTTTATTAAATCTGGCAACCCTAATAGTGTCCCTTTTTTGTCTCCCCTTCTCTAGGCATTCAAGCTGTCTAGGGACCCCCCAGTGTGCTGCTGGCTTTGCTTTATTAACCCTATATTAGTCCCTTCAGGCTGCTGTAACGAAATACCATAGACTGGGTGGCTTATAAACATCAAGTTCGTTTCTCAGGAGTTCTGGAGGCTGTGAAGTACAAGATCAAGGAGCTGGCAGATTCAGTGTCTAATGAGAGCCTGATATAACCTCACGTGGTGGAAAGGGCTAGGGATCTCTCTGGGGCCATTATAAGGGTACTAATCCCATTCATAAGAGCTCCATCCTCATGATTTAATCACCTCCACAAGGCCTTACGTCCTCATACTGTCATGTTGGAGGTTAGGATTTCAGCTTACGAGTTTTAGAGGAACACAGACATTCATGCTATAGCAAACCCTATTTTTTGCTTTTTAAATTTCAAGTTTACCAGCTCAGGACCATTAAGTGAGGACCTTATTCTTGCTGGTTTTCACAGTGTCCAGTGACTAATCTGATAAAAGAATTTGGGGTTAACCTGTTTATCAGTGCTAATGGCTTCCTTTGTTATTTTTTCCAAGTTACATATTTATTTGACAGGACCTACTGTAGCTAGTGGTTTAACACATAGTAACTTCAGAAGCCAGAACTTCAGGCCCCAGGCAGAGAAAATGGAGAAGAGTTTTGGAATCATTCTTTTAGTTATTGTGGTATTGTGTTTTTTCCTCACAGAACCTCAGTTTATGATTTTAACTCTTTTAAAAATTTCATCTAAAATTTGGTCATCATAGTTCATTTTTTTGCTTATGATTTTCATGTTTATTTTGGTGCATTTTCAAAACTGTGTTATAAAATACTTCTTAAAAATTTAGTGGATGGTTGAGATCCTTAACAATTCTGACACTATATTTTCACTTTTAGTAAAAGGCAGTGTTTTACAGTAATTTTTTTTCTTTCTTGAGCAATCAGAATGCAGTGGGAGAAGCCAGAGTTCTCAGTGTCTAACCACATAAGCCATGTACCAAGGTGGGACTAGACCAGGAGTTCCTTGTGCACCTAATCTAAGCCAGTGCCTTCCTACTTCGCCAAAACTCAAGGAAACTTAAATTTTTACCAAAAAAAAATCTCAGAGATAGTCCGGAAGGCCACTGGGTATATTAGGAGAATGGTTTTATTATCTAGTTACTATGAAGAAATTCATAAGGGCCCCAAACTCTTTTTGGACTACTAAGGAGAAATGGTGTGCTGTCAGCTCTAATACGGATCAACTCATTTTTTCTCTCTGGACATTGGCTTTTTCATCTGTGAAATAAAGCGGGGGTGGGGCTGGATAATCTTTGAAGTCTTTATTATGTTGGTACTCGCCCCAACAGAGTTGGATATCCTGAGTAGTTGTTTTGGAAAAGCTCTACATGGCACAGGATTTCCCAACTCTGTGGAATCCTGTAAGCATTGGTTGTGGTGGCCACTCATCCATTCTTATCCATTCATTTATTCAAATACTTGTTTTCTCCATGAACTGTCCACTGAGCCATGCTTGGCACAAAGCAGCCATAGTCCCTGCCATCATGAGGCTTATGGTCAATGGAAGAAAAGGCAATAGAAAGTAAACATAAGTGAATGTGCAATTGCAAACTGAGGTAAGTGTTAATTAAGAAGGAGAGTATCAGGGTTCAAATGAGAGAGAACAGTGACATATTCTCTAGATTGGATGTATTTAAACTCTTTGGAACTAACATTTAAGCTAAGAGAGAGCTACTTTTGGCATGAACAGTTACTTTTTGGCTAGACAAAAGCAAAATAAAATAATTGATGAAGAGTAGGTTAGACATCATATTTCATGGTACATGTAAAGGCCCTGAGGTAGAAAAGAGTCCTGTGAGTCCCAAGTATAAAAACTTAAGCATGGGGATTTAGTGGCATGAGACGTGGTGATGCTGTTCTTAGTGTCCAATTTCCTAAATGTTTTATTTCGTTACCAAATTACTCCCCTGCAGTTTCTTCTCTCAGTTTTCCATTTTCCAGCACCTTTGTAGGCCTGTCTCTCTCTCTCTCTCTCTCTCTCTCTCTTTTTTTTTTTTTTTGGTAACAGCATTATTGAGACATAATTTACATACTATACAGTTCACTCATTTAAAGCATACAATAAAAAAAAAATAAAGTATAGAAATCAATGGTAGAGTATACATTCAGAGAACTTTGCAACATCACTATAATCAATTTTAAAGCATTTTCATCACCCCCAAAAGAAACACCATGCTCTTTAGAACTCCTCATTCTCACAGCCCTAGGTAACCAGTAATTCACTTTTTGCCTTAATGGACATTTTTTTCTCTGGACATTCCGTATACATGGAATCATAATATATGATTATCTGTGTCATGCCTCTTTTTGAAGTTTTCTCTTGCGTGTTTATTGCTTCCCTCTCTCTGCCTCCAAGTCACTACAGTTACAAGCTTTTTCTTGCCTTCAGTGTGCCAACTTGTTCTAGTGATTTTTTTCCCCAGCAACTTCCAAATTCAGAACAATTTCCAGTTTGCTAAGTGCGGCAGCCTAGTTTGTATTGGTGAAGAGATGTCCTTCTTGTCACTCATTATTGTTCAATGTTTAGAAATCCTTACAGATGATCGATCAGTTGGTCTTCGTTAGTCTGTTACCCAAATCTGATCTCTTTCACTTAAAAGTGTTAGGAATCTTGAATGAACCTTTGTAATATAATAGACACATTATAAAGCTTCTGTGCTCTTCTAAATAAGAAGAAAACTTGAGGATGTGTACATTTTGTGGTTTTGGATGGCTCAGGTAAGGAAAAATACTTTAAGTCTATTCCAGTTATTTTTGTAAAAGTGGATTCTCTGCTTTAAAAATAGAATAGTGATAATTCAGTGCCCAGTGCTTGTTAGTATGAACTTGACTGATTGATAGATAGCTAATAGCACTATTTGGTTACTGGTTGGCTCTCCGTAGTCTGCTGAAAATCAGAATGTTTTAGTTGAAAAACTAATTTAGTAGCATAAATCAGAATTCCTTGGTTTTGGGGAAAGTAGGAGGTTTTTTTCCTACTTATGAAAAGAAATTAAGAAGTGGTTTTTTTTAGAAGATTTTATTTATTTATTTGAGAGAGAGAGAGCGCGCATGAGTGGGGTGGGGGGGGAGGAGGGGCAGTGGGAGAAGGAGAGGAAGAAGTAGACTCTCTGAAGAGCAGAGCCCCATGCAGGGCTTGATCCCAGGACCCCGAGATCATGACCTGAGCCGAAGTCCGATGCTTAACTGACTGAGCCACCCAGGTGCCCCAGAAATTAAGAAGTATTAGTCTTCATTTATTTTTTGACCAGACCACTTGTAGGGTGGAGTGGGAGGTAAGTGTACACTATTGAACCACTCTCTGAACTCAGTTATAGAAAGTTATCTTTTGAAGGCAGGAAAAGAAGTGTCAGTGTCTTTCCTGGGCCATGGCTTTGGCCATTGTAATCTCCATGCCCTCCAGAAGGAAAGAAACTTGTTCTGAGCAAGGGAGGACGGTGAAAGTGACCTCTGCCATCTGAGACAATGGATGCCTTCAATCCTAACAAAGGACTTCAGAAAGAAAGAAAGACCTCCTTAAAGAGAGTAGGTCTGGGCAGGCTGTCATACTCATCTTTGGTCTTTGTAATCCGAGCAGCACAAAATGTACAAATTATAATGTAATGATAGACAATTGGAGTCAAAATTTAAGACAAATACTTCCCCAATTTGTTATAGGTTAAGGAGAGGCTGACGTCAAGTATTTAAGAGCTATTTCAGCTAATGGCAACGGATAGATTATGGAGAATCACTGCTTGTTCTTTAGGCCAGGTGGTAATTACAGACTTAGAGAAATAGGAGTTGAATGTGTTCCATTCTCTAACACCTTCACACGCCTCTTTTTAAAAATTCTCTATTGCGTGTTCATTTGCTTCCCTCTTTTTGCTCCCAAGTCACAGCAATTAAGGTCTTTTTCTTGCCTTCAGTGTGCCAATGTGTCCCAGTGACGTTATTTCTCTTTTCTTGAGACAATTAGTAGCTTCCAAAATTCACAACAGTCTTCAAATTGCTAACTACAGAAGTAAAATATAACTACGTTCAAGGTGTTTAGAAGCTCTTATAAGATTGTAGTAATATGAGGAATAATAGGCAAAATATTTTACCATATATGAATATATTCAAATGTTGTGATTGAAGTTTTTAGCTTATTCTGTGTGGAGTCAAATAACTTAGTATCACCTGAATTAAGTGGAAGGAATTAATAATTCCGAAAAAGACAGTATGTTCTTTCAAAAAAGATTACTCAGAAAATGGTATAGAATCATTGAGTGACTTTGGCTGAGTTCTTTGGATCTGGGAGGCGTTAGTTTTATTATCCACAAAATGAAGAGTTTAGCCTAAATCTGTCTTTAGTGAGGTACGTCGTGCAAGGCTGAGAATGAACAGCTTTTTCAAATGATACTGTTTCTTTATATCAGAATCCCAGTGTGTCTTGCTCCCCCTCTCCTGAATAAGGTGACTTTATTTTTTATTTGATTTTATTTTTGTAAAGCATCCTAAGGTTAACAGTCTTTTAAAATAACTCTCAGAATTAAATCAATTGGCTATGAACTTTGGGTGCTGGCCTAACTAGGTCCATTGGCCTCAAACATAAATGAAACTGCTCACCATGGAAACAGTTGGTACCATCGGTCTGTCAAGGAAAGCAAATCTTGATGCAAACTTCTGCTCCCCACCCCCAAATCCTCATCCTTAGCTTCTGTCATAAATTGCATTGGAAATTAATAACAAAAAAAGAGGATATCGAACTCCCATTCGAAGCAGAACTAATTCCCTCCAACATACCCGTGGCATGTCAGTAAAAAACAGGATTAATCACAGAAAATAATTGTAGTCTTCGGACATGTCAGAACCTTATAATATATTTAGAGCTGTTCATTCCTCATATCAACCTCTTAAGAAAAAAAAATCCACCGGGCTTTTTGTTAAGCAGTGGTGATATTCTAGATGACATATGAGAAGACTTGTCAAATATCCATGACTTGAAACTAGACACAGCATGACTTCTTGTCATTTTAGGGACACTTAGGAGCTGAATCTGGTAGCTTTGGCATCAGCTTATTTTTAGCGTCGTGTGATGTCTGTTTTTCCTGGTTATTATCCCTGGGCTTAATTTTGCGATTGTAGGATATACACATTATTCAGCAGATACGACCATTTTCACTTAGTTTATTCTGTAAGCGTGAACACCTTTTTAATGACTTAATGGGCTCCTTTTTTTTTGGTTGTTTTGCATTTAAAATGGCACTTGAGTCAGATAACCAAAAGCATCAAGTGGAAAAAATGATTATTGTAGGAAAAAGGGAAAGCAGCATGTTTCTGTAACTGCTTTCATGTCGCTTACTCAGAGAAAACCATTTGACTATTGGAAGTTGCTAGGGGAGGCATGCAACATTTCTGTGGCATTACATTTCTCTTTGCTTGTTTGAAGTTATTTTTTAAAAATCTATATATCTATGTGTATATATATCTGTGTACACACACACACGTGCACACACTCACTGTTTTTTTAAATGCCCGAGTGCCTCTTCTCAGGCAGGGCCAACAGAATAAAATTTAGCCTTGATTATAATGTTCACACTCCTGGAATTGGGCCATTACAGCCATTGTGTGAATAACCTTGTGGAAGTTTCCTGTAGCTGTGCTGGCTCCTTGGCACCGTGGTGTTCTCTGTGTTCATGCTGTGGGACTGCTTTAAAGTTCAAGTCCCCTGCCCAAGCAGCTTGGTATTTCAGAGACTAAATCTCTTGTGGCTAAGCAATACAAAGTTGACCTGCTTTATTCCTATTTCTGCTGGATAGCATATTATTTTTCACTAATGTCACAGTATATATTAATTAAGAAGTGTTATTAAAGGACTTCTAGGAAAAGAAATGAGCCTTTGGGTGACCATATAAATTCTTGTATAACTGATGGATCAAGACCAGCGAAGCTAGTGGTTAATTTCCACCATTAGCTATACTTACGCCTGTCATTATCAAAATTCATGGATTGAATGTAGCTTAGAAAGTCTTATGCATGGCCCTATTTGAGGCAGTAGAAATTGGATAGGACTCTTTAAAGGCAGAAATTAGTTACAGGAACTGCATAAAAGGGAAAAAGAAGAGGATCAATTGTAAGTTGTCAGCATTCGCTGAGCAACATTACCGGTCATTCTTAAACGGTGAGAGCGAGTCTGAATCAGATTTGTGCTTCTGGTTTTGAGCCTCATATCCATGCCCGTCCCTACCCTCAACCCAAATAACGTTTGACTGAAACCAGAAATATTCTCTCTTTATTTGCTGCATTAGGGATTTCAGAGGGAATTCTTTTCACCCAGGAAAGAGAAAATCAGACCAGTTCTGAGAAACTAAAAATACAACTATGCAAAATTGTTTTCAGAATGGAATTCATTGGCATTTGTTTTTATGCATGACAACCCTTTAAAATATACTGTTGAATCAAATTATGATTCTGACTTCAATAATTTTTGTAGTCTGTTTATGAATATTGGCTATAGGTTTTCTTCCATGATTTATACCTAAACAGATCTAATTTAAATCCCTGTAGCATAATAGTGACATTAATAATAATAATGGTAGCAGTAATACTTATTAAGCTCATACTATGTGCCTGACAGTGTATTAAATTATTTTCTCCTTTAATTCTTATTATTACCTTTCCAAATATGTAGTATTGGCTCCAATTATAATATAGCAAGGTCTTATCAATTTGATGAAAATAAAACTTACCGTTAGGAAGAGAAATGTGTTAGTCTGCAGTCTTGATGAGGGTTCTGGGGAGACCATGAGCCTCTGACATATCTGATGCCTTCCTTGCCTTCTCTCCTATCAAAGCCTCTCTTCTTGTTGCTGGTGCCAAGACTTCAGAGTGAGAACTGGGTGGCAGGATAGTGTGACAAGGGATTGGAGTTCTTGGGTTTATCTGAGATGGAGGGGGTGTGGAATAGAGATGAGGGGGTAGAAAAAAAGGGAACCAAAGAACAAGATGGCGGGAAGCTTTCCATAGAGATGGTGCTGCTTCTGCTGCTGCTAATGTTGATTGTGACTATTATTGTTATTTTTTTTTTTTTAAAGATTTTATTTATTTATTTGACAGAGAGAGACAGCCAGCGAGAGAGGGAACACAAGCAGGGGGAGTGGGAGAGGAAGCAGCAGGCTCCTAGCAGAGAAGCCTGATGTGGGGCTCGATCCCAGAACGCCGGGATCACGCCCTGAGCTGAAGGCAGATGCTTAACCGCTGTGCCACCCAGGCGCCCCTATTATTGTTATTTTTGTGCAAACTTGGGCTCTTGACTTAAGTAGACAGTGCTGGAGGGAGCTCAAGAAACAGAAAGGGTGACAGGCTGCAACGTCCCTAGGAACTGGTAACGAGAGAGGGTTACTTGGGACTTGTACCAGCTAAGGAACTAGGTTTCAACTTCAGTTTCATTATGAATCTTGACGGGCAGGGAAATGCTCAGGGACACCTCTCACATCACAGTTCGGCAAACTGAGTGTTAGTGTTTGCCTGAAGTCACTCACATTGTCAGGCAGCAAAAGCAGGGATGAAAACCCAGAACTCACTCCATTCCTAGTACTTTTTTCTCTTCATTACACCTTCCTGGCACTCTAGGTAATGATTTCTAGCATGAGGCTTCGTGGGGTCCCAAAGAATGAGTATTGTGATTATACCTGTGTTTACCAACAGTTTTAGTAATCTTCCATTCCTTTTTTTTTTTTTTTAAAGATTTTATTTATTTATTCGACAGAGATAGAGACAGCCAGCGAGAGAGGGAACACAAGCAGGGGGAGTGGGAGAGGAAGAAGCAGGCTCATAGCGGAAGAGCCTGATGTGGGGCTCGATCCCATAATGCCGGGATCACGCCCTGAGCCGAAGGCAGACGCTTAACCGCTGTGCCACCCAGGTGCCCCTAATCTTCCATTTCTAAACCTGGTAGTCAAATGTATTTTTTTAAAGATTTGTTTTATTTATTCCTTTGAGAGAGAGAGAGAGCACGTGCAAGTGAGGGGAGGGGCAGAGGGAGAGGGTCTCAAGCAGACTTTCATCAGTGCAGAGACTGTTGGGGGACTTGTTTCCCTGACCCTGAGATCATGACCCCAGCCAAAATCAGGAATCAGGTGCTTAACTGACTTCTGAACCACCATGTGCCCCTTTAATCAAATGTATTTAAAAATATTTTTTAGGGATGCCTGGGTGGCTCAGTCATTAAGTGTTAAGCGTCTGCCATCGGCTCAGGGCGTGATCCCGGCATTCTGGGATCGAGCCCCACATCGGGCTCTTCTGCTGGGAGCCTGCTTCTTCCTCTCCCGCTCCCCCTGCTTGTGTTCCCTCTCTAGCTAGCTGTCTCTCTCTGTCAAATAAATAAATAAAATCTTAAAAAAAATTTTTTTTTTAATTATGTATTTTAAAGAGTGAAAAGTATGCTTAGAAATATTAAGTATTTAATTTATTGGATATGATCATCGTATCATTATAATTTGGACTTTTTTCTGATATTTTATTTTATCCTCTGGCACCAAGAAATTATGGAACATATCGTGCTTTACTTCGAATCTTCATATACTTTGTTTTGCTATTATTTTGTTTTCTGAGAGTCCTAGAGAAGTAAATTGCCAGGTTTTATAAACTATTTTGTAATATATTGGATTGTGTGAGATACCTGTAGTAGGCTGAATAATGGCATCCTGTAAAACATACACGTCCTAATCCTTGGATCCTGTGAATGTTACTTTTTTTTTTTTTTTTGAGAGAGAGCACGCATGCGTGTGTGTTGGGGGCAGAGGGAGAGAGATAATCTTAAGCAGGCTCCACACCCAGCATGGAGTCCAACACTGGGCTCGATCTCATGATCCTGAGATCATGACCTGAGCCAAAATCAAGAGTCGGACTCTTAACCAGATGAGCCACGCAAGTGCCCTTGAGTGTTACCTTATAAAGTAGCCAAAAAGGGACCTGGCAGATGTGACTAAATTAAGATATTTGTTATTATTCTAATTATCTTTGGATTATCCAGGTGGGCCCTAAATACAATCACGTATGTCCTGATAAGAGGGAGGCAAAGGGACATGTGACACATAGAGAAGAGGAGAGAGCAATGTAACCATGGAGGCAAAGATTGGAGAGATACCACCACAAGCCAAGTAATACCCACAGCTACCAGAAGATGGGAACGGCAAGAAACAGATCTGCCCTAGAGCCTCTGGTGGGAGTGTGACCTTACTGACACCTTGATTTTCTTTTTTGAAATTGATGTTGGACTTCTAGCCTCCAGAACTTCTGTGAGAAAATAAATTCTGGTGATGCAGGCCCCAAGTTTGTAATAATTTGTTAGGGCATCCCTAGGAAATGAATATGACACTGTGGACAAGTCCAAAGCCTCATCCAACGTCAGTCTATGAAAAAGGGAAGGGCAGGATGCAGGGTTTTTTTTTTTTCTGCCCAAGCCAGGGGCAGGTAAAACTCATTGCCCAGGTAAAATTCACATACTGCTGAAGTAAAATCTCTAGACATGTAGGGAGCCCTTCCCCCTGTAGAAAGGAGACTGCGATGACAAGCCAGTGGGGGCAGGATGGTCCCCTGCTTAGGGATTCTTGGCAGCAAGGAAACGGCCTATCTCCACAAAGACAGAATTAGTTTAAACAACTATGGCTTTTGTTGTATTTTTTAAAATTGGAATACCAGCATACTAGTTATTTTACAGGTTTTTCTCTTTGAGCACACTAAAATAAGAAAAATAATAAAATACATCATCTTCCCCAGAACTTAGCAAAAGTTATGTTACTTTTCGACTGGATCTAGATTTCATCCCATCTCTTACTGTTATTTTAATTCAAATACAATTAGAAAACTGCATCAATGCTTTATATTATGTAGGAAATTTTTAGTAATTATGTTTAGACAATGGATTAGTCAAGGTTTTCATTTTATTAGCATCCATCTATGATAACTTAGAAATTTTTAAATAAGTTATTACTTGGTATGCAATACTTAGAAAAAATAAAAGTAATTTTTCTTTCCATTAACAAAGATTTTAATCCATATGCTTATGCCACTGAATGTATATATCTCTAGTTCTTTCTATAAATACCTCTAGTAATAAACGTCAAATTAAAAACAAAGCTGTTTTTTTGACATAGCATTTAATTTGAAGGTCACTTATATTTTGAATGGAAATTTTTTAATCAAGTGGCTACAATAGAATTGGACTTCCTGTTCCTTCATAAACTAAAATTCTCAATGAGCAGCACTTTTCTTTAAAATAAACCAGCCACTATGAAAACAAGCTGCTTCAGCTGGTGAAAAGTTGTGTGCCCTGATTAGCAAGCAAGCCACCCTAGGCTTCAAGCATTTTAAAGTTGAATCAGGGCCCTCGCTGTAGCACTGCTTCTATTGTTTGGTAATGAGTATTTTGCAGAGTCCTTTCATAAGTAAACTGTATTGTTCCCTTGCTAGTTGCAGTACATTTGACGGAGGTGATTATGGTTTGTTAAAAAGCACTTTCAGGACTGCAGAAAAATCATCTGTTTGAAAAAAGATTCTCCTCCCCCTACATTTAGTGATAAACTTAAAAGCCTTGAACATTTTCTGAGCACCCTAGCAAGGGCTTTAAAATTATCTGAAAATCCTGCCTTTGATCCCAGGTACGTGGAGTCTAAAAACCCATCAGAGCCCACAGGCAGTGCTCTGCTTCCTGAGCTGCTGGTTTGGTTGGGAACGAGATTTTTGCATAGTAAATGTTTAAAACTTTGGTATTCAGAAAGGAATATTAAGTTCTAATATGAAGTTCTAATATTCAGGACTAACATCCCTGAATAGAGCAAGTTTTCAACACTCCAGTGTACTTGTATAGATATTGAGACAGCCTCATTCATCATAGAAAATGTTAAACTGCTGGGGCATTTGGAGTTTATTTGTATTTTCTGATGGAATATCTGTAGGGCTCTCAGAGTAGCGGTAGGGCATGGAGTGGGCTTGGAGCTCACCTCTTACCTCTTTGCATTTTCATATATCCTTTCTTCTTAGTTACTTGTGTCATTTCATTATTACTAAGTTGAAATGACCACAGTCTTGTTCTTATTCTAAGATACTGTTTTTTTACATATTTGCCTTATAGGCTATAAATATCATGTAAACAGAGTTTTGAATACAGAAGGCAAATATTAGATTGGGCCTACAACAGTCCCTCAGTTAATCGAATCATGATTTCCCTACACAAATCCTTTGTTTCTTTTCTTTTTTTTTAAGATTTTATTTATGTATTAGAGAGAGAGAGTGCACATGAGCAAGGGGAAGGGCGAGGGAGAAGCAGAATCCCCACTGAGCAGAGGGGCTGATGCAGGTCTGGATTCTAGGACCCCAGAACCCTGAGATCACAACCTGAGCCAAAGGCAGTCGCCCAACTGACTGAGCCACCCAGGTGCCCGCAAATCCTTGATTTCTTAATTTTCAAATTGGTCCAGTCCTTTGTTGTCTCAGTCCTTTTTTCCTAAATCCTAATTGAGTAAAAAGTCCTATTTGAAGAATTCTCCTCCCCCCCCAACTTGCTGTCTGTGTAAGAGTTACCCTTCTGTCGCTGAGAGAAAATGGGGTTAAGCTACAAAGAACCCATAGGTTTAAGGATCTCCATTTCCCCACCTGCTGTATGGGAACTATGGAAGGAATTAGAAGTACTTCATTTGGCCTCAAAAAGTAACTTAATTTGACCCAGTGAAACTCTACCTTAAAATATAAGGTGCTTCCAAAATAATCAGAGGAGTAACCCTCAGGGGGGACAACTCACCTTGCCTATTCTTCCTTCCTACCCCCTCTGGCAGTTCTCATTCTTATTTTTGAGGTTCTTCTACCTTTTGAAAAAACTGCCTGTTTGAAGATCGAGTACATTAGAGTCCCCCGCACTGCCCCAAACTGCTAGGGAATCAGGGATGAGGTCAGCATCACCATGTAGAATTTTGTTGTCGTTTTGTCATCTTGCAGGGGAATTAGTGTTCTGTTAATTCTCCAGCTGTTTCTCTTTTTTGAGCAGAAGGGACAACTGGCCATATAGTTTTGTCCTTTTTGGGACCAGCTCATCCCAGGTGAATCTGAAAGCCTCCCAGCTCACTCTGTCCTCTGCCGCTCATCTCTGGTGGCCCATAGGGTTGCTGACTTTTACTTCCCTTGAAGTGGAACCCAGTCACTCCCCCCCACCCCCCACCAAAGGGTTCGACAGGTCAAGAGTATTCTGTTTTATGCTCATGTCTTGTGGGATTCCAGCTCTTCCTGCCCTCAAGTCCTATAGCGGCAAACACTGCATCAGGCTGAGGGGGCCTCTTCCATTAAAATCTTCCATTATATTGGCAGCATGTACAGAAGCTTTGGATATAGTTGTTGGGTATTCAGTCTCACCAGGGTCCTCAGTTTCAATCTTTGGTCCTTTAGGTTTTGAATCACTTTAGATTTATAGTAACCTTGTGGAAATATTTCAAAAACTCTACCCTCTGCTGCTTTCTCACCCAGAGTAAATTACATGAAGGCAAGGAGTTTTTCCACCTCATCTCTTGTAACCCTGTGTATTCCATGTACCTAGACTGATTACTAAATGAATAAATCTCTATAGTGGCATATTTGCATTTTGTGGCAAATACTAATAATGATTTTTTCCCAAAACCTGGAGAAAAAATTCCTTAGAAAAGCCAAGAGATGGACTTAGACTTCATGTTAACCCTTACCACACAACTGTCTACATTAAGACACTTTTGAAAAAATTCCATGTGTGTGGTGCTTGTGGTCAATCTGCTTCTGAAGATGGCGTGTTATATAAGAGTTCTGTTTATTGGTGGGGATGACAGAATCTGTTTAAATTACCCTGTAAGTAAGATGAATTGCTGCTAGAACTAAATAAAAACTGAAAGCAATTTAAATTAGCTTAGAGGAAGTGAGTGTCCCTTTTATTTTACCTATTGATTTTGTGTGCAGTTTGGCTGTGGGTGATACGACCTTGTCGTAGGCATTACACAAACATTTTTTCTCATGTGGTAGATAACCACTTTAGATGAAAAGAAAAGCCCAGGTTGATAGGACTCACCTGGGACCACAGTCTTATGTTCCTGGTTATATTTATGCCAAAAAATAAAATCTCCAAACCCCTAAATCTATCTACATGGATCATCTAGTTTTGATTTTAATGACTTTCATACTCTTCAGTGGGAAGTAAATAAACAACAGAACCAGTTTTATTGAAAAAAATTAGAAATAAAAACATCTTCTGGTGATGAATAATACATTTTTTAAAGAAAATTTGGAAATTAAAGAAAAAGGCTAAAGGAGAAAAGATCATTTTTGGTAGATTGATAAGATCAGTATCAGTTCTCAGAGGGCACCATTAACATTCTGATGTATTTCCTTCCCTACATTCAGGAAAGTGAACGCTTCTGAGCTTCTTGTCTAGTATTTTTGATTCCTGATTTCTGAGGCTGGGCCTCCTTCTAGTTCACCAAGTCAGAAAGCTTGGGGGTTATCTTTCACTTCCCCCTTTCTCTCACACCTTTATCATTTGGTCCAATCGGCTCTACTGCCTTGAATATTACTGTGCTCCCTTCTCTGTGGTCCTCTCCCAATCCTCATCTCCCAATCTCTTGTCATCTCTTCATTGAAATTCTGCAACAGCTTCTTAACCATCTTCCTGGCCCTAGTCATACCCTCCTCTGCTGAATGTACTGTTCTAACACTAGCATTTTCTGTTTTTCTAAATGTTAACCTGATGAGGTCATATTCTTGTTTAAATCCTTTCAGAGGCTCGCACTGCCCTTCTTTTCATAATCTGCCCTGATAAGTCCCCAGTCCACTCCTTGCATTTTGCCTCCCCACCTTCTCTTCAGCCATCACCTCAGTCAGCTAGCAGTTCCTAGAATGTCCTTTTTCTTACTTCTGCATTGTTCACCAGTGCTGCTCTCTGTACCTATAAGACATTTCTTCCAACTTTCTTGAAGACTCAAACCTCCTGAAGTCTAAAGAAATGAAACAGAATGGCATGGCAGTGCTGCATGTTTGCTACAAATACATGTTTTGAGCGATATCTTTCTGTTCCTCCTCCAGAACTTAACCTTGTCATCACAAACTCTGGGAACTCTCCCTATCCACAATGACTAAGTTTCACTCCTCTTGCATTTCCAGTTTGTGGCCAGCACTGAAGCATTATATGATTTAGGTCAATAAGAGATCCTGAATATATATGAATATGTCAGGTGAAAATTGTGGAGAAGCAGTATTTTAGGTAGATTTTATTCAAAGAGTCAACAGTATATATGGACTGTCTAGCATATGTCAGGTACTGTTTTCCGGTTCTTGTGAATTAGATGGATGGCATCTTTACTTTCATGGACTTTGTAGTCTAGCATTGGGAGACATACACCCAATAAGTAGCAACAAATAAGGAAGATAATGTTACTGGAGATTAATTTGAAGTAATAAACCCAGGGTGCGATGATGGGACTGAATGCAGTGGTATGCTTTTAGACTGACCAGACTGGTAAGGGCTGTGCTGTTTAATATGTACCATTATACTCTCTCCAGGCATCTGCCAGTCATATCCTAGCTTAACACCCATTAATACTGGGAGCTGTGCATATTATGGGGCTGAAGGTGTTGAGCTTAAAGGCTTACTTGGATAAATAGAGGGTATTTAATTAAGATTTGAAGGAAACATGATAACATTCAAATAATCAAATGAATATACACATAACAGAGAGATTTTGGATCACCCAGAGAAGAATGCATGAAGTAAAGCAATAAATAGAACTTACAGAGAGGCATATCACAACTTCCTGTAGAGAGCATCTTTTAAATGCCTATAATCTACTCATCAGTGGAAGGATTTGGTGAGTCTTTGTTAGAGGATATGTTCATGTAGAGGTGATCTGTCTGCAGAGGTGAATGGGGAATTTCCTCTAAAGGAGAAAAAAGCAACCAAGATGGTTTCAGAGATCCCTATTCCATTAAGTTTAGGACGCTTGACCTAGGAACTCAACCTAGGTGCTTGAAGAGGAAATGATCCTAGCCAGAGAAGGAAGACCCCTCAGAAGAAGTGGATAGAACAAGAGATGACATTTCTCTGGAGAAGGGACATGTAGAAAATATAGAAGAATGTTGATTTACCAACACAAGTTTCTTCATGCTGATTGGTTGGAGAAGAGGGAACCAGAAGGGAAAAAGATCAAGAAAGGGAAAGAGTTTTATTGAAGAAGATTCTATCACGTGATTCTGGAAATCTGTAGGTAGCAATGCTCTGCATAAATGTGAGGCATCAGTTAAAGGGATAATCTTTGATTATATGCTGTTATCTGGCTAGAATAGTTCTTAAGTCATTGTTTCTTAGATGATAGTTCTTAGTTCATTAATACCACAAATAGTATTATATAAATTAAACTGGAATTGTATGTTTATCTTTTATGTTAGGCATAATAATAAAGCATGTCTTCATGTTTGATATTCAGAATTGTTGATCAAAGCGTATTATCCTGACTCAGACCTGGCTAGAGTCGGGGAAAGAACAAAGGAACATGGTTTTCTTTAGAGCTGCTATTATTGCTTTTTATGTTGTGGTTGGCATTTTGGCAGGCATAGGTATTAAATTTGTGCCGCCCAGAACTAAATATAATTAATTTACCTTTCTCAGGCTTAAAAGAAAGGGATCTTGGCTTTTTAGAGGTTAAATAAGCTTTATGTTATTAACAATTGATTGTGGTACAATGCTTCTACTTTCACCAATCATATATTTATTATATATTATTTTTAGATTATTTTTGTTATTTTCTTTGTAGCAAAAACCCAATTTAGTGCCAGTATTTTAAGTTATGCATACTTCCTAGAAAAAGAGTTAAAGTTTTCCGGTCCAGGAGGAAAAACAGTCAAAGTGGAAAACCCCCTCATTTCTTATATTTTCCTAAGAAGCAGAATAGTCATTTCCTAATCTTAATGCCCTCAGGGCTTTAGCAGACATTGCCACTAAAAAAAGATAAAAATAAGAATTTAAACATGTTTGATAAAGGGAAAATATTAAACCACAAAAAGGAGATTTATATTTTTTCCTTAATATTTTTGTCTCTAGCAAACAGACTTATTAATCCTTATTGATGGAGGATTCTGATGATGATAATTAGAATATCATTTCATCTGACAACTTATTTCAATACTGTATTTCTAAATGAACCGTCTCATTTTTTGGTCTGAAAGGTGACAGCATGTTTATTATGGTCCATTTCATAAATACCTACTTACAAATAGACGTCTTCACACCTGGGTGTGCCTATTTGGAGACACTCAGAAGAAATCCTCCCAACGTGAATTACTTCTTGACTTTCAGAAGTAAGATGAAATTGCTTAAAATAAAAAGAAAAATAAAAATCTGCTTACTTCAGTGTACATTTGGAAGGTTACAAAAATTGGGTCAAATATTGATATTTGCTTTTTGGTATTTTTGTCTTTTAATTGGCAAGTTAATAGGGATACTTCCTTGGGTGAGATCATTTTCTGTGAACTTGGGGAGAACTGGATTGCCTGTTTGCTAGTGGACGTGTGGGAAGTACATCATTGAAGCAAATGTTATTCGTTTATTGTGAAATATTTCAGTAATACAGAAAAATATGAACAATAAATTTAATAGTCATCTACACATATGTACCTGTCAGATTCTTACATTTTGTCTTATTTACCTCAGGACTTTTTGTTTTATGAAGTGAAGCATTTAAGATGTATTTGAAGCACACTCTTCATTTCACTCACTCAGAGATAGCCACTATTGGGGGTATGGTGTTTCTCATTCTTATTCATTTATTTATTCTTTAGCTATAATATTTTAATCCACAAATATTACCGTATAATTTTGTATGTTCTTGAACCTTCTACAAATGGTATGCTATACAAAAAATGTGTTAGCTTGTTACTTCACTGTTACAATAAGTTTTGAAATGTGTCCATGTTGATATATATAGCTATTGGTTCTTTATATTAATTACTATAGAGTATTCTTTTTTGTATATTAGTACAGTATTCATATATTCATTCTCCTGTTGATGAACATTTAGATCATTTTCAAAATTTCTGACCTAAATAATCTTGCTATGGACATTGTTGTGATTTTGCCCAAGCAGTCACATGGGAGAATTTCCCTAGGAGAATAATTGCTGGGTCATTTATAGTTTCCTACTGCTGCTGAAACAAATTACCCCAAACTTGCTGGCTTCAAACAACACAAATTTATTATCTTACAGTTATGGAGATTAGAAGTCTGACACAGGGCCTGGTGGGCAAAAAGGCAGGTGTTGACAGAACTGTATTTCTTATGGAACCCCTAGGAGAGAATCCGTTTCTTGCTTTCATAGTTTGTAGAAAGTGTTCAGTTTCTTTGGGTTGTGGCCTCATTCCTCTGTCTTCAAAGCCAGCATTGCTGCATCTCTCAGACTGTTATTCCGTAGTCACATCTCCATCTGACTTTCTTCTGCTTCTGTTTTCCACTTTTAAGAACCCTTGTGAACACTGCGGGCCCACCTGAATAATCAGGATAATTTCCCTATTTTAAGGTTATTTTATTAGCAAACTGAATTCCGTCTGAAACCTTCATCCCCCTTTGCTACATAAGGTAACATGTTCACAGGTTCTGGGAATTAGGTCATGAACATCTTTGGGGGCATCATTATTCTGCCCCCCACAGGTCATAGGGTGTTATAAGTCTTCCACTTGACTACATAGTTTTAAGTTTCTATTCTAAGTGGTGCATGCTTAGAATATACTCTCTGAAAGTGTATGAAATCTCAGTTGTTTCATATCCTTGCCAACACTAGGATTATACGATTTAAAAATGATATCCAATTTGACGACTATGATTGGTATCTCATTGAGCAACTTTTCATATAATCATTGGCTTCAGTTCATTGCCCATTCCTTTCCTTTTCCTAAATTGTTCTTTTTTTGTTTTGTTTTGGTTTCTTACTGATTCATGGGTGTTCTTAAAATATTCCTGTTCCTAATTCTTTGTTGGTTATTTGCATTGCAATATGTTTTCCTCAATGTGATTTATCTTTACACTTTCTGAGAGTTTTTTTGATTGCACAAGGGTTTTAATTTCAAAGTTGACGATATTCTGTCTTGAAGAAATAATATCCTACTTGAAGTCATGAAGGTATTCCTTTTTATTTTTTAAATGTTCGTGCAACAGAGTAAATTGTTCATTTTAATAATGTTTTTTTGTTTCTAGATGTATATGTTTCTATATTTGCGACATGTAGCAACACAAGTTTGATTTATTAGGTTGGCTCAGTTTTATATAGGCTGCAGCTGTTAAGAACTATATAATTTAAAGGTTTTTAGTTTGTGAAATTTTATTGCAAGGGAGAACTTCAGGGGTGCTCTAGTGTAAAACTGAGGCCTGGAGAGACAGGGAGCAACAATTCTAGAACTACTTGTATTGATTGAGTTAATTGCATAGATACTGCATTATATTATCTTCATGGCTGAGGAGTCTACCTAAACTTGAAGAGTTGTATACTGTTAAGTTAAGATAACGTAACTCTTGGACTGAGTGAAATAATGGATGCTGATTAATATCCAAGAAAATAAAACAACATTTACATAGTAGAAATTTTCATGAGATGGTAGTAAATTATTTTATTTGTAACTGTTTTTTTTTTGTCAGAAGCAAGGAATTGTTGATTCCTGTGACTATAATGTTTATTCCTCCTTCAGTGATGAGTGCATGATTATAAAAATAACTAGACACCAGTTTTCTTGAGAATCACCTATTTTCCTCAGAGTGCGTATTTTCTTTTAGAAAGCTTCTATTACAAACATGCCTTTACTGTGGACCAGGTTCCAAAAGAGCAACTTCCTTTCACAAAGTCTCTTAACTTTTCTGTCTGGGTACTCACCCACATCACCACCTGTACCATACAGTGCCCCTCTTCCAACTCGCTGAACATGTTTATTTTCTCAATATCACTCAATTCTCAGACTCTTTAAGCTCGGGGATAAAATTAAGTGCATTTCTGATGCCCAAAATAAGCATCTCAAGAATTTTTCACTATTTTTTTTCTTAAAGGAGTGTTGCAGAGGAACTTAAGAGTGAGTGACAGTTGACAGAAGATGTGGTTGCCCGGCAACTGGCAATTTAAATAACTAGGAGCTGATACGATTTACCAACCTGATAAACAGCAAGGACTTTAATACAATCTTAAGGACTGCTACAGATGTTGCATTGAGCTATTTATATGTGTTGATCTGTCTCAGTCTATTTTAATATGTGTGTGTGTGTATATATATATATATGAATATTTTTTCCCTGTAGAGCTGGAATATGAAAGCAAAGGCTGTATCTCTTCCCCTATGTGACATTAATAGAAGTTGCCTGCAGTAAAATGAGTTGGTTTAACCCCTTTGTTTTTATGCAGATAGTCACAAAGGAGGCTTTCTCACTCAGAGGAAATAAATGTCCCATGGATCCAGTGCTGAGTTTGTTTTGAGTTCTGAGATTGTATTTATATGCTCAGTAATTATTACCTTATTTTTGCAGGTTTTATAATTTGAAACTTCTCTCCATTTTTTGAAATGGAGTAGGAATTGCTCTTTATTCTTCATAGGAATGATGACGTTTAATAAGATTGGCTCAGAGTGAGTTGGTTTAATTGATTGGTGTGTTTTGCTAATGGGATCAAGTCTCTTGATCCTGTCGTGAGCCAGTTAACTTCCTGGAGCAGGTGAATCTTCATTTTTGATGGAGGCAGCCTTCCTGGCCCTCAGTGGACGTCTTTCACGCAGTTCTTCCTAGAGATGGTAGGAAAGCTGCAACCCATCAGCAATAATAGTAGAACAATCAGGAGTACCCCCTCCTGGCAGAAGTCAGCACTATCATTTTGTATATAAAGAACATGGTGTACTCGAGAAGCAGTCTGTATAAAATTCTGTCATCTTTTGGGGAATGAAATGTGCTACATAAAACAAACTACCAACATCCTGTTACTCTCACAGAGCTTGAGATAACTTTGAGCGTTATTTTGACACTGAAAATAATTTATGGTATGGGAATACAAAAATAGATCATTTTCATCGTGAAATAGTTGAAGGACACAGCAAGGTAATTTTAAAATTGTTTCTTGAAGCTATTTACAATTCACTGAGGTTAGGACTTAGGAAGCTTCCTAGAAAAGAGGACATTTGTGCCAACTGTGCATGTTTGAATAACATTCAGTGCCCTAAAGCTGTATGCCAGCTCTTCCATGGTACCTTCACCCTTCTACCTCTGAGGCCAGTGCAGGCTCCCTTTAAATCCCTGTAGTGCTTGTGCTGTCCAGTTCCTTTTAAGAAATGCTGCCTATTAAGCCTGCAGTGTTTCCCAATTCCGGGGTACTTTGCAATGCAGAGGCCCTCACTGTCAGAATATCTCACATTGGTTGAGCACTGTGCTAAGTATTTTAAATACATTGTTTTTTGTCCCTACAAGTAGGTCTTAGAGTAGCAGCTTACTGGTGAGCAAACTGAAGGTTAGAGTGGTAAAATAATTTGCCTGTGAGAATATACTAAGAAAATCAGAGAGGTGGAATTTACATTAAGGTCAGACTGTAGACCCAGTGCACTTTTTCACTGTGTTACTCTCTCTCTCTCTGTTTTGTTATTTTATTTCTTAATTGTACATATATTCAGTGGTGCTCATGTTTTAGCTCAGTTAAGAATCATTGTGGAAGCTTGTTAAAAACACTGCTTCTGGGCCTTTGTCCCAAAGATTCTAATCTAGGAGGTTCGTAAATCAGTGCCAAGTATCTGAATCTGCATTTTCAGGGGAGTCCTTGAATCACACTATGAGAGATCCTTGGTGTGAAATCTGTGAGGCAGGAACTATCTGAGCTACCCTCTGGCTCTGTACTGAACATTCCTAATGAGCACTCAGTAAGTACACGTTACATTTAAGTATAGTTAAAACTATTGTTCCTATGCTCCATAGCATGAACCTGGGTTGATCTTTTATTTTTAAGATTTTACTTATTTATTTGACAGAGAGTGGGAGAGAGCAAGAGAGAGCACAAGCAGGGGGAGCAGCAGAGGGAGAGGGAGAAGCAGGCTCCCCACTGAGCAGGCAGCTCCATGTGGGGCTCGATCCCAGGACCCTGGGATCATGACCTGAGCTGAAGGCAGATGCTTAACGGACTGAGCCACCTAGGTGTCCTGAGGTTTGTGTCAGTTAGAAAAGTCAGTAGTAATTGGTATGGTAAAGTTCAAAGAATAAGATATTTGATGTGATGATTTATTTCTTACATATCAGTATATTCTGGAAATTGAGGGGTATCCTAAGATATCAGTGTGTTCAGAGGAAGCCTCTGTAGAGAAAGAAAAAATATAGGCAAGAAAAGAACCAGAGAGGGGTGGAATTGAGATAAATCTAAGGTATAAACTATAGTTCTTTGGAAGGAGATGAGAAGAAGGCAAAGATGGGAGATTGGTTTAACTCATTAGTTAAAGGGGGGTTCTTCAGAAAGGGATCAATGAAGTAAATGACCTGTTCAATTGGAAGAGATTCTGAAGAAGACTGGTAGAAAAGAGTGTCAAAGATAGAGAAATGAGGAGTAAAAGGAATCAATGACAATGTGGGTACTGACTGGGGAGGTAGCCCATGCACCTGCCATCTTTTGGCAGCCACCCTCATGGATCACAGCTCATCCTGTTTCCCTTCTTCATCATGTGGGAATTCTGCTGTTGTCATTTCTTCTCCTCAGGTGTATGTCTGTCCGTTTCTGGAGATATGTCTTGGCTGGCTTAAAATCGAACTGACCATCAGCAATAAATAGAGCAGTGAGTAAAATGATTAGTGAGATCCTCCTCAAAATAGGAAGAGAGGCCTTAGAGTCTACTGAAATTCCCAAGGTGATCTGTTCAAACAATAGAAAAGTTCTTTTTAGAAGGATTTATACAGTGCTTGGGGACTATACTTCCTGTTTCTTTTCAGATTTCTACAAAATGATAATTGTTCCTAACTTACTGTTTTTGATATTCTTATACTTTCCTTTCCATTGATACCCAAGACGTGATTTAAAAAATATCAGTAACATCAGTCAGTGAAAGATTAGGGTAAACAGAATATATTCACAAGCAAAGGATGGTACAGTGTATTTCCATAGAATGCACATTTGCCTTCTAAAAGAAAGAAGCAAAGAAAGGAGAAAAGCTTTAGTAATTAGATCCCTGTTGTAACTCTAGTGGAGTGAGAAAGATTAATAGCTATGCCGCAGAACTGTTCCAGGGTGAGAGGCACTGTGTATCACAGATTCCTCCTGGGATGGGACTTGGCCTGGAGTAAAACACTGTTCCTATACTAATAATGATAGTAATAGTCAACATTCTTGTGCACTTTCTCCTTACCGATTACTTTACGCTTATTTTTTCCCAAGCCTCACAACGGCCTGGTGAGTTAAATAATTCATGTTTAAGCATCTGAGGCTCAGAGAGGTTAATTGACTTCCATACCAGCCAGCTAGTGAGACATTTTCGTGGGCAATTTGCTTCATGAAGGGATTATCAGATCTTTGAGAGGTAGGTTGCAGCATTAAAGAAATCACATAATTTAAAAAAGTGTATTCAATATTGAAGTTTGGAAAAGAGAACTATGTCAATCTAAATTGCAGTGATGGATAAAGGTCTTTTGTGTTTGGCTAGCTGATCGTAACCCGTGCCTTCACACTCGCAGGGGAGTAGACCGGGAGCCAGGTTCTTTTAAGCATGCTTGATCGGGCAGTTTTCTGCAGGGAAGGTTATAGTGTAAGAGTTACAAAGCCCTCCTGCTGCCCAGGTATCAGAGGTTGTCTGTTACAAGTTCCTTCACTTGGACTATTACTTCCTTTTCACAATTCTATTTTGGACTTCTGTCTCGTGTGTATTTACAGGTAGACAAAGCTCTTTTTCTAACAACCCTTTTGCCATGACTGAAAAGGAGCCTTGTATGTCCTGCAGTTTCTGGGTATTGTGATTCTAGTTTTAAACTCAAACTGATGATAATGGTGGCTGTGACTCCCTATTCCCTATTGTCCAAGGAGGGAAGTTGCAGGTAGGGCCTTTCAAAGATGATCCAATAAAAATCAGTGCAGTACGAGTTTTTGATAAAATGGTTTTCATTATATAGAAGCCATTTAGATATGACTTGGGTACTGGAGTCCCTGGGGCTAAGCCCAATGTTTTAAAAAATAAGACTTACTAGGAAAAGGTCTGTTTCATTAGTGAAGGTACTTTAGTTGGCGGAACTTCTTCTTATGAAATGAAATAATCAGCAGACCACTCCTGATTGTTTTATGTATTTTTTTTTAAAGATTTTATTTATTTATTCGACAGAGATAGAGACAGCCAGCGAGAGAGGGAACACAAGCAGGGGGAGTGGGAGAGGAAGAAGCAGGTTCATAGCAGAAGAGCCTGATGTGGGGCTCGATCCCATAACGCTGGGATCACTCCCTGAGCCGAAGGCAGACGCTTAACCGCTGTGCCACCCAGGCGCCCCATGTTTTATGTATTTTTAGATGTTACCATTGAGTTATATTTATACTATAGACTACTGAATTCCATCTTAAATATGCAAAATATATGCATAACTAACCTCCCAAGCTGCGTTCCCTGCTCTATATTACACCTACATTGTAGCCTGTGCTTAAATGGCTCTCCTAAAAGTCCTAGAATGGAGCTTATTATTTGCTCTCAAAATGTAAGCACGGAGAATGCATGTGAGATGTGTGGCCCTCTGGGTGACATGTTTTGTTCTTAGCTATGCTCAAAGGTGAAGTCAACAATCATCTGGCAAGCAGGTGGGGAGTGAAGCCAATAGTCTAAACTGCCCAGAGACTAGGATGAGCCAAAAGGAGTTGATGTGCCAGTCTTTACCAGTGTGTTTGGTGATTTGGAGCACCAGGTGTCTGCTGTGGTATTAGGTGAGGTTAAGTGACTGTTGTGTCCATCAGTTTCCCAGTTGCCAGAATCTCCAGGGTCCTGTTGCTTAAGACAAATATTGTCAGGTGCATTATTTGCACAGTCCTGCTTCTGTTACTGAAATTGAAGGGGAACAAGGATCCTTAAATCTCTTTATCCCATTCTCTCGTGTCTTGATGAATAGTGGTTTGATTATATTGATATAATCATGGAGTTTATGAAGCTTGTCCAGTAAAGAAATGGATTTCCTTGAGAGGAGAAAAAGCTGAGACTAATAAGGTGAGAAGCTGAACCCTTCCAGTGATTTGAGAAAGCACTTCAGACAAAAAGCCTGGGGCGCCTGGGTGGCTCAGTCGTTAAGCGTCTGCCTTCGGCTCAGGGCGTGATCCCGGGGTCCTGGGATCGAGCCCCACATCAGGCGCATACACTGGGAGCCTGCTTCTTCGTTTCCCACTCCCCCTGCTTGTGTTCCCTCTCTTGCTGGCTGTCTCTCTCTCTGTCAAATAAATAAAATAAAATCTTAAAAAAAAAAAAGCCTAGAAAATGATGGTATCTTAGATAACATCATTCATAGGCAAATTTGTTTTTTGGTGTATGGTGCCTCCTCCTAATCCATGAAGGCATCCACCCCATGTGGGTCTACTCTTCCTAGGTGGTGGCCCAAACTGTAGAGTACTTTTTTTGAGCCAAATCCAAGGACTTTGTTCTAGTCCTTCACAGCTCTATACTAAAACATTGGATAAATGATTCTGCCCTAAAGTCAGGCAACTATGGATTCATTAGCCCTTCCCCTTTGTTAACTCATTTATCAAGAATTTACAGTGTACCTACATGTTCCAGGTACCATGCTAGGTGTGAGAATTACTGAGATGAATACAGTACAATCCATGAACTGAGGAACATAGTCTTATGGTAGATAAAAGTACCTGGCTAACATAAGAGGGGTTATTATTATCTAACACAGTGGTGTTATTACAGGTATGGTACAAGACACAGTGGGAAGGAATATAGATGAGGAAGCTGACCTTTTACTTGGAGTGGTTGGTTAAGAATTCTCATTGAAGGTGGTCTTGAAGAATTTGATCTGGGAGGTAGCGAAGAGGTGATAGTATCCTTTGCAGAAAGAGGTACTAAAGCATGGAAATGTGAATGTGAATTGTACCATCCAGGAATAATCAGGACCCACAGTCAGCAGATGTGCTTCAGTACAGCCATTCAGGTAGTGTTCATTTTGATTATTTGGTGCCTGTGCCTCAGCAGTCGTGAATAATGTTGAACATAATGACAGATTGCATGGAAACACAGGACTTATGTGTGAGGAAAAGAAGGAAGGAGAGAAAGTGGAGTGGGAAGAAATGAATTATGAAGGAACATGAATACCAACTGAAGAGTATTCAGGTCACCAAATTTTATTTACTCACCCATTCATTCATTCATTCATTCATTCATTCAGACTGTCCCTAGAGGCAGGGATGCCAGATAGAAGGCTTGATAAAGAATCTAATTAAGATAAATAATTATTTGAGGGGTGCCTGGGTGGCTCAGTTGGTTAAACATCTGACTCTTGGTTTTGACTCAAGTCATGATCTCAGGGTCATGGGATCGAGCCCTGCATTGGGCTCCATGTTCAGTGTGGAGTCTGCTTGAGATTATTTCCCTCTCCCTTTCCCTTTGCCCCTCCCCCCACTCACGCTCGCTCTCCCTCTCTTTCAAATAAACAAATAAATAAAAGCTTAAAAAGATAATTACTTAAGCCAAGGCAGCATTCATTGAAATGGAAAGGAGGGCCCAGATATGAAAGATATTTTTAAGACTTTAGTGTACAGGCTTTGGTGATTATCTTGGGAAATTTAAGAATCAGAGAAGTGAAATATAATCTGAGGTTTCCTAAATGGGTAATGGAACGTCTTGCATGTACTCAGAGTTTGTTGAATCGAGTAGAGTGTTAAGAGTTATTTTCTAGTGTTTTCCTCTAAAGATGAAATTATGGCAGAATTTCACATTCTGAGGCAGAAGAGAGAGACTGTGGATCTGGTGATGCTCAATGTACTGGCACAGTAGGCTTATTTCACCAATAAACTCTCTTACAGTAGATGTTATGAGGCTCATGGAGCCTACTCTTTAGAGGAATTGGGGCCATAATGGCTCCATCTAAGAAGAGAAAGGACCTGCGGATGAGTGTGAATGGCTTTGCAGACTAAGCTTTGCATTACAACTTGCTCTGTGTCTGGGAAAGATATTTTAGAGACACATAGTTTTTGTTAGTTACAAAATTACAAAAGCATTGTTTTCTCAGTGACGCATTTTCCAAAATAATACCAATTATCCACCAGGAAAAAAAAATTATAGTAAGAAGTTCAGACTATAGTTAAAAAACCAAGAAAGATTGTGGTAGGACTATGAAGTCTAAATCTAAGAAATTGAAAGCTTATACTGTGAGAATTCATGTAGACATTCATTCCAAAATTTTTTTTTAATTGTTTTTGTGACTGAGTTCAGTCTATTCAATGGCAAGATAGGTTCTTTAGTAAAGGAGACTTGTTACTTAATGAGTCATTACTGAAATTGTGATGAGTAGGTAGACAATCTTGATATCTCATCAGTTCTGCTAGAGTGGCCTGTAATTCGTTGTGATGCTAGAGAGAACACTGGGCTAAAAGTCAGAAGACTGGCCCTTCCACTTAACCACTTTCATGTCTGCGACCAAATTCCTGAGACTTTCTAAGCCTCCAATTCCTCATCTGTAAAATGGGAATAATAATGGCTTATCATTATACTCCAAAGGGCTGTTGTGAAGATTAGAGGAGATGATCCTTGGGCAAATTCTTTATGTCTGTGAAGTTCTGCTGATTTGCCATTTGATTACTATGAACAGGCCATGGAGGTGGAACGGCTAAAGAACCTATGGAAACAACCCCAGGACGCTGTTAATGAGAGCATTGTGGGCTGGGGCACTATAAAGTGTTAGTGCCTCTCTTGTCCTGGGCGCACGGGCAAGCTAGGACATTGCAAGATGTCAGCCCCTTGGACTGTTGCACTGTGCTATATCCCAAGATATTATAGCAGTAACCTACTTGTAGGCAGCTGACCAACTTGTTGTCAGAACGCATCTTTCTGAAGCAAGACTCCTTATCTCTTATTGTGGATTTATGTAGCTCAAAGAATAGATTCAGGAACCAAAATAACAATTCTTGGATCTCAGTAGTTAAAAGATGCATAGCAGCAGTTTTGCTCTTGCTGTGCTTGTGTTTATCTCCTTAAATGTTCATGTATATATTTTTACAGCATGGACAAATTAATGTGCAAATTAATTGAAACTATTAATTGAAAGCAAATGCATTTCCTTATCTGCCTGGATGATCTGTACTCACAATAAGCATTACTTGCTTTTTTTCCCTTTTTTCATTTATCTATCCACTTGAAGGCCAGTTTCCTATTATTTCTACATCAGGCTTATTGTAAGAATGACTAATGTACTAGGGGAAAATTTCCGATTCTAAGAAAATAGTCTGTTTCTCTGCAGCTCATTTGGGTAAAGAAGTGTGGGAATATTTAAGAATAAATTGCCCATTCTTATTGACAGATGTTCTCTCACTGACCCCTCTTTCATTTCTAAGCAGCTAAAAATTGTCTTAATTTGTGTAAAATTCTGTATCAGTTTTGTCCCTAAAAGGTGTGAACAAGGCTGTTAAGCTGTTGATTTTTTTGGCCACGAGGAAAGAGAAGTTTATGTAGCTGATGTGTGTGTGTGTGTGTGCATACACACACATACACACACACAATGCATGTATGTGTAAAGGATCGGTACTCCTGAAACATTTTAGGAGAGATTTTAAAATGACCCTAGTTCAGTTATGCAGCTATAGTCGTCATGATAATTTTGGTTTAATGTGGCTCATTGGGAATGGAGATGCAGTAAATGGAAACTAGTATGTATCAACGTAGAAATGCATATTAATTTTCTTTTTACAGTTTTCAGATAACAAATCTTTCATAATATTAGAAGAATATGTCATGATTAGGCAGTTATTAAAATGGCTGAACGGAAGAGAGAGTAGTTTACATTTTAAATATTTACTGATATTTTGGAAGCCAAATTCATATTTCCATCGGAGATTCATTTTGCAGGTCAGGTCTAGAGCTATGAAGGCAAAAACCCAACAATTATGTAACTAGCCATGAATCAGCATGTCATGGACATTTGTTATGCATGTTTGGGGAAATAAATGGCAGGTGTGTGGAAATAGAAGCATCTTTTTAATTTTAGATTTGTGGATAAGTAGCAAAACTTCGGCTTTAGTGTTATCACAATTGGACTTTTGGAGATTATTGGTTAAATTTAGCTGTATTTGTACATAAACAAGTATTGATTGAACAAATTGACATTATAGATTAAAATTTTTTAAAAAACACAGAGTAAATCAGTCCCTGATGGAAGATACCTTTCAGTACTGCTTCACTTACACAGTCTTAAGGTTTCCTGCCTCTTGCTTTTTGTTATTCTTAATTTAAAATTAAACTGTGCATTGAGAATCAAGAATGTATCAAGAGAATTTATGAAATATGTCAGACTGCAGTGTACAAAGGTAAAAATGTCAAAATCTTCAAAGTCTACATTTGTTAATTTTAAAGTGTATAAATTCAAATCTCACTTGATTTCAATTTTGATTTTACTTTATTACCTTTTAATTATGAAGCAGATGATATCTCATTTTTCTTCCCATAAAGGCAGGGGAGAGTTATAAATATCTGTTAGCATGGTTGACGTGAAAATGATATTAAATATGGTGATATGTAAAAGTACTCTGTGACGCTAAAGAACTATACACATGAGTGTTACTACTTTAAAATATGACATTGACACCTTTTCATTTCAAAGCCAAGGTCAGTATGCCTCTGCTGATACAGAAATCAAAGAGTTTTCTGCTTTTCCTTTTTCATCTTTTTTTTTGGTAGAAATATTGCTTTCTCATCAACATGGAAATTAAGATTCTTCAAATAATGCTAATCAGTATAATTAAGTACAAGTAAGTGTAAAATATGTAAAATTTTTGAAGGACATTTATGAAAGTATACCTTTTATTGTTACTAAATTTTAATACTTTTCCAGGACTAAAGATAAGATGAGAAATAGCTGAACTGATGGCACTTAACTGTTTTAGTAACTAGCCTATTTCTATGTCGAAGACCATTTGAAGTATGATAGGTGCTATTGGTGATATTATATAGTTCTTCCAAGGAAATATGTATTTATATCCTGCTTTATACATTTGGGCAAAAATAGTAATAACACTTTCAAAATACTGATGGGAAAACGAGTCCCAATAAATATGTTGGATTCTCAAGATAAAGAGAAGTACAATTCGCTGCGTTACAGCATTCTCTCTATAAAAATAGTGCAATTGGGATATACTATTTTAGTAAGAAACTCATTAAGTGCAACTTTAAAAGCTTCTTCTTCCTCTTCTTTTTTTAAACTTTGACATTCCAGTAAACTGTGAGGAAAATGTCCTTCCATTTGCTTTTCCTTTGCTGAAGTGTCTAGAAGTGAGAGTACATTCAAATTAAAAGCAGAAAGTCCCTTAAATTCCTTTCAAGAAGTCCATCCTGTAAGTGCCACTCTTAGAAAGACTATGGCTGTTATTACTTTTGGCTGGAACAAGACTGCAAAAGATTTCAAGAAGATGGAAATTGTAATGGGGGGGGGTTTCTCTCATTCTTAGAGTTTATGGCCTATTTGTTCCTTATTTTAGTCCATTACATTTTTTTCACTATGAATTCGTCTCTAGAAGGAAATCTTTGACAGTGATTTTTAAGAATACTATGTAATGAGACACTTATATCCAAATTCCAAAAAATATTTTTAATTTGTATAATAATGATAACAGCAAACAAATTAGAGTGAATAGTATACAGGAAACTAATTACAATTTTGGGAGGTGCTTACTTCCTCACAGATTCCTTCCACACATATCATATTACTTGGTATTCACGATATTCCTGTGCTTTAAGCATGACTGATCAATTTGCTCTTTTATGGATGAAGACTTAAGACACCAGAGAGGTTGATATGACGGCTTCAAAGACCCATGGTCCCCCTGTGGCTGAGCTGAGATGCAAAGCCAATTCTGTCTCTTCCTGTGTGGCTTGGCATAACCTGTATCATACACACCTAATTTTTTTTTTTTTGCGTTCTAGGTTTCTCCTCTACCAGCCCCTCCTGGACGAATATTGACAGCTGAAGGAAGGTTGTGAGTCCGCATCCCGTCCTATCGTCCTTCCCCAGAGTTCCATGATGAGCTCGCCAGTGCAGCCTGGTCAGTCTGGTTCCTTCTTAACCTTTTAACAGACTTTATATGAAAGATGTTGCTTTGTGTTGCTTCAAAGCAAGCAATTTAAGTCATGAAAGGACTTTTTTTTCTGACAAAGATTGGTTAATATAATGAATTCTGAATTTTGTATTCTGTAGCTAATCCTCTATTACATAACCTGGTTTGCTTTCCAGGCATCAATTTCATTTGCATTGTTATCTGAGCATGAGTCTTTAATCCTTCTGCTCCTAACGTAGCATTTGGATTGGATTTTGTGACTTTATTAATATTTATTAAATATGATGTAGGCATCTAATTCACACCCATAGTCTTTCTGACCTAATATGTGTGTGTATGCTTTTAAATTGTGCTGTGGGCTTTGGAAATCAGCTTGGGGATTTACACCTTCTCCATCTCTTTGACACACAGGAAGGATATTTCTTCTCCCTGGCCTTCTTTGCCACCACTCCTGTTTCCTATATACGTATTTAATTATAATCTCAGCACCTGCTTCCTCTGAGTCTAGTGTAATATGTGGCTCATACAGTGTTGCGATCAGCAGAGCCAACACCCATTCCTGCAGGAACAGGGTGTCACTTTTGGAACAAACAATTCAAGTCTCAGAATGATGGAGTAGGGTCAGATATCTCATGTTAATCATGGACAAATTTTAAAAAGAATTTTCTGCTTGGACCATTACAGGATAATTTATTTCTATTTCTATATATTCTTTAAAAGAAATAACCCTTTTGTCATATTGATATCCTTGAGTTATCCAACTCCTGAGGTCAAAACTAGTATAATATTATATTCAGGATTTACAAAAGGAAATCTTTTGCCAAGATTTTCACTCCGTGGAGTGCCACGCCCAGATCTGTGGCTCTGATATTCCACTGTGTCATCAACCTTTCCCCACATCCTCAGCAGGCTGCCTGCCAGCTTGTACGTTGAATGTGGAAGTGGAAATTATTGTAAGGTGGAATTATGACTGTTGATTCTAAGTGACAGAGTAAAGTATTCCAGAGTTTTTAGTTTAAGTCATTATTTATAATTGGCATTGTCATCTGAATGAACAGATAAAGAGTTACCTAGGCTTCTTGTCTCCCAGTCCCTGTAGCCCAGTGGTTCTCAAACTTCAGCATGCATTAGCATCACTGGGAGGGCTTGTTAAAAATTAGCCTCATCCCCATAGTTTTTGATTCAGTAGGTCTGGGGTGGGGCCCTAGAATTTCAAGTTTTACAGGTTACCCCGGGTGATGTTATTTTGCCTGGAGACTACACTTAGGGAACCCCTGGTGTAGCCTGCTATACTTGTTCCTTCCGCTGCTCCTCCTTGCCCCACCCCCACCCCACAGACAGCCCTGTGGGGGAGCTACATTGCTCATTACAATTGTAGGATACTATTATTATCCTTTCTGTTAAGATGAACTTAAAATCATGTTTGCATTTTGTATTTGTATATATCGCATTTAAAATATAAATTTATTTTAAATTTAATGTTTCAAAATGGCATAATTGAAAAAAGGCATTTAATTTAGAACCACTGTAGTCAAAAATTTTTTTCCTTTTCTTGTGATGGAATGTGTTGGTATCATTAAAAACCATACTAAAATCAGGAGGAACAAATTGGCTAAGTACAGAAGTGGAAGAAAACTTTTCTCCATTTCTAGAAATTATGGTCTCAAATTTATATAGGGGTTTGTCTTTAATTCTCCAGACTAGAAAATAGACTTTTTAAGTATTAAAAAAGTGTCATGTCCCTTTATTCTCCACCCACCTCTATCATATCCTCCCCATGTTGTTTGTTTACCTCCCACGCTGACTTCACAGAAGAGTGACGGGGGCAGATTGAATGATGAGAAAATACAATTTATGGCAGTGACCACAACTGTATCCAAATGAAACATTTGAAACAGCAACTTTACTAGGATTTGTAATCTTGGAATGGACATAAAAGGCAGATGCCATCATGGCTAATGAAGGATAAAGCTAGATAGGAAAAATTGGGATACAAATTATAATTAAACTCAATTTATGAAACTCACTCACTTTTAAATAGTGCAAGTGTAGCAATTTCAGCGTCTATGTGGTTTTTATTTAGCATTTTTCTAACACCTTTACACCTGGCCGCACTTGTTTTTAATGAGAAACACATAATCCCATTAACAACACTATTGTAAGTGGTCAGATACCCAGTTTAGGTCATCAAAGCCTATTTAAAGGTAACTAGCTTGCAATGAATACAGGAATATTTTGACAACCTTAGTTAAAGAAAAAATGTAATAAGAAATATTTTAATATGGTACATGCTTAAAGAAAAGGGGACTCAACAGCAGGAAGATAAAGGTAAGAAATATTTATACTTAATGTGCTCTCTGGACACCTTTCAGGATTTCTCAGGTAGGTCCATTATCACTTCTAATTTCATTCTAAAAGTCATGTTTTTTTGGAAGGTTCGTGTAAGGGTGGTACCACTCTTAGTTTTCTCATCTTATGTGTGGAGCAGGGTGAGATTTTTGTTGCTATTGAGATAACTGCTTAAGAGGTAAAGTATACTGGGCTTTATACGCAAGTAATGAATCATGGAACTTTACACCAAAAACTAGGGATGTGCTGTATGGTAACTAACATAACATAATAAAAAATTATTATTAAAAAAAAGAAGAAAGCTACAGAAATGGTGTGGATATGTAAGGAGCCAATGGCCAGAAGTAACATTACCGAATTTTGTGTGATAAAAGAAAGAAGGAAAACAGAGGGTGCATGTACCTAACCCCTCCTGAGGGAGAAGAAATAGACATGATTAAAGGGGGTTTGAAGTTAAATAGAAGTCTTGTTGTCTGCCCAGCATAGGTTGTTGGTTGTGTAGAAAGTGGACGTGCATCCTTGCTTCAAGGTGCATGTGGAGGAGGAGGGAATAGGATGTATATAGCTCAATTTTTTATATTCAAGATGATAACAACTTGTAACATTTTTTTTAAAACTCTGAGCTTTTATATATAAGTGTGTTGTAATACATAAGATGGGCAAATACTTTGGACTCTTTCAAAAAATATAAAGTAAAATAATACCAAATACTTTGATTAATTCCATATATACCTGATACTGATTCACAACTGGTAATATTTGACAATTGAAATCAGCATACCCTTCCCCCAAGAACATTGATCTTATAATAAGAAAATACCCGTTGAGACTGCTGTTTTAATCAGGAAGTTCTTGCCAGCCATGAGATTTGTTCAGTTAGGAGAAGGGAAAAAGTGGGTGATAAATGAGACAACTACTGAGTGAAGTTCATTTGACTTTAGAATCATTAAAATTTCCTTGTGTACTTTTTAAAATAAATGTTCTGCTCTATTGAGAGCAGCATACAGAAGTCTTAATCAATTCTGTTTGGGAAGTTTTTATGAATGAAATATGAACTGAGGAAAGTCATAGCAAATGGGCCAGGTGGGTGGGAGTCTTTTCCATTTATTACAAATGCAAACTGTGATCAGAGACCTGAAATGCTCTTTGCATATATGTAAAAGAAAATGTTCTGGCCATAAACATGAAAACATTCTTCTGATATTATTAGCCTGTATCTTATGGTGCCATATATATTCTACTGGTGAGAAATAACCTAATCTTTTGATTTAGAAAAAGTGTTTTTCTTACATCTCCTTAAAAAAAAAAAAGCTATCTAAAAAGAGACTTAAATTGGCCCGAGGCAATCACCATCCATTTGTTTTGCTTTTGTTCTGCAAAGGGCTCTAAGGAGTTATTGTGCACCAGAAAAATAGACTCACTCCAGTTATTCCAGAAATTCTTTAATAGTCAGTGCTTTGGACAGAATATTTATGTTTGTCTTGAAAATTGGTTCTGGGATAGTGTGAATTCTTGTTTTCCACATAAAACTTCTCCATCCATGTTCAATTATAGTTGATATCAAGTACTAAATATTACCATCTTGATCATGTATTCAGTCAAACAATGAGTGCTGATTTTTGAATATAGAACTCACTGGTTTTTATTTTAATCTTGGTGCCTCAATAATGTTCTAAGTTAGAGCACTGGGTGTTGCTTTTGGGCACTGAGGAGCCTGCGTGGAGGGAAGACTATGGATAAGACTGGCAGCTAGCTACTGCAGTTGAGATAGTCAGTCGTTCAAAGCTCATTAAGCATTTTGGGCCAGGCAGTGTGTTACTCTGTAGGGATGCAAAGAGTACTTTGGTTTCTACCCTTATGGACAGCACCCTTTAGTGAGAGAGACAGAAGAGTAAGTAGTTTGGGTCCATTCAGTGTATTACATATTTTAATAAATACAGGAGCAGAAATTAATTTCTTCTGTATAGCAGTATGGATAACATTTCTAGTAATTTATTTTTTATCAGGATAGCCAAATCTCAGAAGGAAAGACTTTAGGGCTCATCTAATCTAGAGTTTTCCAAACATTTCAGATAATAAACATTATGTGGGGCTTTTGTTATAAATACAGATTCTCAGATTCCTCCCCTAAATAGAATTATGCAGTCAACTTAGGTGGAGGGTACTAGATAACAGATTGAATAATGCTCTTCACTGTGACTTGGCAAAGTGCAGAAATGTTTTTTAATCTAACAAGCACTAGAATTTCTCATTTTGAGACTCTAGAAAAACAAAAAATACATCATTAAATCCTATCTCAATATAGGTATTTCTCCTGTGAGCTAATATATAACTCAGTGGTTTTGCTTTCTGCTAAATGAAAAGCTAATGCTATTGAAAACGAGAGGAGGTCATAATTTGTGGGGAAATTCTTTTGGCTTATATGTATTCTCTGCTGTCTAGGCCATTCTGTCTTTATGTGGAGGTGACCCAAAGACATAGATAGGGTACATCCCCCCCCCACTCAAAACTGATTACTACTTATTTTAACCCAGATCAGATTTTTAGTATGATCCCAAGAATATAGAAAACATGATTTAAGCCTGGAGATTTTTAAGAGTAAATAAATTAGGCTGCATCAACCTTAGAATGATTCCAGCATGACTTTTACTGTTGATGAATCTAATTTATATCATGTAATTTTGACAAAAATGTAGCCAAAGGAATTTTTGAAACATAGAACACAGTGTGCATGATGCCTCTTGACACTGAGCAATGCTTTGGCCTTGTGGACGAGCGTCTAGGTGAGTTTGGATAGTAGAGTTGCTATAGCTGTGGCACAGTCCTGTGACATTAGTTTTCAAAGCCCATTGCCTAAAGGTAGCTAATTTCTCTTTTCTTCACCACTGTGAGAATACTTATAACAATTTCTCCACCAATGTGGAGTGAGAGGACCAGGCTTAGACAAACAGAAGTTAAAGGTTTGTGGAAGATATTATATTCTATTCCTTTTCTCATTGGCAAATGTTAGGCAAAAATTGAGTTTTCCCTTCATGTCTCTGTTTTGCTAAGCAGCTGCATTCTCTTACAGAAATGTAGTAGATTTAACTAATGATCAAAAAGTTCTTTGAAATATAAATTGTTATGGAAATGCTAAGTAGTATAAACAATTTGAGGGCAAGCATTAATAAAAGCTTCACTGCAAGCATTTTTAAAGAGGACTAATAAAAGTTTCACGGTTCAATTAATACAGCACAACATTGGGTTTTCTAGAAGCATATGGGGCCCAGAAGGCCTGCCCCTGTTTTTAAAATTTACGAACTCTTTAATGATTCACCACTTTTACTCCAGTGCATTACCCACTGTGGTGCCATTTAGTCCTTAAGTAGGGAACTAAAACCAGGACAAAGCTACAAACAAATATCACAATGTCCAAGTGGGTATTTTCTCTTCAGTTTGATCACAATATGTTACCATAGAAAATGAATGGTAAATGAAATAGAGTCATAGGACAGATCAAGTAGGTTATGGCTCCCCCAGATGAGTCTGATCAATTGGCTTTTTAATGAAATACAGGTCAAATCTCATTTCAATAAGCTCTGTATAACTAACATTTTCAGGCTCCCAGCTAGTTATTTATTTCAAGTTGTGTTCAAGAAAAATATTCTACGATAATCAAATAATTAATCTCTTCAAGTTTTGTGGAATTTGATGAGGGTACAGTATTGGTGGGAAATAAGGAAGGTTAAATGTATTAAATATTATTTGGGGTTTTCTTTTACTACTTTAACTTCCTAGTTAACTGGCTCATTCTTTTGCTGTTGCTAATTCTAAACTTCTCAATCTGATATTCAAGTTTGAAACATGAACCAGAGAGAGCATTTTATTTATACTCCAATTCCTGAGGGCCAGTGCTCTCAATGTGAGGCACAAATATTTTACCAAAATGTTCAGTTTAAATTTATTTTGCACATTTATTTCTTCTCAACTTTCACTTTTCACAATTAATTTTGGTGGGTAATTCAGTTTATATAATTCTTATTGTGTTCATTACTGTAACACTACCAGAAAACTCCCCATAATGTAGTTCAAACAGAAAAGAAGGTTATTTCTTCCTCCCATAAAGATTAAGAAGACTTTTCTGAGTGGCAGGCTGTGCTTTTTCTAGTGGTGATTCAGGCCCCAGACAGTTTCTAGCTTGTGACTTGTTTTCTGCTTTTGGATTCCAATGTCAATGTACATCCCGGCATCCAGCTGATGGAAGGGATATGGAAGAGGTGGGTTTACGTGGGACGTTTCCATAGGCACACCCACATTCTTTGGGTTGAATTTAGTCACATAATCACACCTAACTACAGAGGATACTGGGAAAAGTAGTCTGGACCACTGTCCAGGAAGAGGACGAAACAAGTTTGATGAGTAGCTGGCCTGTCTCTACCACATTCGTCTTGAACATTGCACCTGGGAGTGCAAATAGAGCATTGCTTACAAGAATAGGAGTATTTCATAATGTACTCTTGACTAACCCAATGATTCAAGAGTTAAGTAAGGTTCTTTTAAAGAGATAGAAATAGTGAAATTAGGGAAAATCCGCTTATCTACATTTTCTAAGAGATGCTTAAGGAAGGCTTTCTTTATGAATCATGTGAGATAGTGAAGCAGTGTAGCTATTAGAAAATTCAAGTTCTTGTTGTTAGTGGAAACTTCCCAGAAGATGGGAATAATATGTATAATGTAGAATATTTATGTGTCCTTAATTAGTGTATAAAAGTCATATCAGCGGTAGCTGAAGGCTGTGTGCAGAAAGAAAAAGTCATGTCAGTTTATCTGAAATTATAGTTACGTATGTGCTGAGGAAGAAGTAATTTAATATTCGCCATTTTAATGTTTGCTCTTTATTGCATATTGGCATCACATTTTTAAGCAACTTTGTAGTTTCAAATATTATGATGAAAATCTAGGTCAAATAGGCAGTGGTTGATAAACACTTGTTTTACACTGATCTTTTCATGAACACAATTATAAAACCATGCTAGGCTTTAGTTTTTGAAGATCTAGGAGCAAATATTATTACCTCAACAAAACACACGGACAGCCTTTTGTTTATGACAGTATGTGGACCTTTACAGAATTTTCTTTTTCTGTGTGTACATTAGGATTTGCTGTTAATAATACCAAAGTTGTGTGTGTGTGTGTGTGTGTGTGTGTGTACACTTGTGTGCGAGATGGTTTTGTAATGCTATAATAAGTCTCAGGAAATACAGAGGTATGTGGGACCACATAAGCTCCACTAAAAACTCGAATGCTTTACTTTCTATGGTTTTCTATATATTTAATTTTTACTTGTTATCTTTTAAGAATGTCAATGTATAGCAGTCTTCTCCATTTATAATTTATTGCTTCTAATTTGTTGTAGGGCTAGAAAGCAAAGAACCATGTCAAATAAAATCATTAGTGAGATAAGAATAAATTCTTTTAAGTTCTGAAGAAATGCGCATAGTTCCCTTTTATGAGCAAAATATGTTTCTTTTTTCTTACATATTGCAATTACATTTTAATTGTCTCCCATCCCCCTTATTTTCTTGGTTCTTTCTGTCTTTGTTATATAGATTTATAAAATCCTGACTTTCCAATAGGTGAGGCATTATTATGGCTTTGATTTTGTCATGCTTATCCTTGCAAATAATGATCAATACCTTTTATCCATGCATGTCTCAGGTGTGGATTTGTAAATTGCATCAGAGTTACTTTAATACCCAAAAAGAAAGACTTGTGACTTAATTTATTGGTGAGTATTTCCTTAAACTCTTATATCAATTTACATAGTAGAAGAACTCTGAGGTAGTCTGTGAAATTGTTTAGGTCTTTTTTCATGATAACTTTCTGGCATTTGATTATATAAAGCTCTTTCCTCTTATGATAGGTGTTTGCTCCTCAGCACCTCATAATTGACCTTTTCTCCCAGACTTTTAACTTCCAAGAAGACTTTGTCTTTATATTGATATTATAACTCCATTGGTAACTGGCCTGGCTGGGGAATTTCCATGGAAGTTGGAATTCACCCTAGTAATTTTTCTCTCTTTGGAATTTTGTGAGTCCTAAGAGAGGGCAGATAATCATAGGGGCCCCTATGCAGGCACTCATCTTTTAACTTTCACCTCAGAGGGAATCGTTCTTTAAAAAGAAATGTTGAAATGACATAAGAACAAATTATTATGAAAAACCAGTTAGCGGGTTTGGATTCTCTGTGAATATAAGCATGTTTAACAGCACCTGGTGACACCTGGGTCTTTTCTTACCGGAAAGGCTGTTTGATTACCTCAGCTATGTTTTTCTGATTTTGAGATTCCGACTGCTAAATGGGCAAAGCCAGAACTTTATCTTGAGCCCCTCTTTTTAGAATCTCTATCTGGTAGGAAAAAATATAGAAAGTCATTGTACTTACTTGTTGGGTATGTCACTGGAATCTCAAATGTCTGCCCAATGTATTCATGGGCATGGACATTTGGGGACGGTTACTATCATTCAGGGAGTACTGTCTTTTCAAATAAATTATTAACCCAGTGACTGTGAAATCATTCTTCCTGAAAACCTGTCTCCTTTCATTATATATTGTATTAAAAGCAATATTATAATTAGGGATATTTTGAAAACTTTAAGAGAATAAAAGCACAAAGCTATGAACATTGTTTTCTGGGTGGTTTTTATGTTATTTTTAAATGTATCTGTATCTTTGTGCCATTAATATAGTGCTTAATTTTTAATGGAGAATTTAATATATGTTTATTTTGACTTTATGTTTAAAGTGAAACAAATTAGAAAACAGATTTTAAAGGTAAGAGTATTTCAGTGAAAGGAGCTAGAAATTAGTAGAAAAAGTCAGGAAGCCAATTATAGAAAGAAGAAAAATAATACATACCATAACTTGTGTTGGATAATGTGTGCTATTGAATCTCTGAATTTCAATAAAATATGTCAAAGTAGAGTTCATTTTCCCTTCTGTTGGGAGAACTGATAATCCGCCTACCCGTCTGCCTTCCTACCTTTCTTAGTTTTCTTTCTTTCTTTTTCTTTTATCCTGACTAACTCCAAGAAGGATTTGGGGTTTATATAATAAGTTTTAAAAAATATAATACATGAGGAGGAAAGGAAAGAAAGGAAGGGAGATTGGGTAAAGGCAAATGCCCTTGGTACATATACTCAAGTTCTATAATGTTGCTAGAAAAGGAATAGATTTGGCTCTGAACTTCTTGGTAGCAAGTCTGTTTTCCACTATGAGATTACTCCTCTTTCAGCCTAACTGATAAAGCCACTGCCCTGTTGGAGAAATGTCAGAGACTCTCCACTATCTCTCTCCGAGGTATCCAAGGACTCCTTACCCTTTTCATGTTTGTCTTTCAGCCTGTTCTGGTCACCACATGGAGCTGTGTGCCTTACCCAGGTCCTGTTCTTCTGCCTGCAGACATTTGAATGCCACTTTCTCACTGTTGGGAGTGCCCTCTCCTTCATACTGCTACCCCTTCCCTTCGTTATTTATCGTTTAAGGTGTGGCTCTATCTCCTTCTTCTGCGAAGCATTCCTGGGTGATCCTGGGCTCCTCTGACATCTGTTACCTTGAGGAACATGGAGCTTATCTCCTAGAAGTGGGGGTTTTCTTAGTCATAGCACAGTAATAAACGAAGCTTTTTGATAGCAAGAGACATCTTTCTAAGATTTTTTAAAATATAAAATAAAGCAATTGGTTATTTTACTCATGGTTGCTTGATTGGTTAGTTAATATGTTGCCTAGCACATAAAAGGAGCTGAATAAGGGAAGAACAAAGGGTATTTTGTGAAGAGGCTGATGCACTATCTTCGGAGGAAGGGGAAGCAGTTGAAAATATCTGAGCCAAACGAAGCTGCTTGATCTCGGTGGTAAATCATGTCCCTTTCCTTTGTTTCTTCTTATTTATTTGTTTGTTGACTTTCTTTTCCTTTTACTTCTTCCCGAAGGTTTTGAGCGTTCTTCTGCTTCTGTTTAGGTGCTACCCACTGAGATGCTTTTGTCTTTCTAGGGTGGCTTCCCTGTTCCTTGAACAATAAACATTGCAATAGGGTGGTTATTGTTTGTGAGACCTGTGACCACCTATTGAGTGCCCTAAATGTGAAGTCTCTTAAGTTTGGAGCTGCTTTAGTTAGCACAGTGGAGGCCGACCTACCAGCCTTTTACCTTTTAGTAACGTGGACCTCTCCCTGTTCCACTACTTCTAAGTTACCTCCTGTCCCATTAAAAATGCACACTGTAGTTAAGAAGAGAGGAAAGAGTAAAAGGATTTTGAATTGTGGTTAAGCAGCAAACTGTTTGAAGTTAGATTCATTGGTCCTACATCATTTAATCTTTTAAAAATTAATGCATTTTTTTGCAGATCGTATTATTAACAGTAATGTTTTTTATGCACTAGGTTTTCGAGGATCTTCAGTGTAATATGTATAAAGGAAAACAGCTGTTTTAAAATTATGACATTTCAATCTTTGTATGTTTTCAGTTCTTCTCATTTAAAATGATGAACTCATAAGCACTTTAATATGACAGTTGAAGTCTTCATACAGATTAAATGAGGATCCTCAGTTTTCTGTGTGTCCCCATTGAAGGTGTGTTTTGGCTTTATTGTTTGACATTGTAGCAGCATGACACTGGATACAGAAGTGATCTCTTACTTGGCATCTATCTAGTTGTGTGGGGTTGCTTTCATATCTGCCCAGGAAGTTCATTTTTCTAAAGATCATGGAAAGAACAGATGTGGAACAGGTAAGCACAGCGTATCTTTCCCTCACAGCTCCCTGTGGAACCTCTTTGGGTAGGCTCTTGTTTGTCACACACAAAAGAAGTATGTCTTTACCCTGAGTGATGCAATGGTCCAGCCCCCTATGGGGTAACATCCACTGACAATAACGCCATAACCCATTAGTTGATCGCAAACTCCCTGAATCCACAGGGGTTTGCCTCAGTCTAAATGAGTGACTAATTCTTAAACTACAAGGTGAACCTGAGGTCCTTGGGGAAGTGGGACATGTTAAGGTTGGATTGTTTATTTTGCTTGTTATAACTGTAGGATCATTATGGAAATGTTTACATTCTGCTGTGGTTATATGTTCTTAACCAATATATTGGTCTTCACCAATATATTGGTCTTTTGGCTTCTGCTTTCCTTATATTCTTTAGCATTCTCTACTCTCCCTCTAGCCCATTAAAATAAAAGTATTCACATTCATCAGTTCTAAGTGAGCCTGTATCTTTTACATTGAATACTTGGTTATCTTATCTGTTACTGAGAAATTATACAAATGCATATTTGAAGTTATTAGTAAAAGCCCAAGGACTTAAACAGAAGCTCTGGAAACAAGTGTTACCTGGTTATCTATCTGCTATTCACTAAATCTCCCTTCGTCCCAGTTTCTTTATTTGGAAAATATGTCATGAATTTGTTATATCAGTACATAAAAGATATAATTGTAAAAGAGATACTAAAGCAGCTAGTGTTCATTTAGAATTATTATATACAAATTTGTGCTTTTTTCATAGCTGTGACCTGTAACTATGCTTTTGTGAATGTCACCTTGAACACTGATGTCCGTAGGTCTTTCCACACTGGTGAGAAGACCATCATTTCCACGTTCTGTCACAATTTCTAGTTGTGTCTGTATCAAGCTTGTTCACTTTTGAGCAAATGGAATTCTGCCATCCCTCTTTTTCATTTTATGCCAGCTTCCTACTCAATCCCACCTCCAATAGTAAATGACTGTGTTGCCTTGCTTCACCTTTTGGCACATTTTTACACCATTTGCCATGCCAGCCGCCTTTTGTGTCCCCCTCTGAGTCTCTTCTTTGCTAGGTTCTGGTGCCTTAGTTTGTGGCAGCATCACTCCAGTATCTGCCTTTATGGTCACATTGCCTTCACCTCTGTGTATGTCTAATATCCCTTTGCCTCCCTTTTATAAGGATCCACGTGATTACAGTTAGGGCGCACCTGGGGTAATCCAGGATAATCTGTCCATCTCAAGATCTTTAATCACATCTGCAAAGCTCCCTCCCCCTTTTACATATGAGATAACCTTCACAGGTTCCAGGGATGAGGAGATGGGTATCTTTTGAGGGGTCATTATTCACCCTATGCCATACCTGACTGAAATAATTCCTCAAGTCCTGCCAGTACAAAATTTCTGTTCATGTGTTTGCTCATTCACTCACCCAGTCACCAGACTTTCACTTCATGCCCGGTATATGCCAAACACTGTGCTAGGTATTAAGAATAACACACTGACCATACTTTTAATAAGTTTATTATTTTGTTGATAGATGTACTGTATAGAGTAAACACAGAGATACAGGTAAAAGAGACCGTTTGATCCAGGCTATAAGTTTATTTCTTTGTATGTCTCCTTTTACATAATTCTAGAACATAAGTTACCATCACGCCTCAGTGCTCATAAATTATTTCAGTAACTATAGAGGTTATGTGCAGCCTGTAGACCAGAAAGTGTTTTGCAGGAGGGAAAACAGGTATCCGCTTAAATTCAATTCCAAAGAATGTGTTGAGTACAAAATAAAGCATAGACCTTGCTCTCCAAGGAATTTATAATCTTATACAATTCTTATCAACCCTTGCTGCATGTCAGCATCAACAATAGAGCTTTAGAAAAATATCCCTGCCTGCTCCCCACTGCACATCATGCTTGATTTTGGGTGGAGTCTAGAGGTCTTTTTTTAAAAGGCTCATCAAGAAATTCTTACATGCTGCTAGCATTGAGCACAGACAATCTCTGGTCAAGTAGAAGTGACCTATAACTAGGAAAACAAAGGCACAGGTACTGTTAAAAATGTAAGACAGAATGCTGTAAGTTCCGTTAAGATATATAGAAACAAAATAATTTGGATACTCAGAGGAGGGTAAGATCATATCTGGCTCAAGGGAAATTTGTAGTAGGAAGTATTTGAAATGTCCCTGATAGATGGGTAAGATATCAAAAGATTAGGTGGGTAAGATTTGGGGAGGTGGGTGGTCATGGCTGGAGGCAAGGGCCAGAGGTCCACATTTAGGCACCAAATTTCCTTCTGCTCAGACTTTCTGGCCTGGAATCCAGAAGCATCTGAAAAATCTAAATTTAAACCTGGTCTTTTAAGCCATTTCAAAGGTAGTAGGGTAGAACAAGTTTTATTTAACAGTTGATAGGTTGATAAATAATTTTTAGGAGTTCAGAAACATAGTAGATAGACCTCTGTCTGCAATTTTAATCTAAATCCTATAAATATTAGGAGCAGGTTTCAGGAAGAAAAACAGAAGTGGAGGGGAACGTTTTATTTTAAGTGTTTCAAAAGAATAGCTAGGATGTGGTGACTGATTGGAAGACAGAAGAGCACAGTAGGAGGCAACAAAAGTAATTATGAAGTTCAAGAATGAAATATTGGTAGAAAAGATAATTAACTTTTGCTGAATTTTTTTCCTACAAGCTAGGCGTTTCATTACTATATTTTCTTTTGTTCATGGAACTCTTTTCATAACTCTTGAGGTGTGGGTACTCTTCTTATCACTATTTTATAGATGGGGATGTTGAGACCTTGAGAGGTTAAGTATCCTACTCTATCAAGATCTCATAGTAAATTGAGTGGAACACATCAGGCTAGGTATCCTAATTCTGGAGTGTGTATTCTTTCTCTTTCTCTCTCTCTCTCTTTTAAGATTTTATGTATTTATTTGAGAGAGAGAGAAAGAGTGAGAGAACCCACATGAGTGGGGGGAGGGGCAGAAGGACAGAGGGAGAAGCAGACTCCCCGCTGAGCAGGGAGCCCAAAGTGGGGCTTGATCCTGGGTATCCTGGGATCATGACCCAAGCCAAAGGCAGATGCTTAATCTACTGAGTGCATCCCTACAGTGTGTATTCTTAACCACAGTTCTGCTGGTTGTCAGTAGCCTAGATTGAGATGTAGAGCTGATAAAGAGAAATTGGTCCCAAATATAGGAATTATAGAATCATCTAGAGAAAGGTCACAGTTGGAAACATGGGTAGCTTTAAATTAGCAAGCATGACCTTATCAATTAAAAGATAAAAAAGGAGAAGAAGGGGAAAGGGCCAAGGACTAAGCCATATTGAAACTTTCAGGGACAGAATCTTATCCTTCTTTATGGCTTCGAGTCACTTAACACAGAATTCATTAAACACAAACAAACAAAAAACTTCCTTGAATATTTAAGGAAGCAAATGAACCCATCTTTCCATCCTAAAGTTTTAAACCTGCGTCATTATTAATAACTTTACTGACTCAAAAGAGACAAATCTAAACACTTTCTTCTCTTCCTGTATTAGTGAGCCTATGATTTAGTTTCAGATCCTTGGGGTCTTTGTTGGAGTCCATTTTTCCACCTTACTACATGTTTTCCCCAGTGGAAGAGGGCTGCTCTGTAGAGAGGTTATGCCAGTGGAAGAGGATTTGTAGAGTAGTTCAGTATTTTTGTCATTTTAAACCATTGGTAAGCTAAGTTATTGAGGTGAGGAGAAATAGCACATAAATGGGGATGTGTCTTGGCTGTTGGATGTCTTTCTCCTCCTGCTTTTCTCGGAGTGCCTGGAATTTCATTCCTTCCATATTGTCATAGAGCATGCATAAGACAGCACTATGACACAACCCAGGAAAAAATAAAATTACTGCTGTTGAAATATATAAATTATATTCTTTTTTGTTACCTGCCAGTATAGCCAGATCAAGCTTCCTATGCTTGTCTGGTTCTTTTGACCCCCACTGGTCCACAATCTGGATCCAGCACTACTCGTTAGAGGGGTTTCCAGTATTGAATGCAAAGGATTTCAGAATAGTTGTATGGTTGTGTCAAATATTTTAAAGTTATAAGGGTGTATTTCTTGTGCTGGTTTTCTTAGAATCACATTTTTTTCTCATTGATATATAACTTCAACTATTACGAAATTAGCACCATACCTAAACTCTTAAAAAAAAAAAAAATACTACAGAGCCCTAGTCCGTAACCTGCCTGTCCTATTTTTTTCTAGTGCTGTAATTGAGTGCTGTGTATAATGTGGTCTTCTTATATAACTCATCCCACCTAACTTTATTAGGAAAATTAATGGAATGGGAGTCTCATAAAAGTGTTTGATTAGAATCAAGGGAAATCTAACTTGCATTAAAGGTCTAGATTGCCTTTCAGAATAAGCAGTTTTATGGTTTGAAGTAAAACAACTTATTTATAGATAGCAATCAACAAGGCAAAAAAGTCCATCATTCTGTTTGAAAGACATTGGGCAAGCCAATGATTCTTGGTTTGGGCTATGCCTTAAAGTCATCTGTTAAGCTTAAAAAAAAAAAAAAAACCCAAAAAACAAGAACAAAATATGAACTGAGACCCTCAACCTCAACAGTTTTGATTTAATTGGACTTCTTGTTAGCCCTGGTATTCATTTAAACCTCCTAAGTGATTATAATATGCATCCAATGTTGAGAACCACTATGGAAAGAAACATCAGGGAAGTACAAAAGAGCAAGAGAAAGTAAATAAATATAAAATTCTTACCCTTTAGGAGATTACATATACTTCCTAAAAAAGGAAATACTGTCTTATTAGCTATGAAAACTGAACTCTAAGTTCTCCTGTTTTAAAAGGATGCAAATTAATTTCATTTAGATATTAATTGTTACAAGCATACGTGAGAATACATATTTATGTGCTTAAAAAAGCCCTTCTTCTGTGTTTCTAAACTCACTTTTTTTATGTTTAAGATTTTTGAATCTCACCGGTGGGTCTAGCTACTCCCCCATCATTCCAATTTATGAACTGAAAATGTACATTAATTTACAAACGAATAATTCAAAGTCAGTGGAATGAATGTGGCAGTTTCAGTCAATGAAAAATCCATTGATTATCTTGGGCATTTTTTTTCCTCCATAAGGAAGGCATGGTTACTGTTACAGAGTGATGTTTTTGTTACTTTGTGCAAAGTATCTTGTTCATTCTGGGCCTGAATTGCTTTCTCTGTAAGACTAAGTAAGATACCACACCTTGCTGAATAACAATGACCATGTATTTAGTGTTCATTATATTTCAAATTCTAAGTGTGCCAAAGCTTTATATATGGTATCTCATTTAATGATAGTGAAAACCCTATGGAGTAGGGGCTGTTTTCTCGAATCCCTGTTTTAAGATGAGAAACCACTCTCAGAGACATAGATAAGGTAGATGTCCAAAGTTGTGCATCTACTTAGGGATAGGGCAAGGATGTGAATTCTAGCAGTCAATACCATGGGCAATGGTACAAAGTAACAGAACCCAGTATGAAGACAATTTTTTCTGTTTAGCCAATTTGTTAAGATCAGACTTAAAGCTGTGTCATCTTTACAGGAAAGGTTTCCAAAGAGACAGTCCTGATACTTTCCAAGAGAATAGCAGATTTTTCTGTTGAAGCTAACATGGAACATGTACACTGCAGTATTAGTGTTCTTGACTGGCACTGGCCTATCAGAAGGATGGGTGCTCTTTGGTGAGGGATGGGTTTTGAGGAAGAAGCAGTATTCTCACAACTTCCTCAGGCTCACAAGACTCTTCCCCAAACTTCACTTCCAAATTGTAGGAGGGAAAACTTAGTGTGGGAGAAAGCATGGAAGAGAGCTCATCTGGAATAACATGAATGGGCTTTGATGAGTGTGGGTAGTGGAAAGCTCAGCAAACTTGTGATCAGAAGACCTTAATGTAATTCCTACTTCTGATACGCATGCACTCATGCCCTAAAAGTCACTCAACTTTCCGGAATCTCAGTCTTCTCATCTTTAAAATAGAAATGAAGATAGTAGTAACTGAATTCTTTAACTCAAGGGGCTGAAGATCAAATAAGATATAATATACTGTAGAAATTCTAAATAAAGGATAAGGTGTTCTTAAAACTGTTAATGTTAATAAAGCAGATTTTTCTTTTTTAACTGGAAGACTTTATTTAGCATGCAGAATAAAAAAAAAACTAAATGAATGAAACTCGAAGAAACTTTTGTTCTACAATACCACTTGATTTCAAATGTCCTCACCAGAACAAATACTTGGACTTTTATTTCATCCGAATGTTCAAAACCCCTAGGCATTTAAACAGTCTCTAAGTGCACCAATTACTGTCTAGTGGCCAAATCCCATGATCGTTTTTTAGTCTTCAATAAAATGGTCATAGCAGTAGTAATTCATTCATTCAACAAGTGTATATCAAGTGCCTACTATGTGTCTGGAATGGATTTAAGTCATTGAAAGTAAAAGTCAGTGTAAATAAAAGCAGGCGAAAAATTAAATTGTCTGTTAAGCACAAACCAAGGATCAAGTGTTGTTACTCAGTCTCATTTAGCTTCACCGCGATCCTGTAGAAGATGCTTTACTAGCATTATTTGTAAACAAGTTTATTAGGCTTAGAGAGCTTAAAAGATGCGTCCAGCACCTCTCAGCAAGGAGATGGTAGAACTGGGGTTAAAACCCCATTTCCTGTCCTTGCAAATGGTCTTCCTTTTAATCACACATTTATGAATTCATTTACTCATACTGTGCCTAGTCTAAATCCTTTTGACCTTCCTTCTTTCTATGAACATCACAGGTATCTCCTTAGCCACCTGTGCTTAAAATAATGGTGCCATTTTTGAAAATCTTACTCTGTTCCCCTCCACATTAAGTTGTCTTGGATTTTGATTGACTCTGTTTTCCGTTTTTGTTGCCAGCCTGTAGCATTCATTACTTCTGGCTACAACTGTTTTCATAGGCTTCCAACTAGTCTTTCTATTTTCAGTCTCTCCTCCATTCAACCTAATTGTACAGTGTTGCCTAGTAAAGCACTCCAGCTAAAGCACAAATCTAATTATTTCCTTTATCAAAAATCTCCATGGCTCACCATGGTCTATAAAAAATGGCAGTACTCATAAAAACATTTCTAGAGTCCGTGGTATAAGGCAAACCACATTTCTGGCCTTCTCCCCCAATGTGCTCCTTCCCAGATGTGATAACAGTGTTTTTCAGGCTTGTGTGATAAGAATCACCTGGGGCTTTTTAAATCACAAGTTCTCAGGCCCCGCTTGAACCTACCTAGCAGAATCCTTATGGATTTACAAGGCCTGGCGGGGTATGGTAAAACCTTCTGGTCCTCTGATAGTCTCAGAGTACAGGTGCATGGTTGTGACCACCCTGAGACTCTTGTTACCACTGAGTGTTTAGGAAGGCAGCCAGTACTGCTTGACATTACGACACTTAGTTATACTGGGTTCTCCTGGCCACTCTTTTACACACATCACTGAGGTGCAAACCAAGTGCCAAAGACCAAAAGGCACATTAATTAAAGTGAATTCTTGAGAGAGGGGATTTTCTCATATTTGTGTGAGCCTGAGATATTTTTATGTGAGCACATATAGAATATATAAAGGAGATTAACTTATAAATAAATGCTTAGTTAATACATAGATTATCTCATTTCCAAATTATATATATAATTTATGTATCTAATTTTAAATTTTCTTATGTATAATTTCTAATTTATATATGATTATATATAAATTATATGAATTTCTAACATAAATTTCTAATTTATATATATAAATTTCTGTATTTATATATATGTATGTATAGAAGAGGGAGGGAACGAGAGAGAAAACACACCCAGGAGAGAGATGTATACATATATAGTTGTATATAATTATATGTATGTATAAATGATTATGGGCATTTATATAAACGTATATGAATACATATGTGTGTGTGTGTATAGACACATAGACACACACATGGCTTGTCTCTCCAAAAAATGATATAAACTGGCTTATAAAAACATCCCCAATATTATAAGATAAAAGACATTAACAATAAGATTATGAAATAAGAGAAAAATGACGACCAGAATGTAAGATGGAGTAAAGGTTTTGTTCTGCAAAACCTCTACATTATCGTTGAAACGGCTATTAAATAGTGCATTGAAATAAAGATCACTGCCTTTCTTTTTTCTTTACCGTTCCTGATTAGCACCAGAAATAAGCAAAATTACCTAGTGTTTAAGATTTTCTGTATTATCACACTGCATAGGTACAGATTTCTTTATTCTCTTTTTATGAACCCTAAATTTCAAAAATTGCAAGTAAAATATTAGCATGCAGTTTTTTTTTTCAGAAAAAACAATTTATGTGGCTATAGTACACATTAGGCTTGAAAGTAAATATGGGTAGACGTTTAATTGGAAGGTGAGGAAATCATTTCCAAACCTAAGTAAAATGAGATATGTAATTAGACATTCTGAATGTGACCAATTAATCTTAATCCTCCTTCATTCTTTCTTGCCTGCATCCCTTCATTCACAGCGTATTTATTAACTGCCTACTATGCAAAGTGCCAGAAAAGATGTATGCCCTTAAAATTTTGCTATAGCCTGGATGTTCCCTGAGTCACAGTGGCTTTCTCAGAGCTGAAGAAAGATAAATAAGGTCTGTGTCTCCATCCTAGGTTAGTTTGCTTCACCATTAAACTCCTTTTTTAATATTGATTTAAACTTTCAATGTGTACGTATCTTTCTTCTCTTGTTACTCAGCTTATGAAATACTTTTTGAGAATTATAGTCAGACTATGTCTGCTGTGAAACCAGGGGCTCTACCATTTTACTAGGTAGAATGTTCTCTTTTGCCAGTGGGGCAGCTACTTTAGGATATGGGCCCTTAATTAGTTCCCTGACCTGCTTTTATTGTATCAGCATTCAGGCTTTACTCATCTCTTTTTCAGAGGGTTTGTACATGCTGTGTGTGTTTGTACCTGGCTCTTGGAGCTACTCTCTCTCTTGGTAGGGAGAACCATACTATACATGTCCTAGAAGAGGCAGTGGAGAAGGCTGCTGTTACCCTTGTTCTAGTAGAAACAGGCTGAGCTTTGAAGCTATGTAGATTCATGTTTAAACACAGTCTCCCTCACTTGCTCACTTTTTGATTTTGGACAAATGATCATTTCTGAGTAGTTTTCTCATTTGTGAAACATGGAGATTATTTATCTCATGGGTTTCATTCACTGTCAAAAATTTACTTCCCTTTCACCATCAATAAATATTTGTTGAATGTAATTAAGTGATAATATTTGTGGAAGTACATATATCAAACTAATTGTGATGATTTGTTTTACGTGTTGGGCTCCTGTTATGGGCTGAATGTTTATGTCACCCCAAAATTCGTATGTTGAAGCTCTAGCTCCCAATGTATTGGTATTTAGATGGGGGCCCCTGGGAGATGATTAGGTTTGGATTGGGTCATGAGAGCAGGACACTCATGATGGGATTAGTGCCCTTATAGGAAGAAGAAAAAAGATCTCCTGTGAGCATGTACCAAGAGGCCATGTCAGCATGCAGCAAGAAGGTGGTCATCTACAAATGAGGAAGAGGACTCTTACTAGACACTGAATCTGCCAGCACCTTGATGTTGGACTTCCCAGCTTCTAGAACTGTGAGCGGGGGGAAATATATATATATTGCTTAAACCACCCAGTCTTTTGTCATAGCAACCTGAACAGACTAAAACAGTTCCCTCTCTAAATCTTTTACAGACTCCTTGGGGTAAGAGCTATAATTTACATCTCTGTTTTGGATCCTCTGTATTTAGTGTACTACCCAGAACAGAGGACTCAGTAAGCGTAGAACACAACTGAGGAGGTAGACTCCATCTTCATGTTCTTCTCACCATCTGTAGCCTCAGGGAAGGCTCTCCTCCCTGCTCACACACAAAAACCTGTGATGGTTTCGACAAATAGGCTAAAATAAAACTTAAAATAAAAACCTACAATTTGATTAAAAGGTTTGTAGGGAAAATGGTGGGATATAATTTCCACCATAAGTTTGGATATAAAACAGAGTGAATTTAGATTCTAGCTGTGCCGTTTATTGCTGTGTTAGTGAAGGAAAGTTGTTTAATTTGACCAACTCAGTTTATTCTCAAATAATCTTGGCAGACTTGTTTTGAGGATTATCACGTAATAAAAGAAATGTGAAGGTTTTCTGAATAGTTTTATCACTCTGTACTGTTATTTAAATATGTTTACACTGTTTCTCAATTCCTGAAAGAATGACTTTAGAATCACCCTAAGAACTCTCTTTTGAATATCATTCTTTGTTACAAACGTATTTCCTTGTGGCAGGAAGCGATAAAAACACATGGCACAGACAGCTAGTGACTGAAGAGGAAGTTAATGGTGTTTGTTTTTCCTCTAGAATTAGTAGTTCAAAAATTAAAAATAAAAATGTGTCTTGCCAAGTTTGGAAAAGACACAGATTGCTTTGATTACAGGATTACAATGGACCTAATTTTTTGACATTAATATTTCTTTCATATTTATGAATTGAAGTGCTTTATAAAGTTAAAACTTCGAAGCTTTCCATTTTATTTTATAAACTGTAATGAATAAAATATCCAAATACTATTAAATACATGTGGAATTTATTTCTTCTTTACCCTGTAGACTTAGGAACCAAGAGAACGTTTACAGAATAAAGCATTTTGAAATCATTGACAAGCACAAATGATGCTGTTAGCATTCCACGTCTAGATTGTAATGCCTTTGAGGAGACAATATTTTATATGGTTTCTCAGCTATAATGGGAAGACGTAAACAAGACCTTTCCCTAGCTACGTACTGAAAAAAACCCAGCTGTGATTGGGAAGTATTGTTTGACTCAAAGCCAGCTCATTTTTCACCAGAGATTCCTGCACACCCACAAGTTTGGGGCATTACTAAAGATGGTGAAAATGAGGTGGGATGAAGTGGGGGGTCTTGCAACAGAAGGCATCCAATTAAGAAAAATCTACAAAAGTGACAAAGATGCTATTCTAGAAAGTTAGAATAATTTTATTTTAGGGAACAAATTCTGTAGTTTTGAAGGGAGAATGCAACTACTATGAAATATCTTTCATTTAATTAAAATCAAGATTTATGTGGTTTGCTGCTACTGTGTGAGTTCCATTTTGACTTTTGCTTAATGACTGCCTGGTGGTTTACAAAGATTCAAATGTACTTTATTATGGGTTAAGAGTTCCTTTGGTAGATGTCTAACTTTTTTTTGCAAAATCCCTTGTGTTTACCTCTGCCATCAGGTGTGGCCGTTGTACACCCTGGGAAAATCACTTTTAAAGCCTTTTGAGTGGAAAGGGTCATGAGTATTTATTGTGAGGAAGAAGGGAAGGCAAAAATGTTACAGGGGTTGTGTCATTCCATTCAGGCATTAGCTTTAGAAAGATCATTGAGGAACTAGTGTTTAGGAATGGTGGATATTTTTAGATTGCTTCTAAGTAAAATCATGATTTTTCTTTTAATGAGCTGGAAAGAAATCATCTAGTCCTGTGTTTTCTGCATGTCATGAACTCTTATTGGGCGATGAAATCAATTTCATAGGTTGCAGTTAAACAGTGGAATAGAAGAGATCGCATTACAAGATACCAGGGTGGGCATGTGTCATAAGATTAAGTATTAATTTGTGAGAATAATGTTTGCATTTTGTATGGATAAGTATGTTTCTATATATGTATAAATATACTTCATTTAATATGAAATGCATTTTCAGTGTGAGCAGCAGCTGAGGAAGAATGGAAATCACTGATTGAGTTCTCTCATTTCTCAGATAGGATATTAAGAGTCTGGCTTCCAGTTTATTTGAGTGGGTCTCACTGAGGTGGCTTATGTATCATCAGGTCTGTCTTCTTTTAGAGTCTTTGTTTGATCACCTTTGCATCATTTATGTTTTAGCCCCATACTTAAAAATTTCTGCATTTTTATCACTAGAAAGTGAGTTGGAGATGCTGATTCTGGGGAAATGAATCTTCATGGAGCCTATGAGCACCATGCTGGGGGTTGGTTGCTACTGGAGATTCCAAGTGGAAAAGAATAGAACCTTTACAGCTTGCTCTATAGATAAAGCCTGTATTCTCCATAGGTTAATTCCAGTGGAAAGTTGGAATAATAATCTAATAAATTTCGTCAATAGATACAGGTCCTGTTTATTAGTTTCTACCAAGTGTTTCAGTTCAGCTCAACTATTTACTGAGCTCCCGCTTTGTGCCATGTATTTTGCCATCTAATTACTTCCTCCTCTATGTAGCTAATTAAATTGATCCCTCACTTTGCTTGTGGGATATCCCAGCAGGTTTCCTGAAGGACATGTTCTTTTGGGGTCGTTGGTCAAAGATAACAGAGATGGAGCTCCATGTTTTGTGACACAATGCACCAGTTTGGAACGCTGTTATGCTTGGTCTAGAAATGTTCCTGAACTCAACCTTTCACGTGTCCTGAATTCCTGCAATGATAAAGTCCACGTGCAATGTTTTTCTCTCTCTTGCTTTCGTAACACATTGATATTTACTGAAATTTCTCTCTGTTGCTCTTTACAAAGTGTCCATGCTGGAGGTTTTTAGTTTTTCTTCTGACAGCTTGAGAATCGAGGCAGCAGGGCCCAGGGGGCCGACTGTCTGGATGCCACGTGTGGTTTTGTCGTTCCCACATCATTACTGCTTCTTGCTTGTAGCATCTCCTGCAGGTGATGTTCTGGTTTTTTGCCTCTCCTCCCTTTGTTTTTGACGTGTTTGTACAATGGGTATTTTTTTGTTTAGTTTGGTTATTAGTTGAATATTGGCTGTACGAGTGATTGCCCAATGCAGGTCCAGCATCGGGGAGCCATCCCCAGATGGCACATCAAGCCTGCTCTTTCCTGATGGCCGTCATTACAGAGAGGAATACCCATTAGGCTGAAGCCGGTGGAGGGCGACGTGTAAACAGAGTCTGATCTTGGTGGTGGGTCTGGAAAAGCTGCCTTTTTTCTTTTTAAATTCTCAGTCTTTCTAATCTTTACTAATTTGAAAGATGAAACATGATTGTGTGTCGTCATTTTTACTTGCATTCTTCTTAGTGGTTTTAAACATTTTCCATGTATTTATTAGATTTTCTTCCCCTGTTTTGAATTTGCTTGTGCCCTTTGCATATGTTTCTTTTAGGCTATTCTATTTTTTTATTGATTTCAAGAGCTTTTTGTATATTATTGAAATTATATTTTATCGCAGTAAAATATATATAACATTAAATTGGCCATTTTAACACTTTTAGAGTATACATTTCAGTGGCATTAAGTACATTGACATTATTGCACAACCATTACCACTATATCTCTAGAACTTCTTCATTATCCCAAAGTGGGGAAAAAAACAAAAACAAAAAACAACAGCCACGGTGAGAAGCCATAAAGTTGATGCAATTGTCTTACCCGTACATGTGGCATGCAGACCAAGGACCTCTTCTATCCTTGGCAAGGGAGGTGCTAACCTTTTCTCCTTTCATACAACAGCAGAAAAACTGCTTGAGTGATAGAATCCTCTCATTGTTTCTCTGGAACCAAAACTTCCTTGATTATTGCTACTTCACTTTAAGAGATGTGTTCATACATTAAATAAACGGTGAAAAGCTGTTTTCATAGGACCATCTTACTGAGCAAATTCTGTTTTGTTGAGTCCTTATAGTTCCTACACTTTTTATTTAATCTACTGGTGTTTGATGTTTTCCTCGCTTGCCAACGTGGTATTTCCAGCTGTGCATGGAAATTAATTTTCTGTTTGAATAGACAATTCCAGGAAACTATCTATTAAGGTTATAGGAGGCAAAGAGAATGTTGTTTTACAATTTTTTCCTGGTATTCTTGGCATTATAAGGGGCGTAAAAAGGTTGATGTGAGAGTCCATGGTTGGCAGTTTATTTTTTGTTTTTAACGAATATTATATTAATAAAATAAACATTGTCACGGATCACAAACGTGGTCATTAATAGAATGTGTTTGGCACTGAGAACTTATCCTCCGTTTAACAAAACACTTCTAAATGGATCTTCCATGAACTCTAAAACATTTCTTGGGCAAGAGACCTCTTTCTTTATCTGACTTATTCTGTGGAATCTCAAAATCTAAGGTCCATAGAATCTTATCCAAAACCCCAGGGGACAGGTGTGTTTTAGAATTGAGAATTTATCAGATTTTTATTTTTTTAATTTTTTTTAAAGATTTTATTTTATTTTATTCGACAGAGATAGAGACAGCCAGTGAGAGAGGGAACACAAGCAGGGGGAGTGGGAGAGGAAGAAGCAGGCTCATAGCAGAGGAGCCTGATGTGGGGCTCGATCCCAGAATGCCGGGATCACGCCCTGAGCCGAAGGCAGACGCTTAACCGCTGTGCCACCCAGGCGCCCCTGAATTTATCAGATTTTTAAAGGGTAGTATGGAACATAACTCCTGTGTTACATGTCATGTCACTTTTTTTTTTAAGATTTATTTATGAGAGAGAGAGAGGGAGAGGGGGAGCATGCACATAAGCAGAGGGCAGGGAGGGCAGAGGGAGAAGGAAAAGCAGACTGTCCACTGATGTGCGGCCGACCCCAGGACCCTGAGACCATGACCTGAGCCCAAGGCAGATGCTTAACCGACTGAGCCACCCAGGCGCCCCTCATGTCATGTCACTTTTAATGGAGTTTGGGACAGTTCCTCCAAATAAAATCATTTAATATTTATTTCTGCAGTGAAATTCATAGATATTAATGCTAAATGAGATAAAGATAATAAATAGCTTCCTATTTGTTGAGGCCAGTTTTTGTTGCCAGATGAGCTTAGAGTTGTCGCCAAATGAGTTATGAAAAATCTTTGTTCTTTATGATCATGGATAAAGAACAAATAAAATTTGACTTATATTCTAGGGCCTTCTAATTTGCTTGGTTAGAAGAGGTGTGGCTCCATGCTCCAGCCATGCCTGCTTCTCCTCAGCTCCACTCAAGATCTGGACTTTCTCAATATTACAGGTGTTTTTGTTTCTGGGGCTCTGTTCCTATTATTCAATGATTCTTTTGCTGAATTTAATTGCTTGTTTTTCAGCAGTTCTATGCCTGGGTTCTGATCCTTAATACCCATCATGTTTGCCATCATGGTAAATATCTCATCATACCTTATATGAATACATATGAATATATGTGTGTGTATGTATTTATAGGTATGTATGTATTCATATATGTATATGTGTTTATATCTATATACGTATATATAGGGGTGTGTGTGTGTGTGTGTATGTTCTTCATTGTTTCTATTCTTTTGCACTGGTTATTTTCAGTACTTGAAATGCCTTTTCCTCTCTTCCCGTTAAATTTATCCCCTACCACATCATTCTACTAGGGCAATTTACTTTCTCCCTCTGTTATATTCTCTTAATTCCCTTATATCTTTGTGTCTACCTTTGTTATAGCATGCAGTACATTGCTCCTTAATTATTACAATAATTATCTCTCTCATATTAGACTGTAAGGCTTCTGAGAGTAGCACCTCTTTGTATGTCTACTGCCTTACACAGTGCTTGGCACAGCACAGACTCCAAGATTTTCAACCCAAAATAAATAGAAGGTGTGTATTTAGAAGTAATAGGGTGAAATTGGGGACTAGGGAAAGAAGGATGTGCAATAGAAATAAATTCATGAGGGGCACCTTGGTGGCTCAGTCAGTTAAGCATCTAACTCTTGATTTTGGTTCAGGTCATGATCTCAGTGTTGTGAGATTGAGCCCGGTGTGGGACTCTGTGCTGGGCATGAGCCTGCTTAAGATTCTCTCTCTGCCCCTCCCTCTACACTTATGCTCTCTCCCTTTCTCTTTCTCTTTCTCTCTAAAAAGAAAGAAAGATAGAAATTTGTGAACAAGACAGAGTAGTTTAGAGTAGCAATGCTTTTATTTATCCTAAATGCACATAAGGATTAGAAGACTAAAAGATTTATATGGTTTAGAGAATTAGGAAAACTTCAGAAAGGGGTTGAAGCTGGAAACAAACCTTAGCAGGCAGATGGAATTGAGGTAGGCAAAGAAGAGTGCACAGTGCTTTCCAGAGAAGGGGGGTGCATTGCAGAGGGAATGGGTGTGGATGAGTGGAGAAGATATTTAAGTTATTGGCCAGTTATAATACAGGTTCTAAGTTAGGAAAGTGATAGAAGGGCTGGATTATATAGAGCAATATATTGTAAGAAAAATAATTGGATCTATTTAGAGTAAGATGTCTTGTGAATTAAAGAATAGAAAGGAATGATATGTTAAAAACATTTCAGAAAATAAAGGTATCCACAGCATATCCTGTGATGCGTGAGCTAAAGGATGGGGAGGGGGCTAGTTTACATCCTTGTGCTGAAAACCAGTAAGAGATCATAAGGACCTAAACTGAGATGATAGGAGTGAGGCTGAGAATTGAGAAAAAAAAAAAAGTGTGACTTTTGGAAAGTAAAACCATGATATGATGGCTAATTTTTTGTATCAATTTGACTAGGTCACTGAATACCAGGATATTTGGTCAAACGTTATTCTGAGCGTTCCTGTAAGGCTGTTATTAAGATTAACATTTACATTTGTAGACTGAGTAAAGCAGATTGAGCCTCCACAATACGCATGGACCTCATCCAATTAGTCAAAGGCCTGAATAGAACAAAAGGCTGACCTCCCCCAAATAAGAGAGAATTCTGCCTGGCAGCCTTTGAACTGGAGAATTGGTTCTTCCTGCTTCTTCAGAAGCCTGCTGACCTTTAGTTTCAAACTGAGACACCAGCTCTGCAGACCTTAGACTTACCAGCCTTCATATTGCGTGAGCCAGTTCCTTGTAATAAGTCTCTGTTTCTTGGAGCACTCTGACTAATACACGTAGGCTAGGCAGACTGACTAGATGTGGATACTACAGGTGAGGGAGGAATTAAAGAGGACTTAAAGGGGCGCCTGGGTGGCTCAGTTGTTAAGCGTCTGCCTTGGGCTCAGAGCGTGATCCCAGGGTCCTGGGATCGAGCCCCGCATTGGGCTCCTCTGCTGGGAGCTTGCTTCTTCCTCTTCCATTCCCCCTGCTTGTGTTCCCTCTCTCACTGCCTGTCTCTCTCTCTCTCTGTCAAATAAATAAATAAAATCTTTAAAAAAAAATAAAGAGGACTTAAAATTTGGGACAGAATTCTGGAGGATCATAATAGTAGCAATAGGGGAAGTTGAAATAGGCAGTCAATTCTGAGAGAGCATATGTTTGGTTTTGTTTTTGTTGACTCTGACGTGGTACTGGAGAGTCAAGTGAAATTATTTTAAGCAGCTGTAGTAAGGTAGGTAGCTCTTGTGGGTTGGTCTGGGTGTGGCATCTTGGAATCCTGTGCAAGCAGGTGAACAAAAGTCACCTGGCAGAACAAAGCCCACAGGGGAGTGAGAGAGAGGAGCAGAGGGTAAGGCGGGAATTAGGGACCTAGAGAAGAGAGATGATTCTGTACCTAAAAACCTAGTTGGTGACAGAGCTCACTCTTGACGTTGGTTTGTCTGTCTCCTGTGTGAGAACGTAAGCTCCATGAAGGCGATGGTTTCCCTGCTCCTGTTTCCCGAGTTTTCAGTGTTGTGCTTTAAGTTTGTGAGATCGCTAGGCCATTACTTTCACCTTTATTTTTCACTTTAAATGAAAAATGAAACAGGAATTAAGATGCCTTTGCTCTAATCTTGACTTGGCACTTAAGTAGACATATAGTTTCACATTTTAATTCCTAGGACTTTGATTTCCCTTTCCAAAAAAGTGAAGGTTGGCTTAAGGACTTTTAGGACATTGTTACAGCTAAAAAAACACTGGGGAAAAGGATGTATATGTCAAAAAGTTGTTCTAAATTGTAAAAGTGGCCTTGGGTAAATTCAGAAGACAAATTTGATAGCAAATCTTCCTCACCACTTTTTTGGAAATTTTTATTAATTTAATATTAATCAGAGTATTGTAGTATATTAAATAAATCAAAGCTTTTATATAACCTTGTCTAAAAGCATCTTTGGACCAAAAAAGTTCCTCCTAAATATTAAAAGTGTGATTAAAAAGATTATTTACAGGGGCCCAACCCTATTTTATATAGTTTTAAATTAATACAGCTTTAAAAAAAACACCCAGAAAACAAAAACACACAAGCAGTATTTTTCCTTAAACTGCAATACTGTAAAGAAATTTCAGTTCTTATGGAATTTTTATTCTATTACAAAGTCTTCTAACTCTTAAAATCTTCTCATAATATCAACTTACGTAATTAAAAGAGAAGAATCACTGGTTGAAATGATCCTCTATGTTTACCATACCGTATTCAACATTATATTGCACCTCCTCGTATGTTTCTAGATCTGTAGCATAACATCCTATAATCTCACAATACCCATTTTTAATCAGTTTTGGATATTTGATCAATGTGTGATGTTTAAATTGTAGAGTATACCCTTTAACAATTTTTGACTGTATAGTTTGAATTATGATGAATTTCTGAGAAGTTTGGAAAAATATGACCTTTCTATTTAAAAAATGTACAGCGTGTATGTTATTATATATGTGATACAGAAACTATTGAACAGATGGGGAATAGGTGCCATAAGCTTAATCCAAAGACATTAAAGTACTAACATAAAAAAAAGTTTTCTTTATTAAATGGAACTTGTGCCCCCAGGATATGGGTTGTGTGTTAGATATTGTTTATAATTCTAATGTCTGCCTTCGTGCTTTCTGGTATGTCAGGGCATACTCTCTGTGGTCATTCTTTCTCAGTGACCATCTTTGTGCAAATTCCATCTGGAAATAATCTGCCTTCAACTAACAAAGTGCTGATTTTTTGGGGTATTTAATGTCTCTTTTGTTTGCTTTGAGGCTCTTCTGAGTGGAGGACAATTAATAGGTAAGAATTCTCTCAGGAAATAGACAGTGTCACAACAGTAATCAGATATGTACTTTTCTAATACAGTTCTTCTACCTACAAAGTAATATCTAGAAATATTGCCTATTTCCAGTAGTGATACTTGAAAATAATTTATTTTTACTTTCCAGAGATCCCAAATTTCTGGATTTCTTATGAAGGTAATTTATCCTTGAGTTTATTTAACTTCTGTGTATATTGATATTCCAGCCACTTAGTCATTCTCGTTGGTCAGCTGACATCTTAGTTCTATTTGTGTTGTGTATGGACATGAGAATCTGCTTTTACTGTTTGCTCTGCAATCAGATATAGAAAAGATTAAAAAATAAAATATACATATTTGGGAACATAAAAAAGCGTTAGAAAAACTTCGTGACATCTCTGCTCCATTTATAAGTCACTCTAATGACTACTTTGCTTCTCAGTAATTTTCCATTTGTAACATTTTATACCTGGATACACAAATGTAATACAGTTGAACAAGAAAACAATTATCTGTCTGGTGGAAATAATGTACTTATCTCATTGAAACAATTGGCTTGTTTAAAAATACACAGAAGTTCTGCTCAGACTGTGGTTACCTGTAATTTGTAAAGAATTTCCAGGAAGAATTAAAATCCTCTGATGTAATGGGATCGGCTACTGAACCTGTTGGTTGTGAATGATAAATTTCCATTCAGAATTCCCCTGTCATACAAACCTCTATTTGGAATCATTTTGGTTTTGAGAGCTTTTTTCAATAATCTCTGAGTTTTGGCTGGATCCCTGGAAAACTGCATGCAAAGGCTGTATCTTCCAGTGAAAGCTTCATGTTGACTTGTGGGTTCTATGTCAGTGGAATGTTTCAGCGCTTTTTGGCCTGGCTCAAATGTTTCTTGGCATTTTCTGAGGAGTTTGGCCCATCCCATCTATAGGATCACACTGGATTCTGGATAAACTCTTAAAGCCATCATTCATCTGCAAGCTAATTTGGGATTTTATTGGGTTTTGGAAGTGGACTGATACCATTGGGCGGTTGAGGATTCAATATTTTTAATAATGTTTCTAAGGACATACCTACTCTAAAAATAATACAAGGAAAGACTACTTTTCCCTTAGTCCAGCACTTATTCTTCTTGTATCTGATCTTTTCACAGAGGTCAATGTCCTGTTTTAATTTCTCAGTATTTTTTTTTTCTCTCTTCACCAGTTTCTAAAGTTACTGCCAATCAACAACATATCCTTCTTTCTGAAAGAGAGATTTCTCTGGCTATGGGTTGACTTCAGTCTTATGATGTGGGACTGATGTGGGTTTTCATTTTTCACATTAAAAGTACTGCCAAAGCTAGTTAATTTTAGTTGTAACATCATAGAATGTTGGTGCCTGTAGCTGCCCTGAAGATGGCCTTGTCCAGCCCTCTCATTTTACACTCAGGGGAACTGGGCCCAATTACTTAGTTGGCACAGGAAGCTTGGGCTGGAACTTATGACCAGTTCACAGCAGAGCTGGTCTATGGAAGCCATCTCTCCACGCCAGAGAATGCTTAAGATCCACTCCTACTCCCGTCTCAGATTTTGTATCTTTAGGTAGTTTTCCTTAATGCTTTTAAAATAATTCCCCATTCTTCCCATGAATTTGGAAAACCAGCCAAAAAAAAAATTGTTTTACATTTGGTTGGGATTTCAGAGTGTTATGTACTACACCATTCTCTTCGCATTTGGAGCCATCAAGAAATAAATGTAGGAAAGAGAAAGGGAACAAAATTACTGCCTTCTTACAAATAATGTTGGACTTTGGACCGCATGTTAGACTCAAAGCTGAAGCTGGCTTCCGGTGCCTCCCACAGCTCTGTACTGAGCTTCGCCACCCAATCATAGATGGAGAAGTATGGAACGCAGGTCCCCATCCTACCCCCATGCAGGACCACTCTCAGGAAGAGCTTGTCAGGGTACTACCTCTGAGAGACCCCACTGGGAGGCCCAGGGCCTACCACCAGGGTGCTTTCCAAGGACTCTGGCCAATGAGAACAGCCTTCCACTACCCATAGGAAGCCCCTCCTTTCAAGTAGGTCGCCTTCTGGTGAGGGTCTTCATCTTTTCTTCTTTTTTTTCTTGCCTACCACTCCAGTTTCCCATCAGCATTCTGACACCAGTGTCGTTTACATTTTTCCTCCTGCATGATGAGTCATGTTCCCATTATTGTCCTGAATAGAGTTGAAAAAGATAGGGTAGTGAAGCCAGCCTAGGCAACTGACCATTTGCATTTGAGGAAAATAAATGGGAATTAAGCAGTGATGATGAGAGTGCCTTAAACATGTGCTCAGAATATTCTCAATAACGGGAAATGAAGAACTCTTCTACTCTGTCATCACCAGGGTGTTCTTCTGACATTTTTAAGAGAAAGCTGGGGGACGATTTTACTTGTCGATTTGCTGTCTTTGCTTAAGCTCTGCCAGCACCCACCATTATATTTTAATAAATGTATTCCCAGGTATCTATAGGCAGAGTCAAATGATCTTATTTTGTTTTGCTTTTGTCTCCTTCTGAGTCTGAATTAAGTAAAATTTCAGGTCATAGAACTGTTGTGGAATTTTTAGTTGATTTTTAGTTTTATGTAGGTTAAGTGCCTACTAGGTTTCATGACTTTGGTTTTTTTCGGATATTTTTTAAGCGATCATCTTGTTTCTTTGCCTCCTACATTAACAGTTTAAGAGAGTCACCTATGACAGCCTAAAGAACATTTGACAGTATACTTCCTTTTAAAGGATTTTTTTTTTCCTTTGGGATTCCTAGCCTTGTGAAACATGTCGCACCTGTGTGTAGACACTTTGACTTCATTCAGAGGTAAATTAAAAGTAATTGAAAATGGTAATGTTCTGGACACTCACGGATTCTCCCCCACTATGACACTCACTCAGCTTTTGCTTCCTCTTAGTCCGTTTGAGGCCATTTAGATGAAAAGATAGTGAATGGCAGAGTAGATTTCAGACTTTCTGTTTTAAGATGTTAAGATTTAAGATGTTTCAGTACATTCTTGGCATTGAAACCATCACCTTAAGATTCTTTGTTTCTGAAGAAGTGGTTGAACTGACATTTGGTGAATCATCATCATGTTTTTGCTCAGTGGGCCTGTCAAGTATCTGTCACAGTGAGAACTGAGAGGTTGGTGCACAGGAAGTAGCACAGAGGTAGTCACGGTGCACAGGGTGACGCACTGGGTGGGGAGAGACTAGAGGTGGAGACCTATGGACCTGGCTTGAAACTCAGTTCCGCCAGCTGACTTTCACCATCGCTCTGTACAATTTGCTCATCTGCACAATGGGCGTACTAATTAGTGCTGTCTACTTCAAAAGTCTTGTGAGAATGAAGTGAATTAAATACCTGGAAAGCATGTTAGAACAGTGTCTGAAACATCATATGTGCTTTATAAATCTTAGCTGTTAAGCAGTCTTCCCATTCCTAGTTGGGTTAGTGGATCAATGTTAACCTGTATTTTTAAGGGTTTTTCTTAGTACACTATTATTTAGGAAAACTGGACTAGAAAGATCTTCTGTGAGGTATTATTCCTGGTTTGCCTTTTTAAGGGTGAACTGTGCATCAAAAGACTATGAGTCTTAATTTTGTATAATTTGATATTAATAAATAAACCTGGACTCTTTGGTTGTGTGAAGTCAGTTGATGATTTCAGGCAATTTATTTCCCACTACCAGTATAGTTGTCTTCATTGTTGTCCCTGGTTTTGGCACTAAAATTGTCATGTAGTCGTAGTTGCTCAGATTAGAAGGGAAACATTGAGGAAATAGTCCTCCAGTGATTAAGATAAATCAGCATAAAATAGTTGGATATTTTTGAGGAATGTAGGATAATCTAATAACCAGAGGGCATAAAATACCCCAAGGATAAAATTTCCTAATATAATGTGTACGTGTTTGTGTGTATGGTGTGTTATATGGGCACGCCGTGTAAGAAACAGCAAAGGAAGAGTTTCAGGGGAACCTAAAAGTTTTACTTTAGTTTGTATAATAATTAACTTGGCTACATCAATATCAGGAAAATAATTAGAATAACAGATTATGTTGAGTGCCTAAAGAAATATGTTTGACAACTTTTAATTTTCTTTCCTCCTACACACCACTTCCTAGTTCGTTTCTGGCACACCAGATGTGTCTCAACACAGTGGCTGATCTGGGTAGAGTTGTGTGAACACCCGTGGCATAACAAATTTTCTCATTTTCATTCCATTTAATGAAACTGAAATGAGAAGGAGCACTGTATTTCTCAAACGATGCTATATAGATTTAAGGTGTAGTTGCCCTTTCTCCAGACCTCTGCATCAGTGTTCCCTTTTTCTTTTTCAGTGTTCCTTTTTAAAGCTAATAGTAAAGTTTGTATGCAAATCATGAACGTACGCAAACAAAGCAGATTGTAACCTTGCTTTTCATAGTTAGACACCAGTGGGCTACTGTTGGTGCACAGGAGTTAAAAGGGATGACTGGTGGGGGAAAGTGAAAAAAAAAATTAGTCACAGGGAAATTTTTTTTTTTTAATAATACTCTCTTTTCCATTTTCTAGCTTCTTTCAATGGACCAATTAACTGCTGTTTTTTAGCTTAAAACCAGCTTTAGTTCTTGATCTCCATGGAGCAGATACTTTTCACAGGCATTTTTATTTTGTCTTTCATTTATTTACTGTAGGAATTTTCCCATTATTTTTAGCCTTTTCTCCATTTAAATGCCAGGGCATGTACTACATTTCAGAAGCTGTAATTTTCTTTCAGAGAAATTAATTTTGTTTTTAGCTTTGGCTCTATATGTGACCCTTGTGTGTGTCTCTAGTTTTGAACATCTACCGATAATTTATATAACCATTTAAAAAAATTTTTAATTCTAGAATAAATGATAATACCAACAGAAGGGAGATGTTCCTCACCATACCAACCTGTGCAGCGTGTTTCCTTTTGGTTTCAAGTCATATTCAGTTTCAATTTATATTGCCCTTTTCATGTATTATACTCTTTAATGAGTGGTTTCCACGAGTGGTTGTCCAGTAATCAGTAGTTTACTTAATCCTTCCTCTGATTTAAAAAATTTAAATATAATGTTTTGCTACTATAAATTACATCATCACAAAAATCTGTTCGAATGTGCCTTTTTTTTTGTGGGTGGTTATTTACTCAGTTTAAACTTTCTGTCTTAATATTATGAGGTTAAAAGTTTCAAATAATTTTATGGGTCAAGTGATGTGATTTAAAAAAAAATGCCTTTTGAAGTGCTTTGTTGAGTAGCTTTCTACTGCAAATTGCCAACAATAATGTATGGGTTTATCAGTTTTATTTTTCTAAGAACTTGGATAGTGTTGGATATTATGTTCTTAGAATTTTTATATTTGTTAGTTAAATGTAAAATGGTACTTCAGCATTGCCTTAATTTGCCTCACTTTGATAAATAAAATGCTTGAATGCTCTCTTTTTTTATGTGCACTTAATAATTTGATTCCCATGTGCATGTCCATGTTATTGCCTTATTTTTCTTCTGAATTTTGTTTTTCTGTCAGATTGTTTATCCCCTTTTGTAACATAGCAAAAAATCTTTGATATCTTGTATTTATAAACATTTCTGCAATATGTTGTTTTCCTTTTACCATGACTATTGCTTTTCTTAGTAAAAGTTAAAGATTAAATGGTTACACAAAATTTACATCTTTTTGTTTCTTTTTTTGACTCAAGGTTTGGAAAGCTATCATTCTTTCAAAAATACTCAATTTTATTTTATGCTACTTTTTATAAACTAGATCATATATTTATACATATATACACAATCATACACACAGAATGAAAAGGAGAGGGAGACATTTGTGTTATAATTATATTATACAGTGTAAATTTTGACCCATTTTCCCCTCAAATCACCAACTGGTTTTCTCATTATCATTTATTAAATAATTTCCCCCACCCCTGATTGTTTTGAATTTCCTTTTTATTATATTCTTACATATCACTAGATATTTTACTGGACTTTCTATTCTTATTTGTTGATGTTTTTCAAAATAAATATCAAAACCATGTTATTTAAACTATTATCGCTTTAGGGGTGCCGGGGTGTCTCAGTCAGTTAAGCCTCCAACTCCTGATTTCAGCTCAGGTCATGATTTCAGGGTCGTGAGATCAAGCCCTGCCTCGGGCTCTGCCCTCTGCGGGGAGTCAGCTTGAGATTCTCTTCCTCCCTCTTGCAACATGCTGTTGCTTTCTAAGTTTTAAAATCTAGTGGGCTCAGACCTTCTTTTAAACAATCATTGAGCTTCTATTATACACCAGAAAAAGTGTGGGAAGAGAAATGAAAATTACCTAGTTACCCCACGCCTGGTAATCAAAGTCTTCCCAGGAAAACAGACATGAAAAAAAAAAAAAAAACCCAGACACATTTATAATGTGATAAAAACCATAAAAGAGAGGTGAATACAGAACTGTGGTAACACAGAGGAGAGTAGTATATTTTCACCTGTTTATTTTTAAAACTAATGAAAGTTTTATTTTAATTGTAGTTTCTATTTTATATCTACAAAATAACTTGAGAACATTTGATTTTTTAATATTATAATCTCATTTAGGATTATTGTATCTTATTTATTTCTCTATTAAGTTCTATAGTTTTCTTTAATATGAAATACTTATTAGAAGAATTTCAAGTTCAACATGTACATGTTATGAATATTATTGTGGTAGTCTCCAGGTAATTCTATCTTTGATTTATTTCTTTTAAAAAAGCTTATATTTTGGGTTTAGCACTCAAGGAAAAATTGGAGCACTCCTTCGTCTTTGGGGGGGGCTCTCAAACATTCAATGATAATACTTCTGGGATTTGATAGGATTTAGCATACATAAGACACAAATGTAGATGTGTTATCGATGTTAATTTTTGGAACTGACAATAGGTCAATGAGAAATTCTTGAACCAAGAAAACATATTCTTATGAAAATCTGATTGAAATTGTAGAAAATGGTCTGTGTTCTATAGCCATGGAAACTTTAGACTGATCGTCTTTGGCATGTGAATTATAGTTTCTATCACCGCAGCTCTTAATTGGTGATGAGAAGGGGATAAAAGGCATTCAGGAGTTTTGGAAAATAAAACATAAACACACATCAAAGAGTAATCATTTCTGGAATTCTGTGTACATCAGTTGTTTAAACCCTCCTATTTAAATGCACAGTAAAGCTCATTTCATTATTTCAGTTTTATAATGTATGCTTTATTTAAAAATATTTTTGTATTGGCAAATTAGGTCAGGAATAAGCAGGACCTTAGTGACGTAAATAAACTAATCCCAGTGGATGACTGTCTTTGGACTTTCTCTTTCGTGTAATTCTTTTTATGTACGGAACACTTCTCTTGGCCAGGATCCCATTATAAAAAAGAAAAGAAAGGTGGGGATGTGGGGGGATAAATATTCCCAGAGAGACTCCTTGAATTTCAGCCCTTTCAGTTACACGATTATTCTTGTGATTACAGGAGATGAAAGGATAATGAGGAGTTGGTTTCCTATCTGAATCATAAAAAATAATTTGAATATACATAGGGCCATTGACTTGAATAAATGGATGCCTTTTTAAAATTTTCTTTTGGGAGGCACACTGAAATGATTTTAGTGGTCCAAGTTCTGTAACCTCAGAGTAAGTTCAAGTGCAGGGAGAAAAGTAGCAGACTCTTGATAAGGAATTTAGCCCAAGTGTTTATATTTGATTTATGTACTTCTTCATTCAAAAGAAATGATTTGAGACATTTTATAACAATGTATTCAATTTGTTTTAAATATTTTATTTATTTGACAGAGATAGAGACAGCCAGCGAGAGAGGGAACACAAGCAGGGGGAGTGGGAGAGGAAGAAGCAGGCTCATAGCGGAGGAGCCTGATGTGGGGCTCGATCCCATAACGCTGGGATCACGCCCTCAGCCAAAGGCCGACGCTTAACCGCTGTGCCACCCAGGCGCCCCTATAACAATGTATTCAATTTAATAATGAAGAAGAAAAGTATAAAGAAGAAAAAATTATCAGGAAAATATAAATAAGTGAAAAGTCTACAAAAAAGAAAGTAATTGTGTTTATTATTCAAGTCATGTCTCTTCTTACATACACACATGCACTTATTTATTATAATTGTTTGTTATATATATTAAATCTTTATATTTGTGTTTTAAAAACACAGTTTTAGTTGTACCATTTAGCTTTGTAGTACTTTTATGTAATTCCCCTTAAAAGAACTAATGGCTTACGTGCGGGTGATTTCAGATCAACCTGTGCAGTTTAGTACCTTATTTAAGAGTGGAGGAATAAGGGGCGCCTGGGTGGCTCAGTTGGCTAGGCATCTGCCTTCGGCTCAGGTCATGATCCCGGTGTCCTGGGATTGAGCCCCATGTCGAACTCCCTGCTCAGAGGGGAGCCTGCTTGCCCCTTTCTCCTACTTGTGCTCTCTCTCTCTCAAATGGATAAATAAAAAAATCTTAAAAAAAAAAAAAAAGAAGAGTGGAGGGATAAGAAGTGTTTGGGAGAGAAAAGCAGGGATAATAAACACGTAGAAAATTACTGAATCCACCATTTGAGAGAGAACTTCAAATGTTTCTTAATATTTACCCAGATCACAACCTTTCATATTTTGTATCTCAATAGCTAGCTCTCTTTTCTACCTTACCATCACCTGCAGCAAACAAAACAAAAAATAACTCCCCTAATCTGAAATCATTTCTAACTTGTGTGGTAGGCTTAATCATTTGTATCCTAAGTGTCCTAGCCCATCCATTCTAAGTTGTAATGAAGTCACCATTGATAACACAGAGTATGGAAAGAAAATTTAGAGAAAAATGTGGTCTAGCTGTCAATGAGAAAGTAAAGAAAGTTGAATAATAAAATAACATGAGTTAATGAAAAACAATGAGAGACTGGAATTTACCTAGCATGTAAATTATCCTAGCATGTAAATCCTGAGTAACAGCCTTGAAATACTGAGTCTGAAGAGGACCCCTGCCTTACTCAGATGTGCATTTTCTACATTTTTTAAGATTATTTATTTGAGAGAGAGAGAGAGAGCGCACGTGCATGCACATGAGCAGGGGGGAAGGGCAGAGGGAGAGGGAGAAGCAGGCTTCTCACTGATCAGGGAACCTGATGCAGGGCTCCATCCTAGGATGCCAGGATCATGACCTGAGCCAAAGGCAGATGCTTAACGAACTGAGCCATGCAGGCCTCCCTGCATTCATTTTTTTATTGTATACAACTTAATTGCCTGTTAATTAAGTCCTAATCCATTGAATAAACAAAAGTAGTTATTATCATACCTTAGCAGCTTTCCCTCTCCTTAAATCTTATTTTCCTTATTTATTATGTCATTATTTCCAAGCTCCGTTAGTCCCTTTGGTCTATTATCATCCATACACCATTGTAGGCATGGATATTTTAATGTGAAGAGGTAGGTAGTGACTTTTCTGGTTTTGTGACCTTTTACAGTCTGATTCAATAAAACTTTATTGATCCCCTCCTTATGTAACAGGTACCAGGCTAAGAGCTTGATATCTTATCATGCATTACTTCCCATAATAACTTCATGAGATAAGTGTTTTATGGTCCTCATTTAATATAGGAGAATGTTTATTATAGGGAGAGACTAACCCAAAGTCACATTGCTAGTAAGTGCTGAATCTTGGCTAAAACCCAAGTCTGACCTTGAAAGCAGCATTCTTTCCAAAGCCATAGCTCTTGCTAAGCATTTCTGACTTTTACTTAAGATACACTTTGCTCTCTGTTTATTAGTTATGTTTGTGTAAAATGTAATCTTCTATTAAGTGAGGAAAATGTGAGGCTGCTGTTATTATCTGGACCAAATTGTGGAATTGTATCATTGAGAGGCATTAGTTCTTTTTTTGCCTATTAAGGACAACCATGAGCAATATACACTGTAACATTCTATCTGATATAATGAGGAAAGGGAAGCACATAGTAGGAATTCTTTCAAACTTAATTGTGTTCATCAGATATTTATTGAGCACCTTGCAAAATCCAGATATTCTACTATGTTTAGTGCTACCCTTGAAGAAGATAGAGATGTGACTCTCAAGGAGCTTATAGTCTAGTGGAGAAACTCAATTTATAATGAAATAGCTACTTTTCAAATAATCCAAATTCAGTAAATTGCTTATGAGAATCATTACCTTTGGACATTTATCACTTATCTGATAAAGAACGTAAGTTCTGGCTAAGGGAGTTTCTTATTTCAGGTCCTGTAATGTAAATCAGCTTGTACCATCATTTTAAACCTTTTTCAAATAGAACCCACATTTTACCTTTAGAACTAAAGGATGTTGAAAAGAGTTCAATATAATATAATCAAGTCACTTAGCAGGCTTATTTTAAACCACTTCCTTTTCTTTCTTTGCACCCTGTGACACACAGACTTCCAGAATCAGGAAAGTATTGTTTTTGTTTTTTGGGAGTTGCTATATTATGTGGAACCAAAACTAAGTTAATATGGGTAGTGTTTGTCAGCTCAAGGTACTGAATTAAATTGAGATTTTGTTCCTTTCCCTTTCTAAATTTGGTCCTGAAAGAGTTTTCATGTTATAAATTGACAATTTTTATTTATTCATAATGAAATGATCCCTTTTATTTATAGCCAAGTTCATCATTTTAACACTTAATCCTTCCTGACAGTCCGGAGGAGAGGAAACTTGGCAACCATTCATTATTATCTGTTTTTACCATCAGAAGGTATTTATTTGTAAAGAGAGCGTGGCAATGACGTCAAGGATAGGAATGAAATACTCCCTAAAGTTTTTATATAGGGCGGCCTTTCCTTTGAAGTCATGATGGTAAATATGATCGTACTTACTTAAAATGCATGCAGAGTCCCCTGGAAACACAAAAGCATGCAACTATAGCTGTGGAAGGAGATGATCCAATAATAAAAGGAGAAAATGTCAGTCTTAGATAAATGATTTGGGAATCCCGTCAGTAACCATCTACACATCCACATTTCACCTGCATTTTAAAGCAGCTTACAAAGCCCTTAATGAGCTATGCTCTTACCACTTTTGTGCCCTCGTAAAAATCCACCCATCACAGAAGTCCACTAACTCACAGTCCCAATATTACAGATCTAAGACTTTTTAAAAAAAGATTTATTTATTTGAGAGAGAGAGTGCACACACCTGAGGGGGATGGGGAGGAGCAGAGGGAGACAGAGAAAGTCTTAAGCAGATTCCCTGCTGAGCATGAAACCTGATGTGGGGCTTGAACTGAGGACCCTGAGATAATGACCTGAGCCAAAATCAGTCTTTGGTTTTGAGTCTTTTGAGTCTTTGTCCTAATTTGATGATTAGGATGATGATGAATAGGATAATGAGGGATACCACTATGGAGATTTAAATGAAAGAAAACAGGGGTGCCTGGGGGGGGCACAGTCAGTTAAGCGTCCAACTCTTGATTTCTGCTCCGGTTGTGATATCAGGGTTTCGAGGTAGAACCTCACGTCAGGTTCTGTGCTGGGTGTGGAGGTTGCTTAAGATTCTCTCTCTCTTTCTCCCTCTGCCCCTCCCCCACTTTTCTCTTTCCTCCCTGTAAAAAAAAAAAAGATGAAAGAAGTTTCCTTATTTATTATTCATCATCTTTATTATTATAAGATTCAGGTCTAGAGTGTTCTAATATGTTTCTTCCATCAACCTTTATGCTTACTTCATTATACAGTATTATTAAATTCTATTATGACAAAGTGAGTTATTGAAATTCATTATTAACCCTCTCAGTGGTGAGCTCAGGTCGTGGAGCCAGAAGAGACAGGTGTGAATCTTAGTTGCATTATTCATTCACTCACTGCCTTTTTTACACTGAGCATGTTATTTAACCTCTCTAACCTTGTTTCCTCATCTGTGCAATGGGCTAATAATTATACCAGCTTCTTAGGATAGGTAGGATAATACAGTCAAGTTTCTTGTTGAGCTATCTTTTCTTTTAAGATTTTATTTATCTGAGAGAGAGCACGCGCAAGCACGAGAGTGCATGAGTGAGGGGAGGAGCAGAGCGAGAGGGAGAGAGACAATCCCAAGCAGATTCCCTACTCCGCGCAGAGTCTGACATGGGGCTCGATCTCACAACCCTAAGATCATGAACTGAGCCAAAATCAAAGTCAGACTCTTAACCAACCGAGCCACCCAGGCACCCCTGAGCTATCTTCTTTTAATCATTTCATAAGACAGAGGAGGTGTCTTTTATGTGTTCCTCTCTTGGAACATCCAGAGAGGAGGAGGTTCTCAAAACTAGGCTTCAGACTGCCATAGGCAACTTGTAGTCCATCTGTACAGCTGGAGACCATCCACAGTTTTAAGTAAACCTTTTCCTTATCGAAGGTAGTTGTTCATTTATTAATGCAAATGCCTTGTGCCTTGGATGTGTGAGCCCTAAAAATATACTTCCAGGGATAAAAATAGATCTCTTGGAGTTCTGAGATCCTGCTTAATCAGAACCAGCTGCAAGCTGTCTAGAAAATGCAAGTTATATGAGCCAGATGGCTTTTGCCCTTTTTACTTTAGACAGCATGTAATTTGGATAACTACAGCTACAGTAATACATTTTGCCAGTCACACTGTTTGATAAACATATTTGTTGAGAACAGCCACTTCCAATTAGAGACCCAGTAAAATGTTAATTTATTTTAATAATTTTTCCCTCTGGGGTAAGACCAAGAATACTTTTAAAAGAAATGCCTATTCACAGGAGAGAGTGCTCGTCAAGGTTTATTGTATGCCAGTGGTTACTTTTTAGGTTTGGCATTTAAATAATGATGAGGAGTATTCATGACCTATGCTTCCATTTTTTTCCTTAAAATTTAGTGTATATGTGAGGGGCCATAATTTTCCATATTTTATAAGTATGTTTGTTTTACCTGTGGAAAGATGGTTTGGCTAGTTTTAACTTTCTTCTACAGAGCTCTAATTACTATAAACTCTAATAATAGTTGGTAAATTATTGTTTGTCCACAAACCATTATTAATGTGGTATTTCTGAGATTTTGCTTTTATGACTGGGAGCTTTAAGAGGGAATTTTCTTTATTAGTTGTTGTAGCCATAACTGATTTTCATTGAAGATTACCGTAAACACAGTCACTAATATTAGCTGCATTCTAATTTCATCCAGTTCTCACTCAGATAAAACAGCAACGCTGAATGTTTGCTCTTCACACGCTGAAGACTGAAGCTCAGATACAATCTCCTTTCAGAGATGTGGATTTAGCAGTTCTATTTTTCACTGGTGGCCCCACTTCTTGGAAAAGCATTTTGAAGCCTTGATCGTCCATTCCATGTGATGAAGTAGTCTCTATTTCTTGGGACATCCACCAGACAGCAAATAATAGATTGCTGAGCACCTCTGAAGGATCTCTTGTGTCATAATTTTTCCATAGTTCCAAGCCTTCCAGTATTGTGAATTAAGCACAGAAATTGTTTTTTTCCTTACCCAGTTTAAAGAGGAGAGGATAGTTCATCTATAGGATTAGTGATGTTAAAACATAAATGTCATTATAATAGTAGCTGCAGGTTTATTTACTCTCACTATATAGTACCAGGAACTCTGCCCATCCCTTTATACATTACTGCATCTAAGCCTCACAACAACATAACATTACAGGGGGTATATATTTTTATCCTGTTTTACAGATAACGAAGCAATGCTTTGGAGTATAATTATTCACATCATACAGAAAGTGTCAGAGTCAGAATTTGAAGCTACTATTGTTTTAATGGTCTGTCTGACTCATGCTCTTTAATTTCACCCATTAAGCTATGAAAAGTGGCATTTGACTTCGCCATAACTGTTCTTTCAGAGATAAACACATGCCTCTGTCCATTCCTGTATAACAGTGATGCTTCTCAGAATTTATTTTAAGCTCAGATTAATATGTGAAAAGGTCTAATCTTTCTCACTCCACTTCCTTAGATACACTGTAACTAATGTACTTTAAAAGTAAAAGTCATATCAATGGGGAAAATCTCATTTTGGTATTTTTCCAATATGAAGTTAAGAATGATACTGATATGTAGTGCTTTGAGAAACTGGTAAATTCTTGTGTGATATGAAACAGCATGGGAAGTAAATGGTCACCAAATTTACCAAATCTAAATCCTGCTTTTATGTCTTTAACAAGCTAAGTAATAAGATCACGAAATTCAGTAATGAATGCCCCAGTTCATACCTGTACACTGTGTCACAGGCAGCAGGAAATAGAGCAAAGCGTTATTCATAAAGACATCTTGGTTGTAGTTCTGTCCACTCAAAGCAAACTGAGGATCATGGAAAATATTTTATTATTTCTGGCTGTTTGGGGAGATTATGCTGTTATAATTATTTACATATGGAACCATTAAATGTTTTCTTGAAAGATATTGTAAAATGATAGAATAGCTTGTACTTAAGTACTATAGGGCTTATACTGTCTGTTAGCAAACAGTTGATGTTATTTGCTGCTTCCTTGAAATGAAAGGGAGATATGGATCAAAAATATTACTTAGTAGTAAAGTGATCATTTCTATTCTCTTGAAAAATTCTATATTTAAACAATGACTTGCCCCCGTTTTTCGTATCTCACATAGTGTAGTCAGTTAAGACACAGATTCAAACGTGTAATCTGTTACTGCTTGACCCATTTGAAGAAAGCATTTAACGTCATTAGATGGGAGACATCAACTACCTAGAGAGAGTTTCAGTCCTTTCTTTATGTGGAGAGCTATAACTTGGAACGATGCAGTAGGCTGATTTGGTCAATGTATTTAAGTTTTCTGTTAATGTGTGAGATCCTGTAGTTGATGCTGTGGAATGGAAAAGGATATATGAAAGTGATCTCTGCCAAATTTATCTGTGTTTATCCTAGTGTAGGTGCATTATTCATTTTTCACTATATGAAGGTTTAGTAGCTTAATAAGTTGTCTGCTTTGCTTAAATGATTTAATAAGGAAGTATTGGGGATCAAAAGAAATGACTGTGTCTTTGTCCTCAAAGAGCTTTTGGCATTTGGCACCAAAAGGGTACCTTATTCTTAGAACTTAGAATGTGGTCCCAGAATACTGTGACTTTCAGAGGTTAGGACGCCAAAGAAAATAAGGTAGATGAAGGGAAATCTTTTGTTCTCTTTATCCAATGAGGGACTTTGTTGCCTTTGTCTTCTTGAAGAATAGACATGTATTGGGCTGAAAATGTATGTTATAGACCCTTGGGCTCCACTGGCATGTTCCAATTTGTTATTGTCAATCATACAAATACATATTTAGACAATTTCAGAAACACATCTCATTCCTTGAAAAGAGAGAAATCACTCCTCTTGGTATATCAAATTAATATGTAAGATGGGTAACTAGAATTGTGTAATTTCTTTCCTAAGGCTTCTATTGTCCTGCACCTTTTCAGAAGACCTTTTTTCTCTCTTTTTTTTTCCATTAGATAACCATAATATTATTTCTAGATGTGTAGCAGTATGAGATCTATGAGAGAGTGTGTATGTGTGTGTGTGTGAGAGAGAGAGAACGCACGCACATGTGCGCGCAAGGAGAAAGAAGGGGAAGACAGAAAGTAAGAAGCAAAAGAAGTTAAATCTCTTTTTATAAAAGATAAGCAGCAATATTATATGCACATATAAGCTGCCTTTCCAGTATTTATAAATCTTAGCTTTTTTTTTAAATTGTATTGGTAAGACTATCATGCTCTCATTCTGATGGTAGTGATGGGCATATGCACATCTGAGTTCACTGAAAACAGCTCTTAATGCTTAATAGGGTGCTAACTCTACATTAAAGTATCCTGGTTTGCTAGCCTAGGGACACATATCCAGATAGTTACATTTTTTTTGAGGGAGTGTTCTGTTTTAATTGCTTTTAACCTATTGATGTCATAAATTTATTAGTAGATTTCCTAATATTAAATCATTCTCGAGTTCCTGAAATAAACTCAATGGGACATGTTTTATTATTTTTTTAATACCCTGCAGTGTTTGATGTATATTTCATCTAACACTTTTGCTTCTCTGTTCATAAATAATACCTGTAGTTTTCTGTTTTGTCAGCCCTTTTTCAGGTTTCAGTGTAAGGGTTACTGGGCAAATTATTTATGATCATACAACCTGCACGTTGTCACCTGTCATATCATTCTTTGAATAGCTATGGTAGTTTTGCAGATGAAGGTAGTAAAGTATCTTGAGGAAGAAACCTTTTTCAAACACACAGGCTACCATGTCAGCTAGCTGAAAGGTGAGGGTTACTTGAACACCCTAAAATAGGTTTTAAAAAAATCCCCGTATTTCTCTATGCCTTCAATGTTTAAAGAATTAACATTTTAAAATTATCATGGCCTGTAAACTTTATTTGGCAATAGTTGTTTACTTCCATTTTTTCTAGAATTGTTGGTCTGTTTTGATGTATATTCTCTTCTAGGAGAATCTTTTTAATTTTGCTGAAACTTAAAAAAAATTTTTTTAAGGGGTGCCTGGATGGCTCAGTCAGTTAAGCATCTGTTTTCTGCTCAAGTCATCATCCTCGGGGTCCTGGGATTGAGCCTGTCACCAGGCTCCTTGCTTGGTGGGGAGCCTGCTTCTTCATTTCCCATTGTCCCTCTCCCTGCTTGTGCTCTCTCTCTCTCTCAATCCAATGAATAAATAAAATCTTAAAAAAAATTTTTTAAACTTCTTTTGTTGTTATTTTGGTTTTCTGTTTTTTAAAAAATTATTTATTTATTTGAGAGACAGCATGTGCACAGGGGTGGCAGGGGGGTGTAGTGCAAGGGCAGAAGGAGAGGGAGAGAGAATCTCAAGCAGACTACCAACTGAGTTAGCAGCACTGCGTGGGGCTCCGTCTCATGACCCTGAGATCATGACCTGAGCTGAAATCAAGAGTCTTATGCTTAACTGACTGAGCCACCCAGAAACACCAAACCTTAAAAAATTTTTAGCAACAAACTGTATATAGCACTCTTTATAATTCTTTTAATCTTTTCTATAGTAGTTTTTAAAATTTTTTATTTAATTTATTTATTTTAGAGAGAGACCTCACAAGCAGGAGGGAGGGGCAGAGAGAGAGGGAGAAGAAGACTCCCCGCAGAGCAGTGAACCCACCTTGGGGCTTGATCCCAGGACCCCAAGATCGTGACCTTAGTCTAAGGCAGAAGTTTAATGGTTCAAGCCACCCAGGTGCCCCTGGTAGTAATGGTTTTACCTCTCATTTTATTTTTTGGGCTTTGTCTCCTAAGAACAAAGATTAGCTTTTTCTTCTTTTTCTCTCCAAATACCTCTGGGTTTATTTACTAGAATGTACATGTTCTATTTTAAAAAAAATAATTGCTTATGTATTTAGTGTTTCTTTTCTCCACTTTCTTTAGATATAGCTTATTCTCTTTTGGAAAAAACTATTTGCATATTTGCATCGAATATTTAGTTAACTTATTTTTATTCTTTATTTGCAAAGGACCTTTCCAGGTACTTTTTAGGCTTTCAAATTTACTATAACTAGAGAATTCAATTTGTAGGATCTCTCTGGTGCTGGACTAATGCAGATGTTACCTGTGTGAGGATCCTTTGGAAACATTTAGCTTGAAAAATTGACACTGAATTCGATCTTCAAATCTATATCAGGATTACATTGACAATGTCTAATGTTTCAAAATGGCATTTTGTTCTCTCTCTCATTTTAAAATCAGTACAAGTTATCCAAAGAATTTTGGAATATATAAAGAAACACACTTTGTTAATTACCACTACTGTATAACAAAGTACTCTAAAATTTAATAACTTAAAACAACAAACATTTATTTTCTCACATTTTCTGAGAGTCAAAAATCTGGGAGTAGCTTATCTGGGCTTTTCTGGCTCAGTGTCTTATGAAGTTGCAGTCAAACTCTTGGTGAGGGCTGTTATCATCTGAAGGTTTGAGCAAGGCTGGAGGACCCACTTCCAGAATGGTTCACTCACACGTCTATTGATTGGAGGCCTTAGTTGCTCACTAGCTGTTGGCAGGAGGTCTCAGTTTCTTGCCATGTACACCTCTCCACAGGGCTGCTTGCATCCCCCAGAGGGAGTGATCCCAGAGACTGAGGTAGAAAGTCTAATATCTTCATGAACTACCTTTAGAAGTGACATACTATCCCTTTTGGATTCCACTGGTCCCACCTTACCATCCTTGATACATTGTGGGAGTTTGCAGCACGAGGGAGTGAATGCCAGAGGTGGTGGTCATTGGGTTTCCTTGAAAGCTAGTCATCACACATACCTCACGATATAAAAATTATCTTTGGTCTACTGTCCACACATAGTAGATCTCCTAGAGTCTTATTTTTTCCCCCTCCCAATCAGATATGACCTTGAACATTTTTAAAAAACAAACTAGTGTACATGCTGTTTTTAACTTTTCTCACATAACAGCAGATCATAAACAATTTTCATGTTATGAAATAGTGTTTCTAAAATAAGACTTTTATATGTTTGTTTAGCATTCATTCTGTGGGCATGCCATAATTTATTTCTAACAATCTACTGATGTTGTTTTATAATTAGGTCATTTTGAGTATTTGACTATCATAAATTGTTTATTAATTTTTTTGCCCATAAATTCTTGAGCACATCTTCTACCATTTACCTAAAATAAATTCCTAAAAATGTTATTGCTGGGTTGAGGCATATAAACATTTGAAGGCTTTATACACATACTGCCAAAATATTTTCCAGAAGTTTATATTAAATTTGTGCTTCTATTGACATAATAAAAAAAATGTCTGGCTTCTTATCTGCTTATCAATACTAGCTACTATATTTGAAAAATAAAAGGAGCCTGATAGGGAACATAGCATCTATTGTAGTTTTAATTTTTGTTATTTGAAATATTTAATAAGGTAGGAGAATTATTTTGATAGCCTTATCTCTGAATCTACATATTATTTTTCTCCTTGATTTTTAAAAAATATATCTTCCTTATAATTACTTTTAAATGTACACTATTCTCATTAAAAATGTGTTTATTTTCTTTGAGAATATATTTCACTGGACTTCTGCTTTGGGGCTGCACAATGAGCCTGTTCTGTAGTGAGCTTGGAAATACTGGAAAATAATTAGATGACTGAGGCACTTTGAGAATGCTGATGACTTTGTTTGATGGTTACTAAACTGAGATCTCCCTAACTTATATTTTATTGTTTGAACATTTGCTAGAATAATGGGTTAAGAGTGAGAAAAGATGCTTTTTTTTACTTTTGTTGTCAGCCATCTGCCAAAATTTGGTGAGTGTCGAAGAATATTTTTCCAGGGCTAAAAGCATAATTGAGACTTGTCTAGTCTTAAACAACAACAACAACAACAACAAAATACACCAAAAAACACTCTCAGCCTTCTCCTGGCTTGAAAAGTTTTCCTGCCCAGCACTTTCATATCACTGGTGTTCTCAGTGATGTATAAAAGATCGACCCCCTGAACAGTTTTCTGGATCTCAGAAAAATTTCCTTTTGATAATAATTGATTTGAAATTTTAAATGTTATTAAGAGGCTGAGCTAGTGAGCTAGGGTTGAATATGAGCACATGTTGTCTGATGAGGCAGAAGCAAAGTATAGGGAGAGACTATGCAATCCGAAGGGCCTTATTTGATGGGCAGGTCTGTTACTTACTTGCTTTGTGACCTTGGCCTTTTTAGTCTCCATCTTCTTATCTGTGAAGGAGGAGAAAAATGCCTCCTTTGCTACATTGTTTTCAAATTATATTATATACTATCTACATTGTGCCTGGCACACACAGTGCACAGTGCATGTATGAAGTAACAGAATAAATATGGAAATGTATACTCTTCTTGGAAAGTGATATTTTCACAAGACCTAAACAAAGTGAAAAATTCAGTGATTTCTGGGTGAATATTAAGTTTATGCCGTAATTCTGACCAAGAATGTATGTGATAGATGAGGGGAGACATGGACAAATACTTATTTTTTGTACCCATGAAGAAATTTGCTGTTATTATACTTACAAAAGTTTTCTGAAGAATTCAAAATAGAATAATATTAGCCACGACTCTATTCCGACCTGACCATGCCAGGCAAAGCAAGTCAGAGACTCATAGTATGAACAGAAAAATGAAACTGATAGATGTGATAAAGTTGTGGAACTGGCTCTAAATGTATAAGTACATACCCATTCATGATTTTTTTGAGGGAGGGGTAGGTTTTGAACTGAATTTGAAGAGTGGATTGGCTTGCACAAAACTAAGGGAGACGGAGTGTTCTAAATCTGGGGATGGTACGCATCCTGCACAGAAACTGATACCCACGTGGTAATTTGCTAGGAGTAAACTGACTTAACTTTGACTAGAGAATCTGTGTTTGAGATTCAGTACGGAGAGGGAAAACGTGATCAGAACCTTGATTATCGGGCAGAAGAACTTAAGCAGACATCAGAGCATCACTTGAAGCTTCTGGAGCAGGAGAGAAGTCATAATTCTGGGGTTTGAGGGACTAGCAGATACGAAGATGCTTGCTGAAAGTTAGCCCAATAACCCAGGAATGAGGTGATCAGATTCCAAACACGGGATCCAATGCTTCTCTCTTGCTCAAGAACTTCTAGTAGTGTGTTCTTGTTCCTTTATGAATTTATTGTTATAAAAAAAGGAAAATTAAAATGTGAGGTAGTTGGTCAATGGTCACCTACCTACCTTTGTGTGACTTCACTTTTGTTTTTTTTTAATTTAACACCTTATTTTTCAAGTAGGCCGAGAAAACGCATACCTCCAAAATCATAGAGCTATAATTACACAATTACAATTACTGTAATATTTCACAATTTTTTTTTCTTTCTTGGGATGCTCACACTTAATTATCCTGGCTACAAATAAGCTGAAAAGGAAGTAGCATATTTTGAGCCCTTCTGTTGTATTTTGCATTAGCATTAGCCTCAGCATCCCATTTAGTCTTCACACATCCTTCTAAAGCAGGTGATGTTTTCCCATTTTACAGATGTGTACATTAAACTTTCTCAAAATTAGATATCTGGTAAATGTTGATTAGAGTGCTCTGCTTTGCAACATGATGCTCCCTGAGAGAATCTGGGGGACGTACAATTTTTGGCAGAAGAAATGAGTTCTAAACTAAGAACAAGTAATGTTCATTTTTTATGCCATAGAGATAGGGAAGTTAGTCTCCCTTGGAGAAATCCAGCTTAATTCTTTCTAGGGGGTATAATATCTAGTCATATGACTGTTCCTCTGCTTCCTGAGGAAGTGAAATTGTTCACTAAATTGGGTGGTGGCCTTCCATATTTAAATATAGTTAGAGCTTGCTTTAGTAAAAAAATTAAAAACCATGGAAAATGCAAAATATTTGCTCTCCAGAAGATTCTAATTCTCTTCATTGATGAAAAAGAGTATCTTGTTTCTACTATCCTAATTATAAACTTTCCACATAACTATAGCTTCTGAAAGAAATGAAGTTGTTTACCATTAATGAGAGTAAATTATTTTTTCTCCTTCTAAAAATTATGCTGCAAAACACAGGTTTTATAGGCTGTAGGGAAGTCCTTCACTTCTGAAGTATAAAAAACATTTTGAAAGTCAAATTAAATTGGACCCCTTCTTATTATTAAGACTTTTTAAAATGCACTGCCTGCTATGGATTATAATTCTTGGTTTCAAGTCCTAATGGAGATGTTACTTGCAAGTTAAACTCTAAGAAACATGCTTGTGAATTCTTTTATAAGTGGCTCTTCTAATTGCAGTTCTTTTAAAGAGGAAGTTAACACTTAAGTATCTATTAATTCTTGACAAGGACCTTATTGAACCTAAGCAAAAAATGTTTTAAGAAGTCAGGTGGCTGTTAGCATTATGTGAGAATCTGAGCCTAGGAGAATAATTTTTAAGAGTTTCTTAATCTTTTATTTTTTCCCAAATGAAATAGTCTCTTTTTTTCTTATCATAAAAGCAATTATTAAATGTTGAAAAGTATTCAAACAATACTCAACAGTATAAATTAAAAAGTGAAAGCTTCTTATAATCTTATGCTACTGAGATGACCACTGATTGCAGTTTAATCTATATTCTTCCAGAACTTTTTTTTTCAATTATAAACCTATATTGCCACTATATATGTTTGAAATAGATTGATTATACTGCATATGCTATTCTTTAATTTGTTTTTTCTTACTGAATATTGACCTATTGATCTATTTCTGCATTAGTAATTACAGATTTACCTCTTAGATTATCGATTTGTTTTGCTATTATAACAACCCTGTGAAAAAATACCTATTTTATATGTTTTTGTACTTCTCTATTTCCTTAGGCAAAATTCATGCCAATAGAACTGGTAGGGAAAGGTAGTGCAAATTTAAATTTAAATATCTAAATGCATACACCTTCATAAACCACTCTCTAAAAGGTTTTACCAATTTATTGTCTCATCATATTATATGAGAAAGTTTTTTGGCCTTACTCTTTTACAGTACTGTGAGTAATCAATTTTTGCTTTCTGTGAATAATCAACTTTTGCTAATCAGAAAAGAAAAAAAAATGTATTTCTTTGATTATTAGTGATATGTTTGTGGGGCCTTTATATTTCTCTTGGGAACAGCTTGCTTATGACATTTGTCGTAATTTTCTTACGGCGCTTATTTTTCATATTGATTTAAAGAGGTTTTTGTTTTTGTTTTTTTTTAAGAGAGGGAGGGAGAGGGGTGGGGTGGGGGTGATGGGCATAGGGCGAGGGAGAGAGAAACTTAAGCAGGCTCCATGCCCAGCACAGAGCTTGACACGGGGCTCAATCTCACAACCTTGAGATCATGATCCGAGCCGAAATCAAGAGTCAGACTCTTAACCAACTGAGCCACCCAGGTGTCCCTTAAAAAGCTTTTATTATCCTTGATATATGTTGCAAATTATTACATACTTTGAATTTTACCTTTATTGTGATATTTGTTGCAAAAGAACCTTGAAGATTTGATATATTTATCATTTTTTTTGCTTATGGTTTCTGGGTTTTGTTTCTATGCTAAGAATAAAAACCACAAGTAACGTTTGTTGGGCACTTAAGCACTTTATGAGCATGTTGTCATTCAATCCTCATAACAAACCTATGAATGAGATACTGTTAATTCTTCTTTTATAGATGATGCATAAACGACTTATTCAACGTTACATAGTTTTAATTGATGGCACTACAATTCAAGTACAGGCAGTCAGATACCTCCCTAACCCCAAGATTTCTGATACAAATAAATAACAAAACCTCCTACATTGTTTCTACTTTTCATTTTCTTTATACATTTTTAAATATAATAATTCCTAGGGAATTCATCATTTTAACAGTGTGAGCAATAATAGAACAATTTGATTTTATTTTCATTTTATGCTAAATTTATATATACACGTGTCTGTAGACTCTCTTTATTATAATGATGTTATTTCTCTACTAGTATCATACTGTTAAAATTAGTCTAGTTTATTTTTTCCCTTTAAAACTCTTCTTGATTATTCTTACATACTTTTTCTTCCAGAACCAACATGTTAAATTCAATTTATAAAGTCTCTCTTCGAAATAGTTTGCAATTGTACTATTAACATCTTTAAAATATTAATCATCCTGTTCAGGAAAATAGTACGTCTTTTAATTAGCCTTTTTAGTAAAGTTGTACAATTAATTTCCTTTAGGTTTTAGATGTTTTATTTAAGTACATTTCTAGGTTAAATCTTGATTGTGTTGGTTATTCAGATTTATAACTGCATGCCATTTGGGCAGTGGCGTATGTTACTTGCCATTAATATTTACCAAGTTGATTTCCACTTTATGATTATTAGGTTAGTTTGTGTCCTCTTTTTGTATACTCGGTGTCAGAGAGCCAAGGAATGGTTTCAGTATCTTGGTGGTTCAAAGACTGTACTTAATGAGCTAATATTAGTATCTGAAAATCCAGTTTCATTCATATGCTGATAGTTATTAGTTGATTCGGATTTTGTAAAACCATTTAAAGTTAAATTTGAAACCATAATGATCTTTAGAAACCGGAGTGCTTCAAAATTGAACTGAATGTCATGTAGCACCATTGAAATAGGCAGAATTTCGCATTTAAATTGTCAGCACAAATACGTCTACCTGAATAGTGTGCTTTTTTCCCTCAATTGTGGATGCTTTTGCCATACATATAGGTTACAGGAAGAGTTTGGTATTCTCTTGAGATTGAGGGCCACAGCAACATCACACACGTTATCACACGCAGAATCTCTTTGCCATTCCTTCCATTGCCGCTGTGTCTTAGATAACCAAGAGAAAGGAGGCCTTAGTTTGCATTTTCTTTACAAAGTGTGGCCAAGAACTGTAGAAGCAGCAGTGAATGGCGAGTGTTTTAGAAATTGAATTTCTAAAAGAAATATGAGGCTATATAAATATAATATAATTATAGTAGTGAAAGAAAGCCAGAGGGAGTCAGAAAAAGGAGAAAGGATAATAAAGAGGAGATGAAATGGAAAAAGAGTAAGGCTATTGAGACACCCTCCCCCAAAAAAACTTGAAAGGAAGTTGGAGGATATGGGGGATAGATGAAGAAAAGAGGGGCATGACAGTATGAAAAAAGTGCAACAAAGTAAAGATGATGAAAATTTAGTAAAACTGACTGATCTTTGCAGATATAATTGGCTTCAAAAATAAAAAACCCAAAACCCCACCGATCTTTTCCTTTAAACTGCTTAGTATCTAAATAAAGAAGTTGTTGATTTCTCTTTAGCAGGCTATTTTAACAGTGCATTTTGAAGATTTCTTCATGGAACATTAGGATATTTTACTACCTGACTGAAAGTGAATAAACAGAACTGGAGGATTTCTGCTTTGCACATTTCTGAGGCTTTATTATATCCTTATATAGGTAAAGAGAGAAGTTATACACAGAGTATGCCAAAATGACCACATGCTTCACACTTGCACTACCTCTTTTTATGAAGCTAAATTTGGAGTTTTCAAAACCTCCTGTTTAAAAATACACGCCAAAAGACTTCTGCTTATTTGCACATTTTGTTCCTGTCCTGTACAACTTAGATCTTCATTTACAATTCTTTTTGGAATGTTTTCCCTTTTGTCATAAATACAAAAGGGAGATATTGACATGTAATTCTTCACTATGTTTTATGCAGTAGCATCATAATTCTCAAATTTTGAGAATATATATATTTTTTTCTTCAAGTCTAGAGACAAATCTTACAAGAACGTTTAATTATGTATTCATGCATATACATGGACTTTTAAATATAATTGAATGAATAAAAATGAAGTTGCCACAAATTAGTTTATGCAGGCATTCTTCACTTAAAATAACAGATACTTTACAAGAAAAAAAAATTCTCTGACAGATTAATTCTATTATATGATTTATATTTTTCTGTTAAGTTTCATAAAAAATGGTAATTTGTTTTCTCAAAGGGAAAACTTGTCCCTTGATTTAATTAAATTAAATTAAATTAATTAATTAATTTTTTGTCCCTTGATTTTAAATAGGAAGTCATATGCGGGAATGTATCCATCGTTTTAAAATAATCTATTTAATCATGGAATAGTAATTTTATAAAAATTATGAGCAAACATATTTAGAATATTAATAGCTGTTCTTACGCTCAGTAAAAATGTTAAAATTAGAGAAGAAAGTTCTAGAAACTCTCAAAATATAATTAATCTGCCCTAACTTGACTCGTAATATAATTCATTAACCCATTAATCTACTTTCCAAAATGCCAACTTGCCTCTTTTTAACTATCTTGAACTATATTTAACCATAACATGTTTACACTTTATTTTATATTCCTGGATAAGATAAATTTAGAGTATGTGAAGTTTAAGGCTCATATGTTGGTGAAATTGCCATTTGAACTATTTCTTAAATGTGTGATTTTTCTGCAATGAACTAATGGATAAAAATGATCTGCAAATTAGTGAATCCTTAACGGGCTAGCTCATCTGTTTCCAATTTAGGGTTTATTTCAATAGAGTGCTAATAATACAAATTTTAAAAGTATATCAGATTGATGTCACAGGTCTAAAATTTATTAGACTGAAAATGTTAGATGGGATTTGAAAGTAAGAAATATTTTAAGAGTAGGTACAAGTTCACTGGAGCTAATAGTTGTGCCTGAATAGTGGATAAGATGGAAGGATGGCATCTAATTGTTTATTCATGTATTCAGTAAACAACAATTTATGGAGCACCTGCTATTGGCCAGGCACCTGCTAGGTTGCAAGGACTACAGCAGTAAACCAGACATATCCTTGAGAGCTTATAGATTATCACCAAAAAACAGTACATAGGTATTATAATTTGGGGGTTTGATTGTTCCCAGTAAAAATCCCTCCTTGTCCCTGTATGATTTCTGAGCAAAGTGAGAAATGAAAGAAAAGAGTATGGTGGATGGGAAACAAAATTATCATCTTCATGCCAATAGAGATGGTATTAGACTGTGTAGCTTGTATCCAGGGGCATGTGGGATTCCTGTTATTAAACCCTTTCTAATACAATGAGAAATTCACTCACAGTGCCTGTAGTGGGGGGCAACTACAGGCCCCTCTATGGAGAGAAACCCCTGACCCCTCTGACATTAATGTCATTGAGAAGCGAAGTGCATACCCTCTATGGGTAGAATGGTTCTTTTCTCCTGGGAGAAAGACTCTGTGTTGTCTTTTTAAAATTCACCAGGTCAGTCACTTCTTCGTTGGGGGAAGAGTAAGAGTGTCACACTAGTAGCTCCTCCCATGTGAGAGAAACTTCAAGAGTGGGAAAGAAGCATCCCCCTCCTGAACAATAAGAGTGTGTGGTATGTTAGGGTTTATGAGAAAGGAAGTACGGAATGCTGTGTATAAGCTGGTGTAGGGCTTCAGTGGAAGTGAGATTTAAGATGCAGGAGTAGGGGCTAGTATTGGGGAAAGAGTTTTAGGGCAGGATGAGAGATATTTTTGATACATCTATAGAATTCAGAGCAATTGAGCATGGCTGGTCACAGCATAGACTATGAGACAGAGTGTAGAGGTATATGAGCTGTGAGCAAACCTTAGAGAGTGTTGTGAGCCAAATTCGGGTGAATGAAGGGCAACTGGAAACATGGTGACAGTTTTAAGCAGAGCAATACCATAATCAGATTTGTAGGTTGGGAATATCATTCTGGCTGTAGCTTGGAGGGAAGCAAAACTGGAGAGAAGGAGAGACTTGTTTAAGGTTGGGAACGTGTACATTTTTTTTTTTTTGTACATTTTGTACATTTGCCCTTGAAGGGCAAGATACTCAAGTAAAGATCATTAAAAGGTTAGTTGAGTGCATACGTGCAGATCTGTTATGAATGCCTTATATTTGAAATATTGATCAATAATTTATATTGAACTAGGGCTGCTGCAAATTTATTTAGACCTCTCACCTCTGATAGAAGCTTTTCAATACTCTCGAGTATTTCCTTAGTTTTCTTGTGCATCCAATTATTTGAATAAAAAGACTTAAAATTTTTTTGAAAGAACATATAGAGATTCACTGTTTAATGTGAGATGCTGTTGATATCTTGTGAGTGTTCTGGTATAGGGGAGAATAAAGGAAAAGATTATTTTTGAGAAGACACATTTTCATAGAAACTGAACATGCTAAAAGGTACATAGTCATACCCAAAATGCATTGTGCAACCAGTTTTTCTTAGATGCTGCCAAAATACAACTATTTAAAGGCTGCACTACTTCAAAAGATAATAATTTGTTATCAACTTTGTTCTTAGGTGCAAATAAAGAGCCTGGAACTGTATCTGATAAAACTGCTAAGTCTATATGAGAAAGTTCTTTGTAAAGATAATCTTGTACTACCTAGCCAGAGGTCCCTTGGCATCAACTAACAATGCGGCCTGCTGCCTGCTGTTATTTTTCCTTTATTAGAAATATTATCATATTATTATTTTTACAGCTTTTATGTAATGTTATAATACCTTTCAAAGAATTTTTCCTAATATTTTGAGAACTTTTGTTTGCACTCTTGATATGAAACAGTGTGACCTGCTAGTGCTTACTGGATGAATTATATGCTTTGAATGTCTCATTTTCTAAGCCACTGTGCTAATACATTTTTATTCACTTTCCCTTGTGTTATAATAATTATATTTAAGTCTCATGGCAATCTTCTTTAGTCTATATGTGCTCAAAAGATTTATTTGCATTTCTTTCCAGAATAAATCAAAAATAAATTTTGCTAGAAGTGGCATCATGTGAGTTGAGTTTCTTTAGCTTGCAATTCCTAATCATTGTCCTTTATCTCGTGGAAATGTTAATGTTTGGTGGCAAAAGAATTTCAAACACCTTTAAACCCACCTTTAGTCACATATACTTTCATAGAATGAAGGTGACTGCTTAATACTCAAAGATTTCACTATTTCTATTCTGAGTTTGTGATTTTTATTGTTTCCAAGTGATTTTCTATAAAGAATAATTATCTTTTTAAATAATTTCATTGTAATTTGTGGATAAATTCATTGTTAAATAAAGCAGATAAACTTACTGAAAATGAAACTTAAAACTCCATTTTTTGTGATAGATATAGAAGTCCTTTGATTAAAAGCCATTTTTGTAACACCATATCCCTTAGCATACAGTTTCACCAGTACAACAGTCCTGATGTTCTCTGTCACTGTTATAAAGGAAACCCGTGACATTAGAAGGAAATACTTCTAGAGAAAAAAAGGCAAATTATGTTTCCTTCCCTCCAGTGAGGTTGTCTAGAAAGCTCAAGCTGGCTGTAGGGTGAGACCAAGAAGTGAGAAGTTCTCTGTCAAGAAAGGAGCTGCAGTCTCATGACTTCTTCCTTCTCAGCACACCTTCTTTTTTGATCCTTTGCCTCTCTTTGGTTCTGGGTCAACATGAAAATGCATGTGCTCTCCTGCCCTTAATCTTTATGTTTTCACTAGGAGGAAGGCTAGAATTAGCAGAGACTTTGAGCTCAAGAGGAGAGTTTAGTCTGAGGAAATTAGGCCAAATAAGATAAGGTTTGCAGCGTACCAAACTAGTCCTGTTATAAGTCCATAAGTTAGTAAAATGGAACTAATCTTAACTAACTGCATATAGTTCTGTGAGCCTGTCATTCTGAGAGGAACTTTGGGGAGAGTTAAATGTCAATATGACCTATGCAGAGGAGGACTTAGGTTTTGTGGGTTATGGATCTTATACAGTTTGAGGTCCTCTTTAAGAGAAAGGATACAAAATTACAAATAACAAAATGAGTGAAAAAGTCTTGGAAAGTGCCTAGGCAAGTATGGAGCCCTGAATTTAAACTTCATTAATTCAGAGTTAATCCACCTCTAGCCTCATACATAAGCCTGCACCTATTAGCTTAAATTCTGAACTGATAATAAAACTAAATTTTGTTTTTAGATTTTTAAAATTTTTTTAATTTGAGAGAGAGAGCACAAGCAGGAGGAGCAGGAGAGCTGGAGAAGCAGGCCCCCCACTGAGCATGGACCCTCCCCCCCCAGGACTCGATGCCAGGACCCTGGGTTCATGACCCAAGCTGAAGGCAGACGCTTGACCAACTGAGCCACCCAGGCATCCCAAAACTAAATATTTTTAAATTAGTTTGAATGGCATATTCTTGAGGAAACCTTCCCCACTGCTTTCTGTTGTGATTTTACCACATCACGTATATATGGTGTGGTGATGATGTCCTTGGAAAATGCACTTAGATTCCAAGATGTAGGCACACTGAGGTGACTTGGTCAGTGATATGTCTCTTGTGCCTAGCACTGTGCTTGGAAGGCTGTGGTGGTTTAAACTAGGATGGAGGGCTGCTGGGATCATGGTACCTTGGAGCAACTTCCAACAGCAGCCCTTCTGGTACTATACCTGATGTGCTCATAGAGGCCTTTAGTGCTATTACATGCAGAAACAGTTTCCATCAATCATACGGACAGCAGCTGCCAAGTTCTGTTTTACTTGATGTGTTCTATATGGGAAAGATATCTCTCAACTCTACACAAAAATTCATACAGAATAGGCTACGAGTCTATCCCCCTGGTAGGAAGGAGTAATTATAACAGATCTGAAGGCAGAGTTAGATACACATGCCCTCGGAGGATATTTTACTTCTCTATGAACACATTAAAAATGTACTTCTTAAAACAATAAGATCAAGGGGAAAATCATGGAAGACACAATACAGAGATAAAATTTTTTAATTTGATGAAGTTATACTTCATCTAACTGGGTGAGTGATTTTAACCCAGAAGTCTGTTTACAGATTTTACACCGAAGACATCTAACTACATCTAAGAAACATCACAGGAAATACATTATTTCTGTTGAAAGGTGTCTTGAGCTTAATATATGAAGGGAGAGAAGTAGTGGCTTTTCTTCTTTCTCCAAAATAAAAGAAGTCTGTTGTTTACATTTAGTATTTGTAAGACTTAAGTTTGGGGGTTTGTTGGGGGGGGTCTTTATATATATCCATGCAATTTATTTTCAATAGTCAGAAAAATGTAGAATCAATTCTGCAAATACTGTCCTTTATATTGCTAAAGGAGGAATATCCTCAAACAAGAAATCTAGGGGTTGATAGAAGAAGCAGTATGAAAGATGACAAAGTGGGCTCTGTAATTTGCAGTGCTCAGTCAAAATGAGAATGTGAGAACCCTTGTTATAAAAAATAAAGAATTTCAAGACAATAACAGCAGAGGACTAAAGCAGATGTGGGGGTCTTCCACTCTTGAGGTGCTGTGCAGCTGCCTGGGTCGCATGTCCATGAAGCTGACCCTGCAAGATGCCTCTACATGACTTATGAAAGCTGCTGTTAAGGACCTTACTCACTATGTTGCCTGGTGAATTATACAAAAAGATTTATGTGATAGATTCCTCTTTGATCACAGCACCAGAATAGCATTCATTCTAAATGACTTAATAGGTTTTTTTGAGCTACCACAGTTATATGTTGTGCTCAAATGGGGTTCCACAGTCTGGGTTTTCTTATGTCATTTCTTCTTTATTGTTTGACTTTAGTTTTGTAAGCAGTGTTAATGGGTTTGGGTCTTTTGTGTTTTAAGCCATCTCAAATTTTCTCTTGAAAGATCTTGCACGAATAAACAAAACTAAAAGTGGTTTTAAAAGTTGGTTTAAAAGGCGTATCATCATCAACATTTTTACTGGGTGCAGTAATAGCTCCATTAATGAAATCAATGCATTCCCACAACATGATTATTTGTTGGAGATGTCATAACCTCAGGCAGAAATAATCTGGGAAGCAGAAGGATATATTCCAGATAAGCAAGAGTAAGGACAAAAATTTTAAATGGCAATAAAAATATCTTAGTCTTGAGCAAAATCTTCAGCAGTTAAGGTTAAAGGAGATGAAGGCTGGGGCTTGGTTTATACTTGGGAAAGGAAAATCCATTGGGGACAAGCATAGAGGGAAGGGACCTGCTGGCAGACAGCCCTTTGCTGGGGTGATATAGGCTCACTTTAGATGTAACATATGCTCTTCTATTCCCTAAAGTTTCCAACAGCCTCAGCCAGTGTCCCAGAAGAGCAACGAGCCATTGTGACTTATGGAGATGTGCTCTGTGCCTTCCTCCCCAAGTCATCCCACAAGAATTATAGTAGATTGTCCTTCAGGTAGGACTGCTGTGTTTAGTTGTGCACGGTTTTTCACTGTACAGATTCACGGGGTAATTCATTGGCATCTGAATTTCTCCCTACTTTCTGATGATCAAGCTGTATCCCCTCACATGGGGCTGTGCCCTCCTCCCAAAGAAGGAACACCATATAAGCTAGTGTTGAGGACAACCTGAGAACCTGCTAAGTAGGCTTAGTAGACAGCCTAAGTATTCAGGTGTCCTTTAGAATAAGAAAATGTCTTTCCTTATTAGGAATAAAAAATTACTTTTGATTAAACACCTTTAAAAATCAAAATATTTTGAGTTAATTTCAGTGTGAATGGGTAATAGTTAAAGCGGAATGGTAAGAGTAATGATTCTTAATTTTTTGATGGGTGCATGGTAGGTGAGGACCCAGAGCCTCTGTATATGAATTAGAAGCTAGAGAATGGGAGAAATGGAGCAGAAGGAAATACAGTGTTTTTTACTACATTGGCTTTGGCTTAGGCACCCTCTTCCAAGGGTATTTGTTAATTGAATTATTACTTATATGTGTTAATTGAAGTACTATTTGATTTGAGTTACTATTCTCTAAGTTTTTCTTATCCTTTAGGGATCAAAGAAATATTTGTATTCTCTTCTTAAAACTGATGGAAACATGTAAAATCATATATGAACACATGGAAAAATCCACATTGATAAATTAGATAACATTTTTATAATAGCAAAATGAGAGCAAGTTAATTTCTATTAAAGATAAAATAATGAGCACTTTTGTGATTTGTGCTGCTTATCATAATTATGAGCTATGACATTTAAGCATATATAAAATGAGGCTTAGCTTGTACTTTCACATTTAAAACACTAGTTATCTTCTAAGTAGAATCTTAGATGTCCATGGCTGTCTGGCTGGGGTATTCTTTTTCCTTGTTATCATGGGGCTTGCCTGTCTTCTACCAAAATATGTTGAGTGCCTGCTATTTGCCAAGCATGCTGCTAGAGGTTATAAAACCAAGAGCCTCCAGGGTTGCAGTATAGGTGATACACAGTATGATTGTAACCTTTCTTCAGTGTTTCTCACCTTATTACTATAGTCCCTAATACTTCCTGAGATCACTTTTCCACCACCGTTACAAGCCTCCACATCTTAGGAAAATTATAGTCTTCTCTCTATTGCTATATTTCTGTAAAATCTTCACCTATTTTCCTATTTGGAACTAATCACTTCCTCCCTAGTGTTTTCCAGATTGCTCCATATTTTACTTTTCTATCATAGTCATTTCTATTTATGTTTTTTATTCCCCACTAGATTTCAAGTTCCCTGATGGCATGGATTCTCAGGAATCCTTGACACTCTCTTCATCATGATATTAGCAAAATGCTTTTCCCATAGTTGGTGCTCAAAAATAGTGTGTTGCATTAAATCAGATTGGATTAAAATAATGGTTAACCATTAGGGACACTGATTGTTGACCCAGTGTGCCATAGAGTCAAGTAGAGTTATTGTTAGCATTCTTAATTTATATTTGTTGCACAATGGAAAATTTAATACCTAATGTCCTGTCCCCAAACAAATGAACTATTGTCATCATTTTCTGTTGCCTTTTCTGGCCTGGTATGTTTGCATATCTAATATTTATGAACCTGTGATCACAGACCCATAATATAGATTCAGTTTTGAGTTCTTTACTTTTCTTTCAGATATGTAGGAGGCTCTTAATTACACTAAAGAAACGATAAATTTTGTCAATAGTTTAGAACTTTTGAAAGATTATTGCCCAAAGCAGCCTTTTAATTCTGAGAGAAGTGTGTCTAGGGGCTTCTTACCCAGCTTCAGAAAGTACACCCTTTCTAATGGCGGTGTCATAAATGATGCCCACACATATGTATCAGGGGATCACCCCACACAGAGCTTTTTCTCCAATGAAACAGCAGTGTCTAATAATTTGCAATGAAATTCTAATTACTCTAATGGGATTATTTTGCTTCTTGGCATATCAAGCAATTTGTTTTACACCTTTACTCATTATTTTTCATTTTTAAAGACTTAAATAGAGGAGACATGACAGAACAGGAGTCCCGTTTCATCTCTTGGACCATTAATTATGCCATGACAGTTTCAGTCCTGATGAGACCCCCAAGACAAATGAATCTTGTCGGGTCATACTTGGTTTAACGGATTTCATTCTTTATACTTCAAACAAGTTTTCTTAGAAAAACATTAATCACTAAACTATGGATTAAATGGTGACAATAATGGAAATAAAACCAACAACAATTTGTTCATGGTTGGCTTCTCTAAGGATTTGACAGCTAATTTATAAAACAAGTTATTTTTATATAGTAAGATTTTGTGACTAAAGTAAAATTGCTTAGGCAAAATGCTCAGCGTTATTCTGTAGTCTGTGGGGGAATGATGTATGCACAGACCTTCATCCTTTCCCCTTGACCCCTTTCCCTGCCAGTTCTTGCAAGATTTCGGTTGGTCCTGACTCATTGCCCGCACGTGCCCTTGAAACAGTTGCTAAGTTTGCTCATAGAAAAGGCTATGAAATCTGTTTTATCTTGTCAGCTCAGGGTCCGCATTGGAGAATTTTCAAGCCATATTGTAGGAAACTTGGCAAATAGATAAAATAAAATTCCAAAGATTCTGTTGTAGGACAGTGATGGTACCTTTTCAATTCACGACAGGCACACACTGGGGAGCAGTTGGAGATGAGGAGAAGGAATTTCGTGACCAGGTGGTAGAGGGTTTTGAAATCCAGAATGTGGGGGTTATGTTTTATCCATAGATCTGCGTGATATCTCAGGACCACCTGTTTGGGATACCCCCAGAACTTGTAAAAAAAAATGCCCCTTTGGGATCCTTCTTCAGACCTATTGTTCACATTACTGAGGGGTAAGGCCCAGAAATTTGCATTTTTAACAAATATCCCAGATGATTCTTATCCCACTTTTAGATTGAAAATCAATGCTGCAGGTAAAAAATTTAGTAAAACATCATATTTGTATGTATTTTAATACATTTTGTTCAAATGATAACATTTCTTTGTGGTATAAAAAAGGAAAAGAAAAATACATGTTTATTGCTTTTTCATAAACTGACACTGGAAATACACCTCTCAAAGGCCCAGTGTGTGCCATAAGAGCTGGTATGCTGTTAAACATTTAACAACTAGCACTCTGAAAATAAACAAATAGGCCACACACAAGTCCTGATTTGTAGCATTTGTTGATTTCAAACTGCCACCTGAATGACATTAAATGTAAAGTTGGGAAGACGTGAACACAGCTGGTCCCAGTACTGCCCCTGAGTGTAACTCACCCCTGTGAGTGCCTGACAGTATCAGTAGGTAGTATTGGTGAGTGTTAAAATTGTATGTGTGTGTATTACATACATAGTTATGTTATATGATTATATATTACATTACATATACTATTATATTATAATATAGCATATATTTGTTATATTCATACATATGAATATATATAAAAACCACATTATTTATTTATTTATTTATTTATTTATTTATTTATTTATTTTTTACCATATGTATCCAGTTTTTATAGAGTTAACTATTTAGGCTGATGAGAAGTTATATGGTTGATAACAGATATTTCACCTTAAATATAACCATTAATTGTTTTTAAACTTTCCCTTAAGTCCTGTAAATTATTCTGTGAGATTGCCATGGCAGGGAAGATAATATCAGCCTTATTTAAAAGATGAGAAAACAGAGCTGATAACTTTGAAAAACTTATCCAAGGACACATGGCAAGCTATTAAGAGGTAAAGCCTGACTTAGAAGATTCTGGACTCTGATCAAGTCATTTTCTTTCACTCAACATTAATACTTAAGCTGTAAGATACATCCAAGGGGAGCTCTATGCACAGTGCTGAGAGAATAACATTATAGATGTAGCAAAATAATTTTGAGATATTAGTTGAAGTGCTCCTACAACCCCATGTTTCCTTGTGTTATACACTCTTTGACCTATCCCCAGGTCTAGACAGGTAAGGCGGGTAAGGCATTCATTCCACCCTCAATGGCAATTATTTTCTTGCCACATGGAGTGATCAAGAGTTCTCAAGAGTTCCCAGGGAGACAATTCAGAGAATGGAAGAAAAACTAATGAAGAGCTGAAGTCACCCAGAAGACCTCTAAATGTATACCAGTAGCTCTCAAAGTATGGTCCCTGAGACCAACCGCATCAGCATCACCTGGGAACTGGTTAGAAATGCAAATTTGGGGGCATCCCACCCCAGACGTACTGAATCTGAAACTATGGGGCTGTTGCCAGTGATCTGTAAGCAACAGGCCCTCCAAGTGATTCTCTTGCTTGCTGAAATTTGAAAGGAGGTCTAGGTCTCTACCCCCAGACCCAGAAACCCTAGAGGGGTTGGAAGATCTTAAAGAAGAGAAGACTTGGCTGCCTCATTCCAAGTTGACAGACTTTAAATCAGAAATAACTGAGTAATCACTAATTTGATTGCATTTACTTGAAGTGACTCAATTAAGTTGTTTGCCATTAACCGGAATTGGGGATTTAAAGTAGAAATTAAGTTTAGTTTAAGGGAAATTAAGATAGTTACATTGCATACACACCTGGGTTTGTGGCTTATAAAATCGAGTTTTCTGTGCACTTTGGATGTGGTTGGAATTTTGTCCTGAAATGAACCAGACAGATGAAGTGAACACACAGACTTGGAACCTCGTATAGTGTCAGATGGCAGTTCATACACTTGACTGCATTAAGACTCACTATGTACAGCTGTGGGCTGGGGAGGTAAAGCATTTGAAATGGTAAGCTGTGGCTGAATGTGGTCCTTGTGACTTCCTAGGCCTTTGCACTGTAACTTTGGCCCTCTTTCCCATGGCTTTGACTTCCTAACTCGATTGATTGTGCTTTATGCTTCTCCTTCAGCTTGGTGTACCTCACCATGTTCTTAACCAGGATGACCAACTTATCCCAGTTTGCCTGCGACCCTCCACCCCCCATTTTTTAAAAAGTAGGCTTCATGCCCAGCATGGAGCCCAGTGTGGGGCTTGAACTCATGACCCTGAGATCAAGACCTGAGCTAAGATCAAGAGTTGGACGCTTAACCAACTGAACCACCCAGGCGCCCTGAGATTCCCCTGGTTTTAAAGTTGAAAGCCCCATGTCCTGGGAAACTCTTAGTTCTGGTCAAACTGGAATAGTTATTCATCGTAATATTAATTTACTTAGGACTAGAACTAGATATTTCCTTTGCTTCTTTAGCTGGTACATGTTGATCTCACATCTCTGACAGGCTGGTAAATCCAGTTTATGCTGCTCTTGGGGAACTCCAGGGGAACTGTCTACTATGAGTTCCTGTGAAACAGTCACTTATATCTTGTGCACATAAATGATATTTGTACAAGCCATGATCTGCTGTTATTTTTAGCACCATGTTAAGTATTTTTACTGATTTGGAGATATCTAGTTATATATTACTGACATAGCCTAACTGCACTTTATTAAAGCTTGGAAACATCTTGCTGTTGAGTGACTTCAATTAAGGAAAATCACTTAGAGTGGGATTTAAAAGCTTGCCATGGCACTGGGGTATTGATTATTTGTGTGATACCTGAAAGTGGGGTTTCTAAGAAAATTAATTCTGTGTGTAGAAATAGGATATGGGGGTTCTGGGATGAAGAGGAAGGAAACATATCTGTTAGTCTAGAATTGAGATGATAAAGGGACATTGGGCAGTTAACGGTCAGAATAAAGGAAAGTAATTCATGGAAGATATTTTGAAGAAAGAATGAAGTCCTAACCTGGATGACTGAGAGACTAATGATGCCACTGATGAAAGAATAGACAAGTCTCAATGTAGACAGTTGATGTGAACTCAGTTTTAGAACTGGTAAGTGTCAGGAACTCAGATGGTTTCAAGCAGTTTGAGATTTGAGTTAAGGCCTAGGAGAAAGGAGTGGGCAGCGTACGCCCATTAGTGTTCTCTTTTCAGAGGTGATGGTTGAAACCTTGCAGGTGGCATAGTATCCTTGAATCCGTGTGGCTGATAATCATCAGGAGCAGACAGCTGTGTTGAGTAATGTCAATGGCCATAAATCTTTTGGTTATTCCTCGATATAATTTGATGTTTTGTAATTAACATTTATTCAGGATTTTATTGTGGTTTCTTCCAAGTTATTTTAGCAACAGAAATTTTGGTGAACCAATTAGAACAGTGAACTTGATTGCACTGTTAATGAAGGTCTTCTTAATTAACTTTTTAATATAAAAATGTCATCAAGTTCTGAGAGCTATTTACTGCTACCATGATAAGGAAATTAGGTTTTGACAATACCAATAATACTCTAATCCCTCAATTTCTCTAGCATTTGTAATTTGCAAAACATTTTACCATTTATTATTTTATTTTTCCCTGAAAGTCTTTGAAGTAGGTGGTTTCATCCCTAATTTATAGATGAGTAAACTGAGGGAGGCCCAGAGTGATGGCATTGCCTGCAAAGACATATGGTCAACTAAATTGTAACCAAGTCAGGTCTTTTGATTCTTTGACCGGTGTGTTTTCCATAGCACCATAAATGTTGGATGCCATACCTTAACTCTGGTGTTGTGGGTGGTTCCTCTAGTATTTCCCCAGTATAGTGTAGACTTTCAGAAGCTTGCAAAGGTGTGCCTTCATTAATCACAGAAAGACAGCCCCTCTAAATACAGAAGTTTTAGATGGATAAGTACATCTGACACTGTTATACGACTTTGGTACCACAATTTTCAGATTCAGTCATCTTCACCGGGAACCCAAGAATAAAATCAGGCTGATTGAGGGCAGAAGATGGCTGAGCCAATTAAAGAAAAACCCTAGGAAGCCGGGATTAAGTAGCACAAAGATGCAGATGAGTGAGTTGATGAAATTGCACCCCTAGCTGAAAAGCAGCACACTTTCAGTAAAGCCATAGAATGTTCCGCTAACTTTTAGCAGTGGGAGTTACATAATCTAATAATTAATTGTCTGTAGCTTCTAGGCTTATTAGGGAGGTGTGGAACAGACTCCAGAGGCAAATCACTGACTTGTGTGGTGGTCAGGAACATTGCCTTAGGCACTCAGCTTCATAATGGTAATGCTTATAAGTTGTTTTTCCCATAATTTCTAACCCCGGGTACGATCCTTCTCCTGCTAATGGGTATTTTAAGTGTATCTTAAAGATTTTTCAGTGGCCTTTCACTTACAGTTGGAAATTGCCTAGTTGATCACAAATACTTCCAAGTGTCAAATTTGGCACTTGGTGTTTTTTTTCCCCCCAAAGACAATGCCCAAAATAAAAGGTGACAGAATATCCCCAGCACACGGGAGGAAAACAAAAATCATTGCAAACAGAAGGATGAGGTCCTTTTAAAATCGTTTAAACTGCCATAAGAACTAGAAGGAACCCCATTTTATCTGGGTTACTTTGAACAGACCGTACTGTCACAAAGGAGGAATATGAATTCTGACTTGGAAAGAAAGAGCCCCTGGAACCACGCAGCATGAAGGGAGGTTAGAGAGAGGCTGCGAGCGCATGAAGGCTTTCAGTCACCAGGGGCCATACGTTTCATTTTGATGTACATAAAAGCTGACCAAGGACTTTGTGAAAACTTTGAGCAGCCTTCCTGGCCACCTTGGTTTCTTCCCTTCACCCATAGATCAGCGTCATTGACAACCCTGTTCTTTTCAAGTGGTAAAAAAAGTTAAAAATAAAGTTCTATTTTAGATGTACCTTTGATTTTCTTCAAAAACATTTCAGATGATAGGAAAGAGAAATACAGTGATAAATTTTAGTAGAGACCTGGCAGAGTCTTCCTATAGTTTAATCAAAAATGGGCTCAGCTTCAAATATATTAAGTTGCCACAGGAGAACAGGAGTGCCTTTTGGGAACAGTTAATAGTTCCCGGAATTTTAATCTCCTTTTATCATAAGACGGGATGAAAGTTCCAAGGTAAATAAAGACAAACAACGTTTAAAGGAATACTGCATGAAGTGTAAGAGGTGACATTTTTAAAAGGAGTAATCCTTGTACAGTTTGCCTTTCCTAAGAGATGTGCTGCATATTTTCCCTGGATAATTTGGACATCTTCCAAGACAGCAAATTCCAGTGTTTCAAAGTCCGTGTTCTGGTCTCATCTCCTTAATAATGTCACAAAAGGTCTTTTAACTTGGAACTTTATAAAGGTAAATGAAAATACTATTTGGGATCTCAATTGGGCACTTTGGAGTAAATTATTTTTAAAATGTTTATTTGTTTCTTTGATTTATAGCTGCAGATACTACACATTCAAAACTACCATGGTATTCTCACTATTCTTCCTACTTGGGTATTGATGGAAGCCTTAACCGAAAGTGGCTAGGTTACATTCTTTGATTTCAGTTATGTTTGGGTATTATCTTTTGTTGTGCTGGGTTTGCATTGTGAGATGATTTTCTATTCTGTGCTGTATGTTCTGCTATTGAAAAAGGCCCTTATTTGTATTGAGACTTATTAAACGATTGCAGTTATTTGTAATTTGTAATGTACCAGTTATTCAAGTTTCTATTTTGACTATAAAAATATGAAGAGTATTTTATTCCATTCTCTGAACAGCTGGTGGGAGAATTTCTCTGAGAAAAAAATATAGCCTGGACTCTTGCATTAATCTCCCTTGCATATAACTTCCTGCTTCTACCTTTGCCCCATACGGTTAATTTCTCACACAACGGCCAGAGTGACTCTACTAAAAGTCTTTTTATGTTATTCCTCTGCTCATAACTACCCAATGGCTTTTCATCTTATCAAAACAAAATCTAGAATCTCCCCTTTTTCCTGTAGTGCTATAAGTGATATGCATCACCTCCCCCCCAACACCTTTCTGATTTCATCTCCTAAACCCTCTCCCTTGCTCATTTTACTCCACACTGGCCTCCTTGTTGGTGGTTGCGTACTGCAATCACAGACCTACTTCATGGCCTTTGCATTCTTTTTCACTCTTCCTCCAGATATTTGCAATACTTGCTACTCCTCTTTTCCTTCAGGTCTTGGCTTGTATGTCACCTTATCTTGGAGACCTTCCTTGACCATCTGAAATTCAATAACACTTAACACCACTACCACAGGAGGATATAGGGTCCAGATTATGAAAGCTCTACTCCAGGAATTAGAAAATATACTTAAGAGACTTAGGGCAGGGGGAAAAAAAGGAGACTTAGGGCTTCCCAGGAAAGGCCTGGAATGAAGGAGGCAACCCTATAGGGTCTTAAGAGCCAGTGAGATCCTTAGCTGGTGATAAAATGTGGGCACGTTCAAAATACAAATACTTTATGCTCAAGCTATACTGTTCATCAACTATGTGTCTTTAGTTATTTAGTTTGTTAATTGTTACTCTACAAAACTAAGTTTATACTGAAAATTCAGAAAGAGCACATCACTTCTCAAATGAAAATGTGATCTACTAATATTTTCTTTGGGGATTCCTTCTGGGGAATGTTTTGTTATTGCCATAGATAGTTTTATAGCCTTCCCTGGTGTTAAACAGAGAAAAGGTATCTTCTCCTTCTATTACTTAAAGCTCTCTCTCTCTCTCTCTCTTTTTTTTTTTTCTTCTGTATTGTCTGTGTTCTCCCTGACCCTTAGCTGTTTCAGGTGTTGTTTATAGCTGTTTCTAGGAAATAAACTGTGGCCTTCTCACATTGCTGTTTTGGGGTTTCTACTATAGGTAGGCCTCAGGGTCACAATAAGACAAAAGAATAAAGAAAAACTGCTTTCTATTTTATTAATGATTTAAAATCCAGTGTGTAATCATTCAATTAAAAGCCCAAGTCAACACCATTTGGGTATCATTTGCTAGTTTTTTGGTTACTTGGCTCACCCATGGTTACATGCCAACTCTCCGTGTTACACTGAATTGCCTGAGTACCATAGTGGTTACATACCGGACTGGATGCTGTTGCTGGTTGTACTTGCCACACCGAATAGAATAGTGGAACTTGCTTCTTAAAATCCAGTAGCTTTTCAGTATTTGTCATGAAGAGGTGCTATAATATGGAGGAGGGTAAGACAGAGTTATAAGTCTGTCAGGAGATTGGGCTGCTTCTATTATATAATGTCAGCTTAGTTCTGGGATCTTAGCAAACCTTTGGGCATGGATTGAGTTTTAGATTATGGCCTTTGAAGAGTTGGCTTCCAAAGACTAGAATGCTCTACCTATTTCAGTTCCTTCTCAGTCTTGCTTTTCCTCCAGGCCATGGTAAGGGAGCCATTGGAGTATCCGCTTATCATCCCCTCAGTATACACTCAGTTCTGTCACATTCTCTGACTTAGAATTTCCTGATTACTGTTTTCCCCCAGTTCCTTGAGAAGCTTTCTGAACATATAGCCTAGTTTCTGGTATAGGTAGTCATTTGATACAGCTTCAGGAATTGAAATCGCAATTTACAGTTACTATTTCCTTATTAATCCTGATAAACTATTTTCGTTTGGAAGAATTTTATCAGATAGTATAAGCTCTAAGTCACAGGAAGAAGCAGGAGTCTAACTGACTTGTTTTGAGAAAAAAAAATGGATAGAAAACTTAAGGATATATAAACCCCTGAAATTATTTAATCTGATAATGTATCACCATCACTCTATATTTCCTCAAATTTTTCTGGTGTTCTTCCTTTTTTCTTTATAGAGAAATTTATGGTATATATTTGTGTCGTTCTCTCTTCTTAAGGATTAGAGCTGATATCAATTATTTTCTTTTTATTTCATGTTTTAAAATAGCATCAGAGTAAAATTTTACTTAATGTGTGTATAATTCATAGTTTGGTATGTTTTTTTAAAATTTTGTTTTGTTTTTGTCTTCTACTTTTCCCCTAAATCCTCATTTCGGGCACTTATATCATGTTTTTCTTAAATGTTTCTGTTGGCTCCCACATCTGTGCAGTTCAGTTTCTATGAACTTTTTGGTGTTATGTACGTTTAGAATGGAAAAGTCTCATTAGAAAAGATAAATTTATCTGTATCACATTTATTGATAGAGAAGACCTTAATGCTCTATTATTAAGTGAATAAAGGAGCACAAAATGATACATCCTGGGTGATTCCGTTTTTGGAAACAAATATCGTTTAGCTCTTTGCCTATGGAAAGATGAGGAAGGTTAGACTCTGAAATACTGATTGAAATATCATAGTTAATAATTTGAGATTGGTTGGAATTACGGTGATTGTAGTTTTCTTTCCTTTTTTTCACTATTTCATTCATTCATTCTTTTAATGTATATTTTTATTTTCTAATTTTCTGTGTTCTCAGTGTTAAAAACAAACACCAGGTGGGAAAACATACGTAAAAAAGTTGTATGTACATCAAGAAATGTGAACTCTTTGATGATCTGATTTCACTGATGGTGCTGTAAAATTTTTATTCACTTTCTTGCTTTTCATTGAACTAAAAGTTCAATGCCTATTTCTTTTAAGCTTTGGAGAGCACGGATTATGTCATCCTTGGAGAGTTAGAATGACTTATTTTTTTGTCAAAATGATCAGGGAAAGAACCTATTTTGGATATCCCTTGTAACTTTTCTTGGGCATGAAAAAGGCCCAATTAAACTGTGATGACTTCTAGCCTCTGGGTAAATTTCGGTAGAATGGCTGTGCTTCTTGCAAACTCCACTCAAGGTGGAGACAATTCAGTTGCTAACTGAGGAGTCCCACACGGAAGTGTCATATTCAATCAGTCCTAAATAATAGAACAAAAGCCAGAAAGGTAAGATGGGAGGACGAAACAAGGACCTAGGCTAAAGATCAAACCTCACTGTCACCTCCACATTTGTTTTGTTTACTTGAATGAAATATGGAGCTATTTTAAATTGCACTGTAACACAGTGATATCAATAAAATGCAGCCTAGTTAAAAAATATATTTTATTTTTCCATTTGTGATTACATTAAGCTTTTGTGAAAATGGAACACACCAGTTTCACAGCAGGAGAGGATAGATATAGCAAGATTCTAGAGGCAAGATGTTCAGGATTAGAAGGATCTGTATGGCTGCGAGTGAGGTAATGATAATGATTATGTGATAATAGTACTGTTGTGCTGTTTTATGAGGCAGTAATCCAGCTCCCAGAGCAGATAAACTATGGGGTGAAGGCTGAGTTTATCCCATGGAGGGGAATACATTGTTGCTGAATAACCCAGCATGACAGTAAGGCTTTTTCTTTTTTGAGGCAAGAGCTTAAAAGTAAGTTTTAAAATAAAATAAGTAACTTCCCAAATATGAGCAAGTGAACAGCTAAGCAAGGGTAAAAAGAAATTTAAAAATTAAAAAAAAAAAAAAGGAAATTATGCGGGGGGAGAAGGGGTTGCTGGAGGGGTGGGGATGGGATTCTTTATATGCAACGAAAACTGCAGTTCTTAGTAATAGGACAGAAAATTTCCAGAACCCAAAACAAAAACAAAACCCCACTACCATACATACTGGCAACTAAAATGAAGTGCTGTTTTCCTTAGAAAAGTATTAAACTACCGCAAAATGCAAACACATTTCCATTCATTTAATTTTAAGTCACTCTTCATTCATTTCTTGACAAGTTATTATGTGCATTAGTTACAGCATGGTTACAGACAAATGGCATCATATCCTCGCCTTCTTACTGCTTAGTAAGATGTTGAAAGAGTTCTGTCTTCAGTTTTTCTTTTGTAACCAAGGCTGACCAGAAAGCAAATGTCACTTAGTTTTGGAGATTCTCCTTTTCTTCCCACATGTTTTGGGGATCTGAGGCTTATTTGCTTCTAGTAAGTGGAGGCTGGATGAGACTCAGTCCTCAGTCCATGTTGGTCACTTCTCCTGGATTCTTCGTTTAGGCATGTGGTATCCGTTCTGTTTGGGTGGTTCCACTGGCAGCTGGTTTCACTCAGGGACAGCTGGGGAAATTTTGCTTCAACTTCCAAAGCTTTAGTGCTTAGTATTAATTCTTTCTCCCTCACGGCTGCCAGCAGGCATCCCCTTGTGGTACTGTCTCCTTAGAAGTTGTGCTATGAAATGGGCTTCTGTATCTTATACCCTATAAAATTGTAATCCCTATCTCTTCGGAGTGTCTGGAAACTATTAGACTCCCCCTCCCCCACCAAGGGATGGAGCCACTTCTAACACTGAGACCTCAGCTGCTCCTCCATTTTCAAACAAAGACTAGCTCAAGAGCCCCATGGGCTTTGGCCTTCCTGTGCAGAGGCCGTTAGGATTTGTCTTGGGGGCAGTCACCCAGCTGAAACTTCTTTTCAGACCAGTCACTCAAAAAGTCCAACTTTAAGAATACTGAGGTGGCTTTTAAGGTTAACTTCTGAGGGTTGCATGGATGAAAAAAAATCTTTTATTTTTCCTTGGTGACGCTAAATTTGTGAAAAAGAAGACTAACTTAAATTCTCAGGTTATTCTGCCACAGTGAATTCTCCATAAAATCCCTGCTATGCTTGAGAAGAGGGAGTGTGGTGCCTGTTTGTTCACCGTTTAATTCCTAGCATCTAGAAAATTGCCTCACTTATAGTAGGCCTTATATATATATTTTAAGTAAATCAGGATAAATTGTTAAAGTTTTTAAAAAAATAGTTATAAAAACGTTATAATAAATAGTTTTTAAAAAAAGTTATAGTTTTTTTTTAAACTGTGTGTGTTTTCTTCCAGTTTTCAGTTACAAAGTTTCCAGAAATTAATTAATTACCACAAGTGGTTCAGTCCTTGCCCATCTCTGGGAAGACTGAAGAGCATTATTCACAGGATATTTATGGACTGCTTATGTGCACCAGGCACTTATCTGAGCATTTGGAATCTGTCACTAAGCATAATAGGCAAAGACCCCTGCTTTTTGGAGCTCTCATCCTAGCAAAGAAGATAATAAAAAATGTTTATATTGATTAAGTACGTTATCTACTATGTTAGAAAATAAGTGTTGTGGGAAAAAAATAAAAGAGTTGAGCTGGGTAAGGGAGAGACAGAGTAAGGAGCAATTTGCAGCATTAAATAGGGTGATCAGGATTGACCTTATTGGGAATTGGTCTTAAGCAAAGACATGGGTGGAAGGGAGTTAATCAATGGATATTTGAGACAACAGCACTCTGGGCAGAGGAAACATCCACAGCAAAGGTTGGAAGTGTACTTGGCATTTTTTTAAATGGTACAATACACATAAAATTTACCATTTTAACCATTTTAAACTGTATAATTCAGTGGCACTTAGTACATTCACAGTGTTGTGTAACCATCACTACTATCTATTTCTAAAACATTTTCATCACCCTAAAAGGGGAACCCATACCCATTAAGCAGTCATCCCCCCAGTTTTCCTCTCCCTCCCAGACCCTGACAACCACTAATCTGCTTTCTCCTTCTGTAGATGTGTGTGGCATTTTGAGGAAGACCAAAAAGCCATTGTGGGTTGGAGCATAGTTTAGTCAAATAGGTTGGTAGGGGAGACAGTCAGTGAAGTAAGGGAGAGTTCAGTCCCTTTTAAGCCATTGTAAGGACTATGGCTTTTTCCTGAACGAAGTGGAGGACAATTCCAGAGTTTCAACTGGAGAATGAAATGTTCCATGGGAGAGTAGATTGGGGGACTGTGTAACAAGGGTGGAAGGAAGAAGATTGATCCAGTTATGGAATGAATAAGTCACAGAGATGTAAGGTATAGCATAGGGAATAGAGTCAGTGATATTGTAATAGTGCTATATGGCGACAGATAGTAACTACGCTTATGGTAAGCATAGCATAATGTACAGAGAACTTGAATCACTGTATTGTACCCTGAAACGAATGTAACATTGTGTGGCAACTATATTCAAGACATTAAAAAAAAAAAAAAGAGGTAAGAAGATGATGGCTCAGACAAGGTTGACAATAGTGGAAGTACTTAGGTAGGGTTGGACTGTAGAAATATTTTGAAACCAGGGCCAACAGGACTTGCAGATGAACTGGATTCAGGGTGTGATAGAAAAGTGAAGTCAATATTGATCCAGTGATTATGACTTACGTGACTAAAAGGATGAAATTGCCATCAACTGAGATGGGGAAGCTGGAACAGCTTTTGGGGGAACATTAGGAATATAGTTTGGGCAGATTGAGTTTGAGATATCTGCTCATCCAAATGAAAATGTCTGGTAGTTAGATGTGTGTGTCTGGACTTCTGAAAAGCAGCCTGGAAGGGAGATAAAAATTTAGGAGTCATTAGCATAGGGAGGGTATTTAATGCCATTTAATGGGGGCAGTCATTGAGGGATTAAAGGTGAACAGATAATGAGAAAAGGCCAAGTCCTGAGCGCTGGGACACACCCTCCCTAAATGCTGAGGGGTACAGAAGGAACCAGGAAAAGGAGGAACTAAGGTAGGAGAAAAATCATGAGTGTGTAGTAGTTGGGAAGCCAAGTGAAAAAGTTGAACCAAGGAGGAGAGAGTGCTTAAGAGATTGGTGCCGCCGAATTGACTATTGATCTAGCAGGTTGTGGGCAGCTTAAGTGGAATGATTAGCTTGTAAGTCACACTAGAATGGGTTTAAGGGCAAATGGGACAAGAGGAATTGGGAATACTGCACAGAGATAAATGTTTGGAGGATTTTCTTGCAAAAGGGTAGAAACAGATGGGGGCAGTACTCTGTTCTTTAGCTCCTCACTATCATTAGAAATCTTACTATCTCCAATTTTATAACGTAATTGTATGGTTAATTCATGTGAGTGATACTTTTCTTTGCAAAATATTGTTCCATTTTCTCCATCAAAGATTTGCAGGAGAATCCTTACCATTTAAAAAGAAAAATAAATATATTGGCAAGATAGTGCAGAATAAGAAACCGATCTCAAGAGAAGATTCTTCTTCTGAACCACTAATAATAAACCTAATGTTTTAAAATATAAATACTTTTAAAGACTATCCAGTAAAGGTTTTGTTCATGTGCTTCTTGTATGTTAGTTGATTTCTATAAAAACTAAGAAGATTTTGAAAATTTAAATTTTTTGGAGATTTTGAAGGTATAGGAAGAATTTGAATAGTCTTTCCTTCCAGACCCTTGGAAAAACAAGAAATTGTATGCAGTGCTTATTTTAAGGCCTTTACAATGTTTAATATATTTAGGTACATAAAAATGTATTATGTATAACTTAGCTAATAAAGTTTTGTCTGGGATAATTAAATTTTTAAAATATGGAAGATTACAAAGGCAATTGCAAATTTACTAATTGAATTTGCTATTTGATGCTTTTAATTTTTAAAATCACAGATAGGTTCTAAATTTGCCGAGGTAAGAAGAATTTAACGTTTCTTACATGTTCTAGTAATGGAGAAGCATATAAATGCCAGACCATTAATACTCATGTTATGAATAGACACAGTCTGTTTTAACTAGTTTTGTGCTCTTATGACATTAAAAAGTTTGAGAGAAGAGTTTTCTTTAAAAGTAGCTGTATAATAAAGAAGAGGGAACCCTTGCGTTCATTGGATATGGTATTTTGATGTGGAACTTGGCTGATTTTGTTTGCAGTTTTTGAGCCAACACCTTCCAGAACATCTTCTGGCACATATTTCATGCTTAGCTCATTTCTTTACGTTTGTAGTATCAAATGAATGTTTATAAACACAAATGGATAATTTCTTGTGTGCTTGAAAATGGAGGATTATATTGGATTGAGGCATGCTACTCTACTCTCATTCAATAACTGTTTTACAAGCTGAGTATTTCTAATGGAGGTCAGTTTCTCTCATGCACTACATGAGATGAATGAGGCTAAAATATGAGATGCAAGCAAAGTCTGAGAGAATTAGTTCTGAAAACATCTTACCAGGCTATGGAAGGGAGAGTCAGTATCAGTGAACATTTGTTTGGTATCTACTACATGCCAATCATTGTGTTAAATGCTGTGTTTCAAAGAGCCAGATTAATTCATTCAATAATTAATTTATTCATTCAGTCAACATTTATCCAGCATGATTTGGATTATTCAAACAAATATCTGAAGGCAGTCATTCTGCAACAATTGAAAGTAGAAACGACTCATTTTTTGCTTTATAATTAAATCAAATAAATCACTATGCCACCTAATATCACCTACATTTCTAGTTTTGAATCTAAGATTCAGACTTCTTGCAGCTGGAACCTTACAGATTCATTTGGGTAAAAATATCTTATATCCGTTATCATAAAACTCCTATAAAAATCTTAATTTGTCCTTAGCATTTTATATTCTTTATATTTTCTTATTTCAGGATATATTTTTTAAAATATAAAAATTTAATAAACCCACAATTGTATGGTCAATATTGTCAATTAGTCTTTGACAAAGGAGGAAAGAATATGCAATGGGAAAAAAACAGTCTCTTCAACAAATGGTGTTGAGAAAACTGGACAGCAACATGCAAAAGAATGAAACTGGACCACTTTCTTCATACACCAAAGTAAACTCAAAATGGATTAAGGACCTCAATGTGGGACATGAAACCATAAAAATCCTAGAAGAGAGCATAGGCAGTAATTTCTCTGACATTAGCCGTAGCAACATCTTTCTAAATATGTCTGCTGAGGAAAGGGAAACAAAGCAAAAATAAGCTATTAGGACTATATCAAAATAAAAAGCCACTGCACCGCAAACAGTCAACAAAACTAAAAGATAGCCTCTTTGCAAATGACATATGAGATAAAGGATTGGTATCTAAATATATATAAAGAATTCATACAACTCAACACCTGAAAAACAAATAATCCATTTAAAAATGGGCAGAAGACATGGATGGACATTTCTCCAAAGAAGACATCCAGATGGTCAACAGACACATAAAAAAATGCTCTACATCACTCATCATCAGGGAAATGCAAATCAAAATTACCATGAGGTATCACCTCACATCTGTCAGAATGACTAAAAAATGCAGGAAACAGTAAGTGTTGGTAAGAATGTGGGGAAAAAAGGAATGCTCATGCACTATTGGTAGGAATGCAAACTGGTGCAACCACTGTAGAAGACAGTATGGAGTTCCTCAAAAAGTTAAAAATAGAACTGCCCTCCAATCCAGCACTTACACTACTGGGTATTTACCCCCAAAATACAAAAATACTAATTCAAAGCAATTCATACTCCCCTATGTTTGTTACAGCATTATTTACAATGGCCAAATTATGGAAGCAGTCCAAGTGTCCATAGACAGATGAATGGATAAAAAAGATGGGCTATATATTATTCAGTCATAAAAAAGAATTAGATCTTGCAACAATATGGATAGAGCTAAAGAATATAATGCTAAGAGAAATAAGTCAGTCAAAGGAAGCCAAAGACCATATGATTTCACTCATATGTTAAATTTAAAAACAAAACAAAGAAGCAAAGGAAGGAAGAGAGAGAGAACCCAAGAAACAGACTCACTGACTTAACTATAGAGAACAAACTGGTGGTTACCAGATGGGGTGAGGGGTGAATGGGTGAAATAGGTGACAGGGATTAAAGAGCACACTTACCATGATGAGCACCAGGTAATGTATGGAAGTGTTGAATCAATATATTGCACACTTGAAACTAACCTAACACCATATGTTAACTATACTGGAATTAAAATTTAAAAACTTAATTTAAAAAATAAAAATTAGGGACACCTGACTGGCTCAGTCAAGGGAACATGCAACTCTTGATCTTGGGGTCATGGATTTGAGCCCCACATTGGGTGTAGAGATTGCTTAAATAAATAGACTTAAAAAAATAAGATAAAGGACTTATCCTTTCCTAAAAGAAAATTTAATAAGCTGTAAGTTGACAAACTTTTCAGCATTTGCTGCTACTTACAGCCATCTATCCTTCCATCCCCGGATTAACTCTTCCTTATCAGTGATTGATCTTTCTATTTTTCTGGGAGAAAACACCAATTAAGTTATTAGGGATTAGATATATAGTGCTTTAATATTTCTTTTTAATATCTGTTAATCTTTCTTTTAATGAAGAGGTCTTTCCCCCCTCTGTAGGTAGAAAACTAAGATGAGAGGTTGTAAGTATTTTTAAAATAAGGATTTCATCCATTATAAAGATGTCTGCTAACTTTAGGCCAGATTCTGCCCTAGGAACTGAAGAAATCCAAATGAAATTAATGTTTTTCCAGCTCTGAAGTAAGTAACAATCTCCTGGGAACAAAAGAGGGAACTACATGTTATTTAGATGGAATTGCATTAAAAAACCCCTGCCAATAAGATTTTTAAGAACGGAAGCAGCAGAGGACTATTGAAATAAGAAGGTTAATCTCCTGTATATAGATAAATCATACTTGTGTAAAGTTTGTGAAAATGCTTTCTATCTCTCTAAATTATCATATTATTGAAGTTGGGATGGGTTTATGTGAGATAAATCAGAAGGAACAGAAGAACAAACAGTATTGGGTTTAAAGGCAACATCTAGAAGGAAGTGATTATTTTTCCCCCAACAGACAAGTGTTTTAGTAGAAGAGAAAACATTTCCTGGGCAACCTGAAATATATCTTGCATGTTCTTCCAGTACAGTCTGAATCCTCAGCAAAAGGCTAAGAGGATGAATTAAACTCAGCAACCTCCCAGCTTTTATGCTCCTGAATCTTCTGTTGCTCTTGGTAATTGCTAACACTTGTCTTTCCATCATCCCATTTTCTCACTCACTGTTAAGCACTTAATGTGCCTATTCCTTAAATCAGTCCTCCAACTGAGGGTAAGGTTAGTTGACTACTCTGTTGTCTTTAGCACTTAGCTGAGGGCCTAGCACACAGTCAGTGCTCAATAAATATTTTTTAGTGAACGAGTGACCACCCAAATATCAAAGCTTTTACTATATTAAGCTCTAGGGTAGAATTTGGGTCAGATAGAGGGTGGGGAGGTTCTAAACACATTTTTGTGATGTTAATGAAAACACCATTGGCAATTGATCCTTCGAACTTTTTCATGTAAGATCTTGCCTGCATATTAAAAAATGATGGACAGCTTTTAATATTGTATCAAGTCAATGCTGTCACTCCCATTCGTAAAATTTCCATTTAATATATGTATTTTAACTTTCTGAGTGATAATAGCTGAAGGATTTTATAGGTGTGTATGGCTTACAGATTTAGATATTTCCCAATTTGCAAATTACTATGAAGTTAGCCTAAGGAACTTGCTTTGTTATTGTTGTGGTATGAGTTAAAGGAGGGAAATTACATAAGGCATATATGCTTATGTTCCTTGAGGGTGTGCTTTCCAAAAAGAATGCACTACATTTTCATATTCCTCTATATTTTTACTTCTATCACTAAAGAAATATCTTTTACATATTGTACAAATAGTTTCACATGCCAGTAAGCTGGTCTTGAGAATATTCAGTATTTTCTAGCACAGAGCAATATCAAATAAGTAGAAATCAGAATTTTCTGCCTTCGTGAGGTTATTGTTTCAATAGGCAACTTAGACAAAAAAATTATGAAATATCTGAGGGCATCAATGGGAGAAATGTGTAACTACAACCAGTTGCGGTGATAACTCAAATCCCGAGGGGTGGCTTGCTTGAATCAGTGCAGCGCAACCAATACCAGAATAGTCTGGAGAACCACAAGTCAACTCTCTGAGATTTGGGGACTATGTCACCATTCTTCTCTCTTCCTGGGTGACAAATAGCATTTGCTTTGTCATTAAAATGTGAGCACTATCCATATAAATCTTAAGTTTTTAATAGAGTAGTTTAATTATATATTCTATATAATGAACTTATTCTATCCTATATATAGGATATATCCATGTGTATATATCCTATATGTATATTCTGTATATCCTAAAGTGCATAAAACATAGGAATGACTTTAAAAATACCAAATTTAAGAATACTTTACTATAGTCATGTTTTGAAGGAGCTATGCATAATCCACTACTTAACACTTTGAATTTATTTCTTTGTTTCAAGCCTCCTTACACCAAAGCAACGCATAAAAGCATTTAATTGGATTATGAAAGATAATCATGGCTGAGGAATCTATACTTGAAATCACATACTTTTGTTTATAGAATGTTTATTTTAAAAAATAGTTATTCATATTCAAATTAGGGTAGGTGAATGTAACTAACAAGCCCTAAATCTTGATGGCTTAACACAATGAAGGATTATTTCTCACCATGTTGTCATCCAGTTCGAGTTAGTGTTGGTGGTAGTGGGGCGAGCGTTGGGAGCTTTACTCTTCCCAGTTATTTAGGAATCCCAGCTTCTTCCGTTGCCCTGCTTCACTGTCAGCGAAAGCCTTGTCGTCCCCAGTGGATCCTCTGTATCTGGCCTATAGACAAGAGAGGAGAGTGTGGAAGACTGCATCGAAGTGTGTCATTTTTAGTCCAGACCTGGAGGTGCTAGCTGCCACTCCTGACTCCCTTTCCTTGGTTATGGTTTAATCATATGGTTCCACTTAACCTAAGGGAGCCTGGGAAATGTCATCTGGACATATGCCCTGGAAGAAAAGGAAACAGAGGTTGGAAATACACAGCACTGTCTCTGCCAGGGCTTAAACATGGTACATTGATTTAAACCTTTCTGATCTTTTGATATACTTCAAAAGTCTCCAACTTAACACAAAGTCAGTGGATCAAATGAAAAAGGAATGACCAAAAACATAACGAGAAGAAAGACAATATCAAATTCATTGGCTGGTTTGGAAGCAGCTATATATAAAGAAGTGGCTATCTAAAGATAGTTTAAACTGAAATAAAAAGTGACTAGTCAGTGCCCCAAATCTTAAACTAAATATGATAGTGTAAGGAGTTGGGGCCAGTTAGTTAGCTTTGTATCCTTGGACCATTCACATAACTTCTCTAAGACCTGATTGCATCCTCTGAAAAATGGAAAGAATACTGATATTTGTTTTCATCATTACTGTGAAGCAAACAAAATTTTGTCTATGAGGGGGTTTATAAAATATTAATTGCTAAACAAATTTTATTTCAGGACAGTTGCATTAAGGAAAAATTAACTCCAGGATTGCCCCCGTCATTCACCTATGACTCATGAATTTTCAGTTGGCATAGAGTAGCAGAGGAAAGTCTTTCAAATATTGTAAAATCAAGGTTTATCTGAGGTAACCTTTGCTGCTTGTAGGAAGTGTATGTGGCTGAGTAATAGTTCAAAAATAGCAAGTTATTTTGAGGAAGAACATATGTTCTTTAACAAATAAAATAAGTGTTCAGAAGAATAATTTTATAGCATATTTAATCACACATTTAAAATAATTTGAGTCCTGTAATTTAGAGCACTCTGTACTTTGATAGGAATTTTTAAGTGCTTTGTTAAGTGCAGTAGTACCAAGGTGAGTACTATTATGTAGAGTTGCATTTTATGAGTAGCTCTTATCAATCTCTGTGAAGTAAAACTATTCCATAATTAATCAAAACTGGAATATGCAGATGAAACAGTTTATATATTTAATGTGTGCTATGCAAAATCATGAATGTATACTTAAATACATACCTACATATGCACACACACATAAATGGTAGTGGTAGAGAAACTTGTTTTATACATCGAACTGATAAACAACACTTAATTTGCTTTATCATCATCTGCTGATGCATGGCTACCAGGATTTTGTTGATGGCTTCCTTCAGTAGACATTTAACGACTAGGTTGAAGGGAATAAGGTAGGTGTTTTTAGAATATTAACAAAAAAGTAGCCTTAACTTCCTTCGGGGAGCTAACCAGTTAGCAGATGTCATATACAGAAGAAAACAAAATGTAACAAAAGGTAGTATTTTGTAATGATTCAGAAGACAAATGATAAGTGGTATAAATGTAGCAGAGTGAGATCCCATTCAGATTGGAAAATAGGGCAAGACACCATCATGAAGGAGGGACATTTTCATTGCTTCTTGGAGGATGGATAGGATTTAGCTGTGTGACAGACATGAATAGTACTTTAGGCAGGCCCCATGCTATGAGCAAGATAAGGAAGGGGATGGTAGAGGGGCCATTTGAGCTTAAGTAAACTAACTGATTTGGCTGGAAAATTAAATATATAAAAGAATAATGGAAAATCACTCAGCTTGGAAAAATAGGTTGTGGCCATACCCCTTGACAGCCTTAAAATCCAAGCAGCTTTACAGACAGCTTTGATGCGATGTTGGTGAGTTTCTACAATGGAGTGAAATGATTAAGAAGGCTTTGAAAGCATTATTTAAAAAATCTTAATTGCTGAGGTGACTTCATAGTCATAGTTGCTTTTTAGAAACCTTGCCATCCTAACAGACCTAGGGATTTTCTTAATAACTTGAAGGGCTAATTTTGTTAGCCCCAGATTTTTAGTTTTTTACTTCTTACCTCTATGTTGAGTATCCAAGATTATTATGCAGTGCCCACTATTGTAGGGTTCCTACGTAAAAATAGTAATGCTGTTACTTAATAGGCAGAAAGTAATATTAGTTCTGACTATGTGGGAAGTTGGGTGCTAGATAAAGTGAGGGATACAAAAATATAAAAATATGAAAGTTACAAAAACAGCACTGTATATAGCATTTGGGAGATAGCAAAAAATACCATAGAAAATAAATTCTGGGACTCCTGGGTAGCTCAATTAGTTGGGTGTCCAACTCTTGATTTTAGCCAGGTCGTAATTTCAGGGTTGTGAGATTGAGTCCCAACTGGGGCTCCACGCTGGGCATGGAGCCTACTTAAGATTCTCTCTCTCCCTCACTGTCTGCTCTTCCCCCTTCCCACTCTCTCTCCAAAAAAAAAAAAAAAAAAAAAGCAAAGCAAAGAATTTCTGTAAGAGTTCATAGTTGTAATTAGATTTCAGAGAAGTTGGTGGAAGAATTACAAGAGCTCTTAACCTCCAGACTAAGTGATGAGATTGATGACATATCATCCGAGAGCTTTAAGCCAATCAGGCAGCCGGTAATGAGCCATTCCTACCTTTCCAATTTGTGTTCTGTCTTATTGCTATGAGATAGTCCATTGTCATCAGTAATGGGAATGACAGCAAAGATTTTTGGAACCCTGCTTTTCTTAAAAATAACTTTAAGTCTGTTAATAAAAATTTTAGTAAGCTGCAGGGCACCTGGATGATATAGCCAGTTAAGCATCAGACTTTTGGTTTTGGTTCAGGTCCTGATCTCAGGATTGTAGGATGGAGCCCCACATTGGGTTCTGTGCTTGGTGCAGAGTCTGTTTCAGTTTCTCTCTCCCTCTTCCTCTGCCCCTCTCTCCACTGCTCTCTTTCTCTCTCTCAAATAAATAAATCTTTAAAGAAAAAAAAGGTTAGTAAGCTGCATTGTAGTTTTTGTAATAGACAATGATGGAATGTCTGAGAACTGTGATGCATGTGTTTTCTGCTTAAAATCTGTCATTTTTTTCCTTTCACTTTCCATTCCTCTGCCATTTAAAACAGGATTTTCAGTCTGTTTATAATATATAAATATAATAATGCAAAAGGCAAAAAGTAATGAAATAAGGGGTCAGTAAGAAATAAGGGGAAAAAAAGGTGGGTGAATTATTTAAAATGAGGTTGTACATACAAAACAGGTGCTAGGGTGCTACTCATTTTCTATAAATAAGAAGCCCACAAAGCTGTCTCTGGGTTTTCAAGCAGCCACAGAAAAGAGAAACTGTCTGTGATATAAGAACAAGCCAGCTGCACAGAAGGAAACACGTCCAGAGAGAAATCTCTGTGATAGGTCCTCCGAGAGAAGCCCCACAGAATGTGATAAATGAGTGTCCTCAAAAACATCCGAGTAAATAGGACAAAGCTTGTCTTAGGACTTTTAAAAGTACGTTTTTATAATGTTTTTGGCTAATTATTTAATGCCGAAGCAGTGTCCAGGAAAACACTTCTGTAGAGACCAAAAAATGAACACCAGGCACAAACTTTAAGAGTGATTTAGAGCCGGCCAACGGGATGTGGTTTGCTGACCAGCGCTTCAGCATCACCTGGGGACTTGTTAGAAATGCAGACTCTCAGACTCTGTCCCAGACCTACTGAATCAGAATCTTCAGGGGATTACTGGGGAGCAATGATTTCAAGGATCTAAGATGACTTATTGGACATTTAGATAATCTTTTATCGATCAGAGGGTACAGACTGTCAGCAGTAAGATAAATGAGTTCTGGAGATCTAATGTACAGCATGGTGACTCTAGTAAATAATTATAAGGTGACCTTATATCCCACGCATACACACATAAATGGTAACTATGGGAGGTGATAGTTATGTTAATTAGTTTGATTGTGGTAGTCACTTAACAGTGTGTATGTATATCAAATCATTGTGTTGTATACCTTAAATAGATATAATTTTTATTCGTCAAAAATGAGTAAAAATTAAAAGAATACTATTTCTCTTTTTTAAAAAAAAGATTTTATTAAGAGAGAGAGAATGAGCGGGGGGGAGGGGCAGAGGGAGAGGGAGAAGCAGGCTCCCCAGTGAGCAGGGAGCCCTACGTGGGGCTTGATACCAAGAGCCTGGAATCATGACCTGAGCCAAAGGCAGACGCTCAACTGACGGAGCCACCCATACGTCCCTAAAACAATATTTCTCTTAACCGAGTTTTAACTAAATCTTATATAGCATTGGATTTGGAGATTGTCTCTATGACAATCCAAAGCACTGTACTGTGTATTGTATAGGACCGATGAGTCACAGACCTGTACCCTTGAAACAAATAATACATTATATGTTAATAATAACAACAACAATAATAATTTAAAAATTTTTAAAAAGCCAGGTACATGAAATAAAAATATTTTATATTTATTATTTATATTTATATATTTATTATATTATCTATTTTATATTATTTTAGTGTAGATCAGATGCTGTTGCTGTCATCCAAAAAGGGGGAAAGGTGTTAGACATTTAGGTAATTTAGTTATTATCTACCACATGTGAAGCACTATGGTAAGTACTTTGGGGATGTAAAAATGAACAAGACATGGTAGCTGTTTCTAAGAAGCAATCTAGTAAGGGAGATTTAGTTGTAAACAAGTTGGCACAATGAAGTAAAAACCACAGGGTACGAGCAAAATGCTGATAGTTATTCCTATTTTACAGATTTTTACAGAGGAGTAAGCTTGGAGCAAATAACTTGCCTTAGCTAACAATTTAACACAAGGTCTGTGTGATCCTAAATCCAGTTTATACTTTAAAAATGCAGGTTTTTAAAGAAAAGAAAAACAAAAAGGAGAGCCATTTAAAAAGTGACAAAAATAGTCTTATAAATCAGTAGGCTTATCCATTCAACTTTAGTATTTCAAACAATGTAATAATTTTGATTCACATCTCTTAGAGTAAGTGCTCTTTTTAGTTAATATAAACTGAGGTGAATCCTGCAGTTTTCCTCAGGAAGTATTTAACTAGGGATTAAAATTTTGTCAAAATAGAATGATTACATTTTTTCCCCTAAAACAAATACGATTTTATTGATATAAGAAGTCAAGCCATTTTTATCCCTGGGTGTTGTATGAGGTTTAGTGGAGTGAGGTGTTTAGCACATAATAGGCTATCAGTAAATATTGATTGAATAAGGAATTTGATATTTACCCTTGAGATCTCTCAGAACCCAGTTTAATCAAAGGAATATATTCAGAATAAAACAATCTTACTTTATTTAGAAATATCATAGTGTACTGATCTCTTATACCAGATAGGAGTTCCCCACCTTTAAGCACTTTTATGTCAGTTGGCATTGGCTATAATTTCCCCCAACCACACTGATGTGTGTATTTGTCTTACATTCCCCTAGTAATGTAAGCCTTTTAGAGAAATTGTCAACTTTCCTTTCCTGTATGGGATCTAATTAGCACTCAGATGCCTAGTAAATATGTGAATGAACAATGAATGATGATCACTGTAATAAGTCAAATCTAGTCTAGCAACCTATGCCTTTCATCAGTTCCCAATGGTTGCCTTTTAAACTTGGTCGAAGCATTGCTGTTCAGATGTGTTCTTTGATAATGCTTCTTCATATTTACAATACTGCTGTCGAGAAGGCTAGTATTTGTTGAGTGCTTATTCATTGGCAGGCACTATTTTTAGAGCTTTAAAAACATTATCTCATTTAGTCAGCACAACAGTTTTAGGAGAAATTCTTATTTTCTCTACTTTGGAGATAAGAAAACTGAGGTTTATAGGAATTGACAATTTATGCAAAGTCATGGAGCTACTAAGTGGTGTAGCTGGGATTTAGATTTGCTTTTAAAGCTCTGATTACTGCATAAGGGTAGGAGTAAATGAGTAACTAGGAGGTAATGAATTACCAGACCATTTATTCTCAAAGAGCATGGGTATACAAAATAGGTTGATCTGGGACATTATAGTCCTCTCTTCCTGGAAATTGACTTTGCTGGGATGGCTAGGCTTATGCTTGGGAAGTCACCCAGACCTAGATCAACAGCTGTGTGCAGAGAAGGTAAGAGTCACTCTGTTAAATCAACAGAACCAGCCTTAGGATAGATACTTTATGGCTCTAAAACATGGAGTGGACATGTTGGACAACTTTATAGCTGTTTCTGACTTAACAAAATGTATTCTAAGGGGAACCCTACTCAGCTTCTCTGAAGCCAGCACTACCAGTCTCTCCCACTTATTTGGGAATAGATTCTTAAGGATCCCAAGATATGCATCACAGTCCAGTCTACTGGGGCGATATATTGTAGGGTAATCACACAAGTCCAGAAACCGTCATGCTGTAACTCCATGGGACTAATGGGAATGATTCTCATCTTCATTCTCAGCATAAAATAAGGTTTACACTCTGTATTTAATATGTACAGAGAACACCAATAAATAGGTTAGTGGCTTATAGAGAAAACAAGCACAGGATTAAGATGGCTAGGGCTTTTGGGGGCATAATCTTTTCATAAACACCGAGAAGGGAAATTCTGTTACCTTTTTCTGATGGTGTTCGTAAGTTTTGTGGAGTGGAGTCAGTGAAGTCAAGGCATACTCCTTAGTTTTTGTTGTTCTTATTGCAGATGTAAATTAGTGATGACAATAAGGATTTCATGTGTGAATTGTGGCTATTTATTCTATAAATAAAATGGAATTAAATGATCATTTCTTTTGATTTATTTGAACATGATGATTTGCTGCTTATTAATACAACCTGGCTAAAAAAGTTATCTCTACTCAAGCAGGTTGGCATTAGCTAAGATATAAACACGTCCTCTAATCTTTTCCTCTTGCTAAGGTATTATTTTTAAAACCAACAAGGACCATTTAAACATGAATACTACTAAATACTGTCAGTTGCTTTATTCTTATCTTTTTAAAATAAAACCAAAACAAAGCAATTAACTGCAAAGGGCTATATTAACCCAACTCAAAGGTTGCATATTTAAACATGGGAAAGTAAGGAACTGCAGAAATTAAATTCTCATGGAAACATTAACTACTCTGCATTTCACCTGTGGTACATTAAAATACACATTTAATAGCCTAATTAAACACATATTAAATTTAACATAACTGAATGGTTGTTAACCTGAGGACTTTAACTTTTGTCTTTCCCGGCTTTTTTGTGCTTAAATTTGTACTTTACATTTCATTAATAGATTTCCCCACTTATGATACTTTTATCCTTTCCAAATAGTTAAAAATAGAGTAGTATTGTAATGACCTCTTACCATAACTATGTATCATTCGGTAAGAGTCAGTTTATTTATTTCAGAAATTAAAACTTTTGTCAGGTTAAATAAAATCTGTTGGAAAGATCTATGGTATCCAACTGATCATCAGTCAGCTAATTTAAAGCCAGATATTATTTATTAACTAAAAGCATCCACATGCTGCAAAATACCAACCCGTTAATTTTTATGAGCATAACATAAAATCCAGTGTTCTATCTTAGGAGCAGATTCTCAATTTGTGGGAAATTTAGTCAAGTGTATGAATTGAATTGGATATATCAAGTTCCAAGCATAGCTTTCTTATTTGGCTAATTCTTTTTTACTTCGGTATATCTGGGGACAAAATAGATAACTGATTGATCCCAGAAATGTCCTGGTATAGAGTCTCTGATGACTTTTAGTGAAAGAATTCAGTGTGTTTGATATAATGTTGTGCTCTTTCTCATCCTCATGAAGAGCACCTATAAGATGATCTCTGTACAAGAAAGAAGCACTGGAAAAATTCAATGATCATCTCTTAGGAAGGTCCCTGAAAAAGCCTATGAAGTCAAAGTGGTTGGTTTTATAAGCCCTTCTCTAAATGAGCTATATGTGCTGAGCATGTGTGAAAACCATGAACCCTATGTCTGGGGAGCGGGGTACAGAAGATGCTGAACTCAGGAGCTTTTGTACAACTGTTTAGAATTTTAATTTGAAGAGGGAAGCACTTTGGCATTTCCTGAACCCTATCATCTTCAAGGTTTTATTGAAATATGCAACCTTTGTAACTTTTTGACTTTTAATGCTTGGATTAGGTTCTGTGTTTTTAAATCATCTACAAAATATGCAGAGAGAAGTTTGTTCTGATGAGCATAAAACCATGACTTATTCAGAGCCAGGCAGAGAATTATAAGGTAATGGTAAAGGACACATCCGCGGTAAATTAAGTTCTGGGTCATTTAAGAATTTATATTGACGATGCTTCAGTGTCTTCCTTTATATAACAAAGGAACTTTTTTCAGGGTCTGCTTTAGGGCTATGTGCAGAGATGTGCACATGCCCAAGAAAGACCTAAGAGAACCCTAAACTTTACCTTTGGCTGACCTTGAGCTTCTGCACAAGGAGGAAGTCAAGACTAAGTCAGATTTGTAAACTGTCCTCCAGAACATTGAATTTTTGCCCCAACATGCATATAGGACCCCTCGACAAAGTCTGGGAGATGTATTGGTTCAAGTATTCAAGGAAATCTTTGTCTAAAAACTACCTGATCACAAATTTAACTGAGCAGTGACTTCAATGGCTGCACATGACAAAAATACAAACTTCAGAGAATTCAGAAAAGTCACTGAGCAAACAACAGCAAAAGCAGCAGGAGCAAAAGCAATAACGATATCACACAGACAAAACAACAAACTTTGGGGATGAAAAAGGAATCTTACATCTAGAATCACCATATTATATTGTTTAATGTGTCAAGCTTTTTTCTTTTTTCTTTAAAGATTTATTTATTTTAGAGAGAGAGAGTGCGGGAATGGGAGGAGGGGCAGAGGGAGAGGGAGAGACTCTCAAGCAGACTCTCCACTGAGCATGGAGCCTGCCTTGGGGTTCAATCTCATGACCCCGAGATCATGACCTGAGCCAAAACCAAGAGTCAGACACTCAGCTGCCTGAGCCACCCAGGCACCTCAACATGTCTAGTTTTCAACAAAAATGTACTATATATTGGAAAAAAAGAAAGAAAATAAAGAAAAGTATGGCCCATACATAGGGGGAAAAAAGTCAATAAAAACTGTCACCGAGGAAGCCCAGACATTAGACTTACTAGAAAAAGAATTAAACCAGCTATGATAAATATGTTCAAAAATCTAAAAGAAACCATGTTTAAAGAACTAAAGGAGAGTATGATAACAGTGTATTCTCAACCAAATATATAATATCAATAAGCAGTTGGACATTATAAAAAAAAGAATCAAATAGAAATTCTCGAGTTGAAAAGCACAATAACTCAAATGAAAAATTTACTAGGGTAGCTTAACAAATTTGAGCTGGCTGAAGAAAAAGAACTAGTGAACTTGAAGACAAGTCAATTGAAATTATTTGATCTGAGGAACAGAAAAGTAAAAGAATGAGGAAAAATTAACAGGTCCTCAGAGACCTATAGGACATCATCAAGTGTACCAACATGTACATAATGGAAGTTCCAGAAGGAAAGGAAAGAAAGAAAGCAGAAAGAATATTTCAAGAAATAGTGGTTGAAAACTTGCCAAATTTGAAGATAAGGATTAACCCCAAGCATGAAAAACTCAAAGAGAACCACACCCAGACACCTCATAATTAAACTGGTGATGGAAAGATAAAGAGAATCTTAAAAGCAGCAAAAGAGAAGAAACTCATCAAATTAAGCCTCAATATGATTGACAGATGATTACTCTTCAGAAACCATGAAGGACAGAAGGCAATGGGATGATATATTCAAAGTGTTGAAAAATTGTCAACCAAAAATTTTATATCCAGCCCTTCAAATTTTAGGAACAAATTAAGGTATTGCAAGATAAACAAAAACAGGGAATTTGTCACTAGCAAACCCACCATACTAGAAATACTAAAGAAATTCCTACAGGGTGAAATGAAAGAATGCAAGACCACAATTCAAGTCCACATGAAGAAATAAAGAATTCTGATAGAGGTAACTACATAGGTAATATAAAAAACTGCATAAATGTATTTTTGTTTATAGCTCTTATTCTCTTGATTTAAGAGACAATTGCATAAAACAATAACTATAAAACTATGTTAATGAGTAATAATGTATTAAGAAGTAATGTGTATGACAATAACACAAAGGAGCGGGTAAGGAAAAAAGTTATATAGTAGCAAAAGTTTTATATCATATTTAAATTAAGTTGGTATTAGTCTGAACTACACTGTTGCAAATTAAGATAATTTTAATCTCCAGGGATTAAAAAACAAAATATATTAACAAAAATGACAAAGGAATTAAAATTGTACACTATAAAATATCTGTGTAACACGACATAAGGCAGTAATGGAAGAATAGAGGAACAAGAGATATGACATAGAAAACAAAACGGCAGACATAAATTTGATTTTATTAGTAATTGATTTAAATGGATTAAATAAACCAATTAAAAGCCAGCTATTGACAGAATGGATAAGGAGACATCATCTATCTCCTATGTACAAGAAACATACTAGATTCAAAGATGCAAGCAGTTGGAAAGAAAAAAGGATGGAAAAAGATGTACCATGCTAACAGTAACCAAAAGAGATACTAACATCAGACAAAATAGACTTTAAGACAAAAACTGTTACTAGAGACAAAAGAGGACTTTTTTTAATGATCAATCATCAATGAAGAAGACATAGCAGTTATAAACAGTAATGTACCTAATAACAGAACCACAAAATATATGAAACAAACACTAAATAAAGGGAAAAGTAGAAAATTCAACAATAATAGCTGGATACTGTATCACCTACTTTTAGTAATGAATAGAAAAACTAGACAGATGATGCATATTATTAATATGTATGTAATACGTTAATATGATACATATTGTTAATAACAATAACACTCTAAACCAATTAGACCTAACAAATATCTGTGGAACACTCCAACCAACAGCGACGTATTATACATTGTTTTCGAGTGCATAAGGTCTGTTCTCTAAGATAAACCATATATGGTAACCCAGAACAAGTTTCAATAAATTTAAAAGGATTGAAATTATGCAAAGTATATTATCCAACCACAATAGAATGAAATTAGAAATCAAATATAGAAGGGAATTTGGTAAATTCACAAATATTTGAGAATTAACACTCTCTTAAATAACCAATGTGTCAAGGAGAACAAAACAGACTAAACATACAAAAACAATTACTAATGAATTAATTTCAAGACGTCATAAGCACATCATGGTTTTAAAAAATTAAATGTGCAGTTATACAAGCAACATACTTTATAATCATCATGAAATGAGGTATGGGGGATGTAAGAGGGACATGGATATAGAGGTCAGCAATTCATTTTAATTCATTTTGAAGGACTGACACATTCTTATTTTAGAAAGGATGATTTTTGTTGAGACAGTCTTTCCCATGTATGCCTACTATATGAATTTTAGTTGTTTTTTTTTAAAGATTTTATTTATTTATTTGACAGAGAGAGACAGCCAGCAAGAGAGGGAATACAAGCAGGGAGAGTGGGAGAGGAAGAAGCAGGCTCCTAGCGGAGAAGCCTGATGTGGGGCTGGATCCCAGAATGCTGGAATCACGCCCTGAACCGAAGGCAGACGCTTAATGACTGTGCCGCCCAGGCGCCCCTGAATTTTAGTTCTTATGGGAAAGATTAATTAAGTTACTATCTTACTGACATTTTAAAGCCCTTCTTCAAATTTAGGTTTCAATTAGACAAAATTCCAGGCTGTAAATGAAAGCTGTTCATATAAGTGAATTTAGAAATTTAGCTATATATTCTTTAAAAGCATTGACTACATCTAAATGGTGTTTAGGCCACATCTTTTTCATTTACTTTTTGTTATATACATTAGTGCCATGAAGGGAAAACTATTTAGTTACTATGACAGTATTTAAACATTGTGCCCAGGAGTGTCTGTGTACGTCCATCATGATGCATTGTTAAGTTCAGAGCACATATGTTAAAGAGATGATGCTTATTGAAGAACAACAAGGGCTTTTTATTATAAATGGTGACTTTGATTTAATTTCAGTCTGTGTTAGGTGGTGAAAAAAAAATAGATCCTGAAAACATTCAAAGAAAACTTGTCCCTTTTTTCAAATCAAGGAGGAATCAATACTGTGTGTTTCAAATGAATGGATACAATTTCACTTATAATAATCTCCATGATTGTTGAAGGGAGACCAAAGCAAAAATCATGATATACACAAAAATGCTGCTGGAAGCAGTATCTTATGAGCTACCTGCTCATGCTATTTTCTTTCACAGAATTCTAGGTTTGAAAATCAGACATTTATTTTAAAAAATTAAGATACCCACTAAGGAGGAATATTGTATCAGTTCATAGTTGATAGCTACTTTCTGAACTATTATGGTGGAGCTAGTTCAAAATTCAGGAATTAGAGTTGGATCAGAAAGAGAATCTATGCATATTCCTTAGTCTGGGGGCTTGTTTTCCCCATAGTATCCAGTATATTCTATAAACGGTATTTTTGTTATGTGTTTCCTCAACTGGAAATATTTTGTGCTTCTGGTTCTATCTTTTACATAGCTTTGTGTGTGGTAGACAATAAATATTAGGTAGATACATAAATACTATGAAAATCTCAACAAAAACCCATGAAGTCATTCTTATAGTATATTTCCACTGTTACTATTTCTTTTCTTAGTACTTGGTGGTGGTAGAATCCTGAGCACCAGGAATAAACACAGTCAACCTTAATTGATGTTGATACTACTTACAGCTATTGGAATAACTTAAAATGTCTATTTTTTGATCAATTAATGTTTTCATGAGAACTCAGATATTTAATAGAGCTAATAAAAACACTAAACCTATTAGAATATTCAGAAATCAAAGAGAATGGTAGAAAAGCTTTTATAAGATTCTTCTAAAAATATTAATTACATTATATATTATATAGTTCGTTCTTTTTTTTTTTTTAAAGATTTTATTTGTTTAAAGAGAGAGCACAGAGGGAGAGTGAGAGGGAGAAGCAGACTCCCCACTGAGCAGAGAGCCCTGTTCTGGGCTTGATCCCATGACCCTGAGATTATGACCTGAGCCAAAGGCAGATGCTTAACCATTAAGACTGAGCCACCTAGGCACCCCTGTTTTGTAGTTATTTTCAAAAAGTTACCAATTTCCATGTTTCATTGACAAACAGGCAATTGATACATAAAATGCTTGAGCTGATACTTGCTTTGATGCCTGCCTCATTTATTATGTACTCATGGTATTCAGCACATAGAATTTTCTTCACAAAAGTTGGTTGAATAGCTTGAATTTTGTATCTTCTTTTATGGATGTTTAAGTTATACAAATTGCATTTCCAGCTGAGTTGAAGAATTTTCAAATGTCAGAGGGGTTCCCAGAACTAAAGTTTTTGAAAAACTTTTGTTGCTAAAAATCTTTTCTTAGGCTCAGTCTCCTCAGTTTTCAAATGTGGTTGATTTTAATTAAAGTTTAAAGAGAAAAAGAAACCATTGGAAAGATATTGGAACTAAATAATTCACTTCTAGTGAATAGGGAGTTTGCAGTTTGAGTTAATGGTATTCATTACACTGATTAAAAGCAGTGAGCCATTTTGCCCTTGTTTATTTTCCAAACCAGTGTTTTCAGTAATGGGGGTGGTTGGTATTTGATGTTTTATCTGATGAGGTATTTACTGATGGGCTGCTTTGACTTCTCTACTTAAATTGATAACCACTTGAAAGGAACTTATCAGACAAAAGAACAACTTCTTTTCTAGAGCTGGACCATTTATTCCAAGTTTAGACAGTGAGAAAACAATTGAGTAGCTTTTATTGCCACCAGCTGTGCTATGGTTATTTGAACAAATGGAAGATTAAAGGAAATGTACAATCTCATTTTATACAGCATTACCCAAAATCAGGATTCTTTTGCCTAATAAATTTTGCATTTGTAGTTGAAGAACTTACAATTACTTGGATTTCAATTGCTATGATGAGTTTGCTGCTCTTTGAAGGCTCATGTGCGTCTATCAAAAATGAATCTTCCAGAATTTCAGAGAAGGTAGTGCTGCTGGGTTTGCAGCAACTTTATGATTGTCTTGCAGATGTTATGTATATATCTCTATATATTATATATACTATATTATATATAATGTGCATATATTACATGTAACATATATATAGTATTTTATAGTAACTATATCTCCACATACTACACACACACACACACACACACTCCCAAATAAACAACTTGAAAAATAAAATAAGCCCTCTAAACTTTGAAAAATAACATCTCTTATCAAGGAATTCCAGTGATTAATATCATTTGGCTACTCTAGGACTTTGGAAAAAAATGAGAAGTGGGTGTTTAAATGTTTTAAGAGGTAATTTTCCAAGCAATTGAACAGGTAGTTAAAAATACCTTGTTTTCATTTTCTTGCCTGAGACAATCCTAAACTCTAAAGGTCTGAAAGAGAGCAGAAGAAGCCACGTTGAACAGAGTCTGAAGTCTATGCCCCAGATGTAAAATTCTCACACTTGCCAGGCTTCAGGGTTCATTGATCAGTATATGGAGTGAGTTGTGTTTGAAATATGATTATGGGAACTGGGATTGGCTCCTTATGGTTAGGCCATTCTGTTGACCTATATATGTAGTTTCCTGGAGACTGTTGGTGTACCTGTTCATTGCTATAACTTAATAAATGTTATCATTGAGGAGGGACGAACTTTTGAGTGTGACAGAGCCAGACAGACCATACAAAAGGGCTAGAACAGAGTTTCTGAACCTCAGCACTTTTTGTGTTGAAATTTTGGGCTCAGTAATTCTTTGCTGTGGTAGCTAGTTGTGTGCACTGCAGGGTGTTTAGGGAGCACCTTTGGCCTCTACCCACTACATGCCAGTAGCACTCTCCCACCACTCTCCAACCAAAAATGTCTCCAAGTGTTGCCAGATGTCCTCTGCAAGGCACAGTTGTCCCAGTTGAAAATGACTGTGATAGAAAACGAGCTTCCGGCAAGTGTGTTGGTTCGTATCCCCTGGGCTTGTGAAAGGGCCTGGCATAGAGTTAGACTTCAATGAATGTTTGCATACCTTTTTTTAAATAAGTGACTTAGGGAAGAAAGGTGGTTTATTTTTCTATCACTTTTTTCTGCCATTGAGTTCCCATGTTAGTAGAACAGGCATAAAATAAAAAGATTCAATGCTCGGGGTGCCTGGGTGGCACAGTGGTTAAGCGTCTGCCTTCGGCTCAGGGCGTGATCCCGGCGTTATGGGATCGAGCCCCACATCAGGCTCCTCCGCTATGAGCCTGCTTCTTCCTCTCCTACTCCCCCTGCTTGTGTTCCCTCTCTCACTGGCTGTCTCTATCTCTGTCGAATAAATAAATAAAATCTTTAAAAAAAAAAAGATTCAATGCTGCATTATTTATAAAGAGCAAATAAAGTTAGAAAAATAGCTGAATGCCTACTAATGTAGAAAATAACCAAGTCAATATGGTACATTTTTAAATTTTTCTGTGGAATATTACACATTCATAAAATAGGTCATGTACCAAATCTTTTAAATGACATTGTTTTTTTAAAAAGAAGCTTATAAACCTAAAGAATGATTTGTTTTGAATACATAGGTATGTACACGTATATGTAAATGCATTATCTTTAGGTGAAAAAAATAAGGGAAATGCTAAATGATTAGTTATGGTTGCTCTGGCATTATGATTAGATTTTATGTGCACCTTCTGAATCATTATTGAAAAATGCCTTCTTTTTTTTTGGTCTTTAGAAAAACCAAATAAAATAGAAAACAGCTAAGTCTGAGTGCATTTTATATCATCATCCAAATTGGCATTTTGTTCAATTTTTAATGAAAAGAATAAATTACAAGCTTTACTTACTTTTTTGGAAATTAAGTTATCCAAATTTTCTTGTAATTGCATTATTTGATTTGGCAAGAGCAAATGTAGCATTAACATTGATTTGGTATACTAAACATCATCTGTAAAGAATACTTAGTGTATTTAATAATTATATGGAAGTTCCTTAAAAATGTTCAAGAAATAATTTCTACAAAGTTTTTCTGAATTGCAAACATCCCTATGTACTATTGACCATCTCTCGCCATTATTACTTGCCATTATCTTATGGTAAAACTTTCTTGTAGACATTATAATCAGGGGAGGAGATGTAGTTGCTGCAAGCGTACAGTGTATGATTTTAAAGGAATGATGCAGTCTGAATTAATCTAGTTTCACATATGTGACTGTATACCCACATGTATATTCACTCGGTGTAGATGTGTATATTAAAGTGAGATTGTGTAGGAGCTATTTGTGAATTAATCCCAGCTTTCTTGGATAAGTACATTTTAGGTACATACATATTGTCTTGGAAAGAGAAGATCCACAGCTTAGAACATGAGAAGTTCCCATTTCTGCCTCCTTGTCATCATATTGAACCAGAAAGTCCCTGTATTTCAGGCTGCCATGTGTTTGAGTGAGAAGTCAAAGAACAAATATTTCCCCCTTATTTTCCTGGATCCTAGAAATGCTATAATCTCACGTTTCATGCACCCCATGTGTTTCCCTCAGCCTGAACACTTCTTTTTTTTTTTCTGCCTAATTGCTAAGTTTTCTTCAAGCTTTAGTTTTAACAGCATTTCCTCAAGATGGGCATTCCATGATGTCTACTCTCTCGGGCCCTCAGTTGTGCTCATAGCACCCTGTACTTCCCTTGTCATAACACTTTAGTACAGAATGGTGAGTCCTTATTTAATATCTGTCTTCTCCAGGAGAAGTCTGTAAGCTTCTGTGAGGGTGGAAATTAGACACATTCCATTTTCCAATATATTTCTAGAATCTATTAAAGTGCCCGGCATATGGACTGAATTTAATAAATATTTGATAAATCATTGAGTGGCTGAATGAAGGAAGAAATCTTAATTTCAAACTTGGTGGGAGGAAAGAGTAAATAAAGTGCACGAGAAACAGTTCTCAGACAATGTAGAGTAGTACATTTGCTGAACAGTGACTGGGCATCAAATGCTGTTTTTCTTTACAACCAAAAGTTCTGATTTGGATTATGTAGAATTTTGGAAATGTGAATTTTAGTAATGCAATAAATTGTTAAAAGATAGCAGTATTGCAAATGTTCATTTATTTATATTCTTTAAGATGAGTGCTAACAATACTAACAGTTATAGTTACCACATTTGTATCAAATATTTCCAGTTAAGAGAAGCTTTATTTAAAAATCTTAGCAGTGCTGGATGGATGCTTTTCACATCTGGAAAGAAACTACACCTTTCAGTCTCCTGATTATATGTTAACCTTGTTAACATATTAGTTGTTTCTTCATAGGAACACGGTTAAATACATATATATTCCATATATATATGTATATATACATATACATATATATATATATATTTAAACATATTAAATACATAGACAATATATTTAAAATATTAAGTATTAAGTGAGTGTGTTTATGTTTTATAGTAAAACTACTTCAAAGAGTCAGTGAAATGTAGGGATAAATTTTTCTAGCATAAATAATTCTAGACCCTTTATTATGAATCAGATTTAAGAAAAATGTTTAAAAATGTGTCTCCCTTGGTTTTAGCTTTCTCTTCTTGATATCATCTGAAATGTTGCCTTCTGCCCTTCCTTAATTTCTTTTGAAATTGATCTCTAAAATTTTGGTTAATTCCTGTCTGAATTTTTCCCTTAGCTAAAATTAAAGCAAAATAATGCCCAATAGTGTCTTTATGGTTTACCATTATTATAGAATTTTATTTCTCATGTAAAAGTCACAGCATTTTGTCAATCATTTATTCATAATCAAAATGCATATAAGGAGCACCAAATGTACAATGAGCTCTGGATACAAAGATCAAGATGTATTTCCATAGTTAGAAAATACAATTGAAGATATCTGTAACATTTGCCACATGCAAGAAAAGAACATAGAAATAAATCTAATAAAAGATAAAAAATATCTTCATGTACAAAGATGATCTTTAATGAAAGCCATTTGAGAAGATTTAAGTAAATAGAGAAAGATACTATTCTCATAAATTGAAATATTCAGTGTTACTAGGTTGTTAATTCTTCTCAAACGGAGCTATGGAATTCTAATCAAGTACCCAACAGAATTTTTTATGGAATTCAACAAGCTAATTCTGAAATTTATGTGAAAGAGTAAAGGATCAAGAAAAGAAAAGACAATCATGAATAAAAAGAAAAAAAAATGGGAAGAATGGCGTTATAACATATGTAGACTTCTTATAAAAGAAGTATATTGTACATGATGAATAGCCAAATGGATTAGACTGCATTGCCAAGAAAGCACCAATTTATATGTGGAAGCCAGTTATAGATGGAGGTGGCATTGTTGATCATCAAAGGGATGAGTTACTCAATAAATGGTACTGGGACAAAAAATTGAATTTTTATCCCTACCTCATAAAAGCACAAAAGCAATTTCAGATGAATTAAGGTTTTACATTTAAATGCAAATTGGAAAATATGATATAGAGGATGGAAGAATTTTCTAAGCAAAATACAGAAAAGCACTATCTCAAAGGAAAGGATTGATAATTCTGAACAATAATGATGAATATTAAATTTAAAATTTATACAGTGAAAAAGAAAAAGAAACAAGTCAAAGACTGGGGATAGATATGTGTGTCACGAATATGACAAAGTTAGATTAGCATTCAGGATATCAAAAAGAAAAACAAGTAACCCAGGGAAAACAGGACAAATAAGAATAGTCAATTTTGATAAAATGAAATCTGAATACCACTAAACAGCTAAAATCATGATCAGGGAAATGCAAATTAAAGCTACAATGTTATACAATTGCATACACCCATCAGTCTGACAAAATAATAAAGTTCAACAACACCAAGTGTTGGTGAGGATATGGAGGAAATTTCACCATACTAGAGAGAAGTGTGAATTAGTACCATTTATGAAAGCAGTATATTCATAAGTATGTAGTCAAGTTGTGCACCTTATTAGGGCCCATCCAGCAGTTCCACTAAGAGGTATAATACCACAGAGATACTTCCATGTACACAAGACATGTACAAAAATGTTTATTTCAGCATTGTTCTAAGCACTGAAAAACCGGAATCAAACCAAATATCCATTAAGAGGAAAATGGATAAGTAATCTGGGGTATTTTCATGCAATGGAGTATTATGTGGCTTTGGTAATGAATGAGGTAGACATATATAATTCTATAATCTCAAAAATATGTTTACAGTGCTCTGTATTGTTTAGTTAAAGATCACACACATCTGAAATAAAATCAAAAGCCTGCTTACGAGTGACAAATACTAAATTCTTTATGAAACTTGAAATGGAATTAATGATAGGCCAGGTGTGGATTGTGGATTTTGAATGGCTAACTTGTAGCATAAGGCAAGGGGAGCTCACCCAAGAGCAGGTGTGGACTTTGGCCGATATTTCCTCTAATAGTACTTTTTAAATTCTTATGTGGAACCTAAGCAAAACACAAAATCCTCTCATGTTCTACAAATACTCTTTTGAATTTCTTGGGTAATGCATTCGGCGTGTATCAAGCTTCTTGATGTTATTTTAACATGTCTTTCTGTAATTGTTTTTTAAGTGTGGCACTTGAGTTTTCAGGACTGTTCTGAGTTGTGATTGATCATTGTACATGCATTTTGAATAGGGACATCTGTCTCTGCAGCATATTATGTCTCCTGACATGCCATTTCTCAGCTTGACGGAGCACCTCTAGAGGGCATAGGTTTTAATAAGAGAAAATAGGTGATTTTTTTTCTTCCATAGAAAGTGGGTGGTGTTACATTTTATAAAGAAATAATGAATAGTTGGAATGACAGATTACCCAGTTTACTTTTTTTGTGAGCCAAATATAAAACTAGAAATAATGCTTATTCATTTTAGCCTTTATAATACTCACTTCAAAAAAATTTTTGTAGGAGAACATTTACTAAGTTTTCTCATAGTCATAGCAGACAGTGACAAAAGTGGCTTCTTTGTCTTTCTCTCCTAAATCTTTCTTTGTATAGCCTTATTTTTCTTCTAGACCCTAAGTGTCTTCTTGCATTCTATTATATGAGCAAACTTACATTTTGAAACACGTTGGAACATTGTAATTTTTAAGAACATGTTATGGTTTTTTATTACTAAATTTAAATCCATTTTGATACTATTATAGTTATTCCGTAATCATAGCACAGTTCAAAAAAAAGGGCACAATAATGAATGAATGCGTTTTTCATAGACTCTGCCCTTGAGAAGGGCCCAGTTTTGTGAGAGAACTGTATAAAAACACCTTCATAATGATAAAATGGGAGCACTCAGGCAGAAGCAGGAATGATGTCCCATGATACTGAAGAAGTAGAGACAAGCTCTCCTGAGTGGGGTGACACTGAGCAAGCTGACAGGCAAGACAACTGGTCAAGTCTAAATGAAAGTATGTTTGCCAGCAAAAGAAGCATGGGAGAAGCGCAGACAGGTGGGACAGCAAGCCCAAGTGGATAAAAGAGGGAAAGGTCTTGGCCAGTTGCATGAAAAATAGAACTTCCTTGTATATGGAGAGTAGGTCTGTGCAGGAAATGACAGATAAATCTAGAGAGGTGGAATTTGCATTTATACATAGTATTTATAGTCCTTTGCTTCCATTTTGCCTGACTCTACTATCTTGCCTTGCACTACCCCCGACTCCAAACATTTCTTAGTTGTTGGAGAAGATTCACTGGTAGTTATTTTTTCTACCTCATTTTCTCATTACCTAATAACTTCTTTCAGTTGTCTTGATTTCCAAATATAGGCCATAATTTCAGTCATCTTATTCAAAAGATTTTATGAAAAGGTCCTACACTTGATCCAACTAAATGGTTAGCCGATTTCCTACCTAGAGGAAATGTTCATAGTTTAACAAGTCACCAATTTATGTATTTATTTATTTTTTAAATTTTTTAAAATGATTTTTTATTATGTTAGTCACCATACAGTACATCCCCGGTTTCCGATGTAAGGCTCAATGATTCATTAGTTGCGTATAACACCCAGTGCACCATGCAATACGTGCCCTCCTTAATACCCATCACCGGTCTATCCCATTCCCCCACCCCCTCCCCTCTGGGGCCCTCAGTTTGTTTCTCATAGTCCATAGTCTCTCATGCTTCATCCCCCCTTCTGATTACTCCCCCTTTCTTAATCCCTTTCTTCCCCTACTGATCATCCTAGTTCTTATGTTCCATAGATGAGAGAAATCATATGATAGTTGTCTTTCTCTGCTAACAAGTCACCAGTTTAAATCTCATTGCTGAGTTCTTCTCTATGTTTGGTTAATATAACTGGTTTTTGAGGGTATGTGTTAAAGAAATGCTTATGATGTGTACCTTCATGGGACGAAAGTTTAAGGTTAGTCTTTTTCCCACTCTGTCACTGCACTTGCTTCATCCTACAGTTGCAACATTCTACGATCAGGAAGGAATAGCACCTTGACCTTTTATTTTGTAGAAATCTCCTCCTTTGAAGTGTTTCAATTATGATTTAACAATTTCCCATTTCTGGATATTTTGGTAAAATTTTAGAGCATTTAGAAATCATATGCCATTTCTTTTGATTGCAAGAAATTACCCTTTTATTTCCATGATCTGTTAAATGGGTATTTTGGTACTTAAAACACTTCAAAAGATTAGCTTCGTGTCTAGAATGTTTTCCCTAAACATCTTAAAGGTATGTGTTGTTTGTTCACATTTAGCAGCGATTTTTTTTTAACTTTGAATGGACTGCTTTATTAAAATAATGGAAGAACTCAGTAGAGGAAGAACTCCCAGGGAAGAGGTTAATAATATAAATAGCTCTGCTGAGAGTGCAACAAAGTTCTCTATTGTGCTGTTGCCACAGCAGCACCAATAATTCAAAACAAGGAAATGGAGTCTCATGTTTAATATAATACAGACTTTTCCCTAGAACTTCTGTGGTCTAGGGTTTTTCAGGGATTGGCATGTTTATCTACATATGTCTAAATTTAGATATGCCTTTTATGTAATATGGTAAAAGAGAAGTACTTAAAATTCTATAAGATACAGTTATTTCTTAAGTATTTTTGTTTGTTTCTAAATTGACTTTAAAATATCAGCAATTTTCCCGTTGAAATAATGCCCTAGGACATTGTGAATACGTGCATATGGAGAGCGACATAATCTTTTATGCATTTCACATTCGATTTTTAAAGGTCACTTTGAAAGGTATGAAGAGGTGTTTGGTAATGCAAGAAAGAAAAAGATTTTTTTCTTCTGTTGAATATTTTAACCCCATAACAAGAGCTACCTCTGCTATAGAAGTGGGTTTCCCATTCTGAAAGTCCAAATCTGGAAACTCAAAAACATGGATGTAGAAGTTTGGGAGTTTTAAAGTAAACTTAATGTCATTTTAGAAATAAATTTGAAAGACATGGAACTCCTACCTCAGATATGTATAAAATTTAATTCACCATAAAATAAAGCACAATTAAAGCTCTGCCAGAAACATTCTAATATACAGTGAAAGCTTATTTATAAAAAATGTTCAAATGTAATATACTACATTTTATTAAACATATTTGACACAACATAGTCCAGTTAGAGACTTCCTTTAGAATACAATTTTTGTTGTCCCTATGTTAGCCACTTTGTCTTGCTACCTGCCTACCTGGCTTTCATACCACCAATTTTGCCGTTATTCTTACTAAAAAAGTAGTGTTTAGGCAATTCTGATTGTTATGGGATAAAAATAAATGAAATGATTAGGGAAATTTCTGTGTTCTCATCTTTTTTACCCAATGACTTCATGATGAAGATGATGCAAAAAATTGGTCAAATGTATATCTAGTATGTATGTGTGTTCGTATTTTACCCATTTAATAAGAATAAATGTTGCCTAGAAACTAGTTTTCTCAAAGGCTCAATTTACATACTATGTGTAAATTGGCCAAATATTATTTTTACATGAAAATTTAATAAGGAATTATGATTCCATTTCACTTATCTCTTCTGTCTAGTGTTGAAAGGGGAATTCTCAGAGGCTTGAGAAAATAATCGTGCATTAGGCTTAAAAATGATTGAAAAGTTAAAAAGGAAAGAAAATGAAAATGAAAATGTATTCATCCATTCAGCAAATACTTGTTAAGGAACTACCTCTGTTGGGTTTCTAGGTACTGGAGATAAAGTATTAAAAAGATCGGGATAGCCTCATGAAATTTCCTTATAATAAATATTTAAAGAGGGGATTTGATAATAATATAATCTATTGAGATTTTCTAGTATTATGACTCCTTCCATTCATTCACTCATTCAGGCAATATTTGCCTCATGAGCACATCAAAACTTTTATTATGTAACCTAATCTCCCTTTCTTCATTCAATGTTATTTTTTTCCAATTTCTCAAAAGGAATAAAAGTTTAAACATTAAAAGGACTTCACTGTCATTGGAAAACAGAGACAGGATTATCCATTCTAGGATAATTCTTTCTTTTATTTTACTATTCCCATCCCAACCTTGATACTTTATTTTTAGTGTATCTGAGGAAGACCAAGTGTGAGATTTAAGAGCAGAGCTTTGTCTGTGAGTCTGAAACAGAGTCGACAATGATCTATGTGTCCTGGAGGATAATAAACTTTCTATATGATGGCCATGTTTTACATAGTACTAGTGAGCATCCTAATCATTCACTGACTTCTATTCATAGATTGTTCTCTAGAGGAGGGAAATACTGCATTGGGCTTTGTGGCCAGTCTTCCTGTGCAGACTCAGTATGCTTGGTGGAACATGTTTTTATCGGTACTCTATTTAGAGAGAGAAAGGCTGACAAAGGCTTCCATGACTTTCAGTCTTCAAATGATGAAAATTGAGGACCTGGTGGAGGATTTCAGGAAACCACTTACTTAATAGACTCTCTTTTCAAGGAAAATGTATTTCAAAGGATAATGGCCTAAGATTTGACTCCAAAGCTTCAATGTGGATCAGAAATTCTTCACGCTGAACTATATAGCTAATGCTCAATTACCTTAGCTTCTATTGAACCATATTCTAAACACCTTCTTTTGTAACCATCACCTTGTGCCGAAGTCTATATTTTTAGCCTTTAAGCAGAGCTCAAGCACTGTATTTAGACATCTGACTTGAAGACAAAAATTGCTCAGTGAGCAGAACAAATGTTCAGAAAATAACATTTCAAGGTTAGAGTTAGTGTCCTGAATAAAATTCCTTTTCTTCTTTTCCTCCCTATTGAATATAACATAAATAATGTACCCTGACTGGCTTTCAAGATTAAAAAATCAGAGAATAGCAGTGAACTTGAAGAAGGAAGAGGGAGTAATTAAAAACTGAAGGGGCTTCTGTTGAACTATTGTTTGCCTGAAACTAAGTATACATTTTATTCTTGATTCAATAGGATTATGGCTCTTAAAAGGTTTTAAAAAACTGTATAGTAAAGCTTGTAGAGAAAGGGCCCAAATGAGCCTACAGCCACCTTAAAAAATATTGAAAGAACACACACACACACACACACACACACACACACTCAGTCATTACTATATCCTTCTCACAGTGGAGAGGAGAAAAACTATATAAATATTGTTTATGATTATTCGTAGTAATTGTAGTTATCAATTTTTAACCATTTACAATGTGCTGGCCCTTTCTATAATTGACCTCACTTAATATTCACAGCAATTCTGTGAAATAGGCATTATTAGCCCCATTTTATAAATGAGAAAATAAAGCCAAAGCATTTAATAATATTTCTAAGACTATCGAGTTAGTGAGTGGTAGCATATTATGGATGTTTCTTAGGAAAATCCCAGAATGGTCCCTGAGATTCCCTAGTATTGAGAAATAAAAACAGTTTAATTCTTAGGGGAATAGAAGAGAGTGAAACAACATGATTATTATTGTTAAACAAGACATTGCAAGGTCCCCGGACCATTTCCAGAAAGGGAAGTCACATATTTGCACTGAGGGAAAGTGATTATCACTTGGTGGAAACTACTTTAAAGGAATGAGGCTCATTTGGACTGTGTGTGACTTGGTGAGGGACTTATCCCTTTATATCCCAGGAGGCAAAAGGATGTCGTAATTGCATTTCACAATGGGCCCGAAACTAAATGGGTCTAGGCACTCCTTCCTTTTCGCTGCCTGGTGCAGGGTATACTCTTCACTTAGTACAACCCAGTCTCTGTGTGAACAGCTAGAACCCAGGGCTGTTTTAACGATCAAAGTTGGAACCAGGGCCTGAAAGAAATGTTGGAAATTCTGGGTGGTTTTTAGGCACTGTATTCAGAAACAAATAAAGAACATGTGGAACTCTTTGACCCTTTTCTGATCCTTTGTGTTCTAATACTCAAAGTACACTTTAACCCAGCAGAGGGAGGCATTCCACAGTAGGGCATAGTAATAATGTAAGGAGAGAGAGATTAAATCAAAAGTGAGCAAAAAATTTATTTTTAAACTTGGTGGAATACCAAGTTTATGTCACAGAAAGTATAACAGTGGGCTATTATTTGTTGAACTGATTATCGTTCCTCTTTGCAGAATGGGTTGTCTCAGTACACACGGCCCAAATGGTATCTTAATTTTAATTCATTTAAAATTCTAAAGGTTAGCATTGCACTTTTATCCTGAGTGTTGTGTTGTTCTAAAACAGAGATTTTTAAGTACTAAAATTTAATTCCATTTAGTTACTGAGTCATAGATTCTTCCAGAACTCTTGGAAGTTATCGCTATTATTTATAGGTGGGAACATTTCAGCCTGGGGAAATTCAATGATTTGCTCAAAGGGAAATAGTAGTAAATGGCAGAGTCAACATCTAAGACTTTGGATTTTAGAAAAGTATGAAAAACAGACAAAGCAATGCCCCCCTTCAGTTTCTGTGTTTGTGGAATATTCCACCCATCCCCCTACCCTAGGCAAAATGAGAGGTAGAAAAAACATTCCTGTGGGAGTTGGACGAATGTCTGTTCAAACCTTGCCTCATGTCTCTAACAATACTACTTGGCCAATTTAACCAGACTTCATTTTCTTAAGTGCTACTATGCTGTTTTGTATGTGAACAGAAAGAAGTCTGGGAGGTTACCACATTAACAATGGCTATTTTTGTAGTGTGGATGATGAGGCAGTTTTTGCTTCTGTCCTCATATATTTTTTTCTTTTATTGGATTTGACGATACATTACTTGTATAGTACTTAAAGCTTTCCCTTTAAAATAAAAAATGTGAATTTTATTTAGTATTTACAAATAATATGCAAGATGCCAATTTAAACTTTTTTTAAAATCCTCATTAAACGGTAGACAAATGATGGCTATATAAAGCATGAGACTCTGGGGCCATTTCTATGTCATTTGTTCTGATTTTTGGCTCAGAAAACATGACCTCAATTATATATTCAATTGTGTGGGTTTTTTTCCCCCCCAATTCTCTGTTAGTTATTTCATCTTCCATCGTGGTAACTGTAGAGAGGAAAAGCATGTTTTGTTCTTATTTGGAATCTAATTTATTTCATAATCTTCAAAAATTTTGTTTCTTAAATTGTCTGTAATTTTAAGACCACCACAGGTGAACTATCTGGATTCCAAACAAAACAAAACAAAACAAAACCCTCTTTCTATATGCTAGACATTGGTTTTGTAGTCAGAATTATCTGTAGTCAGTTCTGGTCCTCCATTTACCAAATATGAGACCTTGGTCAGTTTACCTAGTATTTGGGAAACTTAGTCTCCTCATCTGCAAAATAGATGGAAGAAAACTTAACCCTCAAGATCATTTAGATAATTAAATGAGTTAAAATTTTCAAGTGTTTGGTATTATGGAGGCAAGATAAAGACGGATTCCTTTCTCATTAACTTGATTTAAGGTCAACACTTACTGTTACTAGTGTCCCAGGTAAAAATTTGCTTATTCATTTTGCAATAAATTGGATGTAGATTTTAGCAGTCTGTTTTTAAGAGTACTTGAATCTTGTGGAGTAACTAAGATGACCAGCTGACACATTAACATAACATAACACATTAACATAAGGTTGATTTCACCCTAAATTGTCTGAGTTGTCAGGCAAGCTTCACTTTATCAAGGAATAAAATGAGAAATCCACAAAGCCAAAGTAACAAGAAAATATACTTTTGAAGCCAAAAGACCACGTAAAGGGTGTTGTGATAATGGAAAAGATTCTGACATTCATGAAAAGTGCTGCACAATTTTTTGATGTCTTCAGATTTATGAAATATTTTTTTTCCCTGATGTTCAAGTAGAACACTTGGTCAAAAAGAAAGGTAAAAAGAAGGATATAAAATTTATCTATAATTATACCGTCCAGAGAGAATTATTATTCACTTTCTGGGCTTTTAGTCTTTTTCTATTGAATATTAGAGACATTTTATGTGTAAGGTTTAAGGTTGTGAATGGAGTATGTCTGTGTTCCAAGATGTGGATAATAATACATCCATGTTTTTCTATCTTTTTTACCTAACGTTGTATTATAAACGTTTTTTAGTGTCATTAAATATTTTCAATATTATGATTTGTAGAAGCTGTATTATAATCTGTCATGTAATTATACCATTATTTCTTTTATTATTCCCCTTATACTGGGCATGTAGACAATTTGCAGGTGTTCAACAAAATTTTAAAATAACAGTGTAATGGAAATTCATTTACATAAATCACCATTTCACATCTTTTATTTTTTTTCCCTTTAGAAATGATTCCTAGAAATAGTCACTCCCAAAGAGCATGAACTTTTAAAAAGATTCCTGATATACCATGACAATTTTTTTCTCCAGGGAAAGTGTACAAATTTACATTCCTATCAGTAGTATATGATATATGAGAGTACTCTTCACATCATATGCTTATCATCATCTTATATTAGCCTCAACTGAAAGTAAAAATGTTAATCCTTCATAATCTGCATTTATTTGATTACTAGTGAAGTTGAATACTATGTGTTTTATTTACTGAGGATATACACACACACACACCCTCCCAGCAAGTATTAGATATGTTGTATTCAATGGCAGTTTTAAAAATTTTATTTGAATACATGTCAATGAGCAAGATCTTGGCTAAAAATAATCATCTTCGCAGCAAATTTTGTCAAATGCTTAAAGCATTTTAAAGAGACTACATCTGGGATGCTTTCCTCAGAAAGACATGCTGCATGATACTATTCTTATGAGATTTTCATGTCACCTTTTGTCCTGGGCAAGTGGCTGACTTTGTTGCATTTACGCTGGGTTCCCCAACAATGTCAAACTAGCAACTTTCAAACCTGCAAACATCTGCTTTTGTCATCAAAATTGAGAGACATAACTGAAAGGAAAGTTTTAGTTCACAAACTGTATAATCTTCTGATTCTTCAGAATGGAAATGGATAAACTTGAAAATTTTACATATTTAGGGACTGAAGCTCTAGTCAGCATAGAGCTTAAGACTGGAGAAAGGGTGAATTTCCTTTCAAAGTAAGCCCTGGCATGACTGTACTCTCTCACAAGAGAAAGTAACATCTCCAGAAATTGTATCATCATTTCCACACCTATTTCTATGATTCTAAAAGTTCCTTTCTATACAGTCTGGTAGTACATTTCTATAAATTCAAAAAAAAAATCAGCAGTGATGGCAGAATTTTTAGTGTGTATACCTGGGTCTTATTATGTATAATTTTTTAAGATCTTAGCTTATTCTTCTAGGATGTCATGTTTGGTCCCTAAGAGGATCAGCTTTGAAACATTTCTAATTTGGGAGAAAATAAGCTTTTACAGGAATGAAATATGGTCCAAGTCTTCAACAGATTGAAGGATAAAACTGGCTTATAAAAAAGAGGGCTTTTTTTTTTTTTTAAGATTTTGTTTATTTATTCCAGAGAGAGAGAGAGTAGGGGGAGGAGCAGAGGGAGAGAGACAAACAGACTCTGCACTGAGTGTGGAGCCTGACTTGGGGCTTGATCTCAACACCCTGAGATCATGACCTGAGCTGAAACTAAGAGTCAGATGCTTAACTGACTGAGCCACCCAGCTGCCCCCGAAGAGGGGTTTTATAAAGTATTTCTTAAGCTTTAGAAGAAGTTAATAAAATAATTTATTGAATTCAAACATGACTCAGCTTCTAATATTAATTTTGTAAATAGGAAAAAGATAATTAAATTATTAAGGCACCTTCATTTTAAAGGGTAATTATTATTATTATTATTATCATTTAGCTCATAAGGAAATTTATTTTTTTACTTTTTTAAAGCCCTAGATCTTTTTTAATCAACAGTTATTTGAGTGCTTTTTTGTCATGCATTCAGTCTTAGATCCTGGCCTGTGTGGGCTCTGGCTGTCTAATAAAAGCGATAAAATAATGTCTGATTATCTGGAACACAAGGTAATGAATCCTGTTATTTGGGCACATCCTTCTTCTCATTTGCAGGCAGCTTAATTTTTTACATCTGGTCTTTAGCCAGTGCTTGACATGGAGCAGAATTTAGTATTTGAGAGGAATTTCATTTGTTTGTACATTTTAACTGTGGACTTTTCTTACTGTGTTCAAAGAACTTTCATAGCTACTGTCCTCTAATATTTTAAACTAAGTATACTTTCTATTGCTTATTTCTTATTGTAAAACCTTATGTGTTCATTTTAGAAAAATTAGAAAATACTGAAAAGTAAAAAGAAAAAGAAATTATACACACACACACACACACACACACACACACACACACACACACATCAGTAGAGAATGCCTGTTAACATGTTGGCAGATACTCCACAGTCGATCCTATATAATTCACATATAATTGTTTCTACAAAATGAGATCAGAGTGCTTGGTCACCTGCTTGTTACACTAAATATCATATCTTCGACATTATGTATTTTATAAATGTTGCTATTTTTTTAATTGACCAGGTGGTTCATGTTAGAGATCATGTTAGCCTGCAGAAAATTTGTGTATTATCCTAAGAGTGTTACCAATCTTTTGAAATGAAATTTCGCATAGAATTCTAGATGTCTAGGACACCTGGGTGGCTCAGTCCATTAAGTGTCTGCCTCTGGCTCAGGTCATGGTCTCAGGGTCCTGGGATCATGCCCTGCATTGGGCTTCTTGCTCAGTGGGGAGTTTGCTTCTCCCTCTCCCTCTGCCTGCCGCTCCCCCTGCTTGTGCTCTCTCTGTCAAATAAATAAATAAAATCTAAAAAAATAAAAAATAAAAAAATCTAGAGGTCTCCTGTCTCTTGAAAGATGGCAGTCTCTGTACTACTCATAATCTGTAGGGAACAGTGGGTAAGAGCTGATGGTAGCCCACATTAGCTGAGGCTTGTGCTTTTCATTTAATGTAATCCTTCCCTGGTTTCCTTCACTTCTTGATGTTCCTTCCTGACTTCTGAAGCAATTAAGTTTGCCAAGGGTGGTGGATTGTCTAGGGTAGTGGTTTTTAGTGAGGTTGTCCTGGTCTCTAAGTCAAGGATCAGAAAATTGTGGGAATGTTTTCTGGCTGCCACAATATTCAGGGGGTGCTTCTAGTATTTAATGGGCCAGTCTCATGGATGTGAGGGTTTTGTAATGTGAGGGACATTGCTACACCTGGAAAAATTTTTCTTGTGTCGTGCATTTCAGTTATTTCTTTGGATAGTGGGTGAAACACCTGTTTATAATTATTTGAGGCTAAAAACAAATTTTGCTTCACATATAAAAACTGTTTTATTCCATTTTAGTGTACACTGAATTTTCCAAGACTACAACTATCATATAATTTAACATTTTATTATTAGAAACACTATGACGAATTGTTCACCATTTGGAAAATCATGTCACCGACAACATAGCTCATGGTATTTTAACCAACATACACAGCTCTATCAGCATGCATTTGTAGCTCCCTTGTTCAATATTGAAAAAAGGAAAGTTCATGCTCCTTTAAAATCTTCTATGAATAAGGAATAGTTCTCAGTTCCTGCAAGAGAATATTAATCATTTTTCATGTTTTCTTTATGTCTGCGGTCTGTAATTTGCCTTAGCATGTTATCTGGACTTCAGTTAATCTTATTTCCCTTTTACTTAATCATGTGCTGGTAAGTCTGGTTTATTGTTTTAACACTAGATTTTATGCTCATGTGCACTCAACTGTCCAGTCTTTCACTTGCCTACCTTTCTTTTAAGACTGACTTCTTATTACACCTCTTCAATTTGATTTACTCACTGCATAGTAGGGCAAGCATTAGAGGACTTCTGAGACATGTAAATATTCATGCATGGGAGCTCTTTATTGATTTTGAAAAATATACTGTATAGAGGTCGGATTTAGAATCTGTGAGTTTCATTTTAGGTTAGCAAAAGAGCATTGCAAAATACTTGTTTCAAATGTGGGGCTGTGTGCTTGATAAGCTTAATGTTCTGGGTAGGCATCATGGATGTATCGAAGTTCTGAAGAGGTTTACAGTCTTTTAGAAAGATATTACATAGAAATAATCTATGGTTAGACTGAGAGGATGATAAAATATACTCTAGGATTTTGGAGCGGGGCAAGTTGGCATGTTTGAATAGAGGAGGAAGCCTTCTGTAAGAGGCTGAGGAGGTTCGTCTGAATGTAGAATCCTGGGGAGGCTCCTTTTTGAGAAGGAGCGAGTGACTCTTTTTCATTTTTCTTTCCCTTCTTTTTGCTCGAGACCTCCGTGTCTTTTCACCTTCCTTCCTTGAAGATACAGAAGCTACAGATATAAGTGGGAGGGTCGTGGATGTGAAATGTTGGTTTTACGTATTTGCTCCTCCTCTTAAAGTCAGGACAGACACAAAGATAGGACCTCAAGGGCTTAGAACTGTGCCATTGTTGCTCTTCAAGGCAAATCGTAGCTGGCATCTCAGAACAAGCCATGACTGGTATTTGACTTCAGTCCTAGTACATTTTCTTAGCTCTCATTAGAAAACCAGCTTATATGAAAGTGGAAAACAAATTCAATAGCTTTCCAAAGTTTTTCCTTTTCTTGTTTCATTAGGTGAGTAGGGGGAAATACTAAGAAAGGAGAGATGACAGTAATGAATCGCTAGTTTCCTTAGCTTGCCTTAGTTTACCAAATTTAACTCTTTTTGCAATACCATCACCACATGTGATTGTATAAAAACTGCTAGAAGTTCTCTGAAGGAACTAAAATTTTCAATTTCTTAGCCTATCAAAGGCAAGGGTTAGTGAACTTCAATAATGTTTTGATTTTGAGAAATTCTTTTTCCTGATACAGTGGGACATACACTTCAAAGCGAGTACTCCAGATTTAATTCAAATGCCACACATTGAAATAGCTCAAAAAATTGTGTGATACAGAGTTCTGGGGTGTCAGTGTTTTATATATTGCAATCTTTTGGAGTTGAATCGTCATATCAGAATTATTTTATTTCATTAAAATTTGTCTTTAGGTTCTATATTTTCTTTTCATTTAATACAGATATTTGCAACTAGAAAACAGTTCAGAGCTTCTTCAGAAGGCATTTATTTAATTTTCCCTTGTCCAGAGGCACATGTCTGCTACTTGGTCCTGTGTTTTAATTGCTAAACTCCAGAGGAAGAGAATTGTCCAACTAGGGCCCCAAGTTGTCTAAGTTTCTATATTCAGTAAACTGGCTCCATTCCAGGGCAGAAAATTTATCAACAAATGAAACACCAGCTACTTCCCACACGTCCTCTGATCACATTAAAAAAATCACTCCCCTTCCCACCCAGCTGAGAGTGTGCTTAGAGTATGGAGCTGACAGACATTCTTTCTCTTCCTCCTCCTCATTGTGTAAAATCGCTGGTTTCTGTAGTCTGTTAGGCTTCTTATTAATAGTAATAAAATGTTCATTCACTAACTGTCTCATGCCTACGAACTAGGTATTGTCACTCTCTTTCCCCTCAAGTTAGACTGTTTTTTATACAGTCATGCTGTAGCAGAGAAGTGAGCTGGAAAACTGATTTTGGGTCTGTAGCATCAGGTACTATTTAACCAGTGGGAGGGACTGATAAAATTAGCAAGTTGACTAACCACTTCCCTTCCTTGTGGCTCTTTAATATTATAACGGATACAGAAAAGTTCAGAAGGACTGGGCTAGTTTTCGAAACCACAGCACACTTTGGCAAAGAGGGAATGTACAACAGAACGGGTAAGTTTCTTTCTTTTAATCTTTTAGGAGAACTGTAAGAAGGTTAAAGGGGTGGAAGTTTTTAAGTTGGATTATGCAAATAGTCTCTAGTAGTTTGTAGGCTCTGAAAAGATAAACCTGCTACGAGGAAGGGGAAGCAAAAGGTTTTCCGATTAGCAGCAGTAGTTCCAGGAACAACAAACGTGAGAGTGAGCAGAAGATTCAGCTTCTGGAATATCTTCATTGCCCCACATAGGTCAGAGTAAAATACTCAGCGGGGAGGATTCTTGTACTAGTATAATTTTTGATAAATAAGTTCCTGCACTCTTAGTTCTTGCAATCCAGACTTTGTAATTGTCAGTAGAGACATTGAGTTACTGAACCCAAATGTCCCTCTGGATCCTGAAACGGATTAAGATCTTCAGTTATCTTGCCTGTGGTTTAAATTTGTATTGCTTTAACTTTTTATTATGGAAAATCTCAAATACAAGCAGAAGTAGAGCACAGAGTGCATAGATTGCCAGTGCCCTGTCATACAGCTTCCAAAGTTAGGGACTCAGGGTCCACATTGTTTCATGCACACCTCTGTGGCGTGCTCCCCACTTTAGTAGGGTTGCAATATTTTAAATGTGCCAATTCTTAACATTAAATGAAAGAGGACTGGAATCTCCTCAAGGCTCCTATCAGTTCAGTAATATGTTTATTTTAGAGAAATATCATTACAGAAAATTACATTATGAGCCAGAGAGAGCAAGCTCAACTTTCCAGCTGTTTGGCCAATGGGAATGGGATTAGAGGATAGTAGTGAAGATTGTGGACTCTGGGGCTAGACTGCTTGGGGTCAAATTTTGGTTTCATGCAATCCAGTGTTTTTGAGGAAGTTTCCTAATCTTTCTATACCTCAGTTTCTCACTTGAAAAATGACGATAAATGATAGTATTGATTTTTTTGAGGATAGGAGACAGTGAGACCATCTGTGCACGTAAAGACTTGGCAAAGTGCTGAGAACAGAGAGTACTCACTGTATGTTAGCTCCACAACTGTTTGCTGAAATGAGAGTGATGGGAGGGATGAGCTCTGTTTGGACAAAAAGCTAAATCTGTGTCTGAGCATACTTGGTTGTTTTCTGACCATTGTTTTCTTTTGATTATTTGATGATATGAGGCCAGGAAAAGTGTCCATGGGGACATCTTAGTTCTCTTGGGCTCCTGAAAACTCCTCACTCTTGCTCTTACCCACCAGCTCCAAATTAATTCTCTCTGAAAAGAGTATCAGAGCTTGTCTTGTCCATCCTCTTGCTTTGAGGAAGAAGGAACAGAAATTTGTCTCTGCTCACAGAGCAAAGAGAAGTCAGTTTGAGGGGAGAGTCATGGGCTCCTCTTATCCCTGAGAAGGGGTGTATTGTCATTGGGTTTAGGCAATGCTGCTAGGCCTGGGAGGCTGCCTCACATCTGAACTCTTGTCCTTTCTCCCAGAGACAGAATCCTCTAGGCCTGCCCTGGCCTTCCAGGGCTGCAGGCTGCGTAGATGCTTTTCTCATTAGTAATGAGGATGGTGAAATTATGAAGATGGCCACAAGTGGGGAGGCGAGGACCTTCTCTACTCTGTTTTTTCTCTGTGTTATTAACAAAAATACTAATGACTGCCATTGACTGAGCGTTTGCTATGTGCCTGGCATGACGCTGGGTGGTTTTCTCATTTAATACCCCTAGTATCCCTACATGACACGTAGTGTTGCTATGTTCACTTTATAGATGAGGAAACTGAGGCACGGAGAGATGAAGCAACTTGCCTTTGATTATCCAGCTAATAAGAGACAGCCAGGATTTTGTTCCAGGTCTGTCTGACTTAATCACTTCTTAGAGCATTTGTCCCTTAGAAAGCAGTTTATTCATACATATGCAGTCAAAATGCATCCATAATTTTGCTCTCAGCCTTCCCAAGGTGAAAGTCATCAGTGTTCCTTTAAAGCACACTGAATGGAAAAGCATTTGTTGTCTAGCAATAGATTTCCCACGGTGAATTTTCATAATGCCTAATTATAAGCTGGAAATTTGTCAGAAATCTTGACAAATAAAGAGGCTGATGGGGTGGGGGTGGAGACCACTGTAAGGAAGTAAATATCGAACTGAGAGGGGTAAAAAAAGAAATGCTCTTTCAGTAAATTAACCATGCCTCAGTGGCAGTTGTAGTTTTTAAGGCCATTTGTCTCTCTTGAGTTTTTGTAAACGATGGGTGAAATTCATCTGCGTCAATTTTCAAGAACATGCAGCACTGTTGTAAAACAAATGATAAACATTGATGTGCTGCCGAAATAAAAATTGGCTGAATCTTCTGGGAGGTGCTGAAGAGAACTGGGTCATGCACAGTCAGACATTTTAGAAACCTGGGATTGACTTTTAGTGCTTTTTCTTTTAGATTACTGGTACAACTATAAAAATAGAACTAAATGTGTGAATGAAGGAAGAGGTTAATTTCACAACTTTGGAGAATTTTTTTTTTCCCTCCAGGGGAGTAATGGTATTTTAAAAAATTTTCCTTTCCTGAAAGGGACACCGTCTGGAATTTCCAGCTAAAAATGAGAACATCAGATATAAAATAATTGACTTCTCTTATCAGGCAATCGGGGTGCATTCAGCAATCTTTCATCTTTATTTTTCCTTCGTTGGATACAGAACTTTTGTCATCTTGATAGGATCAGCTAAGCTTTACTTATAAAAACATTGGAAGAGATTTGAAATCCTGCTATCTTTTTGCAGAAAGCAGGGGATAAATGGAGTTGGGACTGCTGGTGGGGGAGGGAGTAAAGTTGGAAAGATCGTAGTTATAAAGCATCCTTGGATTCTTAAATTTTTGAGAAAGCAAAGAGGATACTTAGTACTGGTGACTGCAAACCATTTTTTTTTTTTTTTTGCAGAATTGTTCCATCACCTGTGTTTTCTTTTCTCTAATGTCTTTATCTCATAAGAACACATCGCTCATAACTTGTGAAGGATTCAGAATTGGAAATTTCCATATCTCTCTATGGTTAGAGACAGATGCAGAAGTGCCATTTTGCGTGTCGTGGTCACCTTCTTTATGCACTGATATAATTTCTGATGGCTTTGGTCACCCCCACTGGTGATGAGATATCAATGCCCTAATGCTTCCAAATTTACTTTTCTGTCCTAATCTTTAATATTTGTCACCCTTTTATGTCACTGCTGTTTTGGGGATTAAATATTTTATTAAAAGTCTTGAATAAAAAAGGCATTTGTTTTTCTTTGAGATGAGTTCTCTCTCTCTGTCTCTCTCTGTCTCTCTCTCTTTTTTGTTCTTTAGACTCTTTCATCATAAATTTTGAGTATCACCTGCCCTGGAGATTTAGAGATCAATAATCACAGCTTCTGCCCTCAGAAGGCTTAGAGACTAGTGGGTGAACAAAACTGTATGAAGTGAATGAAGCTGTAGTTCATAAAATATATCCTGTCTTCATTGGACTAACTATGTTGGTGAGGTGGTATGTGTGTTAGTAAGAGACCAAGCTCCGAGATCAGAGAGTCGTGGCTCAAGTTCTCTTACTTTGTGATTTGAAGTATCTTACTTCAAAGTAAGTATTTGAAGTATCTTACTAACCTTCCTAAGCTTCGATTTCTTTACCTGTAAAGTGATACTGCGCTCATGGGGTTTTATATGAATTGTGTGATATGATACATGTTAAATATTTATATAGCATGCCATATATAGTTTGAGGGATTAGGGGAAGTCTCTAGCAAAAGATGGCTCACTTTAAGGTGAGCCTGAATGACATAGATCTTTCTAAATCACAGGAACTGCATGTGCCAAGTGGTAAGGAGTTTGGCTTCTCTGAGAAAGAGAGTAAAGGCCATAATGGTTGAAATGTTTAAAAAGGGGAGAGTTGCTTAGAGGTGTAAATAACAGAGTCAAGATTGTGCAGAGCCTACTAGGTCACGGTGGGGAGTTGCATATTTTTGTAACTGTAATCAGAAATGATTGAAAGTTTACACTGGAAGTTGCATGATCTGAATACTATTTTTAAATTAGTTAAAAAGTGGACAATAGGATCTCACGAAGCAAAAGTAGACATATAGAAACAGGTTAGAAAACTCTTACAGTAAGTAGCCTTGTCCAGAAATGATGGTAGCTTCCAGTAAGTAGTGCCAGTGGGGATGAGGGTAGTGGACAGAACTGAGAGATCCAGTGTAATAAATAGGATTTGATAAATAATCAGACGTGAAAATAAGGATGAGGAGAATGTCAATTCTGATCCTCTGGCATGAGCAGCAGGATCTAGGGAGATGTCATATATGAAGATGGGGCAAAGTGGAAGATGAGCAGACTTGGACATCTCAATGGAGATGCTCTTGGAACTTTGAAGGAGTACATCAAGGAGGCAACCGATGGCATGTAGATGGTATATGAAGCTGTGAAAATACATGTGATACCTGGGGAGATGGTATGAAGGGAGAACAGGTGAGGGCTCAGTACTCAACCATGGGAAACGACAAAATTTAGAAGGCAGGTAGAGGAGAATTGGTGAGTAAAGGAGATGTATAAATAGCTGCCAGAAAAAAATGGAAAACAAAAAACAGAATATTCAGAAGAAATGAATCGTTACTCATATCTAATGCTAATTAAAGAGCTAATAAATCAACAAAAAATGTCATGGGATTTAGTAATGTGGAGCTTATTTGCACACAATAAATAGCCAGAAAATTTAATTTCTTTAAAATGTTACTGCATTTTGACATATTGACTAATCAATTTTACTGTTGACTAATTGAATACATCAGTGAAGATTTGAGTCCTGTTAAGTGGCAGTATATTTATAAATTTCCTTATTTTATTTTCATGTAGCTGTATGGTATTCAAGGAAATAATAATAAGTTATTCATGCTGGTCTAAATTTATTTCCCCTAATGTGTAAATTGCTAGAACTTAGCACTTTTTTCATATTTGTATTTCCATTGTCAAGGCTGCTGCGTGATGTTGCTGAGGGCACCTCTCTCTAGGGTGTGTCAATCACAAAGGGCAGTGGTTTTCAACTGCGGGGTGGGGGCAATTTTATCCTTTGGGAATATTTGGGAATGCCTGGAGACCTTTTTGAAGGTCACAACTGGGGACTACTGTGCTAGTGGCTTCTAGTGGGAAGAGGCCAGGGGTAGTGTTAAATATCCAACAGTGCACGGGACAACCTCACACAACAAAGAATTATTGGACCCAAAATGTTAATAGTGCTGAGGTTGAGAAACGACATCAACGATGATGCAGCCCTGCTCAACACCCACCACCAGGCACTGGCAGTAGTAGTTCCTGACTACAGTTTTTCTGTAAGAGTGTGGGGATCTATTTGTTCATTATCTGTGTTTTCAATAAGTTGGTGTAGCAAGTAATCTTTGAACTTTGCTTTCATTGTGAGATTTAATAGAAAGAAGTGAGTAAATAAAGTGCATTTGTATGAACTGCCTCCGTAGAATTAGTTTTCAATAGAATTTATCTACATGGGTAGAAGTAGAGGGCAGTGCTCCACCCAATGGATGTTAGACTTTTTACATCAGAGCTGGAAACTTTTAAGTAAAGTTCTTATGCTAAAGTGTCTATTAGGGAAGTTTTGGAATTAAAAAATAATTTCAGAAGTTATTAGATTTTTTTTAAAAGTACTTTTTAAAAAAAGCATAAAGATACTTTTTTACCCTTTAAAAATAAACATTTTTATTTTCACCTTATTATAAAATAGTTCATATATCTAAAATTGTATGTATGCGTGTGTGTAAATATAGTGAAATACTAGGTATACATAACCAACTTAGGAAACTAATATAACCGTTATCAGTGCTGTCTCCTCTGTAACTCCCCACCCTGGAAGGGTAAACACAATTCTGAAGTTTTGTTTATTGTTCTTTAATTCGTGTTAAAGTTTACTAGATATGTATATATGCCTAAACAAGATATAAAATTAGAGCTTTTCAAATGCCTGTGTGTATGAAATTAGACCATTATCTTTCACCATACACAAAGATGAGCTCAAAGTGGATTAAAGACTTAAGTCTAATACCTTAAACTATAAAACTCCCGGGAAAAAAAATAGAGAGGAAAAGCTTCATAACATTAGTCTTGGCAATGATTTCTTGTATATGACACCAAAAACACAGGCAGCAAAAGCAAAAATAAACAGGCTTTGCACAGGAAAGGACACCATCAATAGAATGAAAAGGCAACTTACAGAATGGGAGAAAATATTTATGAACGATTTACCTTACGTATAAGGAGTTAACATCCAAAAAATATAAGAAACTCCTACAACTCAGTGGCAAACATAAATAAATAAATAACCTGATTAAAATGGGCAAAGGACTTGAATAACTATTTCTCCAAAGAAGACAATACAGATGGCTAACAGGTGTATGGAAAGATGCTCACTATTGCTAATTATCAGGGAAATACAAGTCAAAACAATAATACATCACCTCACAGCTGTTAGTGGACATTAAGAAAAAAACAAACAGAAAATAACAAGTGTTGATGAGGATGTGGAGAAATTGGAGCCCTTGTGCACTGTTGGTGGGAATGCAAGATGGTGCAGCTGCTATGGAAAACAGTATGCAGGTTCCTCAAATATGAAAACGAGAACTACCATATGATCCACCGAACATACTTCCGGGTATATATCCAAAAGAGTTGAAATCTGGATCTTAAAGAGATATTACTACTCCTGTATTCACTGCAATATTCAGTTCACAGTAGCCAAGAGGTGGAAACCACCTAAATGTTCATCAACAGACAAAATGGATAGAGAAAATGTGCCATACATGTAATCAGGTATTGTTTAGCCATAAGAAAGTATATCCTGTCATATACTATAGTACAGATTAACTTAAGTAACTTATGCTAAGTGAAATGAGCCAGTTACGGAAGGACAAATTCTGCCTGATTCCATCTATGCAAATTATGTAAAGTCAACTCACAGAAAAGGAAAGCAGTAATGGTGGTCGCCATGGGTCACGGGGAGGGAAAAATGGGAAGTTGCTCTTTAATGGGTATAAAATTTCAGTCAAGCAAGAAGAAAAGTTCTGGAGATTTGATGTACAATATTGTAGTCATAGTTAGTAGTACTGTACATGACACTTAAACATTGTCATGAGAGTAGATCTCATGCTGTGTGTGTGTGTGTGTGTGTGTGTTTACCACAAATAAAAAAAAACCTATGCCTTTAGGGTGGATTTTCAAGGGGAAGGGTGGAAGGAATAAAACAAGCTCAATGACTGAGAAATGTAGGCATGTGGTGAGGACAGTGACAACATTAGAAAGGAGTAGACATCTTTTGTGACTGTCTGCATCCCTGGATAAAGGATGAGCCTAAGATCAAAAGGACAGTGTTTTAAACACAGTGATACAATGGAGGTTTTATCCACAGACACACGGAAGGAGACGAGACAAGGAATGTACAGAGTGAGATTGATTTTGTATGCTGTGCCTTCCTTCAGGAAGAGTGAAGTACCATGTTTATTATCTGGACTTGCACTTGCCCTGGCAGCAGGACACTCAAGGGTTTCTCTCTCAGGGCTGGTCCAGTTAGGGATTAATCACTGTCAAGATGGCAGAACTGGAGAGGGCTATCTGAGAGTCTTCAGGGTGGGGTGCAAGTTGAGGCCACATGAAAGGAAGAAAAGTAGGGACAAAAGGGATATGAAGTTTGGGGAATGCCCACAAATAATGGTGGGATTAAGAAAAAAAAAATCATGAACTTCTCCTGAGGCTTTTTATATTCATTTAAAAATCCTCTACCAATTTATTTCTACTCCATATGCTTCCTCTGTCTAGCTTCACAATATGCATTATTGTAATCGATTAACATTCAAAACTAGGTTGGATTCTTGTGACAGTAAATATGATATGGTTTGATTTGTAATTTTTATATGACTTGGAACAGCTTTTTAGTTCTGAGTGAGAGGGTAATTATCCAAACAACCAGAAGTGGCCGCAGTGCTAGGTAGATTGTGACATCAGCAAAGTTTGTTTCTGGGGTTGCCACTCACCATTTCCCTTTTTGTTGGTTTCTTTTATCCTAAATTTCGTCCTCTTCAAAATAAAAAGTTGGACTTAATAACGTGGAAAATCATTTAAAGAGATTTTCTCTACCTTTTGAGCTTTTCTCTCTTTTAATCTTCACGAACCTTCTTCCTACCTGTTAGGGCCTGAACCTGAGAGATTTTGCTTTTCTTTTCTCCCTCACACACAATTTAAATGTTACAGTTCTCGGGGCGCCTGGGTGGCTCAGTCGTTAAGCGTCTGCCTTCGGCTCAGGGCGTGATCCCAGCGTTCTGGGATCGAGCCCCACATCAGGCTCCTCCGCTGGGAGCCTGCTTCTTCCTCTCCCACTCCCCCTGCTTGTGTTCCCTCTCTCGCTGGCTGTCTCTCTCTCTGTTCTCTGTCAGATAAATAAACTCTTTAAAAAAAAAAATAAATGTTACAGTTCTACATTCCCTTTTCTCAGAGGCCTGCTAGTCACTGATGCTAATGTGTCAAGTCTGTATTATTCACAGTAATTCACAATACGCTATTATTGGCGTAATGTATTCACTCCCAGATGGTATCTCCACTGGGGGCTTCACTGCTTGCAGCTAAAGTGGTGCTTTAATGGTGGACTGTTCAGGTATCATGGCAGATGTAAGTCAAGCAGGTCGACGTTGGTATTATTTATTTTCACAAGTATTTTTTTGGTCCATATTTATCTAACCTCTGTCAACATAACATCAGAAATTAAAAGACTGTATTTTTGCATTTTTCTTACTTGAGATGATTAAAAAAAAAGATTTATTTGTTTATTTTAGAGAGAGTGCACACAAGTGCATGAATGGGGGGGGGAGGAAGAGGGAGTGAGGGAATCCCTGCAGATCTGACTGAGCTGGAGCCGGCTCACCTGGGGGTTCAATCTCTGGACCCCCAGATCATGACCTGAGCTGAAACCAAGAGTGGGTCGCTTAACCAACTCAGCCACCCAGTTGCCCCACTTGAGATGATTTTCAAAAGAAACTTTTACTTTTAAAGCAGTTAACTTCTTTTTATTCGACTTGCACTTGAGTTAATTAAATAGGTCTTTAAGTCAGTTTTTATGTAATCATGTTGCTGTATAGGGCGCTAGGCATATGCTACAGCTGCTAGATGTTTCAATATTCCCATATGAAAAGTTGCATAAATAGTAAACCTGCTATTTTAGGATTACCTATAAGAAAACTAAAATTTTATTAAAAACATTATACCAGAACTCTGTTTTGTAATAACACCATGAATGAAAATCCAGTAAGAAGGATTTTAAAAAGTATTTTATATTTAGTTAGGACTGAATCTGTTTGGTTCAAAATGATAAGAGTTAGATTTTGAACTTTTCTAGAGCCCAGCTTTTCTAGAGTTTCAAATGAATAAAGATATTTATATAATTAAAATTCAGTTTATTATTAAAAACTGAATTAAAATGACAGTGAAAGAACAGCCTCAGGTGTGTGACTCTGCATTTTAAAGTGATACATTTAATGTTTATGCAAGAGTAAGAGGCTTTTTTTTAAAAAAAAAATTTACTTTAAAAAGTGATTAGCACCTTTGCTGTACAGATCCTAAGTTTTTTTTTTTGTAACACTGCATAAAATTTGAAGTATTTTTTTTGCTTCAAAATTTGACCTACTTAGAAAGTCCTGATAATTCCAATGTAATATATTCCCTCAGTTTTGTAAGCGCCTTTGGGTAATGTATTGGAGAGGCAAGTAATCTCATCAAGAAGCGTAATGGACCCTATCACATTTCAAGATAAATTTTTTTCTACTACTTCTGCTTCAAATTTAGTTCTGTGTTTAATGATACCACTCTCTACTGGCAAGGGTACTTTTCCAGTACTTTAACTCTCTTTGCATACAAACGGTGTTTTTGGTCTGGCTGCCATGGCAGATCTTTTCCTTGAAATTAGGTGACATAATTTGATTTTTTACAGTCGAAGGGAAAATAGTGTTTGTTCATTTTGAGAGGTTTAGAGAAAGAAAGGTTGTCACTGAATAAAATGCATGGCTTGACATAATTTGAAAAATGGGTGGGTGCCAGCTCAAGACGGCAGGAATAAACTACTTGGTTGAAAAATATGATTGGTGTGATGTAAAGGAAAGTCTGCAGGATCAGTCATCAGGGCTCTGCGATGGAGAGGGAGGCTGCACAGGGAAAGCCCTCCGCGCTCACCTTCACCTTAGCAAACACTTCTCCCCTGCTTGATTCCAGTGAGCCGCATATTTTAGTCATCGATGTTAAATTTTGAAGGCTTCTCAAGAGACTCTCTTGACAAGTAAGATATTCTTTATTATCTAGACTTTTGCCAACGAAATACTTTAGATCCCAAGAGATATTAAGTAACTTCCCAGGAACTCAGATATCACCACCCCAAAAGTCAAGTCTTCCTCCTCTTGGCGCTGTGTCTCGCCAGATGGAATGTCAAGGGTAAGGTCTGATTTTAACTGGTGGAAGGCATACTTCTGTAAGTATCAGATTTCCTTTGACTTACCAATACTTTAATGAAAAAACACAGTGAACCAAAGGATGTTTTGAAAGAAGGTTGTGTAAGCCACTGCAAAAGAATATGTAATGACATCTAAAATATTTTCTGTATGCTAAGTAGCAAAAAGATTATAAAGCTATGTGTTCATTATATGTGTTTTTTTTAAAAAAAATCAAAAAAAGAGTAAGGCATACCATGAGAACAAATTGTTTTTCAGTTTGCACATATCTTAAACAAATATCTTAATAAATATGAATTTTAAAGTTCTTGTGCTATATTCAAAACAAACTATTCCAAGTAAACAGGTAGGTTATATTAAAGCTAGGCCCAGCCTAATCTGTGCTTTCTAGAAAAACAAATTCTTATGTATTTTGGAAGACAAATATGATTTCAGGTGTGTAATTGACAAAAAATTACTTTTAGGAGCAACAATCATTTTAGTAATGTTTACGAAACTGCAGTTGAAAACTCTGAAATTACGGATTCTAGTTAATAAAGCAACACTCACACAATTCTTCATGAACCATGCTGAGAAAAATACTGTCAAAAAAAGAAGTAGAGTTCAAGAAATTAATTTGTTTCTTTAAAACTGAAGTTAAGAAATGCAAACATATTTGTTCTTTAGGTGAAACCACTTTTTCTTGCACTGCAATTTTTAAAAAGAAAATGTTTATTGCATATGCATTTGGATGACCATATAATACTCATTTTGTGTCAAATTGCTTAAAAGAATTTTCTTTCAGGTTAACTCATTCAGTTGAAACTTTCCAGCTTCTCAATATAAGTATCAGAATTACATTTTAAGGTAATAATGTCGCGAGCTATTGTGTAAGTGATTTGAAGATATAATGTCTATATTTTCAGATGGAACTAGTTAATGGTAGTCAAAGTTGAATTTTATAGTAGAACACGAAGTTGTCTTTATTCTAACCTTACACTGAGTATAGTTACAGCAAAAACCAATCTAGACACAGATTGTTTTGCATAAATTGATTTAATCCTCTATTTTATTCCAGAGACTTATTTAGTTTTCATTTAGTATCCCACTGGGAATAATAAACAGCTTAATACTTTCTTTCCATATTACTATCTAAGCATTTAAATATAGAAAGAGATCAAAACTGTGACTTCTGCTGTATTTGAATGTATAAATTTACATACGAATTTACATATAAAATGTACAACAATAAACATGTGTATAGAATGCATCACCATATATCTTTACTTGTAACTTAATGCTACAGAGACAAAGAGATCAAAATAAATCTGCCCTCAAGTGAGGAGTGCCAGCCCCTACTCCTATTTCCCAAATAGGTACTTATGTTTAATAATGAGGGTGATTGAATGATACAATGGAAAAAGGTCTGTCTTGTTATTTAGATGTTCTCAGATGGTAAGGTCTTAACATACTTGTGTTTCCCTGTTCCTTTTCAACTACCACAAAATACAGTATAAAAGAAAATGGATTGTGTATAAATCTAACTTAGTATTTTTTGCTTATATATTTGACAAAGTAATTCATTTAAATATTTGGTGACTCTGCTGCTTTTGAAACCATATGTACTCTCATATGTTTATCTAAAACACTCAGATATTGAAAACAGAGGTCTTACCATCAGTTGGAAATTTCCTTAAGTGGAAATTTCTCTTCTAACTTTTAAGAGCCCAAGTTGCAATTAAGTAGACAGTGTGCATGTGATTAATAATACTCCCCAGTCTGCTTGTTTGTTTACACTTTTGGGTCAGTGCTGCTCATTTTATGCACTTAATTGCCACTTGTGACGTATGCCCATGTGCACAGTTCTCTAATCATGGCTCCAGTGGGGACTCACTTGGCGTATGTAGTTTTTATGCATCATTTCAGTCAGAAAATGAGAAAAAATTCAGATAATGATATTAAGTGTGTGATATGTTCGTTTTTGGTTAACTCATTGCTAATATGTGTGGTATGGTTGGAGTTGGGAGTTAGGACATCATGGAAAGGGCATCGGTCTTGGAGCCAGGAGGATTTGGGTTTTAACATGATATCACTAACTAGTGAGTGACATTTGCAAATTGACTACATTTCTGAGTCCTCATTTATGATGTCTACTTTGTAAGGTGGTAGTGAAGGTAAAATTAAATAATTTATGTACAAGTTGAACCTAACCTTCTAGAAGGCACAGTGTCTGGTCTCTAGTAAAGTACGGTGTTTGTGGCGTAATGAGTGCTCAGAAATTACTTGTTTGCATTAATTAAGGCACATAGAACACTGGTAGGTGTTCAACAAGTGTTAGTTCCATTCTCTTCTCTTTTTGGGATTCTATATCTGGTTGATTTACTGGCTATGACTATTTAAGACTTTGGTTAAGTAACTTTTGTGAGGGATCCTAATTTCCCACATATATAATATTAAGTGTGATTTTTGTCAATTGGTCTTTAGTGCCTTTTTCTAAAAGCATATAATTTTACTGGATGCAATAGCATAAATTAGCCATTAAGAGATTGATGGTTTTTCATAGAAAGGGTAGAACACAAGCCCATGTACTTATTAAGAGTGTAGTAAATTCTTCCCCACTGTAACATAGTCAAGTAGGTAGCATAGTAAAGCTGTCAAGTTTTTAGAGATGGCAACAGGTTAGTTATGGAATGAGACCTTAAATTCTTTATGGTGAGAAGCATAGGGTTGGAGTCCATGGCAGAGATTGTTAGTTGTCTACTAAAATCCATTCCCCCTTGTTCCATGAAAATAAAATTAGACATGAGCACATGGCTGACCAGATAGGCCCTGTAATTCTCATCCCCATTTGAGGTAGGTGTGGCCATGTGACTAAATTCTTAGGAACAGAACGTGAGTGAAGGGTGTCACTTCTGGATCTGTGCTTTAAGACATTTGTTTGTTACTCTGTGTGTTCCTTCCCTTTCCTGCTGGCTGGAGCTTCAGATGGTTTTGATCCTGCTTCAACTATATAATTTCTAGGAAATGTCAGGGCAAGAGGAGAAAATAGTATTGGTCACTGAAGGAACTACCAATCTGGAAGTCTACTCAAGAGGGAAATAAATTTCTCAATTGTTTAAACCACTGTATTTTTTGGTTTCTTTGTTACTGCAGGTTAACTTAAACCCTGACTTATATGGAGTCCCATAGATCTTGGTTGATCTGAGCTCTGCCCATCATGAGTAATGTGATCTGAGTCTCCAAGATTCAGTGCCCTCATGTGTTACATGATATTGTGGTGGTATTATGTAAGAGTTTAGAAGTTCAGTATTTAGGGATGCCTGGTGGGCTCAGTCAGGAGAGCATGTGACTTTTGATCTCGGGGTTGTGAGTTCACTACACCTATGTGGGTTGTAGAGAATACTTAAATAAGTAAGACTTAAAAAAACCCAGCATTTATAATATATCAGGCACTATGCTAAGTGTGTTCTGTCATTTAATGTTCATGACCAACTTATGAGCTAGGGATTATTATCTGGACTTTATGAATGGGAACTCTGAGGAATGATGATTGCAAATTACTTTCCAAAGGTCTAGGGCTAGTGACAACACATTCAGGTGTTAAGTTTAGACTGTTTGACTCCAGAGCTCACAATTGTAAGCAGCACCAGGAAAATATTAAGCATTCAATAAATACTAACAGTGTTGTTAATTCATTTGGCAAACACTAACTGAGCACCTCATATAGGTAAGATATAATGGATTATGCTGTGGAGACCCTCGGGCTGTCCTTTTCTTCAGATCTAAGAGGTTAATAGTCTAGAAGACGGGTACATAGACAAGTCATTACAATGTATATACTGCATGAAGGTTGAAGAGGAGTAGATTTTCTGTGACAAAAAAGGAAATACGGGGGCGCCTGGGTGGCTCAGTCTGTTAAGCGTCTGCCTGCGGTTCAGGTCATGATCCCAGGGTCCCAGGATCGAGTCCACGTTGGATTTCCTGCTCGGCGGGGGTCTGCCTCTCCCTCTCCCATTCCTCTTGCTGTGCTCACTCTCTCTCTGTCAAATAAATAAATGAAATATTAAAAAAAAAAAAGGAAATACGGATCATTGAATCTTAGATTATTTACCATAAATCCATGGAATACATCACTTTCTACCCTGTTTATATTAAATTAATACTTAATAACTCCAGTACATATGTCAGTATCAATGGAGACAGAGTGGTAATCTGGTTTTACCTATCTAAGTCTTGTGACTTCCGCAGGAGGAATGCTCAAACAGAATGGAAGGGTGGGATCCTGAATGGAAGATGTGTCAGAATCAAGCATGCTGTCCAGGATATTCTTATATGCTCCCCACTCCCTTCTCCATATTCCCCCATTAGGAAATCCGTCTTCATAAAACAAGGAATCTGACATGGTCCTCAATTTTATTGGAATAGGGTAAAATACTTAAGAGCCTGTATTTCTAAATGACGTTTCTTGCTTATCTGCTTATTCTTTAAGGCAGGAGCACCTTTCCTGACCAGCCGCATTTGAGTAGCCCCTTCTCCCCTTGGCCATTCTCTTCTACTGAACTCTGTGTTTTTCTTTCATGGCCTCACCTTTTATAATTCTCATTTTATCTTTTTATCTTCTTTAATTTGTACCCTCAACTGTAAGAGTCACACAGCAAAAACTGTATTTTCCCTGCAGTGTGTACAGGTCTGCTATGGTCTGAGAATAACAAGTGGTCAATAAACAATTGTTGAATAAAAAAATGGATGAATGAAAAAAAAAGATAATAGATGAATGATACTAGGTATGAGTAGAAGAGAAATGAATTTTCTTGGTTTCCTCTACGTTCTATACCAACCTTGAAAAATTAGGAAACTGGAAACATGTTTTGGTACAGTGGATTTCTGCTTAGAACCCAGAAAGCTAGATTCACATTTGCTGGTGCTTTTACCTTCTTTCATTCTGCCAAACCGTATGTGTCCAAAGAACCATATATAAATCCTAAGCTAAATAAAGTATGACTCCCCTTTTATCAGCAGGTTTTCTGGTTTGTAAGTCAGCAGAGAAGTAGTAATCAGTAGCCATTTGAATGACACAAAACTCTGTTCTGTGCTTTTGGAAGATGCAAAGAAGCAAAGTTTCTGATCTCTAAGGTGAGTGCCTAGTAGATGAGAAGATAAGATATATACATAACACACCACATGATATAGAACAAATAAAAAGTAAAGGCTGTAATTGTTTAAGGTTTCAGGAAAGGAAGCTGGCACAATGAGCTGGGCTGATCAGGAAAACTTGGAGTAGGGGTGAAAGGGGTGCTTTCTGGATCTTGAGAGACTATTAGAACAAGGGAGGTAACTTGAAACAAGGTGAGTAGGCTGAAACAACATGGAATATTATAGCTTGAGTTCACCCCCACCCCAAGCAGGCCTCAAGGCAAGGATTCAAATTTAAGTCATTTGGAACTGGTCCAGGACTCTAATAGGGGAAATGGGAAAGAGAGTGGAAGACAGTGGGGGTGGCAGTGTGTATGGCAGAAGATATCAAGTAAGTTACTATGCTGGATAACTAAAGCTTAATTCTACTAGGAACTGAAGGAAAGAATGTACAAGAATATGAAATATTCTATCCAGGAGAGGGAGGTGAGATTTTTATATGCCAACTCTTGCCTCTAGCCATTAGTTGAGGGCTGCCGGGCAGGACTGGGCATGTGGGGGGTTGTTCTCAGCACTTCTGCCACCGGAAAAGAAATACAGGGGCTGGCAGTTAGAAATCAAAGTCTGGTCAGGGCATTCTGCAGTGGTAAAGGCAAGCAGAAATGGAGGATCCGTCAATAGCATCTGCTACAGCATGTTATGAGAAGCAAACCTTAGTGAGGCAGTTTTAGACGTGCTCCAAAACTGCATTTACGTGGTTCTGAAGTTGTAGCCTTTGTAAAAAAATAAAAGCAGTAAGATACGTTTAACTAACATTGAGTAATTTAGGGGGTTTTTGAAATTGACCAGTAGATTCTGAAGACTTTCATACACAGCTCTGGGGCCTCCTCACCTACCAGTTATTCATGCCACTGCCGAATATTTTTCTTAAACACCTTTTCATCAAGGCACTTCCCTACTCACAATTCTTGGATGGATACCAGTGCTGGCAGGATTAACTCCTGCCAGTCTAAACCAGACTTTAATTCAAGACTTCCACAATCTTTTCAGCTGTTTATTTGGTTTCATCAATATTTTTAAAAATATGAATCCTTCTCTCCAACCAGATTGTTCACTCACTCTGCTCTTTTTGGCTCCTGTTATTCTGGACACGTGAAACATGTCTCCACTTAAGTTTTTCCTGTTCTGTGTGTCTACTTCAGGAGTCCTCTTATGCAGCTGTCTCTTTATGGTCATTTGAACGAGCAGTGACCTCACGCCTTGTTCTCACAGCACAGTTCACATTGTGACATGTCCGGCATTAATTAGTTGCATTGTGATTTCTCACTTTTATTATTAAGCTTGTTGTGTGCTTATGTCTTGGCTCCCCAGCTAGATTGTACACTCTTTGAGAGAGGCAGTGAGACTACCTGTCTTGAAGCCATACTTCCTGGATTCACCTGTTTATGAGTTTTGTGTCCATGGGCAAGTGTTTGATACCTCAACCTGCATGGACATTTACACTGACCAATCCAAGACTACAAAAGGAATGCACATAAATGAGACTTCTACCTGATTCACTATAGAAAAGGCTCTTGATACAACAATCACCTAGAACATTGACTTTTGTGAAAGTAATGGTAATTGTTTAGGGTCATTTTTTTTTTTTTTTAAAGTCAGAGCTCTTGTTATGCCATGCCATTTTCTCACAGTAAGTGCTTAGCTGTGCTTGGATTCTAAAAACCATTTCTTACCTTATAAAATTGTAACAGTCAAAATCGTAGTGGTATTTTCAAAACAGTAATCCCATACAGAAAAGGAATGTGTATCATTTACTAATACTAAAGATCATTGTGTGAAAAGAAAGCTATGCATCTGTGATTCTCCACCTGGCCAGATGTACTTTCTAGATAATTAAAATACTTGAAGTCATGCAAAAAGTACAAATAGAGAAATATTTCTGAAGCTGACAAATATATGTAAATGTTAGAAATAAGATAGTCTCTGTTAAAAGTTATCCCATGATTTTGAAGAATGATAAAAAAAAAACTTTATTCAAAAGCAATTTCCTCAATTTAAGTAAGATTTCCAGCACTTTGCTTTGGCTTACATTTATATTCCCAACTAGTTCAAACATTTTAACAGCGTTGGGAACCAATTTTGATTGTTAAAGACTTCTTAATTCCTATAATGAACTTGGTTCTGGCAATCTAGATTACTTAGAATGTGAACTTTGTAAAACCAGGCCTACATAGAATACTTTAAACATCAAAGAGGAAAAAGTTTCACTATTTTAACCCTGTTTCATTCATAGTCATGTAGGTTTGTTTGACCAGGTACAAGAAAATAAATTTTTTCTTATGAGAATAAAGTTCAACATTGGTCTGTAGTTACTTAACCTTTGGAGAGTTCATAGCAAACAGTAATGTTTGCTACAAATATACCATACTTCCTCTTAAAGTAATATGTGACCTGCATTTAAGACATCAGAGTGAATTTTAAATTCCTTAAAGATGTAAAAGTTTTAGTAGCATCTGTAGATAATTGGAGATATTCTACTTTATGGGTGAAAATGTTAGGTGGGTCTGACCTGGAAAGAATGTTCTATTAGTGCTTTTTGTGTGCTAGATTTCTAACAAACAGTAGAGAATATATAAACCCAGAATGTAAGTTTTGTATATTATTGATATGAAAAGTCTCTAGGCATTATTTTCCCTCTTATTCATACTGTCTCCCAGTTTAAACTCAAATTGTGGGGATTAATCTGAGTATTTATAGATGAATATGAAGACAGGAAAATTGAGTCCATCAGATGCCTTCTTAGTGCCATATCTTAAGTCCACTTTATAAGACAGGTTTTACCTGTGTGGGCAGATGTAGGAACTGAGGCCCAGAAACATCAGGAATCTTTTACCACATCACGTGGATGAGGAGGAGAGAATTGCCATTAACTCCAGATCCCAAGTCCTTATGCTTGTTAAGGTCTCTACATCTATCATATCATTCATATTTTATTGCAAAATTGTAGGTTTACTGAGACTGAGCAGAATTATTTGTAAAGCTGGGGTTTTATGCTATTTGGGAAGAATTGAAGTATGTCATTTCTAGAACAATGAAATGTTCAGCCCTTTATGCAGTATTCATTTTTCTCTACCTAGTGTACATTTATCCTTGGTTTAAACACCCATTTCCTTCAAGGTCTTTCTAACAAGACTGCAGATTTCCCAAAAAATATATTGTGTCAGTGACAGTTTATTCACCTTACTTACATAGTTCGAGGAACTGCTTGTTTAAATTTAGATACTGTTTCTGATGAAATGTTTTGACAAAGTAATACCAGCTTGATACTATTTAAAATATTTTGACAGATGGGAAAATTGTTTCAGTCTGAGTTGAGCAATACTTTACTGCAGTATTTTGCCAGTCAGAAAAAAAATGGGAAAGGTAGCCTCACAGTTCCTGAAAATAACATCCTTCCATTCTCCTTGAGAACAGAAAGGCCTCCATTCAGTCATAGATTACAGTATGTGTGCCACGAATGTTAAGAATTCATGCAATTTAAACAAGAGGGAACATTTGGGGATTATTTCCAAACAGGGAACATTTATTGTTCTGTAAGCAAACAGAACCTAAAGAACTTTTAGGAAAAAAAAAATTTATAGCACTTTATCAGAACCTTCTCATGCCCTAGTGAGTATGTTCTCAATTAATGGTGCTAACTCACTAGGATTTAAAAACTGTTTTGTTGAAAAAAAAATCAAATACATTTACGTCTTGAATTTTTTAGGATGCTATTGTAATAAAAGTATTTCTTAAAACTTCCAAATTAGTTGCTAAGGAGTAAAATATAGGTGATCCTTGTTTTAGTTATATTAAGCAAACATGTTGCGGAGATGGTAAGGCAGCGGTTCTCCAAGTGCGGTCCCTGGACCATGATCATCAGCATCACCTGGAAAACTTGTAAGAAATACACATTCTTAGGCTTCACCCCTGGCCTTCTGAATCAGACAGCCATCTGGGTCCATCGGGAATGGCTGATCATCAAGCCTTTCTGGTCATTCTGATGCATGCTGTAGTTTGATAGCTACCGAGGTAGAGGCTTTACAAGTGGTCTCACAGAGCTCCTTTAATTCTGTCACCTGGAAGGAGAAGGAATTAGTGGGGAATGATCAGGAAAAGTTTCCCAGGCTCCCCTCACGACTTTGACAACGAGGAGAAGCTTGCTTTTCTTTTTCACATATTGTAAGTTTTTATATTGGGTTCTGCCACTAAACACAGTTTTGAAAACCATTGGGCTACATCTTGCTTTGGAGGAGAATGTTTGCTGGCCCAGAAAGTCTTCTCAGGGTGACAGGATCTCTTATTGTGTCTATATCATTCTAGCCATGGGGTCTTGAAATTGGGTTTGGTCAGTAAAAAAGAATTGGTCTGTGTCTCGGCAATGACTTCATGCTCACCAGACTCCCAAGAAGCATATGTATAAATCAGAATGGCACTTTTATTTTTCAAATTACAATGAGAAGCATAAAAATAAAACTTATATGATACTCATGTTAACCTCTCCCATGTATTCTCACTGCACACAAGTTAACATTTAGAGTTAGAGGGATCTCTGTCCAGTGATTAGATACAGTCCCCTACCTTCTGCCCATTGCTGCAGTTGAGATGTAGAAGTAATAATGGATTGTTCCTTTGCAAACGTAGAATCCGAAGAATGAGAAGTTGATATTTTCTCCAGGTCATTACAAACCTTTAAGAATCCCCTTTACACACACACACACACACACACACACACACACACACACACACAATTTATTTTCACCAGATTGTTGAAGTCCCCAAAATTCAAATTTACTATATTTTTTCATTCCATGTTCTATTTTTTAAAATTTCCAAGTGATCATTCACAATTATTTCTATATGGATTTTAATATCATTAATTAAATTTTAATAAGATTTGTATTTTTATATAATTTTTTTGCTGCCATCAATTATACATTGATTTCACTTGTTTACCTCTGAGTTCTGCATATGATGATGATGATGATGATAAAAATAGGTTACTCTTGTTGTAATAAAGATTACGGAGGGCATCCTTAGAGTGCTTACTAAGTGCTAGGGAGTGTACTAAGTGCTTGGTACTTAATACATTTTTTTCCTCATAGTTAACTATAACAGACTTTTAAGCTTTTGAACATGACCCCCAATGAAAAATTGAGACACATGACACATATACCCCCAGTCTATATGTTATACGTGAATGGAAAAATATTTATCAACTTACACTGTTTTTAAAACTATTTTCTTTCTTATTCTATGCCATTTTTTTCTGTCTCATTTAATTAAAGAAATGTCAGTTGTGACTGAGCAAATTGATTTTAATACTCATACTAATGGATTGCAACCTGAAGAATGCTAAGTTGTGCTTTCAGATCAGGTAGTATTATTACCCATAATTTGCAGAGAAGGAAATAGGCATACAGAGGTTATGTAAGTTGCCTGTTTTCCAGTAAGTGGCAAACTCAGGGTTCAAACTTGGGCAGTCTGTCTTCAAAGTCCTCACTTGTAAGACTATGCTCTGTCTTGTCTACTCAGTACCTTCCGACTGCAGTGCTGTCAGAGAGGGATGTACCAAATGGGGAATTTTTCTCTCAAATATGGGGACAGTATAGTGTTGGTCTCAGAATTTCTTTATAGAAGGGTTTAGAAACAAAGGGCTAGAGACTGGCTTTGGAGATGCCTTTTCAATGCAGGCACCTTTTCTACTTAATACAATGCTTGTTCTGGGAAGTTTTTGTAAAGAGATTGATGAAGATTAATACAGAAGGGAAATGACTTTTGCCACTCAACTACCTTCCTTGTGCTACCACGGGAAATTTATTTGAAACAATCCAAGGAACAGTAGGTGGAAAAGATGTTTATCCAAAGTTAAAACAGTCTTTGTTATGTGGAGCTTCCTGGTGAATGAGCAAAAAATGAAATGGAAACCATTGGAATACTGTAGGCCTTTTTGTCCTGACTCCTTGTGGGGCATATAGTGCCCCACAGATGTGAAGGACTGCTCACTTGACTGAATATTTTTGAATACAGATAATCCTCTCATCAGTGCCATTAAATATCATTTTATGTAGGAGATATACAGGTACAAAATTCAAAGAGAAAAGCCACAGTGGGAGAAGTTTTTATTTCTCCCCATTTTCCTTGATTGCTCCTCTCCTCACTGCAGAATCTATCACTGCTCCCTGTTTCTTGTGTTGTCCTCGAGAATGCCGTGCTGTGTGTGTGTGTATGTGTGTGTGTGTGCGTGCATGCATGCACACACGATGTATTAAATATTAGCATGTTATAACACATTTTCTGTGCCTTGTTTTTTATTCCCCTTACTGTGCTTCTTGGAGTTTCATATATACAAGCCTCCCTGCTTCTTTCTTTTTGACAGCTACATAGTATTTCATTGTATGGACTTTCTAAAATTTACTTAACAGGTCTTTTGTTAACAGATGTTAATGAACAGATGTTAGGTACTTTCTAATCTTTTGCAAGCCTGATTCTTTTACATGAAAATTGCCCATAGGGCTCTGTGTCCTCTATGGGGTCCCTTGTTCTTCATAGAAGCTTCATAGCCCTCTGGGTCTTCAGCAAGGACTGATAAAGATCAGACTGTTGAATTAGGTCAGTTTGTGTCAGGAAGTTGCTTGATCTCAATTTTCTTGGATGTCTATTTTTAGCTTCTGAACGGTAATCATGGTAAGAAATCTTTGTTTTGCCCTGGACAATCTTCTCTGGGAAGATTAAAGTGGTCCCCTTAAAAGAGTTCCAGAAACACAATTTACTGACAGTTTAGGGGTTGATTAGGACCGGTGAATGTTTATTTCTAGAAGGACAAAATGTTTGTGCTCTGAAAGTTCTATCTGATTTATTCTCCACAGCCATTAAAATTTTTCAGATTTATTTTCCCGTAATTCATGGAGATTTGGAAAATTATATGGAAGGTATGTATTTTCTTAAATGCATAGTTGCTTATTTCCCTTTCCTGTTTTTTGAAGACGATTCTGGGAACTGTTAGTTCAGTTTTACAAAGAAAACATTTCTTCATCATCTGCATTTTCTGTCATCCCTGCATTTTAAGAATGTTTTAACCAATTTCAGGGACAAATATTTAATACTAGTGAGTGATAATTATAGGACAAATAGATGTGCAAGGCAATCAAGTGGAAAGTTGGTAGTAATGTGTGGATAAGTGATTTGGTCTATCCTGTGTTTTTTCTGACTCCATTATGTCCACACTAACTCAGAGATAATAAAACTGGTGCTCTGTAGCAAATAACCTAAAGGAAACAATGCTGCAAATTCTTTGAGAAGTGATTTTAGCATTTAATATTTTTCTGTCAGAAGATTTATGACCTGACATAGAGAATTATTAAGGCACAGATCCAAATATGTAGTTCATTTCCTCTTGCTCAGTATTTAGTAAAGATGTGGAATACTCTAACTAGATATTGGCTAGCCAGATTTACGATTCAAGATTTGATATCCTTGTCACCATGTGTGAACTTGGGAATATTTGGATTTTAATATATGTAAATGCTTTTATAATGTGTGATGAGTTAGGTGACAAATTATTACACGTTATCAATTTAATTTAAAATGCTGCTCTTAAATATTTTATAAATCTCTGGAATAATAACATACCCTTAATGAGCTTTAGCAAGTTTCTGCTCTCTTTTGCTGCTAAGTTGTGTGGCCTCCACTATACATAATATACTGCCTCAGTTTATCCTTTTGTGCTAGGGATTTTATGTTAAATTTTAAAATAATCAAAAATCCTTCAATCATATTCCCTCTAAAAATTATATTTAGAGATATGTGATACATTTTTGGAGGAGTGTCAGGGATCTATATTGGTTCATTTGAATCTATAATTTGGTTATATATAAAATTAAAGTTAATTTAAGTGGACAGAATCAATACCCTTTTGAATTTAATTAGATGGCCAGCATCCAAGCAAGAGATTATTCTTTTTAGTATCCTCCTATCCTCTCTTCTTACAGGGTGAAATAATTCCCTTGCCAAAGTATGTTGGACAGTTCCCTGGTGACAAGTTCTATAGAAACTCATGGCAGTACTGTTGCCAATGTGAGAGAGAGGGGAGGAAAACGTGGGCAAGGAAGCCATTGTATTCTGGAGATAGTTGTATGCCTGCCCTATCTTCACATCACAGTCCAGCCAAGGGAAACAATGTCCCATTTGCAGCGGATCTGTAGTGACGGTTTCTAAACCCAGCTTGTAAAACATGATGGTATTTCTTTCAGGCTGAAGCATTCCAGGACAGAAAGACAGGAATAGTGGGGAAATAAATTATAAATTAGACTGGACTTGCAGTTTGAGGATCCTACTATTTATAGTTATGTTTGATATGGGATGCCTGGAAATGTGGCAGTAAATTGAAGCTGAGGTTTTATTTCAGGTAATAACTTTCTTTTTTATCTCTGTTGGAGCATCAGTAAAGCAACCTAAAGGAGTTTTAGAAGGGCTGTATAGTATAACCTTCATCGGTCTTTATGTTCAATGTCATAAACACATTTTTATGTTATTGAAGAGTAAGTTTTTTACAATGTTTTAAGAAGGTGATTTGACTCTAGCTTCATGAAACAATTGGGTTGAGTTGTTATGCTTGTTACTATAGAAATTATTCAATGTGTCAATGCATTTTTAGCAATAAATTTAAAATAAGTTTAGGAATATTGAAGTTACATACATATATTTCTAATTTTGTGGCTGTTTTGTTAAAAATAAATGAAGTCTAAAATTTGTGTTCTGTAATTCACATTTTTATTTTTCGTGTTATATTATCACAGATAAATATGTGTTCAGCTGCTTCTACAGGGAAGGCAGAGTGGGGATGTGAGGAAACTTAAGAAGTCTTTGTCCTCAGTGGTTTTCAGCAGTCTGGTCAAGAAAAACCTGGCAAAAGTACATGACATAATTAAGTAACAATAACCACATAAAGGTTGTGACCTTATTGTGGGTGTCATACAGAGTATGAAAACAAGGCATTTGTCTAAACCCCAAGGTTAAAGGGAATGGGTTCCTTTTGATAAGATCACGAACAAAGAGGAGACCAAATTTTTTGTTCTGCTTCATCTACTTTTTAAAAAATGAACATTTATTGAGCACTTACTAGATGCCAGGCACTGTTCAATTTCTATATATGTGAATTCCTTTAATCGTTGGCATCTTAGAAGACGGTTACTATTGTTCCTATTCTCTTGGTCTGAAGTAACTGGGGCAAAGCGTGATTCATTAGTTGCTCAATGTCTCAGAGCTCGTAATTGAGGGACCTGGATTAGGAAAACAGGCAGCAGTACTTCGCAGTCGACACTCTTAACCTCTGTGCTTTAAACTCTCTCATTTTCCTTCCTATTAGTAAACACCTCTGCGCTTTAAACCTAAATAGATGTGCATTTTGCCCCAGTAAAATACAGGCCTTAAGCTAGGATCAGACACTTGACATTTATTTCTGTAGAAAATGAGGATATGTCCTTTTGATGCAAATGTTCATAGCACTACATAACTTAATGATTGCATTAATCCCCTTTGGTGAGGTGGGGGAAGTTTACAGGAGGATAGCACCCTAACTTTAGGAAGTTGAGAGCTGCTTATTTATGCAGATGCGTGTTTCCTCTGCCTGGGAAAATCCTTATGATGACATGTCACAGATCACAAGAGATTTAATCACAGCTTTGGGTGTCCACACACCAAAGATGGACCTTTAGAGGCTGGGTGGAGGTATCTTTGTCCTTGTTCAACACTCCTTTTCTTTTATACTGGCAGATCTCAAATTTTATGGTGCATCAGAATCAGCTGGAAGACCTGTAAAATAAAGCAGATTGCTGGTCCCAGCCCCGCGGTTTTTGGTTTAGTGGGTTTGGGGAGAGGCCTGAGAATTGGCTTTTCTGAGAATTACCCATTGAAGGTGATATTGCTAGTCTGGAAACCATACTTTGAGAACCACTGATTCATAATAAAAATGTAACTGAAAGGAGTTTAAGTGTCCCCTCCCCTTCCTTCCCTTTGCTTTTAAAAAGGCCAGGGCTCACTCCTTAAATGCCCATCCTTTTTTTATAAAGATTAGAAAATCTGGTAAATAGCTTTCTTGGACCCTGGAAAAACTCCACTAAGGCTATTTATAATACAATAATCACTGATAAGATACAGCACTTTTTAGTAATAATTGACTACAATTTTGGGTGCTTACTACATTGCCAAGCAACTCACTCGGCCCACTGCCTATATTATCATATATAATAAAACAACAGGGATAGGGATTGGTGCTATTGTTATCTTCATTTTGTATTAGGAAATTAAAGTTTAGGAAACCACATGCCTTGCTCAAGATTATGTATACAACAAACGGTAGGGCTAAAATTCAAACCTAGATAACAGGTGAATTCCAAAAGCTATGCTTTGACCACTGTGTTTTTAAAAATCTGTAGTGATGAGCCAAATTTTAGTTAGACTTTAAAGTTTCAGCACAAAGTGTCCTTCATTTTCATTTCTCCTTTTATATAAGTTCTTAAGCATCCTAAAATAAGCAGGGGAGAAAAATTGCATGTCCACAGATTTTTAAAAGGAAACGCATAAATGTAAATTGCTGCTTGGAATATGACTGTTTTTATGTGTAGTGGCCCTCTTCAAATTTCAAGGATTAAAGTATTAATATTAAGAAAATAAATTCTTGCGGATCGCTTGCCCCTATACCTATTTACAAGGATTTCAAGAAGTAATTGTTAAACAGTTTTGGATCATAGACTTCTTTGAAAAATCAGTTGAAGATCATGAACCTTATCATGAGAAAGGTGCACTAAACTTTGCATACCATGCAACACCTATCTGTGGGCTCCGAATGAAGACATTCTGCTTTAAGACAACACAGCAGAGAGAAACAAACAGGGCTTTTGTTGAATCTCTCCCTTCCTGTTTATGTAACCTTCGGAAAAGTTTTTTACCAAGTCTTGTTTCTTCACCCACTAAGTGGTAATAATGGAAAGAAAAATATCTGGCTAGTAGGGTCGTTCTGAGAATTAAATTAAAAAACAAATACAAATCTCCTAGCTTGATAACTGCTATACCAGTGTTTCTCAAACTGTAAAGTGCCTATGAGTCACCAAGGTATCTTGTTAAAATGCAGACACTGATTCAGTAGGTCTGGGGTGATCTTTCTTGTGTTTTAAAAAAAATTTTTTTTTTTTTTGAGATTTCACATTTCTAACAAGCTCTTGGGTGATGCTTCTGCTGCTGCTGCTTGCTCAGGGGCCACAGTGAATAGCAGGGAGCTACACAATGTGTATAGAAGACATGTTTCTATTAGTAAGGACTCTTAAGCATCATATTAACAGAATATTTTCATTGATAACTTCGCACACAGTTGGGGGTTATCTGCCAAAATATGCCTGTGAATACACACGTATTGAGAAGTATGGCATTCACAATCATCTCATTGGGAAGTAATACATTACGTACTGGTTTGTGCCTCACTGTACCCCTGAAAATCAATATTGAGCCCTCTTTGGAATAAGATTCTATTAAAAATGTTACCCATTTAAAAATATTCCTGTGTGTGTAATAGCGAATGAAAGATGTGATCTGGTAACTGTTTACTTCTGACAGCCAGAGTTAACTAGAGCAATAATAGTTCATGAATTTCTGATTCTTCTAAGAAGTGACTTTGTTATCTTCTCTTCAGAGCATTGCTCTTTATATACTTTGAGTAAGGGATTGCTGATAAAGTATGCTGGACTTCTGTCTGATGAACTTGAATCTTACAGTAGATTTTTGGGGACATGAGAAGAAATGTATATGAATATCTGGTCACTTCTAATGTTGACAAAAATGGTGGAGTCTTACTTACATGTATTTTTCCCAAACATGGATTGAGTGGCTGATTCCAGTTTGTGCCTGATGACACACTATCTTGGTGCTGAATCTATTCTCTCCAATAACTATTGAATCAACTGCTGCTTAAAAGTAATGGTGAGACCAGTGAAAAGCTTGTGGAAACCTGTGGAATTGTTGTTAAGGCTGATAGAACCTCTTACTTTGGGGAGAATTGATGGTGTAAGACCCCATTCTGTGTTTCATCTCTTTTTGTTACACTAGTTTTGTGTTGGTGAGATTTCTTCCTCTATTTTATCATCCCCTCTTGCACAAGTGGCCCAGTATAAAAACCCTTTAAAATGGTTGGTTCTACTGAGAAGTTTTCCTGTAGAAGTGGAAATGGGGAGAGAAGCCTGCCCTGTCTGAGCTCCAGAAAATATCATGGTCATCAGGAGGAGCCCTGACTAATCATATATTTTCTGATGACACATGCTTGCTGTTGCAACAGCATAAAAGTAGAGAGGACAAGGAACACATCGCAGCCAGCTTCATCCCAATGTCCTGGTCTCTGAGGGAGGTCTCAGGATGGACTTGTTTTCTGCATACACCTGCTGGAGAGGCCGGCAGCTGTTGGATTAGAGCCTTACATGAAATGAGGGAGAATTACAAAAGGACTATATAGCTCAGGTCTAGAGATTAACTGAAAGATTACAATTTGTGTGTTGTCATCCAAGAGAAAACGCTAAGTAAATGTCTAACTTTTTTTACAGAGGAAATGTTTTTCCTCAAGCCCACATACTTGATCAGCATCCACACCTCCTATTTGCCATTTTCAGTAACAAATGGAATGCAGATGGCATTTATTGCAGTGGGTTCTCTCTTCAGACAGTGTAACAGATGAGTAACTTTGGTGATTGCCAGAGTCACCTGTGGAGATGATGAAAATATTTAGACTTCTTAATTCCTAGCACATTTATCAAAAAGGAAATATATGGAGGATGGGGTGAGGTGCTAAGGCCTGAGCATCTGAATTTTTAAACTCCTCTAGAATTGAGTTGGATCCATTTATCTTGGATTAGCAGGTTATTGATAATGAGAGATTCTTCTTGAGTGATGAAGGAATTGAAATATTGTAGACAAGGGACCTTGGTTTCAAAGAGACTTGGGCTCATAGTTTGGTTCTGTCCCTTGCTACTAGTATGAAATCTCTCTTTTCCTCTGTTTCCTTATTTGGTAGGTGGGGATAATACTACCTGTATCTTAGGGTGGTTAAGAAGATAAAATGTAAAAATATATGCCCTAGTGCTGTGCTCAGTACGTAATAGATTTCTGCTACTCAAAGTCTGGATCAGGTCAGCAGCATTCAGCAGCATTGACATCACACAGGAAGACACTAGAAATGCAGACTCTCAGGCCCCTCCCAGACCTCCTCACCCATACTGGTGGCAGGGAGGAGATTCGTCCCTCCATAAAAGTATGACAAGAGCTGGTATAGAGAAACATTAAATGTTTGTTAGCCGAGTAGTGTTTGTCGTGATTGTTCTTTGCTTTACAGTTCTAAGCTGATAACCTTAAACACACCTGATGGTTGAAACAAAAACATTTTATGGTATTTAGTTTTTGGTACTTTCTCTTTATTATTTGCTGCTAACACGAGTGGTTTCTGTGGCTGGTGCAGATTAGTTTGGGGTTCAGTAAAACTTTCAAAATTGCCTCTCAGATCTTAAAATAGATTTTACTTATCTCTTTTTTTATGTTTATGCATTTAAACATAAACTCTAAAGCCAAAGAAAGAGTTTAAAAGTAGACACAGTGTATTTACAAATACAGGCTCATCTAGCCACCAATAAAATGGAAACTTGTGAATGCTTTAAGCAAATTTCCAGCCAGATTAAAAAAAAAATCAGATCAAATAAAATATTTGGAAACTATCCTATTTGTTGATGCCCATAAATTTAAAAATAAGTCTAACAAATCTGCTTTTCTCACAAAGCCTAAATTTTATGAGTTCCCATAATTATTGCAATGAGAAATCACCATTGTAAACACTGTGCTAAATTTAATTTCTTTATTTGACTTTTACAACTCACCAATATATTGCTTATAATTTAGCTCCAGCAAAAATACACAAGACTAAATTTACAAGGTACCTCTACTGTGTTCCTCAAAAAAGTTTTTAGCCACCCAATTTTGAAAAAGAGGTAAAGATGTATTTGCCATCTAGAGCAAGGCCTAAATACAATTGAAACCATTATTTAAGGTTTTGAAAAGTTTCCTTGCAATTTAAAATAGCAGCCTTGCCATTAACAGCAGACAATCACAACATTGCCCCAACATTTTGATTTGCTTTTCTTGGAGCCCAAACTGAAAGAGAAACGTAATGTTCTTTTTCAGATATACAATCTCTTTTAATTAGTGCAGCAGGTTTTTATTGTTGTTGTTGACCGACTCTCAGTTCCAAATTTTATAACCTTAATAACCCGTGATGGTGGGAACAAAAGATTTTCTCTCACTCTGCAGACCAAGTGCTTTGAGCACTTGCCGCTGCCATAACAGCCCGGCTTTTAATAAGCTCATCAGCGTATCTGTGGAAGAAAAGACAGGAGGACATTCAACTGCATTGAGGTGCCCATTGATCCTCAAGGATGCTTATAGTAACAGCCTAATAAATTCTTTCAACAAGTTTGAGGCTATTAAGAGATCTGTGAAGATCTTTCAAATCAACTTTGAGCATTTTTCTTCCCTGGCCCATATTATCTGTTTATGTGAGTAATTTGGGCTGATCAGGTAGTTGATTATATTCTTTATCTTCCTCTCCTTGATGTGCTCCGTGGTTGATCTCTCATTAGATCCACTAGTGAATGCTTCCATGGGACTTGGAAATCTGTCTTTAACTTTCAGCTAAAGGAGGAACTGTGCTGGTAATGGTATGAGCTCTTATTTTTTAGGACAGTGATAATGACTGAGGGTATAAAATCCTCTGCACTGACTCTCCTGTCCAACCCTGAAAGATGAGTCATGGTCGGATGGGTTGCTCTTGAAAGTATCCCTTAATGTCAATCATGTTAACTAATCACCAGCAAAGAACTCTTGAATTTGACAAACTTGGGATTTACTCTTAAAAAAATGCCACTAACCCGTGGCTCTTGGGGGAACTGTCACTCTTTCAGCTGACTCATTTTTTATTCATTGTTCTCTGGTACACGGGGAGGAAGGGAGCTCTATTTTGGTAGACATAATTTCATCCCTCAGTGAAATTCTGAGTGTGCAGGTAAGTCTGACATCTGCTCTTCCTTTCACTTTGTTTCTCTCTTTGGACCCTCGCACTGTTGCAGGGGTTGTGGAAGGAGCCTTGGGCTGGGGGGTAAACTCTGATTTTTGTTCCCTGCTCCATGTATGGCTAGCAGTGAGAGCTCAAGGAGTCCCATAGCCTCCTTAGAGGAACTTCCCAATTGTCCATTTTCCAGCATATTTATCTAAGTCATGCTTGGGAAGAGGAAAGAGCAGAAATAATTAGCCTTGACAATGCAAATGTTTATCTTAGGCTGAACCATATGCAATGGGGATTTTTGTAGGTCAGGCAATTTTATATGGTTCAAACTAATAGATCCTACTATCCATACTTTAGGCCTAAGAAGGTTCTACAGATTTCTTACGAGATTTTCTTACTGTTATAGTCAGATCTGACTTGAGTCTAAACAGTGGAGCAGACCAACATCGTTCTTTGTATCTTCAACTATTTTTTTTTTTCTGTCTCCTCCCTTTCTTTATTCTCTTTCCTTTCTGGTTAAATCCAGGCCTTCAGAACCTTCATGATCTTTTCATGCTTTCCTTTCATCACCAGTCCTCCTACCTCATTCATCTTCTTACCTATCTTAAATGTTTTGAACATTTACATTCCATGTGCTATGTGAGGTAAAAGACGGCAAATGAAGAAGAGCTCAGAATTGATGATAAACACAAGAACAGGCCACATTAAATAGGGGTGATGCCTTAATGTTGCTAAGGATCATTCCATTTTAACCACAGCATTATTTTGTAAACTTTAAAAAAAAAAGTGTGTGTGTGTGTGTGTGTGTGTGTGTGTGTGTGACTGTGGAATGATAGGAATAATAAAATTAAATTGAAAAGTGGTTGCTTCATTTGGATTAGAGAGCACTATTGAAATGGTATGTACTGGTGAGTTTTGGAAAGTTAGTCCTTTTGAGAGTAACTCTATACGCTGTGTCTTGTTTAAGGTTCACATTCCTGTCTGATTTTAGGTAGCACATGAACAATTGCCTTATTAACTTCTCCTTTCCCAACTAAGCCAAGTTCCAATCAAAGTCTTCACCTTAACGCACAATAGAGCCACATAAATGTTATCCATTTCTTTTAACTTGGAGAGCTGTAACTTTGAATATTTCATTTAGAATTTATATAAAAGCAAGGCAAAATTGAAGTATTTCTGCTTTCCATTATGTATTAGCCTCAATTTCAAAAGATACTTAACATTTCAAACTAGCTAAATTTATTTTACTCTTCTTTTAGGTGAGAATTTCTTTAAGATTTCTAGAGGAAGAAATGTATAGCTTCCACCTCCCTAAGCCTCCAAGATCCTTTCCCTGTTATTTAAAACATTTTCTGACAGTGACATGTAGAAAAATCTCATCCGTAGGTAAAGCTAACTTTAAAATCATCCCTTCTTTTTGGTAGATTTAACAGCATCAGACACTGCTCATCTATAAAGTTGTGGCATAATCAGAAAATTATTTGTTCTAGTTTCGTGCTTCAGGATTTGAACGTGAACAATACAATTTGGATTATTCAGTTTGTTTCTTTTCATAATCACAGACTTCGGGCATAGGAAAACGTGTTTTTAGGTATCAAAGAAGGGGTATTGAGTGTAATTTTCATGATCGTAGACTATCATAGAGTAGCTAATTTTTGTGGGTTACCATATTAGATACTGTAGAGTATGATTTCCCTCTGGAAATATGGTTAGATACATCTTTGGTTGTCAAGGAAAATAATTTTCAGGGTTTACTTAATGTGAGCATATCACTTTTCATACACTGCAGCTCTTATCGCCTACGTACCAGGAGATTATATTTTCATACTGAAAAGGTTTAATTCTACAGTCAGAGTGTTTGTTTATTTTTACCTTGAGAGTATGCTGGTGTGGAGCATCCTGACTGCTGACTCAGTAGGGGCATCCAATATGTTTTTCTAGTTAGGGGTATAGGAGACAAAACCAGACAGATATGGCTAATAGTAAGCAGGATTTAAGAACAGGATTGAGGGCAAAATGTGAGGTTGCTGTGGGAGAGAAAAATAGCAGCTAGTCTCAGGATGCAGGAAGAAGTAAGAAGGGTTTCCCTTCTGGAGAAAAATCATCCAATAAGCATGGGGGAAAACTTTGGAAAGGATCTACGAGAGGAAAGGAAGACTTCTGGGAGAACGTGGAGTTTGGGAAAGAGAAGGGGCCTGGTTCAGTGAAGGGTATCAGGAAGGAGAGTATATGTTGGGGAAAAGAACTTCATTATTGAAAAGCAGGCTCCATTATAATACTGACCTCAGAGATGGTTGGCCTTCTTTTGGAATGAATAGTGGCAAATGTACACCTGTTACTTATCCCTTGGAAAGTCTCTTAGTAAATAGCAAACCACGTTCTAGTTGTTCAGTCCCCAAACTTTGGAATTATCCTTCATCCATTTCTATCTCCCAGACCCACATACAGTTGGTCTTAAATTTGTATTGGCTCTACCTTGGAAAAAAATCTAGACCTATGACTATTTCTCATCACCTCCATTGACACTCCCCCAGTCTTGACGATGCTTTTCTCCTAGCCAGATTATTACAGTGGCCTCTTACTTGATATCCCAACTCTTGGCTTTGGCCCTTGTCCCCCTGTGGACTGTTCTCAACACATCAGCCAGAGGGAGCTTGTCAAAACCCTTCAAAGTACATCCACTTCCCTCAGAGTGAACGTCCTAGCCCTCATTATGTCCTTTGAGGCTCACTGTCCGGGATTCTCACCTGCAGCCCATTAGACTCTCCTGGGGAGTTTCACAAGCATGCTGATGCCTAGGCTCTAACCCAGACCAGAAAAATTTGAATCCCTGAGAGTGGTGTGTGGACATTGTGTTAAGCATTTGCCTTTGGCTCAGGTCGTGATCCCGAGTCCCAGGATTGAGCCCCATGTCGGGCTCCCTGCTCAGTGGGGAGTCTCTTCTCCCTCTCCTCTTCCCCTAGGTCATGCTCTCTTTCTTGCTTGCTCACTCTCTCAAATAAATAAATACAATCTTAAAAAAAAATTAAAAAAATAAAAGCTCCCATGCTCTAACTTTTGGGGTATCACCACTGAGTAAGACCAAATTCCAACTCTCAAGCTTTTGACACCTGGCAAGGAAGATCAGAGGACCCCTCTCAGATAACTGTAATACTCTTTCGCAAGTGCTACACTAGGAGGATGAACAAATATCTAGGGAACCTCAAGGGAAGTGGGGAAGTTACATACAATGGAGGGAAGTCAGAGAAGTGGCACCCTGCCAGGCCTAGAAGGATGGGAGATTTTCTCTGAGAGAGAAGGGGAGAAAGTGTGTCCCAGGCGACCTCATTTATTATGGCTATGAGATGCTAAGAGGAAACATGTTGATGTGATTAAGAGCTGAGGCAGTTCAGTCAGGTAGAGGTGGGTTCAGTTACTTTGGCAATTACCTCACCTCTTTGTGCATCAATTTCCCTACCTGAAGAATGGAGATAAAATCATACCTACCTTCTAGGGATGTGAGAGTTATCAACTGTATTTGGCACATTGTTGGCACTCAATAATGTTAACTTTCTACCAAAGCTAACTAGGTATTTCCCTCAAAGAAAATTGAAAGAAATACCTTGAAGTGGTTCATGGCTTATATTGGGTCCTGTATGCTCTACCTACTCACAGTGTGGTTTTCAGGTCAGCAGGGTCAGCAAACCTGGTAGTTGGTCAGAATTGCAATGCTTCAGGCCCCATCCCAAAACTGCTGAACAGAATCTGCATTCCAGTGAGATTCCCAGGTGTTTTGTGTGCACATTAAATTTGAGGAGCATTTTTGTAAAGCATAAAAAGATGAATAAGAAATAGCTCTTGCCCTTATGGAGCTTAGAGGTCCCTAAAACAACTTTAGTATTTACAGAAATAATTATAATGCAGGGTATAATGTGATAAGTGACATGAGACATCCACGCCAAATGCTAAAATACCACAGATTGTTTTAAGCTCAAATTGAAAATAGTATAAAGTTTCTTTTCTGACTGATAAAGTCTGAAAGTTCTTAAAGCTGCAATGAACCCTCCTGCTTTCCTGCTATCCTCCAGGTGCTGTCAACTGCAGAGCTTAACATGTATGTAAGTGCAGAGCTAAACTGGGGGCAACTGACCTACACATACAAGTTGAGTCGTTGCCTGACAGAAAAGGAACATGAAGTACCAAAAGGTAATAAAAATGACCCAGTAATTTTAAGTCTATGAGATGAAAGAGAGTCCTCAGAGAGAGATCAAGACAAAGCATGTGAATGGAAAGAGTACCCATTACCTTAATTCTTGGCTCCCAGCACTTTTGAAAACAAAACTCTACTTCGTGAATTTAAAAGCGGTGATTAAAACAAAGAAATGGCCTACAGTTTCCCCCTGTTGACAATACGAACACAACATTGAGTTATTAATTATTCTTTAACTAGTATTGATTTCATCTTGTCAAGTGTACCATTGCAAGTTACCAGAACAGCCAGAAATAAAGCAATTTAGTGAACGAACATCAGTAAACTCTGTATAATCATTACAATGTACTTCATATTGTTGGACGTTTTAGCAGCAAAATGAATTAAAGAGATTATTAAAATCTAGCAAGAGACTGGCATCACTTAGTATATCTGAGACAGAGATGTGTGTGTGTGGGTTTTAAGAGAAACTGGACCCATGATTCTACTGTTGCCACCTTCAAAAAAACCCTCCCAAAACCAAAACATTCTAAAGGAGATACAGAGTAAAAGTCAAGACAGATAATTTCCATGACAGACAATGATTCAGTTTATGCAGAAGCTGATGATAGCTTGAATTGGAAGACTGTTTCAGAAATATTATAGATATCATTGCATTTTATTTGAGTTTATAGCACAAGTATTTTGCTGTTTTTCCCCCTTGGTTATTTGTTTCCTCTGCTAAATTTCAGCTAAGTTTCTTCTTCTTCTTCTTCTTCCTTTTCTTCTTCTTCTTCTTCTTCTTCTTCTTCTTCTTCTTCTTCTTCTTCTTCTTCTTCTGGTTCCTTGTGGTGTAATATGAAGTTGTTTATTTGAACTTTTTTTTTTTAATACAAGCATTTATAGCATAAATTGAATTCTAACATCTGCTTTTGCTGCGTCCTATAGGTTTTGGAATATTGTGTTTTCTTTTTCTTTTGTTTTGAGACATAGTTTGATTTGCCATTTGATTTCTCATTTGGCCCACTGCTTGTGCAGTAGTGTGTTATTTAATATTGACATATTTAAATATTTAATATTTACATTGTAGATTGTCCAGCTTTGTGTTATTGTTGATCTTTAGTTTGGTACCATCGTGGTTGGAAAATATACTTGGTAGGATTTCAGTCTTCTTAAATTTGCAATATTTGTTATGTCTCCTTTCATGTGATTTAACTAGGAGATTCTACTGTGAGTACTTGAGGAAAATGTGTATTCTGTTTTTCTTGGATGGAATGTTTTGTATATATTTTTCAGAACTATGCATTCTGAAGTATGCATCAAGTAAAAAAATGTTCTTGTTGAAAAAAATAGTTACTTTAACTGAGAATACTCATTTAAAATAAAGCACATCAGAGGGGAGGTGGGTGGGGGGATGGGTGAAATAGGTGAAGGGGATTGAGTACACTTATGATGAGCACTGAGTGATGATGTATTTGTTAAATACATTGTTAAATCACTATATTGTACACTTGAAACTAATATGACACTGTATGTTAACTATACAGGAATTAAAATGAAAAGCTTAATAAAAGAAAAAAATGAGTACATAAAAATTTTCAAGATTGGGGATATTTCACTTCAGTTTGTGGTAAAATCACCATGACCTAGTGTAATATAGGCAAAAAAAATCATTCGAAATAAATGTTTAATTGGTTTTGTCACTGGCTATAACTAATGGTGCTTGACAAAAGTAAATAAATTTAGCTGAGCTTTATTCTCAGGACATAGATGTTATAAATAGTGAAAACAGTTTTCAGGTAACAAATTCAGCCAGTGAGATTCTGACATAGAACTGAAATTGTTCATGGTTAATTTTATTTAATATTGTTTTTGTTATTAGTAAACATAAAGTCCTGTTGTCTTATTTCAAATTGTATCTTTGTCTGGCATAATGGTTTTGGTTTTACTTTTCAGAACTTCAAATTGAATATTCCTACTTCCATTCTGCAAATAATGTGTATTTCAGTAAAATTACCTGAAAGAATATATTTGTCTTACAAATGACAATATTCTTAGGATTTTTTTAAAAAAGAATTTATTTATTTATTTGAGAAAGAGAGAGAGAGCACAAACGGGGAGGAGCAGAGGGAGAGGGAGGGAGAGAATCCCAAGCAGACTCCCACTGACCACAGAGCCCTAGATCATGAACTGAACCAAAATCAAGAGCAGATTGCTTAACCGACTGAGCCACCCAGATGCCCCTTGGGATTTTAAAAAAATTGTTTTGGACAAGGAAAGCTTGAAGGACGTATAATTTATTTATTTTTATTTTTTCAAGATTTGATTTATTTGTGAGAGAGAAAAAGAGTGAGCTAGTGAGGGAGGAGCAAAGGGAGAGGGACAAGAAGACTGCCTTGAGCAGAGAGCCTGACATGAAGCTAGATCTCACAACCCTGAGGTCATGACCTGAGTCGAAATCGAGAATCAGACGCTTAACCAGCTGAGCCATGCAGGCACCCAGAGGTATAATTTAGATAACAGATATTGAGAAGCAGTTATATTATTTTCTCAGCTATTTTATGCAAATGTAGTGGATATGTCATGTTCTCTTTAGGAGCTAACTATGAGTTCTCAATTTCTCTTCATCATTTATATATTTCTCATTTTGTCACAAACAGTAAAATATGCTGGCTCATTTTTGGTACCTGGAACAAAGGGTCTGATTAAGAAGAGGAGCTTGTTCACAATGCACGTTGTCTGTCACCAAGATGAATATATATTTTGGATTTCTCAGCACTTTTAAACTGTTAAGATTTTAAAAAATTCTGTAAGAAGGTGTAGTTATGAGTTGTATACTGTACACGCTGTGTTCTTTTATGTAAGTCCATCTTTGAAAGTCATTTATTTCTAGTTACATTGCCTTCTATAGAGTGTGGAAAGTATGGAGAAATCTGAAGTCTTCACAGGTGGAATCCAGGGGACAGCTGATATTAGGTTGTTAATTGAGTGATTTTCATGCAGGTCATTGAGGTAAACAAAGATCTTTCTCCTCAGTGCCCTATTTTCCATCATTTCACCCTTTTATGATTTACAGTACCTCAAGGTATCTGTAAAAGCAATTAAGAGTAGAGGGACTCCCCCCCTCCCTTTCCCCATGTGCCAATGACCCTTAAACACCATAGAGATATGTGACAAGTTATTATAAATGAATTCTTACATTGATTTTTATTTGATCTCATTTTACAGTTGACATAGTATTTATTGGACTTTAGTAAGGAAACATCTCTTTTTCACTTTTAATTGATTAGTATGTAGAGTGCTTATATGATTACAAGTAGTTGTTTTTAGGGAAATCAACTTATTTTTTAGGATAAGCAGAGTTTTTTGCTACAAATTAAATTTAACTCTCTTACTGAAATATTTTATTTTTGGTTTACATATCAGAAACTAGATATAGGGGTGCCTGGTGGCTCAGTTGGTTAAGCAACCAACCCTTGATCTCAGCTCAGGTCTTGATCTCAGGGTTGTGAGTTCAAGCCCTGTTTTGGGCTCTGTGCTGGGTATGAAGCCTACTTAAAAAAAAAAAAAACAAAAACTAGATATAATTGGCCAGAAAATATAATGTTATCCTATGACTAATTTGCAGTAAAAACTACATTTTTAAGTAAATATTAGTTGGGGCCATATGAAATTGCTGATATTTGAGCACTGTTGGCCTACTGCATACAGTTAAACTTGATACTAAAAGCCAAAACATGGAATGTTATACTAATTAAAACAATAACAAAGCAAAACATGAAATAGGCAACACTTCACTCTTGGGGTGCAAATTTTTATGCTTAAGAAAACAAAAGCTAAAAGAAAAACACATATTTCTGAAGAACTTGCTGTTTTTATTATCATCCCATAAATGTGAAAAAGCTAATTAAAACTATTAATAACCAGAAAATTGAGGATAAACTTGAAGAGCCTATACCAACTAAAGTTGGATAAACAGCAAAAAATACATATGAGTTACTCTGAAATAATTTTTTGTTTCCTAATAACATCAAACTAACCAAACTTCCTGATTTTAATTAGTGAGGAACAACTTCTTGGTTATTTTAATCTACTTTTGGTACTTATTTCCTTTTTTTATTGTTATAGGATTAGATGAAATAATCACATCAGTTTGCTCCTTTGTAAAAGAGGAGGTTGTGCTAAGGTATCTTTCAGTAATAGGCTGCTGCAGAAATAGGGGGGAAAAATCTAACATGGTTTAAAGGATATTTATTTAAGCAATATTTATGAGACTGGAAACATCAGAGTGGAAATGAGGTATGGTTTAGAAGCTTTTTTGCTTTAGCTCATTTATTTTTGGAGTTCATTAAAATAAAATGAAATTGTAAAAATTCAAACCATGACTGTTTTTCTCTTTGAACTTTTTAGTTCCTGTTGAAATTGGAGAAAAAACTACATAGTAATTGAAGTGGGCTACCAGGAGAGGCCAGGCTACCCCCTCCAGGGCCTTTTACAGTATTCCACCACCTTCACTCATTCATTAAGCTCCTGTCATGTGGTAGGACTGGACTCATAGACTGTGGGGTGTGGACCTTAGCAATGGAGATCTAGGCACTTATTTGGTTAGCATATTGGGACTAGAACTCTCATACAGGGACAGGCTTTCATTAACCGAACTCACAAGATATTAATGTATAACTCCAAATATATTGGTTTATCACAAGAATTCTTTGCTCCAGATGATTTAGAATGCACATATGAGCCTACTCGGTGCTGACTCATGAAAGTTACTCTACAGGGAAAAATCAAATTATAACTGAAAGGCTACTTGGCGAGTAAGTTCTGAAGAGAGAATGGAATGAATTGTATGATTCAGTGTTTGATGTTAGTCTCTGATTATTTCAGTGTCTCCAGTTTCACAATAGTGATGCACCTGCCAGAGGGTCCATCTTGCTCAAACCTGCGGACCAGAGTATACTTCCCATAAGCAGTGTTTGGATGCAGATTATGTCTTTCATAGACTTCCCCTTCTTTTCTTCATTTCACATTATACTTTCATCCCTGCCCCAGAGTTTTATATTCCTTACTAACCCAACTCTCTAGCTTAGTGCCTTGCCCCAAAAGGTGCTCAAGAGACGTTTGTTAATTGATACTACATCTGGCTAGCTATAAGATTCTTATTCATTTTACCTCGGAAATAGTACAGATTTTATGTCTAAGATACATTAGGTATAAAGTATAAACTATAGTTTATTGGCAAATTCTAAGATGTGTATGCCTATAGTCTCTCACATGTGTGTGGATAAGAGGAAGGGCATGATACTTATCTTCTGTGCCTCAATGCTTTGGAAAAATAAACTTTCTGATTATATTATTATGCAAAAGTTCCAGATATACTGATGGATCTTGGAATTTTTTTTTTTTTTTTTGCTTGCCAAATAAAGATTTAGATTGTGAAGACTCTTTCCAGAGACAAAGCTTCAAAACTAGATGAAACTCAGAGCATCCCTGCTTCTTCCCAATTTAGTGAAGCTCTTTGTGCTGATAGTGATGATGGGTTGCAGGAGGGAAGAAGGGTAGGAAGAACCTCCTTTTGACACAATTGAAGGTCATACTTAAGATGCTTAGTCTTTTGTCAGGAACCTGAAACTTGTTGGTTCTAGTCTAGTCTTCACTAAATGGATGATTTTTACCCCTAAAGCTGCTGTCCCATTGTTAAAATTAAGGCATACACAAGGTATTTTGCCAGTAAATAGAAAAGATAATTCTAATGTTTTGCCATAATCCCTCAAGGCATGAGTCTGCAATGTAGCCTAATGGGTTGGAAAAGGTACCCAACCAACTTCAGAAAAATCAAAGAGGATTAATCTTTCAGAATACTTCTGAAACCACCAACTTCTGTTTTCTATTTTATATTTCTATACCCCCCCCCAAAAAAAGCAAAAAACTATTTCCCCACCACTCTCTCCCCCTTTTCTAAAAATAAATCCCTCTTCGTTTGCTACCCTGTAACACAGCCAAAATTCAGCCCAGAGTGAGTTTTTGTAGCCAACTTAGAACCCCAAAATAGAAACTGCTGACAGTTCCTTAAATACAGTAACACTGGCAGGTGCCTTGGTAATAAATTCACAAGCTTAGAATCCACAAAACAATAAAGTTATGCAAATTGGAGCATGTAGGAAGAATAATCTGAAACAAATGGCAAAGCAGTAAGTTTAGCACTGTGGCATCCTGGTTTTACTCACATAAAACAAATAATCCTGAGGAGATCTTAAGGAAATTTAAGATCAAGGAGGAAGAGACACAAACATAATAAGTAAATGAGTACAGTTTGAGCTGACCAATTAACAATTGATTTCCCTGTCATCACAACCATAAGTAGAGGTGAGAAACTGATCATATGGTTTTGCATTTCAGGTATAAATAACAAAAGGCAAATGGAAAATAAGAAGAGAACTACCCTGATTGAACCTATCAGAGTTGCACTGTTTTAATTGTTCCTTCAGCAACATTCCCATCAGTCATATTCAGATTAGTTGTTTAATTTTAGTCCGACAATCAAGCATGCAATACATTTTGAATTCCATTTATTTTAAATGTCCCTGCTTAATTATCTTTTACGTTTGTTATTAATCTCTGACATTATTGGCATAATAGAAAGTTGTTTTTTTTAACAAAAAGAAAAGGCAATATGTTCAGTTAACTTATTTTTAGGAAATACATAGTTTCAATTAAAACTTAAAATAGCTCTGACAGCCACAGACAAAAATGGAGCTGAGGCATATAGCACCACCTTTTGTTAGGTGTGCGGTAAAATGTAACTTTCTGAACGTATGCTGTAGTTTGCAGACTATAACAGAAATATGTAGCTTTTTCTTTTTTAAATCACCTTTAATTCTCAGAGAAATTACAAAATGCCTGTTGCATACACAAGAGAAACATATTAGCATAATAATTATTTTAAATATAATAATGTAGTCATCCTGTTGGAAGTGAAGAAATAGTGACTGACTACATTTGTTGTAGGTAGGGACTGTAACTACCCTTTCTCATGCTATAATCTATTACCTGGTGCTGTTTTCTGACACCGGATACATTCTGAATAAATATTACCTGAAATAAAGGACAATATCATTTGCAAATCTAGGTTTCACAAAAATTGAGTTCAAGGATATGGAAGGGACCGTCTGTGCACAGCCTCTCAGGAAAAGGAGGTCTAGAGAAACATCTAGAGTCACAGAGCTAAGTCACAGATGCTAAGGTCACAGAGCCAGGACTGGAACCCACACATTAAACTTCGGTCAGGCTCAGTACACCTTCCATGACCACATTTGCCAGACATTTAAAAGTTTAGGCATGTTTAAAAATATTGCCAGTTATTTTCTCTGGAGTTCTAATTAAAATTCTTTCTAGGAGAGGAGAGGGAACTTTATACAGATATGAAATAGTTTTTCTGATTATTTCCTCACTTAAACATTTCAAACTAATGACTAAAATATTCTGGTGGAGACAAGACTGACCAGTAAATATTATAACATGGCCTGTGTAACCAGAGTTCCCCTGAGATGCTTTCCTTGTCCCATCTTAAAGATGATTTTTTTTCACAAGTCTGCAATTTGTAGCTGTGTTTAAGTGTAAAATTCTAAAATTCTCTTCCTAGTCCCTTATGTTTTTAAAAGATTTTGTTTATTTATTTGAGAGAGAGAGAGCACGAGCAAAGGGGGAGAGGCAGAGGGAGAAGCAGATTCCCCGCTGAGCAGGGATCCCAATGCCAGGCTTGATTCCAGGACCCTAGGATCATGACCTGAGCTGAAGGCAGACGCTTAACTGAGTGAGCCACCCAGGCACCCCTCCCTAGTTCCTTAAACTTAATTTTTGCTTTTATTCTAGCACATAATTGTTTTAATCAAATTAATGAGAAATACATAAGATTTGTGAATACATTCCATAATTGGGCCAATAAAAGGAGAGAGCACGTAGGAAGGGGACTATGGCAGAAGAATAAAAAAAAAAAATTATTCTGCCCTGGCAACTCTGTACTAGATGTGAGATGGTAGGCAAGTCATTAAGCCTTTGTAGATTTCCATTAATTCATCTGTAAAATATTTTTTTTTTAATTCAAGATGGTGGTTATTTAAGTGGTTGAAAACACCACTTCTCATTTTGGCTTGTCTTTCGTGTTGAAGCTAGAGGAAGTTATTCCTTTTCATGTACAATTAGACCATGAGCTAATAATTTTGTTAGGGGCAAAGAAATCAACAAGCACCTTTTAAACACTGAGAAAGACTGTATTTCAGAAGTTAGAAGACCCTTTGATAAAACATCTATTGTGAAAAGTCAAACTTATATAAAGATCCTGATTAAAAGTATTTACTTGAAGTGAGAAGTCTATTTATCATGCCAAATTTAGTTCCTTGTACTGTTAGGAGTTAAGTTGTGTGCCAAAAGATAGACCATATTCTCTGATTATAATATAATAAAACCAGAAATTATTAACAAAAAGCTGTAACACAGATAATTACTTGGAAGGAATAAGCCATTCAAAACTGTTGGGTCAGAGGCAATTAAAACTGCAGTTATGAGTCATTTAGAAAACAAGAACACTATTTAGGAGGAAAAAAAGCCCTCCTGAAGTTCAGCAAAGCCGCATTCACAGGCGAATATATGGTGGTAAATTATTTCATTTTAAACTACAAAAAGTAAAACGCAACATAAGATGTTTTTTAAAATATAAAATTTAAACATAACAATATTAAGGGGAATTAGATGAGATAAAAAACAAAATTTAAAGAAACCATGAAAGGTGGTGTTCATATATCCAAGAGCTGGTTCTTAAAAATAATAATTTAGGAGCATCTGGGAAGTGCCTGCCTTTGGCTCAGGTTATGATCTCAGGGCCCTGGGATGGAGTCCCTCATCGGGCTCTCTGCTAAGCTTCTCCCTTTGACTCTCCCTCTGTGCTCTCCCCACCCCCCCAAATAAATAAATAAAATAAAATCTTGAAAATAATAATAATAATTTTAAAATCTTTAGAAATTTGACTCAGAAAAAGTGTAAAGCAAAGTTATTTTAAAAATGAATAAAGTTGAAATGAAATAGAAATTTTAATAAAAATAGAACTTCTAAGCTGATTCTCTATGAAACTTGATAGGCAAAATTTTAGCGGCTAACTACTTATAATTTTGGAGTAAAAAACTGCAATATCTCAAAATGTTCATACCAGTAAGCTTTTCAAATTTTTAAGAAGTAAATTCTTATTTGCCTAAATAGAAATTTATAGAAAGTGTCCCAATTAATATTTTTGAAAGTCACATAATCCTGAATCTAAAACTTAGCAGAAAATATCACAAATATATATCTATACAACAATCCCTATTATGGATGTATAGGCAAGAAGTCTAGGTAAAATATAACAAATTAAATTTAGCAGTATCTTAAAAGAATAATTCACCTCAGCCAAGAGGTGACTTAGTGTCAAGAATTCATTAATAATTAATTACAGAAATAAATCAAGAGAAAAAAATATTACTAGAAATGGATAAAAAGCATGAAAAGTCAATTCCTATTCCTAGGGGAAAATATTAACTAGACATAAAATAACCTTCATTGTGTAAGAAAATATACTTCAGTCATTCTTGCCAAAATGAGGGTATTCTTATATTTGATGATATATTAAAGGTTATTGGTGGTGATTACTTTTTCAAAATATCAGAATTTTTCAAGTATATTAGTGAAAACACGCAATTATCTATTATTTCCAGAAACTCCATTAAAGTAACAATAAACATTTAAAAGTATAAACTCATAGGAGACAGTCAGTAGGAGAGGGAGATAATTACAGAGAAGGGATACCAACATATTTCTGGAACATGGGAAGAAGGCTACCTTAGAACCATGGAGGAAACTCAAATTCAGTTTCTACAGGGAGAGTACATTGAGAAGCAAGGTATTTTGTTCCCCTAAACTCAAAAGGATCCAGGGATTACAGGTGGGGATGAGGCTAATGACTGTATATAATGGTTGGTTGAAAGTTTATTTAAGTAGCAATCAGTCACCAGATCATGTCTCCCTTCTTTGCCCCACCACCCTACAGTTAGCAGACTACCCTTCTTCTTGCCCAATAGGGTTAGAGAAGTTGACTATTTGAAGAAATTAATCCACAGAATTTCGAGACATTGGGACACCTGGGATATGGGAAGCTGGAGGTGAGGAATCGGATTGATAAACGGGGGATTAAGTGCAAGTCTACATACTTGTCAACCTATTTCCCACTTACAGGCCTGAAGGCCTGATCTTTCAGAAGAAGTTTGAATTTTAAAGAGAGAAATTGAGCTTCTCAAACAGAAGAAAAGAAAGAAAGAAAAAGAAAGAAAAGAAAAGAAGAGAAAGAAAGAAAGGGAGGAAGCGAGAGAACGAAAGAAGGAAAAGAAAAAAAGGAAAGACAGAAGAAATACCTTTAATACAAAACAGAAGAAAATTTAGAACAATTTATCAATAATCTCAGAGAAGCAATATATTACATCAATTATACAAGAAAAGGATACTGTCTTTGTTCTACCATAGATTCTTTTTCTTTGCTTTAGACTCAATCAGTCTCTCTTCCTTTTTTTCCCTTGGACTTTGTTCATTTTGACTCTTTCCATTTCTTAGCCCTGCACAGTCTTTATGCCACCAAGTTTCTAGTCTTCTTTGTTCATTTTGACTCTTTCCATTTCTTAGCCCTGCACAGTCTTTATGCCACCAAGTTTCTAGTCTTCTTCGGCTGGGAGGACTGACACTGAGAGATCCCACCTCCTGATTCATCCTGGATTGCTCAGGAACATGTTCCAAGGTCAGACCAGGCCCATGAAATTCTTGATACAGATGGATTTGCTGCTAAGCCTGGTCCAATGCAGAAGACTGTGGTCCCGTTTTTAATTCCTTAGCCTCCAAGATTCTACTGGGCAGTAGAGGAGGAAAAGGGTGAGAATGAGAAATGTTAATTTTAAAAATGTAGGAAGAACATTTTGGAAGAGATTAATAGGGAAATTAGACTTATTCTCAGGGAAGGGGTGGGGATAAGCGCTGAGCTGCTGGTCTCTCTAAGAATGCTTAGAATCCCTCACAGAAGAAAGTGAAGAAAAGGGCAGGACTATGAGGCACTCTGTATGTAGGATGATTCCAAATCATTACTTTCCCTCTCTATCAGCAGAAGAGATGAGTGGGGAAGGGATCATGCTGGATGCAGTGGTGAAGTAGGGAATTTTATGTTTGGGAGACTAATCCAAATGTCAGTCAGTCATGAAACAGTATAATTCAGAAAGCTTTTCGGCCACACAAACATTTTGTAGCTTGCAGTTTTTTCACTTGTTTATTTTTTATTGTTCATAGGAATTACATAAATTATATAATTATGAAAATATAGAGTTCAAAATAATCATTTTCCTTAGGAGAATCAGGGATTCATCTCTAGTCAGCATGCCTGGGATCAGATTTTCATTCATTTGCTAGCTATAGGACCTTGGACAAATGTTTTAACCTCTTGTGCTTCAGTTTCTCCATCTGAAAAATGGGAATATTAATTTCACACAGTGCATATTGTATCATGATCAAATAACTATTATTATTATTAATATTAATGTTTTGGTATAGCCTCATTTTGACTTCCCCATGAGATGCTTATCTAATTTTGATGACCCGTTTGTTGTATCTTTTCTTTTTTACTTCTCATGTGTTCCCATTCAAACACCAATGCAAACGTAGCCACATATATAAGTACAGCTCAACAAACAAGGGGCTGTGCAGTGAATTCTGTAAACAGAAGCTTGTTAGTGTAACGTTAACAATATTTAATAATGTGAATAACAATATCTTCACTTTAACATAGGCACTTTTCGTTATGAATATATGTGCTTCCTTCTCTCTATACCTTAAGGAATAAAACTGATGGAAATTTGGTTGCAATTCTAGCCATTTGAGAAAGAGTCGATGATAATTGCTAGCTTAATTTCATGTTAAATAGTTCTAAAATGTCACTCTTCAAGTTGAGGTGGGTATTGATATACATGGTAGGCCTGATGATGAGTGAAATTTGAAATGTTTTTCTGTTAATTTCATGTTTCATAAGCAGGCAAACTATTGCCACTATTTATTCCTCATCTGTTTTCTTTTGAGGAAGCCAACTGAACATTAAGTTCTTGTGGATGTATTTCTTTAAAAAGTAGTGGTGCCATACCACGTACTGTCATTATTTAAAAACTATGACATTCTGACAGTGTGTCAGAAAAAGTGGTGGCTCTATGAAATTTACATGCCTAAGTTTGTAACTAAAACTAATTTTGTCAGGGAATATTTTATAATTACCAAATTAAAGAACTGTATAATTAAAGTAAAATGAGCTCTGCATGTGCCTAGAAACATAATCTCTTAATGCTTTTGTTGGTTTTTCTCCAATGACATTATTTTGTAATGTATATAATTTACTGCAGAAATAGTAACGGAGTAAGGTTGTTTTCCAGAGATTTGCAATCATTTGGAGAAATCCATGAACAAGTTAGAGTATTGAATTATTTTCACATTCAATTTAGTGATTTTTAAAAGAGGAACAGCAAATTAACCAACTTCAAATGCCCCCCTCCTTCTCATACTTCTGTATTTTATTTATAGAAGAGGAAACCTTTCTTCATTTCTTCCTGTCAGCTGTGCAGAGCCAGTTCTACTGAAATTGGGTAAAAGAATATCCAAAATACTTTTTAGCACTCTGAGTCCACCTTTGTTAAATAAATTGATTGAGATGGTTATTTTTCTGGTTAAGTTGATACGGAGCTTTAAAAACAGGTTATTTTTTTAACAGTCCTATATAAAACTCTAAAATATGCTTTCAGTAAGGATAATTTATTATTACAGATGAATTTTGTGGAAGTGTAATTAATATTATTTGTATTTTGGATTCTAACGTTATAATAATGTGAATTCTTAGTTCCTTGATCTAGAATTTTCCTCACACGGGCCACTTACTCATCTTTAGCTGGTCTGGTCATCTTGTAATAGTGTGAGACTTGAGGAGTGTGTATGTTCCACAGTGGACTTGATTACTACTGGATAAAGAGCGTAGTAGCCGTGTCGGCAAAACCATATTGGGTCTATTTGAAGGAGCCTGTTTAGGAAATTGGACACGTGCCACTATATTCAAGAAAGATAATGCATATTTATGAAACCATTGCTCTTTCTGAAACTTAAAGGAAATGGAAGAATAGCATCTATGTGAGAAAATTACATAGCTGTGAATTATGGATATTTACTTAACGTCTCTGGGCCTCAGTTTTCTCATCTATGAAATAAAGAGATTGCTTACTCTCTCTAGTGACCTCACAGAATTTTTCAAATGAGATCATGATATAGTCAATATGAAAACGCTTTGAAAAGTGTAAAGCACTATGCAAGTGTAAGGGATTGTTATTTTTCATTATTGTTTTCTTATCTAGAACTACCACGGAGATAAGCGCCTTTATTTTATTTAAACAAGAAGGGAAATAGAAAATTATTGTATTTGAGGTATTCAGGTCTAAGAAATTAGAAACAGAATGTGCATAAGCCTCTGATGAGGCAAAGTATGTATGTAAAATCAATTGGATATGCAATAGCAACTTACTATGTTGGCAAGTTGAAGCGTGTGGTAGAGTGCCATTACTATTCATAGAGGGATCTGAACAGAGTAAAAGGAATGATGATGATGTTACAATGATAATGACAACAATTACAAAGATATAAGCTGTACTGAAGCTAGGGTTTGTCTCTTTTTTCCTAATGTTTTCTGAGCCAAGAATTAGGCTCCAGTGCATAGATCCTTAATAAATATTTGACAATATGAATAGCACATACTGTTAGGTACATTCAGAATTTGCACCTGTTTCCACATAGCTCATCAAGAATTGATTTATTATTTTTCTGCTTCTCTTGAGATGATTATGTGGTTTTGTCATTTATTAATATGGTATCTTTCATTAATTGCTTTTCAGATGGTAAACCAATCTTGCATTACTGAGGTAAATCCCACTTGGTCAGGGTTTATACTACTTTTTATATATTGATGGATTCTATTTGAGGAATATTGGTCTGTAATTTTCTTTTTTTTTTTTTAAGATTTTATTTATTTTTGCAGGGGGGCGGAGCACAACTATGGGAAAGGGGCAGAGGGAGAAGCAGACTCCCCACTGAGCAGGGAGCCTGTTGCTAGAGTCAGTCCCAGGACTCAGGGATCATGACCTGAGCCGAAGGCAGGCACTTAGCCAACTGAGCCACCCAGACGCCCTGTATTTTTCTTTTCTTGTAATGTGTTTGTCAGATTTTGGTATCAGGGTAATGCTAGTCTAATATTGGGACTACGTCGGGAAAGTCACTTGTCTTCAGTTTTCTGGAAGAGTTTGCCGAGGGTTGGCATTCTTTTTTTCTTTTAAATATTTGGTAGAATTCAACAGTGAACTCCTCCTAAACCTGGAGTTTTTGTTTGTTTGTTTTTGTTTTTTTTTACAGGAAGATATTTAATTACTAATGCAAATTCTTTAATAGATGCAGTGTTATTCACATTACCCATCTCTTCTTGAATTTGGTAGTTTGTATTTTTCAAGGAACTTGCCCACTTTCTCTAGGTCTTCAGATGTGCAGGCATAAAGTTGCTGGTAATATTCTCATATTACCCTTTGACTCTTTGTAGAATCTGTAATGATGTCACAGATTTCATTCCTGATATTAGTAATTAATGTCTTTTCTCTTTTTTATCATCATCAGCTTAACTAGAAGTTTACCAGTATTATAAATCTTCTTGAGTAATCAGCTTTTGGTTTCATTGATATTCTCAGTTATCCTTCTGTTTTCTGTTTCTTTGATTTCCACTCTGATCTTCATTATTACCTTTCTTCTACTTGCTTTGAATTTGATTTGTTCCCCTTTTTCTAGTTTCTTATTGTGGAAGCTGAGGTAATTGATGTGAGATTTTTCTTCTTTTCAATTCTATGTATTTAGTGTTATAAAATTTCTCTTAAATACTGCTAATACTGTCTTAGCTACATTCCACAGACATTGATATGTTGTGTTTTCATTTTCATTTGGTTTAGAATAGTTTCTTTTTTTTTAAGGGTATACCATGATGATTTCATATATATATCTGTTGAGAAAGAATTCCTCCTATTGAAGTAATTAATACATCCCTCACCTCATATATTTACTTTGTTTTCCCCTGAAAACATTTAAGTTCTATTCTCTTAGCAAATTTCAATTATATGACATGTGTTATCAACTATAGTCACCATGTTATACATTAGATCCTCATACCTTATTCATCTTGCAACATATCTTAAAACTAAAAGTTTGTACTTACCCTTTCCTTATCCTCCTCCTAGACTCAAGTCCCAGGAAACAACTAATATAGGTTTGTCTTTTTTTTCCCCTTTTAATCTCCACATAGAAGTAATACCATGTAGTATTTGTCTTTCTCTGGTTTATTTCACTTAGCATAATGCCCTTCAGGTTCATTTGCTGAATCATAGGTCGTTCTGTTTTTAATTTCTTGAGGAACCTCTATACTGTTTTCCATAATGACTATCAGTTTACATTCCCAACAACGGAATACAGCGTTGGGCTTTACCTATTCACCAGCATATGTTATCTCTTGTCCTTTTGATGATGACCATTCTAACAGGTGTGAGGTGATATCTCATTGTGGTTTTGATTTGCATTTCCTTAATAATTAGTGATGAGGAACACTTTTTCATGAACCTGTTCACCATTTGTATGTCTTCTTTGGAAAAATGTCTATTCAGGCTATTTGCCCATTTAAAAATTGGGCTCTTTATGTTTTTGCTGTTGAGTCGTATGTGTTCCTTGTATATTTTGGATATTAACTCCTTACCAGGTATGTAGTTTACAAATATTTTCTCAGATTCCATAGGTTGCCTTTTTATTTTAGTGGTTTTCTTTGCTGAGCAGAATCTATTTAATTTGATGCAGTCACACTCACTTATTTTAGCTTATGTTGTCTTTGCTTTTAATGTCACAGAATACTTTCTAATTTCCCTTTTGATTTATTATTTGCCCCATGGATAATTTGTAAGTGTTTTATTTATTTTCCAAATATTTGAGGATTTTCCCAGATATCTTTCTGTTAGTGATTTCTAATTTATTACATTTTGGTCAGAATATAACTTGTATGAATTGAATCCTTTTAAGTGTACTGAGATTTGTCTTGTGACACAAAATATGGTACCACGTTCATAGGCAAATGTTTCACATGTACTTGAATTAAATGTGTATTCTACTATTGAGTTTTCTATAAATGTTAATAAATTCAAGTTTGTTGATAGTGTTATTCAGATCTTGTATATTTTTACTGATTTTTCTATCTACTCTATCAATCGAGGGAAGAGTATTGAAATCTCCTATTAAAATTGTGGATTTATCTATTTCTTCTTGAAATTCTATTTGCCTTTTTCTCTATTTAGAAGCTCTGATATTAGGTACATAAACATTTAAAATTGATATAACCCATTGATGAATTGATTTCACTATCATGAAATGACAATTTTTACCTTTAGTAGTATTCTTTGCTCTGAAATTCGCTTTTGTCACAGCTGTCTCTTGATTAATGTTAGCATATATTTTTCAATCCTTTCACTTTGAGTCATAATACTTACCTTTGTTCCTCTGTACTTAAAGTGTGTCTTCTCCCCACCCTCCCATTCCCTGTACCCTTGGCTGTTTTTAAAATTTTTATTCTCTTTATTACCATTTTGGAACAATTTGATTATAATATTCTTTGGAGTAGTTTTATTCATGTTTCTTCTGCTTTGTGTTTATTGAGTTTATTGGATCTGTGAGTGTATGTTTTCCATCAAATATGGACATTTAGGGGCCGTTTTCTCTTCAAATATCATCCATCATTTGGGAGTTTCAAACACATGTACTTTAGCCCTATGAAATGATATGATCCTCTTATATTTTTAAAAATTTCTCTTTTTGTGTATTTCATTTTGGTAGTTTCTGTTGCTATGTCTGCAAGTTCACTAACCTTTTTTTTCCTGAAATGTCTAATCAGCTGTTAATCCCATCCAATGTATTGTTCATCTGACACATTGTAGTTTCCATTTCTAGAACTTTCATTTGGTTCTTTCTAACATCTTTTCGTGTCATTACTTAACTTTTTGAATAGGTGGGATACCGTTTCATAACTGTTTGAATATGGTGTTTTTTTTAGTTAATTTTAAGGCATCTATTATTTTTGAGTCTGTTTTGGTTGACTTTTCTCCTTAGTTGGGGTCATATTTTCCTGCTTCCTGCCATACCTGGTAATTTTTATTATATGCTAAACATACCTTCTTGAATGCTGAATATTTTTTGTATTCCTCTAAGTATTCTGAGCTTCATTCAAGGACACAATGGAGTTATTAAAAACTTTTCTCGTTTTGGTTCCAATTAGACATGACTGGAGTAGCTCTGTCTACGGCTTATACTTTGTTGTCCTCAGACTTTGTCTCTTTGCCTCTGGGAGTCTACTGAGTTCTTTCTGGGTTTCCACTCACTGTACCATTACCAGAAAGCCGTTTAAGACATTAAGCTGTGCAATCTTTGGGCCTGCTTTGTATATTTTGCATCTCTCAGGGATCACTGTGCTTTGTTGCCTGATGTTCTAGTGTTTTAAAACCATTGTTTCACATATTTTGTCCATTTTTTGGTTGATTCAGGTAGAAGAGTCCATTATTTCATCTTGACAGGAAATGGAAGTTTCTGATTCATAGTAATTTTTGTATCATAAGAATAATGTCCTAATTTTTTTTCTCCTTTTAATTAAGAAGCCTAGTTTCTCAACCTCTATGTGCTTCAGTTTCCTCATTTATAAAATTAGAATTATAATTGTGCCCATTTTCCAGGTTGTTGAGAGATTTCAATGAGATACCAGTGTAAAGCATTTAAAAAGCACATAGAAAGCTTCTAAAATAAATTCTAATAAATAAAGTCATCTTATTATCATTTCTGTTCTGTTACAAATCACACAAAACAGTCTCTCATTTTTAAATACTTGTCCACTTAATTTGATTCACTTTCTACTTCTGTTTAAAAAAAGCTTAATATTTATATTCTATGTAAGCAAAGGGTTAAGGGGATCTACTGAATAAGTGAGTAGAATTATGCATCTTGAAAGACATAATAACCATTAATATTGTCAGCTGGGTCTTCTTGAGAGAAATTTTGTCAAGGACACTTAATATGGTGCTCAAAATATTCTTCTAAGAATGAAAGCCCCTATCCAGACAAAAGATTCCCACTAACAACTCACCCAAGTCATTTATTTGTGATTTGGATCATCTCTGTACTCTAATTGCATACCATCTTCTCTTGTAAAGGGAGATTCACATTTAATCTTGTCTGTCCCTCCCCCCAAAAAAAAAAGCTGGGCTGTTTAACCAAAACAAACTCAGCAGCTTGGGATTTACATATCTCTCTGGTATCTTACTCATCATTTTTTAAATGCTCGGGTCACTAAAGTTATGCATTGGGAAACATTTCGGCATTCCCTAAGGTGAAATATAGAAGCTATTTAATAGTAAATATTTCATGTCTTAGGAACTTTTTGCAAGGGAGGTAATTAGTAAGTTGCTATTTAAAACCTCCAAGGGAATTTATTGTATATAAATTTTTAATGCAAAATTATAATACATTAAACAATTTAATGGAAACAATATTAGACACATTTCAGATCATCATAGCATTCAGATTACCTACAGTAATGTATATGGTGGATGCAACTCAGCTGTATCTGTTTGCAGAATATTGACAGTGAGGAGAAGGAACTATACATTAAATCAAAATTAAAACTAAAATCCAAACTAATATTTGCATATTTTTGTTTTTAAATAGAATAGGACTAAAATATATTCTTTTAAAAAGATTTTATTTATTAATTACAGAGAGAGCGCACGAGCATGAGTGGGGGGGCAGAGGGAGAGGGAGAAGCAGACTCCCTGCTGAGCAGGGAGCCCAACTTGGGGCTCGATCCCAGGACCCTGAGATCATGACTTGAGCTGAAGGCAGATGCTTAACTGACTGAGCCACCTCAGCGCCCCTAAAATATATTCTTTTAAAAAAGATAGCAAAAGATAAAACATAAGAAATATATTTGGTCCTAGTTAGAAGACTCGTTTATCTTCTCTATTTGGATTCAGTAAAAGAGCAACCATTTTAGCATAGATTTTAACTATACTAATCTTTATTGCCCTAAGGAAAAAGTATTTTTATTCTAACAAATTTAGCTTTACATATGTATTTACTTCCACCAGAATGAATTATAGTATTCTTTTATCAAAAACTAAGAGTGAATGATGTTTATTATAGGGTACCCATTAAAGTAATAAAGTAGTCAAATATTTCCAGAAATAACATGGGGAGTTTTTTTCAGCAACTCAACTCTATTGGATCCTGATCAAACTATATCTGTTTTTACTGGAATTTCTTCCATAGTGGACAATTCGGTAAGAAGATCCTTTAGTAGGGTCTTAATGAGTAATTATTTGGGGGGAAGAGTGGTATATTTGAAAATATTCACTTTCTTAACAGAGTTTTCTCATTAAAATCGTGCCCTAAATCAGGGCATTTTTCAGATTATAAGTGAAAGCTTAGAAATGCTTTTTTAAAATTATTATTTTCCTTTTGCAAATCATGATTAGTGTCTTGAACCCAGTAGGTGCAAATGCCTAATTTGATATAATGGTAGGGGTATCATTTATTGATTAGCTACTATGTGGTGGAAACTAGGTTAGACACATTTATCGTCTCATTGACTCCTTCAACAAGCCTTTGAGGTATTATTATCACTATCTGACAAATAATGAAATTGAGGCTGAGAGGTTAAGGATATTGGCCAAGTAGCAAAGAAAGATCTAATAAAATTGCCTGATTTCAATGCCAGATGATGATAGTGACAATTTCATGGTATCTGTTTTCACATATGATTTCCAGAAATAGTTCAGGTAGTATTAAAACTAAGATTGCAAATCAATCTATCACTCTGTTGGTCTTGAAAGCATTTTTCTTTGCATCCAAAATTACCATTGTAAAGTTTTCAGAGAGGATAGAATCTGCATATTTGAGCCTTTGTTTTGGCAGAAAAAAATAGGAGTTAAAAATGTGCAATTTGTTCAAAGTGCAAATATGCTGTGGCATTTTGGCGTTGTTCCAAGGGCACAGATTTAACTTGGAATTTTGGTGGCTGTTACTGGGAATGTACTGTTTATCAAATTCAGTGTTAACTGCACAGTTGAAGATTTTCTAGCAAAACTCTTTCTCTTTTTAACTTGAAAAAATTCTTTCCCCAACTTCTGAGGGTTGATAAGTAAAATCCATAAAAAGATATGGTTTTTGATGAAGAATGTCTTCTATTAAAGGGTAATCCATGAGGTCATTCAACAGAGAGTTTGCATAATCAGAATTTGGATGATCTGGCATCTCTGCTAAAACCTGATGGCCTTACATTTTTTTTTTTATGTCCTTACATCTTAATGCAAATAAGAGAAGATGAAGTTTGTAGCCCTTCACTGCCTTAGTGAGTGAAATAAGCAGCCAACAAACACCTCTTGGGTGGTGGTAGATGGTCCTGAAAGGTTTGATAGGTAATATTTTACTCAGATGCATTGGTAATTCTGTGACCTGAAGGGGTTGTTGCGTTTCTAAAGGCCAGGATTTCCTTTCTTCTAGATAATGCTGTGTCCTATGCATAATATGTCTTCAAATTAAACATTATGAACATGGAATATATTTTAGCTTTTGCCAAAAATTTTTCCTGGTATACTTTTTCATTGCCTTTAGAAATTACCGCCTCATCTGTACTTCCAGAGTTGTTAATTCATGCAGATCATGTCAGGCGTCATTCTCTCTCATATGCTGGAACAAATGCCTGATTAAGAGGTCGTTGACATAGGAATCATTATTCTCCTAGCTGACCACACAGTGGAATTCAAGAAATTGTTAGTTGAATGAATTCTTGTTTAATAAGAGTATATGATTATCTGCTAGTATGACAGTTTGTTCTCTTTATTAATCAACCGAAGATGAAAAAAAAAATAAAAAAGATGACATGGTTTTGAGGTCTGAGTGAACTGATGAAGAAATTCTCTGTTAGTTTATTTGGCTCTCCAGAATATATGTAAAAAGGTGAATTTGTTTTTCACCAGGTGGATGATAGATAATTCAAAATCATTTTATCTCTAGGTTAAGGCCCTAAAGCATCTTTTTATCTTTCTTCTTTGATTGGGCGACTGATTCTTTCCAGGTTGTCCCACCTGTACCTCCACTTAACATCTTTCTTTTCTTTTATCCATATTTTGGCGGTTTTACTCCCCCTGCTGGCCCCTGGCATGCATTAGAGTTGAATCTTTTCCAAGGACTGTAGTTAATTGTTCCGTCTTGTTTTTCTTAAAGCCTCATGTAGAGTAATACTTACGTCCTAAACATAGCAGCAACCATGTGATTTTAGATGTTTTAAGTTTTTACACACTTTTCTTAAAATTTTTCTGGAGAGACTAGAGTACACCAATGCTAATTGAGAAAATATAAATAAGACATTCTGAATTTCTGAATGCTAAATCTAATGAGTTTAATTAAAAATCATTTGCTAAAGAAAAGTTATGTTCTTGTTCACAGTGAAGAAAGTTTCTTTCTCCTTCTTAAGGTAGCAGCACTTGTGCCACAAAAAAGAAAACAACTGTTTTCATTTTAAAAGAATTCATAAAACCTTTGAAATTGATAGCTTAATGTTACAAATAAATGGAACTAGATGATTTCAAAGTAATTTGACAGTACTTTGAAATAAGTATCACTCATTATCATTACATCTTTATGAGCAGTTCTTTATGAGAGAATTTGGATAATTTAAATCTCAAATATTGTCACATGCTTTTTTAGCCTCTATAGTTTTGTTTTTGTTGAATGCTACAACCTCCAATTACATCATTTTCAATTTTTTCCTATTATTTGTGTTGGACTAAAAGAAGAATATGAATATTTCCTGAGACCTGTTTATTTTAGGTGAAAGAGCTGTAATTTTCACATTGTTCTTTTATTGTCATTAAAAGAAAAAAAACTCATTTGGCCAGGAAATGGCATTTTTTAGTAAACATATTTTCGGAATCTTCTTCATCTTGAGATCTGTAGGATGTGACTGCTTTGCAATAGCTAATGGTCATTGGGATTGGAAGACTCTTTTATCTTTTATACTTATGGTAGACACTGGTATGTATGTTTGATTAGTGACTCTCATCATTAATAGTCACTGAAATCTCAAAGCAAGAGAAGATGGAAGTTTCCCATTACTTGCTTGGGAGCCAGAGGATGACCGTTCAAATCATTTTTCTTGGTCCAAAGAGACTAGAATAACCACTCTGCCACTTTACTTTGTTTCCCAGGTCTAAACAGTGTTCCCAGTTTCTCCTATTCCTGAGGGTGGCATTCATGGGAGGCTCTGGTGGCACAGAAACAATGTCATACCTATCAGTCATTTTCTTTACATCATACCATGGCTTTGGGAGTTAAAAAAAAAAAGTTCTTCGTTCTATGCACCATGTCAAATAAATATTTTATAGAATTTCTTTTTAGAACACAAAACCTTTTGAAAAGTAGTTATTCACCATTTTAATGTGTCTAACCTAGTCCTAGTTACCAGCATTGCAGAGTGCGTTCCACTCAGCAGTTGCCAGAATACACAGCAATATGTATTTTTTAAAGCATAATGAAGACTTTCCAAATGAAGAGTGTTTTCCCACTCTTACCAGAAAGTAAAGGAAATGGGCATTGCATTTCAGCAACACTCTTAATTATGTTAACAAGAAAGAAAACATGAAGAAAAGTTTCTAGATACTATGAAACCTTGATCCCCAGCCCCTGTGGGGTGGGGGGGTAGGGGACAGATGATTTTCATCATGTCTGTGTAAAAACTTTCAATACTAGAAAATCCTTCCTTAGACATTTGCTTGGATATGTAGCCTGTAATGGGAAACAGAACTACAACTCCCACGTGTAGTGTGTATATTCCCATTCAGCTAAAATCACCAAAGGGATCTTAGACAAAGTTGATATCTTACAACAGTTTTTAAACCTGTATTTCAGGGCCCTCTATCTTTGCAAAATAGAGTAAATATTGGGTTTTGAAATGGGTGGAGGGTTGAAAGGGTCATATATTGATACTTTTTAGAAGAGAGCTAGGTGGCAGTTACAGATTAGAAAAGAGCCGTTATGCAGTAAATACCCAGTGAGGTGTTTTTCAAGATCTCTACGTCATAGGAATCTCTTGAATTACTTGCTAAAAATATTGATTTCTAAGCTTCTCCACAAAAGATTCTGGGTCCTGCAGTGGGACACAGGGGAAAACATAAGTGCCCCGATGATTCTCAATCGTTGAAAGAATTTGGAAAACATTTATCTGGTTTAATAAATTGTAGAGGCAATGTCAATAATTTAGACATGATATATTTGAAGAAAACTTCATATGTTCATCTGAGAAATGTTTATTGAGCACTTACTATGGACTGGCTATGAGCATACTTGCTAGTATGTGATCTGGGGTACTGTCTTTAGTTCCCCAAACCTCAGGTTCTCATTTTAAAAATAAGTTTAATATCGGGTACCTGGGTGGCTCAGTTGGTTAAGCATCTGCCTTCGGCTCAGGTCAGGATCCCAGGGTCCTGGGATCGAGTCCTACATAAGGCTCCCTGCTCAGCGGGGAGTCTGCTTCTCCCTTTCCCTCTGCCCCTTCTCCCTGCTCGCTCGCACTCTCTCAAATAAATAAATAAATAAATAAATATAAAAATCTTTAATAAAAAAATAAGTTTAGTATCTTACTCATGTTATGGGGAGGATTCAGTTATATATGCCCTAAGAAATGCTTAATTTTTACTAATACCACTATTTTTATTCATTAGTTACTCTAGGGATAATAATTTAATTATCCAAATTAAGTATTTGTATTATATACCAAGCTCTCCTTATGAACATCTGTTGTTCTGAACTGGTATCTTTTGGAGATTTATTTAGATCCTGAGACCCCTTAGCATCTTTCAAGATTCTAAGCCTGTCCTAACATCTACTTTCTCCCTCCATCTTCTCTTTAGTCCTTTTAAAATTTGTATAGTTCCTGCCTAAGTTCACATCAAACACATCTTCCAGCTTCTTACAACACTATTCAAACATCAGCTATTATTTATTAAGCAGTTACTATACTCCAGGAACAATCTTAGGTGCTATTTGTATTATTTAATCTCACTGTAGTGCTGCAATACAGGCTTTATGACTATTTATATGGAGTTTGAGAAATGCAGTAATTAAGACAGGGTCTTTCAGCTTTGACAGTGAAGAACAGAAATTATTTTAATCCAGATATGCCAGTTTCGATGCACAAATTCTGGCCATCGTGCCTTCTATACTATTCCTATAGCTCGAGTACAATTACTTTTCCCAAAAATTGGAAAACGCAGTACTCACACTGGTTGCTCAATGGCTTTCTTTTCATTCAGAGTGAATTCAGTCCTTCCCAAGGCCCACAAAGCACCATATGATATGCCTTACATGTTCGAGGATGTTTCCATTTGCCGTTTGCCTCAGATACACCACACAGCTCTCCGCATCCCACCAGAGATGCCTCACCAGACTACCTTATATCAGTGAGCTTACGCACACACACACACACACACACACACACACACACACACACACACAAGGCTGCTTTGCCTTGCTGGCTGATTTTTTTCTCTGTAGCAGAGATCAATAGCTAACATCTACTATGGGTTTTAAATTTATTTTGTATTTCTCCCTAGTATAAGTCCTCAACAACAGGGACCCAGGGAAAATTTAAATATTGAATATTGAATTGGGGGACATATTTGATATTCTTTGTAATAGTAATTTTATAATTTTCACAGCATTAAAGCCTCATAGATGATGTCTTGGGCATCATCCTAACATCATCTGTATTAGCTATATTTTTCACAACAAAGTTTCTGACCAAAAAATATGTTGTTTTGTACAACTTTTTGTACAAACAGGAATATCACTATGAAGAAAATAAATCTTTCTAGATAGAATATTAGGAAAAAAAAGAGTATTTAAAAAGACCCCTTACTCAAGTCACTTAGTAGGTCTTCAGTATTGAAAACACTCGGTACATTTCTCTTGCTCTTCCCTTTAGAAGCCAGAGCATTAGAATGCATGTGAGGATTAAGCATTACCTCTGTCTTAGGAAGTACTCTACCTGCTGATGCAATACTTCTATGTACCAGCTCTGGTCACCGCTCATTATTATTAGCAGTATTAGTATTATCCTATAAGTGTGGTAATGCTGATTCAATACGTTTCTAGTTTTTTTTTTAACCTGTTGTTCTTTTATCCTCTCCTCTGAAATTTGCCCCACGGGAAGCTGGATTTATAGGTTGTTCAAATTATTGTACGTGTGTGTAACCTAGTGATTTAAGGGCAGTCACCATGTCTTTTCTCAAGTAAGTTCTAGCAACATCATTTCATTGATCTCAAGTAATATTAATGGTAAGTTTTGAAAGCAGTATATTTTGGGGAGGCAGTAGTTTTGAGTATTTGGATTCCACGAAAAAGAAACAAGAACTCAGGACCTAATTGTGCACCAGATTCCTTGGCATTTGTGCAAAGCGGTGTTGAGTGCTGTCAGCAGCAACAGGCATCTGACTTTGATTTCCCTTTATCACTAGCTGGTCAGTTATGTATCTCGTCAGTGCTAGTGTTTTAATTTCCTCTTTCAGGTGTCTCCCCTTCTGCTTTTCCTTCCTTCTCACTCTCCCTTTCTTCCTCCTTTAATCTACTTAAAAATAATAATATCTTAGTGACATTTAAGATGCAAATCACGTTGGAAGTGAGAAGGTGGATATTTGTACATGTGTTCTGTGATAGGGGTTTCTAAGTGTGTCCCGCTGGGGATGGTTAGTACATTCCACAGCTATAAGGGAAAAATCCACGTTTCCCAGAAATAAGGTCAAAAGACACGCAACAACTTTTTTATTATTTGCTTTCAAAACAGAGGGGGTATGATTTATGCAGGATATAAGCTTATGTCATAGCTGCGCAGGTGCTGCCGTGAAGTGGTGACCCCCATCTAATCCCCATAACGACACTGGGCATTGACTGCTTTTGCTTTGTTGTTACCGAGCTGCTTTCTCAGGGGCTTTTAAGTTTCTAAACCCAGCCGCTAGGTAGCCGGCCGGCCTGTGCTTGGTGCAAGAACATTGTTATAAGTACAACCTGAAGTGCATTTTACATCCCTCTCTGAGTTAAATGACTGTCACTTTGTGATGGTTCCTCTCTGACTGAATCTAAAGTCTTCTATTAACTTTTTAAAAAAAGTTTTAAAAAAACTTAAAAAAAAACTTTTTAAAAAAAAGGAATCTAGCATTCACCATAAATCATATTTTTTTGCATTTCTTTTTTATTGCAGAAAAATAGTCATAATCATTTATTGGAAAAATGATAAATAGTTGCTTGATATTTATAAGCTAAATATGCTTTTGGTATGGGCTTTGATAAGTCAATGGCTGATTTACTTATATAATTCACTTTTATTTTTAGAAGAAGATAGTTAATACTCTTCCATGTTATTTCAATATTTTCTTCATTGAACCCCTTAAAGATTAGTGACTTAGTAAATATTTGCAAGTCATCAGAAAAAATTGATTTACAGTTTCATTGTTTCTTACCATATTTCCATCTATCAGGGTTTTAATATTTTTAAAGGTTTCAGTGTGTCCTGCATTTTTAAAAAACATGCCTGAAAAGTATTAACTTTATTTTAAAGTATTAACTTTATTTTATTAAATTTCATTAATGCTTTTTTTGATGTGGGAGGAAAAAAAATTGTGTATTTAAGTTACGATTTAAGTTAAGTTCAATTCAAAAAGTTAAGATCCAGGACATAGGAGCCAAAGTACTTGAGTTTGAATCTCAGCTGCATCACATCCCGGCTCTGTAATCTTGAGCCATGTTAACCTCTGTGTGTTATCTGCAAAAGGTAAGTGATAACAATAATACTTATATCAAACGTGTTAAGATAATTAAGTTAATATTTGCAAATCCCTACATAAATATTTGTTCTATAAAGAGATAAAGTTTAACTTTTCCAACTCAATGTCTGAGATTTGATGCTTTTCACTAGCGTGTTTTGAGTCATTCATACTGATTATTACAATTTTATCATGAGATTATTAGCTTTGTCTTAAATCTTAAAAATTTTGAACTGATAGTGAATAAAGGGAAAGTGATAATTCACAAAATTGTCCCCATAGTGAATAAAGGGAAAGTGACAATCCACAAAATTGCCCCTTAGTTGAGGTAGCCTGTGAGATAGGACAGAAGTAGTTTACATAACTGTGGAGAACAAAAGCTCAAGGAAAGCGTTTGAAATAAATTTATGTTTTTCTTGCAGTAGCTGTAGGCACCCTTCAGGTTTCAGTTAAGTGATGACAATATAATTAGATTGCAAAATATTCAGTTTCCTGGGAGCTCTTTGATGCCCTCAAGTCATCTCCGAGGCTTCTCCAAACTGCTAAGGTTTCCCTAGGCTGCCTATTTAGTCTGATTTCTCTGAAAAATATACATGAATAAATAGGCCCCTCTGAAGCATTAAAAAATTAATATTTAACATTTAACAAAAACTGTAGCAAATATTATTTTCCGAAAGGACAAAAGGAAAGGAGATGAGAGGGAAGAGCCAAGAAAATGTAATATTTTGCTTGAGGGAAGACAGTAGGTTGCTACTGATTTTTAGGCATATATTTAAAAGAACACTGGAGAGGGCAGGAGTACAATTGCAATGAGGATTACATTAGCATAATTCCTTGGTCCGGACAACATTAGCTGATGAAAAGTCTCTGCCTGGGAGTCACCTCTGGAGGGCAGTGCAGCTCTATATTTGTCGCCGCAGGTTCTGAACGCTCTCCACTTTTCCTGAAGTTCCTTTCAAAGATGCCTGGCCTTTTGATTTTTCAGCCTGCCTTCTGGGGGAGGGGCCTGCCGCGCTGATACTCAGGCAACCCTGTTTGGGTAGAGTCTCTGTCCCCTGCGGGGGGGGGGGGGGTAATCAGAAGGGGGAGTGAAGCATGAGAGACTATGGACTCTGAGAAACAAACTGAGGACTTCAGAGGGGAGGGGGGTGGGGGAATGGGATAGACCGGTGATGGGTAGTCAGGAGGACACGTATTGCATGGTGCACTGGGTGTTATACACAACTAATGAATCATCGAACTTTACATAAACACCAGGGATGTACTGTATGGTGACTAACATAATAAAAAAACATTAAAAAAAAACACAAAAAAACAAAGATGCCTGGCCTTGTACGATGCGAATCACTCTCTGTGTTAAATACTCAGAGGAGACCTAAACATGAAAGGAAAGTCGTTTCTGTTAGATGGTTAGACTGTTGGATCAGGGGTGGGAGGGTTCGCTGAGAAGTGCGTCAGCATGGCTCACACCGAATTCATGAAGCTGGGTGCATAAGCAGGTCGCCGACTGATATTTGTCTTCGCGCCCGCCCCTTAGTTCAGACACCTGTGTACCTCAACTTTTAAATATCCTTGTTTTGGTCTCTGCCTTAGTCCAAAAGACAAATCTGTACTCTAAGAAAATCTGCTGACAGCCTGGACAGTTGAACTGTATCGTCCGATCCTTTTGACGCTGCCGAGTGTCATGGAGAAGGTCAGCCCAGCAGCCAGCATAATATCTCCCAGTACCTTAACAAATCAGCAAAATATTTTGAGAAATGCTTTACTTTTATGAAAAAAATACCCTGATAGTTATTGGATTTGTCACAGCATCTAAGGTTTCTCTCATAACCATACTGACCTTCACGAGCTATTATATTACAAAACCAACTCTTTATGTAATCAAACCAAAGGAAGGATGCTTAGTGAGCTTACATGACCCTCTGTTACAATATAGGCATACAAAAGTTATTTTCTTCAGCACTATCTAACTATTGCATAAAGAAACAGCTTTATACAGTAAGGCCTAGGCTATTTGAAGTCTCAGGAGTAAAGTAATATTGGGATTTTCTTTTTCCTCTGAAGGCTGTTTGAGAGCTTTCAGCAGGGGGATACCACATTGAAAGGTTTGCCTGAGATCTCATAACTCCAAGTGTCAGGAAAAATGTGTAGATTATGAAAGGCTTTTCTGGTGAGCAAAAAGAACTGTGCTTTTCAACCCTAAATCATGACATAGACTTGTTATACCACAAAGAATTAAAGAATGTTAAGTAAATGACTTTTTTCCCTCCCTCTGTGCCTCTGAGGATAGTTATTAATGTTGATTCTTGCTGCTGAGTGATCCTGAAGCTACTGTCGCAACCTTTTTATTCCCTGAGTGCAAATGAATCCTTTATGAGGTAATTGAAGGAAATTGATGACATTATTTGCTGTATCTTGGGTATCAACAGTATATAAATGAAAAACAGTTATCACATTGACCAACACATTTGGATAGAAAGGTCTCAAGCTATTTTCTGCCTCTACAGACTTTGTACTTTTGTATAGTGAAGTAGTAGGTACACAGCTTTTAAAATTATCAATGCCTTGTATTAATTTACCATCAGCTGGTGTAAAGGTTGTAAGTCTTTTAGAAACGCAAAGAGCCTGGACTTATGCATTTTATTTTGTTCCTCTTGTTTATTTTAATGTATTCTTCACAATCAGAACAGTGACCTATTTCATAATTCTTTTCTTTTGAATATTAGTACATACGGGTTCTAAGCAAAGGATGGCTTTAACCTTTAAGTTAAATCTCACCTTTTGAGCCATAGCAAATTCTGGGTTGTGTTTGTAAGGGAGAGAGGAAAAGCACTAGAAAGGAATCTTAAAGAAATTTTACAATACAGGGTATAGATGAGTGGTTTTAAAAAGAAAACCTGTATTAAAGCAGCACTACTGAATGAGCTATACTGAAAGAACATTCATTTACCCAGCTAAGGAAAAGTCATCTTAAATACGGTCTCTAGTTACTTTTCTTCTCACTTATTACATTTGCCACTTCATTCTGACCTTACTATGACCTTACAGTTTATGGCCTAAAGGTAACCATTATGTAATAATGAAAATATGCAGACCAAGCTTTACCACCTAGAAAGATTTGGGTTTTTATATTTTGTTTAAATTAACACTCTTTGCTGTTTATAAAACTCTGCTCCTTGGTGCTTGAAAGAAGAGAGAAGCATTAATCGCAATTAATGTGCAGATTTGTGCTTTTAGGGACTGCCTGCAGTGGAGGTGAGTCAGCAGGCTTTGTTACATTAATTAAAGTGGATTCACTAAGATATGTACTGCTCCTAACTTGATAATGCTTTAAAGCATAATTTGCTTGCTTAGGAAAAAAGAAACCTAAAAACCAAACTATTGATACCCATCTTTGCTTTCTTCTTTGGTTTGATTTGTTTTATTTTATTTATCCAGACCTAAGTTTATTCCATTTCTACCTTGCTGTGATCACATAATCTGATCTTCGTGAAATAGGCAGTTTACCAGTTGGATAAGGTGAGGGAAAAACTCTTCAGGCAATAAAAACGGAAAACAAAAAGGGTTAAAGGGCATCAGCACGTTCTTGTCACATGTGCCCTGATGTGCACTGTTGTTTTCTTTGAGACCAGTCTTTGAATTCCTCTTGGTTTGGTCCTTAGGCCTGGAAATGAACCAAAACCACAGCTTGGCCCTGAAGATCCACAATGCATGAGATATGAATAATTGTAAATCAGTGATTCAGAATCTTCAGTCATTTGTTAGTCATTTTCCTGCTACCAGTCACAAATCCATTCTTTACTTTTAAACGATGGCAATTATCCTTGGTAAAGTAACTTTCAGATAATATTGATTATATTGATTGAATGTAGCACTGTGGGCTATATTCAGGCACATGTCTCAGCACTTTTAAATCCAAATAAACTCTTATTTGCATTGTATGGATGAGGAAACGGAGGTACACAAAATTAAGGGCCCTGCCTAGGGTAACATGGTAAATTTCAGATGGTATTTCTGCTCCAGAGGACTGACTAGAACTCCAGGTCTTACATCCTGAGAATCTGGGCTTTTCAGGAAATCTTAGTTTCTTTGAGGAGTCTGTGTCTTACTACTAGGATTAAAATGATTTTGACCTGGAAGATATTAGGCCAAGTGAAATAAGTCAGACAGAGAAAGGAAAATACCATATGATTTCACTTATATGTGAGGTCTAAAAAACAAATGACTAAACAAGCAAAAAGAATCAGACCTATAAATACAGAGAACAAACTGATGGTTGCCAGAGGGGAGGAGGATGGGCAAAATGGGTGAAGGGAAGTGGGTGATGCAGGCTTCCAGCTATAGAACAAATAAGTCACAAGAATAAAAGGTACAGCATAGGAAATATAGTCAAGAGTATTGTAATAACATTGCATGGTGACAGATGGTTGCTACACTTAGAGTGAGCACAACATAATATATAAACCCGTTGAATAACTATGTTGTACACCTGAAACTAATGTAACATGTATGTCAACTTTATACACATTAAAGAAAATTAAATTAATTGCCCATAAAAACGCTTTTGACAAATTAAAAATGGAGATTTTTAAAAACTTACTATCAAAGAAGAGAATAATTTAAGATTTTTTTCAATAGTCAATTAAAAATGGATTGCTCATACCAAATAAAGACAAATATAATAACCATTAATCCTTTATCAAACCTTGGGATGTGAAATCTTATTTTGAAATGGACCTTTGAGCAGCACATGGAAAGTGTTCTCATGGTCAATTTTTATATAGACATTAGAGACAGATTTAACATCACCTTCAAAACTATGGGAGGTTAAACACACACTGCATTGAGACATTGAAAAGTAGTAGGTATTTACAGGTATTTCCTCCAAAAGTTTCATTTGGTAAGGGATTCAACCCCCACTTAATGACATTGATCAAAGCAGGACAGTTTGAAGGAGAAACATCACAAAAAGGAAGACGTCAGGGTCCTGAGATCAAGCCCCACTTCTGGCTCTCCATTCAGCATAGAGTCTGCTTAGATTTTTCTCTCCCTTTCCCTCTGCCCCCCACCACATGCTTTCTCTCTCTCTAATAAATTAATTAATTAAAAAAAGAAAACCATTGAATTGTACCCCTAAAATGGGTAAGTTTATTCAATAAAATTGTTTTATTTTTTTAAAGATTTTGTTTATTTATTTGAGAGGGAGAAAGAGAGACAGCGTGAGCAAGAATGCAAGAGAAGGGGAGGGAGAAGCAAACACCCTGCTGAGCAGGGAGCCCACTCGCTCATGCTTAACCAACTGAGCCACGCGGTGCCCCAAAATTGTTTTAAAATGCATGTTAAAAAGTTAATAAAAGGAGTGTCTGGGTGGCACAGTCAATTAAGAGACTGACTCTTGGTTTCAGTTCAGGTGGTGATCTCAGGGTTGTGAGATGGAGCCCCCCCTCGACTCTGTGCTCAGCACCCTCGTGGGCTTAAGACTTTCTCTCCCTCTGCCCCTCTGCCACCACACGCTTTCTCTCTCTCAAATAAATAAATGAATCTTTTTTTAAAAAAAGATCCACAATTGTGTTTTCAGAGAGAGCTATTTACATCAGACCCAGAATTTCCTCCAAATGATATTAATTTACTTCTCAAATTTAAAGTCTGACACTAATTGTAATATTTTAGGTCAGAAAAACAGTAAAGATGGATATCAAGTGCCTTCTGTCCTCTTTCCCTTTTTCCTTTTTCAGAGTTTTCAGGTTGATTCATTTTTTTCTTATAGCCTCTAGAGGGCAGCACATGTGTTTTCATTAGACCAGTATCTTCTCAGAAATCTTAACTTCCTCAAACAAACTTTGGTGACTTGCAATTATCAGTGATGCCACATTGCTTTAGATGAACCTTCTGATTTCAGGTTTGTGCTGAGGACCTTGACAGTTGAGGGCCCTTCCTTCAGCAACTCGTTGGGATGAGTCATCCCTTCCTCCATGTCAGCTGTCCCACCTCTGGATATCTATGCCTTAGAAACATCTTTTGACCTAACCTACAGTGGTATGTAGGAATAATTTCACTTAAGACTTTCACAGCATTTTTCTTCTAGAAAGCTTCATTTTAAGGTAAAGACAGGAGTCGAAGAACAAAATCAGTATTTATACATGAGAGGAGGGGGAAGATCCAGGAAATTGTGGTATGAATCCCTAAACCACTTAAGTTTGTAAAGTTATACTGGAAAAATTAGGCCTTGAAAAGAGACAAATGAAATGCCAGTGTTATCTTCAATGTATGGATATTTAGGAATGCAGGACTTAAAAATCTGCAAGAATTAAAAAAAAATCTGTAAGAATTTTTTTTGAATTGTGAGATCTAAAGATTGTTTTTTTCCCGTGTTCTTTTAACTATGATTAATTAGTCTTGTGTACAGTAGAAAACAAATATAGTTGAAAGATTAAATTAATTAGCAGTAAGTTCTATACCTTTGGGTCATTTAAAAAAAATGACCAGCCCCCTCTTACACACAAGTGATGGCATTTTCCTGACGGTCTTTGAATTAAAAAAAAATACCTACAAACTTGTACTGTTCTAGGATCTTACTCAACACACAGGATTTATAAGCTTTGATTTTGATAATGGGAATCTGAAACAATTTTAGGTCCCACTCACTGTATTTTATCTTTACTTTGAAATTCTTCCTCCCTATCCAGCCCAGTTTGTATGTTAAAGGAGTAGACAAATAAAAGTAAGAAATAATTTGAGAATTGTCTGGACATTCGCACTGTCTGCAAAGACTCATAGTCCAATGATAAAAAATTCCATTTGCGTGAACATAGCAGTTAAATTAATTTTTCTTCTCACACCACTCCTTTTTTCTTTCTTTCTCTTCTCCCTCCTCCTTTCTTCATTTCTCTCACTAAACTTGGATTGCATGCTAATTGTGTTCTAGGCATTCTGTTACATTCCACCTAACATTACATTCCACCTTGTGAAAACACAAGCATAATTTATGCCTTTGTGCAATTCTAGCCAATGGAAGAGAGAGACAAAACAACATATTAGCAAAAAGAAAAGCATCATTATGAATCAAAATCAGTTCTAAGAAGGAAGAGGATAGTGAGAAGAACTCTAGGGATTAAATTAAAGCTAGGTAGTCAGGAAGAATGTTTCTAAGGAGGTGACTGTACTTGGCCCCAGCCAATAAAATATAGGGGGAATAGCTTTCTATCAGGGGAACAGACTATGAGAAGACCCTGAGCCAGGAAAGAGCTCAGCTTATTCTCAGAACTGAACATGTGTCTAGATACCTCACCGTGAATGAAGAGGTGGGCTAAGATGTGGCAGGAGGGGTGGTGGGGCAGGTCGGAAAGGTTTTTGTGAGGAGCTTGAATTTGTTTCTAGGCTCAGTGATGGCTTTGAAGGGCAAAAGAAAAACAGTGACGTCACCATCTCATTTAGCTTTCGGAAGTACCATTCTGTTGGCTGTATTGGACGGGGGCTCAGGTGAATATGGGAGAAAATTTGGGAGGCAGTTGCAGTAATCTAGTCTAAAATGATTTTGTAATTGACTTTTAAACCTGCATGTTGAGAGTAGAAGAAAAAGCTCTTTTTCTTTTCTTTAAAGGTATAGTTTCAGCTTATTAAATGTGGCTACATTGAGAGAGCAGTTAATGATTCATGGGATATTTAAAAGTACTTTTGGAAACATTAATAACTTGTATTTCTAGTTTTATGCAAACTGACATTGATTGTAAAAAGCCAAGGCAATCCAAACATCTTCAAATGAGTGTTTCTCTTTCTGAGGGCTGGAACTTTTAAAAAATTGGTGATGAAATATGGGAGTAGATGAGAACACTGAGAACTTGGTAGGTATGTTTACATATCCCTTAATATTATTTTGTTAGGAATTTCTCTCTTAATCAAATACAAATACTGAGGCTTAAAACATCAAAAAAAAAACATGCCTACCTTTGAATAATATTATGACCTCCAGGAGACTTTATAAATGTACATCTACAAATACATATATACTTACATTCGTGAGTGCCAGGGGGCGCCTGGCTGGCTCAGTCAGTAGAGCATACATTCACGAATGCCTAAAGTATGTCAGCAAATTAAAATAATATGAACTTATACATTTGTGAATACTGCCTCACAGTTGTATAGGTATATTTTGGTCTTCATGTGAACAAAAGTGATAATGGAAACATTTGGAATATTTTATACCTACCACACAAAATTCCTTCCTGCTGAGGTGGTTAAGGTGGCATTAATGCTAAAAATAAAAATATCATGTATGTCCATTGCAGCACCTCTGAGGGACTGGAGGACAGTTTAGCTCTGTAGCATCGTCAACCCCTGACGGTCCTCAGTTAGCTTTAGGAGGGTAGTGCCCATAGTTGTGAAGGGCTCAGACTCTGGAGGTAGCCTCGTTAGGTTCAAATCCTGCCTCTGAAGCTTGCTAGCTTTGTGACCTTGAGCAGGTTATTTTTTTTTTTTAAAGACTCTATTCATTTATTTGACAGAGATAGAGATAGCCAGCGAGAGAGGGAACACAAGCAGGGGGAGTGGGAGAGGAAGAAGCAGGCTCATAGCGGAGGAGCCTGATGTGGGGCTCGATCCCATAACGCTGGGACCATGCCCTGAGCCGAAGGCAGACGCCTAACCGCTATGCCACCCAGGCGCCCCTTGAGCAGGTTATTTAACCTGTCTGTGTCTCAGTTGTCTTCTCTGTATAACGGAAATAATAAATTCACCTATCTTACATAGTTCTTGGGATGACTGAAGGAGTTGTGTATTAAAAGCACTGAGAACACTATCTGGCACGTATGGAGAACCTACCAGTGTTGGTAATGCTCTCAGTAGGACCTGTTCATCACTCAAGCTATTTGTTGAGCTGAATGTACCACAAAATATGTCAACAGGTGCTACAAGAGATTTATTTCTTAAGGATCATTGGATTTACTGTTTTAGGCACCATTCCTTAGACATACCATTTTCTGAGCACCTTTTGCCTTTGCCAGAAACTGCAAGAGATATGAAAAGCATTTGCTCTCCTAGTGACACCAGAGTAGAAGTGAACCTTTGTTTGGTCATGTTGAGGTAGCAACCTGGCCCAAAGGACTTTAATATTTTGTTTGCCTTACTTAGTAATTTCAGAACTTTTGAATTAGTTGTCAGCATAAAGATCCTCACTTCCATGTGATTTTGAAAAATTAAAGATCCGTAAATGTGGACCTACTTTTTTCCATGGCAACCATTGACTGGTACTGAACAGTGACTAATTCTCAAGAACCGTCTCACAGTTGGGGAGAGCCTTCCAGCCACCTCAGCTCATGCGTTACCTAACTGACTCTTGCTGGCATTTGACTTTGACTTTGAGACAGTTGTGGTTTGAATGTATGTTAAGTAAGAGCTGCTAGATACAAAGATCTGGGCACTCATGTCTTGGTTATGGTGCTTATGCTCAGGAACCCAACACAGGGTACCACATAAGTACATCCTCCCTTCAGTTATTCTCTCTCTGTATCATTGAGTAGTTAAGAACACAGGCTCTAGAACTGACAGAGCTAGGTTTGGTTCCTGACTTTAGCTATAACTTTAGACACATGTACTCTCCCTGATCACCCTGAACAAGAAAACTGATCTATGAGACCATGTCATAAGAATGTGAAGATTAAGTGAAATAGTCTAGGCAAAGGACCTGTCACATAGTCGGTATTCAAGAAATAAAGTACTCATCTCAAATCACCAAGTGATGTGCCCTGAGACACCAATAATAAATAGCAGGTCTAATATTTGAACGCACAAAGTCTGGCACAAAAGCCTGCATCTTTAGTGACTCTGCTGTAGTTCTTCTTTAAATTGGTGGTGGGGTATGGGAGCGGGGAAGAAGAGATATTTGCTGTTATCCCTAAGCTAGCTTCTCTTCATTCTTCTACTTGTATGTCCTTAGCTCTCATTCACATTTTCTGAAACGTAAGAAATAATTTTTCAGAAGTGCACAGGAGAGTATGGTACAGTGACCCTCCATGTAGCCATGACCTCAGCCCGTTCTGTTTCTAGTGATCTACCAAAGTAATGCTGACTAACCCAAGAGCATTTTGTGTCTCATTTTCCTCTCCAACACAGTGTCTATCGACACTCTCCTCCCGCTAGTGGTGCATGTCCCCACACTGTGCTGTCCCTTTCTTTCGACCTTCAGTTCCCCATCAACTTCTCACTTTGTAGTCCTTGGCTCTTTTCTTCTCTAGATTATTTTAAGAAAGGTCTACTTTCTTGGACTCAACTATAATTCCAGCTTAGATGGGGACTACTCTAATCTTCAGTCTTGACCTTCTGCCCTGAATATATTCTTATATTTCATTACTTTTAAACATTTCTGAACAGATTCATCACATCTAACACCAGTTGAACTTCCTTAGGGTTATAACTTTTCTCATTTTGCGTAAGTTTTGAAGTTCTTTTTCTCTACCTTCATATTTTCTTGGTCATTCAGTCTCTGTTTTCATCACTAATAGTTTTAGCATCTCCTTACTTTGTTTCCCTGCTCTAGAAACATTTAGGAACTTCATGAATGGACTATTATATATTAACCTCCTGATTGTTATCCCGACTTTGATATTTCCTTCTACACTTCCAAAACATCTCTAGCCAAAAATTTCTAGAGGCTCCCCATTTGCTGTGGATAAAAGGAAAATTTCAGAATCACCGTTTCCCCTTCCATGCCTCTCTCTCCAATGAATGCCCTTCTACTCACTATCACCTTAATCAAATAAAATGTCTACTTCTTCCAAGGTCTACGTTAGTCTCCTCTCCTTCTTGAAGATTTCCATGTTCTTTCTTCAAAGAATAATTTCTTCCTTTATTTAGTAGACTGCTCTTGGTCCCGCTCATTTCAAAATTATTATACACTACATTGCTAACATTTTTTTACTTACTTGTCTTGCTTTACCAGTAAAAGCATATACTTTCCAAGAGCTGGGACGATTTCTTTCTACTTACTTATTTACTCTCATGGTGTCTAGAGCATTTCTTGGTCTGTAATTTTCGAGTGATAGATTGACTTTATGTGAAATGTAGCAGAATCATCCTTGTTTGGTATCAGTTGTGTGACATATCACAGTTATAAGCAGTTTTTCAGTCCCTTAGGCTCATTCAAAACTAACCTGGTTCCCAGGAGCTGAATGGTGTTTCTCCTCTTCTGAGTTAGAAGAAAGTGTTGTAGTTTAGCAAAGTTTTTTTTTTTTCCTGCTGATTCTTTGTCTCTGTACCTTATAACTAATAACCATAATGCATTTTATAGAATATAGTAAAGTTTCCAAAAGCTGTAGGGATTTATTCTTTTTTCTAGTTAGGCATAGTAAGGAGAGAAACTGGATTTTCTTCTCTTAAAATATTAAGTTACTAAAATTATAGGTGCTCATTGACAATCTCAAACTGCACACAGGTAAGTGAAACTAGATGGCGACTGATCTCCTTTACCCTAACCACACCTCTTTCCTGAAGTTATCCAAACCACTGCTTTCCATCCCTTCAAAATAGCTCATCTATTACATGTTGATTTCTTGTTTGGGTAACATTGCTTCCCCAAGGAAGAACTTAAATCTTTAAATGAAATTTCACTTTAAACATTCTCATTCTGTATATTTGGTAAATAATTACATTCAGTTATATTACACCAGGGAAACCAAAAGAAACGTTCGTTTCTCTTATTTTGGAAATACTTTAACTGCTTCAATAGGCATACAATTTTACTGAGGGTTAGATTTCTGTTGAATATGTAGCTAATACTACTTCTGTTTAAGAAAAAGACCTTAACTTTAATTCATAGAGCAATAGTGTTGCAAATGTGTGATTTTCCAAATTGTCCATAGACCACAAAACACTTTAATGTACTGTTTCCTTTATTGCAGAGAGAGAGAGAAACATTTTGGAAGAAAGCCAATTTATTACTGATACACTCAGGAGACCCATTGACAGTATATGATATGTTCTTTTCCTCCAAGTCCTTCTTATTTCTTTCCTTCTCTCCTTGCCAGATTCCCACCCTTCTGGAATTTCTGGTTCAAGGACAAGTGCTGACTCAGCACTGGCTACTGTCTTGAGCTAGCTTTCCTGCTCCTGAGAAGTTGCTTTGGGGAGAGCAAATGGAGCACCATTGAATTCCCCGGTTCTCTTAGGAGTCATAGCTCTCCTCACTGATTATGAATTGTTTCTGGGAGAACAGAATGAGCTGTGAGGCTGCAAATGATCTAACCTTTCATACTTGGCCATGTGGACTTTCAGTATTTATGATGTTCCAGTCCTCATTTCCAAATTTCAGTACAGAATTGAAGAAATTAAAGGATTCTGTTGTCACACAATAGAAATCTGTGATGTTTATGTGCTGCAACTGTCATTCCCTTCTATGTCTGTGTTAGAGGGAAGTGGTAAGTGTTCATGTTATGTATGTAGAAGAAACTTGGTTTTTAACAAAAATACGAATCTTAGTAACTGGAAACACAGTGTGGCCCAGTCATCCAAATCATGATAAAGATTCTCAACACTGAGGAATTTGGAGGTTTAGGATTTCATGATTTCTAATAAGGCTTGAAAAAGCAATATGTACAACACAATTGTGTACAGATGTAAATAGCTTGGGATTATTATGAGTACAAGTGAGAAGTATAAAAGCAGTGCTTTCTCTTTAAGAAATGAGCAAAAAGTGGCCTAGGAATGGTGAACTTTCTCTTTTCTCTTATTCACGTAATACATCAATTAATCATGCTGTTGATTTTAAATCTCATGTGACTGTTCTCATACTGCATTTATCTCTTCGGAAGAATTATTCGCGAGTCTCGTATTTGAAGTTAGAGCAATCCTGAATAGTGAAAGTTCTGACATGTTTTTAAAGGTCAGAAAATATGCGTCGTTATGTTTAGTTTGTGTCTTTCTTCCGGTGAAAATCTATGCCTGACAGTTACCCAAAGTGTAGAATTTATGGGGAAAAAATATTTTTTTCTAATTTGATTCAAGTACTGGAAGGTGTGAGTTTTAGACATCTGTTGATAAAGGTTATTAAAATAGTAGACTCACTAATGAGCATTTTTGCAATTTGGATTGATTAAAGAATGTTTATGTCAAGAAGAGTACATTATGAAAGTAATTACAACCATTAATTATACTAATTCTATTTATCTCTTTTAAGGAAGGGTAGAATTTAATAAGGCGGTTTTCCATAAAGCCTTTAATCCGTGACTTTTATTTTAGCCACAGTGGATTTTCATATAATTTCCTTCTTTACTTTTTCTTAATGTCAAATGAGGTATATATCTTTGTAACTTCCTGGTGTCTGATCTCAGGTACTTTCAAAGTTAATTGTGAGGATTAATGGGCAAGACTTCTGTCTAGTAATTTTGTGTTTCAGAAGAAACGTTATTAATCCTAGAAAAGAACTGGCACAGTTTTATCTGTTTTACAGAATTTGGCCTAGATCAACAAAAAATAAGAATTTTTGGAGACTTCTGGTTGTTCAGTTTCTTAAGAAAGGAAGAACTGGGTTTTTTTGTTTTGTTTTTGTTTTTGTCTTTTAAAGTTTATATTTGGTGCTATGCTGTGTAGATAAATCAGTGAAATCTAAGTTAAGCTTGACTTGAAGTTCTGTTACTGATTCACTAAGTACCACTAAGTCACTGCATCTGCTTCCTATTTATAAAATGGAGATGTTTTCTGCTTCTAATTTGCCTCTCCGAAGTGCAGTGTTATAAGGACTAATTAGAAAAGGCCAGTAGACTGAGCATCGAGGAAGACATAAATATAGACATAAGGCACCATTACCAGGTGTCTCCTCATTTTGTGTGTGGTTGATCTCGATTCTGAGAGTCTTCCCTTTTCCATTTTCTACAGAGGACATTACACTGTGTTGGTTGATCCAATGCCTTAATTGTAAGGATATGAACTGCCCCAGAGTTTGATTTTTTTAGTGAAACGCCTTACCATGATTTTTTTTTTTCAGAGTCCAACTTTTCCTAAAGATTCTTCAGGTTCGGAAATTTAATTCTGAATGGATGGGCTGTATCAGGTTACTTTGCAAATAGCAATCCATTCACCTTCCGATGTTGTTTTATCAAATTCCCTGCAGTAGTTCACAGTCTGCCTTTCAGCAGCCTTTTCACCTTCTTCATCACTCCGTTCAGCCACTTACTTTCAAGATGCAAAGTTGGCATCACTGGCTTTCTCACGGCTTCTTGAACAATACTGGCACAAGTCTGGATTGCCAAGGTAAAGTTCCCAGGCTTTTGAGTGAAATTGCTGGGGGCCAAATCCCTGCTCCAAGCTGCCTGTATAGTGTTGGTGATGGTACCTCAATTTGCCATCTTTAAAATGAAAAACTTCTCATGGATTCTTCTGAGAATTAATATAATCAATATAAGGTTTGTAGCATAGTGACTGGCACATAAGAAATGTTCAAAATAATACTATTATTTTTATTAATATTAGAAATAAAGTTTAGGCCCAAGGAAGAAGAAAAGAAGTCAGTAAGGAAGAAGAAAAAAGGCAATCAGAACTTGGAGAGAAGCAGCATGGAGTGTGTCTTAGAAAATAAGATAGGGGCGCCTGGGTGGCTCAGTTGGTTAAATGTCTGACTTCAGTTCAGGTCATGATCCCAGGGTCCCAGGATCCAGCCCCAAGTGGGGCTGTCGGCTCAGTGGGGAGCCTGGTTCTCCCTCTCCCTCTCCCACTCCCTCTCCCCCTCCCCCAGCTTGTGCGCTCTCTGTCTCTCAAATAAATAAAATCTTAAAAGGAAAGAAAAAGAAGAGAGAGTGATTCAAAAATGAGAGAGGTATATACAGCTTTGGCACTAAGAGTGTGGTCCGTGGGCCAGCAGCATCCGCTTCACCTGGATGCTGGCTAGAAATTCTGAATCTCAGCTCCCCCTGCTCCCCCCCAGGTTCAAGGAATCTAAATCTTCAGCTTAAGCAGATCCTCAGGGAGTTCACTTGAAATGCAACAGTGTTCAGCAGAAAATTGTTTATTTTTATGAGGAAGAAACAGTGGAGTGTGTGTTTACACATAAAAGTAGAGTAACACCTAGTGGGTGAAAGACTGAAGAATAATGACTACATGAAGGCATGGATGACTAAGAGTTGGGATAGAGAGGGAAAACATGGATGACTGGTGAATTTGAGAAAAAAACACCTCTTCAACGCAAAGATTGGAAAGTTTAAGAACACGAGGAGGAAAGATAAATATGTTCTAATTAGATGCCTTCTAGCCTGCAAGGCGACTTGCTGGGAATAAACAGGGTAGGGATATGTTTAGTAACTGGTATTCTGGTAGGTTTGGAGCCATCATGGTGAGTGAAGTAGGACTGGAGTGTACATAAATTTAAACTCAATGCTAACTCTGATTGATTGGTAGTGGCTGCATGGAATGATGTGTTGAGAAGGATTCTGAGGCCAACTTAGTATGCAGAAGAAAGAACTATGCTTGATAAGCAGTTCCTGACATTGGTAATCAGGGAGAAGTAGTGGTATATGCTCCATACATTTGCCATCCCCAGTATAGATCTCCTGGAATTGTATGAAAATTATTGAGTAGAAATAAATAACTTTAACATGAATTTATGGTAAATCATTTTTGTAGCATTATTTGATCTTTCTCCGGTAATACTTAGCCTTGGAATAGGAAATGACATCAAAGGAATAAAACAACGAGTTTATTTTTTAAATGTGTGACTATGAAGTCTATATTTCATGCAGAAGCAAGTAAAGTCTGAATTTGCACAATTTCATATTCTAGAAAGTATGGTCTAATGGGAAAAGCACATAGTATGGAATTCGAACACCAGGTTTACTACTTATTTGCTATGTCATTAGGTAAATTATAGTTGACTTATTCCTAGAATGAAAAACTCAGTTTCCTTATCTTTTTTTTTTCAAGATTTTATTTATTTATTTGACAGCGAGAGACAGCGAGAGAGGGAACAGAAGCAGGGGGAGTGGGAGTGGGAGAAGCAGGCCTCCTGCTGAGCAGGGAGCCCGATGAGGGGCTCGATCCCAGGACCCTGGGATAATGACCTGAGCTGAAGGCAGATGCTTAACCGACTGAGCCACCCAGGTGCCCCCAGTTTCCTTATCTTTATCATAGGAATAATGGTAGTAATTTCCAAATAAAGTTCAAGAGAAATTGAATGAATGTAACATAATGCCAGATGCATTATCTTATATTAGTTCTTTTCCCCCTTCTGCATTGCTTTAAAAGATTTTATTATTATTATTATTATTATTATTATTATTATTATTATTATTATTAAAGTAATCTCTGTACCCAACGTGGGGCTCAAACTCATGACCCTGAGATCAAGAGTTGCATGCTCTACCAACTGAGCCAGCGAGGCACCTCTGTTGCTTTTGTTTGTTTTTTTCTGTCAATTACTCTTTCTTTTCTTCTAATTTTCAGTGAGCATGCAAAGAAATCAAGAATTATGGATTAGGACTGAAAAATAAAATGGTAGACTGGTATTCCCATGCTCATCTCCCAATACTATAATTCTTCATTTCCTTCACTTCTTTTGCTTTAGGTGTCATATGATAGAGGTAAACTAAAGGGAAATGGATCATGGATAATGTTGCTTTGCAGAATAGTTTTAGGCAAGGCTTCTTCAGAAGTTCTTTACCAAGTGACTCATGGAAGTAGAGGTTCCATCAGAGAACACAGGGTCAGTTATTAGCTGTCAGTATCCTGTAAGTGGTAAGGAGAATATAATGGCTGATACAGCCTAGGACCTTGGGAATAAAGGTTTCTAGATCATGACAACTGGCTTGGATGTAAGACCTAGACTTTGCTCCAGTGGAAGATCCCTGCTCCAAAATAACATGCTACAATGTCAATCAAGACTTACACTTACTCTTCCATGGGTTCTGGCCTTTCAGTTACACTTGGCCAAGAACCTCCTTGGCTAGTGAAATTTCACATGAATACGCTCCAAAAGAGCAGGGCTGACAGCCAAAGGGTGGGATGCATAAATTCCGTAACCACCTTTTCCTTCTTATTCTTCAAGAAAATTTAAGAACATAGGTTGCTGACAGATGATGACATTTTTTGGCAGGGCTATTAGGTCCTTGCTACAAGGCAGCTTTCCATCTTTGCAGTTACAAAGTTTTAACTTGGTTTCTAAAAGAAACCAAACTAAAAGCTCATAGCTATTGACCTAGCTCATATTCCATTCTCAGTTTGAAATTCCAATGAATCGACTCTTTTTTATGTAAAAGTGATGCCTTTAGTTAAATAGCCGTATTTTCTATGTATTGTTTACTTTATTTAGTTTAATAAGAAAAAACTGTAGAAAATGTTTTAGATGAAACATGTTTATTAAAATGTCATAAATTTGGCTAGTTTTATTAACACGCAGTTCTTAACATGTACCATTCACTACCTTTCTAGATAACTTGTTTCTCATTCTCTTCCCATCTGTATGAAATTTCTTCATTTTCTCTTGCAATACCTATCAAAATAATGCTTGTGATTCTTTTTCATAAGTAATCGATATTCACTGCAGAAGAGTAAGAAGCACAGATAAGCAAAGAGAAGAAGTAAGATATTCAATTCCACCACTCTGAAAGAGCCATTGTTAATTCCAGTGCATTCTAAGGGATTGCAAACACAGATACTTAGGGGGGCAGAGTGATAACAACGAATTAAGCTGGTTAAGGGCCATGGGACTAGAGGGAGCAGTTTTTACTTTGTTCCCCTGATGTTTGCATCATGCAAGAAGATGGGCTTAAGGTTACCAGTTCTTCCTGTGATTCAAGAGAAGAGTACCAGATTTTTTGTGTATCTCCTTTTGAAGTTTGGATGACATAAAATAGTAAAGACCATATAGAAACCAAACAGAGCAGGTATGCAGACATTTTTCACTCTTTCTTTTATATGTATACATCTAACATTAGATATGGCAGTTATATTTATAATTTTTCAGTGTAAGGTTTTATACATATAGGAAAATATGCAACATGTGATTTATAATGAAATGATTGCGTTTGAACCCACCACCCCACTTAAGGACACTATCCATACTTACAGTACTCTGTGTTTTACACCAGTCCAACTCCATGATAACTACTCCCACCAAGTATGTATCTCACATTTTTATTTGTTTTTGTAAAAAGAGACTGTATCTCTATATGCTCCAAAACAGTCTTTAGTTTCATTTGTTTTGGAGCTTTGTAAACATAGCACAAACATAAACATGGCAATCTTCTACAACTTGCTTTTTTACACTGAATATTATTTTAAAATTCATTGTTAGGTTATAACATATAGCTAGAACGTATTCATTTTTTACTGTACTTTAGTATTTCGTGACTTGAATAAACCATATTTGCTTATCTATTTTCCTCATAGTAGGCATTTATGTTGTTTTAGGTTTTTGCTCTTATAGTTAACACTTTCCTGAACATGCTGCTTATACATGTTTCCTGACGTGTAATTTTTTTCAGGGTCAACCTTGAAATGGAATTGCTGAGTCATAAAATGGGTACATAAAATTTTATAATTCCAAATTATTTTTGAAAATGTTTGGAATCAATTTATACACTTATGATCAGTGTCTGAGTGTTTCTGTTGCTCCACATTTTTCCCAACACTTGTATATTAAGGTTTCTTAATTTTTGTCATATGGAGGATATTAATGTGGTCTTAATTTGCACTTCCCTAATAAGCACGAGGTTGAGTGTCTTTGGATGTACTTATTCAACATAGTGTTCCTTTTCATGGGAAATGCCTCTTTTGTCTGTTTTTCTTTGGGGCTGTTTCTATCCCTTATTGACTTACAGAAATTGTTGGAATAATCTGATAGTGATTCTGTGTCAATTTACCAGTATCTTTTCCCAAAGTGTGGCTGTTTCTTTTCACTTTATTTATAGTGTTCTTTGATAAACACAAGTTTTTAATTTTTTAAGACTTATTTATTTATTTGAGAGAGAGAGAGTAGGGGGAGGGGCACAGGGAGAAGGGAGAGAGAAGCTGACTCCATGCTGAGCGCAGAGCCTGATGCAGGACTGGATCCCATGACCCTGAGATGAACCAAGAGTCTGACGCTCAACCTGCTGGCCACCCAGGTGCCCCCACAAGTTTCTAATTTTAGTGGATTCAAATTTGTTATTTTTTACTTAACAATTTAATACTCTTTTGTATCCTGTTTAAAATTCTTTCCAATGGAAGGTCATAAAGATGTCTTTCTGTGTTTTATTCTACAATTCAAGTTACCTATCATATTTTACCTTTAAATATATCTGGGATGTGTGTGTGTGTGTGCGCGTGTGTGTGTGTGTGTGTGTGTGTGTGTGTCTTTGAGGTAGGGATCCAGTTTTATTTTTGTCTTCCATATGGTTAATTGTGTGTGTGTGTGTGTGTGTGTGTGTGTGTGTGTGTATGAGGTGGGGATCCAGTTTTATTTTTGTCTTCCATATGGTTAATCAAGATTCCCAGACCAGTTAGTGGTCTCCAGTGCTACCATTTCCATATATCAGATTTATTGTGTATCAAACACATGGTTCTATATGTGGACTCCATTTGGTACCATTGATAAGAACTTTGCCTCTCACACACTCTTTGTTTATAAAGCAAAACCTGTTATTTTGTGAATATGTGCTTTATTTTCTGAAAAAAAAGTTTAGATTAATTTAATGGGAAAAAAAGACCATCACTTTAATTTCATGCCTTTTCTCGTCTGCCGCCTTTGTGTTGGTTGTAAGGATTCAGTCTTCCCAGTGTATGATGATACACTTGACTCATGTTGAAGAAGAAAAGACATCCAGGTTTCAAACATGTATTCAAGGCAGGAAAAGTGAATATAGAAGTTCTCATATAACAAGTGGCCATGCCAAAAAGGGACAAGTCTCTCTGTGGTGTCTCTGATCAGGAACAGTGGTTGTAATTGTTGAACTCACCATGTAGACCACAGGCTTATGCTTGACTATATTACTGGCGATCTTTATAAATATCTAGACACAATGATGATAAATTATCCTTTTTTTTCATCTGCTACGAGTTTAAAAATCTACTAAACCCACTTTTTAAGCCCCTGAAAATCTACCACCTGGCTAAGTGCTTTCATACTATTTACATATGGGACATTTAGAGTTTTCTTAATTTTTTTTCCCTTTGTCCTGGTATCTTTCTTTGTTCCTTTATGTGTTTAAAGTGAAAAGTACTTCCATGTTTTCCATGTCTCAGGCCATAAAAATGGTTGACTAGGTCATGCTGTGTCTTCCACTTCTTTTTAAATTAGAAATGAAATCTGAAGGTATTGCTAATGAATTATTTTGAGCCCATTCTGTCTCATTAAACAGTAGAATATTGAGATGCTTATGTAAACCATTTTTATACTTTAAAAATTCCCTTTTACTGAACTGAAATGCAAGGGAAAAAAAAGCAGTTAACAGCTTATGCCATCATTTTCTGTAACAATGTTGAGAATACTGTAATATGTTTATCACGTTACCTGAAAATGAAACAAGAGGGTTAACTTACAGAAGATCTGTTCTATTTTTTTCCTTCCCTTTTCTCTTTCATTTCATTTTGTTTTCTTTCTTAAATCTTTGTAAGTTAATAGCCTTACACTGAAATCTTGGGAAAGTTTTATCTTGAGCTCCATATGTACTCTTTATTGATTTAATGACTCCTTCAGTGGGATTTCTCATTGTGTGTGGAATAAATTTCCCCTAAATACTGTGGGCTTTGCACTGAAGGAGGCTGTACGCTAGACTGATCAACACCAGATAGTTAGGATTCTTATTCAAAAAAATATTTTCAGAATGGTGCAGAGCAAGTCATGAAAAGTGTTTCATGGTCTATCAAGGAGGGACTCAGAGGGATTATTGAGAAAGTGTGCCGCTGTCGGAGTCTGTCCTTGCCATCATTCTGAAATGGAATTGTTTGCATCAGTAAAACTGCTGTTGCAAGGGGGGAAAAGGTTTATAGAGAATCTTTAAATCATTCTGGAGTAGGAAGGAATTATAAGGTCAACTTTCCCACCACCTGCCAATGCAGTAATTTTTTTGTAGGTTCAAAGCATATCTAAGAAGAGTTTTTTTTTTTTTTTAAAGATCTTTAAGACTTTTAAAAAAGTCTTTTAAAAAGATATGAGAAAGCCCCCTCCCCCCTTTTTTTTGTAACTACAGTAGAACTTGTCCATAGAGATAATGAAACTGAAAAGGAAAAAAGTATGAATTTTAATAGACTGGAGCATAAGCTATTAAGAAAGTAATTTATTCTTGCAAACCATTGTGCATGTAGTCCTCTAGGTTCTTCAAGCCCCAAGTGGGTTACCTTCTTCCTGTACTCACTAGCAAGCCAGTCAGTGTGGTTCTAGTTAGAATCCCATAAATCTGCAATATAATTAATTGCATATCCTTCCAAGCTAGCAGTGAAAGGAGTAACACTGGCCAGGATTTTGATGTTTTGCCATATTCTGGAATCAACGTGATGGTATACGACACTGCTGAAAACATTAATTTAGAGGGTGGCTGGAAATTGCTGAAAATATTGAAGCCCAGCTAGTGAACCAAAACATTCTCCTTTTTCTCTACTCCTAGATCAGAGAAGTCCATGTAGTTAAAACTTCACTCCTAATCTAATTCTCTATTTCAAGTATATATGCATAAAACCATATTTTTTTTGTTTAGCAAGCGCAACACTGCTTCTTATAATGTAAGTCTGTAAATCATAAGTGTGAGGGAATTGGATCATTGTGCTCTATAAGAAGCATATTTCACAATAGTCCGTTTATATTATTTGACTTTTATCTAGCCCTTGCTGGCAATATAGTGGATTTTGTTTGATGCATTTTGCATAAGGGTTCTATTTGGTCCATAATGGTTTGTGTAATGAACTATTTGTCCTCTTCTAGATGACATCCAGTTGCTTAAAACCTATAATGAGATGTCAGGTGAATTGCACTGATTGACGCTGATGGATGAGCTTGTTGAAATATTGCAGGGTTTCCTGTAGGGGCAAAGAGGAAAATTGCTGTTTAGAGCTTTGGGTCTCCTAAGCACTGAAACTGTAATCACATAAACAGAACCACTTCTGCAGGTCCAAGGTGTCATCGTGAATTTTCTGGCTAATCCATCCATTCATCTCAATGGTCCAGAACTTGCGCTTCATGTCACTCTTTGCCTTTGTTCTGCACTTTGATCTTTCAAAATGTCTGTCAGAAGAAAAGTGTTTATATTGAATTATGTGTGGAAAGGGATAGGGTGCATACTTCAGAAGCTTGGCATGAAATTTGCTAAACAAACCTTGCCAGTCGCTCTGCAGCAATAATCGAGGTATGGATTTCAGTTTAACAATATGTAGATATACATTTTTCCCCTTCAAAAACAACTTTAATGTGGATGTTTAGGTGCAGAGATTTTATTTATTCTGTACAATGTGTCCAGCACCTTTATTATTAACTGTTAAAATTAATGTTCAGAAGAAAGATACATATTTCAATGAAATTTTTTCTCCTAAAATTCTGATTAAAGGAGTTAAATGAATGCTTGGGATGAAGTATCTTTTCTGTATGTATACAATCTCATTGATTATTTTAGGATAAGATAGCAAGTCTGTTTTAATATCTGTTATGTCCTTATATGTGTGTTAGAATGTATTAGGAATTCTACAACAAACCCAAATAAAATTAGGAACTAATTACATTGAAAGTACTATACAGGCACAAAAACAGAAAAAAAAATGGGTGGATTATTAATTGCTGTATTTCGTCACAGCCTACCTTCCTCTCCTTTCTCATATCTTTTTAATAATTAGGGAATGAAGGCATTTTTTTTCTACTTGGAGAACCTCAAATAATTTAAGGACTCTGACTCAGTTTCCCCTGACATGATGCTAATGGCAAGAAAATATGTACTGCTTCCATTTTCCACACTAACTTACCTGGTGGTGACTAAAACCAGAATTCAGAGCTCTTTTGACATTAGTCATATGTCTTTGCTTAATCCATGTACTGAAATATTGGTACCTATCTATTTGCTGTCCTGAGATTCTTGAGGTAGGGACAGATCTTATGCCAACTCTGGGACCCTTTTGAATTGGAACTGAACTGTAGCCTCCAAAGATACTGATGATCTTGTATTAGTTATTTTTCCGTTACAAATGAGGCATTCATGGAATCTGAATGAGCTCAGGCAGCCCAGTAAGGTAGCTCACACATAACAAATTCTGATTGCATCTTCGGTGAGGCCCAGGCATCAGTATTTCTGAAAGCTTTCCTGTTGATTCCAATAAACAGGCAGATTTGAGAACCAACGGGCTAGAGAGATCGAGCACAGTGATTACACCTGTGGGAATATCAGTGTCCAGACAGAACGAATTACATGGACACCAGTGAGGCATCTAGAGTGCTAGCCTGTCCTGCGGTCTTAATCCTGTGAACAAGGCCAGGTGTGGCAGAACTGTGGCTGAATTTGCAGCAGAGTGCCCGTGAGGCACGAGTAATGGGATTGCCCGATCTGGATTTTCCTGGAGCTCAAGATCACTTCAGAAGTTAAAAGTTTTGATCCCTTAAAGGTTTTGACTTGCTTAGTATAGGCATCCTTTCCCACTCTTCAGATCATGCTTGAAAAGTTGAAAACATTGTTGTAGAAAATAAGAGGGACAGAACTGTAATGATTTCTGACACAGTTTTAAACATGAGACCTGGGCTCAGACGAGACCTCGTCTAGTCCGTGATCTCTTAGGGCTGATAGAAGAAGCTTCCTTGACCAGCTGTGAATAGCTTCTGGCACACTTGGTTGTGTTGAATGGCGTTGGTGATCATGTTAGCGATGCTATGATAGTACCCGTGTATTCTGGATTATAAGAAGGAGAAGGCATTTCATACGGGTACCAGGATTCTGAGCCATATAACTGATTTCTCTATCTAAAACAATGGATTTTAATAAACTAGAAATTTCATATCTACATCATCATTTGCTTAATTTTGATTCAAAACATAAGTGAATTGGAGCCAAAAGACTTGCGTTTTTAATCTGCAGTTGTAGTACTTTCTAGCTGAGCTCTAATGAGCATGTTGCTTTTGTAGTGTAGTAAGAAAAGGCGAGTGTTTATTTAAAGTTATTATTTATGCAAAATTTGTCTGGTTTCAGAAAAATTTTAGTGAGGGCCTACAGTATATTTTTTCTATCATGAGAAAGATAAAAGGATCATTTAAATATGCCCCTGTGTCTCAGTTTACTCATCTCTAAAACGGGAATAATCACAATACCTACCTCAAGGGGTCATTGTGATACATTCATATGCATGGTTGGAGGGTCTCACGATGATATTAACAACTGTTCTGTTGAGTTTTATATCCAAGTAATTCAGCAATTCTGATGGACTTTCTTTTATTTGAATATTGAAGACATTTTTCTACTTTAATGGGATTTCATAGTAAGTTAGAGATTCCTTGCCAGGAAATGAGGTATAAGTGCCACATTTGCAACGCTACTTCTCTTGAGATCCAGGTGAAACTGAAGGAGCTTTGAAAGAAACACATGAAAACCTGAACTCTTTAGGTAACTTCTTTACTAATTATTGACATTTTTAAGCTTTGCCTTGAAATTTCATTTTTTTGGAAAAAAATTTATAATGTATTTTTTCTGGCATGCTAGCTTTTAAAGAGAAATAGTAAACTTATACTTGTGAACCTCTGAATTTTTTTTTGTGGTTGATACTTGATATTTTTAGAAATATGAAAAGCACTCCATAATTGAATACTTAACTGAATACTTCCAAAAAAATGGCAGATATTAGTTGATTAGTACTATAAAATTTTTAAAGCACAAAAATTATTTAAAATTAAGTGGAATTAAAATGTGACTAGTTCTGTGTTAGATTTGAATGAATCTTTATTCACTGAACTATTTTCTCTGTATTATATATATAGTAATAATATATATAGTTAATAATGTATTAATATGTAACATCTCTATTATGTATATTTCTATAACTATATATAAACATACAATATTTTATCTTTATAACAAAATTGTTATAAACATAATTTGTTATGTTTATTTATATATTTGTCATATAAATTTATATAAATTTAAAATATATTTTATATAAAGATATTTATTTATAACATAAATATATAATATTGTATATTTATATATTTACTTATATTATACCCTAAATCTCTCTCTCTATTTCTTGCCCCTGTAGCATATGTTATAGGAGACAGCAAGTTGCAAGGAAAGAGGATGGGCATTGAAGTTAGACAGTTAGGCTTACCTGGTTTTGAGTTTTCATTTTCCACTTACTAGCTGTGTAGCTTTGAATAAGATCACTTAACCTCACAGAGGTTTATTTTCCTCTTCTGTAAAATGAGTATGGTAAAATCTACTTTGTAACGTTGTTTGCAAGAATAAAGCAGATTGTTTGTATAATGGGCTTGGTGTGTAGCAAGCTATCCGTAAATTGTCCCTTCCCTTTCTATTTAGTCAGGCCCCCACACGGGCCGTGCAGATGGGACCCTGCACTGGCACGTACTGAGGGACAAGTGGGTGCTATAATCCCGCCTGGCCTCCTTTTCATCAGCCTCAAGCCCTGGTGTGGAGCTGCTTTCACACTGCCTGGCTGGTGGAGGCCTGGCCCTGGAGAGCCCGGGAAGTGAGAATCTAAAGTCTATGACTGAATCCTGCCTGGCCCTAACCAGCTATATGACCATAATTGTGCCACTTAACAACTGTATATCCATTCGCTCATATAGACAAAGGGCATTAGTATCTGTCCTCCATTGCCAATTCTGATGTCATTTTTTTTGAAGATGAAATAAAATAATGCCCATGAAAAAATAACTATAAAAAGAATTTGTCATGTGAGTGTCTGTGTAACACAGTTTATTTCTTATTCAGAATAGGCAGGATCATAAAAAATGCTTTGATTCTTGACATTGAGAGGTATTATTTAGTAAGGTGGGTACTTTTTTAAAAAAGAGGCCCAGGGATCTTTGTGACTTCTCTGGCCCAGAGCTGCTGTGTGTGAAGAGCAAGCAAGGCTTAGGAATGAGCCCAAGGGGTAAGTGGTCTGAGAAGTGAGGCTCTGGAAGGAGAGGTCACTGTGGAAGGCAGTGATTAGAGCATGACATTGATGTTGCTGGGGTCAAATGACACGGTGCAGGAAGAGGTACTCTGCTCAATCACAAATTGTATCAAAGTAAGTTCAGTTTGGAAGTAGAATTACAGTTTCTCTTCTAAATATGATTTGAAATATGTACATTTGTAATAATTCTGCATCTGAGACATAAATATTACCAAAAAATCATACTACACTGGTTCTCATGCCATAACTTTGACCCATAGAATGAATGCATACTTCCTTCATGCTTACACACAGAATGCTCTGATTCATCGTCTTTGACATATTGCACACTCTGGCACCCCAAACTGATACATATTTCCACTTTTACTGTTGAATTATTGAATGAATTGTTATGTATTTCTTTTGCTATGGGATCCTGGAAGTCATGAAATAATTCTGGCATCATATTGACTCTAGCTTCTGGCTGTTAACCATAATGTTAATGTAATGTTCCCTTTGCTTGATTTAAGAAAAAGCTATCAGGGATGCTGAGGCTAAGATCCAGTCAATTGTCTGGAAACTTAGGATGGGCCCACACTGCTCATCTCTGGCCTGGAATTTCTATTTTACAGTCACTCTAATTCATCAGTAATGCTTTCCCTCTTAAAATAATTGATATCCGGGGGTGCCAGGGTGGCTCAGATGGTTAAGTATCTGCCTTTGGCTCAGGCCATGATCTCAGGGTCCTGGGCTCGAACCTCACTTTGGGCTCCCAGCTCAGTGGGGAGCCTGCTTTTCCCTCTCCCTCTGTCTCTCCCCCTGCTTGTGATCTCTCTGCCTTTCTCTCATAGAAATAAATAAAACCTTAAAAAAATGATATCCGTATTTTGTAGAGGTTTCCTTTAAAAATGAGCATTAGTTCATGTTGTAGGTGTTTTACTAGTCAGTAATATTTATTAATTATATCAACTCTTTATTCAATTAGGGAAATTTCTTTCACTTTTTTTTTCTTTTAAGAATGGAAAATATACTCAGTGTCCACATATATATATGATACTTGTTTTGGTTGAAGTTTAAATATAATAAGGAATAATTTCAGTGTAACTCTTAAATCCTCTCATCTGAGTGAACGTGGTGAAGGAGTCTAGTATGATTTGAAATTTAAATATCAGCCTCCACAGTTCAGCATATTTTATTCTTTCAGTAAATCAGGCAGGCTACAGATATATATTGAGCAGCTATTCTGATCAATCTTTCATGCTTCATCCTCCAAGGATAATAATGTAATAATGATTCATTGTTAAGGATGTCATTATATTTAAGTATTTTTTAAATCTAGTTATTCATATAAAGATAAGGATTTTGCTTTTTATTATTTCACCTTTTGTTCTTAAGATTTAAAGAAGAAACTTGGTCCTTTGAATAGACAAGGGAACATGGAAGTGGTTCGATTTTACATGTTGAAAAATACTTAACTTTCATTCCAGAAAACCTAAAGGAGGTCTCAGATATCTCAGTAGGTGGAACAAAACTAGTAAATCTGGAGACTTGAAAAAACGGAGGGACCTAATAGCTAAATTAGGTGCCACTCTTTGCCTAGTGATCTCCTACTGATTGCACTCAGGGACTAGCAAATATGACTGGATGATTTAGTGCAGATTTAGGAAAATATAAAAGATATTATTAAAGTAACTAAGAGGTGAAAAGTCAAAGGAATTTCAACGGTATGAATGTCAGAGCAAATATAAATGTAATTTTTAGCATAAACACAAATGCCACAGTAAAATTTCTGAAAGAATAAATCATTTAGTGTGTATATAGATACATATTTATGTTGATATGTGTATATTATATATGTGTGTGTCTACATATAATACTACATTTACCAAACTATGTATTTATTTTTATATGTGTTTAGAAAATACATTTATTTTATTTTTTCATTGCTGATCATATTACAGTATCCTGTTTTCATAATAATGCCAGATAAAAATACCTAAGAGTGGATTAAATTCACATTAAGAATAATTAGGGAAAAAAGATCCTAACCACAGATAGTCAAGTTTTAGTAATCTAATCTTTTTTCTTGTGGATGTTTACCTGAGTAAAGTGAATTTTATATTTATCCATATCTAACATAGATATATATTTATTTATGCATATGTGTTTATATGTATATAAATATGTTTATGTCTATGCATAGTCTCTATTTTGGAGTAAACATATGAATTTTGTAAAAGCAGAGCTCATACCAAAACAAAACAAAATGGCTTTATTTCAATATGTCTGAGCAATTGAAGCGATAAAGCAGATACCAAAGGAACTTGTTTTTATTAAACGACATCTGTATTGTTTTTAGTAGAACTAAATATGGAAAGCCTTCTCTTAATTCGATTTTATCTAAAACTGTAATTGGTTATCTGATCTATGTACACATCAGTTTTATTCAAACACCAAAATAAAACTGAAGCTTGTTTTTTGAATGATTTATATCTAAAAAACATTATTCTTACTATACATAGGGATCTGAGTTTTTAGTTGAAGTGCAGTTATTGAAATTTATAACTTCATAACTCATAAATGACTTCTCTCTTTAGTAATGGGATCCTTCTTTTTTTTTTTTTTTGATAATCACCACTCAAAAATTTTGTTCTCTGAATAATAGAAGATGCACTTAAGCGAATGAATCTAACAGCTACATTATTTTTAGTATGTTACTAATAAGCTTATACTGATTCTTAAATAAGTATAGATTGAAATTGTAACTATATTGTCTTACATTAGAGGTTGTCATTTGGTTTCTAGCATTTCTTTCAATAGAGCAAACAATTAAGTTTGCCAATGTAGCAAATAGGCCTCGAATTCATATATACTGGAGAAATAAGTTTTTGTTTTGTCTTGCAACAAGAAACCTGCTGATTTTTGAGCATCTTCTTAGGGAAATTAATACTAGTTTTTCATGGACCCTTGAACATACTGCACTGTTATAGCTCTCGGTGGCCTTCTGTTTAATCAGAAATTAAAGTGAGTTAGGTAAGGCATCAGGTAGCCCACCAGTTATGTTTTATTGAACAGAGACACAAAAAATCTAACTTCACAATCAGTTTTTAAAATTTAAGATTAACCTTAAGTATGCAACTCTTTCCTGTCTTAGTTTCAAAACCTATCACAAGGTTACTGAGTTTTTTTCAGTATTTATTTTTCTGTTTCACTGGGAGGAGTGTTGTCTTTGTTTATTGCGTGGTTGTTTCTCTGGGGCTCACAGCGGATTCTTGGAAATAATTATGGTGTCTTTCTTTCCTAACTCTCACCTATGGTTTGAACAGATCTAATTGAACAGATCCATTCCATATAGACTATGCTGAATTCCTAATGGATTGGTTCGTACTACTTGGAACACCCTTGGACTTGTATCTTGTTAGGACTCTTCACTAAGAAAGTCACCCAAAACTAGGATGATATCCCTCATGCTTTTCCCCACCTGGAGTAGAATGAGCAAAATAAGTCATTTTAATCTTGCTCTAAAACCAATTGAGTTCCTAAATAAAGTCTTTAATCCTTAAGTGAAATGAGACATTAAATTATGACAGAGGTGCCTGGCTGGCTCACTTGGAGGAGCAAGCACCTCTTGATATTGGGTTCGTGAGTTCAAGCCCCACGCTGGGTATAGAGATTACTTAAATAAATAAACTTAAAAATCGATCAATTAATACATACATAAATAAATTATGCCAGTTAATACAGATGCATCACATTTCCACTTTTTTAAGACAAAGAGGCTCTCTCAGATTAAGTTTAAAAATAGTCTCTTTTTGGAAGGCCTAAAACAGAAATGACACACTATGTTTCTGTTTTTTAAAGATTTATTGATTTATTTATTTTAGAGAGAGAGAGCGCTGAGTGTAGAGGCAGCGGAAGAGGGATTGAGAGTCCCAAGCCCACTCCTTGCTGAGTGTGGAGCCCAACATGGGGTTCAGTCCCATGACCCAGAGGTCGCCACCTGAGCTGAAACCAAGAGTTGGGTGTTCAACGGACTGCACCACCCAGATGCTCCTGACACAGTATGCTTAAAATCAAATAATGGGTTAAAATGTATCAGCTAAGTACAGATCGGGAAATTGCTATAACAATTCCTAGACTGTAAGTCAGAAAAGCATTAAATGAAAAAAATCAACTTATTTTATATACTTTAAAGATACATCCACAGTAAAGCCACAATTGTGAAATTTTATATACTGAAAATGAAAAAGCGGCAAATTAAATTGCATTGATTAAATCGCACTGTTTGCAGTTTGGAAATTCAGGGTACCAAGGAAGAGACTAAGACGTTATCTGCTGTGGTTTGCCATAAACCTTGCTAAGGGTCCATGATTAAATAGAAGAGAGTTTTTCTGAACAAAGAAGAAGGATGCACCCAATTACTACGGGGCTTTTCCTTTGCCAGGCCCTGGACTTCTCTTGGTTGGCACAGATCTGGTCCTCACAGAGTAGAAAGGCTGAAGTCTTGCTCTGTTGGAATCTGTTTACACATGGGTTTTCGTCACCATTCCAGAACTCACACTAACAATCTATAGGCTTCTCTAATAGGGGCTTTTTTTGGTTCTTATTTAAACACATGCACTGTTTGCAAAACTGCAACCTCATCTGGAGGGAAAGAGCGCTTAGTATCCCGGGGTCCCCCAAATATCTTTACTTCCAGCTCTGTGGTTCTACAAAGCTATTTCTTCATATTTATAAAGTAAAGCTTTTGAAAAAGAAGATTAACAATGTTGGAAACGCAATTATTCTGAGTCTTTGACAAATGGTTTGGGAAAAGGCTTGGAGGAATTAATGTGGTTGAAGAAATATTTCAAACTGGAAAGAGCACAGTGTACATTGTCTTCACACAAAGTAATGAAGTAGAAATTCATAATGAAGCTTTAAATAAAAAAATACTGCAGACAACAAAAGAAAACCACTATTCTAAATTTTTGGCTCAAAAAGGTGATCAAAAGAAAATAGTGGCAATGATGAGATCATATGTCAAAATGTATGGGATAGGATAAAATGAAAATTAGTAGGCAAATTTCAGACCTATGTTTTGTTATTAAGAGAGAGTGAAAATAAACTACTCAATTTAAAAGTTTAAGTGTATAATGCTATGAAAAGAATATGAAGGAAATAATTTTCAAAACAAAATATTGGTTAGAAATAAATTTAATAGAGCAGACAAGTTGAAGAGCACATTTTAGGAAAAATACACCCTGATATTATGGGTCTTATTTCAGGATTTGGCAGTATGTTTAATATTTAAAAATATTTTAATGTTTTACGTGTTTTGGTTTGATTGTTTCATGTTTTTTGCCTCAGGTATATGCAGTCTTGGATAGTTCACAAAAAAATTTAAGGCCTTCTTATTAAAAGGCATTGAATACAAACTTGTTTTTATACAAGTTTTATATACAAATTTGTGGATCTCTGAAGTTAAATACAGACTTGTGTGTGAGCGGTGTTTTTCTGGATAGTGTCAATATCAGCATCTCAAGGTGGTCTGAAAACTCCCTACCCCCCAAAATTATTTTCACTGAAATAGTAAATCACCTTGGTAGATCAAAGGAGAAAACCTCCATGGTAATCTTCTTTTAAGAAATCTCCCAAATGGAGTTCATATCCATTCTTCATTTCAAAACAAAACAAAACAGAAAAAGGAAAGAAAGAAAAGAAAAGAAAGAAAGAAAGAAAGAAAGAAAGAAAGAAAGAAAGAAAGAAAGAAAGAAACAATTTATAGTAAAATGTTTTCTTAACAGTAACAAGTTATTCCCAAGTTAATTTTTAAGCATCAGTCATATGTAATAGTGACCTACCACAGACATTCTCAGTAAAGAACAAGAAAAATATCTACCCCCAGGTTCTAGCCAATGAACTAAGTTAGAACCAGGATTTTGAGATGTAACTCTTAGGGATATGAAGAGGCCAGTAACATTATTTTGGGGCTTATTTCATTTCAAACAACGGTCATTCACCAAATATTTATTGAACATCTATCATGTGGCAACCACTGCTCTAGGCACTGGAGATCAAGCTGTGTATATGGAGTATATCACCTAGGGTGATAAATAGGTGATGATAACAAAGAAGGAAGTGAGATTTTATTTTTTTATTAATTAATTAATTTATTTATTTTAAAGTAGGCTCCATGCCCCACGTGGAGCCCAGTGTGGGGCTTGAACTCACCACCCCAAGATCAAGACCTGATCTGAGCTCAGGAGTCAGATGCTTAACCTACTGAGCCACCCAGGCATCCCCCCCCCATACCTTTTTTTTTTTTTTTAAGGAAAGGAGATTTTAGATAGTGATCTTATGAATTCAGATACGTCATTGCCTACATAGAAAGTCAGTGTATCAGTAGAAAAATTATTAGAAATAACATGGTTATTAGTAAGTTAGGAGGATGTAAAATACATTGAGCAGTTTTAGAATAATCATATCAATTATGTGATGGACAAATATCTCCATTCACAATAGCAACAAATCATTTAAAAAAGTATAGCGAAAACTTAACAAGAGTGCTGTACATTTAATGCAAAATCTGGATATGACTGTGCATACATATGTATATGTATATCATGTATGAATATATATAAACATAAACATGTATTTTTCTAGTTGAGAGAATGCATGACAAAATAAATGGAGCAATTTAAGTTTCTGGCTAGAAAGACTCGTTGTACAGATGTCATTTATCTTCATGTTTTTTATAAATTTACTGTTACTATAATCCTAATGAAATTCTCTGGGACACTTGTAAAGAGAATATAACATTCATCTGGAATAATAAACTTTAAAAAACAGCCATAAATAATTTGATTAAGAAGGGAACTAAAAGGGCACCTGGGCTACAAGATGTCAAAATATATCATGAAGCTGCAATGAAACTGAGCTGAAAAACACAGCAGCCAATTAACTAGTGCAGGGATGGCACGTTTGCGGCACAGCTCTGGTCTCCTCCCATCCTCCTTGCCATGGCAGACATCCATTGCTGCGTGACCTGGGCACCCTTCCCTGCTGGGCCCGGACATGAGCTCAGAATACGCTAGACAGGCACTATTAGGCTTTCAAAGTTGCCACATGGGTTAAAACATTTTGGCACCCTGTTCAGGTGTAGGATAAAAGAGGCATTTAAATTAGTAAAGAAAGGAAAGATTATTTCGGAAATGATTCTGGAAAAAACTGGCGAACTCTTTGGAAAAAAATAGAGTTAGTTTTTTACTTCACATTATATACTAAAATAAATTCCAGATGGATCAAAAGATTGAATGTAAAAAAAGAAAGCAGGAAAGAGCTTGAAGATAATATAGATATTTATCCTACATCAAAGCAAAGAAGGTCTTTTTAGCATAAAAGTGAAGGAAGAAATCAATAAAAGGATGGATAGACGAAATTATTGCAAACTTTCATTTCTCTCAAATCTTAGAAGTACTAGTTATAAAACATACTGGGCATGTTTTACAATATTTTTGTAAAATATTACTTGAAAATATGTATATATACGAACATATACTAAAAATTGAAACATACAAAACTATTTGTAGCCATTCACTTAAGATAGGGAGATTAAGGATAATTTTTAAAAACTTTTCTACAATAAACATGTATTCTAAAAAGGAGTATGTGTCATTTAAGAAGGGAAATGTAAGAAATAAGTTTTTTTAAAAATCTGTTATTTGATACTTCTTACATATATTATTTCTGAACTCCCATAATAGTCTCTTGAAATATGTAATAATATTCCACTTTTAAACATCAGGGACCTGAGGCTCAGTGAGATTAAAGAAGTGTGCCACAATAAGTAAGGTAGGGGTGGCAAAGTTAGGATCCCAAGTGTGGGCTTGGGTGATCCTGTAGGGTGACCAACATCAGTTACGGATCTCTTTACTGCTTGATGTCAGAACGGGGGAGAAAGAAAGAAAAAAGATTAAGTTTAAATTCAGGACTGATCTTTCAATAGCAGAAAGGGACTTGTATTTCTGTGCCTGTCCCTGATTTCTTCCATGTATCTCCCATTCAGTCCTTTGAGGAGATAATAAGATAAATGCAATTCTCCTATAGATGATGTTAGGCTTTCAGAGACAAAACATCAGGGATGGGTAAAAAGTAAGCCTTTTTGTTCTTATTTACAACTTGCGAATGTGAATCTGTGCTTGAAGGTAGTTCTTTGATCCTTCTTTTTTTGGCCTACCAACTTATAAATTTTGTATTTGAGTCCTTCTGGCTGCAAAGAGTGTTAACGTTGAAAAAAAAAAAGGTTTAGATCCTTATTACAGACATTCTGGAGACTCTAATTCTATGTATTATAGGCCTCTTGCTGCAAAAAGAGACCAAGTGATGGAATCAAATATATGCATTACAGCTCTAGGTAAGAAATGAGCACTCTCAAACGCAGAAGTATTTTGAGACTGTTAATTATGCTAGATAGGTGTACGTTCAATAACGTTTTCTTCTCTCTGCATGTGTACTTCTCAAATCCCATCATTTCCCTTTTGGATAATGGCACCATAAGAAATGAATACATTTATGTTAGTATGCTAGTGAATGTAGCCGGTTTAGAGTTTAGGTCCAGCGTGTGTTAGTGTACTAAAGTAAACTTGCATATATTTTGGAAATATATCTTGTGTATGTCGCAACTGATATGTTTTATTTCTCTCTGGCCTGAGTTTGGAGACTTTTCTCTTGCTTCTTTTCAGAGGGGAGTAGTATTTGAAAACCTCTAACTCCTAGAACATATTTCAAATAGATTAAGGAATATAGTTATATTTGGGATCCTGTTCCTCTAGAACAATTTGCTGATGGCAGTTTTCTTCTAAGTTGGTTTTAGAGAATACTTCTAAACAGCACGATTGTGAATTTCACAGCCTCCCAACCTGCACAAACAAACCCAATGCTCTGAAGCCTCTGATTCTTTGATTTTTAAGCACCGTTTATAACATTGCAGCCATTGTTGATACTCAAAGAGCTGGAGGAAAGGATTCCCTAGCACATGGCCTTTCACTAAGCTCTTTGACTCTTTCCAGACTTTTAGTCGCTTCGCCATTGCTTGTCTAAAAACAAGTCACAGTCCATCTAGCCCAAGGCTACATATCAAGCCACTTTTATTATTTAATGTATCCTTTGTTCCAGCAAAATTGTATCATTAAATATTCAGCTGATGATACTTATTCATTTTCTGTTTCTTTTGGTCATGATGATTTTGATTTCTTGGTTTATCTTCCTTGTCCTTATCTCTGGTAAGATCCTATCTGCCTTAATGGCCCAGCTTAACTCATCAATGAAGCTTTCCCCTTATCACTAACTCCGAACTCCTAGAGATTGCTTGTTTGTACCTGTGACACCCTACACGTGTGCAGACTCTGTAAGTTCTCTTGCACGCCCAGATAAACTCTTGGCAACCTTGTAATATGCTCTGAGCATCTGTAGCTTCTATCTGCAGTTCTCACATTTTCTTTTCTTTTCTTTTCTTTTCTTTTCTTTTCTTTTCTTTTCTTTTCTTTTCTTTTCTTTTCTTTTCTTTTCTTTTCTTTTCTTTTCTTTTCTTTTCTTCTCTTCTCTTCTCTTCTCTTCTCTTCTCTTCTCTTCTCTTTTCTTTTCTTTTCTTTTCTTTTCTTTTCTTTTCTTCCGGTAGGGGGATCAGCAGAAGAAGAGGGAGAGAGCGGGAATCTTAAGCAGGGTCCAGGCCTAACACAGAGCCTAATGTGGGGCTCGATCTCACGACCCTGATATCATGACCTGAGCTGAAATCAAGAGTCAGACACTTAACCCCCTGAGCCACGCAGGTGCCTCTCTTTCTTTCATTCCTAGAATTCCTCCTTCCTCACCTCATTTGGATTCTACTTAACATTAACTGCAGGTTTACATCTTTAAATTGGATCTTATTGTCATTGAATCCTTTGCACTGGGAATCTCATTTTGTGATTTTTATTTTTAAATGGCCTCTAAGTGTTTGGCCCTGGGTATGTCACTTACATTTTTTGAGGCTAGAAAAACCTTGAGACTATAACTTGAGACCCAGAACACTCTCATTTTAGGCTGCCCTGCAGTAGGCCTTACCTACTAGAGGAGAGAAATTAAACACATAAAAGAATATCCCATTTAACATTGTAGTGTCTGAAGTGAAGCCTAGTTAGGGGAACCAAAGTGACCTATTGCAATGAAGTCACAGCTGGAAAAGAGAATGTTCAGTCTCTTCAGCTTCAAGCAATTTATTCCCACTCGTATTCAGTCCCCAGAGTGAAGAAGATTCTGGATTGCCTTCTTTAGCCTTTTCAGCTCTTTTACTGAGTTCTACTCATGGAATTTAGTACTAGTCTTTTGGGACACACCACGTGGTCACATCCATTCTCTGCCTTTGGCCGAGATGTCCCTCACGGATCCTCTCCATTTAGCAGTCTCACCCAATTCTTTCCTTCCCCTTAATCCAGCAGTTGTCAGTCTTCTCATGTCTTTGCACCCCTCTTGTGTTTGGCCTTTTATGGAGATTGTTAGTCTCTGATCTATCTATTTGTGCTGATAGATAAGGAATGGTGACCCTCAGTTTTTGAGGATAGAAGACCTCTAAAGAGGAAGAGTGTATCTCCAGCTCAAAAGAGAGTCTGTCTCTATCTTTGCTTCAAAAGATCTGTTTTTATAACCTTAACCTTTTCTGTGTTTTGGAGTGGGATGGGTCTGTGACATGGGATGCCCTGTGACATCCTTTCTGTTCGTAACGATGCTTGCTCTACTCATGTTTATATTTCCAGCCAGGACCTAGTGAGAAGTCTTGCACATAGAAGGTGCTCAGTTAAATGCTGAATTCATAATCCTGCCCATTTTTTAAAAATTCCCACTTCTTATTCTCTTCTATAATAGAATCTTAGCACAATTAAAGCCTTTTTCTAAATTGCCTGTGTTGTATTTCTTAGTCAAAAGCTTGCAGAGAATATTTTAAACAGTTGTCGTGTGGGCTTTTCCTGAAATGCCATGTCACTCCAAAAGTGATACTCTGCTATTTTGACTACTTGTAGAAAATGAGGAAGGAGGTAGGCTGAACAGAGAGAAATTCCAACTGAAATAGTACTCCTAGCCAAGCCAATGGTGTAGGAACATTGCTTATCTTTAGACTTTTAGAAATAAGTAAGGCAGTGTGAATTTTAAAAAATCTTTCCTATCAGTGGCAAAAATAAATAAGACAATAATGGTAATCAGTATAGGGATAAATGAACGAAAGCATCTCCTTTCATGCATTTTTTAAATATTAATTCCAATAGCATAGGTTGGTTATATGCCGTGTTAGGGACTATGTGTGTGTGAGTAAAACAACATGTTTTATCTACTCATTATTTGAAAAACACCTTCATGGTTTTTGCATATTTTAAATTAGATTGTAGGGGCAAAAAAATTTCCATGGGGGAAAAAGAAAGAGAAAACTTTCATTCACATTCGATGGCAGTAACTGAGTGATTTCCTGTACTTTAAAAGATTCCTGAAATTTTATTTTTAAATTCTATAATATTATTTTAAGTTATACATAGGAGACATGTGGGGGTTCATCTGGTCCGGGAGAAAAGACTCTATTTCATTTAACTACATGGGCATGGTTTACAGAAACTAGATAGATATTCTGACCGAAATCACCCTGGTGTGTTCGTATGTGGTGCTAACAAAATCAAATGATGCTACTCCCCAAATTGTCCCCAGAATATTTTATTTATGTTCTTAGTGGCCCCTGTCACAGTCCTCTGAAAAGCTCTCCCTTGTTCATGACCCTCTTTGAACAGTGAGAAAGGTGACCATTGTGGGGGTCACATAGCTTTTGGAGCTCACTCCCTGCAAGCCTAGGCTTGGAGCCCCAGTATTGTTTTGTATAGCTTCTGAGGAGAGAAGAGAAATGAAGGAAGACAGGTTTTTCACGACTAACTTCAGAGTGTCTTATGGGAATTCTAATCTGACAGTGTAGAAGACGTCTTTTTCAGGGCTCCTCGTTGCTTTAGCAGTTCTTTTAGAAACGTAGTGGGCTTCTGATAACACTGTTTCTAGTCAGCTCAGTGATTTTCTAAACGCAGTTCCGAACTCTGCTCTTTTCCTTTCCTTTGGTCTCCTGTACTGTGTTCTCAGTTTGGCGGTGGCCACCTTGAATCCGTCTGGAACAAAGGCTGGGGCAAGTCATCCGGGTAGACTCGCTACAGTCTTATTTCCGTCACAAAGGCTTTTTGCTTAATTGGGAATTTTTAAGGGTGTTGTTGTTCAGCATTGGTCAAATATGAACTTAAATTTATTTTTGCTATTTGGGGATCAGAAGCAGTCTGATTTTTTTAGTCCTGCAAAGTCTCAAGTTTCTAGACTCTCCACTCCCTTTCATTTCTGTCTCCAAACCAGTTAATTTTGCCTAAGCTCATCCCTTTCTTGTTCTACCTCGTACTAAGCAGCCAGGAACAAATAAGCCCCACTGATGTCCTGGCCTTTCACAACTGCTTTCCCTAGAGCTGCAAGTTCACTGGGTACTTACTTTTCGAGTCATCGTAGGCTTCTGTTTTGCTGAACGTTCTTCCAGTGGCACACATCTCCAGCTTTCCAGTCGCTGTGTATCTGTTTCTTGATGCCTGATTCTGACCACTAAGCTAATGTTAAAATCTGGGGCCTTTGTCAAGGTCTCATTCTTTTTTTTTTTTTTTTCTTAAAAGATTTTATTTATTTATTTGACAGAGAGAGAGACAGCCAGCGAGAAAGGGAACACAAGCAGGGGGAGTGGGAGAGGAAGAAGCAGGCTCCCAGCAGAGGGGCCTGATGTGGGGCTCGATCCCAGAACGCAGGGATCACGCCCTGAGCCGAAGGCAGACGCTGAACGACTGCACCACCCAGGCACCCCTGTTAAGGTCTCATTCTGTTTCAAGTTATCATTTCATTTCTCTGTTAAGCTAGGCTCGGCGAGCTAACAGAGAGACCATACAATGCCAGTGTATTATCACAGTGAAGATTTATTTCTCACTTACATAAGAGTTCTTACAATCTTTAGTCCCTAAGAGTCCTCCTTATAGGAGTTTAAATCAGCACAACAGCTTTTTTCTCTGGAGTCCCTCACGGATCCATATGGATGGTGGTTTCAAGATCTTCTGCACATGGCTTCCTCCAGTGTTGCCCAGGAACTCCAAGGGAGCCGCACATGGAGGGGCACTCGTGGTCATTCCATAGAGGCTGGATCTGGAGTGGTACAGGTCACTTCTACTCACATGCCATTGAATATGCTGTTATTTCACCTTATTGCAAGGGGGGCTGGTGGGATGTGTAGGAAGAGAGAAGCTTTTAGTAGTTAGCTAGTGGTGGGAAGCAATTTATGTGTGTCAAGGGTATGCATAAGAAAGAGGAAAAGGAGTACCCGAGAGGCAATTGGACCTAATGTCTCTATGATTAAGCACCAAAAGGTGAAGAAGGAACTGTGAACTAAAGTGAACTAAATATCAAATGATATTCTGAAGATAGAACTATTCTTTTTCCGAGGGTAGCAAAGTAAAAGGAGGGTTTTAGTAAAAATTGGTCTCCATGGTTGCATGATTTAAAGACTGTGTGACTTCCCGAGGATATAGTTTTTAAATTTATTTTGGCATTTTGTGAACATGAATAACATGTTCTCTACACATATCAATTAGTGTAGTTGTTTTGAAAAAAATAAGATATTTTTAGATCTCAACTGTGCTTGCCTTGGAGAAACAAAGACAACACACACACACACACACACACACACACACACGCACGCATATACATGCTTACACGATTGAGAAGGGAGGCAGTGGGGAATGAGACAAGCATGAGAACGAAAAATTTGTTCAAAGATTTGACCATGATTTTCTTGGCTTTGTTGGGAAAAAATAGAGCTAAATTTAAAAGTAATTCTCCAATAATAATGAAATGATGTGGCTCTTGGTAGCCGACTGCTCCCTGGAATCCACTGATAGAACTGGAGAGGAGGTTTCTGGGCCAGCCTGCAGGCTTCTTCAGAATTTTAGATAACATCCTTGTAGGGTCAGCAAGTCCTGTCTTTCACAGGAACTACTGATTCATAGCAACTCTCAAGGTTTACTTCTATTCTCTAATGTTGGACTTTATTTTTGCTTCTTGCTTTTTCTTTCTTCCACCTCCTAGGCTAGCCGCTGTGCATGTCATTTCTGAGTTCCTGCAGTAGTTTTGTAATGGCTGCTATTGTCTCTCCACTTCAGTTTATTCAATACCCTGCTTTTTGCTGCTCATAAAAACTGAAATTGCTTTACCTTTTCCATAGGATACATTTTAAGATCTTTCACTATTGGTGCCTGGACAAGGCCTGGCCTGGCAGCTAGAGATCTTCGATTCTGGTTTCCGATTTACCACAATCAGCTGCATGACCATAGAGAAGTCTCAGTTTCTCCAGCTTCTCTGCAGAACGATACTTATTCCATTTTATTATTGGCATTTTTTATATTCTGCCTTATTATCAAGAGATAATGAAGTCATTCAAGTTAGGGATCTACGTTTCATGCTTTTAATTTGCTAACAGACATGGCATTTCACATTGGAGGGTCTCAACTGACTCAGTGTAGCCTAAAAAAGCCAGAGGAGGGCTAAAAGAAAAAACTGAACATCCTTTCCTGCTGACCCTGTTTATTTGCTAGATTGTGACATTCAGAGTCAACAGTCTATTAGAAGGCTCAAAAGGCAGGACAGATGGGGAGGTGCTGAATGTAGGTTTGGACATGACTGACAAAAAATGACTGAAAATATCTAAAATTCTGCCAAGATTTATATTAAAAAGCATGGCAGTATATATAAACGTTATTAGGAATGGGAATGGGTCTAACAATGCTTTGATAGGGATTTTAAAATAGTAAGGAAATACATAACATAATTTTTCAAACTTAGATAAAATGAATGTTTTCAAAAAGGAAAACGTAAATTGACCCAAGATAAGAAAGAAAACCTAAGGGTCGGCAAGCAGTAAATAAATTAACTCAGGCCAATGTGCATAGTGAATTAAACTAGTGAAGTTTGTAAGACCTATCTTGTATAAGAGATAAAACATTAAGTTGGTCAAAGTTGGAATTAGGAGGAAAAGAATTTTGGAGGAGAGATCGTTTGGTCTGATATGATCAGGTCCATTTCCATTAAGCTGAATTAGGCCTGGAGAGCGAAGAGAAGGGACAGCAAAAGAAGTTGAAAGCCAATATGGCAACATACTAATCTGTTTTACATCACGCATGCTTCTCATATTATTTTTGGTTTTTTTCTGGATATTTGAAATGTTTCTAGGTTTAAAATTAAGTTTTTATGAGAAAATCTTACCGTTTGCAACAACATGGATGGGCCTCGAAGTTACTATGCTAAGTGAGAGGAGCCCTAGGAAGACAAATACTGTATGATCTCACTTACGTGTGGAAGCTAAACAAACCAACAAACTCATAGAAAAAGAGATCAGATTTGTGGTTATCAGAGGTGGAGGGTGGAGGAGGGGGAATGAGAGGGAAGTCAGCAAAAGGTACAAACTCCCGCTTGCAAGATAATTCAGTACTAGTATGTAATGTACAACATGAGGGCTCCAGCTAACACAGCGATGTAATATGTAGGTAGGTGTTAAGAGAGTAAATCCAATGAGTTCTCATCACACGGAGAAAACAGTTTTTTTCCTTTTTTTCTTTGCTTTTCTTGTGTCTCTATGAGAAGATGGATGTTAGCTGAAACAACGGTGGTGACCATTTCACAATACGTGGCAAATCAAACCATTATGTCGCATGCCTTAAACTTATACAGTGACGGAGGTCAGTTACTTCCCAGTAAAACTAGAAAAAAATGAAGTTTTTAAGAGAATGGATGAGATGAGAATGAGATGAAGGAACAAGGAGCGGAAGACTTTATCTGGAGTAGATTTTTGTTTAGAAGTACAGAAGAGTGAGCTAAAATTAAAGCTACGAATTTTAGAGTATTATGTGAGCCTCCCATTTCCCATTCCTGCTACTCTGACAGAGCTGCTTTTAATACCCTAGATGCTGAAAGCTTCGGAAGTATATATATTTTTAAGTGAAATCATTTTGGCCTTCCCTTTCCTTGGTTATGGGAAATTGTTTCAGGGAGAATTTCCTACAGGCTGCTTAAAAGCAACGCATGAAACAATGGGCCTCGTGGCAAGTGAAATGCGTGTGGGGAAGTACTTAGAGTTTAATGTGAGTTATTTTTATTTCCATTCATAGACATGTCTCAGTGAAGTTCAAATTATCCCTTGGACAGTAGAAAGCAGTCTGTTAATTTAAAGCTAGGCTTTTTTAGTTCCATAAAGCCAAATTTAGGATAGATTTCAAAAGCTAAATAAACAACAGTCTACCTCCCCATTAAAAATGAGCGTGTCAGGTTTCTGTGTACTTGTCTTTAAATAATCTCCACTTAGCATTTCTACAGGGGGCCTTCAATATTTCAGAGGAGGCCATCCTTTATAATCATACCTTGTTTGTGAAAGGGATGCTTCGAGGAGGGGGCTGTCTTAAGGTTATTACTACAATTCTGTAAGTGCCTTGTTGATTTTAACAAAGTAAAATGGAGGCTGGGAAGGTTTTGTCTACGGAGAGGGAGTGATCGTGAAAGGCTTGGAGGCGGCAGAGGCTGAAATCCTTGGAGATACCGCTCGGTGTCCTCTTTCTGTAACGCCATCAAATATTTTCTCAAAAAAATTGTCAGAGGAAACGAATGTTATACTTTATAGCAATAGTTCTGAATCTTGATTCTTAATCGGAAATCCCCTGTGGGGTTCTTTTAAAAATATGTATATGGGGGCCCTGTTTTGGAAATTCTGACTCAGGAGTTCAAGGGAATGGGACGTGTGTGTGTAAAGTTCCACAGATTATTCTGAAGCAAATTCCAGGATTGAAGACTATTAAACTAAATTCAATTCCTTCTCTGGAAAGTCACTGTGGAAGAGCTACACTCGGCAGATTTCACGCAGGCCAAGTTGTAACAGGGCTACAGTCCTTACATCAAAGAGCACTTTACAAATCAATCAGTAAGAGTACTTATTAGTTAAATAGGTATGTATTTTAGTTTTTAAAATTTCACTTACTGTAATTTAACAAAATAAGACAAAAGCTTCACTGAGTTAAATATACAAATATTGGGAAATTTAACAGTAATCTCATTAACATGATAGTCGACATGATTTACAGAAAAAATTCTATCAAAATGATAGTAATTTTACAATCTGATTTATTTACTTATCTTTCTTCAAGTTTTTATTTAAATTTCAGTTACATAACATATAGTGTAATACTAGTTTCAGGAATAGAATTTAGTGATTCATCACTTACATATAACACCCAGTGCTCATCACCACAAGTGCCCTCCTTAATATCTATCATTCATTTAACTCATCCTCCCACCCACTGCCCCTCCGGCAACCCTCAGTTTGCTCTCTGTAGTTAAGAGTCTGTTTTACATTTTGCCTTTCTTTTTTCCCCCCTGTGTTCTTCTGTTTTGTGTCTTAAACTCCACACATGAATGAAATCGTATGGTATTTGTCTTTCTCTGACTGACTTATTTCACTAAGCATAATAGCTTAGTGAAATCATCAATGTCAGTGCAAATGGCAGGATTTCATTCTTTTTTTATGGCTGAGTAATATTCTATTGTGTGTGGTATATAAACACACACATATATATACCACATCTTCTTTTTGGGCTCTTTTCATAATATAGCTATTCTTGATAATGCTGCTGAAAATATTGGGGTGCATGTATCCCTTTGAATCAGTGTTTTTGTATCCTTTGGGTAAATACCCAGTAGTGCAATTGCTGGATCATAGCGTAGCTCCATTTTTAGCTTTTTGAGGAACCTTCATACTGTTTTCTAGAGTGGCTTCCTTAGTTTGCATTTCCACCAACAGTGTAAGAGGGTTCCTCTTTCTCTGCGTCCTTGTCAATACCTGTTGCTTCCTGTATTGTTAATTTTAGCCATTCTGACAGGCGTGAGGTGATGTCTCATGGTAGTTTTGATTTGTATTTCCCCTAGGATGAGTGATGTTGAGCATCTTTTCATATGTCTGTTAGTCATCTGTTTGTCTTCTTTGGAAAAGTATCTATTCATGTCTTCTGCCCATTTCTTAACTGGATTATTCGTTTTTGGGGGCGTTGAGTTTGATAAGTTCCTTATAGATTTTGGATACTAACCCTTTATCTGATATGTCATTTCCAAATATCTTCTCCCATTCTCTCGGTTGTCTTTTTAGTTTTGTTGATTGTTTCCTTTGCTGTGCAGATGATTTTTATCTTGATGAAGTCCCAATAGTTCATGTTTGCTTTTGTTTCCCTTGCCTCCAGAGATGTGACTAGTAAGAAGTTGCTATGGCCAGTGTCAAAGAGGTTGCTGCCCATAATGTCCCGTAGGATTTTGTTGGTTTCCTGTCTCACATTTAGGTCTTTCATCCATTTTGAATGTATTTTTCTGTATGGTGTAAGAAAGTGGTGCAGTTTCATTCTTTTGCACGTTGCTCAACATCAGTTTTCCCAGCACCATTTATTGAGGAGACTGGCTTTTTTGCCATTGGATATTCTTTCCTGCTTTGTTGAGGATTAGTTGACCATAGAGTTATGGGTCCATTTCCGGGTTTTCTGTTCTGTTCCGTTGGTTTATGTGTCTATAATGTGGATTTAAATGGATAATTACACTATGTTTGACATCCTACCAAGAGAGAATTATTTTTGTAGAAATGCTATGGCTTATGAAGGCAGCTATGAGAAAATGGACAGAGCATGGTACTTAAAGTAAGTTCAGACTTTGAACCATGGTTCTGCCACTAGCCGTGTGAACTGGCAAGTAATTTAACCTTAAAATAGGGCTAATTTTATCAACTTTACAAGGTTATTTTCTTTAAATGAGATAATGAGTGAAATGCTACATAAATATAAAACAATATTATTAATTCTTTGGATTGGGACTCACTTTGTACTTTTTTCTTTTGGAAAATGAGGTACATATGTGTGTGGCTATTTCATGTGGTAGTTTTGTGTATGTAGATGGTGGAATTGCAGAAGAAATGAATTACGCCAAACATTTTCACATTTATATTTTTAGCAACCTAAGCCTTCCAAAAGGGAATTATTGTAAGTATCTCTGCGCTTTTTTGGGAAGGAGTGCATTCTTTGCTAGAGTGTTCTCAGGTGTGATCATTCTCCCCAGAGACTGTATTTCTTTGATATTACTTATGATGACATAAGAGATATATTCTATGTGTTGGAAACTTGACATTGCCAACACTTATAAGACTTTTTTAGCATGAAACTTTCAACCACTGCTCCCCCAAGGCCATTATATTATTTCAGAGAAGAAGCCTGAGGCTTTTAATTTTTCCTCAAAGATTCTAGTTGTAGAATTTCATGTTGACTCTGTAACATTTAATAAAATTATTTTACGTGAGAAAAACTGGGAGATACCTTCTTTTGAAAATTTATATATTGTTCTAGTAGCTGATTCTACCTTTGGTTATATTTTCTCACATGATGAATTATAATATTTTGAAATATACTTTTTATTCTAATAGGAGGGTTGTAGGGAAAAGGGAGTCTTTTAATACTACTACTAGTTAGGTAGACTGTCCTGACAGTGACTGTCAGATTGTTTCTTATTTCTCCCACACTCCCTCTCATTCCCCTGTTCCCTTTCTCCTTCTCTTCCACAAATGTTTATTGAGGGACACTGTGTAGCAGGCACTAGGCACTGGGAATAGATACAAATAAGAAATACAAAGTCACTGCTTCTATAGAACTTACATTCTAGTGAGGGAGGCAAACTGTAAATAGGTTAAAAACAGATGTAAGATGATTGCTGAAATGGCAGGAGCTACACAGGTGTTAGGAAGGTGCTGTTGTAGAAGGAACGAGAAGTAGTGGAGATGGACCCACCTCATTGCATGAGATGGGATGTGCAAATAGGTTATTCTTATTCCCAACGGTTTAGAAACAAAGAAGAGTTCATATTCCCCACTCCCATTCCCTCCCCATGCATTCTCTGCTGTAATTTTATTTACCCTTTGAGGCTTCTCGTGCCTTTTTATTTGAACCCAAGTCTATCCCTGTAAATTGTTTTAAAGGATAGAGGTCAAGGTGTTAATTTTTACACCTGACTGGCACTGTTAAGAGATGATGCCCTTAAGTTTCACACCCCTTTATGGAGACCAGGCTGAAAAATTCCAGGTATCTGATTAGTGGTGTTAATTTTGTTCAGCCAATACATTAAAGACTGCTAAATACTGGAATTTTACTTGGGAAAAGTTCTTCAGTTTGCATGTTCTTTTTGGAAATAGAATATTTCCTGATTCAGTTTTGCTTATTTTGATGGTAGAATTAACCTAGGCTGATGGTTGTCATCTTGCCCTAAACCAAATTCCTTTGGTTTCTTTTTTTCTTTTTTCTTTTTTTGGCTTATGATATAATGTCTTCCCTCCCTCATTGCCCTGCCCCCCCCCAACTCTTCTAAGGAGAGAAGTCAATGCTATATTGGAAAAAAATATATTTTTGTTTCCTATCTTTGGGCAGAACAAGAAAGGAACAGAGGGAATAGGTTTTGGATCCATAAAAGTAGATGATTCAGGGAGCTAATAGATGTGAATGGAAATAGAGCAGGTGCACATAGGTACAAATGGGCTCAGGTATGTGAAAGATAATAGAGACAGAGGGAGTGGCTCCGTGATATGTTAGTGTTCAGATATTTTCTGATGACACAAAATAAGATTTTGTCCTTGGACAACTCTTGCTTTAAACCTCAGAAGATAAAACACTGCCTTGGAATTGAGTTTGTTTATTTTTCTTCTTTCTCTTGTCTTTAACAGCTCATAATGTTTTCTAGCTTCCTTGCTTACAAGCATTGTGGTGGACTTTATAGGTCTTTAGACTTGAGAAGTGGAAAGGCATAGGATTATGGGTGTGATCCTATGCTCAACTCAATGGTTGAGCTGTGTTAGCCCACCGAATTCTTTAAGATAGATTTCCGTCATAATTTTATCATTTAAGTGTGACTAAACTGAGTTTAGCCAATTTTGATACATTCTTAAAAATAATGTGCTGCTGAGCTAAGACTCTCTATGCCATATTTCAGCCCCAAGCAGATTTTTATGACAAAGTAATGAACCCCTGGAAACGGGTTTATAATGGAAAATGCAACTTGACCTTAACTAGAGGAGCCCAAGTGCACCTTACAATAGCACATTTTTGAAACATACAAAATCCTTTTCTCCCAAGGGTGGTGTCACAGGAGGAAGGTGTATAATAATAGTTGTATTTACCATAAATACCTAACATATTTTATGATGATTTGATTCTATTAAAAATTTCACCTTATAGATTTTAATAAAGCTGCCTATGGGCAAAGTTATTGCAGTTGGATTTCTTTTCCTTTACCTACTGGTCTCAGTGGAAAGAAGCAAGCAACCCTTATAAAAGGCTTTAGTTTTTAGTACCTGGTTAATAAAAAATAATTTCCTCTCCTTTGGACTTGTTCATGAAGCTGAAAAATGACTCTGCAGGTCAGTGGTGTGTGGCAAAGCTAATTTCTATAAGCTTTTTATCAGGTGGTACTGAGTAAAACAATATGGGAAAACTGAAAAATCCACCCTTCTGTACCAGATTTACAAGGGTGAGAGTTATCCCCAGCGTCACTAAAAGGGAAAAAATGACACTTTTTCTTTCAGATCTCTAGTGCTACAACAAAAAATTCTGAGATATAAAAGGTACAGAAGGAAAAACCAAAGTGTATAGAAAATTTCGGTTAAGTATAGATTTAAAAATCAGATGCAAATGGCACTCATTGTATAAAACACAATAAAGCTCAACTTTTATTTGTTGTTTTGTTGACAAGGGCACCTCATAGTAGTAAATGTGAGTGAGGCAACACATATCATAGCAACCCAGAAAGTGGTTGTCACTCAAATAAATGCACTCCTCCACCAGCCTCCTTTTCTCCAAGCATCACATTTTCTCAGAGGAGCATTTGGAGAACATTCTAACCAAGAAAAATTGAGCTTCTTCCCTTGAGGTTCAGCAGGGTGTTTGCTGTGCGTCTTGCAGAGAGCGACAGCAAGAAACCAGACCCCTTGTTTCTCCAGGATACTCACAGGCCACCTTCCAGGAAAGAAGTTGGGAACAGGCCTGCATAACATGGCCAGGCACTTGTGTAGTGGGCAGCTCTGATCCAGTAGGCTTGGAGTCCTATTCCTTTCTCTGCTTCTTCCGGCTGGGGACTCTCAAGGACGCACAACAGCAATGTTGCTTAGGGGTCACAGATCTACTTTTTACCACCCTTCTTTGAAGGCCCCCAGGGCACCTTTACACTGACCTATTCCCCTCAGAGTCCAAAGGAAGAATCAGAAACTGCAGGGATCTGAAGAGGTGATGGGTGAGTCTTCCTCGATTATTTGTATTTCAGTGGCTGGTGTGAATCCTTGGAGATGACAACATTAGATAGCAGGAAGAATGTGCTATTTCGGAGCCCTGTCTTAGATGAAGGCAAAAGACAAAAACAATTATACGGCTTTTGGCAGAGGTAACCAAAGAACCGATTTCCCCCTTTTTAAACTGAATTTAACGACCACAAGCAAAAAGTAAAGGCATGTGGCGTGGGTTGTGAGATATTTTGGATCATCAGTTTAGAAACACACAAGGTTGCCAATACATGGCTGTTGCCAGTACACTGCTATGGAATTGGTTGGGATAGTGATTGACGAGAAGAAGGACACATCCTACTACTGATCTGGGAGCCAGGTATGGAGGATGGGTGTGGACTCAGACGAGTGTATTATCCTGGGAGCCCTGAGGCTGGCCTGTTCCCTCACATCAGATGACCATGGACATATGAACATTCACTGAGAGAGTGTCCAAGAGGTGTGGATGGGAGCCAAAGAGAGTAGATGAGAGGTTAGTGACCAGTTTCTGGAATGGGAGAGGGCGCTGACCAGTGAGACAGACAAATTCGAGAGCCCTGCTTTGATTTATATGTAGCATTGTGTGACTCTAGTAGAGGAGAATGGAACTGAATGAGGGTTCTGCTGAATGGGTGAGGCAGACGAAGGAGAACTCAGCTGTGTGATGAAAGCAATTAGCCCCAAGGCCCGGAAAAGGAAGAGCAGCCTCCACTGATCTTCAAGAGCTGCAGATTGTGTCATGTAAATCAAGTCTGCATTTTGCAAAAGTAACTTTCCTCTTAGGTTTTCTTTTCCTAATGGAGCAGGGCCTGAGTGTTTAGGTTAAGCTATCAGATGTTAAATAAACACAGCAGTCCAATTTGTGTACATTAGGCTGGGAAACCTTAGTTATGGTATGAAAATGATGGGAAACTCTTAAATCTAAACTTAATCATTTTGTGGCTGTTTTGGAGGAAATAAATCTTCTTATATTTTGCCTAGCTTTCATTACTTTTAGTCCCTTTTGCCTGTGGCATGTCAAATATTTGCTATTTGAACAGTACCCAGATTTGGAATTTTCGTGAAATATTGCACATTTATTTAAGGTGTGACTCAGATATGAATTTGCAGGCTAATGAATTTATAGGCTACCAGACCCAAATAAAATGGTCTGATGGTCTCCTCCAGGGTGCCGTGAAAGAGATTTGTACTCAAAGAAAGGACAGCTCCTCTTTAATCTTTACACATCTATTGGATGTGGTTGCTTCGCAAGATTCTACAGATGCTTACCACATTCAGTAGTGGCGGAGAAGAGGTGGGAGCAGAAGTGCTGGGGGTTGGTGTGGCCCTGTTCTGCAACAGACGCAGCCCTTTTTGACCTTCTCTAAATCTGAGGTCTTTATGCTTTGCTTCACAATACGTAGTGTCTCCCATTTAGCTGTGTTTCAAGTGATGGAGCTGGAATGGGGGTAACAGTGCCAGGAAAAAACGAATGCCTCAGCAGCACTAGATCAGCAATGAACAATGCTCTTTCCTCTTGTCAAAGCCATGCTCGAAAATCTGCCTCATGTGCATCTCTAGACTACACTCATTAAATGCATGAGGCTTCAAAGAACCCCACGCACCAAGCCTTATCCTATCCACCTTGTCATTTTCATTCCACACTTCAGTTTCCTTACACTTCTCTTGGCCAGGATTACTGCTCTTAGTTCACAATCTGTCCTTACCTACTTCTGGGATTTATTTATACAGGTGTTCCTCTGATCCTCTTTCCATTTTCTCCTATCCAGATTTTACCCGTTGTGAGAGACCCAATTAAAATTAAACTTATGTTTAAGAAGTCTCCTTTGATTTTTTCAATCTGTTGTTTCCTCTTTCAACTTCCCTCAGACTTTATTCATACAATCCTCTGTGGCACTTATTTATTGCCTTGTCTCATTCCTCTCCTGACAATCTCTTTTGTAAATTCCTTAAGTATCTTAATGCAAGATTGGATGAGGTAGGGGGCGAGTCTGAGTAGAACACAGGGGCCAGTTTAGGGTGGCTTTTGTTTGCTAAGCTGAGGAGCTTGAATTTTATCCTGTATGTGTTGAAGTATCATCAGAAAGCTTTCGGATATGTGGCAAGTGTGATAAGATTGTCAGTTTGGAGAACTTACTCTTGTGACAATGTGGATAATGAATCTGGAGGTGAGGGACTGGTTAATATTTAAGATTGCTGATGGTTGGAATGAATTTAGTATGTGTATATCAGCACCTAAGACAGCTGAGTGAAGGGTTGCATGCATGCCCTTCTTCATTGGCTGGGCACCTCTTTCAGGAACAAACCCAATAACACACCATATACATTACATGAACCTTCAAAGAGAAAATTTTGGGTGGCATGGCAAGTCTAAAAAAAAATCCACGGGAAATCTGATGTTCTAAACAGAGTGATTATATAAAACACTGGCTTGTGGCTTAAGCAAACACAATCATAGAATTGCATAGCTGTGAGTCAGAGCCAGCTTGGTCCTTAAAGTCCCTTGCTTGATAGCAAATTAGTGGCTAGGGAAATATGTTTACATTTCATTTCTTATTGTACATCTGATTGCATGTTTTGCGAGTTGGATACAAAATTTCTTTATTTACAAATTTGGAGCAGGGAATTATATTGACTGTGCATACAGACTTAAGCTTCCCAGTTAAGTGTATAAATAACAGTGAGGTATATCCTTACATTGTAAGATACTGCTAATTTTCCATTTTATTTCAAATAGAAACATACAGAAGATAAAATAAAGTAAATCAGTCACTCTTATGATTAAATCATCACTACTTAGAGTGGCGTACAAATCTCATGATTTGATCACTAATAATTTATTGGTGTGAGGAAAAACAGACTTAACAATTTTTAAACTTTTTCTTTCCACATGATCCCATAATTTTTCTTTCATATAATGTAAGCACCTTATTACGCTCATTACTTTCCTGTGTTTTTCTTCTAGATTGTGTGTACTTTGAAGGCAGGACCTGCTGTATGTTTGGTTGTAGTCTCTGTAGCCCCAGATCTCAGTAATTACTTCATTTATGTTTGTTGGAATTGAATGGCAAAATGAATTAATGAGTAAACAAATGTAAATAAAGAATAAGTAAATCAACTGTAAGTGAGTTGGCCTCCATCATAAACATTTATTGGGTATCTGCCATGTCCCAATTCTGAGCTGGTGTATAAGTGGTAAGCAAGACAGAAATAGTTCTTACCTTCAAAGTTCTTGCTTTCCAGGGCAAGACATATGTTAATCAAATAAGTATAGAAGACTCAACTTTCCTAATCTATAAGTTTTATTGACCTGTATATTGAGTTCTTTGCTCTATTTCTAGAGTAACCTCTGAGTTCTATTTGATTATCTATTTTAGTAACCCAAAAATCACTTCTTTGCCAAAGGAAAGTGTTCCTTGAACCCTTGAATGTCCCCTGTAGTAGGTATCCCTTGTTTACTGGAGACAAATAACGTTGTACGCTTAAATTTTGCCTCTCTTGATTCCATTCTGAGGTCTCAAGCTGCTGTAACAATCTAAAAGTGGAATGGCAAATATTTAGGCAAACAAAGAATCTAAAAACGGGTGAACAGGCAATAGGAGCAGGAGATTCCAAGTCCATGCTCATCCTTTCATGATTGGCCATTTCAGGGAGTGAAATCTCCAAACAAAAAACAGTCCCATGACTCACATGATCCCCAGCACAACGTGGCTAGGCACTTAGTAAATTACATGTGGTTCAGATTCTCAGAATTCTGTGAAGCGTTCATGAGTTATGAGGGATGCGTTGGTTTCATAGAATAGTAGTAAAGCTGATAAAATGGTCTTTTAGACATCAGTTAGGACTATGCTCTGGAGATGGTTAAGGAAAATGTTGCTGCTACCCTCAGCTGTTAAAGGAAATCTGATTATGTTTCCTTTTGTCTAGATATACAAGAAAATTTGTTTATTGGAGTAGATTGAGATCCTCTAAGATTGGATCCTAAATCATTTTCAGACAGAGTTAATGAAGTCACAATAAGCACAAATGCTTCGGACAAATGCTTTGGAATCTAACAGAGGTAGGTTTGCATTCTGGCCATATTCAACTGTGGTCAATGGTCAGGTTACTCACCATTGTACTTAAATAGTATTTGCATTGTGGAACGATTGGGAGAGTTAAATGAGATGATACATAGAGAGAATTCTTACCATTCCAGGCGGCACAAAGTTTTACTCAATACGTGCTAGTTATTGTTGTTATTATTATTATTATTATTAGTCTGTGAATTTGATGCTAGAAAAGACTGTTGCACCAAATCAGCAAATGTTGAAGAACCAGGCTAGTGATTTGTGCTCATTAGGTAATCAGATACATGAAGGTGGGAATGTGCTGTTGTTGTTTTTAATTACTGTACTTAGAGTCCCTTATTCTTATGTCATAGAAGGCACACAACAAAATAAGAACGAATGAATAAACCACTTCCTAACTTGTGTCTGTCTGTTGGCCTTTATGTATGTAGATAGTCTCTCAGTTACAGAAAAGTCAGACATAATATAATACCTCTACTAGCTTTCTGGTATAAATCTTTTAATTACCCCCTTAGGAAGCTAGTTCACATAAATAAAACACTAGAAAAAGAAAATAGCTCTGCCTGGTATTGTAAGTTCAGAAAAATAACCAATTTCTTAATATGGTAGTAATTCCTAGTATGGCTAGCTGTGCTGGGACTGAGACCAAGGGCTTGACACTAATGGGCCGTTTATGAAACTTACATAGCCTGAAGTCATCTTATCGGAATGTCGTTAGTAGCCATCACCATTGTTACAGGAAAGAATTGGGAGGCTTTTTCTTTCTTGCAATTCTCTCTTTAGATTTCTGTATTTTGTGGTCTCCACATTTGGGATCTTGATTTGGATATTTACATAAGAACAAACAGTCCTAGTAAATATATAATAATTTCTAATGCAGCCTCTAGGGAATGGGAACAAAACAAACAGCTCAGACCTATAGTGAAGCCACACTAAGAACGGAACGGATTGAATTTGTAACGAGAGTGACTGAGTCCTAATAAAATCCGGCAGGTAGCAATTTTTTGGAGATAATCAAATCCACTTTTAGGCCTCCACATTTTCACTCACTTTAGCCCTCCGTAAAGACATGACTTTTGATATGTGTTTGTGTGTTTTTACTTCTTGGTGACCTTGGTAAGGCATCATGCCTGGAATATAGCTGCCTTGGAAAAAAAAATCAAGGGAATATTTTCTAGGTTTTGCTGACTATGCCTTGGAAGCAAACGAATTATGGTACAGGGCTGGAACTTTACCTACTTGTTAATTAGCAGGTTAAACTTTTATGAGTTTCTGGTACCCTGGCGATACATGACTATTAAAATTTGCAGGTGGTTCAAGGGGAGAGAGATGTAAGTTCCTGTGCTAGTAATATATCATAAAAGTGTGTATTTCATGTGCCTGTTGTGAAAGTGGAGACTTTAATACTCTTTCACAATATAAGCTGATTAAGGAATCTTTATGGTTCTCATTAACTATGGGTCTTTTTTCATAGAAAAGTGAAAAGTGTAATGCTTATAGACAGAAGCATAGAAGAAAATAATTAGCCACAGTGGTACCTTTTTGAGACTAACTGAAAGCTTAGTGACACCGTCTGCATTCACCTCTCAACCCTCAGAAACTGCTCTTACTTCAGAAGTTGCTTCTACCACATGAAATGCTGTAAATCTGATGTTTTAATCTTTCCCCTTAGAAGACAGTGTTTGCTTAATTACACTTGTGTTATATTTAAATGTTAGCATATTTCCTTTCTTGTGTCTGCTTTTTTATCAGGAAATATAAAGACATATACTGTGGTTAGGGATATGATTCCACACAATAAACTAAATTGTGGAAAAAGTGATATGATTGTAGTTTTTTGGAAGCTATACTTTTGTATGTTTTCTATGTGTAATGGGGGGAACCCACAAAATATTGTCTAAATTAATAATTTCCCCCAAAATCTTATAAGTAGCTTTTGGTAATTAGGATTATAGCTTATTTTAACATAAAGACATAATGAAGTGAGTTAGTTTTAATTAAGAAAAGGTGGGAAAATGAACTATAGAAAATATTTGTTTTATTTCCATCCTGTTTTATTAATTCAGCATTTTTCTTTACTTATTGTTTGGGGGAATTTCTGTTTCTCTCAGTGTTAAGTCATGATCAAAAAATATTTCTTTTGAAATACTGGATTATGATTTAGTTTTTTCACTCTATTGGTGAATATATACTGTTTCAGTTTGAAGATGCTGCATCCATTTGTTGCAGAGAAAGAAAAACAAAAACTTTCTTCAAATGTATCCCTTTAAAATATGATAGGACAGGGGCGCCTGGGTGGCGCAGTCGTTAACCGTCTGCCTTCGGCTCAGGGCGTGATTCCGGCGTTATGAGAATGAGCCCCACATCAGGCTCCTCCGCTATAAGCCTGCTTCTTCCTCTCTCACCCCCCTGCTTGTGTTCCCTCTCTCACTGGCTGTCTCTATCTCTGTCAAATAAATAAATAAAATCTTTAAAAAAATATGATAGGACATTGGTCAGTGTTAATGATGAAGAAAGAAAATTGTACTGGATGGACAATTCTGTTGGGGCTTTTAATTCTGACATCAGTCATAAGAATCTTTCTCCAAAACTCTGTGTGCCAAGAACCTATAGCACTTTGTTTTGAAAGAGAATGCTTTCTGAGCAGGACAGTTACACACACACACAACACTGTTAAGAAACTATATTTTTATAAGGACTAAAGAATCAATTTTATGGCTTTTTAAAAATAGTTTAGTTTTTAAAATCTCATTTTTAAGTGTGTAACAAAAGAGCGATAGACATACAATAGAGTGGAAAGGACTGTAACTCTTAAATATTTGTTCCCTTCACCTTACCTACTTTTATATTTATTCAAGTCTGTTTTTCTTCAGGAAGGAAAAATTATAGCTTTTTTTGACCTGATGAAATGCAAGAGTAGGAATGCATAGCAAAGCTTCTATCTCAGTTTTTTAAATATTTTTTTTATTTTTTAAATTTATTTATTTTTTAAAGATTTTATTTATTTGAGAGAGAGAGAATGAGAGAGAGAGGGAGCGAGCGTGCATGAGACGAGGGAGGGTCAGAGGGAGAAGCCGGCTCAGCAGGGAGCCCAATGTGGTACTTGATCCTGGGACTCCAGGATCATGACCTGAGCTGAAGACTTAACCAACTTAGCCACCTGAGTTGGTCACTTAACCAACTGAGCCACCCAGGCACCCTCAATTTTTCTTTAATTGAAAAAGTACTCCAAATGTTATTCTTATCAAGAAAATGGTCTTTTTAAAAATGCGGTAAATATAAGCCTTACCAAAAGTGCACTGTTTTAGCGAGGGAAGCAAACTCCCATTTTGTAGGAAAGATGTTAAGAAAAAAAAAAAAGGCAGCTCTAGAGAATTATAATTCAGTCAAGGAAGTATTTGAGAATCAAAGCCTGGTTTTGGAAATCTATTTCTTGCCAAGAGAAAAGGCGCTAAGCTGCTGAGCAAGAAGCAGTTTGCAGCATAGGCTTGTCTGTCAATGTTTGGTAAGTGCTAATAAGCTAATAAGCCAGGAGTTCCAGCTTCGGGTATTTGGTGTATCCACAGAGTGCTGGTGGGTCCCTCACTTTCGGGAAAGATCCACATCATTCCACAGGAGTTTATCGGAATGTACTTTCAGTATTTGGTGCCTGTCTAGGAGGAACATTTATTTAAAAATAAGTAATAGGGATAGGTCTTATGTATACATTCTTTAGTTCCTAGCCGGAAACACTAACAACAACAACAAAAAAGCTCACTGAGAACACTTTAATAACCATTAAAAAAACACAGGTGGAATGTAGTAGTCAGAGGTATACTGGAGCATACCCGTGGAGGCACGGGTTTCAGCAAAGAAAGTCTTCCTCGGACTGTAATGCAGAATGGTAGCGATTGCTTGCAGCTTCCTTGGTGAGCTTTGTGGTATGTGCCTCACAGAGGTTTAGTTTGACTGTTTAGTTTTATAGGAGCTCCATGATGGAGAAATCATTATCCTCCTGAAGTTCAGAGGGGCGAAGTAACTTGCTGGGCACGTTGTCACTAAGAGGCTCATACCCATGTCTGACCTGCTCCAACGCTTGAGCTCCTTACTCTATGGCAGAAAACAAAGCAAACGTGACTCAAAATAAAAAGTGTCTGCCACGTGCAACAGGGACATAGAGCCCCATGTTTTTGTAGTTCAACGGTGAGATAAAACTCACTAATATATATATAACTCACTAATATATATATAATGTAGAGATAACTCTCTAATATGTATATAACCTGTTATATACATATTAGAAGAAATGACTGTTTAAAAAATGAAGACTGTAGTGAAAACGTGGTTTGAAACAATAATATAATGAAATGGATCATTTCTTTATCTATACTTAACAGAGTATTGATTTGAGAAACTTTAGAAACTCACATAATATGAAACAGTTTCAACCACATTATAGCAGTGTCACTTCGAGGTTTTAAAATATGGCCATCTTCAGATTAACTAATTAAAAATGTGATTTGGCTTAAGCAAATTATAAAACATCTGAGTTAATCATATATGTTTGTTACTATATTATTTGAAAGCATTCATGAGTTTTAACTATCAACTAAATAGGGAAGGTGTCGCCATAATTTGAAGAACATGCAAAAGAGTAGTGTATAATTTCCTATAAATATTTCCACTGTGAATTGGTATTAGAGCAGGAGGAATTGCAGATATAGCAAATTTAATTTGAGGAAAAAGTTGTGATGACTACAATATACTACTGGTTCTCTAGGTTCAATTAAAGCACTATAAGAAAAAGAACAGAATTCTGAGAAGTAACGATTGCCACCTGGAGTCCATCTCTGGATTCCTAAGGTTTTACCAAATTAAAATTATGTGTTCTTATTAATATTTAAAGGTCATAACATTAATACCTTTATTGCTACATTAACAGAGAATGATAACCTCTCTCACATATGTTAGAAGCTCCATTGGCTATTACATGTGTCTTTGTTTATAAAACATATGAAACCATGTTAATTCTTATGTTATGAAATTCTTTGCTGGGTGAAATCTTTGAAATAAATGGATACTTAGAGGAATAGATAATAATAAAGGGTACGATGAATAGGCGAGGGAGTCAGTGTTCTGTCTACTTAGACACCCAGGTGAGTAAAATAACATTTCCTATCTTAGTGTATAACTGAGGCTGATGTTTATGCAGCCTAAAACTCAAGATACTTAGTATTTGTGTTATTAAATAATAATGACTAACTCTGTGGAAGATGCTGTGTCTTAGTGTTAAGCTGAGTGTAGTTTACTATTCTTGAATATTGTATAAGCCAGTCATGATAAGATTTAAATGAAACTGCCAATAAACTCACTTCAGACTAAGACCACACATGAGAAACTTCATTTCAAAGGAAATTAGAAGGCCAGAGGGAAGAAATTAGAAGTAAATAAATGATGTTTTAAGACTGAGGTACCAAAACTAGAATGCTGCTAAGATATTAAAATACTTAATGTATTTTGAAATGTGGTTATTTAACATTTACTTTTTGAATGTATTGAAATGAAAACTCGAAAAATATTTGAGCTAAATGGAACTTTCATTACGTCTTTCATTTGTTAAAGAAAAAAAATTACTTTCATTGTACTTTTGTAAAGATGAAGCAAAGATACGAACATTATATTGCATAATGTCACTTTTGTAAGAGTCACAGGATAAATTCTTAAATTTAGAATTGGGGAGAATGTCCATTAAAGGACCAACAACAAAGGAACTTTTGTACTTGTTCTTATGAAACAATGGGAGATAAGTATATCTTCTCCATTATCACTCTTGACTTTTTTTGTCTTGGCCAAAAATGGATTGTGTAAGTTACCTAAAGGATCTTTATGTTTCAAGATTTTATTTATTTGTCAGAGAGAGAGAGAGAGAGGGAGAGAGTGAGCACAAGCAGGGGAAGCGGCAGGCAGAGGGAGAAGCGGGCTCCTTGCTGAGCAAGGAGCCTGATGCAGGACTCGATCCCAGGACCCTGGGATCACGACCTGAGCTGAAGGTAGATGCTTAACCAACTGAGCCACCTAGGGTGTCCCCTAAAGTATCTTTAGATATGTGTAAGAAAGAAATTATAAGTAAAAAAGTGACCTCTGAGACAGCACAAAGTTTTGCATCTTGATTTGCTAAGTTACATGGTCTAGTCTTTGATGAGGAGACAAAGTATGTGGGCAATGTATTAAAAATACCAACACTGACTCATACATAGAAAAAACATTGTTATAGTGAATACAAATATTTCTTAGAAAAAAAATTAAAAAATATATAACTTAAATGAAGGAGAAAGGCTACATCACAAGAAAAAAAATTGTAACTGTGGTGATGAATGTTAACTAGACTGATTGCGGTGATCATTTCACAATATGTAAAAAATATCAAATCATTATGTTGTACACTTGAAACTAATATGGTAAATGTTAATTTTACCTCAATAAAAATTTTTTAAGAGAAATAAATGGATAAACAAAATGTGGTATATACATACAATTGAATCTTATTTGGCCATAAAAAAGAATGAAGTTGGGGCATCTAGGTGGCTCAATCAGTTAAGCATCAGCCTTCAGCTCTGGTCATGATCCCAGAGTCCTGGGATCAAGCCCCTAGTCGGGCTCCCTGCTCAGTCGGGAGTCTGCTTCTCCCTCTCCTCCCCTCTTGTGCTCTCTCTTGATATCTCTGTCTCTCTCTCTCAAATTAAAAAAAAAAAAAAGGAATGAAGTTATAATACATGGTATACAACATGGATGAATCTTGAAAAAAAAACATGCTAAGTGAAATAAACTAGATTTTTAAAAAGACAAATAAAAGGAGGAGGAGGAGAAAGGCTATTTGTTATTTTTGTGGACTACCCTGCTTGAATTTATTATTTACTGGGGAAATTGAGGATGGTTGATGTTGATATTTTTTATCTCAACTTCTTGTTCTCTCCATGTTTATTTGGAGAATAAATTTTTCTGAATCCCTTCAGATTTCATCCCAATTCCATGTGCTCCAAGCCTTTCTCCTTTGCCTCTTCATTCTGTAAACTGTCCACCTCTTTGTTTTCCCCTTACTTTGAAGTTCCCTGTCTTTCTTCTCTTTGTTTTCTCTTTCTCCTAATTTACAGGTGAGAAAACTGATGCTCAGAGGCATTAAGTAGCTTGACAAAGTTTACACAGCTCTTAACTGGTCCAAGCTGGGCAAGAGCTCTGAGGTCCTGTCTCCTGCAATACTTATTTTCCTGACTTTCTAATGGAGTTATTTCTTAGATCAGAAGGGATGCTGATGGACTGTGGGATAGTTCTCAATTGCTTAATGTGTATGTATTTTTCAGTCTAAACTAGAATGTCCATAGGGCTACTATTCAGCCAGTTCACACTGGTCCTGTTGAACCGTTTGCTAAAATATTGAAATATTTCCACGATGGCTAATAATTAAGTACCATTAGAACCTCTCGATTATACCTCCTTCTGCTTCACCAGTTCCAGCGCACCCTTCAGGAACCACTGCTCTCTGTACTGCCCTCCTACCTTGGCCCAGTAGCAATCAAAGTGAGGCATTTAGCTGCTGACAGATAAAATGATTAGTGAGGCGCTTTGGGTTTTTATGTACTCTCTGATATTATTTATCTTTTAGGTTTGTTTCATTCTCATAATGATTAGAAGAAAAATTTAATCTCCTAAAAGAATACCGATTCAAAGTTTTTCTTGTTTTGAATCCCTCCCTTCTCCTTCCTTCCTCCTTCCTTCCTTCCTTCCTTCCTTCCTTCCTTCCTTCCTTCCTTCCATCCATCCATCCATCCTCCCATCCATTCATCCGTCCATCCATGCTGGGAAATGCCTGAAAGAAGTATTTAAGGAACTTATACAATATCAGTATAAGATTTTTTTAGAGGTTATATCTACTCAAAGTTTTGCAAATGTATTCCATTCAGAGATCATTTAAATGTTTTGATTCTGAAGTAACTCAATGTATCTGTACATATTTTGTGGATTCTTAGCATGGAAATACTATCATTGTATCGTTAATGTGTTAGTAGACTTATTTAATTTAGTTTGTTAATATGGGGAATTACATTGATTTTCAAATGTTAAACCATTCAAGCATTTTTGGGATAAACCCTACCTGATAATGATGTATTATTATTCCTTTTATATATTGTTTAATTCGGTTTGTGAAAATTTTATTTAGGATTTTTAAATTTATGTTCATGAGGGATATTAATCTCTATCTTTTCTTGTAATATCCTTTTCAAGTTTTAGTAGGAAGGTAATACTGGCCTCATAAAAGGTGTTGGATAGTATTACCTCCTCTTCAATTTTTTGTAGGAGTTGTATAGACTTGATATTAAGTTCTCTTTAAATTTTTGCTAGATTTCACAAGTAAAACCATCTAAGCTGAAGTTTTCTTTATGGGAATGTTTTAAACTAATTATCTATTTCTTTAATAGATATAGGATTATTTAGATTACTTATTTCTTCCTAAGTGAACTTCGGCTGTCAGTGTTTCAAGGGATATATCCATTTCCTTTGTAAGTCATCCGACTTTTTGAAAAATTTGTTCATAATATTGCCTTATTATTTTTGTAATATCTACAAAATCTCTAGTGATTTCACCTTTATATCTGCTTTTTACCAATTTTAAGCAAGTTGTTCTACTATCTTCTTGTTCATATTGTTTCCAATGAGACATCTGCTTTCATTCTTGGTTACTGTATATTGATTATGATGTATTTCAGTTTAGTTTTCATCATGCTTCTTGTGCTTGGAGATCACTGAGCTTCTTGGATCTGTGTGCTTACAGATTTCATCAATTTGGGTAATTTCTTTCACATATTTTTCTGTCCCCCTCCAACCTCCTTTGGGGATTCTAATTATACATATATTGGACTGCTTAACATTATTCCATAGCTCATTGATGCTTTTATTATTATTTTATTCTTTTTCTCTGTGTATTTCTTTTTGGATGATTTCTATTGTTATGCCTTCAAGTTTACTAATTTTTTCTTTTGCATTGTCTACTTGGCCATTTATTTCATCCAGTATATTTTTCATCTCACACATTATAATTTTCACCTCCAGCAGTTCAGTTTCTGTCTTTTTCATATCTTCCATATTTCTGTTTAACTTTTTTTTAACATATAAGTTATAGTTTTAATGACTGTCTTAATCTCTTGTCTGCTTTTTTAACATGTGTCAGTGCTGTATCAGTCTCAGTTAGCTGGTTTTCTCACCGTGGGTCATATTTCCCTGCATTTCTTGAATGCTTGCTAATTTTTTAGTGGAAACCAGTCATTGTGAATTTTAACATGTTGGGTGCTGGATATTTTTATATTCTTTTAAATCTTGCTTTGTTCTGGGAAACAGTACAGTTACATGTAAACAGTTTTATTCTTTCAGGTATTGCTTTTAAGATTTGTTTGACAAGATCAGATTAGTATTGGGGTGCCTTGGTGGCTCAGTTAGGCGTCTGCCTTTGGCTCAGGTCATGATCCCCATGGGTAGCCCACTTCTCCCTCTCCCTCTGCTGCTCCCCGTGCTTATGCTGTCTCTCTGTCTGCTTCTCTCTGTGTCAAATAAAATAAAGTAAAAAAGGTTAGATTAGTGTTTAGTTTTGGACTAATTATTCTTGGTACTGATACAACAGTGGCCTGGATGATGGGAACAGGAACTATTTCTAGCCTATGTGTTTCGTGGCTCTTTCCCATGCCTCAAAGAGTTTCCTCACAGATATGTTCTGGTCCTGTGACTGGTACTCTGCTGAATATTTAGTGGAAACCCTTTGTCAGTTTTCAGCATTTAGCTCAGTGCAGCCCTCGTCCTTCTGATACTCTGTCCTGAAAACTCTAGCTGCCATTCTTGGAATCTCAGGTCTGTCTCCTCAAGTCTAATAGACCATCAGGCTCCTCCTGGGCTTTCCTTCCCTGTGCCATCACCTAGAAACTTTTCCAAGACAACAAACATGGACAACTGTAGGACTCACTTCATTTGTTTTCCATCTCTTAGGATTAAGTATCCTGTGTTACTTTAAGTTCGGGATCTTAAACACCATTGTTTTAGTTTCAGGTTTTGTCTGTTTCAGGGTTTTTCTTGCTTCAGGCAGAAGGGTAAATTTAGTTCTTGTTACTCCATCTAAGTTGAAAGCAGAAGTTCCTTGACACTTGGTGGAGAGCTGAAGTGAGAAGACTTTGTAACTGGGTATTGAAGTTTCAGCCTCAGAGAGTAAATCTCAGGAGAATAAATCCTAGTATAAAGCTTTATATTTTTTTTTTCCTTTCAGAAAAAAAAAATTGCTCATAAAAAAATTTTGCGGGCAATCTAACAGATTATGTAGGTGGTTTACAAAGTGATATCCATGGATGAGTACTTAGGTTTAAGGATGATTTCACCAGACCTTGGAAAAATATAGGAAGATTTTCATAAAACCAAATTTATTCCATTTAAAAGACTTAATTTTTGACCTCATCCCTCCTACATTTTTAGTGATAAAATTCCATGCTTTATTGATTTTTTTGTGATAGCAGATGGATGGTAAGTTTTGTTTTTTTTTAAGTAATTATCTGGTGAATGTACATACAAGTGGTCCATCCTATGTTGATTCCCCATAAAATTTTTGTTTTACTGCTCTAGGTACGCTAACAGTTTGGAAACAACTGTTTGGCATGCTGAAATACTTTAGCTCTACCTATTTACTTTCTTTTTTATTTTATTTTATTTTTTTTTTACAAATCTTGGTTACCATAAAACTTTATTCAAGAAAACAAGTATTGTTCCTCTTCTTGAGTGTTTTTTTATTTGAGGATGGTGTTTTCTGCCCTCTACAACTCATAGAATCTTTGAGGACAGTGTGACATATTTGCATGGCCAGCTCCGGCCATCTTTATATTTCCTTCTTTTCTCTACCCCATAGCAGCTATGCAACTCAGTGTTTTCCTCACCATTTACAAACATTATTTGGAAACTGATGTTCGATTTTGATTGTTTCCCAATATTGTTTTTCTTTATGAGCAGAAAACAGGAACTGACTTGGTCCCTTCCTTCTTTGTCATGAACATATGGCCAGTGTATTAGGGTTCTCCAGAAAAACAGAACCATTAGGAGATCTATCTATCTATCTATCTATCTATCTATCTATCTATCTATCAGATCTCTCTCCCTCTCTCTCTCTCTATATATATATGTGTGTGTGTGTGTATACATATACATATATATACACACACATGAAACCTTAGACTCACTTATCCTATATATGCAGTCTGTTATTTTGAGATGTCATACTACACACTGCATTATAAAAATAAAAAGTAAAATTATATTTCAAATAAAACTACTGAGTACTTATTATATATGTATAATATTGTGTATGTACAGAGAGAGAGATTGATTATAGGAATTGGTGCGCTGAATTATGGAGGGTAGAAAGCCCCATGAACTGCTGTCTGAAAGCTGGAGGACCAGGAAAGCCTGTGGTGTAATTCAGTCTGAGGAACTGAGAATGGGGAAGCCAATGGTGAAAGTTCTCATCTGAATCTTAAGGCCTGAGAATCAGGATGTCTGTGGGCAGGAGAAAACGGATGCCCCGGCAGAAGCTAAAACCAGCAAATTCATCTTTCCTCTGCCTTTTGTTCTGTTCAGTTTCTCAAGATGGGATAATGCCCTTCAGTGTCAGTGAGGGAGCATCCTTTATTGAGTCTGCGGATTCAAATACGAATCTATACCAGAAATACCCTCATAGACACACCTAGAAATAATATTTTACCAGCAGTCTGGACATCCCTCAGCCCAGTCAAGTCAACACATATAAAACTAGTCATTAGCCAGTGAGAAAAATGCCTTTTCAATGATGATATTAGTAATGATAATATTTTAATCAGAGTAATAATAATAAACACAAGTGTTAATTATCGATGTGCTAAGGAATATGTTATATCTTTCAAAATTTACAGCTCTGTGAGGTGGTTATCACTATTCTTTAAGAAATTAAGTCTTAAAGAAGTAAGTAATTGCTCACGATGTCACAGCTAAGGTAAGGTTATACGCAAGACGCAGGTCTGTGTCAGGAGAAGACCATGCTCCCCGACTCGAAGTGAGAAGAGACCTTTTAGTGTTTTCAAAATTGTGGCAATATGTTCCTCTCCAGACACACTTCAGAATCTCCAAAGATGGGCAAGTGACTCCATTCTGTGTACCATTTATTGCTCCCGTTATTATACAGAGGAGAACGCTGCTCATGATAAATGACGCTCTGTTGTTGAAATAAGCCTTTTAAACCTTCGAAGAGGGTTGGAAACCTGCTTTTTTTAAAAAAATAAATCTCTTCTTCTGCTAAGTTCTCCTAAAAATATTTCCATTTTTATAAAAACGTTCTGGATTCTTTATGAAAATAGCTGTAAGGATATGTCACTGGGTAGGTTCATTAAAAATTACAAGCATACGCCATTACTGTGCAAAGTTCCTGCAGCCTGTTTCCTGCACTTGGGAAAGGGTGCAGCATTCCAGGGATGGCTGCCCATGAATCTTGGAGGCCTGCACCTGCAGATTCCAGCCCCAGGCACAAGCACCGTGAGAACAGCCCCCATTTTGTGAAAACGAAAAGATCTGCTGTTCTACAGAAATGTTTGGGACAGAGAAGTGGACCTCAATGAGATAAACAAAACCTATAAGCCACTGAGATTAGATAAATTGCCAGAGTAGTTTGGGAGGCCAGGCAGGAACAAACATTCTCCTCCTAAATGTAGTTTTCCCGCACTTGGGACAAGCACACTATCTGATTACCCAGGATGATTTATTTATCTTTCTAGACTGTTGACATGAAGTCTGAATTTCAGGCCCAGGAATAGGTGTACTTCCTGTAGTTATTTTGTTTGCAGAAATCACTGACTTCTGTTGTGTTACTTTTTGTGATTGCTGGAGCTAACCATATCAGTTTAGTATGCTTATGTCATCTATAATAGTAAAATCTTAGTAAATCACTTTGGGTTTGAAGTATGGGCCCTGGCATAGTAATCTACAATAAAGAGAGTTCCTGCTCTCTTTATAGTCTTAGCTATAGCCTTATATCAGGGATACCAAAGTTTCTTCTTGATACAGATTTTTCATACTAAAAGCTTATAAAATTTATGCCTCAAAGTAAGCTCTTCTGAAAGCATCCATTCATTTGTCTATGCATTGACTCCACAGATTTTATAAAATACCTAATCTCTGCCAGACATTCCAAGGGATTCTGGGGACTTCAGTGGTGAAAAATGGAAGATAAAATTTCTCCTCTTACGGAGCTTATGTTTTAGTTGGGAGCAGGAAGTGGAGGTGAATAAAATATATCAGGTAGTAATACTTCTTTGGAGAAATTAGAACAAAGTAAGTAATCAGGAGTGCCTGGAAGCCTGCTTTTGATCAGGCAAGGATGGGCCTTCCAAGGAGGTGGCATTTAAGTGGATACCTGAAGGAGAAACAGGCTGCCTTACAAAGATCTGATGGAAAAGCATTCAAGGCAGAGATGACCTGTAACGCAAAGATATTGCTATAATCTGGACATGGTTAGACACCCATCATGTCACCTTACCTTCCTAACCTGATTTGCATTCATTTTTACTATTCAAAACTTCTTCACTCTGTCCCATTCCATTTTATCCTTCATGCTTGTGTATTCTGAATGAAAACTATCTCGTTCGCAGACTATAGAAATAATACTGTTTTAGTAAATTGATCCTGTAGTGTTTTCAGGAAATTAGTCCACACATAAAATAATTTTTACAAAACGAATTAGCTTAAAAATGGTTACTTAAGAAGTAGGTACCTTTCAAAACAATTTCCCCTGAATTTTATATCTCAAAACTTGCCTTAAAATTAGCAGATATAACATCTCTTAAAAACAAAGAAAGAAAAGCGCCGTTCTTTTTAGGTCTGGAGGGATACAGGGAACTTTTTTCCCCAAATGAGGTAACTTTGAAGCTGGGAGACAGATTCACATGTTCATAACGTGAAACTTCCAGGGCATAATTTCCTAAATTATTTCTTTCACTGCCCTCTTGGTAGCTCAGTGTCATGGATGAGTGAGTTTACCTCACAAGTAAGCAGTTAGCTCCCCAAGAACAGACTCTTAACCTTAGCTCGCCACGTGATTAGGCTTGGGGTGAATGCACAAGATTAATGAGGGCCCTGAGTGAAAACAGTCTCTTGTAAGGACAGCACTAAATCTTGAAAGTCTGGTTGTTATTGTTTGTGGAGGCTAAGCCCTGGACCAGCCCCAGAAGGGATCCCGGTGATGGTTGCTCCCAGTCTGGGTATATCTTTAATGCCTTGACCCTGGTTTTTCTGTGACTGGCAAAATGTCATTCTCTGTTGTAATCTCTTTTTAGGAGCCACTGAATATTCTTATGTTTTCTCACTGTGTCTAAATGTAGATCTTTTCATTCTACTTTGATTCTGATTACTTTCCCAGCTGATAGAGGACATATTCTCACATCTAGAAGTACATGCTTTAGTTCTAGTATGTTCTCTCTCCAAGTACACTAAAGACTTTTTCTTTTCCTAGGGTTCATCTTCTAGCAGGCAATAAAATGGTGAGAAACAGTCTATAAACTCTTCTCATTCTCCTCAGTTTCCCCCATCTAATCACTTTTTGCAATCCTATGCAATTATATTTAAAAAAAATATGGGGCAGTGATCACTGGGGAGAAAAGAGAAGCCATCGGCAACTAATAGATTTAATATTGACAGGTGAGATGACCTGGTTGGAGAATGCATAGGCAAATTGTGAGCAGATTATAAACAAATGCTTATACACATGTGGAAAATCTGAATCAACTCTCCCCTTGCCCAGTTTCCGTCAATTGACTACTAACGGTGGTCTCCAAAGAGCACTCTTATAGGCAAGAATGAGGCATTGATTTTATAAAACAGAATCTTCAAAGGAGGGGGAAACCAAGCCTGTGGGGAAAGAAAGCAGAAGTCTGGCAATAGGTCATGGGAAAGGAAGGAATCACCGTGGGGTTTGGACTTGGAGAGAGAAAGAAGTAGCAGCAGGCTACAGCCCAACCTGTCATTAGCGTAAAAAAAAAAAAAAAAGGAAAAAAAGAAAAAAAAAAGCTGCCACTAACCTCAAAATGGATTGGGTTGTAGGTTATTTTTTCCTCTCTTTAGACTCATTTCCTATCTGAATTTCATGTTAATAATTCCACCGCTTCTTCCCAGCCCTGAGTGTGAGGAGGGAGGGGCTAAGTCTTAAAACTTCCAATCTAATAGTCCTTATGTGTGCCTCTGAAGACTAATGTGGAAAGGTTTCTACTGAGCTAATAGCTACAAAGACATCAGTTTTCTATCAAAAGTCGTTTTATAGCAGACTGCTATTGGGTAATTGAGATACACTTTACTAAAATTATAACAGGTTTAAACTAGTGGGTTTTATTAATACTTGTTTGTTTTTTACAACCAATTACCTGGAGTACTACAGTTTATTCAGAACAGGTATCTTTTGCTTTTACTTTAAAAACGGCATTGATTATTTTTATGAATGTTTCAACCTTAGCTTTGTATGTCTTTATTGAGTGAAAATTTCAACAAGTAACTTCTGATTTTTTTTCCTCTTTTCGGGTGTATATATATCTATGTATCCTATCTAGTTTAAGGCTTAACTCTTAGAAAATCAGTAATCCTAATTTATTACTGCTCTTACAATACTGAGAGTCTCATTTCTAGGTGCTGGGTGTCCCTTTATTTATTTTTTATTTTATTTTATTTTAAATTGTATTTATTTAAACTTAATTAATTAATATGTAGTTTATTATTAGTTTCAGAGGTAGAGTTTAGTGATTTATCAGTTGCATGTAACACCCAGTGCTCATTACATCATGTGCCCTCCTTAATGCCCGTCCCCCATACTCATCCCCCAAAGCCCCTCCCCTCCAGCAACCGTCAGTTTGTTTCCTATAGTCGAGTTTCTTATGATTTGTCTCCCTCTCTGATTTTGTCTTATTTTTTTTCCCTCCCTTCCCCTATGATCCTCTGTTTTGTTTCTTAAATTCCACATATGAGTGAAGTTATATGATAATTGTCTTTCTCTGGTTGACTCACTTCACTTAGCAGAGTACCCTCTAGTTCCATCTATGTCATTGCAAATGGTAAGATGTCACTTTAGAAGAAATCTTTATTCATAAGATATTACAAGCTTAAAGAGGTAGCTTAAAAGAACAGATTTAATTAGCCACCACATTCATTTTCCCTTTACGTGTAGCAGATCACCCCAAGATACAGTGACTTAAAATACAATCAGTTTTTGCTCATGGTTCCACATTTTCGATAGTTCTTGGCGGGATGGCTTGTCTGCTCTCATGGCATTCAGCTGGGGCTGAGGATGGCAAGACCAGGAGGGCCTCTCATTCTCCATAAGCTTTTTTCCATGTGACCTCCCATCATTCATAGTCCCAAGCTTTTTACACAGAGGCTGGATCTCAAGGGAGCGAAAGCCGAAGGTACTAGGCGTCTTAAAGGCTAGAAGTGTTTAATGGCTTCACTCAGAACTGATACAGTACAACTCACACCACATTATATGAGCCAAAGCAAGTCACAAGACCAACTCAGATTCAAGGGAAGGGGGAATGGACTCCATCTCCTGTTGGGAGAAATTGTGTACATTTACAAGGAGGAAAGGAATTTGCCAACACATCTGAAGACTATCTATATCCTTGAATAGAACGAGAAAACTCCTTAATTGGGGCACCTGGGTGACTCAGTTTGTAGAGCATACCACTCTTAACCTTGGGATCATGAGTTTGAGCCCCATGTTGGGCGTGGAGCCTACTTTAAAAAGTAATTAATTAATTAATTAATTAATTAGAAAAAAGAAAACTTACTTATGCAAGTCTTTTCGGTACATATTACTTATAAATATAATGCTATAGTTTTATATTCACTCTTAAAGTTGAAATGTGAGTTTGTCATTCTTTGATTCGGAATGATGATATTCCACTTTATTGATCTTTAATGTAACAATACAAAGTTGTACTTCTCACCCAAGTCAGAGAGTTTCCAAATGTTCACTGCTAGTCATTTGACAATCTACTGAGTTCTTTTTTAAAACATCCCCTTTCATCATGGTGTAGTGAAAAGAAGTTGGAAGTAGATGGATTTGGGCTCAAATACCAATCCTACCTCATTGATTGTGTACATTTCGGCTGTTATTTTAAATTCTTTGGGTCTTATTTTCCTCATTTGTTTAATGAGAATAATTATATCTACCTCATCAGGTTGGTATGAAGATCAAGTAAAGTAATTATATATAAATTACATAACAGTCACTGAGACATAGTAGATTTTCCCTTTCCCTACTTTCCATCAATATAGTAATTAAATTCCTGTATAAAGATTGTTTTTGAATATTTTGAGGAAATAGGGCCTTCCTTCACTTTGAATTTGTTTATTTTAGTCACATTTTATAATAACAAAAGTAGTAATCTTCCTTTAAATATTTGGAGGACAGAATAAACAGAAAAATATAAAGTTTGATATAAATTTTAGAAGTTTTAGCTTTATGTGCTTACTGATTAGTGTTTATATGAAAATTTTGTTTTTCAAAATTGTTTTTCTTAACCTGTATAATAACATACCTCAGAAGGAGAAGGCATTTAGCACTATTTCTATTCTGCCTTGTAGAGATTGCATGATTATATGACTTCTACAACAAGGTTATCCAAAAAAAAAAATCCAAGGGGTATTCTCCTCCATTAGCCTTTAGTAGATAAATGAAGCAATCAGTAGCAGTGATAATGATATATTTTATGATCATTTTATTGTGTATTCAAATTACGTGGTACTCATGTTATGTGACAAAGATATCTATGGGTTACCTAGGAAAGATTTGTGAAAATAATTTTATTACTCATCTTTTTTTTTTGGACATAAAATACCCTTTAGTAAGTTAAACCTTTGCTTTTAGTAAAATTACTCAGACGTGAATTTGTACACAACTTGTAGAACTGTGTTCAAATAGATTTAAAAAAATTTTAATGCAAAATTATTAACAAAATTGTTTCCAAAAATTTTGTTCAAGCAAATGTAGAAAAGTTGTAAAATGACAGTCTGCATCTGAAATGTATGACAACTCTGTTGTGAAAACTACTGAATAAGAGCTAAGATTATTCAGCAGGTATTTGACCATGAAACAGAAAAATACAAAGCTGAAGGTGGCATGACATATTTCCCCATTCATAGTTGAGCAGGAAGGTGCCACGTGTTGGGGAGAGAGCTGCTTTCTGATTTTCCCTTGATAAAGCTTGTCAGCTAAAATGAATTTTGTGATTTCAAAATATCAGAGCGGATGACCTCTGTGGCATATTTTAACATTTAACTAAGTCTTATTCATGGTCCAAAGGAGGATCTTGCTTTTCCAGTCAATACTAAATTATTCGTGCTTTTGCAGAAAGCAGAAAGTGCTATGGGGGTTGTGATTCTGGAGAGTTAACATTTAAATACTCATTATACATTACATCCATAGAAACTATTGAGAGACAGTTTTTCCCTGGCAAGCTTCGTCACGGTTTGGGCTCTTTCTAGAATAAACTGTAAGTCTCTTCAATATTATCCTTGTGATCCTATGTATATAGATGGAATCATCATATGTCTTATAACAGGTCTATTTTGTACTTAAGTAATTATATCCCTTTGTAATGAATTCAAGTCAACTTGCCGTCTACCAAGCCAGCAGATATTTTTCAACTTTGATAAGAGAAATACCTTTTCATTTTGGACACTAATTGCTAGCTCTCAGTGGGGAATAGACCCCATATATATTAGCACAGTGATATGTGGATACACAAGTGCAGACCTGAAGACTCATTATTTGCATTTGATTTCTGGTATTAACACATGTATAATACTTCCTATGAATAAGTCAGGTGTAATTATGAGCCACATGTGACTGAATCAGGTAGAGTAATTTCAGAGACTGGATTGGTATACATCAAGAGCTTTAGAAGAGAAACGTCAGTACTTTATATTTATTATTTTTTGTACATGGGAACCTGTGAAGGCAGCTGCTGTGCAAAAGTCATTTGTCACTCTCCAAGTGAGTTTCCATATCAGTGGCAGCATTTACACAAATGCTAATACTGTTTTTAAACCTTAGTGAGAAGCATAGAATCTGAATATTTTATTAACATACAATGACAATCGTACTTAATATCAAACGGCAACTTTTTAATTCAGGGATAGCTGTGTAATTAATGATTGAATTGTTGCAAATTATTTACAAACATTAGGGGTGTTGGGTTACCATATTTAGGCCATAATTTATTTGACATGTGAACACCCTGAAAGGAAATGTGAATTTTTCATTCATCATCTTCAAAGAATATAAAATGACTACCTTAGGCTTATAATAACCAAAAAGTTTAGTCACACTCATATACACAATCTCGGGATTGCTTTTATTTACCACTCTCATCCTTATTTCAAGGCTAGTTGTATACTTTATGAATCCACAAATGATTGCCTTTATTGAAAGGTTTGTGTTATTCAAGATGACTTGTAAAGTTTACTCAATCTTCCCTAGCAAGGGAAACAGGAAATTCCAGAGAACACTAGACTCAGCAAACCTATAAAATCTGAGAAAGCAGACCATTATTTCTGGAGACATTTCACATAACACTTTGGGAAGCAATGACTAATTAGTTTTTGGTCTTAACAATAGCACTTTCAGAGCCTTTTTTTTTTTCCTTTTCCTTTTATAGCTTTCATATTAGGAGAAGAAGGAATGTAGCTCTGAATGATGAAATATTGGCAACGTATGCACTTGCTTCTCTGTAGGAGCTCAACTCTTTGATCCTTACAATTACCTTCATTGCCTGGCTGGCATTAACCAGCTGGAGAGTAACAACCGATTGTTGCAGGCACGACAACATCCTAATATGCTTTGCCTCTAACAACTATTTCAAATTGAAGGCTCTGTTCTATTCCTAAATTTGTCTTGTAGTAAGATAAGCCCTTAAAGGAACATAGGTGCTTGTTCATGCCCAGAGCCTCATCTTTTCCAGGGTAGGACCTTGCCTAACTACCCACCTGCAACTGCCAGTGAATACTTCATTATTAGCAGGGGTAAAACTTACTCTGAGTTCTCTAAGGGTAAATATTTGCATGTTAAATCTCCTTTTCTCATTTCTCTTTTCTTTCTTTCCTTTCCCTCTTTTATTTTTTAAATTGCTCATTCTTGTTCTTTCATTTTAGAATGTCACTTACCTCTATCTATCTTAACTCAGGCAATCTTCCTTAACTCTTTTTTCTGCCTATTTCACAACCAGTCTACCTATCCCTGAATCCCAGTAGCTCCATCTCTACTATAATCTTGCCGATCTTGGCCTGTACTGTGGGTCTTCGATTATTACAATAGCTTTCTCATTGATCTTGCTTCTGCTACAAACCCCATGGTCTCCAACTTGCCTTAGTTGATTCTAAGACCAGCAGCCCCAGTGAGCTTTTAGAAGTCATACTATGCCTCACCTTTGCTTAGAACCCTCTAGTAGCTTCTCATCTCTCTCAGATGAAAAGCAGAAATGCATTCCAGGGCCTGTAAGAATCTGTGCTTCGCTCACTCTCATTCATCCCCTGCCATTCGTTCCTTCCACCCTGACCCCTGTGCCGAGTTGTGAACATGCCAAGAATACTCTGAAGTTGGTGCTTTTGTACTTGCTGCTGCTCCTTGGTAGATACATAGATCACCTCTCCCAGATATCTGCGCCAGTCTTCAGATCTATGCTCCATTGTTGCCTCCCGAGGCTTTTCCTGACCACTCAGTACAAACTACCAATCCTACCCCTACTACACCCCACCCCACCCCACATTCCCTTTCCCCTTCCCCTGCTTTCTTCACAGCTCTTACCACAACCAGCAGGGGGTGTGTCTTTATTTAGTTGTTTGTAGTCTCTTGCCCCTCATTAGGACATAAACTTCACGGAGGCAGAGAGACTTTATTTTGGAATCACTGTATCACCCCCCCCCCCCGCCCCGCCACCCTTGCCTAGAATAATATCTTCCATGAAGTAGGGATTCAATAAATACTTCCAATTTGTTGAAGGAATAAAACGAATAATAAATTAATACGAATTTGTCTGCTTTCTCCTTTTTATCTTTCTTTTGTTTTATGTCTCCCACTACCACCTCCCTTAATTCAGGTAAGTGCTTAGGTCTCGAGAGTGTGAATTTTTATTTCTCCTTAGTTATAAATGTGTTACCTATCCTTCCATTTTTATAGAAAAGTTCTTTCCATACCACCTCCTTAACTCGGCGAGTGCTTACGTCTCAAGAATATTTTTTTCTCTTTAGTTACAAATATGTTACCCATCCTTTCATTTTTATAGAAAAGTTACTTCCCATTAGATGCTAGTGCTTCTTTTTGTGTTCTCAATTGTAGATAGCCAGTGAAATGTGTGGGAATGTGTGTATATTTAAACTTGTCTTTACAATGTGATGTTTGCAATAAAAACAAAGGGAGATATAGATTACCTCTTTGATACAACTTTCACATGTTGCAGGTAATTCAAGAATTAATGCAAATGCGAACTTGTAGAGGCAGAAATTCAAAATTTCTCTGAACCAAATCATGGAATTCCTATGCTATTTAGATACATTTCCTATGAGTCTGAGAGCCGACATCAAATATAAACTCTTCTCAGTAGGCTAGATTTCTCTTTAGATTATGTTTTCACTGTTAACAGAAATGTTGGGAGAATTATTTCAGTTGCATTCAAGTAAAATCATCTAAGGAACTACCATAAAATAATATTGATAATTTATGAATACTTCTGGGGTGTTAGGAATTCTTTTCTCTTCTCTCTCTTTCTTTCTCTCTTTCTTTCTTCCTTCCTTCCTTCCTTCCTTCCTTCCTTCCTTCCTTCCTTCCTTCCTTCCCTTCTTCCTTTCTTCCTTCCTTCCTTCCTTTCTTTCTTTCTTTCTTTCTTTCTTTCTTTCTTTCTTTCTTTCTTCTTTTTTTTTCTTAAGAGAGGGAGAGGGGTAGGGAAGGGAGGAGGGAGAGGGAGAGAGAGGATTCCAAGCAGTCTCCATGCCCAGCACAGAGCCTGATTGTGGGCTCATGAGATCATGACCTGAGCAGAAATCAAGAGTTGAGTGCTCAACCGACTGAAGCAACCAGGCACCTGAGGAATTCTTCTAGGTATTTCACACATTAGTTCACTTAAATTTTAAATTTGTAACAGTTCTATAATCTAAAGAGTATCATCCTTATTTCAGATCCTTATTTCAGTTTTAGGAAACAGGCTTCCAAGTGATTTGGTTTGTCAAAGACCGTAGAGCCAGCTATGCCAAACTTGGAAGTTGACCCAGTCTGAATTTAAAGCATATACTTATCCTCCTAAACTAGCGTTTCTCAAGATTGTGGACCACAACCTACACTAATAAAATAATTTTAAATTATGATTACTTGCACATATACATATAATTGAAACTTAAGCTTCATTATGTTTTTATATATTTAGTGCACTCTGATATGTTCTATTCTGTTTTAGACTAACCTAACCTTGCCTTGCCATGACATACCTATCTTCTTTTCTCTCCTCTCCTCTTCCCCCTTCCTTGAACCCCACCCCTGCCCCTTTCCTCTTTCCCTCATCCCATCCCATCCTGGTGCACAATCCACTATTTGCCTTTATGATGCACAACCTGTTTTAGAAACTGTTTCTATACGCGTGAAGCACTGTGGATACAAAATGTAACAAAATGAGACTTTAAGGATCCTACAAAGGGCTGAAATAAATTAATGATTAGATATAGTGATCACACAAAATAATATATTAAATGTCAAAGTCTTTGACTTTGTTACTTCTGTGAGGTCACAAAAGTGGGAGAGATTGCTTGGATACTTCCTCTTATATTTTCAAGAGCCCCACCATGATGAAGCCATGATAATTAGGGAATTGACTCCCATAATATGGTCATACCATGTCTATGCAATATTACCATTTATTTTTCCTAGTCTATGACACCAATTTTGATACCTAATCAAAAGCTGCCATGCTTTAATTTTGTGGGTATTTTTAGTACATGTGCTATATCCCCAGTAACACTCTGAACTCCAAATCAAGGAAGGACCAAATAAGATCGTAGCTGTGATGGGCTTTGAAAATGGAGGGCTTAAATACATATAATAAATCCTTGCTGATGTATATATTGCTGCTGCCAATATTATTACTATTCTTTTATATCCCTATGCTGACTTAATAAGTAAACATTAAAAAGCTGCTTTCTGTATTCAAGAATGGAGTTATGTACTGGTTTCAATACTGTATAATACTTGCAATACTGAGTATGACTGTGAATTATGTATCTCTTTATACTTCAACATTAATTTCTTTACCTATTATTACCTAAAATCATTCAGTGTATTCAACAAGCATTTATTGAGAACTTTGTATATATAGAAAGAACACTGTGCCGAAAGAACACCATTGCCTACGTCATAAAGTGAGAATTCCATAGTGTGTCCTTTTTACCTCTCCATCCTCACCTCCTACATAGTCCTACTCACATTCTCTGTGGGCAAGTGCTATTTGAAGGGTCCTGAATAAAGTATGCACCCATGCCTTCTTGCTATTTGTACCCCCTGCCAGCTCCCTTATTCATTCTTCTGTTGAGTAGAACCTTGTCGTTGCGCAACCATTATACTTACCTGTTTTTCTGATAGACTGAACTTTTGTGAGGACGTTTATTTTAACTTATTTATCTTTGGATTTCTGGAGCCTAGTCTGAGGCTTTGCACATGACAGATGCTCAGTAAATGCTGAATTGATGAGTGAAGAAATATTTGTGAGAACTGACATAGGTTTTTCATCACAAGTCTGGTGATGCAAGCTATCCCGTCTCTCAGATTTGTGGCCTTTGTTAAAACATTCTAATGTGCTTTTGTTTGCATCTTCACCTGGAATCAGCAATAAGGCTACTTTCCACTTACTGAACACTGAGGATTATGTTGGAAATTTGAATGTTCAATTTGTGTGCTTGAAACATCTGGAAAGAAGGGTTATGTTATGCACAGGATCAAAATCTGTGGTTATCTAGGCTATACAAACTAGAGTTAAATAAATAATATTTGTACTATACTAATTAGTACTAATAATAGTTATGTGCAATTAATAATATGCTAATAGTAATGGAATACTATTACATGTAATGTAATAGTACTAATAGTAATAAATGCACAATACTTCTATTGATGGTTCTTATTTTCTGAAGATATTGAAGCAATATATTAAAAAAGTAAATATTATAGGATCTATTACTGCTAGAGTCTTAAGTGTACTTGTTCATTCGAAATTCGATTGAAAGTATATTTTTGAGAATTTCTACTTCAAATAAAATTGTGCAAAAATTATTTCTTGATCACCTGTTTCAAATGATTAGGTAAGTAATCTTAATGGGAAAAAGCTGCAGTTGTTGAAAGTTGGTATAATCCTACTAGGAACTCTTGTGAATAATGGTATGATAAATGAGGAAAAGATTCCTCATTCTATTCATTTTTCATTAAAAAATATTCATATGTGGTTGTTTTGTTTTCACACTAATTTCAAGATAGACAGATCTTTAGGACTCCATCTGTTTTAATGATTTTAAGTTGTGGAATTGTCATGTGGGACTACTGATGCCTCACACATACAACAGATATTTCACTTAACTTCTTTGCAAGGAAAAGAATGTAAAACATTTAACATCTGCTAAGGGTGGTTATACCTTTTGAGTTGTAAACTTAGTAGATTATGTTTTGATAAAAATTTTGCATTTGCCAAGTGAGGCTTTATTTTAATATACAGATTATCCTTGTGTTAGCAGTAGCCAGATAATGAAATGTAGATGGTGGTGTAGCATTGTTTATTTATGGAAGAAAGACAAGTTTGGTAGCGGAGAGATTTGATATGACAGAAATAAAACGCATGCTGGTCCTGAAGTTCAAACTCTGGTTCATATCATTTATTGATGAACAAATCTAACTATACTATATATATATATATTCATATGTGTATATATATATATTCATATATATATATATATATATATATATATATGGAATTAGTATAGTTAATGATTCTTTTCAGAATGAGGCTAATGTGAGACTAGAGGGATTTCTAAGGCTCTCTTTAGTGGGACTGAAGGTTTTATTTACTAGCTAAAACTCTGCAGATCTCCTCCTAGCACTGGCAATCCAGTATCAAGTTTTTTGAGCTGATTTTAATTAAAATTGATTTTAGACTCAATTTCACTTCATCTGAAGCTAAAACGATCTGTAGAAAGTAGCCTTTTATGTGTGAGAATAAAAGAAGAATTTTAAAAGAGTGTATGGTTATATGTGTGTGGTATGTGTGCATGTTTATATATGTATAATATATTCAAGAACCTTGAAATAAAGCCTGCCAAAAATATCATACGGCTTTTTTGTTACTGTTGTTCGTTTGAGCTCTAGCCAGAGAAACTTCAGCCAACTAAAGTCAGACTCTCGGAATCACCAGTATATACCTATGTGACCATGGACAAGTCAGTTAAACCCTTTGAGTCTCTATGTGCTCATCTGTAATCTGTTTGTTTGCTTGTTTGTTTTAAATTCCTACCACCAAAATATATGCTTTAGAAGGCATAAAGAAAAAGATTGCAAAAAAAAAAAGATTGCAAATTTCACATGTTGTAGACTTATAGATAATATATGTAACATATATTAGATACTAGGTAAATACATAAATATATATCATAAATATATGTTATATATAAAGTGTTCCTATAGATCACCAGACAAACTCAGTATTAACATGGACAAAGGGTAGGCAAACATGACTCATAGAAGAAATGCAAATGACCAATAAGCATATGATATATGTTTAAGAAGAGATATTAATATGTTACTTTTGTTCACCCTGAGCATTGGTAAAAGCTATTGGGATGTTGGTGTCACTCAGTGTTGTTAATGGAATAGGGAAGTGGGCATTGAGATATATTATTGGAAACGTTTTGGGTACTAATTTATAATTTCTAATTTTTAAATGTGTCCTGGGCAATCAGTCCAAATTTATAGAATTAATTATGGTATGGAAATATTTATACATTTGTTCTAACTCCAGCATTATAGGCTTTTTTTTATATTCACAAAACAATTGGAGAAGGGTTAAGTTATGATATATCTATCATTAGAATGGGATAGAGACATACATCTAGACATGGAAAGGTCTAAGACAGATTGCAAAATTGAAAAGAAATTATATGCTATATATATGTTGTGTGTGTTTGTGTATATATATATATATATATATATATATATATATATATATATATATATATATATAGAAGAGTGTGTCTGGAAGGATACACAGCAAACTCTTAACAGTTGTTAGCCCTGGGATACTGAGTTACTTACACTTTTTATTCCCTAAACTTCTAAATTGCTTTAACTTTATGGGGCTAAACTTTTAATAGTATTTTTAAACCAACAGAAGTTCTAAATTATCCCTGCCTACATCACAGCAATGTTAGGCTCTAAGGGAATCAGTGAGTGCAAAAATTACTTTTGAAGACTGCAACAACCACACAAAAAGTGTGTGCATGCATGCTCCTACTTCATCCTTAGTATCTGGACTTATGTTGAATATGCATCATATGTGATTTTGGGTGAGTTTAAAAAATAGCCCCATTTAACAAGTGGTTAATTTATCCTGCATGGCTCATTATTTATTGGATCTGTTGGTTTTGAATAAGGCTAAGTATTTCTCTTCTGGTAATCCCAGAGAATTAAAATGGGAAGGATGCTAGGAACAGGAGCTTTTTCACTCCCTCCATCTCTCATTCTCTCTCTTTCTCCGTGACTCTGTTTCTTCCATTCTCCCTCTTTCTTCATCCCTCATTTTCATAAATTCTAAAAATAGTTTTATATAAATACTGGAAGCAAATTATAGTTTGACTTCCTCATAGTAATGTTGTTAAGCTTTGTAATGTTTAAAATTGGTTAAATCAAGGCAACAAATTAAGCCCTGGCTGGCTGTCAATCTTACTATAATCTCTCACTTATTCAAAGACTCAAAATCTTTTACCCATTTCATTTCTACTTTATCAGGTTCCCAACAGCCTCTGCACCAAAAGTGATGATATGCCCACTACTACTTTCCTCTTCTCTCTTCTACGAAATCCCGGGCATTTCTTGGTCCAACAACTTGAGAGGTCCTACCCCTCATTACTACTGTTTTCTGACAGGAGACCAACTGAGAAATCAGTTTAGGGGATTGAGACCAGCATTTAAACACAAGATTGAAAGTATTAGAGTGGGGGCGCCTGGGTGGCACAGCGGTTAAGCGTCTGCCTTCGGCTCAGGGCGTGATCCCGGCGTTATGGGATCAAGCCCCACATCAGGCTCCTCCGCTATGAGCCTGCTTATTCCTCTCCCACTCCCCCTGCTTGTGTTCCCTCTCTCGCTGGCTGTCTCTATCTCTGTCGAATAAATAAATAAAATCTTAAAAAAAAAAAAAAGGAAGTATCAGAGTGCACACAACACATAGTAAGAAAAATATCATTTATAAAGCTTTGGATTCAGATAGAGAGCCATCTCTGTCTCAGTTTCTCTCAGATGCTGGTAATTCTCTAAGCCTAGCATCTGTGCTTGCCGTAATTGACAGATATGACAAAACGTGTAAAACTCTGTAATCTATGTGACCCTTTTTCTTACTGCAGCCTCATATGGATCTTTTATGAGCCTTGGTCATCTTATATTTAAATACTGCCTATCCTGAAAGCTGCTTGACCTTCAGTCTTCCTGATTAATGTTTTTTAACTGCATTCAATGTGTCAGGGGAAAAGAGATCTTGCTTTTGGTTTCAACTTTCCTACTCCTTGCTCTTGGAGTCGTTGGCAGCAGGTCAATGAATTTCTCTGGACCTTGTTCCTCCATCTATAGAATGGATATAGTGATATCAGATTTTCTTAAAAGCTGGAGGAGTAACCCAGATCATGACTCCGTCGTTTCCAGATCTACCATTTATATATCTAAGACCATGTCATTCTGTTGCTCATAGCAACATCATAGGCTCGTTCATGTCCAGTGCTATGTAGAGAGCCAGTCTTTTTTTTTTTTTTTTTTTTTTTACTGTAGTACATCACGTACACCCACATCATCTGTCAGCTCTTATTGTAATATTTTACTTGGGCATTTGTCATTTGTCTTTCTCTCCATTTTAGGTTTACCTTTACATTTTATGAATTTTTAATATTTTAGCACTTATTGGACAATACAGGATGTTAGATTTTTAAGTATATATATTTAGAAAGATTTAATAGTAATCAAATGTGCACATATATGCACATGTAAAATCTATATTTTGGGGGACACCTGGGTGGCTCAGTCGGTTAAGCATCTGCCTTCGGCTCAGGTCATGATCCCAGGGTCCTGGGATTGAGCCCCAAGGTGGGCTTACTGCTCAGCCAGGGAGTCTGCTTCTCCCTCTCCCTCTTCTCTTCCCCCTGCCCATGCTCTCTCTCTCTCAAATAAAATAAAATCTTTTAAAAAAAATCTATATTTTTTTCAATGCTGTGGTATGACACCTCCTTGGAAATAATATGTTGTGATTTATCTCAGCTTTTACTTTTCCAGTTGCATAATATAAGTTGCAAATTATCTTATATTCCCAAGACATTTTTCGATATTCACCTGTTTTGAGATGAAGATCTCGGGAGACTTCATTTTAGAAACCTGAAACAAGAAGGCAAATTATACCAAGGTTCCACTCTTCATCCATCCATCCTCTACTGAGAGAGGAACTTACACAGTTACAAGAGCTATAGCAACACAGGGGAAATTAATTTTCACAGATTTTCAATTCAGGGACTCTACAAAATGAGAGCAAACTAAAGATGATGGATGACCACCAATGATTATGTTAATGCACACTGATATCATATACAGGATTTCTTTCCCATCAACATTTAGCATTTTCTACCACTGTGTTAGCTATGAGGATTGGATGAGAAAAACTGTAATTTTTTTTTCTCTGTCGCACTTATCCCTCTTAGAAGATACATTACTTCACTTCATGTAGCCTTAACATTCACGTTGATGCTTGTAAATAAGAAATTTGAGGCAGCAGAAAAAGCCAGGCACACATTTTTCCTCTAATTGCTAGCCTATTTTCCAGAGCGGAGGCTTGTATTTCTTGTGATCATGGTAGCTCATCCTCCCTCCCTCCCACCCCTGCTTTGTTTAATGTATTCCTGTGCTCACCTTCATCTCCATTAGGGGGCCCACAATCGGTTGAGTACTGTGAGTTTTCAATGGAAATATGAAAGCCTGCATTATCTGAAATGTATAGTTCTCAGAGTAATCTGAACTAGACTATGTCTATAATAGGTTTTATCCTTTTGAGTGGAAGTAGCTGACACCATACTGTCACTTTGCAGTATCTATTTATAATTCTCTGTGCTGTAGTACCATGGGAAAGCTGTATTTTTTTCCTTCTCTCTAGAGTTTTCAGTGGTCATAGAGTCAAGACAGTGTCTGGTTAATTAGCAGCTGGTTTGTCCACGTCCCCAGAGGCTCCTTCAGTTCCAACCCAGCCACAAAAGTACAGCTTCAAACTAGAGAAGGTGACTTTGATGTGGGGCTAATATGATTCACAAGGGGCACATTTGGGGATTCAGCTACAGTATATGCCCCAGGCACCCAGACTAATGGCTGATTGAGTCCTCATATCCGAATTATTCTCCTAAACCAACACAACTCAATGGGAGCCCAGATTTGCTGATACAAATTCACTTTCACAGAAATGAGATAGAATCTCAGTAATCACTGACTAGCCAGGGATGGTAAAGTCCTACTTCACCTAAAATGGTTTATTGACTTGAGATTTTTTCTGAAAGAAACTCCTCTCATTGCATTTGATTATAAATTTTCACAGAGAAAAGATAAGTTACAGTTCATTAATTTTGTGTTCTAGGACATCAGGGAAATTTTTTTTTCCAGTTTTACTGAGGAATAATTGACGTACATCACTGAATAAGTTTAAGATGTACAGTGCGATGATTTGATTTACATATACAGTGAAATGATCACCACAGTAGGTTTAGTTAACATCCATCAGCTCATATAGATAGAGTAAAAAGAACAGGAAAAAAAAAATTTCTCCTTGTGATGAGAACTCTTAGGATTTACTCTCTTGTAACAACTTTCCTATGTGTTGGGCAACAGTGTTACTTTTGTCATCCTGTTGTACATTATATCCCTAGTACTCACTTGTCTTCTAACTTGAAGGTTGTACCTTTTGACCACCTTCATATAATTCCCGCCCCCCACCCCCTGCCTCTGATAACCACAAATCTGATATCTTTTCCATGAGTTTGGCAGTTTGATTGTTTATTAAGATTCCAAATTAAGTGAGATCATATAGTATTTGTCTTCCTGTGTCTGTCATTTCATTTAGCATAATAGTGGCTTCAAGGTCCATCCATGTTGTTGCAAATGGTAGGATTTCCTCATTTTTTGTGGCTGAATAATACTCCATGGTATGTATATACCACAACTTCTTTTTCCATTTATCCATTGATGGACACTTAGGTTTCCATGTTTTGGCTACTTCAATAATGCTGCTATGAGCATGGGGATACAGATATCTTTCCAAGTTGATGTTTTTGTTTCTTTGGGATATATTTTCAGAAGCGGAATTGCTGGATCATATAATAGTTCTGTGTTTTAATTTTTTGAGGAGCCTTCATACTGTTTTTGGCTGTGTCAATTTAGAATCCCAGCAACACTGCACGACCCTTTTTCTCCACATCCACACCAGCATTTTTTATCTCTTGTCTTTTTGGTGTTAGCAATCCTAATAGATGTGACATGATATCTCAGTGTGGTTTTAATTTGCATTTCTCTAATGATTTGTGATGTTGAACATCTTTTTATGCACCAGTTGTTTGTTCGTATATTTTCTTTGGAGATATATGTTTAGGTCCTTTGCTCACTTTTTAATTGGATTTTTTTTGTTGTTGTTCTGTTTTGTTTTTACTATCGACTTGTGTCAGTTCTTTACATATTTTGGATACTAACCCTTTATCGGATACATGATTTGCAAACTTTTTTTCCCCCTCATTCTGTAGGTTGTCTTTTCACTTTGTTGATAGTTTCTTATGCTGTACAGAAGCTTTTTAGTTTGCTATAATCCCACTTGTTTATTTTTGGTTTTGTCGCTTGTGCTTTAGGTGTGATTCCTAAAAATTCATTACCAAGACCCATGTCAAGGTGCTTTTTTTGCTGTTTTCTTCTAGGAGTTTCGTGGTTTCAGGTCTTATATTTAAGTCTTTAATCCATTTTGAGTTAACTTTTGTGAGTGGTGTGAGGGAGGAGTTTCAGTTTCATCCTTTTACATGTGAATATCTAATTTTCCCAGCACCACTTATTGAAAAGATTGTCTTTTCCCCCATTGAGAATTCTTGACTCCTTTGTCAAATATTAGTTGAATGTATATACATAGATTTATTTCTGGGCTCTCAATTGTTTTCCCTTGTTCTCTCTGTCTGTTTTTATACCACACTGTTTTAATTACTATAGTTTTATGATTTTGCTTGAAATCAGAAAGTGTGATGCTTTCTGCTTTGTTCTTCTTTTTTAGGATTTCTTTGGCTATTCAGGGACTTCTGTGGTTCCATATAAATTTTAGAACGTTTTTTTCTATTTCTGTAAAAAATGCCATAGGAATCTTGATAGGGATTGCATTGAACCTATAGATAGCTTTTGGTAGAATTGACATTTTAACAATATTAATCCTCCCAATCAGTGGACACTGGGTATCTTTCTATTTATTTGTGTCTTTTAAAAATTTCTTTTATCAATGTCTTACAGTTTTTAGAGTACAGATCTTTCACTTCCTTGGTTAAATTTATTCCTAAGTATTTTATTGTTTTTGATGTTATTGTAAATGAGATCGGTTTCTTCATATCCTTTTCACCCAAAATTTAGTTGTTGGTGTATAGAATTAGTTGTGATTTTTGTACGTTACTTTTGTATCCTGCAACTTTACTGAATTCATTGATTAGTTCTAATGGTTTTTTGTTGAATCATTAGGATTTTCTATATAAACAATCATGTCATCTGCAAATAGAGGCAATTTTACTTCTTCCTTTCTAATTTTGATACCTTTTGTTTCTTTTTCTTGCCTGATTGCTCCAGCTAGGACAGTTTTATGTTGAATAAGACTGGTGAGATTAGGGATCCTTGTCTTGTTTTTTATCTTTTTTTTTTCTTTAAATACACCTCTCTTGTCTTTTTTTTTTTTAATTGAAATACAATTAACATACAGTGTTATGTTAGTTTCAGGTGTACAGTATAATGATTCTACAGTTCTGTACTTTGCTCATCAACATAAGTGTAGATCTTGTTCCTGATCTTAAAGGGAAAAAATTCAGCCTTTCACCATTGAGTATGGTATTAGCTACAGGCATATCATATTTCACTTTTATTATGTTGAGATATGTTACTTCTATGCCTATTTTTTTAAAAGTGTTTTTATCATGAATGGATGTTAAATTTTGTCAAATGCTCTTTCTGTGTCCATTGAAATGATTACATAATTATTTTCTTTCATTCTATTAATGTGACATATCACATTTATTAATTTGCATATGTTTGGATCATCTTTGCAGCCTGGTAAATCTCACTTGATTATGATCAATGATCCTGTAGTTTTCTTTTCTCATTGTGTCTATGAGTTTGGGAGAATTCCCTCCTCTTCAGTTTTTTTGTAATAGTTAGAGAAGGATTTGTGTTAATTCTTCTTTAAATGTTTAGTAAAATTTACCGGTGAAGCTATCTGGTGGTCCTGGGCTTTTCTTTGTTGGAAGATATTTGGTTACTGATTCAATCTCCTTATTAGCAATTGATCTATTCAGATTTTTTATTTCTTCCTGATTCAGTGTTGGTAAATTGTATGTTTCTAAGAATTGTTCCACTTCTCCTAGGTTGTCCAGTTTGTTGGCATGTAGTTCTTTGTATTAGCCTCTAACGATCCATTGTACTTCTGTATCAATGGTATGTCTTCTTTTTCATTTATAATTTTGTTGATTTGGGTCCTTTCTCTCTTTTTTTGGTTAGTCTAGCTAAGGTTTTGTCAGTTTTGTTTATCTCTTCAAAGAACGAACTCGTAGTTTGGTTTGTCTTTTCTATTGTTTTTGTGTTCTCTATTTACTTCTGTTCTAACATTTCATATTTTCTTTTCTTCTGCTAACTTTGGTCTCAGTTTGTTCTTTTTCTACTTTCTTAAGCTGTGGAATTAGGTTAGTTGGGATCTTTCTTACTTATTAATGTAGGTGTTTATTCCTATGAACATCCCTCTTGGACTGCTTTTACTGCATCTCACAAGTTCTGGTATGTTGTGTTTCCATTTTCATTTGTCTCAAGAAAGTTTTTTATTAGGGGAAATTATTTAGAAATTTAATGTAACTGTATTTTCTCTGACAGAAAATTAAACTGAGAAGACCAACTGAAGAAGTCTCACCTTCCTAATAAAACCAGATTGAAAACTAGTTATGGTACAGGGAACACATAGATATACATCAAAGAAGGGAATGGAGTTAAATAAATAGGAAATAAGCACTAGTGTTATCATTGAGGATAATTTTTTAAAAGTCTTGGCTTTTCAAGTGCTAGTTATGGTTAATTTTTAAAAACACGTTATTTTTAAAAAAATATTTATTTAAGTAATCTTCACACCCAACGTGGAGCTCAAACCCATGATCCTAAGATCAAGAATTGCATGCTCCTCTGACTGAGCCAGCCAGGCACCCCAAAAACATGTTATTTTTACATAATAGTCATGGGCTTTCAAGATTATGTGTGTTTGTGTGTGTGTGTATTTAAAACCAGTGTTTAACATTTGTGTTAATTAGCAGAGCATCATCCTTTGTGTATAAAATAGAATTCTCAACCTAGATATGCTTTGGATGACACTAGAACCCAGTTTGCATTTATATGCACACACATGAACATATACATGCAAATACCATGATTTGTGGATATATGCATGTATCTATCCAGCAAGAGGAGAAAAAAAAAAAGCTTCATTCAGGCTCTTGTAGCTACTAATGAGGATGGTGATTTATTATCAACAGCAGCAATGAACTAAGTCTCTGAGTAGATGCCTCAGTGTATATTTTCTACATACTGAGTGGCATATCTTCTAACTAAAAGAAGAAAACTAGATCACTGTATTTTATCCTCTGAACACTGTATATTTCATACTTATTTTAATATTTAAATTGCTATTTTCAAATGTATTCATTTTTTAAGGATATGTAATGAGATGATGGTATCATAAATATAATGGAGTCTGGTTATTGGACTTTGCCATAACATCTTTTTTCCTTGAAGGTTAATAGTTCTTCAAACTGTTCCCATGCCCAAAAGAGGAACTAGTGAATAAATAAAATAGTGTCAACTGTGATGTTAAGATAGATGTTTGGCACCAAAATATAACTCTTGAATGATAATGCTATTCTGTTGTCATTTTTCAAAAAGTGGGGATTTGCTGACCCCTCTTCTTGTTCATTATCATCAAATACCATTTATAATCTTTGTCATAACATGACTTTCATCCATTTAATTCGTATGTACTAAGAATTATCTTTCTCATCTCTTTCATTTAATGACTTCATTTCTGTAGAATATGTGAGCAATGTAAGATTCAGGGCTGGAAATGTTAGCCGTATATGAATTTCTCAAATTACTCAAGAGCTTAATCATTTTATGACCTGAGAAGGTCAGGCCTAGTTGCCAATATATATATTATAGGAAGCAAGAGGTTGCATTCACCATATCAATGATTCAAGAATTCAGAGCCGCAGAAAAATAAATTTTGCATTTTCTTAAGACAGTAATCATATCATGGCAACAGATTATGTACTTAATCAAATGTAATCAGCTTTCACTTATCATAGAAGGTAAAATTAGCTTAAGTCACAACTTTAAGTAATAATGTAAATTCAATTACAATTGAGTTCCTTTAACTTTTTTGGTGAATGCTTCGTTTTCCACTGGAATATATTTTGAATGAATTGGGTAATTTGTTCATATATTTACATTATGTTCTATATGATGGTCTTAATTGACTATACATATTGAGAAGTTGCCCATTTTCTGCAGACTGCATAATTGTTACTTGTGATGGTATACGTAATGCCAAAATATATAGGACTAGATGACTCCTGCAATTGTGCTTTAAATTGCACATGCCATCCTTGAAAAAGAAAGTACCTGTGATAATATGAGCTGATGTTCACAGAGCTTTCTGAGCCTTTTTTTAAAGGACATTTTAACCTAATACTATTCATCCGTGCCAGCAATTGTTTTTCTGTGTGTTATAACGAGGCCTATCTGTTCTTAAATGCCTGGAGGCAAGCTGTTTACGGATGATTAGAAACGAAGGCATTATTTTGAAACTTCAGCTCTTCTGAATCAAATACTCCTTTTACGCATGGATAGTTAAATGGGTGAAAAGATAGTTGACAGCAATATTTGGAAATATCCTGAAAATGGTTTGACCTTTTCATTAGGTGCTGAAAATTAAAGCAGAGAATAAAAAGAAGGTTTTAATTTAACCTTTTGAATAAAAACCTGCTCATAAGTCAGACACATCTTGGATATGTGCATGAGCTACTGATGGCATAGAGGCTCATTTGCTCCTTAAAGAGTAAAATTTGAGCACAAGGAAAGAAAACCTTTCTCTGGAACAAGTAAGCTCTATTTAAAAAGTGTAGGTCTCTATTTAAAGAGTAGGACTGGCAAGGGCCTCTGTCATCTGGCCAGCCAAGAGGATAATATGCAGAGACATTTAAATTCAGTGGGACAAACACTACCCTTTGTTGGCTCCCACACTCTCAGACACATACACAGAGCTTCCACTAAAGTTAGAGAACTGTATCTAATTTGGAATTCAGAAGATTGCCAAAAATAAATAGTTTATTGTTATATTCAGATTTTATTCATGGTTTTCTAGGTTGTTGTACATGACATCACTGCTCTGAAGCCAGCCATTCATCAGCATTGGTCACTATTCTTTCATATGCTGAGGTGGGGAGTAGGTTTAATAAAGAAATAAAAAGAATGTGTTTAGTATAAATTGGACAAGGCTTGAAAAAAGAAACAGGTTAGAGGTACATTTTGGAGTCAAATCTTCTCCTTTAATCTGGTCTCTATTTAAACTGTATTTTAATATATTATGAGTAAATTAAAATAAAAACAACTAAAACTCCCTCTTTGCCTCTACTTCCACTTCTTCTAGAAAGCATTTAATAATACGGTTTTTTCGAACTTTTTGCTCTGCATTTACAAATGTGCCTCTGTGTGTGTGTGTGTGTGTGTGTGTGTGATATGCATAGTTTTCTGCAAGATGCTTTTTAAAAATTCTACGAAATATTAAAGGCAGCCTCATATGTAGAAAACTGTAATGTTCTCAATTTAATAGTTGCATCTTATCCATGCGATTAACCTTTCTCCTAATACTGAGTATTAAGTCTGTCTTCAGTTATTCTCTATTTCAGAAAAATTGCCTCGATGAATATTTGTGTACATATTAACTGGTGAATGTTTGTGACCGTGTGAGTTTTACATTTCTCTCAAAAGTTCTCTCAAAAGTTACATTTGTCTCAAAATATTTAAATAAATGTTGAATTTCCATGTTGATAGATTCTTTCTTACAACCCTAAAAATAATATAGGATTATTGGTGTATTTAAAATAATGACAATGTTTATTGACCCTCGTATATCTATGGCATCATTGACCTTTCAAAAAATCCCAATGTAGATATGAGTCAGTGGTATGAAAATAAAAATAGGAGAGAGTTTATAATGATTAACGATGAAATATATTGACACCTAAAATAACCTTTATGTGAAGATATGCTTCATGTTATTTATTTTAATATTCTTATATTTCACAGAAACATTTATATACCCCTTGTCAAAATTGTGGTCTGTAATGTAACTTTGTTGTGTTTTTTTTTTTTACTGGATTCTTGTTTTTAGAAGTAAAAATAAATACTAATAATGTTATGCTATTTATAAAACAGAAGACACTAAGACGTTGAACTTGAGGTGCCTGGGTGGCTTAGTTGGTTATGCATCTGACTCTTGATTTTGGCTCAGGTTATGATCTCAGGGTCAGGGGATTGAGCCCTGTGTTGGGTTCTATACTCAGTGCAGAGTTTGCTTAATTTCTTTCTCTCTTCCCCTCCCCCTGCTCATTCTCTCTATCTCTCTCAAATAAATAAATCTTTAAAAAAAGTGTTGAACATAACCATTGTAGAACCATTTGTGTTATTAGTCCTTTTAGGGGAAAAACAGAAATAGAGTTATGTCCACCACTTCTTTTACTCATTTGTAGCCTAGAATTTCAATTACATTAGAGTAATGATCTTAGCCATGAAAATTTAAAATACAAAGTTGGTGTTGTTTTCATGAATAGGAGAAATGTTTTTATTTGTAGAGCTTGTAAACTGTAATTTACTATCCAAACTAAATATTGTAGCAAGAACTTTATTATTAATCACCATGTGCATCTAGGAAGACTACCATAAATTTTATGCAATTCACAAGTTTGATTTCTTAAGAGTCTCTATTGGCTCCTATTGTGTACATATTTCTAGTACAATATAAATCTGGAAGAACACAAGTAGAGCATGTCCAAATGAGAGTAATGAAATTGCACAGGGTCTTGAAATCATGTCATAGAAAAAACTGTAGGAGGATCTGGAGGTATTTGTCTCATGAAAAAGAAACAATCATAATAGTTATAAACTATTTCAAGAGCGTTCATATGGAAAATAAGCTAAATTTATTCTGTATAGTTACGTAAAACAAAACTTAGACTGTTGAGTAGATATTAAAAAGGAAACAAATTTCACTTGTAGTCTAATCCTTATGGATATTTTCTGCTTATACAAATAATTAATATTTATTGTACAAATGAAAGTACTAAATTAAAAGTGTCACTTTTGATTCTACCATCAAGAAATAGTTTAGTGTATTTTCTTACAAGATTTTTTATACGTACCACTGTATTCAAGTTATTTGAGTGTTCATTGTTAGATTTCCACCAGCTATTAGGCTGGGGAAAAAAAGGAAGATATTATTTCATGGCAAATTGGGTATTTATAAAACTCACTTCCACTCAAATATTCTTACTTAACATTTCCTTTTTTATAAATTCATCCTTTTGGTCATTTTCCTTCTTGGTCAGTGTTCTCTTAATTTTTGGATACAATTTGGAAAGGACTCTTTCCAAAAATATAAAATATAAAAAAATATAATGCAATTATGGTGCAAAATTTGGAAAAGATGCAGGATTTTATTAACTTGCAGAGATGATGTTGGAAAAAAGTTTGAACAAAAAAACTCCTGCAATTTTGGTAGAATTTGACCTGCTGATAGTGCAGTAAGAGGGAACCAACAAGATTTGCAGTGTGGTTGATGCATAAAAATAAATTTGAGGGGCAGGAAGAATAATTTGTATGTCAGAGGAGTAAGAAAACACTTGGGAAAATTTAAAAAGTCCTAGAACATTTTGGCAAAGCTGAAGACTGTGTTATGGAACTCACCATTTTGCTGATACAGTTAAACTCAAGCAGTTTATATTTAATCTGAATGTGTTCATACCCTATAACCCAGCATTAGGCCTTTAGATACATACCCAATAGAAATGTGTGCACCAAGATGTGTTTACCAAAAATACATGTACAGAATGTTTATAACAGTTCTATTAATAATCACCCAGAAGTGGAAACAAAACAATGTTCTTCAAAATTAGAATGGGTAAATTGTGATATATGCATATAATGGGACATCATATGGCAATGAAAGTGAACGCACTATTATTACAGACAATTATACCAGTGAGCCTCACAAATATATTGAAAGAAAGAAGTGAGACACAAAAGTGCCTAGTATATGATTTAATTTTTATGGAGTTAGAAATAGGTAAACCCCGTTAATGATGTTGAAAGTCCAGAAAGTAGTTACTTAGAGGGGGTTAGCAACAGAAAGAAGCATCAAGAAAGGTGCTGTGGTTTTTCAAAATGTTTTATTTCTTTTTGTGGTTGGTTTCTTGGGTGTGTTTACTTTGTGTTAATTCACCAAGATATCCACCTATGGTTTTCTCACTTTTCTGTATATATGTAGCATTAGAGTAAAAGAGTTTACATTTAAAAAAGCTTCACTGCTCCTTCTCACCCTCCCAACACAACAGTTAATTCACTCTCTGTCTGTTGTAAGAAGGAGCTCAGAGTTGTAAGTATAACTAAATTTTATTAAACATATGTTAAAAATCAACTTATTTTTATATTTTAATTTTGAGAATTTGAGAGAAGATGCTCCCCTCTTCACTCCCCTCTCTCCAGTTTATTGTGAAATTTAAGTTTACCAATACCTCTGGTATCTCAGATAATGAAAGCCTCCAATTTATACCACCAATATATCCAATATCATACTTTTTATATACGTATCATACTTTCTATATATGTTCCAATTTATACCTCCAATATATCCAGTATCATATTTTTTATATACGTTTCACCTTCTTACATATGTTTTATATACGTTTATATATGTAGCCATTTTCCATGACATTCAGTATTTTCAATTGGAAATATTTCATTGACTGGAAGTACTAAAATGTATTTACCATTTCCTTAATTGGGGGAATTTAAGTTGTTTCTAATGGAGGAAATACTTTTTTAACAAAGATGTTAACATATGAAACAAGTATCTCAAGAGTATGCTCCCTTATTGGAAACATTCAAGCTGAGGCTAGTGGAGAAGTAAGGGGAATCAAACTGCCACTCTGGTGCCTGACAAATATTAGGCTTTTCAAAGGTGTCTATGGAATGAATGACTGTGTTTGGAAGTCTTTCGCATTCTGATTGCCTAGGATATGTGAGCAAGCAAAGTCACAAGAATATTGTGAAATGTTCACTAACTGAGGCTATTGGTGTATGATGGTGTCTGATTCTAATTATTACATCCACATATATGATTCCTGGTCCAGCTCCCGGGATTTGATATTTATTCATCAACTTTGCCATTGTTTTAAAAATAGAAGATCAGCACCATTTATATTGCTGGGAGCCTTTACTTTTGGCAAATGGTAGATAAGATGTCTCCAAAAGTGGCTTTGTTTCAGTGATGGAAGAATGTTTAACAGAGCATGTACACTTTATTTTTATTCCTCATTACTCTCGCACAGTGCTAGTTATAGGGTAGACACTTTTAGTAACCTTCCTTGAATGATCCAAGTATTTTGTAGGACCAACCTATGATTCCATCATTATCATTCTTCACTTAACCATGTGTAAATAAATTTAAGACTTCGAGAAGTGCTTTATTATTTCAAGAGTTCTTTTTTTCTTATTGAACACAGGGGTCTAAAATTAAATTGTACTTCCACTGTTTCTTCATATTTATACCATAACTAATATTATTATTTAGTACAAAATTTTTATCCTATGCTTCTTTTCTTTACATTTTTGAGAAGAGGCAGAGCTCCAGAGATTATATTATGATTGGTCAGGTTTTTTTTTTTAAGATTTATTTATTTTAGAGAGTGCATGTGCACACACGCACGTGCACAAGGTGGGGGGATGTAGAGGGAGAGAATCTTCAAGCAGACCCACTGCTGAGTGTGGTGCCTGACTTGGGGCTCAAACCCATGACTCATGAATTATGACCTGAGCCGAAACCAAGAGTCAGAGGCTCAACAAACTGACCCGCCCCATGATTGGTCAGTTTCTTAATCAGAAGGAAAGGAGAGTTTTGATCATGTATCTCTTACATTTCCCCTTTGAGTGCAATGCAGTAAGAAATACAAAATGAAGGGAAAGTATCAAGAAGGGGAAAGAAAGCAGTAGAGGTTACATGTAATTTGTGTTTCCATGTGGCTATATACTAATATATGGATTATATATACATGTATCTGTGTGTGTGTTTGTGTGTGTACATGGATAGATATGCATAAATAATAGGGAAGACCAACTGACCAGAACTACAGATTGTACAAATCCCACATATGGAGTTCCCAGACACAACACATCCCCAGTTTCCATATTATTTGTAGCCACTGATTTATCTGGAATTGGAGATACTTTCTGAAAAAAAGAAGGGCTGGCCTGTCAGCCCTATTGGCATATTTAGTAAACTGTGTGATATGGGTTGGCTTAGAGAACAGAAGGCAAATTTTAGGAGGAGCTTTGCAACCCCTAGGAAAGAATTCATCCTAAGGAAGAAGTCTGCGTCAATGACATGAGCTCAGGGGGAAGTGAGGCACTGGGGGGAACTGTGGGTTTGAGAATAGCATGGTGGTTTCACTGAATCTGCCCCAATCTGGCAATGTTTATGGTAGATGCATATCCCAGGGTGTTAAGGTTTGTGTGGAACCTAAAAGAGATGTGGTACAGGAGTACTATGTCTAAAGTAATTTTGCTGTGGGAGCCATCTGAAGTCAGCGTCTGCTTTATTAATCAGGAGCCTTGAGATGTTAGTGAGGGTGGCGTGAGGGTTGTGGAGCAGGTCATCATGTTACAAGACAGAGCCCAGCAGCAGAGTGTGAGGAGTGGTGTGACCAGAGCATCAAGGCAGTGACCTGAGTCCTGAGCTAAGCCATGGTAGCAAACTGAGCTTTGTGTAACAATCTTTTAAGAGCAGGAATTGGCCCGAATGAGCAAGATGGCTAAGGCCAGAGTATAAAGTAGAAGCGGCAGTAGGAACTTTGGCCAAGATAAACGTATAAAAATGATACTCTCAGAAAACAACCAGAAATATCAAAAGTGAATCTCAGAAGCTAAAGCTGATACAGTGGGGGCTAACAAGCTAGAGTTTGGGCCTGATTTGTCAAGGGAACTTTGTGTGACGCCACAGGTGGGTAGGCCTGCCATTTACACATAAAGGGAGAGTGTGTAAGTAGCAGCTTATAAGCAGCAGCAATATATAATATGAATATTTTGGACACGCATATTGTAACACTCCATCAGGAAAAGCCAAAAAAGAGTGATGCCTGTTTCCCAATGCAAGTTAAACATGCTTTCACTTTTTTCTCGTTACTGTGAGACTTTTTACAACATAAATTATAAGGTACTCATTGAATAAATTTATATCTTCTTATCAGAATTTTCCTTAGGCATGTCTCTATTCATGGCTTCTGAGTGAAAAATTGCTTTTCATATGTCTGCTGTGTCAAAAGACTGGAATTTGAAGTTTATCTTTTTATTTATTGAAGATAGTCGTCTGCTTCTTATTTCTTATGCATTTCTCACACTGGGTTATTTCTGATAATGTTAACCTATTTCTAGGTATAATAATGATAAAAGCACTAAAGTCCAGCATCAGCATTGACACGAAGAGGAATGTGTGTTAATTCTGGAGATAAAAATCATTTGGTTAAACAGATCAAAAGTGTACCTGATAGGCCCCTGCAGGCATGTAATGGTTAATACATATAAATAAGTAAATGTTTTTCTCCTGGAATGTCAAATCTACAGAACTGGTAGCAGCTTCCTAGAGTACTGTGTTAAGAGGCTGAGGCTTGGTGGCAAGGAATCGGTAATGCTTATCTGGGAGTGGTAACCTAGTGGCTGGGTGGTTGTGGCCTCTCACCTATTTGGCCACATATTTGTCAGTTCTGGTAAAAAACTTTCCTTAACTAATTAGTTTAACTGGTTCGCTGTCACAGTATACAATAACTTATTTTTTGTTGCATTTCCAAAGTTTTTCTACAGAGGTTTAAGTAAATGTCAGTTAATGTATGCAGCAATCAGAGACTAAATTATAAACATGTGTGAATAAGATCTAGTTAAAATGATATACTTGCCCAAGCAACCCATAGATGAAAACCAGAGTTCCATTTAGACTGCCTACAAATGAAAGGTAAGGGATTCCTAAGCTTGAACACATGGAGACGTTGCTTCTTGTCAATTCAATTGCAGAAATATTTAGCAAGTACAGAGATAGTCTCAGAATTAGATTATGCACCAAGAACCTCATAATCTAATATGAAAACAGACATATTTTTCAGAAACCATAATTGCCTAAATTCATAATTATAGAATTACTAAAATTTTCTAAAGTGTTAATTATAGAATATTTAAAACCGGTTTAGATATAGCAAAAAAAAATATCTAGGACTTGTCTATTAATCTTATGAAAATGCTGAAGATTTACAAAATTAGAGATTTTTAAAAATTTTTTGAGCTCAGAAAACACCTTTGCATTCATAAGGTGATGAATTGCAGCTCTTCTTGGGCAGTGTAATTAACCTTCTAATTTTAGGTGGGTCACTACAATTTTGAGATTAAAGCTTTAGAAAATTTTATAATAGCAGTATTTTATATTTAAATAATGCTTTACAATTTGCAAGTGTTATGTTTTCAGATACTTAACTTGGTAATATAAATAGGTCAAGTATTCCCTCCACTTTCCATTTTAGGCATCTGTGGCTCAGAAGGTTTAAAATAGTTACTCAAGTTCACAAAACCAGTAAAGTTGGAAGTCAAAACCAGGTATTTGGGCTTTTACTCCCAAAGCCTCTTTTTTTTTTAATGTTTTTTTTTATTATATTATGTTAGCCAAATCCTTTTTTTATGTTACATTAAGTCCAGCAAAATATATACATGAAAACAGTTAAAAAATATAAATCACTATAAGGCAAAATAAAATTTTGTTCTTTTACTTTACTTATTACTCAATTGACAACTTGTGAATAGCAGGGAACCGCTTTATTACTTTCCTAATTAAATAAAATGGTCTTCTACCTTTTATGTAGTTGTTGTTTTCAGCATTTATCCTTTAACAAGTGGCATTTGATAATTAACTAATTATACAAGTTTTATTTAACAATTCCATTGATCTCATTACTGGGTTAAATATAATCGCTTTTTTCTGTAACTGTATAAAATAGAATATTACAAATAAATTTTCATTGTGGATGTTAGTTCTTGCTGACGACAAATACTCAAACTAAAAGTTTTCTTTTACCTAAAAATGGAGAAGGATGGCATCAGAATTTACTTTCTTCTTAACTGATTTCTAATTAGTTGTCCCTGAGCACACAGGTCATACATAATTCATAGCTGTCTGTTGTCTGGATTTTTCCTTTTCTTTTTCTTCTTTTAAAGCTGAGTGCCTATTTGCTTCATTTAAAGATGAAAATTTGGATAATAATACACTGTCAGAGATGTGGAAGTGAATGTAGGAAAAAGACCAACTCTCTTCTGTTTGTTGTAAGAAACCTAATATTCTACACCTTAAGAATAGTTATGTAAATAAAAAAGGTAAAATAACTGGCTTTTTGCGCTTTAAGTTCAAGATGATTTTTAAAATAGTTTTCTCAATGCTAAGTCTCAGTGAATCCTGTAAAACTTGAACTAGAAATACTTATAGCTGTGATATTCTTGGTCCCCTTTCCCATTTAATGTGCATTTTTAGTCAGGACACTGATTTCATTACACGATAAAAAAATCCTGCAGTATTTAAGCATGTAAATGAAAACAAAATCATTTTGTATTGGTGTTTATCTCTTCTCCTCTAAACTCAGAAGGAAAAAATCTGACAAGAATCTACCAGCCAGTTCCGTGCTTTAGTAATAAGTACAATTTAAAAAAAATGCATTATAAATAAGTGTTTTCATTTATTCATTTTCTAAAGGATGGATCCAAGAATCTATTGCAAACCTAGAAGAGCGTGCAGGAAGAAGGGCCAGGTTGGGGATTGTAGCCAGCCGTCTAATTGCACAAGTAGGTTCACAGCACAGTTGGGTCACAAATCATGTTTCTAAACTTAGGAGATGAATCTCTACCATAAATTATTGAAAAGCACTCTGTGGTGCTCCATTCTGCATTTCCCACAAATTAGATTACCGAGAGCCATAAAGCATCTTTAGAAAGTGTTTTCCTGGCTGTTTTAAAATTTTCCTTTATCATCAATTAGTGTCAACTTTGAAAACATCAGCCATAACCAGAAAACATGAAACCAAAGGATAAAACAAAGAAGCAAGGAAACTATTCTTAAAAGAAGCAGAAGCAGGTTTTTTACCTGTTAGGAAGATGTAACTTATTAATGAATATTTGTGGGTTTCTATATCCCGAACTTCCTTGGGATAAAAATGTAATAACGTGTTACATAAATATAACTCCCACCTTTCATTTCTACATTGATACCTGTTGTGAAATAAGCATAGGCGAACTAGGATAAGTTTTGTGGAGATAATTTCATCCTGTAACGTAATTAACCCACTTGCATTATTGTCACTAAGTTCATATTTAGCTCTTGAGCTCATATGTATTCACCACTTTCATTCATAAGATTCAAAAACCTGAAAAGGAATTGGTGACAGATATTAGAAACTACGGTTATGATGACACTGTACTGAGTTTAAGACGATTTGGTCTCTCTGCTTAGCTCTTCTCTATGCTTTCTCTCATTCTGTGTTTATGAAATGGGAATAACAACCCCTTTCTCCTTGTTAAGGCATCAGTGAGTTTTAAAAAAATATTAAGTCAACAAAGAGCTGCATTTTGTCGATTGTTCCAAAGTATTGTTAAACTGCCTCACCTAAATCAGTCAAAATTGTTTTTCAGATTTTAAATGGAATATGGAGCAAAGTGCCATTTAAGATCTCTTCGATTGCAAATTTTAAAATGTCCCACTAGCACTGACTGAAGTTAAAAGAACATTGGCTCACAGAACTGAAAACCCTGGAGCTAGTAGAACCGGCTTCAGATAGAGCTGTATTCCAAAGTCACAAAATGATTTTCTTCATCCTCAGTTTTGCTACCTACGGTTTTGGCTTCCTCCTCATGTTTTATGTTACAGCAAGGCAGCAGGACAGCTCAAGTGCCCACAGTTCTTGAGGTCTTAAACTAGTAGGAAAAATGAGACTTCCTTTCCCAGGATTCCTTGCGGATGATCATTGAGTCTCCAAGGTTCTGATTAGTTTGGATATCCATGCCTCATCTTAACCCTTCCCTAATGAGCAAGGAGAGAATACATGTGTTTGTCTTTGTTTTGTTCTGTTTTGTTTATTTCAGATCCCAGAAGATACGTATGCAGTCTGCTACCACATTTCCTATAGTATTTGGAGTGAACTGCTTAATGTTCACCCCATCAATTTTTACTGCCTCACCTTTTAATTTAGGATAAAATGGAAATAATTGCCATAAAGAGAAAGGGAAAAGGCTTTTCAAGGAATGAGTTAAGGAGAAAAATTTTTAGGACATCATGAAGGTATTTTCTTTTGAAATTTCAATTTAACTTTTTAAATTAATTGCCAGATAATGGTTTTAAAAAGAATATTCTCATTATTCGTAGGCTTTTAATTGTTTCTTTCTGATTGGTTACTGCTTGCCTATCTGCAAGTGACCCATCGTATTTACAGATTGGTTAATTTTTGTATCTGCGCCTGAATGGCCTCATAACTATATGTTATAAGAATCTGTTCTAATTAATTTTCTTTCTTACCAACTGAGTTTGACATCCTCGTTAAGGCATTAGTAAGTTTTTAAAAAAAATACTAAGTTTACAGAGAGCTCCATTTTATTGATAGATCAAAAAGTATTGTTAAACGGGCTTCCGTGTGTTTGAATGCACAGATCCGCAGAGGATAAGAATTTTTAAATCGGTTCTTCTTCGCCACTGGATAGGTCCTATTCTGTCAGGTGGGAGCTAGACCTCTGCCATTAGAAGAGACCAGCCCGTGTAGCTTAACAGGACATATGTGTATACATGGATGCACACACTGACATGAAGAGTATGGTGCTCTTTCTCTTACTTGGACGTTGAGTATGGGCAGACGTGGCTCGAATGGGGTTGGGTTTTATAAAAATGTTAGGGCTGAATCACATTTGTTTTGTTGTGACATTTGCTGCTTCACCATCAAATAGTAGGTGCAGTTGTGCTGACAACTCCTTGGCATTCTGCCCCAGGGAAGTGTTACATTATCAAAAGGGGCAGCCACCCTGTCAGTGTTAGTGTGCTGGTAATTAAAATGTGGACGTTTGACCATGATTCTCTGGAGGAAATGATCAAAAGAATATATTGAAATGAAAAACATAATGAGGCAGAGTCATGTCTAATGAGCGAGATGAGAGCTCTTTTAGGCTCAATAACTTAGAGGAGCATATGTGAAATGTGGCTAATGTTTCTGAAAGAAAATGGTTACTAGGAAACTGTGAAAAGCCCCCTAATTTTGTGACCTCCAAGCTATACCAATAAATACAGAATTCAGATCACTTTGTGATAAAACTAGTACTAACTAACCTGCTAATATTTTTAATATCCTTTTTGTTCATTTCAGAGCAAGTAAGATTTACTGTCTTTTTAAGGATTGGATACAAATTTGCAAAGACTGGATTTACTTATTATAAGCCCGTAGCCAATCCTGTTGACTGAATTTTGGTTTCTTACTGCAGTCTTCTACATCATGGCTGAGAGTAGCAGAAGAATATCTTGAAATAAAAAGATATTTGTTATTTAGTTGGCCAAAATTTCGAATTAGTATCTATTAAACCCTTGACCCTACCCAAAGCAGTAACAGAGAGGACCAAGGATGTTGGCTCTTCTTTGCCACTCCCGTGAAGGATCTTTCCTTACTAAACCCGACTTTCCTACCCAGCAGACCTTACTCATTTAAAAAATTGAACCCATCATTAATAATCTTTCCACAAAGAAAATTCCAGGCTTCACCAGTAATCTGTAACAAAAATTTAAGGAAGAAATAATATTAAATTATTCTAGGAAATAGAGATCCAGCTTCTACCTGGCAGAATAAGAGCTGTGAGTTCCAACACAGTAAAGGCAGTTTAGCAATACTTTTGATCAATAAAAAAAAAAAATGAAGTTCCATGTAAACTTACATTTTTAGAACTCCTACTATAGGTGCTCTTCTCTGGCTGCTGTATTTCTTCCTCAGAAGAGCCAGACCTCATCCTGTTTCTTTGGTTTCTTTGGAGTTGAACTGAGCATGAGGGGGTAGCTTTCTTTCCCAGGCTCTTAGTCAAAGCTGTGGTCAGCACCAGCTTTGGCCAAGACACGCCTGACCCAGTTATGCCGCGGGGCTACTGCAAGGGGTTGCTGTTAGGAGCTAGCACGAGTCTGAGAAGTAGGGTTACCAGCTGAGCAAGACTGTCAGGTTGGTTAGGTGTGTCTTTGTTCCTTTGCACCTCTCCTTACTCTATTTGTCTCTTTATTTTACCTCTTACAGCAGGCTCCTGGATTCCTTTTTCTCCTTAGCTACAAGTGCCTGAAGTCTGTTACTTCCTACTAAGTTTTAACAGATCAGTTAGAGGTTAAAGTGTTAAGAATTAACTCTTTTGGGGGTGCCTGGGTGGCACAGAGGTTAAGCGTCTGCCTTCGGCTCAGGGCGTGATCCCGGCGTTATGGGATCGAGTCCCACATCAGGCTCCTCCACTATGAGCCTGCTTCTTCCTCTCTCACTCCCCCTGCTTGTGTTCTCTCTCGCTGGCTGTCTCTATCTCTGTCGAATAAATAAAAATAAAATCTTAAAAAAAAAAAGAATTAACTCTTTTGTTCTCAGATGATTTTAAAAAGATACTCTAGTGGGGTAGAAATTGGGGAGGAAAGCATACAATTATATTAAAATAGTAAGAATAAAAGAAATTTTCTAAAAATGCTGAACAAATAAATAATATTGCCTTTTGGTGCAGTATACATGCTCAGATGGTTTATTTTTCAGGTTTTTTTTGTGGGGGTTGTTTTTTGAAGAGGCAGATTTTTTTTTTTAACAGTGAAGATAAGCTTCATTTTACTGACTATAATTGACTGATGGTAACCATAGAAAATGGCCCTTGGCCTCCAATTTTTGCTCCCCTGCCAGTGAATCAGCCTGCCTAGGGTGATGATTTAATTTTCACGGTGTTCAAATTACAAATTAACATTTGCAAGTGTAGATTTGGGGGATTGTGCTGAAGCCTAATATAGTTCTCTGAAGATGGCATGCCCCCTTCGGCTACGTTGTATGACTTCCTTATTAAAATGAAAGGAAATTGCCTGCTAGTTATCTTACAGCCTATCTTCCAGTCCTTATACTTGAGAAAGGCATTCATTGAACCTACAAAATCTGCAAACCTCATAGATTTTACTGTATCAAAACATTTCAGATCTTTAAGTTTGCACACTGCTTATGATGAAGTTAATGTGAAATGATTAAGTCAACTGTATGTTTGCTTCTGATAATTGGAATAATCCGTGAGCACAAGGTAGAATTCAAGCCCATCACCACATATGTTTCATAATACCACTAGCTCTTGTGCTTGTAGTGGAATTATAAAGGGAGCAAAGCTTTTGACAGTTGGCTTGGTTGCAGGGCAGAATAAACAATTATTTGTTCAATTATATGGAATTGTGTGGAATGATGGTATATGACGGCTGCACTTGGGGGGCAAAGTTCCGAGATTTCTATATTTTATGGTTTTCAATTTCATTCTATGGTGTCAAGAGTGGATTTTCCTGAACTAATAGAGAGAAAGGCTACTATGTTTTCTTGTAAAGTAGATTGTGCAGAAAAATTGTTAAAAAAAAAAAAAAAAAAAAACCCTGAGTGCTCTACTGTGACTAACATTTCAACTCAACCTGTTTAATGGACTCTGGAAAATAAACAATGGTTTCTAGAAACGAGTGAAAAAGCCAAAAGAGAAAATTAAATTAGTGGCACTCTTTCTGTGGGGAACTCTATTAGCTGTGGAAAAGAATAACAAAGTCAAGACAGAGTCTAACAAAAAGTTTGTGTGTGTGTGTGTGTGTGTGTGTGTGTGTGTGTGTACATACATATACACATACGCTTCTCTCAGACACACAAGGACTTTGTGGTCAGAAAAAATTTCGAGTCCTAAGTACTTGGTTAAATGCTGGAAACTAAAACCAAATTGATTTCTAGAATGCAAATTATCTTTTCTTGACACAGATTGATCCTATAAAATTATAAAATTCATGAAATTTAAAAATAAAAATGTGTTATGCAGTGCTGAAGTAGACACTGGTAATTTTAGTAAAGTATAAATTAAAGTGATAACAAAGAGGACTTTTAATGAAAGTGATCCTTCTGTAATTAAAGGATTTTTAACTATTTTGTTTACAATTAACACAAAAGACCAAAAAAGCTCAAAAACTTTTAGTTAAATCCAACATTTCCTAAAAGATTTACAAAATTGTAACCTAGTAATAGGACATTTGCACATGATCGTGTTAGCAGCAATATCAAGCTCTCTGCTATTGGAGTGTAGGATTCCTATTTTTTATTATATAAAAATAACACCTCAATTGGTACTAGACAAAGCAACTGCTTTTTCTCTCATCTTATTTTTTTACTGGCAAATTTGAGCTGGAACTGTCACTTTTTAGGAGTGACATTGCCTACTGATATCTCTATGATAGCATCTAAAGAGACGTTGCCCCGGTTATTTTAATATCAGTTTCAATGCATTACTGATAGAATGTTTTTCATAATCCTTTAGAAAAAAACGTATTTCCTTGATTAATTTTTGTTCCCCAACCAACCAAAACCAAATTATCTATGATTTGTTTTATTTGGGGAGCTTATCAGTATTGTTTAACCATAGGAGTAAGTGGAATTGAAGCAATTTGAGCAAGAGCAGTTTTTTAGGGGGAAAAAAAATCGCTCTCCTTGCCCATTTATTGCTTACGTAGTACTGATAAAGGCCAGGTGAGGGGCTGATACGACTGTGTTTGAATGCTTGTGACTTTGTTTTGTTTTGTATAAGAAAAAGTAATATGTTCTGAATAAATTGAATTATTTGATTAAAAGATTATTTATGATACTAAGACTGTTTAAACTAATGAGACTTTAGTCAGTTTTATATGATGATGATGATGATAGCTCGCAATAAGGGATGTTACACTAAACATTTTACATTGATTATCTTGTTTATTCCTCCCAAGTGTTATATTAGGATGAAAAAAACCGAGGCCTGGAGAAGTGGAGTAATGTGCTCATGGTCACCATATTAGGAGGTGGTTTTGTTTGACTAAGTACTTAGCATTATCGTTTACTACTATCTACCTATGTATCATTTAATGCCATTTATCTATCTGTCTATCTGTGTGTCTATCTATCTGAAACCTCAGAGTTTAAAGCACCTAATCTTAGCATTTAAAAAAGAATAGGCTGGAAATTATAAATTTGTCATAAAAAGATGTATCTTAACCTTTCAAGTAATCATGTTCTAGCAATTCCATATCCACAGTCACCCCCCAGCATTTATTCTGTCCCTGATTATTTGTTGCAGCCTCTTATCCTTTTTTCTCATATCTAGGCTTCCTGTTCTCATCTATTCTTTATATATACACCCACATAATAAAATTATTCTGATACCAGGTTCACCTTATTATTGCTATTAAAAAGTCCGGATAAAAGTCTGGACCCTTTTTTTGTTTGTTTTTCACTTTTTTTAATGCAGTAAAACCCACATGCAGAAAAGTGCTCAGTGAACATATTCTAGTTATAACCCCACAGATGAAGCCCTTTGTAATGTAGCAATCAAGTGCCCTCCCAGTTCCTGTTCTACCCTCCTTCCTATAAGTAACTCTGCTTTGATTTCCACCCGTGTCATTTCATTTTACTTGTTTTTTATGTGACACATATGTGTAATTATATGGTATACATTGTTTTGTGACCAGACTTTTCACTCCAAGTTTGCGAGATTCATCCACAGTGTTTTTTTTTTTTTTTTAAGATTTTATTTATTTATTCGACAGAGATAGAGACAGCCAGCGAGAGAGGGAACACAAGCAGGGGGAGTGGGAGACGAAGAAGCAGGCTCATAGCGGAGGAGCCTGATGTGGGGCTCGATCCCATAACACCGGGATCACGCCCCGAGCCGAAGGCAGACGCTTAACTGCTGTGCCACCCAGGCACCCCTACAGTGTTGTTTTTAACTTTAGTTTGTTCATTTTCATTGTTCTATAGTATCCACTCCATCACTGTATCAGAATTAATTTACCCAGTCTACTGTTAATAGGTATTTTGGTTGTGTCCAGTTCTGAGCAATTGTGAATAACTCTAATATAGAATGTTTTCATGTACCTTGAGGAAGACCTATTTTAACCCTATGAATTGTCATGGCATAACATATGAGTCCGTTGAAACTTAATGCTCAATTTCAGACAGTTTTCCAGAGTGGTTGTACCAATTTACAGTCTTGCTGGCATTGCGCAAGAGGACCGGTGTTTCTACTTCCTTGTCAGTACTTGGTGTCATCAGGCTCTGTGATTTTAACGATGCCAGTGGGTATATGGTTCGGGTTTTAATTAGAATTTCCCTGAAGATTCCTATAACTATTAAAGAAAGAAGAAATCGAAGCTATCCTTTTTTATTTATGTCTACATTTCAGTTCTTCTATTTCTAAGGTTTTTGTTTCCATGTTCGTGAATGAAGGTAATAGTTTTCCTGTCTTGGAATCCTCTAGTTAGATTTGGTATAAGAACTATATCACCATAATGAGTTGGTCAGTTTTCCCTCAATTTTCTATTTCTGAAAGAATTTAGTGTTATTTCTTCTTTAATTTTTTGGTAGTTTACTGTTGAAGCCTGGACTTTTATTTGTGGAAAAAATTTTAATTATGAGCTCAATTTTTTAATGGCTTCATAACTATTCAGATTTTCTTACTTATTCATCTATCAGTTTCATATCCTTTGCCTTTCTAGGAATTTGTTCATTTTATTAAAATTTTTGCTTTTTCTTTTCTTTTCTTTTTATTTTTTTTAATTTTCCAACAATATTTTTCTTTTCTTAACAAAACCCTTTTCTAATATGTTTGAAGTGTTTAGCTATGTCTTCTTTTATATTCCTATCTTATTCTCCGTGTTACAATACGATACTATTTTACTTATTTTGTTGTTCAAGTTGTTTTAGTTTTAGCCATTAGGAGGAGTAAATTTTTAAATCTCTCTTTTCCTGGTTAGAATATAAACTCCATGAGGATGGGTATGATGTCTGCTTTATCCCAAAAGGTTAGCAAAGAGCCTGGCATGTGGTAGAAATCAATATTTATTTCTCACAAAAATGAACTCATGAATGATGAATGAAAGGAATCTGTAAAGATGAGAAAATACCATTAAACTTATTAAGCGCTTGATGATTCCTGAGTTATCTTCATTTGCAAAGTGTTGGGTTATTTTTGAGTCTCCATACTACTCTATAGGAGGGAAGCAGATGATGCAAAAGTAAACTTAAAGCAAATCTCTGTATTGTCAGACTGTAGTGTTTAGAAAGATGAGATCATTGTTACCTTGGGTACCTGTCTTATTCCAGATTTTTATTTGTGCTTCTTAGTCACCCTGCCATTCCCTCAAGCTTTATAATAACCTATTCTCTATTGATTCAGACCTAGTTGTGGTGGCCTTGGAGTTTTTCCATAGATGACCACTAGGTTTTTGTAACTTCTAGTTTTACTTCATGGGCCAGTGTGACTAAATCAAAAATATGAAAAAGAGCTGAGAAGATTTTTGTTTGCCAGACTACTTATGTATATGTGATCTATATATCGACAGAGTTATAATGTTGACAGAGGAAGAGTGGTAGCTTATTATAATATTCTGCTACTTTCATTCTGGAGAAGAGCATTGCATTTTCATGTTCAAATTTGGGAACTTCTCAGTATTATTCACCATCAAGTACAAATCTCATAAATCAAAGAGCAGTTTTAAATGTCATATTTGTATATGCTATTTCTGGGAAACACCAGATATAGTGTTATTTTAGGAAACTGTGGGTTGACCTTGAAAAACTTACATTAACAAGGGGAAAAAGTGCATATTAAAGGGTGACACATCTAACAAGGAGCTTACAAGAGCAAGAGAAAGTGTGTAGGTGTTCAATAGTAACAACCTAATCGTACCACATTGTATTCCATGAATGAGGGCAATTCACAAAGTTCCCACAAATAGGACCTATGTAAGAACATAACTGTCTAGTAGCTTTCTTTATCATTCATTCCATCAACATTTTACAAGTCCCAGCTAAATACCAGGCTGGATCCTGGTTGCTGTGAAAATTAAAATGAGTGACTTACAGTCCCTTCCAGTGTATATATCTCAGTTTAATGGGGGGAGAACTCAGTACTTACAGGTGTATTACTCATTTTATTTATTTTAGAACTAATGAATTATAGGTAACGTCAGCTTTGAGAATAAAATCGTGTCACCTACATATGTGTCTTCTTGCATTTAATAAACCAGTTACAAGGAGGACTATGTGGAAATATGTCAGAAATTTAATCAAGGTGATCTCTGTGTGTCGTTAATTAACAGTGCTTTTATAAATGCTTATTGGTTTCTAAAACAAGTATTATTTCTTTAAACTGAAGAATCAAAAAACAAAACATCATTGATTTTAAGCTACTGTAATTTGCAAGGATAATCTTTATGTTCCCTTGGGTATCTGTTCTTGACCAGTTATGGAGTTTTCTGTTCCTTAGTATTAAATTAAAATTAATTCTTTGAAAAATATTAAAATGCAGAGGTAGAAGGAGCTTTCACGAGAGACATTAAATAGCCTGCCTGAGAATCTCTCAAGGCATGGGTTGACAAACTTTTTCTATAAAGGTTCAGATAGTAATATTTCAGGCTTTGTGGTCCATACAGTCTCTGTCACTCTTTGACTTTTTAACAGGAAAACAACCATAAACAATATGTAAAGAAATGGGTGTGTCTGTATTCCAATAATACTTGGAAAACCAGGCAGAGGGTTACATTTGCCATAGTTTGCTTAACTCCTGATTTACGGCATTCATTAATAGTGCAAAGACCTGGTTCTCATACCACCTAGAATCAGGCTCCAGAGAGATAAGCCCCGGGAATCTGCATGTTTACCTGATTGCCATAGATTTACTATTTACTCTTTATACTCAAGTTTGAAAACTTTCATTGCCTTTACCTACCAGAATACCTGAAATAGGAATTTGTCTCTACAGTATCCCTGAGGGATTTCCAGTTAGCTTGACTACTCTGGAGTTTGTGGATCATATGTTTATCAGGTGGAACCTCTATGTCAAATAATTGACAGAGAATGTAGGCAAAATTTCTGTTGAGTGAAAGTCTAAAAATAGAAACTTGGAGAGAGCAAGGACCTTTTCTCCCCTGTTTACTTCTGTATTTCCAGTTACTGACAATAGTGTAGATGCCTAGCATAGGGTAGGTATTTTGATAAATAATTGCAGATGGACTGAATGCACTTTTGGCTTATAATATTGCCCTATCTCCAGGTGGCCTGACCATCCCTGTATTTGATATCCAGGCAATTGAATCTTAGCCACAGTTTTCTTGCTTTTTATACTGCATCTTTTGATTTTTATCCAGTGTTCCATCTCTTTCGAGTAATTTGGAGGTTATGTATCCTGCCCTCAAGTCTATTGTTCTGACGACAAAGCAGGATGACATTTGTAAATATTGATAATGATATTAGCTAAAGATTTTTCTGCTCCCAGCAACTTCTGAAATCAATATGGCCAACTAACCAAGTATCTATTAGGAAAATGAGTTAGGTGACAACTCAGCAGCAGGGCTCTCTGAACCTTCTCTCTGGAATGCCAGCCAAGGAGAACTCAGCTCTCAACCTTTTTCCGCCTCTGGACCTTTACACATGCTGTGTTCTGTTCTGGTTTCAAATTCCTGGAGAGAGATTGAGATTTGTTCAGCTAAGGTCAGGTGCCTGCTGTTTAGTTTCATTCCTTGGTCACTGGGTTGGGGGTACTGTTAGGTATCCATCCCATGGAAAGAAAATCAAAGACTATTACCAGAAGGATGTGGGAGTGGTATAAAGAGATGCTAGGAGGACTCAAGTAGTTTAGACATGCTAATTTGGGTGCCTTTTAAAAATAACCTGTAAATGACTGTTTGGATTCTGGTTTTCTAAAGCCCGTTCCTGTGTTTTAAATTCTGCTACTAACACAAACCAGGCTGAGACCTCTCACAGGTCCATGCCAGTCCTTCTCTCTATACGGCTGCTCTGCAGTGGATGGTGTTCTGTAATTGCTGCGGACTTCCTCTAGACCTGAAGATTTGATCTGAAGCCCTGCTTTTGCTGCCTTTTGCTGGAAGATTTGATTTTCAGTCCTGTTTTTGCCTTTAGATTATATTTATTTATGCTATCTATCCCTGCCTACTTCCAAGAAAAGATTGTTACTGGCAGTTTTCAAATCAAATTCCACGGTAAGAAATGGCACAGATAATATTCAGACAGCTTCCTCTAATCTGTTCACCTCTAGTTTTGTCCCTGATTATCTGCCATCCAGACAGGCACTGCCCCAGCATAGTCCGGGACCCGCCCTGCCACTGGAGGGCTCTTGGAATGGAGTTCCTCCCACTTAAAGGCCCCATCCCCCACCCCATCCCCATCCCCAACCCTTTAAACTCTCTCTCTGTTCTGTTGTGGTGCTCTGCAAGCATGGACAGATGCTCTGCAAGGATTGCTCTTCCCTCTAAGAGTATCTTCTTTCCCTCTTGCCACTCCTTTCTGTCCTGTAGTTCCACTGGCAGAGATATGTTCCCTTTGCCCAGAATGTGCCTTTCTCACATATTTACAAGGCTTGCTTCTTCATTTTTTTGGATCTCAGCTCCAGTGAGATGCCTGCTCTATCACCCTTTCTATATGGTCCCTGCCTCCTAAGTTACTCTGTATCCCATTACCCTGCGTGTTGTTTCAATGTTGCAGTGATCACGACCTGGAATCCCACTTCTTTGTGTCCCTGTTTTTTGTTTTCTGCGCCTCACTAGAATATAAGCTCCGCGAGAGCGTGGATTTGGTCTCCAGTCTATCCCAGATGTTTAGAGCGGTGTCTGGGGTACTTCCACACCTGGGGGTGCTCATTGAACAAATGCATGAATTAAGGCCAGTTTGCAGTTTTCAAACCGTCTTTGCTGCACAACCATTCATATGCACAGTAATGTAGACAGATGCTGAGGTGTATCAAAGCCAGGGAGAAAAAAGTTAAGCAATCAGTACCTTTTGGGTTGTGGGTGCTAAGATCACTGGGCTGGCTGAATCTCTGGTCCCAGAAACAAATACCCATTCAAAGAAAGATGCTAGGGATTTGCCACAGCTTTTATACTTGTGCTCTTGGGTCACCCTTTCTCATTATCTCTGCCAGCTCTATGTTTGCAGAGCTCAGCAGATTTTACCAGGCGGAGAGGAAGCAACATATGGTGATTATGATGGAACCTTAGCACAAGGCATACATACCTCTCACGTTAACTCAGGCTACTTACTTTTGCCTCATCCTTTTATAATACCCAACCAATTCCATTTTCTGCTCAATTGATGGGACCTATATACACATCAGCCTCATATGTCTCTACAGGACAATAGTTCTTCTCCGCTCATCTGTATACTCACAGCCCACGTGTTCATGTGCACATAACGTATCCAGCAGCCCCAGGTCTGAAGCGTGTTGCACAAGTCAAGCCATAGCATAAGCCACTAAAATGACTTCTGACCTTATAAGGAGGAATTGATTTGGAAAATTCTGAGGGGAATGTAACAACAAAAGATGTGTCCAGTTTTCTCTGGCAACCTTGACTTCCCTCCTGCAATAGTTGTTCTTGGACAGCGTGTGTAATTATTCATAGCTATCGTAATATATAATTGGTTTACTTCTCACTGATTAGAGCTTTGTTACAATATTTTCCTTAGAGCTTCATGTTGATGGATCAACCTGTGGGTGAAATTATTTTAAATCGTTTTAAATGGTCTTTAAAAACTTCAAAAATCGAACTCTTTAACCTCCTTGGGTATAGTCTAAGAGGGATCTTATGCTGTTATCAGCAGTGCGGTAAATAACGTATAGTAAATAAGAAGGTTCTGTATGTATTTATGGTGTTTCACACCCATCACTTAAAATGCAGAAATAAAATAACTAGGTGTTAACTCTCAGGCCCTCATGCTTCTCAGCTTCTTATCCTGTGTTATTTTAGGCCTTGTAAGAAGACATTGAGGAAGGGGATGGCATCCCAATATTTGCCTGGGGAAGGCTATTTCTGTCTTTCTGTCCGGCACTGATATTGAGCCTTGGTAATATCTCCCAACTTTTCTGTGGATACATGTATGGAAACATTCTGTGCAAGTTAAATTCAATTTTAAAACAGCATTATGTCGTGGCACAATGATAAAAATTGGTGAATCTGCATGTAAGGTATGTGAAGTTCTTTGCATTATTCTTATACCTTTTCTGTAAGCTTTACATGATCTAAATAAAGTGTTGAACACAATATCAGCAACATTTGAGGAGGAGTTGTGCTTTCCCATTGCAGGTAGCCCCATTAGCTGCCCCCTGCAGCATCTGTGTTCCTCTGGGAGACTTTAGCCACAATCATCTCTGGGGAAGGTTCTGCTTAGCTGATGAAATCAGAGACCTAGGGAAACAAAATTTGAAGAAATAAAGGTTACATCTAATTTTTGGAATGTATTAAAATGATACTGAGGAAGTAACATTTTATAACCATAGAATTTTAATATATTCCTCTATTTGTACACATTCTGTTGTCTTTGAACTACATTTTTTCCCTTTGGGGCAGTGAGGCAGATTCATCGCCAGATTTTAATAAACCTTTACATTCTCACATAATTTAAAAGCAAGTTTGAAATAGATAAAGATTATTTTATATGTTTACCTTGAGCTGAAATTCATATTTTCTAGTTTCAGGATACTAGAGGACTACTTCTTAATAAAAGCAACACTAGAGACCTGAAAGTCAGAGACACAAAAACAGTGATATTGAATGTGATTCATGGCAAGAATCTAAAATGCTCAGAGGAAGAAAAACAAGTAAAAATGCTATGAGTCTGAGGGAGAAAGGAGGGGAGGCAGAGACTGGGAAGGAAAGGAGAGATGAAGAAGAAGAGAGAGAAAGTCAGGGAGAGGGAAAGACAAAGAGGCAGGGAGGGAGAAAAGAAAGAAAGGTTAAAAGAAGAAGAAGAAGAAGAAGAAGAAGGAAGGAACAACAGAACGAGAAATCCGTAAAGACACAGTGTGCAAATACTGCTGTCTTCACTCCATGGGAAGTATATCATGGAATTGAAAGGCAGTCAAATAAGTGTTAGTAGAATTTTAAAAAAACGTTCATCATGTGGTGTGAATTTACCCTGTGGGTTTTGTGGAAGCTGAGGCTGCATGCAAGGTCAGGTTCAATGTCAGGATCAGGTAGAGCCTTTTGCCCAACAAAACTGGGAAGGATCCTGCTGTGGTTAATGCCCAGGCCTCAATCTTCCCACCCAAGGAAGTTGCTGCCTTAAAAACAAATCTCTGAAAATGGACCAAGAGCCATTTCCTCTTCTGGTCACTGCCCCCGAACCCACACGAGTGTCTTGTCACCAAATGCTCTGCTTCTAGAAGTCGTTCAGAAAGGTTCTGTCTGTGGAATGAGTGAGTTAAATTCTCTGAGTCATATTTTTGTGGAGATGTAAGAGTTGATTTTACAGAGAATGCCAAGCTTCTTTGAAGCAAGGCTCTGGATAAATATTTTTAGTTACCATCCCCTCTGTCCCTGGAGATACCCTACTATCATTATCAGACATTTTTGGTATTATTTTAGTAAGAGGTTCATTTTGTAGCTCCTCAATGCAAAGGTGGCAATTGGACATTAAATCAATGCTTTAGCTGTCAGCATGGAGATGCTTTTTTTTTTTTCTAATTTTACTAACACTCCAGCCAGTCACCATGCCTCCCCAGTCCATGCAGCTGCATAATTATACATCAGATCTCCAAAATGAATTAGTTTATTTTTAAAACAGCTAATTGCCTTAGTGGAGTCATGTTTTACCAGAAGCACAAAAGGGCTTTGTTCATTGCAGGGAAATTTTCTTCTGGAATGACTGTGTTCGGCTCTAGCTTCTGTAATGTCAGTCATAAACAACAAAATATCAGCAAAATCCACCATGATCACTAGTATTCTGGAGCATGCCATTGTGGTTTTAGTATCATTTCCTCCGCATGTAGCTCTATGTGACCTTAAAATTAAAATGTCCTACTTAGGAATGTCCTGTGATACAATGATACGCAATAGAGTCCCTTCACATGTGTTTTTTCTCTTGAAACTCAACTATGTATTTATAAGGCAAATCTCCCACTGCGTGTTTGGTCTCCATTATGGGTAATAGACCAATTCTTTGAAATCAAGAATTCTTTCTATTACAGCCCAAATTTGAACTTTTTAATTTTGATTTTGGATGCTATTGAGTTTTAAACAGAAGAAGCAGGTATCACATTTAAATTATGGCACTCTGCAGGGGTAATGTTTATAGAAAACCCTGATTAAAGATTGTTTGGTATAGGTAGCCATATCAACTCCAAGTGTCTGTTAGCATGTCCCCACAGGATGCCATTACCTTGGCAAATTCACATCAGTGATGCCCACAAAGACAAATGGATTCAACCAGAATGTCAAATGAATAGTCTAAATGAAAAGTATTACTCCAGGGGACAAGACCCTCATGACCTCTGACCAACAGATTCTGGGAAACCAGATTATAATTAGTAGGATGATGGCAGAATGTTGACTGAAACCCATGCTTGTTAGTTATATGGTTTGAATGTTTAATAACATGACTGGATGGATCTGGCTCTGTGGAGCACAGATGTGGCAAGACCACCACAGAGAGCCTCGGATCTGTACCCAAAGCCGGCATGACAGGATCCAGACTTAGTTGTAATTCCCCAAAAAGGCAAATTTAACTCCTTACACTTTCAGGTTTAAAGCATTAGGATTTCAGACTGCTATAGAGTAAGAGAGGAGAGCCTAACAAATTCCACACAGTAAAACTTCATTTAAAAAATCTCCCTTAAATATCTTATTTTCTCCCCAATATTCCTTCCTAGTAGCCAGTAACCTTCTCTCTCTCTCTCTCTCTCTCTCTTGCTGTTGTTGTTGCATTGTTTTTTCATTCTTTGTCTGCACAGACCCTGGAATATATTGTGTTGTTCTGAACAATTAAACTCTGGCTCCAGTTTTGTATTCCCACCAAGAAAAGCAAAGCCTGCCGTTAGCTAAACCCTGCTTTTGTTTTCAAAGTTTTGCTATTTAAGTTTGCCACCTGGAGATCTCATCTCCCATGCCAAATCGGTTTTCAAATAGTCACCTAATAATTCCTAGGAAAACATTCTGCTGCTAAGAAAAATAGGACTTCCTATGCCTAATTATAGGAATTCACCAGTGCCTGGGCCTGAACACCCTGTCCCCAGAGCACAGCTTAGGTGGTGCTGTGTTCACCGCTGTGCTCCATGTTTCTCTGACTCCAGAGACAGTGGTAACAACCATTCTGATGAATCTTTCATTCAGTAGCTTCAAGTAATTAGTTATGTTGCAGTCAGTTCTGACTAATATATTATCTTATTTGAATTCTCCAAGAACTCGAATGTAAGGGAAATTATTATAGCCTCTGAGAACTGAGTTGGCCCCCAAGAAGTGAGAGTATAACAGTTGACCATAGTGTGGCTAAGAGCTATCCAAGGAAGCCCAATGGCCAATGGGTCAACATTTCTAAACCAAGACTGGCAGAGGAGTTAATTCGTTTTATATATAAACAAGAAAACAAAGCATACTCCTCCATATTTATTTATTTCAGGAATCAGAAGACTATATTTACAAAACATGATTGAGATGATGTATTAAGGTCAAATTGTGTCCATGTGGAGAAGATACTTCTTTACTAGTAAAATACATGTTCGTAATTGAAGAGCTTTAAGATGGTCTCAAAATTCATTTCTGGTCACACTCCTTAGTATTCATGAATCTTCAAAACTTCAGACTGGTGAGGGTCTTATCACTTCACAGATTACAAAAGTGTGATTTTCAGAATTTAATGTTATGTTGCTTTTTTAATATTTGCATTATTCTTAAATTATATTGATCCTCAAACATTCACGAAAATCAAGAGAACTTTAGAATAATTATAAATTTTCTTTGTTCTCTTAATAACCTTCCACAGAGCATAACGACCTTCTGCCCTTTCTGCCAGTGGTCTGTTTATTCAGATATTTTAAATAACAGTTTCAGTAGTTTTCATTTTGTCAAGTTAAAAATATGTTTGCTTATCATGACTGTTTCTGCATTTAACGGTTCTTGCTTTTGAAGCTAGAGACAAAGATCAGTCAATACTTTAATTGCCTGAGGGCTATCAACAGACATGAAGCTTTCCTTAAAGTAGTAATCATCTTTGAAAAAGAAACTGTACTTTTAAGTGCAATTTATGCATTTACTAATTCTGTGCTGCACTCTCAAGATGATGGGCTGCACATTAGCTCTTTCCTTTTATGTTTCATTACTTAATTTGGAAATCAACTTTTATTTCAGGTGCCATAGTAATTTCTCATTGTTGATAGCAGAATTACAATGAGAAAATCTTGAAAAGAATACATTTAGTTTAAATTAAGCCAAAAAAGAAAAAGAGAAAGGTAAGCTTAGCCAAGATGCCGTTTAGGATTTTATGAATATTTAGTTGCCTTAGAAAACACAAAGTGTTGCCACTTCAAATGGTAATTTCTTCAGAAAATCTAGCCTGCATTAAATGAAATGTTTGTGACAAAATAAACTTAACACTGCCAATGTGTAAGCGTTCTTATTTTTCAACAGTCTTATTAATATTTGGTATTATTAGCTTCAGTTTTTACCTGTTTCCTGGATTTGTAACTATATCTTGTTAGGGATTAATTTTTTATTTCCTGGTTATTAGTAACCTTAAACATGTTTTATATATAGATTGTGCATTAGCGTTTCCTTTTCAGCGAGTGCCTATTTTTATCTCTTGTCTACTTTGTCATTGGTTATATCTTTTCTGACTTCTTTGTAAATATTATTATTATATTCTGAATACTAATCTCTGGCTGATTGAATGTACTGTAAATGTTTTCTCTCAATGTAGCATTATTTTTTTTCTTTTTTAATGGTTTGTTTGCTCAGCACTTACATACTTATGTCATATTTATCAATCCTTTTTTGTAATGATTTGTGTTTTTCTGTGTCTTATTGAACATTTCTATCCTTAATCTGAGGATTTGAACATACTCTTTTACATTTTTTTTCTAATTTTTTTTTAAGTTTGCTCTTTGTATATAGATCATTAATCTACTTGGAGTTAATTTTGTGTCTGTGTGTGTAGTTTAAAGAAAGATCTAATTTCTAGGGCTGTAATAATTTAACATAGAGAACCAACTATTTTAGCACTATTTATTGAAGATCTCCACTTCTCCGTGGTACTAATGCTGCCATATGTAAAGTTTTCATACATAAGTGGGCCTACTCTTTCTTGCTCTATTCTGTTATTTTACATATTTGTTTATATCTGAACCAGTAATGCATTCTCTTTATAACTTACCAGATACGTCTTAGGATGGTAAGGCACATGTTCCCATTCTCTTCAAAATTGTCATGACTTTCCTTGGAGCTTTGCTATTCCATACAAATTCTAGAATTAGCTTATTGAGTGAAGAAGGATATTAATATTAAATATTGATTTTTTTCTACCCTTGGACACAATTTATCTCAATATTAATTTTTTCTTTTTTGTCTTTTATCTATGATTTCAAGAAATAATCTTTGTTTATTTATTCATTTATTTTTAGAGAGAGCCAGGGGAAGTGGATGGGAAGAGGGAGAGAATCTTAAGCAGACTCCAGTGCATGAGCTTGTCCCCGGGCTCGATCGCACAACATGACCTGAGCCAAAATCAAGAGTCAGATGCTTAACCGACTTGCCACCCAGGTGCCCCATTCATCTATGATTTCTTAAATGGAGCACACTTTATCTAGTTTAACCATCACTCAAGGCTATCATTAACATGATTAACATTTTAATATCATGTAATATGCCAATAGTTTATTATATAATATTGAGGTATGTAAGAAGGCCTGTATATGCCAATCCTCACTTATACTAGATTGCAAGGGTTAGAGAAGTTTAAATCTGCTAATTTATCATTATACATCTTCATAATATTAATGAAGATTTTCCTTACCCTTAGTTTTATGAATTGACCTCTGACTTTTTTAAAATTAGAAATTGCCTGTTTTCTAGCAGCACTCTTTCCCTCTATTTTTTCTTTTTTTCTGTTGCTGACCAACTTGTTTGCATTTTAAGATAAAAGTAAACTGATTTTGAGGGTTTAAGACATAATAAGTAGCTACTATTTTATTAATCAACTAACGTGTGCCAGTGTTTGTGGTAGACCTTATTTATGTCATCAAAGCAACACCTCTACTAGGGATATATGATAATAGGCAATATGTAGATAAAACTGAGGATACCTTGCCCCAGGTCCTGAAGCTGGAATGCGGTGTTGTCCTGGCCTTCTCCCTGCACCATTCTGTCTCTAAGATAACAGGATGTTATCGGTGAAGTTCAGTCAAAGACCTGGTGAAATATCCTGAAGTCAGACAAGCTGATCCTGCTAAGGGATCCATGCCTTCCCCGTCCTATGCTCCATGGGCTTCCTGATTTGCTGGACGGTTTCTAGGAAGGGTGGGTGAGTAGGAAGAAAAAGAGGCATCTGGGGGCTAGATCTGGATGAGTCTATCTGAGGCTCTTGTGGTCGGCTGAGGAAAGCACCTTTTGTGTGTCAGAGCCGTGGACTGGCTGAGAGAAAATGAAGGGAGCTCTAAGGTGGTCCATCTGTCCTGGGACAACTCATGTTCCTGTAACAAAAATGAAATCAGACATGATTGGTAAATAGGGGATAATAAGAATATAAAACAGATGCTTGTTCATGTGTAATTTTTTTCCTAGCATGGGAAACCAGAAGAGTAGAAATATGGTAACTTCCAGTAAGAAAGGGAAAGGGAAAAGCTGTGGATCGGGCTGCTACATTGCCTGTAGGAGCCATGGTGACTATATTTAAGAAACTAAAAACCAGTGCCTCCTTTCAGTCAGCCTGTTCCTCACCACCGGTTCATAAGCCCAGCCTTGTTCAGCCATTGTTGGCGCATGGCAAGATGCTCCTCTTCCAAGGCCCCCCCTGAAATGCAGCCCTTGCCTCAGGGCTCCACCTCTCTCATCTAGGGCTCAGCACCCACCACTCCTCCACGAGAGTCTTTTCTGTTGTCTCCTGCATTTATCCATCCACCGTGACAGCCACTGGCCAAACTGAACTGAAGCTTTTGGTATTGGGGGCCAGGGTGGGAGGGGTCCAACTTATTTCCTCAATTAGCCATTATGAATTTTAATGATAAAATTAGATGGTGATGATGATGATAGAAGATGGTAAGCTACAAAATAACATAGATTTTGAACAGTTTGCTGATAACCCTATGGCCCCATAAACTTGTTATCTAGGCAGTGTATTAACAGAATATGAATTTTCTCTGGAATGTAATTATCGTGTTATAGCTGACATGCTATGGCATGCATTGGAATGGCCTGTCATTTCCTTCATGGTGTTCAAAAAGTATAAATAAAGGACTTCACTTACTTGGATATTACTTTGGGGTTGGTGACTCAAATGCGTATTCTTAACCAAACACTGCTGTGAACTCCTGAATGCTATGGCACGGATTTATAAGGTATACTTGGCTCTCTTTACTCTGAGTAACAGAGTTTTTGTCTCCAGTAGTTAGGTTTTACCCAGCATCCATTACAAAACCTAGAAAATTTCTTTTAAACTCAGGGCTTTAGGAAGATCATGAAATGATTTAAAGTGTGTTAATAAACCATGCAATGGTTTATCTTACTATTGAAGTAAGCAAGATTATATTCGACAAATGATGACTCCTGTTGTGAATCTTCAGTTCTTCTCTCACCGGTACCATGTGGAGCTAAGTCTAGCCTAGATTTCTTGTCTTCCATAGTCTGAACACTGGAGTTTCTGTTCTGACTGGGCCACATTATGGCATGATGATTTTTGTCTGGTTGTTACTGCCTCAGGTCAAGACCTTGCTACTATTTGTAGAAAAATGATTAGTCTGTGTGTCTGTAATTGCCTGTGGGTCATTTTAAGTGCCAAGTCTTCACCACTACCATTTTTATTTTTATTTTTATTTTTTTACTGCTACCATTTTTTAAAGGGGTTAGTTTTTCTCCAGTATGTTCATCAAATGCCTGTTGCAAATTGTGTATTCCTGAGGCAAGATCAGGTAGCCAAGAGCATCTTTAGTTCTGATCCTGCTCTGCATTTTCTCTATGAAGTTGGAGCAACAGAAATGATCAGATTCTGTTCTTTCTGGCAAGAAGAGAAGGAGTCTGAACTGAAAACAGGAGCAGAACCATGGCCCCTGATGTTCTATGATGGATGCCAGCATGCGTGTCACACTATTACAGGGTATCTCGTATTGCCACATTCCAGGGTTATCTTTTTAATCATTTTCCCCCATCTGGATATTGTTTTTTATTTTTGTTTTGATTTCCGCTGTCTTCCAGCACTAAGTACTTGGGATGTTATTCTGCTATTCCAGTATTAGAAATTGATGTGGCGAAAGGATAAAAAATAGTATTGGAGGATTAAAAACATGAATTATGAAGGAATGCCTTTCTTCCAGAATACTCCTTCATAATTATGGGGGAATAGTATTCCTTCCTAATTCATGTTGAGCCCTTATTTATTTTATCTTATTTTTTCTGGAGCAGTATGGCATATTTTCAAGGAACCCAGTGCTAGGATTCAAAGGACATGTCTATTCCAGGGCCACAGGATCACGGTATTCCAAAGTGAACATTAACAACCCAGTGTGCCTGGTCCTACAGTTCTCAGACTTTCCGTTACACCCTGGTCCTGCTCACTTTGCCTGAACAACCAACGCCCTTCTTCCCAAGAACCCTTTGAAAGGACCAGTGTTTGTCAAAGGAAACAATATTTGTTGTATAAACGTAGGAAACCTCTTGTAATTAAAGACAGAACAAAAGCTAATCTATTTTTTAAGGAATTGGTCAGCTGGGTTACTTTTGCTGCTGCTGCAGTTTTCCCAGTAAGAACATTAGTCAGAGAAAAAGACACTGAATTATGTATTTTATATATGCTACAAAGAAAGATGAAAGAAGTGGTGTTGAGGGGAAGAATGGACATTAATGTCAGTAATATGTACTTAGGTTTGGGGTGGGAAGAAAACTGACTTTTGATTTGTATCCGAGTAAACAAAGATATTAGAGGGTGGTGTGTGAATGCTTGTCTGTAAGAACAGGCAGTGATTGCTGAAATGAAGGACAGATCAGCAACTAGACATTTTAAAGATTTTATTAATTTATTTGAGAGAAAGAGAGAGAAAGAGCGAGTGAGTGGGGGAGGAGCAGAGGGAGAGGGACAACCGGATTCCACACTGGGCACGGAGCCCGACTCCAGGCTTGATCTTATAATGACCTGAGCCAAAATCAAAAGTCGGATGCTCAAACAACTGAGCCACCCAAGCGCCCCTAAGCAATTAGACATTTTAAAAAGCATTGAGTTACAGTTGGGATACAGTAGTTCTGAAGAACCTAATGAAAAATGAGGCAAGGTAAAAAACAAAACAAATGAACAAAACAAAGAAAAATGAACACAAAAAGGAGATCTATTTGATAATGGATGTGTTTTCATTTATGGATTGTGTCAGTCGACCTGGTTGTAGTGATCATAGGACAATCCTGGAAAGAGTGTGCTTGGAATGAAGAATGAGAGGGTATTGACGGTATAGACAGTGTCTTCTCATTCAGGTCACCACTGTGTTAAGAAGCTTTATTCTGGAAAGTCAGAATTGCTCCTGGATGTACATAGTAATTCCTGGAGGAATTTTTTTTTTTTAATAGTCATTTAAAATTTTTGCAAATCGGGTTCTTCCTGTCTTTTCTGTCTGATTTCCTAAGAATGATGCTACATTGGTAATTATGTTAAAGTTCCAAGTTAATAGATTTCATTATTAGTAACACTGATCAGATATCATGACGGCCTGTACATGTTACTCAATGGCACAGATTCATAATTTTGAGTATCATTTTAATCTTGCTTTTCCTTATCAACTGATTTGAATCATACACATTTGGGTGTCTGACAGCCAGTATACTCTATATTTAATGGTTCAAACATTCTTGAGATGTTATGATAATCCACAATTCATTTGAAAGTAGTGAAGACTACTTTAGGTTCACCCTAATGACTGAATATTAAAAATGTAACTAGTGTTATACCATGAGATACAAAGCTAGCCATGTTAGCATAGACCTTGACAATTAGTATGGGTTCTCATTTCTTATCCCTCATATTGGCTTACATTTTTTTTTATGCAATACTCTGTGTATGGTTGATCCTGTTTCAAGTGAAGTACAGTTGACCCTTGAACAACATGGGAGTTAGGTCATCAACCACCCGTGCAGTCAAAAATCCACATATAACTTTTTACTCCCCCAAAACATAACTACTAATAGTCTACTATTGACTAGAAACCTTACTGATAACATAAACAGTTGATTAAAACATATTTTATGTTTTAGGTAACATTGTATGTTATATATGTTGTATACTGTATTCTTATAATAAAGTAAGCTGGAGAAAGAGTATGCTATTAAAAAATCATAAGGAAGAGTAAACAAATTTCTAATACTATATTTATCAAAACAAATCCATGTATGAGTGGACCTGAGCAGTTTAAACCAATGTTGTTCAAGTGTCAACTACATATTTTAAATAAAATGAAATGCTTGAGAGTTTTAAATGTCCTTTCCTACTAATGTTTTCTCCCTAGCTTATAATGGGAACACATTAACCTATGCTTGAAAATTTCTTATGGTTTAGCCTTCAGAATATTAATTACTCCTAGACTGTAGTTTCCTTTAACTAAGGTTGGGTTCCATCAAGTCAATACATAATTATTCATTATTTAAATAATCAAAAAGTAGTAAATTTTTATCCAAATAAAGTCTTGTATGTAAAATAAGTGAATTTGGCTCTCAGGGGGTCTCTTCTACTTGCAGGAAGTACTGTTGAGAATTTCCTTCAGATAGAGCCAAAATAAGAAGACAACAGTCTCCACTTCATTACCAAAAAACAGGTTGTTACAGCTTCAGGTGAAAAAACTAGTGTTAGCTTATTGATTTTTAAGTAGACAGTCCTTGCCATCTGGAATGAAAACATTAGCTGGGGAGAAGGCATTGTGGATTGGTGATACTCCTTGGTTGTAATTAAATTGCAAACACAGATGTATGTCATTGTACATAGTGAAGGTTCTGTGTTTCATGTGAGTGTTGCTATTAATCCCTGTTTCTCGAATTAAAATATCTGGTTTAGGGGCACCTGGGTGGCTCAGTCAGTTAAGCATCTGCCTTCGGCTCAGGTCATGATCCTAGAGTCCTGGGACTCCCTGCTCCCTGGGGAGCCTGCTTCTCCCTCTCCTTCTGCCTGCCACTCCCCCAGCTTGCGTGCTCTCTCTATAAAATAAATAAATAAAATCTTTTAAAAAATAAATAAGATAAAATAATAAGGTAAAATAAAATATCTGATTTGACCCCACAAAGTAAGCATAGCAAATAACCTGGCACATACTACTCACCTCTTGCTCGTTATTTCCATTTCTTATTTTGCAGTTAGGAATCGGTGACTTGTTGAATACACATGGTTTGTTTATCAGCCTGGAGAATGTTTATCAGCCTGGAGAATACACATGGTTTGTTTATCAGCCTAGAATGGAAATTCTAATTTTTCTTATCTAACTTACATATACTCATTTTTCTCCTCTAGGAAATAGCAGAAACTAGTGACTTTTATATTCTGTTTTATAATATTATAAATGATTTTGAGAAATAGGAATTATCTCAGTTCAGAATACAGAAATCAAAGTAGGCCCTCAATTATTCTCTTCTTGATGTGTGTATTAATAATGTACTATAAGGGGCGCCTGGGTAGCTCCGTTAGTTAAGCATCTGACTCTTGATTTAGACTCAGGTAATGATCTCAGGGTTGTGAGATCCAGCCCCATGGCCAGCTCCCCCGCTGAGCAGGGAGTCTGCTTTGAGGATTCTCTCTTCCTCTCCCTCTGCAGCGCCCCATGCTTGTGTACTCTCTCTCTCTCTCTAAAATAAAAATAAATAAATCTTTAAAAAAAATAATAATGTGCTATAATAATAGTCACTACAGGGTAATGAGTACCTATTATGTTCTTGTCATAATGATAGAAGTTTTATATTCATATTTCTAAATATTAAAGCAACCTTGCAGATGTTAATTTTTTTTTTCATTTTTACCACGTTTATTTTATAGTCATGATTTCTTAGTCTTTATTAATTTGCTACAATTTGGGGAAATAAATACTCCCTTCCCTTTTCTGATGCATGTTTGGGGGGGTAGGAGGAACAAAATGTGAGCAAATAGGCAAAGGGTAGAGGGAGCAGAAGGATGAAGTTGAAGTGAGACACAGTTAATGTTTATATGAACCCTTCTGTGAGCAATATCAACCAAGAAAATTCAAAGCTGACAACATGAGTGTTTTCTTCTCTCATGAAATAATTCAGGACCATGTTCAGTATGCATTAATTACATAGCATTGTGGTATATGTTTCCTATCAGACATGATATGTATATTCTTTTTTTCTTACTTTTTAAGCTCCACAGATGACATTCATGAAGCACTTTTAATACAATATTCAGCAGATAATAATTTGAGCGTATAAACCGATTTTACGTAGCAGAAAGCACCATTAGCTGCCATGTGAAGGTCCTCCTTTCAAGTAACAATTCTGTACTCGGGGCTTCATATCTGAGGAAGTTCTTGAAGGGCATTCCTCCCTCCATTGGGTTTACAACTCATCTGCAACACTAAATGCAGATAAAATAAAGATCACAGTTGGGTTAAAGGTTTGTACATGAAAGCCCCTTGCAAATATAGCCAATATTTTCTTCAGATGGTAACTATAGAGGCCTTGTTCTCTTTCAGCCTTTTTCTTCCCCCATTTCCTCTCAAGGTCTTCAGCCCCATGCTCTGGTGCTCCATAAGTGAGTGTGAGGCCAAGGGTAATATTTTTAAAGTGAGGAAATTGTGACTAAGGAAGGTTAAGTAACTTATCCAAGCTGTACAGCTTATAGCTGACTACTAAGTGACAGAAGTAGAATTCAAGTCAAATTCTGTCTAAATCCAGAGCCCCTCCTCCATCCAATAAGTCACGTTGTATGAAGTGTTATGTAGTTGCCCTTCATATGAAAGATATTCTATGGTTTTCATGAGTCAAGTATAGCTTAATATCTGACACTGAAGTTTCCACATTTTCCAGAATATATCTCTCTTTGATTTAGAAAATATGTGAACATAAGGCCCCTCCTTCAAAAGACATAGACCAGGTAGGAGCTCTTTAAAACTGAAAGGGAATTCTTCAAGTCAATGAGAATATAAAGTGGGACTTTTTTGATTAGACCTTTGATGTTTTCAGATGAGTCATTTCATTGTGTCCTGGAGCCAAGCTGGCCATTAGAAGAGTCCAGGAGAGCCTCAAGAGCACAGGAACAATTGTAAACATTTTCAAAACTCCTTTTCAGTAAAAAATAGTTTCAATGTAGAAATGGAAAGGTGTTAAGTAAATTCTCTATGATCTTGAGTTTTCAAATTTCCTGTGTTTACTCCTAGGAAAATAAAGCATGGTAGAATTTATAATCTCTCTGTGTTATATTGATGATACAAAACTTATGTATTGTTACCATATTGTCCTGAAAAGAATTGTGTGTGATGTAATCATCATATTTATCTAACCAGGGTGATGGCATTGGGTGTGTGAGGTCACCTTTCTTGAGACAAGAAAACGAAGTCTGGAGATAGATTTGGGGGAGGGTGGCTGGTGGGATAGGAATGGCTGATGCAGAAGATGATAAAAATTGTTTGCCTAACACTTAACCTGTGAAAATAAGGATGAATGGAAGCATAGAAAAATCAAACACATCATGTGTATTGACATAGGTTCCCATATTGTATAGAGTGCTTACTGTTTGCTAGGCGGTGTGCAGTAGGCATGGAGATGAATGATGGTTCTGTTCCTGACTTACTGATGCCTAGCATGGGGAACAGGTATATAACCCAATTGTCGAAATATACAATGACTTCTGTTATGATAGAAGTAAGGATAGAGTTAGGTCTTCTCTATTCATGACTGCTTAGATCACGAAAGTTTTGCCAAGGAAGTAAGGTATGGGCACAAGTTTGAAAGGTGAAATAGACTTACTGGTGTTTTTTTTGCTCTTGAGAAGATGATGAACCACCGAGGGCCACTATTTCCTTCTATGAAGTTACCAAATATGAGACTTTTCTTTGGGATGAAAGGAAAAAAAAAAAAAAAAGAAGTATATGCTGTCTGTAAAAGCCATACTTAAAGGATGCAAAGGATGAAAATAAAGGGATAGAAAAATATCTATCAAATGTTAATTAAAAGAAAATCTGTTGCACGAAACAGTCCTGAAATAGGAAAGATTCCTTACCCATGGGATGTCTGATAAACTTAGTGATATGGCTAATTGCAAATGTTTGTACTTTAGTTATACACCATTGCTATAAATATTTTTGATCAGTCAAAAAATAAGTGTTGGGCGCTTGCTATTTCTTAAATATGGTAGTTGGCATCCAATTAGATCGTTTATGAAGTCAGAATATAATTGCAATATAAAAAAATGTTGCTATTTTCAGTGGCACGCATTCTGGCATTCTCTTGATTTAAGTTGGTGATAGGTAGTGGTTTGCTATGGTAAATATCAGCTTGACCTTTGTGGCAAGAAATGACATTTCTGGGTTGATTTTTTCGATGTCTGCTATATTTATATTAGCATGTGGAAATCAGTCTTATCATAGCTCTCAAATACAGTATTCATTCAGGTGCTAGGTATCACTATTGATTTTTGGTGATCAGAATCCCATTTATTTATAAGATGATAAATATTAAGGTGTGGCTATATAAGAAGGACACCTACTTAGTAGAATAATATAAACTTAAATTTTTGAGGCATACCAAATAGTGAAGATCAGAATGCTAATTTTACTTAACTGGATTCCTTTCACAATTTTGATTTTCATAGCCCTGTAACCAAAAACAATGTTTTGTCTTGAAACTAAGATTTCCATTGAGAGTCTCTGATCTCATAAATATCTTATACATACATAGTTCAGTAAACGTAGAATAGGTTAGTCAAGGTTGGTTTGTATTTCAAAGTCAATGCTGTTAAAAAAGAAAATGATGTTTAATTACCAGAGTGAACCATTGCCTGCCATTTAAAGCAAAAGCAAGATTTCTGGTTGATGCTTACTGATATGTCCATTTGGGCATATTGGTACATACACTAATATGAAATAGTTTTTCTGTGTGGGATAGTTTTAGAGTACCATGATACAAAGTATAAAAAATACTATATTGTAAGTTTCTCAGGTGACTTTTGCAGGGAGAGAAGGTTGAGTCTGAAGCTATATTTCTTTCAGAACTTTGAGTCAGAATGGTATAATCAATGAAATCTACCAATTAACAATAGAACAGGTGGACATGAGCCAATGCAATTGATAACCAGACTTCTCTAGAAACTCTGCCATCACTGCAGTTACTAGACCCAGTCCTACAAAGTGTAGTACCTATGAATGCGTTTTTATATTAATTTCTTTGTGCTAATCTCTTTAAAATACTACAAAAAAAGATATTGAATACTTTGTTTGCTCAAATTGTACTAGATGATGATGATTACCTTAAGGGATCCATGTGAGATCATTTCTGCTACAGTTTGATGTCTGACCTTCTTCACTGGTTATTCTATCCACAAGGCAAGAAAAATAAATGCAAAAAATGAAAGTGCAATTACATTTCACTTGATTTCAACAAAAGATAATTTTTTCAGACATGCACCTAGCTTTTTTAAATTGTGATTTATTATTGATTTGAAGTTAATTATTGAGGCTTTAATAAGATACTATGGTAAAATGAATGACAGTGAAATAGTACATGTAGAATATTATATCATAGTGCTTTCTCCTCCTGGATGGGCTGCTCTGAGCTCTGCAGAGAGGGGCTGACGTGCGACTGGCAAATATTTAGAAAAACAGAACCTAGTACAACATAGTTTAGTGAAGAAGAGCTGTGCACATATCCCTATCATCCTAAGTGTATAATGCTGGTCTCATCTGCCGGAGAAGAGATCCTTTTCAGGATGATCCCCCTTTTTATACCTTGAAAATTCATGGTCTTCATCAGTCTCTTAGCTAGTTTAATGATTTTCACTTGGAAAAATTGTTCTCTCATAATACTGGCTAGTTTAAAATCGGGCCCACAAAAGATACTTTATCCATTTATACTTTTAGCTATCTAATCATTGCTTTGGGAAGGTTGATCTTATCTACTGATTCTCACACTTTGTTGTCTGTCAGAATCAGTTGGAGGGCTTATAAAATACAGATTCCTCCCAAAGTGTGTGGTTTAGTAGTTCTGGGTTAGGGCCCAATAAGCTGCATTTCTAACAAGTTCCCGGGTGACCCTGATGCTCTGTAATCCCATGGAAATAGCATAAATCACGGACCAGCACATCCCGTTTGAAGGGAAAAGTTAGAGAAGAAATTTTTATCAATCAAATCAAGGCCAACGATTGTTTTTGTTGATGTTGCTTTGTTTTCATATAAAACAGTCTCCCTGGAATTTCATTGCTGATGTGTTCTCCCAAACCCTTTACCTGCTCTTGGGTCCAGGCAAGATTTCCTTATCGGAAGACCATTTGGTAACCAATTCGGTTGTTTCACTGGAGAGAAATCACTTGTAAATTGAATATCCACTGTCTAATAAGAATTGGCGATGTTCCGCCAAGAGATAGCAAATTCAGATAAATAAGCTATTTGAATTAGAAATAAAAATTAGTACACTGTACTCTGTATTTCCTGTTCCTTGGGAGTCTATAGGAACCAAGTCTGCTGCCTGCAGGCAAGTATATATTAACTTTATTGCTGTGACAATAGTTTGAAAAATGTGAGGATGGGAGGAGAAGCAACGTGAATGAGTCAGGGAACGAGTGAGGAATTCCAGGTATTGGTGAGGAATTTGTAGCTTTCCTATAAAGCACAATTAATATTTCAGGCAAAAAGGTTTTATTTATTTTTATTTTTATTTTTTTTTTATAATTCAGCTATCTTTTTTTTTTTAAAGATTTTATTTATTTATTTGACAGAGATAGAAGACAGCCAGCGAGAGAGGGAACACAAGCAGGGGGAGTGGGAGAGGAAGAAGCAGTCTCATAGGGGAGGAGCCTGATGTGGGGCTCGATCCCAGAAGGCTGGGATCACGCCCTGAGCCCAAGGCAGACACCCAACCGCTATGCCACCCAGGCGCCCCCAGGCAAACAGGTTTTAAATCTTAGTACATCTAGATTCCAGAATCATAGGATTTGATACTGCATGAAAAGTCTGTGTCTGATCACAGATGAGCAGAGGGTATCTTAGTGTTTTAGAATAAATCAGGTTATACTACCTTCGTTGCTTCTTTCCAGTGGATCTGTAGTCATCATCTAAGACTAATTTGAGAAAATGTCATTGTGAGCTCAGGGTCTAAGGATATTTCAGGAAATATTTTGATGCCATATCGAGTTTTTTATACATCTTTTTGTCTTGCCTATATACCTGCATAAAAAGAATTGGGATTATCATAATTGCTTTTGAATATCTTGAATCAATTTGGTATCTCTCTTATATATTTATCACTAGTTTTGCATATTGTGTTTAAAACCACTGGGAAACAATTAGACAGTGGTTTCATTTTTCAACAGTAGATAATATTAAAAATTATTGAATGAGTGTAAAATGAATGTAAAATGATTTTTAGATCAATTTCCAACATTTTATTAAATTAATGTTTATTATATTGAGTTTTTTTTGAATGGCTATTTATTCTAGCCTGGCATTTAAGTTAGCTTGTTATGGTTTTTATGTAATGGAACTTAAAATCGTTCTTTCCAAGTCAGTAAAGCTGGTTTTGTAAATGCCCAAAAAGGAACCTAGTGACATTTCTTTACTGACATTGTTGAGATGATGTGAGGAATTATACAACAGTCTTAATATTTAAGTTGTTGGTTAATGCGACTATGGTAGACAATATACCTGGTGGTGATTTTAATGATGCTTATTTTTCCTCTGAGAAACAAGTGATACCTATTTTATGATACGTGTCCAATGTCTTTTCACTCAAAACTAACTTTTCATTGTGAAGAGGTGAAAGACAAGACTGCTAATGGGGGGAAAAACACTAAAAAATGCAGGGATGAAATGTAAATGAATCTCAAGTGGAACAACTTGGTCAACATGAAGAAGACACATTACACTATTTTATGTGGAACGCTTTTCCTGGAACCTCTGAGAAATAAGATAATTACTAACTCACTCTTTTGGAGTTTTATTTTATTTTTTATGATGATGAAAGCTGGGAGTCTGTTTTTGTCAATTGCGGTTTGAGGGTATAATTTAAATTTAAAATGACAAAAGATGTATATTATGTCATTAGTGGGATTTTGTTATTCCTCTTACATGTTTCTCACTAGTTTTGCATATTCCGTTCAAAACCACTCTGAAACATTGGGTGGTTCCATTTTTCATCACTAAATCAAGTTAAAATTTTTTCTGAACAACTCTGATAATTATTTGCATCATTTTCGTGAGGGGCAGGATGCAGACTTGAGAATGTGATGGGAAGCCTGCTGCATTAGAGACCACGTGCCCGAGACGAAGCAGATCTCCTTAGCCAGAATTTCATTAACGAGTGCTTTTACAGCCTTAGTAACCTTCAGCACACCCTTTTTACTTTCTTCGAGTCTAAAATAGGGAGCTCGTTTGTCCTAAATGAGTGGATTTCAACTATTTTCTTCTTACTGTAAGAAGCTGTTCAAAAGAACTCTTGCATATTCCGGTATAAACAAATAAAAGGGAGATTGTCCTGGTTCAAGGCAGGAACCTCTTCTGGAGAGCACTGTGAGTCGACTCACAGGTCCCACGGCATCCTGAGGGACAGAGAGTTTGAACACCATTGTAGCAAATTCTAAATTTCCCCCCAGGTCTAAAATGCGAAGCTTGGGTCCATCATCCCTGAGGTAAATTGCCAGCTCCACAATATTTCCATCTCTTGAATTTTATATATTGATTTCTTAACTGAGTGAAAGTTTAGTTGTAATATCAAATGGAATAAAATACTTTTTTTTTTGACTGACAGGAACATAAGATTTTCTTGTTTTGACTTAAGTCACATGCACATTGGAATAACTTCTTTGTTAAAAACCTTATAACTTATCAGTCCTAATATAATTTTGCAAGAGGTAGAAGTTAATCTATGAAAGAAGGAAAATTCAGTGCCACTTTCTTCGGCAGTGGGTTATCTGCCTAATGACTTAACACTCTTCCTCCCTTCTACCCCAACTCAGTCTCCTTGCTCTCTTTCCCCTGCCCCACACTCTGTGGTTGACCAAGATCCTTCCTTCATCTGATTGTTCTGGGAACCTTGAAACACCCTGCTTTTCCCCTTTCCTTCTCTGTTGCTACTAATGCGTTAAGAACTACATTTTCCCTGCTGATCGAGTTTAGAAAAGCGAGAAGAGTTCTCACTACAAGTGGATTATCACTTTTGGGTGTACCCTTGGGAGTGGCTAGATGCTACAACCCGGTTTGTGACGCAGAATTTATTTCTCATAGAGAAATGACGTTGTAAGCGTACACCAGAGACTATAGAATGTTGAGTAGTGTATAGTACAGTTCGTTTACTGTACAGGTGAATTCCACAATGTGTGTTGGTCTGGGAGCCTATCAACTATTGTAAATGCTATTTCTACAGAAAAGTGGGGTCTGTGTTTCAGGTAGAGTTGAATGCGGAATATTCCTAGTTGGGGACTGACCATATTCATCGGTTGATCTACAGGTGCATACATTCAGTGGTTCTGCCTCTCTCCATTAGACAGACTCAACACTTTCTTTTCCTTTCTCTTTTCCACATTGAATTTAGCCTGAGAGGCTGAAATAGAGGGAACATTTTCAGATCTGAGCTATGTTTCCTTTTTAATTTGATAGAATAGAAACTGGATGCAATAAAATTGAGAGGTGGTACTAAGATCACATTAGGATTTGTGAAATGGACAATTGCCTTACATAAATAGCAAGTAAAAAATCAGGCGAGTTCTTCATAAACATTTTATTCTGGGGTGTGCTTATTTTCTGAAACTACCTCTACTAAATCTCCTGTCAGTCTTGAAACTAGAAGGCAGAAAAGCTTCTAGTGCTACAGCCAACTGCAGTGTAGCCAGAGAAACAGGCAACAAAAATAGAACACCAGGATTGCTGTGCGTGGGTGAGGCAGAAACCACATTATGAGCAAAAGCTTCCAGTATTATTTTAGAACCAATACAGAGCTCTGCACTTCTCTCCTCTCTCTTCCAAAAACACATACTATAAAAATAAAATGAAATTAAATGTATGTGCATTTGCCCTCTTAGAATTATGATTCTTAATTTTTTTTTTTTATGCCTGCCTTTCTTTGGAGGCGAATCGCCAGTGTGGAAATACAGTGTGTAAAGCAAGCTTGGAGGGAGGAAAGAGTTAATTGCTTTTAAGGCCCTGCAATAGAGAATTATGGTTTGAAAGATAGAGGCTGGACAGCTGGGTTTGCTGGGGTATTTTTAAATGCATTAATGCAGGCTCCAATCACTCGGCCATGCTTGACCTATTTTTGGCTCAGGCCGACCATTGTTCTATTTCTGTGCCTGTGGGCCATGCCGTTGTTGATTCATATGCAAATGGATTATCACTAGCTTTAGCCAACTTGAGCTGAGAGAGACCAGAGAGGGGGAAGAGACACACACAAACAGATAGAAGGGCACCGGCTGAAGCCACTTGCAGGACTGAGGGTGCTTGCAACGAAACTCTAGCAGCCTGAAGAACTATAAGCCAGGTTTAATTGGTTTCTTTTTCTCGTGGGTAGAGTTAATATTTTTCTACTTATTCTGACAAAGCAATAACCCCGAAGCACATTCCTGTTTCCCACCTGCTTTTAGTTTCCGGGATAACCTAAACTCCAGAGAGCCATAGCATCCACTTGGTCCTTTCTGCTCTGTACACAGGTTGGTAACACAGGAAAAGTGTCCAGATCTTTTAAAAAAGTGTATGTCCACCTTAACAGAAAGGAAATCATTGTTGAAGTTGGTCGGCTGCTGCCTCCCCTAAGGGAGGAGGGAGGACCAGGGAGGGTAGCTCCTGGGGCCCGTGCACTGAGCAGCGATGAATCTTTCATGTAGCTGAAGTAAGAGTGATTGGAATATGCTGCAGACAATTTACGAGAGTGACTCGTGTTTTTCCTCAGATGGGGTGGCTGGACGAGAGCAGCTCTTGGCTCAGCAGAGAATGCACAGTATGATCAGCTCAGGTAAGATCCTCTTCCATAACTGAGACATTTTATGTGTGAAAGGAGGCTGACTTGGGAAATGCAGCTAAGAAAAAGCACCTCTCAAGGATTTGCTGCTTTTTGGTGTTGATGTTGCTATTTTCTTGGTGCGTCTGTAGGGTTTAACTTAGATCCCTTCCATTACCGTTTCTGTGCATATTCAGTGTTTAGGGACGACAGCTTCTGAATGAAATCTCAAAGCTTCCGATGAAGGATGGGACTGAGATAAGTAAAATGTAGTTGGGGGTGCTTTGCCTTACTATGCAACTAGAAGAAGGAGATCTGTACTGATTGCAAGCTATTCTAATGGGACTTTAAAAATCAGGTAAGTTCATACTGGAGCTTCAGTGTAAATTGCAGCCTGCGCTAGCCCGATGATTTTATATTTACAGCGTGCATCCAGAAGCACATCTATTTATAGATGTACCTTCTGAAATGTGTTTGCTAGGAGTTGCAAAGGTAGTTTTAATGTGGCTTTTTCTCATCAGCCCAAAATGAAACTATTTAGGATGGAATAAAATTATTATTAGCAGATGGTTATTTTAATTTTCTTGAAAAACATTTGGAGAGCCTAGCATTGTCAGGCAGGTGGACGGCACAGCACACACATAAAGGTGTTACACACAGGTGCAACCCTTGAAAGAATAACAGTAACAGATTCTGGTTTTCCAGCGTTATGTACTTGCACCTTCAAGGCGATGTGCTGAGGAGATCAAGCTTGTCAGCGTTATCAATTTCTGTTTGTGAAAAGAGCAGGCTCTCCGGGCAATATCACTTAGTTGTAATTGTTGCTCTTCATATTTAATCCCACAGCCAGTTCCTAAAGCTTGGGGGCTTGGGCTTTTTATTTCCGTCCTCTTCGGAATGCTTCCGTCTAAATTGGCTTAAAGTTCTCCCTCACATCTTCTGAGTCCCTCTGTGGGCTTAATTGTAATTCTAGGTCACCACATAGATCTCCACGCAAAGAATGCAATATAAAGCAGCGTTTGCTTGGTAGAGCTCGATGTGAAAGAAATATTCCACAGGTTGGCAGGATCTCTGTTGCAGTGCTGAGCACCTTCCCATTTACGGATCTGTGTTTGAAGCAAGTTTTCTTTAAACCTCGGTTAGCTGCGATGATTTTGAGATACTTCTCTTGACCCGATTTTTTCTTGGACTCAGAGTGAGAGATCAATTTTGTGTAATTTGATATGTTTCCACTTACATGACTGGAATTATGTTAATTAGGAGTGTCCGCTTACCTGAAGCAACCGTACAAGAGTTTTAATATGGTTTATTATCGTCTATTATCGTTGTGGCTGTAAAGTTGACAAGAGCTTGGGGAGGGGTCAGCTGGTGTGTCTCAAATGGAACTAGTCACTTAACTTAGCCTTTTATTTTTTAAATATGGATTGACTTTTTAAAAGTGACTCTTTTAGGGATCTTTTCAGTACTACATCCTTTCAGTCCTCACCTCTGTGTAACAAGTTTAATGTTTCTTTCACATGGCAGAAGCAAAGCTGTGCCTTTCAAGCAGGAACTGGCTGCTGACGCTGAACCTCTTGCCACAGGCTACAGGGGTTCGCAATCCTCACCGTTTCTAATGTCTTTGATAATCACATGTAACTTTACTCCATTTTTCAGTTGAGATTGCCCCTTTCCTGACATTAAAGCAATAATATGTTTGAGCAGGGAAGTGCTTGAGACTGTCCATGTTATTGTCAGTTCTACAGGAAGGGAAGCATCCTTTAAGCACCAACTATTAAATGAAAAGTGATGTAGATTGACATCAACTCCCAAACCTGTCTGGTATAAATACATAAGGAAACTCCAGGTTCTGTTTTATTTTTTAAATTTGAAACATGAAATCACGTGCATCCGTGCTACCATGTTGTGTAACATTTGCTTTTCTTTAATATGATACGGCCTTACATTTAATTCCCCCAGTCTTTAATCACGTACTTCCTCTGAGGCATTGGCTCTCAAACTTGGAGTCATCAAGACTATTTCACAAAATACTGAAGCCTTGGTCACACCCCCAGAGTTTCTAATTTAACTGGTATGGGAACGAACCTGGATATTAGAATTTTTAAAATCTCATGTGCAAATCTAAGCTGAAGTAAACTTTGAGTATCACAGATGTACCAGTAGGAGGAAGTGATGGTGATCCTGGTGACCCATTTCAGTAGGGTTTTCCTTTAAGTTAATTGCTAAATTTGGGGTGTGTTTATCTTAATTTATCAACAAATTTCATTCCACTCCCTTTTGGACCAGTGGCATGGATGTGATTAATACACATAGGAATTGATGGAGTCTTTGGATCTGGAAGAGTTGTCTGGAGTGCAGAGTGGTAGCGAGAACGCTGTTTGCTCTGGGAGTCAAGAGCTCTGTGTTCTAGCAAGCGCCAGTTGTATAACTGGTTACTCATCTGTAAGCTGAACAATGATGATGTCCTACTGTTTACCTCTTGGCATTCTTATGAGGTTCAAATGTAACAACATGTTATTAAAGTGCAGACTCACTATTATTATAACTATTTTTAGTGAATGAACCTGGGCTTCTGGCTCTTCAATACCATGCTCTGTCTTGCCGAACAAGCTAGATAGATGAATTGGATTGTGTGTCACATGGAACAATGATGTTCTGTTTTGATAGTAAGGTTTCTTTGGTTATCTTATACTTCAGCTACTTTTATTGGTTTTCCTGGTCTGATAAGCACTAGTCCTTTCCTTGTGCAAATTGTGACTGTAAATCAGAGCAGCTTGTATCTGTGTGTGCGCACGCTCATGCACGTGTGTGCATGTGTGTTCTGTAAAATGTCTCATTACATAATAATCAAAGGCAAAGAATTTGCAGAATATGTAATTGAACAGTGAAACCCCAACAGCAGATTTCTTGGGATTAATTGTTTTAAAAAGCTTTGTTTTATTGTTAGCTATTGCTTTGAAGTTCCCACTTGCTATTTTAGTTAAACTGGATACTGTGCATTAATAAAGATGATTTTCTTCAGAGTTCTTTATAGACTGTTGAATTGCAAGTATTTTACATAGTTACATTTTTTTTGCTAATATTGACTCAGCTAAGGCAAGACATTTTAGGTAGAACTAGGTTCTACAGCACAGTCTGCTAATGTGTTTTTAGTTAAAAAGCTCTATAATATTGAATTTTGGAATTCATTATGAGTGACACATTTTGCTAGGTCAATCTCTACTTTTGTGGCTTGTGTGGGCCAATATAAGTGATAACTGTGGCAGAAACTGAAGCATGTACAAATATTGACTCAGGTCACTTAGCAGTAGCTGGCAGAATTTGGGGTGTTCTCCTGTTGCCAGGCATGTTGCTTAACATGTTGGACAGCAGAGCTGTCCAGACAATATTGGAATGATTACTATAAAAGAATTTCCTAGAGTTTGTACAGCATTAATGTAAAATACATTTAAAATAAGGAAAACTCATATTTTTACTATGTATTCTTATTTTAGGGTATAAAAGAAAAGCATTTAAATCTAAATCCTGAATTTCTTTTATGGAAAACATATCTTCACCCTTTCAAAATCTTTTTTTTTTCCCTTTGGTGTGCATTGTCAAGGGGAAAGGAACATTTTAGATTCAGTAGCCATTTATGTCTACTTGGAAAGCAGAATCTAATTATGAAAATGTAAGTCTGTGAAATGCTCCTGTCATGTCAAGAATCACTTCTGGTATTTCCCGTAATTACTGTTTTGCTGTTCTCTAACTCAAGTTATCTTCACTTACAAGGCTGTTATCAATTTGAATATCTGATAGATAGTGATCAGAAAGCTAGTTATAAATAGGTCCATTGAAGAAGGGGATAAGAATGAGTATTGTATATTTCTGTGGACGACACCAGTGGAATATGTGTTATGTCCATTAAGCAAGAAAATTCAATAAAACCCCTCAGAAGACTAAAATAAACCCAAATTCTGAATTTAAAAATGAGGATTTTGATTTTGAAGATGAGAAATTTGAAAATGTACTACATAATTTCTCACCATTGGTAGATAGTAAAGTGATTCCAGAATGGTATAAGCTGGCAAACACTCACCCTACACACACACATGTGTGTACACACACATGGGTGCAGTATTCATGATATGACCTAACATATCATATGACCAAACATATCTTGGAAACTAATAGTCAAGGGAAAAATTGAACTGGGGGCTTTTGATACCAACAGAGAGAACCTGACAGGGCCTGCATCCTAGGCCTCCTAAGAATTTCACTGACAAGATGACAACTTCCTGAATATTCTCACTAACATTCTCAAATCTGAAGAGAAGCACACCGGGTAGATAACCTCAGCTTTTGTGGTGGTGGTGGTGGCGGTGGTGGTGGTTGTTATTGTTATTTCTTGGGAGTGAGAAATAGTAGAAATGATTCTGGAAAAGAAACTAGCGAAATGGAGGAAGGTGAACAAACACTGCCTCTCTGGAGAAACAAAGGCGTCAGAACAATATTCTAAATTGGGAACACAATCCATAGTTCTTTTCAACGAAATACCCTTCTCCAATTCATCTTAGATGTTCCACCAAGAAGAAAACATCAATTTACTGAATCCATGGAATTGTCTAATAATTGTTCCCCACAAATAGAGCTCCTTAATAAGAACATAAATTCCATAAAACAAGAGCTCAAAGATGAGATGATAAAACAATAGCATGAGATGAAAAAGGATATTTTAGATCTAGGGAAACAAAATTGAAAATGAAAAAACCATGGTAATTATAGAACAAAAATACTCATTAGAAATAGCAGGAAGCAGAACAGACACCAGTGAAACTCTTTACCAACAAAGGGGAAAGGTTTAAGACAATCACAGGGAATGAAAAAGGAAAATGGATTCAAGCAATTGGAAAGAAGTCAATTAATAAGAAAGACAAAGGCAGCATAACAAAGAGATTATTTATATCCCTGAAGTTGGTATTCTAAAGCAATGAAACAGAAGATAATTTTGGGAAAAGATGAAAAATTATTTCATTGGAAAAGAAAAAATAAATCTGTAGATTGAAAGGGCTCTCCTCTTTAAGGACAGTTTGCTGCAAATGCTCATCACAGAGTCATATCCTAACTGGACTTTTTATTGATTTTTGAATAATAATTTTTCAGGGGCTCAGCAGGTAAAGCAAAGATCTGTGGTGGGGGGAAGGTGGGAGGGAGGGAATGTATGGGATTCAAGAAGGCTTATCAGGAATCTCCAACATTTAGTGACAGAAGATAATGAAGAAAAATCTTTGAAGTTCAAAAAGAAGTGTAATCCAATGGTCCATCCAGGCAAGAGTTATTAAAAATAGAGAAAATGGGTAGGCAGGTCAATAATTCCCAAGCATGAACTAGACTGCTTGACAGTGAAACCCACACAATGAAGAGGTGAATGTAAAAGCAAAAAATGAAATTGAGAAGTAGAAAAAGCATAGGAAGATTAATGGGGTAAAGAATGAATCTGTTTAAACAAATATGAGACGGTGGTTATAGGACAGAAAGCAAATTGTATCAAGTAGGGCAATGTTCATAAACATAACCAATATGAGGCATTAGAGAGAGGTGAGATGGAGAGATGTGTGAAAGTGCTGATATTTTCTTTCTGAGCGGGGACAGACTCCCTGCAGCTTAAAATAGAAACACAGAGGTTTTTAAAAAAAAAAGACTCGAAACACTGATTTTTTAAATAATTTATTTAACCCTAGAAAGATCTTTTTGGAAATGGTACCTCATTTAGGAAGGAAGCATTTAGGATGTTTATGACCCCTTTGGTTGCAGTTTTTAATTCTGTTAAAATCATTTAAATTTAATGTTTTTTGAAGAAAAATAACATCAATGATGTGATCTCACTTTTATGAAGGTATATGTTGTTTATCTAGCCATCTCCCAGAAGAATTAATACATAGATGGAAAGAAATCAGAGAAAGTTTTGTGTGTGTGGTGGTGGTCCTGTTCCGGGGGGGGGGGGGGTCTTTTGTTTCATCATTATGCTTTTTTGCCTTGTATGAATTTTTACAATATACCCATATTTTCTACTGATTCTTACACACCCACACACAAAGGTATTGTGCCCAAATCCTAATGGTGTTTAATTGTAAGTAGTAGGTAAATTAGGTTGTCTTCTGCTGCAAGTAACAGAAAATCCTACTCAAAGTGACAAACAAGGAAATTTATCAGGGTAGTTGGCAGCACCAGGCAGTCAATAATGGCAACAAACTACTCCCCTGTGTTGGCCGTAGAGTTGGTGTCATCATAGGTCTGTTTCCTCCAGAAGGCACGAGTTGACGTGTCTATTTATGCATGACAAAGTCCGGAGACATAGAAGAGATACTTTGCTTCCTTGGATATTTTCTCTAGGAAGTTTTACCCAAAATTTCTCCAGCGAATTGTCCTTCATAATTTATTGGCCGGAATAGCAGCATCTACCCATGCATTAGCTAGGCACAGAGAAGAATGGGACTACATAATAGCTCCTTAGGGTCGTACTGAGCCTAGGAAGGTGGATGCTGCAGCAAACCTTTTAGTTTTTATTAGGAAGAAGGAAGGCAGAGAAGAATGCATTTTAGCTAGGCACCAGCAGTATTTGCTACAGTGTATATGCTGCTGATTGGAATTTTCTTTTTTCTTTTCTTTTTTTTTTTTTTTTTAAGATTTTACTTATTTATTTATTTGAGAGGGAGGGGGAAGAGAGAAAGAGAAGCAAGCCTGAGCTGGGGCAAACGGGTAAGGGGCAGAGGGAGAGGGAGAAGCACACTCCCTGCCGAGCAGGAGCAGGGAGCCCAATACAGGGCTCCATCCCAGGACCCCAGGATCGTGACCCAAGCCTAAGGCAGACACTTAACCAACTAAGCCACCCAGGCGCCCTTCTTTGTAACTGTCTTTAGTTTGTATTTCTTAAGATATAAATAATTAAAGGAAGTAGACCATGTAATTTCTTTCAGTTGAATCGTGGGTGTTACTTCATTTTCATGAAGATATACATCATTTTAACAGTGATAATTTTTTTTTACTAGTATTGAATAGAAAGCCTTTCTTAGTACTATCTGTTGTTAGAAGGAACCCTAAAAAGAGTAGTTATGGAAGAACACTTGGTCTCTGTAGGGTTGTAAATCATTTTTTAGAAAAGAGGAAAACCAACATGGTAGACTACTGTAAATTTGAGTAAAATATTCCTTTAATGTTGGCTTTGAAGGATGCAGAAAATATTAAGGGAAATTTATCTAATGTATAAACTTTTCAGTACACTGAAAGAGGATTATTTTTAAAATATTCAAAATGCAATTTCTTTGCCAGTATGTTGTTATAATTATTACATTTTCAGAGTAATGAACAATTTTAACAATCTGGAATAGTAACTGCATTTTAACAATTTTTTTCTGAATTGGAATACTTTGAAAACAATTTAATTGGAATAAAAGTCCATGAAAATGACTTTAAAAATAAGCTTTCTGTAGAGAAATTCAAAGATATTTTGGCATGTGCTTCAAATCAGAGTGGCAGTGCTGTGGTCTGTCCCATTCTTGAAAGAAAGATGACATGCCAGTGGTTGGCTTGGATGCATTGCGTCCTTATTATGGACACTTTTCCCTTTTCTCATTTTGGGAGATTGACAATTAGGAGATGAAGGAATGAGAAAATACCTTATATCTACTAGTCCCATTCTACCCCCACTAAGTCACTTGCACAAAACAAATTTAATTTAAATGAATTTTTGCAATACTAACTGACCTACACTTTAAGTTATCAGAGAACATTATATTTAGGGTTTCTCTGCGATGCTACGGTTCATGAATACAAAACTAAGTAATGCTTATGTTCTAGAAGAGTATCAGTTCCATTCATTATTTTAATATTAAATTTTCCATGGTGAAATAAGTGATAGGCCTTTTATATATAGTGCTTTTAAAATACCCAATAATTAAATCCAATGAAAACTACATTTAAGGAAGAAGAAGATTTACCAAACCACAGAGTGTAACTAGTCATTTACTTATGATTAAACTCTTTGCATGTTGATAAGGTTGGAAATACCCCAGAACTTCATTTTTTTTTTTTTTTTACTTCTTCCCCTCATGGCCTACCACTTATATTGAAACATTCAATTTATAATTTATATTCAGTCTTGACACAGTTATAGCCCTGTGGATGTCTTTTTCAATAATTTGAGGTAAGTTTTGATGGGTATCGAGGGCATGACATATATCCAAAATGTGTTAAAATAGTTTTAAATTTTAAAATTTGAAATTAAAAACAAAACAAAGCAAAAAAAAAAAAAGAAACCAAGAAAATTTCACTGAATTTCCATTAAATTACATTGTGGCCTGGGAGTTCTTACATTAGTAAAAATATGTTTACCCAGAAAGTTTTCAGGGAACTACATGTAGGATGAACTAGAAAAGTTTTTGGTGAATTGAACATGATTTAAATTTTAGTCTTGACGGTGCTTTTTTAAAAGTTTTTATTTAAATTCCAGTTAGTTAACATACAGTGTAGTATTAGTTTCAGGTGTGCAATTTAGTGATTCAGTACTTAAACAACGCACCCAGTGATCATGGAGACAAGTGCCCTCCTTAATCCCCATGGCCTATTTAACCCATCCCCGCCCACCTCCCCTCTGGTAACAATTCTCTTTAGTTAAGAGTCTGTCTTTTGGTTTGCCCCCCACCCCCCACCCCGCCTTTGATGATGCTTTTTTAATCTACTTACAAATAAAATTTAGTTGTGTATTTTCAATGTATGATTTTACTTCAGGAACCACTCATTTTAGATTAAAAAAATATCACAATCAGTTATCATTTTCATGGTTTTTCTGCCGCATTCCACTCTGATCTAATTGTTGTGGAAGTTTAGGAGGTCAGTGGTTGAAGCCCTGTGTTTTCATCATTTTTTATCACTGTCATTCTTCATATTGACATAATAAGCTAATGTTTCAGAAGCTTTTTCTGTACCAGACATTGTTTTATCATTTAATCCTTCCTGCAGTTTGAAGAGGTCTGTAGTAGTTACAGCACTATTCATATTTTGCAGATATGGAAACAGGTTCAGAGGAACTTACTGATGGTGATCATGGCCAAGAACTCGCAGGGTCGGGTTTGAACTTGGTTTGTTTACCATGTCTCTGTTCCTGTTTACCATGTCTCTGCCTCTTTTTCTCAAAGTGAAAAAATATTTTGCATTGGATAGAGTGTTTCGTATCTGGTATCATCTATATTTATAGATAAATGTCTAGGCATACTTCTTAGTCCTGGGAGATTTAAGGCACAAATAGGCAACTATGTTGAAAGGCTTGGTGGAGGAGCCTTACTTCACATTTCCAGGGCTTAATAATGAAATTGGAGCAAGTTAACACTATCTACTGAGAGAGTCTAGGCAACCTCCAGAGTTCCATGAGATTTGATGATAACGCAGTGCAATGAGCACACACTCTGGACAGAACCAATGTCCCCAGTGCATTTGGCATGTTTGCCACTGCTCGCAATACATCTTAAAAGTCATAAAGGTAAGGTTTGCACCACTTCAGAATAGCACATTATTACTAATGTAATTTAGCAGAAGAATGTTTTTGGGTTTTTCCCCCCAAATATTAGCCCCATGGGGTTCAGTGTGTTTTTTGACCAAAATATTAGAATTATACCCACTTCCTTACCTAATAATGGGGGGGAGGGGAGTCAGTAAAGTCTGTGTCTCCACTCAAAACCTGATCTCAACATGTTATGTCACATTCTTAAGCCAAAAGAATAACCTAGCTAACAAAATTTTACTCTGTTTTGAAGATATATTGGTCCAATATGGGTCCAATCTGGACATTTTAGGTGAAAACTGGATGGTGATGTTTTTATGTACCAACATTATATTCCATTTTACTTTATCCTGAGTTAAATTTATGCATTAAATTCACCAGTTAGGAACTAATGTAACTCTTCAAGAGCCAACTCCTTGGTTTCCATCAGCTAAGTTGTATAATCTTACTGGCTATGAGGATCTTGAGCCATCTTTATGGAATACATTGTGGAGCCATTATTGATTGTCATGTTAATGACCAACATAATTTATTGCCTTCCAGGGGACAGAAGCTTTGAAAAGATCATTAGGTGCATTAAAATCTGCAGATGGCCACACGTCTGTGGCTCTCTTTAGCAGGCTGACTCCTTTGGGTCAGTTATTCTTAGCCTGGGTATTTCTATCTTATGGCATCGCAGGTCTAAGATTAGCTTGTTAGGCGTTATCATGCCATCTGAGTTACCTCCTAATATAACTCTACACTGGAATGATTATTTATAGAAAGAGCATTCTGTCATTTTTGGGTTATTTCTAGTAGTTTAAATAAAGAAGAATAACATTCAAGTGAAACCACAGATTCCTTCCTGCTGCCAAAACAACATGATAACTGTCTGCTTAAGGGGCAATAATGTTTAAATGTGTGCTTAGGGTGATTGCAGAATTCTTTTTATCTCTGCCACCTTGACAGAAAAGGGAAGACTTGGGGTATTGATGTAGAATGCTTGTGGAAAGGCAAAGAAGCAGCCTTGATGCTTTCTGTCACAGAGCACCGAAGACTCTGGTTGATGATGACAACAAGAGACACAGAGGGTTTATTTTTAGAAACAGACATTGCTAAGCTCTCTGTTTGGTGTTAATATGGCTCATAAACAGGGCTCCTCATTGTTGACCCTTCCAGGGAAAATGGCATTTTACACACACACACACACACACACACACACACACACACACACACACACTTTTTTTTTCACTTTGCAAGAATGACTCTATTATTAAGAACATAATTAGAACTTTTTTAAAGCTAAAAAATCTAAATTCTCTAAAATTCCTCCAAAAGTTATACAGTACTTTTTAAAATTCCATGAAGACTGGGTCTAAAGGATGGTTTATGAAAAGCAATAAAATGTTATAAATACAATGAATATACACGTTGGCTATACGGTGTGGAAAAATAAGCAAATGTACATCATAAATGACTCTTAATAATATATTACAATACCTGTAAAATAATGTCATCTATGCTTCTGCCTTTATTGCAATGATATATAAAATATAATTATAAAAGATATTATGGCTATGACTCATTAAGTTGCTGATTTAAGTAGATGAAACAAAAAAATCTCAGGATATAAAAAAAGGAGGTAGAAGCCTCTGCTAACTCTTCTGGTATAACTAACTCTTGGTGAATCCAACAAATTTCATGTAAAAGAAAATGTAGTTTCACATTCGAGAAGTGATCTCTTAGCTTACTTAAACTGTAAGTTTAATTCAGATCTTGGTAATTGATATATTGCTTTTAAAGTAGAATTGTGATTTTACTCTTTTAAATTTGCATTTTATATTTCTTGATTATTCACTCTTTGTTACTAGATGATGAAATGTTAATGCGGTATGTTAATACATTTCATGTTACACATTAATTGACATGCTTTAGTATGGAAAACTTAGAACTCTATAGAAATATGCATAATTTTATTATTGAGTTATTTACTGAAAAACATACTGTCTTTTTAAAAGATAAATCTTCTTGTGCTTGCATGCAACATAAGAAATCCACAGACCATTAGGAACTTGCAAAACGACAGACAAAAACAGGAAACACACAGCAATTTAAGTGTATTCTCAAAGAAGTCCAGATGTAAATAAATTCAGAGGATTGGAAGTAGAAGCAATTGCAGGAACTCATTGCATCCCGACCACTCTTAATTAGCAGGTTGAAGGTTTGGGGAGATGATGTAATTGCTTGAAGTTTTAGAAGCTGAGTTGAAATAGTCATTCATCTGTTCATTTCTTCGCTCAAAAATATTTGAGAGCCAACCATGTAGCAGGTATTGTTTTAGACACAGAGGATACAACTATGAAACAAGATCAGGAGACGTATGTTTGACTGACTGTTCAATTGAATGATGGATGGATAAGGCTACTTCAGACAGTAATAGGTATTGAGGAAAAATAAGAGACAAATGAAATAGAAAATGACTGATGGTATCAAAGGCAGTGCAAATAATAAAGCCTTTTGAGGAGGCTAAGATACAAAGAACATCTTCCCAATAGAAATGGGTTTCCCATCAACATTCCATTTGATCTAGAACAAATAGAAAGAAAGCAGTTAGAATAGAGCAGAAAGTGTCCCAGAGCTATTTTAGCCTCCACTTACCTCTGCCCAGTGTAAGAGATAGGGAAGCTTTTATCAGTGAGTAGCTGAGAAAGCTAGAGGAAGGCTGTTAGCTATAGACTTTCTCTATTTTCCAGAGTGAGATTTTGGAATCAGGTGACCTCTCCCTAGGATTGAGGCTTTTGGCTAGAAATTAAGGACTTTTCGAACCACTTACCTTGGTTCTTCTCCAAAAGTTTATCTCTGTCCGTCATTCCAGCTCTAACCTCAGATATGCTGAAACTTCTTACCCAAGCAGTATGAGCCATCCTAGAAGTTTAGTGAAGTGATGAATCCCTTTTCCCTGGGGGCCAAAAAATAATGGGGACGTATATCATCCACTAAAGTTAGAAGAAAAGTCTGAAAAAATTTTCTCAAATTTACAGTCTTGCACACTTTGTTAAAGGGGTTATATAACACAATATTCATTTCATGGATATTTATTGAGCCCTTTCAATGTACCAAGTATTTAATTCAGGAAAATGATGGAATAAATAGCAAATTTGTTGTAGATCTGTAGAACTATAACTCCTAAACAAAATGTTTAGAAGACATTGTCTTCACCATGATGGGAGTAGATAGATTTGTGATTAATTGTTACAAAAGTTGAGTAAGGAAGCATTTAGATCTATTTTTAAAAAGGGAGAAACGGCAATGTGCTAAAAGCTATTTCCCCCATGTTCTGCTTTCTCATGGGTAGGGAACATTGATGGATACACATAGTAGGATGGACAAACATTTTTGAGGCTCTGACACATGATCTCACATGCTTGATGCCTCATGGGGTTTTCCCTCAACATTCCAATTGTTCTAAGTCAAAAGGAATGAAAGCACAGTTAGAATAGAGCAGGAAGTGTTCTGGAGCTATTTTAAACTCCACTGAGTTCTGCCCTCTGTAGGGGATGGGGAAGCCTTTATCGTGAGTAGGTGAGGGAACGGGGGAAAGAGATCATCTACCATTTTCTTTAGCCTCAAGAATACTGGGACTGAGCCAAACTCCTGGACAACATGTTTTGTTGGCTTCACAGTGTAGTTTGAGGGAAATAGTTAATAACTACATTTTTCCCCCAAGGATTGTCTCATTTAATCAATTCAATTCAATTATTGAGTAATTGACAACTGTATTTTTAGGCCAGATTTCTGGTTTATCTGTTATTGCCACGCACGTGTGTGTGTGTGTGTGTGTGTGTACTAATAATCAGCTATTTACTTTTTCTGAAATACCCTTCTGCTGCTCTGTTCCAATTAGTCTTTGCTGGGAGAAATCCTAACTCTTACAAAGCACGGTTCAAATGTCTCCTAATTCCCCCCATCCCAGCAACACTTTCCCAGTTATGTATATTATCTTCTCCCCACATCTCCTCCCCCATAGTTCTTTATTACTACCTTAGAAATTCCCACTTTCTGTCTCACACTGCGGTTATTTATATATGTGTGCCCCCACCCCCCCCATTAGTTACATTATAAGCTCCAAGAGGAAAAGGATCATGTTTTACTTCTATTTTTATTCGCTACAGTGCCTAGCACATAATTGATCCCTGAGACTATTTTTAGATGAACGAGTGAGTGATTAAAGAGTACAGTGGTATCATAGTCTGTTTTTATAAAATTTTTATTTTTTAAAAATTATTCCTTCTTTTATGTAGAAAATAAGTCCTCAGGTTTTTTAGTGTTTTGTTTTGTTTTGTTTAATTTCAACATTATAAACTTCTTGGGATGTCAGAGCCTTTGGCTTAAAATTAAAACCATTCATTATAGAATATAAGTCAAGAATGACTTCCAGTGCTTTGACAATATATATATGATCTTAAATATTTCAATTATTCTTAGGGAAGGAATTTTATAATATTCTTACTCAACTTGATATTAAAATCAATAATTCCAATAGAAATTTCATGAAATATGTGTCTGCATTCAACATATTAAGTGTGAAATAGTTAATTTAAGACTGCCTGAATATGAATGCATTCTTTTTGGTCCAAGGAGAATAAATCTGGTTGTGAAAATGATTACAGGTGTACTTTTATATTATTCAAACACTGCTTCACATTATCTCCTATTTTTCTTTTTTGTGAAGTTTTTATGTAGAGACAGTTTTCTTAGATAAGACAAAAATAGATTTCTTTTGGCTAACAGTAGTATCAATTTGAAACAGTTTTGCCCCTCAGATTGTTATTTAGAGCTCTTCTGCATTGATTCAGGTATTATTTAATTGGCTATATTCTTTGAGAAGGGAGCAATGGAAAAGATTTTTTGGTAAACAATTTAATAATCAAATGTGAATGCCAAGGGTATCAGTAATTTAAAAAAACTATCTAAAGTAAAATGTAAGGACAGGGAGTTCACATAGTGTTTATTAAAGACGGAAGGAGTGAATCAGTCTCTGTACACAGTTATTCAAGGAGAAGAAGGAAATAAATATATTTATGTCCAAGTAGGAGAGGAACAGTAAAGAGAATAAGTGTAATATAAGTAGGAAAAGATGTAAGTTTTTTCTGGGAAGTCTTTGCTCTGGTTTAGCCTTAAAACTCAGCGCAGGAAGAGTACATTAAGCCATTAAGGCTCAGAAAATTAATTGAGTTAGTTCATATAAATGAGGTCCAAGAAAGAGGTTGGATAATAAAACCAAATTTTGTAACATAGCTGTTGAACTCAGCTTAGTAGAGCACAGGAATGAATATATGCCAATGTTCTTTCCCTTGCTGTGCCAGTTGTGTGCTCTCATTATTGTGAGTCCAAGGTAGGTTTCTAACTACTATAATAGTTGTATTGAGACGGCACAAATCAAGGTTGGTTGGCTTTGGATTTAGAAGTTTCTCATTCTTATATTAAGCATTAAAAAGAATTAGTTAAGCAAATTAATTAAGCATTAATAAAAATTAGTTCAATTTCCAAAGATTATGATTTTTGCAGCTATAAATTCAGTTACTTGGAATCACTCATCTGTTTTCTTTTCTGAAAAGTAAACTTAAAAATGTTAGAAAAAAAAAATTGGGGTAGTAAGTTAACGTACTTTTGTATACTGTAAGAAGGAGAACAATATAAACAATCTAAGGCAACTGGTAATTAAACATAATAAAAACAATGCTTTTTAAATCTGTAATCACTTCTTTCAGATTTTAATCAAGAGTTAACTCTGACTGTCCATTATCCCAATAATTAAATAGAACTTCTCCTATATCATTGGCCTGGAAAGATCAACGGTCTTTTTTTTTTTCTGCAGCAGATAATCCTAAACCTGAATATGAATATAACTGTAGAAAACCTGGTTTAAATTCATTCTAGAAAATCTTTTCCGTTTTTTAGATGACTAGAAAACATATTAAATTGCTTTGTGGATGTGGGAGAGAACATCTTTCTATTTGATTTTCTACTGCCTAGTCAACTTCCTTGGGCAATGAACCAATATAGTAGAGATTTTCTTTATGCTTTACCGATCATATATGTGAGAACCATTTTTCACATATATCTGCCATCATTGGATACTTTTGCCAAGCTGAAAGATGAAAAATAGCACAGCATTACTTTCTCTGATTACTGGTAGAGTTGAATGGTTTTCACATGTTATCAGCCATTTGGTTTTCTTTTATAGAGAGATAATTCCAGGAGTGAGAGAATGGTTAAACGAGAAAAGCCCATTAGTGAATGTTACCCTGTTAACAGATTAAATGAAAAAATAATGTGACCATCTCATTAGAGGAAAATATTCAATAAAATCCAATACCCTTCTAGGATAGAAACTGCTTGTAAACTAAGAATAGAAGAAAGGGAGCATTATCAAACAAAACCCTATCTGAAACTTTGTATTTACTGGTAAAATTAAAACGCATTTTCTTTAGCATCAGGAAGTTTGTCTTTGGAGATCCTCGTCAAAGTTCCAAGACATGAACATAAAATAAGATGTGTAAGAATTTGAGAGGAAAAGAAACTAATCCAACTAATCCAAGTTCAGTTATTTAAACCGCCCTCCAACCCTCCCCCCTTCCCCTCTAGTAACCATCGATTTGTTTTCTATAGTTGTCTGTTTCTTCGTTTGCCTCTCTCTCTCTCTCTTTTTTCCCTTTTCTCATTTGTTTTGTTTCTTATATTCTACATATGAGTGAAAGCATATGGTATTTATCTTTCTCTGACTGACTTATTTTGCTTAGCATAATATACTCTCTGGCTCCATCCATGTCATTGCAAGTGTCAAGATTTCATTCTTTTTTATGGCTGAATAATATTCCATTGTATATATATACCACAACTTCTTTATCCATTCATTAGTTGATGGACACTCGGGCTGTTTCCATAGGTTTGCTATTACAGATAATGCCGCTATAAACATTGGGATGCATGTATCCCTTTGAATTAGTATTTTTGTATTCTTTATGTAAATACCTAGTAGTGCAATTGCTAGATTGTAGGGTAGTTCTTTTTTTTATTATAATATTTTTTTATTATGTTAGTCACCATACAGTACATCCCTAGTTTTTTATGTAAAGTTCCATGATTCGTTACTTGCGTATAACACCCAGTGCACCATGCAATCTGTGCCCTCCTTAATACCCATCACCTATTTTTAACTTTTTGCGGAAACCCCGTGCTGTTTTCCAGAGTGGCTGCACCAGTTTGCATTCCTACCAATAGTGCAGGAGAGTTCCTCTTTCTCCACATCCTTGCCAACACCTGTTATTTCTTGTGTTGTTGATTTTACCCATTATGACAGGTGTGAGGTGATATCTCATTATAATTTTGATTTGTATTTCCCTGATGATGAGTGATGTTGAGCATCTTTTCATGTGTCTGTTTGTTGGCCATCTGTATGTCTTATTTGGAGAAATAGGTGATGGGGATTAAGGAGAGCACTTGTGATGAGAGCTGGGTATTATATGGAAGTTTTGAATTATTAAATTGTACATCTAAAGCTAATATTACACTGTATGTGAACTAACGAATTTAAATAAAAATTTTTAAAGAATTAAAAAAAAGTTGTTTGCTCAGTACAAGGTCAGCATAAAACAGAAAGAATTAAAAAGATTACACAAAATGTGATAAAAGATGATACCATTTACATAGCAATTGAAGCTTTTATGGAGAAATAGGTAAAATTATTGAAGAGCAAATAAGAAAACCTGAATGAATTTGAGAGACACTGTGTTCATAAATTGGAGGACTGTGTCTTTAAAAGGTCATTTATTCCCAATTCAATTTATAAATTTCTTTGTCATTAAAGCAGCCAACTTTCTTTAAGAAATAGATAATTCATGCATAATACAAAAATCAAGTGTACTAAATGGTATTATAGATGGTAAATATATATAGCAAATGCATACTAGGAAATAGTAAATCTCACTTCCACACCAACTCTACCAGCCTTTCAGCTCTCTGCCTCATTGGTAGCCCGATATCAAATTCTTTTGTGCTTTACAGATGCACTGTGTGTTGGTATAAGTTCATTTAAAATGCTATCAGAGAATATTGCATACTGACTAAAATTCAAATGTAAGAATAAATGCATAAGTGGCAATTTTGTAAAATAATAAATGAGGAGAAGAAGAATAGATATGAAGTCATACAAAGCTGTATTAATAATGATTGTTTGGTTGGGCAAGGGACATAGACAAATAGATAAAAGGACCAAAATACAGAGTTATTATTAATAACTTTTCATATGACAGAATTGCATCACACACCATGGTCAGAGGACTGTTATTAATTAAATGGTTTGGGAACAATTAATGTATTCAGTTTGTAAACTCATTGTCAAATGATATACTGAAATATTTATCTTTATAATACCATTGTTATTCAGTTAGACAGGTTACAATTTAAACTTCTACAAAGCCAATGTATAATGTATACAGGGTCATGCATTTTTACCGAGGGATGAGAAGCAATTTTTTTAAGGTTTGGGAAGAATTTTAGTTAAGTAAACTAAAGTTAAACTACTGAGAGAAGTACTCAGTGCTTGTATAGCTCACCAGTTTTCAAACGACAATTTGAGATTGATTAAATAAAAGATTCAGATTTCAGAGTAGTGTTGAGGGCAAAAGGGCTGACAGTTTAGTCAAGGAAAAAAAGCTAGATGCTCCATCCTAAAGCCTCACAAAATACTAGTGGGTGTCTGAAAACACCAATGAGTAAATAACTTTTAAGCTGAGGTCTGAGTGACTTGAAGAGCCCAGGTAGAAAGAACAGCCAGTGCAAAGGCCCGTAAGTCCAAAATGTATTTGGCTCTTTTCAGAATAAAGGCTAGTGTGGCCTTTCACACCATTTTCAACAAAACAGAGGGAAAGTGAATAGTTTGGCAAGGACTGTTTGAATATTGCATACAATCTGCCTTTTCCCAGCAAACTGGAAATGACGTAGTTTTCATACTGTTAGCATAGGATTAACAAGCTCTTCCTTGTCCTCATACTTCATTGTCTTCACATACCAATATCTGGTAGTTTGTCTTTAGAAAGCAACATTTGAGAGCTAAAGGAACAGAACATTCTTTACCTTTTTATTTTTCCATGCATACCAGAAATGTGCTGAATGTAATTCTAATCCCAGTATGCGAGAACAATTTAAAAATTGCATAGCATAGTAAATGTGATAGCTAGAAAACTCGGTGTATTGTTTTATATGTTCATTCATATTTTTATGAACCTAGTAATAGTACGTTAAAGAGTTCAGGAAAAATGAAACCGATGAAAAAACACCAGCCTCCAGTCTCACGGAGCTTATACTTTATGAGGGTTTTAGCTCAGAGTCTGCCACTCTCTGTGTGAAAGTAGGTAATTTAGTTGTCTTGATATCTATAAACCATGAGGGGAGTTGCCTGGATTACTGTTAAGGTCCCTACCAGCTTTAAAAAATGTCAGTTGAGTCACTTTTTTAATCACCTGAAACAGATCAGGTCATAGCATTGTCTTTCTTGTACTCCAAAAGTAATTTTGATGGAACAAATTGCCACAGTAATGTGTTAGTCTCTCAGTTTATAATACTACATATTTTAAAGATTTTTTTTTTTTTTAATTTATTTGAGAGAGAGAGTGAGAACCAGCAGGAGGAGAGGGAAAAGCAGATTCCCCACTGAGGAGGGAGCCCAACACCGGCTCGATCCTAGGGTCCTGGTATCATGACCTGAGCCGAAGGCAGATGCTTAAGCAACTGAGCCCCCCAGATGCCCCAGTCCTACATGTTTTAGACTTAGAAACTCGTTCTGCTCTGATTTGTTACAACCTTCTTCTGAAGCTTGTGCTAATGCCTCACTGGTTTTGAATGTTTTACCGATTCACAAAAGCACTGGTCCGACCTGTTTACAAAGAACTATTAAGTAACTGTTATGACTTCCTTTGCTTAGTTTGATACTTGAAAGCAATCAGAACAATCCCCTCCTCTTTCTTTTGCATGCATGCATGCACTGTGTGTGTGTGTATGCATATAATGCATGTATTACCATTATAATTGAATTAATTTTCTCTTTCCCTTTACTATTCTAATAGTAACAGAAGGCAGAAGGAAAACTGTGACTACGTACTAACCTCTTGTAGCTTAGAACCAGATATTATTTGCTTCCATTTTAGTAACGAAGATTAGCATTTTACTGTTAATCAGAAATATAAGGCTTTATTATCAGTGTTCATTTTTTTTCCTTCCTATCTCTTTGCCCAGTGACTAAATTTGAATTTTCTAGATCTTTAGAATTGCATTTCATTTTTAAAAAATAGGTGTTATGGGGCGCCTGGGTGGCACAGAGGTTAAGCGTCTGCCTGCGGCTCAGGGCGTGATCCCGGCGTTATGGGATCGAGCCCCACATCAGGCTCCTCTGCTATGAGCCTGCTTCTTCCTCTCCCACTCCCCCTGCTTGTGTTCCCTCTCTCGATGCCTGTCTCTGTCGAATAAATAAATAAAATCTTTAAAAAAAAAATAGGTGTTATTTTGGACTAATAAATATAGCAGAAATTTCAGTTTCAGTAGCACTACAACAAATTATTATAAAGAAGCAGAAATTTATTCAAATGCCTTACTAAATATTACCACTTAATATATTTAATTGCTGCAAGTCAGTTGTTAAATAGATAAGGCATCATTTCCACCTATCTCTTTTTTTGACCATATATTTAAATCAAAGTACTTTTCTTCGCAAAAATAGTATGTTGGACTAAGTACTACAGAGTCCTTAGGAATTTTTTTATTCATAAGTTTTTCTAAACCTCAGTTATTAACAATATAGTTAATATAGCTAGAATTTAGAAAGCGAGGGAGACTATATTGGTTATTGGTTCTAGAGTCTTACTTTATTGGGTTTTGCACCTACTCTGGGTGATATTTGAATGATGCCAAAGCTACATGTTGCGATCAAGATAACAACAGTATTTTTTCCTTCTTTCTCATTCCAATCTTTTGAAATGTAATGCATGGAAATTTTTCTTTCATATGTTAAGTGTATCTCATTGCTGAATATAGTGTGCCTTACTGAAGTATTCACTTCTTTGCCAAAAACACATCAGTCATTCACAAATATTCAGTACTCTGAGAATGAAAATTTTTTTAGCTACTTGGGTAGTTGGTGAAAGCCAGTTTGCAAAGATTTCTAACTCCACAGCGTTAGACATTATTATGTGGAATCTAGGGCTTAAGTATTAACAGCACATGAAGTAGAATTTGGTATACATTCAGTGAGCTACAATATTCTAGACCAAGAGTTATAGCCAGTTAACAGAATCATGGTAATCAGTCCTCTGTCTTGCGGATGAGATAAAAATGTGTTATGATTTGGGAGAACAAAATTGGTTTCCTCCCTGAACCATTCATTAATATCTAAGAAAGTATCTGTAAGATAAAAATAAAATCCCTGAATTAATTAAAACGTGGAAATTCATATAAACAAACCTAAGACCTTGAAGAACGCCTGGCTTGTAATAATCCTACAGATGTTTGTGGGATGACTAAATGAATGATTGAATTGAAAATCATTTACAACAGCTGATTTTAAGCTGCATACGTACCTTTGTGTTTTGTACGTTTCTAGTCCCATTACGTTGGGTTATGTAAGCATAAAGATATATAAAGAATATATTTTAAAAGCCAGTATTTGATTTGATAAAAGTAAGGAAGATCTTTGTTAAGATACTTTTATTAAGGGTATATTATTATTTTTATGAATATTAACTATGTCATACTTTGAATATGGAAATCCTACAGTGACTAAGATTTAGGCAGCTATTTCCTTCAGATAAAAATGGCATTTTTCTTTAAGTTGTTCATCCACCTGTAGGCCTCTTTCTAGTGGACCACATTCTGTTATCCTAAATTATTATGTGCACTGTAGTTAGGGAATAAAAAAAGCAAATGATCGAGCTTGTTACTTTGGTTTCTAAAGTAAGCGTCAAAAGACCCTTAGGAAGGATTTCTCGTGTGTAATATATATTCATTTAAGTTCATATCCATAGAAAATGTAGTTTGGCTGATAAGAGGCCAAATGTTTAGATCTTTAGTGTGTTCTGGATTGCTGAAGTTATTATAGTATCTTTCAGAAAAGAAAATGTTACCTTACAATCCTACTCAATATCATATTTCCTTGAAAACTAACAGGAAAAACCCAACTCAACCTTCCTTACTGCTTTTAGAAAAGAGCCCTAGAGAGTGTTCTTAACGTCTGTCAAATTTAAATTCTAGGATAATGGTAAATGAACATCTGATCTGGCTTTGCTGAAAAATCACACATCTTCTAGCATAAAAGTAAAAAATTACATAGAAGGATTACTTTAAAGGACCAACATCTGATATTAGACTTCTTTTTCTTTAAAAAAAATGGATCAGCCAGCATTCTCTATACATTTTTATTTCTTTTTGAATAAACATGAATGTATAGTTTGATTCCTAACTTCTTGGTTCAAAACTGGCAATCTTATACATAGAAAAAATCGTGTTTAAAGACAAACACATCTGGAAAGGTTTTATGGAGTGCCAGGTGCTTATGGGCATTGATGTCAATTAATGGGCTTCACTTTCATGATTGCTTCATTTCACAGCTTTCTGACTTCCTTCCTTCCTTCCTTCCTTCCTTCCTTCCTTCCTTCCTTCCTTCCTTCCTTTTTTCCTTTCCCTCCCTCCCTTCCCCTCTTCCTTCCCCTCTCCCTTCCTCCCTCTCTCTCTCTTTCTTCTTTCTCTCTTTTTTTCTTTCTCTCATAACAGCATCTATTAAATATCTCTCAGTTTCTCTGGCTCAGGAGTCCAGGCATGGGCTAGCTAGGTCCTCAGGTCTCCCAGGGCTGAAAACACTGCATTGGCTAGGACTGTGTCCTAGGAGCTCCCAAGGAGCTCGAGGTCCTTGTCAAGATCATTCACGTTGTCAACAGGTTTCAGTTCCTGTGCTCAGTTTTTTTGTTGGCTATGGGCTAGATTCATTCTTCTTTTAAAGGCTACTCTCAGGTGCTTGCTTCCATGCTCTGTGCTGGTAACTTAGAAATCTTTACCTCAAGCTCCAACCTCACTCCTAAGCCTTTTGACCTGTATCTACAACTCCCACTGTCCATTCGGAGGTTCCATAGATACCTTATTTTAGAGATTGGAAAATGAATCACCTGCCTGTTTGTATGAATTAGAAAAGTTCAAAGAATGCATTATGAAAATGAGTTCCAAGGATGTTATATTTTCTCACTACTCCCCACTTGTAGGTTGATGTGAAGCGAGATTGCTTGCATGATATCATGCAAGAACCCAGAACTTTGGGAATGAATGAACTAAAAGGTAAGGTCCTTAGATTCACAGACTGCTTTGAGTCATTTCCTCCTTTCCATTCCTCCTCTCTGCCACTCTCAGAGTCTAGAACAGATGCTCTCATAGTGCTTCTACTCATTTGTTCTAAAGAATTAGCTGTTATATACTGCCTTTGGTATTCTCTTATTTTCATCCGGGTTTTTCTCACTGCTGATTTGATCGTTTTTTCAACCTTTAAGGACAAGACTTTGCAGGTAGAGGAGTATGAGTAATGCCAAGGTTTCTTAATTAAAGAGGCTTTTATTCCATTTTTCTTCCATTTCTTCCATCTGTTTTCTGCCAGGATTATGACAGCAGAGTGAAAAAGTGGGCCTCTAATGCAAATTTGACAAGAAACAGGGCAGTGAGGACAAGAATCTTTCACATGCTAAGGAGCTCCTGCCTGTACTTCTGAAGTAGTCATTGGAATGACAGCTCATCTGGCTAAAGCACAAGTTTTTGTTTTAAAAATACAAATGATCCTCTTCATTTTCTTTTCTCAGTCTTCATACTCACATGCTCACATTTACAGTGTTATACAGTGTGCACACATAGTTTTCATTGTTTTCCCTTTCGAAATAACATGGACAATTTTACCATCGACAGATAATCACATGCTTCATATGTTTTAATTAGGCATTTAAAAAGGCATTATATATATTCACATAGTCTCTCATTTATTGGTTTATTATCTCCCACAGTGCTTGACTTTATGGGGATTAGTCTTCTTTAACCATACTGACTTCCATTAATGATTCAGTTATTCAGAAATTTTTTTTTAAGATTTTATTTACTTATTTGAGAGAGAGAGAGAGAGAGAACAAGCGGGAAGAGGGACAGAGGGAGAGGGAGAAGTAGATTCCCCACTGAGCAGGAAGCCTGACGTGGGGCTTGATCCCAGGACCCTGAGATCATGACCTGAGCCCAAGGCAGGAACTTAACCGACCGAGCTACCCCAGTGTCCTAGAAACTTTTTCAATATGAACCAAAATCAGGAGCTTGAAGTAAACCAAAAAAGAGCCAGGAGAGCCCAAGGAATCCATGAATGGTCTTTAGGCAGTCCCTGGATCCTTGGAAATTGTCCACACACTGATATATTTGTGTACACGTGCATTTTTCTTAGGAGACCATTCTTTGTCTAATTCTCCAAGAAATGTGTGACCCCAGTAAATGTGAAATAGTCATTTTTTGGGGCGCCTGGGTGTCTCAGTTGTTAAGCGTCTGCCTTCGGCTCAGGGCGTGATGCCATAGTCCTGGGATTGAGCCCCGCATCAGGCTCCTCCGCTGAGAGCCTGCTTCTTCCTCTCCCACTCCCCCTGCTTGTGTTCCCTCTCTCACTGGCTGTCTCTCTCTGTGTCAAATAAATAAATAAAATCTTAAAAAAAAAAAAAGAAATAGTCATTTTTTGGAGTGATAACAAATGTGGCTATTTGGGTTCTCAAACCTGAGATCAGAAGGCACACATTGAAGGCACAGTACTCAAGCTAAGCTTACCCACAGCCACAATGCCCTGTTGGGCAAGCCAGAACGACCCCCTCCCCCCGCAACACACACACAAAAATAGTGAAAAAGTAGAACTAGAATTAAAACCAAAAAGAGCACCCTGATTTCATACGGGCCCCCCCATTGTGTCTAACAAGTCATGAGGGAATCTCTGTGTCACAAGGCAGGAACTGATGAGCCCAGTGATGGTCCTGTGTTCTCCATATTGTATGCATCTTTAAAAGCAGGGATATATCTAATCAATTTTGAAAAGAGTCCCTTAAAACAGTAAAATGGCATTTAAAAAATATTTTAAGAGAGACGCTTCATCCATCTGAAATGTTTATTCCCATATGAATTGAGATAGATACTTGAGGTCATGGGATGTGTCTCCTGCCCCATAAAGCTGTTTTATGCTGGAGAATGAATCTTTACATCAGGAAGCCCAGTGCTTTGTTTATTAGTTATTCACACATTTGTTGGCTCCGTTAAGTGACTGAGAAACTCTTTGTGTAGAATGAACCTAAAGCTTGGTTTTACAAGGCCCTACTTCACTAACCAAAATGAAAAAGATGCTAGCAGAAACTATAGTTTAGATATTATGCCTTGGGAAAAATATTTCTATTTATATTAACGAACTTATGAATGAGGTCATCACAACTCATTCTAGGAAAGATCTCTCTCCGTGTAATCCTATCTGGAGAGAGTTAAAGAAGAGTGATGTGTGACTTGGCATTCTAAGTCAGAAACAAATTATATAATAAATGATCCCACTCTTTTTCACTAAATGACAGATGGAAAAGAGTTAACATGTATCAAACACCCCAAAAGTGAAGATCTGTAAAGTGCAAATACAAACTATAAATCAATGAGAAAAATACTAGTAACCCAATAGAAAGATGGTCAAAGGTATGAAGAACGCATTCAAAGAGAAAGAACCAAAAATGGCCAATAAATAAATGAGTAGGTGATTATTCTCAGTCATGCTTAAAACATCAATGAGGTGCCATTTTTGCATCTATTACATTAGTGTAAATAAAAAGACTTCTAGTACACAGTGTTAATTAGGGCTGGAGGAAAAGGCACCCTCACATATTAGTGGAAGAGTATGCTGGTGAAATTTTGGAGAATCATAAATTACAGTACTATCAAAATTTTAAATGTACATACTCTGCAATCCAATAATTTCATGTAAATGCTATACAAAAATGCACAAATGCTCAAGAATTTATACTAGGATATTTATTTACAGTATTGTGATGAAAAATTGAAGGTTTAAGTATTGAACAATATAAAAATCAATTGCCATAATCCATACTCTGAAATGCTATATAGTCATTAAGATTAATAAGTAAATGTCTAAATATATTAACATGGAAGAATGGGTTAGATACATTGTTGAATGGGGAAAAAAATCCCAAAATGTATAACTATATACATTAGGATGGTAAGCTCAATTAATAGATCTATGATGCTGTTGTCATGTTATTGTTGTAGGAGCAATAGAAAAGTAGTAAATAAGAGTATTTTAATCTAAAGAAAAAAATGCTAGAATAAAAAATAGATAAATTATTAGTGCATTATATAAATTTAAAGCAAGAAAGCATTTTTTACATCAGTGTGTTAAGTTAAAATTGAAAGTATTAATAAATTTATACCTGTAATAAGATTAATTATACATGTCTAGAGCACCTGGGTGCTCAGTCGGTTAAGTGTCTACCTTCGGCGTAGGTCATGATCTTGGGGTCCTGGGATCAAGCCCCATGTTGGGCTCCCTGCTCAGTTGGGAGTCTGCTTCTCCCTCTCCCTCTGCCCCTTGCCTCCCCCGCTCGTGCTCGCACGTGATCGCTCTCGCTCTCACTCTCAAATAAATAAATAAAATCTTTTTAAAAAAAGATTAATTGGACATCTCTATGAGAGCCTTTCAGTATAGATCAAAATACTGTGTTTTTGTTTTCATTCGGAAGAATATCTCTTGCAGATAATTATTATTTACGTTTATTATACTGTCCTATTCTTCCTTCTTTACTTTAGAATAGAGTTCATGGTTCTAGAACTGGGTTACCTATTACTTGCAGAAATGTCATTCACTATTAATATCACTTTGCAGCACGGAAATTTTTTTAGCATAATTAGAGGCAACCAGCCTGCTTAAATAGAGTTGGTTAATTAAGTTATAAAATTCTAAGGGAATATGATGAACTAAAGTAGACATGTGTAGTTAGAGCTTTCTGTTCTGCTTTTTTATCAAATGTTTCTGGCACCTGGTTTTCTCAACTGCCCTTCTGTTGAATATGGTTTTCAAATTGATGTGAGGAAGAGTCAGTAGTACTTTCTGGACAAGTAAGCTCTTCATTTGTAGAGTGATGATATGTCAACACACATTTTCCAAAATAACAGTCCTACTACCCTCAGTGTCTTGAAGAGTTACCTGATACCCAGAGAGTGGAGTACAACTAGCCTGGAGCCTTGGTCCGACACCAAGCAAGGTTTATGAAAGAAGATAGCCCAGAGAGCTGGAGCCCTGCTCTGCTGTGTCGACATGTCTAGAGCTCAGAATAAAATTGAGTTTCCTGCTTTAGCCATAGCTGGATCTTAAAATAACCTGAAGAAATTATAGTTCTGATTACATAGAAAGTGAAGGACTTAGAACATTCTCCTAATAAAGCCATGAGAATGACACAGAGCTTAGTCATCAGCACTCCTTCCCTAACAGGCATTTTAGAGAGAAAAATAGAGCTTTGAAATTGGATAATTTGATTTGAAATCCTGCCTAATTATTTTAAGAATGCAGAAAACCTTTCTTTTTGGCCAAAAAAATAATGATCTGGAATCCAATTATGAAAGAACAGGCTTTTAAAATGTTTGATATCTCCAGTAATGGAAAAAAAAAATCCTGTCTTTAAAATTACATTCTGCTGGAAATCTCATTCTTGGATGTCTTGCTTTTTGCATTTTGAATGGAGGAATTTAATGTAATTTCCTTTTGGAAACATGGCATTGGAAAAATTAGATGGGATGTTTGATTCTGTGTTGGATGCTATCTACTAGGGTACAGATTTTAAGAGCAAACACTTCAAGTTTCATTTTAATTCCCAAAGGGAGATATATAACTTAACCAGATGCCTTGAGGTTGTCACAACATAGATTGTTTACATGGAATCAGAGCCCAGTTATGCATCTATTTGATTAGCACACTATGAATAAAATAAGCAAAGTGAATAAAGCCTTTAATAATTCCAATTTTTAAAATTATTACTATTATTATTCACAGTTAATACGCTATTCCAAGAGGCACTTATTGCCACACTGTCTCACCATGGTTATTCGTATCCTGTTGCTTTCTCAGAATATTGTTGATTCACACACTATTTGCGTTGGTGCCATTTAAATAATATGACTGATCATAAACAATGGTCTAGGATTTCCAGTTTTTAGAAAAAGGATAATAAAACCAGCTAAAGGAAATCTATATTAAGATACTTACTTTTTTACTTATAAATTAAAAGATAGAAAGTCAATTAATAAAACTTTTTGCTAGATATCCTCAAATGGTTCCAGTTATTTTTACTACAGAGTTAGCTGGACCTTCACAGAATTTGTCTATTTTATTTGGGATTTAGATTTAACTCAGTCTTAGCAAAGTGCCTTAAAACAGGAGGTTGAATAAACATTTGTTAAAAGGGAAAATGAGTTATTGAAATATTGTGTCTTCTATTATCATTCTTGAGAAATGGTGGTGAGACAACTTAGTAGAAGTGACTAACAGCTACGTATACATGAACACAGGATGTAAGTCTCCAAGGTAATCAAGCCCATCAGGAGGATGTTAGACCAAAATTAACACCGAGAGAAATGTGTTATGCATATATTACAGCCCACGTGTGGAAATCTGTTCATTTATAGAGAGATTGCCTCTCTGTGAATGGCTAAGTTGGCTCTTCCAGCACAAAAAAATTCTTAGGGCCATTCAGAAGTAAGAGCCACACACTGAAAGATTTTAAATCATAAAGTGTCTGATTAGTAAATAGATCTTCAGATATAAGGATGGAAATTTTATCAGAGACGCCATATGGATGTGGAGGCCTCCAGGAGTGAGGCTTCAGGCTGAGAGACTCTGAGGAGCCAGAACCTTCTAACAATATACTCAGAGGACACTCCCAGTTCACTGGCCTCATTTTCATTTCTCCTCTTGATCCTGAGAATTGATCATTTATTCCTAGTCAGATTCCTCCCAGACCTACAATTGGACAGGACATACAGTATCTTAGCTTTCACTCAGATGCATCATAGCTCATTTGCTAATACTGAAACAAGAAACAGGCAGCTTACAAACACACATACAAAACAGCTCGCTCTTATTTCTTGCCCCATCTATTTAGACCTTCTAGGTGAGGCAACTGAAATGGGATGAAGGGTGTATCTTAAAAAGTAATAATAACATTCTTGCTATGAACTTTCAGTGTATGATATTTCATTTGTTCTTCTCTAGAAGCTTCTTTGTAGATGGTGGGGGAAAAAGTGAGGAAACTGAGCTCATAGAGGCTGGACTACTTAAATCAAAAAGCATTGACAGATGCCCATTGAATTTATTCCAAAGCAGATGTTTCTGTGTCTTGCTTCAGAGCACACTGTCTAGAGTTAGGAAAAAGACAAAATAAACAGTATGTAATATAGCCAAAACCAGAATATGCAAGATTGAGAAGGCCTGAGAGGCGTTTAAAAGGAGGTCATTGAAGGGAAGTTGTGTGTTTGAGGATGACTGAAGGGCTTGATCTATGATGTTACCATAGTAGGAAATGAAGCTATGCAACAGGCAGGAGACATATGATTAAGGGCCTTTAATTCCATGCAGAGACGGTGGTTGTGAACCTCTGAAGGATTTTAAGTAGTAGAACTGCTGATCAGAAATACTACTTCTTTTTTCTTCTAATTTAAATTCAAGTTAATTAACCTGTAGTGTAGTATTGGTTTTAGGAGTAGAGCTCAGTGATTCAGCACTTACATATAACACCCAGTGTTCATCCCAACAATTGCCGTCCTTAGTGTCCATCACCCATTTAGCCCTTCCCCCACCCACCTCCCCTCCAGCAACCCTATTTGTTCTCTATAGTTAAGACTCTTATGGTTTTCCTCCCTCTCTGTTTTTATCTTATTTTATTTTTCCTTCCCCTCCCGTGTTCATCTGTTTTGTTTCTTAAATTCCACATATGAGTGAAATCATATGACAATTGTCTTCTTCTGACTGACTTATTTCACTTAGCGTAATGCCCTCTAGCTCCACTGTCATTGAAAATGGCAAGATTTTATTTTTAGAAATGTAACTTTGAGGGCATCTGGGTGGCTCAGTTGGTTAAGCATCTGCCCTTGGCTCAGGTCATGATCCCAGGGTTCCCAGGATCAAGCCCTGTGGTGGGCTCTCTAGTCAGCAGGGAGTCTGATTCTCTGTCTCCCTCTGCCCACCCACCCCCTCACTCATGCTCTCTTTCTCTCTCTCTTTCAAATAAATAAACAAAATATTGGAAAAAAAAAAAAAAGAAATGTAACTTTGGTTGCAGATGGGACACTCCTTAAAATAGTTTGTGTAATTATTATATAGGCTGTTAACTCTTAGCTGTAAGTGCCTGAGTGAGAGAATAATGAGAAGGAACTGGAAGGACCACAAATACAGAAATCAAAAATTAATGCAAAAATTGGGGGAAAAGTCTAGAATGACTTTTATATTTCTAGCATTCATGACTGAGTAGATATGATGCCACTCTTCATTCATTTCACAAGTATTTTTTGAGTGCCTCTTATTTACCAGACACTATGTAGATGCCTAAGATCGATGAGGGAACAAAACAAACAATCTTGCACACTTGCTCTCCTGGAACTTGAAATCTGTGTCTGTGTGTGTGTGTGTGTGTGTGTGTGTGTGTGTGTGTGTGAGTGTTTTCTTCCCATTGCTTGTCTTGCTACCCATCTGGACTGACAGATGTACGGTGGAACCTGGTGGGGAGCATTGACCAATTTTCACTGAATGAGGGAAGGAAGGAGGAGAGTAGAAAATCCTTGAGCAGTGAAAGCATAGAGGCAAAGGCATCCTATGGAAACTTCAGCATCTGGGTAGGTTGACTATTCTCAGAGTAAGCAAGTGTGAGAGGTATGTGGAAATTGGGCCTTGGTGCACACACAGCACACATACATCTACATGTATACGTATATTTACATATATAGTGAATATGAGAAGGATAATCCATGTGTAATTAACTGCTGTATTCCTTTGAGAACTGAAAGTTAACCATTTCTTACACTTGAAGAAAACCCTAAGTTTTGCAGGGATTTGAAACTCAGAGTTACTCATCAGCTGTAAATTTCAGATGTAGACTATTGGTTTTTCTCATTTAAGGGAACTGAAATTGCCTCAGCCATCTATCTACTTAGTGATGAGGCTATCAGAGCTGTAGTCGAGAGGGGCTTACACTCTATTCTTGGTAGTTAGTCTAAGTTAAGGCAAGAGCACAACTTGTACAAAGGTTGGATTCAGGAAAGCAGCATGTTATACGTTGTGGATTCAAGATATTTAAATCTAAAGCTAATGGCATAAAATTTTGAAAGGTAGTAATGCATGCGAAAATAAAGTTCAAGCTTGGGGGAGGAGGAAGATTAAAAGAGTGGGTCTATATCCCCCTCCCCGGGTCTCTTCAGAGATTAAGAGAGACAGAGATTTAGAGAGTGAATTGGAGCGAGTAGATATGAATTATAACATTGCTTAATGGAATATTACCACCTCAACACCTGGTTCAAAAAACACATGGAGAGTTTGTCTAAAAGATTTTGGGTAGAAGGAGTTTGTAATAAAATTTAGTGATTTCAATATTTATGGTATGAAATAAAGATAGAAAAGTAAGTATACAGAAGGAAAGTTGCTTTTCTGAATGTAGTGTAATGCTTTTAATACACCATCTAAGAAATAGATGGACAAATAAATAGAATCTTAAAAGAAAGAAAAAAAGCCTCAAGTATTTAAAAAATAAAATAAGAAATGCTCCTGAAACAGAATATATTAATGACATAATGAATATAGGATTGCCCTTTGAATATAAGGCTGTCATGTCTTTTCTTTTTAAGATTTTATATATTTATTTTACAGAGAGAGTGAGAGAGCACAAGTAGGTGGAGCAGCAGAGACAGAGGGAGAAGCAGACTCCCCTCTGAGCAAGGAGCCGATGTTTGACTCGATCCCAGAACCCTGGGATCATGACCTGAGCCAAAGGCAGACGCTTAACCGACTGAGCCACTCAGGCACCATAGGACTGTCATTTCTTGTAAATGACAATACAGCACAAGTCTGGCCTTGAAGAGCAGAGTAGGATGCCCTGCTGTCTGTTTTCTGGAGTTTGGATTCTTTGGCCTTGGTTCCATACCACTTTGAGAACATGTCTTACTTTCTGCATATAATTTCTGGTTCACCTGACTTGAAGTACCAACTGCCAGTGCTCCCATTCCAGCAGTCCATATCCCGTTGCTACCTAAGATGTAACGTCCTGTACTTTCTCCATTTTGTGTCTTTACATGTCACTCGGCAATTGCTTTTCACTAGATGAAGCTCATGGTTTTAGGTACTATCTGAGGGGTACACAAAATATCAGTTCCCTCAGGAAGTCTGCAACCTTCATGGGAAAGGTACACAAAGTATATCACGGATTATTGTATGAACTCCTTGAAATATGATATTTTGTTGAAATTATGTAGCATTATTTTTAAGTTACTGTTTGAGAATTCTTGTATCCTGAATCATCTATTCCCTAGAGTGATGCCTAAGCCCTCCCACTGACCACTCCCACACCAGAAAGACTTGCTGTGAACATTGCAAAATAAACTATTAGAACTCAGTGGCCATCCCATATGAAGATGCTCAAATATTTTAAAAGATGGTGTTTTATGAGCAGTGGAAAATTTATCACAGGTATTTCAACTGACTATCTTTATTACTACTCTGTATCTACATCTGAAGACTCAGACTCTAGTAGTTGTAATACAATAGATGTAAAAGGCAGAAAAAGTCAATTCTTGTCAATGTGTCACCAAACATATTATCAAAGTCAATCTCATAAGGGCATCAGAGGAATTAAAGTTGCCTTTGGGCTCCATGTTATAAGAACTCACTGAGACACCAGACTAGCTCAGTAGCTGACTGCATACAGCAGCAGGAAGCCTTCAATTAACTGCATCAGTTCTATTTGTAGTACAAAGGATCTGTGACTTAGGATAGCCTACATAACTTAAAAAGAAAAAAAACTCAACTCGATCTTAGCAGTCTCCTGAAGTACAGCCTGAGAGAAAAGGATACATGGGGTCAGTCAGGAGCATGTAGGATAGTAACTAATTCAAAGGCAAAGGGGTCTTAGGTGGAGCTTTAAAAAATGTTCTGTCTAGTCAATAAGAAATTTGGCGAAAATGTCTTTGAAAGAAAGGTAAGCCAGAATATAGAGCAACATTCTCCATTCTAGAGATTATAACAATAAAAGGCAGCAATATAAAATGATTTAGGAGAGAAAAAGATGAACATTTAGAGGAAAGGTGGGCTAAAGAATTCTTGAGGTTATATGTAGAAATTCACATGGATGTGATAGTGAAAGATCATTTCCATATGATTCTCATCTGGTCGTTTCTAGGACTACAGTTAAGAAAAAGAGGAACATTAAGAGAAAAGAGTCAGAGAGTGGTAGTGGTTCTCATATTCTCTTTTACTCTTTGAAACTATACCTTTGACTAATTTTTGAGAAAAAGTTGTTGGAGAGTGAAACTTGCAGGGCTTTTGCATAATTTTAAAGCTGAATGATTTACATTTTGCCATCTTTCTTCTTCCTATTTCGCTGCCTCCTCCTTCGGCTTTTTGGACTTATGTCTAATAAAGTAAATCCATGTTGTTGAAAAAGAATTTTGATGCACTGAGAAAATTGTTGCGGATCTCTGGGTAATGTCAGAAAATTAGATTTAAAAGTTAAAGAAATATTGTGGCTCAATGAGGATGTTGTCAGGTTTGTGATAATACTGAAAAAAATATCTGTATTGGTTTTCTCTAAATTAGGGTTCACAATACAAAAGTCATTCTGAGAGTTTTAATTAGGATAAAAAGTCTCATATATTTTGCACAAAACAGTAATTATTTTTGGTAAATAATTTTTACAGAAAATGTTCAGTCAAATTAAAATAAAATTTTATTTATTTATTTGACAGAGAGAGAGAGAGCACAAGCAGGGGGAGTGGCAGGCAGAGGGAGAGGGAGAAGCAGGCTCCCTGCTGAGCAGAGACCCCCCCCCCCCAAGGCAGGGCTCTATCCCAGGACCCTGGGATCATGACCCGAGCCAAAGGAGACACCTAACCAACTGAGCCACCCAGGTGCCCCTAAAATAAGAATCTTTTATTAAAAAAAAAATCTATGAGTTTCCTGTTTGGTATATTCATATGGAATTTAAATGATGAGAAGTGTTAATATGATTTTACTTTTTGAGTTCTGAACTTATTGGAATCTTTATCCTGTAAAGATTATCTATGTAAAAGATAAAAAATATTTTTTGAAGATAAAAAATAATTTTAATTTAAAAAGCTATTGTAATATTTTATGGAAACTATCTTCTATGCAGAATATAGTTTCCCTGAGGTGTTTTCTAAAATAATTTTAAGTCAAAATTAATTAATTTATTTTTCAGAAAGTATATTTTTGGTGCTGATACTTAGAAATGATAAATACTATTATAGCGTATTAGAAGTATAGTGTAGCATATTCGTGAGCAACTTATATATATGTGCAAACAAAAAGATTATTAAGATAAATGAATATAATTATAAGCCTAATGAAGGAAGTAGAATAAATTCTTTTTTGGATCTTCAGACTGAATGGACTTTCTGGTCCTTTACTCAGAATTCTGAGACATGTTTAGTAAGACTAATACTCTTCTGGGGCGCCTGGGTGGCACAGCGGTTGAGCATCTGCCTTCAGCTCAGGGCGTGATCCCGGTGTTCTGGGTTCGAGCCCCACATCAGGCTCCTCCGCTATGAGCCTGCTTCTTCCTCTCCCACTCCCCCTGCTTGTGTTCCCTCTCTCGCTGGCTGTCTCTATCTCTGTTGAATAAATCAATAAAATCTTTAAAAAAAAAAAAGACTAATACTCTTCTTTGTCCCTTTACTGACTGTTCAATAGTCTCTCATAGAGCATTAATACTGACTTAACAAACTCGTAATCATATACTAGGAGCATTCTTTTTGGTTTCGTTCTAGGAAATCACTTCTAAAAGTGGTACAATGTTTCTAATTTATAAAGAATTTGCAGTAATAACATGAATAACAATACATTTCATGGTAGTGGTAGATACACAAGAAGATAGGAATCAATGAGAATGGGGATTTGGTATGGAATATAGCTTATCATCTGTAAGAAACGAAGCATTAGAAGGTAATCACTCTTCATCTCCACTGCTCTTCCCTTCAACTTCAACAATTTCCTGCCCAGTCTAGAGTATGTATATTTGGAATGATACACATTGCCAAAGAAAACACAGAAGTGAAAAACCTGAGGTGAAATAGCTATTTCAGTCATCAGAGTTTTTCTACGGTACTTGCGTTTTATTTCTATTTTCTTTTTCCTTTTTTTTAAGATTTTATTTATTTATTTATTTATGAGAGAGAGCGTGAGCGGGGGGATGGGGGGCAGGAGCAGAGGGAGAGGGAGGAGCAGACTTCCTGCTGAGCAGGGAGCCCAATGTGGGGCTCAATCCCAGGGATCCTGGGTTCATGACCCAAGATGAAAGCAGATGCTTAATCTACTGAGCCACCCAGGCATCCTCCTTTCTATTTTCTTGCTCAATGTCTTTGTCCTTCTGTGAAATGTTTGTCTGGGTGTAAAGCCTTTTTCCTTATGTGATTCAATAAAAGAAGGCTTCAAAGAGCTAAACAAAATAAAAATGAGTGGAAATTTCCTACAGCCAAGAAGAAAATTGAGAGTAGGAGACAGGAAATAACCAGAAAGGGAAAAAAAATGTTCAAATAATGGTGAAATGTTTTTATGGTAACCTTTCAAGGAAACAAAGATATCTCTTATCTTTTTCCCCTTTTCTTATCTCAACTAAAGGTCATCAATTGGCATAGGACATAAAAGCAAATCAGAAGGTGGTAGGAAATCAGCCAATAAAAAAGGAGGGCTATGGTCCAGACCAGAATGAGAACAGAGATAGTAGTTTTGTCTATTCTGCATAGTTGCTATCAAACACTTAGTCTGGAGAAATTGAGAGTTAACATGTGAATATCCCTATAGATTTCCAATGTAAATGCCAGAACAGATTGAGGAAGTCAGTGGACTAGTCTCTAGGGTTTGTTAAAGGAATTTGAGAAGCTTCCAATAATGCCTTACCTTGACAGAAAAGGCACTGATAATTGTGTGCATTTTACATAATTTATGCTCATACTCATGTAGTTTATTTCAAACATAGGCTTATTTTTGGTTGTTTTTCTCTGTTGTTTTTATGGTTAAGAAGGAAGTGCATTCATATATTACTGAGAAAAGTGACTTGGACTAGTTGAATTCATGAATTTTAAAAATCCTTACCTGACTTCTATTGATCTAATGTGGTACATGATTTGCCATGACATCATTTTAATATGAATGATAAAGTTCAGTATTTTAATATGACAGTATTTACCTATAAAATTATATTACTTACAAAATTTGATCTAATTTATACTCTTTTTAAAGATGAATTTATTCGAGAAAGAGAGAGAGAGAGCTCACATGAGTGTGGTGAGGGGCAGAGAGAGTGGGAAAGAATCTCAAGCGGACTCTACACTGACCATGGAGCCTGATGCGGGCTCAATCCCACGACTCTGAGATCATGACCTGAGCAGAAATCAAGAGTCAGACGCTTAACCAACTAAACCACCCAGGCACCCCTGATCTAATTTACATTCTAATTACCTTTTACAAAATAGACATTTAGTGCTTTAAGGGTGGTGCGTTTATAAAATATATTATCTCTGAAAACAATATTGTTAACATCCTGTGGAAGCTGCTCCCGAAATTGAAAGAGACTCACTCATGTGAAGTTAGCCAACCCCAGGACTGCTTCAGAACATAAACAATGTTTTACATACTAGTGTTGAACAAAAAATGATACCCTTGCTAAAAGCCACTTCAGCCGTGTGGCTGCAGCAAATGATTTACGCGTTTAATGAGATGGCAGGGAATTTTTCAACTAATGCAAGATATTCTAGGAAAAAAACAACAAAAAAGAAACTCTTACTGAGAAGTCTCTAAAAGGGTATGAAGTTTCTTATTTTACTTTCATTAACTTTTTATTTTATTAAAAGTTCAGAAATAGGTTATTGGTCATGCATTGTAAACTCACCATCTGGATCCACCCAGCTTTCTGAGGGATTTCCCCTAATGTTACAGACTGGTGAAGATGTATTTCATGCTGATAAAAGTGTCGGTTGCTTAATTGTCTGTGTGTGTGTGTGTGTGTGTGTGTGTGTGTGTGTGTGTGTGTGTATAAGATAAAATGCATGTACATAAAATGCATGTCTTGTAAAGTGTTGGGAGTTTAAATACAGATACATAGTTTAAAAAATTTACATCAATCAGTATAGAAAGGCTTACAATGAAAAGAAACTTGTTCTCTAACCCATTTCACCTTACTCCCAGTCCGGCTTCCCATGTTAGCCAATTTTAACAGTTGCTGACTTTTATGCTTCTAGTAACAACATTTATAACTTTGAATAAGATGTTTGATTTATTCACTTTAAGCATTGTCTATTGATTTATTGCATGGTAATGAGAATAACTGATTTTCCTCTTCCTTCCCCCACTTCAGAATATAGTTACACCACTGTTCTTAGTTTTTGCAATTATTATTATTATTTTAAGTTTCTGTTAGTGCTCAGTAAACCCACGGATAATAGGGTTCTTTATAGGTCTTCAGTTAACTGTGGTATATGCAGGTATGATTTGGAACGTAGGTAAGACTACAATGTAGTAGACTGGCAAACTGTAAACACCATATAAATGTGCTTTATTAAGGACTGTTGTTATACTCAAATTGCTATTTTAATTGAGAAAATAATTGTTTAAACCATTTGACATAAACTGGATAAATTGTTAAATGTTACGTTAATTTCTTAAATTCTTTTCTCTGATGTGCATATAATTAAAAACCAAATAAAAAATGGACTCTTAAAAATTTAGAAACTTACAAAGTTAAAAGAAAATCACCTTTTTCTATAATTGAAAAAAATATCAAACAGCTCTAAAGTTAACTCATGGTGTATATGCTGCTTTTTGACAGTCTTCAATAGCTAAATGTGTGAATTTCTTATAAATAAGGAAGTAGGAAGGGAAAAATCCTCTGTTCTTTTCATACTTTTCTTTTTGATTCATCAACTATAAAAATATCATTGTCTTTATGTGCTTATGTAAGCAAGACTTAGTGCCTTTAATTTCCCAGAACCACAATGTACTGAGTTATACTGAACTCAGTTTCAATATACAAGCAAAGGAAATGCGTTTAAAAAGTTGATGATTGATGAAAAATGGACTCTTTATGTTGTGTCAAAGTGTTGATGAGTCTGAAAAGAAATATTGCAAAATGGATTTTTCTTGTCCAAAGCATTCGTTGGCTCTTCTGCTTTATATTTGAAGAATTAAAATACTTTTAAATTGAATGATCACATTCCAGCCTCTATATCCAGGAATACTGTTGTCTACAGTGAGATCCAGAGCTCTCTTAACCATGTCTTTCTAACTGGATTAAAATATTTGATTATTTTAGAATAAAGGGATGGGAAAGGGAGTGGTCTAATTATTTATTAAAATATACCAGTTCTGAAAATTGATTTGTACTTTCTTATTAAATAACACAATTTTTATGGAATGTCATTAACATCCATTTTATCCCTCCTCTCTCTCAGCTCTGATGTTAACTATAGTGGGGGCTGTCCAGGCCTTAAACACGAACTTAAGTTTCGGGTTCTCGATGAATTGACAAGTAAAATTATTAAAATGTTATATATTAATTCTGTATAGTTTTGTAGAAATAAAAATAAGGCATGCATTTAGTTTAAAAAGTAACAATTCTTACAATGAAAGTAGCAGTCCCTGGCTGTATGTCCAGTTTCTTTCTCCAGCCTCCAGGGGTAGCCACCTTTAACAGTCGTTGCTCTTGCTTCTGGTCTTTTACCTTAATAGTTCTAAATAACGGGGATGCCTGGGTGGCTCAGGGGGTTAAGCGTCTGCCTTTGGCTCAGGTCATGATCCCAGAGTGTTGGGATCAAGTCCCACGTTGGGCTCCCTGCTCAGTGAGGAGCCTGCTTCTCCCTCTGCCACTCCCCGTGCTTGTGCTCTCTCTCTTTCTCTTTCTCTCTCTCTGACAAATAAATAAATGAAAACTTTTTAAAAAATAGTTCTAAATAATGTACTTGTAAATGAAATTCTGAGCTTATAAATTTTAAGCATTATCTATTGTTTCCTTTCTTGGGGAAATGAGGAATTTCCTCCTAATATCCGTTTATACGTTCACCCACCAGTGTACCCATGCTATGCTCCCTGTGCATATGCACACACATACACACACACACACACACACACACACACACACACACACGGGCACATGCATGCACGTTTCTTCCCCACCCACTCCAGTGGCTGTATCATAATGTTAAGTTAAGTCAACTAGTATTCATGTGATTAGTCAAATGTTTACTCCTGAATCAACTATGCCTCTTGTTCCATTCTGCCCTTTTCTTGGACTTAATTATAAATTTACCGTCCCCCCCCCCCCGCCCAGTTTATCTGGTGTTCTGGGCTTAAATATCTCTGCCATGTGTCTATAAAAAATACTGTTGAAACCTGCAACATTTCAACTCTGGCTTTTCCTGAACTTTCCAACTCTTTCTGCTGGGAACTGGTTACTGTCTACGCATGGCACTCATCTGGCACCTTTTCCTCTGCTGTTCTCTTGGGTGATCCCCTCTTTCTTAGATCCTTATGGTTTCTTCATTGGTTTTTCTTTTGTTTTTATTTTCTGGAGAACATTTTATGATAGCTTATATTTATTGAATCTTTACCTGTCTGAACATGTCATTTTTCTCTCATTATTAATACATTTATGTTACGTGGCTGGGCAAAGAGCACCAGTTGAAAATCATTGTGAATTCTAGTCCCAATCTGGTTCTCTTTCTTTTCTGTGTGGCTTCCTCATCTCCTTTGGAAGCTTTTTTAGAATCTTCTCTTTATCTGTCTTCTAAAATTTCACATTTATATGCCTTAGTCTCCTTTTATTCATTTTGCTGGGTAGTTCTGTGGAGCCTTTCAATTTGGAGGCTCATTTTTTCCAACACTTCAAAAAGTTCTTCACTTTTTCAGAACATTCCTTTATCAGAGCATACTGTTCTTATTTTCATGTACTAGGCAACTTTATTAGATAGAGAATATTAATTATAGTTAATCAAATTTCTGTTTTTCTACCCACAGTTTATGCTTTTTGCTTTGTCCCCCACCCCCTTAACATTTGTTTTGATCTCTCCTGAATGTTGGGAGTTTTCAGATTTAAGAGTGTGCGTTTGCTCAGTGGAAGCTCATTATTTGTGTGGCGACTGTGGACTGGACAGCTTCCTGTGTGGGAGGCTTGAGTTGTTAGCAACTCTTTGGGTGTATCTTTTTTTGTGGGCTTGTGTTTTGGGGAATCCTTGCATGCCAGTGTCTTTAGATTTCTTCTCATTAGTTGTTTAGTGTCTCCAGAGAGGACTCTTGCAGGCTTCTGCTTGATGGGAATACACTTAGTTGCCAGAGCTCACTCAGCACGTAGATTGGCAAGTAGGCTATGCGGAGATGCACCCCGCCTGCCGTTTTTCAGCTCTCTCTGCATCTCAGGTTTTCTGCTAGGACCAGGGTCCCCTCTCGGTTCAGTTCATCCAGGGAAGAATTCTCTAGTCTTATAGTGGTAACAGGTGCGGTAGGTGTGGAGGTTGGAATGAGACCTGGAGGCAGGGAGAAATCTCTTGACTACTGGGGAGAGGACAAGACAGGTTAAATGCTTTGTAATCAGACCTTAAACCAGCCCCCCTGCTTTGGACCCTGCACCTGACCACTCTTCTTCCTTAGTTCTGAAATCTCTCGGGAATTCTCTGGCGTGAGCATATGGTACTTCCTCATGGCACTTACTTCCGGAGTTGCCATCTCCATTCAACAGGGACGTTTTCCTCCATTCATTTCACTTGTCTATTTTAAGATTTCACTGAACTCTCTTGCTCAATTTTGTCATCTCTTCAATTAGCTTTTTTATTGCAGGTTTACAGAATTTTAATTATTTTACTGCTATTTTACGGTATTTTGAAGGGATGAGAAATAAACATATTTGGTCAGTCCACCATTTTAATTCAGAAGTCATAGTTTTTAAGTCATCCCAAATTAATGTTATGAGCATTATTGTTGATGTTCTTCTTATTACTGTTTGTAACATGAGGTATTTTATGATGATAATACTGGAATTTTCCCAAGAAATTTCCTAAAATGGACTATTCAAGAACCTCATAATGGTCATAGACCTGATTCACATCAAAATTTTAATGAGGATGTCATAAGATTAAATTTTGTGATGGACATTTGTGATCTCTCTCAGAGACGTGTTCATATCTACATATATTCATTTCTTTGGTAATAGTTCCTCCATCTAGAACTCAGCTCTTCAGCAATCTCATTTTATTGGTAACAAATGCTAGAACACAAAAAGTATCAGAAATATCTTTGAAACAACCCAAGGTTGCGTTTCAGTCAGCAGATTTTTCTCTGGGGCTAGTCTGTAGGAGCCTTAAGCAAAAAAAGCATTTACTTCTCTTCCATAACCAATTATAATAGCTTTTGAGATGTACATTTTAAATACACAGAGCTCAGAAAACAAAACTTATGAAAGTAAGAGGGAAGCCTACCAGCAGGCAAGAAACAATCCATGAAATGATCAACCACAACAAGGCAGACAGAAATAGAAATGGTAAACAAAGGGACTAAAATTCCCATTAAGAGCTTATAGTAGAAGGTGTATGTACACCACCCATGTCTCCTATCATTTTTAGGGCTGGCTCTTGCCAGCATAGTTCTCTCTTTGCCTGAGAGTTTTCTTTGGTAGCTCAAGCCTACACCAGATGCCTGTTACAGGTGCATGACGGGTCCAAAGTGCCAGAGAATTAATTCCACCAGGAAGTATCCTACAACCACTGACTGACAGGAGTTGATGTGTAAATATCTCAGCTTCCTTACCCCTTGGTTAAGTCTAAAGAATGTGTTGTGCACTGGCGACCAGAGTTCCCTAGAGGGATGAAGCTCCAGTTGTCCATAGTTGTAATTTGCTTTATTCTTGGCTGCCTTCCTTTACTGTCTCATTTCCCTGCTCTGCTGCTGGTGTTTTATAGAATCATCTCTCAGACAAACCACTTACACTGAAATCTTCGCCTAGTTTAAGAGAACCCAAACTATGAAAGGACCAATTAGATTTGGGGAACAGTGATCTATTCTTCAATAGGCCAGTGTTTTATGTGCAAAAGGTAAAATACTTAATTTTCAGGGTGACCCACAATCACTGAGGAAGCATTCAGTATGTCAATATATTCTGTTGAAGAACATGAGAATTATGTGTATATTTAAGAGTTTTTCCATTTAAAATAGTTCATATAGTATAGTTCTGGTGTTTGACCTTTACCTACACAGAAATTTAAACCATCCTGAATGATTCATTTGATTAGAATTCTGATATCCAAGATGTTATTGTGCTAATTAAAACATATGCTTGAATTTCAAGAAGATCGAAGATAATTTACTTAATAGTGCTCAATAAAAATCCTCCCTAAGCCTTCATACATTCATGAGAATTTACTAGTGGAGGGATTAGTGATGCTAATCATATAGTTACTACTCTCTGTAGAAACTTTCAAACTTAAAAAAAAAGTTACACACGTATCACGAAAGAAATGCTGGCATGAAATACTGTGAGTGTGCCTGTGTACACACTTCCTCAGCTCCTTCTGACAATTCGTTTACTAGAATGTCGTTATTGCTACCATGTCTCCACATTTTCCTAACCCTCCCGGGATTATCTGGGTTCTATGGCACAAAACATACTTTTGCTCTACTACAGACATGTAATTAATGGGAATCACTGTGAAGCTAACATTGGAAGTGTAACCTGAATAAAGTTTGCCTCCATGCTTTCCCTTCCCGCTGTCTCATCTTCTGAGAAAAGTCTCAGTTGGTTAAGCGTCTACCTTCAGCTCAGGTCATGATCTCAGGGTCCTGGGACCAAGCCCTACATTGGGCTCCCTGCTCTGCGGGGAGTCTGCTTCTCCCTCTCCCTTTCAATAGCTTGTGATCTCTATCTCTCAAATAAATAAATAAATAAATAAATAAATAAATAAATAAATAAATAAATAAATAAATAAAATCTTAAAAAAAAGAAAAGTGGAAGAAGTTGAGAGGTGGATTTTTGGATTGGTGTAGGAGAGAGCCAATTCTCTCTGCCAAGAGAATGGAAGAAATGTATCTGTTGTTGTTGTTCCTAGAGGAGTGGATTGAATAAAAAGAAGTGGAACAGGAGAGAAGGTACGGAAAGTAATAAGAGAATGAAACCAAAGAATTTAAAAAATAGATGTATCATATATTCATATTTTACAGTGTTTATGCTATACTCTTCTCCCCCATTCGACAATAAAATCAAATTACCACAAAAAGGCCACAAATGAGTGGGTTTATTTTTATAGGGATCAAAAGGATAATTTTTTTTTTTTTTTACTTATGTTAACAACAGGATCAATGCCAGGGCATGGATAAAAGTGAAAAATGCAGAGCAGAAAACAGTAATTTAGTGGAGACAGGAAGTTAGAGCCAGAAGTAGCCATAATACTGTGAGGTCCTGGGAATTCCCTTAAATATGAGGGAAACCACTGGGCTTTGCATATAGAGGGAAAACAAGTCTAATCCAATCGGACCTAAAAATTATGTGGTGGTGGAGGTAATGAAGGGCCAGGGAGATACAGATAATATCTGTGTTTTTAACCATGAAGTGCCCACAGACTTTACAACTCTTGAGAATGCCTAGATCCTGAAATTGAGCATCTCGGTTTTAACTGCAGGGTAAAGAGGTAACCCAGAATCTTTCCTGAGGCCTTGGTTGATGGGCCACACCTCCAAGCCTCCAAAGCTCCCGGGCACTGTTGTTGTCAGCGCCTAGAATGATCTCTGCTCTGTGCTGTGCCCCGCAAGTTATCATGGAGTCACTCTGCTGTAGGCCACTCATTCCCCTGGAGCCTTGATCATATGGGAAAAGGAGAGCTACAGTATTTTTTCCCCTGACAATTCTCTGCCATTATTTTTGGTATACTTCTCTGGCATTCACCCTTTGAATTTCTTTTCTGGTCATGTATTCACTTTCATTCTCCCGTGGGATCTCACTTTCCATTCAGGCCTCTTCTTCCCAGACTTGGTGATGTTTATCTATGTTGTCTGGTATCCCCACTAATGACAGGTCCTGTCTATCAGTTTGCTAATTATCACACAGCCCAACCACAGCCTTACGAAATAAACATGCGAGTTCAAATATGCATGTTTAAAGTGGAAAAGTAAAATATGTGAGTTGCATACTTAGCAACAGTGACAGGAATTTATTGCTTTACTTTCATTGATATTTGGGGGTAGATGAAAGAGCAGTCTGGTAAGAAGAGAACATGTGTTTGGGAATCAGCCATTCGTGGACTTGATTTTACTTCTTACTATTTAAGCAGTATTTTAATTCCCCTAAGCCTCAATTCCCTTATAAAATCAGGATGATAATAGTTGTCTAATGGATATGCCGATGAGTAAATGCAAAGTGCCTTTCACATAATGCCTTTCACATAATGCCTTTCACATGATAGGGTTGTAGGTAAATTATGCTTGCAGTAGTGTAGTCATACTAACGGTTTTAAATTTGTGACTCAATGAATGGAGTACAGAAAGGAGGAAACAGTAATGTTGCAGTGGAGAAACCTGGCAGAAACCTCATTAATCAGGAGATCAAAGAGAACATCGTCAGGGATGTGTGCCGAGATCTACTGTACTTGTGTGGGAGTGATAAGGAAGGCATTTCTCCTTTTTGTGCTCTTCCCCAAAATTCATATCCTCAGTCTAATAATGCAAAAACATCAGACAAACTCAAATTGGGGAACATTCTACAGAATACTCGAGCAGAAACCACATGTCAGAGAAGATCAATGAGATACAGCCACTAAATGCAATGTGGCACTCTGCACTGGATCTTGGAACAGTGAAAAGGATGCTAATGGGAAACTGATGAAATCCATATAAAATCTGTAGTTCACTTCATAGTATTGTATCAATGTTAATTTCTTAGTTTTGGCAAATGTCCCAAGGCTATGTATGATGTTACCATTAGAGCAAGTGGGGTGAAGCCTATATGAGAACTTGATGTTGTTCTTGACAACTTTTTTGCAAATTTGAAATAATTCCAAAAGAAAAAGTAAAAAAAAAAATTTTTCGTGTACCATAAAAGTAAAACAGTGACAGAGAACAGATCGGTGGTTGCCAGTGGTTGGAGTAAGTGGAGCCTAAGGGAGTTTTCGGGGAGATGGACCTGTTTTGTATCCTGATTGTGAGTATAGTCAGAGTAATCTGTACATGTGTTAAAATTCATAGACCTGTACACCAAAAGAGTCCACTTCATGACAATTTAAAAAATAAAACAAAAGGAAAGAAAGAAGGAAAAGTGAATGGGAAGAATATAATATAAGGTACAAGAAAAAAATTATAAAGTTAGAGCCTTGTTTCTTATATGTAATACTGTCATCATTAAATCAACAGAACGTTATTAAATATTTCTGTTCTTTCATTTAACAAATATTCATTGACTCCTACTGATGCATGGGACACCTTGCTAAGGCTTGGAGGCACGCAAGGACTTGGCATGTTCTGATATTAAACCAAGTCCTCATGTCAAACCAAGCCAAAATACACTATAGAAAATTCTTGTGAAGAAATTAGAGTATAAGCATATGGGGAGTTAAATGACATGAGATATTTACATAATATATCAAGATTTTGTCAGTATTATATTGAACAAAGTGAATTATGATAACCTAAGTTTAGAGTAGACATTAACATCTTTGAATGAATAGGGAATTTTCATGAAGCAGGTACGTAGAACTAGAGGAGAGATTCTTTGTCTGCGGTTTAAGACTGCTGTTATCTTTAGGAGAGGAATGTAGCCATCACAATATTTTTGTTTGTTTGTTTCAAAATTGTTCTGGGCTGCATAACATAATTTTTGTGTTTCCCCCATTCATATGTTGAAGACCTAACCTCCAAGGTGATTTTATTAAGAATAATAAGGTTTAGATGAGATCATAAGATAGATCCTCATAAAGGGATTAGTGCCCTTATAAGAAGAGACCAGAGAGTACTCCCTCTTTTTCTCCCCCCACCATCTCCCCCTCCATTCGCCTTGTGAGGATAAAACAAGAAAGCAGCCTTCTGCTAACCAGGAAGGGGACACCAGACACTAGAACCTTGCTCTTATTCCTCTCAACATCCAGAACTGTGAGAAATAATTGTTTGTTGTTTAAGTCGCACAGTCTATGGTATTTTGTTATGGTTGTCCAGGCAGACTAAGGGAAAAATTATATTAAAATAGCCAATAATGGTGAGCATTTAGTATATGTAAAATACTTGCAAGGACTTCACAGGTATTAACCAACATGGTTCTTGCAACAACCCTGGGAGATAAATATTATTATATCTCCCAGTTTAAAGATAGAGAAACTGAGTCATGAAGCAGTTTTAAAATAATGTGCCTAAAATCATACAACTGGTTTTAAGTGGCAGAGTCGTGATTTGAATCCAGGTATCTGACTCCAGAGCACGTGCTCCACCCCACTACAATGCATGGCATCTCTAGTCATGGTTGTTTGATTTTTCTAGCTGGACATAAGTATAAAATGTCTTAAATATCCAAGGAACCCTGAATTTTATGAAAAACTGCTTTAAAATGCAACTTAGTTATAACACTCTCTTTTTTTTTTTAATTCTGGGAGCAACCGACCTTTACTGTGCCCTCCAGTTGGCACCATGCCCCTTGCTAATGTGCATGGACCAGTACCTTTTACTTTGCTGCCTGCCAGCAGAACGTGACCTTGGCAACCTGGCATGCCAGCCAAGATTCCAAAATAGCAAAAGTAGCACTTAAGTTCCTGAAGAAACTCTTTGAAACATCAAGTACTCCTTGCCATGTCGATAGACGTGGCATAATCCTTTTACAAGGTGGCTCATTAGCCAATGTTTCAAAGTGTCTTAATTGTCTGTTTGTTTACAATGTTCTTGTAATTCTAATATATTCTTCCCTTAATTTTGTGTTTCCTATTGTTGGAATCGCCTAATTTGTCTAAAATATTCCATTTTGTGTTACTCAGCAATGACCCCATTTGCTTGCAAGCGTTTTGGTGACAAACATAATAATTATACGGGATTTTGTTTTGCATTATTGTTTTTGGAACAAGAACAGGAATCCTAATTTCTCTGTACAATTACTGAAAAACAGGGTGCTCTGTAAATGAATTATATGTGGCTAAATGTTCAGCTTTTAGAGTCAATTTAATTCTGAAAGCTTAATAATAAATTTGATACAAGCTGCCAGTGAGCAGAGATGCAGCATACGGCATATGTTCACAGGAAAATGTCATCCTTTTATGGTGAGCCTCTATACTGTTTGTACCAAATCTCTCTTTCTGCCCTAGGCCACTTCTCTGAATTACAAACTCCATATTAAATGTAGCCATGTAGATGGAGGTTTCCCAGCCTCAGCACTATCGACCTTTCGGGCTGGCCAATATGTTGTGGTAGGGGCTGCCCTCTGCCTTGTAGGATGTTTGGCAGCATCCCTGGCCTCTGCCCACTGGATACAAGTAGCACCCCTCCCCAGTCATGATAATCAGAAATGTCTCCAATAAATTGCCAAATGTCTCCTGGTGAACAATATTATCCCCAGTTGAGAACCATTAACTTAGATATTCTATAGGCTTATGAAAGTTAACATGTGCAAAATTAAACTCATTTTCCCCTCAGATATTCTCCAGAAAAGTTAAGAACATGTCTGAGGCAAATCTCACCTCTGTCCTTTATTAGCTGTGTAACTCGATCAAGCTACTAAGTTCTCCATACCTCAGTGTTTTCATCTGTAAATAAATACCCTAATAAAACCACCTTCATATGATTGATGTGAGGATTAAATGAACCGATACATGTAGAACACTTCGAACACCGTCTGGCCCATAATATGCTTAAGTTAATGAATGTTTGTAGTAACAACTGAAAACTGTTAGGTGCTCATGATGTTTGTACAATGCAGGAAACTCCTAAGATTCGTCTTTCCAAAGATATGCAGATGATTTAAGAGAGATGTACAAGTGATAGTAAACACACAGAACAATGATCAACATCATTAATAATCAAGAAAATATGAAATAGCATCATGATGTACTATTTAAATGTATTAAATTAGAGAAGGTTTTAAAAATACTCAGGATTGATAACTGTATGGCAAAAAGGCGCCGATAAACTGTTGGGAGAAAATGGAGCTGTATTCTTCCTAGAGGATCTTTTGGCAGAATATATCGGAGCTTTAAAATGTTTATAGCTTTTAACAGTAAATCTGGTTCTAGAAATTTATCCTAAGGGAGTAATATGCTCAAAAATTAATAAAGTAGTATGTTGATTACTCCGTTATTTATGATGGCAAAAATTAGAAGCAACTTAGAAACTGAATAATAGAAGGCTGACAAAATAACTCACGGTGTATTTATGTCATATAACATGCAGGTATCACATTTTCGAATAATATTCATAAAATTGAGAAAATTCTCTGACTATGGTAATTCTTGGTTCAAAATGTGCCCATCACTTTTAAGGTAATATTAAAGTTCTTTAGGTTGTAGGAGAACGCACAGATCAACACTCTCCTTTTGAAGTTATTTTTCGGCAAATGCTGCCCACTTATCTAAGCATTTATTCTCCCTAGGTTTCCTTCACAGTTTCCCAACCCCCACACTTTATGAGATTCTGATACACCATAAGTAAAGGGGCATGCATCTGCATTTGAGAAGCACATGAAAGATTTTCTGTTGGACTTGTGAATGGTGATTTTTCATGATGTGGAGATACAGAATGGCTGAGGACTGCTGCCCCCATGGCCTCAGCTTTGCTCACCTGCTCAGTTTCCTGAACAAACCTTGCTACTTCACCCTGTGAGCATTGACCCACCAATCCATTTTCTCAACCTGGATTGCTCTTCTTCCCCTTTAGTTTTTCTCATCTTCTAAAGATGAAGCTAAAGCATCACTTGCTCTAGGAAGCTTTTCCTAACCACCAACCCATTCAGAGTCAAATGTTTTGTCCCCCTGTATTCTTGTGGAATAGCTGCAGATGTGTTCACTCATGCCTTTAGCTATCCTGCTATTCACGTATTCAACAAATATACATTGAGCCATTACTAAATGCCAGATACTACTTTAAGTACTGGCTATAATCTTGGTGAAGAAAAAAAAAAATCAAAATTTCCTGCTTTCGAGGGGTCTACACTACAATGGAGAAGATGGAATATAAACAAATAAACCATAAAAAATAAACTTATCTTAAGAGGCACTATTGAGCAGGACTTGGGAAAAGTGAGTATCTAAGTGTAAGGGAGGCAAAGCTTTACTTCTACCCATCTTCAGTTTTCACCTAGGATTCAAAAAGACGGGTTAACAAGAGAAGAAGTTATTAATGCATACAGTGTATATCATAAGAGAGAAACCTTTAACAAAGAGTAACTCAAAGAGGTGACTTAGAACTCCAGCTTATCTTCAACAATAACTAAGGAAGATTATTTGATAAAGAACAATAAAGTTGTAGAAAAATGATAGGACTAGGGATAGTAGTTTTAAGCTCCCAAGGGTGCAAACTATGGCAAAGTAAATATATTGGAGGAAAGTAATGGAGAAGGGTTTGTTTGCAGATTCCTCTTGTTCTGTCTCTGGGATAAGAGTCTGTTTCCAGGAAAAGGACAATTTATATCCTGCCTTCATGCAAAAAAGGGGGAGGGTTGAGAGAGTTTTTCCTGCATTTGTTGCTTCTTAATTGCCTTCAGCTCAAAATAATTTTTATATCACAGAGACATATTTGAGGATAAAATATTCTGGTTTCATTCACAAGCAACTGAAATATCTGAAGGAAAAGCATTCTGGGCATGGAAATAAGACATGTAAAAGGCCTGGGCTTGCTCAGTACCTTCCAGGAACAGAAAATGGGCTTATGAGATTGGATCTGTGAGAAATGAGACCAGAGGGGCATCCAGACATCAGATCCAGAGCATCCTGGAGGCCATAGTAAGGTCTTTGGATTTTACTCCAAGTCTGGTTTCAAGCATGGTAGTAACATGATCTTATTTATGTTTTAAAACCCTCTTTGCTGCTGTATGGATAATGAATTGTTAGAAGTACAAGTAGAAGCAGGATAATCAGAGGCAATCACAGTGGTGAGTTAAGGACAGATGGTGGCTTTGATCCAGGTGACAATAGCGGAGGTGGGTGGAAATGATCATATTTGAAATTTTTAAGATAGGGTTGACAAGATTCATTAGATTTGGTCTAGGGTGAAGAAAAACAGAAGCCTCAAGGGTGATTCTTGAGCTTTTGGGCCTGAATAATTGGGTGCGTGTTTGTGGTATTTACTTATGTGGTGAACACTAGGTGAAGAGTGTGTTTAGGAATGAAAACACGGTATTGGGTTTTGGCTCTGTTAGGTGTTAAAAGCCAACCGGACATCAACTTGGGCATGTTAAGGGAAGAGTGGTTAGGAGAGGAGTGGACAGAGATAGGAATTTGGGCATCATCAGCATAGAGAGTACTTAAAGTAATGGTACTGACATGTCCACTGACATGGCTGTGCGTAGAGACTGAAGGAACAAGGAACAAGGTCTGAGGTCTGAGCTCTGGCCACTCTACCACTGAGAATGCAGAAAGACGGTCTAACCAAAGGATTGTGAAGCGATGGTTAGTGAGACGACAGAAAAGCATAAGTGTGCAGTATTAGCAACCCAAGGAGAGACAGTTTTAAGAAAGTGAGGGTAATCATATGAGTCATATGCATTAAGACTTTACCACTGGATTGGCACTAAGAAGGTCATTGCCAAATGGCTACTTTTATCATAGACATTATGCTAACCCTTGGCAAATGTTCATTTACTCACCTGTGCTTTCCATTAAACCTGTGACTCTCAAAAGGGGGCAATTTTGCACTTTGAAGGGTATTTGGCAACGTCTGGAGACTACTTTTGATTGTTACAACTGAAAGGAGTGTGTGCTATTGGGATCCCCTGGGTGAAGGCCAGGGGTGATGCTAAACATCCTGCAATACACAGAGTAGCCCCCATCACAGAAACTATCCGGCCAACCACGCCGGAGGTGCCTCCATTAGAAACTCGGCAATAGACTTAGTTTCCAAACTGTGTGCTTAGGTACCTCACGGTGGACCCACAAGAACGCTATGGGACAGTTCAAATTTTGAATGGACCCCCGAAGACATCTGTCACACGCCCCATGAGATACTAGCTCAAGAAAGTTCAAAGTTTGAACATTAGACCTCTTCATTCCTTTAATTTTTTATTTTTTAAACTTTCCATTTTAATTTCAGTTAGTTAGCATACAGTGTTATATTAGTTTCAGGTTTACAATATACTGATTCAACACTTCCATACACATCACCCAGTGTTCATCATTCCTTTTAATAACATCATATCTTTGGATTTTGGAAATTGCTGTGATAAAAATTAAGTACTTTGTAAAACTAGGAAACTAAAGTGGTGGTTTCTAATCTGATTCCAAAGTTTGAAAAGCTGTATAGTGCCCAAAAGGTGCTAAGCTGTTAAGACATTGATAGTTATTAAGTTGTTTAGACCTGACAAATCAGTAAACTCAATCGATGGATGGCTTAGGGGACTGGTAAAAAAAAAAAAAAAAAAAAAAAAAAAAAAAACTGAGATGATAAGGGCACCGTTAAGGAGAAAGTTGGGAACTGCTGTGCTGGATTTAAAGTTCCTTGGGAGTAGATACTATGTATTAGTACTTTGTATCCCCAGCACCTAGCATACCCGTGATCCACGTGTGAGGTGTGAGATGTCAAGTGAACATCCATGTGGAGATTATGGGAAATTTAGTGAACATAAAATGGTAAGCACGGGATAAATGAATAAAGGGCTATATGTGCTCTGTAGCGTCAAGGTAATGATATGGTAATTAGTGAAATTCTACCTATTAGTTCACTGTACACTAAGAGGTCCCCTAAACTTCCCCTCTTTTGTATGTGGTCAGAATCAAGGAGGGGGGAAAAAAACCAACCTTGGCTTTCTTACTCTTTGGCCTATGAGTCTCTAGAATGCAATTTCTTGATTTTAGTGCTTGCAAGTTTAGTTCCTCAGATTACATTGAATTATTTTTTACCACTACAAATTTCTATTCTCACTTACATTATGCATATTGACACAACTGTGATCTTATTCTGTAGGAATATGTAAGAGGGAATAATTTGAATATCTCCTAAATTTTTGGATGCTTTTCTTCCTGTCCCTTTTGCCAAGCACTACATGCCCTTGCCTAGTGATTACATAGATGCTAGAAAGAGATGTTCTCCTTAGATTTAGGAATTTTATTTTGTTTCAAGTAAAAAAGAATCTTTTCAGAGTAAAATATGATTTAAGCGTATAAACTCACAGAAACTAGTATCTCATGGGGCGTGTGACAGATGTCTTCGGGGGTCCATTCAAAATTTGAACTGTCCCATAGCGTTCTTGTGGGTCCACCGTGAGGTACCTAAGCACACAGTTTGGAAACTAAGTCTATTGCCGAGTTTCTAATGGAGGCACCTCCGGTGTAGTAGAAAGGGGTAGTAGAAAGTAGTTGGCTTTTCGAAAGGAATGTAAATAGCCCTCCTCATCCCACCGTCAGTGAGAGACATTTTGAGCAAGGTATTCAGCCTCTTTGATTCATAATTTTGTCATCTGTAAACCTGGAATAAATATTCTTACCTCTCAAAGTTGTTTTAAGTATTAGGCAAGTTACCTATTGGCAAATAGCCAGCATTGTGCCTGACCCTGAAGGAGATACTGAGTAGACCATAGCTTCTCCTCTTTCAACCTGACCCATCCTGGTACCTTCCTTTTCCCTTTTCCCATTCTTTGGTTAGACTTAAACAACCTAGGATGAAGCTGACAGAAAATCTTACCATTTTAAAATAAACCAGATTTTAGTTTTGTTCGTATCTTGTGTTGTGTGATGGTATTTTCCATGGTGTGAAACAGTAGTGCATTAGGAAATGTAAACACAGTCACAGAAAGGGCCCCAGCAGGAGCAGAGTTGGGGAATCACTGTGTCGCCAGGGGCACAGTCCAGTTTTTCCCACCTGAGATCGTTCACAGTGAAACTTCGGCCCATTTGTTTGTGTTCCTTAGTCTTGCTCAGTTGTTACAGCTAGCCTGGGAGAATTGGAGATCATAGATCCCATGGATAATTGTACTCCAAGGTAATCAGTAAGACTAAATGGATATATATAGTAGTACTAACTTCTATCAGATCTTTTTATAGAGTTGTTAAAATGCAGTTTGGCTCTGAAGTCTGATTTGTTACTTAACTTCCTCAGTTCCGTTTATCACACATCAGTCCTGATCACAATTCCACTGGTCACTCTCTTCCCTTGCCCTGCCGTGCTCTGTTTTGCATGGGGCTGATGCTGGCAAACATCATTTCCCATGATCCTTTGGCAACTGTTTCCTTCTTGGTTTAGCCAAACAGAAGTATTGGATGGAGGTTGAAAGGCAGACAGCAAATCTCTGTCATAGCTCCCACCCCTTGTCCTACTCTGTGCCCCCATCCTTCAGGAAGCCCTTTCCGCCATGGTCCCAGTGTATATAATGGCTCCAAAGCGGTCCAAATGGCTGCATTTTCTCCCTGGTCCCAGAGCCCATCTTGTGGTCCCGGTTTTGTTCCCCATAAGGGTGGTGCAATGATGGCCTTCTGGATTTCTGGCTCCCTCTTGCCAGCTTCTGGGCTCTAGTGTACTCTATCTTCTCTTAGTTTCTCCAGTCTTTGAGACAGTAGTACTTGTTAAATCTCTGGGTTACCTTACTTTCCTTTGTTTTCTGTTTCGTCTCTTCCAACACTTCTCCAGTGAAGTCCATCGTATTCATTTTATTCTATTGGGGTAGCTTGCATGTGTTCTATTTTCCTGATTAGACACTAACTACTAATACAATGATGATGATCTCTCTGTAACTGCTGATGAGAAGTACTGTGATTGAAAGATCAGAAGACCTAACATTTAAAAGAGACTTAGGAAAAACACAAGGGCTGGAACCTCACACATAAACACAGGTTTCACTTGCTAAAATAGACAGGTTTTGATTTTGTAACAAAGGATCCATGTTAAAAAAACTCTTACATTATCAAGAAGAATGTGAGGTGTTTGTCACATGAAGTAAGAGATTAAGTTTGATTTTCTGTAAAATAGAAGGTACTGAGGAAACTTAGAAATACATTAACAGGAAACCCATTGGTCTGTATTCCACCAAGTGACAATAGGACAAGATTTGACCCCGAGGCTTTTTGTTCCACGGATATAAAAGCTGAGAATAGTGTATGTGCATGTGTGTGCATGTGTGTGTGTTATGGATTTATCCTAATACACAGCACATGCATCTATAGAATAAGTGTACATGCATGAATGAAGCATGTATATTGGCACTTGTTTTTATTTAAAAATTGTTTTTGTATTTAATTATTTTTCAAAGAAGCAGAGAAAGGTTAGAACGATAGTATTAGTGGACATTGACGAACTAAAGGTGAAAACGAAAAAAGGGAATTTTTATCAGTCATTTCAGTATAATTGTATCTGTTGTATAATGAGCTCTTGGGTTCATTGCTTTAGTAAGTGTATGTTAGGAGTCTATCGGTGAAACCCTGACTGTATAAAAAAGCAAGACTCTTGCCACTACATAATTGACTGAAAAACTCATAGCTAGAAGTATAAGTAACTCTCACACTCAACAGTTAAAAAAAAACCAAATAGTCCAATTAAAAAATGGACAAAAGACATAAAGAAGCCTTTCAGTAAGGAAAATATACAAATAGCAAATAAGCACATGAAAAGATATTAAATATCATTAGCCATTAGGGAAATGAAACTAAAACCACAATGAAATATCAATATATACCTATTAAAACAGCTAAAATTAAAAATAATGACGATATCAAATGTTGGCAAGGATGCAGAGAAATTGGATTCATACATTTTTGCTAATGAGAATGTAAAATGATGTTGCCATTCTGAAAAAGTTTGACTTTTTCCTAAAACATATAAAAATATACTTACTATATGATCTGGCAATTGCACTTCTGGGAATTTATCCTAGAGAAATTAAAACTTATGCTCACACACACACACACGCACAAAACTATACAACATTATTAATTGCAGCTTTATTTGTAATAGGTCTAAACAGTAAATATCTACAATGTCCCTCAACAGGTTAATGTTTAAACAAATTGTGTGATATGTCTATACCGTGGAATACTACACAGCAATAAAAATTAAAAGACTATTTTTTTTAAAGATTTTATTTATTTATTTATTTGAGAGAGAAAGAGAGCACATGAGACAACATGAGAGAGAGGGAGGGGGCGGAGGGAGAGGGAGAAGCAGGATGCCCACTGAGCAGGGAGCCCCATACAGGGCACGATCCCAGGACCCTGAGATCATTACCCGAGACAAAAGCAGATGCTTAACTGAGCCACCCAGGTGCCCCATGAAAGGACTATTGATAAGGCAGCAACTTGGATGGATCTCAGGGACATTATACTGAGTGAAAAAAGCCAATCCCAAGAAGTCACACACATTCTATGTGATTCCATTTATATAAAATTGTATCAATGTTAACTTAATGATTTTGATATTATACTAGAATTATGAAAGATGTAACCATTGCAGAAAACTGGATGAAGAGTATACAGGGTTCCTCTCTGTTCAATTTTTGCAATTCTCTGTGACTTCCAAATAAAATGGTTTTCTTGTTTTAAGCCATACTTTGTATAACACTACTAGTTATTAGAAAATGGTTACTTTGAAGTAAATGGCTGTAGGGGCACCTGGGTGGCTCAGTCCGTTAAGCCTCTGCCTTCGGCTCAGGTCCTGATCTCAGGGTCCTGGGATCGAGCCCTGCATCGGGCTCCCTGTTCCTCCCCTCCTGCTCTTGCTCTCTCTCTCTCAAATAAATAAATAAAATCTTTTTAAAAAAATGAAGTAAATGGGTGTGGGTATTTCATGTATTTTGGCCTAAATTGTTTGTCTTTGTGTATGGTTTTGAGATTTCTTACTTTTCTCATCAAGGAATATGCAGAACTTCACTGGTTCTGGCTTTCAGAGTAGTACCTTAGTTTTTAGAAAGGCAGTATTTTTACTATAAATCAATTTTATCGTGATTATAATTTGGATATATGGCCCCTTTGAAAAATCTAGGTCATTTCATAGCTATCTCATTGCTCTCTTGGTGCTCAGCTGGGGTTTTTTGTTTGTTTTTGCTTTGTTTTGTTTTACAGATTAGAAACAAAAGCAGGGTCAGTGATATGACGTGGAGTAAAAGGCAGAATAGTACAGCCAGTTGCTGTACCAGCCTATTCTGTTCTTTTCCATCCAGTTCCATTCCATTCCATTCCATTCCATTCCATTCCATTCCATTCCATTCCATTCCATTCCATTCCATTCCATAGCATTCTATTCTATGATTTCCCAATTCCATTCCTTCCATTCTATAAGTACTTACTGAGCATCTGGTATGTGCCAGGCACTACTGTTCTGGGCGGCTTGATACATGCCAATGGACAGAGCAGACGAAAGTTGCTGCTCTCCTGAAGCTTACATCCTAAGAAGTGTTGTCAGAAATAGATTTAATACATACAGAAATTTTATAATGTAAGTTAGTAGGTGTTGCAGAGAAAAAGCCAAGAGATGGGAGTTACGGGGTGGGGAATGGAGAGAAAGTTATAAATGTCCAACAAAATAAAGTGTAAGAGCTGTGTGAGAAGGTAAAGAATTTAGCCACAAATTGATCTGAGGGAAGAGTTTTCTGGGAACTAAGATGGGAGATGACTGGAACGTTTAAGGAATAGCAAGGAGGCCAGTGTGGCCGGAGCAGCATCAGTGAGAGAAGATTAATTGGAGGTGGTGTTAGAGAGGAAAAGAAGGGTCTGATCACATAGGACTTGTGAGAGTCATTATTTTTACTTTGAACAAAACAGCCAGCCAATGTAGGTTTTCAGCAGAGGATCGTGTGATCTGAGTTAGTTTAGGACCCTGGAAATCCTGCTGACAGAGACGTTGGCTTATGCTGTTTTGTTAGCAGTGGAGTTGCAGAAGTGGTCATGTTGTTGATCAAATATATATATTTGAAGATAGAGACAATAGGATTTTCTGATGAATTTGATGTTGGGTGAGAGCAAATGGAAAAAGGAAAAGAGTACTCCAAAGTTTGGGGCCTCAGCAACTGGAAGGAGAAAGTTGCCAACAACCAGTATGGAGAAGACTACAGATGGAGTGGGTTTGAGGGGAAAATCAGGAATTCATTTTTAAACGTGGTAACTTTGAGGTATCTTTTAGACATACAAATAGAGAGGGCTTGTTAGCAGGTGGGTACAGGCGTCTAGAGTTCAGGAGAGAGGTCCAGAATGAAGATACAGATTTTTGAGTCGCCAACACATAGTGATATTTATGATGAGATTAAGTGAGTTCACCAAGGAAATCACTGTAGTTAGAGAAAGGACCAGGGACTAAGCCCTTGAAAACTCCAGAATTAAGGGGTCAGCAAGGAGAAAAGGAACCAGTAAAGAGGACCAGGAAAAAGTGGCAAGTCCAGTAGGAGGAAACCAGAGAGTGTAATGTCCTCCAAGCCAAGTAAATAATGTATCAAGAGATCCAGTTACTAAAATGTATCCATTCAACTGGGTGTTATAGGATTCAATCTTGCTGCACCTCTAGTTTTTTAAATTCTATTTTTATAGTGTGAAACAGGATCATATTTTTGTTGAAAATTTAGCATACTAATTCTTAATTTTTTATTGTTCCTGTTTGAAACAGAGAATCAACATTGCTTTAATTGCTCTAAGAGCTAGGTTCGGTGTTAATAGTTTTTCTGTGGTGATTCTGTATTTATTTGACCCATCATTTACAGTAAATAACGGTGTGATGTCTTAATAAGATGTCCATTACACTTGTTATAGGAGGCTAAAGTGAAATGTATTTTATATGTATTTGTTTGAGGAAAAATAAATTAAGCTTATCTTTATTATGATGTTTGTTGTTATTATTAGCATCTTTTAGAAATAAAACTATTTTTGTACTTCATTTTCTCTTGCACCTGTGCATGGTAAAAGATTAAGCATTTGACTTGGAATTTTCAAATAATTCTTTGTAATAATGATGATTAAAATTATATAAGAATTTGTTTCAAGTGGTGCCTAATATATGGAAGTTTCACCCTTCTTACGAAATTTGTCCATGTGTTTTATTTAAGGATATCAAGTATTCATATACCAAGCCCTGGGAGGATTATAGGTGAAAAATACATGCAATGCAATTTTGCTGTCTAGGAAAAGGGCTAGATTTTCCAGTTTTTAAGAAATTTTGATTTTGAGCCTACCCAACATTTTGAAATTAATTTGCATGTATTTGTGTTGCTTTTTGCTTATATTCTAACAGCACTACTTGCCACCTCCTCAGTAAGCTTTACAGTACCCACAAATTGTTGTAACAATGTTAAAAAAAATTAAAAGAAACACAAAAAACAACAAACCTAATGAACTGGACTGCTGAGAACAGAGTTGAATAAACACAAGCCTCCCTTTTTACAGTGACTGTTCCAAACTAAACAGAAGCTGCTTCTTTATTTCAGGGAAGGAAAAATAAGGACCCAGTTTTCTTTATTTTTCTGGTGAGCAATTTAACTGCTGCCTCCGCTTGGCATATTCTCCCACTCCTTTTATTGGAACGTGGCTACAGCCTAGGTACAGTGTTCTTTGCCACAATGTATATTTTCTTTGCCACGACATATATTTTGAGCCATATTTACCAACGTAGATACTTAGTTTTTCTCTGAGGTGTGGTCTCAAAGCAATTGTTCAGAGAGAAATTCGACACTAAAACTTTTCCAGGCATGTCAGCGTATGTATGTGTGTCTGTAGAATTATCAAGGAGAGATGATTCTCCCAGATGGCATTACCTTAATAGAAACTGCTAATACGCACATATTTGAAAACCATTTGTAATCCAAATGTACTGGCAGCATTTTATTTTCAGAAGTAGTCGAGTTAACTCTTTGAACCTTTTATTTTATTATCTTCTACTTTTAAAGTGGACTTTATGAAAGATAGTAGTTACCCCAGATACTCGTTTGAGTATTGTGTGTGTGCACCTTTGTGTGTATTTGTGTTGTATGTAAACCACTGTGTATTTTGGCATGGCCCGAGTCAGCAGGAAGGCTCCGGGGCTGAGGCTGCTTTCATCCTATGTTACACCCTCACAACCTTCCTGTTTTACGATAATTCTGAAACCTAATGCTCCTGCCACTTTCAACTCAGAACTGTGTTTATTTGCCTGTGGCCTGTTTTATTGTAAAATAAAAATCTTAAGAACCTTATGTTTGTAGGGTGTTTTCTCCCCAAGAGCAGTATGGTTGTCTTAAAGGCTAACTGACTGTGTTTTAATGGTGTGTAAAGATTCAGTAAAAAATAAATCATGGCAATTTTGTTTTAAGAAGAAACTTTTAAGAGTAATACACGCTATAGACTTCAAAAAGTCCATTGAAACAATTAAGAACAAACCGTACCTGTATCTCATTTTATTCAGCACGTGTGTTAAACCTTAAGCTTCAGGAGATGATGATTCCATTCCAGGTGACCACTGGTAGGGGGATTAGAGCCACAATGATTTAAAAATAAGTTTTCACATGTCTTGAATGTCTCTAGGAAATTCTTCCCCCTGTGGCAAGTGATTGAGGGAATTAAAGCTGATTTGCTTTCTCTGCTAATGCAAGCAGATAGGTGGCTGCCGTTGATTTTTATTTCACAGGGTGGCCGCTCACAGCCCCCTCTTTGTCTGGTAATGGCCTTCGTGGTGATGTGCACAAGTCATAAATAATAAGACACTTGGTGAATCGCTTTGAACATTTTACTTATTTTTGAAATGATACTGATTTTCATTTTAATCTATCAAGAGGTATTCACTATATGTTTATGACATATGTAGGCGTTTTCGGTGTGATGAGGGTAAGGTGTAGAATACCATTTTTTCCCCAGGGAACTTACAGTCTGGCTCAGTATTTAAGGGCATGGTTGGCCTTCTCGGTAGAACAATTCTTTGTTGTGTGGGAATGTTAAACTTCCCTAGCCCTTGATCAGGGAATGTCAGTAGTGTCATTAGTTATTGTGACAGTGAGAAATATATTCATATACTTATCAAATGTCCCCTAGAGAGGCTGGTAACTATACCCCTTCCTCCTAAGGACAGTTGGGGGGCGCTAAAGTATGCTCTTCATGGATAGGAAGTGATTATAGGACTCTGTTGTTGAAACTCTGTTAAAGGGATGATGCCAAAAGAGTTGAGGGAAGATCTGAAAAAAGGTTGGACAGTTGCCCCTATTTATACCGTGTTAGAGTTTACTCTGAAAACTGATGCTGATCCTTCTGCTAGGACTATCCTCTTTTTTCATCCTACTTTTTATTATTAATTAATTAATTAATTAATTAAGTAGGCTCCACACCCAGCATGGAGCCCAGTGCAGGGCTTGAACTCACGACCCTGAGATCAAGACCTGAGCTGAGACCCCAGTTGGACACTGAGTGAGCCACGCAGACATCCTGTCCCTACTTTTTTATTGTCCTGGCTACCTCCTACTTAATCATCAAGATAAACTACGTTGTTACAGCTTTCAAGAAGCCTTTATTAACATTCTCCTTTCTCAGACTGGGTTGGGTGATTCCCGTGTTTGCTTAGACAAGGTTTGGAGTGTATCTTTGTCATTGTCTTCCAGCATTACATTGGCATCATGTTATGGATTATAGCTGCTCAATAGATGGTATGCTTATTGTGAACAGGAACTATGCTATGCACCTTTCCTACCTAGCTAAATTATGTATGTGTAGTGCACATTTAATAAGCTGACTTGAACTTGACAGGTAAATGATGTAAGCATCAGTTGTGTAGTTTTGTTTTTCTTTACATCAAATTAAATTTCTGTTCAAAAGACTCCTTTACTGATTAACTGTGCTCATTTTAAGAAAATTCTCATGCCCTGCTATTGCAAATGTAATTTAGTACAATGCTTTTGGAAGGTCATTTGGCAGTAGGTATCAAGAGATTTACAAGTTCATGGCATTTGATTCATTAATTCCATTTCTGGGAACCTCTCCTAAGGAAACAATTCTAATTATAGAAAAGCCTTATGCACAAAAGTCTCCATTTCAGCACTGTTACTAATAGCAAAAAATAGGAAAGTCTTCATCAAATCTGGGTAATAAAAATGGGGCCTTAGCTAATTTCAACAAACCAAGTCTAATGGACAATTTGGGGGAATAGTGTGTGAACATGATCTGGCTTTTAGATGAGATGAAATTATTCTAAAATAAAATGGTGTAGGGATTATTTAACCTAGAAAAACAATATAGCTACAAAATAATATGAATATATTATCTTATTTTAATGCACATATACCCACAAAAATATATACATGTGGATTTGTGTATACATAAAAGATCCAACAAGCTATATTAACATCTTAACATTTAACAGTTTAACAGGTTAACAGTGGTAACTTCTGGGTGTTAGAAATTCATGTTTATATTTCCGATTTTTATTTCATAATTTTCCTCAATACCCATTATACAAATGTAATAATAAAAGGATTTTTTAAAAAAATAACAACAGGGGATTGAAAATAATTAAAATGTGCAAAGGTAACATAATAGTTAAATTAATTACTATAAGTCTACATTCTTGATTATTTCATTACATTCAAGAGAAATTTTAATAACATAATAAAATGTATAGTAATATTGAGCACAAATGCAAGGTGAAAAAAAATTTTTTTTCCTTAGTTCGATCTCATTATGTATATACTTTGCAAGTAGTCTCACCAGTATTGTTTCTAGATGGTAAAATTCTGGAATTTTTTTTTGTTTTCTTGTAATTTTTAGTAAATGTATAATGCTTTTCAGTTGGAGAAAGCATACCTCACAAAAAATTCTATTAGAAGATCACTAGTATGTGTTTTGAAAGTTTTGGGGTATTGTCTCAGGCAGTTCCAAAAGTTATAGTTGCGGGGGACCTGGTGGTGTAGTCAGTTGAACAATGGAATCTTGATTTCAGCTCTGGTTGTGATCTCGGTTGTGGGATTGAGCCCCATGTGGGGCTCCATGCTCTGCATGGAGTCTGCTTGGGATTCTCTCTCCCTCTCCTGCCCCTCCCCCCACCCAATAAATAAATCAATCTTTTTGAAAAAATTTGAAAAGTTATAGTTGTGAATGATGGCTGTATTTTTTTTTTAAATAACACTTCATGCTAGAAATACCTGTTAGGAGGGGGTTATATTATATCTGATGTAAGGATAGGGTAAGAAGACAAATTTCATATATGCAAAGATGGTCACAAGAATTTGTGTAAATTCAGCATAAAGTTGGATTCCTTAATATTACTTTTCATTGAGTTGCTCATTCACTTATTCATTCAATAATTATTCATAGAGCATGGACTTGAGTGCTGGGGATTCAGAAATAAGAAATGGAAGAGAAGGTATACCTTGTAAGGTATAAACGTCAGTTGTCCTACCTTTTGGCTGAAAACTGGAAGAAGATTAAATTCTCTTATGACCATAGTGTCATATGTAATCAAAAGTCCAAAGAATCTTTACTATCTAAGTAATATTTACTGCGTTTCCAGATGTTCTTTCAGCTCTCTAATTAGGTTCCCCGATTTCTGTCTCATTCCAGTGTTGAAGTCAGCAGCCAAATGCCACATATGGAAAAATGTTCCTCTGGAAGTAAATTGAATATTTTAAAATTTACTGTCACTTATCTTAATATTTAACTCAATAAAACTTCTGTTTCTCAGTGTTTCCCCACACATTTTCATGTGTCTGTTAAATTGTTGGTAATGCTACATACTTCAGCAGAAAATGAATGGATTCTACCTCATTTAGAACAATTTTAGGGGTAATGTGATAAATCATTCCTTGGAGTAATTAAATCTAATAAGTACTATCTGATTTCTTATGAGCTTAACCATCTTTATATACTTCCTATATGGTAAATTCAGAAAACTCTTAACTGTTTATTCAGAGAGGTTCTGAATATCTTTTAACAAGAAAATCTACCTGGGAATCCAAATAGATTCAAGAGCAATTTTTAATGGATATCATTAGCATTTTAGTTATAAGTGAAGAGAGAATATTCTGTGCTCCCATTCCCAGCTACTTCAGGAATAGTATGATTATGCTTATTTTTAAAGCCAGAAGAAGCTATTTTGGAGTCCCGTTAGTTCAACATTCTAGATGTATTCTCCATGTGATACTGACTTAAAATTTAAAAAGCAGATGTAGGTCAAAGGAGATTGTGCAAATACTTTTGGTGTTTTATTCTGGGGCTTTGACAACTTTAAAGCAATGGCAAGATGGTAAGTTTTTCTTTATATGTAACCTAAATAATTCTGGTATATTTTAAAAGTCATCTCTTCCTAAGTTTTCTCTATTACAAGTGAAAATAAAAATATAATTGTTAGACTTGTTCTTCTTGTCAGCAATGGTATGTTTTATCTATGACACCAGGGATAGAAACAAAACATTTCATAAAAGATAGACTTCATGAAGAACACAGGAAAAAAATTGGAATTTGTTAATAAGGATTTTTTCTAGGAGCAGTAGTAAGGAGTGAGGAAAAGGGAGTTTGTCCTTCTACTGTATCTCTTCTGTTGCAATATTTTGCCGTGAACATAATGTTACTTTTATAATTTAAAACAAGAAGATAACATTTTACATATTTACACATAATTATTAGTTCATATTAGACTTTTTGGCATATTATGAGCTTAATAAATATTTAATTAAATTTCAGCATTCACTTGTGTTTATTTCTGTTTTTACAATTGTGCTTACCACATGCTGAACTTGAAAGAATCTAACATTAGAAACATATTAACAATATATAAGACCTGGTATAAGTAAGCACAAACACTTTAGACATTTCAAAAAGCTCTTTAAAGAATGTCCTTCTATTTGCTAAACTTTGGTCTGTAGATATAGAAAGTATTTCTTTTCATAATCAACCCAAATTACTGGATATAGTCTTTGTCATGTAGAACTTCATGTAACCAGTCATCTTTTCTAACCCAATCATTGATGGCTATTCTTCTCATGTTTAACATATTCTATTTTCAGAATCCTCGGAAAACACACTCATGTTCCTACTACTAAAAATAAATAAGCATACAATGTATTCCTTTTTTTTTTAAGATTTTATTTATTTATTTGACAGAGAGAGACAGCCAGCGAGAGAGGGAACACAAGCAGGGGGAGTGGGAGAGGAAGAAGCAGGCTCCTAGCGGAAGAGCCTGATGTGGGGCTCGATCCCAGAACGCCGGGATCACGCCCTGAGCCAAAGGCAGACGCTTAATGACTGTGCTACCCAGGAGCCCCATACAATGTATTCCTAAATGTAGTATATTTCCAATTATTGGTGTTTGTTTCACAGACCAGGATAAGTAAAGGAGCTAGAGAGACATAAGGGGTAAAACGTGACAGGAACGATGTCTGAGAGCATTGTTCTGTCAGGGTCATCTAAAAGCTATATATCAGGGCTCATTTCATGACTGTATTTCAGGACCAACCCCTACACCTATATACCATCTATACACATCTACAAATGTGGAAATTGAGGTTGTGCCTTTCCTAACACACCAACATTTGGTTCTGATAATGTCAATGTCGTAGGTAGCTTTAGTCCCTCTTCGGGCTAATTGTTTTTTATCACAACTATTTTAACTATGATATGAAGCATGTGAATTCATAGGTTGCCAACAGAAAACCAACTTGAATCTCTTTCCCTTCTTCCCAAACTAATACTGAAAGAGAAGTATGACCCAACACTGATGTTAAACTGGAGGCCCCATGACTTTTCTGATCCTTCCCCAATAATTAGTGGTCCTCAAGGCACTTTAACCCTGTATTGTTTCAGTTCAGTAATTATCAATATAACAGTCCAACTTCAAAGTAAAAGTTTCTCGACTTAGATCACCTGCATGGATAAACCCGTAATACTAGGAAGGGGAGGTGTGGTCATCTTCCCTGTTTTCCCCAGCTTTGGGCCTTTGTCCCTTCTCTACCAGCTTGATCCAAGTGTGAAGTTAGGGGGCAGTGAAGAGAGATAAGAAAGCAGGATTCCCCTGTGAGCAGACAGCTTGCTTTGGACAGGTGATTAAAGCTGGCTCTTTCCCTTGTGGGTACATTCACCCACAGTTCTGAACTAAGTGAAACACCCCCCAACTGGCCAAGTACAACTGTTCCTTTGCTCTTTGAGCACAATCTTATACGTCTTCGGGATATTCTTGCTGACGTTTCCTTGACTGATTAGTTGTCCCTTCTGGGAAGATCCCATCACAGTCCAAGGCCAGTCTTGTCACTGTCTTTCTCTCCTGGCCCACATCTGGTGTCCACAATACACCCACACATTAGACCTATTGATCAGGTGTTCCATCCTTTCCCACGTGGGTTCAACTACCTTCTCAGCTCTGGTTTCATCCATTAGATTTCCTAGACATGAGTCAGAAACCGGTCCACCCTGTGTCTAAAACTTCAGAAAGCCTATCAAACTCTCTAAGTGTGTTCTTTGAAGCCATTCTCACTAATCTTAAGGTGAGGGACAAGCAAGCTTTACGTCACTAGGGAGGAAGGGGTAGAGATGGGGAAAACATTGACACGCTCTCTCTCAAGAATTCTCATCTCTTTTCTCCACCTCCTCGGCCAGTTTCACTGAAGCTCTTTTACACCTTTGAGTGTTGAGAAGCCAACAGTGTTGAGATCCCCACGCTGGTTCTCAGTTTAGTCCGTTGCCGTCCTGCATGGGTGGTCTAAAATGCGGGAGTAGTTGACACCGTATTTTCCTGGGTCCTCAGCCAAAATAGAGACAACTATTTGGTAACAGCTTTGGGAATATAACTTTTTAACTTTTATTTAGTCTATGAGATACTTTTTCATTCAGATATCACATTTTAAGGTCTATTTGTTTTGTATTTGCTTGTCAGAGGCAGTAATGCTGGCTGCACTACCTAAGTATAAGCTTAAATACCAAAGATGGGTCAGGATGACCCAAATCTTGTATTTTCCTGTACTTACTTTGATTGATTATTTATTCACTTGAATAGATAGTATACGATGTGATCTGAAATCTAAAATATGCAAGGGAAAATATAATGACAAGTACAATTTCCTTGTGCCCCATTGTCTTAGTCACTTTACCTTTCTTTCCAAAAGGCAAATATTTTGTTAGTTATTTTAAAAGTTAATTTAAAAATTAGTTTTAAAAGTTAATTTGTTAGTTATTTTAAAAGTTAATTTAAAAGTTAATTCTGGAAATCTCAAGGTTCATCCAGATAATTTATAAAAAACGATTTCCTAACTGCCTTAGACTTATTGGACTTAGCCTTCCGTATATATTACTTCTCAGGTGACAGACTCCAAGCATGGAATATAACCTTGCTAAACATTGGTATTACATCTGTAAAATGGAAATCATAATACTAAAGACTTTACAAAATTATGAGAATTAACTGAACAAAATAGTTTTAAAGGCATTAATACAGTTTCCGTAACTGTATATTCACTTCAGCAAATGTTAACTTTTTAAAGTCCCAGGCTCTGTGTCATGTAATATTAGCTTCTGCTTCTTCCCCACCCTTGACATTTGTCACTCTGCCACCAACATCCTCTCTGTACCTCTTGTGACAATAATGACTTGATGTTTCCTGCATATGCCCAACTCAAAAACTTGGCTGTATAAAGTACACCCATGGCGGCCTTTGCATATTTCTCATATTATGCTTCCTCACCATAGTGTAACTGAATATTTTTCCCCAACTCTGTGCCTTGTTCAATGTTTTGTTACTCTATGTAGTGATTGACACATAATCAACATTTTGTATTTGTTGAAGGAATACTGTGATGAAGCAACCTCGCTGAGGGCCAGTTGTGTTTTGATAGAGGGGAAATGGACAAAGGTGAAATATTTCGATGACATGAGAATTGTGGTGACCATAGGACTCAGCTCGCCTAGAGTCAGAGATAGAGCATGGTGAGGAGAGAGGGGTTGTTAAAGAGAAGGTAGGGGGCAGAAAGGAAGGCCCTGGAAGGCAAATTACATGTTGAAAAATTTTACCTGTACCTCACCTTGTGTCATCCTCTCCTCCAGACATTAGGAAGTAAGTAGTTCTCCAATTAAGAGACTGGAACCCATGCAGCCAACTACATGTGTCCCTACATATACTGTATTGGTTAGCCCTAAACAGTGCAAAGTGTTGGGGGGAAAGGGAATAAGAAAATGAATCATTTTTCTCTCTTACTTGGAAAATCCAATATTTTGGTTAAAAAGTTGGAGTCAGTGTTGCGGCATTTTAAGTCGAAGTTTTCACACAAGCTGCTCCAAAAGAAGCTAGTAATAGTATGTATGAAATCAAAAATGTAACCTTCACAGCTAGATTTAGAAACATTAATAAGGCATTGACAGCAACCAGCTTTAAAATTTCTAGAGGAAACAGAACAGTTTTCAAGTTACTACCTTTTGTATTTCTGAAATGAAGAAATATCATTTTCTGTATATTAACTTTTTGTTATTTCTGGATCTCAGTATATTTAGACAATTTTATTAGATTATTTTAACAACTTAATTGAGATATACCATAAAATTCACTCATTTAACATGTATAATTCAATTTTTTAAATATATTCACAGGGTCATGCAACCATCGCCACAATCTAATTTTTAATACTTTCATCTACCTTAAAAAAACTCATACCCATTGGCAGTCATTTCCCATTTCATTTCACTCCCCCCAGCTATAAACAATCATGAATCTATTTTATGTCTCTATAAATTTACCTATTCTGTATATTTGATATGAATGGAATCATATAACATTTGGTCTTCTATGACTGGCTTCCTTTGCTCAGCATAATGTTTTCATCCATGTTGGCACGTATCAATACTCTATTTATTTTTACTGTTGCTGAATAATATTCCTTTGTATGGATATGCCACATTTTATTTAACAGTTCATCAGTTGATGAACATTTGGGTTGTTCTACCTCTTGACTGTTATGACTAATACTGCTATGAACATCCATATACCAGTTTTTGTGTGGATGTGTTTTTCATTTCTCTTGTTATATATACATAGGAATGGAATACTTGGATCGTAAGTGCTTGTCAACACTTGTTATAATCTTTTTGATTACAACCATTCTAGTAGGTATGAAGTATCTCACAGTGGTTTTAATATGCATTGCTCTGAAGACTAACGATGCTGAGTATCTTTTCAAGTGTTTATTGGTCATTTTTATACCTTCTCTGAAGAACAGTCTTTTCAATCCTTAGTCCATTTTTTATAATTGGGTCATTTGTATTTGTAGTGTTGAGTTTAAACTCTTACAAGCTTATTTGATATATTCTGGATACTAGACCCTTATCAGATATATACTCTTCCATTCTGAGAATAGATGTTACTATTTTCAGCACAAACATTTTAATTTTGAGGTAGACCAGTTTATCTATTTTTTTCACTTGTGCTTTTGATTTTGCTCTTTAAGAAACCATTGCCTAATCCAAGTCACAAAGATTTACTTTTATGTTGTCTTCTAAGAGCTTTATAGTTTTGGCTCTACATTTAAGACTATTATGCATTTTGAGTTCATTTCTTGTGTAGGGTGGCAGGTAAGATACCAGCTTCATTTTGTGTGTGTCTAAATATCACATTGTCCCAGCATCATTTGTTGAAAAGACTAGTTATTTATTATAAATTGCCTTAATACTCTTGTCAAAAAACAATTGATCATAAATGTAAGGCATTGTTTCTAGACTTAGTGCTCTTTCATTGGTTGACATATCTGTCTTTATGCCAGTGCTTCACTGTCTTGATTCCTGTAGTTTTGTGGTAAGTTTTGAGATCAGAAAGTGTGAGTCCTCTGCACTGTATTTTCTTTTCAAGATTATTTCTGCTATGCTATTCGTTTCCATTTCCATATGAATTTTAAGATCAGATCATCAATTCCTGCAAACAAACAAAATAAGCCTAGGAATTTGGTAGGGATTGCATTGAATCTGAGTCAATTTGGAGAGTATTATTTCTTAGTAATATTAAACCTTCTAATCAATAAACATGGGATGTATTTCCATTTATTTAGATCTCCTTGAATTTCTTTCCAAATGATCTATAATGTCATGTACAAGTGTCACAGTTCTTTTGTCTAACAATTTTATACTTTAAAAAAATAATAATTTTATTCTTTTTTGATGTAGCTCATGTTTTACTGAACTTTTATTTAGTCTGATTGTATTTACTGATCCAAAGTTTCCAAGAATTTCTAAACCTACTGTAATGTGGCTTTGTACAGTTAGGAAACTTCTGTGACTAAGAAAATAGTTTATTGTCATTTATGTGCTCCCATTTTTGTTGTCAAAAGATTTTGCTCCTTTAAGAAAAAAAAAATCCTATGTTTCTTTGCTCTCTGATTTTAAAATAAATAAAAAATTCAGTATCACCATAACTCTGCTATCACATATCAGTGATACTATAAAAAGAATTCCTATTTGTTTTATCCAGTTGGTCTTCAAATCTTGCTGACTATACTCGAAGATATGTCTTAAATGCATCATCCTTTTCTTTCTATTCTGTGTTGAGTAGCCCTAATTATTAAATGCTTTTCTTGTGGTATTCTTTTGTTGTTGCCATTAGCTTTCTAGTTGTTTCCCCATCCTCTGGCCTCTAATATCTTGTACTCACAAGTTTTGTTTATGACCCCTTCAGACAGATTATATTTTCCTCTTTCTGTGATTTCATAATGTAAAGTGCTTATTAGCACAATACCTTTCTCAGAGAAATCTCTCAAAAATTGGCACCCATCAAGATCGCTAATTATCTGTTCAGATAGTATTGCCTTTATCATATTCTATACCATTCATACATTTTCTCAATTCTCTTCCCTTAGATTCCCACCCTACTTAGACTGTAAATATTTTGATAGAACAAGTCCTCACCTTTCTATGTTGAGGGCCCACATAGTTTGGAAATAAGAAAACTGAGTTAAGTAGGGCTCCTGGGTGGCTCAGTCAGTTAAGTGTCTGTCTTTGGCTCAGGTCACGATCCCGGAGTCCTGGGTTAGAGCACTGTGTCGGGTTCCCTGCTCAATGGGGAGTCTGCTTCTGCCTCTCTCTCTTCTGCCCCTCACCGCACCCCCAGCCACTTGTGCTCTCTCTCTCTCTCTCTCAAATAAAGTCTTTAAAAAAAAAGAAAGAAAACTCAGTTAAGTTGTAAGAGTACAACTGAAAAAAGCTGTGATTATAAATGAATTAATCTGCCTTGCTTTCATGGCTGCCAAATTATGGATAGTAGTAACTTGGTGAGAGCTTTATGGATCAACAAATGAGATACTATAATTTTCTCAAGTTTGAAGTGGTCCTTTTTTTGACTTGCCTATTCCTCTTAGGCTTCCAAAGACATATGCTTTTTTATTTTTATTTTTTATTATTGGGGGGTGAGGGGCAGAGGGAGAGGGAGAGAGAGAATCCTAAGCAGGCTACATGCCCAGCGCAAGGCCTGACGAAGCGCTAGATCTCACAACCCTGACACCATGACCCGGGCCGAAATCAGGAGTTGGATGCTTAACCGACTGAGGCACGCAGGTGCCCTGACGTACGCATTTTTAAAGAAGATATATTCCTGGCTTTATTTTACAATTTGGTTTTATCTATTCTATTTGCATAACGAGGGGAAGTCATCATATAGGAATTTAAGCTAAGTGAAAAATAAGTGCTGAGTTCTAACGTACAAAAACATCTGAATCTAAGATGCTAAATTTTAAAAGTAATTACTTTAATTCTGAGTAACAGTTACATGCACTACCATATTTACATTCCTTCCAGTTATTTGTATCACATGCTTATGGTGTTTGTTGGGTCTTTGTTCTTAATTCTTTTGGTTAAGATACTACTTTTGTACTAATATTTGACTAATAGGATATTAAAATAAAATTCAAAGTATTCTTCATTTCAATTTCATACCTTCTTTTCCTGTAACACATAGCAAATGCCATTCTCTTATTTATAAGCTCGCCTTTGGGTTCCACTGTTCCCTATGCTTCCCCTTATCCTTTTCAACGGTAAAATCTGTGACTGTAAAGGAGCATGTCTTAGTTTCCTTTGTATCTCAAATGCTTAAGCTGACTTTGAATGAATGTAGTTTTCAAAGTATCCCATCGTTTGTTTATCATATAATTTAAAATTGAGAATCTAAATATTTTTCAAAGGGAGGAGAATTTCTGAAAGTAATTTCTTTCTTAGCATCTTAACATCCAAACTCTGCTTGCTCACAAGATGACTTAATCAGCACCATATCAGAGACAGCTTGCTGTGTTTACCATTGTTAGTTGGGCCAGCATATGTCCAAAACAGTTGGAATGAGAAAAACAGCATTGACTTGGAGCCAAACTAGAGAGAGGTGGGAAAAAAGACTGTTTAGCTATTAAACAGGACCAAATGCTTTGGACGGTATAGGATACTTTGCTGGGGGGAGGGTGGGGTGGAATGTTTTAACTAAAAAAGAAAGGTTTGGTTCATCTCTAAATGCACTGAAAAAATAAAAATAAACTGGTGATGAGGCTTTAATGTTACTTCTGTGAGACTTTGTAAGTAATGTCATCTTTTTATGTTAACCAAAAAAGGAAATTCTAAGATATTTAAATTGTAAGTAATTTTTTTCAGTTTTACTTTTCACCTTTAGTTGTTTTTTTTTTTTTAATTCCTAATTACTGGCAATATCCTGTGACTTTATTAAGCAATGTGAGTGCCTTCGCTATCCGTCACATTTCATAGAATCAGAATAACATACCCGATCTCTCTCAAACTGGGTATCAAATTGCTCTATAGTAGCACTCGTAAGTGAGGAAAATGTTTATTCTTATTTTTATAAGCAACGAATTACAAAATATAGGTATTTTTGTTCCTTACACCCCACTGAGAGACAACTCTTGTAGAAAAAGATATGTTTTCATTGAAACAGAAAATGGAAAGTAATGTTTTGCTATTTACAATGGAGGGTTTGAGGAAAAGTTTCCAAACACCACAATCAAGGAATAAAACAATTTTGACCATAATTGGGTTTTGTATCTCAGGCAAAGCTTGCCCTTGGGTAATTTTTAATTAGATAAACCTTTTCTAAAGGAGTTTCTATTTTCCATTCTCTGTCATTTTCTCCTATTTGGTAGGAGTTTTTCTCTTCCCTCCTAAGACCCCTTCTTTTCTCTGGTCAGAACCTGCCCTGCTGGTGATTGATTTACCCAAGGAGGTCAGTGAAGGCCAACAGTAATTGCCTCCCTCATGAGATAGACTTTCTGGTAGAGATTAATATATATTCTATATAATTTGGGGGTGGGGAGAGAAAAGCTTTGGCACTAGAAAGAGGCTTGAGAATCATCACTTCAGCCTCTTTGCTTTGTTTGTTTTCTACATGAGGAACCCAAGTCCCACAGAAATAGAGTGAGCAAGATTAGAACGGCAGACTCAGTTCTCTTTCTACCATGTTCTGCTTCTATCCTTTGGCAAGATATTGGGCATGAGCCAGTGATGGAAAGAAGATTGATAGATTAATTTGTACGCTGCTTTGTTCTCTAAAACAACTGGGTCCCATGACTGAGTCAGGTAAAACACAGACATGTTTTTAACAATGTGATCTTACCAATGAGTTTGGGGAAAACATTTTCAGAATAGCATAAAAGATGGAAATGAGGTTTGTACCCTGGGACTTGGAGGTGAGCGTGTACAGAGAAGGGATGGAACTGTGTATTCACAATCAGAATCGCTCAGGCCCTGAGGCTTGATTATCAGGTCAAGTGTGTCAGGCCTGGCTTCCTCTTTTCTGAAGATGAGTTCTTCTTAGGAGGTGCCTTAGTCTTTTATGCAAATGGACATCTGCTGTGCCAGCCCCACCTGCTCTCCAGACATGCCCAGAAATTTCTGAACCTTGGCTTTGACTAAATCCTGCCTCCTGCCAACGTTACCTTGAGACAAATAAACCCAATTGAACAGCCTACATAAATCGGACAGACACATGACTAACTCAGCAGGTTGAATTTCCTTACTGACCTAAGGAATCACACGGGGTTCTAGCTCCTTCCTTCTCCCCGCTACCCTGGCAGGGAAAGAAAACCTAAGTAACCCCTATACAAGTGCATTTCTCTTAGGACAAATAAAAATTGCATCTATTTTTTGCTCTCTCTTACATCTTTTGTTTCACCAAGGCAATATTTACTTTTTAAAATGTCTTTCAATGATTACAAATTCCAAACCATTGATTTAAAGCATTTTTTAAAAACTAGAACTTAAATTTTTGTTTAACAAATGAGTTCTCAAGCTGCTGAAAATCCTCTACCAGTCTGATCTACATTATGTTATGAATTCTGTGGAAAATAAAATTGAAACCATTGGATTCAGAATGGCTTTGCTAAGCTCTATGATTAGCAATGTATTTCCTATGATCTTGGGTTACATTAATTTAAAATTACATTAATATCTGGAAGAACATTTGGGTAACTATTTTTTTCCATAAGTTTTTTTTTTTTTTCCCTTACAATGCTAACTACTAGGGCTATTTTGTTTGAGGCACCAAATTTCTGTAGTGGTTTGGCTACAGATCTATCACCAGGGCATAATAGCCAACCTTGTAGTAGTATTATTGCAGCTTTGAGGTACATGTGATGTTTCTTTAAAACCTCAAGGTTTTAAAATATTCAGTATAAACTAAATCAACCCACACATTATTAACAAAAATTTTAATGTCAAATAAACACAATATCCTGTAATTTCTAAACATTCCTTTCCTAAACTCATTCAAATGTTGTTTTCTATAAAATGTACTGGTCTTTTGAGTACACACACACACACACACACACACATATAAAATTATATAGCAACTGCTACGCAGATGGGAGCAGTCTATGTTCTTTATTTTATTAAAAGAAATTTCAACTGAACAAATATTTGTTCTAGATCTAGCTTCACGTGAGATATGTTATCTCTGCTTCATGGAAAAGAGACGAATTAGAAGGAAAACCTACCTGAATTGTTTAGTATGGAATATCATAAAGTGACTTTCCTTTAACATCATTCTAAATTGATATTTACCATGAATTTAAGTAAGCAAAATAAAATAGCACTTTAAAAAAAAAGATGTTGTATACGTGATCTTGCAAAAATTAACTTAAACCTGTGTAGTGTTCCTTATTATCACCTGTAAACTGGGGATAATAATAAGGCTGCTGTATGACATGAAAAGAATTCATGCAAAAATGATAACTAGTGCTCTCAGCACATATTGCTCACTTAAAAATGCCATCGTGCTTATTTATATTTTTGTTTTCCAGTTAATTGCTTAATGCGAAGAACAAGCAACAAAGCCTAAAACTAATATATCAATCCAATGAAGATACTTAGAGCTTCTTTTACATGGTGTTTTCCTTGCCAGCCTTTTCTGCTTCCTAATTATGTAGGGTAGAGAATAGAGAGGCGGCTTAGAAATTTGATTATCACAGAGAAACATCACTGTGTGACAATAAAAAATGGCTATAGATTCTCTGCAGCAGTTTGAACAGACTTTTTCTGTCAGGGGCAAGGAGTAAATATTTTAGGTTTTGCAGGCCATCCTGCCTCTGCAGCACTCACCCCTGACTTTGTAGTGCAAAAGCAGCCAGAGCCAGTGTGCAAATGAATAAGAGGGCCTGTCTTCCAATAAAACTTTATGAACACTGGAGTTTGAATTCCAAACAATCTTCACATGTCTCTTTCCTTTCCTTTCCTTTCCTTTCCTTTCCTTTCCTTTCCTTTCCTTTCCTTTCCTTTCCTTTCCTTTCCTTTCCTTTTTTAACCATTCAAGAATGTGAAAGTCATTCTTGGGTCATAGGTGGTAAAAAATGAGGGGGCTGGCTGGGTTTGGCCCATGAGCCATGGTTTGCTGACCCCTGCTCTACAGAATCCTGTTTATTTTTAATACCTTAAATCACTTGTTTCTTTTTTTTTTAAAAAGATTTTATTTATTTATCTGACAGAGAGAGAGAGGCAGCGAGAGAGGGAACACAAGCAGGGGGAGTAGGAGAGGGAGAAACAGACTTCCCGCTGAGCAGGGAGCTGATGCGGGGCTCAATCCCAGAACCCTAGGATCATGACCTGAGCCATAGGTTGACGCCCAACAACTGAGCCACCCAGGCGCCCCTTAAATCACTTGTTTCTTATACTTTGTCTGTACAAAGTGTACCACTTCAAGTTGTAGACTGATCTTCTCAAAGCTGTGCTTAAAATATTGAGAAGCGTTTTGTAATGCTGACAGCTCTCTGAATACAGGCCATTCCTATAAACAGATACTATGAGTTCTACCAGAAATAGAAATTTTAATGACATCTAATTAAATAGAAACCAACAGAGAAAAATTATTACACTTTCTTATGCCAGATTATGAAGGTCTTTAATTAATGCACAGAAACAGGAAATATATATAAATATATATGTATAATTTTTTAAATCAGATTTTTCTGACAATCTTACAGATTTTTCTGTAAGAAAAAATCTTTTCTGTAAGATTTTCAGTAAGATTTTTGTTCAGGCCTTTCTTTGAGGTAGATCCTTCCACGTATCTTCTAAGTTGTGCCTTAATGGCTAGAGATCATCCCTCATAAGGCACATGGAATCATACACCAAAAAAAAAGCTTTGAAATCAGAAAAAAAAAGTAAACCACCGCAGTCTATCCTGTCAGATCTTTTCTCACACTGTCAGAAAACAGCTGCCTCTTCCTTTTTGTTACTACTTACTTTCTTCAATTAAAAAAGTAATCTAAAAATTTATGAACAACACATTTAAATCTCATTAACACTATTTACAGTTAATTATGAGTCAGTATCCCCACCTCTTATACAATCCAAGGGGATTTAGTTAATCAAGTACTAAAGATAACTTCATTATTAGGCAGTCTTTACCTGTGAGTTAGTGGATTCAGATTAGAAAGTTAGGTGAATTAAAAAAAAATTGTCTAGACTCAACAAAATTTTCTATATCTAAAAGAAAAGGATGAAATACCAAATTTGCACTTCCTAAATACAGAATTGTTTCTTAAAAAAGCATCAAAACACAGGTGTTAGGAAAGATGCTTTGAACTCACCTGAAAATACACAAATGTGTCAAAATATGCAGAAATGTGTTCTACTACAAATCTCTCTATTGTATGTATTGGCGATTACAAGTAAATGGTTCTCTTGACCTCTAAAAATAAAAATATGCGATACTGTTTAAACAAAAAACTTGTCAGTCTCGTGTATACTATGGTATACGCCAACCTGAAGTGCATAGAGATTAAACTGGATACCTGTTTCGCAAAACTCACGAGTAAGAGTGGAGTGGCTAAGATCGTGGACTCTGGAACTGAATGGTGTCTGTTCTCATTCCTCTTGTACAACTTAGTAGCTGTGTGACTTTGGCAAAGTGCCTCTGTGGCCTCCGTTCCCCTCCTCTGTGAGTAAGAATCATAATCGTGTCTACCCCGTAGGTAACCAGAGAGTCTAACCTCATATAGTGTTGTACAAAAGAATAAATGGATTAACATTTATTTTATAAAACATTCAGAACAGTGTTTGGCACATAAAAAGTGCTGGTATCGGTGTTGGCTTCATAATTTAAATTAAAAGAAAGCCACTCTCCAGACTGACTAACATTATGGTATCTTTGTTCTTAACCAAGTTTAGAAAGCCAAATTTGGAATCGGCATAGGGAAGTCACATTTTATTAGAATGCTCAAGCCCTGAAAACTTTGCATAATTCCAAGCTTGCATAATTATTTTAAAACTCACATATTCAAAGTGCTTCCTGACAAAGGATAGTGGGTATTTCTACTTATGAGCAAAAGTGGTGCCACCATGTGGCAATAACATAAACACAGGTGCCAATGCATTTGTCTGGCTAGATTTGAAATTATGCAACGTTAGATGAATTTTTTATTTTTTAACATTTACTTTTTCCCCCAAATTGTATGTACAAAGTGAAACTTTATTATTTCCAATTCAAAAATTCCAAATTCCCATAATTCCATAAAACAGTAATGCATGTTCTTTGAATGAGGAACAGTAATGTAATTTGCCTCTGATCTGAATTTAGCAAATAAAGAAATAATGCAGTTAGAACAGTGATTTTCAAACTGAATTCCTTGGAGTCTGGATTCCCAGGGAAGGAGCCAGAGCGGAAACTAGTGGGTGAGACATCGGTTCCTGCTGAAGAGTTGTGCTCGTGCTGCTTTTATATGTTGGGGCTATTCATAAGATTTTATTTGAAGAAAGTGTCCAGCTGTTTAAAGAAAAGTTTTTAAAAGCCAGTGCAATCCTATATTAGAAGGTTTTAGTGGGACTTTAAGACTTTTCGTTTTGTAATAAAGATTTCCTCAGAACTTAACAAACAACCCAGACCTGGAGAAGAAGGAGGAAAAAAAAAAAAAAGAGTGCATTGGTTGAAATCCTAGTCCCTTTCCCAGGATCGAAGATTAGAGGGTAGAAAGGAAAAGACATGGTTTGGATCAAAGAGGAAAAGAAGGGAAGCATCATGCCTGGCATTTCTGCTCTTTTTCCCTTCCTGCTTTCCTGCACCTTTTAATACATGCTGTTGTCTTGAATATGTCAAGCATTGGAACTCTCAGAAAGATTGAAATATTTTTTTTTTACTGGTTTAAGGTAACTTTCCTGGCAGGATACAAGAACCAATAAAAGCTCTTTTTTCACCATCAAAAAACAATACAGCTACATATTTTTGCAAACAAGGGTTCCTGAGAGAAGAGTGGGAACACATTCTTTAAAAAAATTGTATTTGCTGACTAAACAAATGTAACTGGGACATGGAGTGTTGTTAAGGAGGGGTATCTGCTGAGAGAGCTTTTTGGTCAATCAGTATTCATTAAACTGAAACTTATGAATTAAACTTATTTTACACATCAGATGACGGCCTAGAACATGGAGTTAGAAGGAAATCTGCTGCTTCAAATATTAGGTTTTCATAATAAGAAGGAAGTGTTGTTAGCCCTTTGCAAACAGGAACAATTGAGCAATTGCCTGTAACCTAGAAGAGCATATAAGCTGTAGGAAAATGTATGGGGAAGGAAACAGTCTGTCCCCCCTTCATTGTAGTTCTTGGAGAAGTCAGTTCGCTCGTCCCAGGTGATGAGTGTTCTATGTGGCTAAATAAATAACTTTTTGGATTATTTTAAAACACTGGAATTTCTCATCTACTGAAGGTTTCATTTATAGGTATTATTATGTCAGGTTAAATTTTTATCTCAAATTACAAAATAATACGGATTAGGTGCTTAGCTCCTATTACCTGGAAGTCACAGAGATTGGCTTGATCTTGTTTCCATACTGCAAGAAGCTCAATGAAGCTTTTACTTGGTTCTCAACTAGTGAGGAGCTAGCAAACCCTGCAATAGTTTAGAACTAAGTGGGTATTACAAATGAGTTGGCAATTCATGTTTGTGTTATGGTTTGTTATGACTGCTTAATTCAAAAGCATATTTGCAGAGAGGGAATTTGAATTAAGTAAATCAAAATAGTAAGGCTTTGATTAAAAAGTTAGCTTTCTTTAACTTAAATGTTGATATTTCAAGGCCTACTGAAATTTTAGTCATTTGTGGTTATTTTTGTTTCCTGTTCAGACCCCTGGGAAATAAGAGAATAGTAAATCAAAGCCCAGATTGCTTCTTGCATTTATTTTCTTTTCATTTATGCCCTGTATTCGTGCACTGGAAGAAACTAAAGACATGTATAACTTGAACAGAATCACTTTGAGGGAGAATTGTATTTCCAGACTAATCAAATTAAATAATTCTTGTTATAAAAAATTATTCTTTTCATGTTTGATAATTTCCTAATTTTTTTTTATTTCATGATGGTCCTATCATAAATAGAGACAGTGGAAAATCAGCTAAGAATATTTGTATTACTGAAGGGAAGTTTGGGCAGCTTTGTCATCAGACTGAGGATGTATGACTTGTTTTCCCCGTTCTCATGTTTGATGTTAGGCACACCCAGATTTACTAATTTACTTTTTCAGAGAAAATGTGCTTTCCAAGATAGAAAGGATACTACACATTTCAATGAAAAGTCTTCAATAAAGGGTGTTCTGTATTTTTTTTTAAATCAATTATTGGTTGTATGCCTGGGTGGCTCAGTGGGTTAAGTGTCTGCCTTCTGCTCAGGTTGTGATCCCAGGATTCTGCGATCAAGTCCTGCATTGGGCTTCCTGTGGAGCCTGCTTCTCCCTCTGCCTCTGCCTCCCTCTCTCTCTCAAGAATAAATAAATACAATCTTTAAAAAATTTTTAAATCAATTATTGGCTATTTTAGATAAAACATTGAAGAATTTTGATTAAATAACTTTAAGAGGATTTATTCTTTTCTATTTAAATTTAGTAATTTAATTCTTTTTCAAATTCGAGAGGAAAAATTTCTGAGCTTACCGAATGCTGGCCTAATGTTCTGATAATATAAATGGGGCGATCATTTACAAATTAAGCCTCTTGTTTAGGTAATTCTGCACCGTGGCCTGTTCTTGGTGATCCCTGCTGAGACAAACAGCATGGGGGGTAAATTTTATTTTACTCGGGGTTCCCACCCCACTTTGGTGGTTGTCACCTGTCAGTACTCTGAGCTTTAAGGGTACATTGGGATCTGGGAAATGTGAAATGACACATTAAATAGAAAAATATTTGAGGTCATTTTTTCCCAAATACTTTCTCACTATTGCCAGAAACTCATTCAGTTATCAATAATTTAAACAGTCAAATAATATTTATCTGAAATTCAAGTGGTCATAAAGACCTAATAAGTATTGCTTTAGGATTTTAATTGGGCATGTGTATATGTGTGACTGTGTGCACATGTATTTCTAATTTCATTCCCATGTGATTCTCCTGACCATGGAGAGTCCTGGGGAGAAAATAGAAGAGGGCTCAGGTGGGATTCTGAAACACCAATATCATTGCCTTTCATGTATCATGTTTTCTACATAAGTTCATGGTTTGATCTTCTGCAGCAAAATATGAGCTCTCTGAAGGCTTTCCTTATTTCTCTTGCTAACTAAAAGCTTTTTTGTTATTTCATAGGGCTTTACAAATACTTGCTGAATAAAGGAATTAATGAAAAATGATGTTAACCTGATGATACATAAAAGCAATGACTACAGTGTTGTTTTAGATACATACAGCCCTAAGTAGTCTCTGATATTTTCTTTAGATGGTATAATACTTAAGAATTTGTGCTGCAGTATAGTTATTGAGACAAAGGACTTGATAAGCAAGATACAAACAAGCATCAGATAGCTTTATGCTCTGATATAACCAACAGGATATAAGGAGTAAAAATGTAAATAAAATTACAAAATTGTATATGTGTAGTTCCAAAACATTTTTAGAAGGAGGTGGGAGGTAATAGCTGATTTCAGAAAAGGGAATATCGAGGTGATTTAAATGGGTTTAAATCAAGTTCATGGAGCTGAGGGAAGAAAAAGACTTGAGTTCTTGTATTTATTTCCCAAAACCCATGGATTCTACCTGAAAAAAAACTATCTTCAGTGATCAAAATTACCAATGACAAGGAAGTGGCAGTGAAGCTAGAATCTATGCCCCATTGCTGAGCAAACTCTTAAGATTGCTCACGGCGAGATTGACAGACAGTGCTATAGTTAGGACAAAGACCGTAATGTGCTACTTACAGATTGTCATCTACACATTCCCCAAGACCTCTTCAGTTTCTCTTCAAGAAGGCTCACAATGAAAACTGCTTATGTTAGCTGATCAGATGATCAGAGCAACATTTTTTTCTCCCCAAATCTAGCACTTGTAGTTCATATGTCCACTTGCCATTGCTTATGGACAGCCATTTCCTTGGTTTAATAAAGAACTTAATTTCCATGTAAACTGGCTCCGGGCAGCTTTGGTGATGCTCTACCCCGAGTTGTAGCTGCTGTAACTATGAGATAAACATGGTCCTAGTTTTTATTGCATTTATTGCATTTCTTCAAGTTTTAATTTTTAGCTGAGTTGACGCGTACAAATTGGGTGTGAGATTGTGCCTGTGCCAATTGTTTGTGCAAACCTGTAGTTTGCACTCTACTGCTTTGAGATCTCACTTCAGAGGAGCAGCATGAAGTCTTCAGCCATAGTTGTGATAGTTGTAAATGGTCAAAATTGTGCATTCTTCAAATTTTTCCATCTGCGGGGTTTGTAAATTGTTCACTTAAAACAGTCTTAAAAAATGGATTCTTGTTTGTAAGTCTGCTGACAAAGATCAACCAGAGATTTCTGGTTTTGAACATATGAAAATTCTCCCTACTTACCTGTGCTATAAATAACAGTATCTAAAGTGAAGACTTAAATACTCCTTGGTGACAAGGTTATCCTTCGAACTCTGAATTAACACTTCAAAAAATATTTTTAAAAATTTGTTGAAAAAATTAAGTTACAACCAGAAACAGGGTATGTATGTATGTTGCCGAAATAAATGTGATTATTATACACATCTATATGATCTGGGATTTTTATTCTGAAATGGGAGATTTTTGTTTCCACGTTCATTAAAAACTAAAAACTAATTCTAAAACAAAATTGCATGAGTTGATTAATGCTAAACAGAAGAAATAACTATCAAAGAAGCAAGAAAGACACTGGAGAAAGAGTGAACAGGGCTTTTTGTAAAGTGATAATTAAGACTAGTTAATATATATTTGGAAATGTTCTGACTGGGCATTTGGTATTAGAATAATAATATAAATACAACATATATATGTGTTGGCATGCAGTTGAAATCTCAGACAAACATAGTGATTCCAAATAAAGTTATGAGGTCTTGAGCTAAAGTAATTGAGATCTGTTAAGAAAACATGATTTGTTTATAACTAGTGCTACTAATAACTACAGTTTGTTGCATCAACTTCTAACTTATGTATCACTGGCACCTGTTCTAAGTAATTTATAAGGAATTTGCATGTTCCTAGACAAGAAATGTTATGAATAGAGATGATTCCATTTCCTCACTGTCAAAATTGGTTGTTAATTTTTCCTTGTAAGTTGATTATTTCTAATTATGATAATACAGCAGCTGTGGACAATGCCCTTTCTTTCACATTCTGTGATATGAAAGTGACTGTAACTTGTTGAAACTCAGCCCTGGTCTTATGTTACTATTATTGCTTCTCGGGAGGCTCATTAGCCTGTCACAGACGCTGTAAGAAAAATCCATCATTTCTTTTGGAATACGATGAGGCTTTGTCACCCACAATGCAATTAATATTGAAAATAGAAAGAATGGTTATGATACGATTATGATTAGCCAGAGATGAGCTATTGTCCGAGTAACAGAACTAATCCAGCAGGCCAAAGATGACCTACACAGAACCATCAGTTTGCTGATTGCCATTTCTCTCTGAGTTTGATGAAATATTCATGCCTTTGCTCTCCTCTCTGCAAGCACTATTGATTTCTTGTATAAACGCTGCTATATTTAGTCTAGACAAATGGAATGTGGATTGCTGCTGAATAAATTGGATGAAAGACTGGGATCTTGCTTGCTGCTTTCTCTCAGTCTTGGGCAATTATTTATAATCAAGAGCAGTTTTTGTAAGTTGAGGGTGATTTTTCACAATTTAGTGATTAGTCTCTGAACAAAGGCAAGCAGTTAGACACAATCATTTCTGTTGGGATAGCAGGTTAAGAAGTCAAATTACCCTTTGAGGTTTACAATAGCTGTTTTAGAGAGTTCTGGGACTCCCCCCCCCCTTATCTTGTTTTGTGGGGAGAGGGTTTTTAGGGATTTGATGTTCACAGTTTATAGATAAGAAGAATGCCAACAGGAAGAGACCCCGGGGTCTCCTGAAATTCTACATTTTGTCTTTATCAGGTTAAATTCTGACCTTTGTTTATTGGGATTTCCATGTAAACACTGGGGACTGTAGTTTGGTCTTTTTGATGCAAAAATGAAATACATCATTAACAGTCATTGCTTTTGGTTGGAATTATGCCAACTCTATAAATTAATGCTCAAAATCTCATGTTACTCCAGAGTCTTGATTGAAAGTTCTACAGCAGACACTGCAACTAAGAAATCTTACAGGCCATCATCCTCATTTAATCCCAAACTTGTCACAATTACTGTCTTTCCTTTCATGAATATCAGTGTTTTAGAAGATACCATCCCACCAAACTATGTTTTATTAATAAATCGTTTTACAGTTTTCATTACAGTGACATGTGTAGTACCATCAATGCAAGCTTCTGATCAATACATTGAAAAGTGACCAGTGTTAGCAACCCAAGATTGATACCAGCCCCCCTCCACCCTACCCACAGGTGCATACCACGTGCCTTGTACGCACATGCAATTCAAGTGATAAGTAAGGACATTAATGTTTCATTTAGTATTTGCAGACATAAGTTCTACAGACAAGATTTGTTAGCCTTTCTCGATTCACTGAAAATAGCTCTTAAATCCACATAATTAACTTTGTAGTTTCCAACCTGGAATCTACAAATCTAAGTACTTACAGTAGTAGTCAGAGCGTTAGATGCAATTTGGAAAAATACAGAAAAGTAAGGAAGGGAAAATTATTTCTATTTCCACCCCAAATACAACTATCTTCTGTATCTCACCAGTCTTCGCTACAAGAATTCGGAGACTAATACAATTAAAAACACACTAGAATATATGCTGTAAGAGGGCTAGAATTTTTGTCTTTTTTGCTTTCTTACTGAACCTAACATCTAGAATGAAGCCTTGGAATTTAAGATTCTCAGTAAATGTATATTGACTTAAGTTATATTTATTTAAAGAGTTATCAGAGGGTATATGTCACTTTTATTACTGTTTCTTCACTTAATGTTGGAATGGCATTCTTCATGTTCCCATAAACATTACTTTTAATGATTGTGTGTTTTTCCACCATATGGATGTGACATATTTTACTTAGACATTTCCTTGTAGTTGGTGGATTTCAATTAAAATGATAATACTTCAGTAAACAGTATGACATTGAACTATATTTTCCTGTTACTATTGTCTCCTTAAGATATATTCCTGCAGTTGGCAAACCTGAACCAAATGGTAGAATATTTAATGATTCTTCCTACATATCACCAAATTGTTTTTCAGAAGTTTTAAGCCATTTGGCAGAACCACTTGAAATTTATAATTATCTACTTGGTCATATGCTTACACCACACAGTGGGGCATCATCACACATGCATATACATGAATCATATAAGAGATACTTAATGTTTGCAAAATGATGCCTTACTTTGACGTAAATTTGCATTTCTTTACTAGTAAAGGTAAACTTATAAAAGTTGTTTATTTATATTCCTTTATTTTCTTTTTTCTGTTTTCATTTTTCTGAAAGTTTTAATGTTTTTATTTTCTAGTATTAAATGGGAATCTCATACAATTTTATTTGCATACTTGCTGTTAATATTTTTTTTTCGTTAGCCACACAGTGTTGATTTATTTTCATGCACAGAAAATTCCATTTTTATATAATTAAAAAAACCCCAGAGCATTTATTGAGATATGTGCTATATGTTGTGAGTCCTTGGAGTGGATTATCTCATTTAATCCTTTTAACAATTCCATGTTGTTACTGCCTGTCTGCCTTGTCTATGAACTTTTGTGCTTATACTGTCCTACAAATTATCCGATAGAAGTAGTGCTAAGAATTTTATATATATTATCTAATTTTTTAAAATTTAAATATCCAATAATTATTTTTGTCAAATTAATTATTCTCATCTGGTCTTTGTTCCACTGGTGGTTTGATTTGTTTTAAGCTTCCTCGCCATTTTTGTGCCTTACTCATTTTAGGAATAAGGTAACTGAAATCCAGATTATCATCATTGAAAAAACAGCACATAGAGACCTGGCGACTTTCACGTCTTCATGTTTAGACCTGGCACCATAGTTGTGGTTGATTAACTAATCTACTCACCATCTGCAACATTTTAGCATGCAGATTTGTACTTTTTCTTTGCCAGGTCCAGCAGCCCTGCAGACACATTGTTGAAAGCTTTAATTCTTAAGGAATTCCTTAATTCTTGAGGAGTATATCTTCTAATATATCTTCTGACTCTGATTACAAACTAACACACTTGCAACTGTGGAAATTGAGTTGTGATAGAAGCTTCTGTATTATAACTTAGCATCTTTTCTTCAATAGAGTAGCATTTTTTGGTCCTAAGTTGACCTGACTTGTGTAAGTGGTCCACTAGCGTAAGTTTTATGAATGACTTTGATACCAGGCAATAATTGGATTCATCTCTTTGTGGTTTTCGGTTTTTTGAGGGTTTTTTGGGGGGAGGGGGCAGGATTCATCTCTTTGAAAAGAGAAATTTAGAAAATTCATGAGGGTTGCTGGGTGAAAATTAGCATGGGGTCCATTTTTACCAAAACTGAAGACCTTTTATCATTGTTGTAAAAAATAACTACACTTGTTATCATAAAATTTGTTGTATAGAGTATAATGTCTTTTATTTTTGTTTGTTTGCAAATCAACGTACTAATTTCCTATCTGCTCTCATGTCCCTCCCCCCCTTTTTTTCCTCCTGTTTCTCTAGTGGATGTGAAATCAGAAGTTCCCGTGGGCCTAGAGCCCATCTCACCTTTAGACCTAAGGACAGACCTCAGGATGATGATGCCTGTGGTGGATCCTGTTGTCCGCGAGAAGCAGCTGCAGCAAGAATTACTCCTCATCCAGCAACAGCAGCAAATCCAGAAGCAGCTCCTGATTGCAGAGTTTCAGAAACAGCATGAGAACTTGACACGGCAGCACCAGGCTCAGCTCCAGGAGCACATCAAGGTAGCAAATGTTTCCTTGCCTCTGACCTTTTCACCGAGGAAGCCTGCAACAGGACATGAGCATAAGGAGCATTGGGAGGGGGGTGAGTTTCACTGTGATTAAGACATGGAAGTATGGCCTGGAGGAAATTGTGATTTTGCTGGTGAAAATCTTGGGTAAGTAGTAAGAATGCTGACTGAAAACCAGCTTTGCTCTTGGAGGGGCCTGTACCAGTCTCAACCATTAGTTTATAGCATCAATAGTAGGGAATAGTAACTTTCCAACCTCTGTTGAGTTCGTCACCTACATGATTTTGTTCATCGGCCCCATCTGTTCTCCACCAAGAAGAACCATGAGCCTGGGAAGATCCATTTTATATTTCTAAAGAATCTGCTTAAACTATTTATCAGAAACAATAAATAAAGAGAGAGCCTTTTTGTTTTGTTTTTGGTTTATAAGTGGATTTTTTAAAAGTTTAATTAAATTCCAGTTATTTAACGGATAGTGTAATATGAGTTTCAGGTGTACAATATAGTGATTCAGCACTTCCATACATCACCCAGTGCTCATCACAGCACGTGTGCTCCTTACTCCCCATCACCTGTTTCCCCCACCCCCCCACCTCCCCATATAAGTATATGTTCTGAATATATCCTAATTTTCCCCATGAAGAAGACCTCATAATGTATACATTTAAAATAATAACATAAAAAGCTCAAGAGAATTATATATGAAGAAACTGATGCAAATGTTAATATTTTTATATAAGTTTAATAGGCTGCAGATAAGAATTTATTGAAAGAATTTTGGAAGTAGTTGATAGTTTGAGACCCAAGTTGTGTAAATTATCCTAGGAGAAATATATCCATGTCCCAGAATTTTTTATGATAGACTATTTTGTTGTCAAGTCATTTTAGATGTATCTGTGTATCCGTGTCTTCTTGTATCTTTGAGATTAATATCACATTAGCTTTATTTGTGAAATGTCTTTCAAATTCTTGACAAAGACATTTAAAACAAAGCTATTTTGGTCTGATTGAGTAGATGTTTAGTTTGAGTTTGTTATGACAGTAATATAAAGCAGCAAATACTTATAATAAAATGCCATTTTTATGTCTATGTCCTTCAAAATGATGCAAATACATGTTAATTTACTAACGCAATAAATTACAGGTTCTGAACACTTGATCTTGCATATCAAATACAAGCACATTTATGTCAGATTAATATAGATAACTAATCTATGTGAATATTATAAAATTTTACCCCATTTATATGAGTGTCTGAGAAGGTAAAAGTGCTATCTTCTTCCCTATGTCCTTTCTTTTTCAAGATACTTCCTTAGCCTGAAAGACCTATTTTATCTTCTTTTCCAAAAAAGCTTTGACATCTGATATAAAACATCATAGTTTTCTTCTTTAGTGAACTTTACTAAAAGAATTCTTACAATTTACTAATCTATAAGATGCCTTAAAACTAAGATTGGGGATTTTGTTTTGGGTCTCATATAGAACCAGTAGCTCATGGCTGTATTTTGTAGAATAGGAAACCTTCATTTAGTTTATAGACTTATTTTTAAAGCATTATTATTTGACCCTTGGAAAAAAATCAGGAACATTGATGTTTAGATTTCCTTCTCCATTCATTCTTGGCATGTTAGGATGACAATGATGAATGAATACAATTTATATTCTTCACCATCCTTTTAAAAGTAACTATATAGTTCATTTTGCTGTGGTACCTGATTCATGTTGCACTGAATACAGGGCAATAGTAATATGTTACTGCTTTAAATACTTCGCTTCATTTATATTTGATACCTTTTGTAGTTGTAAAGATCAATATAAAAATTTTTGAAGTAATGTATTGTTTCATTTTACTCACAAGTTAGTAGTTGCAGGTAGGTGATTAATTGTTACTTTAGCTCAAGCAAAGTAGCACAATAGGTTTACTGACATCTGGAAAATATAAGAAAAGAAGAGGCTCTTGACAGAAAAAAAATTCCAAGATAGTTAAAAGGAAAATTTAGTTTTTGAAATGATTTTCCAAAGTAATAAGCTGTTTTCTCAGAAACTAAAGACCTACTTTAAATTTCCTTTTAAGTTTAGGAAGCTTTTTACTTTTTACTTTTTTTGTTTTATTTTATTCAACATTTTTTATGGGAAAGGCTGAGTTGATGCGTTTAACATTCATTTGAATTTTATGTTTATGAGGAGCACACAGTACATGAAGCTTTACTTACATTAACATTTTGAATCTTTGGCTTCTGCAATCAACAACATCTGATGAGTCTGATGTTGTTATCCCATTTTTCCACTTAGTAAGCTGAGGCAGAGAGAAATACTGAAACTTGCCCAAGACCACACAGCCAGTAAATGGTTGTTCCAAGATTTGTAGTCTTGCCTTGTCTCCCATCAAAACTACCAAAAATCCTCCTTGGTCAGATATCAGAACATCTGAAACTGGGCAGTTGATGTTTTCTTTCTTTCTTTCTTTCTTTCTTTTCTTTTCTTTCTTTCTTTCTTTCTTTCTTTCTTTCTTTCTTTCTTTCTTTCTTTCTTTCCTCTTTCTTTTTTTTTTTCAATGTCAGTCCTTTAATCTCCAATAATGAATAGTAGCTGTGGAAATTAAATTATGTGCTTTTCTAGATTCCTAAGATAGATTAAATTTCAATTTCATTGGGGCTTTGGTTGAAATCAATTTCTCCAACCCCAGTAGCTGTATAGAATTAATATTTAAGGCAGAGTTTAAGCGAAGTTACACAGTTTTCTTTTGCAATGGTGTATCTAAAATCATCCAGTAAGGGACTGATATATCAAAGCCAAAGTGCCAAAGATTTTAATGTGAAGAGTAACCAGAAATGCTTCTACCCGTATCCTCCAGAAGAGGTGAGGCTATCATGGTTGGCGTACAGAGTTGGCTTCCCTTTGCTCCAGAGTAACTTTGACGCCATTCCACAAAGCTTTTTGTTTTTGTTCTCTTACTTTACAGCATAAATTTCAGAATTTTAAGTATCTATCTAATATAAACAGCAAATTACACCAACTTCATTAGGACTGAGATCTAAAAACAGTAATAATAGTTGAAATCAGTATGGTTCAAACTTAAAAACTAAATTTCATGTGCATTCTGAACATAATGTGTGACAGAGATTATTTCTCTTCCATATGAGAAACTAGGGCTTTGAGTAGTTTAGTAAGGTGCCTAGATTTCGTATCTAGTAACATCAGAGCCTAAGTAGAACTCAGAATCTTTAGTTACTCCACAGTGAGCATGTTTACTAATATTCATAGATACCTATTTCTCCATCTGAGAGAAAACGGACATGTCAACACAGTTATTAAGAATCCTTCGTGTCCATGTTACGTATTGTTTGGAAGTGAAGTCAAGCGATTCAGACAACCTGACAGTAGTTTGTTTAATGGAAAGGATTTCGTTTTGACCAGTCTCTAATCTGAAGGTTTTTGCCTGCTGGATGAATGAATGAGGCTTCTGCTGTTTCGAGAGAAAAGCCTACTATGAATGTATGGATACATTATTCTGAGAACATTCTCTGTAAGGTTTTGAAGGTTGTTTTAAAGATTCTATATATTTATTTGAGAGAGAGAGAGAGCAGGAGCAGGGGGAGTGGGAGAGGGAGAAGCAGGCTCCCCGCTGAGCAGAGAGCCCAACTCTGGGGCTCAATCCCTGGACCCTGGGATCATGACCTGAGCTGAAGGCAGATTCTTAACCGACTGAGCCACCCAGGTGCCCCAGGTTTTGAAATTTTTAACATTCATTCTGTTTCGGGTAGACTTCCCCCAAATTAACTCACTTCTCACCATTTCTTCGATTTGATTGTTTTCATACCATTTCTCAGATAAGAAATGAAGATTTCAGTTGTTTATTTATAATGGAGGGACTCGATAGAGCAGACTTCTGGGCCATTCTTGCCTTTGCCTGTTTCTTATATTTCAGATGTACAAAGAGAAGCTACTCAGGGAAGTAAAGCTTAGAGCAAATTTGGTAATGGCTTTTGATGGGGCGGCACAGGTAATGAAGCTACCTAAAAACTTGCTGATTGATGACACGAAGACCGTCTGTGGCATTAGTTGTTTGTCTTTAGATTTCAATAATTTATCAAAAAAGTGAGTAAAAATGTAAACTAAACCGAAACAAGTTCCAGAAGCTGCTAGCAGTTTGGTTTGGGTCAGTGATGACGATGAAGCCTAAAGAAATTGCACACTCTCATGTCTTTCTCTTCTCGCAAGTTGCAACAGGAACTTCTAGCCATAAAACAGCAACAAGAACTCCTAGAAAAGGAGCAGAAACTGGAGCAGCAGAGGCAAGAACAGGAAGTAGAGAGGCACCGCAGAGAACAGCAGCTTCCTCCTCTCAGAGGCAAAGATAGAGGACGAGAAAGTAAGAGGCACCAGGGGTAAAAGATGAATCTCTTCCCTCGTGTTTAGCTGATCGTCATTCAGAAAGAAGCCTGATAAGGAGTGGAATTAAACTTGTCAAAAATAAAATAAAATAAACTTGTCAAAACTGTCTGCATTCAGTTAAAAAAAATAAATTATGGACCCAGATGTAGAGCGTTGACACTCACCTTTCCTCTCTCTGCATTCAGTCTGCAGCGTCCCAGGAAGTAAAAACCCTACTCTGTTTGGCAGAGATGCTGATTTCTGTTGTTTTGAACCTTAAAAACAAGGTTCTACTAAAGCAGGCTAGCCATGCCATATTGTTTTATTGTTTTATCAATAAACTTACTTCCACATTTCCTCACTATACCTTCCTCCTGCTCAAGTAATAATTGCTTTGTAAGTCCAGCCTTGCCTCCGTCTAGTTTTTGAGTACCCAGACTTCGGGAAGATTGAAGGCAGAACGTTTGTTTAAAAAAACTATCCACAAGAGGGAGACAGATCCAAATAATTCCCCTGTCTGAGGTCAGTTCAAAATCAGGATGTAGCAAGGTTTAAAATCAGATGACTTGCACTGGAACTGTCAGGGATATTTATTTGTTTAATGCTCAAAAGAGTTTTTTAAAACGTGAGTTTTTCAAACTAGCAATTCAGGAAAGATCATTGTATTGTGTTCAATCACTTATGTGGGTCCCCTAAGACTCTTGATTTTTAAAAGGCAGTGTTTTATTCCTCATTTTTTTAACCTTAGGAAAAAATTAGTGCTAATTCTGGGACTCCCCATTCTGCAGAAGCAATTAAAGAAATCATCAAAGGTCCTTTGAAAATTGGCGGTTTGAGCAGTAGTTACAAAACATTACTATGCCATTTTCAAAAGCCTGTTTAGACTCTGGTTTCTTCTTTTAATAGGAAAGCTTCATATGCAGTGACCAGTGGTGTTACTTCTTAATTTTTGCTTAATACTCCAAAGGCACAAAAGGACAAAGCCCCGAATCAACATCTGTGTCTGTATGTGTGTGTTTCAGGGGCAGTGGCAAGTACAGAAGTAAAGCAGAAGCTTCAAGAATTCCTGTTGAGTAAATCAGCAACAAAAGACACTCCAACAAATGGAAAAAATCATTCCGTGAGCCGCCATCCCAAGCTCTGGTACACGTATGTTCAGTGTTTGGCCTTTTTCATTCCCAGGGGTCAAGAACATAGGTTCTGTACTCAGCCAGCCTGGGCACAGGACCGGGGTCTGCCAGTTCTCAGCTGTGTGGCCGTGGACAAGCTCCTTGAATTCTCATCATCCTCTATGAAAAGATCATGATAGTACCTGCCCTCTAGGGTTGCCGGAAAGGTCCTATGAAATAATGTGCTAAAACATTCAACGGAGAGTAGCACTTAATAAATGTTAGCAAGTATCATCTCGAGGGCAGGGAAGTAGATATGTTTTCTGGTGAATGAATAACAGAAAAGTAGGGTGGGGCATAGAAATTAGTTTCTATTTTGCATTTTTCTATTCTCAGATGGTGCATCTGATATCTTTACAATAATTTCTGAAGATTTGGCAGGTTGAGACTTTATTTTACTTGGCTCGATAGAAGGTGGAGATCTGAGCTATTTTTAAAAGACCAGAAGCTTTTCGACTTAAAAAAAAAAAAAAAAGGGCAGGAAGACAAGGGAGGGAAGAGAAAGAGAACAGAGGCAAGGAAGTAGAGCTGAGTCTTCCGTGACAAGTTTACCCCTGATCATCTGACTTCATTTCTTGCTACACTGTGAGCCGAGCACACTGACTTCTCACACACAAGCTGACAACATCAGACACTCTACTATTACAGACATCCGGAACCATGTTTCCCCAAGTCCGGTGAAGGGAACTATGAGGTACACAATTCTCCTCTCAGGAAAATAGGAAGGTTGTGGTGTTTTTAAAAAATCAGGACAAACACTGATAGGCAAATATTTGGATAATAGACTGTAACAGATAATAGTTTCATTTCCCTCATTTTATACGTTTCTGAATGACCGTCAGATTTTACACTTACATTTTTTTTTTTTAAGATTTTATTTATTCATTCGACAGAGATAGAGACAGCCAGTGAGAGAGGGAACACAAGCAGGGGGAGTGGGAGAGGAAGAAGCAGTCTCATAGCAGAGGAGCCTGATGTGGGGCTCGATCCCATAACGCCGGGATCACACCCTGAGCCGAAGGCAGACGCTTAACCGCTGTGCCACCCAGGCGCCCCTACACTTACATTTTTTTTTGATTCTTCATATTATCAAGGATAAGGGAGTAAATACTTGATTACTCTATATTGAAATTGTAAGCATCCCAAGAGTTCTATTTAAAAAGTTATTATACTTCTAATTCTAGTTTATAAGTATCCGCCCTTCTCAGCATCCAAAAAAAAAAAAAAGAGTAACCGAGGCAGATTCCAGACTGCTATATAAATACTTTTTAATGGTTTATGTAATTTCTATCAGGCATGTCAGTTGACTTGAGATGCCAGTCCCTGAAGAAAATTTTCAGATGTTCAGTCAACATCACAGTGTATTTAGAAATAAATACCATTTTATTACCTAAAATTGCATACATAATTTATACGGAATTCATATTCCTTCTAAGTTAAAGCTCATTTTAAGAAGAGACAATACCTTTTTTAAGTGGGAAACATCTACATGCAAACAAACTTTCAGCTGAAAGTTCTTTAGCTGTCCCCTTGGGTATATTAAACACTGACTTAGCAATCCTTTTTTGTACTGAATTGAACTTCAGTAGGGTCCAAAGCCAGACACTATAAATCATTAATTTATAGACTCTGAGTTTAATACTTTTTTACCAGTTAGGGCTAGATGAAGTGCCCCTAAACCAGTTAATTTTTGAGAATGTGTGATTCAGATAAATGATAGTGGTAGAATAATCATCATGGTAGCGATACCATGCCCTGCTCATTGTTTCTTCACGTATCATAATAGTGGATGATCATGTCCACTGGATAATCTATGTTCAGTCCTGAAAACTCTTTCCTGGTAGTACAGCTCCATCTCTTTCACTGTATCTACACAGGGAAGAGAAAACATTTTTAAAAATCAGCTTCATATTGTAGAAATATGTGATTGCCAACCTTTACCGTGGAAGTGCTGTACAAGTCGGGAGATCTGAGGCTGCTGACGCAGTGGCATCACTATGGTAGAAAAGCCACCCTTGTGTACTTTTATGTATTACCTAGCAGTTTTTGAAAATGAGGTCCCTTCTCTATGTTTACTTTTACTCTGGCTATTCTACCTTGTTGACTAAAAAGGATTCGGAAGATGACGTTTTCACTAGTATGGCGCATAAGAAAACACCCGCAGTAACCACCGATGATCAAAACTCAGGCTCTTGGTGAATTCTCTTTTAGTAACACGAACTTCTGTGTAAGTGTGTGACCAGACACACAGTGGTCGTTCTCGGGGATCCTGCAGCATTCTCTATAGCGTACTGCCAAAGTGAACTTGGTTCCATGAGGCTGTGGTTTGTACACACTGGAAGGAAAGAACGTAAACACAGCTGAGACACGTGTACGGCATGTGCAACTGATTATTGCTGACCAACACACAGTAAAAACTCCAGAGCAAATGGTGAACCCTCTTTTTCTTTGGTAGGGCTGCCCACCACACGTCACTGGATCAAAGCTCTCCACCCCTGAGTGGAACGTCTCCATCCTACAAATACACATTACCAGGAGCACAGGATGCAAAGGATGATTTCCCCCTTCGAAAAACTGGTGAGTTGGTTTGGGACGTCTCCACTTGCTCTTCCACAATGTACCTGTAGTTTCATGTGGCCCTCCTCTAGAAGAAAGCCCCAGGATTTGCATCGCAGCTCTTACGCCCTCTCCGCCCCTGCCCTCAGCATAAACAAAGATGTGCACGCACACACGATACCCCCCAGTTTCAACATCAGTTGATTCAGGATATAATCGAAGTACCTTTTTTAATTTAAAAGTTCATCATATTTGGATTTTAAACAAATTCTTGTCTTATTAGCCATAAAGAATAGAATTAAGGAAAATAGAAATTCGATTTCTCCGAAAATTTAAATCTTCTCCACTAATGAGGACCTCTGTAATTTCCTCCATTTATCGAAATTTTTCTTCAGCCTCAGCCATTTACTGAAAAAAATGGGAATAATAAGCTTTCCTTTCCTCACACATTTTAAAACCTGTAAATTTTAATTGTTTAAGTGGTGAAAACAGATAAGACCAAAGCTACCTTCTAAGTGACTTGCCTAATGTCTCACAGATTACAGGAGAACTCAGAGTGATGCTTTGTACCTAATCTCATGTAATTATATAAAAATTTGCTTAGGGGAACTGGGACAATGAAGCTTCTATTTGGAGTTTAGTCAACCGCCTTCTGGCTCTGAGGCTAGTATTTGTTTGCTCATCCTCTCCTTTTTCAGCCCTCTGATACGTGCGTATTTAACATGTTACATGCTCTTACCTCTGTGATAAATATATTTAAACTTCAGCTAGATATAAGCATAAATAGCATTGGTGTACATTCTGTTATAAATCTTATGTTTTCCAAATACAGTTGTTTTAGGGAAAGCTGTAAATTTTAAAATCTTTGTATCCAGAACTGATCTGAAAAGGTATTCAGAGAAGGTAGTTTGGTCCATTGTATTTTACTCAAGTCTACTTAAGAAGACTAGATCTATGTAATTTTATTTGAAATCTACAAAGCAAAAATGCTTTCCAATAATTATATTCATTTCCCCAAGCAATCTTGAATAATTAAAATGGATATAGATTGTAAAACCACACACATTGTCTGTCATAATTTACCTATAGCATAATGAAGATTTAAAAATAAAATCCATGATGAGTAACAATTTATTTACCTACCATCTTTTGTACCAGGCACTGGGGTAGGACAGTGAAGTATTGCAAAGCAATCTGTGCCTTTTTATTTTAATAATAGCCCAAGGAGTTTTGCATTTCTACTATAAGACAATAGGTGTAGTAAAATACTTTAAGAAGTAAAATACCTCCGGAGGGCTCTGAAAAGGGGAGAATGAAATTTATGTAGTGCATCAGAATTTCACACTCTTGTGTACAAATCAGGTTGCCTTTCACATAAATAAATTTCTCTGGGATAAAAGGAAGAAAGCAGAGAATGAGCTTCCACGTATTTCTAACACACAGAGTATAGTTTATGAAAATTGATCCATAAAGGACACAAGTTTTAGAATGTGCCGACTTTGATCTGCTGTCTTGACATTTAGTTGCACCAGTGGCTTATGTAGGAACTATTGACAGAGATTATGTGAATCTTGCCCCAGGTCTCAGGGCAGTGACTGGCATTCAAGGGCCCAAGGAGTCACTAAAAGGAAAGAAAACATAAGTCCCCTTATGGCAGGAGGTTACTGATGAGTGATATAGTTACATTCATGGAGAAAGACTTCTACCCTGCTGTGCACACAGCCTTTGAATATATTCTTACCACTGGGAGACTGAAAACTGACTGTAGAACTGACACTGACTTTGAAAAGAAGTGGCATTTGGAACCAGTAAAGCATCCAGAAAGAAAATCTGATCTCTTTCAATACTCACGAACAAGTACTGAAAACCCATACTTTGTGTCCCAGTTTCCATGAGAACAGTTTAGGATTTTCTTCTCTGTAAGGAATGACTAGCAAGCTGTTAATTTATTCTTGTAAAAATTCTCAGTCCACAACAGAATTCAAAGAGAAATCCTGCTCATTATATATGTTACAAAATTTTATTCAAATTTGTACTAATATGAAAGACATTTTCTTTGTGTGGTATATATAATAGTGAAAATATCCAGCCCTTGTCTTTGCTAGTGTTATATTTGCTGTGTCTGCCTAATATTTTAAGGTTATTCCTTTTATAAAATTGAAAATCTGATATTAATGAAGTGTCAGGCTGTTGATTTATAAAACCAAACTTTTTCAAGCATTGTACTAATGAAGTTCTTGAACAACCATTAATACTTTTACATCTGTATAGGGGTTTCAAAATATTTCTTAATTCAATTCCCATCATCTAAGAGAAGGATGATATGATTAAATACAGATGTTTTGTACACATTATCTAAAGTACTTAAGAGATATCCCTCATTAATTACAAATAGGCAGAACAGAACTCTTGTAACTTTTATCAATATGAGCCATTTGGTGTATTTCCAGTCTCCTGTGAGAAAGCTTACACGTATATTTGCTCTAAATAGAAGAGCATTGAAATACAGTCAAGTGATAATTTTTACTTTAGCATTTCTTGTATGTTTATGACTTAATAGCTATTATAAAAAAGCAAACAAGATATTACCATAATTAAACGTATCTTATGATTGGGGAAACTAAGATAATTTTTGCGTAAAGCTACATCACATTAAATGAAATGTAGAGCAGTGGCATGGATCACATAGTGTAAACACCAGGACAGCTATAATAGAGTCAGGCTTTCCTGTGGGGGCCTGGCGATCACCCTCTGTGGTCTACTTAAATTGCACCGAACTCAGTCTTAGATTGAAAAGAAGTTGTTAAGTGAGCGGATTCTCTCTTTGGATCTGCATATAATACCGAATACTTGCAATTTCTTTTTAATCTACATCAGGGCTGAATTGCCAATCTGTATTAACAAGATTTAAGGGAGTAAAACTAGAACCAGAATAAGAAAAGTGGTAATGATCTTAAAATGATTAAAGTGGCTCCAGGGGTGTCCCTTAAGCAGTGAGCACAGTTCGGAACCTCTCTTGACCTCCTAGGACCCAGCCAGGCAGTGATAACCTAGGAACAGTCAATCAAAGAAGTCTCATTTGTCTGCAGAATCTGACCTTTGTCATGCAAAGTGGACCTTTACTTCCTTTCCCTTAGGAAGATCAGGGTTGCTCCTAGCATTTGGGCGTTGAGGAAACATCAGAATAATACAAATAGGTGGCTCTAATCAGGCCCATTCGTAATTCACTTTTCTTTTAAATGTAGGAATTGAGAGTCTTTTGCTCCTTTCACAACCATGAACATTAAAGGATTTCATAATTAGTTGTGAAGTTGAGAATGAAATCATTGTTTTCAAGTTTTATATTTATCACCCACACTTAAAATAGCACTTCCTTTTAGAATTACCTTCTGTGATTCTTTTTGTTCCACAACGCAAGGATCTGTTGATACTGAAATTTGTACTATTTTATTGAACTTTATGTTTTGACGCCAAATTGTATTATATACTGTGGTAGGTGACTTTTTCCCCCTAGTATAGTATATTTCTAGACTGGTAATAAACTATAAAATGGAAAAAGGAAGCGTCTAGGTCCAGGTACTTTTGAAATAGTACATATTTCTGGTAAAGATACTGCGCATGTGCTGACTTTGAATTGACCTACAGAACCATTTGAATTGGATTCTATTCCAGTGAGTGTGTACGTATGTTTCATAAAATATTATGGTAAAAAATTCTAGAGGTTTTATGCTCCATTATATTATTGGGGTCTTACCTAGTGAACTTTGCCTTTCTTTGAGTGTTATAGTCTTTCCATTTAATACTTCTGAACAAAGTGAACTGGCTGGCTAGATTAACCTCTTAAAGTGTGCAAGCCATATAAAGTTTGGCGCAGGCTAACAAGACTGTTCCAGCCCCACTGAAATATTCATTTTAATGGTCAGCAACACTAGAGTCAGACTCATATGGAAGGGGTCCAAACATAAGTTAAGGTTTTGGAAGGCCAGTGTTATTTTCCACACTGAGTAAATTGGAAAGAAGGCAGAGATGAGACAGATAGCTTTATAAATCTCCCTCAGAATAGCAGTTAGAAGTTATGTTGTGGTACCTTGGTGACCTAGTCAAATTAGTGTAATCCAGAATTAATACAAGGAGTTTTTTTTTTTTTATCTTGTGTTTTAAAATCTTTCTCCCTTCCTCTCTCTCTCTAATTCTGTGTTTTTCTCATGATACACAAACACATGCTCACATGCACACGTGGGCATGCACACACGTTTCTGCATGGATAGCACGAAAATAGCATTTACGCTTATAAAAATATCACTCCAAATCTTATTCCAGATTAACAAAAACTGGAGGATTTTCACCTATCTTAGTAGTGTATCTTAGTTCCACTGTTGGAGTCACTCTTGCTTAAAATTACTAGAATAATATTTTTCTGATAAAATTACACCAGTTTTCCCAGACTCAAGAAGCAATGTGGCGCAGTAACAACAGGCTTTGAATCCACCTACCAGTTTGAAATCTGGATCCTCAGTCTTAGGAAGTTTACTAACCTCTTTGGCCTGTGACTCTGTCATTTGTAAAATGGGAATAATTATTTTACTTGGTTCAAACAGTTATTTTGGGAATTCAATGAAGTATTGCGTGCAATGAGCTTAGGATCATACCTGGGATTTAGGGAGTGCTTAGTTAATTTTATGTTTCTAGTCAAGGAGGAATTCAGTTTCATTTATTTCTATCAAGTTAAAACTATCTATTATTGTTGTGGAAAGTCTTTTTAAGGTCTAACATTCTGCCACATTTATTGATTAAACAAGTAACTGGGGAGAAAGTGACAAAACTTTTTAAGCTCTGTGCAACTTACAGTACTAATGGCAACGCTGGAATAAAGGGTTTTGTCAGTTTTGTATTTCCCTGGCATTTCAGAGCCAAATATGGGGTCCAAAAATAGCAGCAGACTTGCTTCTCTCATCTAACACAGGAGGAACACTAATTGATGCTTTGTGCTCACTGGGGCCAACTGAGTTTTCATTCCTGCCCTTGACTTTATTTTTAAATTATTAGACTTTAATTTTTAGAACGGTTTTAGATTTACAGAAAAACTGAGCAGATAGTACTGAGGTCTTCCAGATCATTCTCCACCCCACCTCCCACCCCAGTCTCTGCTTTTATTTATTTCTTGCATTAGCGTGGTACATTTGGTAGGATTAATGAACCACTAGATACATTATTATTAGTGTAGTATATAATCTACATTAAGGTTTATCTTAGTGTTAAAAAGTGCTGTAGATTTTGACACGAGTAATGTCATGTCGTGTGTCCATCATTACAATATGATGCAGAAGAGTTTCACGGCCCTAAAACTCCTCTCTGCTCTATCTACTCGTCCCTCCCCCTAACCAACCCTCAGTAACCCCTGGTATTTTTACTGTCTCTATAGTCTTGTCTGCTGCAGCATGTCATAAAGGTGGAATCATACAGTATAATGCATATAACCTTCCAGACTGGCTTCTTTCGTTTGGCAGTATGCATTTAGGATTCCTCCATGTCTTTTTGTGGCTTGAAAGCTCATTCTTTTTATTTCTAGATAATATTGTGTTGTTTAAAGGAACCACAGTGTGTTCATCCATTTACCTATTCAAAGACATCCTGGCTCTTTCCAAGTTTTAGCAATTATGGATAAATCTATTATAAACATTCTCATGTAGGTTTTATGTGGATATAAGTTTGGAACTCAATGAGGTAAATTCATAGGAGTGCCATAGCAAGGTCTTATGGTAAGACTATGTTTAGTTTTGTAAGAAACTGCCAAACTGTCTTCCAAAGTGGCTGCACCATTTTGCATGCCCACCAGCAGCAGATCAGAGTTCTTGTTGCTCCACATACACACCAGCACTTGGTATTTTCAGTTTCAGTATTTTGGGATTTTGAACATTTTAATAGGTATATAATGGTTTCCCATTTTGGTGTTAATTTGCAATTTCCTAGTGTTAGCGTGGGATATCTTTCTCCACCCCTTTACTTTAAATCTATCTGTGTCTTTATTTTTTTGAAGATTATTTATTTATTTATTTATTTATTTATTTATTATTTATTTGAGAGATACAGAGAGAGAGAGAGAAAGTGAGCATGAGCAGGGGGAGGGGCAGAGGGAGAGACAGAAGGCTCCATCCCAGGACCCTGGGATCATGATCTGAGCAGAAGGCGGATGCTTAACCAACTGAGCCACCTGGGCGCCCTTATCTGTGTATTTATTTTTAAAATCGTTTTCTTATAGGCAACATGTAGTTGGGTCTTTTCTTAAATCCACTCTGACAGTCTCTTTTAATCAGTGTAGTAGACCATTCACATTTGAAGTGGTTATTGATATTGTTAGATTATTACCGTCATGTGTATAACTGTTTTCTAATCATTGTACTTTCTCTTTATGATTTTTTTTTAATTTACCCTCATTTTCTAGCCTCTCTGGACTTAATTGATCATTGCATGATTCCATGTTCTCTACCATCTTAGCATATCATTGTACCTCTTTAAAAACTTTTATTTTGTGATTTCCTTAGAATTTGAAGTATGTATTTGTGGCTAAGCTGCATCTGCTTTCAAATAACTGCTTTGTCAGTAGAGGTAACTTGTAACGGTGCATTCCCCATTCCTCCCTCCCATCCTTTATAACATTGCTGTCATTCCTCTTAGTTTTCTGTAAGCTAAAATCGCCCAATATGTTGTTGATATTATTATTTTGAATAATCTATTAGTTCAATTAAAAATAAGAATAATGAAGTATTTTATTTTTCCTTCATTTATTCCTTCCTTTACATAGAAACGAATTTCTGACCTTATATCTTTTCTTTCTTGTTGAAGACCTTCTTTTACTATTTCTTGCAAGGCAGGTCTACTGGCAACAAATTCCCTTAGTTTTTGTTTGTCTGAGAAAGATGTTGAAAAGATGACTTCAGTGAATACAGAATTCTAAGTTGCTGGGGTTTTTTCTTAAAATACTTTAAACATTTCACTACACTCCACTTGCTTGCAAGGTTTCGGACAAGAAATCTGATACAGTTCTTATCCTTGTTACTCTCTAGGCAAGTTGCTTTCTAATATCCTCTGGTTTCTTTGAAGATAGTCTTTTTGCCTTCGGTTTTCTGCAGTTCGAATACGATATACCTAGGTGTTTAGCTTTTGATATTTATACTGCTTCATGTTCCCTGAGATTCCTATACCTGTGGATTTCAGCCATTATTCCAATATTCTTCTGTTCCTTTCTTTCTTGTTATTTTAGGATCCCCATTACACATATATTCCATCTTTTGTAATTGTCCCAGAGTTCCAGGATATTGTGTTCTTTTTTTTTTTCCTTTGCCTTTCAGCTTAGAAAGTTTCTATTGATGTGTCTTCAAGATCACTGATTCTTTCTTCAGCCACATCCAGTCAACTGATGAGTCCATCACAGCATTCTTCATTCCATGCTTTTGATTTCAAGCATTTCCTCTTCATTCTCTATTAGAGTTTCCATATCTCTGCTTACATGTACCCATATGTTCTTGCATGTTGTCAACTTTTTCCGTTAAGGCCCTTAACAATATTACTCACAGGTATTTTAAGTTCTCTGTCTGATAATTCCAGAATCATCATATCTGAGTCTGGTCTGATGTTTGCTTTGTCTCTTTAGAGTGTGTTTTCTCTTGCCTTTCAGCATGCTTTGCAATTTTCTGTTGAAAGCTGTATATGATATATTAGAAAATAGAAACCGAGTGGTTAGGCTTTTGGTGTGAGATTTTATGTTAATCTGGCTGGAAGTGGGCTGCATTTAATGTTTACCCTAGCTGTAGTTGACAGAGGCTTAGTTTCCTGGCTTTTTGTTTTCTTCCCCTTTCTTAGGATTACCCTAAGAACTCCTTCATAAATAGAGTCTGTCTTACAGCTCTTTCAGTTATGATCGATTGTTGTTCTGTTGGAACCCTATTGATATGGTGGTAAAATGTTGGGTAGCGTGACTGTTCTATAATCTTGTTATTAAATCGCATTTTTTTAAATCGCCCTTCCCTCCAGGTCAGATAAAGATCTGGCAAAATATTTTCCTTTGCAGGGTAGTTTTTGTTATGTAAAATGCTCTGGGTATATTTTTAAATTGCTGCTTTTCTCCTGGGCATATTCAAAGTGGTTACTTTCTTCCTCTCTTCCATCCCTACTCCATGCCCTCACTTATGTAGGAGGGGACTTCTCACTAATTTTCTCTGAGAGAACCTGGTTGGGTTCTTATACGTAAAACCCATTAAATGTGTAGGTCCCACCTAAGGTTGGACTCCTGGAGGTTTTAGCTGTCAAGCTAGTTCATATCGGTCTCCAGCAATTTGTGCCTCCAGCAACTCATCAAAATTACATTTAAGGGGTTCCTACCAGTTACTGGTTCCAGTAGCTTCTGCTTCCAGTAAGCTGAGCTCAGCTGTGATTTTCTGTATTTTCCTGGCTCTCCAGATTTCAGGGTAGCACTTTGCTCTGAGACCTCTATTCTCTGAAGGATGTAAGAAAACCACTTTGATTTTTACTTTGCTCAGCTTTTTTCTTGTGGTGAGGACGAAAGTGAAGATTTCCAAGCTCTTTACATGGTGGAGGTTGATACCAGAAGTCTGCCATTGACTTTTAAACCTGTAAAATATTTTTAAAAAAAATTTTTAAACATAACTCTCCAACTTTTTGAGATGACAGATTTATATTTAAGCAATATAATTCTTACCAATTAATTATAATAGATTTTTAAAAGATGAGGATAAATGATTGACTGTCTCAGCTTGGTCATGACTAACAAATCTATGTGCTAAAAACTGTGACAGAATAGGCTGAAATAATTTTAAATCACATTTTGGAAGGAATCCAATACTTTGTGCTGAAGTCTTTGCCTAATGATTTATTCTATAATATTTTATTCTATGCCCTCTTCTGTATGTCATCTTTCTGTTCTCCTTAAGTGGAACCAACAACCTATTAATTTTGGTACTTTGAAAATAAATTTGATGAAATATTGGGTTGGAGCGGAGTATAAACTACTGTTTAAGCAAGATTTGGGGATTATAAGGATTTTTTTTCTGTGTTTTTCTTATTTTTCTCATTATATCAAACTCTAGAGATTTGATAAGGCAAGAAAAACCAGTCATGGCCCTCCAAAAATTAGAAAATTTAGTTCCCTTTTAAAAAAGAATTTAATTTTTCACATAGGTAATTTACTTTTTAAAAGAAGACTTTTTGATAGATTTAATCACTTTGATTATGATTAGCTATTTTAAACAAATTCATTGATTCTAATGAATGAAAAATGATGCTCATTTTTAAAACAAACATGTCTGTAATCTCAATGGATCTGATGAATGATATTTTCATAGTTCAACCTGCAATGTTTTTTGTTTTTGCATTTTTTTCTTAGTGATTATGCATGCTACAATTGATAAGTTACTGTAGTATTTACCTAAGAATTAAATGGTTTAGAATAATAAGATTTCTTGTAATACAGAAAACATATAAATTTATTTTTTATTTAAAAATGATAAAAAGCATAGATATTAATGTTCCTCAGAATTATTTATTCAAAAGTTAGTTGTGGTTAAGTTAGAATCAAGAAACAAAATAGTTTAAGTTTCACAATTCAATAAACAAGAAGCTGGTCTCACAGATTGTATGTGCAATATGGATGATAACTAGTTTAGAGCCAAGAGCAAGTATCAATTGCAAATTGTGTGATAATTAAGCAACCTTGTAAGAACTTTGAAAATCTAACTCAAATTGTTTGTTTGTGGGGGGAAACGTATAAAAAAAACTGATATAGGCTAGAAAGACAAAGCATGGAAAATAATCTTATAGTTTGTTGTTAGATTTGGCTGAGAATTCTAGCATGGTGCTACCACATAGAACTATGTAAACCATGGACAAGTTAAAAGGACTTCTCTAAGCCTCAGTTTTTTCGCTGTCAAGTATGGAAAATATTTGCCTTGCAGAATTATTATAAGCAATAAAGGTATTATATGTAAGTGCCCAGCAAAGTGCCTGATATATGACAGTCTCAGTACGTATTTCCTGTATGCATTACCGGGAATGATGGTATGGCATTCGTGGTAAGAATTATTAGTAGTAGTCAGATGGTATAATAATGCAAGACTTGGAATAGCTAAAGGAGTCTAGAACTATGGTCTTAACCCTGTTACTAATATATGGCCTTAACATAGCACTTCATGATTTTGGATCTCAGATTCCTGAGTTAAAGGAAAGATTTGAAGCAAATGATTCCTAAGATTGTATATAAGTTTAAAAAGGAAATATCATATTTCAAGAAGATTAAGATAAGAAAATGTTAATAATTTGAAGACCATATAAATAAGAAATAAATGATGGTGCTTTTGCAGAATTATGTCTCAAATTCATTATAATTAACTGTAACAAAGCCTAATGACATATTTTTCACTCCCTATAAAATGCTCAATTACAAACAGGCAGGACATTTTAGATAAGATTGGAATGAAAAATTGGCAAAAAATAATAATTAAGATTTTAAAAGCATTTAGCCATCTGTTGTATAATCATGAGAATGATTGAAAAAAGACTCCTACTTTGTAATATTCACAATTTTATAACTTGAAACACTGGGGGAAAGATTCCATGAAAATATATGCTCTTATATTATCTCTAGACATATCTGACGAAATAAATGTTAAAAGAGGATAGAAAATAGTGATGAAATGTTTGCAATTGTATTTTCTTTAAGTTTTCAACCATTCACGGGGTTACTTTGAAATGAAAGGGTTCTTTATGGCAAAGAAATCTGGAGGAAACCATTATCTGTTTGCTCAAAAACCCTAGTATTAAGGCAGCTTTTAATAAAAGTTTATCCTGGCATGCTAGGTTTTTCATCAAGTGGCCTTAATTTACCCACTCAGAGTCACCTTTATTTTTGTTGTTTCCCGATCTTCTCTTTATATATAACTATTTGCTTTGGAGCTTCTTATTTTTATTTTTACCTCAAGATTTACACATTCTTTACCACTTATCCATATAAAAGATTAATCCAAAAGTCATTTTTTTAAACCTTCATTCTGGCATTTTCCTTATCTGTATTCTCATATCACTATAATTTTTGCTATAAAAGCTGGCAATTGTATTTTAATTTTTAGATATCATATTTCATACTGATGTTTTTATCTTGTTTTTCCCAATTAATTGGGTGGCAAAAATGTCCTTAAAGAGAGTGTTTATGACATCTTCATTCCTTATCTGACAAACCACACTTTGTGCTGTGCCTTTTATCTTTAGTGGGTAGTAAAGAAATCAACATACGTAAAAAAGGATTTTTGCCATTAATGAGCTTACAGTCTTCAGAGTGAAGCACGTGTAGTAGGTTCCTGAAAGGGTGACTGAAAATTAGCTTACTTTAGTATTTTGACCACCTTATTTCTTGAGGAACTACTATTTTGCATTTCCAGATTATAAACATTCTTGAGTAAAAGCAAAAATCTAAACACCCTGAAGAATATAGATAGAAGACATTGAGATAATATTTTTTTAGTTATAAGCATTCAGCATATTTAATTGGAATTATCTATTCAATTTTATTATATATATTTTAAAGTAGATAACATGGAAGAAGTTCTCAGAGAGTATTTACTAAGCCTGCTACCCTTGTATTTATGTGGTTCTTTGAAAATAATGGTGGGAAAATTCTGTATCTGCATTATCTAATTCACTAGCCACTAGGCAGGTGTAGACACCTGAAATTAAACACAAATGTGGCTAGTATGCCTAAGGAGAAAAGTTTCTTTGAAAAATTTTAATAAATTTGAATTTAAATATCCACATGTGGCTAGCTATTTACTATCCTATAGGATAGCATGAGTACAGACCCAAGGCAGGCAGAAATGTGGCCTGAGTGTCATGACAAAATCTCTCTGGTGCCCAGGGCAGACATCACTAATCAGTCACAGCAAACTCTTCCTTCTGAGTTTGGACATAGCCTTAGAAGCATTTTTAAATCATGTCGCCCAAAGAAGATATAATGTCTGAGCAGAATTAGACTTTTTCAGGCCTCTTAATTTTGTAAGTAGCAAGAAACCAATACAAATTAGCTTAGTTTAAAAAAAAAGAAAGAAAAAGAAGGAGGAGGGGATTTGGAGGGATTCTTTTGAGTTTTCCTAGTCTCCATGTGATTAGATATTAGTTCAGTGTGATCACATGTTATTATTAGAAGTATGAGTTCCTATCCTAGTTCTGCTGAATTTTACCTACTGTAATGCTCTCTCAAAATGGTGACAGGGATAACCCAGTAGAGCCCTAGGCCAGCCTCTTAAACTGCTTAACAAAAATAGCAAAAACAAGCACTTCCCACCAAGTAATTCAGATAAATTCCCAGGACTAACTCACTTGAACAGCTTGGGTCATGTAGCAACCCTGAACGCATCACTCTCACAGAGAGAGACAGATTACATTGGTGGAGAGACTGCCTTACCTGCTCACCCTGGAAGTTTGAATGGAATTTATAGTTGCTCTCTAAACGGCCCGGACTGAGAATGGAATTCTGACCAGCATTCATCCTTCTAAAAGGAAGCTCTGATTCTATTAACACTCTCTCTGTCTCTCTCTCTTTTTTTAGTATCATGTCATCTGCAGATAGTGCAAATTTCACTCCTTCCTTACCAATTGTGATGCCTTTTATTTCTTTTTCTTGTCTGACTGCTATGGCTAGGACTTCCAGTACTATGTTGTATAGAAGTGGTGAAAGCGGACATCCTTGTCTTGTTCCTGACCTTAGAGGTCTGTTTTTCACCACTGAGTATTATATTAGCTATAGGTTTTTCATAGATGGCCTTTATTGTGTTGAAGTATGTTCCTTCTGTGCTTACTTTGTTGAGTTTTTATCATGAATGGATGTTGTCCTTTGTCAAATGCTTTTACTGCATCCATTGAGATGATCATATGGTTCTTGTCCTTTTTCTTACCAATGTGATGTATTACATTGATTGATTTGCAAATATTGAACCACCCTTGCATCCTTGGAATAAATCCCACTTGATCATGGTGAATGACTTTTAATGAATTGTTGGATTCGGTTTGCTAATATTTTGTTAAGGATTTTTTTATCTATGTTCATCAGAGATATGGGCCTACTGTTTTCTTTTTTTGTAGTATCTTTGTCTGGTTTTGGTATCAGAGTAATTCTGGCCTCATAGATTGAATTTAGAAGCTTTCTTTGCTCTTTTATTTATTGGGAATAGTTTGAGAAGAGTAGGTATTAACTCATCTGTAAATGTTTGGTGGAATTCACCAGTGAAGCCATCTGGTCCTGGACTGTGGTTTGTTGAGAGCTTTTTGATTACTGGTTAACTTTCATTGCTAGTAATTAGTGTGTTAAAATTTTCTTCTTCTTCCTGATTCAGTTTTGGAAGGTCGTATGTTTCTAGGAGGTTATCCATTTCTTCTAGGTTGTCCAATTTGTTGGCATATAATTTTTTATACATTTTATTATAACCCTGTGGTTATTTCTGTGGTGTCACTTGTTATTTGTCCTCCTTCATTTCTGATGTTGTTTATTTGAGTCTTCTCTCTTTTTTTCTTGATGAAGGGTTTATTAATTTTGTTGATCTTTTCTAAGAGCCAGTTCCTGGTTTCATTGATCTGTATTGATCTGATCCTATTAAATCTCTTATTCAAAGCATTGTGTGATTGTCACAAATGCCCTGGGACTTTCTTCAGTGGTCTGTCTCTTCATGTCTGAATTTCCTACTCATTTCAAAAGTCATCTTAATCACTACAATTTAGAGGAAGCTTTTCCAAATCGTCTTTTTTCTGAAGCAGTGATGCTGAAATCTTTTACAATTCAGCTCCCTCAATTTCCCTTTGTTACCTATGTTATTTCCATGTAAACACTGTTTCTGTATAAAAATGAAATTTACTCAGTGGCAGGATTTGTGTTGTATATTTTTTTGGTCTCAACAATAATGATCACAGTATTTTTCTGTGATATATCAGTGTCTTTCAAATTTTTTAGCTATGACCTACTACACAGTGTGGAATATACAGACATCCCAAAAACAAATAAAAATTCACAATAATTTTATCACTTACAATAGTTTCTTTATTATTCTATTTATTTTATTTTAAAATGCTGGTTACAACATAGTAGATTCATATCATATCTCTCATTTTGCAAAATACTATTGAGGATAATTCTGCAAGTTTTATGAAATGAATATTTGCCAGAGAAAGGCACTGAGAACTTTGTGATATAAATCATTTTTGAAATACAGAATGTAATATCAAGAGGAGCATAATGATTAATTACATGGTGATGATGTTTACCTCCTTCAGACACTGTGTTGCTCCCTAGTAAAATACTGATAAACAAGAGAGCAGCAAATTACCTTGCTGTGATAGTTGGTAAGGGATAAGTGGGTGACTTATGGATTTTGAGATCACTACTAGCAGGAATAATTTACATGTTTTTAAAATATGTTTATTAAATAATAATTTTGAAGGGAATTAATGTTAACGGCTGGTTAGATTTATATGGTAGTGATAGATAACATTGGTCACTATGTGCAAGATACCTTTGTAAGCATTTCTCTCTATATCTTAGTTATTTCATACAGTAACCCTTGAAATACATCTCATTGTTTTTCACTAGCTTTCTAGACAAGAGAACAGTCATAGAGAGGTCAGTAATTTTCCTCAGTTCTCTTTTTATTTACATGGGTGAGTGTAATGCCAGGTTTGAAGTACAGTGCCAGGTTTGAAAACAGTGAGTTTTATTTCAGAACCTGGCCTTTCAATCCCTGCTTTATACATAAATAAATGGTATCCGGTATTGAAAAAGGCAATTATGCTAAAGTTATAGTACCATGTTGATTCACCCTAATAAAAGTAGTGAATTATAACAATTTAGATTGTACCAATTATAATTTAACTTCAGTCTAACGATGAATAGTGTTCAAAATATTTTAGAGGGGCGCCTAGATGGCTCAGTCAGTTAAACGTCTGCCTTTAGCTCAGGTTGTGATCTCAGGGTCCTGCAATTGAGCCCTGAGTTGGGCTCTCTGCTCACTGGGGAGTCTGCTTCTCCTTCTCACTCTCCCTCTGTGCTCTCTCTCTCTCTCTCAAATAAATAGATAAAATTTTTTAAAAAATATTTTAGAAATAGCACGTGAGCTTGGATTACTCTTCATAAGTCCAACTAGTACAGATATTTTTCTTTGAAAGCAAATTATTTAAAACCATAAGTTGATGTATTCTTTCTGCATCTAAATATTTTTTAAAATTTTTAAGTAAATTATTCCAGAAATAAAATACAATTTTTAAGTTGAATTTCCAAATATATTTGCTACAATCAAATGTAAGAGGTAATTCATTGATCAATAACAGAATTTTGAGAAACTGTAAATATAAAATTAGTGCCAGAATATGACTTTGCCATCACTGTACAAGAAAATACAGTTTTTGAAATCTAGATCTTTTTTTAGGGAGATAGATAAGCTTGTGGATACATAAGAATTAATAAACATACCTTACATATGTTTAAATATTCCTTCTAGGAAATATTTTACTTTTTAGATTTATTATGTCATTTATTTGTAATATAGTTATACGAAAAAATTATGAAGCCTATTTCTCCAGCTTTTAAAAAATGTTCCTTAAAGACACACGCATTATGTTTCCATTACCATTGCACATACATACATGTAAAATAATTTCTCTTTGGACGTATTACCAAGATAATATTTCTTTCTCTTAAAGAATTAATATGCTTACTTATTGCAATGATAATAGCTCTTTGTATTTTTCCTTTGGCTCTCATTGTCAGAGCTAGCTATTCAATTTGTTCAACTGAAGTAGCTATCCTTAGCCTACACAAAAATTTTCTTTACTTGTTTATTTGGCTTGCTATATTATATATTTACTGGTTTTTTTGTTGTTTAAAATGCATCTATATTAATTATACAAAATATATAAATCAATAAAATTTAAAAAACTATAATTTCTGTGTTGGCACCATAGGTATATTATTCACTTTTTGATGTCTTTTAATATCAAATTTGAATCTCCCAGGTCATTTTACTGGGTAAATAATAATTTAGCATATAGCTATGCCATAATTTATTTACAGCCCTCTAGTATTAGACATTTAAAGTATTTCCAGTGTCTGCTATTAAAATTATTTTGCAGTAAATATTATAAAATTTCCATCTTTGGGCAAATGGCTTATTATTTCTACAAGATAGATTTCTAGCAGTATATTTTCTGGTTCAGACTCTATTCTAAAAACTTGCTTCATTTTTCATCCCTAACTACAGTGATTTAAAATGTCAACTTTTGGGGTGCCTGGGTGGCTCAGTCAGTTAAGTGTCTGCCTTCAGCTCAGGTCATGATCCTGGGGTCCTAAGTTGAGACCCGCTTTGGGCTCCTTGCTCAGCGGGGAGTCTGCTTCTCCTTCTCCCTCTGCCCCTCCCCCCCAACTTGTGGTCTCTCTCTCTCTGTCTCTCACTCAAATAAATAAATAAAATCTCTCTAAAAAGAAATGTCTGTTATCTTTGGACACTAATCTATGGTGGGTAACTTTATTTTTAAAATTTTTCCTGTTTTATTTATGTCATTTCTTGAGAAAATCTTCAAAGGTGGCATAACATGAATAACTAAATTATAAGATTGCCACTGCATTTTTCTCAGGAACAGGAAAAAAAAAACCTGAACTAGTGGTCATACATGACATTTCTTGAGTGTGCAAATGCTAATAGTGAGATATTCCTAAAGATAAATGCCCGAATTCAAAGATTTTGTAATTTATAAAAGCATAAAATTTATACTTCAGAAAACTCCAGACATGCTTTTCATGTTCCTGTTATTGCTTCGTATTTTGCTATTTTGACTCTGATGCTCTATTAAACAAATTTTCTGCCTTCATAACTGTTCTGTTTGTGAAGACAGATGCAATAAATACAAATAGAGGGCGGTCTGTGTATGCATTCATTTGATTGTTTTTAAAATAATTACCCATTTTATCCCCCCCCCAGAATTTAATATGGATATAGACTATTATGTGATTAGGAGGATAATGTTTTGAAGTTTTTGAAGTGTTTCAGACTTTTATACAAGCAAGGAATGAAGGCTAGAGTGTGGAGGGACGTCTTAGGGGAGAGAATGTCTTCCCAGGGTATCTGAGGCAATGGTTAGGTGGAGAGTCCACAAAGGCATGATCAAGAGTGAGCGTCTGAGGGTGGACGGCTCATTTTTGCCACAACTGGAGGAAGCTTTTGCCCGATGAGGTAGTACCAGATGATACAAGCCCCTGTGAGACTCAGTTTGTAGACATTCTCCTTCTCTTGAAGCCTGGTGTAAGAAGAGGACCCAAGAAGTCAGTGCAGTGCATTTTCACGTGTGGGAGTCAGATGAAACAAGAAAAGCTTTGGAAAGATAGATCTGGGTTATTGTATGCAGATCCGAATGAAAGAAAAGAATGGAAAGCAGAGAGCTTAGCTAAATCACTTTTGTAAAAATAAAAATAAACATTCAGAGAGCTTATAAATGTATTCGAGGTCACACAGCTAGTAAACAACAGAGGTAGAATTTGAATTCCAGTCTTTCTGACATCAGAATGTGTGGGTATTAGCCTTGCACTGTAGGTTTTACTAGAGATGGAAAACTGATAAAACCAACTGACATAAAGATGTTGAGAACGAAGTTGATGAGTTGCGTTTTGATTATACTGATGAAAGATAGGAATACAACGTATCAAGTAAAGGTGACAATAAACTGACTGAAATTTCAGAATTGGAGTTTTTTTGGAGTCACACAGAAAACTTAGTAAGTTTCGGGCATTTTGAGCCATTTAGAAGAGAAAGTGTGTGTGTGTGTGTGTGTGTGTGTGTGTGTGTGTGTGTGTGTGTGTGTGTTTAAGAGAGAGAGAGACAGAGCAGGGGTAGAGGGGAGAGAGGATATGTATATGAATGTTTAGAGAATGAGAGAGGTAAGAAAACTCAGGGAGGACCCAGGGAAGGAAAGAAGGTAAAGAGGTGGGGAATTCAAGGATGAAGAGCTCTGTGCTACAGAAGGCAAGAAGCGAGATGGAAGTTTGGATATTTCAAGGATAGGTCTTGAAAACATCCTAATACCTTTCACTTGTTAATAAGTAAACAATAAAATCCAGAAGTGGTAACTGAATAAATCGTAGGGATGAATGACATGAGAACACAGGAAAGGAAAGGAAATGGAGTTGCTGGCACATGAGAAGAGGCCATGACTGTAAGAAATAAAATTTCACTTTAGTTGTTCTGGTTTTTCCCTCCCCCTTTTGTTGTCAAGATTTGAGTCTATTCGATCATTACCTGTAAGATTGAGTTCCGAATAGCACTTAACTGAATAACTGTTCTACCTTAGTTATTCTGCTAGGTTATGATGTTACAGAAATGTGTATCCTCTGACTTAGCTCTTTTTTTTCTCTTCTTTATCAGTATTCTCATAGGACACCAGTGGCTTACAAATTCCTATATTAGTGGATTCTTTCTAGGGTTTTTTGTTTTTCTTTATCTTTTATGGCTTTTGACCCCATCAAGCATCTTTTACTCTTTCTCCTTTAAAGTTAAATTTTATATGCTGCTCTTCCATTCATCTGCTTCTCTCTGTTTCCATTACTACACCTTTTATGCCTGCAACCCATGCAACTTGGGTATTTCCCAAGTTCAGTTGTCTCCTTTCTGTGTGTTGTTCCATAGTTTTAATTTTCCTGTGTTTTCAATATCATCACCCCATTAAAGGCTTTAATTCTAGTTCTTATTCATTCTAACCAGTTCTTATATTCTAATCGCTAGGTACCTCTGATGGTGGGATTTAACTCAGCTTCCTCATCCGTACAATGAACAGACTGATCTAGGACCATCTTCATTTTTTCCTTTTAAGTTTTTCCATTTGTGGTCGAATTCTACATCTCTAATTCTCGACCTTTCCACAGACTCCAGGCTGACATTCCCAGGTTGTTCTGCCATTATTGTCACTTCCCGAGTTTAAAGGTTGACCCTCCCATCTTCCGCCTTAAGGCATGTCCTGATTTTCTGGATTCTGCTAAAACCTCTGCAGATTTGACCATAAGATTCCCTTTGGCTTTAATGTCTTTTCTCCCCTTTTGTCCAGTCCATCACTAAGTGAAGACCTTTGCCGTACCAGCTCTTTCTTTCTTTCTTTTTTTTTTTTTTTTGAAGTAGGAATCATCTTTTTAGATAAATAATTTTTCCTCCCCTAATACCTAGTATATAACTTTGCGCAGAACAAGTGTCCAGGTAATAATTGTTGAAGGGAGGGTCTCATCCTTCTCTTCTTGTCTATTAGTTCTCCTTCAGAAATGTCGAATCATAATTAAAACCGATTAAATGAGAATCAGCAACATTCTCCTTTTTTCCCCCTACTCTTAGCTGAAGTACAACATTTAAACCACCTGAAATAGAATAAACTGGTAAGAAAAACAATGCTGTTCTTTGAGCCCTGATAGAACATAAATTCAGTGAAAATCTGTTCAAACCACAACTCTAATTAAAGGTTTTAGCTGCCAAATAATATGTTCTGGTTAAAGCCAAGTTAGTATTATGGAGTGTTTCAGGAATAACAGCACAGGCTTTATACTTTGCTGTTGATTTTCTCATGGGAAACTCATGTAAAGGAGAGTGATACCTCCCTGTTGACTTTAACTTTTAGAAATGCAAAGCATGCTGAAATTGTACATAATTCTCTTCTAAAGAAAAGGAAATAGCATTTCAATGGTTTTCCTCAGTGTCTTATTGAGTTATGGTGGGGCACAATTATGTCTGTTAAATTGATTTACCAGATGGAACGTTACATTTTCTATTCAGCTGATGAAGTTGTAGGAGACTGGAATTGTATCTCATACCATGAAGATCATATATAAAAGCAAAAATATTTTAATTAACTACATTTTGAAACTGGCTAATTAGAGGTTTAAACTGTTTTTTTTTTTTCTCTCCTTTAACTTACATTGTGCTAAAAAAAGGAAATTGTTCTTAGGAATGGGCCTTATCATATAGTTGTTATTTAGTTTAATAATTTAATATCTCTGATGGAATCTGTAAAGAAAAAAAAGTAAGATGTTCCCACCTGAGTGAGTTTTAGAAATTGCTTCCTTATCATGGCTATTTAATATGTACAAAGTACTCTTAGCATTTTAAGGTTAAAATAAATGATCCTTAACTTACACCCTTATGGATCTTTAACAGAAAAAATTAAAAGAAAAAAAGTTCTATTTTTGCCTATTTTTCTCCTTTGGATCTTTTCACAAGTAAGAAAATGTAGTAATAAAGCCTTTACCTTTTATAGAAAATTAAATCTGCTAAAATAGTAAGTACTAATTTTAGGTAAATTATTGTCCTGGTAGTTTGCTAAGTGATGGGCATCTATCATTCTTTAATATCTGACTTGCTTACCTAAAAATAATGCCTTAAAAATATAGCACAATAAAACCCGATCTAGTCAGGACCAGTATTTGAGAATATTCAGATTTCCAAAACAGTGCTGATGTTGGAATTCGTTAGACGGCTGTATTGACTTCCTATGGCGCCTATAATAAGTTACTATCAACTGAGTTGCTTAAAACACACATATTTATGATCTTACTGTACTGGAGGTCAGAAGTCCAAAATATATCTCTCCGGGTGTCAGCAGGGCTGTGTTCCTTTCCGCAGGCTCTAGGGGCAGTTCTGTCTCTGCTGTTGGCAGCTTCCGGCTGCTGCCTGCATTCTCTGGCTTGTGGCCCACTTCCGGCTTCAAAGCCAGCAGCGACTGGTGCAGTCTTCCACGGCATTGCTCTGGTGCTCACTCCTCTGCCTCTCTTTTTTGTTTTTTGGGTTTTTTTTTTTATTTTGTTCTGTTTTGTTTTGTTTTTCCTTTTGGTATTTCAAAAGACACTTGTAATTATCCTGGGCCCAACTGAAGAATCCAGAATAATCTCCTTCTCTTTAAATGAGCTGATTAGCAACCTCAAGTCCATCTGCAACCTTAATTCTTTTTTCACCAGGTGAAGTAACAGTCACATGTTCTGGAGAATAGGACATAGATACCTTGGCCGAGGAGGCATTATTCGGCCTACCACAACAAACTTAGAGTTTTTGTTAGGATGATATTTGCTATGGAATCCTTTGACTTACTGCTTCTTCACCATTGTACTTGAAGTTTGAAGTCTATTTATTCATATAGTCATCCAGAGAAAGTTGGCTAATAGAAGGTGTTTAACTGAAGGTTTGTCTAGAGAAGGGTTCTGGGGTGACCTTAATAGATCCAGAAGCAAAATACTTCCTTTAAATCAGTCTGAAATGGATAATAGTGTTTTCTTATAAATATGTATTACAAGGAGAATCTGTAATAAAGACAATAAAGCTGTGAATTCCATTGAGGCAGAAGTGAATTACCAAGAACATTCCCAAACCGTAAAGTTTACAAAACAAAAATTTGCAAAGGGAAGTAATTAATAACTAGACCTCCTGCCCAAATGACTTGGAAGTTTCGAAGCAGGAAAAGAACAGGAAGCAAGGTAGTGTTTGAGCTGCGTGAAGGACGAACTCCCGTTGATCAGAAGTCAGTGCTGACCCTTTCTTACTGGTTGTGTCTCAGGGCTTTTGAAGGGCCAAATATGCTAGTGGTTGCACCTCAAGACTCAAAATTATATTGAGGCAGAGAACAGTTCTAAATAGTAGTAATTAAACACCAAATATATATATATATATATATATATATATATATATATATATATATATATATATATATATAAATGACAAGATTGACCAGAAACCCACTTAAACCAAACTGAACAAAGTGATCGCCTGAGGAGACTAATGGATCCACCTTCCTCGTACTGACCTAACCCAGGAAGCCAGAGGCGCACTGGGCGACTGGTTCTGCTTTATCGCATCAGGGATTCTCCTGCCATCACTTGCTCTTCAACCTCCACTCTCTCATCATGCCCCGTCTGTTGCAGTTCAATGCCCGTTCCAGTTATTGACCATTTTGTGACTCCGGTCAACCCTCTGTCTTTTTACATTTTAAATCTAGTCTTCCTACCCTCCTACTTAAGAATCACGTAATACCTCTTCTATCATCTTCAAGGCTGAAGTCCTCACATGGCATTCACAACCTTTCTTCTCCTCCCCCCTCCCTCCTGCCCTAACCTTCTCTCTTACCTGTCCCCACTCCACCTTCTCCTACCGTTTGCCCCAGCAGGACCAAACAAGTTGCAATCCTTTGAAAAAGGCTTTCTGCTTCACACTCACACAAGCCATTCACACCTGATTTTCCAAATGGTCCTTGCTTTTCCTAAAGTGTATGCTTGAATAGTTCATATTCCTCTGTAAATGCTCAGCTGATACGTACTTCCCCTCTGTGAAGCTTCTCTTGGTGCCTTTCCGTCACCCACCAGGCTACCCTAAACACTCACTACATTCCTTATTCCAAATATTATGTGCCCAAATACACCTGGACATATCTTTGTGCATAAATGTCTGTATTAAAATTAAAAATTCTCTAGTTAGCTGAGAAATCTTTCAGGATAATATCTGTGGCTTGTTTACTATTCTATCCCAAGCATCTTCAGAGAGCTTATAATAGCCACTGAGTAAATGTATCTTATATGAATAAATAAATGTATAGAGTAAAATAGGAGCTAGTATACTTGTCTTTAGGTATTCAAAAATATAGGAAGATTCTTTATCAAAGAATTTTTAAGAATTTAATTCATGGTAATATTTTGTAGGAAAGAGACTGAGTGACTGGTTTTGGTTGGCTATAAACTGGGTATATCAGAAGAAAACAAAACAAATGAAGTAACAAGCTAGACAATGATTTTATGGTTTTATGGGAATAAACTGAACATTTTCAGGTAAACATCAGAGACAAAAAATTTAAAGCCATATATTTGAAGAAAATAAGGTTTACAGCATTTAAGATTAGACAGTGATTTTACTATATTTACCTTGTATCATTCTCTTCAGTATTTTTGAATTCTTTAAAGTCAAGGAAATGGATATTATTGCCCACATTTGCAGGCAAGAAAATTGAAGCATAGAGACGTTGAGTAAAACTTGACCCAAATGGGGCGCCTGGGTGGCGCAGCGGTTAAGCGTCTGCCTTCCGCTCAGGGCGTGATCCTGCCGTTGTGGGATCGAGCCCCACATCAGGCTCCTCCGCTATGAGACTGCTTCTTCCTCTCCCACTCCCCCTGCTTGTGTTCCTTCTCTCGCTGGCTGTCTCTCTCTCTGTCAAATAAATAAATAAAATCTTTAAAAAAAAAAAAAAACTTGACCCAAATCACACCATTAGTGTCAGAATCGGAACTGGGAAACAACACCAGATTCTTATGAATGTGACCGAGTAAGGTTCATGCTAAGAGCACAAATAAGTATGAAAAAGGTTAGATTTATGGTGATACTCAGGGAGTTATTAGGTGATAGGTATTAATTTCTGGACCATACAGTCCTGTCTATAAGGTTGTTTTCTGGGAGAAATTGTGTCCCTATCAAATACTGGGCCGCCCCAGTGCAGATCTCACCCACTAAGACAGTCCTCACCCTGTCATGAAATCAGTTAACATCTATGTTTACACATGTAGCTCTTACAAAGTGTCTGGGTAGAAAGTGTGTTAAAAAGTTTTACATCACAAATAAAACTACTCTTCATGACACTTCTACTTGAAAGAATTCATGAAAGATACATCTAATAAAGGAAGTAAATAAAACTGTGAAGTACATGGTATAATTTTTTTCATGCATAGAGAGGAAATAGTTCATTACTGAAAGATTATTAGCAGAACTGAATGATTAATTCTGAATTTTTATTTATAAGAGTAGAATTTTAGAACTAAAGAAGCCTTAACTAAAAAAGATAAAAATATATCTATAAATTCAGATTCCCCCAAAGGTAGAACATCATTTAAGTTGTGAAATAGTAGTTCAGAATTAAAACTTTATTAGAAACTTTATTAGAAACTGATTTGAAGAAGATTGAATATGCTCCTTAGTCTAGCTTGTTTTAAGTGATAATTCAACTTTTTGCCGTATTTTCAAAATATAGATTTTCAAAATTTGTCTTTACTTAGGTAAATATTTTATACTTGAAAAATTAAAGCACATAAAAGAAAGTATTCTAGATACATATGTCTACATTCATATGAAGGTATTCTAGGCTGTAGGGGATATGATTTCCTTGAATCCAAAACATGTTATTTTTGGTGCTTGCCAGAAAAATGAAATTCCTTCTGCATTCCACATCTGATCTATAAGACCTCTTGCTATAACATTCAGTGTCAAGAAATTCTTAGAAATTAGAAAAGTTGAAGTTCAGCTAGTTCTCTTCTCAACAACTATTTGAAGCCCAGCCTTTAATTAAGTTTCCTTTCATGCTTGGATATATGCAAGCATGCATTTATTCACTCAGCAACTGTTTACTGAGACTCACCATGAGTCTGTGTAGTTGCTAAGTACTGAGAATAGACACAAAATTATTACATTTACTCTTCTGAGCACTATGTGTGGTAGAGTAATTTCAGTGAAACGGAGGGTTAGAGCCATATTGCAGTGGTTTGAGGTTAGGAAGTGGTGGTGGCAAGTGTAAGGCTACTTAAAAAAAAAAAAAACAACCTTGACTGTGAATTAAAGTATAAATACAGACAGTAGCTAATAATATTTATATCTCAGGAAGGCTTATTTTTATTTGAATGGGAAAGATGCAAGCATGGCTACCTGCTAAGAAGAGAGAGAGACAAAGAGAGGGGGGTTTTAAAGATACAGATTGAATAGCCTCTTTGAGTATTGTATAATTTAGCTAAATTTTGCTTGACCTTTCTTTGAAGCCTTATCTTGCTCTTAGTATCCCTTCACCACCTTGTTAGCATATTCAATCTTTATTCCTTGAATTTGCCTGCACCTTCCCCTAGACGAGGTTGCCTTCCACCTCTGCCTGTCAGAATCTCATTTAGTCCCTGAGATGACCCTTCCCTGCCTTTCAGCCACATGGTGCTTATTCTTATCATATGGCATTGATCACTGTTAGTCTTTCACTCTTTTTGCAAGACGATGAATACCTGGGAGACAAAGGCTCTCTATTTTTTAGTTGTTTAGTTAGTTGCCTCAGCACCTAACACCCCCTTTTTCACATTCACTGATTCATTCATTCAATAAATAACTAATGGGTTTATTCTATGTAGTAGGTATAGCAGAAGTGCTGAATAAGCAATGAAAATATAACTAGACCCATTCCCAGTCTGCATGGAACTTGCTGCCTAGGTTCTCAATATTGTTGTTCAATAGCTCTTAATTAAATGGCATTAAACAATGGAACCAACTAAATAGAAAGATTTCATTTTAACTATAAAAAGTGATGAAATATTTTATAACATTATAATTTGTTTCTGTCCATAATTGTATTGTTTGATTAAAGTATCTGTTAAAAATGGGAATTTGTGCTTTAAATGTCCTAAAAATTCAAAGACAATTATTTCCTCCTCTGTTTGCCCTACTACTTAAAAAAAAAAAATCTAGTGTTGAGCAGCAATCTGTATATCCATTTATTCATTCCGTAAATTTCTACTGAGTGCTGACTAAGCCAGCTGAGCACTAGGCACTCAGGAGAAACACTGGTGTGAAAAAGGATACAGGGTTCAGCATAGAGTGCTGCTGTTAGATAGAGGACACTGACTGTCCTGTCTTGGGCCTTTGAGCTTTAGAAGTGCCCGCTCTGGCTCAGGGTGAAACATCCCTGAATACTGAGGGAAAATGCACGCCCAGAGCTAAGAACCCTCCCATTCTAGACCACATTCCTGTTACCCAGGACTGCCATAGACTGTTTTCCCACGCTGCTCTGAGCTGCTTCCTGGGACTTGGAAAACTCTTTGCTCTGTATGCCCATTAGCGTTTTTCTAATCATAACAAGGTGGTGGTCGGTTGTTTTCAACTGTAAGGAACCTAAGAATTAAATCCCCATGTCAAATGATGGAAGGAAGTACTCACAAATGCACATATAGATTCACAGTGATGTGTGCCCCTGTGCCGTCTTTCAAAGCAGCACTGTAGATCACCTAAATGTCCAGTTATCAAATGTTTAAATAAAATATTGCATACTCACGTGTAAACGTGACTAAATTATATATGGTATATCCATATAATGTATTTTTAAAAGAATGTGTAACTGCTTGGGAAAAGATTCATAATAGATTTTTAAGTGAAAACAGAAAAAATGGAATCATTTTATTTTTTTTTAATTTTTTAAAAGATTTTTATTTATATGAAAGAGAGAGAGCATGAGCAGGGGTGAGGGGAAGAGCAGAGAGAGAGGGAGAAGCAGACTCCCCGTTGAGCAGGGAGGGAGCCCTGATGCAGGGCTTGATCCCAGGACCCTAAGATCATGACCTGAGTCAAAGGCAGACGCGACTGAGCCAACCAGGCATCCCAATGGAATCATTTTCAAGAATTTATAATTGCCTGTGAAAAGACTCAAAATATATTATTAAGTGAACAAACAGTATACGATCATAAATATAATTTTGATTCTCATTTTCAAACACGTTTATGTACAAAACACAAAAGAAACATGTTAGCAGGCTAAATTCAATTTGTCCCATTTCTAAAAATATTGAACATGTATGACCTACATAATCAGAAGATAGCAATAAATGTTATTATAAAATAAACACTTCAGAAAGCTATACTGTAAACTGAGTAATGTAACATTTACAATATGCTTTTTGAAAAAGAATAATCCTTTTTAAATAAATAGATATATTTGTATATTCTCAATAAGAAGATAGATAGATGTCTGCAAAAGTATTTCTGAATCAAAAAGAATAGTGTTACAATTTCCCGAGGAAATTGCATTCATAAATTACCATAAATGTGGCTAGTTACTAGAAGCTAAAATTACCAAAGAAATGATTTTTTTAAACTTGTGTGTATGAATTACATATTGTTAAATGGTTATAATTAGAGAGAGTTAGATTAGAAATTTTGCTCCCTGATACCAAAATATACAAAATCTGACTCATAACATTAAAGATCCATATTATCTGAGCCAAAAGAAAGCATAAGTTGTGTTACATTTATAGTATTATTCGAATGCTAACTTTGAAAATACATAGACTTTGTCTAATTATGAATAGTTTTCATTAGAGTAGCCTATATCTTTAGATCAACTAGATTAGAGAATTTTGTGTGTCTCCGAAGGGTCTTTTCATAATTGTAACGATTACTTAATTGAACAGTTCACATATGGCATGTATTCCTACAGAGCTAGCTTGAAAGGGAGAAGTGACTCAGGCAGGAAACCTCATCTTCCTCAAGGGCATTCAGAAGAGAGTGAATGAATGACATTAAGTGCTTGGTTCCAAGTGACGGGGTGTTGAAATATGGCAGCTCCTAAGGTAGCCGTGTGTGGGGGAGAGAGCAGGAGAAACCCAGGAGAGAGAGAGGCTGGGTGGACAAGTCCACAGATACCTGGTATAGCAGGGAAGAATGACAGTGCCGGAGAAGGGATCTGAAGTTGGCTTCAGCTTCCCCTAGTATTATAGTGCTAAACGTGTACTGCAGGTGAAATTGTTGTATATCTCAAATATTCATTAGTATAAAGGCACAGTTATTAATCTAATACTAAATTTTGATTGATAATGATCTTAATTAAGAATATTATTGACCATTACTCAATGGAAATGTCTTCCTTTTGTCCTTAACGATCATTTCCAATGAGAATGAAGAACTTCTATATACCATGATATGTGGCATTGAATTTTTGTCTAAATTATTGGTGTAAAGAATATTCATAATTTAGGATTAAAAGTGAACAGAGATAAAATGCACACAGTAGGCAGTCATTCTTAGTGGAAGGTAATGTATTTAAAAATACATTTTAAATGTATTTACATTTAAAAAAAGACAGAAAACTAAATAGAATAGTAATTATAAACAGGTAAGTTAAAAAAAAAACTAAGGAAAATACGTGGAGTCAATTACCAACAAAAAAGGGTGGTTTTTTTTTTAAGGTTTTATTTATTTATTTAATTTATTTATTTATTTATTTGAGAGAGAGCATGAGCGAGAGAGAGCAAGAGAACACAAGCAGGGGGAGCAGCAGAGGGAGAGGGAGAAGCAGACTCCCTGCTGCGCAAGGGGCCTGATCCGGGACTCCAACCCAGGACCCTAGGAGCATGACCTGAGCTGAAGGCAGCCACTTAACTGGTGAGCTCCTGAGGCATCCTCAAGAAAGGGTTTTAAATACACTGAGTAAAAGGTCAGAAGAGGGTTATTGCTGTTTTTGTTGTTGTTTTTATAGGTAACATTGCATTAGGCAAAGGCAGTAAACCAATTGTAGCTCTCTGTCCTACTTTTTGTATTTATTTTGTTTTGTTTTAATATAAGTTCCTTAGTCTTATGTATAGATTACATGAAACTTTCATTTATTTAACATCTATCTATTGAGCAATTTTTGGTGACAGCCAGCCAGTTGAGCTCAAGCCCCTTATTCTACCCCTTTAATTTTCCACCATGATGTCCGCATGGTAGGCATCATTACTGCTCTGTAATACATAATAAAATGATTCACGGAGATCAGACAACTCCCCCAGGGTTGCAATTAGTCCATGAAAAGTTAGCATTGAAATCTGAGTCTGGTGTTTTTGGTGTCAGAGACCTGTTTGCTTCTGCAAAAACTACTTTTCATGTCTGTATGTGTGTGTATGTGCGCAAAAATGACACCCCCACACTCACACCAATCTCTCCATCTCAGGTCTGGGCCTTGTCACTTCCTGTTGGAATCCTAATTGTTTAACCTGGGCTTCTGCTACCTAACTCGTCCCTTGCCATGCTGAGTTCACGCTGCACCATGTACATCAGTGGCAGAAGAAAGATTTGAAATACATTTAGCTCGTGAGGCATCTTGCACATGTTTTCTGTTTCCTTTTGTTCCCTTCTTAATTCTTTTGAAGTGAAAAGGGCAAAAGCTTTCAGGTCTACCCTCTTCATTTTAATATTGGTTGTTTTCATTTAAATAATGATGATCAATTTTTCATGCAAGATTTTCATCTCGGCACACAAATGCATTCAGATGGGCACACACACTAAAAAGCTTGCCTTCTGTTTGCATGATTAATTGAGATGTAGAGAGTGATGGGTGTGGGGTAAAAATAGAAAGGCAGTTAGTGCAACTAGGCATGAAATACATTGAGGTACAAGCAGAATGTCTCCCCAGTTAGTGATCTCTTTCTGGGCTCTTGAGGATTAGCATCCCGTTAGTAAGTCCCTGGAATGGAAATCTTCAGCCTTTGGGGAGACCAGAGCATTAAAAATGGAATTAACTCTAACTGCAAACTGAGTCAGCACAATAGGTCATTAATTCTGCTCCTTGGATATATATCATGCTGAGCTTTGGTGTGTGGGCTTCTGAAATATTAGGAGTGAGTTTATAAAGCATAGCAAGGACTAAATGATGGTTATCTATCATTCCATCCTGCATCCTCACTGCTGAGATACTAATGTCTCTGGTGGCTCAAAACCAGTATTGAAATACAGACGAAAGTTTTTACTAGAACCAGTGGATATGGACCTTTACTTAGAAGAGCCATGTATTGTATATTTTGAAAAAAATAAATTTCTGTTGCACTTAAAGAATATTAATGATTCCTAGTTTTTAAAAAGCTGTGTCCTCAACTGATAAAGATAAAAATATCACAATGCCTCAAATAGTATCCTTCTGAAAATTGAGAATTACATCTTTCTGCATGTAGTTGACTTGTTTTGCTTTCTTGAGAAATACCGGTGGTATTAAAACTGTTTTCCAGTAGGGGCACCTGGGTCTCAGTCGGCTGAGTGTTTGACTCTTGATTTCGGCTCAGGTCATGGTCTTGGGGTCTTGGGATTGAGCCCTGTGTCTGGGCTCTGCCCTTAGCAGGGAGGCTACTTGAGGATTCTGTCTCCCTCTCCTTCTGTCCGTCCCCTGCTCACGTGTGCACGCTCGCTCTCTCTCTCAAATAAATCTTTTGAAAATGTTTACAAATAAATTTCTAATTACAAATAATTTCAGTATTGAAATACTGAATATTTTCAAGCAACCTATAGTAGTCCCTGATTTCTGATAATCTTTTCTTTCTTTTCTTACTCTTCTACATCCTCTTTGAGAATTGCTAACAGATAGTATTATCTCCTTTGATCATCCCTGTGTGGCACAGTCATTCACAACTGCCATTTACTGGTTGCTTACCCCAGGGTTTCTCACACTTGGCAATACTGACATTTGAGTCCAGATAATTCTCTGTCGTAGGGTTGTCCTGTGCATTGTAGGAGGATTTAGCAGCATCCCTGGCTTCTATCCACTAGATTCCAATAGCTGTACCCCACACTGACCATCAGAATTGTCTCCAGACACTGACAATTGTCCCATGGTGTCAAAATCTTCCCTGATGGAGAACCATGGGTTTATCCTCTACTAGACATTATTTCACTTGATTCTACAATATCTTTGCAAAAATGTGGGACTTTGTGAATCAGAGCCTTGGTAGGAAATAGAACCTATACGATATTGGTCATAGACTTTTTTTGAAAGGAATACTTACAACTGCTTAGGGATGTTGAGGCACCCAGAAAATAGCAGTAATGAGAAGCATTTCCCTCCCTGAGGGCTGAAAAAGTAAGGAGAGGAAATAATGTTCCTGGAGTGCTGGGAAAGCTGGAACCATGGCAAAGCCTCTAGAGGGAGATGAAATCAGGAAGAGACAAAGCAGCACTGTAGCAGAGAGAGCAAAGGATACCCTGGCTCCTCCTTCCTCCTTAACGCTCTGTCACTAACCAGTCTTTCCAGTAGGTGAGCCCAAATGAAATCCAACCACCAAAGAACTGGAGTGATGCAACCCCAGGATTTAGCCCTATGGGCTCAGACGCAGAAGGAAAATGGAATCCATTGGGACAAATGGAGGAAAGAACAGAAAAGAAAAAACTGTCCCCAATTTAACATGAAAAACTGAGGTTTAAAGAAACAAAGTAATTCACCCAAAGCCAGGGTACTCCATGCACTACTAGTAATCTGTAGCTGATTTGCATAAATGATCGGACATTCAGGGAGACTATGAATTATTCAAGGTATTGATTTTAGTAGCTGATAGATACAAGACTAGAACCCAATTCTCATTCCTAGTCTGGTGTTCATGTTTTTTGTGTTGACCTTTGAAAGAAATTTAAGAACTGTGTATCCAGCCCATTCTCCAATGGACAAACATGAGAATGAGAGCTACGTGCTGACCTGGAAAGTCATTTTTTTCCTAAAAAGCTTATGGAATTCTAGGTTTCATGTAGAATGCTTAAATGGCATATGCTGTTTTTCCAAGCTTTTGGCACATTTTTGTCTTGATTGCAGAAACTTGGCCCCAGCTGGTGCAATGTGTGAGGAGAGGGAGGAGGACTGGACTGAGAACCAGGGGATTGGGGGCCCACTCTTGGCTCTGTCACTCCTAGCCCTGCAACCTTCAGCAGGAATAGCAATAATTAAAATTTCAGAAACCGTTTCTTCCCTTCTACATTCATCCAGATCTTCACAGTTATTTTCAGGTATCTAATCAGGTGGCCATAACTCTAAAATAAGGAAGGTGTTAGATTTTCATGTTTCACAAGTGAAGTCAGGCTCAGAAAACACTGGAGTCTCACGGAATATCCCATAGTTGGGAAGTGGATTCAACTTTATCTCTTCCCCCAGAAAACATAGTGTACTTCCTACCCCATCTTTTAAAGTGATTAATCAGTTGACTTACTTCCTCCAAACAGCCAGTCGGTAACATTTAATACTTTAAATTTCATCATAAAGGCATGTCTAGATCAACGTCTAAGAATCCATGATTTTTGTCTTTGGGTTATAAGCAGGGCTACAGAGGAAACCAATATAGTTAGCACACAGGGATTCCTCATTTCCTCCTTTCTAGGTTTCAGATGAGTGTGTTTACTAATCGACAGCTTTTTAGAGACAAAAACTAGGGTTTTTAAAGGAATTTTAAAATAAATATATACCGGGAAACAAATCTAAGTGAATTAATACAGTTCCATTTTCTCCTTTTAATCCTGGGTGAATCAGATGCTAGTAATTCAGATTAGGCCTTCTTCACCAAGATACACTGGTTGACACTCCTGGAAGGTCTGGAAGGTCCTCAGTCTTTTGCGCAAACTATTCTTTGCCTGAAGGTGGGGGGCCAGGAAGTGATAGATTTCAGGGCTCCAGACACTGAGCTTCTTGTTCTTACTTAGTCTTGCTCTCTGCCTACTCCCTCTTCCACTTTGCAGTATTTTCAAGCTTCTCTCTTCCACTTTTTCACTGTTTTCAGCCATAAAATCAGGTGTACAACACCAAAAAATTAGCTTGTTTTATTTTTTGTAGTTGAATATTTCTTTCAAGTTCCTATTTCACGTAGCTTATTCCAAGTAAGCCAAGAAGGCAGAGGTTTGCAGTCCAAGGTAAAGCTGCAGAGAAGGGAAACAGAAAAGAGCAAAGACAAAACTAAAGTATAGATATTTGAAGTCTAAACATAAGAATAAACAGGAAGGAGAGTGAAAGAAAGAAAAGATTCTAAGTTCTACTTTGATACTTTTGCAGTCAGGCAAAAATATAAAATTCCTTCAAAGAAAACATTTTCACTGATCAAAAATTCTAGCTGCATGATAACATTGTATCTGATATCGATGATTAGGAATTCTTTGGGAAATGGTTTATAATTGTTATGGTGTTCATACATGAGGAAAGGTGGAGGAGCAATATTTTCAGTATTTAGAAGAATAGACTTGAGCTAGATTATCTAGGTACAGATCATGGTGTCATCCCTTTTTAACTATGAGACCTTGGGCAAGTTACTTACCCTCTCTGTGTGTTGGTTTCCTCATTAATATAATAAAGTATAAAGAGAATCTGTCCCAGATGGATTTTATTTATGGTTAAACAAGTTAATATTGACAAAGCATTTAGAACAGCAGTGAACATAGAAATCACTCTATGGATGCTAGTTGTCATTGGAAACCCCCTTTCCGTCATCCCCACCACCACCACCATCATTATCATGACTGATTCGTACTACATAGAGACTCACTCTAATGTTCCCATTCTTTTAGAGTATAATTATGTAGAAACCTAAACCATAATAACTAAATTATAGAGCATCACTATTTAGGATAGTTTAACAAAGAAATAGTAACATGTAGGAATAATGTGCATTTGTACTTTGGAACATATAACCTTACTCGGAACTTTAAATTCGAAGATTTGGCCACCTTTTCTCTCTACTTAATTGTATACTACATGTGTAGAAAGGTTTATTCATGGTGACTCTACTTGGTTTGGTGTTATGATACTGAGTATATTTTCCCAGGATTTCAGGCAAGAGACTACCAACAAAGAAGTATTCCAGGAGTCAGAATTAGACGTAAATTATTTGCTACAGAGGTGTCTTCTTATTACCAAAAGTCAGGCCAGAGTCTCTAAAATCACATTAGGGTACTGTTTTTGTGGGTATTGAGTTTCACCCTTGAGAGAATGAAAAGAGCTGACAATGACGTATAATAAATCTTGCTCTGACCCAAACATATTTAGTGATTAAACTTCCCAGCAATCCCAGTTCTGTCAGCTTAAATAAGTAGGAAATTTATATTTTTACTCTTTTTTCACTTTCTATTTAGAAAAGTAAATTTCATAAAAATAATTACTATATTTGTCTGTTTAATTCATTTAGAGTTAATGCCTTATTTACATGCTTGGAATTTTAATTTGAGATGAGAAGGAACCAGGAAAAGGGTGAGCCGTTTTTTATACACAGAAGTGACTGGCTCTCTATTTTTTAATTTTTATCTATTTTCTTTGTCTCAATCCCCAGCCTCTGAGCCCAACTTGAAGGTGCGGTCCAGGTTAAAACAGAAAGTGGCAGAGAGGAGAAGCAGCCCCTTACTCAGGCGGAAGGATGGAAATGTTGTCACTTCATTCAAGAAGAGAATGTTTGAGGTGACAGGTAATTGAGGACTGTGCAGACATACACTAAAAAAATGCCGGTAGGAGGAATGAAAATAAATAGCGTAGAATAAATATGGCTGTTGCATATTAAAAGTTATTTCGAGGAGAAACATGTCTTGAAAGGAAATTATAATGAAAACGCGCAAGTAGCTCAGTAAACCTTGCCATGCGTTCACCAACCGTGTTAAACAGGAAATGAATGAAAAACAGAACTCTGTGTCAATCTAGGCATAACTAGGGAATGCCAAAGCTCACCTTCATCTTTTCAGAAACAGGCAGTCCGTTTTAGGAATGCCAACCAGAAGAGTATAACTTTTAATGAAATTTGATCAGAAATGAGCAGAGGGAGGTCCAAGAAGAACACTTCCCCCACACTCCGACATGAACGTACAAAATACATCTGGGAAAATTAAACTATGTGGAACAGCAAAACCTTGACTTTTCAACAAATTTACAGAACTCATAAATGACTTTATGTGTTTACTAGTGAACTGGGACTTATGGCAGGAGGGGGATATATTGCCTTTTAGGAAGGGAAAGAAACTGTCATTTTCACTAGTCTCCAATGGAAGCATTCTTATTTTTTTAGCTGCCTGGTTAGTGGTGGGGTGAACAGGTTAGGAAATTCAACCTGATGTCTTACAAAGCCTTCTGGTCCCAGGTGTACCTGGTCTGAAATTAGAGAAGACCTAGGGATACAAGAACCAAAAAGGCTAGCCAAAATAATAATACTGACTACTGTTTATTGAGTACCTACTTGGAGCCATATGCATTGTAATTTGGTCATTTCCTTTGGTTGCATTCATAGAGAAGTGGTAATCTGCAACCATTTTTTTCCATTCTCGTGGAAGATTGTGCTTAAACCAGTGTAGTCGGTTGCTATCATTTCTCCAAGATCAGATCTTATCCTTAGCAGAGAAGGGTAATAATTTTTCAAAATTATTTGTTTTCTGTGTCTCCTATGGCCATGAGATTGCCTACTTTGGGGAGACAATAGGGAAAAGATTGTGGAGGTGGGAGTGGGAAAGTACAGAACACTAATTAGACGTGGTAGTTTGACAGGTGATTTAGGGGGAAAAATGTGTAGTCTCCTAGTCATTCCTGACAGGTTAATAAATTTAATACAGATTTAATTAAAAAAATTTATCTGAAGAAAAGTATTAGTTGGAAAAATTTTCCTTGACAGATAAGTATTAAATAAATAAATATTACTTTACCAAAGTTTATATTAATTTTTCAATATCAAATATAATCACTAATTTGGACCAATTCTAAATTCAGAGCTACAGACTTTTTTTTTTTTCCAGAACACAGATTTGTACTTAAGTAAATAGAAATCTTAATTGAGTTTTCATAGTAGAAGTACTTGGTGGGATTGGAGGGGTGGGGAGTGCATCTGTTTTAATGAATGTAAAGAAAATGAACATAACAATTGTCTAATGTAAATAGATACAAGTGATTTTTCTAATTGGAGAGAGTACGCTCCCTCATAACAGGAAAACTTGAAGAAAATAGAAAGCTATATACATTGTTTTGCTTTTTTTGTTTGTTTTTGCTTTAGAATCTGATTAATCTAAGGTCATATTTATTTATCCCAGTGTTCTCTTCTATTTTCCTATTAATCTCTTCTTGGCTGTCACTTTTTCCCCACCGTCACTTGCCAAGTTGCAGTGCAATTTTGCTCATTACCTATCTGGGTCATGATTGATTCTAACTTAAAGGGGTTACAATTTGTTGGAGTTTTACTCAAGTTTCTTCATTTTTGAAATACCATATTTTTCTCTCCCTAATTTTGTGAGATGATGATGCTCCCTTTCATCTGAGGAAATAATTTGTATTCAGAGAGGGACTTGCATGTTTATTAGATGCACATTTCTGGTCAATGAGCTAGGACTTGTGAACGCTTTGGTAGATTTTTAAAAACAAGTATGCTGTATTTATTCTCAATGTCTTTGGAGGATCTGAACTACCAGACAGACAGCTTTATTCACCTGTACTCCTCCCCCTTTCTCTGCCGGCTTTCACGTAATTTAGTTGAGTTCTGTTTGAATCTTCATACTAATTATTTTTACTGTCTAGTCAGAGACCATCGTGGCATCATAGAGCAGTTAAATTGCTAACACTGTTCTTCTCATACCTCTGCAGCTCCCTTCTCCAGTTCCTAGGTTCAAGTGCATGCTTTTTCCAAACCCTATGCCCCTTCTCCTCCCAATAGTTGACATGGGAACCACCTGCCTCTTTTTTAAGTTCCCCAGTTTTCTGCCCCCTTTTCCCACCAAAGCCATGTTATTTAACAGTTCTAAGCCTTGGCCCCTCCCTGTGCATGCCGTGCCTTCTCCTCCACATGCTGCTTCTCCATTGTCCCCCTTTTGTGAACTACTTCTACTTCTCTTCAAGCCCCCATTGCCATCTCATTTCTTTTCTGAGAGTTTCTCAGTGTTCCCAGATAATCAGTTGCTACCTCCCTTCCAGAACTAGTCCCGTGCCTTGTTGTAGAATCCTGATGCAACAAGTATTTGTTGCCTGGAATTCTCGTGCTCACGGCAGCGATTTTTACATAAGGAAATACTTCTGTCTGGATATTGCACCCAAAGATACAAATAATATGATTTTAAATTGGCAAGGCAGATATAAGAAAAGAACTTTCATATCCTGTGATATGAAAATGAGACATTAATGAGAAATCAGTATTTAGTCACGCAGGAAAGGCAAGAATTAGGAGTCTGGAGGAAAAGAAGGTCCTTGAAATATTTTCTAATGTGTATTTTTCTTATTAAAAGAAAAGCAAATAAGAACGAATCAAAGATAAAAAGCAGATTCATCAAAATGTAAGCAAAATATACAGACAGAAAGGCAGCAAGAAAGATATGTTTAAGAATTTTACACCAACATGCTTTTTTTTTTTCTCCCCTCATCAAAAGCTTCTGTAACGTTCTCTAACTGTTCTTACTCATCTAGAAACTATGGAGTACCGTGTTGTATTTTTAACAGTGAAAACAAAGGGAGAAAAGTGGTAGGAGAATTCAGAAATGTTTCAGAATTTTTCACAGTCCTTTTTGTGGACTGAAATGGGACTGGTTCTTGTCGGGAGGAGAACAGTGTTCAGGGCTGTGTGCTACTTACAGGATCACTGGAGCTCATCCTTGTATAGTTTTCATTAATCTCTTCTTGTGCTTCACAATGTCTTCCAGAATCCTCTGTCAGCAGCAGCTCTCCAGGGTCTGGCCCCAGCTCACCAAACAATGGGCCAACTGGAAATGTTACTGAAAATGACACTTCCGTTTTGCCACCTACTCCTCATGCTGAGGTAAGACTGTTATTGTTTTGGTTCTTTTAAAAATTAGATCCTTAATTAGCCCTGTAAAACAAAGTGATATTTCTAAAGTGTAAAGCCACCTGTTCTTAGTTATTTTTCCTATAGGCTCATCGTGTATGGAATGGAATTAAACTTGGTCTTATTTACCAAGTTCAGATGACAATTATGGTTTGGAAAGCAAATGAAGTGTGATCCCCCCAAAAAACCACTCTTAGTGTTGCTGAAGATACATTCCCCATCAGTTGTACAACTCAGCAGTATTGTGTTTGGTTCTTGGTTATTCTGATGGGGGTGGTCCCATAAATAAGTAAAAACAACTTCATGCAAACCTCTCAGAAGAACAGCCTAGCAAAGCAGGTTTTATCCATTTGCCCCAGAGAGTAATGAAAAAATAATTAACATATTATAGCTGAGGAACATAGGAACATACTGAGCAAACATTTGCTGAGGACCTACTAAGCGCCGGTCATTTATAAAAATGAATAAGACACAAACTCTTATTTCTGAAGAATGAAATATTAAAGGAAATTCATCTGACTGTATGCAGTCAACCCTAATAACATTTGGTTTTTAACACCTAATTTATTGAAACCAATGATATAAGAATAGAGGAAGATAAATTTGTGAGTCACCAAGAATTTTTCTATGTAGTTTTTGTATTAGGCTAAGCAAAGGCAACAGTCTGTAAATAGCCATTCTTATGGAATTGGCTTTTCTGAAGACACCATCAATTGACTGAAACTCTTGATTTTTCTTTTCTGTCATTATAATTCCTCCTTACCATGAATTGCTCTATGCAGGCAAAGCTGGTACAATAACTTCTCATATGTAACTGTAACATGCTTCTTCCCTTGTATTTAATACAGTCATGGTAACTTAGGGTTGAAAGAGACTCTGATTCTTGGATCACCTATATAGCTTTCCCGATGCGTACTTATCAAACTTTCTCTAGAACACTACTACTTATAAGGAGCTCTTTTTGCTGTTTCCTGGGACAACTCAGTTGATTTTAGAGCGTTAGCTTGACAAAAATGTCTCCTGTGCATGATGCCAATATCTGTGTCTCTGTAATTTCATACACACACACACTTGTAATAAATTATTTCTAAATTGTAAAATTACCAGGCCAAAATATAATTGAAAGCAGAAAACCAGAGGTTATTTCTGATAAGTAAAGGACTGAAAACAGTGAAGTCACCTTTGCTCTGAGGACATTTGTGTACTTGTTTTTGGGGTTTTAAGATTTTATTTATTTATCTGACAGAAAGAGAGAGAAAGAGAGACAGAAAGAGAAAGGAGGGCAGCAGGCAGAGAGAGAGGGAGAAGCAGGCTCCCTGCTGAGCAGAGAGCCCAACGTGGGGCTTGATCCCAGGACTCTGGGATTATGACCTGAGCCCAAGGCAGATGCTTAACTGACTAAGCCACCCAGGCGCCCCTATGTACTTCAGTTTCGAGTTTTGGTTTTCAGGGCCTCACAGCACTCAAGATAGAAGGCAAAGCTCAGTCCTGACCAAGGAGGATAACCTAACATGAAATTAAGCTGGAATTTCAAAAGCTCATGCCTACACTATGTTGGTGAGTCTCTCACCCCCACTCCCAGAAGTGTCTGGATGCAGACCAAAGCAAGGACAGGATTTCTCCCTGAGAAGTTTTAACCAGAAGCTAGTCCTTGCATGGAGCTGTGGCCCAAATTTCTGTAATTTCAAACCATTATTTTGGTTTAAAGTGCCCAGATTTGTTAGGGCCCCTAGGTGTCTGGAAAAGCATATATAAATCCTCTCTAGAGGAATACACCTGCATTCTAGATTTCAAAAAATTTCCTTCAATTTTCCAAGGAAAATCGGTAAAAGAGATAGACATTCTCTTGCTTATGATCAGCTTTCAGCTATTTGAAGAACAACAATTCAGGCCTCACCATTATCTCCAGGTCCTTCATCTATTTCTTGTTTTTCACAATCCTGCTGTCCCTCTTTCTCTTTTTCATTATTCCTTCTTAAAACATGATACCAGCTCAGTTAAGTACTCCACATATATTTGTGATCAGAGATGTAAGTGGAATTCTTGGACTGTTGGTTATAGATACTGTATTTCTGCTAGCGCAATTAGATGTCAATATGGGTCAGTTTTCTGTGACCCTTTAATCAGTGTCCAGGAAAAGAACAACTTTGTCACAGACAGTTCTTAAAACTTTGGATTTCCATTGCCTCTCAGTTTGAAGAATGTGATTCTCAGTAATAGCGGAAACACTAAAGGGTCTGGATTCTAAATCAGCTCTGGATGAATTCTGTGCCCTTGGAAAAAGAAATGACACAGTAAACTACATTCAACAGCATGTATGATTCTTAGAAATGCATTGTTAGGGCTAAAGGGTACAGACGACCACTTACAGTGATGATATTGTATTAGGTTCTGAAACAACAGTACGGTATCTTGATCAGAAAGCATTTGTCGTAGAAGTACATTTCACAAAGGTTAAGGGTGTGATGAACACAAAATTTATCTTGATGGTTACCTCTCTGGAGGGAGCAAGGTGGGGAGGGTCGGGAGAGACATGCTTTGTTACTAAAGAGGAAGATACACATATTCTTTCATTAGAAATACATATATATGTATATACTACTTAGTACAACATACAAGAACAATCAAGAAATACATATTTGTGAGATTAGGAATGGAAAAAGGTGAGATTTTTCTCTTTACTTCAAACTTTTAATGACCTGTTACATTGAATATCCCAGATTATGAAACCCTACCTTTAAATTTCAAAATATGCTGGAGAGTGAAAATGAAAGGAATTTTTTATATTGTTTTAATCTATTTTTTATTCCTAAAGCCTTCCCTGTCACAAATATCTGTTTAGATTGCCCTACCTTTTCATCTACTTACTGAACATTCTGTTACCACAAACTTTTCCTTCCACCCCCACCAGTTTAAAAAAAAAAGAAAAAAAACAGAAGGAAATGTGATTTAATGGAGTTTGAAAGAGTAGAGGTATTTCTTCAGGTCAGTGACAGGACATTCACCTCCAAAGCTGGAAAGACTAGTTCAAAAGCAAGCAGTGACTTACTTCATAATGAATTAATTGTGTGCCTGAACTATGATCCAAAAGGCCAGGTGGGCAGACCTTTATGCACTGATGGGTAGCCTCTCCGTGGCCCAAAACAAAAAATTCAGCCCTGATGGCTAACATGTGGTTTTCTGCTGCATTACATTTACAGAGGTCTGTAATGTAATTCATACTGGAGAGCTAAAGAGACAGCAGAATTCAGACGGAAACTCTCCACAAATTAATATCCTAGCTCTGTAACACAAAATGCTTGCACCTAAACTAGAAAAAGAGGAAAACAAATATTTTTTGCTAGTTCTTTATTAACAATCATTTCAGATTTAGTATGATTTTTACAGACATTTTCCAAGATTAACAATAGTGTGTAATTTCATATCAACAGACATAGTTTTAAGGCGTGAAAAATATACATCAACTATGCTTTCAGCTACACTTTCAGAAGCCAAGCTGGTTGCACAGTTCATCTTTTACAAAATAGGCTTATTCTACCATCTTTGGTTAACCAGCACAGGCGAATTTTCATTTTTAGATAGTTCAACAGTGTACATTTGTATGAACTCTTTATTCTGTGACCTGTAAGTAGAAAAGCATGTCACCTAATTGTTTCAGAGCCCATGTCAATGAATGGGATTCTAGTCCCTTTTAGCACTTAGGAAAGAGGAAAGTAAGGCTGGATCTCAGGCTGATGTTGAGGCTTCGGCAAAAAGACAATTTTTAGCATGTAATTCACATGTCCTGCATAATTAAGGCAGGAGTAGGAGAATTTACTCCTCTAAGTCCCGCCTAAGGAAACAGCACAGTGAATTCATAAACGGGTCTTGCATTCAGAAGGCTCCACGGGAACCTGGCTCCAAAAGCAACTACTTTGTCATCATTGGTTAAGTCACTAAACTTGTCCCTGACCTCAGGTTCCTTATCTAGTGAAAGGTGGTAATACCTCCTCCAACAGCGTTGTTGTGAGGAGTCAGTGCTGGGAAGGCGGGTGGTGAATTGTGAAGTGTGAAAGGAGTTCATTGTTTGTTGTTGTTATCAATACTGACTCCTGGTGGGGAAAACTCATTAGCATGTTTGTCTTCAAGCCAGCAGATCACATGTGAGAGTGAGTCTCCATCTGCTCAGACCACTTCTGTTCCATGTCTTCTATTTCTTACATGTGCTCAGTCCTGAACCCGGGTTGTTGGAGCTACTTGTTTTACTCATTTGTAAACTTGGTTGGGGAGCTGAAACCTCAGGAGTTTCTATTTCCAGCTCCAGTCAGAAATGTCTTTACCTATCTAGTTACTTTATTGTTAATACTGCGGGCCTGTGGGTTCAGATGTTTCCATGAATATCAACACCATTATTTTAGATTCCGTAGATTTATTTGATAGCTATGTTAACAGTAGCCAAGCAGCTGGTTTATTTCTATTTGAACATTAGTGGCTGGCTCCGCTATGCTATTTTTTAAATCATTTTTTTTTCCAGCAGATACAAACGATTTTTTAAAAAGGATTCTAATAATAAGGTTAAGTACTCTAAAATCATCTGAAATGTCACTTGTTTTGCCCCAATCTCACATGACTCATCTGCCTATTGTTTCATAATAGTTGTTGTGACATTTGCTGTAAATGTTATGCTCCCTTCTGAGTGGGTGTAGAGCTATGGTTTTAGGTGGCAGAAAATAAAATGCCTTCCCCCCATCGTTGGGGAGAAGAGGTTGCTATGACAGAAGAATCATTTAGGAGGAATAACATGAGTCAATATTATAAAGCAAGACCTTTAATGAGACCTTCAGCAGTGCCTTTTAAATGCAAAGGAAGCCCTGTCAAATGATAATTTCTGGTCTCCAAATCATTTCATAGTAATACATTCTTGGATGTCCAATAAAAATAAAAACTTAGAGATTTAAGTTTCTAAAAAATTTCTTCATCACATGGGGATGGTCATTTTCTATCAGCTATCTGAAAGGACAAGAGAAAATAAATACTATTTAAAAGATTACGGTGAAAACCATAAAGAAGTATTAAATGATTAAGAGATTTTTTTGGTTTGGAATTCTTTGTTGGGTTTTGTTTTGTTTTCGTTTTTAATGTGGCTCTTTCTTTTAGATAGTCTAATTTGGGGATCTGGGACCTTTTAAAGCTACGGCAGATTGAGGTTTACAAGCACGTTTTCCTGAATACCGCACTAATACACACGCATGTAACCTGATCATGCTAGTCGGAGGTGCTTCTGTCCCAGGCCGAAGGAGTCGATGTCCAGGGAAGGTGGGCAGCTGCCCAGTCGTAGGCCGTGAGTGGTAGAGCTCAAATGCAGGGCACTGAGACCACACTTCTTTTCACTAGCCCGACTGCTCCTCACCAAAACTCTGTAGATACTTATATTCTTTTTCTGATGCTCATGCATATTGTACATAATTTTGAAATGTAGTATATTTAAAATTCTACACCCACTTTTTCTAAGAGCTGCTTAAAAGTAGGTGATTTTTTTACATAACTAGTGTTCTGTTAAAGGTCATCTGTTGACTTCTTTGTCTTAAGAGTGAGAAAAGTATTCCTTTCCCTTCCCTTCCCTCCCTCCCTCCTTCCCTCTCTTCCTTCCACCTTCCTTCCTCCCTTCCTATGTATCTCCTATCCCCACTTCCATTTTCCTTGCCCCCATAGGCAAGTCATTCTTTCCCATATTTTTGTTTGCATGGGCTCTTACATCATATGCATTTTCTCCTTTGTGTCCAAGAATTTTAGTGAGTATAAATGACATAGTGTTATCAATCTCATTCCGTTTCTTATTTTTATCACAAAGCATATGTTTTTAGATCTGGTTATGTCATTATGGATGCAGATACCTAATAGTTTGCTTTTAATCACCATAACAATCCATGGAGGGTGGTGCTCCATTTTACCTACCCATTCTCCAGTTGGATGCCCCAGTGGCCTCCAGTTCTCACCCACCACCAAAAACTGCTTCAGTATATACTCATGGACATTATCCTAAATGATGATGAATGAGAGCTTAAGGAGAGAATTTCTTGAAGATATAATTCCCAGCAGAAGAAGTTGGGGGTCACGGTATATAATGTAATTATTTTATTGTCATAAATTATTCACCAGGATTGTTATACCAGTCTGTAGTCCCACCAGCAGTGTGTGATGGTTTTTGCCATTCTAAATCCCTATGACATTCGAGATTCTGTATTTTTCTAATTTTTACCAGTGTTCATTTTGTAAGAGATTGAATCTTTTCATTGAAAGGAATAGCTTCCTGATTTCAATAGCAAAATTAATAGCTCTATGAAAAGACACATCATTTTTCAGTTTATTTTACTCATCTGAATTGCAAATATTATCCGTAAGATAGGCTTCCAGTTGCTCCGATGGTGAGAAAACATTTTGAAGGTCATTATTAAGATATGAGTACGCCTCCCCTGAACCCCACACCTGACTCAGTCATATCCCTCTTCTCCACATTATGCTCCTTCTGGTGAAATGCTAGTTACCTATCAAACCCTTGTATAAATTTGACACCCTGCTCTGTGCCACTGAAGTGATTGAACCCTATTTTAATTATAGTAATTATCACAGGTCATTAGAGTTTGTTTTCTACTTTTCTGTGCTCCTAACTAGCACATGAACTTGTATCATGTAGGACATCCTTATACATCTACCATCCAATGACATACTGCTAACCCAACTGAATTGTTATTTATTAATTGTTTCATGAATGTTAAGAGATAGTCATTTATGCCTTTAATATTTCCATTTTATCTAACTACAGCAATAGTTTCTGGTTCTGAAAAATTTTTAGATTAAAACCATCCTCTCCATGTTCTAAGATGTAAAATGTTGGCATTTTAGCACAGCTTTGATTTAAGGGCTGGATCAGTTTCAGAATTGCTTCCTGAAAAAAATCCTGGCTTTGCCCTAAAATGCTTGCGATCTCACCACAATGCTAAGGTGGGGTAACCTTCCAGGCTAAGAATACTGGTCGGGATCCTTCATTTTCTCAGTGAATTGGCACCTCTCACCGACCTGTTGGGCTGGTTTTCAGGTGTGCTCGCACTCTTTTAGCAGTGTAGATAGACTACAACTCCAGGTTCTTGCTAAGAAAACACTAACCTGGAACAGATAGACTGTGCTGACCATAAAGCCGTACTGAGGAAAGTTGCATTTAAAGAAGATAATTTGAGAAAAACATTTTTTCAGGTCTGTGAAGTCATTTGTGATTCAAGTCATCCTGTGAAATGCTGTGCCTGTTACCTTGTCTGTAATTGAAGGAGATAACTAAATAATGTCCAAGTTCCTGAAGTTCTGTGATACGGTACTATACCAGTTAGTCTCTGTGGGAAGAGCCAGCTAGGTACCGAATGAACCTGGGGGACTCAGGACTTTCCTTGTTTGCTCAGGAATTGTGTCTGTGACTTGAAGACCCTCATGTCTATAAAGTCACCAGCGCTTTCCCTTTCTTCTCATGCCCAGGTCAGCTGGTTCCCAGTTGCACACATTTCTTCTTTTGCATTAGCCTCAGGACCTGATCTTGCTTCCTCTTCCTCTCTAAAGCTTCCCCCACACCCTCCTTTTTCTTACGGTCTCATGTCCTTCAGGAATGGCAGCAGAGCGGGCTGGGTAGCTTCTACAGCGGTACCTGACAACAAACCTTGGAGCCTCGGTCAGCTTAAAAGTTCTATTGTTGACCCCAGTGGGAGCCAGAATTGAGGAAGTCACTTGGTTTCTCCATCCAGAACTGAAGCACAACGATAGCTGCAGAGTGCTTATGAAGAATAAGCTAATGTCCCAAAAGTCCCTGGCAGAGGGCTTGGCACACAGTAGGGGCTGAAAATCAGTGCACTGTCATAGGAAGTGGAGCTGCTCAATTTTGATATGAAACTTCAGTTTAACCCCATAGTAAGAATATTCCCCAGTGTCTTCTCTTTCACCTCAAAGCCCATGTGAGCAGCTAGTCCACTGCTGCCATCATTACATGCAAGAAGAAATATTTTTCTTACTTTAGTATAGGTTTGCTTCCTGGAATGCGGTGGGAGGATACTGCAGAAGTGCATTCTGGGAAACAAAGATGACCTCTTTCGTGAGGCCTGTGGTGTGTCTTTGGTGCCATTCCCACAGTGCGTGTCCAGGGTCAGTGCTCTGATAAGCAGATAACAACCTGGAATGAATATCATACATGACTTAAAGTGCTTATTTTTCCACATGTGTTTCTCTTCTATGAAAACAGTAAGGGAATGAAATAACATTTTATTATAAATTACTATTTGCTGCTAGTAAGCTAGTCAAAATATTTTTCACTTCTTCATTCTTTTTGTTCTTATTCAAGCATCTATTCCAAACTAGAAATTAATGTTAAAAGCATATTCATGTAAGCAAAACAAAAGCTTGCCTTTTTAATTAGAGCAAATAGGCGACTGCTACTCAGAGCTCCTGAAGTCATGCAACCTCATTGTAATGATAAAATCTTCTCCCGCAGTCTTCATGCAGTGGCATCTTAGACAACCTTAATTTTGTAAAGGATTGCGTCTAAAGTCAATGTAATGTTAAAGAAAAAAAAAGGTTTCAATATGTCTCTTGGTTTTCATGCACAAATACCTGACTTCTTTTGAGAACAAACTTAGCTTGGAATTCTAAGTTGCCATGAGAAAAAATCTCCATTTAACCTTCTGCTCTTATTATGTGAAGGCTACGGCTCGTCCGCAAACAAACGTATGATTGAGGTGATGTTTTGGAATAACATCCTGTGTTTTGGTGGCGCATCACTCTTCAGTGACATTCTGAGGTTGCATTGTATTAGCACATGATATTTTCCCCAGTTAATTGATATCCCAGGTTTGTCCAGGGGAAAATCTACAGCTCCCCCAAACATGCTTGACAAGTTATTATATTTACTTTAGTCAAAGCCCGTGTGTGCAGTATCCCTCTTGGAGGTGGTCTATTATTGGAGTCCCATATGCTTTTTGTTTGGGAAGAAAGCAGTCACTGTGTCATACTGTTACATGGAGTATTCTTTTTCAGGGATGTTGTTCCCTTGGGGACCATATCAGGCCAGAGTTCCTTAGTCTAATAAGACCTTTGTAACTCTTATTGTATAAGAGTTCTGGGAGGGAAGCAAGAGTTAAACAGAAAATGTAATTCAAGCAACCATATTAGGCCACATGTGGGAAAACATGACTCTTAGTATTGGATTAAAAAAAGGCATTTGTTGTAAAAAGGACTGTGATGCCAAAACATTCAAGGTATTTTCAGGGTAAATGAAGCCTATTGTGGCACAGGGAACTCGTAACATTTTAGCGTTTAGCTTAGCTTCTGAATATGAATGATCTAAACATGCACCACACAGAGTTGTCTATTCATATATTTTATATTAAAAACATACTATTAATTATAGAAGTCCTATATGGTGACATCTAATCTTAGATTTTCTTGTGTGAGTTTCCCCATCCGTAAAATGATGTTTAATCCATATAAAGATAATGATTATAGCAGTATTATATACATATTCCTCACTCAGTAATACAAAAATATATACATAAGAATTAGTCACTTTAATTGTTGTACCAATTGATGACAGACACACTATTATGGTCAATAAAGGTAGAATTTTTAAAAAGAATTTTGCAAACTGAACATAGAAGCCCTTTCTTCAGATTCTGTGATTATGTCTAATGAACAAAATTTTAATTTAATTTTCACATGTAACTTTTGGATACAGAAATCATAAAATAAACAATTAGAATACTTGACTATTTTGACTAATCATGATAATACAAAATCTATTTTCTGAAATGTGGGCATTTTACAGTAGATTTTATGATACAATAATGTTTTGAGACTGCCTTTTCATTTTTTTTTAAACAGCAAATGGTGTCCCAGCAACGCATTCTAATTCATGAAGATTCCATGAACTTGCTAAGTCTTTATACCTCTCCCTCTTTGCCCAACATTACCTTGGGACTTCCGGCAGTGCCAACGCAGCTCAACGTAAGTCATTACACAGCAGCCCAAGTGATATTTTCAGAGGGGATCTCTCTCTCATTTCTTGTGTATTTAGACTTCAGGGAAACTTGGTGGAGTTCGCTTCTCCTAGAATTCACTTACTTCACTCTGAGTTGTGTGAAGACGTTCAGTTTGATGTCAAATTAAAGAATTATACTGGTTCACAGTATGTAATATATATAAAAACAATAACTAACATTTATAGAATGTTTCATAGCTTTTAAAAAAGAAAGCACTCTCCAGATATATTAATTTACTAGCTCCACACAGCCGTCCCATGAAACAGAGATTACAGGCCACATTTTTACAGAAGAAGCAGCTGAGCCTTGGAATATTTAAAAGCCCAAGATCACAGAGCCCTTGAGTAGCAGTCCTAGGACTCAACCCAGGCCAGGGTTGAGAGATGAAGCTTCCAAGCACAGCAGCATATGTTTATAGAATTTATTTTGTGAATGACTTTATTTTCATAATTTAAGTTACTGACTCTGTGGTACTAAGGAATACATATCTGGAAAACCTCTCTAAGAGCAATATTAAATTCTTCCCAGGAGATTCAGAGTGAATCAATTACTTTAAAAGTCCTGAAATTTGAAATAGGATCTCTGGGAGGTAATTGTCCTACTAGCAGAAGATAGCAGTAATTATTTTATACATATTCCCCAAAATAATATAAATTTTAGTCATTGTAAAAGATTGGTAAGCTTTACCTGGAAAAATTCATCTGTGAACTGTGAGTAAAGTAACTTGTACTTATGCAGAGGTCATGTGATGCATTAGGTTTAAAGAGAAATTTATTTCAACCCTTGGCACCAATTTTGTCAGACTTCAACAGGACATCTTCCATGGAGTCCAGCTTGTCATATTCACGTCTTTTACGATACACCCACACCAGGAAATTTTTAAAGAGGTGACCATGTTGTGCCTCATTTATTTTCAAAATTTAAGCCCTGTATATGGTGGGCTAATTTATGCACAAGCACACCTATACTGACATTTTTAAAAGATAGATTTTGTAATTGGGTTCAGTCCATATTCTGCAATCAATCTAAGAGATATCTGGTTATATTTGGTATTTTTTATAGAGTGGAATGTTATCTTACATGATATAGTAATCTTATACCAGTGAGGAAAAAGCAGAATTCGGATGTTGTTTTATATCTGGAATTGAAGAAGAAAGGCTTAAAAGTACTGATTTCAGTTACCCCCCTTGAAATTCCCCATGAAGCATTTGTAAACAGTTGGTTCTAGTGAAAAGAAAAAAAAAAAAAAGGAATTGGGGTGAAACTGAACATAAATATTCATGGATGGTATTTTCACATCTCCACTTATTAAAAACTATTTTTCTTCCATTCCTCTGTCTCCTATTCTCCTGATGATAAGCAAATAGTAACACAAAAGCTTCTCATGACACGTGAATAGGCATTTTATTTCCACCCTTTTTTGCATGTTCTAAGTCATTCCTACCAACTAACACAAACATACACCACCGTTAATGTGGTCAGAGAGAATTTTTTCCCAAAGGACCAAGTACGAATGCCAGACCATTTAATGTTTCAATGGTAATACAATTTGGTACCGTTGGATGAATAAACCAATGTGGTTTGGATTGAAGTTTCATTTTTCTTTGCTTCCATTTTGGTGTGGATGAGGCCATCACAATTAATTTTTCAGGCTTAGTATTGCTTTGGCAAAGGGATCTCTAATATTCCATTTCCCCACTGAAGAGTGGGAAATTTTAAGGAAAAGAGGCCAGGAGAAGGAATCACTCCTAGATTAAACATTGCTTTGACTCGCCATGTGACTAAGACAAACCATTTACCTCTTTGTCCTTCAATTTCTCCATCACTGAAAATTGCTTTGCTTCCCTGGAGCACAGCAATTTTGGAAGATGAAACATGAGTTTTGAAAAGAAACATGCCACATAATTTTGAGGTATTAGACTTCTGCTCTTGCGATACCAAAATGACCTCCATTCATTAAATTCTTTGAATAGGATAATTCATTATTACTATTGATGATGTAATTATTATTACCTTATTACTGTGTTATCATACATTTCAAGTTCTTAATAGCATTTTTATTTGATCTAATTTCACTTGTAGTTTATTTTATTAAACAAAAGTATCTGAAGTGTCATTTTCAATATTTAAAGATTTGGGGATCTGTTATGAATTAATACAAAGTACACATTTAAATCAAAGTCCTGCATATTTTATACAACCTTTCATTGAGTTGGCTGAAGAATTTCATTTTAAAAATTAAATATTGGAACCCTACAGCTCTGTGAGCTTATTAGAGGACATAAGAGGAATTGCTCCTTTTGCTTGAACCTCCAAAATTACAGACGGTTCTATCTCCAGCTTCTTCATTGCTATGATAGAGTCATTAGTTTAGCAATTTGAATCAATTTTACATTTCCAGTATGCCCTTTTTACTTCAACAGTATACTAAAATCTTTTTTAAATAAACTTCCCAGTTATTAAGCCTGAAATTAACATCATTTTCAGTGTGAAAAAAAGTTCAGTACAATGGTACTCAATACTAACTTGTCTTCAGTACTTCAACCCTATTTTTATTTCTCCTCTGTTAATTCGGTTAGTTTAAAAAGACACACTGTTGGGCAAAATAGGCGAAGGTGATTAAGAGGTCGAAACTTCCAGTTGTAAAATACATAAGTCACAGGGATGAGAAATGCAGCCTAGGGGAATATAGTCAGTAACTGTACCACATTTGTCCGGCGACAGGTGGTGACTGCACTCATCACGGTGAGCACGTCTAGTGTAGACAGATGTTGAATCACTGTGTTGTACACCTGAAACATGTGTGATATTATATGTCAACTACACTTCAATTAAAAAAAGAAAACTAAGAGAAAAAAAAAAAGACATGACTTTATACATTTTCCCTACTCAGCCATCAGTCAGATGGGGTTTTCTTTCGGGTGGAGGAGGGGAGAATTATGGAATAAGAAACTCCGCTAATGGTGTACAGACCCAATGGATGAAAGAGGATTACCATCTTTATTATTTCTTGACACAGGCTTCGAATTCACTCAAAGATAAACAGAAGTGTGAGACCCAGACGCTCCGACAAGGCGTTCCTCTGCCCGGGCAGTATGCGGGCAGCATCCCAGCATCTTCAAGCCACCCCCACGTTGCTTTAGAGGGAAAGCCCAACAGCAGCCACCAAGCGCTCCTGCAGCATCTATTATTGAAAGAACAAATGCGACAGCAGAAGCTTCTCGTGGCTGGTAAATAATAATGGCACTGTTCGCGGGTCATTTTAGGACTTTATTTATCCGCAGTGCAGTGTAAAGTCTTTTTAGCTCAAGACCCTCGTAAAAATTGACAGTGTCACACAAGGGTCTCCCTGACACTTGATATTGTGGGAAAGGCTACTCTTCTTATTTATTCCCTTAGACACGTGGTGGGGGAAAGCCCTGCACCTTATAACCTTCATGCCTCTCGAGGTGACTGCTGGGGAGTCACGGGTCAGATGCCTCCCTGTCTCATGTTCTGGCACTTCTGCCTGCATCCCCTACGACCTAGCCTTCTTCTGATGTTTGCCCAGTAGAATCGCTAGTTTTCATCAGATTTATCTCCTGGATCTATTTTCTGTGGTTCTTTGTCTTGTCTTAAGCAAAATTGTGTGTATGTGTGTACATACATATATTCTTTTTCAGGTGGAGTCCCCTTACATCCTCAGTCTCCGTTGGCAGCAAAGGAGAGAATTTCACCTGGTATTAGAGGTACCCACAAATTACCCCGTCACAGACCCCTGAATCGAACGCAGTCTGCACCTCTGCCTCAGAGCACGTTGGCTCAGCTGGTCATTCAGCAGCAACACCAGCAATTCTTGGAGAAGCAGAAGCAATACCAGCAGCAGGTCCACATGAACAAAGTAAGCCCCCAAGTCAAAGTCAGGGTGTCACAACCACCAGCGGGGAAACTGGGGTTCTCTTCTCTGATCCGGGCACACAAGAGGAGGATGTTGGTATCTGTGCATCACCATCAAAAGGAGATAGCCACCCTAGCCCTCGGGGACAGCCTCACAATATCAGTCTTTTCACCATCATTACATTCACAGGATATTTGTGGCAACATTATTATAGATTACTAAAGCCTTTGATGATTGCGGGCCTGTTTGAATTCAGAAGCACACTCAGGCGCCTGTGTGCAGAGCCCCATTTTTTGGTTTCGTAGAAAAGGCTTGAGGCAGAGTTGAATGTGGTGGATTGACAAAAATCTTGCACAGGTGCAGGCAGATATGACAAGGTGAGCCCACAAACTGTTCCTCAGCCACTCGTACGTATCCATGTTCTATTTATTTTTTAGCATGCCCCACTTTATTCCAAACAGTGTTTGAAGCAATTTCTCAGAAATGTGTGGTAATTTTCTGGCAGCCTTATTGTGGCCAAAATGGAAAGCTGATGTCTGTATCACACCACATCCTTAGGCGCTCTCCTGCTGAGGTAACCACAAAGAAACAGTGATTACAATATAACAATATCAGACAGGCCAGGCTGGTAAAACATTTTCAATGAACTCATAAGCAAAACTGGTCTACCCAGTTTTGACACAACACTCCTCTATGGTAGGTTTACAAAGCCGTCTTCTCATTCCTGGAAGTGTTATTGTCCTGAATAGCATAATTCTACCCACTCTCCCTTGTTACTGTATCACCTACAAGGATCTTAGAGAAGTATGATTATTAAGAAATGACATTGTGTTTACTGATAGGTAGCTAAAACTTGGCCTACTGTTGAAAAGCTTTCTTGTATCATGAGAGAAACGAAGCAACCCTTCACATGCAAAGGTCTAACTGGAGAATAACAATAGGAGAAAGGGGGTTCTTCATCGTGGGCTCACTTTATTGCAGGCAGGGCCAGAGTATTTCCCTTCTCTTTGGCCCCCCTCCAGCCCAGCCCTTTGCTGCCTTCAAAGATGATGTGTGGGGGAGGAGGAGTGGATGAGGAAGTGGGTACTGGAGTTGGATGGCCGTGGCCAGTGACTTTGCTGCCATCTCTCACTGTACTGCACACTGTAGTCCACAGCACCGCACACTCTTTATATATCATCAGATTGATGCTGTTATTGCTACAGCATTTCTCTAAATTTAGCAGATTATTTTGTATCAAAGCAGTCTCACTGGAGGAGGCCAACTTCTTTCTCGTAGCGTCCTGGTACTCGTTGACTTGAATGTGACTCTGCATATGTTTACTATATTATGGTAGAGTTCAGTTTGTTTGTTTTGTGGTTTCTCAGCACTACGTAAAACTGCTATGTATTCTTGAAAAATTGTCCAGTGACTAATGTGAAAAATTTATGAAAGAAGAAAGATTGGGAATCCTACCTTTTGCCTCATAATATTTTCTTTTGTTTTTTTTGGGGGGGTTGTTTTGTTTTTTGGGGTTTTTTTTTGGTTTTTTTAAGAGAGAGAGAGAGAGCAAGAGAGCATGAGTGGGGGAAGGGCAGAGGAAGAGGGAGAGACAATATTAAGCAGGCTCCACACCCAGTGCATAGCCCAACCTGGGGCTCAATCTCACCACCCTGAGATCACAACCTGTGCCGAAATTAAGAGTCAGATGCTGAACTGACTAAGCCACCCATGCACGGCGTTGCCTCATAATATTGTGATTTGGAATTAAATTCATTAGATTCTTATGAATACTTTAAAGAATATTTTGGAGTACATTTCTTATGACCTAGAGATGCCAGTGTTTCAGACTCAGTGGTATGCTAATAACCGGGTCTTTATATTTTAGTACCACACTTGAGATTTTGACAGGCGGATGCTAACCTCAGTCACATGGAAGAAACCAAGATGAAAAGCAGGCATTTGCATTGAGCAATGAGAAAGCAAATCTTATCAGAAACCTTCTCCCATGTGGAGCTGATTCCTTGGAATCTGTTAAGAATTCTTCCCAAAATTAGAAACAAACCTATACTTTCAGGTACATGTTTGTACAGTGGTTTGATTATTAAATCTTGTCTTAATTAGGCAAAATGAAGTCCAGAAAACTTCAAAGTACAAAGCTGATCTTTATATATTAACCCCTCTCAGCTTGGGTGTTTAGATTACTCAAGCAGGTCTCCAGTTGGCTTTTCTCCAAGTATGTATTCCATATGTTTGATCCAATGGCATATGCACATTCAGTATCCTCCAGATTTTGAAAATATTTCACCTGCCCTCAATTGTCTAAGGGAACAGAGAAGAATCTTATTAAAGAAAATATTGAATCTCTGTCCTATTCTGAAGTATTCACAGTAGAACCATCAAGAAATGAATTGCTACTGCTCACCCTTCCCCATGAGGTGATGAAAACATTTATTTCACATGGTGTGAGGGCCATAACCTAGATGACAAAAACCAATGAGTTTCTGTATAATCATACATTTATGTACACTCTAACCATTTTGAATATCCATTAATGAGAAATAACCACAGAAACTTTAATTTATGTCATTTTTTCCTGGTATAATGGATGAATCTGTATTGAATCATTTCAAACTGGAGCCAAATAGCTGGCATCGTAAAAACATGGTCCCTGCTCTTGAGCAGCTTCTTATAGTGGGAAATATATGCTCACATGAAGACCTAGGTATGCAGATAATGGATTTGAAAACGTCCTTTCCTTTTGCTCCCTCAACTTTTTTATGGTTCTTTTTTAAGATCTAGAGAAGCAAAACATGCAGTGACAACGAAAAAAAAAAAGTAGATTTATCCCTAAACCTACATCATATGAAATACGATTGTCCTTCCTGCTATGAAATTTTTAATGATACAATTGAATTGCTAATAATCCTTAGAAGAATTAAAAGCAAAGCTGTCCTTTTCAGAGTTTATCCAATAATTGACTTGCTAAATTTTGAACTATCTCATATCTTGCTATTATTTGAATGCATTTATGAAAGCAGTCATTCCTTCTTATTATAACTCTACAATAAATATTATTAATCAGACTAAATAATTTACCTACCTATTGCTTATTACTTTAATGACATTTACGTGGGAAATTTGTGTGTCCTAAGAATTATTTGGGTGTTAAGTACTTAATAGGTGAGCAGAAATATCCCTGGAATGTGTTTACATAGTAATTGTATTGTTATATCTACACTGTGAGGCAGGCTAGGAAGGTGAGTGGAAAACCCATCAAAATAATTCTTCTCTTCTGCTCCATCAGTTTGAATGTTCAATTTTTACTGAAAGTGTTTTGAGAAGTTTAACCATAAGAAAGTCATGGCTATTTGTTGTTTTTTTTTTTTTTTGAGACATTTAAAATATTCAGAAATGCCTTAAACAGTTTCTGTTGCTAACGTATAGGACATTCTTACAATGATGACTTGTGAGCCTTTTCAAAAAACCAAGAGTTTCTTTATACTACATCAAAAGAAGACTGTGGCTTTTCCTGGTTATCTTTTGTTTTTTAATTGAAAGATAAAAAAAGTTTCTAAAGTAGAATTTTCCCCAAAAATACAAAATGGCACGCAAAAAAGTAAGAGGATATTGGGAATTTTCTTCTGAGCTAATTTCAAGTTTAAATATTGCAACAGATTTTCTCGTAAAAGAAGACTATGATTAATGAAAGCAGAACACACTGCAGTTACTTAACCATTTTTATGATTTTTAAAGGAGTATTCTAAGCACTGCCTAATTAATAGAAGGGCAGATCTCTAGTCGTATCACCATCTGAATGACATACAGAAATTTTCCTGAGTGTCTTCACGCATTTTTGTTGTGAGATAATTTGACATAGACCTCTGCCCCCTACCCAATGACAACATTATTCTTTAAATTATTTCTGTTATAATTAATAGAATAACATTGGTGCACACTCAATAATTTCTATTTTAACTAAAATTTTTCTATTTTAACTAAAATACCTATGTTTTTTGTATTTATTCTCTCAAATCCACATAAGCAGGAATTTCAAGAAACTTCTTCATTCAGTACTTATTTGAATGAAATACTAATTTATTATGCATTTATCCATTTAGCAACTCATATTGAATTCTTGCTTTGTGCCAGACGCTATTTAGGCACTAAGAAAATAACATTTAGTGTCTTCATGGAGCTTACAGTGTGGGGAGCAGGGGAGTGAAATATTCAGTAAACAGTAATAACAATGTGTTAAGTACTCAGATAGGGGACAGGAGGAAGAAAATTGTTTTCTTTAAGGAAGTAAGACTTGAGACTTGTTTTTAGTTACCTCTCTGGGGCTTATCTTGTCCTTCTTATATCTTCCCTTCTTCCTCCCTCCCTCCCTCCCTCTCTTCCTCACTTCCTCTCTCCCTCACTCCCTCTCTCTCTCTTTGTTTCCCTCTTTCTTTTCTTTCTTCTTTCTTTCTTTCTTTCTTTCTTTCTTTCTTTCTTTCTCCCTTTGTAATATGCTCTGTGATAAATATCTTATGCATTCCTTTGACTGGATATCAGCCAACACTTTTTAAAAAAACCCACATTAATCATGAAATGATATCTTATACATGTCAAGGTTCACTGTAGATATAAGTATTTATTATATATTTATTACTATGATACTTAGGCATTTTGACATGAGTGCTATTTTATCATAATAAAAATATATCTAAGACGAGATTAGTAAAGGGGAGGCCAAGCAGATGTCCTGTGTTGCGCTTATTAAAACAGGTAGATATTATGTCTGACAAGCAAGGCATGAATATAATTCTGTTCAAATGTTGAAATGGAGTAAATGAGGAGTTTTCATTAGTTTTTGGAAGAGAATTTGACCCTTTTTGTGAGTACTATCTATTTTATTCTTTTTCTTGAGATAATTTTCTAACACCAATGTTACATATTCTTCATAACCCCTCATGATTCATATCCACTCCTTGTCCCCGATCATCCATCCACAGCAACCCATGGGACTATATTTTTTGCTCCCTGTGGTCGCACACAAACATAACATGTGTGTGTGTCTGTCTGTGTGTGTGTGTGTTATTTTTTTCCTTATAAAATATCTCTGAAGACAGTTCTAAAATAGAACTATTTTGTGGGGCGCCTGGGTGGCACAGCGGTTAAGCGTCTGCCTTCGGCTCAGGGCGTGGTCCCGGCGTTGTGGGATCGAGCCCCACATCAGGCTCCTCCCCTGTGAGCCTGCTTCTTCCTCTCCCACTCCCCCTGCTTGTGTTCCCTCTCTCGCTGGCAGTCTCTATCTCTGTTGAATGAATAAAAATAAAAATCTTTAAAAATAAATAAATAAAATAGAACTATTTTGTGCACTATTGAGCAAAGTGTATATTTTCCCAAGGAGATTTATAAAGATTTATAAAGATGTAGCATTCCAGAAAAATCTACATTTTTTAAGTCACACTTCCTATTATCAAACAGCAAGGGAACACTTTGTTATTAGCTTTATTTTAATCAAGGTAATTATACCGTGGCTTCCTTGTGGGAAGATTCACATTTTAAGTATGATTAGATGAGGATGATGAACCAATCTTTGCTTTCCTGCACCTATTACTCCAAGTGTATCTTCCCCTCCCCTTCTGTTACACACTGTGCATCCTCCCCACACCTTCTCCATAGGTAGCTTAGGGATAGATCTTTTACATAACACCAGCTCCCTTTTATAAGGAGGATCCACTGTAAACTGGGACACAATGCTAACATTCTTATGTATATTATCTTCTTAAACTTAGCAACTCACTCTTTTTAGTATCACTACATTTAATTTAATTTTATTTATTTTTAAAGATTTCATTTATTTATTTGACAGAGAGAGCAAGAGAGCACAAGCAAGGGGAGCAGCAGAAGCAGAGAGAGAAGCAGATTCCCCCTGAGTAGGGAGCCCCCACAGGGCTCGATCCTAAGACCCCAGGATCATGACTCAAGCCTAAAGCAGATGCTTAACCGACTGAGCCACCCAGGTGCCCCACTAAATTTAACTTGAAAGGGCTTACGTAGGTGGACCAACATGACAGGACTAGCAGTTGACAGAGCTGGAATTCTGACATAGGTTAAATGACACAAAAGCCTGTCCTGAACCTAAACGTGTACTTAGGATTTTAGTGTTGTTTTGATCACTGAGCAGGAGACAAGATTTTCCTTTTTTTTTTTTTTTAATAAATTTTTATTTTAAGTAAGCTTCACACCAAACGTGGGGCTCGAATCACTACCCCAAGATCAAGAGTCCCAGGATCAAGAGTCGTGTGTATGCTCTACGGACTGAGCCAGCCAGGCGCCCCAAGACAACATTTTCCTAATTTTATTTTTGCCAAAAAGTAGAAAACTTGCAGTTAAAGGCAAGACAAACAAACAAAAAAGGAGAATGATCTTATTTTATGTATTTATTTATTTTCAGTATTGGTTTGGATTTGCCAAGATGAAAAAATTCTTTCTGCTGACCCTACTTCTCAACTTTGCACACATTGCCCTCCATCCAGTTACTAACTTGGAAGCCTCTCTACATGGATCTGATGGTGGGACATTCAGATATCCACTGGATTGTAAAGCTTTCCAGCAGTGCGGTGTGGGTGCCGTACGGCCAGGCCATGATGTTGTAAAATTGTTATTTTTTTTAGATTGGGCAAACATCTTCTCATAAGAGCTCTGAGTGAGCCTGACGCTGAAAGTCTACTGACTTCAAGTTCAACTGAAATGCAAATTTGGCATCTCATCTATGGGTGGTTGGAAAATGCCTTGTTTTAAGTTTTGAAAAATGGATGAGTAGAAACTTGAACTGGGCTTTCATTTAGGAAAGTAGGCATTACTGTTGTCAGATTTAATTTCTCTCTCTCCATTTGACAGTATGTTTCCAGGCAGAGTCTTTAATCAACAATTTAGGATTACATTTTGCCCATTAGATGGATAGTATGTCCAAAAACTTGAGCAGGCACCGCAAGGCAGTCCTAATTTTATAACAGTAAAAAGCCCCCTCGATTATTTATCTATCTATAGAGGTTTATAGAAGAAACTTTGACTTTGCCCTTAAATAGATGTTATTTCGACATGATTAGCCCAATGTAAATAGATCCGTGTAGGTATGTGCTGAGCTTCAGAAAAACCACTTACTGCCATACCGGCTTACATCATCACAGAGAATTCATATAGGAGCATTTCACTACATAATTACTAGTTGATGGTTTATAATATACAGAAAATGGCTTGTTGCTTTATTATTAGATGTGATGAAATCCTGTGTTTGTAAAAGAAACTAAATGACCATTTCAGTGGATTAATGTGTAACATTCATAAACGTTCCCAGTGCTGCTTTCATAACTCGAAGACCAAGGGAAGGACCTCGACCTTTCCTTTTCACTCTGCACTGTTAATCTAGTCAGAGACGCTTTTACTGAATGAGAAAAACAATAGTTGGACATGACTATGAGGTAAGAAAATAGGGGAAAGAAAAATATCTGGGGAATTAAACCATGTGAATAGTTTGACTGATGTTGATTCCAGGCTGTTCAAAGGGAGAGGGAAGCTAAATAATTTGGTTGTTTCTCAACCTTGACAAATAGTTTCATTTGACAGGATGAAATAATTAAGTCTTACTAAGGAATTTTTAATAAAGCTAAGTGATTTGTGGACATGAAAACCACCAATGTGTGGCCGTCTCTTTGTTATAGGTTTTGGTTGCTTATAAATTCCTGATTTTAGTTTTCTTCCCCTGTATCTTTCTGCCCTTTCTCTAAATACTTATGAAATCTGAGGGATTAGAGTGACCCTGAAATGTCATGGTCCTAGAGCATTCCCATTCCTTCAGGCAGAATTGCACCCAGGTCTAAGCTCCCATATTCTAAATGTACCTTTATTCTCTTGCTATCAACTTAGTTGTATCAACCAGCAATAAAAACTCACGTCTAAAAAATAATTTCCTGGCATGGAGTCATTGATGGTGTTCCACAAAGATTTATTAGCCACCATTATGCTGCATGCTGAAAATGAAAATAAAGAAGGCATGTTCTTTCCCTTGAATGACCCTTAGACCTGCAAACAGATCATTCTAGTCAAAGAAAGTTCTATATAATGAATAGCTCATATGAAGTGCAACATCTAGAATGCTTGATAACCTTTCCGAGAGAAGTGTATGGTGTCCTGCAGAATATTTATTAGTTTTGCAACTTTGGACAAAGTATTAAACCTCCTCATCCAATTCTCTAATTGCACGTTTTAGAGGTTTATAGCGAGGATTACACGAAAGGAGGCACTGAAAGTGCTTTGTGAACACAGTAAGCACTGCTGAACACTAATGCAGTATTTATATTCTTCTGTAGCACTAGTAGTTTAATTTTCTTTATTCTGTTAATAAAAATGGCTGGCTGTCTGGAAGTGCTAACATATTTCCAAGACACATTTCATACTTGCCTCAATCTTGCATCAGGCTCCTTTGTTGTAAACCAAACCACTAAATTTCGTTCCAGCTTGAGCCTTTGTATTCATCATGAAGCAGACCTTGTTTTCTCTTTGGAACAGTATTATGGTTAATTATTGAATTATTTAGTGAGGTATAGTTTATACAGCAAAATGTATTCCTTTTGCTGTACAGTTCCATGAGTTTTGACAAATGCATATTGTCACGTAATTACCACAAGCAAGAGATAGAACAGTTCCCTCAACTTCCAAACTTTCCTTGTGTTGCTCCTTTGTAGTCAATTCCTATCCCTACCTCCAACCCCTGGCAAAGTGGTTGGATTTTTGACCATGTAGGGAACATAAAACAACTCACAAGTATGAAGGATGGTATATTTTAAGAGCAGGCAGGCATCAGCTCTAAATTATCTAAACTCTATAAGGTTTAAGTAAGAAGGGCCATAAGGGATTATTTTCAGAGGTTACAAGCAGACACTGTGTACTGGATCCTTTCCACTGAACTGCTGTCGTTGGCCTGCCTCGTATCTTAGCAAGCATTTCAATTATTGGTCAATCTTTAAAAATAGAAAGATTTCAAATACAAATCCGGATTTCTGGCATTGTCTTTTCTGAAAAATTGAAAATCTGGCTATACTAGGGCCCACATTTCCATGTGGCAATTATTTTCGGGGGTTTACTCTTGGTCATCCATTTTAAATAGGGCTTGTGCTGCTATCCAGATTACCAAAGCAAGGGTTGATCAATAGGGAAAAAGAGAGATGTTTATGAATCAATTGATTTGAAGATCATTGGCTTTGAGGCTTTGTCTTTTCTGAGAACAGTCCAGAATCACAGAGGGTGCCTTTCCTTAACTGTGCCTCCGTACATTACCCTTAAAAATCGAAGAAAGAAAACTTTGAAAGAAAGTGTACTATCACCTGATGATTGGAAAGGGGATTATCAGGGGAAAATCCTATTCTGTAATAAAAAGACATAAAATAACACAGTGCTGTAAAAGAAGGAAAAGTAGCTCATTTGTGTTCTTGTTAAGTCTTGTTACACTCTCTTGCTGGGGATTTTATGTTCTGAAAGTCTATCTTTCTGTTTCTACTTTTGCCTGCCTCAATCCAATCTTCTATAGCAGCCGGAGTAACCATTTACAAATACAAATCAAATCAGTCAAGAGATTGCTTAAAACTCCCCAGTTGCTCCTTATTGTACATAGGATAAAATCCAAGCACCTTTTCGTGGCCTATAAGGCTGTCATGATCTGACTCTTGCCCCCATCGCTGACCTCATCTCCTACTCCCTTCCCTTACTTGCTGACCTCTAGCCACGCTGTCCTCCTCTCCAGTCTGTGGGGAATGTCATTCCATCTCCAGAAATTGTGAGCCACTGTCCTGTATGGAATGTTCAACTTCCAGATCTTCTCATGCCTCCATCTTAGTATTGGAGTCTCTCTTACCTCAAACCTCACCTCTTCTGAGGGTCCTTCCCTGCCCAGACAAATTAGACATAGATGCTCACCGCTTTCCCCATCATTCCGCATTAAGTTCCAGTCTTCAGCTACTTATTTTCTGCCTCTTCCCCTGAGAGGTTGCCTAGCTGTCTGCTCTACTCAGGGTGTGGCATATAGTAAGTGCTGAATAAAAATTGCCCAATGAATGAAAGAGTAGGTGGGTAACTTTCTCAAACTCACTAGAAACACTTAAGGAGGCGGAAATTTTCAGTATCCTTTCCAGAAGTTAACACTCGTTTAAGTTATTGAATTATTAGGATGTTTTGAAACCAGAAAAAGGATATTTTAATTGCAGGCCTTGTTCTAGACAATCATTTAAGTTATACAGATAAACATGTTTTTATTAAGAATTCACTTGGTCCCTAGATTAGTTTTCTATCTCTTCAATATTGGTAAAAAAGGGCATTTTTCAGTTTAGACTTTTAATTACTATGAGTAATGAACCAATATTTAGAAAATATTTCTCTCTTGTTATTTAGTTTTAGTTCTTCTGGCAACTTCCCTAAAATGCACAGAAGCGAAATGGCATGGAGTATCTTGGCTCGAGGCGGAGTTCTCTAAGTAGACCTCTCCATTGGAAAGCCCTCCATGCTCCGCATGTTGTTTTTGAGAACAGTTGGTACATACCTAATCTATTTGTGATTTGAGACAGAATTTTATCATTGTTTTAAAATCTAGTTTCCTTGGAGCTAAAGGGAAAGGTTTCATTTTCCAAAAGAAGAATTTTGCATTTATTTAAAAGAAAAAAAAAAGAACAAAAACAAAAACTTATGCCATTCCCCAAGTAAAATCTGTCTTCAAATCTGAGGCAAAATAGGAAAGTGATGAGTTGGGTTGAAGGTCACTTTGCATAGTTTAATAATCACATTCAAACACTTGTGCTTAATGGGTTGTTGACAATTTCAGAAAACCAGATGTCCATCAGAAACAGATTTACTCCTTATTCGCCCTTGCTCTTGGTTGCCATTCCAAATCTGAAGGTATTTGTGGGGACATGAAAGATCTCCTTGAGAAAAATTTTAAATATGGAATTTAAAGATACTTTATCCGATAGCACTTAGGCTTATGTTGACTCCAGGCTTTGTCAAACAGTGTAACTTAGGCAGAGACGAGCTTAATGTGCTCATGTGTACAGGTTAGCAGCACGACCTTTAAATATTATTTCATGAATTTTACATCATTTGCCAGTAGAATATGTGATATTTAACCTGGAATATAAAATATCTAAATTATAGATTTGCCATAATTATGAGCCTAGCAGGGATTGAGAAGAACAGAATTGTAACACTTAAAGGTGTTAGAAATTTCGATAAATTATCATATCTGGTCCATAGAATGTCAGGGTGAGTGGGAGGAGTGTGTGTGTTACAAACCCAGAATGGTCAGAGATTGCCCGCACCATTCTTAGGGTTTAGCACGATCACCGTGCAGTCAGTAGCAGGGAGAATACGGAGGAACACTGACAGATGAGGAAGAGCACAGATGAAAGGGAAGGAGAAGGAGAAGTGCAACCATCATCTTCCTCTCAGCTGGGTTCCCCACCAAAGTAACTCACCTGGTGTCAGACGAATGACACACGGTGTGTTTTACAGATGGACCCTCGGCCTAGATTCACACAGGCTCGCACATTTATCTGTCACACAGATGTTTTGTCTTGTGTTTTGTAGCCAGCAAGGCAACAGCTCAGCTTTGCTGGGGGATCACCTCCAGATGTTCAACCAAAGAGAGACTCTGCTACCCCACTGAGAGTAAGCAGACAGCTCCTCCCTGCATCTGGGGCCACTCAGCAACAGTACAAATTAGAAAAGGGTTAGCCCATACCATCTTTGTAATGGTCCCATTTGAAGTTCAAAAACACATACGACACAACACGATCGAAGTCCTGAATGTCTTCATAAATAGCCAGAAACTTACAAACATCAAGTGATTTTTTATTTTAAAAATCTAAAATAAGTTAAACCTGGCAGGCAGGTTTTCTGTGACTTTGGTCTGTAGATTTTTCTTGCTGATGTTAATTGCTAATTTTTCCACGCTGGCAAATTTGCCTGCTTAAACAAAAACAGCTTTAGTCAAATACCTGGAATAAGAAGTGTAGGTTAACTCCTTCTCTGCATTTATGTTTTGAAAAACCATCTCCAGGAGATCCCATTTATCACTTTTCCATTTTGTGAAACTTCACAAAAGCACGTATTTTATTTCAGAGATGGTGAAAAAGTGGTAGTTATTGTTCATGTCAACATTGTCATTTGCTTCATAACCAGGGAAGAAAAGTGTCAAAGCCCTGTTACTAAGCATCAATTAAGCTCTCGGGTATTTAGCAAGAAGATGAGTGAGAGAGAAACAAGGACAAATCCTAGATTTCTGACTCGTGGAATTGGGTATTGCTGTTCCCTCAGATGAGAAAATTAGGTGAGCAATACATTTGAGTAGGAGGAAAATAAAGGTTTTCTTCGAGCTATTTAAAGTTTATGATACCTATTAGGTATTCAAGATCTAAGGGCAGATGTTAAGGAAACAGCTGAATATGCAAGTTTGGAGCTCAGGGAGACATTGCAATTACTTATATTAATTCAGTTGTCATCAGAACGTAGTTGTTTCAGAGTAGAATGCAAACTGGAAGGGTATAAAAAAAATTCTAGGTTTCTACTCTTTTTTTTTTTTTGGAGATGGCTCAGCTTCTCTTGGACATGAAATTCCTTCTTTATAAAATAAAGGTTTGAAGAATGTTATTAGAAATTTTCCAATGACTACATTTTATATGTATATGATCTCCACTCGTAAGTTACTGCCTTGTGTCAAGAAACATTTCTTTTATAAACCATCAAGGAATTCTGCCCTTGGAAGACCATTTTGCCATTTGGCTGTCTTGCCCAGTTATCATAGTGTTATTCATTCTGGCACTTTTCTCCCTCGTGTTTCCTTTAGTACATCACAAGTATAGACGAAGCCAAAGGAACTGACTAGAACAAACGGCACTGTTTCTTTATTGCACACTGAAAATTGTTACAGACGTATCTGTGTCAGTGAGGTTGTCAGTACTAACCAAAGGTGATTCATGGACTAAACGATGAGATTTCTGGGTACATCTGTGACCTCAGAAATACATTAACAGGTTAGACTTACGAAGGTTTTTTGTTAAAATGTACATATGATAAATTCTGTGAACTATCAGCATCTGGTCACTATGAGAGATTTTCTTGGACCTACTTGCTATCTATGGGAAATTATATTCCAGGAAATTAGCACACAGTTTGTCTGGTCTTTAGCTGTAGTGATATCGTTCTCTTACTTTCGAAGATGCTATGATTGTGTCTTGATGCCCTTTGTGAGGTGCTTCCTTCACTGACACTAACCGATACCCTAAATAAATTGCCACTGGATTTGGCACGAATGCAGTCATTACTGACTTTAACAGGGGAGACTTCGGTCAAATAGTGTGGATGAAAGCCTTTTTGGCATGAATTCTAAAGAGAATGGGAAAAGAGAAATGAAGACAGTAAGGAGAAATAATTCAAGGAGTTTGCTGTGAAAGGACGTACATAATGGTGTTGGTGGGGGGAGCAAGGGAGGTTTTATTTAAGATGGATTATCATTTTGAAAATGCACAAATAAGAATATTCCAGCAGAGAGGGGAAATGTGTGTTGGAGGACAGAGTGGATCATTGCAGGAGTGGATAGGATCCAGACCCTAAGCCGAGTAATTGCCTGAGATAAGAGTGTAGACATGGCTTTCCGAAGAACGGGAGGAAGGGTGAACGGGACAGCTTGGTAAATGCGATGGTAGCAGGATGCTGAGTTTCTCTTCGGAGGCTTCTATTTCTCAGTACAATTATAAGCACAGGTATCAGCAGGGAGTGAAAAAAAGCTCTGGATTTTAGAGGTTTGAGGAGAGAGGAGGTAGTTTGAAATTGTCATTGTGAAAGAGTGGGAGCAAATGAAGGAGAGAAATGTGGTAGCATTGCCAGGCAGCGCTGAGGGCCCTTTGAGGGTTTTGCTCATGAATCTGAAAAGAAACATCAGCATGATTGTAATCCGTTTGTTTGTTTCCTAGCTTATTTAGCTGCTTGGGTTTGGCAGAGATGTAGTATTAACCAAGGTTGGAAGTCTTACTTTTCCAGTAAAACCCATATTGAAAAGGGCAGGGGAGTTGAAGAAAATGGAAGGGAGTGATTAAAAAAAAAAAAAAAAAAGACTTCTTCATTTATTTGAGAGAGAGTGGAGGGGGAGGGGCAGAGGGAGAGAGAGAGTCTCAAGCAGACTCCCTGCTAAGGGTGGAGCCCGATGTGGGGCTTAGTCCCAGGACCCTGAGGTCATGATCTGAACTGAAATCAAGAGTCAGACGTGTAACCCACTGAGCCACCCAGGCGCCCGAAAGTAGTGATTTTTAATTCTGGCAAATGGAACCTAGTCCAGCAAGGAGGGAAATGGGGTGGGGGGATGAGGGGGACTGGTGGGCAGCGAGAATGTGTTAGGCTCAGTCACTTAGAGGACCCTCCAGAGCTGGGGAGTGGTTGGGGTCAGAATATTATGAGAATTAGCCAGAAAGAAGTCATGTTTGAAACCAATTTAGGAAAGTGTACAGCTATCAATAAAGACCAGAGCTAAGGTATGATCCCAGCAGTGGGTGCTGAGATAGAGCAGAGTGAAAGACCATTGGATGTGAGGAAGTCAAGGTACTGAGGGGCCATGGGACTGGGACTGGGAAAGAGAGGAATAGCAATAGACTTTCCTTGTACTTAGCAGGCAGTATGTGCAGTTTCCTCTTGGTTATTAAATACTCCCCATAGTCAAACATCCAGAAGCTAGGGAAGTTGCAGAGTCACTCGGCAGTAAGCAGGGACTTTTGATGTGACATTTCCTGGACAGTGGTCATGTGCTTCCTGGTGGACCTTTCATGAATGAGGGGCCTTTCAGGACCCTCAGTTCCTGTCTCATGGCAACACATCCCATATGGTTTTCTTCTCTCTTCCACACAGAGGCTCTTATGTACATGAACTTTTGAACACCTCCCAGAGGTGTCTGCTTGACTCATACGTGTCCTTGGCCCACCAGCTCTGATGTGCTAGCTCCCGTGAATTTTTCCAGCTAAGCTTTGCTAGCGAGAGGGAAAGTTCTACAGCTCGCCAAGCATCCGTCCAGAAGATGAACTGCAGCAGTGCGCTTGCGGATGGTCCCGCCCAGGGGCTCCTGCAGCCTCCTTCACCTGACTGATACCTCTCCTTGGATCGAGCTCTTCTTCCCACAAGAATCTCTGTCCTGCTCTCGTACGTCACGTCTGAAGTGAGCAACAGAGGAAAGGGTTGACTGATGAGCTCTCTCTCTGAAGAATGGGTGGATACTTGTCACCCAAACTCCTTATCCCTGGTATCCCAGCTCAAACTGGGACTTTCCCATTAAAATCCTGCCTATTTTCTATGGTGTCACATGTTCTTTTTCTAATAGCCAATTAAATGGGACCCTACGGCTGTATAGTCAAAGTTCAGGAATATTACATTGTCTCTTTTCTTCAACATCTCAGCAGTGTGCAAGGTATTATGTATTTATGTTATGAAGAGCTAATTAGCATTGATACAAAAGTCCTGCAAGTAGTTTCCTAAGAAGTACGTAGAGACATTTAAATCACGATGAGATGATTGTTCTTACGCTGACAGCCCAGGAACAATAGATGTTAGATTGTAAGCACGAAGGAAATTAATATTTAAATTTGCCTTCTTCATTTTGACATAAATTTTGATTGGTATATATTCCCTTAGCTTGATTATGTCTAACTTCAGATTGGTGATGTTTACATTTTATTTGTGGCTCTATCCTGAATCATATTTTATTTCTCTAGAATCTTATTCTCAACCCGAACATATTATAAACTGTGTCACTCTCTCCAACATCCTCTTCCAGGACTCTCCCCACCTTCCTGTGCTCAAACCCCACTGGCCTTTCATTTGCTCCAATGCACTGGACTCCTTTTCCAGCGCACGTACTGTGCCTTCAGCCAGAAATGCTCTCTACCCTTATTTCAAACCCTCACACACATGTAACTAATGACTCCTCCTTTTCTGTCCTTCCTCTTTATTGTCTCAGCCTAAACATAGCACCCCCACAGTTCCGCTACTGTGCCAACTACTGTGTTCTCTTAAACACCCAGTGCTTCTTCCCATTTCATTTACCATACTCGAAAATAAGAATAAATTTGTTTATCTTTTTGATTCTTTTCTAACACACAAAACTATAAGCTCTACGAGGGCGAGGGGATGGCTCGTTTCCCAATGCTTAGCATGATGTCTTGAACACAGTTGGCACTCAATAAATATTTGTTGCACAAATGAACCAAAAAACCCAATAATTTTACCGACAGTGAAATGACTGTTATATGACCATCTGAGGTTATATGACCTGGAGGAAAGTCTAAAGCCTAAAGAGGGTAAGACACCCTTCGGAGTTGGAGTACTTAGGTATTCTAATTCGAAGCATGTGTTTAATGTTAAAAACATAGTTAGGTGCCTGGGGAAGGTAAGCTTCAACTGTACCAAGAGAAATCGGTGTTCATGAGTTTAGCAGTTGTATTCTAAGTGTGCTGCTCGTTAAGAGTATTTGGCATGTTGCTTACATGGGCACTGACTTAACAGAAAACTCCATTCACTCTTGAAACCACAGTTCAAGATCTGCAGATGATCAGTCACTGGGGTCATTGTGAATCAAAACAAGAGACCTACTGTGACCTGAAATCATCTTTGCTATTGTTTAAGTTAGGTCTGTTCTCACTTTTTTTTTTTTAAATCATTGAGCAGTTAATTCATGTACTTCTCAAGATAAAGTACAGTTTAATTTATAAAATAAGGAAAAGGCTTAAATAATTTTCCAATTAAAAATAATTGCTTATTTCCTATTATTTAATTTGGATATATTCATAAAACATTTTTAGTGCTATGACTTTTTTTTAAATCCCACATCTTTTTAAAGTTTAGGATTTCAAAATCAATATTTCCATGTTTTACCAGTATATATAAGAAGATGTTTATCATTTGACCATTTAGGTATGGGAAAATTAGACAGACGCCTTAGCATTTGTGCTCATATTTTTTAGTGGTTGACGTTTGTCAAAAAAATGAGATTGTGGAAGTTTTTCATTACCTTTCCATTAATCCCATTACATTTTCTCTTTTGAGAAAAATATTCTCAGGTGTATTTGGATTGCATTGTCTCAGTACAAACTCTACTTGTAAAAGTTTCATGGTTCCCATTGAAAAAGCCTATTTGCCTTTTCCCCACCATTTTCTAAGTGTTAAAGAGTAATCCATGAAAAAAGAAGCACTTAAAGACCTCATCGTCTGCCTACCACAGCTACGCAATATGGCAGCGATGGGTCTGCTTCAGATTTAGGATCACCGAGGAAGTTTGTTGCATACAAATTCGTTCTGCAATTGATATGCAGAAACTAGAAACCAAACTATACTGAAGTAGAGTCGTTAGAAGTAAAAGTGTATTTTGCTTCTCTGTTACCACCAAGAACTATTGAATTTTGAACCCCTGAACACTCTCTTCTAGCTGCTTTCGAAATCTATTGAACAACTGAAGCAACCAGGCAGTCACCTCGAGGAAGCGGAGGAAGAGCTTCAGGGGGACCAGGCGATGCAGGAAGACAGAGCGCCCTCTAGTGGCAACAGCACTAGGAGCGACAGCAGTGCTTGTGTGGATGACACACTGGGACAAGTTGGGGCTGTGAAGGTCAAGGAGGAACCAGTGGACAGTGATGAAGATGCTCAGATCCAGGAAATGGAATCTGGGGAGCAGGCTGCTTTTATGCAACAGGTAATAGGCAAAGATTTAGCTCCAGGATTTGTAATTAAAGTCATTATCTGAATATGAAATGCATTGCCGGTTTTAGTAAATGGATATTATTTCCTATCTGTTTATATTTCTGAATGATTTGATTTTAGTGTTTAAGGATTCTACTTAATGCAGATATATCTATATAGAGATTTCTCTATATACTGATTTCTATATAGATATCAAGGTTTCATTGAAACTCCACTGGTAAGGAAATACTTGTTACACTAAAATTATACTGCATAAGTATGCAAGTAATTAATAGGCTTTAAATTCATCCCAAAGCCTGCCACACCAATTACTTCTAAGGAAAACGAACTCACTGTTGTTTTTAGTTTGTTGAGATCAGTGACTGCTGGATATAGTCACCCAGTCTGATCAATGAAACATTCTATTAGTTCTTGATTTTTTTTTGATATGTAGAATTCAATTTTCACATTGTTGTATATAATGTATCATACTACAGTCTTGAACACTGTTAAAGGTAGTCTGCCCCTTCCTTCCTCTCTCTTTTTTGTTAAGTTAAATGTTCTGGTTACCACGCCAATAGTCCTTAGGTTATTGTATAGATTGCAATTGAAAATACTAGGAATAGAGGTGGTTTTAAATATATAGATTGCAAAGTACAGCACTATTTTAAATATTACATTATGTCTCACCTAGCACTGCTCATTTTACTTTTATCTTGTGTTATTTGATGACATTGTCTATCGAAAAAGATCAAATGAAGCCGATGCAGTTATCGGCCAGAAGTAATGTGCAGCATTATGGTCCAATCAGATACTATATTGTATCTACAATCATAGAAAACACAGTAATGGTATGATGATTATCTGATACGAAGTCACAGTCATGTTGAGAAGAAGAAGGTGTATCATATTTTATAATCATCACTAGGATCTCTTAGGTAGAATTCCATAATGACTCGGCATATACCATACCATTTTGGCAAATAAAAACTTAGGAAAGTTAGGCTTAACAACAGAATCTGCTTGTATATAATGCACCTTCAGAAGGACTGTGTCCTTTGATGCTATGAAATACAAACAACTTTGAAGGCAACAGAAGACTCTGTTTATTTAAGTCCGTTCTTTGTCAGGTTCCTGCTGTTCTCCTACAGAAAACTGATTCTATGAGGCTGAACAGGAAATGCCTTGTGGAAACAGGAAGTCCAAGTGATTCATGTAATGAGGAATGTAGGGGGAAAAAAAACGGAGGATAGTGTTTTACTCTTTCTGTTTTTAAAGGGCACTCTATGAATTGATTTATTGTCTAAGAAAATAACACCGCAAGTAGGGAAATTGTTAAGGAAGCTTTTCACTGGAACATTTCCTTCATACTCCCTTTTGATATGTTTACCTTGTTTTATAGGTTTACTTTTGTTAAGCTAGTTAAAGATTCGTTGTATTAAGACCCCTTTAATATGGATAATCCAAATTGACCTAGAATCTTTGTGAGGTTTTTTTCTATTAAAATATTTATATTTCTAAATCCAAGGTATTTTAAGGTGTAGTATCCTGTTTCAAAGGAGATAGAGCGATTTTGCCAAATGTAGACATTGTAACAACTGTATATGTTATTGGCACGTGTTGTTTACATTTTGCTGTGACATTTAAAAATATTTCTTAAAAAAAGGTCACTGCTAAAGATACATTATCCTTTTTTAAAAAGTCTCCATTCAAATTAAATTAACATAACTAGAAGTTTAGAAAGTTTAAAACTTTTCCATATAATGAACGTCCTTCTGATAATTTGACAAATAGCTATAATAGGCAACTTTTCCTATTACCACTATATTTTGGTTAGTATATTCCTTAAGATTAAAATGACTTTTTGTCAGTTGTTTTGCATTAAAAATATGGCATTCCTAAGATAAAATTGTATATTTTTTCCATCTCATAAATATTCATTTTCTTTAAAGTCTTTTTCAATCTCATAAAAAGGGATAGTGCATCTTTTAAAATACATTTTATTTGGGGAGGAACATGTGGCTGAGCAGACTTTTGTATAATATTACTTCAAAGATATGTAATCACAAACAAAAAAAAACTATTTTTTATAATGTCATTTGAGAGAGCTTCATCAGTACAGTTGGTGGACATTAATTGTTTGAATTTGATAGTCTTTGAATTTAATCAAGAAACTACCTGGAACCAGTGAAAAAGAAAGCTGGACTTAATTCATCTTAGAATTAATTGATAAATGTCTCTTTTCAAATCTACTGTATTTATTATAATTTACACCCTTGAAGGTGATCTCTTGTTTTGTGTTGTAAATATATTGTTTGTATGTTTCCTTCTTGCCTTCTGTTATAAGTCTCTTCCTTTCTCAAATAAAGTTTTTTTTAAAAGATCCCCTTTCATACATTTGGCTTTGTGTAAACTTGATATACTTAATCGGATCTGAAGCTCATGCGCTAGTCCTCATATACCAAAATATATTGCCATTTGTTGTTGAAACAAGAAAATAAAGATATTTTGAGCAGTTATCTCTCATGCCATTAAAAATAATAAACCCAACAATGATTTTAAACTATTTATGTCAGCCATTATCAAATAGCAAACACATGTAAAATATGTTGCCTTTTCCTTTTCCCAGTGTGGCCTCTTTTTCATGACATGTTATCATGTTTGATGTCAACTTCCAAATATAAAATTTTATATAAATAAATGTTAATTCCTAACTTTGATCAACTTAAAAAATTATTTTTAAAAAGGTTAACATAATCCCTCCAGTGTAACAAGCACTCAATAAATATCAAAATAAATAATTTTCCATGTGTCATACAGTGACAGCCTGACCTACAAGTATAAAGTAACAGTACATAAATGTAAAGAGAAAAAAACTAATTAAATGACCTCCCCTCTATGGAAACAAATATAATACTAGTGTAAAGAACAAGGGGCCTGCCTCAGGTAAAGGAAACTGGGCCATAGACATCCCTGCACCATGACATACCCAGCTCTTCTTCTGGTCAGTTGCTAGTAAAACTTCAATCAGTCAATACTTCATAATATGTTACTGTGTTTTTGTTCCCTTAATCTAAACTTTAATAGCATCATACAAATTAAAATTATTTTAAATCACAATATTGCATTAGATTATGAAGAATTCTGGAGCTAATATCATTGACTATTACAAAGTGGATTATCATTCCATAATGCCATAAACCTGATAATTGGGTCAGAATTGTGGGAATACCGTTAGTCACAATTTCCTAAAAATTGCCTTTGGACTTTTATAAACTTGATTAACTTGGTACCAGAGATCCTCAAAAAAGAGTTGGAGGAACCAATTAGATAATGGTTTTATACTATAAATCCAATTTTTGAAGTATAAAGTGGATGTTTCAATAAAAAGTATCAATCTCATGTTAAAAATGTTCTCTTCAGGAAAATATTTTTTGCCAGGACTTGCAATAAATAAACATTAGATTTCCTGTTCTAGCAGTAAAAACTCACCTTGTCGTTGGTGAAGGTGGCTGCTGAAATGGAGACTGTTAACTTCTCATAGATCTGAAAAAGGTTGTCTTTAAGAAATTTTTACTTTGTTTTATACTCTTTTTCTGTAAAGGATGGTAAAAAGGAATTCAGACACTAATCATTTTTTGAAACCTAGGACTCAATGGATGTATAGGTAGACAACAGTATTTTTTTAATTTGGCAATAAAGTCTTTGTGATTTTTTTTCAATAATGGAAGCACAGAATTGTGGGTATCCAGTTGTGAATTAACAATGATAAATAATCAAGGTCTACAAATTATAACCAATTATTATCAAGAGCTTGGAGATGCAAGAGAAGGAATTTGAGAGGTAGATTACCCTTCCCTTTATTATTGATAATTCCTCCATCTGGGTTTTGAAAGTTTGGGGGGGCAGTCAAAGAATTCTGCCAAATAAAACAAGATATTTGGAATGTGACTTTTTAGAACTTCTCAATTTAGATTTGGGATGTTTTCTATTCTAATTTCATAATACCTTCTTTAAGGCTTATAAACTGTAAGGTTTAGACAATTCAGCCTTTTGGGACTATATTGATTTACAAAAAGACTTTAACTTTTAACTATTGGAAACATACATGTCTAGCAACTCATTTAGTCCCCACAACAAACTATAGGGCAGATATTATTGTCTCGTTGCAGAGATGAGGGCACTGGGGCCCAAAGAAGTTAAATAAGGTCCAGGTCACCCAATTGGTGACAGTCTAGCTCTTTTGTGAGTCCAGGTTTATTAAATCATCAGTTCTCTCTCTCTCTCCCTCCCCATCCACATTTCCAAACTGTTTTGAATCAATTTTCTCTTAATCATTGCTATAAAGTAGGAGATTAGGACTTTTTAGTCTCATGCATAGATGAGAGGTATCATCCTTGGACACATGATGTTCAACCATTTTAAATTATGAAAATTTGTGAGTTTCTTTTTTTTTCTGACCAGAGCCAATCTTAGGATGGGGTGAAACAGAATGCCTGCACTTGGGGTTACCTTTTGTGGGGGAGAGAAGGAGAAAAGATTCAACTAGGTCACAGCTGTCCTTTGCCACTTACCTTCTTTCCCCAACTAAAGCCAAATACCAATTTCCAAGCAGTTAGGATGCTGCCTTTTAAAACCTTTTTTGACCTACTGAGGATGCACTTGATAATCATTCTGACCTAATATAGTCTGTAGAAAATGTTGGGAAAAGGAAAAATACAGACATTTGTCTTGAGTTCTTGTCTTCCTATGTGATTTTCACTTGAAAGATGCATAAAAATCCTTTTGAGGGAAGTTGTTGGCCATTCGGATTCTGTCCGCACCTACCGGGTTCTGACTCTGTTGTCCTGACAGAGAGCCCAAGAGACTACATTTTTCAAGCCCTTTGGGAGAGTCTGATTCGGAGATAATGTTCTGGAGCTGTCCAGGGGCCCTAAACCACTTCCTGAAATATGGCCTGACTGTTAATAGCTTTTACCTAAGCTCCTTGGACTCTTCATTCATAATTTCCAAACTAGACTATCTCATATTTCTTGTATATTGTTTTGTTTCATCTGCATTTCAACTTAGCTATAGGTCATTCTCACTGTGTTCACTTCTATTCCTGCTGTGATAGTATCTGAACTTTTGTTTTATTTCTCTCTTCTAATTTAAACAATTGCGTAGCCTGTTTATATTTATTCACCAAGACGTGGCAAATTATTTTTCTTCACAAGTTCTGAGTTATTTGTTGCACACTTGTTTTTTTTGTTTTTGTGTTTTTATTGAGATAAAATTCATATGACATGAAATTTACCATTTTACCCATTTCAAAGTATATAATTCAGTGCGTTTTGGTATATTCATGATGCTATGACACCATCACTACTTTCTAATTCCAGAATATTTTCATCAACTCAAAGAAATCCTGTAGTAATTAAGCAATCACTCCCCATTCTCTGCTCCCTCCAACCCCTGGCAACCACTTATAACTCTTTTGTGTCTCTATGGATTTGCCTACTGTGGATATTTGATATTAATGAAATCATAGACTGTGTGGCCTTCAGTGTGTCTGCATAATGTCTGCAAGGTTCATGTATCAGTACTTCATTTCTTTTTATGGCTGAATAATATTCCGTCTTTGAATATACTATATTTTGTTTTGTTTATCCATTCATTAGTTGATGGACACTTGGTTTTCACTCTTTGGCTTTTATGAGTAATGCTGCAATGAACATTCATGTGCAAGCTTTTATGTTAACCTACATTATGCTCTTGGGTATATACGTAGGAGTGAGTGAAATCCTGGGTCCTATGGTAATTCTGTTTAACTTTTGAGGAACTGACACACTGTTTTTCACGGTGGCTGAACTATGTTCTACTCCCACTAGCAGGGTAAGAGGGGGTGCAATTTCTCCACATCCTTTCCCACATTTGTTATTTTCTTAAAATATCGCAGCTATCCTAGTGGATGTGAAGTATTAACTCGTTGTTATTTGGATTTTTATTGCACTAATTGCTAATAATTGATCATCTTTAAATTTACTTACTGGACATTTGTATCTTTTGGGGGGTAATGTCTATTCAAATCCTCAAGCCATTTTTGAATTGGTTTCTTAGTTTTTTTGTTGTTGTTGAGTTGTAAGAGTTTTTAAATATATTTACTGGATATCCAAAATATGAATTGGAAATTATCAAATATATGAATTGCAGATATTTTCTCCCATTCTGTGGGTCATCTTTCCATTTCTTGATCGTGTCCTTTGATGCACAAACATTTGTATTTTTGTTAAATTCTATCTATTTTTAATTTTGTTGCTTGTGCTCTTGGTGTCATATTTAAGAAACCATTGTCTAATCCAGTGTCACAAAGTTGTACACCCTGTTTCCCTCTGAGAGGTTTCTAATTTCAGCATTTACTTTTAGGTCTTTGATCCATTTTCCAGTTATATACACTTTTTAAAAAAATATTCTTCCATTTGAGTTATTTTTAAAGGGAGAAGAATTTAATGATCATTGGGCTCCACTTTCTCACACATCATCTCTGTTTTCCTTATTTCTAGCTGATCTTGGTCTTTCTTATCTGCCATTCCTGTTGCTGTCTCTTGTTCCTTCCTAGCTTTTGTTTTCTCTTTCTTCCCAATGAACCATTTAAATGCTACAATCTTGCTGTTTATTGTATCTAATACAAACTGAAGAAAACATTAAGTTTGTCTTTCCTTTAAGAAATGCCTTTTCTTGGGGCGCCTGGGTGGCTCAGTCGTTAAGCATCTGCCTTTGGCTCAGGGCGTGATCCTGGCGTTATGGGACTGAGCCCCACATCAGGCTCCTCTGCTGGGAGCCTGCTTCTTCCTCTCCCACTCCCCCTGCTTGTGTTCCCTCTCTTGATGGCTGTCTCTGTCAAATAAATAAATAAAATCTTTAAAAAGAAAAAAAAAAGAAATGCCTTTTCTCTGGTGACCCTTTAAAACCTAAACCAGAGTTATTTTTCTTCATTTATGTGACAGAATTCTATCATGGTTACTCATTTTTACTCATGTCTACTTTGCACTTAAATTTTATGTTGAACCCATGTTTGCAACTTTGCTTTGATCCTTGTGCCTTTGTTGACAGAATTTCTGCAAAGACCCCTGTATTTGTACTGTCCAAACTGGTAGCCACATGTATCAACTGAGAATTTAAAATGTGACTGGTGTGAATCAAGATATGCTGTAAGTGTAAAAGGCAGACTAGATTTCAAAGCCATAGTACCAAAAATATATTAGTATCTAAGTGATAATGATGTCTTTGGTTACATACTAAAAATATTTTAAATATATCCGCTGATGTAACTTTATTAAAGTTAGTCTTACCTGTTTTCTTTTACTTCCTTAATGTGGCTATTAGAAAATGTAAGATTGTATGTGTGGCTTGCATTTATGGCTTGCATTATATTTTCTGTTATAGAATGCTGCTTTAGCTCCTCTTCCTCTCATTTTATATTATGTTAACAGATCTCACTGCATCATTTTAGAAATAGGTGGGCTATCAGACTTGAACAAATTAGCATTTGCTCATGCCAGAATATTTCTATTGCTGTTATTCAGTCTAACATAGACCCATAAAATGTTAGTGTTATGCACATCTTAATGATTTCAGGGTTTAAAGATTTCTTTCTTTGCCTTAAAGACAATTTGAAGTCTATCAAGTGCTTTATTAATACTTATCAGTTGTAAAGACAATTCACTTAATCTCTCCACTTTCATTTCAAAGTTTTTAAATTCACTATCTGTAAAGTATGCTGTTTTATCCAGCTTTTCCATTTCTGTCAACGGAACTACCTTTTAGACACTAGACAGATTATCATGAAATCACCTTTGATTATTTCCTCTCCTTTATTTCTAAGCAGTTGTTACTCCTGTTTCTGATTTCCAGGCCATCATATCTCTTTACTTTCTCTTCGGCTCTGCTTTCCCTGGTCAATACCTTAATTAATAGGGCAACAAATTCATTCTTTTATTATTGCAATAGCTCCTTCCACATCAGTGTGATCTTTATACTAATGTAAGTAGCCTACTGTACAACACCAACACCGTCTTCACCTCTCTATCGCAGAACCTACTACATCTATCTAATTGTTTCATCTAAACGCTATCACGGAGTTTCAGCCCTCATCCTTCGGCCTTTATCCTCAGACCAAGCGCTCATCCTTCCCAGTCTGACTGAATCACTTAACCGTGTGCAGCGGATTGCCTGCGTGGGGCTCCAACCTCACAAGTTTCATCAAACTTTTTCCCTATCTGGAAAGCCTTTAACTCCCTTTTTTAAAACCTGCTTTGCTTTTTTCCTGTATGCCATCTCTGATTTCTTGAAACCACCCTAATTCTTCAATCAACCTGGAATTTGTTCTATATAATTTACTGTAAAATTTTTCTTTAATTATTTCCTGTGTGTAATGTGTTTTTGCCTTTTGAAGCCAGTGCAAATACACAGTGCTCCTAGCACCGCACAAAGAACCCGTGAAGGGCTCAGTTAAACTTCATTTGAATGGCTTTTGTTTTTTATCGTTGATTTTTGTTGTTGTTGTTTAGTGTTCAACAATTTACCAGTTGCATATAACACCCAGTGCTGGGTTTTATTTTACATTTCTCTTTTTCAAATTTTGTAATGGCTAAAGGACATTTTCTTCCATATTATGATTTCAGGCTCACTTTTGTTTTCTATGTGAAATATAGAATCATTTTTTACTTGTTGGACTATTTATTGTGCTGAATGTCCGCATTAGTGATATTTTTTTTACACCGGCTCTAGTGGTAATAGTTACTATTTAATTTTTATTTTCAGCTAGGGGTTAATGATGGAAATTTTTTTCTTGGTGAATTTTTTATTTGATATTCCCTAAACTGAATTGATTTGTCATAATTTATATTCTATATGAAGCACTATTGTACTGTAATACTGGACACTTTAATTTATTTTTTTAAAGATTTTATTTATTTTAGAGAAAGTGAGCGTATGCACGGGCAGGGGGAAGGGCAGACACAGCGGAGCTCAATTGAGCCCACTTAGGGGCTCAATCTCATGATCCCGAGATCACGACCTCAGCTGAAATCAAGAGTTGGAGGCTTAACCAACTAAGTCACCCAGGTGCCCCGAGACACATTTTTAGATAAAAATACAGTATATCAGATAATTTTCATAGTCTTTATCGTACTAGTTTTTCTGTATCCATGTATTCTATAGATAGTTTTGAAAGGTAGAGTTCGGAAAGAAGAAGAAATGATGCATATTAATCTTAGATCCTAAATCAACCTCATCTTTATGCATATTTAAATAAAGAGAAGTGTTACTGAACATTGATGAGAGCTGTTTTGACTGCATACACACCAAACTTCAACAGTGGCATTTTTCCTTGTCTTTGAGATCTATGTGAGGGACTGCCTCGTGGTTACCATGCTGATGCAATAGTCAGACCACAGGAGTTCCAACTTTATCATCTACTGTCGGTACCACCTGCAGCAAATTACTTCATTGTGCCGAGCCTCAGTTTACTCATTTGTGAAATATGATTAACACTGTCGTCTTTTGTTGGGTTGCTGTGAAGCTTAAATGGATTAGTCTGTGTAAATAACACAAAATGTGGTAGCAAAACTTGTGCAGAGTAAAAATTAGCTATTGCTATTAATGTCATTATTAATGTAGCATCATTAAGAACTTCTTGGAACTTTAGTAACTGTCTTTTCCTTAGTAGGAACCTATCTCACACTCGGTTCAACTTTTTAATAGTGAGTACCTTTCTCATCACTAAAATAAAAACCCTAGATCACTGCTTCCCCACGGTGTTCGTGTCCTTGCGCACAGAAAAGGGCAGTCTATCCGCAGGCCACGTCACGGCAGGAAGCAGTCTGGAACTTACTCAGCTGCAACCCCTTCCCAGTTTGTGGGGGGAATACCCGGGCTGGGATGTTCTTTGCGAGACTCTGTGAGTATTATTACTCTTCTTCCTCTCCTCTCTCTTTCCTTCCATCTCCATTAGCGACCATAAAAAGAACCCCAAGAGTTTGTTTTAAACAGATTTCAACTAAGGATTCATCCAATTTAAAACAACGCCAGCTATGAACGATCAACATGGTCTTCATTCCAAAAGATGTATTAAGAAAATGTACTGGCCAGGGAGACAGGCTTCTGATCAGCTCTGTCGAGGCCCAGCTCTCGTCTCGCATTAATTCCCACCCCATTATCAGCACCAACGCCGGGCGATCAGGAAGCACAATTCAGAAAACTGGCCTTGCCTAGAAGCCTACAAGGGATTCTCTTGTTACATTTGCATTGGGCTCTGCCTTTCTTTGGAGTCAGGAAGGAAAAAAAAGGTACTAAACTTTTCTGTGTCTTTGCTTTTTAACAAATGCTCTGAGAATCTTTTTTTGGGTGGGAGGATTTTTTTCTACTCTCTGCAGTTGGGTGAATGTTAAACTTGTTCCATCTGGGAGCGAGAAATCCTGCGTTGAGGCCTCCATCTTAGTAAATGGCTCTCTTGTTTTGAATAGTCGGCAGATCTCGCTCTCCCACCTCCATTTAGCATGATAAAGAATGAGCTTACTTTACACTCTATTTTTTAGCATCTTAGATATGTTTTGGTCATGATGGTGCTGTATCAAAGCCCTCTTTTCTTTATTTATACTTCACCAAAGTAAATTTGACATTCAGTTTTCTGGTACATATTTTAAATGGCTTGATTTTTTGCTTTATTGCTTGAATCATCTGACAAACTCATGAAAATATTCAACTTGATTCTCTTTTTTATAATTTTCTTGACCTCATACAAATTTCAAGTATTACTCTATATTGTATGCCTTTATATATGTATACGTATCTCAATATAGTTTTCTTCTAGATATAGAAGCGGATGAAAAAATTTTTTCCCCAAGAGGCTCTCCAGGGATTCAAAAAAGTCCAATTTTCTAATGTCTTGGGTTTTTTCTTTCCATAATAATTTGAATTAAAATGTTGAGCTAAATGAATTGAAATGAGGTTTTTATTTTGGTTACTTTAACTCTCTAAATCTTACTCATTTTTTAATCTACTCTTTTGAAAAGTATATACAAAACTCCACTCATTATATATGTACAGTTTGATGAATTTTGACAAATGAGTACACCATAATCTAGATATAGAATATTTATATCACTTCAAAGAGTTCCCTCCTGTTTCTTCTAATCAAGCCCGTACCCCCCACTCTCCACGCAGCCCTAGGCAATCATTCATCTGTATTCTGTCCCTATGCATTAGTTTAAGCTTTGATTTTTCTACAATTTCATATAAATAAATTGTATAAAATCAATCTATGATATCTTCTGTCTGGATTTTTTTTTTCCAGTCAGAAAATGCTTCTAGATCCATCCATGTGTGTATAATAATAATGGTCTTGTCTTATTGCTGAATGGTCTTCCATTATATGGATATGTCACAATTTGTTTATGCATTCTTCTGATGGAAATTGAGGTTATTTCTGGGTGTGGGTGATTAAGAATATAGCTGCTATGAATACTCTATACAAGGCTTTGTAGATATTTGTCTTTCTTTCGGGTAAATACCTAGAAGTGGAATTGTTGAGTTGTTAGCTGTTTGTTTACCTTTATAAAAAACTGCCAAATTACTTTCGATTATTGGTTATTTTACATTCTCATCGGCAAAGTATGAGAGAGTTCCTTTTACTAACACTTGGTACTGTCAGATTATTTTTAATGATATGCATTCCAGTGGAGGTGTAATGGAATCTCATTGTGGTTTTATTTTGTGTTTTCTTGATGTCTGACAATGTCGCACAGCTTTTCGCGTGCTTACTGGCCATTTGTAGAACCTCTTTGGTAAATTGTTGGCTCAGCTTTGTTGCATTTTTTTTTTTAAGATTTTATTTGAGATAGTGTGAGCACACGAGGTGGGGAGGGGCAGAGGGAGAGGGAGAAACAGGCACTCCACGGAGCACAGAGCCCAACATGGGGCTCAATCCCAGGACCCTGGGATCATGACCTGAAGGCAGACGCTTAACCGACTGAGCCACCCAGGAGCCTCTGTTGCATGTTTTTTTTTTATTGGAGCGTCTGTCTTTTTATTATTGGTTACAGGAGGAACATATATTCTGGATACAGTCCATTTCTCGGTATATATGTTGTAAATATTTTCAAATAGCCTATAGCTAGGTTTTTATTTTCAGAGCAGAATGTTTTAATTTTGATGTGTCCCAGTCTATCAATTTTCTCTTCTCTGGTTAATCCTTTAACGTCCTATCTAAGAAAGATTTGCTTTATGTTTTCTTCTTCTAGTTTATTTTTTACATTTAAGGCAAAGAGCCATTTTGAGCGATACGGTTTTATTGTATGATGTGAAGAAAGGCTGAGGTTCATTATCTTACAGAGGTGCCTTAAATTTTTCAGAACCAGTTTTTGAAAAGCTTATCCTTGTTCCTTTGAATTATTTTGATGCCTTTGTTGGAAATCAATTAAACATATGTGTGAGCAAATTTCTGAGCTCTTTCTTTTATGCCATTGATCTATATGTCTAACTTTACAAGACGACCACAGAACCTAGATTACTGTTGCTTTACAGCAAGTCTTAAAATCAAGTGGTATGTTTTCCATCTGCTTGCTTTTAAGATGATCTTGTTGTTATTGGTTTTTAGCAACTTGATTATGATTTGGCTTTGGCTTAATACAGGTTTTCTCTCCTTCTGTCTTTTTCTTTTCCTTTTCTTTACTTTTCTTTCCTTTTCTTTTCTTTTCTCTTTTCTTTTTTCTCTTTTCTTTTCCTCCCCCCCCCCTTTCTTTTTCTCTCTCCTGCTTCATTCAGCTCACTGAGTTTCTTCCATCTGTGGGTTTGTACTTTTTAGATTTTTGGAATGTGTGAGACATTGTTTCTTCTAATTTTTATTCTCCTTTTCTTTTGGGATTCCCATTACACCTAGAGTAGATGGCTTGATATCATCTCACCCTGATGTAAGTCTCTGTACATTTTTTTCTTATTACTTTTTCCTCTTTGTATTTCAGTTCATATAGTTTCTATTGCCATAGTCATCTTTTCTTCTAGCCAATAAACTTCATTTACTCACATCCAAAAAATTCTTCTTTAAAATAGTGTATTTTTCAGAGACTTCATTTGGTTCTTTTATATATTGTCTACGTATATCCTTATATTCGTGTTTACCTTTAAATCTTTGGGCATATTTATAATATTCATTTTAAAGCCCTTTACTGCTAATTTTACTGTCTCTGCCATTTCTGTGTCTGCTACTGCTGCTTAATTTTTTCTTGAACATCGTTCTTAATTTTTTTTAATATCCTTTTAATGTCTACTAAATTTTCATTAGATGCCAGACAATTTAACTTTGTTATCTTTCTTGAAAGAATATCGATCACTTGAAACTTCCAAGACTTGATTTTAAGTTCTGTTAGGGCAGGACTATAGTTGTCTTGACTCTCAACCTGGTTTTTCTTTCTCACTAATTTGTATGTTCTCTGGGCCTCTCTTGAATGTCCTGGATGTTTAAAGGAATGGATGACCCTAGGAAGTTACTAATATTAGCCCAGGGTCCTGTGGCAAGAATGAGGATACAGAAGGGAGCATGAGAGTCAGGAAAGGTGTGAAGAGATACTTACAGCTTTTTGAGGGGGGACGGAGACTGAGAGGGGAGCTGCTTCAGCTCAATCTCAGGCCTGGTTTCACATCACTTACTGGCTCCTACCAAGTCAGTTCTATGTGGCTTGACTATTTTCTCCTGGGCTTTGAATTTCTTGAATTTTGGTCATCTTCACATTCAAATACAAATTTTGAAGGCAGACACAGAGGAATAATAATAACAATTGCTTATTGATTTCTGGCATATATACACACAGAGACTGAAATGGGCAATACCTACACGTATTGGATGACCGTTGGCATCCTACAATTATGTGGAATAAACCAAGTAAAAAATAATAATAATGACTAGTTTTCAAAAAACTTTTCAAATCTCAGTTTCAAAGGTTAGATTTTCTCTTTCTCTACTTGCTCCTTCCCAGTTTTCTTTTTTCTTTTTCTGAGTAACATGGAACCCTCACGAATTGGGTGTGTTTTTGTAGTTGAAGATTATGCTATAATTTTATTAGCTCGTGGTCTATTAATTCAGCCAACTGTTGCATATAGTAAGAAATAATTAGTCTAATGAAGATTCTTAAATTCAAGTATGAAAAGCATAAATAATGAAATATTTATAACCTCTGAATACTGGCTGCCATAAATGTAATTTTGCCCCCCAAAAAATAAGTATAACTTACAGTTTGATACTGTATTATATAGTCAATGTTTCTGTTTAAACAGATAAGCCATGGTCTGCTTGGGTTCTGAATTTTCTGTGTCTCTAAGTTAAAGTTACCTTGCAGGGGCGCCTGGGTGGCACAGCGGTTAAGTGTCTGCCTTTGGCTCAGGGCGTGATCCCGGAGTTATGGGATCGAGCCCCACATCAGGCTCCTCCTCTGGGAGCCTGCTTCTTCCTCTCCCACTCCCCCTGCTTGTGTTCCCTCTCTCGCTGGCTGTCTCTATCTCTGTCGAATAAATAAATAAAAAATCTTTTAAATAAATAAATAAATAAATAAAGTTACCTTGCAATATTCTAATATCCTGCGATCCCTGTGAAGCAGTTTCCTTGGCTTTCTTTTTCCATCACAGTGCTTCTTTATCTAAGTTGACAAGTAGAAATCAAAGCTAATAAAAACCATGATTGATAAAAATGAGTAGCATCTACCAACCCAGGGAAGTTCTTCTAGAAACATGAAAATATGGATGAGTTTGAAATACTGTTGTCTTGAACAAAAGCTAGAAGTGCAATGGCAAACTTAGAGAAAGTTATGTTATTGGGTAAGGAACGGGGGGTGCATGGGAGAGGAGTTTTCTCAAGAGTTTACAAAGGTTTTATGCTTTTTTCGATTGATCTCATGAGTTGCAGCTGGGTAATGGGGAGGGCAGATATAAAAGTTGTAGAAAATAAGCAGTAGATTTTAACTTGGATTCAGAAGTATTGAGGTTTTGATTTGATTTAGTGGAGAAGTGTGTCCTCAAAGCAATCAGAATATTGGCTTAAATTAAAGCGTTGGTAAACCTTGGTGGATGTGGCAGAAAGCGTGCGCGCGCGCGCGTGTGTGTCTGTGTGTCTGTGTGTGTCTGTGTGCCTTTTTCATCCTCTTTAATTACCACGGGCTTTTGGATGGCTTCTAAAGTGAATTAGGAAGTTCTTAGACATTTGGCATTAAAGTCCAGGCCCGGGAAGTTTATGTGAATATTCAACTTCTGATTCTTGGATGGTGTGTTGATACAGTATATTTTTTAATGGTTACATTTTTCCTTGAATAGTATAAAAGATTTACTGTTACAGTTTGTGTGTGGCCAGGCAGTGGCATATGGAAAAGCTGTTTCCTGCTATTTAATTTAATTAGCCCAATCACGTGCCAGCCTTCGGGCATGTCACTCTGGACCTCTGAGGCTCTTTGTCTGTCAAAAAGATGGACAATATCTTGGCTTTGTTTGGTTGCTCAGCATGCTGCAGATAAAACCACTGAAATTTTGACTATTTGTTTAGTCGGATCCTTGCATTTTCACCATTTGGCTTTGATTTTCTGTTATACAAAATGATAACATTTTGGCTTTGGGAAGGTTAAAAAAAAAAAGGAATACTGAGGATGTGAAGAAGAGCTATTGCTCTTTGTGCTTAATACATAGGCTTGAGAATATTATTTTCTCGTCGGAAATTTTTAGTCAGTTTGGTACCACTGTGTTAGTAGAAACTCAAAACAATTACCATTGAATCATTTTAACCATAACTTAGCTGCCAAACTGTCATTTTAAATCAAGCCTCCTTTTTTGGTTCATGTGTATATTTAATATGATTTTCTTTATCTTACAAAATCTCTAAATCTGTTGGTGAATTTATTGTTGAAAAAGAAAATATTTCATTGAATATTTTGGATAAGAATATTTTAGTTTTGTTTTGTTTTCATAGAAAGGATGGTGGTTAACACATTTAGTCACTTCAAGAATTTTTTCCAATATTTTAGTCTTCCTTTCAAAGTCAAAGACATTTTTAATTTTTTTCTTTTTTAATTGATATGTTCAAATTTTAAAAAATTCTCTTTAGTCTGATTTAAGTCACTTTTTATACTCCTGATACTTTTCAGGTTTTAAAATTAATGAAGAGCATTGGGAAAGAAACAGATTGAAAAATACATACTGCAACTTGGAAATCTGATTTTGCAGTGAAGACATCTGCCTAAATTTCCAGCTGAATTAACAGCAATTTGTTTGAATCAAAGTGACTTGTCCAGTGTGATAAGCTTATTTGAGTATCCACATTTTAAAATTAGGGGTCCCAGATGTGAGATTCTTAATTAATTTTAGACACATGCACAGTTTAGAGCTTCAGGAGGATTTGCATATGGACTTAATAATGTCCTGCAAGAGTTAAAGTCAATCACACTGAGCTTCTAGTCAGTGTGTAGTACTGTCCTAGGTGCCAAGACACAGCCCCTAACCTCTGACACTTCCTGGCCTTGGGAGCAGCCAATGAGACCTATACTGAATAAATGACAATCAGTCTCAAAGGAAGTATCTGTGTTCCAAAACTAATAAATTTATGCCTTCCCAATAGATTAGGAATTTTCCAAAGAATAATTGCATATTTCACTTTGATATAATTTGCAGATAAGATCCTTACCTCTGGTTATTTTTTAATTAAAAATTGTTAAGTGGTAAAAAAAAAGAAAATCAAAACCTAAATATGTAAATCCTCTTAGCCAACATAGTTTTTACAACATAATTTACATTCATAATACAGACATTTATAATGATCTCATCGTTAATATGGCTGCCATCACCCATGTCAAGCCTAAATCCTCTTAGGGACCTATGAGCTGCAGGGATTTTGTGTTTCGTTTAAGGGCAAGCAAACAACAGCCACGTGAAATCTGTGCTTTTAATCTTTCATTGTCACCATCAGTTCTTCAGTGGAACTACACTTAGATCTTTCATCATTGTTTCTATTTTGAGATTCATTGCTATATTCTCTAGCTCTCTACGTGTGATTCATTTTTCATTTTCACTTTATTTTAACTGCTTATTTACAGTGTGATTTTTTTTTTTCCCCCTGAGGGTGCACATACATCACGACACATTGATTCTTAGAATGCAGTATCCACATAAGAAAACTTACTTTGGTGGTAACTTTTTAAAAATGAACATATTTTTAATATTGAGAAACACCCATATTCTCTGCAGAGAATAAACTTATGGCAGAAACACAATAATTTCTCATAGAGCTCTCTTTTTCAGTATTGACATTTTATTGAAAATGTTACAAAGTGGAACATGACTAAGGTTTAAAATGAAATTACTGATGAGGTAGGAGTTAATTCAGAAATAGAGATCTGCTTAAGATTTTTTAAGGAAAGAATATTTATTATTAACTTAAAGAAGTACCTTGAATGTAGGGATTAAATAATACAACCTGATTTCTTTTAAAAAATATAACCCTAATATGGGGTGCTTGGGTGGCTCAGTCAGTTAAGAGTCTGCCTTCAGCTCAGGTCATGATCTCAGAGTCCTGAGATGGAGCCCCAGGTCAGGCTTCCTCCTCAGTGGGGAGCCTGCTTCTCCCTCTCCCTCTGCTCATCTCCCTGTTCCACTTCTCACGCTCTCTCTCTGTCTCATAAATAAATAAATAAATAAATAAATAAATAAATAAATAAATAAATAAGTCTCATAAATAAATAAATAAAGTCTCATAAATAAATAAAGGCTTTAAAAATGTAACCCTTATGAAATTCTAATTTATAAAAAATTAATAACCGTGGTAGAGGCAACTATGCAATTTCAAATAGATATTTCCAAAAATAAATAAAAACACCTGTGTCAAAAGAGTAAACTCATTTGACTTGTAGCAAACATCCAAATTTCTTTACATATCAGTCTAATATTTTATTGCATGTACACTTACGAGTATGTTACTATGCGTGTAAATTGACCAACGTCCCTCACCTATTTTCTTAAATTGCAATTCAGCCTATCTATAATCAGTAATAGTTCAGGCCAATTCAATCCATGTGTACCAAACAGCTACTTGAGCCTGGGACTTGAGCCAGGGAATGAGAAGACCATAGAATGACAAGATAAATGAGGTAGCCATATGGACTTCTAAATTTACAGTCTCTTGGAGAAATGGACAAGTAAACAAATGGAGAAAATACAAGTGTCATTTGTGCTACCATGGTAAAAATATATGTAAAGCACAGAGTCTGTATAGGTCTTGATCAAAATGTCCTAGCTTGTAAGTTGCGGAACTATGATCAAAACTCACATCGACTGTCCAAGGACCATTGCTACCTGTGAGTACAACTCAGAATTTAGCAAAGGGTTTGGCATCTTGTGCCTGGACCTCCTGAAGAGTGAGCATAGGGAAGATCTTGAGGTTTCCACACCACAGGTGCCTGGCCTCTGCTCTACGTTGAGTTACTCTGAGAAACAGCCTCTACTGAGACCTATTAATAGTTGATATTTTTGTTTTAGGACAATGGAGAAGATCTATCAAAGAGATTGCTGGTTTCTTTTAGGAAAATTGAGAGGGGATTTGCATTTTTTACACTCATTCATTAAAATGGGAGGATATTGTAGGCACAAATCAAATTTTTAATTACATTTCAACTCTACTTGTTACAAACGAAAATTATCAAAATTTGAGTCAAGATATTGGGGTTGAGGGTCGAGTTTTCTTTTCTTTTTTTAATCTTTTTTAAAAGATTTTCTTTTTAAGTAATCTCTACACCCAACATGGGGCTTGAACTTACAACCCCGAGATCAAGAGTAGCATGCTCTATTGACTGAGCCAGCCAGGCGCCGCTGGGGTTGAGGTTTCTATTTGTAAATTATGTTAATATGCTTTCATTTATAGAACATATTTACCATGGTAAAAAAAAAACAAATATACCCAATTAGCTATTTGTAAGTGTACAATCCAGTAGTTTTAAGTTATATGCACATTATAACAAAGATCTCCAAGTTTTTCATCTTGCAAAATTGAAACTCTAAATCCCTGGAACAACTCCCTATTTTCCCCTTACCCCAGCACCTGGTAACCACATTCTATTTTCTGTTTGTATGAGTTTGACCATTGTCAATAACTCACATATATGAAATCACACAGTATTTATCTTTTGTGACTAGTTTATTTCACTTAGCATAATGTCCTCAAGATTTATCCATGTTGTAGCATAGGACAGCAGAGTTGCATTTTTAAGGTTGGGTAGCGCTCTATCTATCTATCTGATTTTTTTTTCAACCTTGTGGCTATTGTGAATAATGCTGCAATGAACATGGGTATGCCACTATCTCTTTGAGATCCTGTTTCCATTTTGGGGGGATATATACCAAGTAGTGGGATTGCTGGATCATATGATAATTCTAATTTATCCACATCCTCGACAGCATTTGTTACTTTGTTAGTTTGTTTGTTTGTTTGACAAACAAATTGGCCATTATATTTGGTATGAGGTGATAATTTATGCAGTTCTGATTTTCATTTCCCTGATGATTAGTAATACTTAACATCTTTTCATATGCATCTTTGCCATTTGTATATTTGTTTGGAGAAATATCTTTTCAAGTTCTTTGCCTACTTTTAAAATTTTGTTGTCGTTGAGTTGTAGAAGTTCTTAGTTTATTTTGAATGTTAATTCCTTACTGAATATATGCTTTTCAAATATTTTTATCCCATTCTGTATGTAGATTGCCTTTTTACTCTGTTGATTATTTTCTTTGCTACATGGAAATTTTCACGTTTGATGTAGTTACATTTGACTATTATTACCTGTGATTATGTAACTTTTTTAAATTTTGAAGTTTATTTTTACTCTCACATAAGAGAGTAACAATCACTAACTCATGCAGATCAGAAAAAGAATCTTAATTATATTTGTAGCTAAGAACTTTTCTCAAAGCTACAATGAGTTACTGAAAGAGCCTTGATTAAGACTGCATCTGATCCTTTTTAGATGATTTAAAGGTATCTTTTGAGCTATGTACTAATGATTGTGATTTCCTTTGAGAAAGGCATGCGATTTCTAAATAATGCATCTCTTAATTTTAAACATAAGATCAGGGTCCAAAAAGCTGATATGAAACACTCTTCAATGGTTTGAGAATCTTATTCCCTACCACAGAAGACAGTTGGCTTATAAAATAATTTGATACACATATATTTGTATACATTAACATACGTATACATGTATATGTGTCTGTATACCAATGTGTATGTATGTACCTCATTCTGACATGCAAAGATGAGAAATATTTACACTTTCATTGATAGGCAAGTAGACCAATGTTGAATGTACATCTTTTTTTAATTTCTTTTTTTCCTTTTACTTTCACATAATTTCCTTCAAGATCATAACAGGTTAAGGAAAAAAAGTCTTATTGAATGTTAAAAATAAAAAAGGTCAAGTGAATGCTGATTTTGCATTTTTAAGCCAAGATCGACAAATAGCTTTCTACGTAAAGGCAGGGAGATGGAAGAAACACATTCTATCTGACAGAGTTTTTGATATTTCTCATGAGTGAAAATAATACAACTAAGTTAGGCATAAAATATATGCAAAAACAGTGTTGCCCAGTATTTAAAGTTTTACAGAAAACAACATTAAAAAGAGTACAGAAGGACAAAATTTTATTATTGGCCGGGATGTTAGTGACAATAACAACAGTAAAAGCTAGTCTGTATTGAGACTTAATTAAATGGCAAACACAGTGGCCAGCAATTTACATATATTATATATCAGTTAGTCACCATCTCTTAATTATAGATAAAGAAATGGAGGCTTCAGAATAGCCAAGGAGTTACCTTAGGTCAGACATTTAGAAAATGGCAGAGTTCAGATTCCAACCCCAGTCCGAATGCAGAGAGGTTGAGAGAGGGCTTGGAGCCTCTCAGCCAATTTGTAGTAATGTTGTAACAAATCCTCAGATCTGAGACAGACCACTGGATAAAGTCAAAATATACCTCCTTCATCTTCAAATCAGATAGCCATTTATTACTCTGTCAATGGTTCAACCAAGTCTTTCTTACTCCTCCCAATTATTCTGAGGAAAATGTGGTAGCACTTACAGAAAGAAAAGTCAAAAGTGAAAAACAAAAGCTTTTAGGAGTCAGGAGGTCATTGTATGAGTGGCTTCACAGTCGTGGCCCTGCTTTTTTCTTTTTACTAAATACCTTCCCTACCATCTTTTAATTCATCTATTTAACTCTAATTCATAAAACTTTGTGGCCATGGCATAGAAGACATGCAAAATATCATTTATGGGACCCTTGGCTCTTCAATACTTACTTTTTGTACTTGAAGTGAAATTTATTTTATTTACTAAGCTTGGTTTTGATTTATAATACATGTTCATTCCCTTTGCATCTTAGTATATATAAAAAACACAAATTTAAATATTAAACTTAGCATGAGTTCTTGGCTCAACTATCCTTAGCCTGCCCAATAGATGGTGCAGTTTTAATTCTGTCTACTAACATTTGCACAAAGTCATTTCCTCCCTCCTCTTAATAATTATAGTAAAACACTAGGTTTAAAAGAAAGGCTGGAATCCCTTCTCCTTTATATGTAAAGATACTCATAAAATAATGTTAATTAAGCTAGTTTAAATCTTCATTTCTATGCTTGTTAATTACTTATGCGTCTATAATATGCCTAAGACATTGTCTTAGGTGGTGAGTATGATCCTGCCCGGCTCTAATAAGCTTATAATCTGGTAAAAGGAGGGTAAGTCACATATACAAATAATTATTAGATAAAAGATGTTATGATCGCTACAGATATAATAGTACTTTGGGAGTTCATATGTTCATAATATAACTAGTTAAAGGTTGAATTTTCCAAACGCCCTGTGATTTAATATAAATAGTTAATGAATATTCATGCTTTCGAATCCTTTAGCTTTGTTAATGTTATTTCTTTATGTACACATTTCCTAGGTCAACACATTTTCCATCACAAGCAGTAAGCCGTTCAGTGTACAAGCTAGTAAGCAGTCCTAGCTCAATTGCTTCCAGTAGTTATAGCTTAAATAAACCTTCCACTCAACTCACTGGTCATGCTGGTTCCCTTTGTGTACAACTGCATGCAAAACCACGAACTAGTTTCAGATTTTTTGAAACGACAGATATTCAAAGATGTAAGCCTTAATTATGACAGTATGCCTAAGTTATCATTGATACTATCACTGATGAAAGAACTCCCATTGATGAGAAAGAAATTTCTACATTAGGGTAAATAACACCTGTGCTATTCAAAGTTATTTTAGTGAATTTTTTATTCGGTTTTACAACTCTAGGCATTTTAGCAGATAAAATATATCATTACTTTTGCAATATAGTCAATATTCAGGTATGTTTAATATTCACTGAGAAATAAAACTTTTTGGTATATAGAGAACAGATCCAAGGAGGTGACCTCAAAGGCCTGGAGGTTAATTAATGGCCTAAGATAGCCTGACTCAAAATGAATAGGAATTCAGAAAGGGAGGGAAGGGGGGAAGCTGTGTATTTCTTCAGGGTTTCACAGATAGTTAGATGGACATGTTTTATTATGTTTCCTCACGAGAGAGGCATTTTCCCCCATTGCATGTTGAGGTGTGGTCTCTTCTAATAAAGAACGTTTTAGTCTTTATGCAGTAAAGTTTCCCCATTATCTACTATAAAGTCTGACTAGATTCTCTCTGTAGAGTTTTTCCATAATGTAATGTGTAAAGGAGTGAGGTGGCTATCATATTTCCCTTTATAAGCTAACTAAAACCGTAGAAACCCCACAAACAGCCTATATAACTTACAAACTGAATGAAAATGACTACACGTATGTTGTGATCCATGTATGTGATATGTATTATGTGATAATGTGTACTTACATACCATTTAGAGTAATTCTTTTTCTAGTCATCTTTTGATCACACTCTAGTATGAATTCCCATAGTTATCGACAAGAGAACAATTAGATTTCAAAAGCAACACCAAGAAGTTCCGTATTCTCAGAGAGCAGGAAAAGGTGGAGGGAAAATGCTATTGTATAAAGCTACCAGTGACATAGGAAATGCCTATCCTTAAACTTCTAAATAATGAATGTTCCGTGGTAGTGTGTTTATATACCAATTCTATGAACGGTATGTACAAAAGAGGATTTGCTTAACCCCAATTCCAGTCACATAGCTAAAACATTTATTTTAGAAATATTATCACATGCTCACATATGGTGTGATAAAAGCTAACTCATGACAGATTTCTTGTTTATTATCTGTCATTTTCGATGATTTTATTATTTTGATATTGAAGTCTGGGCTTACGTCTTAGAGTTAGCACATCTTTTTTTTTTTTTTCCTGCTTGCTTCTTTGTAAGTTTCCCTCTTCCAATACTAAATTACCTATCCCATAAGTCCTCTCAAATAGGAGGTGATCGGTTAGGACAGCTAGATCCCACTGGCTCCACTGATAAACTGGAAAAAGCACACATTCAGAAGAAATGCCTCTCAGTTTATCTTTAAATCGGAGCAGGGCAGAGGTCACTAGCCGAGAGGAAGTCAAAATGACAAGTACCCTAACAATTGCAAAGAAAGGGTAAGACAAGTAAATATCTTTGCATGAGACACTTGGACTGTTGTTAGCTACCTGGCACAGACCATTTTCCACTGAAAAAAATTAAAACCTCACTGACTCAGTAAAAGTAAGGGAAAATTAGTCTAATTTAATGGAAGTCTCAATTATAGTTGACTTTAAAAGTGATTTCATTTTATTGCTTCTGAACCTGCATTCTCTCACATAAGGTAAAACTAATATGTAGGAGCAGCTAAATTAAAACTACGGTTCGCACCATATTTTACATTGAAAAACAAGCATAAATACCATTAACACATAGAAATTTGTTGCTAGAGCCTGTCTGACCCTCAAGCAAGAAATCCTTAATTTAGATTTGGGGAGATTCCCTCTTCTAAACATTATAACAAGCTCCTCATGAATGTTTTTCTTCTCCCACTGTGGAATAAATAGTGAGTTTAAACTAACACATGGGAGGCAGTAGAGAGATTTCAGAGAGATTTCTATGGCTTCCCCTACAATTTTCAAAATTCAGAAATTTGGAATTTTATTAGGCTTTTCTAGTAGGATATGGCTGAGAAGCAATGTCACAAGGGTCAATGGTAATTGCCGCAGAGGACCTAAAGGGCCAGTGTGGAATGATTCAGACTCAGAGAGAAAAAATAGTTATAACCAAAAGATCCCAACAGGAATGTTTTAGAAAACGTAGTGAAAGTATTTTAACCAAAGAAAAGTGCTTGATATTCTTAGATTTTCACACTAAGGCTAAAGCTTTTGTTGGTTTATGGTTTTACGGCAACGTTGGCTCTGGCCAATTTTGGGCAACCATAGTAGCAATAAGAACGAGTGCTTAACCTGATGGATTTACCAGTCATGCTTTGCCTGCAGCCATCAGAATCATCAACAGCCTAGTTTCCTTTGATTTAAACTGAATAGTGTTGATTTCGTTGGTGGCGTATTTTTCTGTGGCTAGAGCTGACCTAAAATAAGCATTTTCAGTGCAGTTGTCAACTATATCTTACCCAAAGTGTCCAAATTTTATTGAAAAATGGAATCGCATTCTTGCATATATCGTATAAGGGAGGCCACAGATTTCATCATAAAGGGTTTAATAAGACATTCTTCCGTGGGTAATTTTGTCACCTTATCAAGATTTAGTGACATCAAACAGCAGTACTTCATCAAATGGGCTGAACATCGTTAAGAAAGGGATAGAGACGGTGACCGGCATGAGGCATGATGCTCAGTGAGCGGTCCTGCCAGCTCAGCTCTCGCCTGCACACGGCTGCCTGTTCCCCAACTCTTTCTGCAAGAGCCCCCTTATCTGGTAACAGAGGAGATGTTCATTCAGACCTCATATTCAAGAAGGCTAGATGGGAACCGAAGCACATTTGCGCTTTCGTAAGGAGCCATTGCTGGCAACACTATGTGAAAATGAGCTGGCTTCAATTTGCATTTATGGAACTCAGCTATTTGCACATCGCATCCCACAGCTGTTTATAGATTGTATGATAGGAATCTTGGGACAGATGTTATCTCTGAACTTTGACTTTCCTTTGCATACTGAGGCTGAGAAGGTGGCTGTGCGCATAACTTGTTGGCCAGTTCATCTCTTGTGGAACAACAGTTCCCTCCAGGCATTTCTCTAATGTTGGCAGAAGTCTGTGTCTGTGTTCTCGTCTTTTTTGTATTTTTGCTGCTGTTGTGAAAGCGAGAAGTAGCCCTCTATTTTCACCCAACTCAAACTGGTAAAGTACCACTCATGCGAAAAATGTTGCTATAATATATATTATGCATAATTTTTTTTTCTAGAGAAGAGACAACTCTAATTATTTAGAGAGAAACTGCTCTTTAAATTAGGTTGAACAAAGAGAAGGTCATGTAAATAATTTTGCAAACAAGACATAGGGTATGCAACTAGCATATTTTGGCATTGTGCCTTTTTTTCCTATTAAAAGTTGTATCGGGCTTGATAATAGAGTTGTAATTTCCTGTAGGGAATTCGCCTGTCCTCAGTCTTGACAGAGGTATATTTCCATGTGATCTTGTAGCACGTGATTATAGTTTTACACTAAGGAATTATACAGAAAAGAAAACAATTACTGATATTATCAGATATTTGTTTAATGCATATTTATTTCTGAATGACTCTTGTGGAATTCTCTTATCTTGGAGAATTCTGAGAAAAATGCTCATTTTATTTGGGTTGCAATAATTTCACATGCATAGCAGGTAGGACTTTTGGGAGATCTGAGAAACAGCAAACCATTCAGATCAATTTTGTGGACTCAAATTCATTTTCTGCATAGGGGGTTCATCTTTTGTTTACTGATAGAAAAAAAAAATTCTCTGCAGTGTAAAAATGTAGTATTTCCCAATTAATGCTAACAGAGGACCGAGATGACCCAGAAGTTTGAATGTGTTTTCCCACAACTTTCCTGATGGGTCCGTCACTTTGTATTGCTCATTCCATTTTAGTGCTCATTCATTTTAGTGCTGAGGAGTAGAAGGACTGAAGTGAACAGAAATTAAATTATATGTTGATGTTTCTGTGGGCTTTAATACCTTGTTATATGAGATGGAAGGAATTGTCTGGTGGTTTTGGGCTTGGTAGTACTTGGCTTGTAGGTAAATGGGAAGAAAACAGAGACCACCTCTGTTTTCTGAACGCTGATCTCCAACTGCTCTTTAACATGAATTTCTTCTGGTTGTTTCCACATTTATCTTTGATTACTATTTCAACATGTATGTATTCTTCATCTTATCTCTGTGTTAGAAATGGCAGTCCTTTAAAATGGATAGTGTTCTAGATAAAATCAGCATCAAATGTGCTAGTTTTTCCATGCTAGACAGAATTCAGGTTGAGTTACCATAGTATGCAGTGGTCGAAGATCAGACCATCAGGGTCGCTAATGTTGGGTGGAGCACCTTGATCCTGATGAAATTACATGACCTGGACCTACCAGAGGAACCACTAAAGAGTTTCATCAGAAGCGAACAGGTTGTGGCACACAGTGTAAGGGAAAGGGGGTGGATTTTGCAGCGAGCACATCTTGTGTTTGAGTCCTGGCCACTCACTCGTTCTGTGACCTCTTAAGCTCTGAGTCTCAAGTTCCGCCTCTATGAGACAGAGTAGATAATATCCATCTCCCAAGGTCAACTGTGAGTTTTAGAAAGGACAGCCTATTTCAGGTCCCTTCACAGAGTAGGTGCTCAGTGAGGTAACTGAGGTATCATTTCCCTTAAGAGCTCACAAAGTAGAAAAGCGGGATAACTGTAGAGAAAATTCTCCCAACTGTGTCTTGAAACACCAGTCCAGAGAGATGTTCTTGGGTCAGATGAATTTCGGAGACTTTGAATTCTATGTAAGCTTTTGGGAGACACCCAGGAAACTTGAGGAAATTAATAGTTCTGAGAAGTCCTGCAACAAAGCAACTTATTTCTGTGTAACGTGACATTTAAAAATAGGACCATAACATTTTTCAAATGTTGCTGTTCCACTGAACTTACTTTTTGTACCACTGACATAGGACATTGAGTTCCTCAATCTTAGTCTTCAGGTATCAAATAGCCGAAGTGAAATGGAATCTATAACAAACCATCTCGCTTAACTATTTTGTGGCTTGTGGGAAAAAGAAGACTTGGGTCTAAGTTCATTTATCTTAGACAAAGTTTGGCATTCCTTCTTAATATCTAATCACAGAGACTTTGTGGGCCACAAACAGTTACTGGAGATCTGGTTAGTATACAATATTTTCTTGGTGTGGTGTGGCTAATTTTGGATGTTTGCTGGTCTTACAGAAAAAAAGGGCACCTAAAGCATCCATGGCTGACAATCAGGGATCTTTTGCAAGCAATTTATAAAAGTACTTATTTATAGTTTATCTTAAAAAGGGAAGGGCATCATTTGGGTACTGGTAAATAGTGAATTTCTTTGTCCTATCATTTTTTGAGAAAAAAAACCAAAAAACAAAATCAAACACCCTACATTATAGTCAGATGTTTGCAGTAAAGAAAATAGCCATATTCACTATCTGGTGATAAATACATTTTCAGTATGATGTTTTATATACTGATTTTGGGGGCTTTTTAATGTTTATATTGTAATAAAATATAACATGTAAACTAGTTTATTTTTATATAGTAGCTAAGAATGAAAACTAGATCAACTTAGATATGATTAAAGCCCTTGGACCCATAGGAACCAATATGTAGCGATAAGGGTCATCTCTGACACTTACTTGTTAAAAGCAGAGATCACCGAATCGAACAAATATATCTTTATTTCTATTTAGTCTATTGTAACATACTCCTAACAGTTACTAGGATTCATGTGTTAAAACTAACAACTCTTTTATTATTACATACAGAAAACAGTTTTGGGTGGGAGAAGAGATTCAATTTAAGATTTCTAAATGAATTACAGAGTAAGCATAATACCATTCAGTTTTCAGGTCCGTTTGTCTTTATAGGATTATGTGATGTAACTTTCAACTAAATATTCGTTATTAGAGGAGAAAGGAACATAGCTTACTTTAAAAGAGAAAAACAAAAAATCCCTCTCCGCCATCAGCTCAGGGAGGAGAGAGAAGGAGAAGAATGAGGAAGAATGGCTGCTTCTTGTCTAACAGCGGCACAAATGGATCAGTCGTCCAGTAGGGGCTGCTCATAGAGCAGGGAGGCTGAATCTTCTAGCAACACGATTCCGGACTTCAAGGAGCCTGGGATTTCAAGGCCACTCCAATGTCTGTAATTGAAATGACCTCTTCCTACACTCCTGAAGTGACCCAGCCTCACATATTTACTCTAACGAAGTAGCGTGTGTAAAATCAAGGGATCACCAGCTAAGTCATTTGCATCTGTCACCTGCCTTTAAAGGACATTTCGCTAATCACATTTAGTATATTTCTGTGCATCAGGGAGGGGACCCATAACTGCATTTCCAAACAGAATCGAAGTGTCGTTAAATTGGTTTTAAACACAGATTTAGAGAATGAAAGTGAGGGTAGTGTACTAGTAGCCAACTAAAGCAAAACAGGCTGGAATGTTGGTAACCGATGGTACACATAGGATCCAAGCAAAACATCTTGAATTGCTAGTACCATAATAAATTATAGTTTTCACATTTGTATTTTGCAAGTGAAAACAGCACTAAGTCAAGCTTGTGAAATAAAGACCAAACGATGACATTTTTAATTCGCCTACACCTATGGTGAGCGGATAGGCCCACTGCACCGTGTAATACATCGGATTACAGAGGCCAAGTGAAGAAGTAAAGGCTTTACTTTCCAAAGTTAAGAAAAGGCAAACAAACAGACACTTCATGGCCAACGTGCCATTGCAGATGGGAGAAAATGGCTGAGGGAGGCAAAGGGTGAATTGTCACATAGGATCTAATGAACCATGGTGATTTCTCCTTCCTGTGCCCCTCTCTTCTCACAAGAAAACCCATACCACAGTCACTACCCAAGGGACTGTGGACTCATTTTCTTCAGAGTTAATTTTCTCTCTTTAAAATAACAAGATAAAAGGCTGGATGGGGTTAGTTTCCCAGGAGTGTTCAGAGGGCAAGAAATGGTCAAGAACTGGTTTGTCTCCAAACTTCATTAGCCTATTAGATAACCGAGGCAGGGGACCCCAATTAACGTAAAGAATGAGAGACTTCTAAGGGCTGAGAGTCAGTCCTCACAGTAATGGAACTTGGCCTCCTGTTTCAGAAAGGAGACTCACAAATCCCCTTCGTGGAGCGGGACTCTCCTGAGTGGAGAGGATGGGCTGATTTATTTCTCTGTGGTGTCCTGGAGTGTATCTGCCCTGATTGACTCCCTTGATCTTGACATCAGTCACTTTGGAGTCAAGATAATGAAAACTGCATTAAAAAGGCCCCTTCAGTTTATGCAAATGGGCCTTTATCTTCAAAGAGGCCCTACCCTTGGGAGAGTTTCTTTGCTATTTAAAAGTATTAATAAAAGAAACTATGTTTGATATGTCTTTCCTTCTACTCCTTGTTTTCTCTAATGTACATAGGCATGGGGATGACATTTTGTTTTTGTTGTCATTAAAACCCTAAGCTTTCTTGATGCTTTATCGAAAGCAGTTAAGAAGTATTTAGTTTGAAGGTTGCTGTATGGAATTACCAAGGACGTAAGTGAGACATGACCATGATTCTAAACAAGCTAAGTCACACATCTCAGTACATCTCAGGACTGAACCAAGATGAATGGAGGAAACTCGGTCTGACTAGGCAACAGGTGTTCCGTGGGGTGATGGGGCAGAAGTGATGGCAACATTAGCAATTCCATCTGCAGATGTACTTCGGGCTACCACTCAAGTTAGAAAAGAATCCTTTTAGGTCTGTACATGGCCTCTGTGAGGAGGGAACACAAGAAAATGCACATAGAGGAAATACGGAAATTATGGGGGAGCTTTGTGTTTCCCTATCTTTTCTGCCATGCTATTTAGCAAATAATATCAACATAAAAAATGCCAGCAAGAGATGAGGATTATGTTTACATGATACAGTCCAGGTGTACTTAACATTTTAGTAAATTGATTTTGAAAGCGGACGCTTGCCTTGAGACACAGAAGGAGCCTGTTAATACAGCCTAGTGACACTTCCAATGACCAGAATGGGCTCAGGGAGCAATGGTAAAAGAATGAACAGTTTGCTCGATAATCTCTCTGGTGTTTTCAAAATGCTGCCAGTTAAGAGATACAGCGTTTATTTTCACCTTGATGTCAGGTTTGTGTTCCTTAATATTCTGGATTTAGAATGAATGGTTGGTTTATGACTGTCCAACAGGAGCTTATCCTCACCTGAACTTTCTTTAACAACAACCAAAAAAAAATAAAAATAAGAGAAGCACGCCCTTAAGAATTGTTCCTTTTTTTGAGAAAAATCCGTTGCCTGAAGAATACTATCTCTGTTCTCTCTCACATTCGTATTTATTTTGCTAGTATTTTGCATCTACCATACCTAGGTAGTAAACTGTTTCTCTATTACACATGTGATTATTTTGCTGAGGGCACGCAAACTGTGGGTTTATTTTTGAAAGTTAGAATCTATAATATCTTTTCTAACAGATACTGCCTTATGAAACATACAGTTAAAATGTGACAGGTTGCTTTTGTTTTTAATGTCTTTTTTCCCCTTTTCCTTACTATTTCATTCAGGTGGTGACTATTCACTGGCTCTGTTTACACAGTCTTCCAAAATGATAATTGCATTAAACCATTTATTTCAAAGTAATCACTGAACTAGATTGCCTGCACAATTATAATTACATTATCTTAAACTTCACCACAAATTATAAAACTGTGTTATAGTTGGATATTTATATAACTAATTCTATGCTGTGCTTATTACATAGTATAATAGAGCATATTATATATTATGTGGTGATATTACAGTTCTAAAACCACTATAATGATGAGCCTGAGGTCATTCTTATGATTACCCGAATGAAGAATTGTACGGCTGCACAATTACAATGATTGTTGTGATTGTATTCACAACATTTAACAACCATTTGGCACAGGCAATGATCAAGCCAGATAGCGGCAGTGGTAATCTTCACATGCTCATGGAATGTCATCAGCCTTGGGCAGGAGATATGAATTACAGAATATTTGCTGGAGTTATCAGTTTTCCCACAAACAAATAAAAACAACCTTTGAGGAGAAACAAGTAAAAGAAACCAGGGGAGTTCCTTTGCTGGGGAAGACGCAAAGGCAAGAACTCTTATAGTTCTAGGAGCAAAAGATTGACCGAGGAATGCAAAGTCTCAAATACTGAGTTTAGAGGAATAGCCTTGTAAAAATGGTCTAGCAGCTTCCTTCAGCAGCTGGTAAATTCTAGAGCAGCTCCTCTGAGATTATGTTGGAGCAGATGTTCAGCATGGCAAGGCCTGGCCCATGAGAGATGGAATCATTGGCATGTCTTTTACATTAGAGGCCTATGTTCTTTCCTAATCATTCATGTATTTTCTTCCCCTTTCATTTTCTCCTCCTTTCAGAAGGAGTGCAGTGTATTTGAAGAAAATGTGGCAAAAACAGAGAAGTATAAAAATCAGCCATAAGCCCACTACCCAGAAGCAAGCGCTATTAACATTGTTGCATGTTTCCTCTTCCCCCTCCCCCTCCTCCTTCTCCTTCTCTCTCTCTCTCTCTCTCTCTCTCTCTCTCTCTCTCTCTAATTACCTAGCTGTTTTGCAAAGATGGCAAGTATTTCTTCCTTTGGCTAACATCTAAAGTTTCAGATAAAAATGTCCCCCCTCCAACTCCTTTCTACTGCAGTGGCACCTGTATTAAGACGGTTTCAAGTGGTCAGTCTTTCAGACACTGATCTTCCTAATGTTTTCAGATGCCTATTACTCTGTCCCCTGAGTCACCCGGTTTTGCTCGGTCTTCATAGGACCTGTAAGGAAATTCCTCTCAGGGATCTTGGCATGAGCTAAGAGTCAGCAGCGTTCAAGCATTCTTTTCTCTGGCTCAAATGGAATTGAACAGATTTTTTGGTATGCTCATCCTTGCCGGCATTTTCATTTTAGGGTTGGCTATCACGTGCTAAGTGTGGTCGGTGTTCAAGCCTTGTCTTAAAAAAAAAAAAAAAATGACTAGTTGTGGAAGTGTGCAGTGAATGCTAAACACCTCATGAGCCAGTGATGTCACAAATCATGCTAACATGAGACCTGATAGGAGAAGATCCACAAACAAAAATGACATGTTTATCAAGTCACAGGCATGGAGGGACACGTATCCGTTATCATGCTCACAGATTATAACCCTGGGAGCCATTCACTAAGTATAGCAAAAAAAAATTTTTTTTGATCGGAAGTTAATACATGCTCAACGAGTTGATAATGTAAGCTCTGTGCTCTCTCTCTCCCCCTCCACCACATGCCTAAGTAACCTTTATTTTTCAAGTTGAAAGGACCTTCTAAAATTCCTCATTCTTAATGCTCTAAAACGCCCGGGTTCAGAAAATTAAATTACGCCATTTTTATCTGTTTGAGATCGGCTCTGTTTCCTCCTTTGCTTTGTGTTTACTTTCCTGCAGTAGCTGACATCAAAATGTTTTCTGGAATGCTGGGACTAAATAAGTTATGCTTAACTCAATATCTAATACAAATAGCCCTGGGGAGCTTCAGCGACACAATCATAAAAGCTATAGTTTCTTTTAATAGCTTGCCACACTTTGCTGATATAGTATTTCTCTAATCACCAATCTTTACGTGCCTTCCTGACCTTGGAGCTCTGAGCCCAAATGGCTTTGTGGTATCAAAGGCCTATGTCATTGGAAGAGTGAATGGCTTTCATTTTTCCCCTTGAAACTTCCGGTTCCTGGCATCTGTAAAGAATTACTCTGAGTGGTGTTTTGCTGCCTTGCGGCCACTGCCCTGTCCAATCGAAGTGCCTTTTTCCAGAAAGGTCACAGTGGTCAGTAATAGGTGGATATTGCGCTCAGGGAGGAGGCAACTCCAATTTCTGGTTTTTTTTTTTCTGTTCTAATATTCATTATTCTTGCATCACGTTAGTTGTTAAAAACCCAAGTCATGTTTCATTTGCAAAATATTCTAGTAAGAAAGGGTACTCTCCAATAGTAATAAGGCCGAAAATGTTAGCGACAGGTTTCATAGTCATCCTGTGTGGAGGAAAACATAAACTTCTCACTTACACCTTTGGGGAAGATTACGTTTTAACACTGCACAAGAATTCGTCTTCCAAATCTGTTACTCTGCAGGACCTGAAAAGCCCACACAAATGCAGGGCCCTGCAGTGATTCGGAAATTTTGAATATGCAGATTCTGTCGTGTAGTGTGTCAGCCGGGGCAACTGTTGATTCATGCCTTATTTTAAAATGGCGTTTCTCAACACCATTATGTTTTAAGTATTCTGCATAGTCGGTGATGGGGAGAGGGGCTGCGTGGATGTATTTCTAGGGTACTGGCTTAGGCTGAAAGTCTGAGTAATGGTTAACATTGACAGACATTCCAATGATTGGATGAGTTGCTTTTGAATAACTTCTTACATTCTCTGTGCATTAGAATCTTAAGAGAGAGGAAGATGCAGTGGGACAGGGACAGAAACAAGGTAGAGAAGACTCATGAGAACTGTGAAGCAATTTGATATGTTTCCAATGAGGGATTCTTAATGCAAGGAAGAAGTGTGTATTGAAAAACATTGGTCTAGATGAACACGATGACAAAGTTTAGAAGTACTTCTATGGTGTGCAACTCCATTTATCAATCAAGTTATTTATTTACACAAAATCTGTACCTGTTTTTACTACTCTGATAAACACACACTCACTCCTGGCAGCGTCCACCAGCTGTAATTTGATCTAAATTTCTTGATTATTTTCCCTAAATGGTTCTCAAAAATATTACTTTATATATTAAGATATTCCCCCATTGATTTCCAGCTTATGATAATTTTTTATTTTATATTTTGTGTATTTATTTTAACACCACTGAGGATTAAAACTAGAAAATAAAAATCTCCTTTAATTCCATAAAGTCCTTTACTATGTGGGTAAACATTTTTAAAAAGTTTTTATTTTTGCTTAGTTTATATATAAAATATATAGGATTCTTACAAAATTGAATTCATTCTAAATGTAAAATCTTGTAGTTTTTTTTTTTCTATACACGTTGTAGCATTGTTTCATGCTACTAAATAGTCTTCAAAATCATGTTTTTCTGGAACAGCCAGAGTGCCTTAAAAAGAATAGCCATGTAAGGCAATAGTCTCACAGATGACGGTGATGGAGTAACAGGCACGCTCATTCTAGCACTGGGTGCTGTAAGAAGAAAATATGTCTCCTTTTTGGAAAGATAATAGTTCTGAAAATTCTGAGGCCTTAGAGCAATTAGGGAATTTGAATGTTTCCTCTCCTTGCACAGCTGTGTGTGTGTGTGTGTGTGTGTGTGTGTGTGTGTGTGTGTGTGTGTGTGTAAAAGACTGAGAGATGCAGGGAAAGTATTTTTGAAGCCTTTGTCTTTCTGTGAAACATCCAGTAGTCTTATGAATGAGCTGCCTTGTCTTTACGGTCTTAATTTGACACCCCCTGAAACCCCTTTTTTTGTCCCCTGCAGTCTTTTGCAGGAAGATTAGTGACAGTGGGGTTGCCTTTCTAGAATTCAGTCTCCTGAAAGTAAAGGAGACAGCTAATTTGTTTATCAAGATGAGATGAGGAGTGAAGCTATCTCTTAGCTCTGTGAGTTAGTAAGAGTTTTCAGTCACTCTAAGTCTTAGTTGGATTTATATTTCGCTTTGGAGGAACAGTATTGAGTTCCTTACCTTTCGCTCTGTAACAAACCAGAGTAAACACAGTGGCTTAAAACAATAAACATGAATTATTCCTTTTGAACGTGCTGATTAGTGAGTGGTTCCTCTTTTCTAAGAGAGGGCTGAAACATCTAGGATGGCCTCCCTCACCTTTCCTCTGGGAAAGCTGGCATGGCTGGAAATGCTGGGGCCTCTCTCCACATGGTCTCTCCTCTTCCGGGGGCTAGCCCTGCTCATACAGGGAGGCACAATGGTGCTCAGTGCCCAGGAAGGGCACGCCCCAGTGGGCAAGCACTTTTCAGGTGTCTGTTACTGTCATACTTGCTAGTTGTTATCTCATTGGTCAAAGCACATGAGATGTCCAAGGTCAGAGTCACCATGGGAGGAGACTACTTAAGGACCTATACAGAGGAAGGAAGGATTCAGTGGGGCTCTTACTCCTACATTTATCCCACCATCATCTCCCTAATTTCTGAAACACATTTCCATTAGATAAATACAGGACCTAATTTTAAAATTTTAATAATTGTTATATTTGTGTTTCTGCAAAATTTATGTTAGGTTCAATAAACCTGAATATAGAGAAACTTGTTTTTGAGAAGAAATATGGCATAGTGGGTTTTTTCTTCCTCTTTAAGCAAAAACAAAACAAAGCCAAGCAAAACAAAAAACCCAACCCTGTGAGAGAATGAGACTTTCTCCCCGCTTTGGCCTATCATTCTAGTCACTTGAGATATGTATGAGAATAATGAATATGTGTGTTTTAACACAACTGTGATCTGGCATGCCAAAAAGACATTTTTTAAGTTTTCTTATTTATCACAGAAATTTATCTTGTTATGCCATCTGTTTAAAAAAAATAACGATTTACTATGTTATTTACTATGAAACTCAACTGATTAGTATTTACACGTAGTTTTAGATGAAGGCAGTCTCTAAGAGGTAAATGATTTTATTAGCAGCTCTTAGATATATAATATCTAATATATATATATAATATATAATATACCACACACACACACGTTGCATGTTTTTCTCAACGGAAAATGCAATGCTCTTTCAAAATTGTGATTTTTTTTTTAATCAGAATCAATTACAAACAGCCATCTCATTTTGGGTAATTCATAGGTAAAGGCATTCCCCCAATAACATGCCTAGTTCATAAAAGAAATAGATACAGATTATCCATGAGAAGTCCAAAGACATTGTAGATTCCCACAGATCTGTGACATCATGTAGATATGATTTCCCAAAAACCCATCTGAGAGAATATAGGAAAAGGAGCATGCGTCTTGGAGACAGATGAGTTAAATTTCTGGCTCGGTTAATTACTGTATAACCTTGAACAAAATCCTCTAATTTTCTGTGCTTTCATAGGGATATAGGGATAATGTGAAGTCAAAAATGCAACTCAAAGGGTACATAGAAACTCTCCATGTTAGTTGCCGTCCCCACCCTCCCCTTTTACCCTTTCTCTTACTATTTACTTACTTCAACTATTGAAAGCAGTTGAAACCTTCCTGATAGGTTGCATGTTAGGCAATTTGGGAGCAAGGACAGAGACGTGATTCTGGGTTAGTCTGAATGTTGCTGGCCCAAGTAAAGGGACGGACAGGCTGTTGGCACCAGCATCAGACCTATCGTTCCGTGGTTCTTTCCTCCTCTGCAATTTTCCTGTGTCTACTTCTTCAGAGACCTGCTAAATTTCATTGCACACCGATAAACTGGATTGCTCTGCCTGGCCCTCGTGCTATTATTACTTCAAGAAAAAGGCACGTGGGGGCCATAACGAGAACTTAAAACACAAAAGCCAAAACCTTAAGTGAGTTTACAGATACGCTAGTATGCCTCTGGAAAGAGGACACAGTGAGTGGGATGAAGGCCGGTGACTGTCTGGGATGCCACCTGTCAGGCTTCCCCAATTCTGTGACTGAGATTTGTGTTTTTGCTAAACATTGGATGGCTTAATTTGTCGGTGGGTCTGAATCAAAAACACTTCAGGACAAGCATAATGCTATCCTGAGAGAACCCAGGGACAAGCTAATTAGGAATAAAGAGGTGAGATGGAGAGGACGGTGTATCTGGGTAACTTCACAGGGCGAAATCCCCGCATGGGCCGTGGCAGCTCGGAAATCTGCATAGTAACAAACTTGTCACAAATCAAGGACAACTCGACAGAACAATTAGAATTAACATTTCACTCTGACATTTATCAAAAATCTCTGTCCACATTTTGCTCTCTGCAACAAAAACTGTGGTTTTGTCCTAACAGTTAGCGAGCTGTTGCCTAACTTTAAACGTCCGTGTGGAAGGTATGCACTTCCTGCTACAAAAGTAAAGTTACATCTTTTGAAATCCTTACATCCTACATGAATCCCAAACTTATTCCATTTGAATGACAATTACATATTTTGAAATCCACACATGCTATATGAATCCTACACTTAACTCCATTCAAATGACAAATGCTTTAAGAATTCAAGAAATATTAAACATTTCATGTAGATAGCATCTGTTTCAGTGACCTCTTCTTCAAAACCTGTTTCATTTTCTTCTTTCCTAAAACTCCCTAAATTGAACCAAAGAAAACCAGATACCCTGAGTATATCATATTTTTTCCAAAATGAAAGAAACACAATTCCGATTTTCTAATGTTCATTCAATATAAAATAATACTTAAAATGTTTTATTTCTGAACAGAAGCTCAAAGGAAACCCACAAATTAAAGGTGTTATAGTATTTTGTAAACTGTAATGTAATGATATCCCTGACTTCCTATTTCCATCATGTTGTTATGCATATTCATATATCAGGATGCACAGTTTTCCCAAATAATTAGTTTTTGAATTTAAATCAAATACATCAAAAAGTCACAATAAGGGTAGAAATCCATTGTCAGATGTCCAACTGTGCAAATTGATAACTGATCTTTAAGACAAAGATATGTTAGAGCAAATCTATGTTGAATTTCTCTGTCTGAATTTCTTGCCCACTTTTCTATGTAGAGGCACAAACTGGTATGTTTGCAATTCCATCTTTTCCATGTGATTCAGTTTTTAAGACATAGCGAGCCAATACATGAATTAGAACATATTTACAAAGGATTCCAAATTGGAAGAGCTGGGGAAAAAACGATGTGATGAAATTAACAGACAGGTCTGAAAAAAGGTGTGTGTGTGGGGGGAGGACAGGAAACTGTACTATCCACCCCCAGACACCACCCCCTCCCTTCCTGGGCAGTGTGGTACTCCTACTTTTTCCTCCAGATAGAACAATACAAATACGATCTGGAGCAGCTCCTCCCTTGTCTCGCTTTTCTCCATAACACTGGCACACATTCAGGCCATTACTAATTTTAGCCACTTCCTTTTGCATATTCCCACAACCAGATCCTAGGCCAAGCCCTGACCTTGTCCTGCCTTGACTAATGTGGCATCCCTACCACTCCTGGGCTGGGGGAGGAGGATGGCTGAGAGAAACAGTATCAAAAACAGCCCTCTGAAAAAGAGAAGCATACCCTGCTACCATGCAAGTGTCATCTGTTAAACCCTCTTGAGAGCCTAGTGTCCTTGCTGTCATTAGGACCCAGTGACACCTGTGTGCTCTGCCTGGCCTGCCTGCCAGCACAGCCCTAGCAGGACCCAATTGGCCACACACAGAAAATGAGTCCTAGATTCCCAAAGTCGCGGCCCTTATGCTGCTCTTATGCTGCTCTTACTTTTGTTCACATTCTTCTTCCTCAATAACTGTTGGGTTTGGAAGATTTTGGACTTTCTTTGTTTAGGAATAATTGTGGGCTCTTCCTTACCTTTCGTGACTTTAAGATCCAGTGTTCTTCCATGTACTACATAAAGCTCTATTGCAATCCATTTTTCCTCCAAAATTGTGATTCTAACTAAACTGTACCTGGAGGTCCAGATGCTCCTTGAATGACTGACGCATTCTCATTGACAGCCACAACTGTGGGTGACAATTAGACATTCTCAAATGACCCTCTCATCTGCTTCGACCTTGATATTCTATTCCTTGTAGTTACTTCAAAAATAAGACAAAAATAGGATTCGAAGCAAGTATAGAAGCAGGAATTTGCTCAAAGTCTAAACATATTAGTGATGTCAATAGCTACTGAAACACCAAATCTGACTAAACATCTGAGCAGCAGAAGAGCTATTCTCTTGCAAATACACAGATTGGATAATAAATTTTTTAAAAGTCTGTATAGCTTACCTATGACCAGCAACTAATTACTAGGCTCCAGTATAATAAATGAAGATAGAGGGGAGAAAAAGAGCAAAATATAAATTACCACTGGTTCAAAAAGGTTTTCAACATTGTACAGGAACTAGAATGCTTTTTCTTATTGATAAGAAATCGATAGATAAGTGTTGTCCAACAGAAATATAATGCAAGCCACATATGTGATTTTATATTTTCTAGTAGTCACATTGAAAAATAAAAAACAGGTAAAATTATTTTTAATAATATGTTTTAGTCAATATGTTTTACCCATATATCTTAGATTGTCAGGGTTCATGATAAAATAATCTAGTGAGATCTTGTGTTTTAAGGTATTGAATAAGGGAATGAACAAATTTTAAATTTAATTTTATTTTTAAATTAAATTTATCTATCTATCTATCTATCTATCTATATCTATTTTATTACAGGAGTCTGGATCCTTTAACATGCTAATTGGTGTTGTGGACCCATAAACATGAGGCTTTTCCAACCTTAGCACTACTGACATTCCAGAATGTCAGCCCAGTAATTCTTTGTGGTGTGGGGCTCTCCTGTACATTTTGGTAACTTAGCAGCATCTCTTACTTTTACCTACTGGATGCCAGTAGCACACTTCCCTACCTCCTCACCAGTTGGGACAACCAAAAATGTTTCTAGACATTGTCAAATGTCCTTTGGGGAGCAAAATTTGCTCCTATTGAGAACAACTGGGATAGCATGTGGAACACGATTCCTCTTATTTGCTCACATCTGCTTATCTAAATAGGTCGCCATCTTGTATGCCGGTGATTAAGTGAACACATATATCCATGCTTACTAATTACATTGAATTAATTTAAAACATTTTAGGCAATATAACATATTTCACTGGAATGAAACGTGAACCTATACTCATAGCTAAATTAATCCTATAGTTCAGAGCAATAATCTGCTTTATGTCTGGGAAAACTTGTGTCCTTGAAGACCTAGATCCTGACCCATCTGTTTGAAATCTTTCCCCAGTCTTTCACGTATGACAGTGAAATACCCCATCTCTCTTGGTTTTGTACCAACCATGTCTTTTGTTCACATGTGATAAAAGGTCTAGCTCCTCTGAAAGTTTTCCTTTTTTGCTTTCTTTTCCCTGAGTAGTAATAAAATTTCCAAGCTGCCACAGCAAACCTTAACATTTTGTTTGTATAACTAAGTTTCCATATGCATGCTGATTGCATGTCTGACTCATTTATTTCCTCTAAAATTGTAAGCTCCTTGAGGTTAAGGACTTTGGTGATTTTCAATACCTGTCGTGGATCAAGGAAACTTGTTAGTAATATAATTTTTGCTTGATGGTTAACAATAAAAATGGAATGTTTTCATAAAACAATAATCTGTTCCTATTAATTTTTATTTTTCTCAGTTTTACCTTGTATTTTGGCCCATTTCTTTGACACCATTTATATGCTGGACACTGGGATGGGCAAAAAGTAATAAACACACAGGTCCTGCCCTTGCAAAACTCCCAGTGATTTGCAACCTGGGGGAGATTTTGTATACAAGGGAATTGGACAATGTCTTCAGAAATTTTTGTTGATCACAACTGTGGTAGATTGTTACATCTTGCTGATAGAGGTGAAAGATGCTGCTAAACACATAGGACAGAGCCTCACAACAAGGAATTATCTGGACCCAAATGTCAATAGTAGTGAGGTTGAGAGTCCCTGGAAAGAGAAGGGCAAGTCATTAACAGTTAAATTAAAAGCAATGCATGCTATGATAGAGTTAGGTATAGGATTCCACAAAAGCTTAGAAAAGGAAAAAGAATTCAGAGTGCTTGACTGAGGGGTAGAAAAGGCTCCCCGGAGGAGATAAGCCCAACTGGGTACGCAGGTTGTAAACGAGCAGCATATTGAGTGAAGGATGAGTCACCGGTTACCCCCAAGACCAAAGCGTAGGAATAGAGCCAAGAACTGGGGATGGAGCTCCAAGGAAGCTGCTTTTCTAAGGCAAGACCAGGAAGAAGAACGTGCAACGGGGATAATAGGGAGGACCTAGAAGAGTGGAAAATAGGGACATTGTTTCTTGGATCCCAGAGTAGAAGATTATTTCAAGGAAATAATCACTAATAATGTCAAGCTCAGTGAGATAAACCAGAAAAATCTCTTTAACATTGGCAGAGTCATTGGTAACTTTAATGAGAGAAATCTCAAGTGAAGGAGGTAGAAGATTTTCTTAGGCAGAAAAGTGAGTAGGAGGAGAGAGAAAATATGGGTTTGTCTTCAGGAAGCATGTTTATGATTATTTATAGAAAAGAAAAATTGAAAACAGCCTAACAGCCTAATAAAGAAGGTATTTAAATTGTCACATATATAATGCAAAAGTAAACAACCACTAACAGATATTTAGTAATGAAGACTATGGAAAAGTGTTCACAGTAAGTGAAAAAAAAAAAAAAAACCCTAAGATGCAAACCTTTATGCAGTATGATACCCAATTTTTTTATAGGGAGAGAAAAACAACTAAAAAAATCCAAAACCAAAATATTAACAGTTGTCATCTCTGGGTAGTGTATATTATGGGAAATTATTATTTTCTTCTTTGAATATTTTTATTCCCCAAATGTTCTAAAATGAGCATGTATTCCTTTTAAAGTCAGAGGGAATTTTCTTTTTTAAGAAGCTTGGTTGAGAAAGAAAAGAGAAAGTTCTGGCAGTAAACTTGAAGAGGTTGGGTGGGGGGCCAGAAAGGAGCGTGTGTGTGTGTGTGTGTGTGTGTGTGTGTGTGTGTGTGTGTGTGTTTGAGTTGGAAGCAAAGAGAGCATTTTTGTATGGAGAAGGGAGAGAGCCAGTACACCAAGAGAGGCTGAAGATACAGGAGCATGGATGATTGATGGAGCATGTTCCTGAGGGAGCGGGAGGGGATGGAATCCAGATCACAGGTGGTGGGATTAGCCTTGGCTAAGAGGAGAGACATTGCTTCAACTGAAAAATGAGGAAAAGAGGTAAGGATGGATGTGGGTGCTGATAAGAATTTAGAGGAGGGGGCAGGAAGTTGAGGGAGTTGCTGTCTGTTGGCCTCTATTTCCTTTGTGAAGTAGAAGGTGAGGTCATTTGCTGAGTGGGGTCAAGGGTTTACGGAGAATGATGGGAATTTGGAAGGGCTGCTGTGGGGAAAGAGGGAGGAAGGGGACTTGGGACATTGAGACAGATTATCCAGCTGACTTGAGAGGCCAGCTGAGGTTTGGGACTAAATTTTTAATGAAGGGCACCTTTTGGCTTTCTCTAGCAGCACTCTGTAACATTAATTTAAAAATAAAGAAAGCACATAGTAAGACTGATGAGAAGGTTGCAGATCTGGGCAAAGACCCTGAAAAAAACCAGTATTTTGGGTGCTTGAAGTGATAATGGAGTTTGCTAGAAAGGGACAGAAATAAAGCCAGAAGAGGGCTGAAGGGAATGGAAGTCACAGGGAGGTCTATAAGCTGCGGTAATGGGAGACAGGGAGTGAGAGAACTTCAACAAGGAGCGATATGGGCTAAGAATGGGAAAGGGAGAGGGAAGACTCTAGGCATGAAAGAGTGCCAGGTGGAGGTCAGAGGTGGAGGTCAGCTGCTGTCTCCATGGACAATCCCAGCTAGTACAGTCACTCGACAGTGAAAGCTCAACTTCCAGTTAGATGTGGAACACAGAAACTCACAAAATCAATTTTAAAAATCAATGTAGATTTAAGTATGCTCTTTCCTCTCTTTCTCTTCCCACCCCACGCTGTCTCTACACACACACACACACACACAGGTACATGTGTATAATTTGAAATATTACTAAGAAAATAACATAGTTGTTAAAACAGACTCCCAACCAAGCAAAAAGAACACTGGACCTTTTTTTTCAACTCCAGATACTTAATTGCCGTATACATGAACAAGTCCCTTTCATATTAGAGAACAATTTTCTCATTGGTAAAATGGGTTAAATTATATCTATTAAACAAGATATTTTTAAAGAACTAGATTAAAGTTTAAAAATATACTCAGAGTTCTCAGAACCCCAAATACTATAGCTTAATTCACAAATATTTTTGAGCACTGTGATCGATTTGTATTTGTGACTAGGGCATCTAATGATAAAAGAAACTCACTCTCCTCCTCATACATGTAGAAGCAATTAGGGGAATTTCGGGGATTATTATGCAAGTAATAGGGCACCTTGCTTTCTCTATGATTCTATTCCTTACTCCATCCCGAGACTTAAGTCAGGGTTCTGCCAGGGCCCTCCTAGACACAGAGCTGTCTCCTGAGAAATATCAGGGAAGAAGGATTTTGATTACTTGTGATCACAATTTGTTAATGTTTCATCTCATGTCACTTTTGTATTTGTTTAATTATTTGAAATCTTGAATTTATATACTCTCACTTCCAAGCTATTTTTTTCACATACTTATATACATGTATACACACACAGATGTACACAAAAGCACAACATACAGACATATGTATATACATACATATATACATATTCTGGTAGGAAAAATTCATTCATAATCAAAGTCTAAAGGCGATTAAATATTCAGAATATTAGCCTATTAACAATCAGCATATCGGTGATTGTGCCAATGATGATATATCTGTTCATCAAAAAGAATGACTAGCATTCATGCCCAGGAGTTGAAGGTACGTCAATTGCTCTTTGATGAGCTAAGTGAAAAATTATGTGCTATGCCCTAACAAGGAAAGCCACTTGAGTTTAAATAACAATAAAGAGCACATGGTAGAGAAAAAAAAAGCGTATGTAGCACATTTTATTACTATTCAGTGGTGAACATTAGCCAACCGTACATATGTGTGTATGTATATTTATACATATAAATAAATATGATTTTTAGACTAACAATGGTAAGTAACATACATTTAAAATTTGCATATAAATAGGACTTTCTAAAATTAACAATTTGATTTACTCATAATTTGAATACTCTCTGAAAGTTTGGTAATGATTTTTAATATGTTCTGGATGTGTAGAATGTACCTAGCACCGTGCTAAATATCTTAGGTGGATCATCTCATTTAATTTTGACAAGAATCTCTATTACATACCAGCAATAGATACTACTGTTATTCAAAATTTACAAATTCAAAATATGGAACAAGGTTTCAAGAAGTTAAGCAACTTCTTATCGTTGTATAGCTGTTGAGTGATAAACCCAAAACAGTTTGATTTCAGAACGAATGCTCTTCATCATTACTCCCCATTTCCCTCAAGTAGGGAACATTTTCCCAATTCATCAAATTATGTTGGTTCTTGCTTCTAAATAGCTCTTAGGTCCATCTTCCTCTCTCCAATCCATGGCTGCAATCCTGGGTCTGACCACCCACCACTGTCACACTGGATTACCATAGAGTCTCCTGCTTGTCTCTGGTAGTCTGACTCATTGGGTTCATGTGTAATCCATGTGGCTCGCCAGTGAATAAATTAGGTCACATCTTCATCCATTACCCAACGTCTGCTGTCATGATAGTCCCCAACTCCATAACTCTGGAACAAGAGCCTGATTCAATGCCCCTCTAGTACTTCTGTGTTCAGGAATGAGTCTGTGCTCACTTGAGAACCGCCAACTCCTTGGGTTGCTGCATTCCTGGTTCTCAAAGCTTTACAATCAGCAGAATACCAAAAGGCCCTTCATTTCCTTTAGTCTTCGATGATTTCTTCTGCCAGAAATGAGAAAATGCCCTCTTCCAAACTTTATGACCCATTTTATCACAGGAGGCCAAAAGAACAGTGGTTTTTCCTTAAATCTCATACAAAAACAGGTCTTTCACCTTTTAACTGAAGGCCTGGTCTCCTGGAGCTCCAATAACCATTCAGTGGGGCCAAACAGAGGGCAGGCAGACTTGTTTGCTCCTCTCCGTTCCTCATCTTTTCCCATCTTTTCTCTCATAACCCACCAGAACTCCTCTTTTTCCTTTCACCAAACACAAAGCAAATTCATATCAACCAAAGCAAATGTCCAACAGATTCAGGGACCATTGGGTAGGCAGGATGAAGGATTTGTGGCTCCCCCAATGGCCCACTTGTCATGACTCATCAGCTTGGCCAACATCAGTCTTTCAATTTCCATTCAACTAAAATGAAGTATTAAGTCCTCCATAAATGCAGATATAATCATGTTCTTTCACCTTCTAAAACATGTCAGTGAATATTCACTACCTTCAAAATGAGGTTAAAATGCCTAAAGATGGTTAACAACACACTTTCAATTTTCTTCTCCTCCCTCATCTGTTGCAATCTCCTCCACTGACCATACTTCAAAACCCATATTCTAAGAATTGTGGTTTAAAATCTCCAGGTATAACTAATGACAGACTTACTATGTAATAATAATGAGAACAATTTAGGCTTTTACTAACAAATTGTGAGCAAGTTGTGAACAAATAATTATTATTTATTTTTTTGCTGAAGAATGCAGCAGATAAAAAGTCACACCATTAACACTAGGTATTGCGTGTTCATTGACATGTAAAAGGCCAAATATAGTAAGTTCAGTGATAATTGAACATAATCATTTTAAATATCTTATTCATATCTATTGCATATTTTCCAATTTACTTTATAAATATAACTTACGGTAGCAATGTTGATACTTCATTAATAATAACATGTACATAAATATGCATGATAATATTATTTTATATTTATCAGAGAGATAAAATAACTTAAATTGAAGAGTTCATTCATGTTAGCCAGGAACTTATGTTATTGAAATTTACATTATCTCTGTTCACTCTATTCAGAATTAAATGTTATACTAAAACCAAATAATACCAGACAGGATCTTAAACTAAAATTTTAAGCATTGTCGAATAGTACTTTATTATGCGTTTGTTCGTTTTAGATATTGCAAGGTTCTTTTGCTAATACTAAGTTATAGCTATATCCCCTTTTGGATTTAAAAAAAAAATCTATTGGTCTGTATCCATACAAGTAGGAATGGATAAATGCAAATCAATAAATGCTTTAAATACAGTGCAGTGTATCAAATAGGACAATCTCAGGGAAGATAGAATTATTGAAGATCGGTTGTAAGGAGAAACCTGGGAAAACTTTTTGAAATTGAGAATCATCATCATTTAACTTTTTAAATTTATGAAAATAGTCATTTCTTTTTTTTTATTTTTTTGTTTATATAATAAAAAATGAATCACTAAATAAATAGAATGAAAATAGTCATTTCTGATGCAAACGCTGAAAAAATTCTTACCACAGGCAATATGATCATTGTACCAATTTAAGTACTAGTTTGTTAGTTCAAGCTACAAATGGAAAGGCCTTCTTATATACCATCAGAATATTAACAAAACGCTATCCTGATTAAATATTTTTAATTGAGCGTTTTAACAAAAGTGCAATTAACATTGCCCTGTAATTAATTCCACATTATAAGTTTAAAGAATTAATTCCAAACAATGTTTATTATTGCTGATAATTGTGCAATTGTGCAATTGATGACAACCATTATAACTGCAACTAACATTGCATAATGCTCAATATACGCCAGGCACCATTATAAAATGTGTATATTAATATACTAATTCAACACTTAGGACAATCTTACGACATAGGTGATAGTACCATCTTCATTTTAGAGAATTTAATTAATTTTTCCAAAATCACACAGCTAACAAGTAACAGAGCTAGAATTCAAATCCAAGCAATCTACCTTAAATTCCATACTCCTTAACCACTATGCTCTTTCAGAAACTGTACAATATTTTGAAAAAAATCAGAGACCTAAAAGGACATCCTATTGTAATAAGAAACATGTTTTCCCACTTGATGAACGCTACTAAAATCAGGTAGCTGAAGTTAATCTAAGTTGAGGCTAAAACAACACAAGCTGTGTAACAGGACTGAAGAGTCTGATACGCCTATTCAGTGGGCAATAGCCTTTAGAAATAATTGTGAGCAGTTTAATAAAGGAAAATTTGGCTCCTGGTGGATGTTGACAATTTATGGCAGCAAGTGAGGCCACTCAGCACAACCTGCACACCTTTCCTGACTGTGGGCCAAGTTACTAATTAAAACAGTGTTGTAGGGTTCACAGTATTGGGATAAGCATGATAGGTGAGCTGATAACAGTTATTGACCCCTGGCGGTTAAGACCAGGAATATTTTAGAAACCAATAGATAAAGGAAAAGAGACATCACAATAGATATACAAAGCTTTGTCTTGTTATCCTGATAACTAGGCAGGGCTTTAATACAAGGAGCTTATTAATATAAAATCTCAGTAAAACATTTAAAATATATGTAAGAAAAATAAACGTGTAGAATTCTGGCAAAGGACTTAAACAAACATGGAATCTGAGAAGCATCATATTTGATGGTTGCTAAAGTGGGCAAACATTATTGAACAACCTTGAGACTGTGACATCAGTCATGAGACCAGAGATAAGGTAGAGATGGACCCAACAACAGCCTGTTATTTTGCTAATAGAGAATCAATTTTAGTTTAAAAATATACTCATCAGATACACATTATTTCATTTTATAAAGATGCTCTGAGAGGTTATGTAAATTTCCTCTAATTGTTACATTTGTAAAATGATAGGGTTGGAGTACAAACCTAGGAGTTTTTACTCTTTTTAATAACTTTATTTAGTTTGCTTAGGAAGGTGCATGAATATTAAGTTATCTGCCCTACATAAAATATGAGTTATTCTGCTGGAATGATCATTTCAAAATATGAACCTGTTTTTATCAACCCTACTAAACATCCAATCCCCAGGCCCAAATTCTTGGGAGCTTAAAACTATTCATTGAATTGCCATTGCTTTTAGGATTAAGATTCAGGCTCTTTAGATAGGACGCAAATCCTGTGCAGTCTCATTCTACATGCTCCTGCACCCTCCTCTCATTATAAATATGCATGCTGACCTGCACCTGTTCCATGGTACTTACCAGGTGCCCTACCACCAGACCCACTCTAAACATGCTATTCCCTCCACATGGAACATTCTTCTTCCTCTCTGTCAACTTAAATCCTTCTCATTCTTCATCTTTTGGTTTAAATATCCCTTCCTCAGAGAGGTTTTTCTTGACTTTCATATACCCTTACCTCTGTTGCTCCTCTATATTTCTCTGTGCAGAACTGATGAATATTTGTCCCCCTCACCAGACTATAAACTCCACAGGGGAATGACTGTATCTGTTTTGTTCATCATTGTATCTTCTGGTTTCTAACATGATGCCCAACATCTAATAGACTCTTAATATAGTGAATGAGTGGACAGATTAATTAATTCATTAAACTCCACCAAAGTCAAGAAATAATGGTTCAAATTACAATGTCTTTTTTTGTGATATTTATATTTTAGGTTTGAGGAAATATTTACAAAGGCATTCCTTTCAAAAATTAAAGTATTTTGAGGTGTATTACATTACGTTTATCTTAGCAAATGTATTCTAGGATTATTGTTAAAGGTCTGGTTGTGGAGGAAACAGCAACATTCAACTCCGACTTATGGAGACAAGTATTTATTTAAGATGTTTTCTTACATGCTACAGGTTGAGCTGTGTGCCTCCTCAAACACTTGTCTATTTTAAGAGGAAAGTTTTCTGTTTTAAGAGGATGCTTGTGGTTAAATGCCAGAAGGAATACAGGTTAAACAATATTCTTTCTCTTCCTTTTTTTGTTAGCCAAACATTTTAGCAGAGAGCTATCAATAATTGACTTCTAGTTTGGTGACAAAAGAAAACTGGAGTATCTTGCCTTTGACGCACACATGGTTTGGGAGACAGGGTGAAATGGACATAAAATCACACATTCTCTAGAACTTGATATTTGGTAATCTGCACACATGTAATTGGATCTGGAGACTGGTAGTGAAATATGGTAGTTCTCCTAATGTTGAGTTTGGTAAGATGTTTTCTTAGGCTGAGAGGTGAAGGTATAAAACTTAAATGACTGATTCTGTGGGAGTTCTCATCCAACTTACTTGACCCACCTTGTTACATGTTTAAACACATAGGTTTAAAAAAAAATCCACTCAGGACATAAAACTGGTTTATTAATAGAGAAACCTAAAAGTTGTAATTAGTGGGATATTATTAAGGCATTTTTTTAGAGCTATGATTCATAACATTTTTTAAAATTAAGAACATCTTTGATGAAAGCTGCAGACTGTGTCTCCAGAAGATTCACAGATGCACATACTTACACAACTTTATGCACAATTTCAGGGGTTTTATATCCACTAGAATTCGTCCAGAGAACCCAGGCTAAGAACATTTATTCAAGATAAATCCATCTAATTCATGTGTCTTAAATAGCAATGATTTATATTGCTTGTCATCCCTCTCATTATGATTTGTTTTATATCTGGACTCTAATTATCAAAGGGGAGGAATAAAGGAAATGCTCAAAAGATTCATCATAGTCAAAAGAAACCCCTATTTTTCTCTCTTTATCTTCAGGCTATTATTTCTAGACCAGCGCTCTATTGTTCATGCTGCACTGTTCATTGGCCATCAACCAGACAGAGGGTGCTAGTCTAGGCCATTGCACAATTTCGTCTTCCTCAGGGCTGTTATGTAATTAAAATAATTTCAATCTATTCTCTTGAAATTTTTTTTCTACAGGCAATTGTAAAAATGTAGAAGCTAAAAAGCAAATAAAGGAACAAAAATATAACTTGTTTTCTTTACTTTTTATTGTGAAAGAAATTACTCATTATGGACTAGCTACTTATTTAATTTCAAAATTCAAATGTGGTTTCTTTTGTATCCCGTAGTGGAGTAAAATCCCCACTGATTTAAAACGGTCATTTTCCAAGAGCACTGCAAAGTGCCTGGGTCTTAAACATTTCTAAAGGAACCACAGATATAAATGCAAAGTGCAACACAATTAGTAATGTATTTTCTCCTGGAACTCTTATATCTGAGGATGTCTATAAATGCATCGGAAGCAATTTACGTACTCTGCATATACATAGTAACTTTTACCAACATTCCACCTAATTGAGAAACAGTGTTGTCAAATAGGTTCAGTTTTATAGTATTAAAATAAACCTCTAAGCCTCCATCCAGAATCATGTTTTAACTACACACCATATGCACGCACATTGCACATGTGTATAAATGGTGGTTACACTTTAAAACAATTCCCTCCGATTCTGCTGGTGATGCTTTACCTGAAAACTTTGTAGTGTTCAGCTACCAACAGCTCTGCCTTGTGAGACATATTGTTGTTTATAGATTCCTCATGATTTGAAAATGAGGATAATATTTGACATATAAAATTTTACTTTTCCTTTGTGCCTTTTTGTATATTGTTTGATGGCATGAAAAATATGCTAAGCAAAGACTCTTGTTTGGAATGAGAAGAACCTGAGAAGAAGGGAGTGAGACTGACCTGACCTCACTGGAAGCAACCAGTGAGTACGTGGGAGCAATAATTTATCTACCTGGAGCCTGACCTCTGCTACAAGGGGCCACCACTAGGAACTGGAAGGTTAGTATAGAAATAGTGAGTGCTTTCTGTTGTTGTTGAGCACAAACTTGTTATTCCAGCTTCTTGTGGACTGGGTGCCACTCTTGCACACTAGAATTCAGAAATACTGCCCATTGCTATGGGAGAAAGGGAAATAATAAACAGTCTTATGTATTTGTTGAAGGTATCCTCTCTTATCAAAGTTTTACTTTAAAAAGGAGAACTTTACTCTCCAACTCTTATGGTCTACGGTTTTGTTTTGGTTTTTTTTTTTTTTTTCATCACAAGTAATACAAATATTTTAGCAGGTACTTATGTATATAATCATTATATAGATATATAAACAGATGTAAAAATATATCTTTCCAAAATATATCAGCGTACCACTATAACAGTGTATTATATATGTTAACAGAATATGCACAAAAGGAGAAATTAAGAAAGGTGAGATAAAAATGAAATAAAGATTATTTGTAAACAAATTTTATCTTGGGAATTAGTGGGATAGAAACCTTTTGCCTTATGATGAAAAAAGTGTTATTTCTGACAACTTTATTGAGTCACTTCAGTGTACAATTCAATGGTTTTTAATATATTCACACAGCTGTATAACAACACAATGTTTGAACATTTTCCTCACACTCAAAAGAAACTCTGTGCCCATCAGTGGTAATTCCTCACTGCACCACCTCTAATCTAGGGAACTATGAATCTACTTTCTGTCTCCATAGAAGAAAACTTGTCTATTCTGGACATTTTATGTAAATGGAATTGTACAAAACATGGTCTTTTGTGACTGTCCCCTTTCACTTAGTGCAATTTTCTCAATGATTCATCCATGCTGTAGCATGCATCATCGCTTCATTACTTTTTCTTTTGAATATATAATACAGTATTATTAACTATAGTCGCCATGCTGTACATTACATTTCCAGGACTTATTTATAACAAAGTTTGTACCTTTTTTTTTTTTTCTTTAAGACATTTATTTTTTAGAAAGGGGGTTAGGGCAGAGGGAGAAGCAGAGAAAATCTCAAGCGGAATCCCTGCTTTGAGCAGGTGGAGCTGAGGCTGGGCTCCATCTTGACCCTGTGATCATGACCTGAGCGGAAATTAAGTCTGACCCTTCACTACTGAGCCACCCAAGCCGGCGCCCTGAAAATTTGTACCTTTGACCACCTGGAGGCATTTCATCCCGTGGCCGCAAGGTGTTCTCTGTGGCGCTGTGGTGTGGCTTGCGGAGATCTTGACGAAGGACTGTGTGCTAGCATCGCGCGCAGGCGCAGGCTGCAGACCGCCTGGAGAGTGCGCCTGGGGGTGGCACTGTTGGGGGGGGGGGGGCTGAGCTGTTGCTGCAGAGCTGGGCTCCGTGTCCCGGGCGCCGGTACCAGGACGTCCAGCGCCAGGAAGGCGGAACCTATTTCCTCACCACCTAGCAGATGCTGTGCGACCGGAAATCTTTAGTGTACGGTTTGTGCCAGGCTCATCCGGCCTGGACTTGGACAAGGATGTAGCGACTCCACCTACTTGGTGCCTGTGCTGAACTGGACAGAGAAAGGAGTGTTGGAGGAAGGGAACTTTTCTCTTTCCTCAGAAATAAAACTTGGAAGGATAAAATTAGAGAATGAGACCAGAACATCACAGGTGCCGTGTACCACGTGCTTCAGCGCCGGGAGGAGGAGCTCGCCCAGGTGGTATTAATGGCGGTTGAGGGCCGGAAGTTGGAGCTGCTGGTCAGCAGTGGCTCTTCCTACAGCTGCGGGAGTGAAGACCAGGCCACGTGCATCTCTGGTTTCCATGGAGCCGCATAACTCCCCTTAGGGCATGACCAGTGAATCCGGTGAAAAAGCCAAGATTTTGCAAGGACAGGGTTCAAGGATATGAGGAACACAGTGTTGGCCGCCGAAGAAACATTTTACCTTTTCCCAAGATGCAACTGCCATGCCAGAGAAGTTTGGCTGTGAAAAGAAACCTGTTTTTGACAATTTCTCTAGAAATCTGGTTGTGAATTGTTTCTGCATCTGAGGTGGGTGCTGAGAGACAGGACCAGCTGTGCGAGGCCGCGCGTCCCCACACAGAGGAGGCATCCAGGCCTAGTGGGTATCCGGGTGGGGGGGGTCCTCTGCTGGAATTTTCCAAGTGCGGCACAGGCCTGCGCGGGGACGCTTCCGACCCAGCTGGAAGATCCTTAAAGGGCAGCGCTTTGAGTGCTCCATAAACAGTGTGTGATGATGCTTGCCTCTCTGTGTGGCCCTGTTCGCGTTCGTTACCTGTTCGCGTACCAGGGAGACAGCTCTGCCTACCAGGAGCAATCGCTTGGCCTTTTTTAGCCTCCGTGGGCGGCTGAAGACACAAGCAGCTTACGTGTTTTCACAGTCTCCTGGGCCTCTGCGTTGAGGCCTAGGCCATCCTGGGAGCCCGGTTCCTCCTGCCTGACCCTGGCTTGGAACAGCAGTCAAGGCTTCTGATTTGTATTTCTCAGGCCAGAGATTTTTGTATCTACTCTCCCAGTATGGATAACCTATCCAGTGTTTTTACCTTTTAGAAATGCCTCAAAGTGCTGCTACATTTTGCATTGATTTATTTAATCATTTTAAAGGGAAGTAGAAGTTTTGCCTCATCTGTCTCAGGGACTTGTGGAGGAGCTGGTGCCTTTGCCTCGTGTGGGATGGAGTTCTGCGTGGGAGACCTGACCACTTGACTTTTGGAGCTGAAATGACAGGTCACAATGAAATTGGATGTCTACAGTACATCACAGGTGTCTCTTTCTGGCACTTACTCTTTTCTTTGTGTAACTGTGCAATTCTTCCTGATACTTTTTGGGATGTTTGAGACTTCATACACAACGTGCATGGCTCTGCCCATGGAACATGGCATTGGAGCTACTAGGATTCCTTTAAAACCTTCTGTTCACATACTTTGAGAGCAGACCTTTCTCAGAGGGTGGTAGGGACTCTCAGAGTCAAGGGGACCTGGCTCAGCAGGAGCAGCTCTTTGCTTCTTGACCTGCAGCTTCCCAGGGTAGTTGTGCTCATTTGACCTCCCGGGCTGCTAACAGGTAGGTCTGAGGCTCTGACACCTCTAGTTTCAAATGCTTCTGAGACTTCTGCCTTTGCTCTGTTTTCTTTTCCTTCGCGGATAATCTGATTAACCAAGTTCTCCAGAAATGTAGGACTTAGCTCCATTATGTAAAATCTATTGTATATTGTTAAATGTTTGGCTTCAACAGTTTATCACAACCTTCTTTAGCCACCAGATGACCCATCTTCCCAGCAGAGCCCCTGGAGGAGGGAGGCCTGTTGGTGGCCTTGGGCTATGCCTTATGTGGTGTTTTGGTTATTTAGTGTTGTTTAATTTATGACCCTGACTTAATAGACAGGCTCGTGGTTCTTAAATTTAAAGATATTAAGATTTAATTTACTAAAATTTATTTTGAGGGGATATTTATACAGTTTTAGGTATTCGTGTTTTATCAGCTTGGAGTTTGATGCCTAAATTTCCCCTGAAAATAGCAAATAAGTTGTGTATTTGTGAAAGAACAACAAAAAACTTACTTTTGTATGGCTAGATAGTATTCCACAGCATAGATACACGATGGTTTCTACATTATTATGAATAGTGCTGTTGTGAACATTCATGTTTAAATTTTTGTGAGACATATTTTTATTTCTTTTTGATATATACATATTGTTGAAATTGCTAGGTCATGCGTTAGCTCATTGTTTAACTTTTTGAGTAACTGCCAAACTCTTTTCCAAAGTGGCTACGTTGTATTACCTTCTCATCAAGTGTATGAAAGTTCCAGTTTCTCCACATTCTCACCAGCGCTTGCTGTTATGTATCTTTTTGATTATAAACCGATGTTGTTGTGAAGTTATTTCTCATTGTGGTTTTGATTTGCAAATCCCTGATAGCTTATGATGTTGAGCATCTTTTCATGTGTTTATTGGCCATTTGTAGATGTGTTTTAGAGAAATGTTTATTCAGAAAATTTACTTAATTTTTGCATTGCGTTATTTTTTTGTTATTGAGGCATAAGAATTCTTTATATATGCTGGGTACAAATCTCTTATCAGGTATATTGTTTGCAAACTTTTTCTTTGATTTGTAGATTATTTACTTGGTGGTGTCCTGAAAGAAAAGCTTTTACCTCTAATTATATCTTAATTTATCTACTTTCGGGGTCACTTTTTCTTTTGGTCTTATATCTAAGAAGATTTACTCCTATATTTCTTAAAAGAATTTTATAATTGTAGCTCTTATATTTGGTTCTGCAATCCCTTTGGAGTTATTTTTGTGTGTGGTATGAGAAAAGAAGTTCGGTTTCATTCTTTTGCATGTGGATATGCAGCTGAACCAGCTCCATTTGTTGAAAGACTATTCTTTCTTCATTGAACTGTCTTGGTACCCTTGGTGAAAATCAGTTGGCCAAAGGAAAAGGTTTATTTCTGGATCCTCAATTCAATTCCATTGATTTATATATGTCTATCCTTATGCCAGGACCATACTGTTTTGATTACTGTAGCGGTGTATTAAGGTATGAAATTAGACTTCTCTTCCTACGTTAGCATATCTTACAGAGAGTTTGTGCTGTGTGACCCTTGACGCAGGGATTGGGTGTAAATGCTAGTGTCTACTCATGTATCAAATATTAGTATAGTTTATTTGATTTTCGTATTTTCATTTAAAAGCTAAATATCAGCAGAAGCTCTACTATTTTCTTTTGTATCCCACCAGATTGGTGTGTACTCCTCACTTTGGAGACCACAGCTCACAGGTACCATATTTGGGCTCTATTCCTCACTTTATAACACTCTTCAGCCAAGTATCATCAACCAGTGTCTCACCCTTACTTTAAGGTCCTAAGGTAATATTGATGTAAAATTGTACATCAATTGTACAAATGTACAATTACTTGTACATACCCAATAACATCTCCAGTACTGTAGACTTTCTCTGAAACTTAAGTTAAATTACCCTATTCTAACTATGACTTTAATAGGATAAAGTAATTATTCTAATACACTGGTGAATCAAAACAAAATAAGAGGATATCTTAGTGATCTAGAGTTGTTGATGGGTTTACCAAAGAATTTTTTCACTGTGAAGAAGAAAAACCAAGAAATTTAACTTACATTTAAAAATGATATAGATTTACCAGCTCAGTTAAATAGAGTCAGATTTTTCCCTCAAATCTAAAAGGAGTTACATAATTTTTCTCCTACTTTATCATTTTATTTACTTTTTAGAAAATAATTTTTAAATTTTAATCGCGGTATAGTTAACGTATTGTTAGTTTCAGAAATACAATATAGTGATCCAGCAATTCTTTGCATTACTCAGTGCTTATCATAAGTGTACTCTTTAATCCCTGTCACCTATTTCATCCATCTCTCCACCCACCTCCCATCTGGTAACCATCAGTTCTCTATAGTTAAGTCTTGTTTTTTAGTTTCTTTCTCTCTCTCTTTTGGGAAGAGTCCATATTTCTATGATGTAATATATACATTCTTCAAACTCAAAATTAAGTGAGCTCCTGTTCTGTTCCAGGCTCTAAGTTTGGGACTGGTATGATAACAGTGCAGTGGGGGTTTCTGTTCATAGGTGGCTTGTATCTAATAGTCCCTCATTGTCCAAGTGTGAGTTAATGTCAGTTCTTGTTTCCTTTAAATACACACATGCACACCACCTTAGCATATTTAACCAATTAAAATATTGATATTACAATAAAGTAAAACATTTCAAAATAACCTCTAAAATAAAATTAAAATGTAGGCTTATTGGGCAATTTTGAAAATAAAGTAAGTCAAAATAAGAAAATAGCGATCAACAAAGCTCTCATAGTGTCAGTGTTTAGAAGTAATTGCTGTTAATTGTCTTTATCTTTTTAGATTTTTCCTAAAATTTGCACACTTAAATTTGTTTTCTCTTCTGTCCCAAATCCTCATTTTAAGATCCCAATTTACATACTTCTGCTCTCATTTATAGTATGTTGAAATTCTATAGACAAAATATACTTATACTTGTTATTGTATTCATTTATCAGTGAAAGTTGGTACAAATTAATGTATATTTTATGAGTATATATTGATCTCAAAGTAAATTAGCGTACTTTTTTTGAAGATTTATTTATTTTAGAAAGAGAGAGCAAGCAGGGAGGGAAAGGGAGAGAATCTCAAGTGGACTCTCCGCCAAGCACAGAGCCTGATATGGGGCTCTATCTCAGTACCCTGAGATCATGACCTGAGGAGAAATCAAGTCGGCCACCCAACCAACTTAGCCACCCAGGCGCCCCTAAATTAACGTACTTAAACTTAATAAAAACATTTTATACTTATTTTTGTTATTTTTCCTCATATACTTTTTCTTTTTTCTCTTTCACTCATTCTTTGTATTTTCCAATGAATCTTTATTTCCTCCATATAAAACTTAGCCCTTTCAATAAAACCATTGTATGTTGCAATAATATTTGTGTTTTATATCTGCCAACTTATTAAACTTTTAAAGTTTATTTTAGATGTATTTATATACAGAAAAAGTAATAAAGCTTATAAAAATGAACACAACATCCAGCCTAAGAAATGCCATGTATAATATACATTATATAGTATGTCACATTATACATATATAATAATATTGTTATACAACATAATAAATACAATATACAATTGAGGTTACCTGTATATCTCACTCCTATTTCATCCCCTTTCTATTCCTCTGAATTTGCTTTCTTTTTTCCCATGTCTTTCTTTATCGTTTTACTACATTCATATACATATTTAAACAGCATATGTTATTTACTTGCACATTTTTAAACTTAAATAATTAACTTGATATGCATTCTTTTGCTTGTTTTTTCAGTCACCATTTTTACTCTGGATTTATTGTTCGTTTTCACTTTTCTATTTTTACTAAATATTAGTGGATTGTTCGTTGAAGTGGTTGTAACAGTTTGTCTAAATTTTAGTGGATTTTTCACTTTTACTAAATATTAGTGGATTGTTCATTGAAGTGGTTGTAACAGTTTGTCCTTCTACAAGCAGTCTGTGGGTTTCTCTTGTTCTTTATTTTCACTAATGCTTGGCATTGTCAGACTTCAAATTTTGGATCAATCTGATGAGTATAAAATGGTATCCCCTCTTGGTTTTAATTTGCATTTTTATAATTATCACTGAAGTTGTTTCTATTCATGTATTTGTTGGCTTATTGAAATGTTTCATCTTTGAATTCCATGTTCATACTTATTATCCATTTTTCTGTCCCCATTTATTTTAAGGAGTTATGTATGTAATGCAGAGATTAAAAATTGCTTTATGCAATAAATATTTGCAAATACTTTACCCCCAGTTTACCTTGTCTTCTCTTCTGGGCTGAGTGTTCTTGACCCAGGCCCAGGTATGATTAGCACACGGCCTTGAGTTGTTATGAACTTGTGTCAGAACCTAAAGTGATGCCTGCTTTGTGTGCTTGGGTCTGTTCAAAGCAGTGCTTGACAGGCTCCTCTGCTGGTAGCCTGCTTCTTCCTCTCCCACTCCCCCTGCTTGTGTTCCCTCTCTCGCTGGCTGTCTCTCTCTCTGTCAAATAAATAAATAAAATTAAAAAAAAAAAAAAAAAGCAGTGCTTGGGATGAAGAAGGACCCTGGGCCCTCCTCTCCCAGCCCCAGTTTTTAGGCCCCAGTGAAGGGCCAGTAGGCCCCAGTTTTGGGGCCTAGTGGATGCTCACGGTACATTCCAACCTGTTTAGTCTCTTCTCTTTTCCACGGTGGCTTGTATTTTACTGACTGATGTTATATAAAAGTATTTGAATTCCTTTCCTTCCCCAACTTTAGAATGATATTCTCTACACCTTTCAGTTGTTTTTTGCATGTAGTATTAGACAGGTATCTAAATTCATTGTTCCTATTATGGATCATCAGTTTTCCCAGCATCATGTATTGACATTCCTTGTTTAACTGCTGCTCTGTAGGTCATCTTTGTTATATATGGAGTTTCTTTTTTTTTTTTTTTTAAAGATTTTATTTATTTATTTGACAGAGATAGAGACAGCCAGCGAGAGAGGGAACACAAGCAGGGGGAGTGGGAGAGGAAGAAGCAGTCTCATAGTGGAGGAGCCTGATGTGGGGCCCGATCCCATAACGCCGGGATCACGCCCTGAGCCGAAGGCAGACGCTTAACCCCTGTGCCACCTAGGCACCCCTATATATGGAGTTTCTGTATAGTCATGGGTCTCCTTCTGGGCTCTCTATTCTATTCTAATCTATTATACTCTATTCAATAATCTATTAATACTCTATTGTGTTAAATGACTTAGCTTTTAGTATGTATAGTTACCTGGTCGGGCCTATCTCCTGAACTTATTCTCTATGTTCAAAGTTCACATGGCTATTCTCTGCCTTTGATCTCCTATACAAAATTTAGAATCAGCTGAGACATTCCAGAATTAATTTGGGAAGAATTGCTATCTTTATGATATTAATTCTTTCTATCACAGAGTGTAGTGTATCTTTTCATCTCACTTTACATCTCTGACGACATTGTGGTCAGTGTACATGATCTGTGATATTCTTTTTTCCCAGTAAAATATATATAACAAAAAAATTTTACCATTTAATAATTTTTAAGTGTAAGTTCAATGACATTAAGTGTATTCACTTGTTGTGCACCCATCACTACTATCTCTCTCCAGAACTTTTTCATCTTTGCAAATTTGAACTCTACCCTTTGCATGATAGCTGTTTCCCCCTTTTCTCAGCCCCTGGTAACCACCATCCTGTCTTGATGAATTTAGTTACTCTGTAGGTCATGTAAGTGGAATCACATAGTATTTGTCTTTTGTGACTGGTTTATTTCACTTAGCATAATGCCTTTAAAGTTCATCCATGTTGTTGCACATGTCATAGTTTGTTTTTAAGGCTGAAAAAATTCCATTATAAATATTAATTTTTAAAAGCTTGTTGACATTTGCTTTATTGTAGGGTCAGTTTTGCAATTGTGAACTTATGTCCTTGAAAGAATATATTTTATTGGTTGCATATTTAATATATCTCTAAGCTGGAGAATTGTGTTATTTAAGTCTTCTGTAACCTAAGTCATTTTGTGGAAAGTTTGTCATGACCTCCTTCCATGATGTGAATTTTTCATTTTTTCTTTATAGTTCTACCAATTTATGCTCTTAACATTTTGAGCTGATGTTCCTAGGTTTAAATTTGTTGTTGTTAATTGAACTTTCATATTTTATATGTACCCTTATGTGTTCTTTAATATTTTCCCCCTAAAGTCTGTTTTCAACATGGCTGCACAAGGTTTCTCCTCCCCTTCCTTCTTTCTTTCTTTTTTTGTTAGTATTTTTTATATGTCTTCATAGAACCTTTTAATTTAACCTTGCTCTGCGAAAGAATATAGCCTGTCTTTTAAATTCAGTTTGACTCTTTCCATCTTTTAACTGGTAAATTGGGTACCTTCACATCAACTGTGTTTAGTAATGTGTAGGGATTTTTTTCTAGCATCTCCTTTTGTGAATTACAGTCGTTCAGCGTTTTCAGTGCTTCATTTTTTTCTCCATCATTTTTTCTCCATTTACTTTGGGTTGATTGCTTCTTGATTTTGCTTTTTTTTAATCAATATGGTGTATTTTCATAAATTTAACTTGTCATTTCTTTTTTTTAAATTTCACTTAAATTCCAGTTAGTTAACAGTGGTGTAATATTAGTTTCAGGTATACAATATAGTGTTTCAACACTTCCATACATCACCTAGTGCTCATCACAACCACTGCACTCCTTAATCCCTATCATCTATTTTACGCATTCCCCCACCACCTTCCTTCTGATAACCATCAGTTTGTTTTCTCTAGTTAAGAGTGTGGTTTTTGGTTTGCTTCCCTCTCTTTTTTTCCCTTCACTCATTTATTTTGTTTCTTAAATTGCACATATGAGTGAAATCATATGGTATTTGTCTTTCTCTAATTTCGCTTAGCATAATTGTTTCATCCATGTTGTTAAAAATGACAAACTTTAATTTTTAATGGCTGAGTAGTGTTCTGTTGTATATATATATACACCACAACTTTATCCATTCATTAGTCGATGGACACTTGGGCTGTTTCCATGGTTTGGCTATTGTAGATAATGGTGCTATAAACATTGGGTACATGTATCCTTGTGAATTAGTATTTTTGTATTCTTTTGGCAAATACCTAGTAGTGCGATTGCTGGATTGTGGGGTAGTTCTATTTTTAACTTTTTGAGGAATCTCCATACTGTTTTCCAGAGTGGCTGCACCAGTTTGCATTCCCACCAGCAGTGCAGGAGGGTTCCCCTTTCTCTTTTTCAAAAATTTTTGTTTACTTTAAAGTTATGCACATAATTTTTATTTATTTAATAGCTACTTTTAAATTATTAACATGCATGTTTAGTTTTAAAAGTCTAAAGTTAACCAGTACTTATACACCCATCCTGAATAATAAAAAAACTTCAGAAGATGTAAATTTCCACCGGCCCTTGGCATTTTATAAGATAAGCTCTAGGGCTATCTACAATTCTAATTTTCTGAAAAGAAGACTTCTGAAGTTCAAAACACTGTGAACCAAAAAGAAAATTAAATTTTCTCATAATGCCAAAAAAGAAGGAACATATATTCTTTAAAGAAATGGCTTTGGAAATAGAATTTTAACTTTTTTAAATAATTATTTTCCCATGAACTTTTTTTTTCCTTTTAGGTCATATCTTTTATTAAACTAATTAAAATAATTCTGATTATTTCAATGGTTATTTCAAATAATAAACACTGTAACTTTTTATTTCTGTATTTGCTTTGCTGAAATTGCATAATGATATTGATTAGAGCACATAATTAGCAACCACCCACATGTCTGGAAGCAAATGTAACCATCCGAAACAAAGTGAAAACACAGAAGCCATAAGATAGGTCCCTGAGCAATGGCGACAAGAAAGCAAAACCAAACCAAAGAGAAACATAACCAAAAATCACTGCTATTACAAAAAAATAGAACCTTGAAGTTGCCTCTGCCTAGGGGCTTTATTACCTCATAATCTCCATTAGCAAGCCACCCCCAAATAAATATTTTACTAAAGGAGAACATTGTGCTTGTCATACAGAGAACTTCAAGACCTTTCCTACCCACTTTGAATGCCTAGCCCCATGATTTAGAAACGCCTGTGCCTCAATACCATTGATGCCTTGTTAGGCATCAATGAAGAATTTACAAAATAGGTATGTAATAACTCCTCTGTGAAAGTAATTTACAGTTTTTATCAGTGGTGGGAGACAGATGATGTACAAGTATAGTGGCCTTAGACTTAACTTCATTCATATAACGAAAGGTTGACTTACACATCTCAGTAACCTGAAGGAATTTCCTGGAATGACCATCTGATAAAGTAACCAATCAAAACCAAATCCCCAATTAAATCACCTGAAAAAAGAAAAACTGATGTATGTTTAAGAAATGGACTCAGTGGGACACCTGGGTGGCTCAGCTGGTTGGGCATTTGCTTCAGCTCTGGTCGTGATCCCAGAATCTTGGGATGGAGTCCCGAGTCCCCGCTCAATGGGGAGCCTGCTTCTCCCTCTGCCTCTGCCTGCCACTCCCCCTGCTTATGCGCGCTCTCTGTCTCTCTGGCAAATAAATAAATAAAATCTTGAAAGAAAGAGAGAGAGAGGGAGGGAGGGAGGAAGGAAAAGAAAGAAATGGACTCAATATAGTATGTTTAAAAGAGATTTTAATCAAAAATGCTTTATTGAAGTGAGAGAGTATTATTCACTTAATGGGCATTTTTCAGTGGGGTTCAGTAGATGAAAGTTTAACTTGGGTGTCCATCTAATTTTTATTAACAGGTTTTGTCCTCTTCAACATTTTGTTTTCCTGACAATGCAGCAGAGAAACATGTACTTTTATACTTACTTAGAACTAGGAAAACAACCATGGACAAAATTCTCTCTCATTAAAATTGTTAATAGAAATAAAAGCTTTAGTGAAATCCTTCAGTCCATTCCAGTTACAACAGAAAAATACTACCTCAGTTTTCAACATCAAGGAGGAAGTTTTTTTATTTCTGAGGAGTAATATCCATCTGAAATAAAAGTGGCTTACCATTTTGTGATACTTTTATGTCAAATATGCAGCATAATAATATGTCTCTTACTGGATCATCAAGATTCCCCCTACACGTTAAAAGCCATACTTCATTTGTAAAAGTGTATGATGTAGTCAACTCTTTTGAAAGTGAATAAACTTTTGTCTCTTCTTTAGTCCTTTTCAGTAGAGGTTCAAAAATATTTGACCTATGTCTGCTCTTATGTCTAAGTTTCAACTGTTTATTTTTAAAAACATTTACCATTTTTCTTAATTAAACTGTTAATATGGGTGGTACATGGAAAGTTTGGGAACCTCATAAAAGTACAAAGGAAAAATAATCCTGAAATCGTTCATTTCCTTCATTATCTCTTGGCTCCAACAGTAAATAATTTCAGGGTATTGTCCTTTGATAATTGTTTTGTCTGGTCTCTATTTTCTTCTATTTTTCACTTGTCATTCCTCAGTTTTTCCATGTCATGATTGCTTATAACATACTTTCTTGTTTTATCTTATCCTTATAGTGAAAGCTTAAGGAGGACGATGTTTCTCCTTGCTACTTATTTACTCAGCCTATATTTATTAACACCTGCTATATGTGAAACACTGCATGGAAATATATGAATCAATGGGCAAAGCTCTTATCCTTTTGGAACTTACCAACTAGAATCAAGTGCTTGAATATGGGGTGTCAACCCACAAGATCGGGAGCCATGCTTAATTCACTTCTGTGTTTTTACAACCCAGCATGGGATCTCTTTTCTTCTGCATCTGCAATAGATATTGGGTGGACACTTAATGTGGTATATAAATAACTATTATTGAACAAGTTATTTGTCTCTTACCTATATGGCCATATTCCTAATATTAGAGATTGGATAAGTAGGATTCTGCCTACCTGATTGTGAAGTTCTGTGTTTAGATGTAGCATTTGTTTCATGCTTATGACTTAACAAACTATTACTCCATTATCTCAGAGGGTTCCTGTGAAGCTCAAGTAAGCAATAAATATGCTTTATTTAAAAAGAAGGAAGGCGGTGGTGTTATTTACCTGGAGCTCTTACAGCATTGATTTATATATTAAGAGATAAAACATTCAGTAACCCCAGTCATCTAAAACATGGTTATTTTATTATTGGCCTTTAACTTCCAAATATGTTACATATTTTTAATGCACAAATAATTATTTAGCTTCAAGAAAGTTTAAGAAAAAGATATACAATGCAACAGGAAATAAGTATACAGATGAGTTAGATTCAGTCCCCAGTTCAAAAAGCTTTCAACATTATACATGGAAAGATAATTTTTCTCTCATGCATACAACTTATCTAGAGCCTTTCCCCACTCTTTACCTGGTTAATTCAACTTATCCTTCACATCTCAAATTAAACATCACATTCTTAGATGGAAGTTCCTTCAATCTTTATTATCAGATTTTTCTTTACATTTTTTCATGGCACTCTGCATTTATCTTATACAGCACTCATTATATTTATAATTGCATTATACTTAGAAATATTTAGTATCTATATTCTGACTAGGCAATAAACATAAAAAAGGTTCAACGTACCAGCAAAGTGTCTGGCACAGAGTATGAGCTCAGTAAGTGGTATTGCATGTAGTAACTAATATGTAAAAGATGATGGCAGGGAAAAGGAGAGAGAAAAAGTGTGATGGGAATGTAATGGAAAGGGAAGGCATTTAATATAGGGGTTTACAAAGGTTCTATGGAAAATTTCAGGTTTTCCTTAGAGGATGTGTATAATTGCTGAATGTGCAGCTTCATAGACACATCTAGAGGAATGATACAGAAAAGATAGATTGGTGGAACACAAATGATCAAGGCCATAGTATCTATAGACACAGTAGACACTGTGCTTAGAACACATGATAGCTTAAGGGGCCCACAGAATGTTTTAAATTTTAATTTTTTGATCAAAAGAAAAAATGTTACAGTAATATATAATAATCCAATGGGTGCCAATGTAAGCATAGAATGTAATTTTTAATACATATATATATATGTATTATATATATGTGTGTATTATATATATTAATATGTATTATATATATATATATATATATATACCCAAAAAAAGGCAATAGTGCCCTGGACTCGTGATAATCAGAATGTAGCCCTGGGGACAATATTTGTTAGACAGTAGCTAGATTTGTCTAGAACCTAGAAAAGGAATGGAAGACTTAATGTTGAGAATGCAGGTTGGCCTTAGGTCAAAGAGAGTCCAGATGTCAGGCTGGGGAAGTTCTTTAAACTTTGGTTTCTTTCAGAGACTTTTGTGTCAACTTCTTGCTTACAGGGGGCTTTTGGAAGAAAATTCTTGCAGAAGGAATAGGATGGATTGTCTTAGAAATAGGGCAATCAATCAAGGGCCTTTTGCATTAGGTTAGATGAGGGTTAAAGAGAGTACAGTAGGAAGAGATAGAAGGGTTGGAGATTACAGACATTCAGGTATATATTTACCCATGCATTTTAGATCATGTGCAGAAAAGCCCCTTTTCCTCATAGAAAATTCCCTAAGTCATAATTATAAATTCGTATTCCCTCTGAGTATAAATTGCATGAGAGAAGGAACCATGTCAGTGTTACTGTTGTATCCTCACGGCATTGAAGATGGAGACACTCAAGAAAACAGGAGAGTTAGCCTCCTGTCAAAGTGTTAAAACTATTATAACTAGAACTAGATCCTGACCAACCCATCCTTATCATCAAAGCCAGTGTTCAAAGCCTGAGCATGTGACAAATGTCTTCCAATTGATTGATGGTTCAGTTAGAACAAAACAGCAGTAACAACATATACATTAACTGTGACTTATCTTAAAGTTAATTTTAAATGATTATTTTCTGAAAATTGAGTAGTCTTAGCCTATGGTCCATAACTAAATATTTATTCATAATCATAACTCACCCATATATGTGCAGCGTAAACTCATATACAGAGGAAGTTGTAATGACATAAAACCATGTAGTATGCATTGAATACAGTTGTGTTGCATGTAGATTTGTTAGCAATCTAAGTGGGTAATTTGTACACTTAGGATGTAACAAGCCTTGTGCTAGACAGAAATACAAGTATCACATATAATGGCATATGTTGGGTGCTAGCAGCTGGGTTAAGTTAGTAGCAGGAAGGATAAGGCAAATCCTCACTAAGGAGAAGTGATGTTTGGCTCAAGTCTTGAAAGAGTAAATGCTAGCCAGGTAGATCAAAGCAGAAAGGCATGTAAAATTTTAAAATTAGGGAAAATTACTCTTAAAAATACTTTTATTAATTTTTTGGAAAATTAGTTTCTTTATCTGTGGCATATGATAATCATCTTTTTATCACTGTTCAGCTATTTTCAATGTTTGTTCAGAATATGGAAAAGGAAAGAAGCATAAAACGCAGCATGAAGGTTATGAATTCTGTGATTTTGAAGAAGAGGGAAGATATTCACTGTGTAATATTGATAGGTAAATTAGCTGCCTGTCTATATTTTAGAGACTGCCTTTTTTGGAAATGGAGGAATAGACTAAATGAATTTTCAGGAACTTCCAAACTTTGGCTTTTTGATTTGATAAGTATGAAGAATGTTAACATTGTTAAATCACTGAGATTATATTTAATGCTCTTTAAAAAATCTAAACATTTTTATAGTATTGAGATTATACTATTCAACCTATGAAAAATTCATTGTTCTATACGATAATATGAAAACTGAAAGGTATGAAAACATAGCCATTTAATTGGTAATTTTTAGGCTCCTATAAATTTTATTACGAATATTACGGAATAAATTCAAGATAGAATTTTCGGTATTGAGTCTTATTGGCAATTTGAAAGCAGCTGAATTGTTCTCCTACTTTGTGTTGCAAAAATTCCAGAGCTATATTCCAGACGTTGTTATCAAGATAGGAAATGAATCTAAGTCGATGTTCCTCTTGAGGTTAAAGGTCTGTTTCTTTGAATCAGTTCAAATTGACAGCCCTCCTGCCATCACCTCCTCCTTAGCCAGGCAGACAGGCCCTGGCAGTCAGTGTGAAAACATCTGTTGAATGAATTTATTGACTAGATCTTGTTTTTTCTCTCTCTTTCTCTATTTTTTTTTTTCTTTTTCCTTCACACCGTTTATTATGTCTCTGACCTGATGAACTTAATTTGTTTACACGTCGTTCTCAGTGTCTCCCTCAATGCTTGTCTCATGTTTCTTTCTACTGTGCTCTTTTCTTGGCAGCAGCCCTTCCTGGAGCCCCAGCACACACGTGTGCTCTCAGTGCACCAAACTCAGCTGGCTGTGGTTGGCATGGATGGATTAGAGAAACATCGTCTTGTCTCCAGGACGCATTCCTCCCCTGCTGCCTCCATTTTACCTCATCCAGCAATGGACTGCCCCCTCCAGCCTGGCTCTGCAACTGGTAGGAATCCCTAAAGACTTTCCCTAATAGGCAGGCTAAATGCACCGTTCTTGTAGGATTAAGCGATTTAAATGCTCTGAATAACTCCAATAGCAGAACGCTCTGTTTTAACCCAATGCAACCCAAATTTTATGAGGTTATATTGGCCACAAGACAAACAGCACATCTGATAAATCTTGGGCTTAGTATTAATAGCCTCATAAATTGTTATCATTCAAGGGCCTGGAAAACACATCAACAGGTGCATAGGTCCCTTTTGGAAACAAAATCCCTACAACATTCTTTAGCAGTGTTCTTCACTGCTAGTAGTCGTGGCCACTAGGAAATTTATGATGTTCAGCTTCATTTGATTCTAAAGAGTGCCTCTCTCCCAGTTTGTTTTTCACCTTGTTTTGTTTGTTTCATTGTTTTCTTCTGACCTGCTGTACAGATGACTCCTGGGAGACAGTGGCGCCAAGTCAAACCTTGTTTAATGCTGAATACATTAGTTCCATTTCTATTTATTATGGCACCTTTGGGTGGGCTATTTGACCAACCTCTTCCTTTGCCTACAGCTGTGTTTGATATTTTAGAACCTGGCTACAGAGGAAAACAAACCAGATAATTCCAAGGCCAGAGGAAGGTCGAATCTGGAACATACACAAAAAAGGGGTGCTATTCACTCTCCAAAGGAACTGTGCTGTAAATATCCATGTGGATAAATACTCCTTTCTGTCTTCACTAGAATGGGGTCCAGAAGATATCCATGCTCTCAAACTTGGGGCTGATCAGATGAAAGATATTATAGCCTAAGGGGCTCATAACTTGGATGCAGCAAAGGGAGTATTCATGTGCACCTTCTCTCAAAGGCTCTCACAGGTTATCTGATTTATTTTTGAATCAATTTTCAGGATTCAGAATTTGTTTTTGTGGCTTTGGTGACCTCATGCAACCCTTTGTGCTTGGAAAAGTTAAAACACTTTTTCTAAAATCACATTCCCAAGCCTGATATCATCTTATTTAAAAATCAATGAACGGAATAGCCAAGTTATTTAACTTTGACAGACACTTAAATAAGTATGCAAAGGAACTACTTTTTTATAAGGTGTTACACCACAAGCCAGCGTTCCATCCTAGGAGTTACAGGCTGGGTATATTTGCATATATTTCTTGCACCACATTAGCCACTGCCTTGGATCCCTCTATTTCTCAGAGCATAGCAGACCTGCCCTGGTATCCCAGACAGCCCAGGACTGCAGCCCAGTGTCAGCAGAAGCTGCTTGGATCAGCCATGCCTGGTTCTCTCCTTCGTCTTCAGAGAGTGTTTGCTCAAAACCAGATATGTGATGTAGAGGAATACTTTTGGTAGCTATTCAGATCAGTAGCGTTCAAGAATTACATTCTACTAAGTTCCTTTTCCTGAAAGTTTTTTTTATTTAGCCATAAGCTTTCAGAGAACACAGAACAATAATCCTGTCATAATGGCAATTCCACTCACTCAAAATTATTTCCTTAATTTTAAAGTGAACTTAATTATAAAAGTTTCATGATGCTGTTCCATGTATGTTGCTGTCTACTATTGAGATCCTATTGGTTGAGTTTCTTTTCTTGGTTAAGAGGGATGACCCTTTCCTGACGTGCTTTGGTTTCCTCTGCTTTTAGATGTTCCTTCAATATGAATAAGGCAAATTCCTTGAATATTAGAATGATACTACAGGTTTAGGAAAACAGTGTTGCCAGATGGACAGGGTTGGTAGGGCTTAGAGGAATCCAGGTGAAAGAGTAGACTATAACCCTACTAACATAAGCATGACAAACAACCTAATCATTCAGACCAAATACTGGGTCATTTCAAATTGTTAGTTTCTTTCTTATAATGTCAGCATCCTAGTATTTGTCAGAGTTTGTATTCCAAACACAAGTAGGGAAATGAAGTTGAGATTATTTTCATACATAATGCACTTCATAGGGCACATTTCTTGCCTAGTGATTAAATAAACATATTTTTTAAAAAACAGGATTTTAGGGGCCCTTGGGTGGCTCATTGGTTAAGTGTGTGTATTTGTCTGACTCTTGATATCTGCTCTGGTCATGATCTCAGGGTTATGAGATCGAGTTCCCCCTCAGGCTCATGGAATCTGCTTAAGATTCTCTCTCTCCCTCTCCCTCTGCCCCCTCCCCTGCTCATGCACATATGTGTGATTGTTCTCTCTCTTTAAAAAAAAAATGCACAGGATTTTAGGGTTTCTAATGTCTTGATTTCAGAGGTGAACTATTAAGACTTTCATTTGTAGTATGTTTGAAAAGAAGTATCTTTAAGCATTAAATTCCTTTCTTTTGATTTTTTAACATCTATTTATTGTAGGTCCTTTTAAAAAATCAAAAGTGACATTCAGGTATGTTCCTTGGAAATATTTAGGTTTTTTTCTCAAAGAAAGTTATACGATCTCACCCACTCAATAGTTGTTCCATTAAAAAGTAAGGAGGAGAAAACAAATACATTGTAAAGGTGATTTGCTTACACTTGTCCTGTAAGAGCTGTACTTTTTGCCATAACTTAAAAAGTTATTTAGTAGTTAACTCACATACTTTTCAAGGCACACCTTTTCAAACTCGCACATTCCATGTGGATTCTCAGCAGCCAGATAGAGCAGCCACAGCACCCCCTTTTTGAAAAGAACAAATCAGTGTTCCCAGGGGAAAATGTTTTCTGAATTCAGTCAGTTGTTGAAAGATGAAGTCTTCAGTCTGTTTCCTGTGAGGACTTGAATGGACCAAGAAATGGGCTAATATGTAGCCACTACCTGGTGGCCCTACAGAATGCCTGGTAACGAAGAGCATATGATCATGATGCTGCTAGTGACAATGAAGATTGTATTGTGCAGCCAGGTTGCCACATATTCTTTTAAAGCGATTTTATGTTATACTGTAATGAGTAATAATACTTATTTTTTATGATATTCAATTTAAGAGGTGGAGTTTTTGTTCTGTTTAAAGCCAAGGCATATTGTTATGTGACTTCTGGTGATTAAGGAAAGGGCAGTGTATTTTGTTTTCTTTACCATAACCATCTTTTCTGCTCAACTCTTCCTAACAGAGATGAGGCTTGGCCATGACTCAGAACAGGGCATTGACAGTATATAACATAGTTATATCAAATGGGATTCACTGAAACAAACAAACAAAAAAGGCAAATGAATTTGATTGGCTTTATCTTTCCTATCACCCAGTACAATTTAAGATCTTCTATCTTCCAGCGCTAGGCTGTTCTACATAATCTGTGAGAAATTCTTTCTTTGTAATATTATCTTTTTAGTCAGTGTCTAGTGTGAATAGGATCATAGTACTCAAACTAAACCAACATTGTGGAAGCCATTAAAAATAATTTAGTTAAAAGAATTTTTAAATTGATGTTTAGTGGGTAAAACGGCATGATGGAAAGTGAAATGCATTTGAAAATTTCAGTATGAGAATAGCAACACTGGCCTGCCTCCCTTCCTCTTTTCCTTCCTCCCTTTCTTCCTTCCTTCCTATGGAAGATGTTTTCTCCAGTCAGGCTAACTCCAATTAATCCTTCATGTTTTTGTTTATATGTTATTTTCTTTGGGAAGCCTTGCTTGGTCAGCTAAGTCCAAATTAAATCTATTCTGATCCCTCATAACAAACTGGATTTTTCCTCAAATGTTGTAATTATTTATTTTAGGCATTGTGTTCCAGTGGGCTTTCCATGAGGAAAGAGACCATGTTTTTCTGTTTTCTCTATCCCCAGTACTTAGGTACATGGCTAACCCCTGGGAAGTGCTTAGTGTATATATTTACTGTGTAATAAATGAGTAAATCAACAAACAAATGAACAACTCAATGAAATGAAAGTAAAAAGACATGAATTACCTAAAATTACACAAAATCATTGATAAAGTGAAATTTTGGGGTAGCATATTTTTATTAACCAGAGAAAAATAATACATGTTTATTGAAGGCAATTTGATAAATCTAGGAAACTTTATAGGAGAATCACCCATTATTCTATCACTCAGAGGTAACCATAAGTAAAATATGGATTTATTTTCAGTATGTTTTCCTCTTCCTATGTGGCTCTCTTTAACAGAATAAAGAAAAGTTATATGTATGTTTGTTTTCATATTTGTGTGCATGTGTGTATTTGTCAGTATATGTGTGTGTGTGTAATTGTGTGTCTGTGTGTTTGCATGTGTGTGTGTGTATTTTAAGACCTCTCAGAGCAACTTCTTTTACCACCTCTATCAGAATGGAGAGATTAATTTCTTTTGGGAAGATAATCAGCTTTGAAATTACCATCTTCAATATATATGCTTAAAATTTCTTCTGAAAAAGTTTTTGAAAAATTGCCCATCTAAATCTCACTGAAGATGGTAAAAATAGCTATCTTGTTTATTTAGGCGATTAATTGAACTTGATCACATATATTAAATATCATAACATATATCATAGCATATATATTTATAAGTATATATAAATAACATACATATTTATGTATATATTTTTTTTTGGCTTTTTTATGCCTCACACTGTCATTCTATTACCTTCACACATACTTGGACACACACTTATTTTATTTTGGTTCCTATAGTAAATCATATTCAATGATCTAACTAATAGGAATGATGTTCCCTTCACAGTTTCTGTATCACATTCTCATAGTCCCTGAGTTTTGCTTGTTTGTGTTTGTTTTTGTTTGTTTGTTTGTTTTTGCTCACTCATTCTTGAACGTAGAGAAATCTTTCCGGATATTTGCCAGCAAATGTAGTGAATTCTGTTTGACTTCACTTTTTTCCAACTTACATGCTGGTTGAATCTCCTCTTTGGCTATGTTGTTGAATGGCAATACTAGTCCAATTCCTAGGTTTCAACAGACTATCTCATATAGTATTAGTTGGAAGGCCTAAGGTGGGATGCCTTCTGTCCATTTCCTTGTTAGCTGTCTGATACTGTGATAAGATTTACATAAAAAATTATGTGTCTTAGAAATTCTTTTTATCGGGGCGCCTGGGTGGCTCAGTCATTAAGCGTCTGCCTTAGGCTCAGGGCGTGATCCCGATGTTCTGGGATCGAGCCCCACATCAGGTTCCTCCACTGGGAGCCTGCTTCTTCCTCTCCCACTCCGCCTGCTTGTCTCTCTCTCACTGGCTGTCTCTCTCACTGGCTGTCTCTGTGTCAAATAAATAAATAAAATCTTAAAAAAAAATTCTTTTTATCTACTTAGAGACATAGTTTAACAAATTTTAAACATTCACTTTTGGATATTTCATTTGTTTGCTGGAAAGATCAAGTTTCACAATTAATAATTACACTATTAATTTAAGTGTACTGTGGTCATACTCAACCACTAGGAACATGCCATCATTGGGGTCCTCACAGTTTGACAGGGATCCTTTGATCACAGTGATGAAGGTAGAAAGGCCCCTCAGGAAACCTATGCTGATATTGGGGGATTGGTCAACCAAATCCAGGAAATTCAGGAAACTGTGGAGCTTCCTCTCAGTCATCCTGAATATTATGAAGAGATGGGTATAAATCCCCCAAAGGGGGTCATTTTCTATGATCCACCTGGCACAAGTAAAACCTTATTAGCCAAAGCAGTAGCAAACCAAACCTCAGCCACTTTCTTGAAAGTGGTTGGCTCTGAACTTACTCAGGAGTACCTAGGTGATACCTAGGTACCCATTAGGGAATTGTTTCCAGTTGCTGAAGAACATGCACCATCCATCATGTTTATTGATGAAATTGATGCCATTGGAACAAAAAGGTATGACTCAAATTCCAATGATGAGAGAGGAATTCAACTAAGAGTGTTGGAACTGTTGAACCAGTTGTATGGATGTGATTCAAGGGGTGACATGAAAGTTATCATGGCCACAAACCAAATAGAAACTTTGGATCCAGCACTTATCACACCAGTCTGCATTGACAGAAAGATCGAGTTCCTCCTGCCCAATGAAAAGACTTTGAAGTGTATCTTTCAGATCCACACAAGTAGGATGACACTGGCTGATGATGTAACCCTGGATGACTTGATCATGGCTAAAGGTGACCTGTCTGGTGTTAACATCAAGGCAATCTCTATAGAAACTGGTCTGATGGCCTTGAGAGAACATAGAATGAAAGTAATAAATGAAGACTTTAAAAAATCTAAAGAAAATGTTCTTTATAAAAAACAAGGAGTCACCCCTGAGAGGCTCTATCTCTAGTAGACCACGCCTGTGTTCCTTTTTGAGTGTGATGTGCAGAATGCCCACTGGGGTGCCTTCATTTGTTGGTCAGATGAAATGTTTTCTCCCCAATTAAGTGTGCTCTTTCTTAAAAAAAAGAAACAAAAATTGCTGGCACCCGAATCATAATGAACATTCAGTGACTGTTTATTACATTTACATCTTTCAGGAAAGATATCATGCTATCTATATGTATCATGCTAAATTTCTGTCCTTTGGCCCTGCGAGATATTTAATAAACGTTGTTGAGCAGATACCTTGAGAAGGTGTAAAACGTCAGGTATTTCCCAGAAAAGCAATATGAAGTTGAGTGTTAAGAACTAGGAATCAGGATTAGGAGTTCTAGGGTTAAAGATTCTAGACTCAGCTTAACCCCTAGACCGAAGTAGACTCAACCTAACAGTGTGATATGAGACTGGGTATAAACCTGAAGACAAGAATGGTGTCTGTGGCTAGATAATAACCTAATTACATGTAATGATTAAGAAAAGGGAAAGATAAATAGTAGGTGCTTCAAATACTTATTTAATAAAGCTGAAAGCCAGAGAAAGTACAGAGTCCAAGCATATCTAGAAAATGTAGCAAAATTTTTTTTGATGGAAAGTAAACTTCTAGGGTTTACTTTCTAGGTTTAAAATACAGGTAAAGACTTTATGATAAGACTCCTTTGTGTATTTTCCCAAATTCTAATTTTAACTCTTGTCCCATTGATCGAGAGAGAGATTGATCCATTGGCTTATGTTGCAAATGGTAACCAGTAGGGCAGAAAGGGTCAAAGAAAAGTAGAATTCCATGTGAGTCCCAAAGAGAAGGGCAGGCTTATTTCTCACCCTATAAGTCTTTGTTTCTGAAAAAAAGAGAGGAAAAGAATGGAGATGAAGGATGAGGTTAAAGTCTCACCTTGTACACTACCTGTTAACACCTCATTGCTATGTCATTAAGATGAGTAAGTGGAGGTTTAGAGTTCCAGACTTTATTTATTTTCCCTTAAATTCAGTTGTCTGTCCAAGAGCTCCTAGATTTTGTATTATAATCTCCAGATACTTGGCAATAACTTCCAGCTACCATAACCTGTTTTATGATATTTTTTGCAGTGGTTTATGGAGAAAGTGTTGTTAAAAGAGGAACAATACTATGGAGCTAAAGTTAGATATGTCAAGAGATGAAATAGTGAAAAAAAATTAACCAACTTGATGAAAATCTCTAGTCTTAAAAAACCATGTTTTCACAATGAGAGAGATGCTGTATTCTTTGTGTCTGTTATCATTAATATATCTTTTATGTGGTAAGAAATTGTAGTTGAAAATATGTGAAAAATCTGGGGCACCTGGGTGGCTCAGTCGTTAAGCGTCTGCCTTCGGCTCAGGGCGTGATCCTGGCGTTCTGGGATCGAGCCCCACATCAGGCTACTCTGTTGAGAGCCTGCTTCTTCCTCTCCCACTCCCCCTGCTTGTGTTCCCTCTCTCACTGGCTGTCTCTCTGTTAAATAAATAAATAAAATCTTAAAAAAAAAAAAGAAAATATGTGAAAAATCCAACAAGGGGATATAACAATTGTAAATATTTGTGCACCCAACATGAGAGTACCCAAATACATAAAACAAACATACAGGAAATAATCAATAGTAACACTATAATAGTAAGGGGCTTTAACACCCCACTTACATAGATGGACAGATCATCCAAACAGAAAATCAACAAGGAAACAGTGGCTTTGAATGTCATGCTGGACCAGATGGATTTTGCAGACATATTCAGAACATTCCATCCTAAAACAGCAGAAAACACATTCTTTTCAGGTGCACATGGAACATTCTCCAGAAAAGATCACATATTAGGCCGCAAAAGAAGCCTCAAAAAATTAAAAAAGATCAAAGTCATACCATGTATCTTCCCTGACCACAATGCTATGAAATTAGAAATCAACCACAAGAAAAAATCTGGAAAGACTGCAATTACACAGGGATTAAATAACATGGTACTGAACAATGAATGGATCAACCAAGAAATCGAGGAAGAAAAAATTGCATGGAAGCAAATGAAAACGAAAACATAACATTCCAAAACCTTTGGGATGCAGCAAAAGCAATTCTAAAAGGGAAGTTTATAGCAATACAGGCCTACTTTGAGACACAAGAAAAATTTTAAATAAACAACCTAACCTAAAGGAGCAAAAAAAGGAACAACAAACAAAATCCAGAACCAGCAGAGGGAAGGAAATAATAGAGATTAGAGCAGAAATAAATGATATAGAATCTAAAATGCACAATAAAACAGATCAATGAAACCAGGAGCTGGTTCTTTGAAAAGATAACGAAATTGATAAACCTCTAACCAGACTCATAAAAAAAAAAGAGAAAGAGAGAAAGGACTCAAAATCACAAATGAAAAAAGAAATAACAACCAACAGCACAGAAATACAAACAATTGTAAGGGAATATTTTGAAAAACTCTATGACAACAAATTACACAACCTTGAACAAATGGGTAAATTCTTAGAAATATATAACCTACCAAAACTGAAGCAGGAATAGAAAATTTGAACAGACCAGTTACCAGCAAGGAGATTGAATCATTAATTAAAAACTCCCAACAAACAAAAGTCCAGCACCAGACTGCTTCACAGGAAAAGTCTACCAAATATTCATTCATTCATTCATTCATTCATTCATTCATTCATTCATTTATTATTAAAAGATTTTATTTATTTGACAGAGAGCAGGAATGGGGAGGAGGGGGAGAGGGAGAAGCAGGCTCCCTGCTCAGCAGGACCCTGGGATCAAGACCAGAGCTGAAGGCAGACGTGTGACCAACTGAGCCACCCAGGCACTCCTCTACCAAACTTCTAAAGAAGAGTTAATACCTATTCTTCTCAAAGTATTCCAAAAAAATTGAATAGGAAGGAAGACTTCCAAATTAATTCTATGAGGCCAATATCACCCTGATACCAAAACCAGGTAGACACAACAAAAAAAGAGAACTAAAGGCCGGTATCTCTCATGAATGTAGATGCAGAAATCCTCAACAAAATATTAGCAAACTGAACCCAACAATACATTTAAAAAATATCATTTACTATGATCAAGTGGAATTTAATCCCAGGATGCAAGGGTGGTTCAGTATTCTCAAAACAATGTGATACATCACATCCGTAAGAGAAAGGGGAAACCATATAATTATTTCAGTATATCAAAGGCATTTGACAATATCCATTCATGATAAAAACCCTCTGCCAAGTAGGTCTGCCAAACAGGTCTATTATATGTCAACATAATAAAGGCTTTATGTGAAAAACAGCTGGAGTGCCTGGGTTGCTCAGTCAGTTAAGCATCTAACCTTCAGCTTAGGTCATGATCCCAGCATCCTGGGATTGAACCCTGCATTGGGCTCCCTACTCAGTGGGAAGTCTGCTTCTTCCTCTGCCCCTTTCTACCGCTCGTGCTCTCTCTCGCTGAGTCTCAAATAAATAAAATATAAAAAAAACTAAAAACAAAAACTCTCACAGCCAACATCATACTCAGTGGTGAAAAACTGAGAGGTTTTCCCCTAAGTCGGGAACAAGACAAGAATGTCCACTCTCACCACTCTTATTCAACATAGTACTGGAAGTACTAGCCACAGCAGATAAATAACATAAAGAAATAAAAGGCATCCAAATTTGTAAGGAAGAAGTAAAACTCTATTTGAAGGTGACATGATACTATAAATAGAAAATTTGAAGACTCCACCAGAAATTTACTAGAACTGTAAAGTTGCAGGGTATATAATCAATGTACAGAACTCTGTTGCATTCCTGTACACTAATAATGAAGCAGCAGAAGATTAAGAAAATAGTCTTATTTACAATTCCACCAAAGCCAATAAAATATCTAGGAATAAACTAAAGAGGTGAAAGACTTGTACTCTGAAAACTATAAAACACTGATGAAAGATACTCAAGACAATGGAAATGGACAAGACATTCCATGCTTATGAATTGGAAGAGCAAATAAAAGGTCTATACTTCCCAAAGCAATCTACAGATTTAATGCAGTCCCTGTGAAAACAACAATAGCATTTTTCACAGAACTAGAACAAACAACCCTAAGATTTGTATGGAACCACAAAAGACCTCAAATATCCAAAGCAATCTTGAAAAAGATAAATGAAACTGGAGGTATCACAATACCAGATTTCAAGTATATTACAAAGTGGTAGCAATTCAGACAGTATGGTATAGGCATAAAAATGGACCTAGGAATAAACCTCAAATTATATGGTCAATTAATGTCTGACAAAGGAACACTGAATATATAGTGGGAAAAAGTCTCTTCAACAAATGATGTTGGGAAAACTGGACAGCTGTGTGCAAAAGAAAGAAACTGGACAACTTTCTTTCACCATACACAAAAATAAACTGAAAATGGATTCAAGACCTAAATGTGAGACCTGAAACCATAAGGATCCTTGAAGATAGCACAGACGGTAATTTCTCTGACATTAGCCATAGCAACTTTTTTCTGGATATGTCTCCTGAAGCAGGAGAAATATAAAAGCACAAAGAAACTATTGGGACTACATCAAAATAAAAAGCTTCTGCACAGCAAAGGAAACAATTAACAAAACTAAAAGGCAGCCTACTAAATGGAAGAAAATATTTGCAAATGACATATCCAATAAAGGGTTAGTATCCAAGATATAGAAAGAATTGATACAACTGAACACCCAAAACAAACAATTCAATTTAAAAATGGGCAGAAGACATAATCAGACATTTTAACAAAGCAGACACACAGATGGTCAACAGACACATGAGAAGATGCTCAACATAACTAATCATCAGGGAAATGCAAATCAAAACTACAATGAGATATGACCTCACACCTGTCAGAATGGCTAAAACAAAACAAAAAAAGAAACAAGTGTTGGTGAGGATGTGGAGCAAAAGGCACCCTCTTGCACTGTTGGTGGGAATGCAAACTGGTGTAGCCACTGTGAAAAACAGTATGGAGTTTCCTTAAAAAATTAAAAATAGAGAACTACCCTATGATCTAGTAATCACACAACTGGATATTTATCCCCCCCCAAAAAAACAGTAATTCAAAGGGATATATGCACCCCTATTTATTGCAGCACTATTTACAATACCCAAACTATGGACACAGCCCAAGTGTCCATTAATAGATGAAAGGATAAAGAAGATGTGGTATGTGGTATGTGTATACCATGGAATATTATTCAGCATAAAAAGAATGAAGTCTTGCTATTTGCAACAACGTGGATGGAGCTAGAGAGTATAATGCCAAGTGAAATAAGTCAGAGAAAGACAAATACTATGATCTCATTCATATGTGGAATTTAAGAAACAAAACAAGCAAAGAAAAAAAAAAAAGACAAACCAAGAAACAGACTTAACTATAGTGAACAAACTGAAGGTTACCAGAAGGGAGGTGGGAGGGGAAATGGGCAAAATAGGTGATGGGGATTAAAGAGTACACTTACCATGATGAAAAAACAGAGGGAGGGAGGAAGGAAGAGTGGAAGAAAATATATTAAACAGTTACTTTTATGTAATAGCAACTTACATATTTGATACATCTGAATTATTAAGACATGTCTTATATATCTTTATATTTTGAATGTTACTTCTTATGTCTGCCTGCTTTCCCTTCTGCCTTTCAATGTGTCTTTTTTTTTTCCCCAGGACAGCTAAATTTTCCAAATTGCTTAAAATTTACCTGTTTTTGGAAATTAAAACTTTTCTTATTTCGGTAATTGTGGGTCAAAATTTTCCAAAAATTAATGGCACACATTCTTATATTAAAAATGCCACAATTATGAGCATAAAGACTCGTGTTGACTCAGTGTCTTTCTTTTGACTTCATTTAAAAATATTTTTTCATCTTTTTGTGCAAAATGCCTTGCAGAAGTACAAAGCTGAGTAAGTTAAATACCTGTTGTAGAGGCATTTGCCAGTAGGAAGGTAAGGCATGTAAAATAAAAGAATACTGAAGAAGTGAGGCTACAAAAACTTCAGGATTCCAAGGAGATCCACCAGTTAAGTTCATCAGGCAAGACTATAATGGAGATAACTGCCCTAGTTCTTACATTTGTCCATTTATTTATGTTTTTCATTCATTCATTAAAAATACTTTTGAGGACCTACTATATTCCAAGCATGTGTATAGACACTTAAGAATTCAGAGGTAACTAATATAACTCTAGTCTTTGCTTTCATAGATCTCAACAGATAGTGAAGAAAGTATACGATTAACAAGATTATACAACAATTATGTAGTTGTAATAAATGCTCTAAAGACCTAGGGGATGCTATGGGAACATAAAGTAGGAGACCTAGTTTAGAGACCTTCATTTAGCCTTGAAGAATGAATAGGAATTAGCCAAATGAGGGCTAGAGTTATGGGGGGCAGGAAGGAAGAATTTGGGGCATAGATGGAACAGCATGTATGATGATTTTGATTGTTTTGAAGAATGGAAGGTAGGCCTTTGTGGGAGAAAGAGAGATCAAGGGAAGAGGTACATGAGATGAAGCTGAAGAAATGGGGAGGGGCCTGTCTATGCCTTGAGAAATTTTAATCTCATTAGTGAAGTCGCCAAAGGACTTAAGCAAAGGTAGCTGTGGTGTGGCAAACGGAATAGAGTAAAAGTCAGGTAGCCAGTTACAGGGCTTTATTTTAGATCGGATTAGAGATAATAGTCCCTTGGATTGTGTGTGGTTTTGGCTAGAGATAATTGAGTGATTCAAGTTGTATTTTGAAGGGAAAACAAACTCTATTTGTTGGTTCTTTGGGGAGGGAGTGTCCAGAAGATGCTAAGGTTTCTTGCTTGAGCAATGGTGGGTCATGATGTTCTTTATTTAAATGAGGGACACTGTGTATGACTTAAGATCATGAACTCAGATCTGAGACATTCTCACTTTATAAAAACCTGAGACATCCAAATGGAGATTTTGGATGGCAATTGAATAGACAAGTGTGCAAGTATACTGCTTAGAAAGAGGGATCAGCCCTAAGGATGAAAAGGTGAGTCAGGCATAGGGATGTATTTTGAAGGCATTTGAGTGTTATGATTGGATATTACTTGGACCAGCAAAGTAACATTTTTTCTTAAACATAATTTTTACCACATGGTTTCAAAATACATACGTCATTATTCTGCATGATTTTAGTACACTGAGAGAGAAATATTTTCCCCTCTTGAGTAGCATTTCTCTAACATGAGATTGTAAGTCAAAGAATAAAATGCATTAATTAAACTTACTTTTCAATACAAATTACTGGTCTTTATCTGTTCTTGAATAGATACTTATTTTTGCTCTTTAATTTTGGTATTGAATTCTTCTGCCCTCACTCCATGGCCCCAGATAATGTATTTCTATGGTAATTTGTTGGAATATTTGATTGGTTAAATGATTTCTTATGTTAGGCAGTTTTGTAAGTAACATGTTTTGCCCCCAAGGAATTGGATTAAGGGTGGAAATCTTTTCAAAATTAACCAGAGTTATAATTATCATCTAATTTATTGCTTTAAAGACCCCTATTTTATGTATCCATAAGTTTGTTTCATCATAGTTTTAAAAATCTTTCTCATCATAGCGTCTAACTAAAATATGAAATATGTTAACTCATGATAATTTAAAAGCAGATTTTATTCATTAAGTATCTATGGAATCTCTACTGAAGGTAGTGCAATTAATTTATTCACTTTTTTTTTTTACTTTTTCGTTTTTTTCTAAAGAATCACTTCAAATATCCCACAGTATCATAAGATCTACGGTATGCATATTGCTTACAGATTGGCATAAATTCTGAGAAAAGCACAATAAGCAGGGAGGAAACTCTGCACAACTCTGAAGGACTTGCTAAGCAAAATAGGCAAGCAGTTGGAAAGTTTTCTAGTTTATTACAAGGCCTGATCTAAAGTGAAGCTAGAATTACTCATGAAATTAATTCATGATTTAAAGAGTCAGCTCATTTTGTGGCTTCATTGATAAAATTTAGACCTTTACTGAATTGAATTATCTGTCTAAACATACTTCATAAGATACTGGTAAAATTACAGTATTTTAAAAAAACCTTAAGTTCCTTAAAATATTACCATCTTCATCATTACAGATTTACTAAGCTAGGGTTTGAGTACTGATTAATCCATGGGTTAACCTTTTTTGCATTTATATCCAAATACGCAGGACTAAATAGTTCTTATGTGCTAGGAATTTGCATATATGTATTATTTCTCTATTTGTTAATTTTTTTTAAAAGAATATCTTTTTTGGAATAGTCATATTTCATCTAACTTGTGTCATTACCTTGTATCATTACTCAGTCTTGCACTATGTTTTCTTTGTCTTGAAGGAATTGCCTACGACCCTCTGATGCTGAAACACCAGTGCGTTTGTGGCAATTCCACCACCCACCCTGAGCACGCTGGACGAATACAGAGCATCTGGTCACGACTGCAAGAAACCGGGCTGCTAAATAAATGTGAGGTAATCCTAAATTGGCTACACTCTTTTACTTACTTAAATAAATCATGTAAAGAGGCCAGTATTCATTTGGGTGATAGTAGAAAAATGTTAATGCTGGAGCACAAACACCATGATGGATGAACCATCACTGATACTAGTAGCATAGCACTTACGACCTGACTCTGGGCTGTGCACATAGTAGGGACACAGTCCATGTTGATGTGAGCAGCTGCATGATGTATATGTGCTATTATTGCAACATTTTTTTGATATACACAGTGTGGTTGTTTCCAAATAGGTGTCATTTCTTGAGTTAATTTTCTGAGAAACTCCACAAACTGTTAAGTGCTAAGTAGTTGTTATTTCTTACTATAAACTGGTAGTGAACTCGGATATATGCCAGATTTGCCTATGAAAATGACTAGATTTAAAGATTAACTGTCCTCTTACCAAGAAAAGTCACTTCTTTTTATTGAAGTGGCTGATAACTCTTAAATTTTTATGGTAGAGGTTTGAGTACTTTTATTTTATTGGTATTTCTTTAGACTCATTTCTGCAGATTCCTCTTGAGTCCCATTTTTCATTTAGAAAAATCTATTTCTTAGGCTTTCAGAAGTAAAAATGGTATCAATTCAAAAAGGCTCCTGTTGTCAAATTTGCAAATTATATAATCAGCAGCTGTTTGATTTAGTTGCTACAAATGTCCATGGTTGCCTAAGACCCAGTAACGTTCTATATTTGAGTCTAAGATATTTTTAAAAGAAAAATATCCCCCATGTTTTTTTTTTTTTACATTACTTTAACACTTACTGATCAAAAGTATTTTTTTTCTTGGGTCTATATTATGTTCTAAACGTGTTCTAGGGACTAGAATTACAGAATTTCACAAAACAAAGTCCCTGTTATTACAGACTGACAATTTAACATGTTGCTCTTTGGTTTTGTTGTCAGTCTTTGAGGATCAGTAAAGGAAATCCAGTCTAGTTCTCACCAGTTTGGGAAGAAATTAAATGGACTATTTGACTATAGTTATTTTTTGACTGTAGTTATTTATCATGAGGAGACAAACATTGTGACTACACTGAATTCACTATACTTTGATAAAATAAAAAAGCAATCTTTTGCTACTGCTTTTAAGCTAATTAATTTTTGGCAACCCAAAATGTAGTCCAGAATATTCCTATTGAAAGTCAATTTAGTTTAAAGCAAACCGGTAAAATAATTTCAATTGAGGTAGGAATGTCAAGCAGACAGAATATTTCTCAGAGTCATGCACACTTGTGTATATATTCAGTGGCCTGAGTTATAGCAGTCTGATCCTTCTTCTCTGCAAAGTAGTAAAAATAACTGACTTTTGAAAATACAAAGTCATTTATTCAGTGCATTCATTTATAAGGATATATTATTTTCTTTATTGATTTTCTCTTTTGAAGATGAATAAAATATCTCATCTTACAGGGTTATTTTCTTTACATCAAAACATAGATCATGTTTATGGGTCATTCAGCAGGTTGGGATTGTGAATGAAGACACCAAAGTAGTGTTTAACAGATTTAGTTTCACAAGTTTTATTATATGTTTATAATAGAATTATCAAATGTTTTTGTATTTAAAGCTATACTTTTGATTAAATATATTCTTAACCTAGAAACTCTAAAATGAAGGAATTTGAGCTATATTTATTTCTCTGATTCTTTCTTGAGTGAAAGCCTATTATTCATCTTTTGCCAGTAGCATCTGTATTATATGGCAGAGGCTTTTTCATACTTTCTGGTAAATTATAAAGTTATCATGAAGGTTTTTATGTTTTTGATAGAGGCTAAACCACTCTGTTATCTACACAATCCCTTATGGAGTAAGTAAAGTAATCCAGCAAGGGGACTTATCTGTGGTGAACTGGTCTTAATGGATGTTGACTCATGTGAACATTCCTGTTTCACCTTTGCATCAACTATAGATGTTTTCCAGTGTGGCATTCTTTCTGCGCTTTTGCCAGCTAAGACATTGCTGTTTACATTTCTTTTCACTTTCAGGTCTTTATTATATCCTGGAGCCTTACCCCAGCCACTCCAAATTAGCAGTGGCTCATCACAGTCTTCAAATGCATTGTTAGATTATATGGTATTCCTTAAATCTATTACCTGAAGGAATGCTGGCTATAAAAGGAGCAAAGTGCAGAAATAAATGGAATGTAATATGGTTCACACTCATCTTAACATTTAAAAATCTGTTATGCATTTCCGATCAGTCTCCTTTTTTAATTCCTCATACATCATATTATTTTAGTCCTATATTATTTGAAAGCATAAAATTCAATTTATACAACAGCACTGACTGATGTGATATCAGACCAAGGGTGAAATAGCAGTAGTAGGGAGGGGTTGATGAGAATGAGTGGGTCTAGCCCCAGCCCAGTCAGCTAAATAAGTGTCTCTCTGGTAAACAGTCACACAATTACAAATACTCCACTTGAAAGCCCAGATCAGCCGATTTGCTGTTAACGAAGGCCAGTCACAAAAGTATGATCCATAACTTCGCAGTTTTATAAACAGAACACTCTTTTTGCTAACACGGTTCAAAAACAGTTCACCAGTTTGATTTCTGAAGTGAAGAAATTGTTGCCCATAATATATTTATTTGATTCTATATTATCAGGTATCTATGACTTTATGTTGACCTAATAATAAAATGGAATGTCTAAAACCATTAAAAAAACAATTTAAGATACCTAGGAATTTGATGTTGCTTTGTGTGTAAATGATTTTAGGAATATTCAAAATGGATTTTAAAATTGATATGCAACCAAACATTACCTTTTTCCAGAGACTTTCAGGTTCTATATAAAATAAAATAACAAAAGGGTTAAAACAGAACCATAAGAAACATGACTTATTTTTTTCCCTGATTATTTCTACTGGGCGAGTTGGGGTGAAAATAAAAAGGGAACATACAGAGATTATTTCAAACCAGTTTAGCCCACTCCGAAATAGTAGAATCTACTTCCTTAGCCAGTGCTCTGCTAGTAAAGGCAACTAAAACAAATGATACATGGATTTTTTTTAAGTTTTTGATCTGACAAGTTAAATCTAATGTACACATTTATTAATATATTATTAACCATCTTGCAAGGATGCTAAACTTTTTGTCTCAAGCTAAATTATTTGGAAGTTTCAATGATGTGGAAGAGAAAAACCACAGAAACATAAATCAAGCCTTTTAGCAATTCACCAAAACTCAATACAATCAGTTGTTGAAAAATCAGGAGAGAAGTATACTATTAGTGGCAAGTGGCTAGGTACGTGGCGGGTGCATTAGCCGGTTAGAGAGGCAAAAAGTTTCCTATACAGGCTAACAGGTTTTCTGGTTAGTGTTTATGAACCTTCTACAGAGATCAAGGCCAATGACAGTGTCTTCCAATTGGACTTGACTTATGTACTCCAAGAGAAAAAATTAGGTTTCAGCTTGGGTATGAATGAATATTTACCAGGATGGCTGAAGGACTTAAGGAGAATGAGACATTTCTTTCTAAATTTGTGTAGGTAGGATTCTCAGGAAGTTGTGAAGTCCAGCTCTGTTTGTTCCTTGATTATGTCTCGAGCATGCATTCCCGAGGGTAAAATCTATGTGTCTAAGACTCCAGGGATGTGAGTACCAGCCCTTGTGTCTAGGTTATCACTCTTTCCTAAGCAGTGTAGACAAATTCCTGACCTGGTTGTGAGCAGTAAGAACTCAGCTCAATTGTCTCAAAAGAGAGGATTTATAAGATTTTGTAGAAAAGGATATAATCTAATAAGAATATAACACCTAGTTAAAAACAAACAAGAAATGAATATAACACCTAGAAACTGGGTCAGTTTGTTTTTCTCCAACATCTAGAGAGGGATTTGCTGTCTTTGAACACTGTTTTCTGCCAGGCTTGTGTAGCCACCCATAGTTAGTGATTAGCCTTTGCTTTCAGTGAAGGAATCAACAGAGTTCTGGGGACATATAGCTGGCCAGCAAGCAGAAACCCATGACTGGGTAAGTGGTATTCATTTATTGATTATAGTGGTGCTCAAATGTTAGCATATATCAGAATCATTGGGAATACTAAGGCACAGATTGCTGGGCTCCAGACTCAGAGATTCAACAGGAGTGGTGTCCTATTGGAATGAGGTCTACGAATTTGTGTTGCTAACATGTGTCTTAGTAATTCTGAGACTGCTGATCTGGCCACAACACTTTAAGAACAAGGATACATCCATTCAACAAACAGTGTATCAAAATTTTGAGTTTTCCAGGCTCCTGTGTTAGGAACTGGAAATATAATACTGAGAAGATGCATACCCTGCCTACAAGGAGGTTGCTATCTGGTGGGATCAGCAGACATTAATCAAATGATTGCATAGATAGATATATAATTACAAAATCCCAAGAGGTTTTGAGTCACTAGTTTATGTTTCAGTGATTTTAAAGACTCTTAATGATTGAGCTTGGGGAAGAAATAAAATGAGAAAGACTGTGGTCTGCTGCTTCCATATTCTTGACAACATCAGAAGGGCCATCTGAACAAGAGATAGAAGTAGAAATATTATATCTCAGAGTTCAGGGAGGAAATATCCCAGACCTGATGTTGAAGAGCTTGCTCTTTTTCTGTTCTTACTCACATTCACTTGAGGATAACTGTTTCACTGGGAAAAATGGTAAGGAGTCTCAATTTTACTGGCATTCAGAGAAAAGTCAGCTTCCCTCAACCAACAGAATAGTCAATTTTGCAATTAAACAATGATATGATAGAAAAGATGGTAGTTTGAAAACATGTAAAGTCCTCCTTTGTTTCAAAATAATGGACTGATCTACAAATCAGACTTATGTATTATGTCGGTTTATTTAGCTGTGTAGAAAAATTAATCAAAATGGATTCCTTCAAGGGTTATTGTTCAACATTAGATTTGACCTTAGTCCCGCCATTAATTATCTGTATACTTTTGTCAAATCATTTAACCTTACTGATCTTTGGTTTTCCCATGTGTAAGATGAGGCTCTTAGGCAAGATATTTGCTAGGATCTTTTCCAGCTCTGATATCATATGAAATTAGATGGCTAAGGAGTTCATTTGGAACATAACACTTTCTTTGGTTAAGAGTAGATGAATCTTATAGGATATTTAGTAAACATATTCCTCTTTATTTTTTAAGCTCTAGTGTAAATTGGTTGTGCTTACTAGTCCTGATTAGCAGCCAGAGAAAACATTAGTCTTCATTATATTAGATTACAGTGGTTACGTGGGTTAACTTCTTTTGGCATGACGTGGCACTGTTTTTTAAAAATTGAGGTGGTTAGTCGTCCTTCATGCCAGTACTATTTAATTTTTTCCCCTATTGAATCATTCATATTTAGTTTAGTGATCCTGTTAAGAGCAAAAAGCAAAATCAGCAGCTTTCTTGTCACCATAAGAAATGAATCTGAAGGGGTCATTTGGTGTCCTCTTTAGGAACAAGCCCTTTGATTAGGTAGCCAGGTTTGTAAAATGTGTGTGCCCTGAAGAAAAGAATGTGCTTTTCTGTGCTTAAAAAATTGCAGAGAATGACCCATCATCTGTTAGAAATGCACTTGCAGTTGTTTTTCCAGAAGTGTTCATGACTCTCAGCCCCACCAAGCCACCCACAGACATTTGCTTGCTCTCACATTTGTTTTGAGAATAATTACATTTTATAATGCTTTTGTTGGATTACATATTATGTGGAATTTGCATTGGCTCTTTGTGACTAATATTGAATAACTTTGTTTCGCTTAATTCATAAGTAAAAACCATAAGCAACATACTGTGCTGAAATGTTTAACTCTTTTATTCAAGTGCCAATACAAAGTAATTACAAAACAATTCTGGGACCTGAAACCAAGCTACTGTTGCCCCTTCTGGGATTTCCTCAGCAGTTTGAATGAGAGGAGCTTTAATGTAAAATCTTAAGATGCTAAGAAACTCAAGGCGAGGATCCCATGCTTTTCCCGCACATTCAGGTGATTTTAAAAGATGTTTTGCAAATCTAAATAAAGAAATATAATACTTTTTGGAGAAATACTTTTGGAATGTGTGGGTTTTCTGACATCAGTGCTACAAAGCACTAAATACTGCAAGTTAATTCAGTTAAACATTTGTTTTATAGAGTACTCTAACTAGATGGCAGCACATAACAGCTTACTGTTTTGTTTAGTTTACAAAACATTGTGTGTGTGTTTGTGTCTTAGAATCTAACCACAAAGCAGTAAGGAGTCTTGGGATATGGCAGTCTTAAGAAGCAGTACAAATGATCTAGATGTGATGAATAAACCAGGGTACGTTATGTGATTATTCTGAGAGATATTTGTAAATCATAGTAGAGTGGACCTAGGCAGATAAATACATTAAAATTACTTGTGGAGACTATAATCAGAATTCAGATGATTTAGAATTTTTTGTTTTGATTTTTATTTTTCCAAAAAAGTAAGAATCAATATGGAAAACAACCAACAAAAGGAAATAAAACAGGCTGCACTTCTGAGTTCATTTGGAAAGTGATAAAGGATTTTTTTAAATAGCAGCATTAAAGCTTATTAACAAAAATGAACAGTTACGCGTTTTTCAACCATCTGAAAATTGCAGTTCTAAAGTAATAGAAAATATTTATTGTAACAAAATTTGTTTCATATGTAATTACTATTTTAAAAATCAGTGCTTTAACCCAAACCATTAAAATGTTCATTTACAGTTGTTAGAAAATAATTATAATATAGGAGATTTAGTTACATAAAATCATCAAAATTGAGCAGTTAATCTAAAGGGTAACATTTTTTACTTTTTGATGAGCATAATGTTTTGAAATGAGTGAAAAGAAAACATTAAGAAATATATAGTACATATACTTTTTACCACTCAGAACTTTATTATTGAATGGGATTTGCTGTTTTTCTGAAGTGTATTCCAGTTGCTCTATGCACCCTGAAATATGTGTAAATAAATTGTAATGACTGAATCAAACAGTTCTACAAGCAAGTAGAGGCACTTGTTTTGAAGAACAGATAGACCTTTTTTACTTCCTAACCTTCGCTGTGATAGCCATTTATTGTAACTACTCTTTAGTTTGAAATGTGGATTAGTATAGTGTCAGTTTCTTGAATTCACTTAAGAGCAGAATGAATGAACAGCTCCCTCTAACCTGTAGTTCTGGACCTAGGATGCACATTGAAATCCACAGAGTGGTTCTAACTATCTAGATGCCCAGACTCCATCCCCAGAGTTAATCAGAAATTAATCAGAAGCTCTGGAGGTAGGACCCAGGCAACAGTGCCTTTTAAACTTCCACAGCTGATTCCAAGATTCAGATAATATTAAAAATCACTGCAATAGAAACTCAGCTTCTTAACGTAAGCTTAATGAAGTAGAGACAAAAACGTGAATGGAATCAAATATTTGGAGATGGGAGAGTAAAAGAAGCTGGCATTTACCTAAGAAACAAACAAAGGCATTAACACAGAAGTTCCATACACAGTGTTTTATTTTTTTTTTTAATAATGATTTTTTATTATATTATGTTAGTCACCATACAGTACATCCCCGGTTTTCGATGTAAGGCTCGATGATTCATTAGTTGCCATACACAGTGTTTTAAATTGGGAAAAGTGTTCATTATTTTGAAGTTATCCTAGGGTGGAAATGTGAATTCTAAAAAATACTCTTATTTTTCAATTATGATTAAACATATAAGAAATTGGTTTCAAAAAATAGCTAGTATTCTTTTGAAAACCTTCATAGTGAGATCTCTTCTCTTGCCTCAACCATAGTAATTTGTTGCTGCCATTATTATGTTTGCTTGCCTGAGACAAATCTATAAGTTAAAATAAAAGATATTTTGTTGAGTTTTTGTGTAAAAGATTATTTCACATAGAATCTTATACCATTTTAGGGCTAAAGGGGGACTTGAAAGTAATTTGGTCCAACCTCCTAGTGTTTACAAATAGAGAAACAAAGGTCCAGAAATGTGCCTCATACCTGGCTGTGGGCATGTTAAAGGTAGGTGAGAGTCAGAACCTAGAATTCAGGGCTCCTGACTTGCAGTTTATTTTCTTTCCATGTGACTGACAGAAGGACCACAAGCCTGTTGGGCTGCCCATCTGCTTAATTGCCTCCTTCCTTCTTTTACTCCCCTTTCTTTATAAGAAAAACTCTGACGAGAAAAGGTTATTAGACCAGGAGGGATATTGGAAGGAAAGAACGCAGTTGAGGGAGGGGGGAGGATTGAAACTATCCTTTATGTAAAATTTAAAGAAACAATTGGTTGTAGCATTTGAAAACTCCAGTAGGTATACTTGGGCATGAGCAATGAGATCAGATTTTTGAATTTGTTTAAGAGAGAGAGTGTATCAAGAAAAATGAATAGGCCATGAACTGATCCATTAAATATTAAGTATGGAATTTCTAACAAAAGGTAACTTTGACACTCCTACATCATTTATGATTCTTTAACTTTTGAAGTCTGCAGCCCTATGAATTTTTATAGAAAAAAATTAAAAAGCATCCCTATATTTGGGGACACTGGATGAAATATCTTCAGAAAATGAAATATCTCAGGGGAAATTGTTGCCTAATATGTCACCACTTTGAAAATGATTAAAGAAAATGGGGTCTCTCCCAGCAGAGGCAGGTACTTTGACTTGTCAAATTTAAGTTGGACATTTTCTCTTAGTTTGGAACTGCCACAAAATGAGCCCTTTCATGTCCTCAATAATACCAAACCAATGCAATCCATCTGTTCTGCTAAATTATTTCTAGTTCCCTAACCAAAGGCACTGCTTTTTCATGCATTTTATCATGATTTTATGCCCTTTATTATATTTTACAAAAGGTTCTGATTCCTCCAGGGCCAATGAGAACTGATTAGGACACTGGCCTCAATCCAGGCTTTGAACACAGGAGGGGAAGGAATAGAACTGTTTCCTTTTTCCCCTGCTCCTTGGCAGAAAAAAACTATGAATGTATACCGTGTGTGTGCTCTGTGTGTGGGTGGGTGTGGGTAGGCTGCATTTTATCCTGTCACAGTATGACTTTGTAGATCATGTTCAGAACATTCCTTTTATAATCAGGTTGCATTAATGGGCTTTATTTCAGAAAGACTATTTCTTTAGGAAAGACCCGTGATGTGTTGTGAGACTCAATGATATGGTCATTTTACATAACTTCAGTCAAACTTCAAACCTGAATGTAGACTGTTTGGAACTCTGAACTAAATAAGATCATATACCCCAGATGCTTAGCACTGAGAGTAGGCACTCTGCACATTAGTTCCTTTACTACTCTCAGGAAAGAACTGCTTGAGTGCAAGTCACAGAGAACGAAAATATAATAATGAATACATCCTACATCACAGGGTTTATTCGGAAGATGAGAGAAGAGCTGTAAGTTTTCTTTCCTAAGCCTATATTGGTAAGGTATTTAAGACCTATATTTGGATTTCAAGTAAGAAAGGCCCAGAAGAATGCCATCCCTTATATGCATTAAGTGTCCAAATATACTTAGAATTCTCAAAAATCCTTTTGGTCAGAATCATAGATAACTTTAGATAGACATCCTGCATGCTAAGTATCTCTGAGAACGGAAATCAGTATCTCCCTAAATTATGATTATCAGAGGACTTTATCCTATTTTGTGACTCATTATGCTGTTGACCTTTGACTCAAGAGAGCATGATGAGAGAGAAATGAAAGAATAAAGGCTACACAGGAAATAGAAAATATGGGAAGAGCTTAAATGAAAATATCTATATTTAAGCATAAACATATAACATAATAAATTGCTGATGATAATACCAGAAACGAGAACTGTTGGGAACCTCAATTTGAGAGGAAACGTTAAATGTGACAAATTTAAGACATCTGATAAAAGGACACAAAATGGAATTACTCCAGGAGATCCTATGTGTTAAGAAGGAAAACTATTGTTATTTCAGAATTTTCAGCTTAGTCATCCACCAAGTTCCCACAGCAGTGCCCCTGTGAGATATAAATCTCAAAATATGCTTTCTGTAGCTCATTTCTCGAGGTAGAAATATTTTTCATACTGAGTTGGTTTTTACTGCTCTCTTTCTGTAGAAACATGTACATCCTCTTTGTAGGTCTTGTTGTCTAGCATCCACAGAAGCAGAGGTGACTATCAGAATAAGTACTGCATTATATTTAGTGTAATTATTTTCTTAAAAATATATTCTATAATAATAAAAAGAACCAATATAAAATACTTCCTTAGAGTTATAAGGAAGCAGAGAAGGGGGGCAGAAGGAAATCAAAGTGCAAACTTAGAACTGTGTTAAATTTTAATAGTGAAAGGTAGGGCAAGAGTGTAAACTAGAACAGAATACTTTCAGAGTAAGTCAGTGCTAAATAGGCTGCACCAGATGTCCTGTCCTTACTGTCAGTTAACTGATACTACACAAGAGGATGACTGAGATTTAGCAGGTGTCCTTTTATGATTTATCAGCATTTGGGCTACCATCAATAATTAAATCTTGTTAGCAGATTAGTTTTGAAATGTGTGATTGAACATTCAGCATAAATGCTAGTGGGATTGTGGGAGAATAAGAAAGGAGTTGGGACAAGCATGAAGTGTATGGTATGTAAATATATGTGACTAGTTTATGAAAACATAAAGATATGTTTATTATTGATGGTATTTAATGTTATGCCAGAGGCAAAAATTCAATTTAGAGTTGAAAAAAAAATCTTCATAGAGAAAGAGAAAGGGAAAAAATTGACAAAACTTTATGATAGTAGTCAAAACGTGGGTTTGATTGTTAGTATAGAACTGACATTGTTTAAGATATAGATGTTTCACTGTATCAGCATGTAAAATGTTAGTGGCTGTCAATTTCATAGACTCACAAAAATGAGAGCTGGAAGCCCTGTTATTTCATATTGTTCATTATTCTGCCAGACTAAGACTGGTTACCACAGTCTGGTTTCCAGTGCTGTGCTCATTCCAATTTTAGGTGACTCAGACCATGGAGTTACCACTGTTTATCTTGGGGGATTTTCCACCAGCTGAAATCTCACCGTTAAAATGTTAACCTTTAATATTTCTTTGAACTTTCTCTTGCTTATTTTATCTCATTATTTGCCATTCTCTTTCTTTGGTTGTTCTGGTCCTCCATAAATGCTTCCAAATCTGATGTTTACCAGCAAGCCACTTATGTCAATAACATGTTTGTTTATTGATCAGAGCAGTGGTTGACCAGGTGGCCATCATTAAATTTGCCTTCATCTTCAGCATTACTTACCTGGTTTAATTTCATCACTCAACACCTAACTAGGAATAATTTCTCTAAAGGATTTAAAAATTTTTTCTAGAAATGTAAATTGGGTGTCAAAAACCAGAAACTTCAGTGCTATAACAAAGAAAATTCCATAAGCATTTGTTTATTTATTTGGCACATAATAGCACAGTGTCAAGAAGTTTCTGTTTTACATCATTCCCGCTACCTTGTACTTACCCCTCAGGTCTCCCACCATTCCTCTCTCACTGTGACATGATTTATTTTCTGTGACAAGCGCAGCTCTGCCCTCTACCCAGTAAACCCCTAGGAAGTGTCAGCATATTGAGCCTACTCCCTTAAACACCAATAGCAACCACATCTCCTTAAACTAGGGAGGTTGAGTATGGCATTGCCCTGGTCCTGAGAGAGGTGGGTTGTCTCCTGATGTTTTCATGTCAACTGGTGATTCCATGGTCAGGAACATGAGAGGATAGCATTCTCTTTGAATTTCAGTGTAGTTCTCTACTAATAGAATACTAGGAATTACAGGTACCTTGTTTTGGTACGTATCTTAAGTGAAATGTTAATACTGCCTGGGTAATTTTAGGAAGCACAGCAATTTTCAAAAGAATGGCTAATTAACTTCATACATAAGCATGATTTTTTTTTAATTTTTATTTATTTATTTTTTAAAGATTTTATTTATTTATTTGTCAGAGAGAGAGAGAGCTAGTGAGCACAAGCAGGGGGAGCAGCAGGCAGAGGGAGAAGCAGGCTCCCTACTAAGCAAGGAGCCCAATGTGGGACTCAGTCCCAGGACCCTGGGATCATGATCTGAGCCTAAGGCAGTCACTTAACTGATTCAGCCACCGAGGCATGCCCAGCATGATGTTTATTGGGTCTATAGATATGCCTGCCAACTGAGAAATGTGGCCAGGAAAAATACTTTGTATATTGACTAATTGAGGTTTCACTTAATGTACACTTTTGTCTGTGTTGAAGGACCATGCTTTGTTAGTTGAAGTGCAAGTTTCTGCCTAGCATGTGCATAAAAATATTGAACGAGTCTAGAGTACGTCAGACAGTCTATGGCTAAAGAGCGGTTTTTCTTTTGTGTCACAGACCAGTGGTTTTATAAAATACATTAAATTACAATAAAAATAAAATGAAAATTGAAGACACCCAAGATTATATTAGATTCAGGAGACATAAAAATAGTCTGCCCAATTACTATAAAAGTTTCTAAATACTTACTCTGAATTTCTATATAGACCTCATCACAGACAGTTCATAACCAGTTCCTAAAATGTTACTGACCCCATAGGACACACTTTGAAACATTGATCTAGATTAATAATTCTGTGAGGTCCACGCACATGAAGTGATCAGCATTTTGGTGATAATCAAATACATTAAAATGTATTGGTACTTATGTTCTTTAAGAAATAATAAATAATTTGTTTCAACAACTTCTACAGGTGAGTGTAAAATAAGATTTTAATGAATTTACTTCTCAGCCAAATAGTAGCCCCTGGGTTTTTTTGTTGTTTTTTATTTTTTTTAGCCGTTGTTTGTTTTTAAGCTGATACTTTTACAAAGGAGTTAACTATTAATTTTTTTGTTATAGATTGATTTTTTATGCCAAAGAAGACGGCTTTATGTCAGTTGCCCAGTTAGGCACAAGCAATCCGTAGGATCTGAACCTTACATACACTCAATTTTTCAAATGTTATTATGGTACTTTACTAAGCAAATCGGTGTCACATTCCTGCATGATGAAATTCGGTTCATTGTTAATCATCTTAAATGTGACTTAGGCCTTACTTTCTTCTAAATGTTGTCAGTGGAGTACTGTGGGCTTCTGCTGTTTTCTTTCAGCGAATTCAAGGTCGAAAAGCCAGCCTGGAGGAAATACAGCTTGTTCATTCTGAACATCACTCACTGTTGTATGGCACCAACCCCCTGGATGGACAGAAGCTGGACCCCAGGACACTCCTAGGTCTGTATGGGTCTCCGTTCTACTGAGAACAGCACATTCCAGCACTATCATTAGTCAATGCTGTTGTCAGTTTAAAATACTTGGCAAGTAGTGTGACAAAAAAAATCAGCTTTTCCAACAGCTTTGCTCTGTGGAATGAGTTGTTTACAATAAAAGCCAATGTAGATTAAGAAAATCTTGAAAGAAAAAAAAAATCTTGCATTAGAAAAAATCATAATGCAAGTTCCATGATGTTTACTTTTAAGTTAACCTTTATTTAAGTATTTGTTCACTATGTTTTAGCCTACAGGAAGGGATGCATTGTTGAATTTGTTTGCTTACATTTTTAAACTAAAAGGAAAAGAAAGGTTTTCACATTCTTTATGCAAATTTATCTTCACCTTTCCAATTTCTTTTGTGTCTTTTAGTTCTTCTTTTCTATGACCTTAACAAACAAAGGGCATAGTATGAACTTACTTAAGTTAAAACTCCTTATTACTATGCTAGAATACTGCATTTTATAATAAGATTGCATTTTTTAAAAACCTTATCATTTTTTAAGTAATCTTTATACCCAGTGTGGGGCTCGAACTCACAATCCCAGGATCAAGAGTTGCCTGCTCTTCAAACTGAGCCAGCCAGGCACCTTGCATTTTAAATCTTGGTATAATCTATTTAATGAATGCCTTAACTATGGAATTAAATAGTTAAGTAGATGGCAGAAGTAGAAAACTAATAAATGTAATTTTTAATTAATATATAATTTTTCATACATTTACTATCAGATTTTAAAATAAAATTTATGTTGCAGAGCTTTACATAAACTTTATATGAGTGATAGAAACAACAGATTTCAGAAAACAGTTTGTGACAAAACTGTATTTTAGCTAGAACAATTAATATTAATTATATTAACTTCATTAATCTTTTGTAATGAAATAACAATACACGACGTGACAATATATGCCACAAGGATCATGTTTTAAGTATTATAAGTAAAAGGGCATTTTAGGATTTTTTTCTTGTCCCTTTCTTTCAAATAAACCTATTGTGTCAGATCCAAAGTTTTGGACTCTTTCACCTAATTCAATACTATTTCTAAATGATTTATGTTAACTGGTCCTAAACAGTTCAAAAACAAGATATGAGGGCGCCTGGGTGGCTCAGTTGGTTAAGAATCCAAATCTTGGTTTCAGCTCAGTTCATGATCAAGCTCCCTTTCGGGCTCCTTCCTCAGCATGGAGTTGGCTTGAGAGTCTCTCCTCCTCCCTCTGCCCCCCGCCTTGTGTGCTCATGCTCCTGCATGCGCTCCCTCTCTGTCTCTCTCTCTCTCAAATAAAAAATAATCTTTAAAAAAAAAACCCACAAAAACAAGTATATGACATATAGTAGGCAGGCATCTTGTAAAGCAATTATAAAGGGAAATTAGTGGTTACCCATTTTAATGCTTCCATTCTGCCTTTTTAAAACAAGTGGCAGGCATCCCTAAATTTATGAAGTAAGGGCATATGGGGAAGTGTATGTGAGCACGTGCATGCATGCAGGGTGGGTAGTGGTAGCTTGGAGAGAAATTGACAGAAATGGAAACATAAAGATTACTCAATTTTTAGAAAACATGTTAAAATTTGATGATGGGAAATAATTTGTATAGTAGAATTAAAGTTATATATTAATATAAAGGCAAGTCAGTCCAAACATAAATAATCTATGTTTTTTTTCTAATTTCTTTTGAAGGAATCAGTCTTTGAACATGCCGATCTTTTACATACAGTACTTCTTTTGCTATGGGTACTGTTTAATAAATGTCCTTACTTTAGCATGAATTAATAATCCCACCTTGTTTCCACAAAGATCAAGTTAATTGAGCATTACTTTCATGGTTTTATGAGATCAAAATACTCATGTATTTAAGATAGAAAGCTATGTCCATTTTGATAATTTTTTAATTTAGTTAAGTGGAAATAAGTAGAAAATCCTCCTAATTTTTAAATTCTAACTATGGTCTCAAATGATAAATCAACCTAGGCACAGGAGTAGGTACTTTGGATTTAATTGGGATAAACTTACATAGGTGTTTGAGAGATATTTCAAACAACCATTGTACTTTTTAAGAGAAAGGACATATCTATAGAAGAAATGAAGAAATAAACTTCAGCAAGCCCAAACTGTTTTACTTATGAAACATGGCAATACCACTGTTTTTTTAATGAAATTTGACACTTTTGAACAAAACTGATTTTATGAAAATAGCCAACAAATATATCATTTTAAAATTCGGCGATTTAAAAGTGAATTCCAATGTATAATTTAGAACCTGGACAAAGGTGGTTTTCATGTATGTTTGCCATGAAAACAGCAAGTATCAATAGTTGAGTTTTTGAAGGAATTTTTTGTCATTGTCCATTGATGAAGTTTTATTGGAATATACCCATCCCCATTTTTTTTTCTAATTTTTTATTTTAATTCTAGTTCTGTACAACACCAGGTGCTTATCACAGCAAGTGCAGTCCTTAATCTCCATCACCTATTTAATCCATTCCCTCCCTCTCCCTGGTAACCATCGGTTTGTTTTCTATAATTAAGAGTCTGTTTCGAGGTTTGTCTCTCTCTTTCTATTTCCCTTTGGGTTTTTTTTTTGTTTTGTTTTTTTTGTTGTTGTTGTTTTTTGCTTTTTGTATTTTGTTTGTTTTTTTGAGGGAGAGGGAGGGAGAGAGGGAAAGAGAGAAAGTGTGCATGCGCGCGAGCCAGTGAGCAGGGGAGAGGCAGAAGGAGAGGGAGAGAGAATCTTAAGCAGGCTCCATGCCCAGGGTGGAGCTTGACTCAGGGTTCAATCCCAGGACCTTGAGATCATGACCTGAACTGAAATCAAGAGTCCAGCACTTAACTGACTGAGCCACCCAGGCGTTTTCTCAAATTCCACATGTGAGTGAAATCATATGGTATTTGTTTTTCTATCACTGACTTATTTCGCTTTTACATACAGTACTTCTTTTGCTATGGGTACTGTTTAATAAATGTCCTTACTTTAACATGAATTAATAATCCCACCTTGTTTCCACAAAGATCAAGTTAATTGAGCATTACTTTCATGGTTTTATGAGATCAAAATGCTCTCTAGCTCCATCCATGTCATTGCAAATAGCAAGATTTCATTCTTTTTTATGGCTGGGTAATATTCCATTGTAGATATATACCACATCTTTATCCATTTATTAGTCGATGGAGACTTGGGCTACTTCCATATCTTGGTAGTTTTTACAGTTTTAATTTAAATAAATTGGCCATATATGTCATTAGTTTTTAGTACGTAATGTAGGATAATATTCATACAGTTGGTGATTTTAGAATTACCTTTAGATACACATGAGGAGTTCCATAGGTACCTCTCAGGGATCAGTGCAGCAATTTCAATATTGTGTGCAGACTACATGAGTAAAGATAAACTGTTAGATCCTGATTTTAAGCACTAAATTCAACTCTTTTTTTGAAGATTTTATTTATTTGAGAGAGGGAGAGTGCACACGTGCACGCGTGCGTGTGCGACACACACATACACACACAGACACGAGCTGGGGGGAGGGGCAGAGGCAGAGGAAGAAGCAGGCTTCCCACTGAACAGGAAGCCTGAGCAAGGCTCCATCCCAGGAACCTGGGATCCTGACCCAAGCCGATGGCAGATGCTTAAATAGCTGAGCCACTGAGGTGCCCCTAAATTCAACTTTGTTAATATCTTTGAACTACTTCAGTTTTTCTTGTGAATCCAGAAACTTAGCTAGTTTTCCTTAATTCAGATTCTAAGTGAATAATTCCATTCTTTTATTTTTTTTTATTTTTATTTTTTAGAGTAACACCTACATATTCATTTGCTTTATCTCACAAACAAAACACATTCAGAACAGCAATACCACCACTGTCACCAAGATGATTACTGAAAAACATTTAAAAATCGTTTTTTTGTGGGTATGATTTTTCCATGTTCTCTTCCTCTTTTAAAAAGTTCTATATTAAGGAGGGCACGTATTGCATGGCGCACTGGGTGTTATACGCAAGCAATGAACCATGGAACTTTACATCAAAAACCAGGGATGTACTGTATGGTGACTAACACAATAAAAAAATATTATTAAAAATAAATAAATAAATAAAAAGTTCTACTGTGGGTCATGATTTCAGGGTGGTGAGATCGAGCCCTGACCTCAGGCTCCATGCTCAGCGGGGAGTCTGCTTCCCATTCTTTTAAAAGTTTAACTTTTCATCCTTTTTTTCTTCCTTATGAAATTTGTTTTTTTTTTTTTTAGTTTTTATTTTCCTTTTTATGAAATTTGAATTTTTGTGGCTTTTTAATTAAATCTAAAAGACCAGAATAAAGTTGGCATGTACAAATATATAGAAATTTATAATCATTAAGATATTTTCCCTCTCTTTAACCCTTTCTTTCACTCCCATACATCCTTCTTTCTCCCCCACTCCCTCCCAACACAGAAGAGGAGGGGTTGGTATCTGTCATTGTGCAAGCACATTCAATTGAAATTCATTCAGTTGTGTGATTTTCTGAGTTAAAATGGTATTACTGTTTTTGATAGTTATGTTCTGGAGTTAGGAGGAAGAATTTAAGTAAAAGTTCATTATGACCAGACCTATTAGTCTTTGTATCTTAAAAGACATCTATAGCTTATAAAACGATTAGATTTGAAAATGGGCACCATTTATCTCTTTAAATACTCTAGACTCTGTAAGGTGACACTTTAAAAACATTTTCTCCAATCATTTCTGGTGCAGGGTTTTCCTTTGCATTAATATTCCTGTCGTTCTTACTACCAGTTATCATTATCTTGTGGCTAGCTAGATCTGAGTCCATGGATAAGGCAATGTAGCATTATTAAAAAATAAATCCAGTCAATTCAGTGAGTTAAAAATTTTTTTACACATTACTAAATTTAAATTATTGATTATTTGGCTGTTTTATATTATTGTAAACATTACTAAATAAAAATTCTCCTTAAGCAGCTTATAATTTATTTTACTTATTCTCTTAGAGCTTAATGATTTTTAAAAAGTACTTTAAATTTATTACATTACAATATTACCTTTATCTCTTTTTACTGGCTGTAGAATGAAAAGTTCAGACATTAAAATATATAATATTATGTATTTTAATTTCACATGTGACCAAAACATCCTTGAAAAATATTCAAGAATACAGAAATATCATTGTTATGAGCAACAACCACTTAAGAAAACTTTGCTCTTCGAAAAATGAAGGGGGTGGAATCAGAGAGGGAGACGAACCATGAGAGACTGTGGACTCCTGGAAACAATCTGAGGGTTTTAGAGGGGAGGGAAGATGGGTTAGCCTGGTGATGGTTATTAAGGAGGGCACATATTGCATGGAGCACTGGGTGTTATAAGCAAACAATGAATCATGGATTACTACATCAAAAACTAATGATGTACTGTATGGTGACTAACATAACATAATAAAAAACAAAAACACAAAACTTTGTCCTTCTCCAAGCTGTCCATAAATTTCTTAATGTATTTTTTATTTATGTCATTATTCCAGTTTTAACATTTTCCCATGGTTTCCTTATTTTTTCTGTTGATTTCTCATCTTTTTTTCTTTTTTTCCCACCCTTATATGTAAGGAGATGTCTTATTTTTTCATATGTACTTGTATTTTTCATTATCATTTCTCATCCGTTAGAAATTGCATTTGAAAAACCAACTCAATTTATTGTTTACAAAATAAATGTTCTTCTTTGACAACAAAATCTAGTTAGGCTTTTAATGACATGTCATGTGAAGTCTGCCACAAACCCATTTTCAATTTTCATTATTTTTTATTTCATTGATCATCAATACAGCAAATGATTTGGGATAGAAATAATCATTGCCTTTTCCTTTAATTACTTTGCAGGGAGGTTTAGGAGTGAATATTTTTGTTTTAGATAATGTAGAAAATAAAAATGTAGGTTAAAAAAATGATTAAAAATTCCATGAAATATCAATTCTAAGAGACAGTCACAAGCAAGACTGGTATATATTTTAAAGAAGATATATTTCTATTTACATTTTATGGATTTCCCAAAAGGGTTATCCTTATTATAGTGTTTTGTGACTTGTTTGTTTAAAAAATGGGGATTTTGAAGAAGCTTATAGTATACTTTGTCTTAGTTATATCTGAAGTAGAAATTGAGAGTAAGTGTATATTTGAGTAGATGTTTTAATATTTAAAACATTTAAAAAATGACAGTGTTTTTCAAAAAGTTGTGGCTCAAAACATCACCTTAGAGGGATACGCTCAGAGAATAGCTGAGTTATTTTAAGTAAAATATATATTTTAAAAGATGTGATATATTAAACGATGTGTAAGGCAGCTAAAATTTTTTTGAGACTCAAATTTCATAGGTGTATGTTCTTGTGGGGCAATAGACTCTACATGTAATAATAATTCATTTGCTTTAAGTTTGTACCTATATAAAATTTGATTAATTTTCTTCTGAATCAAGTGATAAATACTATGTGACATGATAGTATGTGTTAATAAACACTAAAATTTTTTAAATTACAGTTATATTCCCAACTGATATATTTTTTCATGTCTTCTTAAGGTGATGCCTCTCAAAAGTTTTTTTCTTCATTACCTTGTGGTGGACTTGGGGTGAGTATGAGTTTGTTTACTGCTTTGAAATAACATAAATTACCAAAAATATCTCCTTTGATTTACCAATTCAGGCCATGTCTTTGTAAAAGTTATCCTAGACTTCAGGACTGGCTAAATAATTTGTAGGGCTCAATTCCCAATAAAAATGCAGGTCCCCGTGCTCAAAACTTACTAAGAATTTCAAGATGGCGACTCAGTGAATTAATCCAACCGTGCGACCCTTCTAACTCTAGGGTTTTGTGTGACTACACAGGTCACATGCCCATAAAGCCAGCTTTGTTAGACTTTTGTGTAGCTGGAGAAAAGTTAACACAAGAGGGTTTAACAGTTTTGCAGCAGAATTAAGTTCACAATAGAGTTACACTGAGTATGCAAGTACATTATATTCCTGATGAAAATAGCATAAACTTCACAAAGTGCTTTGCATTGTGGCACATTTTGTTTGTGAACCCCTAGGGTCATTTTTGTCTTCAGTAATTAACAAAGCTTTTTTTCCCCAGGATATTTATATCACATTTCAAGGACAAATTTGTTTGAATCCAGTGACATATGAAGAAAAACGTCTACATTTTTGTGGATGATTAGAACACATTCTTTAACCTGCAGTCTATTTAAAGTTAACCCTTACCAGTACTAAACTGTCATCCTGTAGAACTAAGTGTTAAACCATGTTAGGACAGCATAATTCTCGATCAGGTTTCAAAGACTGAGGAATTTAAATCAATTAGGCTTCTTGGATATTAAAGGGGAAGAACTGTGTATGTCATATTTTAGGCAATATATTGCTATAAATAGATCTTATACAGGAAAGTCCTGTATATTTTAAGTTAATTCTATTGTTTTAGTGATTCTAAATTTAGCAAGGATAATCTTTCTATTCCTTCACCTGTGATTCTGCCCTCTCTAGAAATAAGAATGGCAACTATGACAACCAATATCTGCTTGGATTTTATAGTTTGCTAACATACAACTGAAGTTTATAAGAGCTTTGTAAAATAGTTATTATTATTATTAATACCATTTTGCAGATGAGAAACTGAGGGCTCAGAGAACTATTATTTTCCTGAAATCACACAGTAAAGGTTTAGGCTAAAAGTATGAGGTTGATGTGCATGTCCATGTGCAGGAGTTCTAAAAGAGCTCATTAGGTCCTTCCATGGTTTTCATCTTCAGCAGGCCGGCCACAGTCCCTAGAGCCTAGCAGTGCAACAGTGTGGCTGGTATAGTGTGGTACGTTTTGTGGCAGCTCACCAATGAGCTTCATTTTTTGACCCTGAGCACAAGACAGTCACCATCCTACATAAATCCTTCATTATTTTTAGCAAACTCACTGCGAAGCCAGGAACTTGTAAAATCATTTGAGAAAGCAGAGGATAAACTGATTTTTAAAATAGGTTTCATTGGCTTTTGTGCTTATTTTCTAAAATGCCAAGTGCTCATTTTAAGAGAATGGCTGATTACCTGCGAATGAAGCAAAGAATGAAAGCTAATAGCTAATTAGAAGGTACAGTGATGGAGAGGAAAGCACAGATGTTAAAAGAGTGAAAGTCATTAAATTCCCACTCCTTTACACTTAATTCGTGACCCAGAGCTGAAATGAGGAAAGCTCCTTAGGCTCCCATCTCCCACAATCTGACTTGGATTGTGCCTGTACTACACTATCCCTTGAACACAAAATACCTCTACTCAACTGCTCTAAACCCATACCAAGGTAACTTCTTATTCCGTAGCTAGAACTGCTCTAGTAAACTCTTAGAAGTACCTAAGGAATGAAGAGTGAGTACTGCTTTTGTCGCTGTATGTCCAACACAAAGCACAGTCAGTATCCTAGAATACATCCTTACTAATGCCCCCAAACACTTTATCCTTGGTGGCAGCAATGGTAGTAGGTAAATCTAGCTTCAGCAAGCAGAGGCAGGAGGTGGAAGACTGTATTAGTTTGACTTCAGTGCTGGAGAGGGCTGGAGAGAGGCACTTCTGGTTATTAGATTGGACCCTTGGTCTTCTGATGGTCTGGTGGTTTTATGTAGGTCCAAGTGAGTGTGAACATGTGTGTGATACGTGCATGTGCACACACAAGCTTGTCCATGTTGGTACTCTAGAGAACTAGTTTGATTTGGCCTTTTCTTTTTCTTTCCAGAAACCAAATTGTGTTCTTAGGTATTCAGAAACCTTCTTGCCCCTCAGATCTTGGGTTTTAATATAAGTCCTAAGAGAAACTCTGAATCCTGTAGATTCGTACCAGTCTAAATTTTTACCTTTGGGACACTCCTTGACATATTAAGTATACAAAGATGGCCAGTATGAACTAAGAGTGACCCAACTTCACAACATGGGGCACTTCAGAAAACTTGGAAACCACCAAAATTGCTCCTGTGTTAAGGTACTTTCCTGTTCATATTATTGGTTTAAATTCCAAAATACTTAATGCTCCCCAATTATTAAACTCCAGTCCCTAGAATATATACCTACTGAAGGCTGATGGGTTGACTGGCTTTTGGGGAGACTACCTGGGACATTGTGAAATCAGAAAAATCCCTATTTCTTATTAAATTTTCTCCTAAAACTGCATATGATAATTTTTTAAAGTTTTTTAATTATGATATAGTTAACGTATAGTGTTATATTAGTTTTAGATGTAAAATATAGCAATTCAACAATTCTAAACGTTACCCAGTGCTCATCATGATAAGTGTACTCTTTGCCTGTGATAATTTGCCAGTAGTTGGTTAAGTCACTTCAACGGACAAATGGTACTTAAGGTGCTTTAAAGTATGTTTTCCAGAATTGCATTTTGAGCAACAATTGCAAGGGTTTCTTATTCCTTTGAATTTTGGTTTGGTTCTCATTTTGTTAGTTACTGTGGCATGACTCACTTCTCATTAGTGTGTGATTGCACTACAAGAAAATGCATCAGTTGCAGAGAGCATTTTACCAAATCCCAGGACTTGGTCATCATCTAATGATATAGATAATTAAGGGACTCTGGAAATAAAAGCCAGTGCGGAACCATTTTAGTTCTCACTCTTAAGGGTATATCACTAAAAATAGTGATCATTTTTCTGGCCATCTGACCTGCTGCTGTGTGAAGAAATCTTGAAATCATTTCTCAGCTTTATTTTTCCCTCTTCACTTGATAGGCCACAAAAAAACCACAAAAGCAGGGACGAGCAGGCTTTTATGATAATGTCGTCATCAGCTCCCAGCTTCAAACACTTCTGCGGCTTTTGAGTTGTCATTTATAACTTGGAACTGAATCGACCCATAATTCCCTTGATACACTAGGAGAAATTGATAACAGACTCTGCACTTCTTTTATGGCTTGGAGGAGGCAACTCCAATCACATCACTATTGGCAGGCAATATTATTTTTTGACATGGTTGTAAAAGTATAAAGGAGCTTATGGCATTTGTTTAGATGAGGAATGGGCTCTCAAGCTGTGCTGGGGTTTACAGGACCAGATTAGTGAGAAGCAAAGGGAATATGATGTTTGCAAACAGGATATGATTTTATATATAAGTTTGGGTTTCATGCTCTGTTCCCTGGGGAAAGCCCTGCAGACAGCAGAGAATTCCACTTTTATCCTACAACAGACAAGCTCCTGGTGCCAAAAGGCAGAAAAATAAACGTAGTCAATGGGCAGTGTCAGACCCTTAATTGGAGGAGGAGGAGCTGTGGAAGAGGCAGAACAATTCCCTAGGAGGAATGAGGAATTGCTGAGCATGGGCAGAATTTGGGCCCGCCTAACTGGTCAAAGATGTGCCAAAAATGAGGCTCTGTGAGGTTTAATCAAGGCACCTTCTCCAGCAGCAACTCAGTCAATCTGTGAACACGAAGCTGGCTTTTTATTACAAACTTTTACTCTGCCCATATTCTATTTGATTACTCCTAAATCTGACACACTGTGAAGGTTAGAGATGTCATTTTTGTGATTTGGAAAGGGGGTTGGGGAGAAGGATTAGGTGGTTATGGGGAGGTAATTTAAGGCTCATTTCAGTTGCCCTGAGGTTTTCAGCAGACATTTCAGTTATGTACTAACTATACTCACTGTACAGGAGACAAATTTGGATGAAATGTCTCAAGTTTTCTTTTCTGTCAGATTTAAAATGTAAGTCTCTCCTCTGATATATAAAATTCACATATATATAAATATTATATATACATACATTCAAAAGAAAATTGTCTGCTATTTTCTACTGCGTTTGTATCTTTGTATTATTTTACCCATTACATTACTTTGGGTCTTCCCCAATAACAGTAAAAAAAAAAAAAAAAAAAAAAAAAAAAGTTCTAGTGGCAAGTCTTTTAAGGGACCTCTCTGACTTTCTCTTTTGTATTATAATATCAGGAAATAATTTATTTTATGACCAAATATATGGACATATAGTTAAATTCAGTGTAACAGAAATATTTGATTAATACATTTTTCTTCTGCTATTTAGAGTGGTCGTCTTCGAAGCACAATCAGTTATTTAGAAGGCATAACATATGCCATCATATGAAGAGTGAAGGCCAGGAAAAGAAGACTTTTTGCCAGTGATTAGATAAGGTGTAGGGAATACAAAGACTAATGAGACCACTTTTCTCAGTTGCTCATAGCCTATGCATTGTGCTGATTTGGACAGATGTGCTGTGGGAACACAGAGAAGGGAGCTTCCAGAACAGAAAAGAAAGAAGAGCGTTGTGGGAACAATTTAATTAGTCATAAGCTAAATACATTTTCAAGAATGATTAGGAATGCACATATTTGTATGAGTTTTTGGGAGGGATTTGGGGGGGCATATCTAGGCCTATTAATTGTTTAGGACATAATAACACACCATATTTTTAACAATCACACTAAGCTATTGCTGATTAGTAAGGAATTTTTTTCCCTAAAGCAATAACAACAAAACCTAATGTTTATGCCAAAATTTGTATGTTCCAAAGTTTTGATATTGAGTCAGGAACCCCTTCGTTTTATCGTTAAGTATATGCAGTACGTGCTATTCCCTCCCAGTTGTCCTAAACAGGCACGGTGCCTGTTATTACATCTGCAGAAAGAGGTGGGGGTGGCATCTGTTTCTTACTTGCAGTAATCAGGATAATGTCGATTTCCTTTGTATTAGTACTCAGCTCAAACCTGACTTGCAATCAGTGCTTCATTTCCTCCACTGCTGCTATCAGAGATGCATCACAGCCCTCTTCCCTCCAGCACAGTGAGGATCCACTAAGATTTGGGATCTGTCTTTTCCCATCTCCCCTTCTTCTATTTGGATTTTCATTAGTTTTAAACTGGATGCAAATGATACTATCAGGAACACCCCATAGCACCTGGAAAAAGTAAAACTGATAAGCTGCCCTAATGAAATTGTTTCAGAATTTTGGTTCAAGTTGTAGAGTCCACAAAAAGATCATGTTGTCCCAGATGTGGAAAATACAGTACAAAATATTATGCAAGCTAGGAAATTCCTTCTAAGTAACAAAGGAATTTTCCAATATTGCATAGATTTTGCTTATTGTATGTACTCAATAATAGTTGCAGGGAAGTAGATGATATTCCCCACAGAGATAAACATATATACATAACTATGTTTACTACAAAATGTAAAATTGTATATAACCTTTAAGTGTCCAGTGTTCATTGCAGAAAAGAGGACAATTAGAAATGAAAACCTTAACTTCCTTCTTAATTCACTTAGCTGTAGAATCTCATTTGTGATTAACTTCTTTCTGTTGCTTTGACTTCATGGCTAAGCACAACAGGATGCATTTTGAAATTCTATTTTAATTTTCTAATTTAAAGTACACATGAATATAAGACAGCTATTAAAATTTTTCTGTTGTCAACATGAGATATCTTAAAAATGCCATTGTCAAAGCTTTACACATGTGTTTTTTACTTGGGACCACAACACCTATAAAAAACTATATGAGCAACACTGTCAACCAAAGGAATGTCAATAGCAGAGAAGAAGAAAATATATCCATTTCTGAAATTTCTTGTTCTATTATTTTTCTCTGGTCTATGATTCAATTTCTCTAGAGAAATTGAAGCTTAGACTTTCCCGTTGCTAAAGGTAAATGGATTTGATGAACATTAAGCTTTAAATTCAAAAAATTTATAGTTCTATGAAACAAAAACTCTGAGAAATTAAAAAGTACTCAAATAAATTTGAATATACAATCATCTACTGGTTGCCACTTCTGTCAAGAAAACATAAGGCCTGAGTGTAGAAGTGTAGATGAACATTTAGAGTTGTAAAGGAAATGGAACTACTTAGATAAAAGGAATCGTTGGTCAGCTTCTATGTTGTGCAGCTTGGAATGCAGCTAAATCCTGGCCCATCTCACCTTTTCATTTTGATGTGAAAAAACTGCATTAATATTTTCATTTGTTGTATTTCTACCCTGGATAGTTCCTGATCCAGATACTCATCCCTATAACAAACTAATATCCAATACAGAATATTAATACAACATTATTGGGTTTGTCTTTGTTAAGTATTTTGACAGAGAAAGTTTAGTAAAGCATAATTTCTAAATTTTCATATTGTATCATTTTCTTTCAAAATCCAAAACTAAAATAGATTAGTTTACTGAATGCTTGAGCCATAACAAGCAGTTCACGGCAGAGTCCCTCGGACTTAATCATTCCAAACTCCTGGGTAGAACCTATAGCTCCTGATTCCTAGGCAAGCAGCATCATTATTACTGTACAAGGTCTTACTTTAAGATCTAAAATAATGAGTAAAAGTAAGGACTTGAAAGACTAATCAATGGCTTAGCAACAAAGCGTGCATTGAATCATATTTTTTAATGAAGACTATTAAAAGACTACTATATTTGAGAATGACACACATTCAAAATCATTTGGTTAATTTATTTTACCATATTCTAAATAACATGGCGTATATGGTCTCTAAGTAATATTTCCTGTAGACTCATGTAGATAGCCTTTAAAATGATCCTGTACCATTTCAAAGTGTTTCTCTTCAAAGAAATAAAAAACAAGGCCTGAATGTAGTGAAATTCTTTGCTGCCAAAGAGATTACTTTTTTCCCCACCTTAACCTGTTGCTTCTCCTTTAGACATTGCAATATTATTCATTCAGTTATTAAATAAAGAGGTAATGAGAGACTCCTCTGTGATAAGTATGGAGCAACTCTAGCTGCATATTCTTCTTTTAAATTTTTTATTTTCTTTTCATTTCTCACTCATATCCCTTATTATGCTTACCACTTTACTCTGTGTTAATCTTCCTCCGTTTATATTCATCAACTTTAGTGAGAAAGACCTGGGAGTCCCGGTGATATGGACTGAAGGCAAAATACCTGGTCTTTTCATTGAACGAGATCCAAAGTCATTTTTCTATGAAATATTTGTACAGGACAGCCTTTCTTTCTCAGCTTTCTTTGACAGAGGCATCATCATTTTGAGAACTAGTGAGTGCACTATCCAGTGTCAGCTAACTATGCTATTAAAAGCAAGTATGAAAGAAGTCAGATACCCAATACTAATTGGCTTTAGACTTAATATATTTACAGTTTCTGGAGGCTACCTCAACTTGGGGCAGAATTCATTCACTCATTTATTCACTTGTTTACATAATAAATATTTATTGATTGCTTATTAGAAGCTAGGAACTGTAAGTACAGCAATGACTAAAACAATAAAAATTCTATCCTGGTAGAACTTATATTCTTGTGGGGAAGACAGATAAACAAATATACATTAGTTCAGATATGTGTGGGTAATGATGAATATTATGCAGAAAAGAAAGCAAGGAAGATAGTATGGAATCTGGGGACAGAAATGGTGGTTAATGGGAAGTGTTACCTTTTGGAGCTTGGCATTAATGTGAGGGATGACCTGGGAATCCTGGCTTCTTGTGGTGACTAACTTAAGGAGGGGTAATAGGGGGCACCAAAGTAGGCTTGTTAAGACTGCGCAGAGTTCTGGGTCCCCATCTTCAATCCCACCTATGAAGATGTGACGATCTTGGGGGGTAGGGTCGTTCTATCCAGAACATACCGAATTCCTGGCCTCCTTTTTGACTCCTGGATTGAGATGTGGTGGATTTACAGTCACACCTTGAGATCCTGAAATCTCCCTTAAGATCTGACCTTGGAGGTATGGAGGAGCTTGAAAGTGGAGGCACAATTATCCAAGCTGTGGCTGTGAGACATCTGGGTAGCTCCAGATCTTAGCAGCCTTATGTGCTTTGAGGTTCCCAGTTCCTGGGAACGTTATTTGGACATAGTTTCCTATATAAATTGTGCAGCTGCAAATTAGATACAATACTCTTAACACCTGCCTATTTTCAAGTATATTGCAAATGCCCTGAAATTTGCATTATATTTCCCAGTGGTTTTTCATGTACATTTTAGTTGCTTCTTTAGTAGACACTATTATACTGTGTCCTCAGTTGTCTCTAGCTGGTCTCTGCTGATTTATATCTGAGCTGCTAGATTCAGGGTAGCTGATTAATTGATTTGGATCAGTGCATGAAGCAGAGTATGATGACTTTTCTATTTGTTCATGACCAGTTGTATGTTGCGTATACATAGCACAAGGAGCACAAACTTTGGAGTCTAAAATCCAGAGCTATGTTTTTCTGTTAATTTTCTATTTGTGATACTCAGTATCTTAAATATTAAATGGGATGAATCAACAAAAAAATTCAGCTAAGTTATATAGGGCTGTACTTTTTTTTTTTTTAAGATTTTATTTATTTATTTGACAGAGAGAGAGACAGCCAGCGAGAGAGGGAACACAAGCAGGGGGAGTGGGAGAGGAAGAAGCAGGCTCCCAGCGGAAGAGCCCGACGTGGGGCTCGATCCCAGAGCTACGGGATCACCCCCTGAGCCGAAGGCAGACGCTTAACGACTGAGCCACCCAGGCGCCCCAGGGCTGTACTCTAAACATCTAAGAAAAATTATAATCCTTAACTTTGACCCAAAAGGTCGATTTAATGAGGGGATGATCTATTAGGTGAGATATTCTGGCCTCAGCAGGGCCAGAGAACCCTATAAAACATACCTGTTGGTTCTCATAGAACTGGACTAATTCAGTCTCACATCAGAGATTAGCTATTCTTTACATGCAGCTTCCAATGATAACCTTCCTCACGTCTTTTAATCCTCACAGCATTCCCAGAAGTCTTGTTACTAAAGGTGTAACTGAGGCTTCCTATTTTGCAGAAAAGGAAACTGAGGCTCGGAAAGGGGAGTAACTTGTTCAAGTCACACAATTAGTAGGTGGTAAAGTAGAGATGTCTTGATTCCCTAGCTGTTATCCATAGTACTATGCACACACAACTCACCACAATGTCAATCTCATATGATTATCAACACCCATTTCACAAATGAGAATAATCCTAACCATAAGAAAGCACAGTTGTTTCTTTTGCCAAGAGCATTCTCTTTATTGTAATTCCTATGAAGTATTAAATCCATGCACTCAGACATCATTAATTTGGGGTAAAAAATTCTGAACCTCTGCACAGCATTTTAATTCAAACTAGAACAGTGAAAAACCTCTGCCCTTGAACCAAACTACTGTGGGAAGAGTTAGAGAGAATCTCATTTCACACACCTACTGGGTCAGAGTTAATTTTATTAAGCAGTCTTGATAGGAACAGGGCTCTAACATTCACTGTCTAGTGATTACAAGGATTAGCATATTATGAAATATCCTTTCCACAGTATGTTCATCAGATTAAATGAAGTAGTAGGAAAAATACTGAGATGGTATTACTTGACTGTGTCTCTAACTCAATCTTGGTAGGACTGACCAGCAGATTACTGTGAATAAGCAGCAATAAGGACTCTTAGATTCCTTGATTGACCACATAACCCACAAGAATTCATATATTATTGGCAAATCCTGGAGTCCACTAGTATCTTAAGAATCCTTAGAGTCTCAAGATGTAGCACTTTGCCACAACAAATATGTTCCTGTATTTATTCTTACACTGGCACATGAATAGCAAAGGGATATTTTTCTGAAGATGAAGAGTGACTTAGAAATTGTACATGCAAGGTCAGTAGGGCTGCTAGAAAGCAGTTGATCATACTGGAAGGGGATTTGTGGTAGAGCATTAACGTACGTGGCATGCCCCTTGTCTCTTCCAGCTGCTGCATTAATAGTTCATGCCTTCTTTCCATATGGAATATTGGTCACAGTATTCATTCATCATATCCATGGTTTTACTTGGAATCTGAAGGTCTTCCCTATAGCCACTGTATTTCTTTTTCATCTCACCATGACTAAAGAAGCTAAGGTGTGGGCATTATAACCTACAAGTGATCCCAAGGGAATGGGCTGTCATTCATGCGTTCCTCCCAGTGTTGAACATAAGAGAGAGAGCATGTGGGTTCACCCACCCATTGTCATCATAAATCCATCCCAGCTCCATTTCAAAAGTCTCAAGATTTCAGCAGAACATCTAACATGAAATGAATATATACATTCAAAGAGCTGGCATGTATCACACGGGAGAAGGGAGAACACCCATTGTTAAAGGCTGCAGAGCCAACCAAAGAATACAATAAAGAATACCATGGGTCCTCAGCCCAGAAATTTGACTCTCAACATTATTCTATGGGAGGAAAAAATAAGAGTCACCCAGAGTTATAGAGGGCTCTCAAGAATTTTTGAAGTTTGCTACCTAAATAACGGCACAACTCACCCTGAGTGAGTTGCATGCATGAGTGGAGGGAGAGGGGTAGAAGGAGAGGGAGAGAGAGAATCTTAAGCAGGGTCCACTCTGAGCGTAGAGCCTGATATGGGGCTCGATCTCACAATCCTGAGATCATGACCTGAGCCAAAATCAAGAATTGGATGCTTAACCAGCTGAGCTACCCAGATGTCCCTCTTCATCTTTAAAATGGGGACAGTTGAGGCTCTCTCGTTGCATTATTGTGAGGATCAAATGTGATGATGCAGTGGCAACTGTGTGTAGAGAATGGACGCTACTCCACTCTGATGAGTGGCCCTAATTAAGATGAGAGGTCCTAATTGTTTTGCAGAGAATAAATAAGCTGCTACCTCAAGGGTGTGATCTAAAAGATTCTTCAAAGCCCTGAAACCTTCAGGCCTCATCTCACATCATACTACCCAACTAGTGTTCTCCCATTAGAATTACGGCACTTTAGGGTGACTGGTAAGGTGAGAGTGGGGATTATTTTTAGAAGCCTTTGTGGTGAGGCACATGGGCAGAAAAACTTGATTTAGACATTGGAACATTTGGATTCAAATAACCATGTTGTCACTGCTTCAAAAGTGTTTCTCTAACTCTAAAATATGTATTCTAATTCAGTAGAACTGGTTGGGGCCTAAGATTCTACATCTCTTACAAACACCCATACATATGATGTCAGTGTTGCTGATCCATGGACCACACTTTGAGTGACAAGATCCTGTGTGACTATGAATGGGCAAATCATTTAATTTTTCTGGGCCTCCATTTATTTACCTCTAAAGTAGAGGTGATTTTTGAAACATGGTTTTTCATCCCCTTTGGGGATCAAGTATGGCATTACTATATGGTAATACGTTATCCAAATTTAAATCAACTTTTTAAAAAATCAATTTTTCTGGAAAAATCAGATAGTAGGCTCCAGTTAGCTTGACATTGAAGATCTGATTGATTAATATTTATAGGGATGAGGTGCCTGGATGGCTCAGTTGGTTGACTCTTGATTTTGGCTCAGGTCATGATCTCAGGGTTATTGGACTGAGCCCTGAATCAGGCTCTGTGTTCAGCAGGGAGTCTGCTTGAGATCCTGTCCCTCTGCCTTTCCCTCCCCCCCACTTTCTCTCTTTATCTCTCTGTCTCTGTCTCTGTCTCTCTCTCTCTCTCTCTCTCTTTCTCTCTCTCTCAATAAGACTTGCAGGGATAGCTTCTCTCCTTTGGGCAAATAGTTACAAGACATGGAAGTTTCTATGAGGAACAAGGGTGAACTATGACAACAGAGATCTGGGGCACTAGGGGCACCCCAGATGTTGCCTGTTGATGAGCCAAAGAGAGGAGGCACCTGTTGCTAGCAAATGAAAGCTATGAATCTAGGTGTGGTGCTAACTGAAGAAGAGAGAAGTGTTCTTCACTAAATTAGTGATGTAATGCAGGACTTCAATGGGGAGGGGATTTTCACATTTTAGATTTTTTAGCCACAGTCAAACCCTGTCGAGAAATGTATTACATAGAACTAACCTCTTTTCATTCATTAATTGATTCTTTTGACACTTATTTATTAAGGATCTATTATGTATCAGACCCCGAAGATACCCATAGCCCTGCTCTCATGGCACTTAACACTAGCTCTCATCATATATCATTAAGAAAAGATGTATAGAACACACAATATAGAAAATCTTTTTTTAAGTTCATATCTGTATGTGTCTGCTCAACCTGCCATAAAAAGATATCACTGACTGGGTAGCTTAAACAACAAATTGTTGTTTACTAGCAGCTATATAAATATAAAGTATTCCTAAACAATAGCTCAAGTACCCCCACGAAGTCAAAATTGGTAGATTTCCAAGCTTCTCAGTCATCCTGCATTTGGAATATCATATAACTAGCCTATACTGCAAAGAAATCCAGAGAGAACAGAAAAGAACAAACACATACAAAACAAACAAAACAAAAACATCTACGTAAAAAACCTGATTAACTTTTTAAATAATCATTCCCCTTTCTTCTTGAGATGCTGATGCCCAGGGTAGAAAAATAAGTGCCTTTATCCTATCCCTGACAGCAATGAAGATTTGGTCGACTCTATGTTTTTTTAAAAATATATATTTTTTTATAGTTCTAGAGATTAGAAGTTCAAGATCAGGTTGTAGGCAGGATTGGTTTCTCCTTAGGCCTCTCTCCTTGGTTTGCAAATGGCCAGTTTTTCAGTGTCCTCACATGACTTTTTCTCTGTGTGTGTACATCACTGGTGTCTCTTCCTCTACTTACAAGGATACCAGTCACACTACCTCTTTAAAGACCCTGTGTATAAATTTGGTTACTTTGGAGTTAGGTCTTTATCATTTGTATTTTGGGGGAGCACAATTCCATCCATAACAATATCCATATGTACAGTTGAGTTTGAAATCCCAGTTCTGTGCCTTATCAACTGTGTAACTGTTTGAGTTACTTAAGCTCTCTGAAGCTGAGTTTCCTCTTTCGTAAAAGCGACTAAAAATACCTTTATTAGGCTATCATGGGAAATAAATTAGGTAATGTTTCTAAAATTTTTAACACAGTGTTCAGCACCTCTTTGGTGCTCCAGTTTGTCCCCTACATCTTCCTTTAGATACTGACCAGAGATACTTACTTTATGCTTTCTTTGGGTAATAAATTTGACTTTATTATCTCTTCCACTCAATCTACTAACAAACCAGGCTTTTCTCTCTCTGAATCTTTCCTACTCCCCCCTCCACTTTTACTCTTCCTGGAAAGAAAATATGTACTGGAATCTTCAGCTCTAGACCCTAAGAGTAGAGGCTTGAGGATAGAAAAATATTGAACTTCTCAAATACCTCTTAAGTGGAAAAAAGTAATTATTCTATTTCCTAAATCAAACAAATAAGAAATTTGGCTTGCAGATGCCATTATGCATACTGTATAGATCTTAAAACAGAATAAGCCATGTAGAAAAATTAAAACTAAAGTTTCTCAGAAATTAAATCAAGCTGAAATGATTTTAGTGATTTAAAAATATTAGATAATTTCTAAGTTACCAGATCAGGATACTGTCCGCAGAAATAGCTGATCCATAATGGATGATTAATTTAAATGATATACTTTACCAGTTGTAATGCAAAAGTTAAAAAGATGCTTAATTTCTTACATAGTTTTATAAAATGTGCCTCAAATGGCACAGAATCAGTACTGTGATGAAAACCTATTTCTTTGTCGAGTCTGGTGTCTCTCAGGAGGTTCCTATGGGCATCTGATCATTATTTAAGCTTAAACTCAATTATTTAGAAATGCCCTGTGGCCCAAGCAGCAGCATAGCATTGCAGCAGCTGCTTACTCAACTGCTTAGTATTGGCTGAGGAGTTTTAGTTCCCAACTTTCAGGGTGAAATATTGAAGGCATCCGTGGAAGAATCATGTGCCACATTAACCATGCACAGTGCATATGTTCTGTTAATGGGCAAACTAGTATTATATTTAACTCTGGGAGTATTTCCGAAAAGAATCAACAAGCTGTATTTAGATTATACAAAGGAGACTGTGCCTAAATTCCTTTTCTTCTAAGTCATTCTCTTTCCCTTTTAAATACTTTCACATCCACTTTCAGTACAGGTAGCTTAATTTCTATCATGTGCGGCTTTTCAGAGCATTAGCTTTGTTTCGGGTGCCAATGATTGAGCTATGCTGGATGTGCTTGGAAAAAGCCAGCATTCATTCAGGAAACTCCAGTTGAACTAGATCCATATGCAGCTAAAAAAAAAAATGTAGCTTTCTGATTAGAAGTAGTTTCTGGCTTCAAGCATTATCACAGATGATTTTTGCTTTTGATGTCCTACAGAATAGCAACTAATGCTGGAACCAAAACTCTGCGATTTTTTTCTTAGTGAACACTTAGAGCTTACTGCTTTCACTATTGTGTTGCACTATATTAAGCACGTTGCATGCATTGACTAATTTAATGCTAATAATCCTATGACAAAGGTAGTATAATCCTATGAAGAAGGTGGTATCATCTCCATTTTTACTTAGAGCTCATCTCTGTTTTTATTTAGAGCATGGTTAATAAACTTGTCCAGGTTTGAACAATTTGTAAGTGGCAGTTTTTAAGGTCTCACTCTAACTCTAAAGTCAGCCAAATAGATAAGGTGATATTGCACTAAACATTGATGAAACCATTGCCAAAGCTACCACCGAAAAGGATGAAAAAAGGTGGAGGAGTCCAAAGATTGGCTCCTTGGAATGTCTGTTAAAAAAGCTTATCAGAGGGGCGCCTGGGTGGCTCAGTCGTTAAGCGTCTGCCTTCGGTTCAGGGCTTGATCCCAGAGTCCTGGGATCGAGCCCCGCATCGGGCTCCTCTGCAGGGAGCTTGCTTCTTTCTCTGCCACTGGCCTTGCTTGTGTTCCCTCTTTTGCTGGCTATCTGTCTCTATGGCAAATAAATAAATAAATAATCTTAAAAAAAAAAAAAGCTTATCAGAAAACCTGACAATTTCTCCAAATTCTGGGGTTATGGGGCGCCTGGGTAGCGCAGTCGTTAAGCGTCTGCCTTCAGCTCAGGGCGTGATCCCAGCGTTCTGGGATCGAGCCCCGCATCAGGCTCCTCTGCTGGGAGCCTGCTTCTTCCTCTCCCACTCCCCCTGCTTGTGTTCCCTCTCTCGCTGGCTGTCTCTATGTCAAATAAATAAATAAAATCTTTAAAAAAAATAATAATTCTGGGGTTATGAAGGTCTCTAGGTACAAACTATTGGTGGAATTATTAGACAAATTATTGATAGTCATTCTCTCTTGGTGTATGACTTATCTTGTGCAGGCTAATTTATTAATAAAACTCCTAAAACGGGGTGCGTGGGTGACTCAGTTGGTTAAACATCTGACTCTTGGTTTCAGCTCAGGTCATGATCTCAGGGTGGAGAGATTGAGCTCTGTGTCGGGTTTGCATTCAGCAGGGCGTCTGCTTGAGATTCTTTCTCTTCCTCTACCTCTGCGTCTCTCCCATCTCCTGTGTGTGTACACGCTCTCTCAAGTAAGTAAGTAAGTAAAATCTAAAAAAAAAAAAAAAAAAAAGCAGTAACGAAAAGAAAAAAAACTAACACACATTTCTTTTTTAAAAAAGATTTATTTTAGAGAGAGAGCATGCATGCATGCGGACATGCACAAGTTGGGGGAGGGGCAAAGGGAGAGGGAGAGAGAAAATCTCCAGTTAGATTCTCTGCTAACTGAGTCCGATCTGGGACTCAATTCCATGACCATGAGATCTTGACCTGAGCTGATATCAAGTGTCAATTGCTCAACCGACTGAGCCACCCAGGCACCCTACCTCACACACATTTCTAATTTTACCTCTAGTTTCACCTTTTCTTTCTACCTCTCTTACCCAAATAGAGTTCTGTCTGTGTACAATTTGGAAGGAAAGTCCTTTATGAAATCAATGTTCCTCAAATTATTATGTGGTAAAGGACAAGATTTTGCTTGCTTACTTTTTATTTCCTGTCATGGAACAATGCTTTTGTGAAATGCAATAAAAAAGAATTACTAAAAATGGGATACAAAAAACATACAAAATAAAAACTTGTTCTTACTGGCTTGAACAGATAAAAAATTATTCTAAACAGTTGCTATAGAAGTTGCTAAATGCTTGCTTTTGTTTATCTTGTTGTAGAATGGGACCACTGTGGTTCCATGGGCCACACTTTGAGTAGCAGTATTCTAGAGCAGTGGCTTTTGCTATGGTTGAATTTAAATTTAAATTGACTGTCTTGTTATTTGTTTATATTTGTTACATATGTTTTTCACTTGTTTGTTTTGTTTTTCTTTTTCTGCTTTCCTTTGGATTGAATATTTTTAAAAATTATATCTTTTGGGGCGCCTGGGTAGCGCAGTCGTTAAAAGCGTCTGCCTTCAGCTCAGGGCGTGATCCCAGCGTTCCGGGATCGAGTCCCACATCGGGCTCTTCTGCTGGGAGCCTGCTTCTTCCTCTCCCACTCCCCCTGCTTGTGTTCCCTCTCTCGCTGGCTGTCTCTCTCTCTGTCAAATAAATAAATAAAATCTTTAAAAAAAAATAAAATAAAAAAAAATAAAAATAAAAATTATATCTTTTATTTCCACTATTGACTTATTAGTTTTTTATCTATATTTTTAGTAGTTTCTCTAACACTTATAACTATTAATACATATCAAAGTTTACCTTCAGGTAATATTACACTACTTCATGTATAATATGCAAATCCTATAGCAGTTTATTTGTGTCCTCTTCTTCCATTCTACATACTCTGTTGTGATGCATCTGATTTTTACATGAGCCATTAACCCCTCAATAAAATTTTTTATTATTTTTGCTTTAGATAGTCAATGTTTTAAAGGAATAAAATAAGAAAAAAGGTCTCTTTTATATTAATGCCTTCATTATTATCATTTTTAGCACTCTTCATTTCCTCAGTGATTTTCTTTACCATTTTTTGTAAATGGTCTGATGGAATCTGATGGAAGTATAATACTTCAGCAGTTATTTGTCTGAAAAATCTTTATTTTACCTTTAAAAGGTATTTTTTGAAGATATTTTTGTTAGTATGGAATTCTGATTGACATTTTTTTTCCTTTGAAAACTTTGAAGATGTCACTCCATTGTCTTCTAGCTTAAATAGTTTCTCCTAAGAAATCTGCCAAGATTCCTGTCTTAGGTCAAGATTTTATGTGATCTGTCTTCTCTGGCTGCCTTCAAGACTTTTTTTTTTCTTTTTAGTTTTAGCATTTTGACTGTGATGTGCTAGATGTGGTTTTGTCTCTTTGTGTAATTGAATTGATGGCATTTTTTTCCTAGTTATGATCTGAATCTTTTGAATCTGTGTTTTCACTATTTTTAAGGTTCTTTTTTTCCTCTTTCCTCTTTACAAAAATCCATTTACCTCTGTATTAGACAACTCAGGTTACTTGCCTGCCTTGTGACCTTAGCTCCAACCCTCTGCCCTACGGTTAACTAATTAATTATTTATTTAGCATTTTTTTTATTAGGGTAGATTTGTCAGAAATATGAGCCTACATTTTTTTTTTTTAGGTTTTATTTATTTATTTGACAGAGAGACAGCCAGCAAGAGAGAGAGAACACAAGCGGGGAAGTGGGAGAGGAAGAAGCAGGCTCCCAGCAGAGCAGGGAGCCCGATGCAGGGCTTTATCCCAGGACCCTGGGATCACGCTCTGGGCTGAAGGCAGATGCTTAACAACTGAGCCACCCAGGTGCCCCTCAGCCTACATTTTTAAATGCCTATAGGCATTACTGCAATTAATAAGCTTCAGATTAATTTGAAGACATTGCTGAATTAATTATATATTTCACCAGTATGTATTTTCTCAAGTAACAAATTTTAATGGTGCAATGAAACTTTTTGTAGTGCTGTGAATATTTGTAGCATTTACTTGAAATGTTAACCTGAGCATCATTGCTCTAGTCTTATCCTCAGGCAAAGCTAGAATCCTTTATAAACATAACCCCTTAGGAGTTAGAGTAGTTATACTCTCCATTTCGTACTCGAGAATTTTCAAACTTTGTGTAGAAGTAAGTCACTCTGGGGCGCCTGGGTAGCGCAGTCGTTAAAGCGTCTGCCTTCGGCTCAGGGCGTGATCCTGGCGTTCCGGGATCGAGTCCCACATCGGGCTCCTCTGCTGGGAGCCTGCTTCTTCCTCTCTCACTCCGCTGCTGTGTTCCCTCTCTTGCTGGCTGTCTCTCTGTCACATAAATAAATAAAAAATCTTAAAAAAAAAAAGAAGTAAGTCACTCTGGACAGCAAAAGTTATGTACTGATAGCCCAGGAGCCATATTTAGCACATAGATAAGTTTATTTTAGCCTGGCTAGGGATTTTTTAAAAATTAAATTCTTCTCAATATTTAAGATTGGAAAATTACACCCCCCACCTCTCATTTACCTTACATTATATTACATCTACATTACCAGTCTGACCTCTGGAGTCTTTTGAACATGTGGCTACTACTTGAGCCCAAATTTATACCACTTCTGTATGTAAGCCTCTCTAAGCTATTTTTTTGTACTTTTTCCTGTTCGTATTTGGATTCTATTTGTCTATATAAAGGGTCACTTATACCCCTTAACACCAAGGAAATTCTTTATACTTGAGTTAATATTTAAATTATAGCTGCTGCAGATCTGAGCCAAGTATTTAGGGAGAAGCATGCTGTTGTTACTGCTGTTTTTAAAACCATAAATTACATTGGCAGTGTATATTATTCAGTGACAGAGCTATTGGAGAGTTAGCTTACTTAGAACTCTGATTATTTTGTGCACTGTGTGTCACACTTATATTTTACTGTCCATTTTTATGTGGTCATTCTCAGGGTAAACAATTTTTTAAAAAAGGAAAAAACTGAAAGCAATTAAGTGGTTACCGGAAGGATATGCACCTGTACAGAGGCTACTGAATAAGGGGAGGGAGTGGCACTCAGGAAGCATCTTGATTTCTTTCAAAATCCTGACCGTGGATTTTGGTCATTTTAATTCATGCTCCTAATTCAGAGTGGAGTGAAAGAAACTGTGAAAACAATGGTTTTGAAATATTGTACCCACCTCTCAGATACTCAGAATCTGTTTCAAAGGAAGTGAACATTTGAAAGTGTGGGTATATTCACAAATAGCACTTAGGTATTTCCACTAAACAAAATGAATCATGGCTGCTCAAAGACAGCAGGCTGTCCATGTACTCCCGTCTTATATGTGTATGAGGACAAACCCAACATTCTCATCAACAAACATTTCTCAAGGACTTGACTTTTAATAGATAGAACTTGTCTGTTTCTTTTTTTTTTCTTTTTGGTATAGATGCCAATAATCTTATGATGGCCTTAATATTTTATTTTGCCACTGATATTATATAATTATTTCTTTTTTGAAATCATCAGAAGAAATTGCTGTCCCTTTCTTTGATGTATTAGGAAAAAATCAGTTGAGATTGAAGCAAAAGAATCGGAAGACCTGTGAAAGGTTTTTCCTGGCTCTGTCACTGCCATTTGTGAAACTGAAGAAACTGAAAAGGACAGAACAACCCTTTAATATAAGTTTATATTAGTGTCAATTCCATTCAGGAGACAGAATTATTTGGATAAATTCAGGAAAAGAAAATTTTGATAAAAATCATTCTTTGGTCCTATTCCAAAGAAGAAACAAGAGAGAAAACACAACTTTAAAAAGTTAACAATGAAAATATAAAGCAATTTCCTCCCTGTTCCCTCTCTCTCCTCTTCTCTGCATCCTCTCTGGGCTATCTGTCTCTCTGCTCTTTTTGCTGCTGCTTTCTTTCTTCCGTCTTTTCTTTCTTCCTCCCTCCCTCCCTCCCCCCTCCCCATTTCTTTCTCTTTCTTTCTTTCTTTCTTTCTTTCTTTCTTTCTTTCTTTCTTTCTTTCTCTTTCTTCCTTCCTTCCTTCCTTTCTTTCTTCCTTTCTTCCTTTTTCTCTATATTTTCCTTTTATTCTTGCCATATTCCATAAAGGATTTAAAGCAGCTTTCAAAACAAACATGAAGTGTATATATGTGTGTGTGTGTGTGTGTGTGTGTGTATTCAAAGTAGGTGTCATCATGCAAAAGTGAAAATACAATGAGCTAGGACTGAGATTAGCATATAAAGTATCTGTTGTATCCTTTGCTGTGTAGAAGCTTTTTATCTTGATGAAGTCCCAAAAGTTCATTTTTGCTTTTGTTTCCCTTGCCTTTGGGGACGTGTTTTGAAAAAAAATTGCTGTGGCAGATGTCGAAGAGGTTACTGCCTATGTTCTACTCTAGGATTTTGATGGATTCCTGTCTCACATTGGGTCTTTCATCATTTAGAGTTAATCTTTGTGTATGGTGTAAGAGAATGGTCGAGTTTCATTCTTCTGTATATAGCTGTCCAACTTCCCCAGCACCATTTATTGAAGAGACTGTCTTTTTTCCATTGGGTATTTTTTCCTGCTTTGTCAAAGATTAGTTGACCATAGAGTTGAGGGTCCATATCTGGGTTCTCTATTCCATTCCATTGATCTGTCTGTTTTTGTGTCAGTACCATGCTGTCTTGGTGATCACAGCTTTGTAGTATAGCTTGAAATCAGGCAACGTGATGCCCCCAGCTTTGTTTTTCTTTTTCAACATTTCCTTGGCAATTCAGGGTCTTTTATGGTTCCATACAAATTACAGGATTATTTGTTCCAGCTCTTCGAAAAATGCCATTTGTATTTTGATTGGGATGGCATTGAAAGTATAGATTGCTCTGGGTTGCATAGACATTTTAACAATGTTTATTCTTCCAGTCCGTGAGCATGGAATGTTTTTCCATCTTTTTGTGTCTTCCTCAATTTCTTTCTTTAAGTGTTCTGTAGTTTCCAGAGTATAGATCCTATAGAGTATAGGTCCTTTACCTCTTTGGTTAGGTTTATTCCAAGGTATCTTAGGTTTTTGGTGCTATTGTAAATGGAATCAATTCCCTAATTTCTCTTTCTACAATTAAATTGTTAGTGTATAGAAAAGCAACTGATTTCTGTGCATTGATTTTGTATCCTGCCACGTTACTGAATTGCTGTATGAGTTTTAGTAATTTGGGGGTGGAGTCTTTTGGTTTTTCCACACAAAGCATCATGTCATCTGTGAAGAGAGAGAGTTTGACTTCTTCTTTGCCAATTTGAATACCTTTTCTTTTTGTTGTCTGATTGTTCATGCTAGGACTTCTAGTACTATGTTGAACAATAGTGACAAGAGTGGGCATCCCTGTCGTGTTGCTGAAAACAGTCAACAAAACAAAGAGGCGACCCACAGAATGGGAGAAGATATTTGTAAATGAATTACAGATTAAGGGGTGGTATCCAAGATCTATAAGAACTTCTCAGACTCAACACCCAAGAAACAAATAATCAAGTCAAAAAATGAGAAGACTTGAACAGACACTTCTCCAAAGAAGACATATGAATGGCTAACAGACACATGAAAAAATGTTCAACATCATTAGTTATCAGGGAAATTCAAATCAAAACCACACTCAGATACCACCTTACACCACTTAGAATGGCAAAAATTAACAAGGCAGGAAACAACAAATGTTGAAGAGGATGTGGAAGAAGGGGAACCCTCTTACACTGTTGATGGGAATGCAGGTTGGTATAGCCACTTTGGAAACAGTATGGAGGTTCCTCAAAAAGTTAAAAATAGAGCTACCCTGTGACCCAGCAAGTACACTACTGGGTATTGACCCCAAAGATACAGATGTAGTGAAAAGAAAGGGCCCGTGCACCCCAATGTTCATAGCAGCTGTGTCCACAATAGCCAAACTGTGGAAGGAGCCGAGATGCCCTTCAACAGGTGAATGGATAAAGAAGATGTGGTCCATATATACAGTGGAATATACTCAGCCGTCAGAAAGGATGAATACCCACCATTTGCATCAAAATGGATGGAACTGGAGGGGATTATGCTAAGTGAAATAAGTCAAGCAGAGAAAGACAATTATCATATGGTTTCACTTAAATGTGGAACATGAGGAATAGCATGGAGGACATTAGGAGAAGGAAAGGAAAAATGAAGGGGGGGACATCAGAGGGGGAGACGAACCATGAAAGACTGTGGACTCCGGGAAACAAACTGTGGGTTTCAGAGGGGAGGGGAGTGGGGGGATGGGTTAGCCCGGTGATGGGTATTAAGAAGGGCACGTATTGCAATGAGGACTGGGGGGTTATACGCAAACAATGGATCATGGAACACTACATCAAAAAACTAATGAAGTACTGTATGGTAACATAACAAAAAAAAAAAAAAAAGAAACAATACAAAAAAATAAATAGTGTGTTGTAGTAGCTACTATTTTTACTAGACAAAGACCACAAATTTTTCTTTGAGATTTCTAGCAGCCAAGATGAAGAAGGTAGCACTGGTATTTATAGGGTCTCAGTGTTTCTAGGGCAGGATTTCTCAACCTTGGCATTGACATTTTGGGCAACATACTTCTTTCATGTATTGTCCTGTGGCACTGTAAGATGTTTAGCAGCATTCCTGGCTTCTACCCAACAGAGGCTAGAAGCTGACCTGCTCCTTCAGTCTTGACAAGCAAGAATGTCTCTAGAAATTCCCAAATGGCCCCTGAGTGGGGGGAGGTGGTGGGCAAAACTATTCCCATTGAGAATTACTGGTTTAGTATAATGGCAGACAAATTAGAAAATGCCCAACTACTCCAGATGCAATGTGTGGTATTTGAATTTTTTTAATATTTTAGCAATTTCATATGGTAGAATTTCAATACCTTTAAAGATAAAATATTGATGTTAGGTCTTAGCTGATATATTTCACTAGGAAAATCTTTGATTCTATAAATAAAATTAGAATCTTTTTAAAAATCATTTTGCTTTTTGTTTATTTAGATTTTTATTTTACTAGCATAAAAAATCAATATGGATTAAGAGTTCATACTCTTTTTTTTCCAAATTCTCATTCCAGTTCTCATTCCAAGTTCTCATTCTCTTATTAGCTAAATAACCTCTCTGAATTTCAATAGAGAAGTGTTTAATGATAGCATCTATGCCAATGGTTGTTGTAAGAATTGTATGAGTTTTTCTAGGCAATGAGCTTTGTATAGTGCCTGGATCTTAATAAGTACTCTATGAGATAACAATTATTATTATTGTCATTGTTATTTTTAAATAATAAAGATCAGAGCTTTATAGAGTAAGGGAATATATAATAAAAATGAAAAACCTGAAATGTCCTTACTAGGTTTCTATCTCTCTCTATATATATTTCCTGCATTCTTCTGTGGCTCCAAGTGAATGAGTTGTTTCCACCATTCATGGTTCATAGATCAGGTTTGATTCAGCAGTCTTCCTTTTTATTTTTTATAGATATAGAGATTGCAACATGATGTTCTTTCAGATGTGAATAGTGTTACCTAGTGGCTAAGTTTTTTACTCTCTCTTCTACCTCTATGCCTCTGTAGAGAGAGCATCTTCGTAACTATTTTAGGAGACTAGTATGAATAATTGCTATGTGCTTATAAATTGCTGGACTCTTTTTCCTATCTCTTGTTCTTTTTTTCCCTTTCTTTCTCCCTCCCTCCCTTCCTTTCTCTTCCTTCCTTCATTCCTCCCTCCCTCCTTTCTTCCTCCCTCCTTCTCTTTTCCTTCCTTCCTTTTGTTTTTTCTTTCTTTCGCTCTTTCATTCTTTCATTCTTTCATCCTGCTGGCCTCTGCTTGATTATTCTGGGATTTTCACATTGCCGGTTACCCTGGATTCTCTGAGGTCCATAATGAAGTGGAGAATGTGACATTCTCCATCTTTTAACATAATTTTTCAAATCAATACCAAAGTATTTTATTTTAATCTCTTTTTTTTAACAGCGTATAAAATGTATTGCCTATTTCAATTGTTACTTACAGCCTTCTCCATCTCTTTACCCTTCCTACCCTACTAAATAGACATGAGGCTCTCGAAATATAGGCTAGGAGGATCTCAATTCCAGGCTCTGTACTGTTTTCAGAACTGTGCTTCCTCCTCTGACGACTAAATCTTTTTTATGGGCCAAGCTTGTATGATTCTCTACCCTAGAGTATATTTCCATCCTATCTCACTGCATTTGCTTCATTCCTAACACAGAAAGACTTTTGGTGGGACAGCCTTATCTAACATTTCTGAACCACAGTTTTGGACACATGTTAGGTCCAGACCCTTCTACATGTTTATAAGTGTGTTGAACTTTTGGGGGACTATTTTCAAATTGATATATTTTAATTCTGGCAATAAAACAAAGCCTCTTTGGACAGTTCCTCAGCAGACTACTAAAGCTGCTTTCATGTTTTGTACATTTATACAGAAATACTTGAAAGTTGAAAGCATACTGTATTTCAGAATACTCTGTAAGCAAAAGCTTGGTAAACATTCCAGATGAATTCTGAGGGGGGCAGTAATTTGCATATTGCCACATTAATTCTGAAATACAGTAATACACCACTAGCCATGTTTGCAACATATCCTTTAGGACTTCTGTGCAGTATCCTGATTAGACCTTTTTCCCTGTCATCCAGCAGAGTAAATTCCTTACCTTAAAAATGGGACACAAAATTAGAATTAGCCATGTTTATTCATAATTGTGATAAATATGCTCTGTTTTTCCTAATTATACTGATCTTCTCCACAATTACTAATATAACCATCTCTTCAACTTCAAGATCAGCTTACTATTGGATGCAGTCTTTTTAGGTAATTGCTCAGTCTCTCAGCTTCTTCTTCCAAGATGGCTTTTAGGTATCCGAGGGAGGGATGGAGACCTGATGAGGTCCTTGGACACTCATGCTGTCCTCTGGATATTCAAGCTTCTGTGGCAATTTCTCTGGTCCATCTTATTGTTCCTGATTGCCTAGCATTTGAAGCAGCTGATTTTCTCTCAATTTCACTGCAGGATGAAGCCTGGTGGGTGCTTCCACTGCACCTTTGGTTTGCCTTTCTCCAATCTCCAGACCTGAAGGGATGACTTTGGTCTTTTCTTCCTCTTATTGTATGCTATCTAAAGCCTAAATTTATAAGCTGTAGGCTCGATTGTCACAGATAGAAAGAGTCTCTTTGCTGAGTATTAGAAAGGCAATGGTAGCAATGCCTTTGATGCTATCACTAATGTAAGACTATAATCTGAGACACTGGTTTAGTTCTTGATATATAAAGGAATTTGGAAAAAAATCCTCTTTGACCACAAAATCTAGATTTTTATGTGTACTGATGCAAAATCATATTTTGAATGTCAGTTTCTTCACATTTCTTTTGTATCCTAATCTCCCTTTCAGTTTGTGTACCATTGCCTCCTAATGTATGTATACATGTGTGCATGGCTATGCACACACACATATCAGGCTGAAGAATAAATTGATGGACAGGCTAAGGAAAAGTGAATGTATGGAAAGAAAAAAGATACAAACACATTGATTTTTTTCAAATTATAGTAGTTTGGGTTTTAAGAATTTGCTTGTCTTAACTAAACTTTAGCAAGATCTAAATAACCAGCTAATATAGTTGACAGGATTGCTTTCTGTTCCACTACCATTTCTTTCCCCTTTCCTGGCCTAATCTAAACAATTTACATTGTTTACAATTATTTTCCATATCCAGAGCCAACTCTGTGTCACTCTCCTAATCTCTCTACCTTCAACCTTAAAATGCTAGAGCACCTATCTTACAGTTCTAAGTTCTTATGGTCTCTACTTTCACCATCATTGTATTGCCATCTTAGCTCCTTAATCCCATTTACATATATCCATCTAAATATAATCCTTCTTGCTCTTTTCCTTCTTTTCCAGCCACTCAGTATCCCCTTCCATGCCAGGAACCACCAACAATTAGTGGAGTCAACCATCCTTTCTTACCTAGAGTTTTTTCTACTGTCAGAAGGTCTTGCAGTAGTTAAAATCTGACCTTTCATATGACAGTGACCTTCTTGACACTAACACTAATACAGGGAAAGGTTTTGGCAATCTCTCCAACCAATAAGAGGGACATAACAGGAGAAGAAATACTTTTTGCCATTGAGAATAGTAGGAAGTGGATTTGGGAGTCTCTTCTAGTGACAGAGATTATAGTCAGGAGAGTTCATGAGCCATGCATGCTTTCTTACCATTGGAGCTCTTATTAAACTATAACATGGCAAATACATGTGGGTAGCTTTTACTAACTAATTTTGGTAGCTAATGGCCCTGTAACACCACTTTGAGCACAATATCTTAGGAAAATATGTTTATAAATTGATTTATAAACATGTTTTTGGGATATAACTTGCTATGGGCTGAATTGTTTCCCCCCAAATTCATATGTTGAAGCCCTAATTCCTGACGTGATTTAATTTAATAGGGCTTTTAGAAGGTAATTAATGTTAAATGAGGTCATACAGAAGGAGCCTAATTTAATAGGAATGGTGGCCTTGTAAGAAGAGGGAGAGGGATCTGTCTCTCTCCACATGCACTCACTGAGGAAAGGCTATGTGAGGACGTAGTGAGAAGGCAGACATCTGCAAGCCAGGATGAGAACTGAACCAGAATTTCAACCTGAAACCAAATTGGCTGACACCTTCTTGGACTTCCTAGCCTCCAAACTAGGAGAAATAAAATCCTGTTGTTTAAGCCACTCAGTCTATGATATTTTGTTATGGTAGCTGAGCTAAGACAACATCTGTTAATAAATTCAGAATTAAATACAGTTACTTGTTTATGAATAGATTATATGCAAAATCTTGACTATTATTGCCATTTAGTTAAACACTATACATAAAACCGGTTGAAGTAGTTATTTAAATAAATGTTTTTTATGTTTAAATATAAGTAAATGGATGATAAATTTCATAGATTCCTAAACAACACTGTTTAGGGATAAGCTTGAACTTTGGGTGTAGTAAAATCTCAAGTATCCATTCCATTGAGCATCTTTGTGCCCAGCATTCTTTCAATAAATAATCATATCTTTATGATAAAAATAACTCCCATATACTATAACTCTTAGCATCTGTTATGTAGTAGGTACCTAACAAATGTTAGCTGAATTAAAAAAAATATAAATATCTTGATTAGTAGAGGTTTATACACCAAAATTGATGGCATAGACACAGAGTATTAACCTCTATAAGAATACTTCCAGGAAGATAGATATAAAGGTGAATTTTAGAGTTATTTGTGGCTATCTAATGTCCCTTAGTATTATGGTTAAAGAGACATTGTTCCTAGGTGTTGGAATATTTTTCTAATCAAGTGTTTGTTTAAAGCTTTTGGGAAGGAAATTTTCTATTGATAGATTGATTTTTTTTTTTTTTTTTTAAGAACAGAATATTCAAAAGTCAAGTAAAAAGGGGTTTGGATTATATGTGTTTTGACTCACCCATTACGTCTTTGGGATTTATTGATTTATATTTGCTTGCCTTCACAATAATTTTAAATCTGATTAATGAGGACTTTCTATGGCATCTATGGCTCTGTAATAGTTGAAAATAAGCTAAAAACTATGCAACAATGTAAATGTGGGTGTTCATTTTTCAACCTGAGCAACCATCTTTCTCAAGGATATATCTGTATGAAGCTCAAATAAGTGCTTATATAGTTCAGTAAAAATAAAACTTAATTTGGAGGGCAGATGATTAGGTTCCATTGTCCATTTGATGATTCCCTTACTTTTTAGTTGGTAGTGTTGACCATGATGATGTTGACTGTGACAAGGGCTTAATGTTCTTAGAAAGTGAGGGTTATTTCAAGATTGTGGTAGAAAGACATGTGATGTCAGAGTCAGGGGTCTGTATGAAGGTCCTCAGGCCAGCTGAGTAGCCTCTCTAAGCCATAGTGTGCTCATTCAGTAAACACTTATAAGGCCTCTACTCTGTGTTAGGCATTATAAAATGGGTGTAATAGTAGCCTAAATAGTAGTAGCTAACATTTGTTTATCACTTTTTCATTTGATTCTCACCAAAATCATATGCAGATGTTACTTTAAAAAGTTGCTGTGTCATAGGTAAGGGAACCAAAGCAGAGAGACGTTAATTAATTAATTGCCTACTGTCACATAGGTTTTAGCAGTGAAGCTATAACTTCACCCTGACAATTGAATTCACCATGCTGTTGTTGAAAAGATCTTAATTTTCTATTTATTTATGTATTTATTTACTGTTCTGATTTATTTATTTATTCATTGATCTTGACAGAATTTAAGTTGGTAAGGATCTCATGAAAAAAGGCATGTTAAAATGCTTAGGAAACTGCTTAGTGCATTGTGAATATGTATAATTGTTATTTATTGTATTTGTTTCATGTCAGTAGTCCTCTTTAACTTAATTCTTTTTTAAAAAAAAAACTTTATTTTGTGTGGAATTTCCCTTCTTTTACCCATTTGAGAAGTCTTGATATTTGCATAGTCACAAATTTTTTATTTCCTAGTGCTTCAAGTAATTTGTGTCATAACTTTAGAGACTTCTACCATTTGATTCTGTTTTTTATGTTAAGATATATTTTATACATAAAAATATGTAACACATGATCATTATAGACCACTGGTATTGTACTTTTCCTGTTCTTGTTATATGTTATCTTCATGCATGAAAAAGAGTAAATAGTGTTTTATAAAGGTAAATCCAAAATATTGGTTGATGCTTTGTTTTTCATAAGAATATTCTCTTATGGAAGCAACCATGTATTTTAATGGCCTATCCAATTTTAATAATACCAATCTACATTAGGACCAGCTGCTAAAATGTACTAAATGTTAGAAATTTTAAGCTTCTACTTTGAAAACCAAATTGCTCATCGCAGTTGAATTTGGTGAATGTTTAAGTGTGAGGACCACACACTCCTTCCATTTAGTTGGAGAACCTGAACTGTGGTTGCTGCTTCCTACTCACCGACTGCTACTATTGCTTGCCTAATAATTGTCTTTGGCTCCCTGTAAACCTGCAGCCAGAAAGGTATTTGAATTTTTCCCCTCTAGCACTTGCAAATCCGATTTTTATGTATAGCTAAGTGCTCTTAGCTTTTACTCTATCTACTACTGGGGCCTGGTTTCTAGCAGGCCTGTAACTACACCAGATCCGGCCTATGTAATGCTGTTTGTAATGAGAAATCTAAACAGGGAATGGCAGTGAGGCATGGCAGGAATGTGTTTCCATTGGAGAAGGCAGTATAGAGAAAAAGTATAAGCAAAGCCATGTCCAGAAGGTCTTTTCAGCTGGCCAGGATGGAAGACTAATGTTATTGTACCTAGGCTGTTACTCTGCCAGCCCTTCCTCACAAATTTGCTTTCTTTCTCTCTTCCCTTCTCCCCTCCCCCTCCCTTCCTTTTTCATCTACTTGTTCTCCTTCTTGTTTTCCCTCTCTCTTTCTTCGGGCTGTGCTGACTGTTTGCTCAGGTGGACAGTGACACCATTTGGAATGAACTGCACTCGTCCGGTGCTGCACGCATGGCTGTTGGCTGTGTCATCGAGCTGGCTTCCAAAGTGGCCTCAGGAGAGCTGAAGGTGAGGTCTGGGTTGCATTAAGTGTGGGAAATCCAGAGAAGAAACTGAAACAGTGTTGTTGTTGTTTGGGAATTGTGGGGAGTGTGGTGTGCTAATGAAAGGGGCGAAGGGAAGAGGGCAGGAAGATGGCCACTAAGGTGTGATAATAACTGGTCTGTAGGTAGGCAGTAGCTGCTGTTGCTCACAAGGCCTTCCTCTCCTTGAGGAAACTGTGGTCAGGGCACTCTGGTGTGTTTTTAAGAGCACAGGAATGGTGAGTAAAGCTATGGTCCAGGTTAAAAATATCCAGTATATACATGTCTGTCATGTCCTCCTGGGATTCTCTTTTGAAGCAATTTAAAAAATATGATTACTGAATACTATGTATAAGCTCAGAATACCACCCAGAGAGAGGAGAGGGGAGGGGTGGGGGAGAAAGGTAAATACCAGACGGGAAGGATTGGGAGGAAGAAGGAAATTGTTGATTAGAAGGGTAATGATCCAGGGTATGTTTTTCCATGAAAGAACTTCAAAAATGATCTACGCTTTATTGTTCTTTTCTTTTTTACGGTCTCTTCTTTTCTACATCATAAGAAAAGAACAATGTCCAAACCCCAATGTTTCCCAGTCTAAACAATTTATAAAAGCCAGAGACCTGACAGACGTTGACATTTTATTTGGTATTTTAACAGCGCTATTTAAAGGTATGCCATGTGCGTCTTGAATGCAGTTACCCCTGTAAACTTTGTTGGTGCTAACATGACTTTTTAATGTACTAGTTCACACACTTCATAAGGAAATCTGGGTGGTGTTTGATTTGGTATTTTTAGCAATTGTAGGGACAGGGGAAATACAATGTGAACAACATAGGCACCACAGGTTTTGTTAATCTAAAGTAAAATCTAATTAGGATTATTTTTCTGTTTATCTAATGAATTTTGATTCAGTTACACCTGACTGTTTCCACTTGTGGTATGAAAAAAATGCAGGGTAGGAAGGTACACTTTACAATATATTGTCTTTTCAGAAGCCTTTACTTTAACTTTTTAAGAAGTCAGAGCCAGTCGAAATATAATTTTGAAAGGGTGAGCTATATTTAATATATATATGTACACACCTTATGTGTAGTTGGCTTGATCAGCATCAGGACATCATTTGCTCATCTCAGGGGATTTATGGGGTCATTAATGTGGTGCATACTACTCAGTCTTTACCTTTGTTAATGAACCTACTGGAAAGAGGAAAGGAATTAGCCTTGTGGAGAGGTTTTGGCTGTCTCCTGGTAGCACCTTTGGAAATAATTCTTCCTATTTGAGAACTTCACTTGTAACAGTGGAATAAATGGACATTTTAAAAGAATGATCTTTGAAGGTCTTATTTTCAGAAGAATTAAAAAAACACAACAGCTAAGCCACAGTATTATAATTTTTATAAGATAATGCTGGCACAGAGCCACTTAATAACAAAGAAAATGATTATGTTAGCATGCACAATTTCTAATTGTTATGATTTTGTGGGAGTTTAATCAATAATTCAGAAACATTCTCAAGTAGAATGCCCACATATTACACTCAAAATCATCGTTATTAGCTTCACAGAATGCAGAATTGCCAAATGTATATATGAAGAGTAGTGAACAGAAGCCTAATTCTTTTTTTAGGAGGTAATTATTTAAAATAGCCAATTACAAACAAAGTGTCAACAACATATAGCATGGACATGGTGGCCACCAGCTGTACTAACATTGGCTATTTATGTTAAGAACAAGAATTCATGCAAACCCTTTTCCCCTTTGGTTGACAAATCAGGTATGGTTAAAAAGAGAGAGAAGAATAGAGAAAAAGCCAGCCTAAAAATCAAGAATCTTGGTCCAAACTCTGCCACTTAAATGTTATGTCATTTGGTGGCAAATCACTAACTTCGCTGGGCTTCAGTTTCTTGTTCTGCAAAATCAGGATGGAATTTATAATGTTGTACGTGGTGCTGCTATTCTGAGCTATTTGCAAATGAAAATTAGATCTGATTCTCAAATATACATACGATGGCATACTAAATAGTAGATATTTTAAAACTAATTTCAACTTATTTTGGTGAATATTTGAGATACTGCAGCTGGTTTATCTTTCTGATTGTTAAACCCAAGTAAAAATCCAAGAGTCAGGACAATAACAAAGGCACCAGTGCTGACAGGTCAAGAGACTGAGCCCCTTCGTTGCAAATAGTTTGGGGAGGCCTATGGGAATGCTGTATGGGAAAGGTAGCAGTGACAAATGATTTGCAGCCACAGTGAATAACTGATACAGAGAACCATGTTTAAGGACCTCTTGCTAACCAAAAATGTCACTCAGTGTCTTCCTGTCCCATACTCTGATATGACAGAGCTGGTATACTTGCTGGGCAGGACCTTTAACACTCATAGCCTTGGAGCCATCACTTCATTCATATCTATGAAGGAAACAGGGAAGCTTATTTGAGGACACTGATAAGTTAGCCTCTGATAAGAGATATAAAAAGAAAACTTCAGTGTTTCATTTTTGGTTTTCAGCATCTGCATTCAGTTCTTACATGTTCTACCCCATTGTCCTAGTAAATCAGTATAACCTCCTGAGACAACATTGGCATACTATAATTCTGTATTTTGTGAGACTGCACTAATTTTGCCTGGAAAACAGAGAATAATTAAGATGGAGTGCTGAACTGAGAAGTAAGAGACAGCTGGAAGTTAAGTCACTGAGCTCATAGAGAATGGGGACCTAGGAGTTAAGAAGTGTGTATGAGAAAGGAAAATGGTGTGGACAGATTTGATTACCTGGAATTTTTGCTTGATGCTGAACTTGGTTGCGACACCCCTAACAGGTTCTATCCATTATTCACTTGAGGGTACTGATGCGCTGAAGGAATTAGAAGAATAAACCAGGCACAGGAAGTGAGTTTCATGTTGATGCTTAAATAGAGCATGTGCAGCAAACTATAGCAGTAAATTGGTATATTTACAAAGAAATGACATGCTCAGTGGAGTTCAGTGGAAATTATGGGGATTTTCAAGTTTTCTAGGTTTTTAACAATATATACATGTATGTCTTCATGTATAAAACACTCCACAGTGGAAATTTCTGGAATCAATAGATGCCTAAATTGCATATTTCTCAGATTCTAGTACCGAGGAACACAAATATTCTGAAAATGCTGAAATGTTAGGAATACTAGAAACTGTAATTGGAAGATTACGTTCTGAAGGTCGTTTTATTTTCTATAGGACATTTAAGAAATTATGTCTAGAAATAGATATATCTCTAAAAGATGAGTATTTTTTCAAGTTATAAATATAAATAGTTCAAAACCTGGTTCAAAAAATGGTGTAAAATATCATGTTGTATACCTTAAGTATATACAGATTTTGTCATTTATACCTCAGCCTCAAAAAAATGATTCAACACTTATCAAGCTTTGCTATGAGGATTCATTTTGATGCTATTTTAGCAATGCTATAATATCATCATAAAAATAAAATTTGCTTTAGTTGTTTGTGGAAATTTTTGTCCAAAAAAAAAAAACCCACCTGCTTATCTGAAGATGGATGGATTTCTTTAATGTTTAAATGGATATTATAATGTTTTGTTGCTAATAAGACCTGCTGTTCATTGAGTAACTACTCCTGGCTGGGCAGTTTACATGTTATTTGTTATAATTCTCACAATGGCCTTCGAAGGAAGTACCACCAGTAGGCTCAGAGCATCAAGTAACTTTTTAAGACCCTGTAGACAGTTTAATAAATGGAAAAGCCTGTAAATCTCATAACCCTCTGTTCTTTTTCAGCTACTCTATAAGGAATTTCCTATAGAAATAGCCAAATATGTAAGGGGGGACTAAAAAGGTTAAAGCCATCTCTTTCAAATGGTCTAGATCCTTTCATTTTATTACTATAAAATAATTAATACATACAAAAAGACAAGTTACACTAATAACTTACAAACTGTAATGATAAATTATACACCTTTGAGCCTTTCTTTCAACTTAAGAAATAATACTTTGCTAACACTATTAAAGTTCTCTCAGTATTTACCTCTTTTCTATCTTTCTGACTCCGAGATAATCATTAATCTATTATATTTTAAAAATTATTTCTTTTCCTTTCTTTAATAGTTTAAACCACATGTTTTGACCTTTATAAAATGGAATCTTATTATAAAATGTATTATTCCTCAGATTTATTTCCCTCCACTTTAAAACCATGTTATGAGGATTTATCCATATGAATTTACATAGTGGTGATTCATTCATTTTCATTGTGGAGAAGTATTCCCTTGTACATCATAATTTGTTTATTCTTCTCTTGGACATTTTAATTTCCAGGTTTTTGCTCTTCTGAATAATACGCTATGGATAGTTTTTAACATGTCTATTTCACAATGGCATTACTAAGTAAAATGGCAAGCTCCTAGGCTAGAAACATAGTAAATTTCAGTAAGTAATGTGAAGTCAAATTCCAGAGTTGTTTGCCTCAATGACATCAGCAAAAAAAAATGGCAGTTTAAACCTCTGAAAATCTTTTCTTCATAAAATCATTGACAAAACTGGCAGAATTTGTCAGGATAAATTCTTTAAGAACTCTGGAAATCAACCAGAAGTGTCCAACAACTCAAGAAAGCATGTGTTCAAAACAAAACCAGCTGAATCTTGGTAAGAACAGTGAGCTTTGTGGTGGTTTAATTCACCCTATTCTCATCTTACCCTTTCCAGCTCCACAGTAGCCTTAACAAATAACAGCCTGCATTTTTCAGTGAAAACCAGTAACTTGGCAGTCTCCAGAGGGGGCAGAATGGGCCTGGAGCTTCTTCAAAGCCTCATTCTCTGAGAATTGTCATTATTTGGTCTCTCTAGTACTTCAGTACGAGATCCTGCTTGCCAGGCTGTCTTTATTTGACGTGACTTGGAGTTCACTTGACATGAAAAGACTTTTCCCCAGAAGCAGTTGTTGAAAAATTAAAGGCAGTTAGTTAACTTCATGGCTACCTGAAGTGGTAGATAACAGTGGAGAAAACAATAGATAAATAGAAAACAATAACCAAAAGCTTCAAAGGAAAAACTGGGGAATGAGATGTGGTAAGGGCTATGAAGAGCCCCATCAGATGCCTGAGAATCCAGGCCACATGAGTGATAGGGCTTTGTTCACATTCAGCAAAGACCTGAGAAGTCCCTCAGCTTTCATCTCAAGCTGATTTTCAGACTCTGTTCAAAGAGGAAGTGAAGTCCAAGGTGGAATTGTCAACTGCCTGGCTGAATATTGAAAACGTGTTCAACACACACACACACACAGCCCCTTGAAAAAGGCTTGGGACCACTGGTACCAGGCGTTTCAGGAAATTTCTGTCCTAAATTACTGACCACTAAATTAACCAAGCAGAAGCTTCAGTGCCACACTCAAGATACAATACAGACTTTATAGAATTAGTTCAGGAAAGGCAATAAGCAAAACAAAAGTGACATATAATCTGTGTATACATTGTTATTTTATATGTAGTGTAATTTTAATTCAGTAAATAAGTCTGGGGCTCCTGGGTGGCTCAGTCGGTTAAGTGTCTGCCTTCGGCTCAGGTCATAACCTCAGGGTGCTGGAATCCAGCCCCATGTCAGGCTCCCTGCTCAGGGGGGAGCCTGCTTCTCCCTCTCCCTGCCACTCCCCCTGCTTGTACTCTCTCTCTCTTTTTGTCAAATAAATAAATAAATAAATAAATAAATAAATAAATAAATAAATAAAAAGAACCCCCCCCCCAAAAAAAAACCAGTGACAGGCTCTGGGGAGGGATGAAAATCTGATTTCCAAAATTGCCATATTACATTGTTTAAAATGCCCAGTTTTTAACATAAAATTATGAGACACGCAAAGAAACATATGAATCCACATGAATAAAGAATGAACACTAGTAAAAATAAATATGTAAATAAGTGTAAATAATAGTATATTTGTATTTCTTGTTTTTAACTCTTTTCTCCTCTCAGATTTAAAAGACAACTGCATAAAACAATAACCATAAATCTGTGTTGGTGGGCATACACTGTATAAAGATGTAATTTGTTTGATAACACCAGCCCAAAGGAGAGCATGAGAAATGGAGCTATATGACAACAAAACAAACTTTGGGTTTTTTTTAAGAATTATTTATTTGAGAGAGAGAGCGAGCAGGAGGAGGGGGAGAGAGAGAGAAGCAGACTCCCTGATGAGTGCAGAGCCTGATGTGGAGCTCGATCAGGACCCTGAGATTGTGACCTGAGCCAAAATCATGAGTTAGATGCTTAACCAGCTGAGCCACCCAGGAGCCCCAATGCAAAGTTTTTTGATATTACTGAAATTTGGTTCATGTCCAAACTAGATTGTTAAACGTTAATCATAATTCACTGGGCAACCAGCAAGAAAACAACTCAAAAAATATATTCAAGAATATAAAAAAAAAAAATGTGTACGAATAATAAAGAAATTAAAATGGTACACTGTAGAGTATCTATTTAACTTAAAAGCAGCAGTAATGGAAGACTCAAAGAACAAAAAAAGATAACATATAGAAAACAAATACAAAAGTCATTGTGCCAATTTCAGACCCTACCGGTGCTCTCACTCTTATCTACATTTGACTTTTAAGATTTTGAAATGTTTGCCAACCTTCTGGGTATGAGGTGTCACCTTATAGTTGTCTGTGTATAGATACAGACAGGTTAATACTGTTATATCCTTCTTAGGCCTTCTATTAATATTTAACTACCTCAAGTAAGGTTTTTTGTTCTCAGTTATACTTGTACAATATTAATATAGCATTACTAGTTTTTCCCCCAGCATTTGCTTCATTCATCATTTACTATCTTTTCACTTGTAAACTTTCTCTTTTTTATATGTACTAGATCTCTTTCCTGTAAATAGCTTATCGCTGGATTTTTTTCTGTTAAACAGCTATGACTGTGTATTTTAACTGGGGAGCTCAATTCATTTTTACTTAACATCATTAGTAGTATACACAAATGTATTTCTGTCCTTGTATTTTGTTTTTCTCTTTGCCCTATTATTTGTATGTCCCCTTGCCTTCACTCACCCCTTGCTTTGTTTTTAATTGAAAGTTTTTTTTTCTAATTCTGTATAACCTCTAGTTTTTTTTTTTTAAATACGCTATTGTCTTTTAAATTTTAACCTCTTTAATAAATCCTAAATTTAATTATTCTCTCCAATCTCCTCACTAAGAGTGCAAGTACTTTAGAATGTTTTAAAAGCAGTTATCCTGTCCTAACTATATATGCTATTATAGTTCGGTATTTTAGCTTTTTTAAAAAAAGTAATATCACTGTTGAGACATTATACTGTTTGAAACCATCAGTGTTTCTTTATACTTGCCAACATAGTTACCATTTTCCTTTTTCACCATTTATCTTTGTATCTGAAACCTCCATTCTGGAGTTGTTTTCTTTATTCCAGTACATTTTTTAGAATTTTCTTTAGTGATGATTTCTCACTTTTTGTTTATCTGTGATATCTTTTTGCCGTCATTCTTGAAGGGTAGTTCAGGGTTAACCATTTCTCTTAGCAATTTGAAGATTCTCCATGCTTCCTTCCGATTTCCAATTTTGATATGGAAAATATCAATTGCCAATCAGTTGCAATTCTTGTAGATATTATGTCTTTTTCTCTCTGATTGTTTTTAATGTCTTCTTTTTGGCTTTGATAGTCTGTATTTTGCTTACCATGGATCAAGTAGTGGATTTTGCTGATTCAAATTCTTTAAAATATATATTAGCAAAACTGAAATTTCATGCAAGTCCATGATGATACTTTGTGATAAGTCAGCTACATCGGACTGGAAGTTGCTGATTTTAAATACTAATCATTAATTTATCAAATAAACATGTTCCAAGCATCTGTTATGTACTAGGAACTACTGTAAATACTGAACATACCAAGACAGGGAAATTAGATTCTATCAGGGAGAGCAAGGATAAATAAACAAATACACATTGATACAAATTCAAGTGAAAATATATCTTTGGATAAAAAAACATGAAAGAGATTTAGAGGGAGCCTGAGGAAAGGACTGGCTCTGCTAGCTTAGGTTTTCAGGAACACCTTACTGACAGGGGGAGATCTGAGCTGAAGGAAATAGGGAAGAATCATGTAGAGATGTGGGGAAATAATATTCCATACAAAGGAAAAAGCAAAAAAAGAATCTCTTTTGTCAGGTGGAGTAAATAAGTTTTGACTTGTTTATGGAACTGTAAGAAGGCCCGTGTGTCTGGATCTGAGTTATGTGCTGAGATCCTCCCAGGAAATGATGTTAGAGAGATGGTCATAGGCAAAATAATAGTATGCACCCACACACATATTATACAGCATACACATGTATCTGTATACATAGGTAGCATTAAAAACTAAAAGTATGTATCTAACTGGCTTTAGGATAAGGATAGCAACTACATTAAACACTGATTATAGATAAGGAAAGCTGTATTGCCACTTCAATTTGCCACCAATTTGGCCTTTCTTAAAATACATACTCTCCATCCTAAATTAAACAACAAATAAAGTATGGAATGCAATATTTGTGTTGACTCCAATTTTGTCCAGGGTCCCAAGCTGAGGACAGTGGTTATTACATATAATAGAACCACTTCAATGAATTTATTAAAATATAGTGAAATAGGTCTGCAATTAGTTTATATAACAAAAAACTAGATAACAGAGATGTGGTTAATGGAAGATTATTTTATTTATTTATTTATTTATTTTACCGTGGCATTCTTTTTCAATGTTTTTTTATTATATGTTAGTCACCATACAGTACATCCCTGGTTTCTGATGTAAAGTTCGATGATTCATTAGTTGCGTATAACACCCAGTGCACTATGCTATACGTGCCCTCCTTACTACCCATCACCGGTCTATCCCATTCCCCCATCCCCCTCCCCTCTGAAGCCCTCAGTTTGTTTCTCATAGTCCATAGTCTCCCATGTTTCATTCCCCCTTCTGATTACCCCCCCCCTTTCTTTATCCCTTTCTTCCCCTAATGGAAGATTCTTTAAAAGGACTGTAAGTGGGGCACCTGTTGGCTCAGTTGGTTAAGCGTCTGACTCTTTCAAAGAACCAAAAGAGATCTCCAGATTGCTCTGCTAATTCACAGCCTTTATCCTTTTTATTCTACCCCTCTCCAGAGCTGGAGGATCCATAAGCTAGGCGTGAAGGTAGTGGCACAAGAAAGGAAAACAGACTACAAGTTACATAGCCTCCTCCTTCAGTATGCACTGAATCCACTATGGTCCCTGATTCTGTGGGCCAGCAGGTCAGTGGAGGAAAGCTTTAAATTAGATGTGACATTAAAGAAGTTTAATTAGACTAAGCTGGACTTTTTAATATCTAAAAAGGTGAAACTGTTTCTATAGCTGAAAAGCTGTGGACTATATCAGATAAAGAATAAAGAAAGGTTAGTACTGGGACAAAAATAATGCTGTTTCCTTTGTATAATTTAGCCCATTTAATATACCAGAGTATTAGTTCCTATTACTACTGTAACAGATTACCACAGATTTAGTGGCTTAAGTCAACACACATTTATTATTTTCAGCCCTAAACGTCAGAAAAAGTATACAGGTTACACTGCAGCCCTGCTGACACCTTGATTTTAGCCCAGTGAGACCTGTACAGTTTCCTTGCTTAATCGGATGTTGGCAGAATTCATTTTCATGCAGTTGCAGCAGTGAGGTCTCTATTTTCTGGCTAGCTGTCCGCTGGGGGCTGTTCTTAGCCCCTAGAGGCCTCTCTCTGTTCTTTGCACATAGCCCCTACATAGAACCCTTCTCAAGTTGTCGTTTTTCTATCATTGCATCTCTCTCTGACCACAGGTGGAAAAGGTTCTCACCTTTTAAGAACGCATATGATTTGAATGGGACCACCTGTATAGTGCTGGGTGCCTTTTCCATGTCAGGGTCTTTGATTGTAATCACATCTGCAGTGTCTTTTTTCATTTAAGGTAACATTCAAAGATTCTGGGTATTAGGACATGAACATTGTTTGGAGGACTTCTGCTTACCACAACAGCAACTGAAAATTCAAAACAGATTCCTTCTTTAATATTCTCACTGTATATGATTGTGAATTATTTAGTAATCACTGACATTTAAAAAAATAGATAATATGATTTATTCTTTAATCAAGATATAATGTACATTGAATAGGATGCACAAATTTTCAAGGGCATGATAAATATGCCTTGTTTCCACCACAAGGTAAATTATAAATTATAAAATGTTTGAATCAGAAAGTTTCTCATGCCGTGGTAGTTGCTCTCCAGTATAGGCAAACACGGATGTGATTAGTCTCATAGCTACCTAATTTTTCCTATTGTAGAGCTTTATATATAAGGCAGCATACTGTGTGTAGACTTTTCTGTGTGGCTTATTTCACTTATATAATGTTTTTGAGATACATCTATGCTGTTCCATGTTATCGTTTAGCTTGTAAACCTTTATTGCTGAGTAATATTGTATTTTATGAATATAATGCAATTTGTTAATTCATTTCAGTTCTGGACTACTATGAATAAAGTTGCTGTAAAGATACTTTTCCAAGTCTGTTTTTGGATATATGTTTTTATTTCTCATGGGTAAATGCCTGAGAGAGAAATAATTGGATTGTAGATTAAATGTTTGTGTAGCTTTATGAGAAAATGACAAATTATTCTCCAAAGTAATTACTATTTTATCTGTAGAATGTATAATTTTGTCACCTCTTGTTCCTGAGAGTGATAATTTGTGTATTCTTTCTTTTTTTCCTGATCAGCCTAGCTGGAAGTTTATCAATTTTACTGATCTTCTCAAAGAACCAGCTTTGGTTTAATTAATATTCTTTTGTTTTGTTTTCTCTTTCATTGATTTCATTGTTACTATTTTTTTTCTACTTACATTGGGTTTCATTTGCTCTTCATTTTTGTTTGTTTTAGTTTTTTAAGGGGGAAGCTGAGGTCATAGACTTGAGACTGTTGACCTTAAAAAACAAAAAAGCCAGTTATTTTACCAGCAAAATTCATTTATTCAGGATTAGCAGAGGAACTTGCAGTTTGGCACAGTGAAACTAGAGAGCCAGGAGCAAATCTGGAGAAGAGAGGAGAGGGTCTTGCTTTTATGGGGGAAGGAAGGAAGCTGGGAGGGGCTTTTTGCTGTGTTCTCATTGGCTGGTCTGTTGTGGCGCAAGGAGAAATTCTTCCTTCCTCTTGCTGGGGTATGTAAAGTAAGCTGCTTCCTTTCAGAATGTGAGGTATGCTTCTTATGGCTCATGGCAGTGTATGAGAGCACTACCTTTAGGGCTTCCCAAAATCCATTTTAAATGAGATTTCTTTTACTTATTTTCACAAGATTTTTCTTTTTTTTCCAATATGGACAGTTAGTGCTATAAATTTCTTTCTTACTGTTTTTTAATAAAAATTGTATACATTTAAGGTGAAAACAGGAGGACTTGATATACATAGTGAAATTTTTACTACAAATCCAGCTAATTAATACGTCCATTTCCTTGAATAATTACTTATTCCCCCCATTTTATTGAAGTACAGTTAGCGTACAATGTTGTCATTAGTTTCAGATGTGTAGCATATTGATTCAACAATTCTCTACATTACTCAGTGCTAAGATAAGTGTATTCATCTGCTGACACTGAACCACATTATTACATTATTGACTATATTCCCTATGCTGTACTTTTCATTTCCGTGACTTACTTATTTTATAACTGGGAGTTTGTACTCCTTTATCTAGTTCACCTACCCCCCTACCAGTGTTCTCTGTATTTAAGAGTCTCATTTTTTATTTGTTGGTTGGTTTCTTTGTCTTTAAGATTCCACATGTAAGTAAAATCAAATGGTATTTGTCTTTCTCTTTCTGACTTATTTCACTTAGCATACTACCCTCTAGGTCCATCCATATTGTCGCAAATAGCAAGATCTCATTCTTTTTAATGGCTGAGTAACATTCTGTTGCATCTATATTCCACATCTTTTTTATCCTTTTATCTATCACTGGACATTTGGGTTGCTTCCATAGCTTGGCTATTGTAAATAATGCTGCAATAATCATAGAGGCACACATATCTTTTCAAATTCATGTTTTTGTTTTCTTTGGGTAAATATCCAGTAGTGGAATTACTGGATCATAGGATATTTTTATTTTTGATTTTTTGAGGAACCTCCTTACTAATTTCCACAGTAGCTGCACCAATTTCCATTCCCATCAGCAAGCCACAAGCATTCCTTTTGCTCCACATCCTTACCAGCACTTGTTATTTCGTTTTGATTCTAGCCATTTTGACAGATAAGGTGCTATCTCACTGTGGTTTTGATATGCATTTCCCTCATGATTCTTGATGTTGAGCATCTCTTCATGTGTCTGTTGGCCATATGTATGTCTTCTGTGGAAAAATGTCTAATCAGGTGTTCTGTTTGTAATTAGGTTGTTAGTTTTTTGGGTATTGAGTTGTATAAGTTCTTTATATATTTTGGATCTTAACCCCTTATCAAATATATCATATACAGATATCTTCTTCCATTCATTAGGTTGGTTGCCTTGTTATTTTGTTGACGGTTTCTCTGGCTGTGCAAAAGCTTTTTATTTTGGTGTGGTCTCAATAGTTTATTTTTGCCTTTGTTTACCTTGCCCAAGGAGACATATCTGGAAAAAATGTTGCTAAGGCTGATGTCAGAGAAATTACTGCCTATGTTATCTTCTAGGATTTCTGTGATTCCATGTGTCATATATAGGTCTTCAATCCATTTTGAGCTAATTTTTGTGCATGGTATAAGAAAACTATTTTGCGTATAGCTTTTCCAGTTTTCCCAGCACTACTTATTGAAGGGACTGTCCTGAAGGGATTGACCATTTAAGCATGAGTTTATTTCTGGGCTTTCTTTTCTGTTCTCTTGATGCATGTGTCTACTTTTGTGCCAGTTCCAGACTGTTTTGATTACTACAGCTTTGTAGTATACCTTGAAATCTGGGATTGTGACACGTCCAGGTTTGTTCTTTCTCAAGTTTGGTTTGGCTATTCAGAGTCTTTTGTGGTTCTGTATAAATTTTAGTATTACTTGTTCTAGTTCTGTGAAAAACACTGTTGGTACTTTGATAGTGATTGCGCTGAATCTGTGTATTGCTTTGGGTAATATAAACATTTCAACAATATTAATTCTCACATTTACTAATTATGGAATATCTTTCCATGTGTGTCCTCCTCAGTTTCTTTCCTCAATGTTTTATTGTTTTCAGAGTAAAGGTCTTTTACTTCCTTGGTAAAGTTTATTGCTGGGCATATTATTCTTTTTGGTGCAATTATACATGGGGTTGTTTTTTCAGTTTCTCTCTACCTCATTATTAGTATAGAAAAATGCAACAGATTTTTGTATATTAATTTTGCATCCTGCAACTTTACTGAATTCACTTATCAGTTCTTTTTTTTTTTTTTTAAAGATTTTATTTATTTATTTGACAGAGAGAGAGACAGCCAGTGAGAGAGGGAACACAGGCAGGGGGAGTGGGAGAGGAAGAAGCAGGCGCCCAGCAGAGGAGCCTGGCTTAACGACTCAGCCAATGCGCACCCCTCACTTATCAGTTCTAATGAATTTTTGGTGGAGTCTTTAGGGTTGCTGTTCTTTCTTCTTTCTTCCTTCCTTCCTGCCTTCCTTGCCTTCCTTGCTTTCTTTCTTTCTTTCTTTCTTCTTTTTAATACAGTGTGTCATGTCATCTGCAAATAGTGAAGGTTTTACTTCTTCCTTACCGATTTGGATGCCTTTTATTTCTTTTTCTTGGATGATTGCTGTGGCTAGGAATTTCAGTACTCTGTTGAATAAAAGTTGTGAGAATGGACATTCTTGTCTTGTTCCTAATCTTAGAGGAAAAGCTCTGTTTTTCACCATTGAGTATGATGTCAGCTGTGGGTTTGTCCAATATGACCTTTATTATGTTGCAGTATGTTCCCTCTAACCTACACTTTTGAGAGTTTTTATCATGCATAAATGTCCTATTTTGTGAAATGCTTTTTCTGCATCTCTTGATCATAAGATTTTTATCCTTTCTCTTTTTAATTTGATGTATCACATTGATTGATTTGCAAATATTGAACTACTCTTGCGTCCCTGGAATAAATCCTGCTCGATTGTAGTGAATGTTTTTTTTTAATATATTGTTCAATCAGTTTCTTCATATTTTTTTGAGGATTTTTACATCAATGTTCATCAGAGATATTGGCTTGTAGTTTTCTTTTTTCGTGGTGTCTTTGTTTGCTTTTGGTATCTGGATAATGCAGGCCCCATAGAATGAATTTGTAAGTTTTTCTTCCTGTTCAATTTTTTAGAATAGTTTGAGAAGAATAGGTATTCACTCTTATTTATATGTTTAGTAGAATTCAACTGTGAGACATCTGGTCCTGAACTTTTGTTTGTTGGGAGCTTTTTGATTACTGATTAATTGTCACTAGTAATTCATCTGCTCAGACCCTTTTTTTTTTTTCTTATGAGGAGAACATCTGAAATGTACTTTCTAAGAGTGTTACCTAGCGTCTAATTGGGGATTTTTGCGTGTATCTTTCTCTGATGTGGAATTTAATTCTACCAGAGTCAAAAATATGCTCTGTGTGACTTGAGTCATTTTATACTTATTGAGATTTATAGCATTGTGATTCTCTTTATCTCCTCCTACCCTTTGTATTATTTTATCAGATATTTTACTTTAACAATATTATAGATCTCCATAACAAATTACCATTTCTGTTGCTTCAGTAGTTGAAAAAATTTTAAAGTGTATGTTTCTGTGTGTTTGTGTGTGTGTCAGAGAGAGTGAATGAATGTGTGTATACATACATAATATAAAGATAATTTATAAAATATCTTTTATATTTGCCTGGCTAGTTAATCTTTCTGGTGCTCTGTATTCATGTGGGCAGATGCAGACTTCCATCTGGTATCATTTCCTTTCAGTCTGAAGAATTTCCTTCAACATTCCTTGTATTGCATTTCTACTGGCAACAGATTCATCTTTTGTTTATAAGAAAATGTTTTTCTTTTCCTTTAACCTTTTAATGATATTTTCATTTGATATAAAATTTTATGTTAATCATTATTTTACATTTTAAAGATACCCTTCCAGGGTTATTTTTTCCTTTTTTTTTAAATTGATGATGAGAAATCAGCTATCATTTTGATAATTAACTTCTCTATTTAATGATTTAATGCATCTTTTTTTCTCTCTGCCTTTAAGACTTTTTATTTTTCTCTTTTTTAGTAGTTTTGTGATTAGGTATGGTCTTCTCTGTTTTTTTTCTTGCTGAGTTCATTGAATTTATTGTGCCAGTGGCTTGTAGTTTTTGATAAAATTTGGAGAGCTTTTAGGTAATATTTCTTAAAATACTTTATTTACCACATTCTCTATTTCCTCTGATTCCAGGAGTCCAATTATATGTTTCTTTTATCATTTCACACTGTCCCACTGGTCTTAGAGGGTGCGTTGATCTTATTTAGTCTTTTTCTCTTCTCTGTACTCCTGTTTGGACAATTTCTCTTGACCTGTTTTCAAGGTTGTTGTTTTTGTCTTTTGTTGTGTCCAAGCTGCCATTAATCCCATTAAAATAATTTTTCATTTCACACATTGTATTACTCACCTTTTAAGATTTCCTTTTCGTTCTCTTTTACAGCTTCCAGATCTCTTTCAAATTCTCCCCTTCACCATTATATTTCTCTTCATGATCTTTTCCTGTGGATTCTTTAACATGTCTATTATAATTATTTTAAAATCTTTGTTTGATAATTCTAATATCTGAATCACTGGTGGGTATATTTCTAATACCTTATTTTTTTACTTAAGAGTCTTAATATAACTTCTTTTCATGTCTTGTGATATTTGATTATATACTAGGCATTGTGTTCAAAAATCAGTGGAGACTAGAAAGGACTTGTTTTCTCTAGGATCTAATTCTTTTAAAATCTCTTTGTGTCCAAAGCTCTTCAGTGATTTAAAGAAAAGTATATTTTATGGGATGCCTGGGTGGCTCAGTTGGTTAAGCATCTGACTCCTGATTTTGGTTCAGGTCATGGTCTTGGTCCTGAGATGGAGACCCACGTCCGGCTCTGGGCTGGGTGTGGAGCCTGCTTAAGATTCTCTCTCCCTCTCCCTTTACCCCTCCCCCTGCCACTTGTGATTTCTCTCTTAAAAAAAAAAAAAAAAGGCAAGGACAGTATGGTTTTTTGGTTTGTTCAGTGATTTATTACTACTTTTGCCAGAACATCCTTTTGTACATCCTTTTTCCTTCTAATCAGGTTTGGCTGTCCAAAACAAATATATTTTTGAGAGTACATTGAAATTCTCTCCTGGTTCAAATTTTGTCTCTCATTCTCATAAGGGATATATGTCAGTTATTAGAACAGGGGCACATTAGCTTATTTCTCTACTTGATTCTTCAACTTTAAATGAAGGAAATAACAAACATGTTATTAAGTAGTCTCAGCACATCCACTGTTAATGGATATGTAAACATCAAAAAAAGGGAGAAACCTTGGCAGTTACATGTTTACTTTTACGGGAAACTGCCTTGTTCTTGATCTTCTCGTTGCCTTTCATACCTAGTGCTTCAACTTTTCTGAAAACTTTTTAATTAGTCAATTTATGGACTGATTTACACCTTTGAAAAATGACATTCAAATACTTAAACCCTTAGATTAAGTAAAAGGTAAGCCTACTGATTACTCAGATTGTTTACTCAGGAACTAAGACTTATTGCCTAGTTGGACTGCCTGTGGTGTTCCCACTGCACAGTCTGCTTCCTTCTAGGTTTTTATTTTACCGATCTGCTTTTCTGATGGCTAATATTTCAATCCAGTTTGTAGTTTTAACTGCCTGCTCCATGGTAATTGGATCTGCCTATTTCCAGCCTTTCCATCTGTTTCTTGGCTTTGGACTGTCCAGATTTCATTACTTGTATGTGGTTTAGCTCATACTGACTAAAAATTGCTGCATCTGCCCTCAGACTCTAACTATCTACATCTTTCTCCCCTCTGAACCTTGCTGAGCTTTTCTCAGTCCCTGACGGCTATTTACGCTTTTAGTCAAAGTCCTAAAGTTATTTTAAAAATAACTTATATGGAAAAGAATGCTTCCTGAATTAAATTCTAGGCATTTTGCATTTACTTACAACATTTTATACTGTGATATTTTCACTTCAATAGTTAAAATGTAGCACAAATGATATGTAATGAGAAAAAATCTTCCAACTAATTTATGTTTGTTTTTTATCTCTGGTAGTATTAAATTTGATACCTGCTGGTTTATGCATAATGCAGATGTTAACTTTCCCCCTTGTTTCAATCTCTGCAAAAGACATTGTTTTGCTTTTTGATACAAGTGTCCAAATCACACGTATCATACACACTTAGAGAACATAAGTATTTTACACCTTTGTAATTTTATATGGCAATAAATTTCATACACACACATATACACACATACAAACTTGTAAAATGAAGTCTGGTCGTTTGATTAGGTGTTTTTTCCACACAATGCTGCTATGTACATAATGCTACATAATTTAATTTCTTTGGTTGAAATTCTTTTTTTTAAGATTTTATTTATTTATTTGAGAGAGATAGCAGGAGAGAGAGCATGAGTGGGGGGAGAGGGAGAAGCAGTCTCCCCACGGAGCAGGGAGCCTGATGTGGGACTCAATCCCAGGACCCTGGGATCATGACCTGAGCCAAAGGCAGATGCTTAACCAACTGAGCCACCCAGGTGCCCCTTTGGTTGAAATTCTTATTCAGTTGTGTACCTTTGATTGAAATGACAAATTTAATTGCTGGTATCTGTTCTTGTTACAGTATATGATCATGGAGAATTAAAATTTAATGAAAGAAGAAAATTTACCATTAGAGTAAGAATAATAAGACCAAAGTTAAAAATCCTCTACTTAAAAACCCAGACATTTAGGTAATAGTTATAAAATGTACTTTGCTACTATTAAAATTTTTGAAATTTCATGTATTTAATTGAATAAATATATGTATGTACCAAGAGGTACCAAGACTATTAGAACCACCATTGATTGAATGAAAATCTGTAGTAAGATGTAAGTATAATGACAAAAGTGATTTTTTGTTGATATAGTCTTTTCCCCCCAGTCATCTCTTATCAGGTCTTGGTCATTACTATTATCTTACTATTATTATAATATTCTCTAATAATTACTATTATTATAATGTCATATTATTATATTATACTGTTGTCCTCACAGAAGGCTATGATCATCTGTCTTAAAAAATTTTGTTGTTTTTTTTCTGGTTCTTAAAACTAAGCCAAAAACTCTTTTGCCCTAAATCCTTTTTCTCAGAAGTTTTTCATACTGAGGCTCTATATACATAATGAAAAATACCTGATTTTTTTGGTCAGTTTAGTCCAAAAACTAGTCATGTTTCAAAAAATTCAGGGAATTAAATTGTTGGAGCTTGTGTCAGCAGAAACCCCTGATTGATAAACTAAACAAATAGCTTTTAGTGGGTTATTATTGCCTTACCAAGCCTCTCCTGATGATCCCCCCACTTTCCAACAGAAACTTCTTCATAGTGGATCCATTGTTATGATTTTCATACAGGGCTCAACTTAAATTATATGTAATATAAGCACCATCAAATACCCTGTCTCTTTTCTGTGAGGAGACTGGTTTTTCATGACCGTGTTTATTCCTATCTATAGCTACATCTTTGCCAGGCTCAAGGCTGTAGGCATTATGGGCCACAGATGCCAGGCTTCCTAAGAACTGTTTTCCAGTGCTGTCATCAAGCTTCTTCCTTCTGGATTCTTCAGGGAGCAGGTCTGGCAGCTGCACATATGCTTTGGGGTCCACCAATCAGTTAAACTGCTAATGCTGGGCTCCTGTTTTCCTGGCTCCCTTGAGCTCACTCAAAGAAACAAAATGGTATTCCCATATGTCCCTTATTGTTTTCTTGGCAAATCTCCCTACCTCCTTTAACCGCCCAGATTCTAGTATGTGAGAGACAAACTTTCTTTGTGAAATTTCCTTTCCTCAGAAGCTGTAGATTAATAGCATTGATTCTAAAGCAAACTGTCATTTTAGAAAGTCCCTTTAAAGGCTGAAGTTAACTGGTTTTGAGGTCTATATTGGCATATTTCAAAATATTATGCATACCAGTGAATTGCAGTTAAAGGCAACCCAGAAGACCGACCTTGATTTACTAATTTCAATGTCAAATTTTATAAGCGGTTTAGATATTATTAGGAGATACCTCTTGACTTAGTGTTCAAGTATTCTGCAATATAGTATTTTATCCTTACATTCCTATTCAATTCCTTCCCTTCAGAAAGAATCACAAAACTAGATTTAATGCTTTATATATAGAATTAACAATTAAGATATTATACAATGCTTCTCAAAGACTTGTAGAATTGAATACAAGTAGATAAAGTCTAATATTTGTCAGTGATAGGTCTTTGAGATAACACAATTTGATCTTCTCTTTCTCATAAAGATAGGCATGATAGGACAAACCAACTATTTGCAATGTTTAGAAGACTTAATGCCTTTCTTTTTATTTCTAAATAAAATTTTATTCCAAAAAATTAAAGCTGGGAAGGGGAATTTTCTACTCATATTATTGTTGCCATGCTGTAAATCATATAGAACTATTTTTCATCACAGATATTAGGTAGCTGAAGAGGAAGACCTCAGAATACACCAAAGGTTCACAGTTACTATTCATTAGGAGCTTGGAGTGGGAGTTGGTATAAAGCATGTTGAACAAACGATAAGTTGTATCATATCCGTAATGATCAACTTGAGATTGCAGGTATTTAACATCTTCTTAACACTCCTATGCCTGAGCCATTCCTGAAAAGTGGAGTCTGAGCCAATTTTTGCACAAGCCCCTACAAGGTAAACAGAAGTGGGGGAAGCAAGGCAGGAGGAATGACTATCTGTTTTTCTTTCTTTGCTCCTGAGTTGGTTTCTGATAATCTAAATCCCTTAATCTATTACCAGGTAGTAAGTGGTAGGAGGGGAAGGAGTATTCATTCAACTTTAATGTATGATCATCCCCCCCAAATTTTAACATCCAGTGATATCAGCAAAGATAATGTGAACAATTTCCATTGAACAATTTTCAGCTTCTTTAGCTGAAAGAATGGACTCTCATACCACTATGTTGATTGTAACCAGCACCATTTTGGTTGAGGGGGAGAGTCCACAAGTTCATATGAACCATCATAGATATTTCACAAGATGCTAGAGAATTTTAATGGACATTTTTGCCTTATTTCACTTTACCTAAATCAGAGGAAGGGGAATACTTATAAATTAAAGTGCTTAATGTAACAAGATGAGTAGTATTATTTATATTTTAAATCCTGTTACAACAAATATTATAACCCCGTTCCACCAAAAAAAAGCAAAGGAGAGGAGAAATGAAAAAGAAAGAAGGAAAGAAAGCAGGCCAACCCATACAACAACTAAAACAGGATCCAACAGACAACATAATCTCTTCAAGCAATGATTTAAAAAAAAATTAATAGGAAAACATTAGGATCTTCTATCCAATTAAGTCTTAACAAAGGCATTATATCTTTACCATGTTTCTGACTTCTTCCCCTTGTGCAACTTAATATGAAGAACCCCAAATTTATTACTATAAATAATTTTAAAATGTGTCAAACCAGCTAATGCATGCTTTATTTTTATTACTCTTGATCTATCATCATATAAAAGACTTGTATACTGGGCAAGCACATGTCTTGAGATGTTAAAAAGGGCACTTATGAGCATACGGATTTGTTGGGAGATTAAGTTGTGCTAGCCCAGCATAGACATGTAAATTTCAGATTCTGGTTGCTTTCAGCACTTCTTTTTACTAGCACCAAATAGCTTATTCACCAACATATTTGATGATTTTAGTTATTATTGAATATCAAAGCAGATTAAAATATTTTTAAAATTTATGTAAATGAATGTTTCTTAAAGTCATTTTCACAATTGCTAATACATCAGTATGGATCTGGGGTAGCTGGGATTTTGGCTTCCAGGGAAATATTTCAGGCACATAAACCACTGCATATAAATTTCCAATTCTGCAAATGTATTGGAAGCAATAATTCAACCATCACATCTTTACTTGGAAATACATGCTATACAGTTTTTCCATGCTGTGCTTTTGTTTTGATACATAGTATTTCATTGAGGATTGATACTTAAGTACATTTAGAAACACTTTAGTGGTAATATTTAGACATTAGGAGGTAATTACTGAGTTCTAAGTTAGCAGTGCACTAAAAGAGAAATTTTGAAAACAGAGTTCAATCAGCTGGTTTGACATGCTCAATTAGTCTTTGGATAGTAGGCAGTTATATTATATAAAACATTTTTCAAAGCAGGACAGATTTCTTTGATTTTGTTCTTAATAGTGTCCCAAAATAGGGTTAAAGATTAAGTAAAGATCTAATATCTGATTAACTACTTTTAACAAAGAAACACGATCTCTTGTCAGTTTATTACTATCACAGAGAATTTCAATACTATGTACTGCAGTTATGTTTTTATAAAGAATAAATCAAAATTATTAAGTTGCTAACAGGACTACTGGCTATTACAGGTAGTTTAAGTTCCAGATCATTGCTTAATATTTTTGAAAGTGTATAAATAATCTTTGCTTTTCTCTTCTGGATTCTGTATATATTGGCTAATTCTATTATACAATGTGTTCTTGACTTTCTACATTATTCTCGTCAGTGATGTTTAGGCCTTTATTTTCCATGATTTCTGAAACCTAGATTACTCTACATAGGTTGGAATTAGTAATGGTTCTTACTATCCATTGAATATGTACTTGGGGATGTTAGCAAAATGAAAATACACATTTCTCCTGTCCATGAGACCATCTTAATGAATGCAACAAATAAAATGATCAGATTATTTTACACTCCAGATTTTCAGTTCCATATGTGCCATGGCTAACTGAGCTTATGTAGAGGAATTTGAACTTTGTTTAGGTGAGATTTAAAAAAAAAAAAAAAAAAAAAAAGAACTTTAAAGTGGTTCTAGTGATTTGCTTACTCTCTGCCCTTTACTTGCCTGGGGCGGGTTTTACTATGCATATAAAGAATACATAAAGTTTGACATCTTGATAATTTGACCAGAAAAAGAAAATTTCACTGGTTACAAGAATATAGTCTAGCCAATTAATTATGAAGAAATTGAGTCAGTGATAAACAACCTTCCAAATAACAAAACTCCAGGCCCGGACGGTTTTCCTGGGGAATTCTACCAAACATTCAAAGAAGAAATAATACCTATTCTCCTAAAGCTATTTCAAAAAATAGAAACAGAAGGAAAGCTACCAAACTCATTCTTTGAGGCCAGTATTACCTTGATCCCCAAACCAGGCAAAGACCCCCTCAAAAAGGAGAGTTACAGACCGATTTCCCTAACGAATATGGACGCCAAAATCCTCAACAAGATACTTGCTAACAGAATCCAACAGTTCATTAAAAGGATTATCCATCACGATCAAGTGGGATTCACACCTGGGATGCAAGCATGGTTCAATATTCTCAAATCAATCAGCGTGATACATCATATCAACAAGAAGAGACTCAGGAACCATATGATCCTCTCAATCGATGCCGAAAAAGCATTTGACAAAATACAGCATCCTTTCCTGATTAAAACCCTTCAGAGTGTAGGAATAGAAGGTACATTTCTCAATCTCATAAAAGCCATCTATGAAAAGCCTACTGCAAATATTATTCTCAATGGGGAAAAGCTGGAAGCCTTTCCCTTAAGATCAGGAACACGACAAGGATGCCCACTCTCGCCACTATTATTCAACACAGTACTAGAAGTCCTTGCAACAGCAATCAGACGACAAAAAGGGATCAAAGGTATTCAAATCGGCAAAGAAGAAGTCAAAATGTCTCTCTTCGCAGATGACATGATACTCTATATGGAAAACCCAAAAGAAGCCACTCCCAAACTATTAGAAGTTATAGAGCAATTCAGTAACGTGGCGGGCTACAAAATCAATGCTCAGAAATCAGTTGCATTTCTGTACACGAATAACGAGACTGAAGAAAGAGAAATTAGGGAAGCCATCCCATTTACAATAGCACCAAAAACCGTACGTTACCTTGGAATTTACTTAACCAGAGACGTAAAGGACCTATATTCTAGAAACTATAAATCACTCTTGAAAGACATTGAGGAAGACATAAAAAGATGGAAAGATATTCCATGCACATGGATCGGAAGAATTAACATAGTTAAAATGTCCATACTACCCAGAGCAATCTACACTTTCAATGCTATCCCGATCAAAATACCGAGGACATTTTTCAAAGAACTGGAACAAATAGTCCTTAAATTTGTATGGAACCAGAAAAGGCCCTGAATCTCCAAGGAACTGTTGAAAAGGAAAAACAAAGCTGGGGGCATCACAATGCCGGATTTCGAGCTGTACTACAAAGCTGTGATCACAAAGACAGCATGGTACTGGCACAAAAACAGACACATAGACCAATGGAACAGAATAGAGAGCCCAGAAATGGACCCTCAGCTCTTTGGGCAACTAATATTTGATAAAGCAGGAAAAAACATCCAGTGGGAAAAAGACAGTCTCTTCAATAAATGGTGCTGGGAATATTGGACAGCTACATGCAAAAGAATGAAACTTGACCACTATCTCACACCATACACAAAAATAAACTCCAAATGGATGAAAGACCTCGATGTGAGACAGGAATCCATCAAAATTCTAGAGCAGAACATAGGCAGCAACCTCTACGACATCGGCCAAAGCAACCTTTTTCATGATACATCCCCAAAGGCAAGAGAAACAAAAGATAAAATGAATTTATGGGACTTTATAAAGATTAAAAGTTTCTGCACAGCCAAGGAAACAGTCAGAAAAACTAAGAGGCAGCCCACGGAATGGTAGAATATATTTGCAAATGACACTACAGATAAAGGACTGGTATCCAAGATCTACAAAGAACTTCTCAAACTCAATACACGAGAAACAAATAAACAAATCAAAAAATGGGCAGAAGATATGAACAGACACTTTTCCAATGAAGACATACAAATGGCTAACAGACACATGAAAAAATGTTCAAAATCATTAGCCATCAAGGAAATTCAAATCAAAACCACACTGAGATACCACCTTAACGCCAGTTAGAATGGCAATAATAGACAAGGCAAGAGACAACAATTGTTGGAGAGGATATGGAGAAAGGGGATCCCTCCTACATTGTTGGTGGGAATGCAAGTTGGTACAGCCACTCTGGAAAACAGTGTGGAGGTCCCTTCAAAAGTTAAAAATTGAGCTACCCTATGATCCAGCCATTGCACTACTGGGTGTTTACCCCAAAGATACAGACGTAGTGAAGAGAAGGGCCATATGCACCCCAATGTTCATAGCAGCATTATCCACAATAGCTAAATCGTGGAAGGAACCGAGATGCCCTTCAACAGATGACTGGATTAAGAAGCTGTGGTCCATATATACAATGGAATATTACTCAGCTATCAGAAAGAACGAGTTCTCAACATTTGCTACAACATGGACGGCACTGGAGGAGATAATGCTAAGTGAAATAAGTCAAGCAAAGAAAGACAACTATCATATGATTTCTCTCATCTATGGAACATAAGAACTAGGATGATCAGTAGGGGAAGAAAGGGATAAAGAAAGGGGGGGTAATCAGAAGGGGGAATGAAACATGAGAGACTATGGACTATGAGAAACAAACTGAGGGCCTCAGAGGGGAGGGGGGTGGGGGAATGGGATAGACTGGTGATGGGTAGTAAGGAGGGCACGTATTGCATGGTGCACTGGGTGTTACACACAACTAATGAATCATCGAGCCTTACATCGGAAACCGGGGATGTACTGTATGGTGACTAACATAATATAATAAAAAATCATTATAAAAAAAAAAAAGAATATAGTCTAAAATGATTGGATTCCTTTCCCTCCCATTCAAATCCACTTTTACGTATAGACAATGTCCTAGATTCCCTTTCCATGGCTATATATGGGAAGCAAATAGTCTCCTCCATTTCCCCATATGACGACATCAGAGAATTCATCCTCCTCCTCTTTAACCAAGTAGAAACACCCATAATATTGATCTAGACAACAGCAACCATAACAAAAGTATGGATTTGAGAGCACTCTGAAAACATTGTTACTGTTAGTGATGCTAAAATACTGTCAAAGCTCTATGATTAGTAATGTTCATGACTGAAGAGAATTTAAAACTTGAGAAGAGATTTTAAAAATCAAATTATTAAGACAAAATTACATCACTCTTAAATTGATATAAAGTCACAGAAAAGTACCTTAGCATTCATTTACTTAGGTTAACCACTTAGTATTCATAACTTTGAATAAAATATAAAGCAGGGTTTTTTTTCATGAAGTAAAGTAGGAAGAAATTCAAAATTATATGAATGGATAGGTTTTACTACTACATAATGAGATGCTCAAAAGCTAGATGAAGTGAAAACATCTTACAGACTTCAAGGTTTGAGAAAACAATATTTTTTCATGAAATGAAAATGATTATTGTTAGCATTAAATGACAAAATAATAAACTGAGCCTCTGAGTCCTTTATTGTATATAAGTTTTCTTATAGTTGTATAAGCTAGTAGATTATTGAGGTTTTTGAATATACAGTAAATTGATCATTAAAAAGCCTCATCAAGGGGCGCCTGGGTGGCTCAGTTGTTAAGTGTCTACCTTCGGCTCAGGGCATGATCCCAGAGGCCTGGGATCGAGCCCCGCATAGGGCTCCCTGCTCTGTTGGGAGCCTGCATCTTCCTCTCCCACTTCCCCTGCTTGTGTTCCCTCTCTCGCTGGCTCTCTCTCTGTGAAATAAATAATAATAAATAATAATTATTATTATAATAATAAAAAGGCTCATTGAAAAATATTCATTGGAGACATAGATATTCTTGAGCCAAGGAAAACCCTGGTTCCAGTGGTATCCCATACAATAAACCTTTATGCCAGATAATAAAGGGTACAGAAAAAAAAAAAATCCATTCAGAATCCAGTGTAAAAGTCAGACATTTCTGTAAGAATAATAATTTCACTTTAAAACATGTTTCCACAATAGTTCATTAAATCAAAGTCTCCATTAATTGTAAGGAACAAAATATTTTATGTATTTCTAAGAAAGAAGATGCTCCCAAGTCTAATAGGCAAACTCCCACAAAAAGCTGGGATGCAAAAATTGGGACCTTTGAGATAATGAAGAACTTACAGCCAAGAGCAAATCAAAGGAATCGCCAGAGGGATAAGAGCCAGAGTAGTATCTGTTCACAAATTATTTTATCATTCTTTACTGACCACTGGCTATGTGCCAGCCACTATGTAAGTCTAGATGATAAAATGGTAAGCCAGGTCATAAAGAGGTGACCCCACTGTGGGGAGAATGGATGTGACATTAATTATATGTCACAATAATCGAAAATTTTAAAAACAAATAATCACGTTAAGAGGTATGTCATTATAAACTAAGACGAGTTCTCAGAAACAAGGGTTGGCAGATCTCTAAGTGCGTATTACAGAGGATCTTGATGCTGACCTGCTAGGGCTCAAAGATGGTTTCTCTGCAGGTGATATTGGAGCTGAAATGTGCAGATGAGAAAGTGTTATCCAGGTAAAGGGAGTGGGTATATGAATGGAAGACATTCCCATTCTGAAGTAGGAGCATGTGCAGAGGTCTGTGGCTAGGGGAAACAGGTACACTGGAGGAACCAAAAGGCCACTGTGGCTGGAGTGGAGAAAGCAAAGTGGATGGTGGTGCAAGATGAAGCTGAAAAAGGTAAGCAAAGGCCAGGTTGTACAGTGTAGCTAGTCTTAAATGCTTGTTTTCAGGTGCTAGACCATCTGGGATGGAATCCCAGCCCTGTCACTTGCTGGTATGAACCTTAAACAAGTTCTTTAATCTTTCTATGCTTTGATTTCCTTATTCATGAAATGAGGCTAATAATGTTATCTGCTCCCAAATGTTGTTAGGATTAAATCAGTAATAAAATATTAGAGTTTATTATTTATATTTTAATTTGCATTTTATGTATTATATATTACATGATAGCATTATAGTATAATGCTATTATTTGTCATTTTGCCTTGTCTATTTTGTTTTTATTAAGAGGAAAGCCTTATATGTGTTTTTTACTGTCAAGACAACAATCCAATATAGGAATCAAATGATGATACCAGAGGGAAAGGGAAAAGTGTAGGTGAGGTGCTTTTGAATAGGTAAGAGGTGGGATTAAGTGCATAGGGGAATTAATTGCTCTTAGGATCAGGGACTGGTGAGAGTACATGGTTAGATTTGGTTATGGAAAGATGAGGAAATTTTATTCTAATTGCTTGTATTTTAAGTGAAATAAGAAGCTAGGTCATCAGCAAAGGGTAAAGAATGAGCAGGGGTTAATAGAGATTTGAAGAAAGAAAAGGTAGAAATACTCTTCTAAATAGAGAGTTAATTCGCAAAGGAATGTAGTATGATTGCTGGGCATCCTGGAGAGCCTACCTGAGGTTTGTAATCATGACTTTAAAGGAAGACCAGTTATGTAGCTTTTATATAGGCTTAGTTGCAGGAACAGAGCAGATGTGAGTTATATTTAATTAATTTTGTAATTTTATCAGGGGAGTGTATTGAAGGAAGAAAGGGACAAAGTGACTAGAAGTATTTATGGACTGGATGCTTATGCCCCCAAAATTTATAATGTTGAAGCCGTAACTTCTAATATGACTGTATTTGAAGACTCTTGGTCTGTGAGTAGGTGATAAAGGTGACATGAAGTCATAGGGGTAGAACCCTAATCTGATAGGTCTAGTGCTCTTGTAAGAAGAGGAAGAGATACTAGAATTCTCTTTCTCCCTGATCTTGTGTGTGTGTACACTCAGAAGAAAGGCCATATAAGGACCCTAGGGAAAAGGCAAACATCTGCAAGCTGGGAAGAGTGCTTTCAACACAAACCCAACCCTGCCAGACCTTAATCTCAACTTCCAGCCTCCAGAACTAGAGAAATAAATTTCTGTTGTTTAAGTCACCCAGCCTGTGGTACTTTGTTATAGTAGCCTGAGCAAACTAATATACCAGGGGAGTATATTGGAGGGGACAAAAGGACAAGATATCTGAAAGTATATTCAAGGAAGTGAATACAGTGATGGACCCTGAAGTCTAACCAGCTAAGGAGGGAAGTGAACATAGTGATAGGGATTAATGATGGATAGCAGAAGTTAAATAAGGTCAATGAATTAGAAGTCTTGGTGCTGTTGAGGCATTAGCTGGAAAGTAGGAGAGTAGGATGTTTGGCATTAAGATTATGGAGTACATTTCTCACTGGTAATGGCAAGGTCTAGGAGTATGACTGTAAATGGAAGGCAGAGTCATTGAAGACGAGGAGTCAGAGAACTGAGAAATCAAGGTATTGAAGGGAGTGTTTGTATGTATGGTTATAGGAATTACTAAGAATAAATACTGGAGGAATGATAGAAAGGCAGACATTCAAAGGCAGAGTACTCAAGGAGTAGATATAGATTTAAGTACATAGATTTGAGTGATATTTAGAATCAAAATCAACAGGAATTGGTCATGAATTAAAATGAAATGGAGGAAGGCTAGGGAGAGGGAGCCATTAAGGATAACTCACTGGTCTCTGACTTGAGCTGCTGGATGAATCATTGGTAAGTTAGAGAAGGCTGGGAGAAAATTAGAAGTTTGATCTTAAATATATTGAATTTGAAGGGAACTTCCACGTGAATATTTAAATGAAGATATTGAGTAGGTGGGCTAATATTTTGGTCTGGTGCTCAGTGGAGGGCTTATCCTAGAAATAGAAATCTGTGAAGTATCTGATGATGGTGGTAATTGAATCCACAAGAGTGATGGCATTGCCTCAGAAGTAAGCGTGGAAAGAGGAGAAGTCTAAGACTGAGCCATGAGTAATTTTAAGATTTAATGAGCAAGCTGAGGAGTAGGAGTATTCAAGGGAGACTGAATAGGAAGTGGAAAGACAGATAAATAAACCAGGGGATCATGAAATCACAGAAGCCAAGAGAAGAGAGTGTTTTTAAAAGGAAGATGTAGCCAGTAGTGTTTAAAGTTGACAAGGGGCCCCGTAGTCTGAGAGAATAAAAAAATGTCTTTGGAATTAGTGACATGGAGGCCATTGATGACCTTAGTAAAAACTTCTTTAGTGGACTAAGGAAGTGGAAGATAAATTTGAGATAGGTAATTGAGGCAGAGGTGAGGAAAAGGAGGTAGGAAGATAGACCACTGTTTCAAGAATTTTGCTTGCTAAAGGGGAAGAAAAGTGTAGCAGTTGGAGAGATCAGCGGGATTAAGGATGAAGGTACATAGTATATTGTACATATGTATATATTTGTGTTACTTTGGTATATATATAACATTTTTATTTCAAGATGGTGGAAACTTGAGCTTATTTAAATTTGAATGAAATTATATATATATATATATACACACACATTTTTAAAGGCACTATATATACATATATATGTATATACACACACACACATATATATATATACATATATATATATTTGGGAATTTTACTATGAATTTAATATGTTAGTGAGAAAAACATAAATGATGGAAAAGTAGGAGGGGATGGGATCCTAACTGCAGGTGGTAAAATAGATCTTAGGAGGACTGACATTTCCTCTAGTGTAACAGGAGGCAAAAGGAGCCAGACTGCCCCAGGGCTCAGTCTCAGTCACCATACTGTGTTTTATCTTTTCTCTCTGTGTGTGATCTAATCCTTTCTTGCAAGAAAGTATTGTGAAGGGTGGGTGCATTGGGTTTTATGCTCTCAAAGCATCAGGGAGACCCTAGGAGTACACCAGTTCTGTCTTTTCCTGAATTCAGGCTTGCGTGGTGTGAGAGGAAGCAGGAAGCACTTGAGCAGACTGTGGAAGCAGCAGCCCTGCTAGGCTTCAACTAAGGGGTGGGGGGTGGTTGGCACTCAGAAAAGACAAGGAAAATGCAAGGGTGTTTGCCATTAATGAGAGCACAGTGAAAGCTTTGGGTGGATTAGAATGACCGAGAGAAGGTTGGTTATTGCATGAAGATAATCTTCAACCCCAGATCAAGCAATTTCAGAAGCAGTTTAGCAGAATGGTGGAGGTTAGTTTGGAAGACTATAAAGTGAAAGGCAGACTCCTTTCTCAAGGAATTTGGCTGTGAGAGAAGGAAAATAGAAATCAAATTTTATTTGACTTTTTTTCCTCTATGATCTAGCTAATTATTTATGTGATTTTAGTTCCATGTTGCTCCTTAACATGATTTCTATTCAGGTTGATTTTTTTGTATATAATTCTTTATTTTTTTTAAGTTTTTATTTAAATTCCAGTTAATATACAGCATAATATTCATAAATGATGCTTTCTAAATTCCTTTCTTCCAAGTCATCGTCCATACTTTTCCCTCCTGCCAGAATACCCTTTAAAACTTTTCTCCACCTTTATGACCACAGCTCCTCCTGTAAGACCAAATCAAATGTATCTCTCAACTTTCTCTTGTTTTATATCTTTTTCATTATGAAATAATTAATGTTTATTATAAAAACATTTTCAAAAGATATGAAATTATAAATTTAAAGTAACCCATATAATACCATCACTCAGATATACTGTGTCTGTTATTTTTAACACTAATACTTGCAAAGTGGGTATCTTTCTGTTCCACTCAGTATTTATAATAAAATTTTAATGACTGATATTCCATGGTATAGATATACCATAATTCACTTAGATATTCTCCTAATATTAGCTAACTTACATAATTTCCATTTTTCCTATTGTAAATAAAACATCTTTTATATAAATGCTTGTCCACAAAGTTATTAACACCTTTAGGGCAAAAATCCTTTAAATTTATTAGTAATTCAAAGAGTAAATGTTTTTTAAAGGCACTAAATATATAGAGATGGATTATTTTCCAGGAAGGCTGTAATAAAGTATCTTCTTCTAGGCAGCATTTATGAATGTATAAAGTACCATTAGTATAGAGTATTGAAAACAAAATGCAATTTCCTGGGTGGGAAAATGTTTTTCCATTAGGATTTTCATCTACTTTTGTTTGATTACAAATGTCTTTGAATATTTTTTCTTACAGTTATTGATCACTGGAATTTTTTCTTATTTGTATTGTCTATCCATGCCCTTTACCTGTAAAACGTAGTTTTCTAAAAAAAAAAAAAAAAAAAGCATATTAGTTTTAATTGAATTGTAAAAGTTCATTAGTATTGTGAATCCAATTACAGAAATTCATTACATGCTAATTATATTGCCTTGTATTATATTTGCTATTTTCATCCTGTTGTCTTCCCAATAAGATATATTGCACCTGTCATAATCTTTACTTAATAATCTATCTTCAGAATTTCTACAGCACACTAAAGTTTCATTGTACCATCTTAAAATTTCAATCTCTTTGGTCTTGTATGATTCATTAATAGTTTCTCTCATTATAGTAAGTATCTTAAGAACCGTAATAGGAAATATGTTTATCACCATTTCTACATTTAAAATTGATATTGTGTTATTTGACTTCTAATTTGCTTCTGAGATTATCATTATGTATATGCTCATCAAACTGTACAGCAAATTAATCATTGTATTTTGGTTACCATAGCATTCTAGAAAAATTTATGTATATTTAAAGTCCTAGGGAGTAGATTATTTTTCTTGATACTATCTTTATGCTTGTAGTAAGATGTGGAAAAAAGTATCCCTGGGGTATATTAAAATTATTTCAAAATTTTTAAGTTTCTGTATTAAATAAGTATCTTTTGAGTATGTCACTTGAATCAAAGATAAGTGAAAGGTGGTGTGAACCATCTGATGAATGATTTTGTTTCATGTCAAGCAACCCAACTTTTCTGAGCAGGCTGGCTTTGTAAGGATTTATAGTTCCTTGCCTTCAAGCTGGAGTTACTTCAGCTTTCCGTGATGCATTCCAACTAATCTGGAGGTTAAGGCATTTCTTGATCATGGATAGATCTGATTGCTACTCAGCCCTGGAATTCTTTATAAAATTCCAGAACGTGGGCTAGAAATTGACTTAGGGAATCCAATAAAGTTGCAAGTCTTGGCAGTCATCCAAGCTAAATTTATAGACTGGAAGAAATATGGGCTTTCCATTGTTCTCTTTTTCACCTTTCTGCGTTTCTTTTGTGTGTATGTGAGTGTATGAGTATAAATTTATCATTTTGCTGACAATGGAGTGGAAATAACCATTAAGAGAATCCAGCTAGAGAATTTTCACTTTGGATCTTCCCTGGTCTTTCCAAATTTTGACCCAAACCTGCACCAAAGTGAATTTCTTCTTCTTCTGTAGGATGTTGTTATCATAAAATAAGAAGTTGTTCTTGAAAATGAATCATGCTAGTGTAACAGATGATATGCATATTTGTCAGCTAGATACATCTCCCAAATCACTATTCTTCCCCTTGCTCTGTAGGAGCCTTCTTTTTGAGATGTGATCTGATAAAATGTGATCATATATATTGTTTCTGTTCATTCTCTGAAATGGCAATGGGTTCAAGAAAACAGGCTCTGAAGCCTCTTAGAGACTTGAATCTTTTCGTGTATGCCCGATCCTCTGTACAACATGGAGATCCAAGCCATCCTCCCATATCTGATCATTGAAAACCTGTCTTGTTTTTACAGAATGGGTTTGCTGTTGTAAGGCCCCCAGGCCATCATGCTGAAGAATCCACAGCCATGTAAGTACCAGGGACTGTTGCCCATCTCCAAGCGCCACGGTTCCTGGCGGTCACCTGCCCCGTGCATGTCTCTGAAGCCTCTAATTGTTAGCAGATGGACTGAAAAATCTTGCAAGGTACTCCCAGAAGCAGATTTATGGCTTCAGAGATCATATAGCATTTTAAAAAATGCTCTGAACATTATTTATAATGGTTTTCCTGGCTGATTTGCTTTCTTATTTCTCTGTTCTTCTCTATTCCGCAGGGGGTTCTGCTTTTTTAATTCAGTTGCAATTACCGCCAAGTACTTGAGAGACCAACTAAATATAAGCAAGATATTGATTGTAGATCTGGTATGTATTCCTGGCCAGAGCTGCATTTTCAGTGACTCTAGATAAAAGGGAGTGTATTTATATTTCTGTGTTACGTTGTCCTGCTTTTAGTACTTGCAAACAACTGAAGGGTGCGTTTCCTTTGAATGTGGAAACTCATTAAATTCAGGATTGCAGTTCTGAAACCATAAACATTCACGTTTCACTTTCATGGTGTTAACTGCAATTTAATGAGAAGAAGGCGCAGATCAGGGCAACTTTTATGATCCTTAAATGAATTGATACTTCCACAGTTAAAATAACCCAACAGAACCTGAATTTACTTTTCCCTGCAGAATATAGACTTAAATAGTCAGATGTGCTGGAAAGAATGCTGTTGCTTTGGTAACCAATTGGCCACTTCCCCCTGGTTAGCAATCATGTTGCTTGTTGTGCAACAGTGGTATTATTAAAACGAGTCAGCATGTCATTCTTTCTGAAAAGATCTGAGATCATGTATGCCAGTTTGGGATGACTCCCGGCAGGAACCTTGAGTGATTAAAAGTCAGAGGCATTAGATTAGTCTTGCATTTTAACATGATGCATTCTTACACAATAGAGTTATAATTTGCTTAACAAATGGTTTGTTTAAATGCAGATGACACTTGGCATGTTGTCTATAGTATATTCATGAATAATGAGCTGGAGATCTGCCCCATACAAAAGGCCAACCCAGGAAAGGGCGAAAGAGAACTGACTGGTGATTTATGAGCCCCGTTTTCAGTTTGCCTCTAGTTCACGAGGAGGTGTAATAGGTTGTCTGACAAAGCATAGACAGGAAATGAACCCTGGCATCCAAAGCGAACCTGCTACATCTGCACTTAATTAATTTTTGCAGGTGATAAAAGATTTAAAGGCAAAATATGTTAAAAGTTTTTTTGAAGTGCAAGGCTTAATAGTCTAAATCTTGTTCATATCTGCACTCATAATTAAATCTTATTGGGAAGTCGTGGCCTCACCATCCAGTCCTCTGATTCAGTTAAGCAAGTAAACTAAAGGGTTTTAGAAAGCACGAACAAAGCCATGTGAAGAAATACTTAGTTGAGTTGAAAAGAAGATAAAAGAATGAAAGACTGATAACCATTTCTAATGCTTGGTAGGAATGGGTGTTTTCCACATACTGTATCGTCTCCTCCCAAGCATTTTGGTGCTGAGAACTTTCCATGTATTTTCCAAGTATGCTTGAGTTTCACTATAGATCATAGTTCACCATTAAAAAAATGTGTTGAAGGCCTAGATATACTACAACAGCAAGGTCCTAAAGGTCTCAAAATTTTACAAAAATGAGAACATCAGTATCTCTATTCCCATGTACATACAAAATGACATTTTCATTAATTGATAATTATAGATTTGCATGACATATAAGATAGTAAACTTAAAAAGTAATTTAATATAGTTCTAGTACTATAACTTCTGGTAGAAAGAGAAGCCAAGAACTTGAAGAAAGACTAGCAGATGAAGACAAAGGATTATGGGAAAGTTTTTCTAAGCTTTCTAAATTTGTCAGAATTGTGCAGGAAGGAGATTGGTAAACTGTCCTATCCTTAGAAATCTTTTAGTATTACTTTCTAAGGAATCTCCTCTGCTATTATTTTATGGTTCTGTGAAGATAATAATTGTTAAGAGTCTCTTTGAATGCACATTTGTGATATCCAAACTCTAATGAATTATGCAATGGACTTGAAAGCTAAAATGCCTTGCTTGTGATAGATACCCCCCAGGATTTGTCTGTAAAGTTTGTTTTTATTTATATGTAATATATATCTGTATTAAATATATAATGTTTATATTCTTATATATTAATATAAGACTGCTCTAGATAATTCAGTATGATTTATAAAATAAGTTGGTTGGAAGCTCCAAGGAGTGTCCTGTAAGCTTACTGGCCTTTGATTGTAAATTTGCTCTGTTATCCAATCATTAAGGATACTGATTTCCCAGCAGGCTGTAGTAGAAGAGAAGTTTTTGTTTCAAATCCTCCAAATATATGAAGTTCTGTCCAAAGGGTTGCCTCTGAGATCACCACCAGCCCTCATATTCTTACTTTCAAGTCTTCCAAATTCTGCAGCTGCAGGGATACTTTGAGGAAATTCCCTTGTTTCTTCCAGCTGCCGAGAAGGAAGTTTTAAAGTGCCACGTGGCGCAGAAACATCCGTTCTCCCTGGCTGACAGGTCTATTCTGCAAGTTAGTGAAGGAGAAGTGAAGGTTCTTCAATGGCAAAAGTATTTCATTCCTGCATATCCGAAGTCACTAACGTTAGCTAATCAGTGTGAACTAGCTCCACAAATTCTTGGGCCAACAGAGGGCAAAGCTAGTCCATTGTCCGGCAACTAGTTTCAGCATTTTTATATGCCTAGGGAATAGAAAGCAGAGCTCTAATTCGCCTCCTATTTGGGGCTACAGCCAAATTCAGAGGCATTGAGTATTTTGGGCAGGAATGATTCTAGTTGATATGTGGAGCTTATTCATTCCAGTTCTCCTTCTGGGGAGATTCCAGAGACATTCAGATTGGTGAGGAGAGGGAGCAGGTGCACTTGCTTTTCAACTCACAAAAGACTGTTCATTGTGTTTGGGGCATGAACCAGCCCAAAAGTAGGATTTGCATGCATGACTCAGGTAGCTTTTATGCAATGTGACTTTCAGCTGAAAATAATATATTTTAGACTTAATTCATTAAAAAGTCACTTCAAATGTCCTAGATTTTGGATAATTCCATTTTTAGTTAAGCACCAAACTTAATAAAAGAATTGTCACAAGTGCATGTACTAAGTATTTATAAGTGATAATATTAGCTGGTCAAATATATGATTTATTTAAAGCTATTTTAACATTATAATGAGAACATATTTGTTCTAAGTCCCTATAGAAAATGAATTTTCACAGTATATTTTTAACCAGTAAAAATATTGAAATGATTTTTTAGCATTTCCCAGTAAATTTTAGAAATAAGGTCTATTTTGAGTCATTTAATTATTTCAGTTCATCTCATTACTGTAGTAATTCCTCATAGTCACCAGTAATTTTCTTACATTAGTCTGATATATATTTGAGATAATCCTCAGATCATACCTGAGTAGTAAGTACTTTCTATGAATATTTTGCATCGGAGAAAGCTGAAAAAGTATTCTCAAGGTTACATTATAAATTGTTGCCCAAAACTAAAGGCATATTTGGATTTACCTTTAGTCCTAAATACTTTGTGAATATGAGCATGAAATCAAGAATTATCCAAGTATTTTTAGAATGGATTTGTGTAGTTTAATGAATAATGTCTGTTGAACTCTTATTAGACTGTGGGCAAGACTATATTTCTTATTCAGAAATGTATGCAATAAGTACCCAACACATTTTTCAAGAACAAACGACTTTCTGTCTAAGACAATTTATCATCTTTTATTTGACCTTTTTAAATAAAACCTTTACAACATCACTAAAGATACAAAAGTAATCAAGGCATTATTTTTCTGGTTTTCAAAGTGTAGACCCATTTAGGGCCAGAGCAAATTTTTCTTACAACGTTCACTAAAAATTCTATCATGTAGTAAAAATGCAGACATCCCTTCATTGTTGTTTTTCATAGTATCTTGTTGTCCATCGTCTACGTATCCAGTAGCAAACTCAGAAGACGTTGTGGGTTAGTTTCATTTTTGTTCAGATAAAGGAAAATATCTTGCTATCTCTGCCTTCCTTTTTTTTGAACATTCAGAAATCCAGGGGTTAGTATATTTTCAATAAGCTATTTTTTTCCCCTGATGTGTATGCCTTGAGCCAAAACAAATTTCTGGATGCATACCTTCCCCAGTATTTTATGATTCCTTAATTGATTTTGGATATGTGTGTAATGTAAGAGGAGGAGATGATTAGTGTACGTCTGCACTGTGGATAGCACGTTCAGTGCAGGCTTTCAGAATCCAGCAAAGGGAGGTTTTGGTGGTATTTAGTGAGGGAGTTCTGGGCTGGAGGTTGAAGTGAAGACAAGTTATGTAAACCTCAATAAGGAGCTGTGATGACCACCACTCTTCACAGATTTGCTAAGAGGATCAAAGAGGTAATGAATATTAAGTATACATTAACATATGATGGTTATGAGTTTGGCCTTGGGAGTAAGAAATGGATTCAAGACCCAGTCTTGCAAGTTTTCCTCTGTATAGTCTTAGTAAATTACTGAAACTTTCTGAAACTCAGTTTACTTATCTTTTAAATTAGGTGTAATATCACATACATCATAATACTTGTTAATAATCTTTACAAGCTGTTTAATGTAATGCCTGATGCAAAGTTGTAGGAATCATTGTTGAAACCAATAGGATTTTTACTGATATAAAGTACGATATAAGTATATAGTTACAAGTGACTAAAACTTTTTTTTTAAACTTGAAATTATATGTGTTACACATGTAGCAGTAATATTATTTTGAATACAAATATATAGATTATTCACTTTTGAGAGTTTCTATTTTATTATGTCCAGGATATACTAGGAAACATATTAATTGAGGTTCTTACCACTTGAGGTCCTCCAGTGAAGACATTTTTTAAAATGCTGTTAGTTTTATTTTTCCCATTTCTTTCATCAGTTCCAGCATACGTGTATATCATAAAACAACCGAACCAGCAAATAACTGTTAAGAGTTAAATCATTATCATATACAAATGTCCTAAGAATTTTTTCATTCATTTTAATGATACAGGCTTTTTTTTTCTTTTTTCTTTTTCTTTTTCTTTTTCTTTTTTCGTCGGAAGGGAGAGTATGGTGTGGGAGAAAAGAAAAAGAAAAGGAAGGAGGCTAGGGAAGAGAGAGCCATGATATGATATTAAAATTAGGCAGATTGGACAAGATTGCATGAAGCTCTATGCCATCTTTTTGCATGGCCCAAATGATTTAATAGCTGATGAGCTCATGCTCCTGTGTCTTCAACTCTTACCGTCACGATTTTACCAAAATAAAGTATGAAGTCCTTTTTGCATCTGGCGTCTCTTTTGAAGTGATTCTAACTACTGAGGGATTGCTAACTGAACTGAATGCTCCAAGAAGGCCAATTTACTCAGCTGGTTGCAAAGCCTTTGACCTTAATGGTGGGACTTGGCAAATCAATGCATACACGTATGTTTAGTGTTCTGTCAAGAATTGCGAAAATGCTCTGTAAGCCATAGATCCTTCTACAGAATACTAGTTTGTAGTTTAAACATTAGTCTTTCTTCAGAGGCCAATGAGGCTAGTTAATTAAGCCTGAGGGGTTATGAACTGTTGGCAGTTAATAAGTCATAAAATTCCTCCATAAAACAGGATGCGAGATTCCATCACTGAAGCAAAGAGTACAAAGGGCCGGTGTATAAATATCTAATTGTACCAAAGGACTGGGCTTTCTCAATGACTGCTCATCTGGAGTCTCCAGGGCATGTTCACTGTGGTTTCCTGATTTTTAGAAGCCAGTTTAAAAAATGAGTGCATTAAAGGGTAATTTGCCTGAAAGTTCAGGAAGTAAAGGGGGTGGTGTGGAAGCAAGCTGAACAGGAGAAAGAAGGAGGGACATAGTGAGAAGACAGAAAATGAGAAGGAGGTTGGGATAGAAAGGGAACTAGAAATAAGAAAAGTTGTTTCCACACAGAGTTAACATGACTGTATTTGTCATCTGTTTTCTTTTCCCTGTAGGATGTTCACCATGGAAATGGTACACAGCAGGCCTTTTATGCTGACCCCAGCATCCTGTATATTTCACTCCATCGCTATGATGAAGGGAACTTTTTCCCTGGCAGTGGAGCCCCAAATGAGGTTCGGTTTATTTCTTTAGAGCCCCACTTTTATTTTTATCTTTCAGGTAATTGCATTGCATGATTACCCCTAATTTTCTTGTCCTTTGCTGGTGTTTTAAATTACACGAGATTACTGAATTGTCCCATGGGACCAAGAACCAGTGCAGAACAAGTGCATAACCCAGAGCACTGGTTGTCAGGCAAGGTTGGACTGATTTGACGTGTTGTTTGATGTTTATTTCAAGAGCTCACATGTGTTTGTTTTCCTCTCTTTTTGCTTTCTTCCCTGCACTCTCCTCTACCCACTGTGTTGTGTGTGTGTGTGTGTGTGTGTGTGTGTGTGTGTGTGTGTGTGTGTGTGTATGTTTTTCTTTCTAGGTTGGAACAGGCCTTGGAGAAGGATACAATATAAATATTGCCTGGACAGGTGGCCTTGATCCCCCGATGGGAGATATAGAGTACCTTGAAGCATTCAGGTTGGTACTTTTTTTTCTGAAAGTGGCAAATTAGAAAAGAAATGTCCATTGAAACAACACCAAATGTAAAAGAGAAATGTAAGTTTTAAATAAGGGAAAGTGGCTAAAGGAGCCATTCCATTAAACCTCCAAAAACTGTTTTGTTTAGGGGACCTGAATATATCTACAAAGCCACATAAAGAATATGTGTAAGAAGAAAAGGTATATCAAGACCTAGTTGTAGTTGTACAGGTATATTGGCCAATGGCCCAGGCATACTACCCCCTCTCTGAAAAAAAGGGAAAAAAAAATTATTAAGTAGTTCTGGAAACTTGTGCCTATTCTAACATATGTTGTGATTTAGAATGGACATTAGCATATTAGATGCTCTGATAAGGCCTTCATTACCTACTTAACTTTGTTGAAAAAGCATTTCCCAAACTTCATTGGACCACAGATTCCCTTTTGCACACAGCACCGCTCCGCATTCTTGGTTCTGCGGAGCTAGCTCACTTTTGGAATGTTGGCTAGGCAGTGTCATTTCATGGTAGACTAAATGACTTTTCTCATTCATAAAATATTTTACCTATCACATTAAAACATCGACTGATTAATTAGTTGTTTTCAGTTTCTCTACAAAATGTAGGCAGTAATTGAAATGTATGTTTATATATACATAGTGTATTCTGCTACTTTGTCCTTCTAAACAAAGAACTTTTAAAATTAAGCAAGAAATGCAACAAATCTAAAGCTTTCTTTTTGAATATTGAGGTTTTTTTTTTTTAAAAAAAAGGCATTTTTGTTCTCTAGAGTTAAAAAAATATTTTCAGTCCTCGGAAAGGACTATTCTGTGGAGAAATATCAGATTGTGTCAATATGTACCCACTTGCAAGATTGTAGGAGATTTTAACCTATTGGTAGTGCACGATTTGGGAGGTGTTTTGTTTAGTTCAAAGCAAAAACAAACTACATAAGAAATCTTAGAAGCATTATTTTTAAATTTAGCATTTATAAGTTCCCAAGGGGGAATATCCTGTTGCTAATGTATTTGAAACTTAAGGAAATAATAGGGAAATTTTTCAATAAGTGAAGTTTGGGTGAGTTTCTGCTGTCCTATATATAATGCATACTTCAGTTTCTCATTTAAGAGTCATTTTTCATTTGAAAACAGGCCCAGGAAAAATGATAGAAAATCTCTATTTTCAAGAAAATACATTAAAAGTAAATATATTTGGTTTGGTTTTGGAATACTAAGGAAAATTCTACACACATTCCAGATTTTGAGTTTGAGAAAATACATATATTCAAATATCTACATTATTTATAGGAAAAAATAGCTGAAATAAGTTTATTTACTTAAAGACTTGTGTTGTCTATGAAGATATTTTGGATTAATTTACAATAAAACTAAAAAAAATTGCATTAAGAAACTTTAGGGGTTTCATTATTGTAAATTCTGTTTACCTATATTTGCAACTTAAGAAACATTATTAATATCTTAAAGGAACTCTAGTGGGATAATAGACTTTAATATTATATCACATATGAATTTATTTGTTTACCAAGTTAACTTGATAACTTGCATGATACACACATTAAGTTCTCAACCTTACTATAATAAATAATTATATACCACTGATCTATAATACAGAATTCTTCGTTTTATATTATCATAATACTATTTGGGGCACTATGGCTTTACTTAAAAATGGATTATGCATACCCAGCAGGGAAGGAGAATTTATATTTTGTACTACTTGTTCTCACATCACAAAGTGAATGATGGGTGTGAAAACAGATATTAAGTATATGTTATTGTTTTTTGAATGCAATGGTAAGTGAATCAAGTGCTCCTGGAAGTGACTTAATGTCTTCAACAATGGCACCTTCTCTTTGCCTGAATATGGACAGTTTATATTAGGAAACTTTTCTATAGTTCCCAGTGCAGTGACCGTATCTAAGCTTAATTAGAGGAGGCAATATTATTTCGCTAGACTGCGGAAATGTAAAATTGTAGTTTTTAATGTTCATCGTTATTTAAGAACCAAATTTAAACCATAATAATTCTGTTAATTTTGAACTATGCTATATATTTGCCAACTATTTATTTGCCATTCAACTTGTATGACTAGAAGTACCTGTGAGCTTATTATAGAAGAATCAAGAAAGTAAGTCATCCATTCAAAAATATTCATAGAACACATATTGTATGCCAGGCACAGTGATGAGCACAGGGAATTTTGAGCTGATTTGCTCTCAAGGATCATAAAAGAAGTCATACTCACTGTTCTAGAGAATGGATGTACTTAGGCATAGAGAGGATAAAATTATGAACTCTTCCTGAGGGGTTTCGTGGAAGGCTTCATCAAGTATAGTTCGACCTGTGCTTTCAAGGATGAGTGGGAGTTTTCAAGGGGTAAAGGAATTGGAGTGGGGGGGTACTCATAATAGAAAGAGAGAATAGACTGTGAAAATCATGGAGTCATGAAATGATCTTGCTTTGTTGGCTTAAGAGTATAAGGGTGGAATTGCCTGGCAGGAATACATATCATACTCCATAAACTCTTTTGTTGGCAAAGAATTGGAATATGTAAATTCCTTTCTAATCTGGGGCTTTAGTGAGATATACTCCGAAATAATTTTTGATATAGTATTATCTTATAAGCACATACTTCGTAATACAACCCTTGTTTCCCAGTATTAAAACTGGAGATCTTTTTGGCATCTTTTGTGGGTGCACAATATGGAGATGGAGGAAAAAGTAAATGGTGCCTTTTCTTTTTTCTTAATTTTTAATTGTTTCTGGACTGTGGTAAGTATCTTTGAAGGGAAAGCCTCTCTCTCTGAAGCTATAAGGGGACATAAGATGGCTGATTATTTTACCAGCCTACATTTGTCACATACATTATTCCTATGGTTTCTATTATGTATTTTTTCTATGGCAGAAAGAGTATTTCAGGCAAACAAAACATTTTCATGTTTGCTCTAAGCTTTAAAGATAATTTAAAAATTTAATAGAATATCTAAATTAGTTCATATAACTAGTTATTTCTTCCATGTAATTACCATTTATCCCTAAAATTATTGAAGGATATATTTAAGATTTTTCGTAAGTTTTTAAAATGCTCAGTAATGTCAGATATCTTTTATGTGGAACTAAAATGTATTCCAAGGCTACTATTTTATAAAATAATTATGGCTATTTTGATTGAGGTCTTTCATGCCAGGTCCTAGATTAGAAATTTTATAAACATGGCTAATTCTTAAGTGGTTTGTATAAGCCACAGAACTAATTGTAAGGGCCATGGTGTGAACTTAGTTTATGTCTCTAAAATCTGTCACACCCCATTGCTGCTCCTTTCTACTATTCATGACTTCAAAGACTGAAGAGTGATAAAGCACAGTGAACTTTTACCAAAATATAAGACCTTCACCCCCAATCTAAGTCACAAATGTTTAGTACACTGCATGGCAAAGAAGAGCTATTCAGTAATATTGGCTGAATAAATCAAAGAATAAATGAATGAGTCAAAGAGAGAAGGAATGATACTGGCTACAGTAGAAGCATTGGCAATCCCTGGTATTAAGTGAACTTAGCAAAAATATGAAACCTAACTATCTCTTGGCACTTCAAGGAGTATGTTACAAGGAACTTTGAACACCCATTCATTTGCTTATAATATTGTCAGATGTCTTCTCTTCGTTCAGTAAATATTTTGTTGAGTGCCTGCTAAGCACTCTCTGTTTCAGTCGCTTCAAACTATTGTTCCCAGGTGCACCCGAGTGGCTCAGTCACTTAAGCATCTGACTCTTGATTTCCACTCAGGTCATGGTCTCAGGTTCATGAGATGGAGCGCCACATCAGGCTCCATGTTTGGTGTGGAGCCTGCTTAAGTTTCTCTCTCTCTCCCTCTGCTCCTCCCCCTGCTCACACACACACTCCTCCTCTCTCTCAAAACTAATATATAGATATATATATGTGGTTCCAATTGTTCTGTCTCATCTATAGTGACTAGATGAGCACTGGTTACATAATTTTTTTCTAAAGAATAATTCTTTAAGAGTTCTGCAAATGTTGGAGTGATTATTTACATAAAACTATATAAATAGTTTGTAGTGGACAGGAGACAATGTCTCATGCTTCTGATTAAATCTAATGAGGACAACATCTCTGAGTGTTTAAAAAAAATGAGTAGCAATTTCCAATGTGGAAGTAAGATACTAGCAGTTCTTGAAATTTGCCTATTTTATCCAATGAATGAGTGGATTACAATCCCTTTGTGGCTTTTTAATTTCAAAAATAAAGTACAAGCCCCTTTAATTCAGAAGGTTTTGCTGAAATAATGAATGACTCATTTGGTACACAATGAGAACTGGTTAAAAGAGTCGAATAGAACTGTTGGCATGAGTTCCTTAGATTCAAACAAATTGTGATTTAAAAAATAACAATCTTGGGGCGCCTGGGTGGCTCAGTCAGTTAAGTGTCTTCTTTTAGCTTAGGGCTTAGGTCATGATTCTAGAGTCCTGGGATCTAGCAGCAGGGCTATGGGGTTCCTTGTTCTGCAGGAGTCGGCTTCTCCCTCTTCCTCTGCGTCTCCCCCAGCTCCTGCGTGCAAGCATGCGTGCACTCTCTCTCTCTTAAATAAATTAATAAAATCTTTTAAAAAATAACAGCTCTCCAAGCCAATGTGTTTTAGTCTGTAGTACCATAATTAATATGTGTTAATAATGCTGAAGATTTCTAAAAGGCAAAGGATCTATAAATATCAATTATCCAGGAATATTCACCTCAGGGGAAAACTGAATGACTATTTCACTGTTAGTATGCCAACTATAAAAGGGGATTTGAGCGAGTTTTCTAACCTAGAAAATAAATATCTAATCAAAATTTTTGTTGTTACTTTTTTATAAACTACTTTTTCTTTATTGACTTATGAAGAATCTCTGATCAAAATACTTGTACTTGCAATGTAGCCTTTGCTAAAATACTTTGACCACTTAACCAAGTAGAATGTTTAAAAATTTGTATATTTGTTACATCACCAAAGCAGTCCAGTCAGTTGCATACATACACCATTGTACAGCCTGTATCTTTTTTCTCCTGTCTTTGGTTCATACCTGTTTGCTTTAATGATAAAAACAAATTGAAAATCCATTAAAACAAGACTGACTGGAAACTTGACTAGATAGCATAGTTATTCTCAGTTCATCAAACTGGATTCTGTTCTAGATGCAGCATCTTTAAAATAGGACCCATGGCTTTCCATGATTACTACCCCACTTGTGGCAAAAATAAAGAATATACATTTAACTTGAAAGCAAAGAATTGAGCCCTTTATTGTCATATTCGTAGAACAGGTGTTCCTTAGCTAGTCAGCAGGTCTAGTTTACCATGGAATGATTGGAGATAATTTTGGTCAGGACACATAAATAAGTACAATATTTTATTTTCTCTCTTTGTTATTTGAGCAAACATATCACTATTCTAATTAATTTTAGAGCACTGGCTTCTAAATATTCTTGTCATATGCAAGAGGCTGAAAAAGAGATTGCTAAATTTTGTCTTGAGAAATGAGATGAGGAATGCTTGGCCGGTTTGGTAGAGCGTGGGACTCTTGATCTTGGGGTTGTGAATTCAAGCCCCACGTTGGGTGTAGAGATTGCTTGAATAAATAAAATCTTAAAAAAGAGAGAGAGATGAGATCATAATAAATATGTTCTCTCCTGTTGGTAATGACAACTAAGTAAATATTTTATGGTTATTATTCTTCTGTTTATTATAATATAATTTAATGCAAAGAGAATGGAAAGTAATATCATTATAAAAGTAATAATGATAATAATAGCATAGTAATATAGACCATTCACTGAAGCCTTAATATTTGCTCATTTCTTTTCATCTTTACGAGTTGTTGAGCTAAGTGCTCTCAGTTGCTACATGAGAATAGCAAGCCCCTTTTGAGTTTCAGTGGTTTCCCGATGTCATACAGCTGGTAAATGATGATCAGGGACTCTGGCAACAAGTGTGAATGTGGAGACAGTATTCCTTTGGCCGTAAGCTATAAACTATAGTTCTCTATCAAGAGTAGGGGTGACAAACATTAATGTAATCAGAAATTCTTTGCAAATGCATTTTAGTCTATCCAGCATTTGATTTGGACAGCTAAATTGGCAATACTATTTTAAAATTGGAAATAAGTCCTAGATTTTCACTACCTATGTATCGTGTAGTAACTCCTAAGCCGCTTGTCTTTGTGCCTTTCTACCTCATCTGACATAATAAGGGAGCCTATTAAATGAAACCCCTATATTTTTTCTTCCTTTTGATAACCAAACTATTTACAATGGGAAATATATATTTTCCCTTCTTTGTTAAAATAAATGTTTTCTTCTTATGTATACATTTAGATTTTTTGAAATGGGCATATAATTGAATCTGAGAAATACCAAATTAAATTTTAATGGAATATAGAGTGATAAATGAACTTTTAGATCCAATTTTGAAATAAAGAATGATTTATTGTCATCTAAATATCATACTCAATACTGCAAAATTATTTGGGGTCTTATTTTGTCCATGAGAGCTGTGGTTGATGCTTCCCAGTCTTGAAATGGATTCTCAATTGTTAGTGACAACCAAATATATTATGCTTATGATAGTATGTATTTTCCCAAGGATGTTGAGGACATTTTGGGCAAGAGGGTGGAATTTCTTGAAGCAATTTGCCAATATGAAATACTGTACATATCAAATTGGCCCTACTACCATCTTTCCCAGACCATTTATCATAGCTCACAAATCAAGCCCACATTTTCTCTTTCTAAAAGACTTGGCTAATAAAGAAGATGTGGGCTTCAAATCCGAACTTGTCAATCAATCTTGGGAACAAAGCAGTAATGATTTTCATCTATTGATATTTTATTTCAATGAAGAGCAATGCATATGAATTTATTGCTGGTGTGATCACCAATTTTATTCATTGTCCAGATTCTTTTCTTTATATTCAGCATGTAGTGATGTTTTGGGAATTTTTATCAGAACAGGTCAGAAGAAAAATATACATAGAATAAATTTTAGAAAGCTGTCAATTCTATCTGGTCTTTAGTTTCAGCAACAAGTATAGTTTAACAACGTTTTTTTTTCTCTTTCATCTGTGCAACATATTGTACCAATTTTCATCAAAAAATTACAATTTCTATAGGTGTGTGTCTCTAGATACCCTTAGAATTTTGCTCTTTGACCCTGGGAGTAAATTGATCTTATGCACACCTGTCTTCCTTAGGAAACTTGCAAACTTCATTTTTGAGCTGAGCATCAAAGAGATATGATATTATTAGACAGTACAGAGCTCAGGTAAAAAGTCCAGGAAGTATCTTGAAGTGCTTGAAGTTTTGAAAGGTGAATTATATTATCTGCAGTGAAGAACTATTTAAAATAGTTCAAATGCTACAACATAGTTTTTATTATTATTTTAAAAGGTCAGATCCACTGTAAAAATTTTAAGACAACATTTTTCCCTTCTGACTTAGAAATTTTAAAGCCAAAAATTTCCAGGAATTTGTGTAGCAATGGTACAGTTTTCCAAATAATAAGGACTAATTAAAAGAGTAGCTAGTTCAATTAAATCTTTTCCCTAGCTGTTCTAAGAAAGAATGCAATTTGCGTGAGTAGAAATGACTTGTTTTTATTTTTAAGACGGACCAATGGATTATAAAACTTGCCTTGCACAGAATCCTTCCAACATATGTGTAATACTCGGAGATATCAAGACATGAAAGCTTTCCATGAAACATTGTGGAGCTTTTTAGGCCAGAAATAGCAGATCTTTTGGACTGTGAGCAACTCAGATCAATTCATTAACTTAAATTATATTATTTTGTATTGATGGAATTATGCATTTAATTATTATATAAGTACAATTAAGAAACTCTGGAGTCATATTTTTGCACAATTTTAGTGAATATTTTAAGATTATGCTTCATTTACTGGTAAGATAAAACCAAGTAGAAGTTACTTAGTCTATATTTCATTGGACACCTATTTGTTAACCAAATTTCAGTGCCTTTGGGTTCTTAGATGTGTTTCCTTAAAACTGAATAATACCCCTTCATTTCCATGATTTTATACCTAAAGTTTGCTATAACTAAATTTATTGAGATACAAATATGAAAGAAGAGATAGAATTTCTAACATACCATAAATATAAATTTATAGTCTCTTTTTGAGAATGAGATAAATATAATGTTCGCTAATAAAAATTCACTTATTAACCTTTCCAGGTATAGGAGTCATCTTTGGGAAACTCGTTCAACAGAAAATCTGTTCCAATATTACTTTTGAGGCTCAGGGCTGAAGTTTACACCATTTTCTGGTAGGCAGGACTTTCAGAAAGTAGTCCAAGTCTTTGCATGACATCAGACATCTGGATGATAAACTCAGTTTTCCATATTTCATCCAAATGATTTGATGTCATGTAGATGAAACTTGTAAATCAACATCTGTTCTCATTTATGTAGGCATTTAAACTCCTCTGGCACTCTTCTAGAAGGGTAAGGACTTTTCCTTGTATCTGTTACAAATCTGCCCATCTTTCTTGTGGGTACCACAGTCTTGGGACTGGTTGTCTAAACATCTTCTACTTTAAAGAGCAGCTTTGCTGTTGTAAAGCCATATGGAGGACATGGGTTTATGAACTACATAATTTCTAATGGGAAAGACCTAGCAAAATAACCCTCTTGCCATTATACTTCCATTATATTTTGCATATATATTTCCATGATATAATGCCGTTATATTTTGCAATTTAAAAAGTGAATAGAAGAAGTATGATAGATGATTGAGTCACCTTTCAATCTTAGCAGAATTTTAAATCCATCTACATTTCAATTTGGATATATTTTGCATACCAAGACAATTGTGGAAAAGTCCATCAAGAAAATAGTATCTATACATTATCTGACCTATTAAAGAAAGATACATAAATACTGTACTTGAAAACAAAATACTGTTTTACCTAGGATGTATATTTTTTGTTGGTTCATAACTTCTTGAAATTAAAGTCATATTGGAGTTATTGTAACAGACTGAATTTCAGAAACAAATGAACATTTTTACTTGAACAATAGTCAAAGGCAAAATAGTGAAGAGGAGTTTATTTGCAATCCAGAGCAAGAATGGAGCAGACACAAATTTATAATTTAAAGTTTTGTAGCCAAAAAAGTTGGTCACTTGACCCTCTGCTTTCAGTTTGAGAAAAGTCTCTTAGATATTAAAGTTACCACATCAGGCCTCTGACTTTGCTATGTATCCAAGTTCTCTCCTTTGTGCGAGTTTCTGATACTGTTAATTCCCTTTTATAGTGCAGGATTTCTAGATTGAAAATAACATTGCAGAAATTAGTCAGTTATTTCTCACCAATAAATATAATTACACCAATATAATATAATTTATAGCAGGTGAAAAAGGCAGGGTCAGAAATAATAAAATCTGGTGTGTGTCATATTTTACTGATTAGTTAAAAATTGTTTGACTACATTCTGAATTTTTCAGAGAACTGAAGTCTGCCAAAGTTTGTTAATATATTCCACTTAGTTTGGTTTTTTTGAGGCTATGACAGTTGATAAAAACCAAATAATTATATGTAAAATGCAAATGAAAGCTATTAATAGGCAAGAAGGATGTCTCTACCTATTAGTTTACTAGTGTCAATTTTTTTTAAACTTACGAAATTAATATTTTGTCTTCTAAAGTAGCAGTGATCTATATCAGTATCATTGCATTATAAATAATATTTACTATCTATACATATCTGTATACATATATATACCTGCATTATATATAGATATGTATATGTATCTGGACATGCATATATACACATATGCCATAAATATATATATATATATATATGTATGTGTGTATGTATGTTTGTACTTGTTTTTGTGTATAAGTTTGACACAGTTCTCTAAACATGCTTTTGAAGAAATTAGTATGTAAAGATTTCTTTCCATTATCAGAGCTGAGGATGAAATCCTGTGCCATATTTGAAAGACTTACGAGGCCCAATTTAAAATTTTGTTGTTTTATAATAACTTTGGAAAAGTGCATTGTTCCTTGTAAAATACCCACATGTTCTCCTCTGGAATGGCTCCAGACTGTAACTAAACCACGAGGTTGCCCCCTGGTGCTTTATGTATTGTTTAATTGTTTGCCTTTGGTGGATGTTTTATTAAAAGCCTATTATTTAGGATAAGAGCAAAGTGTCATTTTAAGAACAACAGAAACAGAGCTGTTCAACGCCATAGTTCTTTTTCATAGGTGTGTTAGTGAACACTGGATGCAGCTAATGAGCCTGCCGACATTTTTTCTTGTAATACTTCAAAAAGAGCAACAACAACAACAAACAAAACCCTGGATTTTTATTTTTCTCTAATAAAACATGACTGGATCGGCTTAGAAGAGCTGTGAGTCTGTATGGCTGTGCCCAGGGTAGAAGGGAAGAAAGATGTCTGTGTGCTGTATTTACTGGCTCTGTTTGTGTTTGGTCCACGCTTGCCTGGAGTGTCATGCACTTTGGTGCTTGTGGCCATATGAAGCCTGAGGAGCACAGGAGCAGGGAAATCCATGTGTTAGGAGGGCTGTGGTGGCATCCTGCGGTGTTCACCAAACCCATGTGTGCTTTAGTGCATGTCAGAGCCACAAAGGAAGTTCTTAATGTCTTCCTCCCCACAGCCCAGTTGCAAGGTAAGTGTCATTCTGAGATTCTCAGATCACTGTGAATGTATATAAAATAGGTCTGGGGAAAGTTTTTAATTCAGTATTCCTGAATATTTTCTTTTCTGAAGTGACATCATATCATCACTCACTGATCTCTCAGAAGTTGGTTCTGGAAAGAATTCACTGTGTTCTTTAGCTGTTCCTTGCCACAGAGAGCAAGCAAGAATTCGATTAGTCTTCTTCCCAAACTAGTTTTTGTGACTGTGACCCACCCTCAGGCAAAAAACTTGAAGGCACTATACCTTGATATAATTTCTGGGACTTAAATGATCTCATTAAATTCTGATGTTAGATATCATGTTGACATTTGAGGAAATATGATTATTGACAAAATGTAAGCCTGTTATACTCTATATCACTTCAAAAGGAGAAAGGCCATTAGGGCATAATTACATCAGAAACAGTATACACATTTGGCTGGTTTATAAACTGTCACTTTCAGAAGTACGAAGACGTATAAAAATTTCCAAAGGTTCCATTATGACCCTATTTCTAACAGTATTCTCTGACAAACTAAATAAATTACTGCATGTATTGGACCTTTGAGGCTTGGGGCAAAGAATGGAAAAATTATTTACAAAAGCTTGAAAATATTTAATCACTAGAGGCAGGGGGGCAACAGTGTTTTAATTAGCAGGTCCTCCGGCCATTGGCTGACTGGAGGCTTTCTCAAACAACCACACAAATGCACTGAATAGCTGTTTGCCAGCCTTAGGGTCAGGCCTGAGATGAAACAGATAAGATAATTGGCTCTAATGAAATCCAGAAGGCCTTGGCTTTCTTGTCTGAGCTTGGATTTGAAAAGTGCGTGTGGAAGTGAGGCTTAATTCAAACCAGAACTGAGCTAGGCCCGTTTCTTAGTGACTTTGATATTGTTTGAAGTTCTAAAAGTGTTCGCCACACCACTAGCCTGCTGGGCTGGGCCTCCCTGGTACCCTTAATTACTAAGCTTTATTGCTGACTTTACTACACAGGAAAGGGGCCATTATATGTTCCATCAACATCAGCTCTTCTCAGATTGGAGGAAAGGACAGGGTTAAAGGCCACTGTAGGAAGGCAAAAACTTCACTTTGAGGTAGTCAGATCATTTACCAGTGTTGAATTTCACTGTTATGCACATACATTCCTTACAACACAGAAGCCCAATTTCCATTTTTTAAACAAGTGATTACTTTTCAAAACATTTTTGTTTGTGCCTGTTTTTTGCAGAAAGAACATTTATTTTTAGGGCCTGAAATGATTGCACCTGATACAGTGAAAAAATATATATATACAACACCTCCCAATTAATCATCACACCAAAAAGTTCTGGTTGGATTCTGTAATAAGGAGGATTATTATTAATGCCCCTTTGAAGTGGAAATAAGTGAGGAACCCTCCTGTGGTGTGAGAGTTGTCCTGACACCCTGAGGAATAAAGACTCTTCAGGAGACTCTACGAGATTAAAGCCCCCCTTCTAGAGTCTTTCACAAAGAGGTTACACAAAGGGGTTCCTGATCCAGTCAAAAGCCAAGAAGCAAGCAAAACTGAGGTAGTCTCTCTCTTAGAGGTTGGCTATAGTGTAACCAAGGAGCCCTTCCTCCTGAAGCTTGTTGCTGTTCCTCTTTTGGTCCAGTTGAGAAAGATGGTTTATGCATCTTAATGAAGTAATAATTATTCAACCCTTAGCCCTCTATGAAGAGACCTGACATGCTGTAAAAGCCAAGGGACATGGAATCAGGGCCTATTTCCTGTCCTATTTATCACTTTTTGGGTGAGAAAGTCATGAATGATACCATCTGACTTGGTCCCTTTTGAAATAAAAAGTTAATTATTTTTGCATTATTTAAGTAAACTTGACATTAATGTGTTCTAATTTCATGCATGATCCTTGTGACCATTCATCCAATACTCCTTTCTGAGTATTCTTGTGCACATGCTGGACTGGGCAGTAGTTCTCCATAAGGATATGGCTCTACCTAAGTAACCATATGGAGAACCCAGGGCGATCAGCATTAGGAAGATAAAACTGAGCCTCTACTCCCTAATCTCTCCTAAAAGAAATTAAGGAGGCCCTTGACAGACTTTTGCCAGTGATGAACCTGATACCAGCCCACACCAGAAGAAAAAAGAGTCTTAGAATACTCAGCTAATTGATAATATTTGTTTTTTCATTAGATACTAGTTTGGATTAAAAATATCTCCCCAAAATTCATTTATTGATGCCCTGACCCCCAGTGCGATAGTATTTGGAGTTGGGGCGATGAGGAAAGTAATTAAAGTTAGATGAGGTCATTAGGGCAGAGCTCTGATCTGATGGGATTACTGAAGAGACATCGTAGAGCTTTCTCTTCTCTCTTTCTCCCCCTGTGTGCATTCACTGAGGAAAGGCCATGTAAGCACATGCTGGCGCCCTAATATCAGACTGCTAGGCTCCAGAATTGTGAGAATTTCTATTTCTATTGTTCAAAGCATCCAGTTTATGGTATTTTGTTATGGCAGCCTGAGCAGAGTTAAGACATCTACCACAAAGATCTTTGGGAGACCAAACAACCCAGTAAGGGCTCTAAATTTGAAATACCAATGAAAGGATTTTCCGTACTACACTGTGTTAAACACTAGATTCAGGGGATGCTAGCAAGTGTTTCTCAACAATAAAAATATTCTGTGGTGAAAAAAAATCTGTTGAAGATACATAATTTACAAAAGGAAATTTAAGCCTTTAACAATTTTTGGTTTTAAGGAAATCTATCTTATGTTATTTAATGCATTGTTTCCTCAAATTACTTAAATGTAGAAGGCCCTGCTCCTCAGTTTATTTCCCCCCAAATAATTGCAAATATTATGGAAACTAGCATTCAACAGAACATAGTTTGGAAAATTCTGTCATATAGGGTACAAACAGCGTTATAAACAGTTCATTATTAATTAAACATAATATAAAAGTAAATACATTTACCCTTACGATTCTCACAATCTAATTAAAAATAATTGCAACATACTGTATAACATATTATTTATAATATATCACATTGTTAGATAAACTGAGCACTTGGGTGACCCATATTCTACAGATTATCTTCTCCATTTTCTTCTGGTTGCATCTGGGTGTTTCTTAGATATCATACAGATGTAAGGCCAAAAAAGAAAGAAAGAAACAGAATCAACAAGAAAGGGAAGAAGGGAAAAGAGGGTCAGTTTTCTTTGATATCACTATTAAATCATCCAGTGAATTTTCTTAGGGTAAAGTTACTGCCATTCAAAATTATAGCAAATTGGTTATATTTTACAGTCACTGTATATATTTTGTTTCAGCTTAAATATGTGAACATATCTCCCAAGCTTACTTTAGATCAGATATGACACATTAAAAACATGGATTTGTTTCTTTTTAACTCTTACAAATAGCAACTAATTGCAGTGTGAACATATTGGTTTTATGGGTAAATCCATTTATGGACTTAAAAAGTTTTAAGACCTCATTTGTTATTCATGACTGTTTTGCTGTGTTTGTTTGCTATGTTTTGCTATTAGTTTGTCTTTATGTCAATAAGGGAGAGTTTTAAGTAAGTATCTTTCATTAAAAGAAAGCACACCTGAAATAAGACAATAAGTGTTAAAACATATTACTTTTCTGATTGAAAAAGAAAGTGGCTTTGGAAGTGGACCCTGTGGTATCATGGTGTGGCGATGTCATTTTGTTTCTAAAGATAATATTTCTAGATATACAGATATTCTGAACAATATTATTAAACCACAGCTGTGGTCATCAGATATTTATTCAAATGATATTACAATTACCAAAACAATAAATCAGCAAAGTCCTTAGTCATTTGCTTAAAATGCACTCTCATTTTACTGCATGTGTAAGTACTCAACTGATGTCTGTAAGATGTCCATGTAGGTTGACTTATATAAGTGAAAGAAAAAAAGCCTAAATAAAAACACAAATAAGCAAATAAAAAAAATGATTTTTTTTCTACCAAAGAATTCAGACAACATGAAATAGTATTATGACAGTGAGCCTTTACGACATTTAATAGAGTCAAAAAAAAAGAAAAGAAAATACTTTTCTGGAATAATACAAGAGTGTAGCCTTCCTTGGCTAAATTGATCCTGACTCCAATCTGCTGCATATGGGATGTGCTTGGGAAACCATGGTGTGGCTGGAAGGCGTAGTGTTCCAAATGTGATGCAGACTCTCGTACTTTTGTTCTGGGAAAGGCAGATGTGTGACAATTCTCTCCCCAAAATGACAGCTGAGAGAATTCTTCCATGGAATAAACCGACAAAATGTTTCCTTCTATGAGCCATCCATAGCTTTTTCTTGGGTCCAGCATAACAAAGCAGTGTCTCTTTTATCAAAGTTCAAAAGCTCTGCATCTACTGAAATATTTTTTTTTGTCCTCAAACATTTTTGTACATTAGACACGTTACTTATCACCCAGGAAATTAGTGTCAGGGCTAGAACAAAAGCTTGAATGTTCCCTCACCATTAATTGGGAAACTGAATGAGTGCATTCCCAAGACGAACTTGAATGGATTTAGTATACTGAGAAGAAGCCAGTTCTGGTTGCAGTGTTTCAGTTTGCCCAGCGTGGCTTGCCACTGCTCACACCAGATTTCTACCAGGAGGCTCTGGGTTGCAGTGCCTGCCCACAATTTCTCTGGTACTTTGCTTTATGATTATCTCTTGGTAATTATCATCCTTTATTTGCCTTCCCATGAAACTGCACTTTTAATTTTCAAAGGGTACATGTAAAAGGTTAAGACCTGGATTTATATGATGTAATTCTTCTGAAATGTTAGTCAGTGTATTGATTTATATTACATCATCCAATCAACTTTTCACAATTCTATTAGCATGGAATGCCTGTAATTCTGTCTTTTAAAATACATTTATGAAAGCAAACCATTTTCCATTTTCTTTCTTTTATGAAAACATCAGCTCACAGTTGGTTTCCTGAATTCTTAGATTCATTAGACTTTCTTCTTTTATAATACAGGACCAGCCACTCAACAATGCCTTCTTCCTTTCTGGCAGGCTTGTATGCCTGTGGGGTAAATACCATAGAAACTGAGGTTTATTGGAAGTTTGTCCCCAGATAAAGCTCTCCCTGACATGGCTAATGAGTGATACAGAATTGGCATAGCTTTGTTCTGACTGCCTGATCAGTGTCTCAGTTCAGCCTTTGGAGCTTGAAGCATGTTTCATAAGTAGTGGATGTGCAGAAAGCTGCGTTACAAGTAATTGACCTAATATGGGCTTAACTCTGAGGTAGTTGCTATGGAGGAAAATGCAGAAGTATCCCACAGCCTCCCAAGAGAAATGTACAGTCCTGGTGGGGAGAGAAAATTACTATGAAACAAAGGGAATGAACAAAGCCTGAGATACTGACCATGCAAAAAGACACAGGATTGCTAATTCAAGCCTTATAAAGAGCCCCCACTTCCTCAGGCATCCAGGGAAGGATAATTTTCATACAACACAGGCATGTTAGCATTATTAGAGTTACTACTCAGGGGCAGACCCTGTTTTATGGGTCTCAATCTTGTATAATCATGGGGACTCAAAGAATACAAAGGGAAAAAATTCAAAAATAGGTACAGGGCCTTGGAAAGCGTCTATGTGAATGAGGGGCTCTGGGAATTAAGCTTCACAAGCTTTGTAGTAAATATGCCTTGGTTCATATAACCCTAATACCTTGGATTGCCATGATTTTGAATGAAACAGTGTGCAACATATCATGTAATGAGTCTTAGATAAAATTAGTGGCCATGCTAGCTAGTGATGGGAAGCAGAGACATTCTACAAGGATGGAAAATTTCTTAAGAGAAACTGCACTGACAGAGAATGCTCTTGACATAAAAATTCAGCAGGGTACATTTTTCATCCTAGGGCACACACCAAGGAGATCAAAATAAAGAATTTTTTTTTCTTTCTTTAAGGTTAAAATTCATTAAAATGAATGAGTGAATGAACAAATGAATGAATGAATAGAAAGGATCCATAAAGGGAATATAATGGCATCAGTTCAAACGGAACAAAACAAATCAAAATGGGGGTGGTGAGAGCAACCAATGTTTGCATGGGAAGTACACACTTTTCTTTTTGGTTTTGGTGTGAGGAGTCTGCACCTGTTTGTGAAAATGTTCAAAATCTGGACTGAGGCAAGTCCCTGAGCTGGCCTGGCTCTGACTTTCCTTCTAAGGGGTAGTGTTGCTTTAATGCGGTTCACATGTAGGGTGTTTCATCTTAACCAGAGTGATTTATATTAATGAAATGAAACAGAGAAAATATTCTTGACATCCCCAGTCTCTTTTAAAAAATATTAAATATGTCCAGGACTTTTGTATGAACGTATTTATTAAAACAAATGGAAAACTTTAATGTATTCCAAAATAAATGTGTAGGTGACCCTGAGTAGGGTTAAGTCCATTAGGAAAAAAAAAGTATGGGAGTTCCATACCAATTCTGAAAATTCTAAACAACCATTAAGATCAGACAATGAACATCAATTCTAAGATAATTTATTCTGTGATTTAGACTATTCTTCTGTCCGGCTTCTGAAAATTTGATCCTAAAGCCATGATTCTCAAAATATATTCAGGATATCATTATAAATCTGATACTAGCCCTCCTTGTGACCTCATTGGAAACAAAGTATGTGTCATCCTTACCTTTAAAGTATCTTTGAAAGTGTTATGATTTAAGAATTTAGGTTCTGGTGTGTAATTGGTATTACAAATATAGAACAAATCATTTCAGCAGAACTTAAAGCAGCAGAAATATTCTTTTCAACTATTAGATTTCATTACTGTATATATGCCTGTCCCTACACCACGTTATTATGTAATTAAATTCCATGGAAATTAAACAAGTCAGATGAATAAAATTTTTTTTGAGAGAGTGAGCAAGCACGAGCGGGGGGAGGGGCAAAGAGAGAGGGAGAGAGAATCTTAAGCAGGCTCCATGCTCATCATGGAACCCAATGCAGGGCTTGATCTCATGACCGTGAGATCATAACCCAAACACAAATCAAGAGTCGTATGCTTAACTGACTGAGCCACCCAGGTGCTCCCAAATAGATTATTATTTTTTTTTTTGAAATCAGTTGATTGGAATCTTCTCAGAAGTTACCTATCTGAAAAAAAATTAGACAAAGAATGATTCACGTGTCTGGTTATCTTCACTACTTATTGAACTATAATTTATTCAGTTGATTGTGACATTTGGAAAAACCAGAATTAGCCAAGGACAAAGTTTACTTGCTAGGACCATACTTCTAATTCCACTAGTGCAAGTTAGCAATAATCTATTTTGGGGCGACTTTAAAGTCAAGACTATGAAAGTAAAACTGAATAAAATTTTTGTTTTAAAAAAATCGTTTTTGTCTATTTTTGTGGGCAGATTTCATGAGATCTGTGCCAGAAATTTGCCTAATATGATATAGCCATATGTATTTGGTAAGTCAGTTGGCAGCTCTGTAACACATTCCTGAGAAATGCTTAGCTCTATCTGCTGGTAATATATCATTACACTGCCATACATTAGCAACTGAAAAATGATAGTTTTATTTTAGCTATCTTGGGTATATATATTAAGTAGTGATACTCTTGTGGGTCTCATGTTATTGCTGATGATCATAATGATGTTGATGCTGGTCATTTAATAACTACAAAGATTCTTATTGTATCCTACGGCATAGAAAATAAATCTGTGACGCGTCAAGAGTATTATCAATTAGGGGGTGACTGACTGGCTCACTTGGTTAAGTGGAAGACTCTTGGTTTCAGCTCAGGTCATGATCTCGTGGGTTGTAGGATCGAGCCCTGCGTCGGGCTCCACACTCAGCACAGTGTCTGCTTCAGATTCTCTCCCTCTTCCTCTCCCTCCCACTCTGCCCACCCCTGCCCCTGCTCACACACATGCTATCTATCTCTCTAATAAATAAATAAAATATTTTTTAAAATGATCAATTAGAAAAGGGCATTAGAAGAAGGGTCACTATGTGGGTAAAGAAAGCATAGAAATGGTTAAATGGGGGCGCCTGGGTGGCACAGCAGTTAAGCGTCTGCCTTCGGCTCAGGGCGTGATCCTGGCATTATGGGATCGAGCCCCACATCAGGCTCCTCCGCTATGAGCCTGTTTCTTCCTCTCCCACTCCCCCTGCTTGTGTTCCCTCTCTCGCTGGCTGTCTCTATCTCTGTCAAATAAATAAATAAAATCTTTAAAAAAAAATGGTTAAATGAGGACAAATAAAAAAAATGAAAGGAAGTGAGGACAGTATAGAGGCTTGAGTATGAAAAGCTAAAAGAAAAAAAATTAATGGAGGAAAATATAAAAAGTCTAGTAGAAGAGTAAATAATCATATCAGGGGTACTTTTTAAAAAATGGATGGGAGTAAGGAGCCACTACAACAAGGAAAAACAAACATTGAAAATGCCATTATTTCAACTGCCATAATTTATGGTTATTGACATTATAGCTTTTTTTTTTTTTGGTCAGTATATTTTGTCAGTGCATTTAAAACCCAAAGAAGGCAATGTGCTCAGTGTCCATATAAACTGGTCAAATCTTCTGTTGTGATTGTTAAATATTTTGAATATCACCAGAGTTTAAAATAATGCTTTCATAATGTAATGGGAAAACTGATGTAATTGGTTGCTAAAGCGATTGGTGTTGGATTTCAGAGGTAGATAGAATTAGCTAGAAGGGATCCTTTAATCCCACCACACTCTACTCTCCAAAGGCAGAATGTAAAGACATGCCTCCATCAAACAGCCAGTGAATGGCAGAGCCTAGTTTCAAACACAGATTGTCTGACTTCAAGCCCAGGGCTTTTTACAGCAAATTTTTCTAAATATACATCCCCCAAAGATCTATCTTGCCCAGCATTGTGTTATTGTAGAAAAGTTTGAAAGCTTGACTAATTGATTAGTGGCTGTTCTCTGTGAACCTGACGTAAATGCACATTTTCTCTATTTAGAGAAAATAGTTGAAATAATTTTTTTAAACCTGGCCCATCGTCAACAGCCCAACTTTCCTTATTCCTCTCATTTTGAGAGATGGTAAGACTTCACCATGAGTGCTCCTTTCCTGCTTGTCCTCTGAAGGTACTGTTCATAGTTCATCACACCCACTGTGTTTAGAGATGGTGGCCATGCTGAACTTGAACACTCCTTTTCAGCTGCCTGTGGTTTCACCACTTAAATATGTTAAATTTAATTAGGCTGTGGTTGCTAGCCCCTTACTTTTTAGCTTGCCATTCTGTCAGTTAATGTTTCCCTTGCACAGGGGGGAAGAAAAGAGGGGGAAGGTATCCTAAGCCAAATCCAGGTCCAGCTATCTACCCAAACGGTAGCCGATTCTACTACTGACTCAGTCTGTTTCCTAGCTTCTATAGAACCAGGAGACCTTTGCAGTAATGGAAACATTCCTTCTTTTACTTCTATGCACTGCTGTCTTCCTTGACTTCATGCAGAGAAACATGAGGGGCAAAATAATTGTAAGCATTACAGCCTTTCACTCTAACGACCTTGATTGACTCTGCACTGGGATAAATGTCTAATTACGAAGAATTCAGCACAGACCACATTAGCAGGGCTGATATTTGCTTTGCTCACAGACCAACATCTGTTGTATCTTTGGAGTGGGGCTCTTGGTTAGGGGAACTGAATCCTGCTGTTCTCTTAAAATGCATGTTTTGAAAACGAGGTACTCCTATGTTGCATCATAGGTTCAGGCTTTATAAAGGCTTACGGCCCCCAAGAAACAGTTGTAACTAGTTAGATTTTGAATCTAACCCCTAAACTAACCCAAAAATCAGAATCCATTCCTTGAATTAACCCTAAAAATCAGAATGTTTTTTGCTGTTTTGGTCATTATGGTGAGCAGAGTTGACCACGTGACGGTCTCCTCACCACTCATGTCTACTCCATAGAAACAACCTCCAAAGGGTGTCTATATGATTGATTTTAGAAACTGTTTAGATACAACTTCTGTTTTTCTTAAACTGAACTTGGGAGTGGGCAAAAAGAGGTGTATTTTCTAAAATGTATTAGCATCTTACCTTAATTTCAGTTTATTAGTTCGTTGTATAAATGCAGGAAATGGAGAATTTCATGTGCATTTCCTTTTGAAGTACCATAGCAATTAATCGTTGTTTCCTATTAACATTTTTTTTTCTAGTTAATACGAACAGTACAATCTAAGGTAACATCAGTTCGGGTACAAGCTATTTCTGTACAGGGAACCAATTTTCTAGTTTGCCACAGTGCTATAAAACACATTGCCTAATTACTTAAATTATTAAGAGCCTGCTCAGGAACCAGATTGCCTGGTTTCATACCTCAGCTCCTTTACTTACTTCTGGCCATTTGACCCTGGGCAAGTTAGTTAAGCCATCTGTGCCTCAATTTTTCACATCTACAAAATGGGAAAAATTAATAAAAATACTTTTGAGGATTCTGTGTGGAGTAGATGAGTTTATTTAAGTATAGCATTTAGAATAGGGCACAAGCTAAGTGCCATTTGCTCTTATTATTACTATTTTGAAATAGGCTTCTCAAAGTAGTAAGGCCATTCTAGTTATAATAAATACCTAGGGAAAAATTTAGATTTAGTCTTCCTACTATGTACTCTGTTTTTATATTCCTTATGATTTTTAATAGTAAATATAATCATACATCTAATGATCAAATCAACTAAGTACTTTACCTCTGTGTAAGAATTATGATTTCTTTTTATCACAACAGTAGCCAAATACAGATTTTCTGGTCTCCTCCTGAGTTTTAGGATTCTTTTCTTCTTAGAAAAGGTTCTAAAGAGATTTTTTTCTTCAAGAAAGCTTATGCTAATTGACTAAGGACTTGATTTCCAGTTCTTAATGGAAAATCACTACAAATACATTTCTGAAAGCTATCCTTGTTTATTATGAAGTATAATATATTCTACAAGTTACATATCACATTAGTGTATCACATTTCTGTCACATAAATGCAAATCTCCCTGGAAATAAGATGACAAAGAACAGTGTGAGGGTCTGAGGCCTCAAAAAAGACTGCCCAAAGACTGTATTCATAAAATTTCTCTTCTCCAGGACATCTCCGTGCTCATATTCCTACCTCAAATTGGCTAAAGAAGGGCATCTGGGGCTTTTATAGAACCCATGGGGATGCAGACTGATACATACATAATATACACTGATAATGGACTGTAAATGAATGTTGGTGTAGAATTGTTTTAGGTCAAAGTCTCTTTGTAATGCAAATAACTCTATGTGTTATTTATATATCTTCATCTTTCATTCAAATTGCTTACATTCTTATTAAAACCGTTCTTTAGGATAGTACGCGTTCACCAAGTCCAAAGTGCTAATGATTTTTTTTTTTTAAGCATCATCATCCTTCTCAATCTTACAGTAATTCGATATTCTCTTTCTTCAAATCTGTACCCCTTCTGATTTTTATAGCATTGTGGGCTCCTGGATCTCTTTCTGTAATTTTAAGGGCTCATTCTCTTTTGCTTTTTGTTTCTGTTACTCTTCCTTCTTCCCGAAAAGTAGAGTACCCAACATTCTGTCTTAAGCTCCTTATATATCTAGGAAATTGATCTAAATAATAGAAGGTTTCATGTTCATAATTTGGTTTACTAATAAGAATATGACTGTTAGAGAAAAGTTGGAAAATGGAGATACACAGAATTCATCACCTATAATTCTCACAAAAGACAGTGTAATGACTTTAGGATGAATATGGCAATTAAAAATTTTTCATATTTAATTAATATAAGTATAATTTTTAGTAAATATTAAATCGTAATTTAAATTATGTTCTTGGGAAAATTAAATTGGGATCCTTATAAGATTTCCATTATTTGACTGTTGATTCTGGTTACATATGCTGATTAGAGAACTTTTTTGTTATTCAGAACCTATTTTGGTGATACCAATGTAAGGTCTTTGCTAGAAATGTAATAATAGAGAAAAATACATATAATATTTTCATAGAAATATATACTTTAAAAATAGCACTTTCTCTTTCATAATCACATTTAATCTCCTAAACTCTGGAAGGTAGTATTTTTTTCATCCCCATTTAAGGAAGGAGAAAACAGAATAACAAACTCTGCATATTAATAAATGTTGTATAAGATGATTATAATTTTTAATCTATAATTAATACTGATAAATCTTTTATACTCTAATTATGACAGTAATACTTGTTTATTCCAGAGAATATGGAAAATAAAAGTGTGAAGAGTAAAATAAAAAATATCATTTAGAATAGCAGAATCTAGGTGTAATCTATAATAATCTTGCATATTTTCTTTATCTTTCATAGGTATTTTGACTCCTGCATTTTTAAAGTTGTTGTGGGTTTTTGTATGTGTTTGGGGGTTTTTTGGTTTTTGTTTTTTTTAGAGAGTGGGGGAAAGGGCAGAAAGAGAATCCCAAGCAGGCCCCATGCCCAGCCTGGAGCCCAAAACTGCGCTTTATCTCACAACCTTGAGATCATGACCTGAGCTGAAATCAAGAGTTGGATGCCTAACTGAGCCACCCAGGTGCCCTGACATTTAAGTCAACATTATAAGCATTTTTCCTTATGTCCTTAGTTATTCTTTAAAACATAATTAAACTCAAGTTATGACTATAAACCCTTCTATTATTTAGGTTTAACTAAAATATAATTTCTAATAGCTATGTAATGTTATTGAATCAGTTTTCTAAGGGTAGACAGACTGCTTTCACACTGTCATTATTTTAAATGTAGAGCAGAATTAAGTTTGTCTCCATTAAATCTGGTTCTTTTCTTAAAAAATTCTGGAAGTCGAAGTATCAGTCAACAGATGTGATAAGTTTTTGTTTCTTGATATAAACCACCCAACTGATTTCCAAAAAAGATCCTAAAAATGTATAACCCCACCAGTAACATATATGAGTACCAATTTCAACTCACTTTTACCAATACAAAATTTTAGTGTTTAAAAAAAATCTTTGCAGATCACTAGATTATATACATGAAACTAATACTACACTGTTTGTTAACTAAATGGAATTTGAATAAAAACCTTAAATTTTAAAAATAAAAATAAATCTTTTCTAATTGAGATTAAGAGGAAAATAGCATACTTTTTAGTTAATTTACTTTTCTCTAATAATAAGGTGGGTATTTTTTCAAATCTTTAATGACCATTTATATTAATTCATTACATGCCAATTTTTTTAAAGATTTATTCATTTGAGAGAGAGAGAACGAGAGTACAAGCAGGGTGAGAGGCAGAGGGAGAAGCAGATTCCTTATGGAGCAGGGAGCCTGACATGGGGCTTGATCCAGGGACTACGGGATCATGACCTGAGCTGAAGGTAGACATTTAACCCACTGAGCCACCTAGATGCCCCTACATGCCAATTTTTAATAGTAATTTTATATTACTATTTGAATTTTTAAGAATATTTAGTTGAACATATGAATCCTTATACATGGTTGCTTTAAAGTTTGGAAATGAGAAAAATTTTGTTTAGTTTGTATTTCATCTTCACCATCCTATTTTGTTATAGCTCTACTTGGATTGCATGCTGTAATGTCATGTTTTTTAACTTGAATCTCTTCCTAGGAGTAGCTCTTAACAGTGCTTCTTGCTATCCATCTCCATGGCCACTGCCTTGGCTGAGGTCTATATTATTTTCCTATCACCTCTCCGTGCATTCTGGTCTTTTCTCCATATTGCTGCTTTTACCTAAAGCAAAGGTAGCATACTGTTCTCCACCTTAGTGATCTCTGCTGATCACTATTGTCACACCATGAAGACTGTATATTTCTTAGTAATAAGTAAAAGTCTGGTTATTCACAGTCTAGTTCTACATTTTTTTTCTTACCTCTCAGCCTTATCTTTTCCTGTCTCTCTTTGATTCTTCTAATCCAGTTTTCAACTCTTCACTCCCATGCCTGTCATAACCCAACTTCATTGAAGTTTTACCATTTTCTCTACATGTATGTCTTCAGTAATTCCATGACTGTCACAAACTGTTGCCTTTGTCTGAAATTATTTTCTTCAGATGGGTAATTGCTCTTCTTCCCGTAAACTAGTCTTTTTTAAGCAGTGAGGACTATAGTAGAAAATGTAGAGAGTATTGTTTTATGAAACTTTTGTTTTAGTTGTGTGTGTGTGTGTGTGTCAGTTTACAAAGTGAAACGTAATTTTTTGCTCTTAGTTGTGTTTTGAGAATTTTGAAACCCACTGCGCCACTGCTTAAGCAAGCCAACTGAAGTATCATTTTATCTACAAAGTCTTTCCTCTATATTCTAGGGACAGTTAATAACTTCGTTTTCTGTCTATACATGCATAGCTGTATTTTTTAGAGTACTTATTTTGAAATGGGAGAACAAAAAAACGTATATCCATTTGGAGAGCTTATCATTTTGAACTGGGGGAGATTTGTTTACAGATCTGTTTTACACATGCCATGTGAGCTCCTCAAGTATAGGAGCCTGTCTTTATAGTATGAAATCCAACATCTTGGCAAAGAGATTCAGTGTAGGTATTTAATGAATACATGGTGGATACATGAGTGAACAAGTGAACAAATCTGTGAATAAAACAGCCTTGTCAAAATCCAGCTTTAGTTTTGTTTCCAAATGGAAATGCGACAAACCAATTTTAAAATATTTATGAAATATATGCTACTTGGAAAGTTTTTAAAAAGTAACTTTAATCTTTTCTTTAAGATTTTGTTTATTAGAGAGCATGAGCACGAGCGGGGAAAGGGGCTAAGGGAGAAGCAGCCTCCCCACTGACTTAGGGGTCGATACAAGGACCCTGAGATCATGACTTGAGCCTAAGGCAGTTGCTTAACTGGCTGAGCCACCCAGGAGCCCTAATCTTTTTGATACGAGCATGTGCAACTACTGTGTAGATGACTATAGAGGATTATTTAGTTGTAAAACAAGTATGTATGCACAAAGGAAGATTAGTTTTCATGTTTTCTATTCTTTGGAATCTTGGGTCCTACCAAGGTGTTCAGCATGTCGCTATATCACTACAGCAACACACATGCCACCGTAACATCCAGTTTTTTAAAAATGAAGATAATTAGATAGCTAACTTTTGTGTATATGGAGTCAGACCTCTGGATATTTGGAAAAATGGATGATCATCATGTTTTTTACTTCTTATCTTAAATGTTTATGTATACTTTGAAATTGTTTTCATGCTAATCCACTGACAATCCATGGTCTGACTCAGTGGTGATATGTTATATTTTTGTCATAACTAATAAAATAGTAAATATCATTTACTCTATCAGGCCACCACAAAAAGTCCAAACTTATTGGTGGAATGAACATTGTGGTTAGAATTGTGCCTGAAAGGGGCACCTGGGTGACTCAGTTGGTTGAGTGCCCAACTCTTGGTTTAGGCTCAGGTCATGATCTCAGGGTCATGAGATGGAGCCCCGTGTCAGGCTCATGCTCAGCACGGAGTCTGCTTGAGAGTCTCTCCCTCTCCCTCCCCATCTGCCCTTGCTCCAACTCATGTACACGCACACTCTCTTTCTCTCGTCTCAAATTAATTAATTAATTAATTAATTAAAATCTTTAAAAAAAGGAATTGTGCCTGAAAATAAGTTTCTGATGAATGAATGCTCACAGCCAGTCTCATGTCTAACTATCTCCTATAAAATGGGGCAGTAGCATACCTGCTTCCTGTCTAACTCACAGAAATATTGAAGGGTGATTAATTTGATACATATGATATACCTTCATCTCTTCATAGAATTATAGCATTTAAAAACATAATTTTTCATTCAGTAATGCAGTTAAAAGACAGTGAAATTGTCAGGTTTCTGAGAGCATGGTCTTTGGATTCAGGTAGATCTGGGTTTGAATCCCAGTCATGCCAGTTACTTGCCAAATCAACTTGACAAAATTTTTTTCACTTTACTGAGTCTCAGTTTAATTATCTATAAAATGAGTGAATAAAATGCATAATTTCAGGTTAATTATAGGCATTCCAGTACTAAAGGTACTGTAAGCTATGTAACTCCATGTGGTACAATGTCAAAATGGTAATTTTATTACTGTTTTTAGAAGAGAAGAGTTAGCTTGCTTCCACCATAACTGAACTATTTCTTCAGCTTTGGGATAAATCCCACTCCCCTGTCATTTTAGATATAAATAAAATTAAAACTTCTTGATCTTGAACTGGTCTCCTGATTGAGAAGGTACCCTCACACCGCACCTCAGAACTCCATTCAGTTCCCAATTTCTTTCCTTCGCAGTCTCTTTCTGGCTATGCCTGAGGGATTTAAATTACTAAATGAGCTTGCCTTTTTTCTTGTCTTGTATTGTTACGCAATTAAAAGAAAAAAATCTTGGTGATGCTGCCTTCCTCAGAAAGGCCACATCAAAAGGTAGAGTTCACCAAAAATAATACACACTTTTTCCGAAGACACAAACAGTTCCTTGAAAAGGATGTCATGCTGTAATTTGTTTTGTGAATTCTATAAACCACAGAACATTTACTTACAGTAAAGTTTGACCTTTCTTTTTCCTTCTTTTTATGTCTACAAAGCTTCGTCTTCTCTTTTGAGAAGAAATATAAAAGCTAACATTCTCTTTAAAGTGTGTGTGTGTGTGTGTGTGTGTGTGTGTACATATATTCTGGATTGGATTTTATTAGAATATTGAGTTTAATTTTTAGCCAGGGTCCTTTGGCTTAATGCAATAATATTTTATGGAATGCAATCACTTGTGCAAAGACCAAAGAGAGGCCCATTTGGAACTTTACAAAAAGAATATTCTGTGCTCATAAGGTGATGGGAAATGCAATATGTGCACTAAGCTCCACATTGCACCCCACTGAAAGCAGAGAAATCCCTATGACTGATTTGATGGTAGTAAAATCTCTTTAGGGATTTTTTGGATAAAGAAAGTAATAACCAGAAATGGGCACATAATTAAGTTTCCAAAATGCACGTGTCACAAGCATCTTATTGTCCCTCTGGAGGAGAAATTTACTCTTGACTTAGGTAGACATTTTTCCTGCTATGAGCCTATTTAAAAAAAAAAAACAGCCTTTCTAAATTCTCTAAACAATCCTCTGCTATTTGAGTTATAAAAACATTTTACTGTCATTTGTGTTCTATTTTCCACTCATTATGGCAATGTTTTACAACCACCAGGTTGCTATAGAAATGAAAATAAACAAAGATTTGGAAAGATACTTGATGCAGGGGCTTGTTCTGCCTCTCTTGCCCGAATATGTGGATTATGTTCTCTAAATATACTTTCTTCCTTAGTTGTCCAGTTGGTCTTTGCTGCAGGAAACAAAATTGAAACATTTGTGGTCCAATTTACATAAAATTTTTTTCAAAGGTCAAGAATTAAATTATGTTCGTGTCCTAAGAACAAATTGGTCTAAAAAAGAAGAAATTTTAAAAAATGAAAGAAAGGAAGGGAGGAAAGTAGGGAAGAGGGAAGAAAAGATGGAAAGGAAGAGGGAGAAGGAATAAGGTAGGCATAAGAGAAGTTAGAGCTTAAAGTCAGCTGTAGATGGTCATGATAACCATAAGGGGAAATGTATTTCTGGGAAAGCCCAGGCAATTTTGCGGAGGTTCAGTAAGGAATCTGTAGTTCTAGTGCATTACCCTAGAGAAGATCTTGGTCCTTTCTGTTTTGGCTCAGCATTGGTTACCTAGGCCTCAGTCCTTTGTTCAGTGGATAGTGGCAGAGCCCTAGCTTTTACAAATTTGGAAGAACTGATTTAGCAATACTTATGAAATTAACACATAAGATCATCCGTGAGTTAATAGACCCACATTTGGAATCATAATAAAATATTTCTTGAAAACCAGTGTTGCAAAATTATAGCCACAGTTTTAGCATATTAAAATACACAATATTTATATACTTTCATAGTGACTGCGAAGGGACATATATAAACATATATGCATTTCATTTTGTATTTCAAAGCAAAAGGTTTATTTCAATAAAATTTTAGTATTAGCTCTTAAAACTTCTAGAAACTCCAAACTAATCATGTCTCAGAGTTTCCTAATTCCGCTTTGTTAATTTTTCTAGACTTAAGTTTTAACATAGAGTTCAACAAATGCAAAATCTTTTAATTCCATTACCACTCTGTTTCTATATGGCAGTTACATAAGATTCAATTTATCCGTTTTGATAGACTAGCAGTTCATAATTTTCCCCAGCTTGCTATGCCTGAGTATAGGATTTTGATTAGAAAGCCAGCATCATTCCATATGCAGAAGAATAGAAAGTATAATACTATGAATATAATAACATGACCTTCACTGACAGTGTCTCAAAGCCAGGAAGAGCTACTGTTGAGAAAGATTTTCCTCCTAACTCTCAGTTCAGAGGCACATTGAGTAATATCTCTGAATTAGTAAGAACTATTACTGTCCGTATGACACATCTTAGGTAAGGAAAGTCCCTTAGTCCCTTCAAGTCTTCATTCTTTTTTAATGACAGAGTTCTAAAATTAGCATTGGCATTTTAATATACTGAAGAAATATAAACTTACTAAATGTCACATTTAAAGCTCTAATTAAAAGAATAAACTTTACAGACTAGGAATATATGAATATTACTGTATTAAGTACATATATACACATAGTTAGAATGTACATATTCCTGTTAGAATGTATTATGAGGTATTATGTTATACACACACATTTAAATGAAGTAATATGAGATCTTAGACCTATTATTATACCTTTAAAAGAGCTGTTCATACATAGTTTTCTTATTCTCACCAAGGATTCATTCTTTTAAAAACACGGTACCATAATTAACATTTTAATGTAGCAAAATAATAATGCAAACTCACTAAATTTCATATTAGAACTCTAAACTTTTTTAAAGTGGTAATTCTGCTGTAGGAATATAGCTCATAAGTACTTTTTTTGAACTAGTGATTTCTTGACTCTAGAGTTCAGAGTCTTCAAAGGAGCAACACACTTCAGAATTGACTCAAAAGGATAAGGGCGAATAAATGAGTATATAACACAGATTTTGTTCAGAATGGATGTTGAGGTTCAGGCAGTGGTTCTTCTTTTTTCCAGTTTTATTGAGATATAATTGACATATAACATTGTATAAATTTAAAGTATACAGTATAATGATTTGATATATGTATATATTGCAAAATGATTACCACAGTAAGATTAGTTAACATCCATCATCTCACGTAGTTAAAATTTCTTTCCTTTTGGTGAGAACTTTGAAGATGTTCTCTCTTAGCAGCCTTTAAATATGCAGTGCAGTATTGATAACTATAATCATTATGTTGTACTATACATCCCTTATCTATTTATCGTTATTTACCTTATATTTATTTATCTCATAACTGGAAATTTGTACTTTTCAGCCACCTTCACCTAATTCCCTCACCCTCCAAACAGGCAATGGTTTCTCTTATCAAATGCAAAAGAAAGAGAATAAGAAGGTGAGAAAAATGTTTCTTTGATGTAGTAGATCTGAGACATAAAAAAATCATATTTTGTGAGAATTGCATGTGACTTCAGAGACCATCTAAGTGAAGCTCCCCCTACTCCCATTTTTTTGTTGAAGAAACTAATGTTAAAGAAAGACGGTGTACTGAGGTCATACAATTAGGAGCGGGCAAGAACAGAAACCAGGTATTATTGAGTTGGTTGTCCGTCGATCTCCCTACTTCATTACAATTGTACACTGAAGCTAGATAATTCAACTTTGAGATGGTATGCAATGGAAAACATTGCAGAATTTGTCCCCTTTTTTGAAGGCTTTTGTAGAAACCCCACCTTTCTTCTCCCTCTCTTTCATGCAGTGTTCTAGTGCTCATCAAAGCAAGATGATTAGAGAATAATGTCTTTTGCACTGGCAGAGTTCCTTTTTTAATGCTTAATTGGTACAAATACAGAAGAACTAGATACTGAGAAACATATCTAAATTGATCAACACAAATAGGTTACAATAAGAGGAGATTCATATTGAGCAGAATTATTGAGACAGAAAAAAGCCATATAGACCCAGGAGAGGAAAATAGAATATTATATGAAGAAATAGAATCCACATCATATATACCCTACATCTTCTGAAGTGAAGACTTTTTATCCCCACTTTTCCTTTTTTTCTCATTAGTATAATGTCTAGATTAAAAATTAATTAAGTGGGTTTTTGCATATTCTTATAATTATCATCCCTATTCTGTTTTTATGCTTGGACAGTTTTGTAACCAGCTGGCCAAGAGAGGAAGGTGGGATTATCTGATGATTACACTCAAAGTGAAAGCTCATATACAGTGACATGACAAAAGAAATGTAGATGGCCTTTTACTAAAAGAAGCATTTCAAATATATTTGTGAAATGAGCAGAGGCTGAAGAAGAGTGAGGGACTAAGAAAACCTGAGCTGAAAACATGAAAAACCAGAGAGATTATCATTTGGCATTCCATTCAGCAACTATTTACTGAGTACCCACCATGTGGGAAATACTGTTTTAGGTCCCTGGGATACATCTTTCAACAAAGAGGCAAACAGTTTTTCCCTTGGGGAGTTTGCATCTAGTGGGGAGAATCAGACAATAAAATACACAGTGAACATAATAAATAAGTAAATCATGTATCACTTTGGGAGATAATAAGTGTTATGGGGGAAAAAAGGCAGAATAAATGAGTTAGGAATGATGGAGGTGGAGTAGGTGTGTGGAAGAGTATCAGGGAAAGGTCTTAACTGCCCTTTATTCATGATACCTGAGCAAAGATTTGAGGGAGGTGAGGGCGTTAGCCATCTGGGGAAGGGCACTCCAGGCAGAAGGAGTAGCCAGTGTAAAAGTCCTGATGGCCAGAGTACATCCAGCCTATTTGTGAATAGAGTCCTGGTGGACTGTTGTAAGAGATGGGATCAGATTGATGCTGGGCAGCCTCATTGTGCATAGGCCACTTAAAAAAATCTTTACTTTTACCCTGAGAAAAATGATTGGGTCTGATATGCTAAACCTATTAACCTGGCTGCCATGTTGAGAATGGAGTACAGAGTAGGTAAAAGAGATAATAGGGGTACCTCCCAGGTGGCTGTAGCTCTAATTGAGATAAGTGGTGTTGGCACAGGCCAGGGTAATGACAAAGGAGGTGTTGAGATGTGGTAAGTTTCTGGCTATAGTTCGAATGTGTAGACAACAGGTTTTCCTAATGGACTGGAGATGGGTGTAAGAGAAAGGGAACCGCCGAAGATGGAAAATTGAGGCAATAAAGAAAACAGAAGGTGGTGACAGAAAGGGACAATATGTGTGTGAGTGTGTCTCTGTTGAGTGTGTGAGGAGATGGAGGGTGGAAGCTAAGGAAAAAGAACAGGACTTACTGAAGTTGGTACTGGTGGGTCTGGTAGACAACACCAGTATACTCGGTGTGCTTAGAGCTCCCAGAGCTGACCTCCTTCCACATACATCCATGACATCCCTTCCCTTGGTGCATCCCCCAAAGGGGGCTGGTCTAGTAACGAGCGAGGTGCTGAGGGACATCCTGAAGCACCAGTCACCACAGTCACTGCCTAGAATCTGTTTAGCAGCTGTTCTTTGATATGCTGCCTTAATCGCTTGTCCAAGCGTGAACTGTTTTGAAGAGTTTTCCTTGGGAGCATCCTTCTCCTGCATTTCATGCACAAACATACACAGATGGATGAAAAATTGTGCACACTGCAAGAAAAATCTTATACCAAGAAGTCCTTGTACCATTTGAAAATGTCCAGTTTTATAATCTGATGCTTTCAAGTGGTGACCTACAATTAAATTACAAACAAAAATGTAGGCTTGGATTTTTACCTGTAATTCATATTTACACGACTGTAATATGCCATTGTAAACTATATAGAGGATCAGAATCTGCTGTCTCAGAAGTCAAAAAGACCTCATAAGTCTAAAAGACACTTTAAAATACTTAGCTTAATCGATGAGGACAGAAATGATATAAATCAGATCATGTCACTGTTCTACTCAAAACTTTCTAGTTCCCTTTCTTGTTCAGAATGAAATCCAAAGTCCTTAACAATGGCCTATGAGGCCCTATAAGAAGTGGCTTTATGCCACCTTTCTGATCCTATTTCCAACCATCTTTCCTTTATTCATTTTATATCAGCCATAATTGCCTCCTTGTGGTCCTTGTGAATACACCGAAGACCCTCCCACTTCAGGTCCTCTGCATTTACTTTTCCCACAGGCCAGTGTTTTCAAGTGAATTATGACTTGACCTACCTCCTCACTTCATACAGTGCAGCTTTATTCCACCGTCACCAGCTCAGAGCTGCCTACTTTGTGTACTCATACTTAATTTGCACCACCTCCCGTGCCTTTATGTTTCTTTTTCATTGTAACCCTTACTTACATGCTTCCTTGTTTATTTATACACTGCCTTTCTCCTCTGTTAGAATGTAAACTCAATGAAGGCAAGAGATCAGGGACTTTGTTATAAACCCTGCCTACAATAGTGCCTGGAATATCCCAGGAGGTTGATAAATATTTGTTGATGAAGAAAATGAATTGAGTGAACTATGTGATGCACTTATACTCCAGTCAACTTTCCAGTTCTTGAAACACTTGCCAGCACCATCTCACTGCCCCTGGTTTCCTCAACATCAAGCTCTCCTGGTCCTCTTTCAGACAGGGCTGGGAACTGCATGCCTTTATAGCCTTCTCTGCTACTGCTACCCCATTTGCACCATACGTTCCACTCGTATCAAAGTATTTGTCACAAGTTTCCATGCCCTTTCAACCTTGCCCTTGCTAGTCCATCTGCCTAAACTGCCCTCCCTACTTTTTTTTTCCTGCCAACTTCTTCTTACACTAATGTCCAAATTCACTTTTCATGTTCTTTCTTCTGTAGGACTTTCTTCATACTGTCTTCATCCCTGTTGACTGCTCTTCTGTCTCTTGGTACATTGTTTATGACTGAGTTTGTGCCATGCCATACTGCAAAAACATGTTTCCTTCTAAGTTATGAACTCGTTTAGGGCAGAACTGCAGTTTGTTCATATCCTTGAATCCTGGCACAATCCCAGTGCCTCTCATACAACAGGGGCTCAATAAATAACTTCTGAATGTCGACAGAAATATTGATAACTCTATAGAAAGCTTTGAAATGCTTTAAGTTTTGAGTTTAAGGCTGAAGAATCAAGCCTTTTGTTTTTCTCAAAGTCAAGCAGTGTTCCCCTGCACTGAGCTGAGCATGCCATATGAGTGGGTAGCATCATGTATGTTTACTTCACACACACCTCGGTGAATCATGGGAAGTCACTAGCGTGACTCAGCTTAAATATAGCATATGATTCAGTGTCAATGCAATTAATTCTTTGACCATTAACTAAAGATGAAATAAAACCGGAGATCTGATTCTAACTGAGGAGGTTCTGAATTAGAATCACATTTCACAGAAATAAATCCAAAATGAGATTCTTTTCTCCTATTACAGAATCTCCAGTGGTCAGTTGGAGATGAGAAAGTAGATATGCTGTCATTATTGCTTTAGTAGTTTGTTTTCTAGCAAAGAAATACACGTACAAATCATCAGGTCTTTGGACTCTCTTTATCGTTCTTCTGTGATACATATACTACTTTGGTCCTATGCTTCTCTGTTTCACTTCCTTGATTTATAGAAGTACATTCTTAAATAAGTTATTCAGAAAGGGTGTCTTGGAATTAAATTTCTGAGTCCTTACATGTCTTAAAGTATTTTTATTTAACATATTTGAATACTAGTATGTAATAGCTGGAAGCAGAATTGAAGTTTAAAAATAATTTCCCTCAGAATGTGAGGATATTCACTGTTGCTGATTGGGACTCTGATGTCAGTCTCTTTCTTGATCTCTTTTGAGGATGATTTTTTTCTTTCTTAAAAAGAAATCCCTGGGGATTTGAAGTTTCATGAGAATATGTCTAAGAGTGTATATACATTTTTATGCATAAGGTTTTGCATCAGTTGGACTTAACCAAATATGTAGCCTTGAGTCATTTTTCAGTTCCTAAGAATTATCTTCTGTTATTAGTTGAAAATTTCCTCCCCTCTTTCTCAGCATTCTCAGGGACCCTGTTGTTCAAAGATAGGACTTCTGCATTAATCCTTTTTGTCTCAGATTTTCCTACTTATATTTTGTCTATCTGCTTCCTTTTAGGAGGAATTACTTTATTTTTTCAGAACTTCTAATAGGTTATGCAGTTGTAGTTTTTATCTTTAAGTGAAGTGCTTCCCTTGTTCTTTGATGTTTCTCTTTCATATTAGCATGTCTGTGTTTTAAAGATAAAATATTTTTCTGAATCTCTTTGAGGTTATTATTTCTGTTGCCTGAACTATCTCTCTTTTGTTCAGAGTTATTTATATTTATGTTTATTTTAATGTTGTTTTTTTCTTCATACTACTGGTTCTCCTTATATGCCAGGAAATTTCTGCTTTGCCATTGATGTTTATGAGAGTAGTAACTAGTGTCAGATTTTTCTCCGTGGTCGTATAAATGGGTCAAATGGGAGCTCTATGTCAGTGGGTGTGGGATGGAGTATGTGGACTGCCAAATCCCACTTTGGGGTTAGCATTCCAGAAGATGGCTAATGGTCTCTGAATCTCCTTTAATGACAAAATAAGGAAGACTGTATTTTGGGACAACGGTATCTGCACTAGAAGCTTTGGCTTTCTCCAAGCACCTCTTTTTCTTAAGAGAATCATCTGAATGTTCTGCCTGGGATTAAGCACTGGTTGCTGGCAGAGAGAGGGAAAGTAATTAAGGTGTTGAGATATGGTTCTGGTCTTAACCAACTAACATTTCTTTAATCTCTTATTTTCAGTCTTGCCTCTTTTCCTTCACCATACACGTTTCTTTACTGGAGTTCCATTGGGTGGGAGTGTCTCCCATTTCTTCTGTGGTCCCATGAGAGTGTGCAGAGTGGTAGCTTTTGTTTCATTTTTTCAGTACGTACCTAGTCAATTTCCCTCTTCCATAAATTTGTTAAAAAATCTCTGTTTGTTGGGGTGCCTGGGTGTCTCAGTCAGATAAGTGTCGACTCTTGATTTTGGCTCAGGTCATAATCTCAGAGTCTTGAGATACAGCCCCGCATCCAGCTCTGAGAAAACCCAGCTTCGGGCTCTGCACTCAGTGGGAGTCTGCTTGAGAGTCTCTCTCCCCGCCTCCCCCTCCCGCTCAAACTTGCACCCTCTCTCTCAAATAAATGAATATATCTTTCCTAAAAATTTTCTGTAAACATCTCTTCCATCCTCTTTTGTTGTCATAAATTACTTTTTGTATTCTGATACTTGGTAACATTTTATTTTAAAATACTATTGGATTTCCAGGAAAGCTGTAAGAATAGGACAAAGTTCCTATATGTCCTACACTCAGTTTCCCCTGATGTTAGAAATTTATATAACAATCATGTAATTATCAAAATTAAGAAATTAATATTTGTACAATACTCTTAGCTAGGCCACTGGTTTTATATGAGACTGCAGTTTGTCCACTAATGTCCTTTTCCTATTGTAGAATCCAATCTAGAGTCTTACACTGCACTTAGATGTCATGTCTCCTTAGTCTCCTCCAATCTGTAGCAATTCCTTAGTCTTTCCTTATTTTTTCCTGGCCATGACTTTTAAGTATACTAGTCAGTTATTTTGTCAAATGTCCTTCAATTTAGGTTTGCCTGATGTTTTCTCATTACTAGATTTGAGTTTATGTATATTTTTACAAGAATACTATAGAACTGATCAACCTTTCTCATGTATCATATCAGGGACTATTGATGTTGATATGTCTTATCACAAGAGATGTTAACCTTGATCAGTTTATTATGGTGGTGTCTGCAGGTTTCTTCATTTTAAAGTTTCTGGGGTTTTTTTTCTTTAGAATATCTTGGGGAAGATAACTTTGGAAGATATTATATGAACAACATCTTTCTTCTGAAACTGTTGCCCACTGATTTCAGCATCCTTCCAGGTCCTTGTCTGCACCAGTTATTTCTGTCTTATTCAAATGGTGATTTTCTATTTCCTTCAATTCTTCTATACTTACTAGTTGAAATTTTTCTGTAAGGCAGAGATATTTCTTCTCTATTCCATTATTTTTTAATCTCTCTGTGGACACACAGATACTTGACTCTATTGATTATAATCCAGTACTGTCATTAGTTATTTTGTTCCTCAAATTGTCACAGATTTGGCCATTGAGAGCTCTTTCACATTAGGTCATATGGCCTATTGACATGTCCTTATCTGTATTTGAGCATTTCATTGTTTTCTATCACCACACAGTCTTGGACTCAACCACTTCTCCAAGGATCCTTGGATCCTTTTAATGGAGATTGATATTAGAAAACAAGATCTGGGTACTAATGGTGCTCTTTGCTACTGGGATGTCATTGATTTTAGGAATTACACACTAACCCATGCACATACACATACACACACACCTAAAGTTATTTCTGTGACTGTTTGCCTGATATATATTTAAAACCATGAGTTCATATATATATTCTTATACTTTCCTGTCAGTGGGGTGTTGGGAAAGATGAGAGGCAAACACATATACTTTGTTTGCTATCTTTAACCAGAAAACCTAATTGTTAAGATAAAATTTTAAATGAATGCCTTTGAGGCATTCATTGTGTCTACTACTCAAACACAATTCTGGGCATGTGTTTTTTTCCCATTTTTCTTATTTTTTAGAGTAAATTCAAGTGTATAGGATTAGTCCTGCAAGATAGAGCATTTTGAAAGCCTTTGTGAAATTGCAAAAACCATTTTTATGAATTCAGGATTGATGTACATAACAAAAGTGGTATTTTCTTCAGATGGAAACTAGTAGATTCTGTATATTTTGAGATATGTGGCTAGATATAATTCTCCTGTAAGTGGGTAAGATGTCTTTATTAACAAAATAGTTGCATTGAAATGAAACCTATTCCATTCCATGCACATTTCTACTATTTTGTCCTAAAGTAAAAGTAATTTTCTTTCAATTTTGGCAAAAATGGACATTTAAAAAATGTTTTGATGGGGTGAATGGTTTGTGTATCATTCTTTCATAGTTTATGCCTTCATTTTAATGGAGTATATCATCCAGTACCTTCCTATGAAAATATTTGTGAGAGATGCTATTTTTTTAAATTTTATTTTATTTTTTTAAGATTTTATTATTTATTTCACAATGCATAGGCACACAAGCAGGGGGAGCAGCAGGTAGAGGGAGAGGGAGCCAGTTGCAGGGCTTGATCCCAGCATCCCGGGATCGTGACCTGAGCCAAAGGTAGGCTTAACCAACTGAGCCACCCAGGCACCCCTATTTTATTTTTTTTAAAGGTTTTATTTATTTATTTTAGAGAGAGAGAATGAGCACAAGCAGGAGAGAGGAGCAGAAGGACAGGGAGAAGCAAACTCCACACTGAGCAGGGAGCTGGATGCAGGGCTACATCCTTGGATCCCGAGATCATGACCTGAGCTGAAGGCAGATACTTAACTTACTGAGCCACCCAGGTGCCCCAAGATTTTATTTTTTTTAAGTAATCTCTACACCAAACATGGGTCTCAAACTCACAACTCCAAGATCAAGAGTCACATACTCCACCAAATGAGTCAGCAAGGTGCCTCCTGTACCCCCCCTTTTTTAAGATTTTGAGACACTATTTTTTTTAAGAATTTGAATGTCTGAAACTTGATTATTCTACTCTCAATTCTGATTGGCAGTTTGGATGGATAGGAGATTCTAAATTTGAAAAAGTTTCCCAAATAGTGACATAATCAACATGGCAACATAGGTTGTTCCTGACTTTGCTCCCTCTCACAACAACTAACAAGTATTCAAGGAAAAGACATCGCTGAAAGAATTCTAGAACATGGGAGTAAAACTGAAGCAACCCCCTGCACCACAGAGACCAAGACAAACTGCGTTAGAAGAGTAAGAGAAGTGGCTGCATATTGACCACATTGCTCTTAACCCAATCTGGCACATTACCACACAGGTCTCCCCCAAGCCTCTGGTTCCTCCAGTGGGAAAAGAGAACCCAGAGGAGACAGCACCCCAGCACTGTGGAATGTTTGTAGGAGCCCCTACTCTGATCTCACACCACAAGGTTACAAGGAAATCTGTGGGGCTCAACTGCTGAGACTCTGACTGTGGTAGAGAAGGGAGGGTCTTGCAAAAACCAGCACACAGATTTGGGCAGCCCATGTTCATACCGGCAGTAGCCAAGTAGTAATCCCAACCAGTAGTTTTGCTAATCTGCAGAACCAAGTCAGGAGTACACTGTGACCAGAGAACATGGTGTGCAGATCTATCTGATTCAGATCTTCAAAGGAGTTTTGTAGGCCCTAGAGCTGGGTTTGCCCAGGCTCAGACAGTAAGTTGAATTGCAGTCCCATCCACTGTGGAAAGTGTCTTCTGGCCCCATCTGACCAGAAGGGCTGGGGACAATTCTGGAAACTGTGGCGCAAAGGCATTCAACCTAAGAGACGGGCAGGCAGAGCTGATTGCCCCCAAAACAAAGCCAGTACCAGAAGTGGAGCTTTCCCCTGGCATACACAGACAAGAAGATTAATTAATTCATAGCCAAGGCTGAGGGTAGCTCCCAGACCTTCCCAAAAGACAGAACCTATCTGGGAAATTGAAAGTTGTCTGGAGCCACCATGGCCCCTCCCACTGCCACCCAGGTAAGGGAGCTGAGACCGCTCCAGCTGCCATCCTATCTGATCAGAAGAGCTGAAGACAACTCCTGGAGACTGTGCAGCACAGTGGCACTTAAACTATGAGGTGGGTGAGCAGAGATGATAGTCCACATAGCAAAGCCAGTGCCCCATGTATGATCAGGGATTTGGGGTTGCTGATTGGCTTATATTAAGACAACAAAGAGTTTTATGCTTGGCTTCCAAGCTGCTTTTCCTTCTGCGCCCTTGTGGGGAACATAATTTTATCTCCACTCATAGCTGAATGCAGTCTTCAGCCTGTTTGACCAGGGAACCTAACCAGAGCACATGGGAAATTGCATAGCCCACGCAACAGCCCTATGTACAGCAGTGGAACATGTGGCACTTGAGCATGGCCCGTGGTTATCCCATCTACAGAGCAAAACTGGTAGACTCAACTGACCTGGGAAAACTCTGGCTTCATTCTGTAACCGAACCCAGGTCCATCTGCCTGATGCACAGCAAAGTCAATTACTGATATATCAGGTATGCAGCAAGGAAAGGATTTACTTTAGAGGCAGCCAGATGAGGAGATGGGTGTGGCAAATCCACCTCCCTGAGGGGGGAGAGAACAAGTTTCTTTCTATAATTATAGGGGTTGAGATCACATACATATTGATCTTTTAAAATATTTATTTGAGAGAGCGAGCATGCAATGAGTTGGGGGGAGGGCAGAGGGAGAGGGAGAAGCAGCCTTCCTGCTGAGTGGGGAGCCTGACACGGGGCTCAATCCCAGGACCCTGGGATCATGACCTGAGCCAAAGCCAGATGCTTAACTGACTGAGCCACCCAGGTGCCCCAACACATGTATTGACTTAATAGGGCAAGGAAACTTATGACTATTCATAAGAGAAGATGGAGCATGATACTGAGCAAACATATATGTAACATACATCCCATGTTCACTTTGGGGTGATACTTCGGAATAAGGCAAAATTCAGTTCTTTGACATCAAGCGGTTGTATTAGGACAAGGAGAAGGAGTTATGGTTATGCTCTGAGAGCTGGTGTAAGGGGTTTTGGGCTCATTATCCTAGGTAAGGAATGCAGGGTCTTACTTGTTCATAAGCTGGAACCTTATCAGTTGACCTTGAGTCCAGGCTTCTACAGAGACATCTAGTGGATTTTTACTGGGGTCTGAGAGGCACAATAGCTGACCAGGGGGAAGCAGTTCTCTGAAACCCAAGCTCTAAATTTTCTGCCACTTTCAACCTCATTAACCCTATGGGGCACAGTTTCAATTCAGATCACCAAACAACAAGCTATACAGGCCCTTGTTCTCATCATGTTTCTTTGCCCTGGCATCTATTACTGAATATAGTACTCAGTCCTGACCATTCTAGTAAGCCTGACTAGAGAATCCAGGCAGGTGTGGAGCTCATCAATAACCTTACTTGGGTAGGGAACCAAACAGCAGTCTTACCCAGCTATTGTCAGCCAGTGGCACACCTCCCCATCCCTATCCTCAGACCTCAAACAGTTGCCTTGCCCTAAAATAGACCATAATAGTAGACCCCACCTGCCCAAGGACATTACCAGTTGACATACCCACAGACCCAAACTGAGCTTACTGGTGAAGAACTGTCTCTGCCAAAGCAAACCAGTGAAGTCTGAGGGAGGAGGATCATTACTCACATGTGCAGATACCAACATAAGCAGTCAAGGCTCACAAAAAATCCAAGTAAATGTGGTACTACCAAAGGAAACTTATAAAGCTCCAATAATTGTCTCTGTAAAGAAATGGAGATCTATGAAGTGCCAGACAGAGAATTTGGAATAATCCTTTTATGGAAGGTTAGTGAACTACAACAAAACACAGACAACTTCAAGAAATTTGGGAAACAATGCATGAACAAAATGAGAAGGTCAGTAAGGAAATAACCATCAAAAACAAAAAACAAATCCTAGAACTAAAAAACACGATAACTGCACTGAAAAATTCAATAGAGAGTTTCAAAAGTAGACTCCAATTGCAGAAGAAAGAATAAGTGACCTGAAGAATAGGATATTGGAAATTACCCAGAGGTGCAAAAAGAATGACAAAAAAAAAAATGAAGAAAGCCAGTAAGAGTTATGGGACACAATGAAAAGAAACAATGTTCACATTATGGGAATTCTAGAAAGAGAAGAGAAAGTGAAGAGGATAGAACATATATTTAAAAAAATAAGGGCTGAAAATATTCCAAACTTGGAGAAAAAAGTGGACATCCAGATTCATGAGGCCCAAAGACCCCAAATTTGTGGAACACAAATAGGGATAAACTGAAGTATATGGTAAGTAAACTCTCAGAAGTCAAAAAACAAAGAGTTTTAAGAACAGCAAGAGAAGAGAGAAGGTCCATACAAGAGAACCTCCATAAGACTATCAGTGGATTTTTCAAGAGAAACTTTTCAAGCCAGAAATGAATGGGACAACATATTCAAAATATTGAAAAAAAATAGCTGTCAACCAGGAATTCTATACTTGGTAAAGGTGTCATTCAGAAACAAAGGAGAGATAAAGATGTTCCTGAACAGACAAAAGCTGAGGGAGCTCATTACTACCAGACTTGCCTTACAAGAAATGCTTAAGGGAATTCTTTGGGAGTAAAAGAACACTAATTGACAACATAAAAACATTAAAAGGTAATAACACCGCACTGGTAGTGGTAAATATATAGTGAAAGTTTGATTGTGCAATATGTTAATAATGACATATAACTCACAACTCTAGTTTAAAAGTTAAAGAAAAAAAGAACATAGTAAAAATAACAAAAGCTACAATAATCTGTTGTAAGTTACACAATATGTTTAAATAACATAAATTGTAACAGCAGTAATCTAAAATTGGGGGGAAGAGAAAAAAGTGTTAATTTTACGAAATCTATTGAAGTTGTTATTGGTTTAAAATAGGATGTTAGAAGTTTAAGGTATTTTATGTAAGCCTCATAGTAACTGCAAGGGAAAATCCTATAGTAATTGCACAAAAGAACACAATAAAGGAGTCAAAGCTTACTGATATCCAAAGTCATCAAAACACAGAAAAGACAGCAGGATAAGAAACAAGGAGCAGTGGATCTACAAAACAACCAGAAAACAATCAACAAAATGGCAGTAGTATGCCTTATCAATAATTACTTTAAACATGGATGAAATGTGTGAAGGAGATTAAGAGATACAGACTTCCAGTTTTAAAATAAAAAAGTCATGGTGATGAAAAGCACACCATAGGGGATATAGTCAATAATATTGTAATACACTTATTGTGATGAACATTTCCTAATGTATGTAATTGTTGAATCACTGTTTTACACTTGAAACTAATTAATCTATGTCAATTATACTTCAATTAAATTTTTTATTTTAAAAATTAAACATAATGAATTAAATTAATTAAAATACATAGAATGGCTAAATGAAAAAAAGAAGAAGAAGAAAGATGCAACAAATATTCTGCCTAAAAGAGACTCAGTTTAGCTTTAAAGACACACAGAGACTGAGAGTGAAATAATGGAAAGAAATATTTTAAGCAAATGGTAACCATAAAAAAGCAGGAGTAATTATATCAGACAAAATAGACTTTAAACTGAAAATTGCAAAAGGAGGCAAAGAAGGTCACTATATAATGATAAGGCAGTCAGTACATCAAGAGGATAAAATAATTATAAATACTTATGTGTCCATCATTAGATTACCTAAATATATAAAGCAAAAACTAACAGAGCTAAAAGGAGAAATAAATGGTAATTCAGTAATAGTTGAAGACTTTAAATACCCCACTCTTAACAATAGATAGATCATGCAGATAGAATCAGTAGAGAAAGAGCTGACTTGAACAATGCTATAGACCAAATGGATGTAACAGATGTATATAGAACATTCTATCCAACAACAACAGAATACACATTCTTCTCAAGTGCACATGGAACATTTTCCAGGATAGACCATACGTTAGACCACATATAAGTCAGCAAATTCAAGATTAAAATCATACCAGGTATCTTCTTTGACCACAATGGCATGAAACTAGAAATTAATAACAAGAGGCAACCTGGGAAATTCATGAACACATCAAAATTAAACAACGCTGTCCTGAGCAGTGAGTGGATGGAAGAAGAAATTAATGGGGGAAATAAAAAGTTTTCTTCAGGGGCGCCTGGGTAGCGCAGTCGTTAAAGCGTCTGCCTTCGGCTCAGGGCGTGATCCCGGCGTACCGGGATCAAGTCCCACATCGGGCTCCTCTGCTAGGAGCCTGCTTCTTTCTCTCCCACTCCCTCTGCTGTGTTACACCCTCTCTCGCTGGCTGTCTCTCTGTCACATAAATAAATAAAATCTTTAAAAAAAAAAAAAAGTTTTCTTCAGACAAATGAAAATGGAAACACGACATATCAGGCTTTGCAGGATGCAGCACAAGCAGTTCTAAAGGAAATTTATAGTAATAAACTTCTACATTAAGAAGCAAGAAAGATACCAAATAAACAACCTAACTCTATACCTTAAGGAACTAGAAAAAGCACAAACTTAGCCCAAAATTTGGAGAATGAATGAAAGAAATAATAAAGATTGGAGAAGAAATAAATGAAATAGAGAACAGAAGAAAAAAAAGGAAGAAAAGATTAACCAAAGAGTTGCGTCTTTGAAAAGATAAACACATAGCTAGACCAAGGAAAAAAGAGAAAAGACCCAAATCGACAAAATCGTAAGTGCAAAAGGAGACGTTAAAACTGACATCACAGGGGTGCCTGGGTGGCTCGGTTGGTTAAGCATCCACCTTCAGCTCAGGTCATGATCCCAGGGTACTGGGATCAAGCTCCACATCAGGCTCCCTGCTCAGTGGGTAGCCTGCTTCTCTCTCTCCTTCTGCCTGCTGCTCCCCCTGCTTGTACTCTCTCTCTGTCAAATAAATAACTAAAATCTTTTTCTTTTAAAGATCTAATCAGTGAATTCAGTAAAGTTGACAGATACAAAATTAACATACAAAAATTGGTAACATATTCTATACACTAACAATGAATTTTCTGAAAAAGAAATCAATCCCACTTATAATAGTGTAAAAATAAAAAAATACCATATATAGATTCAGTGCAATCCCTATCAAGATTCCAATGACATTTTTTTTTTTTTTAGATTTATTTATTTATTTATTTATTTGACAGAGAGAGACAGCCAGCGAGAGAAGGAACACAAGCAGGGGGAGTGGGAGAGGAAGAAGCAGGCTCCTAGCAGAGAAGCTTGATCCCAGAACTCCAGGATCACGCCCTGAGCCGAAGGCAGACGCCTAGCGACTGTGCCACCCAGGCGCCCCCAATGGCATTTTTTACAGAGATAGAAAAAACACTCCTAAAATGTATATAGAACCACAAAAGACCCAAAACAGTCAAAGAAATCCTGAGAAAGAACAAAACAGGAAGCACCCCACTTCCTGATTTCAAGCTATACTATAAAGCTATGGTCATCACAACAGTATGGTAATGGCGCGCGCACACACACACGCACACACACACAGAGACAGAAAAATAGTACGATGCGACAGAATGCAGAGCCCAGAAATAAGCCCAAGCATATACAATCAACTAATATTTGAGATGGAAGCCAAGAATACTCAGTGAAGAAAGGACAGTCTCTTCAACAAAATGGTGCTGTGCTAATGGGATAGTCACACAGAAAATAATAAAACTAAACCCATATCTTTTACTAGTTACAAAAATTAACTTGAAATGGATTAAAGACTTAAGTGTTAGTCCTGAAACTATGAAACCCTTAGAAGAAGACATAGAAATAAACTTCTTAACATGGTCCTAGTAATGATTACTTGGATATGATATCTAAAGCACAAGCAACAAAATAAAAAGTAAGTGTGACTGTGTCAAGCTAAAAAGATTCTGCACAGCAGAAGAAACCATCAACAAAGTGAAAAAACAACATATGGAATGGGAAAAAAATATTTGCAAATCATATATCTGATAAGGGGTTAATATCCAAAATATATAAAGAACTTCTACAACTCAATAGAAAAAAACACAACCCAATTTTTAAAAATGATCCCAATGAATAGGTATTTTCTAAAGAAGGTATACATAAGACTAACAGGTGCATGAAATGATGCTCAAGATCACTAATCATGAGGGAAATGCAAATTAACACCACAATGAGATACCACCTCAGGTCAGTTGGATGGCCATCATAAAAAAGAGAGGACAAATGTTGGCATGGGCATGGAGAAAACAGAAACCTTATGCACTGTTGGTAGAATTGTATACTGGTGCGGCCACGATGGAAAACAATATGGAGAATCCTCAAAAAATTAAATTGAGAACTATCCTATGATCCACCATTTCCACTTCTGAGAATATACCTAAGGAAATGAAAACACTAATGGAAAGGAATCTGCACCATCATGTTTGTAGCAGCATTATTTATTATAGCCAAGACATAGAAACTACGCAAGTGTTCATTGTGGATGAATGGATAAAGAAACTATGGTATATATATATGATGTAATATTATTTGGCCATAAAAAAGAGGATATCCTACCATTTACAACAACATGGGTGGACTTTCAAGGTGTTATGCTAAATGAGTGAAATAAGTCAAAGAAAGACAAATACTGTATGATTTCACTTATATGTGGAATCTAAAAAACAAAACAAAACAAAACAAAACAAAAAAGACAAACTCAGAAAGAGAGTTCATACTTGTTATCAGAGGCAGATTGGAGGTAGGTGGCCAAAGGTACAAATAGAAGATAAATAAGTAGTGGGAATGTAATGTATAACATGATGACTATAGCTAACACTGCTGTATGCTATACTGGAAAATAGTATGAAAGTTAATCCTAAGAATTCTTATCACAAGGAGAATTCTTTCTTCTTTTTCTTTCTTTTTATTTTACCTAGGTGAGAAGGATGTTGGTTGAACCTATTGTAATCATTTCACAGTACATATAAGTCAAACCATTATGCTAATCACCTTAAACAAATACAGTGCTCTATGTCAATTATTTCTCAATGAGACTGGGAAAAAAGAAAAAAAATCTCTTAGACTTTTCTTTGTATGTTGACTTCCTAAATGGGTTAATTGTCTCATCTAATATTGGCAACTTTCCATGTCTCTGTTTTGTGTTGCTTTATGAGAGAATTTGTCAACTTTATCTTTTAAAACAGTCTATTCTATGTTTTGTTTGCTGTTTCTTCTTCGTTTAATAGCACCCGCTTTTCATTTTCTAGTTGTACTATTTTATGTCTTTGAGGGTAATCCTAATTTTGGTAATTGTAGTGTCTTGCCTGAATTTTCTCTGGTTTTCTGAGTTCCCTTTTGTTTGTTTGTATGTTAGTTTTGTTATCTTTTATGCTAGAAATTTTCCTCAAATAGTCCTTCATATTTGATCAAAGGGCACTGAAAAGATAAGTGGGAGCTCGGTATGTTGAGTGGGGCTTTTTGAGTGGTACATTCACTATGGGAAGACTAAGGAAAAAACCTGACTGTTGGTCTGAGTGACTCACAAGTGTCATTCTCTCTAGGTATCTTCTCTTTGGTCCATTTGTTTCTCCAGGAAAAGAGAAAAGTCAGCTTGCTTTTTGTAGCTTCCTCTCTGCAGACACTTACACTTACATTTTAATTTTCCCCTCTATAGAACGTCTCAACGTTTGTTATATTTTCAAATTGGCAATCCATGTCTCCTTTACTATCTTTGTCCTTCAAAAATATATACATATGGAGAAATAGTGAGCTGTGACTTGAAGGATGTTTATCCTTCAGTCTTACAAGTATAGATTGATGACGGAGAAAAGAGGAGGAGAGAGAAACTTTCCAAAGAGAAGGAAAGGAGATGGAAAATTGGTTACTATGATGCATGTGATTGGATGACAACTTTGTTCAGTCATCTACCTCCATATTTTCCTGAGTATTGTTTGTTTTCTAAGTTAATACATAGGATTAATCATACTAAATAGATGGAGCTCCTTGATAAAACAGTTATGACTCTTTGAGTCAATTTATTCCAATATATAATATCCCAAATATATACATCACATGGTATTTCACTCATATGAAAGATAGTGAATTGGTAATATGTAACATCTTTATGAAAATTATAATGTAAGTGTTGGTATTATTGGGAAGGAAAAGGATTCAAGATATCTCTCCTGATAATGTATTAGAGATTCTTAATTTTATTGAAGAATAAAATAAACTGTACATAGTAAACAAAATTTTCACTTAATTTCACTGGTGGGCTAATTCAGATGTGAGTGGCTTTCCAATTGTTCTTAGAAAGACTACCATGGAAGTCACTTACACGTACATTTATGAGTTTAAAGTATTGAACTTTTATGCTTTTATATCAGTAGTGGAGTTACATAAAACTTTTCATTCACTTATGAGTTTCAAATAAGTATTTTTTGTTTTATAACTTCAACAACTTCTTGTTTAAATTTTTTAATGTAGAACTAATATGTGGTCACTTTAAAAATATGAGAAATTTGCAAACATAAAAAAATGGAAAGAACTCAGTTTTGTCACACTTAAGGATAGCAATTTTAGTATTTAGTTCAGTTATTTATCCTAAACATGCAACAGAGACCTTACCACTTTTTAAATTTGCTATTGTGTGCAGTTTCCACATCTTATTAAATAGTCTTTGGAAATTTGAATGTTAATAATGGCACATTGATCTTGTAGCCTACATTAATTTTTTAATTTTATTTAACAAAGCCCAGTAGCATCTATTTGTCATTTTCTCTCAAATCCAGCACTGAGGGGAAAGGGGTTAGGGTGACCTGAGAAGGCTGAAAAGGTAAATGGTGAAGTGTCTGAGTGGGGCCAGCAGGGGTTGCTGTCATGGATGGGGCTGCCACATTCCTGGTGTCTCTGACCTTGGACTCCCTTAACATTATAGTCTGGATTCTATTAAAGGAATTTTGTGTTTTTCCTTTGCAAGAGTTACCCCCTACCATGACAAATATTTTAAAATGTTTTTTTTTTAAGTTGGAAAAGCAACTTTTTCTCAAAAGAAATTTATAGTTCAAATTTACACCAAGTTCTCACTAACTGGAGCAAGCCAGGTTTTCACTAAAGCTTCGACTTTCCTCTGTAAAACATTAGTCACTCCCTTGGAGGAAGCACTTTTTTATAGGCAGTGGGATAAAACAGCCACAGATGTGCATGTAATATGATGGGCTTTAGAATGTACCTGCAAAGCATTTTTTTTTTTAATTTAGAGGGAAAAAAATATGAAAGAAAAAAACTGAATTGGGATGCTAAAATAACAGTGATTCACTATTAAGGAAATGATAAGTTTTTGATCCATTCAAATAGTATTTTCTTTTCCCCTTTTCTTTATTCTTGGGAAGTTCTTGAGGATGTGCCAAGTCATTTTCACTGCACAATTTTTAAAGGTATTCAGCATTCCCATGTGTGACTGGTTGCCTTTTTACTGTGCAGGACTGTAGTGACGCCTGTGGCCAAAGAGTTTGATCCAGACATGGTCCTAGTCTCCGCTGGATTTGATGCATTAGAAGGCCATGCCCCTCCTCTGGGGGGGTACAAAGTGACAGCAAAATGTGAGTATATCTTAGAAATTTATGAAATGCTAAGACGTAATAACATCTTTTAGGTCTTTAAAATAAACAGCACCTTTTACATGTGTCTAGTAAACTTAGGTAAGACTTTTGAAACTAATTCAGGTCGTGTTTATTGCTTTGTCAGATTCATCTCTCTGTAGATATTTGCCCTTAAGAAAAACAAAGTTAAATTGTTTCCCTTGGTAGACTTGATGGGGCATTTTGGAACCTTTATGTTTTTCAGGAGTCCCGTTTTGCTCTTTAAAGGCAGAAGTGATAGGACTTCTGTTTAAAATATGTTGAATGACTTCAGAATCACAAGTCTAGAAAAGCTCCTGGGCTTTTAGAAAACAGAATGGAAGTCACTGTTTTTATTCCATTGTACATAATGGTTAAAAAAATAGCTCTTCCCTAATAATGCTATGGTCTTCTAGGTTTGAATACAAAAGTGTAGTTCCCCTTGCTCAGAGGCTCTGTATGTGCCTATGGACAAAGCTCAGGTTCTCTACTGGTTTTCTATTGTGTTGCAAAGGTTAACTTTTCGGCTGTGTTCCTTAGCAACTAGACACCAGATGAACAAATAAATTTTGTGTTATACTGCACTTGAATAATGTGACCTAATGGAATCTAGCTAGAAAGAGGCTTTCTTCAAGAATAATTCCCATACTCTCTGAGTGTGAAAATAAAGCATATGTATAGTCCATGCATACAAATGTATGCTGGTACTCTGGATATATATAAAAAAGAAGGAAAAAATCAGAATTGCACAAAGGATCCACTATTGTGTATTTCAGTGGGGGTTGGAAACAAATCAAAACAACCCAAATAGTTTTAAGTGAGAGAGATGAGTTTAGAGCAAGTGTGTTTTATTAATTTGAAAAGAACCAAAGAACCAGCATCATGCCAACCTTTGTTTTTAGTTGGCTTCTCATGTGAGAGAGTTTTCTTCACTCTAATTGTTCCAGTAACATTGTTAGGTAGTAACTATTTTTAACTTCTGTTATTTACCCAGGGTTTTTGGTGCCTTGTTGTCTATTGAAAACATATTGAAAGAGGCAACTCCACAAACACAAACAAAACATAATAATTCACAAGATTGTAAAATTGAATAGAGAGGTGTTTGGTTTTATCAGATGTCTTTATGATCCCTTTTCTTTCTTCATGGAATTCCACTCAAATGGAAGTCAATGTTCTCACTGCAGATAAACCTCATTAGCAAGTCATCAAGACTGGTGAAGAGTTTAGTCTAAATAATGGGGGGAAAAAAAAAAAGACCTTGTACTCCAAGTTGATATACACCCAAACAATGGAAAACACATGGAGCAAAGACAGAAATCTAGAAAAGGTGTTCTTTGCCACTAAATACAAGAATCTCCCTCGGGAAGGAGGAATGTCTGTATTTGGGTCTTTCTTCCTGGCAAGGGGGCAAGTTGTAATGAGTCCTTTTCTCAGAACTAGCTGGAAGGGACTAATCTTTTTGTCTGCTTGTTTATTTCTTTTTTGCCAAGTGGAGTTCAAATATCAAATGTCATCTTGGAAGGTAGAGTAGAAAGTAGTAGTATGGTGGTTTCTTTTAGTCATAGAACTAAGATACATGGTTTCTACTCCTTTTAGCTTCAATGCAATGCACCAAGACCTTTATTATTTTGTGTTTCTTTATCCATTTGGAGGGAAGCTCTTCATTGTTCAGGATAAGTTTGTTTATAATCTCTCCAACCCCTCACCCCCTCCTTATCTGTTTTGCCTTCTTGTGTCTTTTCTACTCAACAGACCATATTTTCCTAAGAAAAATAGGCAGACATAAATTTTAACTGATTTAATAATTGGCCCTCTCTTGAGTACTTTGCAGTTTAGGGAAAAGATATACAATGAGGAAAGGAAATCTTAGAACTCAAGAGATTATAGTAGAGACTACCCAAAACAGTTCACATACTGCATAGATGAGAAAACTAATTTATTTTACCATCTGAAATAATTGGGGTTAAGATAAAAGGACTTATTTTGAATTTGTATTTAGATAAAATTGCATGAGGCTTTCACTGGATTTTTTCCACTATAGAGAAAAATGTTTCATAAAATGCTTAAGAACAGAGTATTTGGATGCATACTGCAGAGGCTATTTTTGTGCCTTAGACCCTTAACTCCCCACATATAGTATGTGATAGACAATGAGTAGTCCTATGATACTTATCTTAAATGAAAAACCACAGAGCATCACATCTAGGCAACTATTTGTATATATCATCTCATGCAGGCCTGAGTTTGCCACCTATATTTTCTAGACATGCTGCCGTAACTGCGTAGAGGTTAGGATTACCAGAGAGCTACGTAGTTATTCCCCAAATAGCTCACCCCTCGGTCTCTTTGTTCTTTTTCTAACCACGTGGCAGATACATTTATGTTGCTTTGGCCTGAAAGTTCTCAACAGGCAATTAATTTTGGGTCTTCTCTGTCCTATGCCAGAAGTCATCCTCCATTTCAGAGGAGTCTCAAAATGAGGCTAGAAATGGGCTAACACCTACAGTAAAAAGTAGGTAGAAATTGCAGAAACAAATTCATAACCTGATGTTTTCCCATTTCACCTAAAGTCACCCTTGCTCCAAGTAGAATGTCCAAGGATTTTAGAGAGTGGTTTTAAAGATATTGTGTCAGAGATGCTTAAATTTTACTGTCTTAGCGCATTGAATAAATCTTTTAAAATAATTTTGTTTAATAGCCCTAAAAGTAAAAGATAAATTAAGTCAAAACAACTAGTGTTTTCATTCTCATTTGTATTTAGATATCAAATTAGTTATATGGTTTTTTTAAAGAACTGTTTGATGCTATGACAAAAATGTCAATGTAAACATAGAGGTGATTTAAATTAAAGTTGATTCTTGGCTAGTACTATTTTTCTTCCTCTCTTCTCTCATTTCTTTACATATTAAATATTCTCTACAACAAAAATATTCATATTTGTGCTGAAGTTTTAAATAAATTTTCTGAATTAGTTATTTAAAATCTATCCTGTTTTTTCAATTAACCACCAGGATTAAGGCCCACACTGAAAGGAGTAGGTATCTTTGGGTCCTACCCTAAGCACTCATCAAACTTAACCATGAAGTTATCAGTGTATCTTTTTAAAATACTCTCATTCAGATCTAAATATCTTCAGGTCACAGTTTAAGAAGGTTGGCATGACAATTAAGTGCCATGTTCCAACAATAAAATTAAACAAAATTGATTTCATCATATTGTGGCATCCCCTGGGTTTACAGTGTTGTCAACATTTAAAAAAAGTTTCTTCAGTTCACATTAATTTGCAGAAAATATATGTTTTCTTCATATTCAACACATCTATATGTTCTCTCCTTTCATTAGCTTCACACAGTAAGCTGTACATTTCTTTTATTGTGTGAATAAAAATTTTCCTTTCTTTGGAATAATTCAGAAGTCATTGTGGGATGATAGCCATGTCTGATTTTTAAAAATACAGTTTTTTTTCAAACAGAGAGTATTTTTGTAGTATTTGAGACAGTAACTGTTTCCCTCAGCAAATAAATAAATGTTATTTGACAAGTAAAGAACAACCATTAATTGGTGGGAAAAAATCAAGTAACATATCTTAGTCTTGAATTACCATCTTCTTTTTGATAAAATGTTTTATCCTTTTTAGTGATCCTCTTATTCCTTTTATCCCACTGTGAATGTCTGCCTGACAGGGAGAGAGCACTGTTGTGAGGCAGATACCTGTATAAATGAATTCGCTTCGAGTTTTTCCTGAGGAAGTACAAAAATTGCTTGATTAGTCAGTCCTCCAAAAATAAGTCTCTAAGAAGTTGAGTGTTAAACCTGTCAACAGATAAGTGCCAACAAATAAACTTGTTAAGTATATGAGGTTATGTTGGTCTACTTCATCAGCTTGTGATGGATGTATATGCTCGTCCCCCTGCGTATACACAGTATATGGCTCAAAATGCCTCTGTCTGCACATTTTATTTGTCCACAGAGTTGAAGGCAGGCAGACCTGGAATTAATTACATTTTGGTGAAGTTGACTTTTTTTTCTTTTTCTCTCACTGATGATCCTAGCCCTTAATATGTCTGTGGCTATCCTCTGTCTCTAATTTTCTCCCCTAGCAAAAGCTTGATCACATTCACTTGTATGTTTTATTTATTACCTAATTATATACTTTTTTAAAGTGTATTTCAGCTAATGTGATAGTTCTGTTTGGCAGTTGCATCTTTTATTTATCTCTAATTGTGGAATCAATGCTTTATCTTCTTATGATAGAATTTCAGGCCATAGCAAACAGGCATGAAGAAAAGGAGTGTCTGGAAGACATTTGCCAAATGCCATTTCATGAAGGATCAACCTTAAGCTTGAACTGTTTCAGTTCTTTTAGATTAGGATGGAAACTGGGGGAATATTATGCACAATTAATTACCCAAAGTATCCTCCCATCCAGCTACCATCAGATTAACCTCTCTTATACATTTCTGTGCTGTGTCCTCAGAAGCTGGACCACTGCCTGACACATTTTCTAAATAACTTCTTTTTTTTTTAAATGAATAGAGCTAAATGAACACATTGTCTTTTAAGCAAGTCAGATGCTTTCTTCCAGTATATTTGATGCTACTTGAATTGGATTTCATGATTATTAATTTTTTTTGTAATTACTATAGCCCCATCACCACCACTTCTTTGCAAGGCTTAGACAGCATATTCATATCTCCTATAATATTTTAACTAACACAAACCTGTGTTTCTAACAATAGTCACTTGTGCAACATTTTTCCCTTTAATAGAAATAGTATTGAAAAGAATATAAATATTAAAGGGGGAGAAGTCATGGTTTCCTTGGACAAAAACACTGAGTTCCCACTGTTAATACCTACTAGAATCTAGATGGTAAGATAACTCATTTCATTTCTGTTCAGAAAAGCAGGAGAGTGGGAGAGTAAGTCCTTTAAATAATAAACTTGAAATAAAGATGAAAAATTAGAGGAGAGTACAGAACAGCTCATTTTGAGACAAAGTCTCAACTTTGTCCCTCACTAATTTTGTAATCAAATTAGTTTCCTAATCAGAAAAAAAATTGTGGGAGAGTAGAGAGATAAAAATTATACCTGCAACATAAGGAATAAGTGATTAGGCATTGTGAGTTAAAAGTTTTGGATTTTATTGTTGGTATCATTTCAACAATTCCAAACATTCAACAAAGGTCTTAGAAGATGTTTTGAACAGGAAGCCAAATTGTGGTTGTCAGTGGCTGGGGGAAGGGGAAAATGAGAAGTTGTTTATTGGGTAAAGAGTTTCAGTTCTGCAAGGTGAGAAACTTCTGGAGATGGGCTGCATAAGAATGTGCATAGAGGGGCGCCTGGGTGGCCCAGTCCTTAAGCGTCTGCCTTGGGCTCAGGGCTCACTGATCCCATTGCTCTGGGATTGAGCCCCACATCAGGCTCCTCCGCTGGGAGCCTGCTTCTTCCTCTCCCACTCCGCCTGCTTGTGTTCCCTCTCTCGCTGGCTGTCTCTCTCTGTCAAATAAATAAATAAAATCTTTAAAAAAAAAAAAAAAAGAATGTGCATAGAGTTAACACCACTGAACTGTATACTTAAAAATAGTCAAGATGGCAAGTTTTATGTTACGTGTATTTTATTAAAGACAAATGTTTAAAAAAAAAGGTGATGTTTTGAACACAAAATATACAACACAAATACTGTAACTTTTTGGAAAATGTTTGAGATTCTTATTTGAACAAAATGGAAGGAGGATAAACAGAAGTCCTAGGAAGCTGTGCAAAATTCTAGGTAAATAGTAGTGGATGGTCCCTTCACTTAAAAGTCAGGTTAGTAAGAGAAGTCCCAACATCTTATTTCCATATCCATATACATTCCTTTATTGTAGTAAATCTGGGGGTAATTAGAATAAATGGCAATGCTTTTAAAAGAAAATAACACATTATTATTTTGTGATGAGGAACACTCAGGTTCTACCTGCCTAAAAGCTGTGCAGTTTGTTTTGGTATATTGAGGTGTGCTTGCATTGTGACATTATTAATACGCTGATCCAGAATAAGTTATCCAGTGATGCATTTTTAGCAATTGAACTATCTGAAATACAGTTGAAAGTCAGAAAATAAACAGCACTTCTGAAATGCAAAAATAGTTGCAGAAAGCCCATTTATAAATATATAGACCCAACTTCTTATTCTTACTAAGATTGTGCTTAATTTTTTGCATACATAACTATGATTGTCTGGTTTTATAACCTGCAGCAGATTTAAGGAACTGTTTGGTAGTGGAGGTAGATGAATGGATGGTAGGCATATTTCTGTCTCTGAAGTTCTTAAATTTGGGTCCACAGACATCCCAGGAGTCCGTGGATAGAATGTATGGGGCTCATGAGATTGGATGAAAAAAATTACATTGCTATTTTTTAGTAAAACAATTACTTGCCCCTTATTAGCTGTATGAATTTAAGAAGGTATTTCTTTTATTATAAATATAGGCAACAAACCATAACAATATAAGTAAAGTAGATGACTTTATCACCAATAGAAATGATAGCTATTTTCATATCACTTTATTGTTGTATAGATAGTTCCAGTGATTACTCTCATCATTACTTTGAAGTGATAGTATGTATCAGACCTGCTGCTCAATTAGTTATTTGATGCATTAATATAGAATTACATGTATTATACCATGACTTTCCCCCATATTTTGATAGTTATTTTCAATATAGTAGTTTCCTTTGTTACTGTGTATTTATTTTATGTATTTAAAAACATTCTGAGGGGCGCCTGGGTGGCTCAGTCATTAAGCGTCTGCCTTTGGCTCAGGGCGTGATCCCAGAGTCCTGGGATCAAGCCCCACATCAGGCTCCTCTGCTGGGAGCCTGTGTCTTCCTCTCCCACTCCCCCTGCCTGTGTTCCCTCTCTCACTGGCTTTCTCTCTGTCAAATAAATAAATAAATAAAATCTTAAAAAAAATAAATAAAAACATTTTGAGAAGGGATCCATAGGCTCTGCTTCAAATATGCACACACATGTGCATGCACACACACACACAATCTTTACTTTGAGGCAAAGTATAGTTTGTTTCTTTTTGCTAATTTGCTTCTCACATTATGCCTGGCATAGTTATTCTGTTATATATATCTCATCTCTGAAGCAACCCTGAAAAAATATTGAGTGTTCTGGTTTTCCAAAGATTTCTTATCTGTAAGACAAACTTCATGTATGTCTCACATTGCAAGATCTCCATGTCTTATACCTGAAAATCAAACAGACATTGTAAACAATTACTAAGCTTCACATCAATAATTTGTATATTAATATGTCTTCCTTTTAGAGAGAATAGCTAATGCAATCTGGGAATTCAGAAATTTTTTTTAAAATTATATACCCATTTTCAAATTTTTAAAAAAATTTGGGTGATTTAAAAGATGAAGAATAATAAAAAGAATTATATAACAAAGTCATTGGTTTTTCTACTGTTTAGAATTGGCAACAGCCAAATATTGTTATCATATTTGTTCCAAGTTTTTTGTTTGTAAAAGAAATAGAACTTGCAGGTGAATGTGAGCTCCACTTTAATCACTGCCCCTAAGTCCGGTTCCCCTTCTTCCCTAACTACTGTTATAATTTATGATTTATGTTCTTTCCGGTACATACACACACACACACACACACACACACCATACAATAATATTTTGGTGAATATGGTTTTAGATTTACCATATATTGCAAAGGTAAGCATTATTATTCTGTTCATATAGTTTATGGAACTTGCTTTTTTTGCTTTTAAAATTGTTTTGACATACACTCATGAATATTTGTATATCCTTTAATTTCTGTGTATTAGGCCACTATGGAAACATACCACCATGTATTTTATCTATTTTCCCATTAATGGATCTTCAAGATGTTTCTAGATTTTTCAGTATTATAAACAATGTTGAAGTGAATATCCTTTCACATATCTTTTATCTGACACTGACTTTTTTTTAGTCAGATTGGACTTCTGTTTCTTTTTCAGTATGTAGCACTTGCCTGGCTGGCTCAGTCAGTAGAGCATGTGACTCTTGATCTCAGGGTCATGAGTTTGAGCCCTACCTTAGGCACAGAGATTACTTAAACAAAAAACTGTATGGCAGTATGTAGCACTTACAAACATGGAGGGAGATAGCTAAAGAAGGAAAGAATTCTTTCTACCTTCCTTAACTGTCCCTCAAACCATTATCCACATCCCTGGTCTTTCATAAACATATACCCAAACAACTAATCTTGCTTCTTCTCTTTTCCTTTTTATACTTTGTATATCATACCGCTTCCTTTCCAGTTAAAATTGGCAGAGAGGAAGTTGTGTACTAATACTCTTCAAGTCTAATCTGAACTTAAGGGAAAAAATGGACTAGAGGTCATGCAATAGATAAATAAAATATTATTTTCAGGTGTTTTCCAACAGTACTTTGGAAATTAAACTTAAATTGAAAAGACGATTTTCTACTCAAAGCTAACCCAGTTGGCTATCCCATCAGTGACTGTGGAGGCACTATGGCCCTAAAGTTGAAAACACAATCTGGTCGTCCAGTAGATGAATCATAATCCTGGGTTGGGCCCTTAGAATGACCACAGGAACGTCACTCAATCTCTTGAAGATTGTTTTCTTGCCTGGAAAGGGACATTAATTTCATCTTGGCAGTGTTGTTGTTAGTATGATAGAGTAATACCTGCTAGCAATCTTTGAGTTTTTACTCTGTGGTAGGCACTATACTCACTACTTCTCTGCATTATCTCATTTCATTTTTGTGATTAAGTGGGATAAATATATAAAGCATCCTCTTTTGTATTTTTGTATTCTTTGATCTTCCTGTTACCCTGAAATCACTAAATGATTTAGCAGTCATTTGTAGTTCTAAATTTTTTAAAAAGTGACATAAAAATTAAGTGACTTGCTCAAAGACACGGAACTGAAGAATAACAAAACCACAACTTGATCTCATGTCTTTTAACTTCTAGCTTAATGTACTTTCTACTTGATGCAACAAGTTATTAAAAATATCCCAAATAAATGAGTAGGGTTTTTAATTGCTATAGAAGCTTATTCTGAAGTATGCAAATACAGAAAATAAAAGGAAATTTTCCCAAGAAAAAATTTATTTGTATATAATTTTCCAAGTCAAAAAAGTAAGCAGAGCTTTCCAAATATGTGGGAGCTTACCAATTTGTAGATAATATTTGCTATTTTTCATGGAACATTCTACATAAGAATTAGTCAGGGACTTAATCTTTGGCTCAAAATTCCCACATACCAGTCTCTTTGTTGTACTCATAAGCAAGCACCTGGCCCCCTGCAAAGAGGGAGAAGTGAATTTACAGAAGATTTATATTCATAACTGTCTAATGCAACACAGTTCGTTATAACAGTCAGCATAAAGAGGCAACATAGCTAATTAAGAGGAAAAATGTCTGCATATTAAAAAAATAACAAATCAGTTTTGGGAATGATTTTATTTTCAAATGACAGCCACAAGATTTATTCAATGAGTGCTTCATGTTTTACTAGTATCCTGCCTTCATTTTCTCATTCAGTTGCCTGTTTCCTTACACCACATGACAACTCAGATACCAAATTGTAGAATATTTTCCATCTGTAGTGTTTAGTTACTGATGTCATGAAACAATCCTTAGGCTAGGATAACTACTACTTTACTTTGAAGAGCAAAATTACTGTAACTGTACCATAACTGGGGTCAGATCAGCATTGCTTTTGAAAAGAAAATAAGTAGCAGAGTTTGCCCTGAAAGAGGATGCCAGTTGCAGCTGTAAAGCATGGACTGTATTTCATTGATACTAAGATGCACTTTTTCATATTTTAACATGTCTGAATTGGGATGCCTCTTACATTTGATGGCATTTCATTGTTGGATTGTCAGTATTTTTTTTTTTTTAATTTTCACAGTGGTATATAAAAAAACGGTCACAATTATTTTATGCTACATTTGAGGACATCTTAGATTCAACAAAATATATGATTTTGCTTTTTGAGATGGTGTTTTAAAAATCCCAAAGGCCATACTAAAATGATAGCTTAGATATCCATTTTATATTCCCTCTCTAGGCTTCCAGTGATTGAATAGAATTGCAAGAAAATAAAAAATTAAAATAACAATACAAAACAAACAAACAAAAAACATTATCAGGGAGAAATTTTACTTTTGTTTAAGATTTTATTTATTTATTTATTTGAGGGGGGGAGGGGTAGAGGGTGAGGGAAAGGAAGAGAATCTCAAGCCAAGTCTACGCTAGTAGATTCCCTTCGTGTGAATTTGCTTTTAGCTTAGACAAAAAATTGCCTTTCCTTGGTCTGAAATCTCCATCTGACCCTTTTTATTTTTTTTATTTTTATTTTTTCTGTTCATGCATTTTTTTTAATGATTTTTTTTTATATTATGTTAGTCACCATACAGTACATCCCCGGTTTCTGATGTAAGGCTCGATGATTCATTAGTTGCGTATAACACCCAGTGTACCATGCAATACATGCCCTCCTTACTACCCATCACCGGTCTATCCCATTCCCCCACCTCCCTCCCCTCTGAGGCCCTTAGTTTGTTTCTCAGAGTCCATAGTCTCTCATGTTTCATTTCCCCTTCTGATTACCCCCCCTTTCTTTATCCCTTTCTTCTACCGATCTTCCTAGTTCTTATGTTCCATAGATGAGAGAAATCATATGATAGTTGTCTTTCTCTACTTGACTTATCTCACTTAGCATTATCTCCTCCAGTGTCGTCCATGTTGCAGCAAATGTTGAGAATTCGTTCTTTCTGATAGCTGAGTAATATTCCATTGTATATATGGACCACATCTTCTTAATCCAGTCATCTGTTGAAGGGCATCTCGGTTCCTTCCACGATTTAGCTATTGTGGACAATGCTGCTATGAACCTTGGGGTGCATATGGCCCTTCTCTTCACTACGTCTGTATCTGTGGGGTAAATACCCAGTAGTGCAATGGCTGGATCACAGGGTAGCTCAATTTTTAACTTTTTAAGGGACCTCCACACTGTTTTCCAGAGTGGCTGTACCAACTTGCATTCCCACCAACAATGTAGGAGGGATCCCCTTTCTCCACATCCTCTCCAACAATTGTTGTCTTTTGCCTTGTCTATTTTTGCCATCCTAACTGGCGGTGTGGTTTTGATTTGAATTTCCCTGATGGCTAATGATTTTGAACGTTTTTTCATGTGTCTGTTAGCCATTTGTATGTCTTCATTGGAAAAGTGTCTGTTCATATCTTCTGCCCATTTTTCGATTTGTTTATTTGTTTCTCATGTATTGAGTTTGAGAAGTTCTTTGTAGATCTTGGATACCAGTCCTTTATCTGTAGTGTCATTTGCAAATATCTTCTCCCATTCCGTGGGCTGCCTCTTAGTTTTTTTGACTGTTTCCTTGGCCGTGCAGAAGCTTTTTATCTTGATGAAGTCCCATCAGTTCATTTTATCTTTTGTTTCTCTTGCCTTTGGTGATGTGTCATGAAAAAGGTTGCTTTGGCCGATGTCGTAGAGGTTGCTGCCTATGTTCTCCTCTAGAATTTTGATGGATTCCTGTCTCACATCGAGGTCTTTCATCCATTTGGAGTTTATTTTTGTGTGTGGTGTGAGAGAGTCATCTGACCCTTTTTAAAACAAGATTTTGTTTATTTATTAGAGAGAGAGAGAGAGAAGCTCCCTGTTGAGCAGGGAGCCTGACGCAGGGCTTGATCCCAGGAATCTGGGATCATAACCTGAGGCAAAGGTAGATGCTTAACTGACTGAACCACCCAGTCACCTCTCCATCTGCCCCTTTATTTTGATGATCACTCTAACTAAAACGATTGGTTTCCAATTCATTTTACAAATCAATACAAAATAGAACCTGTTAGTCATGATTTGTTAAGTAATGTCATAGGTCTTTACCAGTACTGTAAGCGTATGGGCCACAGCTATGTGACTGAGAATTGTATACTAGCATGTGTGTGTGTAATGAAGTTATTAAAGAAATTATAAGGAATTAAAGTGTGCTTTTCACCTGCAGGAAGTTTTTCTCACACTCCTTAAATGAACTAGAGAGCCATGATGGTGTAGTACAGTGGTTTCCAAACTAGCAGACCTCAGCATCACCTGGTGGCCTTGTTAAGCTTGCTGGGCCCACTCCCAGAATATTTGATTCTTTAGGGGCCTGCAGTTCGCATTTCTAAGTTCCCAGGTGATGCTGATACTTCTGGTCTAGGAACCAGATTTTGAGAACTAGGCTAGTTATAGAAAGAAAAAACACAGGGTTTGGAGTTAGTTGATCTACAGTTTGTGTCTAATTGGCTACCAACTCACTTTTCTGTGTCTTAATATTCTTGTCTCTCAAACAGAAATAATACAAATTATATTCTTTTGGCTAAATGTAGGGCTATTATGAGAATCAAATGAGGTAATGGAAATAAATGAAAAAAATGCTTTTCAATATGTGACACTCCTAACTGTAACAAGATATCAATGATATTGTACCCATTAAATTTGGGGATACTATAGTTTTCACACACATGAGCTAGATTCAGAATTCACATATCAAAATACTTTTGCAAACTTATGAAAATAAATACTAAAATATTTAGTTACTTTGAAATATAAAAAAAAAAAAATTAGAGAGCGAACATGTGCTTGAGCAGGGGAGGGGAAGAGAGGGAGAGGGAGAGAATCAATCAGACTCCATGATGAGCACAGAGCCTGATGCAGACTGTTTCCCTTTTTTCTCTCATTTGGTAGAATTTACATGTAAACTGGAGAAACTTCCTATTTCAGAAATTATTTTAGGCACCTGGGTGGCTCAGTCAGTTAAGTGTCTGCCTTCTCCGGCTCAGGTCATGATCCCGGAGTCCTGGGATCCAGCCAGCATGAGGCTCCCTGCTGAGCAGGGAGTCTCCATCCTCTGCTCCTCCCCACCCCCCGCTCATGCTCGTTCGCTCTCTCTCTCTCAATTAAATAAGTTTTTTTTTTATTTTTAACTTTTTATTTTTTTATAATTTTTTTTATTATATTATGTTAGTCACCATACAGTACATCCCTGGTTTTTGATGTAAAGTTCCATGATTCATTAGCTGCGTATAACACCCAGTGCACCATGCAATACATGCCCTCCTTAATACCCATCACCAGCCTATCCCATTCCCCCACCCCCCTCCCCTCTGAAGCCCTCAGTTTGTTTCTCAGAGTCCATAGTCTCTCATGCTTCATTCCCCCTTCTGATTATCCCTCCTTTCTTTATCCCTTTCTTCTCCTACCGATCTTCCTAGTTCTTATGTTCCATGGATGAGAGAAATCATATGATAGTTGTCTTTCTCTGCTTGACTTATTTCACTTAGCATTATCTCCTCCAGTGCCGTCCATGTTGTAGCAAATGTTGAGAAATCGTTCTTTCTGATAGCTGAGTAATATTCCATTGTATATATGGACCACATCTTCTTAATCCAGTCATCTGTTGAAGGGCAGCTCGGCTCCTTCCACGATTTAGCTATTGTGGACAATGCTGCTATGAACATTGGGGTGCATATGGCCCTTCTCTTCACTACGTCTGTATCTTTGGGGTGAATACCCAGTAGTGCAATGGCTGGGTCATAGGGTAGCTCAATTTTTAACTTTTTAAGGGACCTCCACACTGTTTTCCAGACTGGCTGTACCAACTTGCATTCCCACCAACAATGTAGGAGGGATTCCCTTTCTCCACATCCTCTCCAACAATTGTTTTTTCTTGCCTTGTCAAAAAAAGAAATTATTTTACCAAATCATTGACCATCTATGGCAGATCACCCCTATGCTTACTGTTCTCTTCCTGAAACCACAATACAATCCAAAAAAGGATAGGTGGAGCTAGTGATGAAAAGACAAAAGTAAGGCCACAGGGACCAATTAGCCCAAGGTAGTGTACTGAAGATTTAATTTCTTTGGCCAACTCTTACTTAATTCTAACAGTGTAGGATATTTTGTCTTGTTTATCTGAGCCAGGTTTCATAGCACATACTTGTGCACTATATAAAATCCAGTCATCTCATTTAGAATTGCTTATCTCAAATTGAAAAGAGTTGCCAGCTATGTTCATTTATTTACAGTTTTCTGGATCTACTATAAACAGTTTTTTCAGATGTTATTTCTAGTCAAAGATTTGTCCCCATAGCACTGTCCTTAATGCACAATATTTCCTTCCTGTTTTAGGATAATCATCTAAATAAGAGTCCCTGTGTAAGAGTCCCTGAAATCACTTTATCGTCCAAGTAGCTAGAAGAGGGAATCATTTATTAAATGCAGCTAATTTCAGTAACTGACAGGCACATGAGGTGCCCAAAGAAAACAGAGGAGTGTCGGGCTAGTTGGGATGGTTCCAGGAAGGTCGTCTACTTTAAGAGCTGCATTTTATTAAGGATTGTGATGGTTATTGGAACTTTTCCTGTTGTTTTACTCAGTAGTCTCAGGGGGGCTATTTGGCACTAGGGTGCAAAATGAGATCAGCAATTAGGAAAAGACACCACTGCAGGCATTTTAAGAGTAAATCATTGAGTACCAGACTTAATAACTAGTAACTGCCAGGCCAAAGTAATAGCCTAAGGTTTTTGGATAGTCCGGCTTCTTATTCTTTCCAGTGTGCTTGCTGCTGTGGCTGTTTGCGTGACTGCCTCCAGAGGTGGTGCTTGGGTATTTGGCAAGAGGAAAGGTAATTGCAGTCGATTCTTGATTCCAATAAAATAGATCAACCAAAGGTTTTGAAGTTTTATCATCTGGAAGCTAAAATCCCTTACACTGGCCACATTTATTTATCCAGGGGCAACCCTAGAGTCACCTTCCACGTAGCACAGAGACATTGGTATTATAACTGCCTGGCAGATCTCTGTATGAATGGATCTGTTCCTTCTGGTGGCAAGGAGAACACTTCCACCTAATTTGTTTGATGACTGCCACATTGGAGAAGAAAAAACGTGAAGAGCGGAATGTTAAGTGGCTTCCTACTTCCAATCTAAGCCACACTTTATGCCTCCAATTTTCCTAGGTGTGATTACTCCTACTATCATATAACAAGAAAAGAATAGAAAAGGAATAAGGGGACATGGTAAGAATTAAAGTGGTGTATTGGAAAGTACATTAACGAAGAAGTAGGAGACTTTTGTTCTAATCCTAATTCAGACACTAAATATCAGTTTAAAAAGTTGATGTCCCTAGCCCTCACCTGTAAGATGAAACATTTGAAACAACTAATAGAATGGTTTAAAATTTTGCTATCTAGAATAGCAAGAGCTGTAAGCATTTAATAAGTGCTTATAATCTATGGTAAACACATTACATTTACATTTTTAATCTTTATAATAGTACTGTAAGATAAGCAATATTGCTATGATTCCCATTTTACAGATGAAGAAACTAGAGCATAAAAAAGTAAGAAATGGCCTGATTTATGGAAGAGCTACAGCTGGAATTCACAGGTGGTCTATTTACAGAGCTGATAAAAACGTATTTTTCTTTCCATATTTGTATCAGAAATTGACCTTGAAAACAAAGAGGGGCAAGGACCAGGACATGTTTAGGACTTGCATCATCATAGAGATCCAAGTTTAAGAAGTTCACTCCTTTGGCTGCATTTCTTTTCTGCTATTTCCATTCTTTTCCCTTCTCTCCTGGAAGGTCGTTTTGTATATTGAGAGCTTAAAAGTCTCCACTATGAAGACTTTGGCCCTGTCCTGTGAAGACAGAAAGAGATATACCCTGCCCCTGTGTACCTACTCTCTCATCATGCTTTATGAAAAGATAAGCAAAGTGGGAAAAGGAGATTGATTTCACAGGAACAAATTTAGAGGGCCCAGGAAGATATATTTGATTTTTCCCAGACATACAGTGTTATTAAATCCTCCTAAGACTGATGAAACTTCTTTCTTAGTAGAGAGATGAGATTTATTTTATGGAAAATTACTATTGACTTTAAGGAGCTTAAGTTTATGTCCCATCTTTTAATTTTTTTTCTCCCAGGCTATTTCGCTTTTCTTCTGAAGCTGTGTTGAGAGCCTACATAAGGCTTGAAGTAGTCAAAATGATTGAAGGAAAAAAAGGAATTCTAAGTAACTTTAGCATTAAAGCAGTGACAGTAGATGGAGATAGGCATACACCTCCATATCTAGGGCTCTCCTACCATGTTTTTGCCCTTTTCACACTGATAGCAGTAGTGCTATCAGAAAGGAGAGAAAGCTGCATCTGGTAATTATCCGCAAAACCAAGTCACTCACTCAGGGTGACCACCTGCAGTTGTCTGATTTTTGCTTTGTACAAAGGGTTGCATGGTGAATGGGAGCGAACATGTACCCTTTGCTCCCTTCATCAACCATATACCATGGTCCTGGGGCTATATGACCACGTCAGTCTAAACAAGTTACAACCCCCTGTTCTAATGCGGTTTATATATCCAAGCCGTGCTGTCTAAAAGCACCCACTGACCACATGTGGTAATTACATAAGTTTAAATGTAATATTTAAATTCATTGAACTATGTGTTTCAAGTGCTCAGTAGCCATGCATAGCTGGCAGCTGCCACCTTGGACAGCACTGATACAGAATGTCTGCATCATAACAGGAAGTTCTTTTGAAGAGCATTTTCTAGTGGTTAAAGATGAAACAAACCAAGTAAACTTGTAGTACATTAAGATTTGCTATGCTATGAATAAAATTAAAGTAGGGCAATGTTCAGGTTATGCTGGGAGAAGTGCAATTTGCAGTCTTAAAAAGGATGATTAGGGATGGCCTTACTCATAAATGACATTTGCATGAAGACCCGATGGTGATGAGGGAGCAAGCTGTGAGACTGTCATAGAGAGGAGCATTTTAGTCGTGAGAACAGATAGGGCAGAGGTCCTGAGGCAGGGGTTCCTTGGAGTGCTCAGGGAATAAGGGGATGCCAGTAGGACTGAAGTCAGGTGATCAAGGGAGAAGGAAAATAGAAGAGATGAGGAGTGGTTATATCTTGATTTATTTTAAAGGTAAGTGAACTGAATTTGCTGACAGATTGGATCTGGGTGGGGGGTGGAGAATAAAGGATAACTCTAAGGTCTTCGGTCTATGCACTAGGTAAGGAGTTGATGTTAACTGAAATGGGGAAGGTTGTAGAAGGATGTTAACTGAAACGGGGAAGGAGGATCAAGTATTCAGTGCTATACACATTAGATTTGAAATATTTCTTAGACATTTGAGTGCAGCTATCCAGAAGGCAATTGGATATATGTGCTTTGAGTTCAGGATAGAAGTCAGAGGTAAAGATATAAATGTAATTGTTATCAGCATGTAGATGGTATTTAAAACCATGAGACCAGAGGGGATTCCCTTGGGGCAAGTATAGGAAGAGAAGACGATCTAAAGACTGAGACTTGGGCCACTCCAGCATTATGACATCAGAGTCCTGAGGAGGAGCCACATGAGGAGCGGCTTATTTTTCACTAGCAAAGCATGGTATCCTGAAACCCAACTGAAGCAAGTGTTTCAAAGAGGAGAGTGTAATCACCTGTATCAAATGTTGTCAGTGGGGCAAGTAAAATAAGAACTGGCCATTAAATTTGGTAATTCAGAGGCCACTGCTGACCTTATCCATAAAGGATTCCATGAATTAAAAGCCTGATTAGAGGACAGAATTAGAGCATAGGAATTGACTGCTCAGATAGACCATTGATCTTTTGAGGAATTTTGCCCTAAAGGGATTAGATAAATGGAACAACAAATGGGGAGAGGAGAGTAAATGAGTATTCTAAAAAACAGTATTAGTAAAATAACAGCATATTTATGTGATGCTGGGAATGATTTCATACAAAGCAAAAATCTTGACGTAGTTGTAGAGACAGGAAAGAATTTCTGGAGAAAAATCCTTGAATTTGTGAAGGGAATGAGATCTAGTGCACTAATGGAAGATTTGACCTTAGACACATGGAAATTTATCCATAGTAACTGGAGGAAAAGCAGAGTACATGGGTCCAGATGCTGGCAGGTGCATGAATGTATTGGTAAGAAATTTATGAAGTGTGCTTCTGATTGATTTCTTAAGTGAAATAGGAACCAACGATATCATTGAGAATGAAAATGTGGAGGAAATTTGGGAGATTTGAAGACCAAAGAGAAGATACACATAATTAGCTAAGAGAGCAGAAAAGGGAATCTAGTAGGAGAAGATGGCATGGAGCAACCATAAGGGCCCACATAAGTTTCACGGACTTCACTTCAAAGTGAGACAGTTGAACAGAACTGTGTCATTTTCACCAGCCCACATTGAACAGTAGAGTTTAACTAGGATTAAATTAAAGTGAAAGAGGCAAGGAAGCATTTATCTGATGTGCTATGAATTTTCATCTAGTTAAAGGAGAGAAATGAAAAATGTAAGAGTATAAGAGAAATGTAAAAATGACTGGATCAAAGAATTGCAGATCCCAAAACTATTGCAGTTGAGGTAGTAATAGGAGTAAACTGAAAAGATATGAGTTGACGATAGGAGAATGCTTGGAATTGATATTATAGAAGTGTTCTACTTATTGCTGATTAAAAGGACCGGGTCATGATCATAAGAGAGAATCACTAAATCCTATTCTAAAGATCTTTTCACAAAAGGAGTTACTTAAAATTTTAATTAGTTCAGTGTGTATTGTCTCTGAATTAGAGTGTTATCTCTTTATGAAAGAAAAAGGTTTTGATAAGATGAAATAAGTTGATGCTTAAATTTAAAACTGAAGATAATAGGGCAGCACATTCCCCTCAGATAACATCAGATAGATCTCTTTGGCCTATTCTCTTGTGAACCTAGACAGTGCAGTGTTGGAGTTTGCATTTGATCAGAAGCTGGAAGTTCTTGTTCCACCCGGTTTCCTAAAGTTTACTGTATAGGAACTTCAAATACAAGTCTAGTACCAATAAGTATTATCTAATTATGCTTAGTCACTTTCTTTTGAATGTATTTCTGAAAGAGGAATGACTGTGTATTAGGTACTTGACTATATACAACCATAAAGAAACCATTGGTCTATTTGTATAATGAGGGAAATCTCAAAAAAGAGCAGGAACAGGTTTTATTAGTGCCAAAAAGAAAAATCAAGAAGATACTTTTTCTACTAAGTAGGAAATTCTAAGTGTTATTTATGATAAAAGGAATATTTGATGAGATAAAACCAGTTGATGCTTAAGTTTAAATTTTGTTTTTCATTAGAGTCTTATTTAAGTTTCCAAAATAAAGGAACAAGCAAATATTTATGTTTATTCTTGAGGTGTAAATGTGGAAATATTTCTGCCTAATGATTTGAAGATTTATTGGCAGTCAATGCAAAAAAACAAAACAAAACAAAAACCCAAAAAACAAAAAAAAAAACCCCACAAACTAGAAAATGGACAATTGTTTACTTTAAGACCTCACAAAAATGTGCACATTTTCTCTAACTTTACAAAGACTGATAAAACACTCAGTTTGGTCAGGCAGGATTCATTCACCATTACCTTTAAAAGTAGAAGGTAAAAACTTATCTTCATTAAGTGACACTGAATGTCTGGCACCACATAACTAACCAAAGAATTCAGTAGCTTAGGGTCCATGGGATGCCTCAAGTTCAAAGGGAACAGAGACATCCTGTTTGGTGTTTTATTTCACTCATGCTGTTTAAACTGCCCAGATCCCCTTAAGTGTTTTCTTTTTCATTCTTGAGCATGATCTTTTTTGTTCCTCATGAGTAACACAAAGCATTATAAAAACTCAATGTCAGACCAAATAATTTTCACAATGTATCACAAGATTTTATTTTTTAGGTAGAAGGATGTTTTGTACAAAAAAGTCATTTTGTTAATGATGACGAAAACAGGTCTTCAGTACCTGTGGCTTGCTTGTTAAAGAAGAAACAACATTGGTTCAGAGTTACCACTTCTGACCCAATATCTTCGAAGTGCAAATTCTATTACTAAAACTTTTAATAAAAAGATCTCTATTATGAAACAGTGATGGTGATAACTTAAGCTAATTCATCCAATGAGGAAAATTCATTCTCAGTTTCTGAGACCACAAACATGAACAAAGAAACTACCTCTGCATTTAAAGATACCTTAAGATATTCTAAAAGATTTAGCAACATATGTTCATTCAATACAGTAAATGCAGATGCTGGGGCACCTGGCTACCTCAGTCGGTAGAGCATGTAGCTCTTGATCTCTGGTTGTGGGTTCAAGACCCACAGTGTGTGTAGAGCTTACTTTAAAGAAAGAAAAAGAAAAAAAAATAATAAAAATTAAAAAAAGAAAATGCAGGGGCACCTGGGTGGCACAGCGGTTAAGCGTCTGCCTTCGGCTCAGGGCGTGATCCCGGCAATCTGGGATCGAGCCCCACATCAGGCTCCTCCGCTAGGAGCCTGCTTCTTCCTCTCCCACTCCCCCTGCTTGTGTTCCCTCTCTCGCTGGCTGTCTCTATCTCTGTCGAATAAATAAATAAAATCTTAAAAAAGAAAAAAGAAAAGAAAATGCAGATGCTAATTTTTTTTCTAGTGTAAAATCATGACCTGTAGTTTCTTTGAATGTCTCAAAGCTTGTTTTCACTAATATTTACTGTTTTTAAAATTTAAATCATGGAAAAAATGCTGGCTGAACAAAATCTCATCTGACTGAATTTTTGAAGAATGACTTTATGATATTTTCCTACATACTTATTTATAACAGAGGCTGATAAATAAATATGAAAATATAAGTCTTATATATTAGATATATATTGAAATTTGGCTGCCATGTGGGGAAAAAGTAATAAGATCTCTCAAATGATCACTTACTGAGTAATTTCTGAAATCTGAACAATGCTCAAAGACTTGGGAGAATTTTCAGTTCCTCAAAACCCTTGCACACTTTCTCTTTGTTTTCTTAAATATATCTATAAAAGAATAGATAAATATCATGTGACTCCTAAACTGTAGTGTTCTAATTTACCATAAATTGTTTAAACATGCCATGGGGGCTTCTGCTACCTTCTGCTAAATTCATCTGCAGAGTACCAAATGATCAAAGTTGTAGTTCACGTTCAATTTGATTATATTCTACTGGAGAAGGTCTGATTAAGCTGCTAGCTTTGGCAACCAAAAAGGATCAATGATGAGCTATAATTCTCCATATAATTTTTTAAATTTCCATTTTGAAATTTTATTTGCGGGGCACCTGGGTGGTTCAGTCCGTTAAGCGTCTGCCTTCGGCTCAGGTCATGATCTCAGGGTCCTGGGATGGAGCCCTGCCTTGGGCTCTCTGCTCAGCAGAGAGTCTGCTTCTCCCTCTCACTCTCCCTTTGTACTCTCTCTCTCTCTCAAATAAAATAAATAAAATCTTTAAAATAAAATAAAATAAGATTTTATTTGCTATTTGTTACATATGTTAAATGGGCATAATTAGATTTTAGAAGTGAGTATTAGACAAATGTATTTGCTCCCCATCCAAATATCCTTTTAAATTTGGTTGTTCTTTTAACATTGCTCCCTCATTGCTGCTATGGGTCTTTGCCACCGGGGAACAATGGCATGGAAATAATGTTATTAAAAGACCATGTTCATGTGTGGTCTTTCTAGATTGCTACTTATTACTGTCATTCTTAAAATGTTCCTATGAATCTATCTCTTCAGGAACAAAAAAGGATGATAATATCATTTAAATTTTTCTGTGTATAGAAATTAGCAATATATATTTTGTGCATTTAAAGAAATTACCTCTTCTGGAGCATGATCTTATACATAACTACTATCCTTAGAAAGCATTATTTTAGACATGTCTCAGTGGAACTAGTTCTCAATTATTGAATTATTTGTTGACTCACTTGTTTCATTTAAGAACATTTATTGAGTCTTTAAAATATGGTAAGTGTTCATGGTATATTAAGAGAGACATGTATTCAACTATGGCAATATAGATATAAAATACAGCAACCTGTGGGAACACAGAGGAGGAAGTAGATCAGTTTACCTGGTTGAGAAAAGACTCTGCTGACAAGGTAACTTAAGTATGGCATGAAATGTTCAGTGGTACTCAGCCAAATGGAAAGACACATAAATGAAAAGAATCCTTAAGGTACATTGTATTTTCATGGAAATAATGAGTGGCCTCATGTAGATGGTGCTTGGAATATGAGAAAGAAAGTGATTAAGGGAATGGATTATCTCTAAGGGGGTTTCCTGTGAAGTGAGTTTCAGTAATCAGTCCTGAGGGAGGCAACATCTCATTTCATTTAGGTTGCAAACTCACAAGAAGGCTACTATATATGTGTGTATGTATGTACATATGTATGTATCTCCTTACCTGCCTATCCACCTATCTACCTGTCTTACCTATTTATCCATGTATCGGTCCATCCATCCATCCATCCATCCATCATTCTACCTATGTTGAGATTCACTTTCACAATATTTGAAGGGAAAAGTGGAAAAATACTTTTTCCTGGCAAGAAAAAAATTAAGCCTGATCTAGTCGATTTTTATGACAAAGAGGACTGGTGTTGCCAATTCTATTGTATGGTGGATGTTTTCCATAATTTGAATAAGCTGGATCAAGTGGTCCAATATCTTGAGGAAATGTTTTTAAAGCACTTATACAGTATGTTTAAAATGCACCTTTTAGGGGCGCCTGGGTGGCTCAGTCGTTGGGCATCTGCCTTCGGCCCAGGGCGTGATCCCAGAGTCCTGGGATCGAGTCCTACATCAGGCTCCTCCGTTGGGAGTCTGCTTCTTCTTCTCCCACTCCCCCTGCTTGTGTTCCTTCTCTCACTGGCTGCCTGTCTCTCTGTCAAATTAATAAATAAAATCTTTAAAAAAAATAAAATGCACCTTTTAAAAAATACTAGCTCATAAAAATATTAGACATCCCTTTTAAATAAGCAAGAGAGTATATAGTTTTTCACATTCAGTTAAGATTATGCTACCAAAAAGGTATGAAGATTGCTGAGTTAGATAGTTACTGGGTAGGGAACGTTTCCAAAGACTTAGGTTTTGAAATCTCCACCATGTAAACTGTTATTAATGAGAAATCATGTTTTAATCTTAGGATATATTTGCTATGGTTTTCCTGATTGAAAACATAACTTTTGGATGAGCTATAGACTGTTCTCTCTTAGAATCATAATGCTGATTCAGCGTCCTATCAATAGATGGCACTTCTTTGTTGTGTTTACATGTGAACTGAGTTCTTATATAATAAATAGCAAACAGTATGATTGAGTTAACCCAGCACCTTGGTGTTAGCACTGGCATCACCTTTTCTGAAAGTCATTTATGCTTCCTGTACCTGAACATGAACTTGTTTTCTTCTTTTTCATCACCTTTACTGAGATTCGTGAAGAATCTGGCAGCCTAGGCTAGGTTATATTAAAGACATTGATATGGAAATACAGTCATTCGTTAATAGCAAGTTTCAGCTAATTTTGTATTGGTTAAATAAATCATACTTTTATAAGCTCCAGAAGATAGAAATTTTAATTATGTGTTTTATTCCAAAATTTAAATTAGTGGTATTTTAATTGTTACTTTAGAAGACACAGTGGCAAAAAAAAAAAAAAGGAGAAGACACAGACAGTGACTAAGCAAACTTACAAAATAATTAGTATAAGTACAGTGGGTTAATAATATTTCAAATCAATATATAAGCCTTGAATTATTCAGTATAATTTGTCATCTACCAAGTAGTACAGATAAAGACAGATATCCATATAAATCATATCTAATGTTTAATAAGCTACATAGTCTCCATAACCTGGCATATAAAAAATGATTTTATATTGGGTTTGAAACATTAACAGAAAAGGGGCGCCTGGGTGGCTCAGTTGGTTAAGTGTCAGAATCTTGATTTGGGGGCACCTGGGTGGCACAGCTGTTAAGTGTCTGCCTTTGGCTCAGGGCATGATCCCGGAGTCCTGGGATCGAGCCCCACATCAGGCTTCTCCGATGGGAGCCTGCTTCTTCCTCTCCCACTCCCCCTGCTTGTGTTCCCTCTCTCGCCGGCTGTCTCTATCTCTGTCGAATAAATAAAATCTTTAAAAAAAAAAATCTTGATTTGGCTCAGGTCATGATCTCAGAGTCATGAGATTAAGCCCTGCATCAGGCTCCATGCTCAGTGGGGAGTCTCTTGAGAGTCTCTCCCTCTCCCTCTGCCTCCCACCCTGCTCACATGTGCACTGTCTTCCCCTCTCTCTCTCTAGAGTAAATAAATAAAATCTTTTAAAAAAGGAGTATTAACAAAAAATTCAGGTTTCTATTTCTTATTTCCAGATCTCAAAAATGAGAATGTTTTTTGTGTTTTCTGAAACAAAGTATTCTTTGAAATAGTTGATAATATGCACAATTATTTGAAAGATGACAGAAGAGGGATTCCTCTGTATATCGATCTCAAACAGGGAGTTTCTCTAATAAAAGGGGAAAAAAAAACCCTCTTCACACAATGTACTCAAAAGAAAGCAAAGAATTCCAGCAGCACAGCATTTCAGAGGTTTTCTTTTCTCTCTCCCTAAAGGATGTATGCGTTTTCTGAATGCATACTTGAGTGTTATTTTAATTGTGATAGTCTTATTTTTAAGTCTAGAAAGAACAACTCAAATCCTCCGAACATATATGCACAGACACACACAGGTACACATGCTCGTACCTACACATACTGTCATTATTTAGAGAACAAAGGTAAATAAACTTAAAATATGTATCATTAACATTGGGAAAGTGCTACGGCACGGAGCAGTAAGCATGAAATGTACTTGATCCTGCGATGGTGTGAAAACTATGAGTTAGCAGATTCAAGAACAGATGGCCTCTATTCACCCCATGTGGCTAAACTCACAAATGCCAACCTCAGAGACGCCTTACCTTTGCCCTGTCTGTCCCTTTTAGGCTAGCTCTGTTATATTAAGGGTTATTGCCTTCTTTGCTCTCCCTGCAATCAGCTTTTGAAGTCCATGGCCAAGAAGGCAGTGTGAGACACCATTATGAGAGAGGTGTTTGCTTAAAGATGTAGTCCAAGCAAGATCCCACAAACCCCTTGATAGTCTAGCAGGGAACCACAAACTCCAGCCAATATCTTCTAATCCCCTGAGGATTCAGAACTGCCTACCATAAAAACATAATGGGCTGTTTATCTGAGCAGCCAGGAGATAACATCTTGAAGTTACAATCTGGGTTACAGACTGGTGACATGAAGCAATAAGAAGTTTGAATACCTCCCTTGCCCTGGGAAAAACAACATGTGAACAACCCAGCGTATAGACACCACTGGAAGCTCCTTTCTCATGCTAATGAGAATCACAATGTTCCCAACATTTTTCTGTTAAATAAATCAAATATACTTGGAAGAAATGGAAGGACCCTGCCCCTTACTCCATTTGCATGCTTTATACTATTTTTGAAGTTTGAGGCTATGTTAGGAAATATTCCCACTGGCACAATCAAGTGAATTTTTGTGGCACATTTTGACTTCTTTTCAAAGATTGCTTAAATTTTGTGACATTAATCATGATTGTCTAATAAAATACTATAGAGATTCCCAACAAGATGCTTTATTCCCAGGGCTCCCATACTGCAGTAGATCAGATGCTCATTTTCGTGTATGTGTGTCTCAGTGTATATGAATAATATGTTTTTCCTCTAATTCTTTCATTTTCTGCTGGGGCAGAATTAAAATATCTCAGACTTTTAAAACCTTCTTTAAGAGCGTGTCTTTATCTGTATTCTGGCTTAGGAAAAAGAAAACCTAGACTTGATATTTAAACTACATCTATTGAACACGTTATGTAGTGGAGATTGTATGACCATTTGTTTCTGGCGAGCCTGTTTGTTATTATCCATCAACTGGGAGAATCTCATGCCTTTAGGGGATTTCCCCCCCCCCCCCAAATAAATGAATCTCCATGATTGTGGATAGTGATTGCATTAACCATTTAGTTGCTAGCCTCCTGTTCACTGGAGATAATGGATATTTTGGCATATATAAATATGACTGTTGACAAACTATAATTCAACCGACTTTGTTCATTTTAACCATTTTCTGAACATTTGATAGAATTGTTTTATAACCAACCCTGTTTAGTCATAAAAATAAGCTCTATGGGGGCGCCTGGGTGGCGCAGTCGTTGGGCGTCTGCCTTTGGCTCAGGGCGTGACCCCAGTGATCTGGGATCTAACCCCACATCAGACTCCTCCACTAGGAGCCTGCTTCTTCCTCTCCCACTCCCCCTGCTTGTGTTCCCTCTCTCGCTGGCTATCTCTCTCTGTCAAATAAGTAAATAAAATCTTTAAAAAAAAAATCTCTATGAATTGTTCTAATATGTTTAATCTTTTTTATCCTTAGACTTACATATATACATTTCTAATTTACTATATGTAACAAATAGTTTTCTTTTTCATTTCTCCAGGGGTAAGTCATATTCAACTTGATCACAAGCTTTTTGGTCTTACCGACTTTATTTTCTTCTACCCTTTCAATAACCCCTTAAAGTGGAAGAGGAAATTTACACATAAAATTGCTCTGCAATGTGTAAAAATAGCTTAAGTCACAACTGTGTTGTACTATTCAGTAAATCTATCCTCATGGGTGACTGCCCCTAGAGGCTGAAGCCTTTGCAACTAATCTCAGAGAGAATACACTCCATCCTAAAGGATGACTGAAAAGTGAAACGTCTGCCCTCCTTGGGAATGTGCACTAATGTTGCTTTCTCTTGCAACTTAAAAACAATTTTATTGGCTTTAAGCATTTGTTTAATCAAATCCTAGTGAAGGTCCTTCTCACTCCTGGAGCTGTTTAGTAAAATATGGATTAGGGCAAAGCCTTCTAATGTGTCCTTAGGAGAGTCATCATGGTGAGATCCACTGAGGGGTGGGGGGACATGAACAGTCTCCAGAAAAGAGCTTTTAGCCAAAAAGTAGAAAAATGAGGCTTTGGCAGGAAAAACTCCCCACGTTTGAAGCAAAACTATGAAAGTAAAGTATGTCAGTAAAACAGATTTCCCCAAAGGTTCGTTTGGAATAGAATTTTCAATATAATGAAGATAAAGCACTTTTTGAGAAACCCCCCCAACAATATTTCATTCCTAATAGAATTGCTTGTGAGCAACTGAAACAATTGACAAGGGCAGGGGAAAATATGTGATTGAATAAATTGCATCACTGAAATAAATAAAAATATACTTAGCTCAGTTAAACATCTTGTTGGATTTCATAGGATATAATTATTTGGCTAAGGAATCAAACGAGCACATAAACAAAAGAGAAATACTTTTGGTTTTTTTGTTTTTTTTTGTTTTTTTTTTTATTTTAATAATGATTTTTTATTATATTATGTTAGTCACCATACAGTACATCCCCGGTTTTTGATGCAAGGCTCGATGATTCATTAGTTGTGTATAACACCCAGTGCACCATGCAATATGTGCCCTCCTTACTACCCATCACCGGTCTATCCCTTTCCCCCACCCCCCTCCCCTCTGTAGCCCTCAGTTTGTTTCTCATAGTCCATAGTCTCTCATGTTTCATTCCCCCTTCTGATTACCCCCCCTTTCTTTATCCCTTTCTTCCCCTACTGATCATTCTAGTTCTTATGTTCCATAGATGAGAGAAATCATATGATAATTGTCTTTCTCTGCTTGACTTATTCACTAAGCATTATCTCCTCCAGTGCCGTCCATGTTGTAGCAAATGTTGAGAACTCATTCTTTCTGATTGCTGAGTAATATTCCATTGTATATATGGACCACAACTTCTTAATCCAGTCATCTGTTGCAGGGCATCTCGGCTCCTTCCACGATTTAGCTATTGTGGACATTGCTGCTATGAACATTGGGGTGCATATGGCCCTTCTCTTCACTACGTCTGTATCTTTGGGGTAAATACCCAGTAGTGCAATGGCTGGATCATAGGGTAGCTCAATTTTTAACTTTTTAAGGGACCTCCACACTGTTTTCCAGAGTGGCTGTACCAACTTGCATTCCCACCAACAATGTAGGAGGGATCCCCTTTCTCCACATCCTCTCCAACAATTGTTGTTTCTTACCTTGTCTATTTTTGCCATTCTAACTGGCGTAAGGTGGTATCTCAGTGTGGTTTTGATTTGAATTTCCTTGATGGCTAATGATTTTGAACATTTTTTCATGTGTCTGTTAGCCATTTGTATGTCTTCATTGGAAAAGTGTCTGTTCATATCTTCTGCCCATTTTTTGATTTGTTTATTTGTTTCTCGTGTATTGAGTTTGAGAAGTTCTTTGTAGATCTTGGATACCAGTCCTTTATCTGTAGTGTCATTTGCAAATATATTCTCCCATTCCGTGGGCTGCCTCTTAGTTTTTCTGACTGTTTCCTTGGATGTGCAGAAACTTTTAATCTTGATGAAGTCCCATAAATTCATTTTATCTTTTGTTTCTCTTGCCTTTGGGGATGTGTCATGAAAAAGGTTGCTTTGGCCGATGTCGTAGAGGTTGCTGCCTATGTTCTCCTCTAGAATTTTGATGGATTCCTGTCTCACATCGAGGTCTTTCATCCATTTGGAGTTTATTTTCGTGTATGGTGTGAGATAGTGGTCAAGTTTCATTCTTTTGCATGTAGCTGTCCAATTTTCCCAGCACCATTTATTGAAGAGACTGTCTTTTTCCCACCGGATGTTTTTTCCTGCTTTATCAAATATTAGTTGCCCAAAGAGCTGAGGGTCCATTTCTGGGCTCTCTATTCTGTTCCATTGGTCTATGTGTCTGTTTTTGTGCCAGTACCATGCTGTCTTTGTGATCACAGCTTTGTAGTACAGCTCGAAATCCGGCATTGTGATGCCCCCAGCTTTGTTTTTCCTTTTCAACAGTTCCTTGGAGATTCGGGGTCTTTTCTGGTTCCATACAAATTTAAGGACTATTTGTTCCAGTTCTTTGAAAAACGTTCTCGGTATTTTGATCGGGATAGCATTGAAAGTGTAGATTGCTCTGGGTAGCATGGACATTTTAACTATGTTAATTCTTCCGATCCATGAGCATGGAATATCTTTCCATCTTTTTATGTCTTCCTCAATGTCTTTTAAGAGTGATTTATAGTTTCTAGAATAAAGGTCCTTTACGTCTCTGGTTAAGTTAATTCCAAGGTAACGTATGGTTTTTGGTGCTATTGTAAATGGGGTGGATTCCCTGATTAAAAGAGAAATACTTTTGATTTTAGTACCCGAGGAATAGAAAATGTTGCGGAAAAAAATTTCACACTATTTATAAGTAAAACATTTCTCTACCCTAAATGTATAAGCCTTCTGACTCTAAGACTCTCACTGATCTCATTCCTTGGAGTGTTTTCTAAAAAGTATAATCATCTACAGTAAGAGCATTAATTTATGTATGATATTGTGCTATGGGTTGAACAAAACAAATTGTGCAGAGAACCCCCTTCCTTGTAGGAAAGGTCAGTCTGATATTTAAAAAGAAAGCTTAATATAAAGTTATTCTAAGGGAAATGAACAAATATATTCAGTAATTTGCTTGCATGAGTTTACTTGCAAATAGTGTACCTGTTCAGACCAAAGAATAAGTTTATTGATCACCATAGGAAAAAGGGAACACTTCGAGAATTGATGGAATTTCAGCTTGGTGGTTAATTAGAGCAAGGGCTTGTAGAGCTAGGCAAACCTGGGTTTGGATCCTGACTCCACCACCTTTTGTAAACTATATGACTTTAGGCTAGTTGTTAACCTCCCTAAACCTCATTTATAAAACAGAACTAACAACTAAGCTTTATTCATAGTTCACGTAAAATACTTGCATAGCACCTAAGCAATGGTAAGTGTTAGGCCAAAATTACAGGCATACCTCATTGTATTATGCTTCACTTTATTGTACTTCCAAGATACTGTGTTTTTTACAGATTGAATGTTTTGGGGCAAACTTTTGTAGAGCGAGTATTTGGCACCATTTTTCCAACAGCATATGGTTGCTTTGTGTCTCTGTGTCACATTTTGGTAATTCTCACAATATTTCAGCCTTTTTCATTATTATTATATTTGCTGTGGTGATCTGCGGTCAGAGATCTTTGATGTTACTATTGTAATTGTTTTGGGGCACCACGAACCACACCCATATAAAGCGGCTAGCTTAACTGATAAATGTTGTATGCGTTCTGACTGCTCCTTCCATGGCCATTCTCCCATCTTTCCCCCTCTCCTCAAGCCTTCTTTCCTGTTCCCTGAGACACGAAAATATTGAGATTGGACCAACTAATAACCCTACAATGGCCTCCATGTGTTCAAGTGAAAGGAAGGGTTGCCATCTCTCACTTAAAATCAAAAATTTAGAATGACGAAGCATAGTTAAGAAGGCATGTTGAAAGCCAAGCTAAACCAGAAGGTAGGCCTCTTGTGCCAAGCTGTTGGCCAAGTTGTGAATGCAAAGGAAAAGTTCTTGAAGGAAATTAAAAGTGCTTCTCCATTGAACACATGAATGATGATAAAGTGAAACTGCCTTGTTGCTGATATGGAGAACATTTTAGTGCTCCGCACAGAAGATCACACCAGCCACAACACTCCCTTAACTCAAAGCCTAATCCAAAGCAAGGCTAACTCTCTTCAGTACTGTGAAGGCTGAGGGGGGTGTGGAAGCTGCAGAAGAAAAGCCTGAAGCTAGCAGAGGTTGTTTGGGGAGGTTTAAGGAAACAGGCCATCTCCAGAACATGGAAGTGCAAGGTGGAGCAGCAAGTGCTGATGTGGAAGCTGCAGCAACTTCTCCAGAAGATGTAGCTAAGATCATTAATGAAGTGGCTGCCCTAAACAATAGATTTTCAATGTACATAAAACCGCCTTCTTTTGGAGGACGATGACACTCTCATAGCTGGAGAGGAGAAATCAATGCCTGGCTTCAAAGCTTCAAAAGACAGGCTGACTCTCTGGTTAGAGGCTAATGCAGTGGGTGACTTACGTTGAAGCCAGTGCTCATCTACCGTTCTGAAAATCCTAGGGCCCTTAAGAATTACGCTGAATCTACTCTACCTGTGCTCTCTAAATGGAACAACAAAGCCTGGCTGGCAGCGCATCTGTTCACAACACGGTTTACTGAATACTTTAAGCCCACTGATGAGACCTAGTGCTCAGAAGAAGAGATTCCTTTCAAAACATCACTGCTCATTGACAGTGTCCCTGGTCACCCAAGAGCTCTGACGGAAGTGTACAACAAGACAGATATTGTTTTCATGGCTGCTAACACAGCATCCATCTTGCGGTCCGTGGATCAAGGAGTAATTTCAACTTTCAAGTCGTCTTGTTTAAGAAATACCTTTCACAAGGGTATAGCTGCCACAAGTAGTGATTTCTCTGATGGGTCTCGGCAGTGTAAACTGAAAACCTTCTGGAAAGGTTGTGCCACTGTAGATGCCATTAAGAACGTTGTGATTCATGGGAAGAGGTCAAAAATCAACATTCACAGGGGTTTGGAAGAAGTGAATTCCAGCCCTCGTGGAGGACTGTGAGGGGTTCAAGACTTCAGTGGAGGAAGTAACTACAGATGTGTTGGAAGTAGCAGGGGAACTAGAACTAGATGTGGAGCGCGAAGATGGGACGGAATCGATACAATCTCATGGTAAAACTTGACGGATGAGGCATTCCTCCTTATGGATGAGTAAAGAAAGTGGTCTCTTGAGATGGAATCCTCTCCTGGTGAAGATGCTGTGAAGATTGTTGAAATGACGGCAAAGGATTCAGAATATTACATAAACTTAGTTGGTAAAGCAGCCACAGGGTTTGAGAGGATGGACTCCAGTCTTGAAAGAAGTTCGCCTGTGGGTAAATGCTATCAAACACCACATGCTGCAGGGAAATCCATTTGCAAAAGGAAGAGTCCATCGATGCAGCAAATTTCACTGTTGTCTTATTTTAAGAAATTGCCAAACCACCCAACCTTCAGCAACCACCATGCCCATCAGTCAGCAGCCATCAACATCCAGGCAAGACCCTCCACTGAAAGCCTAGTTGGGCATTAGCATTTTCTGGCAATGAAGTATTTTTAATTAAGGTATGTACATTGTGTTTTTAGATCAAATGCTGTTGTACACTTAATAGACTACAGCCTAGTGTAAAAATAACTTTTATGTGTACTGGAAAACTAAAAAGTTCATTTGGCTCACTTTATTGTGTTGTTTGCTTTCTGATGGTGGTTCTGGAACCAAACTTGCAATATATCCATGGTTTGCCTGTAGATAATCTGTAATAATCCTCTCAAGCTTGTATATTCTTCCTCTTGTCACTCCTTCAAAAGGACCTCCTTTCTTAGAATTTCTGAGGACATCCATAAAGAATCTGTTTTAACTTTCTTAATTTTCTCTTTTACCATTATCTCACTGACTTACAGCAGTTAATCATAAAAAAGGTAAGTTTTCCTATTTTTGCAGAAAATGTTAACTGTTTACTTGTCATTCTTGCTGGCTATTTACTCTCATGTCTTCAGTCCTCTTTCTGCCAGTATTCTCGTATGTCCTACCTATATCTTAAACCAAAATGAAGCTTCTATTTGTTCCTAAGGGCTCTTCTCCCTTTCATTGCCAATCACCATTAGCCAAGAATGTACTGTTTGGCTCACTCTGGTTTGGTATCTTTGTAGTCCAGTGTGCTGTTCCCTCTCTCTATTTTATCAATCTGGAGTCACTTTAATGTTTCACATAGAATTGGAGCCAGATACCTCATATTCTGCTCACCTCTACATGACCTTTAATACAACTGGCAAAGGATCTAGAATCAGAATAATGCTGGCTACGATTGGGAACAGAGATTCAGCTGAATGTCTGAGGCTGAAATACTTAAAATTACAACAGGCACAATTTCTATCTTACCCAAAACTCAGAATAACACCCAAAGGTTGGAATAAGTACAAGCTTTAAAATATTTTAGATAAAAAATATAATTTTCCCTATTTCTTTTAAAGGTTATTTTCTACTTTAGTAAGAAGTAGATATTTACTGAAATAGTAAGGTTTATTTTCTACCTCACATATTTATATAATGGAGGTAGAAGATAATTATGAAAGATGCTGTTCTTCACACTCCTGATATATTAGAAAAGAAGAATAAGCCAATACAGTTACCGAGTCACAGAATTCACAGTGCAGCTATCATGGTCAGGGCACCATGCTGCCACTGTGATGATTAAGTGTGGTTAATGTAAGTGTGGTAACGTAACACAGTCTTAGCCCTTTTCACCAGAGCTGCCATAACAAAATATTGCAGGCTTAAACAACAGGAATTTATTTTCTCATAGTTCTGGTGGCTCAAATTCCGGGACTGAGATGTCAGGAAATCTGATTTCTCCTGAGTCCTCTCTCTTTCTCTTACAGATATCTCTCCCTCTCTTATAAGAACAGCAGTAATACTAGATTAAGGTCCTACCTTAATGGTATCATTTTAACTTAACCACCTATTTTTAAGGATCCTGTCTCCAAATATGGCTATATTCTGAGGTACTAGGGGATTGGGATATGAATTTGGGGGAGACAGAATTCAACCCACAATAGCCCTGATGGAGATTAAAGTCTATTTGGAAGAATAGAAACTATATAGGAGGACTTAAATTGCTCCAAAATCCTTGGATTTATAAAATATTGCACTGGTTTATTATTCTAAATAAAATTTTATCTGGCTCACAGTTTCCCACTTGCTAGATTCAGTGGAAGCCCTCTAACCATCCTCAAAGCCATGCTTAGACTTGAATGAGGTTGGAGAGGGTTACATAGTTAAAAAGTTATGGAGGGGGCCATAGCCTTTATTCCATCATGGTTGCTGTTGTTCACTGTCCAACTCATGTGATCCATTTGAAGTCAAGTATTTTTACTTAACTCTGTGCCAAGAAAAGGTACAAGGACGTTTTTATTCTCCTTTGGCTCCCAATTTCACAAGCTCTTGGTGCTCTGTTGCTGTCAAAATGTATATGCTGTCCTATCAGCACTCCCGCCTCTTCCTTATAAGGGAAGATAATTCTCCCTGTCATTTGGAGAACGTAGTCTTCCATTTTGTGAATTTTAAATGTGCACATTATTCTCTGTTAGCCCCTCCATATCCACTTTTCAACCTGCTTGGTGCGCTAGGAGGCACCAAGCCCCCTTGATTCTAAATGATCATGGCCACTGAGGGTATTGGCAGGAGCCTAGAGGACAAGACACTCCCTCCTACTCCCACCTGACTTTGGACAAGGGCTGCATTCTTCTACCTAACATTATAGCCTCTATCATATGGCCTTGTCCTCCCTTCAGCTACAGATCTCTTACTTCTTTTCATTGCCCCTCATGCCTAAAGGTTGCAGTGGCTTTCCATTGTTTCAGGTGTTGCTTTCTGCCTCAGTAAAAAGCCCCTTTATTAAGCTCTCTTCTCACACTCTTTGAGGTGCCATCTGTTTCCTACTGAAACCTTAGCTAGTGTCAGGGATGCAGTTATGAGAATAAAAAGATAAATTCACTGTCCTTATGAAACTTACTTTTGGGGAGTGATGAGAGTGTGGGAATAAGACAGCAAACAAAAATGGATAATCCTGGTAGCAATAAGGGTTAAAGGACAATTAAAGTGACTTGACAGAGAGTGGCATGATGAGGGTCAGAGGGAGAGAGAATCTCAGGTAGACACTGTCCTGAACCTGGAGCCCTCTACTGAGAGCGGAGACCCATGCCGAGATCGGTCTCACGACCATGAGATCACCACTGGTGAACACACAAAAGCTTAACTGACTCAGCCACCCAGTCGCCCTGGTCCGTTTCACTTTAAACCAAGCTCTAGTCTTTCTTTTCCTCACCCTTGGTGATGATCTATATTAAATGGTCCTAATAGGGCTGGACTTCCAAACAAATGCCTGGTGGAGATTGTTGTAGATGGCAGCTTCTTTTATTCCCCTGAATTACAAAGTCATCAATAGCCTCAGAAGACTGAAGAACCTTATGCTCAGAGCCCAAAGGCCTGTGATTTCTCTGTGAATAGAAGAGAATGTGTGCATGTGTGTGTATTGGGAGAATGAGGGGTTGGAAAGAAAATCTTTTTATTTTCCTGAAAGGAAGAAGAAGCCCTAGTTAACATCTCAATAGATTGTTTTTCCATATACATACGCAAGAAAACTTAAAGTAATAGAAGACAGAATAACTAAACCTTGCTGACTTTTATTTTCATCATGTATTTTTGGATTTATTCCACTGCTAAAATTCTGTAAATTTATGTGTTTTGTGTGATAAATGATTGACAAAAGTAAATGCTTTAGGCTTTCAGAAGATCACCTCAAATCAAGATGATCAGAGGTAGGTCAGGTTTGTGAAGAAGTGACATTCAAGAAACTCCCTGTGCTGTTTGCAAACTCCCCTTATGGTGATGTTTGTGCTCTTCTGTATAAAGATCTTATATTTAGCAGAATAACCTCAAATCCTCTGCTTTTTCTTTCTCTATAAGTTGATTAGTATATTCTCTGCCTTCACAGCTCTTCCTCTCACTTTCACTGGCCAAATTGTACTGATCTTTGAGCTCCAGCGTAAAATATCCTCTCCTTAAAGAGCCTTCTGATTTCTCAGTTGGAATTACTCTTGTTAACGGCTTGTGATGTTCTTGGAATCTCTTCTTTTGCTCATCCCTTCATCTCTGTCCTGTTATAAACCATGACCTTGCCTTATGTTTCTTACTGGCTTGCAGGTACTTGGGAGTTTAGTATAGCATCTTAGAGTAGGTGGATATACAGTACACTAAGGCTACCTTGTCTCTTACAAAGCTAGTGAAGATGTATTCAAAGCTCTTTTCCATAGGCTTTGGAAAGCCCATTTGTCTCTCTAACATTATGAAGTTTTAGGGTTGAGATGGTGAGGACGGTGGGATATTTACAATTTAATGGGTGTCTTAAAGTTTTAAAGCTCTGGAAAACTTTAATTTGGATCAGTGAATACCAGAACTTTTGTCCTGAAGATGAGACAGTTTGGGTATCAACCTCAATACACTCAGAACCCAAAGGCCTGTGATTTCTCTTTGTCAGACTCAAGAAAGAGAGAACATGGGATAGCAGGAAGATCTTTCTTTTCTCTTTGCATCAGTAGCATCCTCACATGAAAAGAAGAAACCAACTCCATGTGTATCGCAAAGCTTAGAAACTGCAAGCAGGTTCTATGGAAATAAGCTCCAATAAAAACGAAATGATCCCAAGGGTGGGGAATCCATCCTGCTCAATATAATACCATTCAGAACATAGAAAGGTGAACTTTTTAAAAATAATTTTGTTTGGGAAGAAATAAGTTTAACATAGAAGTGGTGGAAAGAGGAGGTTCTTACAAAAATCGGTAGACTACTCTGATTTGGAAAATGTTTCCCAGGTAAAAAAGACTGTGATAAACTATATATTAAAGACATTTTTCACTAGGTGAGGTATAATAGGAGTTTTTCTAGTAGGAATTTTTAATTACTTAATTCTGAAGTGTTGAAGTTTTGTCTGAAAAAAATTTTTAAAGAAGGGACATGTCGTAAGATGCTCTGATGTGTATCAAGATTCTGTCATTTGTGTTATCACCAGTTGAGTCATACTGCCAGCTTAAGAATTCCCCCACAGATTTTGTGATGTGATATTATTTGATAGGCAAAATTTGACTACAGGTGGGTTATACCACAACCTCAAAAAGCAAAGTAGAATCCAGTAATGATATCTTAATGTCCCATCCTTATGCGAAGGGTCACAGACCTTTAGAGTCATGGTAGGTAATTCCTTGGAGAAGGATGGACCAATGATCCTCAGTATCCTGCAATCCAGTGACATGGAATCTGTACTCCTGGAAAGAAAGTAAAATGTACCAAGGGCAACATGCATAGTATATGAGGTATTTTACCTTACTCTTAGTAATATAGTGACAAATTGGTTAGAATAGTGCTATCTTCAGAGTAGGTATAAGAATATAGGGTTGGGGCGCCTGGGTGGCACAGCGGTTAAGCATCTGCCTTCGGCTCAGGGTGTGATCCCGGCGTTATGGGATTGGGCCCCACATCAGGCTCCTCTGCTATGAGCCTGCATCTTCCTCTCCCACTCCCCCTGCTTGTGTTCCCTCTCTCGCTGGCTGTCTCTGTCTCTGTCAAATAAATAAATAAAATCTTAAAAAAAAAAAAAAAAGAATATAGGGTCATTTTCAGCGTCATCCAGATCCAAAAGAACCTTGAAAGTGAGAGTCAAAGGTGAGTTCTATAAAAGTGTTTCTGATCAAATTTATACCTACAATATGTGTCATAGTATATGTCATAGTATATTTTACTATGTACACATACTATGTACACCTAGTATATTTTAGATATTTTTACAGTGCTGTTTTCATGATAATGTATTTTGTCCTAAAGAAAGAGACATAATTTTTATAAAGTTTTTTCTTCTATATGTTAAGAAGCAGTATAAAAAATGTTATGTGGAACCTATTTTTAGATGCTACATGGAATAGTTGGTACTTCAAAAATTTATGTCTATTCTTTCAAAAGCTTCATATTCCAGAAGTAAGCATGATAAAAAAGCTAGGACCCATATCAGTTACATTGCTTCTACATAGTCAAAGCTTAATAATTTTCCATTCAACATGTAGATAGGAACTTTAGCGTTAAATGTATTTAGCTCTAGCATAATAGCTGAGTGCTTTGGGAAGTTATTTTCAGTTTCCTCATCTATGAAAATGGATATAAAAACCTATATTCTTAGGTTGTTATAAGTTAAATGAGATAATGTTTTAAAACTTTTTGAAAACTTCAGAAATACCCAATAAGTGAGAGAAAGTACTGTTATTATGGGGCTTTTTTCCTTATCAATAGATTAAAAAAAAAACTCTAAAAATGTGTTGTGTGTCAAATTAACATCTTCATTGAAAATCAGTCTAATTCAGTGGTTCTCAACTCAAGGGGACTTTGCATTCCAGAGTATATTTAGCTATGTCTGGAGACAGTGCTGTTGTCACAGCTGGGTGGTACTACTAGCATCTGGTGGGTAGAGCTCAGGGATGTTGTTAAACATAATACAAGGCACAGGATAGTTCCCTGTTACAAAGCATTAACTGATCCAAAATGTTGATAGTGTGCAGTTTAAGAAATATTGGTTTGATTTAAAAAAAATTTTTTTTAATTGTATGTGATATTACTTGCAATGATTCTAGTAAAAACTAGAGTAATTCCCTTGCTAGAATTTAGGATGAGACAGATTTGTGTTGAACCTAGTTAGGCCTGAGATTTAGGTCTCCCACTTTCATTAAAGATATGCTCGTGGCTCCCTCAAAATATTATACCAGAGCTTGGTAATCTGTTCAGATTAATGTTACCACCATGCACTATAAATAATACTAATAATACTATTAGAAAACTACCTAAAGAGAAGTTTTCAGTGACAAAGTTCTATTTAGTTGTAGCACAACAAATGAATAATTTCTCTGCTTAAAAAATCTCTATTTCTCTTTTGGGCATTGAGGGGAATCTAGCATTCTTGAGAGCTAGACCAAAGGCTATAGCAGTGTATATAAATAATGCAGTCTTTTCAACACATGGCTAATTTCCATGGTCAAACTTTCTCTAGTTCTTACCCAGATCTTTTCCACATCCCTTCTGAAGAAGAGATCTTAATTTTCCGTGTCTAAAATCTGTTTGTATTCAAGACAGTCATTCATATCAGAATAATAAAATTTAAACTACTTGACATCGAAATGTTTTTCATTTGTAGATGGAGGCCGTTGTCAAAGTAGAATGGGAGGAAGTTTGGCAACCCATCTGATGATTATTTAATACTTAAGGGATTAGGCTACTTGACATACTTGGTACCTCCCTTCTAGATACTGAAAGTCCAAGATTCTAAGGTAATGACATAGCAATACACACTTTACTCCCCACTCCTTTTTAAAAAAATGTGTGTACACTTTTCTTTATGTTTCATTTGGACCACATGTGCCTGATCCTGTGCCAGAAAATAAGAGGAATCTTATGCCAACCTTCCTAATTACTGTTGACATCAAGAGTATGTAAGTTTTCATTAAAGCTTTAAGAGATGTTTCAGTAGATGTGAAAATGCAATTTTATCCTAGGCATAAAAGAAATTAAAGCCCTAGAAGCTGAAAATATAAAAAGAAAATCAATACATTGAATAACAGTGAAGGAATTAAAGAAGAATAGGCAGTATTAAGGAAGTATGAGGAGTTTCAGGCTGTAGGCAGGTAGAAATAGTAGAAATAGTTTCACATATTCCAATTCTCCCCTTCAATCCTTACCCAAAAAGTACGACTAACAAAAATGAATTTCAGCTTCCAATTCTTAATTGAAATACTCAGGATAAAGTATAAAGTGATCATTATAACTTTTAAATTAGTTATTGTGAATAATTAGGTATAGAAGACAAGTAATATTATGCAGGTAAATGTTTAAAAACTAGTTATCCAAAACAAAAAGCAAGTAGGCCTGTGCTATAATATTCCCACTTGGCCAATTTCAGCTACCAATGTGAAGTCACTTTCACAAGTTGAGATGTACAATAGTAAAGTAGCATACATTTTTTTTCACCTGTCAATACAATAGATGCAAATAACATCAGGAGCATAAACAATAGCAAAAGCATTAAAATAATTAGCAAGTGATAAGTTTTGAGTATTAATACCTTTGTTTTTTTTAATTTATTTTTTAACAATTTTTTATTATGTTATGTTAGTCACCATACAGTACATCCTTAGTTTTTGATGTAGTGTTCCATGATTCATTATTTGCGTATAACACCCAGTGCTCCATGCAATATGTGCCCTCCTTAATACCCATCACCGGCCTATGTTTTTAATGTAATTTTTCAATGTAATATATATATTAATATTTAATAATGGCTCTGCTTACACCTGGCTCACAAAGTTTCTGAAAATTTGGCAACCAGTTCTCACAAGTCATATGTGCTGATCACTGATGAGGATGGTCTTTCAACTTCCCATATCACTTTGCTGTATGGAGTTGGAACTTGAAATAAAAAATGACAAGCACTTCTTGATAGTATTTTGAAGGTTAATGCATTGGATAAAAACCATGATTTTTTAAATTTTGACCATTAACATTATAGCACAGAAGAAACCCTGCAGTGAAAGTTTCATTTTAAAAATGGAAAAAAATAGAATAAAGTATAGCAGTTTTTGGAAAGAGTATAAATATTAGAATATTTAATATGACGAAACCAGTAAGAGATTATAGAAAAAAAAATACAATAAGGAAAATGACTTTAGGGACTGAGAATCTTTTAGCCTGTTCATTTCTGCATATAGATTTTAAAGGGGCAATTGAATTACAAAACTCCATAATTTGTTCAAATAACACATATGACCAGTGAGTGAATGACAACATGAAATCAATCTGTGTGCATATGTGTGTGTGTGTGTGTGTGTTTAATTGTGGCATCTACCAGACCAAATTTGAAATGCAGTTTTTATTCAGGATCCTTGAAATTTTTGGTAAAGATTATTTATAATTAGAGCATGAAAACAAAGTAGATATTTTCTTTGGACTGCCTAAAAATTTAAGGAACATTTTTGTCTTTATGCCAAGAGAATTGGGTATTTTAAGAGCTAAACCCTATATTGCAATGGCTTTATCAGAAAGGTGTCATTTAATATATTGCTCTAAATTATCCAGTTCCTTTCTTGTCTTCAGAAAACCACAATAAAATATTTTAGTTGATTAAAATAAAAGTAGAATGCTTTATTTTGAAAGGGAAAAATATAGCTGAAGCTTGAGTTTAACTGGAAGAAAATTACAAAAAGGTATGTACCATAATGAAGCTTTGAAAATGAAGTCCTGAAATGACAATTTGTAAATCAGGAGTCGAGAACTTCTGTTTCATGATTATGTTGCAGTTCAAATTTCTTTATATCTCTCTGCCATTGTTAAAAAAAAAAAAAAAAAAAAAAAAGGCAGCCAGAACTTCAAAGGGACCTCGCATGTGTTCCGAATCAGGGCTTCAGAGCTGATGTCTGACAGCCCAGAAATTAAAACGAAATAAATGTGCTGTTTAAATTCCCATTTTTTCCAGCAACAACAACAACAAAATCACTTTTTCTGTATTAAAGGGTTTTTTTTTCCCTTGTTAACTAAAATTCTCTTCTTTTGGATATTTCTTCATTTACCAATTATGGACCTGGGCCTATGGAGTGCAGAATCCCCATAAACTTCTGATGGAATTTCAGACAACCAAGAGGAGATGTCAAGACTTTGGTATCAGCCTTTGTGACTTTTTCTGTACATTAAAACAGATCCCCCCTGAAAAAGAAAAAAAGTAAAAAGACAAAGAACCATAGTTGTTAGGCCATGCCCAAACACCTGCATTTGGCTGTTCTTGCATTTTCTTGGGATGACGGAAACAGACATTTCCAAAGAACAAAGAAAGGCTCGGGATGGTTTGTGTTTGAAAGTGCACTAGCGTGGATATGAAATGTCAGTCACCAGCCAGAAATTTGGCAGCCATTTCTTTGAGTGCCAAAGAGAGTAATTAGAGTTTGACCTGAAGAGCTCTGTTATGTGGAGGGAAAGATTAGTCCTTCACTAAGGTAGACTTGTATATGCAAAGGAACTTCAGTATCATCTACAACAATTTCTTAGTTTCACAAGTGAGGTAGTAAGTACAGAGCATCTCATAGTGGCAACATGGTTTACTTAAAATAATACAGTAAAGTGGTATCGAATTTTGGTGAATTCTATCATGGCGCTAATGAAGTGGATATAGAAGCTATTGGACCTCAGAGAGAAAAAAGCACATAAACACTTTGGGGTTAGGGATTGCTTTCTACCTACTTATCAGAGCCATTACTCTAAACCTATGCCTGTCTTTCTCTTTTAATCGATATCAGCAAACATCCAGGAAGTGTGGGCAAAAAGCAGCCAGGAATGAAGGGCTCCCCCTCCCTGTTTTTGAAAAGAAAAGTAAGCCATCCTGGAAATATACTAGATTTAATGGGCTTGGGTTCTTTCTCTCCTTTCCCACATGCCATCTTGTAGTCTGCACATCTGGCCTGCAGAGTATCCCAGAATGTTTATTTCCGGACCTTGAGAGGCTTTCCTGAGCATTGCTGGGGTAGAATCCACACTTTGTTCATGTTAAGTTACATTTGGAGATTATATAGTGTCCAAATGAAGGAGACAATGCACTTCAGATTTCACATTCCCTTACGAGTTCTGTGAGCACATGTGGCAGACAGAAAAGAGACAGTAAAGGTGACCTAAAATACTTTCAAAGTTCACAAATATGAAATCTTCCTACATTCTTTGGGGAAAGAGCAAAGAAAATGCCAAAGCGCTGATCTCCATGGCTCAAACAGGACGATGTTAACTGTCAGTCATGACTGAAAACTCAGATTTAAAAACATGGGTACTGCTAAATCTAAATGTCCTTTGGACTTTATTTAGTCTGGGAAACAATGGCATTTGATTTATTCAGTAAATACTACTGTTTTGGCTTACTGGCTGATGTGCCAAAAATTGGGATGTTGAGCTACTCTTCAGCATCTTACAATTAAGTTGAAAATAAAATAAAATATATGTGCAAGAAAAGACAGTATCTGATGAAGGGCATCTGTAGGCAAAATGTGTAGTGATCAGGGAAATTTCTCCAAGTAGAGCTGTCTGTTCCGTGATGAGTTAGACACAGATGAGAGGAGGAGAGAAAGCAGATGGAAAGAAGGACACAAGCAAATGTATCACATTTGTCCTTTACAACCATTTGTTGGGCTTTACTTTGTCCTCACATTGTGCTTAAGTAGATGTGTGCATTTTCCGTGTATTTACCATAACTTCAAGTGTTATTGTCCCCAGTTCACCGAAAAAGAAATGGAGACTCAGGGATATTAAAGTACATGTCTGAGAAGACACTGGTGACAGAGAGATAAATAGAATTCCAGCTCCCAAATCTGTTATCCAATGCACTCTTCAGAAGGAAAACTTATATAGGAGCAGTAATTTGGCAATATAGCATAAGGGGGCCTGGATTACAAGCCAAATAGTTTAAGCATTATCATTTGCACACATTAAGGGAATTTTTGGAGGAGAAACTGAAGAAGATGGATAATGGATAATATTTAGACCTGGTTGATTAGATTGGGATATGCAAGAAATTCTCTACTGGCAATTTGTGATTGAGAATTAGATCTACAAAAGGAGAGTAGTGATGGAAATTTCAGTCTTTAACTTAGTGAATGGATGTAACTATGACAGTGAAAAATCAACTGATGGACAATGTTTGCAGAGGGAAGGTAGAATGTTGAGGGCAAAGTGTTGGGAGAACCTGTATTTCTCAGGTGAAGGAGCTAAAGAAGCTGGCAGGGAGATTCAGAGAAGGAGAGGATGGAGGAGAACTTAACAGTGTGTTGGCACAAGGCCAGTTGAGAAGAGAGTTCCATAAAGCAGAGGAGAAAAAAAATTAATGATACAGAAAATCAGAGTATCATTCAAGAGATATTCTATAGGTTAATGTATTTAAATGAGATATCTATTTATGTACAATTTTCTCCATTCATTTATGCTAAGAATAGACACAAGAATTGCATACTTTTTTCACATGATCATTAAAAAGTGCCCCTAAATTGAGCCACTAAGGTAGTCATCTTCTTATTACTTTTTCTTATTTATTGCCTGTCTCTCCCACACTAAAAAGTTAGCATATTCTTACATGTTGTAGTCACAGACAACCAGTTGGACCATTTATCCCTACAGATGCTGCTGCCTCCATTTTTTCAGTCAGAAACAAAAACTTCAGTAGACCCAATTATTTGATTGAATCAACCAACTGAAATGATGAAGTGTCCTAAGAACCTGCTTTTCCTTATGTGTTCAGTGATGATGACAGTTGGAATTCACCAGAGTTCTCCTATTAATAAGCTTTGTTTTAATCCCAGGCGCTAAAAAGTTGTTTTCCATTGAGAATTATGGCCTCTTAAATCTAGTTCTCTGGTTGTTTGAACATAGCCCAAGTCTTTTTGTTTAATAATATACTATGTCTCAGATCCTCTATTCAAATCAAGCCTTGCACTTACCTACTACTTCAAAGAGGCAAGTACCACACAGAAAACTTTCCTCAATAAATACTTGACTTAATAAATAATAAGTCATGATTAATTTAAAGGCCTAATTATAAAGAAAATCCAATGTGCTTAGGGAAAATTTTATTATCTTTAGAAACATAAAAGGGTACTTATGTGTCATTTTGCAAATGATTGTTTCCAAAGAGCTGCCTATTACCAATATAACCTAAACTGTTTATCATTAGCGGGAAGATTTCTTTGTGTTGGCATTTTACTCTTTATAATTTATCATAAGAGTAACCAAAATAATAGTAACAAGGTTTGATCTTAACTATGAGTAAAATGGTTTCCTTTAAGACCATAGTTTGGGAGAGCCAGGCCATGGTTCCATTTGAGAAATCTTCCTAATACAGGAAAAAGTCTTTTATAATTCCAGAATTAACAGTTATTTAACTTATTATAATGAATATGGCACTTTTTATGAGTTTTACAAATATTAATATTTAAATATTGAGCTGAGACCCCCATATCTAAAGCTTCTTGGATAATCCATTGACATAAATGCACTGTGTGAGAACCCTTCTTGAAAGTGCATTTCATGAGGACTAGTGAGAAAAGGAGGATAGCACTTAAAAGGGAGGTTGGGATGCATCCCACGGCAGGGATGAGGTGAAAGGGCAGGTTGAAATGCTACCTCCCATACTCTTTCAAGGAAGCCCAAACCCAGAATACCAATGTACTCTATTATTTGTATACCTATTTGTTTTATTGATAAATAAATTGGATCTGTTTTGCTTATTTTTTGGTAGGCTTAAATCATTAATTACTATGAAATTATAAAGGATATCAAGGGATCAACCCAAATGGCGGAGCCAAAAGGAACCTTCAGATTTTGTAGTCAGATAGCACTTAGACCTCAGCTGAGGGACTTATTTTAAATAGAGTCTGGGTCTCACCCCAGGGATTTGCATTTTAACTTGGTTGAGAAATAGGCTCAGGAATCTGTATTTTAATAAATACCCATATGATTACGTTTAGCTGGAGGTTAACCTTACTTTAACAGATACTGACTTAGTCCAACCCCTTTATTTGATCCTTAGAGAAATTAAAAACATAGACATGGGAATTTGCTGCACGTCAGAGAACTTGAACTATAATTTAGTCGGTAATATCCATTATAATTGTTGATTAAGGTTTTCCAAATTCATAATCAGTGGTGCCACATTGGTGCTATCACTGATGCTTTATAGGACTGACTAGGTAATCTTTTCTAGAAACTAATATTCTTTAGGCAATAAGAATCAGCAAATGTCTTGGGAGGATTTAAGCAGCTGGCAGAGAACATCTGGATATCTCTTCAGAGAAATAATATCTCTTTAATGAATTTAAGGTTGAAAGTACAATGAGTTACACAACTCTTTTGAGACATAATGGTTATGATAAAAGCCATATTCCTTTAATAGTTACTTTAAATTTCTATTGTCATCTATTATTAATTAGGTAATTTGGGGTACCCAGTTGCTTTTTTTCTGAAGCTATAACACTTATGACAGGGATAAGAAAAATGCCACTAGTTACCCCATAATAAAATTCCTACATTTTAAAGCTCTAGGTCTGGCTGTTAATATCTAGAGCCTGAAATTTTAACTATTTTTGGTAAATTTGAACTGAAACTTTAAGGGAGAGGCTGTAGGCCCAATAGCTGCATATCCCAAGTGTATTCCAGTTTGACTTCTAGCCTGGTGCATCTGTGATTATCTTTAGTCTGAAAGTCAGTTGCCTAATCCCATTACAGACTCTTGTTGAAAGACGTCCATGACCTCCCAGTTCTAATAATTCTAGAATTACCAACAGATTATCCTCCTTCATTTATTCTTATACATACCCAGCTAATCCTAGAAGTCCTGGCAACTCCTCTTTATCTTTGATCTACCCACACTGAATCTGGCCTCAGCTTACTTCACTCTCTGAATATTCCAGTCTTGTAGTCTTTCAGATCCCTTAAGTGCCTTGAAGTGTTTGATGCCACCACCTTCCCTGAAATATTCTGTCTTTGCAATGCTGAAGTTTTTATAGTATTTTATATAAGTTGGATAGTGAGGCTCATTAACAGAGAAACTGCCTTAAAATTCAAGACTTCTATCATGATCAAAGGAAGGCTCCTTTTTCATTTCCCACAACTCCAACTTAGGAAAACAGGAAAAAAATGCAAGATAAAAGCCGTGATGTACTGTGCTCCGGAATATTTAATTTTCTGCTCCAAAGGATGATAGTTATATTCAAGTTTCTGATGGATATATGAGGTAGTTCCTATTTTCATCTGCCTTTAGTTCATTCAGTGATATTTTTTAATGACCAATGGGGCCTATAGCCTGTAGACCAAAACCACTTTGATAATAGGTATTTATTTATATTATTTTTTATACTAGATACTTAAAACCTTTTTGGGTCCACAATGGCAAATTTAATCATGGCATTCGTAAATATTATATAGGATCCTGGCCATGTTTGCACCACGGACTTTCTGCTACACTGTTGGAGAATGGGCAGCTACTTTAAGAGCTACTCTTTTGGGCTTATTAGATTCTTATGGGTTTTGCTAAATGCTGCTTTCCTTTGTAAATCTTCTTTAAATATTTCAATTAAATGGTGATTTATTTTAAAAATCAGCAATAACAAATGTGTAACAGAAGCCAAGTATTACAGAATTCTTAATCTTTAACAAATACTTTCAGAGCCATTTCATATTTATTTAACATACAATTGCTGTTTAATTTAATCTAAATTAAATGGCTGCTTGAAACCTATAATTTAGAGGGCTCCTGAATCTCTTTTTATGGTAGGAAAAATGAGAAATCATCAGTTTGGCCCAGAGGGTAGATACTTATCTTTTAAAAATCAGGTATTTTTCTCTTGAAATTAAAAACCTAGATCATTTGGGAAATGTAATTCCAAGGAATGTTTTTGGCAATGAGTTACATGTCCTCATATTCCTTAGAAGAGAATTATTTGGTTTTCTACCGTTTAACAGACCTTTAAAATTTAGCTGATACTTACGATGAACTATCATCTGTCTTGTTTATAGGCATCTGTTTGTGAAAAATGTATACATTGAGACTCAGTAGTGGAGTTTTGTTGCTGTTTGTTTGAAGAAAAGACAAGATTACTTTTGGTACTGTGTGCTGGGTACTGTGATGGTTGAAGATATCAATTTTTAAAAAATAGTCATGAAGTAACCCCAAGGACAAGTAGGACAAAATACTGGATCAACTTTTTGGCAATAGTAGCTATAAGTATTGCCATGACCAGCATAATTTGAGCAGAATTTGGGGAATACTGCCATGAATTAATGCTATACTGAAGTTGAAATGCAAGCTTAGTTCCACAGGTTAGTTTGAAAAGCAATTATGGGTTTTTTTGGTGGGGATGGGTGGGAAGAAGGAAGTGATAGTGGTGGTGGTAATATATTTCTTTTCAAATTGACAATATCAGAAAAATCAAAGTTGGTATTTCTTTTTCTGAAAATTAGTTTTTATGAATGTAAATAAAAGCTTGAGTAAGAAAAAGGTTACAGTCATTAAAATTTGATGATTAATATTCAAACACAATGACTATAAGTGTCTATAACCTTATGGCTATAGCACTAATACATTAAACTAGTGCTTCAGTATTATTTGGGTCCAAACACAGGAAAGTGGTTTAAAGGACAAGTCTTGGATTCAACAAACCAGTTTCTTGTTACAGCTTTGCCGTTGATTGTGTTCTTTGGGCAAGTCAATTTCTTTATAACTCATTCTCCCATTGGAGTAGTTGTATGATGAATAAATGAGATAACAATGCATTTGAAATACATAGCATGATGCCTGGTGATGTTAGCTTTCAGTAATATTAGTTTATAAGTGATGTAAGGATAGGAGGGACTGTCTTTGCTGTGCTCAAAACTATATCCACATTAGCCAGCACAATTCTTGTCACGGAGCAGCTTCTCAACAAATATTTCTGAAATGAATGTATCAGCTACAGTTATTTTACTGAGTCCTCTTGAAGACATGGCATTCTACTTTTACTTTGTATAAAAATAAATTAATGAAATTCATTATAAATATAGTATGTAAAAAAAACAGTCTGTGACAAGAAATACTTGACTTTTTTCCTTGGTCTCTTCCATTTCTTTGAACCTAAACTTCTTTCACAGATATTCCTCCTTACATTTTTGAAAGTGATTTTCTACGTATACTGGCCACAGTATTAAAAAAAAAAAAAGAAGTTCTTAGAGAAAGGAAAATAGATATTCTGTAATAGGTGTATCTTAAGAGCATAACATTTTTCAGTGCCTTGCTTTTCTTTACTTTTCTCCAAAAATTGTTCTCCAATACATGCTTACCTCATTCTGTTGTGTTTCACTATATTGTAATTAGCAGATAATGTGAAATTACAAATTGAAGATGTGTGGCAACCCCCTGTCAAGTATAGTATTGCCATTTTCCCAACCGCGTATGCTTATTTCATGTTTCTGTGTCATATTTTGGTAATACTCACAATATTTCAGCCTTTTTCATTATTATTATATTTGCTGTGGTGATCTGCGGTCAGAGATCTTTGATGTTACTATTGTAACTGTTTTGGGGCACCACGAACCGCACCCATATAAAGCGGCTAGCTTAACTGATAAATGTTGTATGCGTTCTGACTGCTCCTTCCATGGCCATTCTCCCATCTTTCCCCCTCTCCTCAAGCCTTCTTTCTTGTTCCCTGAGACACGAAAATATTGAGATTGGACCAACTAATAACCCTACAATGGCCTCCAAGTGTTCAAGTGAAAGGAAGGGTTGCCATCTCTCACTTAAAATCAAAAACTTAGAATGATTAAGCATAGTTAAGAAGGCATGTTGAGTCAGAAAAACTAAGAGGCAGCCCACGGAATGGGAGAATATATTTGCAAATGACACTACAGATAAAGGACTGGTATCCAAGATCTACAAAGAACTTCTCAAACTCAATACACAAGAAACAAATAAACAAATGAAAAAATGGGCAGAAGATATGAACTGACACTTTTCCAATGAAGACATACAAATGGCTAACAGACACATGAAAAAATGTTCAAAATCATTAGCCATCAAGGAAATTCAAATCAAAACCACACTGAGATACCACCTTACGCCAGTTAGAATGGCAAAAATAGACAAGGCAAGAGACAACAATTGTTGGAGAGGATGTGGAGAAAGGGGATCCCTCCTACATTGTTGGTGGGAATGCAAGTTGGTACAGCCACTCTGGAAAACCGTGTGGAGGTCCCTTAAAAAGTTAAAAATTGAGCTACCCTATGATGCAGCCATTGCACTACTGGGTATTTACCCCAAAGATACAGACATAGTAAAGAGAAGGGCCATATGCACCCCAATGTTCATAGCAGCATTGTCCACAATAGCTAAATCGTGGAAGGAGCCGAGATGCCCTTCAACAGATGACTGGATTAAGAAGTTGTGGTCCATATATACAATGGAATATTACTCAGCTATCAGAAAGAACGATTTCTCAACATTTGCTACAACATGGACGGCACTGGAGGAGATAATGCTAAGTGAAATAAGTCAAGCAGAGAAAGACAACTATCATATGATTTCTCTCATCTATGGAACATAAGAACTAGGATGATCAGTAGAGGAAGAAAGAGATAAAGAAAGGGGGGGTAATCAGAAGGGGGAATGAAACATGAGAGACTATGGACTATGAGAAACAAACTGAGGGCCTCAGAGGGGAGGGGGTTGGGGGAATGGGATAGGCTGGTGATGGGTAGTAAGGAGGGCACGTATTGCATGGTGCACTGGGTGTTATACACAACTAATGAATCATCAAGCCTTACATTGGAAACCGGGGATGTACTGTATGGTGACTAACATAATATAATAAAAAATCATTATTAAAAAAAAAAAGTTATATAGAGTGGGAAAGAAGAAAATAAAACTCTTTGTTCAAAGAGAAAAATAAAAAAAAGGCATGTTGAAAGCCAAGCTAAACCAGAAGGTAGGCCTCTTGTGCCAAGCTGTTGGCCAAGTTGTGAATGCAAAGGAAAAGTTCTTGAAGGAAATTAAAAGTGCTTCTCCATTGAACACATGAATGATGATAAAGTGAAACTGCCTTGTTGCTGATATGGAGAACATTTTAGCTCCCCGCACAGAAGATCACACCAGCCACAACACTCCCTTAACTCAAAGCCTAATCCAAAGCAAGGCTAACTCTCTTCAGTACTGTGAAGGCTGAGGGGGGTGTGGAAGCTGCAGAAGAAAAGCCTGAAGCTAGCAGAGGTTGTTTGGGGAGGTTTAAGGAAACAGGCCATCTCCAGAACATGGAAGTGCAAGGTGGAGCAGCAAGTGCTGATGTGGAAGCTGCAGCAACTTCTCCAGAAGATGTAGCTAAGATCATTAATGAAGTGGCTGCCCTAAACAATAGATTTTCAATGTACATAAAACCGCCTTCTTTTGGAGGACGATGACACTCTCATAGCTGGAGAGGAGAAATCAATGCCTGGCTTCAAAGCTTCAAAAGACAGGCTGACTCTCTGGTTAGAGGCTAATGCAGTGGGTGACTTACGTTGAAGCCAGTGCTCATCTACCGTTCTGAAAATCCTAGGGCCCTTAAGAATTACGCTGAATCTACTCTACCTGTGCTCTCTAAATGGAACAACAAAGCCTGGCTGGCAGCGCATCTGTTCACAACACGGTTTACTGAATACTTTAAGCCCACTGATGAGACCTAGTGCTCAGAAGAAGAGATTCCTTTCAAAACATCACTGCTCATTGACAGTGTCCCTGGTCACCCAAGAGCTCTGACGGAAGTGTACAACAAGACAGATATTGTTTTCATGGCTGCTAACACAGCATCCATCTTGCGGTCCATGGATCAAGGAGTAATTTCAACTTTCAAGTCGTCTTGTTTAAGAAATATCTTTCACAAGGGTATAGCTGCCACAAGTAGTGATTTCTCTGATGGGTCTCGGCAGTGTAAACTGAAAACCTTCTGGAAAGGTTGCACCACTGTAGATGCCATTAAGAACGTTGTGATTCATGGGAAGAGGTCAAAAATCAACATTCACAGGGGTTTGGAAGAAGTGAATTCCAGCCCTCGTGGAGGACTGTGAGGGGTTCAAGACTTCAGTGGAGGAAGTAACTACAGATGTGTTGGAAGTAGCAGGGGAACTAGAACTAGATGTGGAGCGCGAAGATGGGACGGAATCGATGCAATCTCATGGTAAAACTTGACGGATGAGGCATTCCTCCTTATGGATGAGTAAAGAAAGTGGTCTCTTGAGATGGAATCCTCTCCTGGTGAAGATGCTGTGAAGATTGTTGAAATGACGGCAAAGGATTCAGAATATTACATAAACTTAGTTGGTAAAGCAGCCACAGGGTTTGAGAGGATGGACTCCAGTCTTGAAAGAAGTTCGCCTGTGGGTAAATGCTATCAAACACCACATGCTGCAGGGAAATCCATTTGCAAAAGGAAGAGTCCATCGATGCAGCAAATTTCACTGTTGTCTTATTTTAAGAAATTGCCAAACCACCCAACCTTCAGCAACCACCATGCCCATCAGTCAGCAGCCATCAACATCCAGGCAAGACCCTCCACTGAAAGCCTAGTTGGGCATTAGCATTTTCTGGCAATGAAGTATTTTTAATTAAGGTATGTACATTGTGTTTTTAGATCAAATGCTGTTGTACACTTAATAGACTACAGCCTAGTGTAAAAATAACTTTTATGTGTACTGGAAAACTAAAAAGTTAATTTGGCTCCCTTTTTACAGTGGTCTAGAACCAAATCCACAATATCTCTAAAGTATGCCTGTATCATCCTGGAGTCTAAATCCACAAAGTTAGGTATTATGTTGTAAGTGCAGGGACTCCATAGTGAAAGGGTTCAAATCCTACCTGTGCTGTACCTTTACAATATATCTAACCTCTCTCTGTTTGTTTTTTATGTCTACAGTGACAATAATGGTAAATACTTCTTTTGTCTATGTCTATATTGGGAGGGTTGGGGGAGTTGAGCATTAAATAAGTTTTAAACTATTTATCACAGAGCCTACCTTGTAGTAGGGTTTATATAAATTTATATAAATTAGCTATCATTACACATTCAGCCAGGTCCATAAAGTCAGCTTTATGTCTCTCTACTATTATATATCAGTCATTTAATTAACATTACAAGAATGCTGAGCACTCTGTGAGGCAATGGATATCCAAAGTCAGGCAAGATATGGTCCCTGTTTACATCTGGTAGGATGAACTCACAAATTAAGGAGTATATAGAGAGCAATAGGTATAAGGGGGCATATAGGAATAATTTTGCATTGCACAGGGGGTTTAGGATGCTACTTGTGCTAAGTTTAAAAGATGAGTAGTAGTTGACTGAACATGGACAGGATATTTCATCAGCAGAAGCTCATAAATGTAGGCAACATTTGATTCATCAAATTGTATAGATCACAATCACTAAGTCAAGGAAAGGCTAAATGTGGGGGGGGAATGGAAGAAGATGGGGCTGGAGAGAGAAACCATGTCTTGAAGTCTTTGAATTTAATCCTGAAAGGTGTAAGAAGTCAACGACAGGTGGTTAGGTGACTGGTATTTTGAGCTCACTGCTCTATGTGACTGAGCCTAGAGTTTTCTGGTGGCATGCTTATCTCTATGTTCAAAGTCTTCTCCTAACTTGTACCCTCTTTCAGGCTTGTAAGACCTCCCAGAATTCCTTGAATACAAGAGATATTAATTAGAAAAGCCTTGCATTGTCCAACCAGGTGGGGCCAGTGATCATACCTCTTTAACAGAACCCTTGGTTCTTTAGAAGAGTTCCCAATTCTAGAAATCTCTCTGCTTGAGAAAGGCCCCCTAATCTACATAAATTCAGGCTCATCCAAGAGTGGCGTTCTCGTGTTCTTTTAAATAGAGTGATCTGCAGATTTTGACTTTGGTTCAGACTATAAGGGAAATCCACATCAGTGATTTCATTTGAAGAATCTCATCACACCTGAAAACTCATCACAACTTTATTGTTTCCCAACAACCCATCTTACCCAGGTCCAATAGACAATTTGTTCAGGAATTATCACTGTACCTGTCTTATTCCTCAGCATAGTAGCACTTGGCACTTACTGGAGAAAATAGGTGGGGAGTTAGTGAGGACAATTGAATACTTTGGGCACATGATGACATACATTGGTTATTTCATCTTCTTCTAAGTGAAAAGCAAACATACTTTACTTTTTAAAAATTATTTTTGTTTTCACTTATTTTGATCAGGCAGTAATCTTAGTGGATAAGGCTTCAGACTCTAAAGCCTGAGATGAGTCCTAATGTTACTACATTCTAGTTGTGTGGCCTGGGGAAAGTTACTCAACTTCTCTTTGTTTGCTCCTGTATACAAAGTTTTATATTCTTTTTAGCTACCTCATGAGTTTGGTGTGAAGATTGAATGAAACTTCTCTACAAAGTCCAAGGACCAGCACAGGATAAATATATTAGAATGTCTAATTGTTGTAGTTGCCATAGTTACACTTTCAACTTTCTTAGAAAGCTGCAGTATATTAAGGTTATGTGAAAACTTAGTAGTTTAAAACACCACCCATTTATTACCTCATGGCTCTGTAGGTCACAAATATAGGGAGACACTACTGAGTTCTCTGCTTCAGGTCTCACAAGGCTGACATATCAGCCACAGGAGTATATAATATGCGTAGGTTCTGCCCACACTCAAAGAGAAGGGGATTATACAAGGGCAAGAGTCATTAGCATTATTGGGGGTCATTTTGGGAATTTTGCTTTCCTTACTAATTTAATGCAATCAAGTAGACTTGAATATGTTCATTCCAAATTCACTCATTCTATCAATAGACAGTTAATGTACGCCTACCATGTACCAAGCTGTATGTTAGATTTGTAAGCATTAATCGATTCTTGGCAATTTACTGTTTTGAAATAAATTTAAAAAGCAGGATTGTCTAGAAATATCAGTTCCCGTCCACCAGACTTACTTTTGCATTCCCCGTTTTGTTTTCTGGAACTGTAATATGTATGATCGGCATAATTGAGTATTCTAGAACTAGGTTTACTAATTGAAAAACTAAATGAAAAACATGATACCATCTAGATGATATTGCCTATTTATCTAATATAGCTTTTAAATAATTGAGAGGGCTAATAGCCTAGAGTGAGGAAGTAATAGTTAGCTGATACTGCCTACGTGTCAAGTACTGGATGGATGCATTTTACATACATTATTTCGCTGAAACTAACCAACATTACTATTCCCGTCAGAAATGAGAAGCCGAAGCAAAGATAGACAAATGTATAACACTGCAAATGTTCCAGTATGTCCTCAATTATCTTCTGAGTTTCTCTAAGCAGATGTATATCTTCCATCTATTAAGCTTTACTTAAAAACGTGTTTATTTTATAACAATTATCTTTCTCTATGTTAAATTTTATTTATCTCTATACATGCCTCTTATATTTTAGTTCCTTGGAGGCAGGAACTATATGTTTATTCATCCATGTATTTCCCTAGCTATTATTACAGTATGTGCTCAGTAAATACGGGTTGAATTTGAGTAGTGCAAACTACTGTAATGGGATCATCATTGCTTAGCATGAGTCTGTTCCGCTCTTGTTCCATCCCACTTGGCCAATTATGCATGAGCATCGGTGAGAGAATAGATCCCATGTGTTTGATGCATTATTGAAAACAGCAGTAAAAACTAGTGATTGGCAAATCAAATTGCAATTGGGGTTTGGCAAAAAAAAAAAAAATGTTGAGGGGTGGGAAGAAATGGCCCTATGATACCCAAAAGCATTTTCTAGGGAATTTTTTTTTTTCCTCCCTGGTTTTATATTTGTGTATTTTAAGGGAAATTTAATTCACATGTTTCTGGTTTGTTTACACTTAACACACCAAAGCAGTGATTTGTAAAAGGAATTTGGTGTCTAGGAACTCTTTCTAAAGTTCCTTTTGAACTGAAAATCATGTCTGAAAATATGGCAGTGTTAATATCTATTGAGTTGGCTGAACGGTAAGAAATGAACTCACTGAGAGCTTTGGGTTCTCACCTAAACTATATTGTCAGCTGTTTACCTTTATAATTCACCTTCCTGGGTCTTAGTTTCCTTATCCTTAAGATGAAAAGATTAGAATATATAATCTTAAAATTCATTTCTAGATCTATAATTCCATGATTGAAATCTTATATTTAAAAAAAGATTAAAAACTGCTGTGTGCCCGGCTCTGTTTGATGTATAGTGCTTTTTTTCTTTTCTTTTCTTTTTTTTTTTTTTTGAGGTGCCTTTTTATGATTAGATATTCATTTCAAATCTGTGTGGAAGAATAATTAATCCCTGGTTATATTTACAGGTGAAAACTGAAGATTCACATATGTACTTGAAATATCAAATTCTTATATAAAACTATGGCCCATAGTAGGAATTTAGTAAATAATTGTTGATTTGTAGGTGGATCATAGATGGAGAGATGGATGGGTAGATGGATGGGTGGATGGATGGATGGATAGTCAAAATGCCAGTCAACCTTTCTTGCCGTCTTATTCTCAGGAATTCTTCAGGATAAATGTTTTCCAATTTTGTTTTTCAGAAATAATAGCATTAAAGTATTCTGTTGTCTCAGACTTTAAGATATAAACCAACTATTCTTTTTTTTTTTTTTTTCAAAAGATACTGAGAATTTAAACTCACCTCCTGGACCATCACTGACTGAAATAGTTGAAAGTACTTTCTTTAAAACATATGCAGTATTTATAGGGCTGCTTAGAATAAGCCAACTGAAAGATTTAATGATAATAATCTCCATATTTCTTCTAAAATTGATTTCCGGTTTCAATGAACTTGGAAAGAGTCCTAGGACATCAAATAAATAAAGATCTTAACATGAAATGAATCTTCAGAATATGTTCATAAATTTACATTTTAAACATGACCAGGAAATATATATCTTTGCCCATTATTAAGGTGATACTTTAATGAAAAATTTTCATTTGCATGAAATAAACCTTTTTGGCTACAGATGAAAGGATTTTATGGTAGCGACAATGGTTTTGTGAGTTAAATGATCCCAACATCATCAGGAACGAATCACAAGTGCCTACCATATGAATTACAGCACCATGAGTCTTAAAAAGGTATTTCTGTGGAAAGCATTCTTCCCATCTGTAACAATCAGATTCTGCTTTGAAGTCCTGCTAGAGTCTCACAATACATGAGACAGCCACATGCTACCCAAACTTTTCTCTAAACTTGAGTTTGACTGCATTTTCCCAAAGAACAATATGGCAACTTAATGATGAAGGGGTTTAGAGAGGAAAATGGTTACAGTTTTTTTAATTATACTTCACTGTGTGTGAATTCTTCAGTGTTCTTTTCTGGACATAACTATAGAAATTATGCCAGTGGATATGCAAAATTAAATTTCAAATTAAATTGGGACAAAGATGTGTGTCCTTTGATCCCTACAGTATTGAATCTGCAGTGAAGTCTTCACAACCATGTCAGGCCCAAATGAAACTAAACTGTTAAAAAAAAATGAATAAATTGTTATTGAGACTTTTTAAGTATATCAAAAAGAGTTACAAAAATGATATGAGTCAGTAACATAATAGGTTGTCAGTATTTCAAAGAGACTGTCAGTACTGCTGATTTTCATTCCACTACCTCTCCTGAATGGGTATGGGGGTGAGGATTGCCTCTGTCATCCTGGGTTTTTTTTACTTGAAGCTTTCCTCAGCAGACAAAAAATAATAGTGGAGAAACACTTGCAGTGAATGGGAGACTGACATCAGCAAAGTTAAGAGATTAATATAAGTAGAAGTAAAATGACTTGTCTAATCTGTCAGTTTGTGTCATGTGTGTGTGTGATTTCTTTATTAACCCGATGAATCATGACCCAGCTACTTTCTCTGGCAGTTGGTTGCTGATTCTAGAGTCTGATATATTACAGGATGGCAAAATAGCAATGGTAACTAAATTGTAGGTTGAAGAGAGTTCCTCTTCAGTGTACAACAGAATTCTCTCCGTCTTAACTTCCCTAGAGAGTTCCACTTCAGTAGTTTTTGTAATTTCATAAAAGAAACAGGCTATCTGGGAGTATCTCTCATTTCCCTGGGCTTTTATAATTTCAGTTATCCACAACAAGCATTTCTGAATACATCTAGGTTCTAAAAGAATGAAGTATGAGAATTTGGGAACTTTGTTCCCATTTTGCCTTTATATGCTTTACTGTTTATGTTCTATCTCATCACTGATAAGAAAGAAAAAAAAAGGGGGCACCTGGGTAGCGCAGTCATTAAGTGTCTGCCTTTGGCTCAGGGCGTGATCCCGGCGTTCTGGGATCGAGCCCCACATCAGGCTCCTCCACTGGGAGCCTGCTTCTTCCTCTCCCACTCCCCCTGCTTGTGTTCTCTCTCTCTCGCTGGCTGTCTCTCTGTCAAATAAATAAATAAAATCTTAAAAAAAAAAAAGAAAAAAAGTTAACAGTAAAAAGAACAGGCTTCTTTCCATTATAAAATAATAGGTAACACTAGCATCAAATAAATGCTAATATGAAGTGGCCACTTTAACCATACAAGAGGATATTATTTGCAATAATATATAAAACTGAAAACCTAGTAACAACTTAAATATCTAAAAACAGAGGATTGATAGTAATATATTTAAAATAATATTGTAGAGGGCCGCCTGGGTGGCTCAGTCGTTAAGCGTCTGCCTTCAGCTCAGGGCGTGATCCTGGCGTTCTGGGATCGAGCCCCACATCAGGCTCATCTGCTGGGAGTCTGCTTCTTACTCTCCCACTCCCCCTGCTTGTGTTCCCTCTCTCACTGGCTGTCTCTCTCTTTGTCAAGTAAATAAATAAAATCTTAAAAATAATAATAATAATATTGTAGAGGACTTGAAAAATATAGCTATTTGTGAGTAAAAGTTAAAAAAATTATGATACTGTTTTATTTTTAAAATAAAACAACAAACATGAAATACCATAAAAGTAGAATTGGCTAATCTTTGGTTGGTAGGACTGCAGATTTATTATCATATATATTATAATTATTTTACTGTTTATTATTTATTGAATATTAGACAATACATTTACATAATATATAACAACATATATATTATACTATTTTTATTTGCTATTCATTATTTTCTATTTTCCAAATTTTCTACAATGAACTTGTGTTAATTTTGGTTTTCAAAACAGTTTTTTTTCATGGAAATTAAAATAAAGCTAGTTTCCTTTCACTACCACTATACTCTGGGAACTATTTGGGAAGCATTAGACAGAAGTTTTTGAGACATACTTTGAAAGGATGAATTCTTTTTTGATCTGTGACTTGGTTATTAAATACACTTTAAGTGTATTGTTTAATTGTTGAGACTTCTTTGAGCAACTTTTCATTTCAGACAACTTTCCTGAACTAGTAAAAATGCTGACACAATATGACTTCTAGCCAGAAGTAATACTCCATCGAGTATCAGGAAATCAAACTGAAACTGATAATTTGAACCATGACCATATTTACAACTTTATAATTCTTTTCAGAAACAAAAAATTACATTTGCCTCAAGTAAATCAACAGAACTGAACAGGATTTCTAACTGAAAATGCCTTTCCAATTCTCTTCCTCAGTGGCATCTCATTCTTGGTAATTACCACTTCAGCTGTGGTCATGAAAAGAAATGACTTGTTACAATGTAGCTTCCTTCTCATGCTTGTAATTTAATGCTGATTAAATTAAATTAAATTAATGCTTTTTGAAACAACCAGGCTGCATACAGGATTCTTTAGTGTAGTAGCAGTAGTATAGTAGTATTAGTACTTTGTTACTGCCTCATTCTAGAAGATTTCCTCAAGAGCGTAAGGTGCCAAATTTCACTTTGAAAAAATATTTCTTACAGAATTCTTTTGTAGTCAGTGCAGTAAGATAGTGGGGAAGACGGTCAAGTCTGATTGTCAGTGAATATATACCAATTTCAGTAATTAACCTGAGCCTGCCCATGTTGCTACTCCACAGGCTCCTCCCTAGGCTCTATCCACAACCCCCCAAAATAATCCAGAAGCTAAAGGTATATATAGGCCTTAAGAACCTAGTTCTATCACCCTATCTGGTGATAGCTTGGGTCCAAGATGCAGCATGTGTTTTTCCACTTGATCACTTTTTTCCCATAGCCTTCACACTCAGGACACTCCAGCCCCCTTGAAAGAAACATTGCTAGTTACGGTCTCACTATTTTTCAACTGTTCAGGTTAAGTTTATTGTAACATGCTGGGTGAGCTTTTGTGAAGATAGAAGTAAAAACTATTAAATACAACTTGCGATTATGCCCATTAAAAATATTACACACACACACACACACCACTGAAACTTTTATCTCACATGTCCTGTTAAATACCTTGACATTAATAGCCATGCTTGGCTTTTTAAATACCTCATATGTATGTACAACAGTAATAGACCCAGTAGAACTCAGGCTAACAAAACTAAAAAGTTATTCTTGAATTCCTTACTTTGAGTGGAAGAGAGGGCACAGGCCTTATAGAAATTCATTTCTTTATTTCACTTGAATCTTTGTGCATGCATAACTCAAAAGTTCAGCTGTTTCAGTCTGTGTCTCAAATTCACATGGGTAACATGTGAATGGAAATAAACCCTGTAGGTAGAAGAAAGAGGAATTTGGATAGAGATCAAAGATTAGCTTCATTCCATTCTTTACTTCCACTTTTTACTATCCCATCTAAATTTGGTATTTTATGGGGCTTTTTTTTTTCTTCCAAGGGAAAGAGTGAACTTAAATCAGATTTGAGACTTTCTCTCTCTCTTTTTCTAAATCCATGTGATTTGATCTGCTCAGTAATGACTTTAGATAATTGAGTCCTCAATTGTTAGGAACGTTTAGTATGAAAGACATGGCATATATATGTTTTAAGTTGTCACTATAGCCCTGGTTCAGAGTTATAGGAAAAAACCCCTGAATATTTAACAATATAATAAGCAGAAATATTTGTCTTTTTGTCTCTGAGTATTATTTTCCTTTTTTATTTTCTGGAATGGAACTAGTTACTATGTGCTATTAGCTTTGAACATTTCTAAGAATTAGACATCAGAACTTTGCATTACACATTTTCTGAAAGCTTAACATTCTTTTTATAGTAATCATGTAAGAAGGTAGGGAGTTTAGTGTGGTCCTCCTCATTTCGAGTGGCCCATGGAAAAGACTCTTATTGATATCATCATGAGGTCCATAAAAAGTGAGGAATATTACAATGCTTGAAAAGTTTTTATCTAATTTAAAAATACTTTTTAGAATAATTTTTGCCAACTATTTAGAAACATAGAGTAACTATGAAATGACTATTTTGACTTCTATCAAAATAGCAGTTAAAGTGGATAGAATCAACAATGAAGTGCTTCAAGGTAATGGGGAAGTGAAATCTTGTTTTTGGCTAACCTCAAGTGCTAGAACAGAACTGAAATTATGGACAGTTATGGTTTATTGCGTGGATATCTCAGTGCATTCCAAAGATTAAGATTATATTATTCTATTGTTCCAAAATGAAAGAAATTTAGTTTGGTTTGGGGGTCTTGTTGTTTCACAACTTGATAGGCTTTCATTTAGTTCTGTCAACTTTATTCTGAGAATTCCTTTCTTCTAATAGACCACAATGCTTTAGAGAAGAACAGAGATCAGGTTTGAAAGTAGCCCAGGTAGGCTTGCAGAGCATGCACTTCCATATTCAAGATAATCCTTTCACATTTTTATGGATTTAGAAATATTCTAAATATTGTAAGTACTATACAAATGAAGGAAAATGAAAAAATGGTCTTTGTACTGTAGAGTGGATAACACAAGAAGCTAAAAAATTTGAATTACTTTAAACATTGAAAAATGAATGATAAAACTATAGAGACAAAAAAGGTAATCGATTTGCAAGTATTGAGGGGTGGAAAGGAAGGATGAATAGGTGGAGAACAGGGGATTTTTAGGGCAGTGGAACTATACTGTATGATATTATAATGGTAGGTACATGACATTATGCATTTGTCAAAACCCACAGAACCATACGCCACAAAGCGTGAATCCTAACCATTGGCTTTTGTTAACAATAATATATCAATACTGGCTCATCAATTGTAGCAAATGTACCAGTAATGCAAGATGTTAATAATAGAGGAAATGACAGTGAGGTATATGGAAATTCTCTGTGCTTTCTGCTTAGTTTTTCTTTAAACCCGAACTGCTCTTTAAAAATAAAGTCTATTATTAAAAATATAACTGATTTAAAAATTAAATGTTTATTCCTTTCAAGTTCTTAAAGTATATTTAAAAAATGAAATGCCGGTGCTGGACCTGTGCTGTATCTGGGTGTCTTTACTGCCTGAAGTGAATATGGAGTAAGGTGGACTTCCTTATTGTAAGTTCTTGTGAAGGCTGCTTTCACCTTGGGATCCAGCTTGGAGAAGGGACTAGGTTTGCCTCCCCAACTGCTAATTTCCATGATAGTCTCAAAGTCTTCTTTCATCAAGTAGTAGGAGTCCATAAGAGCAATAACATCCTGTACTCCTTCTACCCCTTGTGAGGTCAAGGGCTGTACAAGTGCATCCCTTATATGTGACAGATAATCCACGTTTACAGTCCTTTTGCTGGAAGAAGTTCTGAGACTCATGTACAGTGCTAGGTCCTGTACAATAGGATCATGTTTGCTGGTAGATGAGTGCTTCCCCAACCAGCTTGGGAAGGTAGGAAACTGGGTCATGTACCCCCTCATTAACTCTCCAGGAAGAACACTGGCATAAAAGGCTTGTGTGGGCAGAAGTCTCTAGTTCTGCTTGCTCCGGATCTGATGGTCCACTAGGTCACCATCACATATGCTATGTGCTGCTCTGCTTGAAAGCATCAAGTGCTTTTTCATGTCACCCCCTGCAGCTGCAGGCTTCACATGTATATAGTTCCCCTGGACAAACAGGTGTGCTATTGAATAATCATGGAAAAAGAGATCTGACTTATCCACAAGTGACATATGAGCAGTCTTCTCTCCAGCTGCAAACACTTTCCAGGCAACATCCAGTGGCCCATCTGATATCCTTTTTGTCTCTATGAGAATCAGCCTTGGCCTGGTCATAGGTTAGTGCCTTACTTCATGCACACTACATCCTCAGATTCTGTAAACCCTGTCTGATATCTTGATTGGCTCCAAAAATTATTTCACTCATAGCTGGAGGGGGGATCTTTAAGCCCTCTTTAAATGCAATAGACATCATAGCACCCTTAATCTTTCAACTCGAGGTCTTTGAAAATGAAGATCAAAGCAATAATGAACCAAAGAGTGAATCTTGGGATGATTTCTGTTGTTGCACATACAAATAATGGGAATTTTTGTATGTTTTGTCAGACCAATTAATTCTGAATTCCTCCCCTGTCCTCTTTGACAAGCCATCTATTTCATCCATGATGAGAGCATGTTTCATGCTTACTGAATGGGCTGCTCCACTTGACTCGTGTTGAGAAGTTGAATAAAAGCCTGTGATGCTGGTATTATTCAGTGATTCAGCAACAATCTCCTTCAAAGTGTTCTTACTCCAAGTGTCACTTGCATTCAGTTCCATGTAGCTATATCCCAATTTCTGACAAATCAGAGACTAGATTCTGAATACAATGAAGAGTTAAATGAAGATGACTCTAAATCTGATGAGAAAAAAGCAAGACTCTATGGAAACTGATAGTGATCAAGAAAAAGACAAAATCTTCAAAGCCTTCAAAATCAGAAAAAGATAAGGAGTCCAGAAAAGGAAAAAGTTCAAAGAAACGAAACTGTTTTTCACTGCTGACAGCCACTTTTTATTCACCCCATTGACCAGTCTAGTTTGCCTAGATAATGCCTTGTTTTTTCCAAAGGAATCCTATTTTAGCATAATGGGGCAACTCAGTAGTCCCATTGTAAATAAATGGTGGTACAGCTAGAGAGAGATAACCAGCAGGCTAACATACACCTCTTATGGAAGTTGATAGGACTGCTTGAGTCCTCCACTGTCCCCTGTCAATCTAATTAGATTGTGCTTCAAATTTACTCTGTATAGTCAGAAACTGCATGTGGGCTTCGGAGGCAGATTTTAGTTAACAATAATATGCCTGGGAACATTGGTACTAAGGCAATTTTTGTAAGCTTAAGAATTTATCCTAATGGCCTTTATAGGACTAATGCCAATTTTTTTAAAAAGGTAGTTACTATTATGTGGTGAAATTTTGTAAATAAATCATACAACAAAACCAAAAAAAAATGAAATGCCATATTAAACACATGGCTTTATTTGCTTTCATTTATCTTATTTTTTTTGCAATTCTCCTTGAAATTGTGCAAGTTGGATGCAGTGTTAATTTTTTTTTTAAATGTTGAATGAGAGACATTTACATTTGGCAGTCTGAGAGTCTGTATATCCTGAAACACTTCTACATGAAAATAGCAAAACTACTTTTTGAAATTTATGAATGACTTCCAAAAAGATGAAGGAAGGTGAGCAAATCCTGTAGCTGTTGGCTATCCTGAGCTATCCCAAAGTCTCCAGCTGGATAAAGCTTGAACATTATTAATAGACTACTACATAGTGTAAAAGGGAGTCAAAGCCTTGGGCCTATGAAGGGAGAAGTTTTGATTGGAGACCAGCATAAAGAAAGGAATAAGAAAGGGACACCTCTAAGGAAAAGGGTGACTGGAAGAGGAAATACTGATGAATAAAACAACAAATGTATCTTAGAATATATTTGAATATATGAATAGAGGGAACTGCAAAAGCAATGAAAATAAAAGGGGGGGAATCTCATTTTTTTTACATGAGAATTTGTAATCAGGTTTTGGGATCCGCATTTACAATAACTGCATTTAAAAAAAAAAAAAATCCCTGCAATCTAAGAATTTAAAGTTTATCCTAGGTGATAGTATCCCAGCCATCCAATAGAGGCAAACAAAATCACACTCAACCCAGTTTTCAAATATAGATATCAAATTCAGTTCAGGCTTCAAAAACTTCTCACAAAGAAGTTCCAATGTATATGAGCTCAAAAAAAAAAAAATTTAAAAACGGAGGAGAATTAAGACATCATGAGGATGAATCAGTAGAAACAACAAATAGTAATCTAGGCCATAAAGACTTCAGATAACAGATACAGAATATAAAATAGTTATGGGTAAAGAAATAAAAGGAAGAAATAAAACCATGAGCAAAGAGTAGGAAACTATAAAAATAACTGAGAAATTATGAAATCTAACCAAATAGAGCACCTGGAATTCAACAGTATAATCACTGAAATGAAGATACCAATAGAAATGTTAAACAGTAGATTAGACACATGTGGAGAGAGAAAGACTGGAAGGTAGATCTGAAATAAAGATACATATAATTCAGGACAAAAAGAGACATAAAAAGTATGACACAAAGCTTAAGAAACATTGAGAGTATAATGACAATGACCACATACATCTAATTGGAATTCCAAAATAAGATGATAAATCAACTACTTTATTTCAATAAATTTGAACACTTAAATAAATTTCTAGAAAAATATAACTTATGCAGATATAGAAAGTATGAGTAGTCCTATAGTTGCTAAAGAAATTCTATCGGTAGTTAAAAATCTTCCTCAAAAACCACAAAACTCAAATGGTTTTCCAGGAGATTTCTACCCAACTTTCTAAAATCAGATAAAGGTGATCCTGACTACATCAAAATTCAACATGGCTAATACAGGACTGGAAAATTATAGATTAACCCCATTCATGAACATGGGTTAAAAAATCCTAAACAAAGCAGTAGTAAAACAATTCCAGCTGTGTACAAAATAGGTAATTACATCACAACCAAGCTTATTTGACTCTGTAAATTTAATGATGGCTTAATATTAGAAATACTATGTAATGTGTCTCACAACAACTATGAAATTACAGGAGAAAAAAGACATCTCATTTTGGTATAAACAAATTTAACATCTATTTATAATAAAAACTTTAATTCAAAGTAGAAATAGAAAGGTCCCTCCTAAAACTGAATGAAACTACCATAAGATACCATTATTCACTGACTTACTTGGCAAATTATACCAAACATTGGCAAGGATGCGACTAAACTGGAATTCTCATATGCACTGCTTCTCAGAGTAGGGTTGATTATAGCCTTCCAGAAATAATCTAGTATTATTTAGCAGATTTTAAGCCACAGTGATTTTAGTCCACTGTTGCACATGTGAACCACAAGAGTGCTATAAAAATGTTCTCGAGGCATTGTTTGTAATAACAAAAAAATGCAAATGTCTGTCATCAGGAGATTGGGTAAATAAGTTCTTTTATACTCATATTATGGCCTACTAGACAGCAAAGAACTATAGCTACATTGATCAACAGAGATTAGCTAACAAGATATTGAATGAAAAGAGCAAGTTGTGAAAATATAAAACCATTTTTATAAAGTTCAAAAAAAAAAAAAAAGCAAAGGAATTAACACAAAATCAAGATCCTAATTTCCCACAGAGAGGAGGAGGGATGTTAATAGAAGTGCACAAGGGGCTCAAAAGTATTGCTAACGTATTTTCCTTAAATTAGAAAGTGAGTGAACAGGTGTTTCTCATATCATTATACTTCGTAACATATATAGATGTTATTTATTTTTATAAATTTATCAACTATTTCATAATCAAAATTATGTCTATGAAAATCTAACATGATAGATATGTAATTTGAGGTGATATGTTAAAGAAAAACTTCCTTTTATAATAGCGTAAGACAGATGATGGAGGCAGGAAACAAAAATCAAGCAAAGGAGATTATTGACCTTATTAACACTTGCCAAATGCTATCAAGTTTTTCATCCAGGTACCTATAGAATGTGTTGTGAAAGGCATTGCTGTGGACTGGTGAGGACCCATATTGTTTGGTATAAATATTGGTTGTGATACTTCTTAGCTGTGGGATCTTGGGTTTTGGTTCCCACATTTGTAAAATATAGATGATACGGGCACCTAATTTATTAAGTTATTGTAAGTATTAAATGAATTAGCCCATGGAAGGTGCTGAGAAAGGACACACACAGGATAAAAGCTCAATCAATATTAGATTCTAGTAATATTATCTTTTGATTTAATACTTTGAAATGTTTTGTTTGTGTTATGATAGGCTTTGGTCATTTGACGAAACAGTTGATGACATTGGCTGATGGACACGTGGTGTTGGCTCTAGAAGGAGGACATGATCTCACAGCCATCTGTGATGCATCAGAAGCCTGTGTAAATGCCCTCCTAGGAAACGAGGTAAAAAAATTAAAAGTACACAAGAGTAGGGCTAAAGGACTAGAAATGTATGCATGCATATATTTAATTTTTTTAATCCCATGTAAGCAAAAAGCACAATGTTGCTCTTACAATTTTAAGAAAGAAGATGAGCTTTTAGGAGGAGTTTACATGTACTCCTGTTATATGGTATAACTGTTGTCCAGTTAATGCACTTGGCACTTTCCTCAATCAGGTTATTTGTGAGGTCAATAAATAAGATAACTGTTGGGAAGAGAAGTGCTTTATGGATTGACCCAACTAATAAGCATTGAAACACTGAAAAACAAATAACTCAAAGAAAATTTCTCTTGAGATTTTCCATAGGATTGTGTTAGCTCAAGGGAGAAAATAAAGCTTTTAAAAAGTTTTTTCATCTTTATTGAACTATAGTTTACATAAAATTGTAATTCATTTAAAGTGTACAATATGATGACTTGATATATGTACACATTGTGAAATGATTCTTTCCATGAAATTAAATTGACACATTCATCACCTCACATACTTCTTGTTTTGTGAGAACACTTAAATTCTACTTTCTTAGCAAATTTTAATTATATAATATAGTATTATCAACTATAGTCATCATGTTATACATTAGATCCTCAAACGTTATTCATCCTGTAACTAAAAGTTTAAAACCTTTTATCAACCTCTCCTTATTACCCCCACCCCTCCAGCCCTTGACAACCAATATTCTACTCTGTCTCTACAAGTTCAACTGCTTTTTTGGGGAGGGGAGTGGTCAAAATAAGTGATACCATGCAGTATTTTTTCTCGGTCTGGCATATTTCACTTAGTATAATGCCCTCCATGTTTGTTATCAAAAATGACAAGATTTTCTTCTTTTCAAAAGATCGAATAATATTCTATTGTGTGTATATACACACACATGTATACACCACATTTTCTTTATACACTTATCTGTTGATGGACATTTAGTTTGTTTCTGTACCTTGACTATTGTGAATAATTCTGCAGTAAACATTGAAGTACAGATATCTCTCCAAGATAGTGATTTTATTTCCTTTGGATATATACCCAGAATAAGATTGCTGGATCATATATCATAAAATGTGTAGTTTTAGTTTCTTGAGGAATTTCCTGCTGTTTTCCATAGTGGCTGTACATCTTACCTTTCCAACAGCATAGCTCAAAGGTTCCCTGTTCTCCACGTCCTCACCAGCATTTATCTCTTTTCTTTTTGATAATTCATGAGGTAATATCTCATTATGATTTTGATTTGCATTTTCCTCATGATTACTGATATTGATCACCTTTCCATGTACATGTTGGCCATTTATATGTCTTCTTTGAAAAACATCTAATTGGGCCTTTTACCCGTTTTTAATTGGTTTATTTGGGGTTTTGCCTTTGTTTTTGTTTTTTGGGGTTTTTTGTGTTTTTTGCTATTGAATTGTATGAGTTCTTTGTATATTTTAGATCTTAACCTCTTATTGGATATATAGTTTGCAAATATTTTCTCCCATTCTATAGCTTACCTTTTCATTTTACTCAGCTTTGCTGTGCAGAAGTTTTTAAGCTTGATATAGTCCCACTTTTTGTTTGCTTGCTTGCTTTTGTTGCCTTTACTTTTGATGTCAGATCCAAAAAAACATTGCCAAAGCTAATGTCAAGATTACCTCCTATGTTTTCTTCTAAGAGTTTTATGGTTTCAAATCTTACATTTAAATTTTTAATCAATTTGTATGATGTAAGATAAGAGTCCAGTTGTATTCTTTTGTGTATGGCTGTTCAGTTTTACCAACACCATTTATTGAAGAGACTATTCCTTCCCCATTGTATATTCCTGGATCCTTTGTCGAAAATTAATTTACTATATGTGCATGAGTTTATTTTGGGCCCTTTTTTCTGTTCCATTAATCTGTGTATCTGTTTTAATGTCAATACCATAGTGCATTGATTACTTGTAGTATATTTGAAATCAAGAAGTGTAATGACTCCAGCGTTATTGTTCTTTCTCAAGATCCCTTCACGTGTTTGGGGTCTTTGTGGTTTCATATGAGTTTTAGAATTTCTTTTCTATTTCTGTAAAAAAATGCCTTTTGATAAGGATTGGATTGACTCTATAGATTGCTTTGGGTAATACGAACATTTTAATAATATTAACTCCTCATCCATGAACATGGGATATCTTTCCATTTATTTGTGTCTTCTTCAGTTTCTTTCATCAATTACTTTACAGTTTTTGATGTATAGACCTTTCATTTCCTTGGATACATTTGTCTCTAAGTATTTTATTGTTTATGATACCATCATAAATGGGATTGTTTTATTTCTTCTTCAGATAGTTCACTATTGGTATATAAAAACTGATTTTTTATATCAACTTTGCCTTCCGCAACTTTACTGAATTTGTTTATTAATTCTAATAGTTTTGTGGTGGAGTCTTTAGAGTTTTTCATATATATCATGTCATCTGCAATTAGAGACAGTTTTCCTTCTTCCTTTCCAATTTGGATACCTTTTATTTCTTTTCCTTGCTTAATTGTTCCAGATCATACTTAGAATACTATGTTGAAAGCAAAAGTGGGCATCCTTATCTTGTTCTTGATCTTAGATACGGTGTTAGCTCTAGGCTTGTCATATATGGCATTTATTATGTCAAAGTATGTTCCTTCTATACTGAATTTGTTGAGATTTTTTAATCATAAAAGATGTTGAGTATTGTCAGATGCTTTGTCTGCATCTATTGAGATGATCATATGATTTTTATCCTTCATTTTGTTAATGTATTGTATCACATTGGTTGATTTTTGTATGTTGAACCATTCTTGCATCCCTGGAGTAAGTCCCACTTGATCACGGTGTGTGGTCCTTTTAATGTAATGTTGAATTCAGTCTGCTAATATTTTGTTGAAAGTTTTTGCATCTATGTTCATCAGAGATATTGGCCTACAATTTCTTTCCCTATAGTGTCCTTTACTGGCTTTGGTATCAGGGAAATACTGGCCTCCTAAAATGAGTTCAGACATGTTCCCTTCTATTCAGTTTTTTGGATGAGCTTGAGAAGGATGGGTATTAGCCCTTCAATATTTGGTAGTACTCTCCAGTGAAGCCATCTGATTCTGGACTTTTCTTTTTGGGGAGGTTTGTGATTACTGATTCAGTATCCTTACTAGTTATTAGTCTGTTCATGTTTTCTGTTTTTTCAGAATTCCATCTTGATAGGTTTTATATTTCTAGGAATTTATACATTTCTTCTACACTGTACAATTTATTGATGTATAATTGTTCATAGTAGTTTCTTATCCTTTGGATTTCTATGTTATAAGGTGTCATGTCTCCTCTTTCAAATCTGATTTTATTAATTGAGGCTTTTCTCTTTTTCTCTTAGTCTAGTTAAAGGTTTATCTGTTTTATATATCTCTTCCTAAAACCAGCTCTTAGTTTCATTGATGTTTTTCTTTTGTTTGCTGCATCCCATAAATTTTAGTATGTTGTGTTTCCATTTTCATTTGTCTCAAGATTTTTTAATTTCTCTTTTCATTTCTTTGACCTATTGGTTGTTCAGGATCATGTTATTAAATTACCACGTATTTGTGAGTATTCCAGTTTTCCTTTTGTCATTGATTTCTAGTTTTATGCCATTGTGGTCAGAAAAGTTACTTGGAATGATTTCATTCTTTTAAAATTTGCTGAGACTGGTTTATGGCCTAATGTATAATTTTTCCTGGAGAATGTTCCGTATGTGCTTGAGAAGAATGTATTTTCTGCTGCTGTATAGAATGTTCAGTATAGTCTTTTAGGTCCATATCGTCTAAAGCATAATTTAAGTCCAATATTTCTTTATTGATTTTCTGTCTGGCTGACCTATCCATTATTGAAAGTGGGGTATTAAAGTCCCCTAATATTGTATTTATGTATATTTCTTTCTTCAGTCTGTTAGTATCTGCTTTATAAGTTTAGCTGCTTCTATGTTGGGTGTGTATTTACAAGTGTTAAATACTCTTGATGAATTGACCCCTTTGTCATGATACAATGACCTTCTTTGTCTCTTATTACAGGTTTTAACTTACAGTGTATTTTTTCTGATATACGCATACCTACCCCTGCTTTCTTCTGGTTTCCACTGGCATGGAACGTCTTCTCCATCCTTTCATTTTCAGTCTGTGTATACTTAAATCTGAAGCTATTCTCTTGTAGGCAGCATATAGTTCAGTCTTATTTTTGTATTCATTTAACCACTCTGTGTTTTCTGGTTTGAGATTTTAGTCCATTAAATTTGAAGTAGGAATTGATATGTACAGGCTTACTATTGCTATCTTGTTGTATTTTGGCAGTTTTATGGTTCCTTTCTTCTTCTCCTGCTGTCTTTTTTTGTACATTGATGATTTCCCATAGTGTTATGTTTTGATTTCTCCGTCTTTTACATACTTCTGTAGTTTTTTGCTTCATGCTTACCATGAGGCTTGCAAAAATCTTACAGTTATAATAGTGTATTTTAGACTGATAACATCGTAACTCTAATGTGTATAGAAAGTACATTTTTACACTTCCTTCCCACAATTTATGTTTTTGATATCACAGTTTATACCTTTTTATATTGTGTATTCATTAACAAATTATTGTGGTTATAGCTATTTTTAATACTTTTGTCTTTTAACCTTTACACTAAAGTTATGATTTCCCACTATCATTATAATATTAGAGTATTCTGAATTTAATAACATGTTTACCTTTATCAGTGAATTTTATACTTTCATACATTTTTATGTTACTAGTTTAATATTCTTTCATTTCAGCTTGAGGAACTCCCTTTAACAACTCTTGTAAGGGCAATCTAATGATGATGACTACTTCAGCTTTTGTTTGTCTGCAAAATTGTATCTATCCTTCGATTCTTAATGACTGCTTTTTTGGGTAGAGTATTCTTGATCAGCAGTTTTTTCTTATTGCACTTTGAATATATCATGCCACTCCTTTCTGGTCTTTAAGGTTTTTGCTGAGAAATCCACTCATAATCTTAATGAGATTCCTCTATCTGTGGCAAGTTGCTTTTCTCTCGCTGTTTTTAAGATTCTCTCTTTGTCTTTAACTTCTGAAAATTTAATGTGCCTTGGTGTGGGTCTCTTTAGATCCATCTAATTTGGTACTCTTTGGAATTTCTATCTTTGCATGTCTGTTTCTCTCCCCAGGTAAGGATAGTTTTTAACCACTATTTCTTCAAATAAGCTTTCTGGCCCTTTCTCTTCTCCTTTTGGAACTCCTGTAATTCCTTTGATATGCTTCATGGTGTCCCATAAGTCCTTTAAGCTATCTTTCCTGTTTTTCATTCTTTCTTTCTTTTTGCTATTTTGACTGGATGAGTTTCACTGCCCTGTCTTTGAATTCACTGACCTTTTCTTTCATTTGATCTAGTCTGCTCTTACACTCTTCTGTTGACTTTTTCAGTTCAGTTATAGTATTCTTTAGTTCTGTGACTTTTTGTTTGTTACCTTTTAATATTCTCAATCTCTTTGTTGAAACTTTCACTTTGTTTCTGCATTGCTTTCCTGACCTCAGTGACCATCTTCACAGCTGTTTTTTTTTTTTTCTTTTTGATTCAATTTAGTTAACATCTAGTGTATTATTAGTTTCAGGGGTAGAATTTAATGACTCATCAGTTGCATGTAACACCTAGTGCTCCTTATCAGGTACCCTCTTTAATGCCCATCACCCAGTCACCCCATCCCCCCACCCATCTCCCCTCCAACAACCCTCAGTTTGTTTCCTATAGTTAAGAGTCCCTTGTGGTTTGCTTCCCTCTCTGTTTTTACCTTATTTTATTTTTCCTTCCCTTCTCCTATGTTCACCTATTTTATTTCTTAAATTCTACATATGAGTGAAATCATATGGTATTTGTCTTTCTCTTACTGATTTACTTCACTTAGCATAATACACTGTAGTTCTATCCATGTCATTGCAAATGGCAAGAGTTCATTCTTTTTGATGGCTGAGTAATATTCATATATATATATATATATATATATATATATATATATATATGATGTATATATAATGTGTGTGTGTACACACATACACACACACACACACACACACACACACACACACTAGATTATCTTTATCCATTCATCTGTTGACAAACATCTGGGGTCTTTCCATATTTTGGCTATTGTGGACAATGCTGCTATAAACTTTGGGGTACATGTGCCCCTTCAAATCACTGTTTTTGTATCCTTTGGATAAATACCTAGTAGTGTAATTGCTGTGTCATAGGGTAGCCCTTTTTAACTTTTTTGAGGAACCTCCATATAGTTTTCCAGAGTGACTATTTTTTATAGTGAATGTATACAAGTGTTAAGACTGTTTTATGTGTTTTACTTTTTTTTCATGAACTTGCAATATGACTGCTTACAAAACAAACATATACAAAATCATTTTTTAAATCTGTCATGCATATTGTTTTTTAACAGTGACTTATGCTTTTGCCTGTAGTATTTACGAAGGGGAAAAAAGTATATTTTTCTTCTGCATGCTGAACACATAAGTCTTATTGTCATCTTTATCTTACAGATCTGTAGTGCTTCAACATGATTATTGTGCCATATTTATTGAAGTAAATATGTACATTTTTTATCTTGAGGAAAATATGAGAAAGAAAATTTGAGCAGTCTTTAAGTCTTTATTCTGTTATATAATTTTAGACAGCACAGTAACTCAAGGGTGTAGCCATCTGATGATTAATATTATTAGTGAATTGCTATTTCAGATCACGAATTTCAGGGTGTCTAAGATTTTCTAAATATTGCAGTCCTTCTGAGTTTCCTATGAACAAATGATTTAAAAAATAACGTTGGGCATTTTTTTTTTGCATGTATGGCAATAAAGGAGTGCAAAAAATAAATGCTACTTCTATCTTGTCAGTTAATGTTGAGCTGCTCTATTTGCCTACCAGAAAACATATTTTGCATATTCACCTACGGTCTCAACTTACATATTTGATTTTAAATATGGAAACATTTTAGAGAAGCAGACTGGTTTTAATATTTACATTATAAAGGCTTATGCCAGATGTGCAGAAAATCACAGTAGGTTGTGGATTGTGGCTCCATGGATGATTGACCTGCCCAGAAAAAAATGTTACCCAGTTGTAAAAGCCAAGTACTTTTCCAACTATGTGAAAGGAAATTATGGATTTCACTGGCTCTCTTTGAGCACATCCATTCAAATGAGATTCTATTTCTATGTGCTGGTAATCTTTACACTTGGCCTACTTTATTCTTCCAAGGGAGGATTTCCAGGGAGAATGGAGTAATTTTTTTTGTGTGTGGTCTCTTTCTTTAAAAAATGACTGTACTTCAGAACACATTCAAGTCAGTTGTGTGAGTTACATGGTTTTCTTAATTTGTCTGAATATACTAAAAAGCTAAATGGTTGTGGTTTCTACCTTCCTTCCACTGCATGACCTTTTGATTGGGATGTCTGTGGTCATTTTCTCATATGGGCTATTCCTAGAGATCAGATAGACTGTTTTCGTAGAGCAGTTAGTGACATTAGAACAGTATCCCCTAATTTAAAGTTTGGGACCTATTCTCAAATCTACTCTATACCTTTTCTCTGCATTTTAGAAAGACCAAGCTTGATATAGAGGAAGGGATAAAAATGTCATTGATCAATCTTAAACATGCCCATGTGGATGTACAGACACTAAAAATTCCAGTAAATGATTATTGAAATGATTATTTTTGGCAATATTGACAATTTAATCAACTCTAATATCTGGACATCTTATAGTAAATTTGCTTTGGTTATTATAATACCCTAAATACCACCTTGTCTTTTTTCATTGACTATCTTTAATTGTGTAAGCACAATCTAAAATTTGTGTATCATGAACTAAAGGAAAACAAGTTTAAATAATCTCTGGTTTTCTGTATTTTTTTTCCATTGAGATTTCTTTGGAAAATAAATAAGATTATAAATTTCCCACAAGATACCTTAAGGGAAACAGATGTATTTGGTATATTGAACTTTGAAAGGTAAATTTTGGTGTGTCACGTCTATCAGTATGCAGAGGAACAAAGCTTAGGAAAAGAAAAAAAAATTTTTAATGAAAAATGGAAGAAAAATACATGTGTGTTGTGCATTATAATTCATTTGAAAAAAGGAAATGAAAATGTAATGCTTGAAACAACTTAAGAAACAAAGAGTTCTTCTCACTTTCATTGACAATATAATTTATAATCCAAGGTCTGGCTTTCTATATGTTTTTTCCAGTTCAGAGGTCATCATGACTAACAGCATGACTATATAGAAGTTTTAAATTTCATTCTTTTAGAAAAAAATAATATTTAATAAGGCATATTGCATGTACTTCATCATTTTAAAAAGTGCATACATGTAGTTTTCACAGTAGTTTTATGTAGTAAGGTCTAGGTAAGATAATTTTTAAAAAATCTTTCAAATACCAATTATTGCAATTTCAAATCCCAGTTTCCCTCCAGACTCCCTTTTCAAGTGATTAATAGGGCAATTATAACTTATTATCTGGGATTTCACTTCTACAAATAGCAAAATGTACTAAAGCTTTAGCTAAAAACATTGGCAGAACCTACTTTGGCTTCTCAACACTGAACATGCAATTGAACTCAAATTAGGAAGGTCAAGAAGGGCCTTTTGAGGGACTCTGCACTTTGTCAGATGTATTTATTCATGTGCAGGAGATTAGAATTCATAAACATTTTGCCAGTTTTTTGAATGCTATTTCTTTTCCTTGTTGTTCTTGGCCAGGCCATGTCAATACAGCAAAATGCTGCTTCATATGACTTATTATCAGCAGAATAATATGTATTACATAACCCAAAGGAATTATAAAATCAGCAGGAACTCTTGGCCTGCATCTTAGTATAAATACATAGATGGGTACCAAAAAACTTGATTTTTAAAAATTAAGTTATCTAAGTGATGCAACCAAAATAGGTATTTTTCTTTTCAAATATTTTTATCATGAAAGTGATCTAGTTAGCAAAACATCTTTTAGCTATTCTTTTAAGAAATATGCACAAGGTCAGTCAAAATAATATACTATTGGATTAAAACTAATTTGAGCATGGTACAGAAAATTCCTTGAGGCAATGATTTTGAAGACATACCAGAAGTCCATTTTTTTCTTTTTCTTAGCAAAGTTCAGAACTTAGATTTATCAGTCCAGTCAGTGTATGATGAATATTTTTGAACTTCTTCAGTGAAGCACTTAGAAATACCAGCTTGGTTTCACTCATTTATGGAACATAAGTAGGAAGATCGGTAGGAGAAGAAAGGGATAAAGAAAGGGGGGGGGGTAATCAGAAAGGGGAATGAAGCATGAGAGACTATGGACTCTGGGAAACAAGCTGAGGGCTTCAGAGGGGAGGGGCTGGGGGAATGGGATAGACTGGTGATGGGTAGTAAGGAGGGCACATATTGCATGGTGCACTGGGTGTTATACGCAACTAATGAATCATGGAACTTTACATAAAAAACCAGGGATGTACTGTATGGTGACTAACATAATATAATAAAAAAAATATTATTATAAAAAAAAAAAAAGAAACACCAGCTTGGGGGTTGTAAGAAATTGAAGTGACTATCTAAATCAGAAGAGTCAGGTTGCTTGAAATGGCATCAGAGATCCTTATGCAAATAGTTATATCATTTTTAGAATCAGTAATAGAAATATCTGTTCTCAGGGAAAATGATTTTGGTAGTCTGCATTTGTGCTGGCTAGCAAACAATGGCACAGTTACTTTAAGGCCAAATTTGCCTACTGTTATGCAAAGCCAATTAACAGCACCCTGGGTTGCTTCCCCTGAAAGAAATGTTTCCAAGAGGTGAGAAAAGCTTAAACCGTTGGCATTCCTATGGAATCTAAAACGAAAACATTGAAGAACTTCAGGCAGGTAAAAGAAAGGAGAGGATGTATAGTAGGAAGCCCCTTGGGTAGTAAGTTGGAAACATGGCCATTAAAAGGCCACCTGTCAAAACAGAATAAATGACAGTTTTAAGCTTATTAGAGAAAAAAACAAATTGCTGTTGACATGGAAGTTGTTGGGATGATGCTACAGCCTCTGATACTGAAGTTTCAGCCCTTATATTTGAGTCTGTGGCATGTTTTTTCTTTTTTAAAAACGTTTTTTATTTGAGTAGAGTTGACAAACAATATTTAACATTAGTTTCAAGGGTATAATGGAGTGATTCAGCTTTTTGCCATGTTATGCTATGCTCACTGCAAGTGTAGCTACCATCTGTCACCATACAATGCTATTAAAATATCGACTATAGCTTTTTTTACATCTCATTCACTCTTATTAAGGTTTGTCTTTTACTCCTTCCTTCCTTCTCTCCTTCTCCCTTTCTCCCTTCCTCCCTCTTTCTTTCCTCCCTTCCTCTTTCTCTCTTTCTCTCTCTCTCTCTTTTTAAGATTTTATTTATTTATTAGAGAGAGAACACGAGCAAGAAGAGAGGTGGAGGGAGAGGGAGAGGCAGACTGCCCTCGGAGTAGGGGAGTCTGGTGCAGGCTCAATCCCAGGACCCTGGGATTATAACCTGCACCAAAGGCAGACACTTAACCGACTGAGCCACCCAGGTGTGCCCCTCTTCCTCCCTCCCTCTCTTCCTTCCTTTCTCTTTTTCTTTCACTCTTTCCCTTCTTGCCTTCCTCTCTCTGTTTCTTTTTCTCTTTCTCCTCTTCTTTGTAATAGCTGCAGTCTCCTGTTGAGTAGGCTCAGCTGCTTTTATCTGACTTGGATTTCAGCAGGAACGGTTACACTTAGTGGTTGTATATGTTGATAATCTTCCCAAGGTGACTTTTTGCTCTAAGGATCCTGAAAAAGTCTCTTGAATTAACTCTAATAGGTGTTGACAACATCCCTGAGGTGAACCCTTGAGATGGTACTGTCCAAGTTGGTCATCAGGGGTTTGTTTGCTTTAGATTTTAAATAAAGAAGTTTTGCCATCTTTTCATCCTTCAGATTATGTATGAGTGACTCCACTGGGGAATTGGTGTGAATCTGGCAAAGATTGCAGTCTCTTAAATAGTTGGAATTCATGAGTAGAGAAAGGGAGAATTTAATACAGGGACAGTGTATGATAATTTAGAATAAGGTTTTCCATGGTTTCTCTCTTAGACTTTGAATCCTATCCATTCTCTGAAAGAGAATGTATGAATAATTTAAAGAAAGTAAAAATGTTTTGGAAAATATTATTTGAATATACTTTCCATTGTAGATATGGCCTGTGATGTTGCATTTCTTATATTCTATAAGGTTTATAAGAAGCAGGACCAAAGTGATATGTGGATTTTGTTTGTTTGTTTATCTGTTTTAGAAAATGCCAAGTAAAGTAGAAGATATCTAGATAATTCAAAACTCCATCATGTAGATCTTACAGGCTGTTTGTCTTTAGGCTTTCCAGAAGGTGTTAAAAGGAATGTGGGCTGGGAACCTAGATACTTCATAGGGTTCCAATTACCAATAAAAGAAAGAAAGCATTTCTTTTCAGTGGTGAAACAAACATGTTATGACATTCATTTATCTGCCCATTCATTCAGTAGTTTTTTATTGGACATCTATTTTTTTCTCAAAAGTTCTAATACAAGTAACATTAAAAGCAATATAAACAAAATGCTTTGGGAATGTAATATAGGAACTTTTGTTTTTAACTATGAGGCTGGAGGAATATTTTAATAGAGGTAACATTTAACCTTGGTCTTGAATAAAAATGAGATTTTGACAAGCTAAAATCAAAGGGAAGGATTTATCTGTTGTAGTAAAAATACATAGATAAAGAGATTAAGACTTCTTGGAATTGTGGGTGGCTCTGTTTTGGGTTTGTTTTGTTTTTGGCAGAGGAAAGGCTACTTTGAGTGGAATAAAAGTAAATAATGAAGCTGCATCTGTGGTGTGGAATATGATAAGGAATTGGAATTTCTGTGGAAAATATGGAAGACTTGAACAAATAAGCCCTATTATTTGGGATGAAATAACAACAAAGCAGTGTGTAATTTTTGAAAAAGGCAAACTCTCATACAAGAAAAAAAGAGTTTCTTAAATAATCATTAGGCAGAGTTTTCCCCTGATTATCAATAAACAAAATAATAGTCTGTCAGTGATATGTTGGAGCTAGCCCTCAATATCTTGTCAGAGCTAAGTGCATGTATATCTCTACTCAAATCTGAATTCAGTGACATCACACTGATATCTTGAAATAGGCGTTGGTGGGAATATTTACAGCATGGAATTCAGCAAATGCTACAAATTACAGCTATTTCTGTTAAACATTTACCAGCACACCACCGCTACATGATGTGAAACAGGTCTTCTTAGCAGAAAAATTGACATTTGGAAAAGAGTATAGTACAAATCTTTTTACTAAACAAACAAAAAAAAGTGAGGAAAAGCAGTTTAAAAACATGCAAATTAGATTAAAGAAGAGAAAATTAAAAAATGCGTGCGGAGGGCAGAAAACTGAGGATCAAAGACAATCAAACAGGATGACTTACCAAGTATAACTTTCAAATTTAAGCTTATTTGAAAAACAAGGACGAAGAAACAAGGCTTTTGGCATATAGAATGAAGTAAGCCTTCTTTATAACAATCAATATCTAAACTATGAGCATTGTGTTAGGAAACTACACATAAAGCACTGTGGGAATCAAACTTCCCTTCAATGTTATTGAAACTTCATTTTAACGTGCACCTTTCTATATATATATATAGTATTTCCCTAACTCAGCTGTGGTCCGAAATGTTTTCTTATTGTATTGCACATCCATAATCTTACCTCAAGGCTTAAAAATATTGATAGTGTGAATTATCCAACTAATTGCATTCATTATCCTCTTTCCAATAGACCACTATGCCTCCTTTTAACCTTTAAGTTCATTTTTAATTATTTAGCTAGTTCTCCCTACAGGTTTAATTATGTTTAATTATGCCACTAAGTCCAAATTTTCCGTAGTTCAATGTCATAGAAACTATGGGGTACTATTTGGATATGATAGTGAATAGAGGCACTTCTTCATAGTCTTCCTTCTTCCGTTAATTAGGCAATATTTTGTGTCATGATAGCTTTGTTGTTGTTGTTGTTTAATATTTATTTATTTTACAGAACAGGGCGGGGTTGGGGGGAGTTGTTGAGAGAATCCCCAAGCAGACTCCCACTAAGCACAGAGACTGATGCTGGGTTCATCCCACAACCCATGAGATCATGACCTGAGCCAAAACCAAGAGGCAGACGCTCAACTGATTGAGCCACCCAGGCTCCCCAGTGTCATGGTAGCCCCAGCAATAAATAGAGCAATAACCTCAGTAATAATCTCAGATTCTAGCCTGCTTGTCCTTATTTTATCCAAGCATTCCTTCAATATCTCATGTGGGCTGCATGGTCATGACTGTACCCTTTGTTTCTTGGTTTTCCTGATACTCTCATAAGACTTGTTTGATTTATATCACTCCTCTTGGCCAGAGATGTTTCTTTAGTGCTATGTGATATCACCCTTCATTATCCATGTGTAGGTAGGATGCAGGCAGACTCAGTCTGAATAATCTCAGTAGTCTGTCAGTGTAGTAACCTGATTATCAATGGAATCCATCCTGATTTACTTTTTTTTTTTTTCAATCTGTTTGGTCAAGGATTTTAATGACTTCAAATGAATAAAAGGGATTATTTTGAGAATGACTCATGAATCACAATGTGGATAAAATTATAACCAGATTTACTTAAGCAATCAGATTAAACATATACAACTAATTGCAGACATCTCTAAGACAATTAGTTAAATGAAAGTTGAGTTTTAACCACCAATCCATCCTCACTGGGGAATTGATAATAGTTCATCAGCATGGAAGGTCAGGTCTATCTGGCAAACTACTTCCCTTATCCTCTTGGTCTTGATCATCATATTCTTCCAAAGTTCTGCAATATCTTTGATCCTGTGACAACTGAACTCTTTCTGAATTTTTTCTGTGTTTCTTTGCATGTTATAGTGCATCTTTCAGTCCCTTTGTAAGTGAATCTGTAGCCTGTGTCTAAGAATATAACTTGTTGTTTTTGCTGAAACACTTATAATCTCACTTTTTTCCTTAAATGCATGATAGTATAGTAGAAAAAATATGGACTCAAAAACCAGACTTAGTTTCCCTATTCCCTTATATCAGAAAACATATTCTTTTTTAAATGTCTTTAACTGTAAAGTATAATATTCAGAAAACTGTATAAGATATGAATGTGCAACTCAGTGAAATACTACAAATCAAGCACATATATATCCATCAACCAAGTCAAGAAATAAAATCTCATCACTTCAGTAGGCCCCATATTTCCTTTCCCAGTTAGTACTCCCTTTCTCTTTTCTGAAAGTAACCAATTTTCTGTTTTCTAACATAATTAATTTACCAATTTTTTAACTTTACATGAAATCATACAATATATATCTCTTATATATTACTTCTTTTGCTTAATATTATGTTTGTGAGATTCATCCATGTTATTGCAACTAGTTATAGTTCATTCATTTGTACTATTATATAGTACTACACTTCATAAAAAGAATAGGAAAATACCATAGTTCATTCTACTTTTATTTTTTTTATTTTTTATTCTACTTTTAATGAATATAGGGAATTTTTCAGTTTGGGGGACATTATGTACAATGTTATAATAGACTTTTTATGTATGTTTCTTGATGCATTTGTACACACATTTCTGTTGACTATACATCTCACAGTGGTATTGCTGGGTTGTGGGATTTGCATGTATTTAGTTGTTGTAGATAATAACAAACTGTTTTCCATAGTGGTTGTCACAATTCATACTCCCACCAGCAGCATATGACTGTTCTGTGTTTCTGTATATTTCCAACACTTGGTATTGTCAGTCTTTTAAAATTTTAGACATTCTTTTGAGTGTGTGATAGTATATCATCATGGCTTTGTCTTGACATAGTGCTAATGAAGTAAAGCAGATCTTCATTTATTTTTTTATTATTTGTATATTCCATTTTTGAAGTACCTATTAAGTTTTTTATACACTTTCAGATTGTCATTTTTCGTACTGATTTGAGCAGTTCTTTATGGATTCCATTGTTGGTTAAATGTGTTAAAATATCTTGTCTAATTATCCTTTTAATCATGTCCTTTGATAAAGAAAAGTAATTTTTAATATAGTACCAATCAATCATTTCCTTTATTAGTTCTTTTTATGTTGTTTTAAAGTTTTCTTTCTACCTAAAGCCAAGCAAATATTCTCAATCTTTCCTTAAAGCTTTATTTTCGACTTCAACATTTAACTGCACAGTCTATCAGGAATTGAATATGTATATAGCATGAAGTAGAAGTGTTTTTTGTTTAATGGGGATATACAGTTGATTCTGTACCACTTACTAAAAAGATCATCTATTCCTTATGGCTCAGCAGTAGTGTCTTTGTCTGTATACTCATGGAGATGCTATTCAAAAGTTATGTATCTAATAACACAGCTTCAAAACATATCAAGCAAAAATTGAAAAAAAATGGAAAAATAATCAAAACCACAATCATAATGACAGATTTTAACACACTTCTCTCAGAAACCGATTGAGAAAGAAGACAATTAAAAAGGAGGTATGTAGCTTTAAATACTTTCATAAGCTAGCCCTCACTGAAATATGTAATAGGCCGTACTCAATAGCTGCAGAGTATCATTCCTTTTAAGGACCCTTATAATGTTTTCAAGAACAAACTGTATTTGGGGGCATAAAGTAAATTTGAATAAATTTCAACTAATTGAATTCATACAGAGTATAACCTCTTACTGCAATGAATTAAACCAGAATCAATATTACATAACACAAACAAATGGAAAGACATTCCATGTTTATGGATTGGAAGACCTGATATTGTTAAAATGCCCATACTTCACAAAGTGATGAATATATTCAGTGCAATCCCTATCAAAATCCCAGTGGCATTTTTTACAGAAATAGAACAAGAATTTTTAATTCATACGAAACCACAAAAGACCACAAGTAAACAAAGCAATCTTTAGAAAGAAGAACAAAGCTGGAGTCTTCATACTTCCTGAGTTCCAAATAGATTACACAGCTTCAGTAATTAAAACAGTATGGCAATGCATAAAGACAGACTCGTTGACCAAGGGAACAGAATAGAAAGCACATATGTGGTCAACTGATCTTCAGCAAGGGTCCCAAGGATACATAATGGAGAAAGGATAGTCTCTTGAACAAATGGTGCTGGGAAAACTGGATATCCACTTAAAAAAGAATGAAACTGAACCCTTATCTTACATCATATGCAAAAATAAACTAAAAAATGTATTAAGATTTAAATGTAAGCCCCAAAACTATAAAATTCCTGAAAGAAACCAGGAAAAGTTTCATGATTCATGGATATGACACCAAAAGCACTGGCAACAAAACCAAGAATAAACAGGTAGGACTACATCAAATTAAGAAGCTTTACAGCAAAAGAAACAATCAACAGAGTGACAAGGCAATCTATGGAATTGGAGAAAATATTTGCATACCATATATCTGGTAAGATTTTCATCTCTACAATATGTAAGAACTCCTTAACAGCTCAGTAGTAAAATATACTAATACCCTGATATTAAAATGGGCTAAGAACTTGAACAGAAATTTGTCCAAAGAAGACATATAATGGCCACAAAAAATATGAGAAAATGCTTAATGTCACTAATCATCAATAAATGCAAGTTGGAACCACAAGGAGATGTCACGTCACATCTCTCAGTATGTCAGTATGACTATTACTAAAAATGCCGAAGATGAGTGTTGGCAGGGATGTGGAGAAATGGGAACCCTTGCATGCTGTTGGTGGGAATGCAAAACGCTCTGGAAAACAGTATACGGGGCCCTCAAAAAATTAAATATGGAACTACCATGTGATACAGCAATTCTACATTTGGATATTTATCCAAAAGAATCAAGATCAGGATCTTGAAGAGGTAATACCATTTCCATGATCATTGCAGCACTATTTACCGAGGACAAGATGTGGACACAAGCTAAATGTTCACTGACAGATGAATGAATAAGAAAATGTGGTATATAGATACAATGGACTACTATTCATCCTTTAAAAGAAAAGAAATTTTGCAATATGTGAAACCTTGAAGACATTATGCTAAGTGAAATAATACAGTTGCAGAAAGACAAATACTACATGATTCTGCTTACATAAGGTAACTAGAATAATCAAATTCATAGAATTAGAAAATGGAATGGTAGTTGTCAGGAGCTACAGGGAGAGAGAAATGAGGAGTTACTAATCAAAGAGCAAGAAGTCTCAGTTGAGCAAGATGAATAATTATGCTCTAGTGATCTATGACATTATGCCTATAGTCAACAATAATGTATTGTACACTTAAAAATTTGTTGAGTGGTTAGATCTCATGTGAAGTGTTCTTGCTACAGTAAAATAAAATAAAATAAAATAAAAGTAAGATACCGATGATATAAAATGAAGTATAAAAACAAAACTGAAAAAAGTAGTTATATAATTTGAAAGAAAAATAAAATTGGAAAATCTCATTTATTTGGAAATTTCAAAATACAATACCTTATGAACCAAAGGAATCAGGATAAAAATTAGAAAATATTTTGAGTTGAATGATTATGAAAATATGAAATATTAAAATTTGTGTCATGTATATAAAGGTGAATTTGGGGAAATTATAAAGCTTTTATTTTATTTATTTTTTTAATGTTTTATTTATTATATTATGTTAGTCACCATACAGTACATTCCTGGTTTCTGATGTAAAGTTCAATGATTCATTAGTTGCATATAACACCCAGTGCACCATGCAATACATGCCCTCCTTAATACCCATCACCGGTCTATCCCATTCCCGCACCCCCTCCCCTCTGAATCCCTTAGTTTGTTTCTCAGAGTCCATAGTCTCTCATGCTTCATTTCCCCTTCTGATTACCCCCCTTTCTTTATCCCTTTCTTCCCCTACCGATCTTCCTAGTTCTTATGTTCCATAGATGAGAGAAATCATATGATAATTGTCTTTCTCTGCTTGACTTATTTCACTTAGCATTAACTCCTCCAGTGCCGTCCATGTTGCAGCAAATGTTGAGAAATCGTTCTTTCTGATAGCTGAGTAATATTCCATTGTATATATGGACCACATCTTCTTAATCCAGTCATCTGTTGAAGGGCATCTCGGTTCCTTCCACGATTTAGCTATTGTGGACAATGCTGCTATGAACATTGGGTGATTATGGCCCTACTCTTCACTACGTCTGTATCTGTGGGGTAAATACCCAGTAGTGCAATGGCTGGGTCATAGGGTAGCTCAATTTTTAACTTTTTAAGGAACCTCCACACTGTTTTCCAAAGTGGCTGTACCAACTTGCATTCCCACCAACAATGTAGGAGGGATCCCCTTTCTCCACATCCTCTCCAGCAATTGTTGTTTCCTGCCTTGTCAATTTTTGCCATTCTAACTGGCATAAGGTGGTATCTTAGTGTGGTTTTGATTTGAATTTCCCTGATGGCTAATGATTTTGAACATTTTTTCATGTCTCTGTTAGCCATTTGTATGTCATCATTGGAAAAGTGTCTGTTCATATCTTCTGCCCATTTTTTCATTTGTTTATTTGTTTCTCGTGTATTGAGTTTGAGAAGTTCTTTGTAGATCTTGGATACCAGTCCTTTATCTGTAGTGTCATTTGCAAATATATTCTCCCATTCCGTGGGCTGCCTCTTGGTTTTTTTGACTGTTTCCTTGGCTGTGCAGAAGCTTTTTATCTTGATGAAGTCCCACAAGTTCATTTTATCTTTTGTTTCTCTTGCCTTTGGAGATGTGTCATGAAAAAGGTTGCTTTGGCCGATGTCGTAGAGGGTGGTGCCTATGTTCTCCTCTACATTTTGATGGGTTCCAGTCTCACATCGAGGTCTTTCATCCATCTGGAGTTTATCTTTGTGTATGGTGTGAGAGAGTGGTCAAGTTTCATTCTTTTGTATGTAGCTGTCTAGTTTTACCAGCACCATTTATTGAAGAGACTGTCTTTTTTCCACCAGATGTTTTTTCCTGCTTTATCAAAGATTAGTTGCCCAAAGAGCCGAGGGTCCATTTCTGGGTTCTCTATTCTGTTCCATTGGTCGATGTGTCTGTTTTTGTGCCAGTACCATGCTATCTTTGTGATCACAGCTTTGTAGTACAGCTCAAAATCTGGCATTGTGATGCCCCCAGCTTTGTTTTTCCTTTTCAACAGTTCCTTGGCGATTCGGGGCCTTTTCTGGTTCCATACAAATTTAAGGACTATTTGTTCCAGTTCTTTGAAAAATGTCCTCGGTATTTTGATCGGGATGGCATTGAAAGTATAGATTGCTCTGGGTAGCATGGACATTTTAACTATGTTAATTCTTCCGATCCATGAGCATGGAATATTTTTCCATCTTTTTGTGTCTTCCTCAATGTCTTTCAAGAGTGATTTATAGTTTCTGGAATATAGATCCTTTACGTCTCTGTTAATTCCAAGGTAACGTATGGTTTTTGGTGCTATTGTAAATGGAATGGATTCCCTAATTTCTCTTTCTTCAGTCTCATTATTCGTGTATAGATGTGCAACTGATTTCTGAGCATTGATTTTGTATCCTGCCACATTACTGAGTTGCTCTATAACTTCTTATAGTTTGGGAGTGGATTCTTTGGGGTTTTCCATATAGAGTATCATGTCATCTGCGAAGAGAGACAGTTTGACTTCTTCTTTGCCGATTTGAATACCTTTTATCCCTTTTTGTTGCCTGATTGCTGTTGCAAGGACTTCTAGTACTATGTTGAATAATAATGGCGAAAGTGGGCATCCTTGTCGTGTTCCTGATCTTAAGGGAAAGGCTTCCAGCTTTTCCCCATTGAGAATGATATTTGCTGTAGGCTTTTCATAGATGGTTTTTATGAGATTGAGGAATGTACCCTCTATCCCTACACTCTGAAGGGTTTTAATCAGGAAAAAATGCTGTATTTTGTCAAATGCTTTTTCTGCATCTGTTGAGAGAATCATATGATTTTTGGCTTTTCCCTTCTGGATAAAATCTAAGACACTGATCGATTTGCGAATGTTGAACCACCCTTGCATCCCAGGGATGAATCCCACTTGGTCATGATGGATAATCCTTTTAATGTACCTTTGGATTCTATTAGCCTGGATCTTGTTGAGGATTTTGATGTCCATATTCATTAGGGAAATCGGTCTGTAATTCTCCTTTTTGATGGGGTCTTTGCCTGGTTTGGGGGATCAAGGTAATACTGGCCTCATAGAATGAGTTTGGTAGGTTTCCTTCTGTTTCTATTTTTTGAAATAGCTTTAGGAGAATAGGTATTATTTCTTCTTTGAATGTTTGGTAGAATTCCCCAGGAAAACCATCCAGGCCTGGAGTTTTGTTTTTTGGAAGGTTGTTTATCACTGACTCAATCTCTTCATAATTAATTGGCCTTTTTAAAAAATCAATTTCTTCCTGTTTCAGTCTTGGTAGTTTATAGGTTTCCAGGAAGGCCTCCATCTCTTCCAGATTGCTTAATTTATTGGCATAAAGCTGTTGATAAAAGCTTCTAATAATCCTTCCAGTATCATTGGTGTTGATTGTGACCTCTCCTTTTTCATTCATAATTTTATTAATTTGGGTCCTTTCTCTATTCTTTTGGATAAGTCTTGCCAGTGGTCTGTCAATTTTATTGATTCTCTCAAAGAACCAGCTTCTAGATCTGTTGATCTGCTCTACTATACTCCTGGTTTCTAATTCATTGATTTCTGCTCTAATCTTGGTCAACTGCTTCCTCGTGCGTGGATTAGGCCTGTCCCTCTGTTGCTGTTCCAGCTTCTTGAGGTGAGAATATAAAAACTGCATTTTAGATTTTTCTATTCTTTTGAGTGAGGCTTGGATGGCTATGTATTTCCCCCTTAGGACTGCCTTTGCAGTATCCCATAGGTTTTGGACCATTGTGTTTTCATTCTCATTGGTCTCCATAAATTGTTTAAATTGATTTTTGATTTCCTGGTTTATCGAATCATTCCTGAACAGGAAGGTTTTTAGTCTCCAAGTGTTTGAGTTTCTCCAAATTTTTCCTTGTGGTGGAGTTCCAATTTAAAGTGTTGTGGTCTGAGAATATGCAGGGAATAATTTCAGTCTTTTGGTATCAGTTGAGACCTGTTTTGTGACCCAGAACATGGTCTATTCTTGAGAATGTTCTATGGGCATTAGAATAGAATGAGTATTCTTTGGTTCTGGGGTGTAGTGTTCTATATATATCTATGAGGTCCAACTCGTCGAGTATGGCATTCAAAACCCTTGTTTCTTTGTCGATTTTTTGCATGGGTGTTCTGTCTATTTCTGATAGTGGTGTGTTGAGGTCCCCTACTATTAACGTATTTTTATCTATATGTCTCTTTATTCTGGTTAAGAGTTGGTTTATGTATCTTGCTGCTCCCCCGTTGGGGGCATATATATTTATAATTGTCATATCCACTTGTTGGATACATCCTTTAAGAATAATATAGTGCCCTTCTGTGTCTCTAACTATAGTCTTTAGCTTAAAATCCAATCTGTCTGACATGAAAATTGCTACCCCAGCTTTCTTTTGAGGTCCATTGGCGTGAAAGATGGTATTCCATCCCTTTACTTTCAGTCTGAATGTATCTTTAGGTTCAAAATGAGTCTCTTGTAGACAGCAAATGGTTGGGTCATGTCTTTTTATCCAATCTGCAACCCTGTGGCGTTTATGGGAGCATTTAGGCCATTTACATTGAGACTGAATATTGAGAGATATGATTTTAATGATGCCATGTTGCCAGTAAAGTCTTTGTTTCTATTGATTGTGACTTTCTGTTCTGTATCACTCTTGGGGCCTTTTTACCTTTATAGAACCCCCCTTAATGTCTCCTGTAGGGCTGGTTTCGTGGTTACGAAATTGGTCAATGACTGGCGATTCTGAAATGTCTTTATTTCTCCATCAATTCTGAATGACAGCCTTGCTGGATAAAGGATGCTTGGCTGCATGTTTTTCTCTGAAAGAGCTTTAAAAATGCCCCCCCCCAACCCTTTCTCTTATTCCAGGTCTGTGTAAACAGGTCTGACGTACTTCTGATACCTTTGCCTTGGTACGTGAGAAATTTCTTTTCCCTGGGTTCTTTCAATACTGTATCCTTGGATCTAATATTTGTGAAATGCACTATGACGTGATGTGGTGTAGGTTTGTCGTGGTTGAGCTTGGGAGGGGTCCTCTCTGCCTCTTGGACATGAATGTTTGTTTCCCTTGCTAGATTAGGGAAGTTTTCAGCTACAATTTGTTCAAATATCTCTTCTAGACCTCTGTTTTTCTCCACCCCCTCGGGGATGCCAATGATTCTGACATTGGAACGTTTCGTTGAGTCAGTAATCTCCCGTAACCTACATTCTTGAGCGTGGATTTTTTTGAGTCCAGATTCTATTTTAGCTTTCTCTTCTACTAACCCATCCTCCAATTTGCTGATACATTCTTCTGCCTCATTCACCCTGGCCTTCAGAGCCTCTAGTTTTGACTGCATTTGGCTCACAGAATTTTTAATTTCTGCCAGATTCGCTCTCATTTCCACCCTTAGAGATTCTATATTCTTGTTAATATTTTCATTAATATTTTTTCAAGTCTACACATCATCTTGACCATTGTTACTCTGAATTCCATTTCTGATAATTCAGTTATATCCATAACCATTAGTTCTGTGGCAGAGTCCACAGACTCATTGTCTTTTCTTTGCTGGGGGGGACTTCTCCTTCTCGTCATTCTGATGAGGAGAGGTTGCGGGGTTGTCCAGAGCCCAAATTATTGACCAGGACCCAGGCCGTGCACCCTTGTTTCATAGGGATCTTAGGGATGTGGGCTTCTTGATTTTTCAGCCTGCCTTCTGGGGGAGGGGCCTGTTTGGGTAGAGTCGCCGTGTCCCCTGTGAGGGGGGATGGGATGAGCACACTGTGAGCCGGTATTTCCAGGCTTTTGTTCTCTGGTGGTTTTTCCTGGCTGTTTGCTGTGCCTCTTCTGAGAGTCAGAGCAGCAGTGGCCGAATCTTAGCCTCTGTCTCAGAACAGAGGGATCGTGGACCGTTCTCCACTGACGTTCTGGCCACTTTAACTCTGTTTCTGTTGGTGCTGCTCAACCCTGCAGCGTCCCGGGATGTGCGCCCCACACCTGGCATCCCAGCCCTCACTTCCAGGGCCAGTACATCTCTGTCCTTTGTGTTTCTAACACCACCAGCCACCAGCCGCCCCCACGCGCTCCAGAACTCCCAGTCTCAGTCTGGTTCCAGTGAGCACACCGGAGCTCCGTTTCAGTCTGGTGGCGCGCGTTCCCGGCTCACGGTCTCAGTCTGCTCTCTCGCAGGTGCCGCTCCACGAGTCCGCCTGCTCCCCTGTGCAGGTGGCTACTTCTTCCCGGGGCCCAAACGGCGGCTCCCTCCGCCTTCCATTTATCTTCTGATATCTGTGCGCGGTTTCACGGCTCCCCGCTTCATACCTCAATACTCAGCGCTGGAGATGTTCATTTGTAGAGATCCAGATGTATCTTCCTGCATCTCAGGCTGATTCCGTGGATATTCAGGCTGGTCTGGTACCTATCCAACTCGACTCAGGGGACCGGCTGAAAAAGGGGTTCCCTACTCCTCCGCCATCTTAACTCCCCCAAAATTATAAAGCTTTTAAATGTGTATATTAGAATAGAAAGTTTAAAATTAAAGATAGAAGCATACAAATGAAGAAGTCGAAAAATGGAAGCAATAAATTAAACATGAAGCAAAAGAAATATAAAGAGAAGAAATAATGAAATACAAAACAAATGTATAATATATGATTTTTTTAAAGTCAAAGTTTAGTACTTTGAAATAATTAACAAAATTGATAGAACTCTAGCAAGACTGATTAACAAAGTTACACATTACCAGTACTCAAAATGAAAAAGGGGGTTTTACTACAGATTTTAATGTATTAAAGAAAAATTATTCTGTAAAAAAAGTTTAAATTTTATTTGAAATGGAAAATTTCTTATAAAAATAAAACCTTCTAAAAACTGAATCAAAAAGACAGAGAACTTGAGTGGCACTATAATTATTAACAAAATTGAGTCTTGAGTGCCAGATTTACCAAGAAAAAATACTAGATTCATATAGACCCATATGCTTCATGAGTGAATTCTATAATTTATACTGTTTTAGAGTAAAGGGAGGGAGAGGATGGGAAGAACACTTCCCAACTGATTTTTTTGAGACCAGTGTAATATGATACCTCAAACTTAAAAGAACATTATAAGAAGGGAATATTATAGGAACATTTTGCTCATAAGCATAGCAGCTAAAACACTAAGCAAAATACTAGCCATTCGTCAGTATCTTAAAAACCTGTAACGAAGTTGTATTTAAGCCAGGAACACATTATTATTCCAAAATAAGGGCACCTGGATGGCTCCGATGATTAAGCACTTCCTTTTGCTCTGGTCATGATCTCTGGGTCCTAGGATCCAGCCCTAGTCCGGCTCCCTTCTCAACAGGGAGTCAGCTTCTCCCTCTTCCTCTCCCCTCTCGCTTGTGCACTCTCTTTCTCTCTCTCTCAAATGAGTAAATAAAATCTTTTTTAAAAATTCCAAAGTAAGTAATTATAATTTGCCACATTGAGAGAATGATGAAGAAATATACCATTTCAATAGATGCTTAAAAATCAGTTGATTAATTAAACACCCAATTATGATAACTACTTTTGGCAAACTGGCGATAAAAAGAAACTTTATTAACTTCATAAAGGATAGCTACAAACATTTTACAGTATGCATCAGATTTAAGGGTGAAATATGGGAATTTTTCTTTGAAATCAAAAGCAAGGCAAAGACTCACTTTTACTGCTTCATTTTAACATTGCACAGTGGTCCTAGACTGTGCAATAGGGTAGGAAAAGAATAAAAAATAAAAAAGATTGGAGAGGAATAAACAAATCTATTATTTTTTACAGATGATATAATTGTGTTTGTAGAAAATCTATACAAAATTATTCATATATACATTACTGGAATTAATAAGTAAGTTTAAAGAAATTGTTGCTCAATTTAAAAATTAAAGTTCAAAAATCAATTAAAATCAATTATATTAATTTAAAAATGAATTATCACTGTTGTTCTTCCTAGTCTTTCACCCTAAACCATGCCCTGACTATAGCAGGCAACCAAGAGAAGAACCTATTCCATTTAGGTCTCTTAGCTCTCGAGGGCAGGATAAAGGCAGCCCCTTCATGTTTTCTTTCAATTAATCTTTCCTTCATTCATTCAACATTTTTAAAATACCCACCATATCCCAGGCTCTATCTTTGCCTTTAAATGGCTCACAACAAAGTAGAAAATGACAGACATGGCTTACTACAGTAATGTGTAGAATAAACAAGAATATTTGTGTGGACAGGAAGCACAGAGGTGGAAGCAATTTGCTCTATAAGAGAATTTTAGAAAAGATTTCGTAGAGCAGGCAATTTTTGTTTTGGTGTTTGGATAATTTAGTAAGGTTTCATCAATTCAAGAATGATAGAGAAGATCGAATTTAGAAGAAACAGAATAAATAAAGTCTTTTAAAAAGTGTGAAAATATTTGGCATATTTGGGAAACAAAAAAGCTAACAAGAGTAGTTAGTAGATCCTTAGCTTGATTAACGTATACATCTATCCTCATGTACCTATTTGCAAAATCTCTATTTAGCTTGTTCTGTTCTGTTCTGTTCTGGATCATGAAAATAATAAAGTTGATTTTCATGTCTCACGAGTACAGAGTGAGTTTTAAAACTCTTACTCAAGAGCTTCTCCAAGGATACCCTTGCTTATGTCTATAAATGCATCTTAGCCAACTTAAATGACTTTTGATTATTTAAATGATCTGATTCTAAAGAATATGAAAATTATTTATTTACAACATGATAATGGCCACAATTTTTATGGTGTTTTAAAATAGCTGTATACTTAGAAGTCACATGGTATGTGAAACTTAGCAAACATATGAATTACATCAATATGGTATTGCCACTTTGTGTAAAAAATGTAGAAAAATAAATGTCCCTGTCGCTGAGTCAGAAAATTTCTATAAAGTTCTGTAAGTAATGGTTACATTTAAGCTTTAGATCTAATAAACCTGGGTGAGAACTTCATGTGTCAAAGGTTCTGTTAAAATTATCTAGTTTATCTTATTACTCCATGATAAATATTATTACTTGATGGAATTGCTCAACAAAGGTAGCATGATGGGTGTGTGCAATTTCCTACATCTGCATCTGCTTTATCTTCCTATAGTTTTATATACAAAAGTACTCTGATTTACATAAAATACATCCTTATTTATCTTTTAATAACTCTAACATTAATTAGCCTCAATAGCCAATGATTTTGCTGCATCTTAGCCAAACTAAATATGTAACAGCTTTTTTTTATTCTTAGTTTTTGCCCCAAATTAGGAAAAATGACTATTCACTTAATATTATTTCATTACATGTAGTTATTAGATTACTAATAATGAGCAACACATATTTATTAAATAGCTGCTCTAATCAGATATTTTTAGTGCTTTTAATTATGAATGATTAAATCAACAAACACTCTAGAAAAGACAACTCAATTCTGTGGTCCCTCTATACAACGTTTTAATTTTATGAAAACAGACTCTAAATAGCATTTGCCTTCTTGCCAATTCAGAGTATTACCTATTACCTTCTCTGCAGAGCTACCAAAGAAAAAATAAAGAACCTACATTGAGAACTTTGTGAATTCATCTCTGTCTGTCTGTATACCCTCAAAATGAAGCAAATTGGGGCAATTTATTAAAGTTTAAATCTTCTAAATGGCATTCATCTAAAACATGCAGGGAAATGTTTTGGGAGGTTTAAATTATCAGTGTAATTGCTTTAATTCTCTGGGTTGCTTTTATAAGTAGACACAACTTTATCATATCCAACTGACGATTCCAAATTGTAGATTTAGGGTTGTTTGTATTTTTACTCTCAACACTCTGAATCACATTTACGTTCTGCATAAGCCAGGTCTTAAAATAGCCCACAAATCTTAATGCAAGAGAGTTTCAGAAGTGAGGTTTTTACATTAATGATCTTGCTGTAGTTTTCTTTCCAGTAGCCAGCACCTTTCAGTTTGTCAGCGTTTTTACTCTAACGTCTCAGGAAAGCTTTTTGAAGAGCTATATGCTGAAATCACCTTGTTCTTTTGTTCTTAGATATTTGAACATTGAGTGATGTTTCAAAATGTTTTATTAGTAAAATCTGCCTGATTTCTATTAAAATTTTTCTCTAATCTCTGAGACAGAGTGAAAGGAAAGAGTATTTATGAGCAAGGTAGCTCGACTCTATCTAATTCTGGAGTAAGTTTTCCAAGTAACCTTCTGCCTATGATTCATTAATTTCTCTGAGTTAAGAGCGTGTTACTAGGATAATATATTCTTGAAGATACTATCTGAAATACCAGATTTTTTTAAAATTATTTTTTAAAAATTCTAAGAATTGGAGATTACAGAACCTTTTCACTGACACTTTTTTCTCTCTCACTAAACTGTATTGCAAATAACCTTTTGATGTTTTAAAGGTTTTTCTTTGGCAGCTAAGAAAAACACTCTTGAAAGTTGTATTTAGTGAATTTACCCATGTATAAATATCCCTAAGCTAGTCGGTTATCCTATGGCATCTGGAAGAAAGGTGTTATTGTTTTAGATTCCATGATTGAAGTATAGAATAATCAATTCAGAGAGACCCTGGGGGGAAGATTCACTCACATATGCTGTGGAAACTTGGAATTCCTGAGTTTTTAAGGGTTTTTTCTTCAGATGAAGAGACATAGATGAGTTTATGTTTCAGTTCAATGTCTAGTGACATCGGTTCCTTTTCATGCCATATTATAGTTTGACCATCAGTTTGAATTTGAGACTATTAACTTTAAATTTTCTAAGAAAACTCCTTTTTTATTAATACCTTTGTTACTATTACTTAATTTCTGGGTCACAATAGCTAGACAGCTATTTTGTTTGCAAGTGTTCTGGTTATGCAGTTTCTGGTGCTATACCAAGCTACATCATCAAGGTATTCCCAGGATGCAGCATTAGATGTAGTTCTGCCAAAACACTCCGTAAATTATTTAAAGTTCCTCTTCATTTCTCACAAAGCAATGTTTGCTAAGCTTGTCCATGAAAAATCAGTGTAATTCCAGAAGATCATGATATATTTGCAAGACAGGAATTTGTTCCATGTTTCCAATGGACATCTGCATAGTTATAAGAACAGTAGAAGTTAAATGAAAATGCACAGCTATTTCCCCTTAAAAATGCACAGTTATTTAGCTTTGCATTTATTTGAACATTTTCTCTACCATTTATTTAATAGCAGTTGGATAAGAGCAGCTGTGTCTCATGGCTTTCTATTGTGAAGTGTCCAGGAGTGTAAAGTGGTTGGATGCAAAAACACTGCAAAAGTATCGATAATAGACTGCCCACTTTCTGTCTACTACAACTTCCCTGAGGTTTTGTGTGCAGGGCCCAGCTGCATATACAGACATGATGGAATTTGGTTTGTGAAGAACCTACAAAAATTATACAAATAACTCAGATTTTTAATGAATAATACACAGACATGCACCTGCTTCAGGGACTTCATAGATTAGTTTTGTGACCAATAGAAAAGCCCCTTGGAATTCAATTACATGGCTGCAAAACAGAAAATAAAACTGGCTACACTTTTAGAACTGATATCAGCAAAATGAAAATATTTACTAGTTCTTTGAGCAAGCTTTTTTTGGAATTGGGGGTTGTTTCAATTCGCTTTGCTTCTGTCAGACTTACTATAAAGTCATAATATTCTGCTCATTATTATCTACTCTTCTTGCAGCTGGAGCCGCTTGCCGAAGATATTCTCCACCAAACCCCGAATATGAATGCTGTTGTTTCTTTACAGAAGATCATTGAAATTCAAAGTATGTCTTTAAAGTTTTTTTTTTAATTTCTAATCAGGTACAACTAATTAAAGTTATATTGAAAATGAAAGCACATGAAAAACATATTTGAGTTTTCCAAGTATGAGAAACATATTTAGAATTATAATTTGCACATTTTATATATTCATACCTAAATGTGTTACTGCCTTGCTATTAATGTAGCGATCTAACCTTACACTGATAACTCAGAGGCTCTAGATTTAGAATCTTGTTTTTCTCGTATTTTCTAAGTACTTGGATTTTTTTCATTACTACCACTCAGTGTCCTCCAAAACAATGAAATTAATCTAGAAATTTTGATTGTATTGTCTAATCTTAACTAAGGGTAAGTTCTCTCCTAATGATGTTGTAATTCAGTAATCATTTATTGGTTCTAAGTTTGTCAAGAGAGGAAAAAGTTAATGAGAAAGCCTCACTATTAGAAAATACAACTAAACAAAGCAGGGTAGTCAGAAACTTTACTATCAAGTGCCTTCATATTGTTACTACTTTTTGAAGAGTTACTCTTTTTTAGATGGTAACACATTCACACACACACACACACACTCACACACACACACACATTGCAGTCAAACAGGAATTAACATAAATGTTAGCATGAAGGAGAAAACCAAATGGCAAAATTATGTGTGAAAAGGATCAGGAAAACCTTTAGCTTTGCTATCATCCTATAGAAGCATGTTTTAAACACCACTGAAGAAGCCACCTTCTAGCTTTCTGAGTCCTTGCCTTTGCTTGCTCAGAAGGAATTTGTAGATATGGGTGTATTTGGAGTTCCGTATGTTTCATTCATCTGGTGCTGTGACTACGAATTATGCCATACAGGAGCTCAACGCAATCTCCACTTAATTTCATTCATGCCTGGTCATAAGTACCCCATAAATATTTATTAACTATATATCATAACTGGAATAAAGTCCATATTTCAAAGATTTTCAGAGAATGGAAATGTAAACATTCAAATTCTAGGGACCAAAACCTCTGAAAAAAGACTAAGATAAAGGAACTGACAGATGAAGAAGGGGAGGCTGGAGAAGATTTCATAAGCTTGGGTACAAAATCCTGTCATTACAACAACTGTCTCATTTCCACTGAGAGTAAATTAAGAGGCTCTATTATATGTTATTCCAGATCTCAAGGAAAGGAATCTTGAAGTGATCTTTGACAGCCTTCTCATATTTATCTGCATCCAATCTAATACCTCCTTCAGATCATCAATAGTATAAAAATATCTAGTTTTTATACATATTGTTATTTTTTTCTGAGCATTCTTTTGCCATTATACACAGATTATTAAAAGTTATTATTTTTATGTATATTCTGACCATATCACTTTCAGTAAGCATTCTTGAATACTTATGATATATTGATGGAAAATAATTCGATCAGTTATCAAGGCACAAAAGTTATGAAGAAGAATAAGGTAAAGTTTTGTCATCAAAGAGTTACAATCCAGTGAGTGAGAGACACTTAACTAGATCTTCCAATACAGGGCCATGAGCAGCACTGAGCTCGTGGAGAAGGAGCATTCTCTTTCTTAAGTCCCTTTCAGCTGGGTTGAGAGATGGTAGAGTGAGGAAGGCTCAAGGAAGGTTTCTTGGCAGTGATAGGGCCTGAGCCTGGTCTGAAGGACTGAACAGGGTTTTGGCCAGATGAAGAGTGAATGTTTGGAAGAGAACAACAGAAGCAAAGGTCTCAATTTTCACATAGGTGTGAAAAATCATAGTTTGTGTGTATCTTCAGAATCTGTACTGTTGCCTTTTGTATTAGATCTAATTTTCTAGTAATGACTTTCTACTGCATGACTTTTTTCCTTTTACCAAAAAATCACTTTTTCAAGTGAGTTTTGCAGTCTGCTCTAGCCAAACAAACCTGTTTGACTCTTTAAAAAAAAAAAAAAAACATTCTGTCACAGCTTGCTGTATGAGAATTCTGCCACTATGGATTGTGAATATTAGTCTTCTGTTCCAAAATGCATTTCATAGTACCCAACACTGATCACTTACACCATTTAAAATTACATTTCCTTCTGAACTCCTAGTGAGAATTGCACCCAGCACTTGTAAATCCAATACTTCCACAAATTCTCAGCAATAACATGTGGATTTTAATTAGTAGCATTTTTCTTTAAATTTTTTTCTATTATTTGAGGTTTTTTGTGTATTTTATAGTCTGTTAGTCCTTGGTTCCTTATTTAGAGGATAATCGTCAGGAGGACAGGAATCACATCTTTTCACCCCTGGAGGTACCTATAGAAAGGGTTGGTAGCAGGGGAGAGGTTTGAAGTGCATGGGAGCCTGGGAATCAAGAGTAGGCAGATTTAAGCAGGTAGGATTTGATCTTCAAGGCCCTAGGTAATCAGAGCTTGCATCAAAGGGAGCTTCTGAAGAAGACCTCCTCTTTCTTAGTCATGGACTTATACTGTAGTAAGTACTGTTGTTGGCTACTCAGCAACAATGCCTTCCTCACTTCTACTCAGAAGAAGCCTGGTTTTACTCATGAATCCTTGTCACCAGATACCATGCAATTCAGGGAAAGATGAACTTATGCCCAACTCCCGGGGAGCTGTTATTAGTCTAAGGCTAAACTAGTCAACCTACTCAACAGTGATTGGTTGAGGAATGGATACATGGCCCAGTTTTGGCCAGTGAGATTCAGAGCTGGCTTCATGGGCATTTAGCCTGTGCAGTCACATAGGTCCCACACGTAGAAGGGCCCTGTGCATGGTTTAATGCTCTTACTGTTGCTGCCTTTAAATTCTTATAAGTTTTGAACAAGAGGCCCACATTTATTTTGTGCTGGACCCTACAAATTATGCAGCCAGTCCTGATACAATTCAAGGTGCTAGTGATGTGAAAAGATACTTGCCAAGAAAGACTGATACTAACATCACCACAGGGTGAAAGAACTAAGGTTGTGGTTGAGAAGGAACTGAAGGGTGAGTCGAGGTAAAGGGAAAGAAAAATACAGTATGAGAGTGATCTCTTGTCATTTGGGACATAGAGTAGAAATCAGTACAGAGGAGGTTGTTTCAGACTTTGGCCAATAAATTAAAGTCAGTGTGTTTCCAAGTAACAAACTTTATAATGGCTGGAGAAATTAAAATTATGGGCTTCTGGCCTAGCAAACAATGCTAGATTTCCTTACAAACTATAAAATTGTACTCTTACTATTACTTTTCTCTGTTTTATAACCCAGTCTTTCATTTCAAGTGCTCTTATAGGACTCCAGGCCCTTTACTGGGTTCCCCATTTCCCTCTTTGGTGGGGAAAGTAGCCAGGACTCACCACACAATTTGGATCCCAGTGCAAAATGAAAATGTGTGAATGCTTCCATGTTAAAAAATTACCAGAATTCAGGAAGGTGACCACAGAGCATTGAACCAGGCATGGGGACTCTTCTATACATGGGGGACATTTGCAACTGTACAGGTTGCCTTTAAGGTAGCCTTTGTTTAACTGAAGAACCTCCTCTTCACATATGTCTCTGAGCATCACACAGGTGCCTCCTTTTAACTCTAGGAGGTGTTTGAATTTCAGCCTACCTCCTAGTACAGGTTGTGAAGGATTCTTTTGTGCTACAGTTTGGAACTACAGTATCAGAAAACTATGTTAATGTTGAGAAGCAGGATTTGTAGCATGTGGGAAACATTCAGGCAGGTTCCTTCCTAGATAGCCTTGTCCTGAGGCAGACAGTGAGGTGCTGACAGGCCTTATGTGAATTTCTCTTTGAGAACTGAGCCCCCCAGCTGAGGGTATGCAGGTGCTGGAGGCTGTGATTAGCATTGGCCCTTTGCCTGGCCACATGTATGAGCATATTTGGCAGCAGGACCATCCCTGTTGTCCTGTCCTTGTTTATGTTACTCATTTAACCGAGAAGAAAAGATCTTACAAGGCAACACGGCAGGGCAACCATTCCTCCTGACAGGTAATAAAGACCCCTCACAGGTCAGGTTCTGGTTTCATCTCAGGATGGTGGATGTATACAAGGATCAGCCATTTTTGAGATGACAGAAGAGATGGTCAAGAAGCTTCATGTTTGCACATGCTGTTCACTCTACTAACAAGTGTTTTGCCTCATCCCTATTAAGTTTTCTAGACTTAGCTCAGATGTTATCTCTTTTGGGAAGCCATGTATCCCTTCATTGTTATTCTAGATTAGGTACATTTCCTGTGTGTTTTCATAGCAGGGATTGTTTTTGCCGATGTTCTTTGTTTTTAATTGCTGAATCCTTTGCACAGTGTCTGACACATAGTAGACATTGTGCAAATGTTTATTGAATGAATGAATCAGCTAATCTGTCAATAGTTGCCACATTTAATTTTTCTTAGCCCATGTTGATTTTTTTTAACTAACTAAGGTAATTATACTCCTTGTCTAACCCATGCAGACAAGAGATTAAGAAGAATGGGCAAAATATATGTGAGCTCTTTTCTTCTGTCTTCCATAACCCATAATGATGAATCATTTCTAAATTAGAAAGAATATGAATTACTTGTGACCTACCATTTCTGTCACTAATCTTTGAGGTGACAGTTCTCAGAGCTGAAACTAATTGTTGGCTGATGACTGTAATCACCAATAAGTGATGCCAGGTAAGAGTTATCCCAGAGAAGGATACGTGATCCTCATATGTATGTTTCCTTTCCGAAAACCCATCCTAATAACTTAGAGATTCCATTGCGCTCTTCTTCCCTTCTTTTGCATTGCAAGGTGAGAAGCAAGGTTCCCAAATGCGTTTTTTCACACCAGTGGTGGCCCACGATAATGTTTTCACTTATTTTGAAGGGAGGAACCATGAAGTGAATTTTCCATAAAACTAAATTCATGTAGTTTGAAAGACTATAATTTTAAGCTCTGAAACATATAATGAATGATATTGATCTGTGAAACCCCAAAATATGAAAACCTCAAGTATAGAGCCATGGTTTCCTTTTATTTATTTAAAAATTTAGTAAGAAGAGTACTCCTTTTAAGTGTCAACCAGTTTTCTAGACCTCCTGAATGATAGTGATAATCATAGTATCTTTTGATTTGTGGATCAAGAAAAATATATATGTACACAAGGATTTGAGGATTCTTTAAAATTTTTGCTGCAGCCCTCCAGTGGTTTGCAGCTGATAAGTTGAAAAACACTAGTGTAGAGGATTTAAAAATGACAGGAACTTCAATATAATCCTCTCTGCCACTCACAAACCATGATGAGTAAGCCACTTAACTTTTCTGAGAAATTTCAAGAGGAATGGTATGGCATATCACCATCCTACTTTACTAAATTAGATCTACTGTGGCAACAAAATGGGAAATAAGAAGCAGAATCATAAACAAACAAAAAAAATAGTTGGTATTTTCCCTCTCCGCCCCCACTCTCATCTTTTCCCCACTCTAGGGATTCTTCCTTTGTTTGGTGGATTGAGGTCTTCTTAGAATTTCTTATTATGCCAATCACAGCAAAATGGTTACATAGGCCAGAATGAGGAAGGGACAGTATTGGTCATGTATGTTCTTGTCAAACAAATCCATGTTTCCAGCATATAAAACTTGTAGCTAAATCTCTATTTCTTAAAACATACACACACACACACACACACACACACACACACACACACACACACACTGAGTTATTTAGGTCAATGAGAAGTGAATTTGTAGTCCTCTGAATTTACCCAGCTTTTGAGGCTGGTATGAAAAGGGATAGGATTTTCTCATTGCTGGAGAATATACCATGTGACCAGGTAATTGACTTAGGTAGTCAGTTATCCACTGGTTCAAGCACCACAATGATATAAGAAGTAATATGGGATGCCTGAGTGGCTCAAACTTAATTAAGCGTCTGCCTTCAGCTCAGGTCATGATCCCAGGATCCTGGAATCTGGGCATATCAGGCTCCTTTCTCAGTGGAGAGCCTGCTTCTCCCTCTGCCTGCCACTCCCCGTTTGTGCATGTGCTCTCTCTCTCTCTCTTTCTCTCTCTCACAAATAAAATCTTTAAAAAAAAGAAGAAGTAAATGATGTTACAAGCAAACAAAAGCAAGCTAATTTTATTGATTTCATTTCTACTCTAGTTCCAATGGAGATAACTGGTTGGTAAAGTAAAATACAGACACTGTTGATGTACCCACTAAGTAGATAATCAGAGGAGTACTATTCAGTTCTCTTGAGATTAAGAGATCTAGATAGTAATTAATGAAACAAAGCTATTAGAGTAAGACTTGTTCTAAAGAGTCAACCATTGTCTTTTTTTAAGTGATAATGCCATTCTCAGCCATTTCCTCCCATCAGCCTAATCCCCTTTATCCTACCCCATTAAGAAGGAGAAGGGGCATTTACATCAGACAAATCAGGAGAAAATCCAGATTGTTTCTAAACTGAAAGGAATTTGTATACATCTCTTCTTGTAAGGAAACTGTCCAATATCTTGACCTCATGGGGCTATGCACACCGATTAAAGAGTTGTTTCTCAGATTGCAACATGTGCTGCATGAATCATCTTAAGAGCTTTACTTGCTGCTTGACTCCACACCCAAGTCTTCTCTCTTTTTGTTCCTTCTTATTTTATTTTGACTTTCTATCTTTTTTTTCTTATCTCTTTCTCTTTCCCTCTCTCCTCCATCTTCATCCTGTTGAGATCCAGGGGAGAAGAATAAGAGATAACCCACAATGTTGGAAAGGAACTTTTAATTCATAAGGATTTGGGGATTCATTTTAGTCAGAGAAGGAACATGGTCAAATCTGCATTTCAGAAGATTATTATGCCTGCAGTAAGGACAGGAGATTTAGCATGGCTTATTGTCAGACGTGAGCAGTTTAATCCAGAAATAGAACTGACTTGGCATGGTAATTAATTGGCATGGAGAAGATTAATGGATTTCTAGATTTCAGACTTGGACAGCTGAGTAGATGGTGGTGTCACTTCCTGTGATAGGGAACAGTACAGGAAAAAATAGTTTGAAAAGGAAGATGAAAAATGTTAGACGTAAGAAGAAATTTGGGGTGCCCGCTGGCTCAGTTGGTAGAGCATATGACTCTTGATTGTGCGGTGAGCTTGAACCCCAAGTTGGGCTTAGAGTTTACGTAAAGAAGAAGAAGAACTTTTGTTAATTAAAATGCTTGAAGTTAGGGGAGAAAGCAGCATCATCCTAAATATCAGTTTTTTACTGAGGGACATTAAAGTTATTGAGGGATATTAGATTAAATTATTTACACAATGCAAATCCTGTAAGCTGCTAGCAAATAAAAAAGTAACAATTACTGAGTGTTTTCAGTGTGCCAGGTATTGTTCTAAGTGCTCTTATTAATATAAATTAACTCATTTAATCTTCTTCTTTTTTTTTAAGATTTTATTTATTGGACAGAGAGAGACAGCGAGAGAGGGAACACAAGCAGGGGGAGTGGGAGAGGAAGAAGCAGGCTTCCTGCTGAGCAGGGAGCCTGATGCAGGCTCAATCCCATAACCCTGGGATCATGACCTGAGCCGAAGGCAGATGCTTAACAACTGTGCCACCCAGGCGCCCCTCATTTAATCTTCTTAACAACCCTATGAAGTAGTACTATTTTCATTTCCAGTTTACAGCGAGGTAAACTGAGGCACATATAGGTTAATTAACTTCCCCAAAGTTAGACAGTTAATAAGTGGATAAAGGCAACATCATAAATCAAGCAGTCTAGCTCCAGAGTCCATAGTCTTAACCATTATGTTATTCTATCTCACAAATAAATTCATTCTTTTTGCAATTTTTATGTGTACTTTTTTCATTTCTTCAAAATATGACATGTTTAGGGAAAAAAACTATTTAACTGAAGATTTGGAGTTTTGGAAGTTCTGGTTAATTGGGGTTTAGTCAGTCAGCTCTAGAAGGGTAGTGCCAAATTATGAGGATCCATGGAGCTATGAATCTACTTTGGAGCCCCTTATAAACTTGCAAAATACATCTAATCACAGAAAAATTCAAGGATTGGCAGAATTTCAAATCCCTGCCCTGTTGAGTTTAAAACCCTGTTGTCAGGTGTAAGCTGCTATTTGTCATAGATTTTTTGGCTGAGACAGAGGCCTTGGCGTTGCAGCCCTGGGCCAGGCAGACCTTCGTTGAAGAAAAGCAGCATTAAACATTTTCCCACTATTAACCCCACCAACCTTTGCTTGCATCAAAGCCAGGTCAAACTTGTACATGTAGGTCTTTGAAAGTTGATATTGAACTTCTGATTAACCATTCTCTTGAAATGTTGAGATTCTGATTATTGTTTGGTGGAGCACTAATACTAGAATGTACCAAAACCAAAAGGAAAGTCTGCTCTTTGCTTAGAGATTTGTCTGGAATTTTTTTTTATTCCAACTGTATCTGTAATTATGATTTTTCTTTCACTCATGTTCTACTAAGGCAAAACTAATCAAACCATGAGAATAAATAAAACTATGCATGTTTCTGAGACTGAATACTCTTTAAGAATAGGAATGATTGTGATTATATAGTCAACTGTTAGCACCCAGATGAGCTTCATATATACATTTGATTCCATTCACTGACATAAGGTGTGTTTAGAAGGTCAAGTTCAGGAGAAGATCATTTGCTAGGTATTTATATATATTATGTCTAGTCCTCACACAACTCTGCAGTGCATAATTAGCATAATTAGTTTCCTCATCTTGTTCATTAATGAATTGAGGCTTAACAAGTTTAGGTCTCTTATTGAAGGTCTTTCCACACGTAAGCAGTAAAACCAAGATTTGAATTCTGATATGACTGTGCTATCAAAGCCCACTTTCTTTCTATTAAAGCATATGACCTTCCTGTTCCTCTTTTCACAGATAAGAACAGAGTTTCACCACATTTCCTACTCCCAGGTATCCCAGGATAGACACTAGACTAGACCTCTCCTAAAATATAATAGATTCTGCCTACATTAAAACAGACTATTTTAATACATTACTAGCCTTGCAGGAATGTAAGGGAATAGGAAGAAAAAAAGGAATAAGTTGAAATTTAATAAAGTAACACAAACAGGGAGAGTATCCCTGGGTCAAATGACAATATCAGTGCATGAGAAAGCCTAAGGTCTGCATCAAAGTTGGGGATATGAATTTGATGGGTATCAAATAGGTTTTATCTTGGTCCGCTCCTATTTCTGAAGGAAGCAAATGCAATTTCTTTCTGGAGGAAAAATATCCCTAATTTAGACCCCAGTATATGCAGAGGTCAAGTTCAATAAAATATGAATTCAAATAAATAAATATATACATATTTAAATAACTGGATAAAATCAAGTACACAAGGGCACAAGCTACTAGGAAAAGTCAACAGAAAAGAGAAACAAGAGAATAATACGCCTTATTTGTGGGGTTAAAATGGAGGAAGGGCACTATTTTCAAGTAATGATAATGGATTAAAAATACTCATGTACTTCCACTCCTCCATGGAACTCCACTAAGATAATAAAAAAGAGGGTTTTTGTTCTGTTTTTCAGACATATAGGAATAAAGAATGAAAAAGGAAATAATAGGAACCTGGAGAGCAGATGACCATCTGTTACTGTCTTAGCAGACCTGGAAAAAAAAAAAAAATCCCAAGCCAGTACTGGCAGGCATATCTCTTCCAGAGAGGGATACATTAGACCTATATGCCATAGAATTGCCAACCCACACACCTGAGACTCTTCGTTTCATTTCATTTCATTTATCATTTCTTTTAATTCATCTTCCTTTCTTTTCTTCACCTCTACGTCCATCTTGAAAACAATAACACTTAAATTCATTTGCCCTTCTACCTTTGAATCTTCCTTAAAAATCTTACCTTTGTACTTTACCAATCTAATAGAATTTCAACCCTGTATATATTCTACAGAGAACTTTCTCCAACACTGGACCTAAATAAACAGGTCTGCTCGTGATTGTCCTGAATCATAGCAGTTTGGCCTCCTGTAAATTTATGATCACCAAGCTCAAATGGACCCATTATAATCCTGCTATGTTTCTCAAGTCATCTTGCTTTACCTCACAGACTGCTCTTCAAACTTCTGTCTCCTCAAGCCTCTATCCATCTTACCTTTACCTCCCCCCTTCATCACAGCAACAAACCTTAAACTGTAGCTACCAAACTACTATCCTGGAACAGTTCATTGCCATCAACATTTAATCATCCTAAAATACCCCTCATCTTAAAAAAAACAAAAGGAAACTCCATCTACCTCACTCCTTCAGCTTACCACCCATTTCTCTTCAACCCTTTAGGAACAAAGTCTTGAAAATTCTTTCTATCTAGTCATCCCCGTTTTCTTAGCTCCAGTCCCTGTCAGAACCTTTCTAATCTGGTTGCAATTTCACTATGGTCACCAGTGGCCTTTCTGCTGCCAGATTTAGAAAGGTGATTTTATTAAACTTTTTATTTTGAAATGATTTTAGATTTAGAGAAAAGTTGCAGGTATAATACAGAGTTCTCATATGACCTTTACCCAACTTCCCTGTATGTTGACATCTTGCATAACCATAGCACAATTACAGAAACTAAGAAATTAACAGTAATACAATTCTATTAACTAAACTGTAGACTCTCTTTAGAATCCACCAGTGTTTTCACTAATTTCCTTATTCTATTCTAGGATTCAGTCTACTACCCATTACCTTTAGTTGTTGTGTCTCAGTCTTCTCACATCTGTCAGTTCCTCAGTCTTTCCATACCTTTTATGACCTTGACACTTTGAGGAGTACTGGTCAGTTAGTTTGGTGAACATCTTACAGCTTGGTATTCTCTGATGTTTCCTCATGAGTAAAGTGAACATATGCATTTTGGACAAGATTACCACAGCAGTGAAGCAGTTGCTTAGTGCTTCAGATCCGTGGTACATAATGTCAATATGTCCCATTATTAGTGAGGTTAACCTTGCTCACTTGATTAAGGAGCTGTCTAGTGTGATGTTACCATGTTTCCCTTTGGAATTAATAAATATGTTGGAAAGATAGTTTGCAATTATGCAAATATCCTGTTTCTTCTCCAAATTTGTCACTCATTTTAGCAGCCATTGGTGGATCTTACCTGCAAAAATTATTACTCTGGTATTCCAGTGCTGATTTTTCTATTTTCCTTACTCTTTAGAAGTTATTATTTGGGAATTATCTGTAATGAGGAACTGTCCTTCTTCTTCCCATTATTATTTTTGTTGCTCAAGTTATTTTAGCTCTGGTCATTTGGAGCTCTTTCAGGCTGGCTCCTATGTCCTTTTGACATGGTTCTATCTTCTTGTGAGCACTTTCTTAGTTTCTGGCATCGCAAAATGTTCCAAGTTCACCTGGGTTTTTCCCTACCTGTATTAGTCTGGATTCTCCAGAGAGACATAATCTATACAACTAACAATAACTATAATAAATATAAATATAAATAAATACATATTATAAGGCAGTAGTTCATGCAGTTGTAATTGAGGCTGGGAATTCCAAAACCTTCATCTGGCAAGCTGGAGACCCAGAAAAGTAAATGGCATAGTTCCAGTCCAAGTACAAAGACCTGAGAACTAGGAAAACCAGTAGTTTAACTTCTACTCTAAGGCCAAAGACAAAAGAAGATTGATGTCCCAGCTTGAAGACTGTCAGTCAGAGAGAGAGAATTCTCCCTTATTCCGGCCTTCAGCTTACTGAATGAGCCTACCCACACTGGGGAGGGCAATTTGCTTTACTCAGACTACTGATTTTAGTGTTAGTCTCATCCAGAAACACCCTCACAGACATACTCAGAATAATGTTTAGCCAAATAATGTTTAACCAAATAGTTAAACCAAATGTTTTACTGGGTATGCTGTGGCCCAGTCAAATTGACAATAAAAATTAACCATCACAAGTCCACCTCTTGTCAACTTGGCACCATACACATCTCCTTAAACCATACTTAATCTCCATTTATAGACCATAGCAGAGTGATAGTTCTGCCTAACATGATACAACTTTCCTGACTACAACTGAAAACACACTAAGCACTTCACCAGGAGAGTAGCTACAGTTTCAAGTGATATTTGCTTTTCTCAATATCCCATATCTTAAATACTATGATTAAATTAACAATACTTAGGGGTGCCTGGGTGGCACAGCGGTTAAGCGTCTGCCTTCAGCTCAGGGCGTGATCCCGGCGTTATGGGATCGAGCCCCACATCAGGCTCCTCCACTATGAGCCTGCTTCTTCCTCTCCCACTCCCCCTGCTTATCTCTGTCAAATAAATATATAAAAAAATCTTTTTAAAAAATTTAACAATACTTAAATACTATGATATAAAGTCGATGCATCTTATGTTACATAATAAAGGAGAAGGGAATGGAGGAAAACAAAGATAGTTGTATTCAAATATATTCATAATAAATAAGGAGGATACACTCCTGACAGTTATATTCCTTGTTACTGTAATTCATCATGTGGCCATAGTTGGTTCATTTATAACTACCTTCTTCTATTACCTATTCTGTATTCCCTTTGCCTTCAGGAAGTAACTCAGCTGGCTATGGTCCCTTACCTGGTGGGATGATTCAAACCTTAATTCTTGAATTAGTAATCCTGCATAGATTGAGTTGTAGTTTTCCACTGACCTTAGTTACAGGTCATAGTGATAATAAAGTATGCCCAAAGGGATCTCCTTGTATTTCACACATTCTCTTCCTCACTTCCATTGTGGAGTAGCAAGCCAATTTTCCTTGATAATCAGTATTAATCATCCCAGCCAGCACAGTAATTCCTTTCTTTGCCTATTGATTCAAAAGCATGAGGAGTCCAAAGTAGCAAGGCAGAAGTTTTAACGTCCAGTTCAGTGGAATCGTTGTATCCCTGGTGGAAGCTTTCCTCCATTTGGAACGAAGACCTTTAAGGTAGCAGAGTGTAAGTTTTCAGGCACAGAAAGTAAAAATGTTGCCAGTGGGTGACTAGGTGTAATATTGAGTGGTGAACTCCCATTTCTACCCCTTGATTTGTGAACACATGAATCCTGGATATGGGAGAAACAGTACCATATTTTGGATGCTGATATAGAGCATATACATCCTTCTAGAGAAACTTGCCCTAGTCCTACAAGATATTACCACCTGGCTTGCACTGTAACTGAGTCTTCTAAAGGCCATTCCACTATTCTATCAAACCAGTTACTTTGAGTCTAATATCCATTATGCAACCATACCCACCTTGCCTTTCGCAGTTGAATGCTACCACTTCCCGCCTGCCACCTGGATCCAATTACTCCCACTGTACTTAGGTTTTCCAATTCAATGACCAAAGTTCCCACTGTAAGTTATGGTCTACAGAAATGAGCAATCACAAGGCTCTTCAGGAATTCCAGGACCCCCCTCACAAATTTTTTTCTTAGAGTCATGGTGAAAGTCATGTCTTCTGGACCTTTCCAGTATGAATAAGTAGGTCATAAAGGACAAATACACTCTAACAGTCCAATCTCCCTATTCTTTAAATCCATTCCTCTTCATTAAACCAAGGAAGATCTGACATTTCTAAATCACTCACTGAGAACCAGCTTTTTGTCCATGTTTTAGCCAACCAAATAGACTTTTGGAGTCCCTTCCCAACACCCCTGAATGCAACATTAAATGTAGAATCTCTGCTTATTGAGCCCAGCATTCTCTATTTAAATCCTTTTCACACTATATAATCTTCTTCTAAGTATACAATATGAATAAGTTATTTCAACCCTCTTTACTTCAGTTTTCTCATCTATAAAATAAAAAAATGAAAGATTCTATCTCACAAGGTAGTTTTGAAATTATATGAAACAACATACACATTAGCATAAGCATATCATAGACATCCAGTAAATGTTTCATATCATTTTACTTATTGTTGTGTTTGTCCCAGACCATAGCTTCATAGTCATCTCTACATGTATAACTCCAAAAATGTATATCTTCAGATCAGACCTCAGGTCTGTTTATTAAAGTTCTAGCTTAGCATCTCTCCCTTGATACTACAAGGGCACATCTAGTCAACATATCCAAAGCCATTGTCATTATTCTTTTCCCAAACCTCAACCTCTTCCAGGTTTCTTGATCCAAGCACATGGCACCCTTATCCTTGTAGTTTTGCTAGACAGGAATCTAGGAATTAGTTTTCATGTTTTCTTTCCATTGCTGTCTTCATCAAGCCCATTATTCCATCCTGTTTGTCCTATCCCTTAAACAGTTCATTCATCTATCCATTTATGTTTGTTCCCATGGCCACTGTCCCAAATCAGGCTTTCTCCTGGACCATTTCTATAACCTACAAAGTGGTCTACCCACATCCACTCTTGCTTTCTCCACTTATTCTCTAAAAGTGCTGCCAGAGTAATTTTTTTTTTTTTTTACAAAATAACTTAGTCTGCATACTTCCTTGTTTTAAACCAGAGGTCAACAAAGTTCTTCTGTACAACGTAGGATAGTAAATTTGTAAGGCTTTGCGTTGCAGCTGCTTAATCCTTCCATTGTAGCAAGGAAGTAGCCATAGCCAGTATGTAATGAACACAGTTGTATTTCAATAAAACTTTATTTACAAAAACAGGGCGTGGGACCAATTTGGTTTCTGAGAAATGAGAAATCTGAAACAGTGGTATCTGGATGGTATGTTGAAATAACAGACACCAGTTGTAAAAGCCACCCAAAATTCTGGCCTGGAAGGTGGAAGGAGAAATATTCAACATTGCTGCCGCCCGGTACACCAGGCAGGTGTGCTAAAGCCACGGCTGGTGACATGCATGAAGGCACCAAACCACCAGAAGGTGGGATTAGGGAAATGTGGAGAGTAAAATGTTAGGGATGGATAAAATATATTCAAGAAACAGAGAGAGAGTAGTCCTGAATGTTTCCACTCTGAATGTTTCTTCTACAGAGGTTTCATCAATTATTGAACATGGCGACTTCACAACTATTTATTTTGTGGTTAGTTACATACTTTAGTTTTGCTATCAATACTATTAGCTGAAAGGTGCTCAGAAACAAATGTGCATGTTAAAAAATGTAGTGCTCAATTGCTGTTTCCTAAGAAAGCTGATAATGACCATGAAACTTGCACAAAATGTTTGATGATATTCATTATTCATCATGGGGACATAGTGATATCATGCGTAACATGAACACTAAAAACAGAATGCTGCTGACGGAGTGGCAGTGTCCACTTTAAAATATGCTATTATTAGAAGAAAAACAAAGAAAAAAAAATAAGGCCAAAGGAGGCAGTTTAACAAGTGCAGTTGCAAAATGTGCAAGTATCGCTTTATGAAGCATGACTTTTTATTTGGATAAAATGACCATGCATCTACATTTTTTAAATAAATTTTCAATTTCAAGTATTCTTTTCAAGCTCCAAAGTGAGGTAATGGTGATGGGTAGTAAGGAGGGCACATATTGCATGGTGCACTGGGTGTTATACGCAACTAATGAATCATCGAACTTTACATCGGAAACCGGGGATGTACTGTATGATGACTAACATAATATAATAAAAAAAATTAAAATTAAAAAAAAAATTAAAAATAAATAAATAAATAAATAAACAAAGTGAGTTAATAGTTGTTACATGTTGACCCACTGGAAGAATGTCTTGGTTCAATGATAGAGTGTCCTTAGATGCTTCAAACAGAAAAATCGGTTAATTCTAATAATGGTTTGATATTTTTCATTCAATTTATGGAATCAAAGTAGAGCTTTTAGAAATAAATATGCCAAAAATGAAATGTAGGCTATTATTGTAGATGCTATTGTAGATTATAGTGAAAATCTAACACTGACAATAGGATCGTTTGATTTTGTGTTAATATGCAAATTTAGGTTTTGGTGGAGCACAGCTTAGTCTTAATGAATAGAAATATATTTGGCATTAGTTATGGAGAACATAAATTCCTTAAATTTTTATAGATAATAAAAGTATAAGTTCAATAAAATTTTATTTAAAAATTTCTTTTAAAAAAACAGGCTCAACAGTCTAGCAATGGAAATTTAAACTGTTTTTCTCAAAATTTACAATACCTTTATATAAACACAGGATGAAATACAGGTAATTGAACAGTTAAAGGAAATACCAAGTTTTCGAAATACAGCTGATATTGATGAAAAAGAAAAAAAGACCTTCAGCATGGCAGTTCAAAATTTTGTAATCACAATTTCTTCTTTGGTGCCCATTATCAGCCATACTTTAGAAATGTTTAAGATGATTATTCTACAATAATATTGAACTATTTTGTAAATGAGTTTCTGAATTTTATTCTATTTTTTCTAATCAGTTAGAATTCATTAATCAAAATAATCAATAAATGGAAACTACTATAGAAATTGTCCTTTGATCAGAAATAAAAGAAAACCAGAAAAACACATATAGGGAACAATGTTTTTGGACACTGGACAACAAATACTAAAGACGTATGATCCCAGCAAGAAACAAACAAGGAAAGAGAAAAAGAGGCCTACGGTTGCCTGAGGTTACTAATATGAGGCAATTTCCATGATTCAGCATAGGGAAGGAGAATTCAAATAGAATCCAGTGATTTTTCTGAGTTGAATATTAAGTAATCGGAGTTTGGGGAGACTGAAGTGACTAGAATTTGTGGGGCAGAATATTTGAGGTTAAGTTGTTGCACAGAGAAAGAACTCTGTGTATCTGTATAGGAGTTTCTTTAAACCTTTGTCTTTACATGCATGAGGTAAAACTCCACAAGGCTGGGGAAATCAGTCGGTTAAATAATTCAGGGAGTTCACATAGGACTGGGAACAGTTTGCATCCTACTAGCCAGAGCGGAGAGACCTTGTAATACATAAGACAACATGTAGAGATATCCAAATGGTTTTCTCTTAGTTTTAGGACTAAATTAGCCTTATACTAAAACCTGCTCTGGGACCAATCTAACAAAAAGTACTAGCAAGCCTCAAAGGGATCACACTGATTGCAAGTAATTTAACTGCATGCCCAAATAAAGTCCAGCATCTTCAAAGAACACAACAAAATTCAATAACCAGATATGTTCAAATTAACATCCACAAGCATGAAGTAAGAAAATATGACCTAGAAATATAAGACAAATTAATTAAATAGAAACTGACTCACAAACTCAAGGCATGATAGAATTAGCATACAAGAATGTTAGTTATTCTTAATATGAAGAGGAAAGTTCAAGCATAATGTGGAGAAAAATGAAAAACCTAAAAAACATGCAAATGGAAGTTTTAGAGATAAAAAATACAGTATTTGAAATTTAAAAATTCTGTACTCTGGAAGGGTTAATGGTATACACTGCAGAAGACAAAAACAAAACAAAACAAACAAAAAAATGAAGTTGAATAAGTAATAGAAGCTATTCAAGTAAAGAATAGAATACTGAAAAATAGTATATCAGTGGTATATTGGACAGCATCAATTAGCTAACATACCTTAATTAGAGTCCCAGAAAAGGTAGCAGTTGGGAAAATATTTAAAGAAATAGTGGGAGAAGGTTTTATAATTTGATGAAAACTGCAAATCCACAGATCCAAGAAGCTCAATCAATCTCAAGCAGAATAAACATGAGTAAAATCACACTGAGGTGCATTATAATGAAATCTTAAAGGAAGCCAGAGAAAAGAAAAATCATACTACATACAAAGAAACAAAAATAGAGATGATAAGATAAAGATAAGTGTTTTAAATCTCAGAAGTATTATGTTAAGTGAAAGAAGCCAGATATTAAAGATTACAGAGTATATGGTTTTATTTATATGAAATTCTAGAAAAGACGAATGTAAAGTGGCAGAATTTCAGTGATTGTCAAGGGGCAAGAAGGAAGGTAAGAAATTGACTCCAAAGGGCCAAAAGGAGGTTTTAGGGATGAAGAAAATATTCTGTATTGAGATTGTGGTATTTGTTATATGTATAACCACACACATTTGTAAATGTTCATCATAACCTGCCCTTAGAATTGGTAAATTTTATTGACTGTAAACTATACTCAGTGAAGCTGATAAAAAATAGTTATGAAATGAAGCAAAAGTATCAGCTTTTGAAACTCTTAAAGAATTTCAGTTACAGAAACAGTGTTTCTCAAACTGAGGGCTTTGGGCAGGGGGGATGGGATAGACTGGTGATGGGTATTAAGGAGGGCACGTATTGCATGGTGCACTGGGTGTTATACGCAAGTAATGAATCATGGAACTTTACATCAAAAACTAGGGATGTACTGTATGATGACTAACATAATATAATAAAAGAAGAGAAAAAAAGAAACAGTGTTCCTGATCAATTTAAAGAAAAACATTTAAATTAATCCCTACAAAAGCAAAGAAATAGATGAACAAGTTGAGGATGAACATGCAAACCATAGGATTTGATTTTGATAATCTATAATTGGGCTTTCAAAGATGTCTGTTTGTTGATAGAATCATTGATAAAATTCCTATTCTTAATGACATAAATTTATGTTCTGTTCTGGAATAGAATGAAACTGAGAAGTCATATGATTTTGCAGCATCTTAAAATTTTGTAGAATCATAAATGGGGAAAACTTTCTTGCTAAGTTTGGTTTACATATAATGTTTGCCAAAGAAAGGTACCTATGAAAGGAGGAAAAAGACATTGGTCATGAAAATATTTGTTATGAAATAGTCACTCATTTCAATATTTTAAAAATTAGAAGTGAAAATATTCCACATTTAGCAGAAATTACCACATAGCACCACACTTATGAAGACAGTATTTGTCAATCAAAAATACTATGGTCTCTTGAGAAGAGTAATTAAAGATGCCACAATTTCACATTTATTAACCATAAAATTCCACTTTGAAGTGCAGGCAATCTTATGAAAAAGTCTAAAATATTTAGACCACACTGATAGAAAAAATACATTCTTCATAAAAATACCAGTGACATTCTATCAGTGAGAAATATGGCCAAAAAATTTATTAACCTGATTATTTACCAGCAATCATAATTCTGCTTATGTTATTTTCTAATGTTTAGATAATTAATATAAAGTGGTTAGTTATTGTGCTTTGGCACACATGAATTATTCTATTTTTGGTTTTTAGAATGAATTTCAGTTGTGAAAGTAACTTTTGAATAGGACTATTTTGTATTTTATAGATCCACTGATAAAAACAATTTGTTGACCAATAAACATTTCAATGACATATAATTTTTATTTTTAGCCCCATTTTAAGCTTAAAATTGCCCTAACTTGGATGAAAAATTACCTGGTTACTATTGATATACCAACTTTCAGTACATTGTTATTTTTGCATATATACAGTACTTTGGAACCCAATAATGTTCTCCATTTAGCTTGAAAAATCTATCTTTAAAAACTGTTAAGAAGGGGCGCCTGGCTGACTCAGTCGTTAAGCATCTGCCTTCGGCGCAGGATGTGATCCCAGTGTCCTGAGACTGAGCCCCACATCAGGCTCCTCGACTGGGAGCCTGCTTCTTCCTCTCCCACTCCCCCTGTCTGTGTTCCCTCTCTTGCTGGCTGTCTCTCTCTCTCTGTCAAAAAATAAATTAAAATCTTTAAAAAAAACAAAAAACAAAACTATTAAGAAGCTCTGAACTCTGGAAAATCCATGAAGTGAGGTGTTTTGTTAGTGCCAGGTGTTAATAATCTCTGAAGTTGTTGGGGATTGGAAAAGATTTACTACCAGCTTGTCCTATGAGACCATGGTGTGTAATAACAAAAGACAATATTACTCAAATGGCAGGAACAAGTCTGAGAAGTGGCTCTTAGCCCCCAGAGTGATGAGGGAAGGGTGAGGTTTCTGGAACCAGGTGGCTTTCGAAGTATCAGAGGCTTTGGTTGGGAAAACTTTTGGCAGATGGGTCATTTTTAACACAGACTTTCATATGTCCGCAAATACTTATTTTTCCAAATTGCTCTTTACCAAGAACAGTGTGGTTTATGCTGAAGTCTGATTACACAGCATCTGCAAGATGTCCTCTCCTGGCTCATATCTGACCCAGTTAATACTCCATCTATGGCCTCCCCTCTAATTCTTTTTTTTTTTTTAAGATTTTATTTATTCAACAGAGATAGAGATAGCCAGCAAGAGAGGGAACACAAGCAGGGGGAGTGGGAGAGGAAAAAGCAGGCTCATAGCAGAAGAGCCTGTTGTGGGGCTTGATCCCATAACGCCGGGATCACGCCCTGAGCCGAAGGCAGATGTTTAACCACTGTGCCACCCAGGCGCCCCCTCCCCTCTAATTCTTGACCGTCTGCATCCACTATCTAGTTTTTACCTTTATTTTATTTTATTTGTAAAGATTTTATTTATTTATTCGACAGGATAGAGACAGCCAGCGAGAGAGGGAACACAAGCAGGGGGAGTGGGAGAGGAAGAAGCAGGCTCATAGCAGAGGAGCCTGACGTGGGGCTCGATCCCATAACGCCGGGATCACGCCCTGAGCCAAAGGCAGATGCTTAACCACTGTGCCACCCAGGCGCCCCTTTACCTTTATTTTAGATTCATTCTTTGCTTTGCCTTTTTCAGACAAAACAGAAATGCGAAATAGTGAAGGCTAAATAGTCAGGAAGGAAGGAAGGGAGAGAGGAAGGGAGGGATGGGGGAAGGGGGGGAAGGAAAGAAGGAAGAGGGAAGGAGGGAGGGAGAGGGAAAGGGAGAGAGGAAGGAAGGGAGAGGGAGGGAGGGAAGGAAGGAAGGAAAGAAGGAAGGAAGGAAGGAAGAGGGAGGGAGGGGGAAAGGGAGAGAGGAAGGAAGGGGGAGGGAGGGAGGGGGAAGGGAGAGAGGAAGGAAGGGGGAGGGAGGGGGAAGGGAGAGAGGAAGGAAGGAAGGAGGGAGGGGGAAAGGGAGAGAGGAAGGAAGGGAGAGGGAGGGAAGGAAGGAAGGGAGGGAGGAAGGAAGGAATAGAAGAGAGAGAAAGTGAAAGAAAGGGAAGGAAGGAAGGAAGGAAGGAAGGAAGGAAGGAAGGAAGGAAGGAAGGAAGGAAGGGGAAAGAAAGAAAAAGAAAGAAAGAAAGAAAGAAAGAAAGAAAGAAAGAAAGAAAGAAAGAAAGAAAGAAAGAAAGAAAGAAGAAAGAAAAGAAAGAAAGAAAGAAAGAAAGAAAGAAAGAAAGAAAGAAAGAAAGAAAGAAAGAAAGAGAGAGAGAAAGAAAGAGAAAGAGATGGGGAGGGAGGAAGGAAGAAAGAGAAAAAAGAAAAGAAAAAAAGAAAAGAGAGGAGAAGAAAAGAAAAGATACAAGAAAGTGCTGAAAAGTGGGGAGATTTACATAGTGGGCAAAACAAATAAGGATAGGGGATATGACCAAAGGAGTGTGCATGTCCAGTTTTAATGGAAAACCCCTGTCTTTTGACAGTTTTATTGCTTTAGGAGAGCAACCCAGTAGTGGCTGGTTACTAGTATCTTACTTTATAAATAGCAGTTCCTAAATACTCTAGCAGTAAACCTTGGTTCATTTCTCTTGTGTGCTAATAAGGGTATTATTCTCATGCCAACAGATCTGATTTTCTAGCACATATGTTTCTGAAAGAAAAAAAAAAAACTACTCATCATATGAAAATATAACCCATAAATTTGGAGTTTGAATTGGCTGCATATTGCACAGTCTATGCTCTACCCACTTCCATTTTAATTATTCTCCTTTACAAATAGAGATAGTAGTCTATGAATGCATTATTAATGTAGGATATTTCCTTTGTTTTTATAGGCTTTGCCAGAGGCCATATTGAATTCAAAGTTTTTGGTTATTTCTGAGTCAGAAACCTCATACATTTGGATAAAAACCAAACTTCCAACATTTAATCTTAACTTAGCAGGATATTTTTTACACATTAAATTTTATTCAGAAAGGTCTTAGCTATTTAAAATCTTTCTTACTATTCACATACATAAAGGCTAAATGTTAAAGGATCACTGTCAGTCATTCCTCCTGAAAAATCATTATTAATGATTCATACCTTCTGTCCTGATTGTGTTTGGAGAGTAAGGATCTTTGTTTTGTCTATGGCCAACCAAGAATTTTCTTCTTGAGGAAAAAGTACAATGCTTAAAAATTAAAGCCTGTGATTATTCTAGATGTGCTTTATTATCTAAAACTAGGTGTTTACTGACCTCCTTAAGGGTTTACAGACCCACAGAATAGTAAGATTTTCTTCCAAAACAAATTCATCCTAATATCCAAGAGCAAGACATAATGTGAGATCAGAAAAATCACAGTCTTTGAGAATTACAGCAGGGAGAGCCCTTTCATCATTAAGCCCACCACTATCATGTTATAAGTGTGGAAACTGTGCCCCAGAGTGATCCAAATGACTTCTCTGGGTCTAGTGTGTAGTCTCCAATCTGGAAATCTTGACTTTTAGTTCAGGGCTCCATCTTCAATGGACTTCTTACTCATGCTCTTCAATGAGCACTTGTTTCCAGTTTTATGATAGCTTCGTCGATGGCTTACTTGGTAAACAGGTGCTTGCAATAGTATAAGGTTATGAGAAATGAAGAGTAAAATGAACTGGTCTTTACATGGTTGTTTCCCTTGATGTAAAAAACCCATGCAATAGAGTCAATAAAAGGTGGATAAAAGTGGATCAACTGAGTCACATGTCTGAGGAACAAGGGTAACCTGTTATTACCAAATATGATTTCTTTAGTAAAGCGGAGAACATAATAATTCTCTTGCAATATGCATAATTCTTTAAGTTGGGATTTTTATATATTGAGTCTGTTTTTGTATTTTAATGTGTAGTAGGAAGAGGGTAAAGGAGAACTAAATAAAGGAAGACAACAGAGTACAAAGTAAGAGATATTTTGGAGTCAGTCAGTCCCAGATGAATATTTCAACTTTTCTGCTTCCTAGCCATGTGACTTTAGAATGATTACCCAACATTGCCTACATAATTATCATGAGGTTTAAATGAAATTATAAATTATGAATGTGAAAGGCACCTAACAGTTCTTGGCACATATTAGGAGATCAGTAATGCTAGTTTCTTTCCTATAGTATATAAAAAATAATTTAACCCATAAACCGCCAGCCACCTATTGTTTGTTTGTCAGAGGTCCCATATTAGTCACTCTAGAGAAAAAGAAAAGGATGTCATCCAGCATCACTAATTTTTTTGAATATCATGAGCTAAAAGAGTGTTTAATAATATTTTGTGAAACCCATTACAGCTGAATGCACTTATATATGGTGTATGGTATTTCCAACTTGAGGAATATTATAACAACATTGTGATCTAGAAAAATTAGGGTCTTGGAATATAATTGTCAATTCAAGGTCATCTTTCAAAGTTGAGAGAGGTAGGGGTACACTACAGAATAACCCAAGATATATTTTCATTGCCTACTTCCTAAACCTCTCTTAGTCTAGCTCCTCATTTCTTTTCTGTCACTTCCTTTTAGTTTTAGACATCATCATTTCCTACCTGGATTTTTGCCAAGATGTGAAATTGGTTTTCCTGCCACCACTCTCATCACCTTCCAATTCATTGTCCATGATCTGTCCAGAGGGATCTTTTAAAAACTTAAACCTGATTCCCTGCCTCTTCTGCTTAAAATGGCCCCTTTATACCTACAGGTTGAAGTCCAAGATCATTCTCATGTTATTCAAGATTGTGTGTTAATTAGCCCATGTCTACCACAGCAGTCTCACTCATCACTCTCAAGGTTTTTCCAAACATTCCAGTAATTCCTAGCAGTGGACTTTGTACCCCGCCCCCCCCCCCAAAAAAAAAACCCAGAGACTTGAGACTCGAGTCTCTGCACATTTGTGTGCACTATTTCCTCTTCTAGGAATACCTCACCACCACCACCTCCTTCTATTTCAGATTGACTAACTTCTGGTGGTCTTTCAAATACTTGGTCAAGTATTATGTTTTTCTGGCAACTCTTCTCTCACTTTCCCATTATCATAAGTATATGTTCTACTTATTTCTTCTCAGGATCACATGGGCCTTTTCCACACAGTATTGTCATGTAGACCATGAATTTTTTGGTGTGAGGGACGTGTCTTTATCTCCTCAGTACCTCAAAATGTTAGTTTGTGGGTTTATTCACAGTTAGAATTGCTGTCATTTGGTCCAAATTGAAAGCTTTATGATTCTCAGACTTTTGTCAAAATAGGTGATTACAGCAAGTAAAGTTGTAGTAGACAATATGTCAGAAGGTTCTGTTGGCATGGGAAGTAGATGGGGAGACTGAGTCTCCTCCCCTAACGTGATATTCATTCCTTTGTGAAACAGTAAGATAAGGAAAGGCCGATTTCAAAATGTTAGTTAGAGCTGGAAGGGATTTGAGATCATTCTCCTGTTTTGAGAAGCAGAAATGAAGTGCCCGAGAGTCTTGCCAGCATGATAGGATGGTCAGTGGCAGAGTTTGGTCCAGAACCCAGTTATCCTCCTTTCCAATCCATGTCAAATTCCTCCCTCACTGGTCAGTCTGCAGAGATAGTTCTAACCTGGTAAGTCATGTCACCACCTAGGAAGATTCTTCTGCTTTGATTTGGGACTACTCAACACTTGACAAAAAAATATCTTCGGGCTGTGAGAAGGCCACTGACTTGCTCTTTCATATTTATTCCACTGGCATGTTCTCATGAAATGACCTCCTCTTTTCCTCTCATTCCCCTTCCCTGCCTCAAAAAATGAAACTTCCGTCTGACATATGGAAAGGTGCCAACATCAGCCAGTGCATATATTAAAGTTTTAAATCAATTATTGTTCTAGTACACACCCTGGGGTTGAGAAAGAAAGAACATCCAGGACTAACAAACCTGATTGTTCTGGCAAAGTTGCCATTCAATTCATGCTGTCATTTCTGGGCTTTTCTTTTTCTTTAATATTCTAACCTCACTTTTTTTATAAAAAGGTAATAGCTCAAGTAGCAATTTTTAACATTACTATTTCATTCAATTTCTCCTTGAGACTTCTACCTCCTAGTCTCTTGAGGGTTTTCCAGAGGGCACTGTGCCCAGAGTTTGCTTATTACTTAATTGTAGAGACAGCTGTCAGTCACAGCCATAGTGAGCTCATTAGACTGTGGATTATTCCTCACTTTATTATCCTCTAAGCAAGGGAGAGACTCAGGCTTGGGACCATGAGCACTTCACAACTTGGCATTCTTAGATTGAGAAAAAGACTTAATCATAATATTTAAGACACCAAATTACAGCTGTGTATAACATAGAGAATTTTAACTTAACACTCTGAGTTGGATCTATACAAGTATTCTGATTAATACTGTTCTAAAATGCTATTAAAGTATGATGCATTTTTTTTCTAGGCAAGTACTGGAAGTCAGTAAGGATGGTGACTGTGCCAAGGGGTTGTGCTTTGGCTGGGACTCAGTTGCAAGAGGAGACCGAGACTGTTTCTGCCCTGGCCTCCCTGACGGTAGATGTAGAACAGCCCTTTGCTTCAGAAGATAGCAGGTATGAATCCAACATGGGGGAGTCATTAAGGTCAGTAACATCCAGGCTCATCATTAGCATTCGTGAACCTCTCTCCAGGCTTTCCTTCACCTGTCTCCTCCACTTCCACCACCTGTCTTCTTCAAAGCCACAGATGCCACAGCAAATGCTGTAGGCCACCAAGAATTCATTTCTTTCATTCTTCATGGGAAACACAGAGCTGGAGCATGTGGTTTCAGTTCACACAGAATTAGAGTGGATGAGATACATGGTGAGAGAAATCACTCCTCATTGGATAATTTAAGTGCAGATCGTTATGGAAAGAGCTACTAGTGTGCTTCACCTCTTTCCTTAGTTATTTCTCTTTTTCCAGATATTCTTTTTCTTTCTATCATCATTTCAAAATTACTGATATAACAAGGTGAAAAAAGGAGAGGGGAAGCTGAGGGTATTACTAGTCTATTGGATAACCTAAACACATACAAGCTCCTTCTGTGACTGCCCTTATGGTATAAGTACTGGATAAAGATAGACGGTGCCTCCAAAGGAGATAGGAGTGTGTATAAAGGAATGTGTGGACTCCTGAGTCTGATTTTATTCCACTTTATGATAAGAAGAAGTTGATTCCAATTAGCGTTCATATGAATATAGCATTCAGAAAGAGAAAAATAAGGTTAACCTACAATTGGGTTTGCTTGTTCTTCTTTAAGAAATGTTTGTCAGTTTGTGCACTTTGGTGTTCATCATCCTATCATACAGACAATGCTACATTCAAGTTTTTTTTAAGTCTGCTGCAATCAGAGCCATCACAGATGTACATATATATTAACACTGGTGCTTTCTGTGGCTGGCTTCAAAGTCACATTTTCTCAATTTAAAAATGAATCAGGTGAGGCTTTACTAAAGCTCTGCCAGCTTGCACTTTTAAATTGCTTGTGAGAAGGAAATCATATTCCCTCCGTCAATAACATCATCATTAATTACAAAGATCCTGCTACCTAGTACCCAGTTGGCAATTTTCCCAAGAATGCACAAATTTGAACAGTTTTAGCTTTCTTGCTTTTACTGGATATTCAGGGTTTAATGGATTTAACATCTTTGGTCAAGAGCAGGAGATGCATTGAATAAGAGATTTCATTTTTAAGCAAGTATTTTTTTCTTACTATAACCACTTAAAGACCAGACTACCTATAGAAAAAAATAGTTGTACAATATTGCATTAGAAGACATCTTCATATGGGCATCTGGAACATAAAGGAAAACTTATTTTACTTCTTTGATAATATGAACTAACCCCCTGCCGTTCCCAGCTAAGAAACAAACCAAGTTCATAATCCAAAGGTGTTGCAATTATTCCCAAGGCCAAGTGCAGTTAGTTCTGTCATCTGAGAGCTATAAAACTGAGGAAACTAACATCTGTTAGTGCTGGATATAAAAGGAGTGTATCTATTCTTTAGAATTCATTTAATATAGAGAAATGAAGCTAAATTCCAACCCAAGTGAAATGAATTGTACATAATTTTGCTTAAAATAATTAAGAATAAAAAGTTATCTTATACACTCCAAGTAATATAAAAATCTCAGCACTTTGGCAGGAATTGGCTCTATAAGCATTCTTGCTTATCCTCAGGTAAATGGTGTGTTTGACTTCTGATAATCTACAAGGACTTAACCCTGGCTTCAGTGCACAGTGATTATTTACTTATTTATTTATTTTTAGTTCACAGTGATTTTTAAGCTTCCTCTGATGGCAGAGAGAGAGAGAGAATTTGAATGTTCTGATGTATAGGGAAACAGAGTTGATGCTTGTGACCTGGATTCATGTTTGTTTATCAGTATTAGATGCATTGTCTCTATTTTGATTGATTCTTCTTATGGAAACAAAAAATGGTTTGCTTGAAATATTTTCTATGGCTTTGCACTCACTTTTTCAGCAGAGGAAAAGAAAAATTCTTCTAGAATTGACTTTTGCATTTCTATTGAACCATGCATGAATTTCGTCAGAGAGAGTCAAAGACAGAGAACCCTTGAAAGCCACAGAACATTTATTCTTTCCAGGGGCATGCTATTAGAATTGTCCCCCTACTCAATACAGGAAAGACTTTCAGAATGAGATAAAGAGGTGGAAATGTTCTTGGGCCTTTGTTATGAATGTAATATTATAAGTACACAGGAAATTTAAAAATTAGAAAAATCAGAAAACTAAATGGATGGAAAAGAGTGAAGGCAAGATTCTTTTTATAGGAAATTCTTGCCAATTATTTTGGAGGATATATTGGTGCTTGGAGTGAGATGACTCATTTTGTGCTAAGATTTTGGGTAAAGCAGCTCTTTTCCTGGCCAACTCATATCTGACTCATTTACCACTAGTGAATAAAGGATAAAATGCTCCTGGCTAGAAACCATTGTAAGTATTTTTTGTTCATTTTTCTTGGATGGGGGGGCAAGAAGGAGATGACAACACAGTGAAAACAGTCATTTTATTTTTACAACTTATTGATGGACCATGAAGAGTAAATTATTTGAAAAAGGCTGATATGTGGGGATGCATTTTGGGGATGATTAACTGAAATACAGTTTTCAAAACATAATTATCAGGCGGCAAAGGACTTGACCAAGAAAAAAAGATTAACAGATCAGAAAGAAAAAAACAAAAAAAATTAAATGGAACCTAGTTATACGTTCAAAGAATATTTAATAGATAGACCTGGTCACATATAGCATATCATTTAGAAGAGATAACTGCGATTTTAGGTTTCTTCTTGTTTGGTAGGAAACTGCACCTTTAAAAGATTATAGTTTGCATTGGTTGGATATCTGTTTCAGATGCTTCTACTTTGAAAAGGTCAGTGCAGTATTCAAGTTTATTCTTGGATACTAGTTCAGGCTCTGCTGAAAATCAAGAAAAAGCTCTCTCTGGCAATCAAAACTTCAGGATGATCAGCTATTATGTTACTGGGAACACATTTACTAAACTCTAGAAATCCTGATTGTCTCTTTATCTCTCTTTTTTTTTTAAACCAAAACAAAAACTGAAAGTTACATTTTTCAAATGTCAGTTTGACCTATTGATTTTAGTGTGAATCATGTTAGATTTTCTTAGTACAATCCAGTCTGGTTGTTTATGTAATCATTTCATCTTCAACTTTTCACAACCTTTCTCACAGATGCATGAGAAAATATATGATTCCAAGTCTAACTGTTTTTTTTTTTGAGTAACTGTCTTATGAATATTAAAAAAGTATAATGATACACCAGAAAATCCCAGGTATCATCTACCTTAACTTTAAATGGCCTATCACTAATGCCAAGGACATTAACCACATTTTTCTGTATCTGAAAATTTATATAGAAATATAGACCACTATTAAACACACATTCATGTCTAGTATACCTAGAAACACAACTTTCTTTTCCATTTTTTAGGATTGTGTCTCCAAGGCTTCTAAAAGCTAAATACTATACAAATTATGCAGGTTTCTGATTTTTCTCTAGAATACCTTTATTTTGAGCACTTGTTTATCTAACCAGGCAAGCATTCCAATATAATTTTTATTCTTAATTTTCATCAGTGTCAACAAAGTCTTAGTTGAAAAGTGGGCTAAGTGGGCTAAGATTTGGAAGTTCCTGATAAAAGGAAGGATAATCTGTCCTCTCTTTTCTTCTTTTTCCTCCTCCTTCTGAGACCATCTTTTTATCTCTGTTTTCAGTGCTTGCCATTTGGTCATGGGGCACTCTGAAGTCTGACTTAATATGATAGGGATTCAATCCAGTGCCCATTTATATATTCATGGTTCCATTCTGAAGCCTTTAAAGAAGTATTTTGTAAGGAAAAAGAAACATATTTGAATAGAACTGTGAGTAAAATAAGATGCATGATAACTTTAGCTTCCCATTTATCTCGTCTTCTTCTCACTCCTTCATTGTTGTCTTCTTCCCACTACAAAGGAAGAATAGAGTGTGACTCTAGAATCAGCTTGCAGAGATTCAAATCCCATCTTCAACTTAATAATTGTGCGATCACGGGCAATTTACTTATCTCCCTGGGCTTTATTTTCCTTGTCTTTAAAATGAAGGGAAATTTTCATAGGGTTTTGAGGATGAAATGAAATAGTATGTCTTAACACCTGATACATCGTAAATACTCAATAAAGGTTGGTTTTATTATTTTTTCCATCATTTTTCTTCTTCCACCATTTATTTTTTTCTCCTTTAATACGTAGCTCATCATCCAGCTATCTATATTAGAATATAGAGGCTGTACCTAGGCATCTAACTGTTCATCGGTTAAATCAATAGTATAGACATTAAAAACAAGAGATTGACAAATAATCTCTAAGCAATAAATTGAGTTAATTAATCTGTGATTAGCTGGCTTAATTCAAGACTTTCACAATGCTTAATACATTGTAGGTAGTAAATACTGAAGAATGAATGAATGAATGAATGAATGAATGAATGAATCCAAAGACAGAGACAAAATATTGTTAAAATGGGAACATAACATTTTATAATGATACCTGAGCAGTTCTGTCTCTCTTGATTTACTGTGTTTCCTGAGAGAATAAGTGTTTTTATATTTTATAAGAGTTTTCAAAATGTGTATTTTGTATTTATTTTCTTTTATAATACTAATTAACAATGTCAATTTTCAGATAACTAGAATCCATAGTACTCGTATCATAAAATGGATTGACTGAATAAACATAATAAAGAACGGGGGGCAAAGTGTCTGTCTGAATGGAGAAAGGAATTGTGTATAGGGAGGGAGAAAAACTTGGCAGCGATGCTGACAGATTACAGGATTATCCTCCAACCTGCAGAATGAGGAAGGAGAATATCCAGTCCATTCATTCTTTAAACACTTTTTGATTATTCTGTATAGGCCAAAGTGTTGAGAGGCAGGGTCACAAAGCTTCCTTGTAGTCCTCAAAATGTTCATATACTTGGGGATTATATTAGTTTTCTATTTCTATCTTTTAAAATTACTATAAATTTAATCACTTTAAATGACAGATCAGAAGGCTGGCACAGGTCTCTCTGGGCTAAAATCAAGAGGTTGGCAGGGCTTGGGTCCTTTCCTGGAGGCTGTAGGGGAGAATCTGCATCCTTGTCTTTTCCAGTTTCTAGAGGCTGCCTGCATTTCTTGGCCAGCAACTTTATATTCTGCTGACCTTTCTTCACTTATCACATCTCTCTCTGACTGAAGGAAGAAAGCTGGGCAAGCTGGCTTACAAACTGGGAAAGATACCCTGCTTTTCAAAACTCATGATTAGGTTAGCTCCACCAGGATAATTTAGGATAATTTCTTCATCTCAAGGTACTTAACTTTAATCACATCTACACAGTCAGTTTTGCCATGCAAGGTAACATACAGCTTCCAGGGATTAGAACATAGACATCGTTGGGGGCTATTAGTCTTCCTACCATAGGATTAGACATGAACAACCAGCTATAATAAGTGACAAGTAATTTGCTATATTGAGCTGTAGAATAAAAGAAGACCTAACACAGGCCTAGAAATGCAGAACAAATCACAGAGTAGATCAACTGAGGAAGGGTGGAAAAATATATAGGATTTCACCTAGAAAATAAGAAGAAAGGTATCTGAGGGGCGCCTGGGTGGCACAGCGGTTAAGCGTCTGCCTTCGGCTCAGGGCGTGATCCCAGCGTTCTGGGATCGAGCCCCACATCAGGCTCCTCCGCTATGAGCCTGCCTCTTCCTCTCCCACTCCCCCTGCCTGTGTCCCTCTCTTGCTGGCTATCTCTATCTCTGTCGAATAAATAAATAAAATCTTAAAAAAAAAAAAAAAAAGAAGAAAGGTATCTGAGATCGAGACAATAGCTTGAGCAAACCATCTATTTTTTTAAACTTCTACTGACAACACTCAGTCCAAAGTACCTTCATTGCTCATCCAAACTCTTACAGTAGTAGTTTCCTTACTAGTTCCCATATCTACTTTTGCCTCCTTCCTAATCCATTTTCTACACAAGCAATCAGGGAACTCTTAAAAACGAAACAAAACACAACTGGACAGCAAATCCTGTCATGCCTCTGCTTGAAAACCTTCAATGCCTTTCCATTTCCATTAGCATAAAAATCATCATTCTTAACAGGACCTATAAGCAAGCCCTCTGTGATCAGACCCTTCCCTTGATTTTGTACCTTATATCTGAAATCTTTCCTCTTTGTTTTCTGATCTGTGTTCCAACAATGAACTTGTTTCATTTCTTTTTTTCGAATTGGGGTATACTTTACATATAATAGTATGCACAAATCAAAAATTTTTTTTAAATTATTCCATACTTAAATGAACATCACCCAGAACAAGATCAAGAACAATTTCCCTTACCCAGAAAATTTCCTTATGTCTCTTAGTCAATGCTACTTCCTCTAGAGGTAATTTTTTTTTTTCAGTTTTAATACCGTAGATTAGTTCTGCCAAACTTCAAATTTCATTTAAAGGGAATCAGTAGTTCATACAGCTTTTTATCTGTCTCCTTTTACTCCACTAAGCATAATGTTTTTGAGATCCATCCCATCAGTAGTTTGTTTATTTTTATTATTGTGCATTATCCCAGTGTATAAACACACCCTAATTTGTTTATCCATGTACCCATGGATCAATGTTTAGCTTGTTTCCCACTTGGGGCTATTAATTTTGCTAGGGATTTTTATTGAGACATAATTGATTCGTAACATTGTATTACTTTCAGGTATAAAACATAATGATTTGATATATGTATACATTATGAAATAATCACCACAATAACTATTTAACATCCATCAGCATACATAGTTACAATTCTTTTTCTTCTCATGAGAACTTTTAAGATGTATTCTCTTAACAACTTTCAAACAGCACTGGGTGTTATATGTAACTAATGAATCATTGAACACTACATCAAAAACTAATGATGTACTTTACAGTGGCTAACTGAACATAATAAAAATAATAAAATAAAAAATAAATAAAAACAGCTTTCGAACAAAAAACCACAGTATTATTAACTATAGTCACTATGCTGTATATACATCTCCACGATTTATTTACTTCATAACTGGAAGTTTGTATCTTTTGACTACTTTTACCCATTTTGCCTACCTCTTACCTCTACCCTCACCTCTGGCAACTACCAATCTTTTCTCTATAAGTTCAGGGGGTTTTTTAGATTCCACAAATAACTGAAAACACATAGTATTTGTCTTTCTCCATCTGACTTATTTCACCTAACATAATGCCCTCAAGGTCCATCCAAGTTGTCACAAATGGCAAGATTTTCTTCTTTTACTGTGTTTTTATTTTTATTATTTATTTATTTATTTATTTGAGAGGACATTTGGGGGGGTAGGGGAGATGGGGTAAACAGGGGGTGAGAGAGAGAGAATCTTAAGCAGGCTCCATGCTCAGGGTGGAGCCCCATGCAGGACTCAATCTTCCAACTCATGAGATCATGACCTGAGCTAAAATCAAGGTCAGATGCTTAACCAGCTGAGCCACTCAGGTGCCCGGTTTTCTTCTTTTTTATGGCTGAATAATACTCCATTGCATCACGTTTTCTTTATCCATTCATCCACTAATAGACACTTAGGCTGCTTTTATGCCTTGGCTATTGTAAGTTTGCTGCAGTGAGTATGGGGGTGCCTTTATGTTTTTGAGTTAGTATTGTCACATCCTTGGATAAATACCCAGAAGTGGAATTGCTGGATCATATGGTAATTCTATTTCTAATTTTCTGAGGAACCTCCATACTGTTTTTCCTAGTGGCTGCACCAATTTACAACACACCAGCAGGGCACAAGGGTTTTCTTTTCTCCTCATCCTTGCCGTCACTTGTTATTTCTTGGCTTTTTGATAATAGCCATTCAAACAGGTATGAGATGGTATCTTATTGTGGTTTTGATTTGCATTTCCCTGATGATTAGTGATGTTGAACACCTTTTCATGTCCTGTCAATCATCTATATGTCTTATTTAGAAATCTGCCATTTAGGGCTTTATGAATAAAGCTACTATGAAAATTTTTTATTATTGTGGTAAAAAGCATGTAACATAACATTTGCCATCTGAACCATTCTTAAGTGTACAGACCTATAGTGTTAACTGTATGCCCGTTACTTTTTCGTCTTGCAAAACTAAAGCTCTGTGCCTATTAAACAATGATTTCTCTTTTCCCTGTTCCCCCAGCTTCTGGGAACCACTATTCTACGTTCTGTTTCTAAGAATTTTACTGCTTTAGATACCTCATATTAGTAGAAGTATGAAGTATTTGCCTTTTTGTGACTGGCTTACCTCACTTAGCATAATGTCTTCAAGTTTCATCCATATTGTAGCATATGACAAGATTCCATCCTTTTTAAAGCTGAATAATATTCCATTGTAGGTATATGCCACATTTTCTTTATCATTCATCTATTAATGGACATTTAGGTTGCCTCCACCTCTTGGATACTGCGAATAATGCTTCAATGAATATGAGTATGCAATTATCTCTTCAAGATCCTGTTTTCAATTCTTTTGGATATATACCCAGAACTGGAATTGCTGGATCATATGGTAATTATATTTTTAATTTTTTGAGGAACCTAAGTCTCTATGAAATTTTTATACAGGTTTTTATTTTGTTAACACAGCACTCAGTTTTCTTTGATATATACCTAGGAGTGAAATTGCCAAACACAGGGAAGCCCTGTGTTTTACTTTGTAAAAAACTTCCAAACTGCTTTCCAAAATGATTGTGCCATCTTTCGTTCCCACCAGCAATGAATAACTATTCCAGTTGCTTCATATCCTCACCTACACTTTGTAAAATCAGCCTTCAAAATTTTAGCCTTTCTAGTGGGTATGTAATAGTATCTTATGGTGGTTTTTACATTTTTTCCAAAGACCCATACTCGTGTTCACATCATGCCTCTTGGCACATTATCCCCCCACCCCCACCCCATTTGGAATACTTATCTTCCTTTTCCTCCCACTGAGCCTACCTGGCCTCTCCATTGTCTTCCATTTTTCCTTTAGATCTCAGATCAAATATCACTTCCTCTTCTTGGAGAATGTTCACTGACCATCAATCCCAAAAGAAGATCAGATACCCCTGTTATATTTTTTATGTCTCCTCTATATTTCTAATACTTAGAACAGAGCAAGGGTGTATAACAGACACTCAGTCTATTATTGTTTGAGTCAGTGAAAAATTCAGGAACATGGGGAAGGTCAGAACAGGTAGAGATATGGAACTTTGGAGGCTATGGGAAGGTAAACTATGACAGCCATTCTGGAAAGCAATTTAATACCATTTACTATACACGAAACATACGACCTGGTAATCCTGCTCCTGTGGTATATACTGAAGACTTTCTGACCCAGGATCATTAAAGTACATGTACTAGGAAGTTCACTATAGCTTATTCATGGTGGGTAGACAGAGGGAGTCAAACCTGGGGTCCATTGTTGAGAGAATGAGTAGTTAAAATGTGGCAGATGTATACCATGGAGATGCCATGTACTTCTTAGCAGCTACAGACTAGGTAAACATAACTGCATTGATAGATTTAATAAATACAATACTGAGTGAGAAAATTAAGCAGGATATATGTATATATACATATATATGTATATATATGTATATGTATATATATATTTATATATATATATAAAACGTACATAAAATAAAAATATATTCCCACAAAACAATAATTTAAAGCTCTGAAGTACACCTTACCAACAACATAATGTACATAGCATTAGATTGCTTGCCTTGGAAGAGGAAGAGAAAGTAAGATATTAAAGAGATTAAATTAAATCAATAAACAAGAGCTAATATGTCTCACTAAATAACATTATTAATATAAATAAAGAAATACTGTTTCAAAAATCATAAGAAATGAAATACGTTTAAGGAAATGTACAAGAATTTAAGGAAAATACAAGAATTTAATTTTATGCTATTTATTTTCTCAAGTTAAATTCTTTACTTTCTGCTTTATATTTTTGTAAGTTTCCTTAACCTGTGATTGCTGGACTGAATAGATCCTTTTCTTAAATTTTTGTCCTTTATTGAGAAAATGATCAGTGTTCACTCTAAAATTGGCTTACGGTAATAGAAGTTTATGTCTTTCAATTAGCTAAACTATTGAACTAAAATTTATCTTTGGAGGTTTTATTTTATATGTATTCCTGACCTTACTGTGTCTCCATCTTACCTAATTACAAATGAAGTTAAATTCAAAAATGTAAAAATTGCATCTCTTCCCTTTCCCCATCTCTTTCCACAACTGTGTTTTTATTAAACAAGGTAAACTTGGTGTGTGTACATAGATGATGGAAGTGGGAAGCTCCCACATTTCCAGAGCATTGCTTCTCAGTCTTTCACCAAAACATCCATTAAAAGGTCATTCCTCACCTGTTGACTTTCTAAGTGTTTCATGAAGATGGTTTCTTTAAAAAATGATCTTTTATAAACATATAAAAACAGTTACCTAGGAATAGGAAGTGAGTAAAGATAGTACCACCTCCACTGAAAGCTATGAAACTGTAAATCATCACAGTGGCAGGTATAAATAAAACAATTCTTCTATAGTTGTTCAACACTTTACAGTATATAAAGCACGGTCTCTTAAATTACCTCATTCAGTTAAGCCTGAGGGCAGGTCAGGAACTATTTCAATTTTAAAGAGAAAATTGAGAATCTAGAAGTGTTGACTTGCTCAAAGTTAAATTTTAGAAAGTGGCAGAGCTGGGACTTAAACACGGAGCATCTACCTTGAAATCCAGAAGATTCTCCAACTTGCTCTGCTACTAACAATATTTCTATGCAGTAAGACACCGAGAGAATTGGTCAGTTATGTGGATGTGTATTTGATTCAGTAGAAGGTGGAGATCAGTAAGTAGACTATTTTTTAAAAAGTGGTTAGTATGAAATGATATTGAAGGGAGAAAAGGGAAGAGAAGCATCTGATGGGAAGTTTTATATTGCACTTGAAAGTCCTCATGTTTCAACAGAAAAGGATCCATTTTGGCCAGTAAGTATGGGTTGCACAGTAGATACCCTGCTCATGTCCTCAGAGCCCAGGCTGGATATATATACATCTGGATAATGTACAGATCCTCCACCAAGGGTAGATATGTATTACGACCTCTGGGACATTTTCTTTACACACTGTTGTCTCTGAAATTCCAGCCACAGCTGGGTGTGGGAGAAAAGATAATCTTGCTGTTACTTTGGGTTAGAAATAGGAACGTGCAGGTCGGGGGAGTGACGTCATTAAGATGGGAGAGCAGAGACCTGAGCTTTAGTACCCCAACAGAGATCAATAACTGGACATCTATCCATGAACAAAAACAGCTCTGGGAGAGCTCAGCAGTCAACTCAAGAAACTTTAGCAACAGAGTGGAACAAAACAACAGAATAACTGTCCAAAAAGGGAAGGAAGAACAGCTTCATTTTGCCTGAGTCATCCCATCCTCCAGGCTGAGACTACTCAGCACCAAGAGGGCTTGAGCTAGAAAGAGTTCCCCTTGCTGGGGAAGGAAGAGCAGGGTGACTGACCAGCATCCCCAGCCTTTTGGGACACTGCAGGAAAAACCGACTTTGGTTTCACCCCACCCAAAAAACTGGCAAAGCTGAGATATATGGAGATGGCTAGGAACAAAGAAGAAGGGTGGGGGCTACCAGTATCAGATATACAATGGGAGTGATCATGGTTTCCAGTGATATGCTCTGCAAGGACCCCAACTGATGAAGAAACCAATGTCCAAAACAGCTGCTTCAGAACCCCTGAAGATTTTTCCACTGAGGATTTTACCCCACAGGTTTTCATCATGCTCACCAGTTGCCCAAGTCTTTCCCCATTTCCTCCCTCTGCCACCCATGCCTCTGCAGCCTGGGATTTATACCAGAAGCCAGCTCCAGCTTCTGTGGCTACATCAGTGCAAGATGCCAACCTTGACTCTGCCACTGACCCACCACCATGCATACACTCAGGGCTAGGCCTTCCTGCTATGCACCTGCACATGCTGGCCTGATTCCCATCACCAGCCTCCACTGCCATGTACGCACACATGGCAAGACTCTGCAGCCATGGGAGTCCATGCTGACAGTCAAGGCCCCCACAACTGCCACGGGACAGGATTCAGCCCTGTCTTCTGTCACTGGCCTGATCTGCTGAGCCCATGTGCAGCTAGTCCCTCCAACTATGCACCTGCACACCCCTGGCCAACTCACATCACTAGCCTCAACGCTTTGCCCATATGTGTGGTGAGGCCCTTCAGCCACAGGAGCATACTCCAAAAATCAAGGCCCACATCTAGCCCCGACTCCTGTCACTAGCCTGCACCACTGGGCTGAACTGCATCTAGTCCCTTCAGCTATGTACCTGCACCCCACCAGCCTGAGTTCCAACACTGGCTTCCACAGCTGTACGCCCCCGGGAAGGCTTGCAGTCACAGGAGTATATGCCAAGACCCAGTGCCCTTGCAGCCAAGTGTGTACACCACCAGCTCTAGCCACCACAGTGGCATGTCCTGGTCCCTAGGTGCTGTACTTGAAGAAGATAGGACTCCAAAATCCCTTGCAGTCACTCCAGCATCTCCCCACCTGCCCTGCCATAATAGTGCTCACCAAAGACTACATAGCTGTCAGTGTTGTGGACCTGAGATGCCTAAGCCAACCAAATATCATGCCCTCCTGCCCCAGACACAGAGCCACAAGAATCACAAAGAATCAGGGAAACCTGACACCACCAAAGGAATGGAGTAAACTTCTAGTAACTGACCCAAGGAAATGGAGATACATGAATTGCCTGAAAAATAATTAGAAATAATTGTTTTAAAGGTATTCAGACAGTTACAAGAGAACACAAACAATTCAACAAAAATCAGAAAAACGATAAAAGAACAAAATGAGAAATTCAACAAAGAGACAGAAAACAGTCAAACAGAAAGCCAAACAGAAAGTTTGGAGCTGAAGAATACAATAATTGAACTAAAGAATTCAGTACAGAGCTCAACATGAGACTGAATCAAGCAGAAAAAAGAATCAATGAAGTCAAAGACAGATAATTTGAAATTATTCAGTCAGAGGAATAAAAAGTAAAAAATGAATTAAAAGGAATGAAGAAATCTTAAGGGATTTATGTGACATCATTAAGACAATCTGTGAATTATTGGAGTCCCAGGAGGAGAAGGTGACAGAAAATTTATTTAAAGTAATAGTGGCTGGACATCCCAAACCTGAGGAAAGATTTAAATACCAAGCTTATGAAGCTAATAGGTCAGCTCAAAATTCCAATCAAAATGATCTTAATAAAATAATAATAAAACTGTCTAAATCAAAGACAGAGAAATTTAAAAGTATCGAGAGGAAAAAATATATATCTCATACCAAGGAACTCTCATAAGATCATCAGTAGATTTCTACGCAAAAATCTTGCAAGCGAGGAGAGAGTACAATGATATATTCAAAATGCTGAAATTAAAAACCTGCCAACCAGAATAGTTTACTTAGCAAAGTTGTCCTTCAGAAATGAGATAAAAATTTTCCAAACAAACAGAAGCTGAGTTAGTTCATCACCACAACACCTGCCTTACAAGAAATGCTGAAAGAGTTCCATAAGCTGAAAAGAAAGGATGATAATGAATAACATGAAAAAGACTTAGAGTGGCTAAATGTTTTTAAACAAACAAGACCCATCTATATGCTGCCCATCTATATGCTGGACACACAGAGGCTCAAAGTGAAAGGACGGAAACCAAAATAGAGCAGGAGTAGTTATATCAGAAAAATTAGACTTTGAGTCTTAAACTGTAACAAAGTCATTATATAGTGATAAAGAGATCAGCTTATCAAGAGAATACAAGTATAGTTACATATGCATCCAACATCATAACACCTAAATATATTTAGCAAATACTAATAGATCTGAAGGGAGTAATACACAACAATACGATAATAGGAGATTTCAGTACCCCACTTTCTACAATGGATACATCTTCCAGACAGAAAATCAGTAAAACATCAAACTTGATCTATACTTTAGAACAAATGGATCTAACAGACATATACAGAACATTGCATTCAACAGCAGGAGAATATACATTTTGCTCAAATGCACATGGAACATTCTCCAGGACAAAGCACGTTGTGTCATGAAACAAGGCTTAGCAAATTTTAAAAAACTGAAAATATACCAAGTATCTTTTCTGACCACAATGGTATGAAATTCAGAACCAATAACAGTAGGAAAACTGGAAAATCCACAAAAATGTGTAAATTAACACACTTTTGAACAACTAATGGATCAAGGATGGAATCAAAAGAAAAAAATATCTTGAAACAAATATCTTGAAACAAACAAAAATGGAAACACAATATAACAAATTTATGGGATAAAGCAAAAACAGTGTTAAGAGGCAAATTTATAGCAATAAATAATAAATAAATAAACTCAAACAACCTAACATTACATTTTAAAGAACTTCTAGGAAAAGATCAAACTAAGACCAAAATTAGCAGAAAAAAAGAGATGACAAAAATCAGAAATAATCAACAGAAATAAATGAAATAAAGAATAGGAAAACAACAGAAAAGATCAACAAAATTGAGGGTTTTTTTTTTTTAAATAAAAAATTGGCAAACCTTTAGCTAGACTTACCAAGGAAGAAAGAGGACTCTCAGCCCTCCTACATTGTTGGTGGGAATGCAAGTTGGTACAGCCACTCTGGAAAACAGTGTGGAGGTCCCTTAAAAAGTTAAAATTGAGCTACCCTATGACCCAGCCATTGCACTACTGGGTGTTTACCCCAAAGTTACAGACGTAGTGAAGAGAAGGGCCATATGCACCCCAATGTTCATAGCAGCATTGTCCACAATAGCTAAATCGTGGAAGGAACCGAGATGCCCTTCAACAGATGACTGGATTAAGAAGTTGTGGTCCATATATACAATGGAATATTACTCAGCTATCAGAAAGAACGAATTCTCAACATTTGTTGCAACATGGACGGCACTGGAGGAGATAATGCTAAGTGAAATAAGTCAAGCAGAGAAAGACAAATATCATATGATTTCTCTCATCTATGGAACATAAGAACTAGGATAATCGGTAGGGGAAGAAAGGGATAAAGAAAGGGGGGGTAATCAGAAGGGGGAATGAAACGTGAGAGACTATGGACTATGAGAAACAAACTGAGGGCTTCAGAGGGGAGGAGGATGGGGGAATGGGATAGACCAGTGATGGGTAGTAAGGAGGGCACGTATTGCATGGTGCACTGGGTGTTATACGCAACTAATGTATCATCGAACTTTACATTGGAAACCGGGGATGTACTGTATGGTGACTAACAGAATATAATAAAAAATCATTAAAAAAAAAAAAGAAAGAGGACTCTCAAATAATGAAATTATGAATGAAAGAGGGTACATTACAACTAATACCATAGAAATACAAGTGTCATAAGACTCCTATGAACAGTTATATGCCAACAAATTGGATAACCTACAAGAAATTGATAAATTCCTAGAAATGTACAACATTCCAAGACTGAATCATGAAGAACTAGAAAATCTGTTCTGAACAGACCAATAATGAGTAAGTAGATTGAATCTGTAATCAAAAACCTCTCAACAAAGAAAATTCAGTCCCAGATAGTTTCACTGGTGAATCCTTCTAAACATTTAAAGAAAAATTAATAGCAATTCTTCTCAAACATGCCCAAAATATTGAAGAGGAGGGAACACTCTCAAACTTATTTTAATGTAGCCCACATTACCTCATTCCCACAGTCAGATACTACAAGGATTCTACAAGAAAAGAAAATTACAAGCCAATACCCCTAATGAGCATTGATGCAAAAATCCTCAACAAAATATTAAGTGCTTTCAACTACAATTTAAAGAATAATTCAACATCATCAAGTGGGATTTATCCCTGGGATGGTTCAATGTGTACAAATCAATCCCTGCGATACACCACATTACTAGAATGAAAGATAAAAAGCACATGATCCTCTCAATAACGTCTGAAAAAGCAACTGACAACATTTAACATCTTTCATAATAAAAACTCTTAAGAAATTAGGTATAGAAGGAACATACCTCAACATAATAAAGGCCATATATGACGTGCCCAAAGCTAACATCATACTCAACAGTAAAAAGTTGAATACTGTCCCTCTAAGATCAGAAACAAGACAAGGGTACCTGCTCTCACTACTCCTATTCAGCACAGTACTAGAAGTCCTACCCAGAGCTCTTAGGTGAGAAAAAGAAAAAAAAGGCATCCAAACAAGAAAGGAAGAAGTAAAATTTTCTCAGTTTGCTAATGACAATCCTAGAGACTCCACCAAAAAAACTGTTAAAACTAATAAGCCAATTCACTAAAGTTTCAGAATACAAAATAAGATCTATATACCAAAAAGAAGATTCTAATGAAAGAAATTGAAAAAGACACAGAGAAGATTTAATGATGGTGATGTGTCCATACTACCCAGAGTCATCTATAGAGTCATTGCAGTTCCTCTCAGAATTCCAATGGCATATTCCACAAAAATAATTTTTAAAAAATCCTAAAATTCATATGGAATTTTAAAAGACCCTGAACAGCTAAAGCAATCTTGAAAAAGAACAATGGCATCCCACATCCTGAGTTAAAACTATATTATAAAGCTACAGTAATCAAAACAGTATGGCACTGTCATAAAAGTAGACACATAGACCAATGAAACAGAACTGACAGCCCAGAAATAAACCCTCACATATATCATCAACTAATACCTACCAAGGGAGGCAAGGATTTTCAATGGGGAAACAATAATCTCTTTAATAAATGTTATTGAGAAAACTGGACATTCACATGCAAAGAATGAAGTTGGACTGTATCTTACACCACTCACAAAAATTAACTCAAAATGGGCTGAACACTTAACTCTAAGACCTGAAACTATAAACATAGTTATAGTTTAGAGGAAAACACAGGGGGAAAGCTCTTGATTTTGGTCTTTTGCCATATTTTGGATATGACAAAAAGAAGACAAAGCAACAAAAGCAAAAATAAATGTGTAACTACATCAACCTAAGAGCTTCTGTACACCAAAAGAAACAATCAACAAAATGAAAAGACAACCTATGAAATAGAAAATATTTGCAAACCATGTATGTATGTGATATATATTTGTAAACCATGATATGTATATAAGGGGTTGATATTCAAAATATATATGGAACTCATACAATTCAATAGCAAAAAATAATAATTTGATTAAAAAATGGACAAAGGACCAGAACAGATATTTTTCTAAAGAAGACATACAGATGGCCAACAGGTATATGAAAAGATGTTCAGTCTCCCTAATCAGTAAGGAAATGCAAATTAAAACCACAATGAGACACTACTTTACATTAGTTAAAATGGCTAGCATAAAAAAGACAAGAGATAACAAATGTTAGTGATGGAGGTTCCTCAAGAAATTAAAAGTAAAACTCCAGTGTGATACAGTAGTCTGCCTTCTGGGTATATATCCAAAGGAACTAAAATCACTATCTTGAAGAGTTATCTGCACTCTCATGTTCATTGCGTAACTCACTATAGCCAAGACAAGGAAACAACCTAAACACCTGTCTCCACTGATGGATGAATGGATGAAGAAAATGTGGTATAAACTTACAGTGGAATATTATTCAGCCATAAAAGAAGATTCAGCATGGGTGAACCTGAGGGCATTATGCTAAGTGACATAAGGCAGACAGAGAAAGACAAATATTTACCTGTATGATCTCACTTATATGTGAAATCTAAAAACATTGACCTCGGTATGTATATAAGGTGATGGATGTTAACTAAATCTATTATGATAGTCATTTCACAATATATGTAAATCAAACCACCTTAAACTTATACAATGATATTTGTCAATTATTTCTCAATAAAACTGCAAAAGGCCCATGTTAAACTTAAGAAACAGAATAGACTGATAGTTACCAGGAGCTGGGAGTGGGGAAAATAGAAAAAAAAGGATACAAACTTTCAGTTATAAGATGAATAAATTCCAGGGATCTAATGTAAGACAAGGTGACTATAGTTAACAGTACTGTATTGTATGCATGAAAGTTGCTATGAGATTAAATCTTGAAGGTTCTTACCATAACAACAACAACAAAATGGTACTTAGGAGAAGGATGTGTTTTTGTGGTAAACATTTTCCAATATATATGTGTATCAAATCATCACATTGTACACCTTAAATTTATATAATGTTGAATGTCAGTTGGATCTCAAAGCTGGAAAAAATTAGGAAAACTCAGTCTCCAATAGAGTACCTAGTTTGAGGATTCTACACCTGTATTATCCACATCTTCTTAGATGTAAATAAGTTTGCATGTTACATATGAATTAGCTACTTAAATGTTTTCTTTAAGAATTTTCTTCTCAGAATGCTGATAATTTTAGTTTGGAAATATTTTAATAGAGTATGAGTCATTTAAGTAGCTTTTATCCTATATAGCAACTCTAAACACTTTCTCACAGCCTCCTTATACTCTTGGAGTATACTCTTGGTCAGGCTATAACTTCCTAAGAAATGATTTTTTTTTTTTTTTTGGTACTCCACATAGACTCATTTGGAACTCCCTTTTGGGTAATGTTAAATTAATGAATAACTGATATTTCTCATTCTTTAGAGGGTGCATTAAAATCCTTTTTATTACCATCTCATTGATAAAAACTTTATTTCAATATTTTAAATTTATTATAAAAACGATAAGTTAAAATGGCAACTACTTATAGATGCATAGAAATCTTGGCTTTTTTTCCTTATAAATCTATAAACAAACATAGCTTAATAGTCTTCATAAACAGCTGTGTTTTAAACATGGGCATTTTTTCTAATATGAAAGTAACTCATTATAGAATACTGGCAAGTATAAACTGTATGAAAAAGAAAATGAAAACCACCTATCTATTATTCCACCACCCAAAGAGAACCATCATCCAAATATTGTGTTTCCTTAGTTTCCTGTGGTAGCATAGGCATAACTCTGTATCTTTCTGCCATTCACACAATTTTATGTATGTTAGATGACAAAGGGACAAATCCAAAATATTAAATAAGTAATGTCTCATAGTGTTTATTATTTACAAGTCAATTTCATCTACTTTTTTTTTTTTTAAACCTTCACTAATTCTGTTAGGAACATTTTTTTCCCACGGTTTTGAACCTGAAGCCACCACTTCACAGAAGTATAGTTACAACATTAGCAATTGCAACATTAGCAAATCCTAGAGCTCAGATTCAAACTCAATTCGCTCGGCATCTCAAATCCCAGTTTTTTTCCCTCAGCGTTTTCCCTCAACAATCCAACTACTTCATGTATTTGGATTTCTGCTACAGTCTGTCCCTTTGACTAAATTAAAAATCATTCTAAAAGTTTGCCTTAAAACACCCTCAGAGTGTTACTAAATTAAGTTTAAATATCAAGTATAAATTTTCAAGCAATTAGTTTTGGTTTTGCCTGAGCAGAACACCCCACAGATGATGTCGAATAAAAACTATTTACACACTACCATGGAGCATTTCTTGTAAAACCGTTGGGTCTGTAGCAGCGATTTGCTAATCAAATTCAGAATTTGATTTGAAATGCCTCCGGCAGGCAGCCAATCCAGTTATGAAAGAACAGAAGCAAAAACTAGAGCCCTGGTGAGTCTCCTCCAGAAGCGAGCTGGGTGCTTTGCTCTCATTAGCAAACTGGTTCCATAGGAAATCTTTGTGATTGCTCCTAAAATAAAATAATGTAGTTAATTTTTTCAATAAATTATTGGACTATACTAGACACAAAACATGTACATTTCAGAATCTAGAATCATAAAATATTTTGACATGTTTTAATATAAACAGGAACATTTCCAATGATTGCTTGGATCTAAAATGTTTTTCCACTTGACATTTGTTTATACTTCCTAGGAAAGAAACTCTATTTATGGATAACTGAATAACACAAATAAACATCAGAGAGAGCTGAAAAATCAGCTTTGATTATGCATGAAAATCTACAATGTCATTGTGTACTCTTATGCCGTATTCTGATTGCCTGTTTATTTTTACAGAACTGCTGGTGAGCCTATGGAAGAGGAGCCAGCCTTGTGAAGTGCCAAGCCCCCCCCACCCCCATATTTCCTGTGTGTGACATCATTGTGTATCCCCCCACCCAGCACCCTCAGACATGTCTTGTCTGCTGCCTGGGTGGCACAGATTCGATGTAACATAAACACTGGGCACAAAATTCTGAACAGCAGCTTCACTTGTTCTTTGGATGGACTTGAAAGGGCATTAAAGATTCCTAAAACGTAACCGCTGTGATTCTAAAGTTACAGTAAACCACGTTTGGAAGAAACTGCTTCCAGCATACTTTTAATATGCTGGGTGACCCACTCCCAGGCCCAAAGTATGAACTAATAACATCCAGTACAGCATTAGATACTATTAATTATTATGGATGCTATGACAGCCAGTGAAATTTTGGGCAAAACCTGAGAAATACTCATTCCTGACATTCTGATCAGTTTCTTATTGGGTAATTTTTGTCAGTCTTAAATTGTTTACAGGATTTGCTTTCAGCTATGAACGGATAGCAGTTCCTGACATATTGCAAGGGGTTGTTTTGTTTTGTTTTGTTTGTTTTTTGCCCTTGTTTTAACACATGGTTCAACTGTTGCTAGTAAGAGTTCAAGATGGAGTAACTGGGGTGAGGCTTTTTTCAATAGAATAAACCATGCTGTATCTCAAAGTCCAAATGCCAAAGGAACCTCACATACTCTATGTAATGGTGCAATATTTTATGTCACATTTTTTGAGAAAAATAACTCTATTTCCCTAACATCCCTCTGTGTATTCTCACACATGGGAGATTTGCAATTGTATTTGAGGATGAGGTCTCCCATCCCCCTCATACATCCCTTGTTCTGATGATAGTAGTTTCAAGCATATGTTCCACAGAGGATGGTCTTAATTTTTTCCAAGTCTATCAAGAACTAGAACTTTTCATCTTCTTTCCTCCATCACATCTTTTCTTCTTACCTTTCATCCTTCCTTCCTTCCTTATAGAAAAGCTAAAGATTACCCACAATCTCCCCAATACTCAGGAGCTTTGAGTATTCCGTTTATTTATTTTTTTAACTTTTCAGGTTAACACAGTTGCTTGGCATGATGTGTTCTTTTAGCTGTGACACCATTGAAGTGAAGCAGTATCACTGAATTTTCTAGATCTTCAAAATGTGTTAATGAAGGCATTGCCTATTTGAAGTCACCTTGAATTGTGTTAACCTTGAAGTTGTGCCTTCCTGTGGAAAACACACACACACACACACAAATTTAACCTTTACACATGTTGCCTTAATGTCAGAGGCTAAAAATAAAGGACATTTATTTCTGAGATTAAAAGCAATTTACTAAATATAGTAGGTTATGCCCCTACCTCCCAAAATTTTATTTCAATGTATAACTCAAACACCTAAAGACATTGATGTAGAATACCTCGCAGTATTTAATATCCGACAATGCTTTTGAAAGAGTTGATGTTTCTTTTTATATATTTTCCTAACTCAAAGGATATATTAAAGCCATAAGTGAAGATTGTCATGCTTTTATTCAGAAATCTGAAAGAAACCTTAATTAAAACAAGGTTTTAGGGAAGGCCATGATATGAAAGATACAGAACAATATGGTTTTAGTTAAAGAGGACTCTAACCTGTAAATCAAAGATGAAAGATCTCACTCAAGTAGAATTATATAACTCCCTTTTGTTATACAGTCAGACCATATTTTTCATGCATTTGGTTTTTTTAGGATTACAATTTTAATTTTAAAGACTTTTATTACATATACAAAAATGGCTCAATACTTGGTTTAACATCTTAGAAATTTGAGACACCCTTTGAAATAGGAAGTCTGAAATGGAATGTAACTCAGTATTAGGTAAAAATTAGTTTTATTGCATAAAGGTCAATCTAGATTCACAATAGTAATGAATTTTTGCAAAAAATTAATATTTTCAGAGAAATTCATGCCAATCATATTTGCTAGCTCTTGCTATTTTCTGTAATTGCTTGAGGAGATTTACTTACAGAAAACCAAATAGTGGAGCCACAGGGGGAAACACACACACACACACACACACACACCCGTTAACAAGGAAAGTTATATCATATTTTAATTGGAAATGTAATTGTGACTTTTTAAAATCAACTTCATAGTAACAGATCTCTCTTATTACTTTCCATCCTCCCAGATATTTTTTAGATGTTGAATAAGAAAATGAAACAGTATAGTGCAAGCATACTAATTTACTGAAGTTTCCTATAATAATTTTGCCACATACTTACTATACACAGCCATCAAACCGATAAAGTCAAATCACTAGTCGAATCGCCATCGTCATTTAGATTTGAAACATGACACAAATAATGAGTTAATCATACATCCTCCCATGTGATACTGTACCCAATTGGTTGCAGTTAGGGTCTTTAGGATGCACGGAGAGGCAGATAAACTATGGAGAGGATTAATCACAGCTGAATGTAGTTGTAAGAACAGAATGCCAGTGCTTTTTGATTATACCATTACAAGCTGTAGTATAGCCCTCAGGGACAGAATGGAGGCTTTTGGAGAATATCAACGCTTCTTTTGAAATAGACCAGCACTTTTTAAGAGGGTGGTTTCACTTCGTAATAGTTTTCTTCACTTATACATTTAATTTTTATTGCTCATATTAGTAAGGGGTTATTAGAACTCTTCTCTAAACACTATCAATAATATGTCTTTCGGATCCATACTTTGAAGGTTAAATACATAAGCTTTCTCACAATCTCATGCTCATAACATGATGAATAAAAATGATGACTTTTTTTAAAGCAGTTAGTAAACAATCCTAGGGCTTTAATAAGTTTTGATAATAAGTACAAAAAAAATTAATTTTCTCAATTATATAGTACAATCCAGGGTTACATATAAAATTGAAAAACACAATTTTATTAGGATAATAAGTAAAATGGACTTCAAATGGTAATTGAGGCTATTTAATTATTGCTTAGTAAATAGGAAGAACATTTTGAGATGAGGTATTTTAAAATATTTTTAACAAATTTACAACATCGATATTAGAGATAGAAATCCACTTTTGGAAAAACAGAGATACTCATGAAAAACTATTACAAATCCCATTTCTATTACCAATCACAAGAATTGAAATCTTGCCTTCAGTTTTCACTATAACCCTCTGCAAAACTTTCACATACCTCTCACTAAGGATAGCAGAGGTATCTGGCTGGCTCAGATAGTAGAGTGTGCAACTCTTGATCTTGGGATTATAAATTCATGCCCCAACTGGATGTAGAGATTACTTAAAACCTTAAAAAAACAAAAACAAAAACATGGTGGATTTGAAAGCGCAATTTCAGAAACTATAGGGCGGGTCTCTCCTAATGGTTTAGTACTGTTTTATTTCCGAAGGTCATTCATAAAGCTTTGTGGATTTACTGGGTTTCCTCACAGACTCCATATGGAAGTAAAATAGAATGACCACGTAGAAGGTCTCCTGGGAGAAAATTTCTCTTCAATAAGCACTTTTATACTTATTTTTTATGCCAGCATCTATGTTTAAGATGGTTTATTTGAATATTTCTTAGTATTTTTCTTTTGAAGGTTTACACTCAGTTTGTCTCAGTGAAAGTATTAAATGTCTAATAGCCATAAAACAAACAAACCAAAGGTTTCTGTCTTAAAAGCAATTCATTCTGAGCTTGAAATAATCACTCTGTCCGAATTTGACATTGTCATTTCTAGCAGCATCTAAACATTCTTTTCCTGCTTCGGGAATGAAATCACTTGACTTGCTGAGAAAATAATAAAGGAAAAAAAAAAAGAAGTAGGAAACAACACCTGTTCAACTATTCCATGAAGAGGGCATTTTCACCTCCAAAAGAAATGAAAACCAGATGATCTAAGCTAAGAAATGGAGGCATTTTATTGTTGTGTTCAAAACTGATCATCAACATGGTCATGATCTTCATCAAATATCTCTTGTGTTCCCAGAGGACACAATTATGTTTTGGTCTCCAGCAGTATTTTACACTACTTACTGCCTTTTGAATGAAGTATTCTGAGTAATACATTACCTGAATCAACACCATCACTAAAATATGTAAATGCCTATGTGTGGCTTCTTTTCCCAGTCATATTTACGTTGAAAATCATAGCCCTTGCCTCCTTGCTTTTACTCCACCAAATGCTTCATGAAACAAAACATGCTTGTCATGTGGACCAGAGTATAAATTTTTTAGACTGAACATGGTATACTCATACAGGACTCTAGAACTTGATTTCTCCAAATCAGCTGCAGTCTATTTTTTTGGGAAATACATGGCTGGTTTTATATAATGGTTTATCCAACAACTGAGTCATAATATGCTGGAAATAGCTGGGTCAGACAATTGATACTTAGACTATTGATCTGGGGCGTTTTGGACTTGATCTCAATGATAGAGTAATAGGGGTGTAACAATTTCTCAAACCGTCTTAATTCTCAAACTGGAACTTTTAGCAAATACGTGGTGAATTCACCATACAGTGCCAGTCTTTCCAACCAATAACTTCCTTTCCACCTTTCTCTCCTTCCCTTGTCCAACTGCCAATACCAAATTGCCATATCTAAACTATCAGAGTAGTTTCTTAAATCTCTATATTTCCTAAGTAGAAACAACCTTGGCAACTTATTTTCTGAACACTACTAGGTATGCTTCGATTCATGCCAATTTATATAAACTCTAGGATACTCTTTATCTTCCTTTTGATCTCTTCCTTTTCCAAGAACCACTTGACCTTTTTTACGATTCTTATTTTAAAAGATAGATCCAGTTATTGTCTTTTGGCCTACAGTTTTGGACCTGGTACTTTGTTTTATTAATACAGAATTTTTCTTTTGGTCTCAAATATAGTTTTCCACCATTCTTGGTCCTGCCTACTTGTGTTATACTAGTTATCACATAAGGAAGATTGTACATATACTTTTCTTCCCCTTTGGATGATGCCTTTGTGAGTCTAACTCAGAAGCATAAACTCTAACCTGAAGAAAAAGATGGCAGAAGAGTAATTTTAAATCAATATAACTTGGAAGTAAGATATTATTTCCAGACTATTCAAAGAAAATTGGAGTTCTTTTATTTTTCTGTTTGGGCCTTAGGCACATTAGAGGCAAATGTTGCAACATCAAATAAAATAAGGAGGGTCAAATGTTTTGTGGGACAATGTAGTCATGTCCTTTAGGCTTCGTTTCAATGCCCTTTCTTAGAGTTGGCATTTTATGACACTTGATATCTTGCAGCAATTTCAGGCTATTGCTTTTATTAACTTTAAAATTGAGTAGAAATGAAGTAATAAAACAACTTAGGAATTCTGAGATCTGAGGAGGAATCCCACTTTCTGGGGATGAAAAAATTGTTTTTAGGTAAAAATCTACGTATGCTTTTTCTAAATTTTAGGATTCTCAAACTTTTTCTGGATGAGCAGTGTCAGTGTCTCACTCCACAACAGCTGGGTTATATGAAATTGCCCTTTCAGTGATTGCTAGGCATAAGGAGCATTCTGTTACAAGTGAATGATCATTTTGTAGATTATAGCCTCATCAGTTTGTGTCATTTGAAAGCAAATATCCTGATATTTTTAAACAAGGTGGGCAGGGCAGGCAGGAAACCAATATTTATTACTCTCATGATTAAACACTTTAGACCAGGCTTGTTGATGTGTATGCCAATAATCTGGAGTTTCTGGCTTTGTGTCAAATTAAAATGTCTTTTCTATTGTGGTCTGATATCTGTTTCTGTAATAAGATCAGTTTGTTGTCCTCTGTGCACCAGTGGTTTTGCCCTTAATTTTTTTGGCTAGCATTCACCAAAATCTGTCATCCAGAGCTGCTGAGAAAAATACATGTTGCCAAACTTCTTTTCTTAAAATTGTGCTGCCAGTGATGTTTTCCCAGATGTGAAAAATGATTATCTAATAAAGGATTAATACCTAATAACAACACCATTGTTGAACATGCTCATGGAATGTTTACCTTCTTTCTGATTCCTTTTTTGTATTTGAAATTATTGAATGGATAATTCAATGGTGTGTTCCAAATTATTGTCAATGTTGTTAATGTTGTGATTCTTCTTCAAGAGGATGAAAGATCCGCCTTCGTCTTGTGTTTTCTACTGAATTAGATTTTCCTCTAGTCCTAGTGTGAATAAAAGCTGTTTGAAATAAAAGTGTTCTTATTTGTCTACCTCCTTGGTGTTCACCATTAGACTCTGAATACTAGATATTTGACAAGTATTTGTTGAATAAATAAAACATTAATTATAAATTACTGTGACATAAACTGCTCCACTTTCAAAAACTGAAAGGATTATTTGCAAAAACATCCCCTTTATAATGTGAGAATTAACAAAAGAAGAAAAAGTTGGTTAAGACAGAGTTGCTCTTTGAATGTAATGTGCCGGTCAGGATAAATAATAATAGCTAACACTGGTTAAGCCCAGACTCATGCCTGTTACTCTACTGTACTGAGCACTGTACCAGAATTATACTGTTCATCACATGACCCCTACAACATGTATCATTACTCCCATTTACAGATGCATGGAGCATGAAAAAGATTAACTCATGTACTTACCCATTGTTACAGATAGTAAGAGATAGGTTTAAATCCTTATCTACATCTGTCTAGCTCTAAAGTCTGTCCTCTCTCCAAATGGCATACATGATATGGCAAAGATGGCATACTAAAGGCATTTTTTAACTATAAAACTATGACTAACCTTCAGAATAGACTATATGCTCAGTCTCTGCTAACCTTATGATTTTATTAAATTATCATTTTCAATGGATTTGGTAATTGTGGCTAGGTTTGTACAGTAAGTACAAGTTACAAAACAGTTCTTTTTTTTCCCCCTTATTTCAACATCTTTCTTTAATCTAGCCTTTGGAATACATATTTCAAAAACTCTTGAAATCTATTCCAAGACCAATACTTACTTTTGTATTTTATAACCCCCTGCAATGTTTAACAGTCTAAAACATAACTGTTTCTAATGGACAATGGCTGGCATTCCTTCTGGGAAAAGATAGTAATATTTTGTCTAACAGAAAGTAAACTTGAGGTGGAGTGGGTGGGTAGAGTCGGTTTCAATGGTAAACACCTTTGGTTTAATCAGATTTATCAAATGGCAAATGTTACTTCATGGTTCTTTGTTTCTTTTAAGTTTCCATGGTGAAAAGAGAGCAATTGAAAATGTGGAGTATAAGTAAAAAATGAGAATGAGTGTATTATTTTTAAAAACTAGTTTATAGTTAAAAATAGAAGACTAAAAAATTTCTTCTACTACTTACACTTTTGGAATTATTTGACTCAAAGTACTTCCAAATATTGCAATTGCTCCTCAGCTTTGTAGTATCAATATCAATTATCATGGTTCTTGCAATTGACCATAAACGGATGATTCCCCACATATCCTAGTAAGTACTTTGGAAAAGACATAGTTGCTCTTTCAAATGTCATAAGAATAGGCGAACAAGATTCAGAGAAGGAGGTGAATGAATTCCCATTTTTAATATTTAAAAAGCTAGAGATATAATAAAGGAAAGATTGCATTTACCTTAGATCAAGTCAAATTGTTGAGTCCTTACTATATTTAGGAAAGGCACTATTAACTTCTTATTGAAAGCTTATATAGTAAGCTTGTAAAATTTTATACAATCCCACATACATTTTTTTGCTTTTTCCCCAAAAATAATCATTCCAAAAGACTAAGATTTAAAAACTTAAGATGTGATAAAGTAAATCAATTTAATGCTATAATAAAATTAATTTTTAATAATTATACATTTATGAAGATTTGATTAGATATGAAGACTTTATGTCCATTTTGAATGAGGTTTTCCCCTAAGAATCTGTATTTTTAGTGTGCTCTTTTTAATTTTTCTCCTTTGCTAAACATTTTATTTTAGTTGTTTATTTTTAAAATAAATATGTTAATAGTTATTAAACCCTTAATCTGGGCTCTCATTTAAATTTCAAAACACTCCCTTGGGAGGAATAATTTAATAGATAAGGAAATTGAGGCTTAACTGCCAGGAAAAAAGCCTTCTTTACTGCTATCCAAACGTTTATATTCAATGTAACCAGCATTCACTGAATGCCTACAATATGTCACATGTATTCAGTACTTGTTCTCATAATAGCATGGAGAATAACAAGAAAATTGGCAATATTACTGTATAAAAGAAATGAAAGTTTCGTGAGAACTCCCTCTTATATAGCTACAAAAGAAATACTACCAAAGAATAGATTTGGGTTTAGAATTGTGTGATTCTAAGGCTTTAAACAAAGTGTGACCTGTCTTTCTCCATCAAATTATGACATAAGGGCAGACACAGAATACGTAGGAGAAATATTTGTTCTCTAAATCACATATAATTACATTCACAGGAAGATTTGGGCAAAGATCTATCAAAAGAGTCGATATGATTTAGGTCATTTATTAATGTCCCTTTCATCCCTAATGCCTACCATCCCTAATGTCAACATTCAATTAAAAGTATATAACATTGAGAATTAGAAAGAGAAGATTATATTTGTAGAGACCCTAAAAAATCCCCTTGGGAATTGCTTTCTAAATTGTAAACATTTGCATTTTTGTCATTATTTCTTTTTTTTAAATTAGTTAATTATAATTTCTGTGCATCAAGTCCCAGATAATCATGTTCCTCAATAACCATTTCTGCCTTGTTTCATTTGCCCTCTAATGAAACATAATTTCCAACCTCTTTTACTTTTTAAAGCAGTGATCCTGATAAACGGTACTCTCATTTCTTTCATCAGACCCCAAATCCTGATAGGCTGTACCACTCTCATCAGACAGACTGTATTTATAGAGGGTCTCTGTGCCATTAAACTACACTGCCACTTTGAAGTTTGAATTTCCCCAGTTTAAAACTGAGCCCATACTTAACTAAATGCATTCTAACTTCTTTTTTTATGGTTATATGTATGTCTCTGTCAAGAACCAGCAATCCCACACAATCGAAAACACTGCTTTGCAATTAGTGAATATTAAAAAGGATTGCTCGATACAATGAAATAGCCCCTTCTTGTCACTACTCCTTTAAGCTCAATGGAAAGTGAATGGAAAAGTATATGGAGCCCCATACTATAAACTGTGTTATAAAATCACTGTCCTTTCCATTGAGATCAAGCCAAGTCAGGTATATAGAGCTTTAAGAAACAATATTAAAAGGAGCAAAGTATATAAATCTTGTTTACTCTCAAGCATGGTTGATGTATTCCCAGAGAAGAAAATGCAGAACTGGAAATCCAGACTTTTGGTCTCCAAACCCATTTCTACCATAAACTAGTTTGTGATATTGGGTAAATTCATTATCTTCTCATGGCCTTAATTTATTTTTTTCCTTTAATGCTTTGAAAGTTAAACATTACACTTCTGTTATTTTATGAAAATTGTATGTTATATTTCTATTATTTTAGTGGTTACTTATATTATTAAAATGCCCACTTGACTTAAGGTCACTTAGTCTTAATCATCCATCTCTACTTTCCCCTTACAGAATAAAAGAGCCTTAAATTGCATTGATTCCTATATACACTATTTTATTTTATGTCTTATTATTGTCTAGTATTTAATTTCATGAGTTTTGAAACTTGATTTTATTTATAACAATATTGCCTTAAAGCAATTATTAATATTTTCTATTTGTGACAATAATAAGTCTATTGAGATTTCATTATGTTTTGCTCAATAATTGTGCTTGCACCCCATTTTTTTCTTCTTTCAGACTTGGAGTGATTAATGTTCTCCTACTTTCTCTGTCTGAAATTTATTTTTTTTTTTTGGCCTCACTCTTAAATAATATGTTAGCTGAGTATAAAATTCTAGGTTGCAAATTATATTTTTCTCAGCACAGTGATAACATCATTTTATTGTAGTCTTACCTCTACTTTAGCTACCAAGATGTCTGCAATTGTCTCATTATTTTTCCTTTGAAAGTAATCTCTTTTTTTCCTTCTAGATCTATTAAGATCATCTCTGTAAGAAGGTGTGATCCCTGTGTTTATTCTGCAAGAGACTTGTATTTCTTAAATCTGAAAATTAAATTCTTTCCTCTATTCTGAGTACTCTAAGTTATTTATGATTGAGAGTAACCCCCTCAATCTTCTTTCCTTCTCTTTCATTAGATATAGCTCTTATTAGACCCATATTGATAGGCCTCGCTGTACTTTTTGTCCATAAACTTGCCTTTTACATTTTCCATCACATTGTATTTTTATGCTGCCCTCTGCAAAATTTCCTCTAATCATTCAGGTCTAATTTTATGCATTTCCATCCTATGAAGTTTAACTTTCAGAGATGACATTATTCATTTTAAAAGATATGCTCACTTTTTTTTCAATATTCCATTGTCCTGGTGTCTTGTTTTCTTATCGTTCAGACTTCTTGTTTTACATTTTAATTATTTTCTACACATTTAATTTATAGTGTCTATCAGAGCTCTCTATGAACTGAAATACTCAGGCGTTGTTTAAATTGGTTTATTAATTCTTTTGAAAATGTTTTATTGTGAATTCATGTTCAGTGGGCTTTTACCTGTGGAAATTCCATGTTACCGGGATTGAGGACATATTCCTCTTGAGCAGTTTTGGATTTTCTTCTGGCATTGATCTCAGGGGTTTCACTATGTGGGACTATTTTGGGTTTTGTTTTGTTTTGTTTTGTTTGTTTTTTAAAGATGTATTTATTTATTTGACAGAGAGAGACAGCCAGCGAGAGAGGGAACACAGGCAGGGGGAGTGGGAGAGGAAGAAGCAGGCTCCCAGCAGAGGAGCCCCATGTGGGGCTGGATCCCAGGACTCTGGGATCATGCCCTGAGCCGAAGGCAGACGCTTAACCACTGAGCCACCCAGGCGCCCCCTATGTAGGACTATTTTGATGTTCATTTTGCTGCTTGTAGATTCACTGACCTTATAACTAATATGAATTTAAATCTCAAATCTATGTGCAAGCTTACCAATCATCAGGAGAAATTTTTTTCCCTCCCGGTGTCCACAAAGAACTTACAGCTTCCTTGTCTTTCTGTTGTCCGTGGGCAAATGTATTTTTTAGTATACCCTACCACTTAGCAGGTCACTCTTTCAACAATCCTCCCTAATTGTGAGCATGTGTGTGCAGGATGGGTTTCTCAGTTCCAATATTTCCCTCAGGAAGTCCCAAGTGTTCATCTTTCCATAGGTATTAAAACATAAGCCCTTGGGTTACTCCCACTGGCAAATCCCTATGATCCTATCTCAAGCCCATGGCAGCATCAGCGGGACTGCACTCTTATTTTCAGTGCCTTCTTCCTTACTGGTACTTGGAGGTTTTGCTGGCTTTGGTAATTTATACATTTAAAAGAATTTTTCATCTAGTTTTTCTTGAACTTTAAGGCAGCGGTGCTACGGTTTAACTGGTCCTTCGTACTGACAGTACTGAAAGTTGTCTCAGACTCTTTCTGTGAAATGAGATGACTGGATATCTAATCTCTACAGTTCTGTTTAGCTCTGATATTCCATGAATTCTTCGTATGCATGAAATTGATGCTTTAGTTTCTGAAACTGCTGGTCTTCCACTGCTTAAGAGAGCTCCTCACACTGGGTAATTAGAGTTACTGCCATAAAAGTTTTTCACAAACCTAAAATGATAAGAGTTTGCAGACTACCTCATGAGAGAAAAGGAAGTTAGAAGCACTTATGCGATCTGCAGAGATTTAATTACTCCTAATCATTTGCTGTTTCTACGCTCCGAAAACTACCTCTGACAATGTAGTACTGATAGTCCGTCTTTGAGTCGTATGTGCTTCATCTCACTGTTGGTAGCAAATGTGAAGAGGACGAAATAGTAGTGAGTTGTCTGAACCTTAGAAGTAAGGATAGGGTTACATGGACATCATTTTCTTGTCTCTCAAAACATGACAAGGAAATAGATACCCATCACATGTCAGAGAGTGAAAGATTTGGGCTAATGCTTGGCAGGAACATACATAGCTGAGGTTTCATTTCTTTGCTCTCTAGTACACACTGTGGCCATGTTAAAGTTCAGGCTTCACATTCCTTTCTGGTGAAAAAGGGATTTAATGAATATGCTACATGTTCTTCTAGATGCTAAATAGCACGCATCTTCCTCTCATTTTGGCTACCCCTTTTTGAATACCTTGGATATATTGTGCATGCGTGTCTTGCCAACTAAAAAGTACTTACTGAGAAGGAAGAGAAATCATTGCTGTGGGACAAAAACATTTTCCCTCAAAAAAGAATGTACAAGCACACAAAAAAGATGTGGGATTTTTATGAATCATATCCTGTAATTTTTCACTTTTTTCCAGCTACCTCCTTCTTAGAACAGAATCCAAGAAAACCAAAGAAAACTATTTGTACTGTGAGCAAAAATTTTGCCAAATTGAATTACATAATTCATCTAGCAGATTTGATGAGTTCCTGGATGCAATTTGCAAATTTGCATTTTGGGCACAAGGAAATAATGCATTTGTTATATATGAAAAAACACAGTGCTTATTACAAAACCATATTTTGTAACTCTTCAGGAATGTCTCTGTATATATGTATAGTATATATACTTGGGCATGAGACTTGGCTATTCATCATGTATACTTCAGGATACTTGACAGTGAACATGGTGAACTATGGAATCAAATTTATGAATTATTAGAAATTAAGCATTTTTATAAAATCATGATTAAAATATTAATTATATTAATTATGCCTGATCAACTTTCATAACTTTGGAAAGGAATATACTCACTTTGATGTATCCTACTTGGATTCAGTGTGCATTATCCCTTATTTCTCAAAATTAACGTTTTCAATTATGGAGAGGAGGGTTAGTATCAGCAAGATGTTGGACTAGGAAGCTTCTGGGCTTCATGCCCTTACCGAATTGTCAAATAAACATCCTCAGACTGACTGAAATAACTTCATAGGTACTCTAGAAAACAGCTAAAGATTACAACAACCAAGCAAATACCTAATCAAGAAAAAGCCATAGAATGGTAGTAAATTTCCCGGTGCTTCTATTCACCTTTGCCTCAGCCCCTTCACATCCTTGCACAATTCTCTGCAGATCAGGAGGAAGTAGCTTGTCTTAGTTTGCTCGCACTGCTATAACAAAATACTATAGACTGGGTGACTTAAAAAACAGACATTTATTTCTCACAATTCTGGAAGTTGAGAAGTCTAAGATCAAATCACTAGCATAACTGGGTTTGGATTAGGGCCTTCTTCCTGACTTGAAGGTGGCTGCCTTCTTACTATATCCTCATATGTTGGATAAGAGGAAGCTCTGCTGTCTCTTCTTTTTCTTATAAGAGCACTAATTCTATCATGAAGTCCACCTATATGACCTATATAAGCTACACCTAATTACCTCCCAAAGGCTCCAAATCCTAATACCATTGCTTTGGGGGTTAGGAATTCAACATATGAATTCGGCATAGGAGCACATTCAGTCCATAATGGGGCCAGTTCTTAGTTCCTTCCGTTGGGCTGGGAAGAGCGCAGTGGAAATTGTAAAGTTCTGGCAATGTAAAAGGATTAAACTGCCCAACCAAAGATATACATCAATGGAATGGGTTAAAAAAACAGGATCCAGCTATAAGCTGTCTATAAGAGACAAGTTTTATTTTAAAAAAATTTAATTGAAGTATGGTTGACACATAATGTTACATTAGTTTTAGGTATACAACATAGTGATTTGACAAGTCTATACTATGCTTATCACTAGTGTAGCTACCATCTGTTACCATATAACACTCTTATACCATTGACTAAATTCCTTAAGCTGTAACTTTCATCCCCATGACTTTTTAATCTCTCACCCCCCACCACTTCACCCATTTTGCCTATCCCCACAACCACCTCCCCTATGGCAGCCATCAGTTGTCCTCTGTATTTATGGGTCTGTTTCTGCTTTTTGTTTGTTTATTTGTTTGTTTTTTATATTTTACATGTAAGTGAAATCATATGGTATTTGTCTTCCTCTGTCTGACTGATTTCATCTGGTATAATACCCTCTAGGTCCATCCATGTCACAAATGGACTGAGTAATATTTTTATGACTGAGTAATATTTCATCATATATATCACATCTTTATTCATCTACCTATGGACACATGGGTTGGTTTCATATCTCAGCTATTGTGAATAGTGCTGCAATAAACATAAGGATGCATATATCTTTTCAAATTAGTGTTTTTGTTTTCTTTGGTTAAATACCCAGTAGTGGAATTACTGGATCATATGGTATTTCCTTTTTTTAATTTTTTGAGTAACCTCCCTACTGTTTTCCATGGTGACTGTACCAATTTGCAATCCCACCAATAGTGCACAAGCATTCCCTTTTCTCTACATCCTATCTAACACTTGTTATTTCTTGTCTTTTTGGTACTAGCCATTCGACAGGTGTAAGGAAATCTATCATTGTGCTTTTGATTTGCATTCCCTGATGATTATTGTGCTGAGCATCTTTTCATGTGTCTGTTGGCCATCTAAATGTCTTCTTTGGAAAAATGTCTATTCAGGTCCTCTGCCCATTTTTTAATCAGATTATTTGTGTTTTTTGGTTTTGAGTTGTATAGGTTTTTTTTTTATATTATGGATATTAACCATTTATCTGATAAATCATTCATGAAAATCTTCTCCCATTCAGTAGGATGCCTTTTCATTTTGTCGATGATTGCCTTAGGCAAAAGTCTTTTATTTTGGTATAGTCCCAATAATTTATTTTTGCTTTTGTTTCTCTTGCCTAAAGATACATATGTAAAAAAATCTTTCTAACATCATTGTCAAAGAAATTACTGTCTTTCTTCTAGGAGTCTTAGAGTTTCAAATCTTACTTTTAGGTCTTTAATCCATTTTGAGTTTATTTTTGTGTGTGGTCTAAGAAAGTGGTCCAGTTTCATTCTTTTGCATATAGCTGTACAGTCTTCCCAGCACTGTTTATTGAAAAGTCTACATTTTCCCCATTGTATATTCTTGCCTACTTTTTCATAGACTAATTGACCATATAAACATGTGTTTATTTCTGGGCTCTTTATTCTGTTCCATTGATCTATGCATCTGTTTTTGTGCCAGTTCCATACTGTTTTGATTACTACAGCTTTGTAGTATATCTTGAAATCTGGGATTGTGATACCTCCAGCTTTGTTCTTTCTCAAGATTGCTTTGGCTATTCAGGGCCTTTTGTGGTTCCATACAAATTTTAGTATTATTTGTTCTAGTTCTATGGAAAACACTGTTATATTTGGATAGGGTTTGCATTGAACATGTACATTGCTTTGGGTTGTGTGGACATTTTAGCAATATTAATTCTTCCAACCCATGAGCATGAAGTATCTTTCCATTTTTTTGTGTCATCTTCAATTCAAGGGACACATTTTAGATATAAGGACACACATAGGCTGAAAGTGAAACGATAGGAAAAGATATCTCATGCAAATAGCAACTTAAAGGGGGCAGAGATGGCTATATTTTTCCAGAAAAAAAAAAATAGATTTTAAGTCAAAAAATGTCACAAGACAAAGAACATTATATACTGATATAATGGTCAATTCACCTGGAAGATATAGCAATTATAAATATACGTGCATGAAACATCAGAGCACATAAATATATAAAGCAAAGATAACATGAAAACTTACGGGATGCAGTTAAAGCAGAGCTAAAAGGGAAGTTTGTAGTTTAAATATTTCCATTAAAAAGGAAAAAAGGTCTCAGGGCACCTGGGTGGCTCAGTTGGTTAGGCATCCGGCTCTTGGTTTTTGCTCAGGTCATGATCTTGTATTCATGGAATGGAGCCCCACATTGGGCTCTGCACTCAGTGTGGAGTCTGCTTCAGATTCTCTCTCCCTCTCCCTCCCACTCACACTCTTTCTCTCAAATAAATTAAGTAATTAAATCTTTAAAAAAACGGGGGGGAAGAAAGGTCTGAAATCAACAATTTAAATTTGTACCTTAAGGAACAAAAAGTAAAAGAAGAGCAAACTAAATCCAAAGCTTGCAGAAGGAAGGAAATAATAAAAATAAGAGCAGAGATAAATAGAAGAGAGAATAGGAAAACAACAGAGAAAAACAAACATAATGAAGAGTTTGTTCTTTGAAAAAAATCAACAAAATTGATAAACCTTTACATATTGAGTAAGGAAAAAAGAGAGGAGACCCCAAAAAACTAAAATCAGAAATAGAAGAAGGGATACTACTACCAATTTTATAGAAGTAAAAAGGATTATAACAGAGTATTGTAAACAATTGTACTCCAACAAATTGGATAACCTATAAGTAATGGACAAGATTTTAAAAATAAAATGTACCAAGATTGAATCATGAAGAAATAGAAAACCTGAATAGACCTATAACAAGTAAGGAGAATTAATCAATAATCAAAACCCTTCTAACAATAAGGTGTTCTACCCAAGAACAAATGGCTACAGTGATGAATTATACCAAACATTTAAAGAACACCTATCCTTCTCTGTCTCTTCCCAAAAAAAGGAAGGAGAGGGAGCACTTCCTAACTCATTTTGTGAGGCCAGCATCACCCTGATGTCAAAGGCAGTCAAAGATGCTAAAAGAAAACTATGGACAAATATTCCCTTTGAATATTGATATAAAAATCTTCAACAAAATATTAGCAAACAAAATTGAACAGAGCATTAAAAGGATTATACATTATGACCAAGTGGGATCTATTCCTGGAATACAAGGATAGTTTAACTTACAAAAATCAATCAATATAATATACCACATTAACAGAATGAAAAGAAAACCCACATATTCATCTCTATTCTTATAGAAAATGCAGTTGACAAAATTCAACATCCTTCATAATAAAATTTTAACAAACTAGGAAGAGAGGTGACCTACTTCAACATAATGCAGACCATATGAAAACCCAGAGCCGACATCATATTTGCATTAGTCACTAGGTTTCTACAGAAAAACAGAACCAATAGGATATATACATATAAAAAAATATTATAAGGAATTGACTGACAGGATTATGGAAGCTGACAATTACCAAGACCTGCATTGCATTTGGCAAACTGGAATCCTAAGAGAGACAATGGTGTTATTCCAGCCTGAAAGGTAGCAGGTTCTAAACCCAGAAAAAAACAATGTTTCGGCTTAAGTCTGAGGGCAGGAAAAAATTGATGCCACATGAAGGCAGTGAGGCAGAAGAAATGCCCCTCACTCATGGAAGGGTCAGCATTTTTATTCTAGTTAGGCCTTCAACTGATTTGATGAGGCCCACCCAAATTAGGGAGGACAACCTGAGTTTTTCAGCCTACTGATTCATGTGTTAGAAACATCCTCACAAAGACACCAGAACAATGATTGACAAAATGTCTGGACATCATGTAGCCCAGGCAAGATGACACATAAAATTAATCACCACATTATTCAGTGGTTGAAGACTGAAAGCTTTTCTTCTTAAATCAGGAACAAAGATGCCCACTTTCACCACTTTGATTCAACATATTACTGGAAATACTAGCCAAAGCAACTAGGCAAGAAAAAGAAATAAAGACACACAGATTGGAAAGGAAGATATAAAAATTATATCTGGTCACTAATGACATGATTTTATATGTAGAAAACCCTAAAGGTTCCACAAAATCTGTTAGCCTAATAAGCAAATTCAGCAGTTGAGGGACAAACAAAAAATCAGTTGTGTTCTATATGCTAACAATGAACAATTCAAAATAACATTTTGAAAATCACTTTACTTGCAAGAGCATCAAAAAGAATAAAATGCATGGGAGTAAACTTAACAAAGAAAATGAAAGATTTGTGTATACTGAAAACTACCAAACATTTCTGGAAGAAATTAAGAAACGCACAAATAAAAGGTTCTAGGAAAGGAAAGACAGCCAGTGTTCATGGATTGGACTTAATATTTTGTTAAACTGTCAATAATACCTACAGCAATCTACACATTCAGTGAAATTCCTATCAAATCATAATGATTTTTTTACAGAAAAGAAAAATCCATCCTAAAATCCCTTTGGAATTTCAGGGGATCTTGAACAGACAAGACAATCTTGGAAAAGAAAAATGTGAAAGTTTAACATTTTCTTAAACCAAAACTTACTACAAAGCTATGGTAATTAAAACACTGTGGTACAGGCATGACATCAGACATATACATCAATGGAATAGGGTAGTGAGCCCGGAACTAAATCCTCACATATTTAGACAATTGATTTTTGACAAGAGTACAAGACCATTCAACAGAGAATGGACAATATTTCCAACAAATGGTACTGGGAAAATTGGGTAGCCACATGCAGAAGGGAGGGAGGGAGGGAGGGAGGGAGGGAGGAAGGAAGGAAGGAAGGAAGGAAGGAAGGAAGGAAGGAAGGAAGGAAAGAAGGAAGCAAGGAAGGAAGGAGAAAGAAAGAAAGAAAGAAAGAAAGAAAGAAAGAAAGAAAGAAAGAAAGAAAGAAAGAAAGAAGAAAGAAAGAAAGAAAGAAAGAAAGAAAGAAAGAAAGAAAGGGAAAGACCCTTACCATACATCATATATGAAAATGAGCTCAAATGAATAAAGACCTAAACATAAGAGCTAAACCTATAAAACTCTTAGAAGAGAACAGAAAGAAAACTTTTGTGATGTTGGATTTGACAATGATTTCTTGGGTATGGTCTAAAATCACAATCAACAAGAGAAAAAATTCTTAAGATAGACTCTATCAAAACTAAAAACTTTTGCTCATCAAGGGACATTATCAACAGAGTGAAAAAACAAACCATAGAATGGGAGAAAACATTTGCAACTCCTGTATCTGATATGGAATTAATATCCAGAATATATATGGAATCCTACAACTCAAGAACCAAAAAAAAAAAAAAAAAAAAAAAAAAACCAACCTGATTTTAAAATGTGCAAAAGAATTGAACAGACATTTCTCTGAAGAAGATATACAAATGACCAATAAGCACATGGAAAGATGCCCAACATCACTAGTCATCAGAGAAATGCAAATCAAAACCAAGAAGAGATGCTGCTTCACACCCATTAGGATGGCTGTTATAAAAAAACAAAACAGAAAAACAGAAAATAACAAGTGTTGGCAAGAATGAGGAGAAATCGGAACCCTTATGCACTACTGATGGAAAACAGTTTGGCAATTCTTCAAAAATTAAACACAGAATTACCAGATGTTACAGTAATTCCACTTCTGGGTATATACCCAAGAGAATTGAAAGTCAGGTCTCAAAGAGATGTTGGTACACCCATGTTCATAGACACATTGTTCACAATAGCCAAAAGGTGGAAGAAACCCAAGGGTGCACTGACAGATGAATGGATAACCAAAATGTTGTATAGTTATACAATAGACTATAATTCAGCCTAAAAGGAATGAAATGTTGACACATGCTACAATATGGATGAAACCTGAAGACATTTTGCCGAGTGAAATAAGCCAGTCACAAAAAGACAAATACATGATCCCACATATGGGGTTCTTGGAGTGGTCAAATTCTTAGAGACAAAGGTAGAATGGTGATTTCCAGGGTCTGGAGAAAGGGGTAAGTTAATGTTTAAAGGGTACAGGTTTCAGTTCGAGAAGGTAAAAAAATTCCGGAGATGGACAGTGGTGGTGGTTACATGAAAATGTGAATATACTTAATGTCACAGAACTATATACTTAAAAGTTGTTAAAGTGGTAAATTTTATATTGTGTATATTTTACCACAATAAAAACATATTCTAAATTTTTCCTAAAACTTTTGGGAAAAGTTCAGAGATGAAGAACTCTTCATAGTGAGTGAGAAACTATGGTGGACACATTTGGAAGAACGTTGGCAGCAAACAGCTCATTAATAGTCAGTTAATTTTTCGCTTCACTCTTCCAAGTGAATTTAATGTCCAAATGTAAGATGTTGGATTAAGAGTTCTGAAGGTGACAGTGCAAATATTTTTTATTTCCAGTATTCACAAAAAATAATATTATTGTTTATTGCACCATTATTTTACACAAAATGCATATAAACATTACAAAGTTCTTTGTACATAACGCTGTAAAAATAAATAAAGCAAATATCCTTCTAGTGTAGTGTAGTGCTTGACATTAGGCTTTTTGCTTATAGTATTTAAATGCTGAACATTAAGCATTTGATTGCTGAAGCACCCATTGCAAAAGATATCTATCTTAAATAGATGTATTGCCAGCTGTATGACACAGCTACTAACAAAACAACAGATATCAAATTAGCTCCCCACCCACTGCCCTGAAGGTCCTTCTTCATAAAACCCTGGGTAACCTAGGCCACTTGAGTGACTTCATTTCTTCCTTCCTGCTCCCCACTTTCTGCTCTCATGCTTTGGTCAATGAAAAGTGAGCTTGCAAAACTTTAGACATCCCAATCTCAGACTGTAATAAAGAAGAGCTCCAAAACTGCACACTCTAACTCATGACCTTGCTATGTGGTCCATAGACATGCCAGGTACCCTCCCTGGAGGATAATAAATGCGTTACTCCCTTGTGAGTAATAAATCTTGTTCTTTGAAGTACCCTACTGGTTTTTGCTGAAGTATGTCCTGCAATCATAGTAAGAAGCACAAGATTGGTCCAACCACAACATTAGCCCCAGTGGGGGTAAGTGTCTGCAAGAGCTTGTTATCAATAATGGGGCCAGGAGAGTGCCTCCAACATTCCTAATCAAAACTATCACTATCAATAGTCTGTGCCCCACATAACAATCTTTGCAAAGTCATTGAAATATCTGTAGGAAGCGACTAAGATTTCTTTTGTATTTTCAAATATATCACCAAATTTTATGCCATTTTGCTTTGCCTCAGCATTTCTCTAAACCTGGTTTCACATTGGAGGCTATGGTAAGAAACTGCTGTTCAAGTCTGATAAACTCTTATATAGGACTTTGTGCCAAAGTCATTCCTAAACTGTATCATCAGAGCTATTCAGCCCTCTGCCCCAAATTTACCCCCCCCCCAATCATAGAGCAGAAAATGTATTTAAAATAAGGAAAGTTTTTAACTTCATTAGGAAAAATACAAATACTCTTAAGAAAACTGTGCATTAAATTTAAACTCATCTACCCACAAGAGTAGTGCATGCAAACAGAACTTAGAAGACAGAAATAACCATGAACACTTGAAGGAAAACACCAGGAGAGCAGAAGATGCTTTAGAAAAGAAGGCTAAGAGCTAAGAGCAAACCTGCTTTGTGGCATGACTGTAGAAAAATCATCAAAAGGAGGAGCTATATGTTACTCTTTGCTATGATTAATAACCTTTCTTCTAGTAGAAAATGGAATCTCTTTTCTTCCTGCTCATCTGCACTGAATCAAGAATTTTTAGTAGAAAAAAATCCTTATAGTCATCTATTCATACGGGGGGAAAATCTATGATCTACTGAATGATTTCATTTGAAGCCAACCACAGAAAAAGAAGCGGTCTTGCTTTCCAAGGCTCTAAGAAGTTGTGAAGCCTGTGCAGATTAATGTATGATAGATATAACACCACTGCATATTAGCTGGGGATTTCTCTACAAAGAGATTCTGCCCTTGGCAGTTGCCACAGTGGGGTTTTCCTGCCATTAGAAGGAAGTACTGTCCGGAATGTTAATTCGATAACTATGATTGTTGTGAGCCGAGTCATATTAAGGGGTAGTCTAACTAGGCAGCTGCTTTGGAAGCCAACTATAAAAGGTACTAAAATATCACTGGAAAAAATAGTAATATGATGCCAGCTAATACAGATTTCCACATGGGATTTCTTACATAACTGGCAAAAGGTCAATTGGCCCTGATTTCCCTGAAACAGATAGTACCCCAGAGTAGAAATAAAACACACTCATTACCCTCCCTAGCCTGTCTCTATTGAAAAATTTTGCCACAGATACATGTAGGTTATGTGGTGCCGCTCAGCATAGGTCCTATTTCCCGCTACCAACAAAGCCATAGTTTCCTGAAGTCAGTAGCCTCAGGCCAGGTTACCAGGAACAGGTGATTTATATTTTCATTTGAACATGGAAACCATTTAATTTGTCTCCAAAAAAATATATTTAGTTCAGAAAATCATTTTTTTTTAAAAAGAAAGGAAAAATAGGATATGCCATGCCTCTGTGGAAGCTGGGGGTGGGGCAGATGGTGGGAAAGAAAATTTAAACATTATCTTTAGTGAGTGTGAGTGACTGATGCTATATGATAATGAGTGATGGAAAACTTGCGAAATGAAATCGATCTCAAAGGCTCTCAAATTTAATATGTCATTTTGTATTCTAAGTAATACATTCCTAATTATGAAGATAAAATTTATTAATAGAAAATTGATTTACCTCAAACTCTCTTAATATTTCAAAATATTAAATTAAAATATTAAATAAAATGCTAAATAATGTAAATCAAATAAAATATTAAAATGAAATCTTGAAATGTTTTAAATCAGTTTGAAGTGGTCCTCAGTAATTAGTATAGGATACCCCAATGCTGTTCTACTTCTGGTTGTGATAATTGATGTTTAAAACACCTTTATTAAATGCATGTTAATTCAATAATAGTACTGGAAACTAATTAGAATATGAGTAGGAAACAGCTAAATAACCATATCCTTCTTGAGTATTGACTTCACTTTTTTTTTTTTTTAATTTACTGTTTTGTTAGAGGTTTTGGAATTGGGAATACAACTTTTGGCCACCAGGGTATCACTTATCCCTACTGCCATTTCAAAACTCAGTGGTCTCCTAACCATTTAGTACATGGATAATTCATGTTTAAGCTATGGCAAATTGATAAGAAGAAAAGGAAAAGAAATTACATAAAATTTTATTTGTGGAAGACAAGAAAAAATAAGCTACAGCTTATGATTAGGTCAATAAGAATTCAGCAAATTAAGTACTACTTCATAGGGTATTAAGTATTTCTTAATAGGGGATTATTCCCTGGGTTGGATGACAAGGGAAAAGACATGGTGTCTTTAGGACCTTGTAAATATCCTTGTGTTAACTTAACAGACAAGAGCCTATGCTGCTATGGGAAAATTCTCCAACACGCCCTCATTAGACCTTCAGGTTCTCAAATCTATCAGGTGCTATCATAAAAGACATTTGAGGCACTGGTTGTTAACGCTGAAAGAAATTTTTTTAAAGATTTTGTTTGTTTATTTTAGAGAGAGAGAGTGGGGAGGAGCAGAGGGAGAGGTACAAGCAGACTCCACTGAGTGCAGAGCCTGACATAGGGTTCGATCTCACGACTCTGAGATCATGACCTGAGCCGAAACCAAGAGTCGAATGCTTAATCGACTGAGCCACCCAGGCGCCCCCAACACTGAAAGGAATTTGATGTTGTGGTTTGAGGATGGAAAGAAGAGGTAAGAAAGCATGTTGGAAGACAGGAATGAGGCCAGAATGGTTGGTTACTCAGGGTGCTGGGTGGGGAAGGCAATAACTGCTGGATATGGAAAGGTTTAGAAGACCAATTTTTGACTAGGGTAAGCCCACTCTTTACCACAAAAGGATTTGCAAAGTGTTGGTTTACAGAGGCCAACTTGGAGGAAGATGATGTCACAGAAAGGAAAGCAGTAATAATTTCTCTTGACATAATGAATGTTAGTAAAACTATACCAAAGAACTGGATTAGGAACTAGGAACTCTTATCCAGAATGATGGAGACAAGTTGAAAGATTTTCAGTGAGGAACACAGAAATTATATGAACATTGGGGAGAATAGGAAAGGAGCATTTTATATAAAGATGTATATTTTGTCTAAGTAGTGAACATGGGGAAGCCCTGTCATACTATCCCCACATGTCTTTTCCCACATGTAATAATTAGATTTTTCAAGTTCTAGAGAAAATCCAAGCAAGCTGTCTTCCACTCTTTGGAATGTTCTGTAACTTCAAATGTTTTCCTTTCTTAATCCCTTGGAAAATTTGTATAAAAACTATAACAGATTTTACATTTTTAGCATCAAAGAGAGAAGACAATTACTCAGCAGTTTTCAGCACTAACTTTAGTTAATAAATTTTAGTAAATGACCAAATATAAAACTTACCCTCCACAACCTTTGCATAGTGTCTTATACATAGATGTTCAATAAAGCTTGGATGGTCTGTTGGTTGTCTTAAGATCTCCTCTCAATGATCTTTTGGTGGTAGTGAGTGAAATCCCTATGGCAAGACATGTTTAGTTGGGAGGGTTATTTTTTACCATATTTAAAAAGCAGGCTGAGAAACTGACAGACTTATGGGCAATGCTTCTACTGTCTCAGTCAATCAATTTGAATTACTGCAAAGCTCTCTGTGCTTCATATGTAATTCCTTTTGCTCTTTGAAGAATTTTATTTTTCTTTTTATCTTTTATCTGTGATAAGTTTATGTGATTTGCTTTTATGATGGGTGAACAGACATAATTTCTGCTATGCTAACTTAGAAATGAAACTATCCAGTGACTTGTTCAATGGGCTGAGGGTGGCATCTGCTCTGGGTTTAATTTGACTGCCTTAAAAATATCATTAAAAATGGACATTTTCTTTGTAGACAATAGCTCAGAATTTGATTTATATGTATAAATTCATTATTTATTTATTAATTGGTAGGAATTTGTTTTCACATTTTTTTTGCTCTATCTAGTTTTATTTTTCTATTTTTTTAAATTTTTTATTATGTTATGTTAGTCACCATACAGTACATCATTAGTTTTTGATGTAGTGTTCCGTGATTCATTGTTTGCATGTAACACCCAGTGCTCCATGCAATACGTGCCCTCCTTAATACCCATCACCGGCCTAGCACAATCCCCCACCTCCCTCCCCTCTGAAACCCTCAGTTTGTTTCCCAGAGTCCATAATCTCTCATGGTTCATTCCCCCTTCTGTTTACCCCCCCTTCATTCTTCCCTTCCTTCTCCTACCGATCTCCCTGCTATTTCTTATGTTCCATAAATGAGTGAAACCATATGATAATTGTCTTTCTCTGCTTGATTTATTTCACTTAGCATAATCTCCTCCACTCCTGTCCATGTTGCTGCAAATGTTGGGTAATCGTTCTTTCCGATGCCTGAGTGATGTTCCATTGTATATATGGACCACATCTTCTTTATCCTTCGTCTGTTGAAGGGCATCTCGGCTTCTTCCACAGTTTAGCTATTGTGGACAATGCTGCTATGAACATTGGGATGCATATGGCCCTTCTCTTCACTATGTCTGTATCTTTGGGATAAATACCCAGTAGTGCAATGGCTGGGTCATAGGGTAGCTCTATTTTTAACTTTTTGAGGAACCTCCGCACTGTTTTCCAAAGTGGCTGTACCAACTTGCATTCCCACCAACAGTGTAAGAGGGTTCCCCTTTCTCCACGTCCTCCCCAACATTTGTTGTTTCTTACCTTGTCAATTTTTGCCATTCTGACTGGCATAAGGTGGTATCTCAATGTGGTTTTGATTTGAATTTCCCTGATGGCTAATGAGTTTGAACATTTTTTCATGTGTCTGTAGCCATTTTTATGTCTTCATTGGAAAAGTGTCTGTTCATATCTTCTGCCCATTTTTTGATTTGATTATTTGTTTCTCGTGTATTGAGTTTGAAAAGTTCTTTATAGATCTTGGATGTCAGCCTTTTATCTGTAGTGTCATTTGCAAATATCTTCTCCCATTCCGTGGGTTGCCTCTTTGTTCTGTTGACACTTTCCTTTGCTGTGCAGAAGATTTTTATCTGGATGAAGTCCCAAAAGTTCATTTGTTCTTTTGTTTCCCTTGCCTTTGCAGACGTGTCATGAAAGAAGTTGCTGTGGCAGATGTTGAAGAGCTTACAACCTATGTTCTCCTCCATGATTTTGATGGTTTCCTCTCTCACTTCGAGGTCTTTCATCCATTTGGAGTTTATCTTTGTGTATGGTGTGAGAGAGTGGTCAAGTTTCATTCTTCTGTATATAGCTGTCCAATTTTCCCAGCACCATTTATTTATTGAAGAGACTGTCTTTTTTCCACTGGATGTTTTTTCCTGCTCTGTCAAAGATTAGTTGACCATAGAGTCGAGGGTCCATTTCTGGCGTCTGTATTCTGTTCCATTGGTCTATGTGTCTGTTTTTGTACCAGTGCCATACTGTCTTGGTGATCACAGCTTTGTAGTATAGCTTGAAATCAAGCAATGTGATACCCCCAGCTTTGCTTTTCTTTTTCAACATTTCCTTGGTGATTCGGGGTCTTTTCTGGTTCCACACAAATTTTAGGATTGTTTGTTCCAGCTCTTTGAAAAATGGCATTGGTATTTTGATCGGGATGGCATTGAAAGTGTAGGTTGCTCTGGGTAGCATAGACATTTTAACTATGTTTATTCTTCTGATCCATGAGCATGGAATGTTTTTCCATCTTTTTGTGTCTTCTTCAATGTCTTTCATCAGTGTTCTGTAGTTTCTAGAGTATAGATCCTTTACCTCTCTGCTTAAGTTTATTCCAAGATATCTTATGGGGTTTTGGTGCTTTTGTAAATGGAATCAATTCCCTGATTTCTCTTTCTTCAGTCTCATTGTTCGTGTATAGAAATGCAACTGATTTCTGAGCATTGATTTTGTATCCTGCCACATTACTGAATTGTTGTATGAGTTCTAGTGATTTGGGGGTGGGGTCTTTTGGGTTTTCCATATAAAGTATCATGTCACCTGCAAAGAGAAAGAGTTTGACTTCTTCTTTGCCGATTTGAATACATTTTATTCTTTTTTGTTGTCTGATTGCTGTTGCTAGGACTTCTAGTACTATGATGAACAATAATGGTGAGAGTGGGCATCCTTGTCATGTTCCTGATCTTAAGGGAAAGGCTCTCAGCTTTTCCCCATTGAGAATGATATTCGCTGTAGGTTTTTCATAGGTGGTTTTTATGAAATTGAGAAATATGCCCTCTATCCCTACACTCTGAAGGGTTTTAATCAGGAAAGGATGCTGTATTTTGTCAAATGCTTTTTCTGCGTCAATTGAGAGGATCATATGGTTCTTATCTCTTCTCTTATTAATGTGATCTATCACACTGATCGATTTGCGAATGTTGAACCACCCTTGCATCCCAAGGATGAATCCCACTTGGTCGTGATGGATAATCCTTTTAATGTACTGTTGGATCCTATTAGCTAGGATCTTGTTGGATTTGGGCATCCATATTCATCAGGGATATCGGTCTTAATTCTCCTTTTTGAGGGGGTCTTTGCCTGGTTTGGGGATCAAGGTAATACTGGCCTCATAGAATGCGTTTGGTAGTTTTCCTTCTGTTTCTATTTTTTGAAACAGCTTCAGGAGAATAGGTATTATTTCTTCTTTGAATGTTTGGTAGAATTCCCCGGGGAATCTGTCAGGCCCTAGACTCTTGTTTTTTGGGAGGTTTTTGATCACTCCTTCAATCTCTTCATGATTAATCGGTCTGTTTAGATCATCAATTTCTTCCTGTTTCAGTCTTGGTAGTTTCCAGGTTTCTAGGAAGGCATCCGTTTCTTCCAGGTTATTTAATTTATTGGCATATAGTAGTTGATAATAGTTTCTAATGATTGTTTCTATTTCCTTGGTGTTGGTCGTGATCTCTCCCCTTTCATTCATAATTTTATTAATTTGGGTCCTTTCTCTATTCTTTTGAATAAGTCTGGCCAGTGGCTTATCGATCTTATTTATTCTTTCAGAGAACCAGCTTCTAGTTTTGTTGATCTGCTCTATTGTGTTTCTGGTTTCTAATTCATTGATCTCTGCTCTAATCTTGATCAATTGCCTTCTCGTGCATGGGTTAGGCCTGTTCTTCGGTTCCAACTCCAGCTTCTTAAGGTGAGAATATAAGGACTGCATTTTTGATTGTTCTGTTCTTTTGAGTGAGGCTTGGATGGCTATGTATTTTCCCCTTAGGACCGCCTTGGCAGTGTCCCATAAGTTTTGGACCATTGTGTTTTCATTCTCATTTGTTTCCATTAATTGTTTAAATTCTTCTTTAATTTCCTGGTTTACCCAATCATTCTTATGCAGAGTGGTTCTCAGTCTCCAAGTGTTTGAGTTTCTTCCAAATTTTTCTTTGTGATTGAGTTCCAGTTTCAAAGCACTGTGGTCTGAGAATATGCAGGGAATAATCTCAGTCTTTTGGTATCAGTTGAGACCTGTTTTGTGACCCAGTATATGGTCTATTCTGGAGAAAGTTCCATGTGCACTCGAAAAGAATGAGTATTCTGTTGTTCTGGGGTGTAGTGTTCTATATATGTCTATGAGGTCCATCTGGTCCAGTATGTCATTCAAAGCTCTTGTTTCTTTGTTGATTTTCTGCTTAGATGATCTGTCTATTCCTGAGAGTGGGGTGTTGAGGTCCCCTACTATTAATGTATTATTATCAATATGTGTCTTTATTCTTTTTTTTAATAATATTTATTTTGTTATATTAGTCACCATACAGTACATCCCCAGTTTTTGATGCAATGTTCCATGATTCATTACTTGCATATAACACCCAGTGCACCACGCAATATGTGCCCTCCTTAATACCCATCACTGGCCTATCCCAATCCCCCACCCTTCTCCCCTCTGAAGCCCTCAGTTTGTTTCCCAGAGTCCATAGTCTCTCATGGTTCATTCCCTCTTCTGTTTACCCCTCCCTTCATTCTTCCTTCTCCTACTGATCTTCCTATTTCTTATGTTCCATAAACGAGTGAAACCATATGATAATTGTCTTTCTCTGCTTGACTTATTTCACTTAGCATAATCTCCTCCAGTCCCGTCCATGTTGCTGCAAGGTTAAGAGTTGGCTTGTGTATCTAGCTGCTCCCTGTTGGGGGCATAGATATTTATAATTGTCATATCCACTTGTTGGATACATCCTTTAAGAATAATATAGTGTCCTTCTGTATCTCTAGCTACAGTCTTCAGCTTAAAATCTAATCAGTCTGATATGACAATCACTACCCCAGCTTTCTTTTGAGGTCGTTGGCATGAAGAATTGTTCTCTATCCCTTCACTTTCAGTCTGGATGTATCTTTAGGTTCAAAACAAGTCTCTTGTAGACAGCATATGAATGGGTCATGTCTTTTATCCAGTCTGCAACTCTGTGGCATTTATGGGTGCATTTAGGCCATTCACATTGAGAGTGATTATTGAGAGATATGATTTTAATGATGTCATGTTGCCTGTGACGTCTTTGTTTCTATAGATTGTAAATTTCTGTTCTGTATCACTCTTGGGGTCTTTTTGCTCTTATAGAACCCCCCTTAATATTTCTTTTTTTTTTTAAAGATTTTATTTATTTATTCGACAGAGAGAGAGACAGCCAGCGAGAGAGGGAACACAAGCAGGGTAAGTGGGAGAGGAAGAAGCAGGCTCATAGCGGAGGAGCCTGATGTGGGGCTCGATCCCAGAACGCCGGGATCACGCCCTGAGCTGAAGGCAGACACTTAACCACTGTGCCACCCAGGCGCCCCATCCCCCTTAATATTTCTTGTAGGGCTGGCTTGGTGGTCACATATTCTTTCAGTTTCTGCCAGTCTTGGAAACTCCTTGTCTCTCCATCCCTTTTGAATGACAACCTTGCTCGATAAAGAATCCTTGGCTGCATGTTCTTCTCACTTAGTGCTCTGAATATGTCTTGCCAGCTTTTTCTGGCCTGCCAGCTCTCTGTAGACAGGTCTGCCGTTATTTTGATGTTCCTCCCTCTGTAGGTGAGGATTCTCTTTCCCCTGGCCGCTTTCAAGATTGTTTCCTTGGATCTAAGATTTGCGAATTGTACTATTATGTGATGTGGTGTTGGTCTGTTCTCATTGATCTTGGGAGGGGTCCTCTCTGCCTCTTGGACATGAATGCTTGTTTCCTTCGCCAGATTAGGGAAGTTTTCAGCTATAATTTTTTCAAATATCTCTTCTAGACCTCTCTCTTTCTCCACCCCCTCAGGGATGCTGATGATTCTGACATTGGAATGTTTCATTGAGTCAGTAATCTCCCGTAGTCTTATTTCTTGAAATTGGAGTTTTTTTAAGCCATGTTCCCTCTTTTTCCTTCTTTTCTGTCATCTCATCTTCCAACTCACTAATTCGTTCTTCTGCCTCGTTTACCTTGACCATCAGAGCATACAGTTTAGACTGCATTTGATTCATAGCATTCTTAATTTCTGCCAGATTCACTCTCATTTCTGCCCTTAGAGATTCTATATTCTCGCTAATATTTTCGTTAATATTTTTTTCAAGCCTACACATCATCTTGACCATTGTTACTCTGAACTCCATTTCTGACAATTTGGTTATATCCATACCCGTTAGTTCTGTGGCAGAGGCCACAGTCTCTGTTTCTTTCCTTTGTTGGAGGTTCCTCCTCCTTGTCATTCTGATGAAGTGTGGTTGCGGGGATGTACAGAGCCCAAATTATTGACCAGGACCCAGGCAGTGTGCACTTGTTTTATAGGGATCTTAGGGATGTGGGCTTCTTGATTTTTCAGCCTGCCTTCTGAGGAAGGGGACTGCCGCACTGATATTCAGGCAACCCTATTTGGGTAGAGATGCCCCATCCCCTGCGAGGGGCGATGGGGATGGGCACAATGTGAACCAGTATTTCTGGGTTTTTGTGTTCTGGTGGCTTTCCCTGGCGGCTTTCTGTGACTCTTCAGAGGGTCAGAGCAGCAGTGACCATATCCAAGCCTCTGTCTCAGAACAGAGAGATCGCAGTCTGCTCTCCACTGAGCTCTCCTGGCCACTCTAACTCTGTTTCTGTCAATGCTGCTAAAAACCCCACAGCGTCCCAGGTTGTGTGCCCCACAGCCGTTCTCCCAGTGCCGGCACGTCTCTGCCCTTTGTGCTTCTAACACCTTTAGCCACCCCCAGTTCCCACGTGCCTGCTCCCGAGCTCCCAGTTCCAGTCTGGTTCGAGTGCGCCCTGGAGCTCCCGTTTTCAGTCTGGTTCGAGTCCGTGCTCTGGAGCTCCTGGTTTTGGTCTGGTTCTTGCGAGCAAGCCTGATCTCACGGTTTCAGTCTGGTTTCCCCACTGCTACCCATCAGAGAGTCCGGCCCACTTCCCAGCACAGGTGGCTACTGCTTCCCACCCCAAGCACGGCGGCTCCCTCCCCCTTCCGTTTATCTTCCTACAGCTGTGCGTAGATTCACGGCTCCCCGATTCGTACCTCAATACTCAGCGCCAGAGTTGTTCATTTGTAGAGATCCAGATGTATCTTCTTACATCTCAGGCTGATTTCATGGGTGTTCAGGATGGTCTGGTAGATATCCAGCTCAATTCAGGGGACCAGCTGAAAAAGGGGTCCCCTACTCCTCCACCACCATTTTTCCCTCTCCCTCACATTAAATTTTAAAATGCAATTTACTATGCAAATGCCTTGATAGATTATCCAAGAAAATGCCACTTTCCTCTTGTCTTTAAAACCTCCTGGAATACCCTGATTCCTAATGAGGTCCCCAATTTGTTGAGATATGTTTATTTGGTCTTAAGTTTTGTAATTACATGATAAGTGAGCAATAGGCTAATATTTAAAAAATTAGTAAGTTCAGTTACTAACTTAACTGAGGCCAGAATTTCTGAAATGGATATACTGTGGCTTCTCCCCACTCCTCCCACCTTAAATACTACACAGTGAATGGTGAGTTGAGGTCACTTTAGTCATTCAATAAGTCCTGATCATAGGAATACTAATAACTGAGCAATCCTCACTGCAAGCATTTATTGGGCACTTAAAAATTACAGACTCTGTGGCATTATTACAATTAAAGATTTTTATCCTTATAATCACACTATGATATAGGTTCCCAAAATAAATGATAATAATCCTGTTTTACAAATGAGAACATTAAGGTTTAGTTAATACACCTCAAAGAGCCCCATAGCTAATAAACATCACAATCAAGAATCTAAGCCAAGGTCTTGAATACTGTACTTCATTTATACAATGTAACTGAGGCCTACTTACAAATCAAGTTATTAATAAGTCTGAATGTCATTTAGAACACTTTATACCTAAAACCGAGGGAACAAATCAAAGTGCAAGCCTAAGCATGTTCTCAGACAACCCCTGCTGTACTTTGTACTTTGGCTTTGTGTGCTGTTTGCTAATGCTAGTGATTTAATTTGAAGAGGAGTAAGGCAGAACTGTGGGTTGGAAAGTATCTATCCATTGCTTATACAATATCCAATAACCTTTGCCCACTGACAGAACACTAGATTGTTCAGGTGATGCCTGCAGGACCTTGATCTCAGAGACTTTTAGTTCTTACCCTAAGCCAGGAAGCAAATCTTCTTTGGTCTAAACCACTGTAGTTATCTGATTCTCCTTGGGCACATACTGATCTGGAAGTAGTCATGCAACTTACTTCTAGCCAACCAGCTGTAAGAATAAGTCTGCTGGACTGAGCTTCTAGAAAGGCTTTTTCTTTCCCAATAAAAAGGGGCGGATATGGCTGGCATAGATCTTTGTTCCTCTTAGTTTCTTCTTGCCTGGACTGCGGACATAATGCTTGCTGGTGCATCAGTCGTGTTGTGACCAAGAAATGACAAGCAGGAAGATGAAAGCATGCTAAGTACAGCAATGAACAAAAGGTGTGGAAAGAGCTTGCATCCCGGACAGTGTCATTGAGCATCTGCAGCAGCCTTGGGCAGCCTACCACTGACTTTCATGTCCTGGAGGGGAAAAATGCCGTGATTTGTATGCTGTAGATTTTCACTTATCTGCAGCAGAATATATTGCTAACTGATAAAATGTCTCAGAATATGACCCACACAATAATAACTGGCAGACAATTTTGCCGATACATTTATCAAACTAAAAATCACAAGCCCTCAAACCTTTGCTGACCCTACCACTGGGTATGAGCAAGCTCCATCTCATCCGGCTTGAGTCCTGAGCTAGATTCAGTGCCTTTGGATTCTGAGGGGCCACAGTAATGACTTTCAGCAACTCTGGGGTATTTGCTTAAGTCATAAAATATCATGGCCTTTAGGCTAGCAGGTTGATGTAAGATTTTATGATACACTTTAGAATAATAAATACCTATAATTTTGAAAAGAGTCCATAGTAGTGTTGGCAGAAATGACTGTGAGTAATCTGAAAAAGAACTTGGAGTGGTGGAATTCTGTAAGCATGAGACTCATTGAACAAAGGTCCCTGAGTGATTATAAATTGTTAATGTTAGATTTATGAGAGAGCTCACAACTTTAGTGTCTTCATCACAAAACATTTTGAATCTTATTTCTGATATGCAGTCTGATTTGCATGAATCCTTTCCCAATCCAGGCTTCACTTTATTAATCTGTAATATTTCCCCACAGACATTGTAATCAGCCAAAGAAATAACAACTTGGGGAGCTTCTCTAAATTAAAAAAAAAGAGAGAAAAGAAAAGAAAACAATTTCTAAGAAACATCTTCAAGAATCTTGAAAGGCATTTTAAGTATTTAATTGAATTTCAAAGTGCCTGGAAATAAGGGTAAGGTACATTTATAGGCATTTATCTTTTTAGAAGAGTTTCCTCCCATTTGGTTTGATATACTTTTGTGTAAAACTGCTAGTTTATATAAACTATTATTTCCCAAAAGAAAAAATATGAATATAATGCTTAATATTTCTGAAGTGTTATTTGTTTTTTCTGACCTTGGAGAAGAACATAAGCAAAGTACATGAACTTGATCTGTTTTTATTATCATTTGTAGCTAGGGAAATGTTATTATTTAAGTGGGTATAATTTAGTGCTTTGGCATCCCAAGTCACAATATGAAAATGACTTTAAACTATCCCTTGACTGGAGAGTACATGAGAGATCAATAAAGAAACATATAAAAGTATACTGCAAAGAAAAGTCACTTTCACTAGCATATAAGGTATCTCAATGACATGTGATCAAGAAACAGTTATATAACTACATTATTTATGAGGTGCTTTTTTTTATTTTGTCACCTCTTTACATTTTCAAATACCCTTTATCAGGTCAACATGCTGGAGTCATTTGAAAGCTCAGTCACCCTTTAATTAGAAAGACCAAAATATCAGTCTATTAAACGCTGTGTTAAGTGGAAATACTTGGCCAAATTGAAAGTAGGTGCTTCAGACAGTAAAGTAACTAAACACATAATTTCAGAGAAAGGGTTGTCAAATGGAGTACAGGATTTTTGGGAATGTACATGTGTACACATGCATTTTTCTTTCGGTTGCCTCTAAGTGAAATTGTCTGCAGTGAGCATTATACTTAGTCCAATCTTTGCTGATGGAAACCCCAGCAATGAAGCAAAGTTTAAAAATGTACAAGTAAGGTATAATTTGCTGTATCTCACCTCTAATATTCTTTACAATTTTGTAATGGTCAAGGCCAGGGCAGCTACCTGCTTTCAAGCAATTTGAAAAGTCATTGCCCTCATTTCTCCATTTATTCAAGTTAAAGTTTTTGTTGTAAAAACATTGAGAGTTACTTATAATTTTTATTTATGCCTGTCCCACAGTGAGAGAAAGCACCTTGTCTTTTCTTTCATTCATTCAATCAACAAATATTTATTTAGTTTTTACTATGTGTCAGGTATTGTATCTTGGGCTATAACAGTAAAATAATCAAAGACCCTTACCCTGGTAAACCTTATATTCTAGCTTGCAGAGGTAGTCAACAAATAATAAAGGTAACAAATATATTAAACAGTAAGCTATTAGTTGGCAGTGCTATGGGAAAAAGAAAGTGCAGGATAAAGAGAATCAGGAGTTAAGGAGGAAGAGTACGAAAATTGCAATTTTAAATAGGTTCATTAGGGTAGGTTTTATTTCTATGGTAAAATACTACCATTATGGTTAATCTCAAGCTACCAAAGATTTGAAAAATGGCTTACAAAATTCCCAAATATTTAATAACTGACACCCATGAACTGCCAAAAATTGGGAGAAAAGTCTGGGTGAGGAGTATACAATTTGGAGTCACCAAAATATGGGTGCTTTTTAAAATCATACATTTGGGGGTGTGCCAGGGTGGTTCAGTAGGTTGAGCATCTGACTTCAGCTCAGGTCATGATCTTGAGGTCTTGGGATTGAGCCCCATGTTGGGCTCCCCACTAAGTGTCCCTCTCCCTGTACCCCCCTCCCCAGCTAATGCTCTCTCTCTCGCTCACTTGCTTTCAAATGAATAAATAAAATCTGTAAAACATAATAAATAAATAAAGTCATACATTTGGAGGAAAACACCATTGGAGTAAGTTTAGATAGATGAGAGCCAAGGACCTAATCAAGGTGCATTTCAACCAGTTCTCACAGGTTAGAAAGAATAGAAGAGATTAAAAAGGGAATTGAAAAGGAATAACAAAGTGGACAAAAACTAAGGGAGTGTATCAAATATGGATTCAATATCTCTTCTATTTGAGTTGCATTTTTTTTCAGAATGAGTTTTTGCCCATCCTAAATATGTGGCATCTAGGATTTAAAACTACAGAATTACATTCTAATAAAATAATGGACAATATACACTTACCATAACAATAAACAAAAAATAGCATCCATTTTAGTAATTTCAGTTTGATTTGCATTCATTTCAAAAAGGAATAGGTGGTCTTTTATCACAGATTCCACTATCAAATCAGAATTTTATTTTCATCTTTTATTTGTTTGGAACATGTAAAATTGAATTAATCACAATCCTTAGTTTGTAACATACTCTTAGCATTACATGGTCTGCCCTTGTTTATACAGCTATTTACGTATTTGTATTTATCACCCATAAGCCTTACCTAAAATCCAGCACCCAAAACAAAAGTTAAGATCTTGAAAATTACCTAATTTAATGATATAGTTTGCCTACCATTTCATTCATGTGGCTTTTTCTACCCAAGGTAACCATCTTTGTGAAGCTTATGTGTATCTTTCTTCCTATGCTTTACTTTTATTACAGATTTAGTGCGTCCATAAATATCCCTTCAAAGTATACTTTATTTTAGTTCTTTTTTTAGTTCGTAGAAAACATAAAATGTCTGCAGTTTTGACACTTTTTCATATAATATTATATTGCTGACATTACATATTATTTTATGTTTCAGTAGTTCATTCATTTCAGTTGCTGTATGTATAATACTCCATTACGTTAATTTATCTCATTCATTCGTTATCAAATTGATGGACCCTTGTATTGTTTCCATATTTTTGCTAGTGTGAACAATACTGTTGCAAACATTCTTATACATTTCTCCTATTGTATATGTATCTGTTCCATTGTTTTTTTTCTAGCCCTAGCACAAATATCACATTATCTTAGTTACTATAGCTTTATATTAGCTTTTAATGTCTTATGAAGCAAGGCATAACAATTTGTCCTTCTTCAGTTGTATCTTAGCATTTTTTGGTCATTTGCTCTTTCATATAAATTTTAGTATCAACTTATCAAGGTCTACAAAAAGTTTGTTGAAGTTTTTAGTGTAATTGAATTGAAACTATATATTTTTGAATTTTAATTTTAGGTAGTTAACATAAAATGCAATATTGGTTTTTGGAGTAGAATTCGGTGATTCATCACTTACGTACAATATCCAGTGCTCATCAAAACAGGTGTTCTCCTTAATGCCCATCACACATTTAGCCCATCCTCCACCATTTCCCTCCATCAAGCCTCAGTTCATTCTCTTTGAGTCTCATGTGGCTTGTTTCCCTCTCCTTTTTTTCATTTCCCCCTTCCCGTATGTTCATCTGTTTTCTTTCTTAAATTTCACATATAAGTGAGATTATATGGTATTTGTCTTTCTCTGACTGACTTACTTTGCTTAGCATAATACAGTCTAGCTCCATCCATGTCATTGCAAATGGCAAGATTTCATTCTTCTAATGGCTGAGTAGTATTCCATTATATATATATATATATGCATATATATATATGCATATATATATGCATGCTACATCTTCTTTATCCATTCATCAGTTGATGGACATTTGGGTTCTCTCCATAGTTTGGTTATTCTTGATAATGCTGACATAAACATTAGGGTGTATGTATCCTTTCAAATCTGTATTTTTGTATCCTTTGGGTAAATGCTTAGTAGTGTAATTGCTGGATTGTATGGTAGTTCTATTTTTAACATTTTGAGGAAACTCCTACTGTTTTCCAGAGTGGCTGCACGAGTTTGCATTCCCCCAACAGTGCAAGAGGGTTCCCTTTCTCCACATCCTCACCAACACCTGTTGTTTCTAATTGAAATTATATATTAATTGGGAATAAGAATTGGCTCATGTACTTATGAAAACTGGCAAGTCCAATATTTGCAGTCAATGTCCCAGTTCAAGTATAAGTCTACAGACTACTGTAGAATCAGGAAATGTCAGTATCTGTTTGATGTTGGGCACAAATTGCTGATATTCCAGTGTGAAGGCTATCATTCAGGAGAATTCTCTCTTTCTCAGCAGAGGGTCAGCCTTTTGTTTTATTTAGGCCTTCAGCAGATTGAATGAGTCCCACTGACATTATGAAAGGCAATCTGCTTTACTCAGTCTAATGATTTAAATGTTAATCCCATCCAAAACACTCTCCCAGAAATACCCAGAATAACATTTGACCAAATATCTGGAAACCCCATGGCCCAGTTAACTTAACTGGTAAAATTAACTCTCACATTCATCTACTGAGATGATCATATGACTTTCTCTTGTCATGTGTTAATATGATGGCTGGTAGTTGATTTTCTAATGATGAATCCTACATCATGAATTATTTCTATATACATGAATTGAGGGAGCTTTTGGCTAGTATTTTATCAAGTTTTTACAATTATCTCTTTTTTAAAAAAAGAGAAAAGTAGATTTAATTAGGGAAAAAAATCCATGGTAAAGTAGGAATTAAGCTCTCATTAAATAGTCATATTTAATTGCAGAATATATTTTTGTATGTGTTTATCTTTCCAAGTGAGATTTGCCTATAATTTTCCTTTCTTATGCCCTCATCTACATTTGGGGATATAATTACTTAAGCCACTTAAGATAAATGGAGGAGTGTTTTCTATTTCTCTCTACTCTGGAAAAAATTGTATAATACCAGCTTTTTTGTTTCTTTGGTGTCTTAAGAACTTGACTGTGAAAACCATCTGGACCTAATGTTTTCTATTTGGGAAAAATTTTAACTACTAACTCAGTTTCTTGTAATGGTTATCAAGACCATTCATATGTCTTATATTTTAGCAGTTTTAGTTAGTTACACCTTCTTAGGAATTTGTCACTGCTGCTGTTTTCACATTTAATGACACACATTTCTTCATAATTTCCTCCTACCATACATTGTTTATGTCCCCTTTATCATTTCTAACAATGTTTATTTATGCCTTTCTCATTTTCTTAATCAGACTCAACAAAAGTTTGTCAATATGTCTTTTCAGAGATTCAAACTTTTATGTTTTTTATTTCTCTGAATCATAGTTATTTTCTATTTCTGTAAAGGTCAGATAGTAAATATTTTCAACTGTGTGGGCCATATGGTCTCCATAACAGCTACTCAACCCTGACATTGTGGTATGAAAGCAACCATGTTCAATACTAAATGAATTGGTGTGGCTGTGTTCCAATAAAACTTTATTACAAAAACAGCCATCTGGCCCACAGGCTACAGTTGCTGACCTCTGTTCTATTTCAATAATTTCTGCTCTTATTTATTTTAATTATTTATACTTTCTTTGGGAGTTTTCTATTATTTCCCTGGACTCTCTAGCTGGATGTTTAATTCATTAATTTTTGGCTCTTTTAAAATAGTTTATTATTAGAAATAACAAAATATTATTTAAAATGTAGTGCTTTGTTTGAATTCTAGAATTTCTGATACATAAAAATTTACCCCTGAAAGTGCAGTTTAGTCCATCTCTTTAAAAAATGAATTAAGTAACTTTGTGGATAATTATTTTGTAAGTGCCAATAGGCACAGATCCTACTTAGTGCATTTCAGATAATAATAGCACTGTAGAACCAAAAATGTCTAGCCTTAGAACACAGGATTTGCTACATGGTTCAAAGAGAAGGACAGACCTCTTCAGGCAAAGCAGTTCCTAAGAATTATGGTAGTATCTAACAGAAGACACTAAACAAAACAAGCAAGCAAACAAATGGAGCAAATAGAGATATGGAAACCTAGAAATGCAACGAGTTTGTATTGCACTTGTTGCAAGTTAGATTTTCTGGGAGTAGAGGCTGAGATGACATTTTAGGGGATTAATACCTAGGGAAGGGAGAGGGAGATAGCTGAACAGGCCAGAGGGGAAGTCAAACTTGGATGTAGGCTCTACAAAACCTCAACCAACCTTACAAGGAGATCTAAAATTAGAACAGCCCTTCAGAATCATCCAGCAATGAGCTGAAGTGGTCAAGCTTTTATAGTCACACCTTGACAAGTCATTGAATATGGGCTGCCTCAGGAAAAGTATGGCTATAACCCAGATAGTCCTCTGTAGCTGAGGAAAACCTTGAAGGGGTTGACACTGGACGCTGCCTGCTGATAGCAGGCTAAAGAGTCCTCCCCTGCAATGAGGTATGAACAGCACCATAGCGCTCCAACAAGCTCCTGACACCAGTCAGGCTCCAAGATAGTGACATTGGGCACGCTTCTTAGAATACCATTCTAAGAAGATAGGGACATTAGTTTTGGTTTAATTTTTCACACCCCTGAATCTCCTTATTAAGCCATCCACTAAAATGCTTCACATTAATTGCCAAGATTTTACCTGATCTAGAGATTGGAATCCCCCATTCCCCAGGATATTGGTCCTATCTTATCAACAGTGCAGTATTATTCTTGATTTAGCTTCTCCTTATCAAGTGTTCACGTGTGTACATTCTGACAAAGAAACAAAATGCCAGGGGCGCCTGGGTGGCTCAGTCGTTAAGCGTCTGCCTTCAGCTCAGGGCGTGATCCTGGCATTCTGGGATCGAGACCCACATCAGGCTTCTCCGCTGGGAGCCTGCTTCTTCCTCTCCCACTCCTCCTGCTTGTGTTCCCCCTCTCGCTGGCTGTCTCTCTCTGTCAAATAAATAAAACATTAAAAAAAAAAAAGAAAAAAGAAACAAAATGTAAATAAAGAATCACAATCGCCTAGTGAATCAGAAAAGATTAAATTTGCCAAATGAGGAAACAAAGATTTTGTCATATTCCTTAGCTCTGAAAAATGACATCTTTTTGAGAAAAGAAAATTACACAGAATATACAAAGTTTTATTACAAGCATATTCAAGATGCATATAAACACACCAAGGAGTAGACTGAGCTACTGAGAGGTAAATAGGAGAATAGGTAAAAATGTCATTGTCACATATAATGTGTGTACATTCCTTTTAAGAATGTAAAATCTAATTTTATGAGTTCATAATAAGTGAATGACTATTTTTTTAACTTTTTTACTATTTTCTACTCTTGGCTGTTATCCTGATATTTTAAAGATGCAAATATCCTGTGATTCTTTAGAATATTTGGCAAAATGACATTATGTTCCCCAGAAATGTTCTCCGCTTGTATTTTCTTGTTGTGTGTGTGCACTGAAGGGACTCAGTTATTTGCAGGGAGGGGGGAAGATTCATCTTCTAAAGCCTTGCTTATCAATATCAATCTTTGTCTCTGAAAATTTTTTTGTCCCCTTAGCCAAAGAAATGAAAGGCTGTATAGAGCATAGCTCAGGAAAAGCACAATATGTTTCCTTCAGTGGCTTCTTCCCAGACTATGAACAGCTTGAGGTAGTGTAAGTCAAGTGAAACACCATCTCTTAGGTTCATCCAAAACATTTCACCTAGACATTTGTCATCTATAAATTTTGTACACCAAATTTCAGTTTTCTGACTTAGGAAAGAATCACCAGTATCTGCAGACGTTAGTGGCAATAATAGCTGTCAAGGAGTGTTCAGTGTCTTTTATATCATGGCCAAGAGGTATTATCCTGTGTCTTTATGGTTAATGCCACAGTGCAGAGTGCTTTGTGGTCTACACAATGTGATTATTTGTGAACTCACTAATCTTCTGTGAATTTCTCACCTCTGGAATTCATCACCTCAGAGTTTGCTTTTTGCTCCATCTTATCTAATTTTTTTAAATCACAAATTATTTTATAAATTACATCAAACCTGAATAAGAATACTAGGGTGAATTATTCCAACAATTGCCAGTTTGGGGCCCTTTTAAGAAGTATTGTTGATCTCCCTATGCATTATTTTGCCCCTAGTGTACATCATACTGTAACTCAGAATGCAGTCGTCTTGATGGATTTGCAGCCAGACTGACAAAAACCACAGCAGTCATGGCCAATTTTCCCAGTTCCATTTTATGGACTGTTAACTAAGAAGCATAATTTTGACCTTTTAATGATTGAGCCTTGGGTATTTTTCCCAAACAGCACTATTCAAGGGAGAGGAAGTGATTCCTATTAACCTATAGGACACACTTAATTGGGAGGACTGTCTAATTGAGACATCTTCCAGATACTCCATTTAAACATAATGATGTATAATGGCAGTAACTGCCACTTAATTGGGAGAGTAATTCTGATACATCAGAAAGCAACCAAAACCATTGAAGGGTGTTGCTTTCCTATTTAAAAGAGTAAATTTATTATAAGTTCACAAATTATATTTTTACTTTTCTAAACTCTCAATTCCTGTGATATTGGGGGTATTTCCTATTATTTTAGCCCCATTGCTACCTTGAAATTCCAGTTAATAAGAGCTGACCAATTTAATTAAGACAGTTTTTACTTGGAATATTATCTTAGATAATGTAAGGGAACAAATGAAAATTACCAAATCTCTATGCTGTATCAGGGGCTATATTATATATTTAAACATATGATATTTCCTTTGATGTTCACAAGCTATTATTACTCATATTTTAAAATGGAGAACCTGAAGCTCAAAGAGGTTAAGTAACTTGCTTGAGATTACATAGCAAATAGAAGTCCAGGAGAAATGCAAGCCTTAATCTATTTGATTCTCCTTTGTAGCTGTGGGTTCTTTGGGCTCTAACAAGGGTCAATATGGTGTTAGCGTTGATCCACATTTTTTGAACACCCCTGATGAATAAAGAGGAGTAACAAGTTTGGATTTTATTTCTACACTTTTTTACTTAACAGTACCAAGTCTATTAGGTGATTCATTTATTTGTAGAAACAGTTCACATTTTCCAACATTTCACTCAATTTAGTAGGTGAAAGTGATATTAGAAGAATATGACAATTAGGTTGAGGATTATACTGCGGCCACCACTAAAAGTGTCTTTTTAAAGAAAGTTATAAGAATGTCAGAAATATTATTTACCTAAAATCTGAAGGCACAATCCTATCCTAGAAACTATTTTTACGTTTTACTGAGGCCAACAATCTTCCTCCCAATCTAGCTTTCTAGACAAAAGAAATGATACCCTAGGTTTTATCTACAAAGCTTCAGGCTAATGGAAGTCTTTATGTTGGCTTCCAGGGAACACACGCACACATACACACTCGCACCACCACTCTACACTTCAGTTATCCCAAAGCAGTAGCTATTACTTAGACATTTGCAATCTGTTCATCTACCAGAATTAAGTAAACAGAGTGGAGGAAAGGAAAGGAAAGGAAAGGAAAGGAAAGGAAAGGAAAGGAAAGGAAAGGAAAGGAAAGGAAAGGAAAGGAAAGGAAAGGAAGAAGAAAGAAAGAAAGAAAGAAAGAAAGAAAGAAAGAAAGAAAGAAAGAAAGAAAAGAAAAGAAAGAAAAAAGAAAGAAAGGAAGAAAGAAAGAAGAGAAGGAAGGGAGGAAGGAAGAAAAAGGGAAGGAAGGAAGGGGGGGAAGGATGGAGGCAGTTTTCCAAATTGGGGAAATTTTAGGAAAAAAAATTAGTTTGCCTGTCTGCATTGATCAAATTCCCCTGTAAAGTGCTTAGTTCTACACTTGCTTTACTTCCATAGAGATATCTAAAATAAAGCCAATAATATTAATACTCAGTGTAATGTCTACAAAACTTTTGAAACTAAGTTTCAACAAAATTTTTGAAACTTTTCTATAAATTTAAATTGAAGAAATGACACACATTGTCTCCAATTATTATAGTTATCAATTAGCCCAACTCAAATGTAATTGTCTACTTTAGTTTCTCATTATACAAGTAATTATTCCTTCTGATATTTTTTCCTGACTGAAAAATATGAAATAAACCTCAAGATTTTACTAAAGGATTTAGCTTGAGATTTTGTGGGATTTAAATAATAGGAAGCAAACTTTTCTGTAATGCTAAACATAAATATTTATGTCAGGGTCATGCTTGAGATTTATTTATTTGTTTTTATAATGGAAAGCTTTTAAATATAGTATAAATTATTATCAGAATGATATTACAATGTTAAATCTCTTTATCGAAAATAAGAAAATATTTAAATAGAAGGACTAGAATTCCTAATTAGCTTTCTCTAGTTCATTCCTAGCTTTATTTTTCTATTGAATATATTTGACATACAACATTCTGTAAATTTAAGGTATACAGCATGCTAATTTGACATTTATATTGTGAATATGATTGTTGTCAAAGTGATATTTAGCACCTCTGTCACATTACACAGTTATTCTTTCTTTTTAGTGGTTGGAATAATTAAGTTTTAGTCTCAACAAAATTAGAAGTATATTTAGAACTTAAGCAAACAAAGGTTCTTACAGGAAAACATTTTTCTGAGAAATATAACTCCTTTATATAAATGTTGCCTAAAAACAATTTTAATTATTATATATATATTTATATATGTATACATATATATATAAATTATATATGTGTGTATATATATATGTATGTGTGTAAAACAGAAGCATTTATGTTCATTTAGGTAAATTAAAATAGAGAGTAGGTGACTTTCTGAATTGGATACTTTAGCATTAGGCCAAAGGACATCTGACTAATTTGATCTGGTATATCAATACTATCACAATACTATGCAGTATTTAATCAGAGGCATATATTGAACATGTGTTCTGTGTGAGGTAATGGGTGTAAAAACAAACATTCTTTCTTGCTGATAAGTCTATGGGTCAAAAGGAGAGATAGGAAAAGACAAATTGAGTCATTTTTTTAGTGAACGGGAGACAAACTAGTCCTTCAGACATGAGTATTTGGCAGCAATCTCTCCAAAATTACCAAAATGAGCCTGTCGCTCCAAAACAACTGAAAATGTTTGTTGCTCATGATAAAATTTAATTTTTTGGAAAAAATTTTTGAATTGTGAAAAACTTGTATTAACCACACTGAGTTTGACAACTTCTCAATACTTAAGACTTTTTGGGTGAGATGGGGAATATTAATGAATGCATATTTCTGATATTATATAATAAAATGTGTCAATATTTGAAAGTTCTACATAATTTGGTTAACCAATATTTTCCAAATGATCAAAGCATAATGTTACAAAATCATACACTGGTTAAAGATCTCTTCAAAGTACAAAGATAGACTAAGAGATTTTAACATAACAGGGAAGGAAAAATGCATTGATGCAATTTTAATTTCAAATTCCACACTGCAACTAATCTTTTAGAAACTACCATTGTTGAATTTTGGCGTACTATCAAAGAATAATGTTGGTGACCATATAAAAAGGGTAGTAAAACACAGTTGATCCTTGAACTTGAACAACACGGTTTTAAAAGGTGTGGATCCACTTACACATGGATTTTTTTCAATAAATACGGTACAGTACTATAAATCTATTTTCTCTTCCTCATGAATTTCTTTTTTTTTTTTTTTTTTAAGATTTTATTTATTTATGTGACAGAGAGACAACCAGCGAGAGAGGGAACACAAGCAGGGGGAGTGGGAGAGGAAGATGCAGGCTCCCAGCGGAGGAGCCTGATGTGGGACTCGATCCCAGAACGCCAGGATCACGCCCTGAGCCGAAGGCAGCCGCCTAACGACTGCGCCACCCAGGCATCCCTCTTCCTCATGAATTTCTTAATAATGTTTTCTTTTATACTGCTTACTTTTTATAAGAATACAGTATATAATACATATAACATACAAAACATAAGTTACTCAAATGTTTATGTTATTAGTAAGGCTTCCCGTCAACAGTAGACTATTAGTAGTCAAGTTCTTGGGGTGTCGAAAGTTATATGTGAGTTTTCAACTGTGTGGGTGTTGGTGCCCCAAGCCCCACACTGTTCAAGGGTCAACTGTACTTCATCTTAACTACATATCTTTGTGAAGCCAGATTTTTTGCCATATATGCCAATCAAAAGAACGTATTGCAAAGGTTGAGTGCAGAAGCAGACTCTAGCTGTCTTTTCTAAAACCAGTCATCAATATATATGCAAAGCTCTAACACCATATCACTTTTTTCACTACATTTCTTACTCTTCGAAAATATAGGTATTCTTTAGGAAAGTATTTCTAAGTTTTCATTTCTAATAAGGTAAATACATGTAACCCAGATAAGCAAAAGCTTTTTGGGGTGTTCAATAAAATTTTAAGAGTGTGAATGGTACCTAAGACAAAAGGGTTTGAGAACCCTGGATCTCAAGGGAGACTCTGGTTATCTGAGAAAGGCCATCAGCGGATTTTGATTTTCCATTAGGGAATTTAAAAAAGAAAAAAGGTTGGAAATCAGTGAGTACTATTCATGAGTTGTTAAAATTCCATCATAATTTTTCACATCCCAATGTTTCAGGGGGAAGAGATGGCTGAGTGTGAATCTGTTAGCTTTGTGTTGTTTGGGGGAGAAAAGCAAAGCAGTCATATCGTGAATTGCTATGATAAAGTAGAGTAAGAGCAAGCACTAATAATGGAGGCTAGAAAAGAGGAGGGAGGCTGGAAGGAAAGGATGTAAGAGGTCTCCTGTTACTCCAGGTGAAGCCTCAATAAACACTGACAAGAAAGCTGAAGCTATGGGTGGAGTGAACTCAAAAGAGGTTGAGGAGGAAATAGATTCCACTTGAAGGAGTATAAAAGATGTCTCTGGGATTTCTGGCTTAACCTCTTGAGTGTATTGTGCAAGAATTAGCGACTCCCCCCAAAAACCTATAATATTACTATTGAACTCTAGCTTTCTGCCATCATGTGATTCTCAAAATTTCTACCTATAAATCACAAGCCAGGAAGTTCTTGGTGTTCTGTGATTAAATAGGACAGTAGGAGTATCAGAAAGCATGTTTGAATCAACTAATTTTAGATGAAGATTTGCCCATGGAATCTGGGTTTTCTGACTCTTGAATCTGCAGGGGTTTTCTTTTGTTTTGTTTTTGTGTTTGTTTTCTTTAGTAGGCTCCATGCCCAGCATGGAGCCCAATGTGGGGCTTGAACTCATGACTCTGAGATCAAGACCTTAGCTGAGATCAAGAGTCAGACACCAAACCAACTGAGCCACCCAGATGTCCCAAATCTGCAGTTTTTATGACTATAAAGAAAAATAACCCCTTAAAATTTTTATCCCAGGGAGACCAAGAGATTCATTTCATACTAAATTATCGGGATGGTTTTGACCAGGGTCCCTGGGTGATTCAGTCTGTTAAACTTCTACCTTTGGCTCTGGTCTTGATCCCGGGGTCCTGGGATCAAGGCCCATCTCCAGCTCCCTGCTCAGTGGGGAGTCTGCTGCTAGCTCTTCCTCTCCCTCTGCCCCCTCTCCCCCTGCTTGTGTTCTCTCTCACTCTCTTTCTCTCAAATAAATAAAATCCTTTTTAAAAAGATAGTTTTGACCAGTGTAAATGTTCTGAATTCTAGATTTAAATTCACTGATACATCAGAGCTAGATTAACCAGAACAGACTGGCTTTCCATATGAGATATTTTAGAGAGGAATGTCAAACATCATCTGCATGTGCAACCTAAACCCTATTTCATTAATTCCATCTGCAGCCACTTTTACTTTTTCCTATAATGTGTAAGTCACTTTTCCATCTTAAATGTATTGCATAAACCCCTTTTTTATGATTTGGCAGTACTATTCCTCTCAAGTATTATTATGATAGTCCATTTCCGTGCTCTAGTTAATAGGTCACAACAATGGTACAACATGCCATCCAGAAAGACACTTGATTCTCCACATTAAAAGAAAGAAACAGGGTGTGGATAATTCAAAATGGTGACTAATCCAAGAGACATTTAAATTTGTAATATGTTTAGTGCTAACATTAAACATGGACATAATTATATTTTGAAAATTCTCCTCAAACAAATGAAGTCACTCTCTAAACATCTCCGTTTTCCTTGTTTTTGCTGTTTAATTATCCATACCCTATCTCATATCCTCCTTTTGGTATACTTTGTGATAGTTATGTCTAAAGCCTTCAAAAGAACACTATTTTAGAAATATAAAGAGGCTGATAAATTATATAGTTGAGATATAGCAAATATTTACTTCAATAGTAATTATTTTCTATCCTTCACCCTTAGCAGACATTTCTTACTGATCATGGTACTTTTGACCAAGGGGCCTAAATTCCGCTTCAGAATTCTTCCCAACCCAGCACTCCCAGACATCTATGTTGGACTAACACAAGAGTTAAAACCTATTTGAAACTTCTGATGCTGACATTCCCACAAACAGTCCCACCAATGATGGTCACTCCTTATCTGGTAACAGTTGGCTAGCTACATTGCTAAGTCTAGAATGCAAAACTCTTCATTCCAAATCTGTAAGGCCTTTGCAACATCTTTTAGTATCAAGAGTCTGTCTTCTTTAGATTTGATATGAGTTAATTGAATTGACTCATTTAACCTGAGTTATATGAGTATATATAACATAACTGCTACCTGTTAAAATAAGATTTGATTCTAAAAATTTACAGTGCAGACAATTACAGTGAACCCATATTATTGTTTATCTTAAGTCATTCTTAATTTGGTCATGCTTTCATTTTTTTTGAGCTAAATATGTGGCTTTTTTTTCCAGTTATACTGAGAAATAGTTGACATACACCACTGTTTAAGTTTGTTTTACAGCATGATAGTTTAATTTACATATGATGTGAAATGATTACCACAATCAGTTCAGCTAACATACAATAAAAAGAAAAGAAAGAAAAAAGAAAAAAAAGTTTCTCCTTGTGATGAGAACTCATAGATAAGATTTTCTCTCTTAACAACTTCCCCATATATTCTACAACAGGGCTAGCTAGAACAGTCAAGCAAGTAAAAGAAATAAAACATATCAGAATTAGAAAGGAAGAAGTTAAACTGTCTCTATTTGCAGATGACATGATTTTTTATATAGAAAATTCTAGAGACTCAACCAAAAAAGCATTAGATCTAATCAATGAATTCAGTCATGTTGTAGGATACAAAATTAACATGTAAAAATCAGTACTGTTTCTATTCACTAACAAATTTTCTGAAGAAGAAATAAAGAAATCAATTCCATTTACAATAACATAAAACAGTAAAATACTCAGGAATAAATTTAACTAAGGAGGTGAAAGTTCTGTACTCTGAAAACTATAAGACATTGATGAAAGAAATAAAAAAAAGACACAAATAAATGGAAAGGCACCCTATATTCATGGATTGGAAGAATTAGTATTGTTAAAATGTCAGTACTACCAAATGCCATCTATAGATTCAATATACAATCTCTAAAGATTTCAATTGCATTTTTTACAGAGGTAGAAAAAACTCCTAAAATTTATACGGATTCACAAAAGACCCCAAATATCCCAAGAAATCATGAGAAAGAAGAACAAAGCAGAAGGCATCACACTTCCTGATTTCAAACTATACCGTAAAGCTATAGTCATCAAAACAGTATGGTATGGGCATAAAAACAGACAGACTAACAGAATAGAATTGAAAGCCCAGAAATAAACCCAAGCACCCACAGTCAACTAATATTTGAGGGAGCCAAGAATACTTAATGGAGAAAAAATAATCTTTTCAATAAATGGTGCTGAGATATTTGGATATTCACGCATAACAGAATGAAACTAAACCCTTACCTTATACCACTCACAAAAATTAACACAAAATGGGTGAAGGATTAAATGTAAGACCTGAAATCATGAAACTCCTAGAAGAAAACATAGGAATAAAGCTCCTTGACATGGGCCCGGATAATGACTTTTTGAATATGACACCAAGAGCACAAATAACAGAATCAAACAAATGAGATTATATCAAACTAAAACTTCTGCAGAGCAAAAGAAACAATCAATAAAGTGAAAAGACAGCCTACAGTTCGGAAAAATGTTTGCAAACATTTCTATATATATGATATTATATATATATTAAACATATATCTGATAAGGGGTTAATATTTAAAATATATAAAGAACTCATACAACTCAACAGCAAAAAAACAAATGGGCAAAGGATCTGAATAGATATTCTTCAAAGAAGATGTATATGAAAGGCTAACAGGTACATGAAAAGATACTAAATATGCTTTCATATTTTCAAAGAGCATTATTATAACTTCTTGCAAATTACTTTTCATTTAATTAACATATTTTACTATTAAAAGACCTTAAAGATATTTAAAACAGAGACCCAATCATTGCTCCCACAAATATGTCTATCTGAACTATTGGATGTAGCAGAGATAGGCTAATTGGGTGCCAAATCAGTTTCCTCTCTCTCCTAGGCACACAGCCAAGCTAGTGCTACTCAAAGTGCCAGTCCACTACTAGAAGCTTGCACCAGAATGTAAATCAACAAACTGCTTCCCTCATCAAGAAAGTTGTTACCATAGTCAACAGTATCCTTAGTGACAGTTGATTTATATCCAGAACAAGTTCCTTATCTTACCAAAGATCAGTAATACATAGTTTTTAGATGGGCAGCCAGTCCATGAACCGCAATTTGAATACCATTTACCTGCACTACAGTCTCCCTTGTAGTAAGATCTAACCACTGGCATGTGGTTGGAAAGGAGGCCCACCACTTCCAGGGCTGCAGATATAAATCTCCCATGCTTTTCCCCACCATGCTGTGACTTTGGGAGCATTGTGGTTGAAGATGATATAGTTGGGCCAAGAGCTTAGGTCCCTTGATTTGCCTACATAAACACTTAACATTGAACTCTATATGTGCAAAATATAAATTGCTATGTTAAATCACTCGATCATCTATTATAAGTGTAACCTTAACTACTGAATTACATAATACATTATGTTCACATGTCAAGACCTTCAGTCAGGAATAATCCACTTTACAAGTCAGTTGGCCTTTTTTTTATAAGATTTTATTTATTTGTCAGAGAGAGAGAGGCACAGACAGAGCACAAGCAGGGGGAGGGGCAGGCAGAGGGAGAGGGAGAAGCAGACTCCCCACTGAGCAGGGAGCCTGATGCGGGGCCTGATCCCAGGACCCTGGGATCACTACCTGAGCCGGAGGCGGACGCTTAACCAACTAAGCCATCCAGGTGTCCCAGGCTCTATTTTTTTTTTTTTTTGATGATTGTCTCATTTTCAAAAAAAAATAAGTCAGAGTCTAATAAGTTTATATTTTAAGCGTTTTCTTATTCATGAATATCACATTTTACTTTATTGTTTTTTTAAGCCCTAAGTAAGCCTTTCATTTTTTGTAAGCAGGTCTTGCCTGTCAATTTGCAATTGAAACAAGCCAATTATGCTTGATTTGGATATATGCTCATATCACTTTTCTTTGAAGATCACTCTTACCTATACGCCTTATGTGTAAGGAGTTTGAGTATTATCTCTATCACCTAGAATAAATGAGGCTCTGGATAACTGTCTGTTGAATGAATGATGAAATGAAGGCTGTAATTTTTCATATACACATTATCAGCACACGCTTCCATACTGAGAAAATTGTTTAAGATATGGATCATCCCCTTTGATGCTTATATCTGCGTTTGCATTTGTGCCTCTTTGCCTTATATAGTGCAAAACATCTTTTCTTGATATTAGAACTCCAAACAGGGCCCTCGTTCTGCAAATTGTACATATTACCTATTAGTATACATAATAACAATAGCCAAAATTTATTGTGTGTCAGATACCAACTAAGTGGTTTTAAACTAGTGTCACTAATCCTCATAATAACTCTCCCAATAGGCATTATGAGGCCATGTTGTGGTGAAAAACTAGAATTGTTGAGGGTACCTTGTCCAAACTCACAATATGAGTAAAGAATAGCTATGACTTGTATTCCACAGGCCATAATATTTCTATTATCTCATTCTACCAAGCACATTGACCAATCTTGTACATTTCTACATGTCTTTAATGTGATTTTTACTGCACATGTTATTTGTAATCAACACATTTAATTCCACTATTCTACAGCCTGCGAAACAAGCTAATTTCAAGCATCTGCTATCTGATGAATATCTACTCTTCAACATGAAACTAGCTGTGTTCTAAGACCTCACTATAGGGCTCCTGTTTATTGGTCAGAATATGTTAACAATGTATTTATTGAATGAACCAGTCATTCTTTTGTGATAGGTCCAACCTCTGACAAGAAGAAGAGCAAGACATTGAATAATTTCTAAGCTTTCAGCCTTCTTCCCAGTCTCTTAACATAGTTTAGTGATTAAGTTATATATTTTTTCTACTATCTATTGCTTATGACCTTGATTCCTGTTTTTTTTCAATTTATGTCCATTTAAATACTCAAATACAGAGAGTAATAATTTAGAACAAACTATTATATGATTCTCTATTTAGAAGTTACACTATTCAAGTCAAGGATATGTTTAGATTTTCTTCAATTAAAAAGCATGGGTGTTATGTATAAAACACAGATACAAAGGTAGAGAGAAGAAGGCAGACCAACTACTGACCTTAAGACCCAATGAATGGACAGAATGGTATAAGTGAAGGCCTACTGGGAACCCCCTACCCTTATCCATTGTATCAGTGGAGTCCAAGTGAAGACTCTGACTTCACTGCCATCTGGCAGTGATAATGTGGCAGCCTCCTTCCCCCAGTGAAGTGGTGTCAGAGAAGACTTAACAAGATCCAAAGTCTTCTAACATAGTACCCAAAATGTCCAGATTTCAATCAAAACTCACATGACATGCAAAGAATCAAGAATATATCAAACTGAGTAAGAAAAGACAATCAACAGATGCCAACACCAAGATGACACAAATGTTGGAAGTATCTGACAAAAATTTTCAAGCAGCCATCACTAAAATGCTTCAATGAGCAATTACCAGAAATACACTAGAGACAAAATACATAAAGTCTCAACAACGAAATAGAATATATGAAGAACTGAATGGAAATTTTAGAAATAAAAATTACAAAATTAAAAATCTCAATGAATAATATTTAGACTTATCTCCAAAGTGTGAAGAGATTAGAAGTCATCACTCCCACCCTTAAACCAAGAAAAAATAAACTAAGCAAACTAAAAATCAATGACTTTTCTTGGACCCATTGTGGAACTAAAGTGTAAGGGCAAATTACCAACCTGAACCTGGAGAGGCAGGTGAATTCAGAACATTACAGCTAAGATCTGCTTACCTGAAGCAGAAGCTGGTAGAGCCATAAATAATACTTAATGACATAACACTTAATTATGTAATAATTACTTAAATGTAATAATACTTAAATGACAATTTTGATGAATTGTTGGAGGCTGAATGCAGACTAGCGTAAGAGTGAGAAACTCCTGGGCTGCATTCTTGGGCAGAGTCTCTCACACTTTTGTGGACTTACCTCCAGGAACCCCACCAAGTTCTCATGGTGAAAAAGCACAGAAAGATCCCCTTGTGCCTCTGGTAGGGAAGGTGAAAGGTAGACATTGTGAAATATATTCTCCATAACAAAGTTCTCTTACTCCTATCTCCAGGGGAAAAGACTACCAGAACCCGACCCAATTCAAGGAAAGGGCATTTTTCCCATTCCAGCCCCATCTAGACTTTTTGTCTAACCTAAACGAGAAGGGGAGCAGCTAAGATATGCTTGTAAAGATCACAGCTCAGGGTCACAGGCCCACTAAAAGATTGATTTAATCACAAAGTTCTAGACACTTTCCCTCCCCAGGCACATGCACCCCAATGTTTATAGCAGCAATGTCAACAATAGCCGATATAGATAGAGATAGATTAGATATAGATAGATATAGATATAGATATAGATATAGATAGATATAGATATAGATATAGATATAGATATAGATATAGATACACACACACAGACACACACATATATATTTTGGATTATCGAACAGAAGAGAGAATTTAAAGTAACTATAATTAATATGTAAGGGCTCTAGTGGAAAAAGCAGACAACATGCAAGGGTAATGCAAGCAGAGAGAAGGAAACTGTAAGAATGAAAGGAACTATTAAAAATCGAAAACACTGAATTTTTTTTATTTGTTGATCTCCATATTGTTGATACTTATTCTTTCCTATTTTCTCTCTTCTACTTAATTTGGAGTTAGTTTGCTTTTTTTCTTGTCTTCTTTATGTGGATCATGGAGTTTAGATCTTACTTCTTTACAAAAATAATTATAGAAAAATAGAAATTCTCTTCTGAACACTGCTTTAAATGGCATCTCACAAATTTTTACATCTTGTGTTTTCATTCTTATTAAGATCACAGTATTTTCCAATTGTGATTTGTTCTTTGACGTATGGGATTATTTAGAAGAGGATTGCTTAATTTTCAAACATTTGGTTATTTTTGAAGTAGCGTTTGTTATTCAATATCAATTTAATTCCATTGTGGTAAAAACTAAGAGTACAATCTATGTGATTTCAATTCTTTTACATTTTTGAGGCTTATTTTATGGTTGAGAATAAAATCTTTCTTGGTGAAACGTTCCATGTATTCTTGGAAAGAATATATATTCTACTGTTGTTGGTTACTATGTTTTATTAATCACCATTTAGTTGATAGTGTTTTTTAAGTTTTCTATATCCTTACTGATTTCCTGTGAACTTTTTCTGTAAATTATTGACATTTTCAACTACAACTGTGGATTGCTGTTTTTCTCCTTTCAATTCTGTCAGTAGTAGAAGCAGATACGTTGAAACTGTGTTATTGGGTGCAAACGCGTTTTGAAATTTTAGGTCCTCTTGATGGAATTATTACTATCATAATATTCCTTGTCATTAAGTCTTCTTCATTAGATATTAATATAGTCACTACAATGCTTAAGTGTATGCATGATATATCTTTTTCCAACCTTTTACTTTAACATCCATATATGTTATATACATATATTTTATTGTTATAATATCTTCATATAATTAATTTCTTCTAATTTGCATTACAGTTGGATGAATGTACTTAATTCATTCTTACAATCTCTGCCTTTCCTTTTTAAAAGTCCCTTCTAAAAATTTATTTTGGGGACGCCTGGATGGCTCAGTCGGTTAGGCATCTGCCTTTGGCTCAGGTCATGATCCCAGAGCCCTGGGATTGAGTTCTGCATTGGGCTCCTTGCTCAGCGTGGATCCTGCTTGTCTTTCTGCCTGCCGCTCCCCCTGCTTGTGCTCTCTCTCTCTCTCTCTCTGACACATAAATAGATAAAATCTTTTAAACAAATAAATGAATAAATGAATGAATGTTTATTTTGTTTTTTAAAAAGATTTATTTGAGAGAGAGAGAGAGCAAGCAGGGGGAGGGGCAGGGGAGAGTGTGAGAGAGAATCTCAAGCAGACTCCCTGCTGAGCGTGGAAACCCACACTGGGTTTGATCTCACCCTGAATCATGACCTAAGCCAAAATCAAGAGTCCAGCGCTTAATTGACTGAGCTGCCCAGGCACACCTATTTTGTTTTCCTGAGAGAGACAGAGAGCATGTGCGTGTGTATGCGCGTGCGGTGTGGGAGGAAGGTCAGGGAGAGAATCTTAAGCAGACTGCCTGATGAGTATGGAGCCCCACACGGGGCTCAGTCTCACCACCCTGAGATCATGACCTAGATCAAAATCAAGAGTTGGATGCTTAATGGAGTGAGCCACCCAGGTGCCCCAAATCTCTGCCTTTTCATTTGAATGTTTAGACTCTAATTAATGTAACTACCAATATAATTGGGTTTAAATCTGTCATCCTATCTATTTTTCCTACCTTTTATTTTTTCATTTATTCATTTTTTTTCTCTTTTCCTGCCTTGTTTTAAATTCATTATCTCCTAGTTTGGCCTAATAGGTGTGCATCTTTTGTTTTTGGTTTTTGGTTTCCTTTATCTTTTCTTCCTTTCTTTCCTTTCTTTTTTTTTTTTTTTCTCTTAAATTTGGTGCCAAGGTTTTGTTTTGATTTTCTAAGAGTTGCTCAAGAATTTACAATATGTATCTTTAACATACTGGAGTCTATCATCAAGTAGTGTTATATACCACATTATGTAAAAAAGTAAAAGCTTTACAGCTTTAGGCTTCTCTTTTCCATTCCCATTGTACATACTTTGTTGTTGATTGAATTTTGTTGTCTTCCTTCAAAGATTATTGAACTTTGTTTTGTTTGGCAGTTAAGTTACTCTCAGATCAGCTTGATTATTTCAAATCTTAGTTTTAAGTTATATTATGGAAGGTCTAGAGTACCCTTTACTTTATATCTAGTTCAGCTTTACTATTAAGGGAATGTATTTTAATATTTAGTGCTGGGCATTAAATTGGATGCCCCAGGTGTTCAACAAGTTCTCTAGCTAGTTGGAACTCGAATATCCAACACTTTCCAGTGAACTCTAGGAATTGTTCAGCTTACAGCTCCCCACTGGTTCCTAGCCTGACCTCATGAAGCTCTGTCTTATTCAAGCATGGTTTAGTAATTACAGACTCCAGATGCCCCTATGCAGACTCCTATCCCCCTTTTTTATTCAGCTTTGTCCTCTCTGGTACCTTGTATTTTCAGTTGCCTCAGCCTCCCAGAACTCTCACTTCTGTTTTTCTCCGCTCAGCAAATACTGTTGCTTTCTCCTTGGGCTCCTCCTCCCTGCCTCATAGTCTAGAAAATTTCAGGCAGAAAGCTGATGCACGTCGTTTCCCTTCTTTCAAAAATCACAGTCCTGTACTATCTGCAAGCAAAATTTTATGACACGTAAAATGTAAATTGTTCCTTAATGCTCTCATTGATGTCTTCAAAACACATGCTAAATAGTGATTAAAATCTGTATTCTAAACTCACAACTCTTTGTGGCATCAATATTCAAACTCTTTCCTCAATCCATTCATAAAGCTCCTGTTCTCTGGAAAGGTAGAAGCTTTATGAACAGACCGGAGCAAGTTCTCAATTCTCCCAGTTGTGAACTTCACCACTTGGTATCTGCACTCATCATCAACATGATCACCTCACTCTTCAAAAGTTTAATTATTAGCCATTCTGCCTGATTCTCTGCCCCAACTATAGAATTCCAGGACACTTTCCTACTTTGACCACTATTCCTACCTAGTGATTCCCCTATTGTATTATCTCCACCTGAAATGAAGGCTGAGCAGACAGTTCCATACATCTGTGCCTCTTACAATATATGGACACCAGATATAAATAGAATCAATTTTGTGGAGACACATTTGGCTTCTTAAGGAGCATTGTCATCACAGGGCTGAGATTTAGTAGAAGATGTGAAATAAAAGCATCATCTTGCACTTTCTCAAATAGAATCAATCGTGGCATAAAATTGGGAAGTCCAATTGCTGGATCATAGGGTAGCTCAATTTTTAACTTTTTAAGGGACCTCCACACTGTTTTCCAAAGTGGCTGTACTAACTTGCATTCCCACCAACAGTGTAAGAGGGATCCCCTTTCTCCACATCCTCCCCAACATTTGTTGTTTCTTGCCTTGTCATTTTTTGCCATTCTAACTGGCATAAGGTGATATATCAATGTGGTTTGCATTTGAATTTCCCTGTTGGCTAATGAGTTTGAACATTTTTTCATGTGTATGTTAAGCCATTTGTATGTCTTCATTGGAAAAGTGTCTGTTCATATCTTCTGCCCATTTTTTGATTTGATTATTTGTTTCTTGTGTATTGAGTTTGAGAAGTTCTTTATAGATCTTGGATGTCAGCCTTTTATCTGTAGTGTCATTTGCAAATATCTTCTCCCATTCCGTGGGTTGCCTCTTTGTTCTGTTGACACTTTCCTTTGCTGTGCAGAAGATTTTTATCTGGATGAAGTCCCAAAAGTTCATTTGTTCTTTTGTTTCCCTTGCCTTTGCAGACGTGTCATGAAAGAAGTTGCTGTGGCAGATGTTGAAGAGCTTACAACCTATGTTCTCCTCCATGATTTTGATGGTTTCCTCTCTCACTTCGAGGTCTTTCATCCATTTGGAGTTTATCTTTGTGTATGGTGTGAGAGAGTGGTCAAGTTTCATTCTTCTGTATATAGCTGTCCAATTTTCCCAGCACCATTTATTTATTGAAGAGACTGTCTTTTTTCCACTGGATGTTTTTTCCTGCTTTGTCAAAGATTAGTTGACCACAGAGTTGAGGGTCCATTTCTGGCATCCGTATTCTGTTCCATTGGTCCATGTGTCTGTTTTTGTACCAGTGCCATGCTGTCTTGGTGATCACAGCTTTGTAGTATAGCTTGAAATCCAGCAACATGATGCCCCCAGCTTTGCTTTTCTTTTTCAACATTTCCTTGGCGATTCGGGGTCTTTTCTGGTTCCACACAAATTTTAGGATTGTTTGTTCCAGCTCTTTGAAAAATGGCATTGGTATTTTGATCGGGATGGCATTGAAAGTGTAGGTTGCTCTGGGTAGCATAGACATTTTAACTATGTTTATTCTTCTGATCCATGAGCATGGAATGTTTTTCCATCTTTTTGTGTCTTCTTCAATGTCTTTCATCAGTGTTCTGTAGTTTCTAGAGTATAGATCCTTTACCTCTCTGCTTAAGTTTATTCCAAGATATCTTATGGGGTTTTGGTGCTTTTGTAAATGGAATCAATTCCCTAATTTCTCTTTCTTCAGTCTCATTGTTCGTGTATAGAAATGCAACTGATTTCTGAGCATTGATTTTGTATCCTGCCACATTACTGAATTGTTGTATGAGATCTAGTAATTTGGGGGTGGGGTCTTTTGGGTTTTCCATATAAAGTATCATGTCACCTGCAAAGAGAAAGAGTTTGACTTCTTCTTTGCCGATTTGAATACATTTTATTCTTTTTTGTTGTCTGATTGCTGTTGCTAGGACTTCTAGTACTATGATGAACAATAATGGCGAGAGTAGGCATCCTTGTCATGTTCCTGATCTTAAGGGAAAGGCTCTCAGCTTTTCACCATTGAGAATGATATTCGCTGTAGGTTTTTCATAGGTGGTTTTTATGAAATTGAGAAATGTGCCCTCTATCCCTACACTCTGAAGGGTTTTAATCAGGAAAGGATGCTTGTGGGATTTCATCAAGATAAAAAGCTTCTGCACAGCCCAGGAAACAGTCAAAAAAACTAAGAGGCAGCCCACGGAATGGGAGAAGATATTTGCAAATGACACTACAGATAAAAGACTGGTATCCAAGATCTATAAAGAACTTCTCAAACTCAATACATGAGAAACAAATAATCAAATCAAAAAATGGGCAGAAGATATGAACAGACACTTTTCCAATGAAGACATACAAATAGCTTAACATACACATGAAAAAATGTTCAAACTCATTAGCCATCAGGGAAATTCAAATCAAAACCACATTGAGATACCACCTTATGCCAGTTAGAATGGCAAAAATTGACAAGGCAAGAAACAACAAATGTTGGAGAGGATGTGGAGAAAAGGGATCCCTCTTACACTGTTGGTGGGAATGCAAGTTGGTACAGCCACTTTGGAAAACAGTGTGGAGGTCCCTTAAAAAGTTAAAAATAGAGCTACGCTATGATCCAGCAATTGCACTACTGGGTATTTACCCCAAAGATACAGACGTAGTGAAGAGAAGGGCCATATGCACCCCAATGTTCATAGCAGCATTGTCCACAATAGCTAAATTGTGGATGGAGCCAAGATGCCCTTCAACAGATGACTGGATTAAGAAGATGTGGTCCATATATACAATGGAACATTACTCAGCCATCAGAAAGAACGATTACCCAACATTTGCAGCAACATGAACGGGACTAGAGGAGATTATGCTAAGTGAAATAAGTCAAGCAGAGAAAGACAATTATCATATGGTTTCACTCATTTATGGAACATAAGAAATAGGAAGATCGGTAGGAGAAGGAAGGGAAGAATGAAGGGAGGGCAAAAAGAAGGGGGAATGAACCATGAGACATTATGGACTCTGGGAAACAAACTGAGGGCTTCAGAGGGGAAGGGGGTGAGGGACTAGGATAGGCCAGTGATGGGTATTAAGGAGGGCACATATTGAATGGTGCACTGGGTGTTATATGCAAATAATGAATCATGGAACACTACATCAAAAACTAAGGATATACTGTATGGTAACTAACATAACATAATAAAAAATTATTATTAAAAAAAGGAAAGGATGCTGTATTTTGTCAAATGCTTTTTCTGCGTCAATTGAGAGGATCATATGGTTCTTGTCTCTTCTCTTATTAATGTGATCTATCACACGATCGATTTGCGAATGTTGAACCACCCTTGCATCCCAAGGATGAATCCCACTTGGTCGTGATGGATAATCCTTTTAATGTACTGTTGGATCCTATTAGCTAGGATCTTGTTGAGAATTTTGGCATACATATTCATCATGGATATCGGTTTATAATTCTCCTTTTTGATGGGGTTTTTGCCTGGTTTGGGGATCAAGGTAATCCTGGCCTCAAAGAATGAGTTTGGTAGTTTTCCTTCTGTTTCTATTTTTTGAAACAGCTTCAGGAGAATAGGTATTATTTCTTCTTTGACTGTTTGGTAGGATCACCCAGGGAATCCGTCAGGCCCTGGACTCTTGTTTTTTGGGAGGTTTTTGATCACTCCTTCAATCTCTTCATGATTAATCGGTCTGTTTAGATCATCAATTTCTTCCTGTTTCAGTCTTGGTAGTTTATAGGTTTCCAGGAAGGCATCCATTTCTTCCAGGTTGTTTAATTTATTGGCATATAGTAGTTGATAATAGTTTCTAATGATTGTTTCTATTTCCTTGGTGTTGGTCGTGATCTCCCCCCTTTCATTCATAATTTTATTAATTTGGGTCCTTTCTCTATTCTTTTGAATAACTCTGGCCAGTGGCTTATTGATCTTATTTATTCTTTCAGAGAAGCAGCTTCTAGTTTTGTTGATCTGCTCTATTGTGTTTCTGGTTTCTAATTCATTGATCTCTGCTCTAATCTTGATCAATTGCCTTCTCATGTATGGGTTAGGCCTGTTTTTCTGTTCCATCCCCAGTTTCTTAAGGTGAGAATATAAGGACTGCATTTTAGATTGTTCTGTGCTTTTGAGTGAGGTTTGGATGGCTATGTATTTTCCCCTTAGGACTGCCTTTGCAGTGTCCCATAGGTTTTGGACCAATGTGTTTTCATTCTCATTGGTTTCCTTAAATTGCTTAAGTTCTTCTTTAATTTCCTGGTTTACCCAGTCATTCTTAATCAGGATGGTTCTGTTTCCAAGTGTTTGAGTTTCTTCCAAATTTTTCTTTGTGATTGAGTTCCAGTTTCAAAGCATTGTGGTCTGAGAATATGCAGGGAATAATCTCAGTCTTTTGGTATCAGTTGAGACCTGTTTTTGACCCAGTATATGGTCTATTCTGGAGAAAGTTCCATGTGCATTCAAAAAGAATGAGTATTCTGTTCTTCCAGGGTATAGTGTTCTGTATATATCTATGAGGTCCATCTGGTCTAGTATGTCATTCAAAGCTCTTGTTTCTTTGTTGATCCTGCTTAGATGATCTATCTATTGGTGAGAGTGGAGTGTTGAGGTCCCCTACTATTAATGTATTATTATCTATACGTCTCTTTATTCTGGTTAAGAGTTGGCTTTTGTATCTAGCTGCCCCCTTGTTGGGGGCATAGATATTTATAATCATTAGATCTTCTTGTTGGATGCACCCTTTAAGAAAATATAGTGTCCTTCTCTATCTCTAACTACAGTCTTTAACTTAAAATGTAATCTGTCTGATATGACATTTGCTACCCAGCTTTCTTTTGAGGTCTGTTGGCATGAAAAATGTTTCTCCATCCCTTCACTTTCAGTCTGGATGTGTCTTTAGGTTCAAAATTAATCTCTTGTGGACAGCATATGGATGGGTCATGTCTTTTTATCCAATCTGCAACCCTGTGGCATTTTATGGAAGCATTTAGGCCATTCACATGGAGAGCGATTATTGAGAGATATGATTTTAATGTTGTCATGTTGCCTGTGGAGTTCTTGTTTCTATAGATTGTCTCTGTAAATTTCTGTTCCCTATCACTCTTGGGGTCTTTTTACTTTTATAGAACCCCCCTTAATATTTCTTGTAGGGCTGGCTTGATGGTCACATATTCTTTCAGTTTCTGCTGGTCTTGGACGTTCCTTGTCTCTCCATCCATTCTGAATGACAGCCTTGCTGGATAAAGTATCCTGGGTGGCATGTTCTTCTCATTTAGTGCTCTGAATATGTCTAAGAATACACAACTTGAATAGAACTTTAACAAGTAAAGAGACTGGATTGGTAATCAAAAATTCATGCACAATGAAAAGTCCAGACTCAGATGGCTTCACTGATGAATTCTACCAAACATTTAAAGAAATAGAAATAATATCGATTTTTCACAAATTTTCCCAAAAAAATATAAAAGGAAAAAATACTCCCCAAGTCAGTCTATGAGGCCAGTATTATCCAGATACCAAAACCAAAAAATCACAAGAAAGCTATAATCCAATATCTCTGATGAGTATGTGTACAAAAGTCCTCAAAAAATACTAGCTATAAAGCAACATATAAAAATAATTATACACCATGATAAAGTGAGATTTATTCCAGAAATGCAAGGTTGCTTTAGTATCTGAAAATCAATTAATGTAATATACCATATCAATAGAATAAAAACAAAACCACACATCACTTCAATAAACTCAGAAAAAGCATTTGACAAATCTAACACACTTTCATGATAAAAAACTTCAAAAAGCTAGGAATAGAAGGGAATCTTCTCAACCTGATGAAGGGCATTACTTAAAATCCACAGCTAACATAAGCCTTAATATTAAAAAACACGATACTTTCCCCCCAACCAAGATCAGTAACTTGACAAGGATGTCCACTCTCACCACTTCTATTCAAAATCATACTGGAGGGGCCAAGAATTAGGTACTATAAAGAAATAAAAGACATCCAGATCTTGTCTATAGAAAATTTTAAGAAATTTACTAAAACAATAAACAAGCAAACAAAATTAATAGAACTAATAAATGAGTTCATAAGGTTGCAGTATCATTACAAAAATCAATAGTGTTTCCATAATTTGCAATGAACAATCTGAAAATAAAATTAAGAAAAATTCAATTTATGGTAGTATCAAAAATAATAAAGTATTCATGAATAAATTAATGAAAGAAGTCCAAAACTTATTCTGAAAACTACAAATCATAGTTGAAAGAAATTTAAAATATCTACATAAATGGGGGAAAATCTCCATGTTCATGGACTGGAAAATTTAATATTGTTAAGTTGGAAATACTCCCCAAATTAATGTATAGATTCAATGCACTCCCTATTAGGATCCCAGCTAACTTCTTTGTAGAAATTGACATGCTAATTCTAAAGTTTACATGGAAATTCAAGGGATTTGAAATAGACAAAACAATCTTGGGGAAAAAATTCAAAGTAGGAAGATTCACATTTCTCAATTTCAAAACTTACTACAAAGTAACATTAATCAAGGCTGTATAGTGGTGGCATAAGGATAGACATATAGATCAAATAAATAGGATTGAGAGTCCAGAAATAATCCCATGTGTCTAGGAACAACTGATTTTCAGCAAGAGTTCTAAGACCATTCAGCGGGGAAATAGTTCTTTCAACAAATGGTGCCACATGCAAAAAGGAATGAAATTGAGCCATTACCTCATAGCAGGTACACAAATTAACATACATGTAAGAACTAAAAGTATAAAACTCTTAGAAGAAAACATAATGAGGGGCATCTGGGTGGCTCAGTCAGTTAAGCGACTGACTCTTGATTTTGGCTCAGGTCATGATCTCAGGGTCATAAGATCAAGCCATGTGTCGAGCTCTGTGCTGGCTGTGGAACCTGCTTAAGATTCTCTCTCTCCCTATCCCTCTGCCCTTCTCCCCTGTGCTCTCTTGTGCTCTCTCTCTCTCTGTCTCTCCAAAATAAATAAGTAAATCTTAAAAAAAAAGTGATAAGTATCAGTGACCTGGAATTTGGCAATGAATTATTAGATATGACTAAAAGCATGAACAACAAAAGAAAAAATAGGTAAATTGGACTTCATCGAAATTTAACACTTTGTGCTTCAAGGGCACTAGCAAGAATGGAAACAATAACCACAGAATGTGAAAAAACGTCTGCAAATCGTATATGTGATGAGGGACTTGTATCCCCAAGGAACTCATACAATTCAATAACACAAAGATAACTCAACTCTCCAAAGCAGGTATACCACAAATGACCAGAAAGTGCATGAAAACATGCTTGACATCATTACTCATCAAGGAAACGCAAATCAAAATCACAATGAGATAGTACTTCATACACAGTAGAATGGCTACAATCAAAAAGTCAGATTATAGCAAGTGCTGACAAGAATGTGGAAAAATTGGAACCCTTATGCACTGCTGGGGGGAATGTAAAATGGTAAGGCCACAATGGAAGGCGCTCTGGCAGTTCTTCAAATATTTTGTTTTCAAATAGTTAAACATAGAGTTATTATAATACTCAGCAATCCCTCTCGTATAGTCCCAAGAAAATGAAAACATATATCCAAACTAAGACTTGTACCTATACATTTATAGCAGTAGTACATACAATAGCTAAAAAGTGGAAAGGACCCAATTTTCCATCAGCTGATGAATAGATAAATACAATGCAGTATATCCATATACAATGGGATATTATTTGGCCATAAAAATAAGTGAAATACTGATATATGCTACAACATGGATGAACCCTGAAAACATTATGCTAAATGAAAGAAGCCAGTCACAGAAGACTATATAGTACATAATTCCATTTGCATGAAAAGTCTAGAAAAAGCAAATCAATAAAAACAAAGGTAGATTGCTAATTGCTTAGAGCTGGTGGGCAAAGGAGCATTGGGAGGTGATCATTAAATAATAAACGGCTTCTTCTTGAAGTGGTGAAACTGTTTGAAAATTGACTCTGGTAGTCTTTGCATATATTTGTGAATATACTAAAAATCATTGACTTGTATACTTTAAATGGATGAGCTGTATGGTATGTGAACTATAGCTCAATAATGCTGTAAAAAATCCACTTTTCAACCTATCAGTTGTAAAACTGAAAAATATTTAGAAAATTTGAAAGAACACGTGGCCCAATATTTTTCCCTTTGAAGCCTTGTGTTAATAATACCTTTGTTTCTGATTCATTTACATGTAATTCATCAACATGGTTTCTAAGGAGGCATTTGATGACTAAGGGGACTGGCAAAACTTTTACGTGGTGAACCTTAGTTTGATGTTTTCCTTCTTTCCCTCTGAACCATGATGCTGTGCTTGACAACATTAGTTTTAACTTAGTTCTGGAAAGGGTCATTTCCAGTTCCAAACTCAGATCTCAGGAATTGCAAGGGAGTCCTACATTTTATAAAAATGCGGAACATATTATTTCCTCTGATTTGAATGATGAAGTAGATTACGTGTGACACTGATGAGCAAGATAGCAAGTTCAAACGCTTGAAGTTTTTAGCCGTATGTCAAGTAACACATAGCACCCATAACATGCTTTGCACTAGTTCTCTTTCTTGTGGGTGGGGCAATGCTGGGGGGGGGCGGGGTGAGAAGGGTTACCACAAGTGTCTTTCCTTGTAGAGGCAGGATGGATAATGTGGTTAGCAACCAAGAAAATACGCCTTTTTATTATGTTACCCTTAAAACTTTGAGTAGTCATTAAGGTTTTGAAAAAAAATATTTGAAAATGATCAGTCGCATAAAGACTTTGAGAATAATGTTTGGTCCTAGCCATCAAGGGACCCAGCCTACCTCCTCCTCCACCCAACAGGAACCTTCCTATTGTTAAGTCAGAAACAGTTCTACAACCTTTTCCATTGCTGGGGAGTAGTTATCCTTACCTCAACTGCTCCTGAGTTACTATGAGTAAATCAGATTTACTGAGGGAAGGGGAAGAGGTGAAGGGAAAACCATTCATCCCAATGAACTAATGTTATTTAGGAGTGAAGGTCCAACCTTCTACCCTCTCTGCACATACACACTTTTGCATTTGTGAGTGTGGTTGGGAAAGGATTTAAAATGTGGGCAAAGCTAACAACAAATTTAGATTTAGGGTAGCAAGTTTGTATGTTAACTGTGCGGTAGCCATGTTGGCATTAGAAAGCTGAGGGATTCTCAGCTCCAAACATACACAGACCCACAAGGAGAAGAGTTCATAGATAGCGTTTCTTCCTTTCCTCAAAAATGAAGAGTGATTTTTTTTTGTCACATCTTCTGTGATGATAGTAGCAACCACAATAACAACAAAACCAAATAGTTATTAGGGAGTATGATGTGACAGACACTGGTCTAAATCTTTTCCATGGATAGGTAATCATATTTAACTTGCACACCATTATTGTCCACTTAACAAATGGGGAAACTAAGTGTAAAGAGATTGAGCGCCTTGCAAAACATCATATGGCCGAGCAGCCAAAGGGGAGATGTGAATCGAAGAAACAGACTTTGGAGGCCACAGGCCTCACAAGTATGTGACAGTGAAGGAGGGATCTGGGGCAAGTGAATAAGCCACATGGCCAGCATATTAATTCAACTCACCAACCATTTACTGAAAGCCTTCTATATACAATGAGTATACACATGGACCCCAAACATATCATTTCTACCCCCATATTAAAATACAATCCTTAGAATTAAATATGGATGGAAAAGAAAATTTAATTTATTTTTAGGCCTTACTTTGCTTATGGCTGGAAAGAAAGACTTTCAGTTGTGTATACAATATTCAATTTACAAAGCATTTTAAAAAACTGATGAGACTCTGGGATTGCAGATTGCTAGAAATTATATAAAAATGACTAAAGGGTCCTATATAAAGTACCATAAAGTTAAAAGAAAACAAGTCTCCCTGCTGAGAGCCATAGCAGAGTCCTGCCTAAATTAGATCAATCATATGATTTAAACGATTTCTCTAGAGGGTGGGAAGGGGACATGAAGAAACAGGAATATTTAAAATATATTTTTTTTAAGGCCCTTCTGGAGACGTGAGAACAAACGCAGCTTGAACAATGTGGGCACCAAGCCCAAAACTGCCAAGTTGCCTTTGGGAATGAAGACAATTAACTGTGTTCCTGGATGGATAACAAAACAGACTGCTTTCCTCTTCTCCTACCTCCCCTGTAATAAATAGTCAGAGATGCATCATGTGAAAATACTGCGTCTGGGCTTTGAGGCCATATGCTGACACTGAGAATCTGAAATGGGCTGACTCATGGGTCTTGTGAATTTTTTCTTCATTGTCCTGATTAATAAGGTTTAGTTGAAGTCAAGTTATGAGAAAATCGGTTGAGAAAGAATAGATGATTTTCCTTTCTTTTCAGAAAATACCACCCAGCTTTTAATTACACATGTTGTATTTATAACAAAAAGCCAATATTTTTGTTTGACTTTACTGAGAAGGGTAGTATTTTGACAATTCTTTTACCTTTCTAAGAAAGCAGGATACTTAAAAATATTACCAGGCTCTAACTGGATATGGGTCCCCAACCACATTAGAGTGGCCATTTTGACTAGAAATGAAGTTGGATAGGGGTGAGCTCATGGGGCCTTGAACCTCACAAACTTAAGCTGAAATCCTGGCTCTGTCCATTAATGGCTGTGAAATCTTGGGTAAGTTACTTAACCTCTCTGAACTTTATTACATCATTTGTAAAATGAGGATTATATGCATCACTCTGTGGTTACTTTAAGAATTAGAGGTAATGTGTATATGGATAGGAAGTATGCTGACTTATAAACAACTGATTTTTTGTCTGATGAAGTGATTGGCTCACAGGTATGTCTACTAATCAAAATGTTTCATGATCTGACTGAGACTGCACCAGACTTTTTTCAAGTCTTTTATAAAGATCTGCTTTAGCTAAACACTGTGGACTTACAGGAGACCCAGATATTTGTCGTTGCTCCTGCAATGCACAAAGTATAAGATGCAATAGAGAGTAACTTGGAGCTCCAAATTCCTAGCCCCTAATGTTTAGCAACAACCTTGCTACTTATTCAAGAAATATTTACTTAATTTTTGTTGTATGGCTAACATTGGCATTAGAGAGGTGACCAAAACAGACAACACTTTATCCCCATAAAATTTACACTTGTTAAATGGGGTGAGGATGATGGGGGCAGAGCTACCAGGTTGGAGAGGCAAGAAACAAAGGCTATGGAGAAATATAAGACAGGGTTATAGATGGGAATGTGGATTATTTGTGCGGATCGACCTAAAAAAGAACAGATGTTTGAAGGAGCTCTTCCTTTATACAATGAAAAAGAGTGTTTCTTAGATTATTTAAATGTTTATCATTTAGTGGATTTGCCACTTCTGATTTTAATTTAGGTTTTGATTAATTACTCCAGCTGGGTTTTTTTTTTTTTAATCCAAAAGTCATCACTAGATCTCCTAGGAATCCTACCTGTATTAGCAGGACTGTAAATTGAATACATTTTATGTTTTCTGCAATGTCAATAGGACTTGAGGGAAGAGATTTCTTTTCAAGGTAGTTCAAGCAAAATTTTCAGTACTCTTTGGGCAAAAAGGGGCTCTGTTATGGGCTGAATTGTGTCCTCCCAAAATTCACATGTTGAAGTCCTAACTCCCTAGTACCTCAGAAGGTGACTACATTTTGAAATAGAGTTTTTAAGGAGGGAAGATTAAATGAGGTCATTGGGGTGTGCTTCATTCAATATGACCAGTGTCCTTATAAGAAGAGGAGAGTAGGCCATATGAACACACAGAAGAGAGGCTATTGAAGACACAGGGAGAAGACAGCCATCTACAAGCCCAGGAGAGAGGCCTCTGAAGAAACCCACGCTGCCACACCTGGAGCTTGTATTTCTAGCCTCCAAACTTGTGAGAGAATACATTTTTGTTGTTTCAGTCCAGCCTGTGATTCTTTCTTAAGCCAGCCCTAGCTAACTAACATACGCTCCAAAGTAATATGAAAGCCGTGTAGCCCATTTGCCTTCTCAGTCACTTATTTTTCAGGTTATATGACTTCGGTTCATAGTAAGGAGGTAGAATTATAAACATTTTTTAAACATTTATGAAGGAGTCTCAGTCTTCACCGTTTAGGACCAAAGATGTGCTTTCCTACTTCAATCCTCTTGTATTTTTATTCCCTTTTGGCAGAGAGGTAAGGAATTAGACTAGGACCAGACCTCCACATTTCTTCTTTATGAAAGAGGAGAAATATTCTGGAAAAAAAAAATGGTATTTCCATTTGATTTCTGAGGTCTCACTGGAATGCAACATAAAAGTCACATCCTATTCTTGGGGGCAGAGATAAATCTGAACTACCAAACTATCTTAGAAGAGATTGAAAAAACTTCATGTTTATTAATTACTTCCTTGATTTTTCATTTCTCTCTCTCCTGTGCCATTAAAAAAAAAAGGCAGAGAGGGTAACAGGTTAATAAACAGTATCTGTCAGCAGGGAATGATTTGGGGTGGTATAGACTAGTTCTGTCTCATTGATATCTTAGACTTTAACAGAAAGTCAGAATGCTGGGCCAGCAGAGCAGGAAATTCCTTACAAGCCCCCACGTCCACATCTGCTGCCTGTTTTTAAATCCATTGACTGAAGTTCAACAGTGTCCCCAAGTTTCCTCAATTAATCTGTCAGTTAGAAATTCCCTACTAGTGCCTCTTTATCTTTGGTAAATGAAAGACCCCTAAATACTTTTTTTAATCCAGAAACATCAGTACTGTAAAAATGTTTGCAAAGAGGTCATGAGAATGGGACACCGTTCGTATACAGTCTGTGCCACACATATCCACACAGTTATCAGAACAGCACGTTTGTAAAGTCCGCTATATTTCTAAAGTTTTTCTTAACAATTCTCTCAGGCAACCCTCAAGACAACTGTTCTAGTAAGTAGGCAGTTACTGTGCCTGTCCTACTAACTTCTGAGAGGGCGTGACAGAGGAGGAGACTAGTGGCAGAGATGTCAACAAAGAGGTGGACCTAGAACCCACGTCTCCCGCTTCCTATCCAGGACATTCCATTACATAAGAATACGTAAACACTGTGCTTATGTGCACGCATTTTACCTTTTTTGACAATTTGAATATATCGGCAATTTTTTTAAAATCCGATAGTTTGAAATTATGGATCAATCTAGTGAAAAGAGTTACTCTGGTTGTACATGTAACCACTGCCGTAGGGTCTGGAGTATCTGGGACACAGGTGTGCTTTGTTATGTCGGTGGGATTCAGGGCAATTAATGTTTTCTTTCTCCTGTCGCCTATTTAGCACACAGCAAGGCCGGCCTGCTCGAGAATCCTCATGTGATCCTTGATTGCATTACAAAATATGATCAAAAGACTCTACCTCAATGGGCATGATTGTGCTGCTTGCTAAACTCAATGGCAATTTATTTAAATATGATACTCTGCAGGAGAACTCCTTCAAAGAAAAGGCACAACAGGCAGTTTATCATTTCCATGCGAGGCATTTGGAGTTATTGCCTCTTGAAAGCATTGGGGAAACAAGGATAATGCTGCTGGAAGAGTTAAAATGTGATATGATCATAAGCCCCACTCTCTATGAACAATGCCAGTTATGTCCTAGAGTTAATAGCTTGGTGGTCCCTTCTTAACACAAATCAGCCTTCCAAACAGAGGAAAGAGATGGGTGTGGGTGGTAAGGAAATTAGGAGCATGGATTCTAGACAATAACACATCTGAGATAATCGAGTGATGCAAGCACATTACTATTCAGTGTGTGGCAGAGTGCCGCTAATTCACTCTAAAAAGCTAACTCAGGCAAATATAAATTAAAGCATGTGCAGGACTGGATTGTAAAAAATAAGAGCAATTAGCACTGCAGTATGTGCACATCTGCAATAATCCTGTTTGATGCATCTTCTATTAATTAACTTTATTGGAAGGAAAAAATCAGGTCAACAGAAGGAAATGCACAGCTTTTGGCCACTACAAAGCATTTCCAAACGTTGACTAAGTTTGCCATGTAAATGTGTCAAATGTCTTCCTTTAAGCCCAGAATAGAAAGGCAAAATGATTCTTATTTGTAAAGCTGTGATTCTTACGCTCACAAAGTTTAATCTTTAGGAGTGCGTTATGACAACTTTTGTTCGTGTACTAATTTTTCTGCCTGGTAACGTGTTTCCTGTGTTTATGGGGGGAGGGAAACTACGTTGAAAAGTAGATTGAATAATCTCATTTATTTATACATGAACTGCAACCCGATCAAATCTATGATTTGGAATATGGCACGTGAAAAATTGTGATTATGCTCCTGAATCTGGAAAACATCATTATATAACTTTTTTTCAATAATATGTTTTAAACATTTCTATGTTCAAGTACAGAAAGTAAGATTTTAGATCTAAACTAATATATAAAAATTCAATCAGGGTGGAAAGTGTTTTTAGACTGCAATAATTAATCCTTTTCGAAGTATAAAAATAATTTAACTCCGACTTAATAGGTTGTTAAATGTTTCTCACTAAAGGATTGTTATTTTACCAGGAGTTTCTGAAATCACTAGTGTAGGCAGTCGAATTATCAGTGTTCAATAAATTGAAATGTATATTGAGAAATGAGTACTTCTTAAATATATCATCCATTATGTCGCATTCTTACAGTCTATTTGCTTTTAAAACAGAGCTCTAAAATGAAAAAAACTAGATTTGGTGAGGTAATGTTTATATCTAAAAACAAAAATTATTTTTCTTTTTTTTTTTTTTTTTTTTAAAGAATTTATTTATTTATTTGACAGAGATAGAGACAGCCAGCGAGAGAGGGAACACAAGCAGGGGGAGCGGGAGAGGAAGAAGCAGGCTCATAGCAGAGGAGCCTGATGTGGGGCTCGATCCCAGAACGCCAGGATCACGCCCTGAGCCGAAGGCAGACGCTTAACCGCCGTGCCACCCAGGCGCCCCCAAAAATTATTTTTCTTAATTAAAATTGGAAGCAGTTTATGCTCTCTGATTCAATTCTTTATCTTTCAGATTCCAAATGTGCTTCCCTTAAGTAACTGATACATTGGGTTCTTACCACCTTTCTTTTTCATTTACAAAGAAAGCAAATAATATGATGGTAAGAGAAGCAATTTTGTAATTATTTTCACAAAACTCCAGTGCAACAGAAATACTTTTAAAGTATACAATTACTGTTATTTGACAATTCACTTTGAACGATACCATCAAGGATGTATCTATAATACAAAAATTATAAGTCTTTCTCAATTTATAGATTTCAAAAATTTAAAGCATTGTACTGAATGGAGTGATATAATTTGCTATGAAGTAGGCTTAATTGTGATAATAACTTATGTATTTAATAATTTTTAAAAGTAAAACCACTTTTAATATAGATGTTTTCATTAAAAATTCAAAATACATTTTCTGCACTAAATAATAATTAAATATTAAAATGGAAACAACAGTCAAGTATAAGTTCTTGAGGAAAAGTGTCACACTGTTTGAATCAATTCAATACAATGTAATTACAAATGGGATTAAATGTTTTCATCAATAGGAATTTACTCTGATTTATGAATTTCAGTTTCTACATGATTATATGTGAGATAATATTTGAGAAACATCACCTTAAAATATATATATATACACTACAGCGATTGAACTTTTGCCTTCTGTGTTATGTACATAGAGGAAACTTTATTTCCTGAGACCTAATCTGTGTGAAATAACCTGGATCTCTGTTCTCTTAAGTGAAATCAGTAAAATAGATGCACTTGAAAGCATTGTTTCTCCGTACACCAAAAACAAAGATTGTACAAGTGAATATTACTTCTAAAAATTCATTTAAGAATACAATTTTTGTAAACTTCCTACCGATAAATACATCTATATCATGGATCAAAATCTGCATTGTCATTTTAGAAGACTTTAATGATTTTTGTCTATGGATTAAGTTCAGGCAAGAATTGGTGTTTATGAAGAGTATTATTTTATAGTAAGTCAATGTGAGTATTAATGTCTCAGATAAATTGCACTAATCGTGTGTGCCCTCTACCACATCCTCCTGTCAATACTGTGGGGGGTTTTGTTTTTTTGTTTTTTTAAGACTTGCATGTATGTGGGCTGGGTGCTACCTGTCATTCTTCAGAGGTCTAAAGTCCCTTGGACATAGAGCCAGATCAGAGCTTCCGCATTAACTCTCAATTTCCTGGCTTTTTGAGGGCTTCGGCAGACCCATAATGTTTCTTTAACATTGGGGTTTTCTTGTGGTTTAATATTTCTAAAAGCAGTAAATTATTTCCAGCATATGTAAAAAAGACAAATTTCTCTGTGGTTAGTGACCACAAAACAAAACAAGAAACAGAAATACTTCAGAGAATGAATCCTAAGAAAAGTTTTAAGTTATAAACCCTCACTTTGATGTCATATGTGAAAAAGGAAATTTTGATGAAGAATTGTGAACTAATACCTTAAAGAACTCTCGAAGCCAATATACATTCTTGTATTTATCATTTTCATTATCAGTAATAAGCATGCTAATTGTACGTAAACATATACACTCATTGTCTCTCATAGACATATAACATAGCTATGAACTACTGAATAAGATGAATATTGACTAGTAAAGATAGCTTATGAATTATTTAAGATAGAAATAATCTTTGATCAAAGGGATAAATACCAAATGCCTTCCTTTAACAAGAAAATAGTAAACTATTAGCAAATGACTTTTAAAAGCAGAGATGTTATTGACTTATCACTGCTTTTGCATTTGCTCCCAGATTTCGAGTTTTTATTTTTGTTTTTTAACTCTAGTAATTTGAAGTTTAGAATGAGTTTTTGGATTTTTAAAGATGTTTTATTTCACAATTTTTAAGTTATAATTTTTTAGAAAATACATTTTAATAGATCTTATAGATTTAAAATGTGGCCATCTGACAGAAAACGTCTTGATAAATTACTTTGCAATTGTAATTTAAAACTGTATTTTAATGAAGCATCATCAGAGATATTAGATCACAGAATGACAGAATGATAATGCTTGTGATATAATCTACCATTCTCCCCAATCTTAGAGAACCTGATGCCCAGATAAATTCAGTTAGTTGGCAAATAACACAGCTAGTAAGTAGTGGAGCTTAGACTAGACTTGTTCTCTTTTCATTTATACCCTAAACTAACTCAACTACACATCACAAATGGAACTTTCATTTAGGGCAGAATCAATAATGCAAGAAGACCTCATAACCTCAAAACAAAGATACATATGCCAATGAAAAGGCCAGGTTTCAGGGTTGGATTGCTCTGTGTAAAAGACAGAAGAGCAAAAATGCTTAGATTGCCTAATAAAGCAGGAAAAAATCTTGAGCATCTTTCATCATTTCATGTTGCTAAAACTTCACCTTCTTTCTCCAATGTGGCTTCATTTGTAGAGAGAGCACAAAGCAATGGAGATTTCATGGAAGAGAGAGACTGACAATGACAAGATGCGATACACATTCTAGACTCTCAGACGCAGGCAAAATAAGATCAACGAGTTTTTCACTTCTTTTCATCATTACTCCTGCTTGTTTATGCATATTTCTTCTGGAGCAGATCAAAACTAAGCTGAGAACCTAGATGGTATGTACAGATAAAGAAAATGGGCATATCACAAAGATTTCTACCCCTGATATGGTAAAACCAATGTTATATAAGGAACAGCTTTTTCTAAACTTTCTAAATTACATATCTTGGATCTGAGAATTTCTAAACTTAGAAAACAAGAAAGATACACACCCAAGATATTTTTCTTTTTATGTATAACTGACAGTAAGATGGACTAATGACAGCTTCAGGATGTATGATACTAGAACTGCTCCAGAACTTTTTTTTTTTTTTTTTTGGCTTTTGGTAATAATCCTTCACTTGGCCAGATAGGTTCCACATTAGAAACTCAAAAGGAATATAAGATGAAGGAAAGAAAATTGAAACAAAAAAGTCTTTGTTTAAGAAATTATTTTGTTTCAAATGTACAGTTATTCTCAGATGAAAACCATAGTCTCATTTATTATGAAGTCCTATTAAAAATATATATACATACTCCCTCTGGAATAAAATACATAAGTGACTTTACTTGCAAAAGCAGAGTTGAGATCCCTGCCCCACTGAATTTTAAAATTAAAAGTAAATTATGAGATGGTGTCCCAAGAGGATATTAAAACATAAATGTTCAGTGGCATATCACAGCCAGAATTGTCAAACATGGAGTTAACAGTAAATCATATGGTGATGCCAAGGAATAATCCAGATTCAAGGCTCTTTCAGATTAATAACTGTGAGGATGAAGCCAGTGACTGTGCTTGAAATGATGAGCAAAACAAAATGCCAGGAAAGAAAAAGATAGTTATAAGTAAGATGAAAATGAAAAATTCTTTTAACTTTTAAAATATTCAAATAGCTTAAAGAATTTACATATATATACATAAACACATATCGCATTAAATCTATGCTTCCTGGCTGAGATCAACACATGCTCTCTTACTTATAAGGAATGGAATTTAAAGATCATACTTCCACTTTCTATGTGCAAGGGATATTTCTTTTATATTTTAGACTCACTGATTTTTCTGAAGAAGGTCCACACATTTCTTTGTCTTAAACATTTCCAAAGTTGCTACTCTATTCTCCTTCCTTGCATTGGAACCTTGTTTATGTGCAGAAGGGTGCCATTTCTTAGAGATTTTCATCCTGACAGGGCAAGGAGCAGATAGGTGGGATGTCAAAGAAACACAGCCATGCTAATGGTCTGGTAGATGTTACTACTGTTTCCAGCAGTAACAGAGACTCCGCTGTGTGCCCTCAGGTGAGTCACTTAACCTGCCGTGTCACAACTGCTCCATCTGCAAATTAGATAATCACCTTTGCCACCCTCTTCCTCTCAGGGTTGTTTTGGGAATGTCATAACTGGTCATTTGTTTGATCTATTCAAGAAGCACTCCATGCCCTTGGACCCCTGAATGTGCACACTCAAGTGCAAGCCCAGCTATGAAGCAGCATCCAGCAGGAATGTTTCCTTACTGAAACAGACAAAGGGCAGCCCACTGAAGAATGCCAGACCCAAATGACATCTTGAAGGCCTTTGAGATTCTCAGATGAAAGGCTTTATATAAAAATAAAGTATTGTTATTACCTAGGCAAAGAAAAATGCATGCATTTTCTGTCAGCATTCAAGAGCCATACATAGTGGTGCCCTGTGCCCCCCTTTGATATTTCGTTTGCATTTAGTTTGATGACAATATAGATAAATTCTCTATTTGGTGCCATTGGACCTGGGTTGCATTTCAGTGTGTGGAAAATGACGAAATGAAAGAGAGAAGCCTTTGAAAGAAAGTGAAAATAAATGTAATAGCCAAAAGCCAAATAATAGTCATAGTGTATTTAAAGTCTATTAAAGAGCAGCAGTCAGGGTATCAAATGCACACTCTCTCATCCTCTGTGGTCAGCCTACTACGTGGACCACCTGCCTTAAATTACACAAGTTCACCGCATCCCTGGAGTGAGGAGGAAGGCAGGAGAAGAATGGGGGTGGAGAAGCAGCTTTCTCCATTCATATTAATCATGCCAAATTTAAAATAGTTTGAGAATACTTCTTTTCAATTCACAATCAATTATATTTAAGTCTCCAAGCCACCACTCTTGGGTTTGGAATTATGTGTGCGTATATATGCAATAAGTAAATAACTTGGAGTTTCAGTTTTTCAGTAGATACTGATTGACACACACTTTTTAGTTACCAGTGTTCATACTGTCTTAGGAGGTGATTGGGTAATGTAGAGCTCTGTATAGCCCAAGAATATAGGAAAATGGAACTCTAACTGGCTGCAGCAGAAAAGACCCTTCTGGATAAACTGCTCCTATTTGGCTAAGAAGCACATGTGGAGACTCTGTATTTGGATCTTTGACAGAAATCAAGTGCAATCAATTTTATAGACATGAAAACATACTGATAACAAGCAAGCCAGATTTCTTATTAAATTTAACTTTTGCTGCTTTTGAGGTGCCAAGGCTGCTACCCACGGTTGTGAGGGATGTTCATTGAATAAGAGCACTTGTTCCATGGGGTGATGGGGCCTGAAGTCAGCCCTGCTCTGATAGGCAAGCCATAAGCCCTGGAAGAAAGGGATCCCTTTACTTCTTCACACAAAGAAATCATACAGGCAAATGACAGCTGTGGGCTCCATACAGAAAAACACACTAAAATACTTAAGTTAAAACGAATGCCTGAATCTCAATGTTTTAATACATGTCTTTGTGCTTATTTGGGCTTTTATTCTAAACCTGAGAGATAAGTATATGAATTACCCCACCATCATAGTATGGGACTTTCATATTGTCATTGGAGGGAAAGGGGTTCTTTTAGATGTGAATTCTGCCTCTTTGCCTCAGTTTTTCTGATAGTATAATGGTGATTTTCAAATCCACAAAAATGTCATATGGCAGATACTAAGCAAACTGCTGGGATTCTATTAGTGAGCTGGATAGGCACAAAAAGCTTAAAGTCTAATAAGCAGCTATAATCTATAGGATGTTGCTACAGATTAATGAATGTGCATTGGAAAGAAAGAAAAGTAGCAAAGGCCAAAAGAAAATGTTCTTAGAGTCACTTTTACTCTCTGTTCTAAAGTTTCCACTCTGGGAATGCTAAATGAATGCAGAATGAACCACTTTTGCCTCTCCACGTCTGTTCTTCCACAGGTTGGGGGGCCCTAATTTTCTGCGCCACCCCAGAACATCAAAGAAAACCTCTTGTTGTGGCCTTCAGCACACACACAGCAAAGAGCCACAGGTGAGACTAACCTTCTGTGATTAGAGGTTCCTTTGTTTGTTATGATGAACGTGACAGTCACTTTTACATAGCCTTTAGACTTACAAGAGGCCCCCAAGAAATGTTTGTTGACTGAATAAGCATGCGTTTGTTTAATTGAAGGCAGTGTCATAGTGGCCACCCACACAGCCTGTCACTTGGGGAAAAGTGGTTGGGGAAGAGTGAACATTTCGAAATTGCCTCTGCAGATCTACGTGATATTTAAACTCTACCATGACGATCAGACAATTGAGTACATCTTTCACGGGAGTAAATGTGGCTCCACGGGTGAGAAAGTTCACACACTCTTTACCTAGGGTGTTACTTTTCAGAACTGTGCTACCTGCAACTTGATTTCAAATTGTTCTTTGCATCAGTAACTCATGAAAACAAAACCCAGTAGGAAAGCATGTCAGACTTAAGAATAGCATCACAGATCGCAAATTGAAAAGGCCTCTGGGATCATTTGCACAGAGTAGGAAAACCCACTTATGATCACTCTCCTTTGGTTCTGCCTCATTCCATAATTACTCCGTGGGGCAAACTACACTCCTGGTTTTTCTGCCCAACAAACAGTTCCTGCACATGCTAGTTAAATTATCTTTCTTTTTCCAACAGTCTTGAATTTGTAAGAGTATTCTTAGTGGTAATTATCCTTATAAGAGGCAAAAATAATAGTCTCAGGGCATTTTTCCACAAACAAGGCTTTGTATCAGTAATTGTAAAGATCAAAATAAAATAATTCATAATTCATAATTTCATATTTGTATTCATAATATTACTTTTAGAATTTTTAGTAAAAATAAAGACATACCCATTTTCATTCTTAGGCAATGAAAGGATAAAACAGCTAAATAGGATCCTGGTCTTTACAATTTACCAGGTGTTGTATCTACATGCAGAGAGGTGTCCAGCCTCACTTACTAACAGTCATGGTCCTGTTATCTGCTGTGTTTATGCAAAACTGTAGTAAAAGAGAAAAATAGTGAACCCTAGGGAATAGCTGATCAGCTAGAAGTAAATGGGTAGGTCTTACAGTCAGGACAATTCTGGAGTTTATTATCCTGCTTAAAATTTTGAAACCACGCTCCCAAGTAAAGAAATGGGCACAGACTAGGCCCAGTTAGTCTCGGGCAAGTATCTTAAACACTTTGGACTCCAGAGTCCTTCACTGTAAATTAAATGAGTTATTAATCAAGGAAGGTATGTAAATCACCATCAGCCTAATGTTGACACTGAGAACCTCTTGTCTAGGGAAGCAGAAAACCAGGTACACAAAGAAACTCTTGAAGGCACTGTGAAGTGAACCACAAGGAAAACTGGAAATGATGACAATGAAATCAAACCAACTATCAGGGTTTATCAGAGGACTGCTCTAAAAGTAGCAGCTGACCAACAAATTAACCTGCAGTTCAACAGTTAAAGTTTGATGTCGTTTTTTTTTTTTTTAAGATTTTATTTATTTATTTGACAGAGATAGAGACAGCCAGCGAGAGAGGGAACACAAGCAGGGGGAGTGGGAGAGGAAGAAGCAGGCTCATAGCGGAGGAGCCTGATGTGGGGCTTGATCCCATAACGCCGGGATCACGCCCTGAGCCTAAGGCAGAGGCTTAACCGCTGTGCCACCCAGGCGTCCCTGATGTTGTTTTTTAGAAATCAAAAGTCCTATGGAAGCTGTAAGTGAAAAATAAGCTAAAGCTTATCAGTGGAAAAAGTAGCTACCTAAGAGACCCTACTTAGATTTTGGTGATTATTCCAGCTTGCACATCAGTCTTGTTCATCACAGCCGACTACAGAAATACTATCACCAATGTCACCTTCTAGCATAAAGGGCTAGCCCTCCACATGGCAGAATTATAAGCTGGAAAGAATTTTTGGATGAAACATTTCAGAAAAGCAATTCGTGGTAGCTATTAAAAGTTTAAAATGGCCACACCAGTGTGCACTTCCCTCCATCACCTACTGAAATACTATTTGCTATCATAGACATCACGGTCAGTTTTCTACAGAAAACAAATGCCAAACGCATAAGAGTTCAACACTGATTTTTCCTTACACAGAATACAGATGACCCCGTTGACCACCAACCTGTCTTTCATGCTAGTTTTAGAAACCCTGTCAGGAAGAATAAAAATTTCTGCGGCTTGTGGAACTTTTTCAGGGTATAAGGTCTTGACCAGCAAATATGAAAGTATATTGTTTGGTTTCCTCTCAATATCAATACTTAGTATCACATTTTGGGTCTTGTAAGTGCTCCCATATGTTTCAGAAATAATTAAATTTTTATTGACATTTTGGCCTGCCTCCTAAAGATGGATATCCTTCAGCTGTTAAACATTTGATAGGTTTGAAGTTGGGAAAATTTTTTATTTAATATTTTTATGCTCTTGAGTATATACATATAGAAAAGACAAGAGGTGACCTGAGTCTTTTGATGTAGTGATTGGAACTCTAGGAAAAAGGCAGTGACTTTCAAAAACTCTCAGGTTGCCTTTAGAGAGGAGGGGAGTAATCGCTGTGTCTTTTGTCATATGATTAAGCTTATCAAATCAGGATCGTTTCTGCATAAACCAATAAACTCTGATCTGGTTCTTCGTTTTGTAATGTTATAAAGAATGAAGCAAGCTTATATATTGGAAAATACTTTTTTTTTTAAGGTTCTGGAGTTAATCCATTCTCTTTCACCCAGGAAATCAGGCTTACTTTTCAATTGGGAAAGCAAACCGCTGACCTTCAAGTTACTAATCTCGAAGGGACTTGGGGAGGAGGGAGTGTGGAGACTCGTCAAAGACTGAAGTCGTCAGACACTCTTCCCCCAAATATCACAGATTCCCAGCCTTGTGGGATTCTAAGCAAATAACCAGAATATCACTTAAGGCTAAACCTTACTCTGTAAGCAGACATTTTCTAGCGGTGCCCTGGCCTCGACCCTCCCCACCGCTGGTCTTCAAGCCTGCGCGGCTAATTCCTTCCTTAATTTGCCTTCACCTTGGGAAAGAAGAAAGAAAACAAAGTTCCTCCTCCCCCGTCCCCAATCGGCTACATTTCGAAGAAAAAATGGTTGGAAAACGTCGATTCCACTGGGAAAAGCGTCTGCTGGAGGCTACTGCGGGTCGGGCCCACCTTTAGCTCCAGGTTGACAAATGTCTTCAGCGCGTTCTCAGCTCCGCGGGCCCTAGGGGTCCCCTAAAATCGCAATAGCGTCCGCCCTGTCTGACCTGCCCCCCTGCAGCGGCGCACATTTCAGCTTTTCAGCTTCACGGTGGAGCTCGCAGTAATTGAGTCGGGAGGGTTATTTTTCCTGGCCTCGCCTCACCGTCCTGAGACTGCGGGGAGCTTTCGGAAAGACATCGCCCCCCCACCCCGCCCCGAGGCCCCGGCTGCTTCTGAGCTCTGCCCGGGCCTCCGCCCCGCGGGAACCAGGATTTCGATCCACGCGGCCTCGGCCAGAGGCTTAGGCCGGCGGGTGAAACCACCAGGGGTCCCAACGGAGGGCTTATTCCCGCCCCGCTTCACATTTGGGGGTCAAATCGCATTAACACCAAACCACCAACGGGGCGGGAGCAGGTGGTTAATTGCATAAAATAGAGTTAACTGCAAGAGACTAACTTTACAACGGTGACTTGGTTTCTCTCTGTAGCTTGGTCATCAAAAAAGAAGGTCTCTAGTTGGAAGGCGGGGAAAGGTTATCAGCTGCTCGAGAAGAAGGCTGGTGGTTCATACTGTCAGTTTAAGGTGACCCGCAGGGTGGCGCGGTAGGCGCGCTGGCTCCCATCCTCGCGGCTATTGGAAGCAGGTTTCCCTCACCCCTTCCTGGAAGGTAAGAGCTTTGGCATCTGGAAGTGTCAGAAAGGAGGCTTTTGCCATAAATCATCCTGAAAAGCATTCAAATCAGACAAGCGTCTAGAGACCCCTTAGACACTCCACCCCCAAAATCCTAGATCAAAGTGCAATTCCTGGAACCATAAACACCTATTATAAGCAAAATCCTACTTATCTGGAGGATGTTAAAACTGAGAGAGAAGGAAGGAGTAGGAGGCATTTGTCCCTGTAAATCCCCCCGCACAAATTCACAAGCTCTATCTTGTCTTAGATTTGCCAACTGCTTTCTCGCGGATGGCCAACCGCAGCATTTCTAAACTCGCCCAATACGCGTTTCTGGGGTCCTCCGAACAGCTGGCTGGAGAGTTCAGGACGCGGGACTGGACGTTCGCTTTCGCTTGTTTTTTCAAATAAGAGAGAAGCAGGTGCGAGAGAGTCTCGAGCTGGGGAGGTGGGAGGGGGAGAAAGAGAATTCACTTGGTCCTAGTTTAGAGACAGCAAGTGCTTTTTACAGATTACACAAGTGCGGCAAACCTCAGTGCAAAGCACTGATCGTCCGAAACTTCGAAAACTCCGAACAGAAAACACCCGCCTAGGCGATTTCTGCTCTCGCTGAACTCTCTCTCCGGGCTGAGTTACATTTGCACCGTACTGTAAATTTCCGAGTTCTCTCAAGAGGGCTCAGCAGAGGGACAAGGACCACTAAGAGGGGACCTCGAGGGGTAGATGTCTAAGATTCTGAGAGTGCAACTTTCTCGCCTCAGAAATGAAAAGACTACAATTTTTACCACGACTTCCTTGGTCAATCTAGAGTCAACCGACTGTATTGAAATCTCAAGTCTGGAGCAGGGATGGCCCAGCCGGGCGTCTAAGGCGGAAGCTAGGGGGCGGCGGGGTGGAGGGTAGGAGGTTGGAGGGTGGAGGGGTAGGGGGTACTAGCATGGAGAGACCTCCCCCCACAGACATTCCCTGCGGGGAGACGCGCTCGCTGCGCGGGTACCGCGAGAGGGGGCGTTAGGAACGGCGCTGGCAGCTAGCTGACTGCAGGGTTGAGATTATTCGACACGTGTCCTTTACTCCTCACAATCCATTTCTTACGGGTGATTTATGAACGAACCTCTTTGATCTGGGACGGTTTTTATCTGTCCACTGTTACAGATGATAGACGCGGCTGCTAAAATGCCTCATTCTCGCTGCCTAAAAGGTTGCTCCCCCCTTCCCAAATGCTGTTGCTTTTTCTCTGGTGATTCCCCACCCCCTGCCTCTTCGCTCTCCTCCCCTACCCCCAGCCCCGTTCGCTCTATTAGTTGCAGTCCCTCCGGATGTTTTAAGTCAACAAAAAAGCGCTGGGCAGGGTCAGCTGGGAGCCAAGGCAGGCAGACTTGGGGCACGCTATCCCCTTGGTGCCACATGTGTTGGGGTCCTTTGAAGGCCTCCAGCCAGGGACGAGGACTACTAGCTCCCAAAGTGCGGGTGCCCGCCTTGGGAAGGGAGAAGGCAAAGCCCTGGCAGTCAGGTTCCCGCGGGGGCTGGCTTTGCTCAGAGAAGGGACGTGGAGCCGGGATGCGGAGGGCAGTGTGGTCCGGGGTTCTGTTCGGGCCGGGACTCATCAGAACAATCACTTTGGCTTAACTAGGGAGGGAAGGAGGCGGCAGAAAAGGGGGAGAGGGTATCACGTTGCGCAGCTTGCTAGTCCCTAATAGGTAAAGGAAAAGCGGAGTCTCAGAAGTGGTTATTAATAGATCTTTTTTCTTTTTCTTTTCTTTTCGTGTATGTGTTAGTAGTATTTCATTAAAACCATATCCTGGAACAAAGAGCTGCTCTTTCATGTTTCTTTGCTTTGTTATTACTCTGACAGGAGTTCTAAAAACAGGATTTTCCAAATCAAAGGATCCCCGCAGCCCGTGCCCCCTCCCAGCCCCCCTTTCCTTTACCAAACTGCTCTTGGTATCATTATCCCACTACGGATTCTTATACTCTTGATTTAGCCGGAGGACATTTAATAGCTGACTGGATTAAATACTGCAGACTGCAGCCTAGGCCATTTGAAAATCCGGGTCGTGGACTGTGCCTAACTTCAGAGAAGGAAAACTGATCTATGAGATGTGTTTTAAGTTTCATTCAGACGAGGCCTGGAGAGAAGGAAGAGGAAGAAGGATTCTCTGCTCCAGGTCTTTTTAATATGTTACAAAGTTAAAAGTTTTAGAAGGTGTGTGTTGTTGGGGGTTGGGTTAGCAAGAGAAGTCAAGGGTGGAATGAGGCCAGAGGCAACCTTAGGAAGAGACTAACAGAAATCTCCTTCTGTCACAATGAAAGAGGGATTTATAAGGACATTTTAAAGAATGCTGCTCTGGAAGGTCGGGTTCTGCCCAGGAATGGAGCATGGTTGTAGGGGTGCACATACCTCTCTGAAGGATTCATAATCATTCCTAAATATGCAGTATTGACTCGGTCTCTTTCTGCTGCATGTTGGCTTTCAACAATAGTAACAATGCTTTGATTTGATGTTAAGTTTCAGAAACAAAAGAGGAAAAGAAATTTGGACTATTGTATCCAGTAGTGTGTTTAGAAATGGAGGCCTGGAAGCCCCAGAGTAACACATATCAGAGTCAGGGTGCTGGAGTTCAACCCAACATTCATCTTGGCTAGGCAAACCCGGAGGGGGCAGGATCTGAGGTCTTTGTCCAGGATGCTTTAGGGGCCATAACCAGATATGATATGTACCTAAAGGTAATAAATCAAGGTTAAGTTCCTTCAGGGACAGCTGGATGGGTATTTAGATTAAATGCCATAGAGAGAAAAAGATGTGTCTGTTTATCTGGTCTTGCACATTTTTAAAACTGTCATCCTTAAAGCTAATGTGATCAATTTGAATTTATTTCAATTCTTTGGAAACCCAAAGAGGATTAATATAAACTCTGACAGTAAATTTAGATTTAGTATTGTGGAAGGAAAATACCCCAACTTTAATTTGAAAAAAAATACAGAGCTGTATGGGCAGCTATATAATAACAACAAGCCAGGTGCAATTGTCAATTTAACAGTGACTTAGGAATAATGTTGCATTTAAATGAAGAGCCACAGAACAGTTCATTCATTTAATGTATAGTCTTAAAGGTATTGTCAACAAATATTTAAAACCTTAATGTGCTATGCACGTAGATCCAGGCCCGAGCCACCCGTTAATATTCACAATAGCCTCTATGAACATCTCTCTTAGAACAGAGAAAGGAATTGGACTGTCTTCCACAACTGGGCAACTACTAATTCATTTTAATTTTGTTTATGAACTGAGCTTCCTTCTTACATGGAAGCAGGGAAAAAGCCTCTTATTTGTACACATTTAAGAATCCTCAATCAATTCGATAATTTAACTTCGTAAAAGCCCTACCCAATGGGCAGCAAAGATCCCCCCCCCTCCTCTGAGCCTGGGTCCCGGCCCCAGGAGGGAGGGATCACCCGCTCATCTTTCAGCCCAGCCAAGCATCTTGGAGGTTTAGGGTCTGTCAGTCCTGGCATTCCTTCCCTCTTATCACTCTCTACCCCTTCAAAAAGGCAATTGATTAGTTTCAGCTTTTCCAAACCGAGATCCGATACGTTTCTCAGGATCAAAAGTCTCTGAGAGGCCAAGACAGAAACGTGGGGGATGGGGAACGTGAAGAAGGAAAGCCGGGCGGGGGGGGGGGCGGAATTTGCCAGCCACCCTAACCCTCTGCACCCAAGGTACCTAGGGGATGGGTGGGTGCTGGGAAGGGGTAAGATTGTGACCTCTCTTAAGTAAGAGGCACTTACTTAACGATTTAAGATGTGTCTTCCCTTTCCGGAAGCAAATATTTAAAGGAGAAAATAGATATCTAGAAAAGGAGGTTGATGATTTATGCCTGGATTTTCCTCCAAGCTTTTGCCTTCCTTGTATTTACAGGCGTGGCCCCATTTGCAAATTGTACATCTGTTCTCTTCACGTGACATTTCATAAAAGCCCTAACATCTGGGCAAGATAAACTTCCTTCAGGTACCTGCTTAACTTTTCACTTGTCACACTCGCATCACCCCCGGTGGGTCCTTTTCGTCCTCCCGCCTGCCTCAGTGGCGGGGTCTGTGGCGCGCTTTGCTCCAGCCCCCAGGCTCTGGCCCCCAGCCTCCTATGACCCCGCATCGCCCCCCTCCCAACGCCAGCCTTTGCCACGACCAGCTTCCTTGGCAGACCCCATCCTTACGTCTCCCGCCTCCGGCTCCGCTGTGCAGGTAAATGAGGGCACCATCTTGAACCCAAGGAGAAAAGTCAGATTGCCTTCGGTTCCGGCTCCAGACCAAAAACAAAACAAAACAAAACAAAACTGCCTAATAAGCAATATTCAAACTCGCGCTTAGATTCCATAGTCTCATATACATCTCTCTATTCTTCAGTGAGATGAAAACAGAGTGCTGCTGATTCTGTTGGTTGTCTTTTCATTGAATGTTCGCTCTATCTGGTAGATGTATAAACTGCGTGTTTTACAGAAATTTAATTTCACTTGCTCGTAATCTCCCCTCCCCCAAGAAGGCTGTCTTTGGGATGAATGTTTTTAGAAAAGTTTTTTCGTTTCCTAATCTGGAGTTTTGTTCACGCGTAAGTACGAAGACACATCCACAAACTGGGGGGGGGGGGGAGGATGGAAGGAAAAGAAAACAGTCCACGTAAACAAGAAAGACAGCCGTTCGAGGCCTTCGCTGCAGCAAACCCCAAACGATCTCATTGCAGGGCGCCCACGAAATCCCGGCTATAATTGAGTGTTTTCTTTGAGGTTTTCTGACCATGTGCTTTTTGCCATGGTTACTATGACTCTGATATGAGAAGCTGGATATTCATTATGATCCCGTCCCATCCGTTCCCCAACGTTTATCTCCCTGGCCCTTATAAAGAAGGAGAATATAAAGGGGGGACTTTTATGCCAGTGATTTTAACCTGCCCCACCTTCCAGTGACCTGCCACATGCTCCTTTTTACTTTATAGACATCTGGGAATTCCATACATGCCTTAAACTCCAATTACACACCTTCTTCAAAGGACACGTGCTTTGATTTGCTAAGAACATTAAGTGGGCTCACGTCCTGGGGCCTTGGGACAAAAGCAAATGGCAAATGTATCCCGTGCCCTGTTTGCTGGGTCAATCTTTTGCTGTTCAGTAAATAGGGATAATTAATAATCCTGTTTGCATTTTCGAGGTCTCGGTTTCGAGGCTTCTTGGAAAAGAGTGGGGTTGCCGGCTTTGAGAAATCATGAGGTAACCGATTTCTCCTTCCACTTTGCCGGTGCACTTTCCTTCCACTTTCGCTGGTGCTGGGGGTGGGGCACGCTTTACGACACACACGCAGAAAATTCTGGAAAAGTGGCCCCCGGGGATCCCCTGCCCGACCCCTGTTTGTCGCTAATACAGGCCTGTCTCTGGAAATTTGAGGTTGGGCCTTTGCCTGACTCTGTTGCTGCTGCTCCCTTTGCTACCGCTGACACTTGGAACCGCCGCCTCCGCGCAGCGGCCAGACGCGGGGCCCGCAGCGGTCCACGCAGTCGGAGAAGGGCACGGACATTGTCACTCTCCCCACCGTGTGGCATCGGCCCGCCACCCACGCAGGGGAGTCTGGGCCGGCGCCCCCCTCCCGCGCCCGCCGCAGGTGAGACTCCCGCTCCCCACGGAGTTTTGTTTGGGTTTCCGTGGCGTTTGTTCCCCGCAGGTTTGTTTGTTTTTCTTCAAATTACAGATGCAGGGAAAACCGCCTGACATCATGAGAGCGGGACAAACGCTCACTTTGAAGGATTCCTGGGCAGGACTTCAAGTGAAATCATATGCCTGAGAAGAACTTGATACCGGTCTAGAGAAAATAACCAGTTCTGAGTTTGCCAAACCGTGGAATGTGCAAAATGCTCGACTTTTTTGCAAGAGGCCAAGTGTCCCTTAAAAAGCTCTATTATGAATATGAGCCTGAAGACTGAAGGAGCAAGAAGCTTGTGCCGTTGTTGAGTGTGGGAAAAAAGTACACACAGTATGTGAGTTTCTGCTATTTAACGTTATTTTATTAATAATATGTGCCACATTAGGGAGGGTACCTGCAATGGTGCATGAATTGTCATCTGTGCATGTGCTTAGCAAGTGTGTGCAGGAAGAAGGGAAATGTGTGCATATGTTCTCATATGAGAACAAAAATTTACTGCTTTCTTATGACTGAAGGCTATCAATTCAACAAAATTAAAAGCAAGATTAAAAAAATTATATATGTGCACATTCTTACTCAGTTGCTTAGAATTCACCCAAGGCAATTTTATACAGCATTTTCTCTCCAGTAAATGCATTCTGGCTAAAGGGTAGAGTCCCTCATCCAGCCACCAAGTTAAATTCTCACTTGTGAAGCAGAGGTAATTCATTCTAATTGTCCTTTAAATAGAATAGGTAGCAAAAATAAAATGAAAACAGGAAATAATGGTAGAGCTAGAGAAACACAGGTGGCTTTATTTCTCTTCTAAAAAAGAATTAGCATAGTCATGTGTATGGGGGAGGACCCTGGGAATACAAAAACAGTCTGCAAGCTGAAAATTGTATTCTTATAGTTAATATTTCCACCATGAATTATTCTCCTTCAAAGTAAAGCTATCCATCACCTTTCATTCATTCATTTATTTATTTCCCTGAAAATCTAGGGGAAAATATTACCTTCAGTTTAGCAACATAAATATGGCATTTGCTTTTCTCCAAAGGGTTTTCCCTTTTAAGAAAAGTAAAGAGAATAAAACACCAAAAAAATTTTTAAAAAATTTAAGAAGGCAAATGAAAGGCTACCTTTGTTTGAAACGTCTGGGTTTTGTATCATCAGAGATAAGAGAAATTACCTCCTCGGCAATGACGGTCAGCTCCATCCTGATGTACATCAAGAAATCTGAAATATCAAATAGTCATACCAAGCTAGTGAACAAGGAGATTCCTCCATGAACAGTTTAGAAAATGGAGGTGGTAGGATGATACACACAGAAGAGAGAATTACCATCCTGATGCTCTCCCTCATCCTTCTAGGGTACCCACCTTACATTTCTACCCTACACACACACATACAATCTCACACACACACACACACACACACACTTTCTCGCTCTCAAACACACACATACACACACACTCACACACACACTCTACAAATACACCCTCCCCCTACAAGTACACTCACACGTAATTACTTTCCCGGCTCATGTAGTTATTTGGTAAAGGGCTATCAAAATCCAAAAATTAATTCCCCAAGCCTTCACTAATCTCTCAGTGTGTAAGTCAATGCTACAGGCTCCTTATCATAAAACATGGTCTAAGATATTCAGAATAGTAAATTTACAATATTGTTATGTCAGCATTCTCTGATGATGTGTGGGAGGGAAACAAAAACCTTCAGGCAATAGAATAACCTCAATCTGAGTTGAGCAAACACTATCTGTTTAGATTCATATACACTTGTTTGCCATAGCCATTGTTTGAATTAGACAGCAAAATTATTTTCCAGTTTGAAAGCTTTCCTGATTACACTTTGAAGGCAGGCAACTAGATGTAAAAGTTAAGAAGTGATACAAACTTACTACTTCTAGTGATATTATTTATAAAAGCCAATATTTTCCTGGCACAGAAATAACCAGAATGAAATAAAAATCAAGCCCCATTTGTTTTGCTGTTACTGTTTTACTTAACTTCAGGTTTTGTATACCTGTAAGTAACCAGAGAAAAATTCCATGTAATTTTGAATAAAATATATTTGCTAATGAACTCACTAGAAAATGAATAGCTCTAGTACTTAAAATTGTGATTGTTCCAACAGTTACTGAAGATACTGAAAGTTCAGGTTCTTTGTTTATTGTATTTTACTCCATAGTTATATGTTCTCTATATATAAAGAAGGAGCATGCTTCCTGAATGGATAACATCTACATGGAACAATATTAACTTTGGTTTTTCCTTTAAGCAAACATGACACTAAATATCATTTTCATTCATGAAAAAAGTTAGGCAAATTACTTTGCAAGTGGAATTATCTTTCCTGCTGAATTAAACTTTATTATTTTCTATGTATTCCTACTGATTTATACGTATAGAGCATTTTAATAACACTTCGTGCATCCTTTCAGTGCAATGAATCTATCACTTAGAAATCCTCACAAACAGTGGACAAAAATATACAGTAACAAGAGAAAATAGTGCTGGCTTCATATTGCTTATTTGCATTCAACTTTTTTACAGCTGCCTCCTCAAAATAGGAGCAAGAGGAGTGCATAACTGATTTAAGTTTTTGCTCTTTGGGGACCTGATAAGAGATGAAAGATAGATGCTACAAAGCCCACTGAACACCGAACTGGAATAATAATAAAGCTGTCTTTCTAAATAACATGCCTGTGCCTGTCAGTAGCGAGTTTATTTGTGTTTTTCACTGCTTTGTTTATGTTAGTGCCCCCTCCCTCCTGGGTGCCTCCACAGTGAAACAAGCAGGTATTTACCTCCCACTTAATCCTGAGCTTTAAAAATATAGACCAAACTCTGAGGTTCTTAAAATTTTCAATCATATTTATTTATTGCAGAAAAATAATATACAAAGATATTTACAAAACAATCATAAAAATATGAATGCATTTAGACACCGGATCTATTTGCATTTTACCATGGGTCATCAATAAATAAATAGAATGTTGTTTTTTGTATTTTAAGTTTTTTTTTTCTCTCAGAGGAAGATGTAAAAAGGAATTAACTGACTGTGATTCTGCAAGTCAGTTTGATCCCCGTATTTTTATTTCTAAAGACGTTCTTAAAATTCCTCTGGTTGTTAACCATTTTAAAATGGAGAAAGTCCATAATGATGCCTTTCCTTTCAGTGGCTGATTGGCACGACCTCTCGAGAATGCATGCATGAAAAAATAAAAATAAAAACATTCTTCGTCAAAAAAAAAAAAAAAGGAACACAAACAACTGTTCAGACTTCTATCAGAATGTAGAGGTGTGAGGATGGTGCCGCTGCCCGTCTGGGAATCACTGTCCACGGGCCTGTCTCGCTTTCTCTTTTAAAAGTGCGCCCCACGCCCTGTTTCTTTGAATTTGGGTTCTGCTCTTCTAATTTCCAAGAAAATCTTTGGCATATATATTTAAATTTTAGTTATCCAGCTCCAGAGTCTCTAGACTGTCCATTTTCTCCTTCTCTGGAAACAATGACATCTGCAAAAACCCAGAGGGGGGAAAGTTGGTTATTGTTTAGGTCTTCGTGGCTGTTTTCTAAGACTAGTGAGCACTGTCCTTATCACCACTACTGAGAAATTACGCTGAACAACCTGGAAGGATTTCAGCCCAAGGGCAAGAGGAAGTGGGTGGGCGGAAAGAAGGAGGAGGTGGAATTTGGAAGCATTTGTTTTAAGGAGAACGAAAACTTCAAGCCAAAAGAAAAGGAGGCGCTGGCAAGAAAACCGTCCTTCTAGCCCTGACCCTTGAATCTCTCCCAGTCTGCCCTCCTGTCCGTCACGCACACTCACGCACACGCACACGCCTCACCGGGGCGCATCCCCCTCTCCCTAGCGCCGACCGACCTGCCTTTCAGGGACGGTCAGGGGATGAGGTGGCGGTGCCAGGCTGGGTGGGAAGGCTGAGAGGGGGGTCGGAGAGGGGGCTGAGGAAGGCAAGGTGGACGGGGAGCCGCGGCCCGGCCGTCAGTCCATCTGCCACCTGAGCAGCGGAAGGGCGAAGGGGCGCAGAGGCGCCGGTCCTTACCTAGGTCTCCGGCCCTGCCGAGGGGGTGGGGAGCTCCGCCTGCTAGTGGGACGCGGACATGGACCAGGCCCCCTCCATCCTCCAGACCGAGAAGGCGTAGCTGAGCCGCTCGTGGGCCACATAGCTGCAGCTTGCCATCTTGGAGTCCAGCTCGTCGCTCTGGAGGACCTGGTAGAGGAAGTCGATGTACCTGGCCGCCAACTTGAGGGTCTGGATCTTGCTCAGCTTATCCGAGGGCAGCGTGGGGATGATTTTCCGCAGCGCGGCGAACGCCTCGTTCAGCGACTGCGTGCGCTGGCGTTCCCGCACGTTGGCCATGACCCGCTGCGTCTGCAGCTCCTCGTACGACTGCGGGCTCCCGCCGCCGCTGCTGCTGCCGCCGCCGCCCGCGCCGCCGCCGCCGCCGCCCGCAGACTTCTTGCCGCGCTTGCCCTGCGCCGGGCTGCCCGGCTCGTCGCCGCCTCCGACGCCCCCGCCCGCGGCCCCGCCGGGCCCCGCGCCGCCGCCGGCGCTGCGCCGGCTGCTACGCCGCTTGCGCCCCCCGCGCTTGCCGCTCGGCGGCTGCTGCCGGTCCGGCTCCTCCTCGCTGTTGCTCAGGCTGTCGTCGGCCGGCGAGACTGGCGAGCTGGACACGTCCTGCATCATCTCTCAGGTGGCAACGCGCGGCCTCGCAGGCCCGGGGCAGAGGGGCGGCCCGGGAAAAGGAGGAGAGCCGGGCGCCTCAGCCCGCCAGCTTCCCCCGCGCGCGGCGCCGGCCCGGGCGGTGCGGCCCGCCGAGGAGGGAGCGGGAGGAGGGACGGGGAGGATCTCCGCGGGGAGGGCGCGCGGGGGAGGCGGGGAGGGAGGCGGGAGGGGGAGGGGACGGTGTGGATGGCCCCGAGGTCCAAAAAGAAGGCGCCCAACGGCTGCACGCACACCCTGCTCGGCCTCTTGGAAACGCTGCCGGTGCCGGCGAGCCCGCGAGGTGTCTGGGAGTTGGACGAAAGCTGCAGACTTGGAGGCTCTTATACCTCCGTGCAGGCGGAAAGTTTGGGGGCAGCAGTGTCATTGGCCTGACGTGGGGAGGAGGGACTTTTCGAAGTTTTATAGGAAAGTTTCCGCTTTCCAGCCCCCCTTCCCCGTCCCCACCCCCCTTCCTCAGGGTCTAACAATTCGTTCTCCCAAACCATTCAAAAACGACCTGGCTCCGGCGGCCGGCCCCTCTGCCCGCCTCCTTGCTGCCCTCCCCCTTTCCTCCCTGCCGCCCTCCTCAGGAGGGCGCGGGGCGATTTCCTTCCGCGCCGGAGCGCGCGGGCCGCGCCCCCGCACCCGAGCGCAGCCCCGGAAAGCGGCCGGAGGGGACCTTTCGGCCGCGGTGTCAGTCCCTCCCGGAGTGGCTGTGACAGCAGCGGCAGCAACAGCTTCTACGCAGTGGGTGATGTCTCATCTCGCCCCTGTACCCTCTAGGTCCGTGGGGCCGCTTTGGGATTGTTGGGGTGGGGGCAGTGGCAGGAAAACTGGCAACCGCGGAGATCCCCGCAATAGCCAGGTAGACGGGCTCCCAGAGTCGCAAAGGTCAAACCACCGCGGCTGGCCCTGAGGTCGTGGGCGTTTTTGAAGACGTGGCCGCGACGCGGGGACTGCGGATCAGTGCCCCGGCCTGCTCTCACCCCTCCCTGAGAAGCATCTGGGCCTTCCTTTTCCCTCCACAGTGACCCAGTTTCAAGCTTCCTACCACGCAAAAGACGACACCTCCGACGGTGCTGGAGACCGCTCGTTCTTTCTCCGAAGTAGTCCTGTCCTTGGAGAAGGCACCGGGGCCAGAGAGGGACAGTGCAGCGTCTCCGCTGCGGCCCTGATCTCCTAAGCTGCCAGCCCAAGGTGGAGGACCCTGTGGCCTTTTCATCCCTACCCTACTCTCAAATAAAGCCCCACATTGTTACCTCTAAAGGTAGGCTCGAAAGAGAGTGAGATGAGGTTCCAGCCCCCGAACAAGCGCGCGGCTGACGGCTGTGAGAGGCACCTTCTCCACCCTTCATCCCTAGGAGGTGGAGTGGGCAGTCAAGCTTCGTGTGACCCATACGCGTTCCAGTTACTTGGACACTTTTATATTTTAAGCAGTTCTATCTAATACGTTAACGACAACGAGCGCCAGAGCCCCAAAGAGGGTGTTAATGCAGATTCTGGCAAGGAGGCAACAAAAGTTGGTGGGCTACTGTAAGGGAAGGCGCGGGGGAAGAGAAACCCCTCTTTGCAATGCCAGACTTGTTTCTCTTTTTTGGAACGACTTGGATAGAATAACCTTTTCGTGTTCATCCGTTAAGTTGCAAAGCAAACTAGAGGTCAAAAGCAGTAGTCGGTTTTCCCGCGGGGGGCGGGGAGATTTAGGGGTGCTGAGGTTGTGTGCCCTGCGCAGGCCGAGCTCCACTCACGCTCTCCCCAGACTGGACTGTCAGATGAGAATTAACTCAGCGAAAGGCCCCGTTCTGGGCCTGACCGGGGGTCTCGGCTGTGGGTGTGGGGAGGAGGAGGAGGGAGCCCAGGCGGCTGGAGGGCAAGCCATGTGGCTGTGCCCCGCTGAGGCTCACAGTTTCAGTCCGGAAACCCTGGGGTCTGGAGCGCCTGGAGCTGGCTGAAGGGTTCAGACTTGGGGAAGTGAGGGCAAGAGGCATCCCTCTCTCCCGTGGGGGTCAAACAGGGCTGTGCCTTCTTGGTAGGGGCGACTTGCAGGATTTGGCTATCACCATTTTTACAAATATTCAGAAACAATGACTACAGCATGCCAACTGGCCTGCTTCGAGAGTCGCTGCCGTATTTTAAAATGAGATCCTCTCTGAAAATTAAGGATACCTCCACTTACTAGTATGCAGGCAGGTATCCTTAAAAGGAAGCACACGGTGATGTGACACATCTTCTGCCTTTAGGATTTTATCTCTTGGAAGCTGAGAATAAGGCGGAAATTCTGCCACTCTCCCAAGTGTTCTCTATTATAAATCCGAATTAGCGATTATTCCACAATTTTTATTTGAAGGTCGTTGCAGAAATCTTGAAAAATTCCGCCTTTGCCTCTCTCTCTCTTTTTTAAAGATCGATCTCAAATCTTAATTTTGTTTTTCTTTTCCCTTTAGTTGAATTCTTAAAACTAAAGAGATGGGATAATTGGGCTTTTTCCTTTGTGGCTATGGGTAAGCAAGACAGGAAAGTGTGGGCAAAGTGTAAAGGGAAACCTTACCTGACCAAGGGGATTTGGGGTTGGGGAATGGAAATGAGGGCAGAGGAGCTAGAGGAGAAACCGAGTCCCCAGCAAGGCAGCAGCCAGGGATCATTAGCCAGCCGGGCTTGCAAAGTCATCAATCTCCAAGACTGGTTCTTAAACAAGTGAACCCAACCCTATTCTGGGCACTAAACTTATAGAGGATGAAGAGCGCCTGGCCATTGGGTACCAGGGATCCCCGGGGCTGAGGCTGCAGTCTGGACACCAGAGCGCTTACAAGAGAGTTTAAAATGAATGACCTAACCAGAACCATCCCAGCATGGAATCTTCCTGTCAGAGTCACAATGAATGACTTTAGTTGTGAGAAGAAATTTCTCTTGAACTCTTCGAAGGAGTGGAGGATGAGAATGAGAGGGTTTTGAGTGCCTACATGTTACTTTTTGAGCAGAAGGCTGTGGCTTGCCAAATGAATTTCCTCTCGCAATTTTTGGGGCTTGGGCTTGATACTCCCTACTTTGCAAACTGTAATATTTTATGGCCAGATTGTCCCACTCTGTTCATCTATAGATGTATCCTACCTAACATTTTATCTAACAATTTTCTTGTCTGCACTTGCTGGGGAAAGCAGACTTGGTTCGAAAATTTCAGCCTCTTAAAAACAGTTTTAGAAATTTCCCTTTGGAGCTGAACTCAGCTTGACTTGAAGGACGGTAGTGGAGATCTACCTTCTTTGGGAATACTGGATTAATTGGAATTAAATCATTGTGTCTACTTCTAAAATAAATTCCCTAAAAAAAAATTAACTGAAAACAAAAAAGTTTTTCTTTTGCACTCGGATAATTCAAAACGAGCTTTGTTTTCAAAACTGCAAACTTGGCATGTTCATAGTCCTTCCTGAGGAATGTGTGCTGTGTTAAAAATTAAAAAAAAAATACTGTTAGAAGAAACAAAGTTAGGAATTTCATACTGAGCATATGCAGTAAGTATGTATGTATCTGTATTCTTTCAGTTTGAATATGTATGTACTGGCATTCTCTTAGCAACAGTCATGTATAAGTACTTTTAGAGAAGGAAAAGAATCATGCATACACTATAGAATTGTTAGCAAGATAGTAAGTTTTGGAGTTGGGTTTGCACAAAAGGTGAGTATTTGAATCTGTTCGTCGTACTCTTTCTTCTTAGTCTTTGGATGGCCTACCACCTGTAGGTTGGCTTAGAGTTTTGTGAAATAATTTCTCTGAAGTGCATGAATGGAGCACAGGAGCATTCACACAGAAGGGGGCGCAAATTGGAAAAGGCTGCAGTTGAATGAGATTGTACATCTTAGATTTCATCTTGTTTTGAACACTCCACAGGGATTGCCTAGTTTGATATTGAAATAAGAAAATTTTATCAAAGTGGACTGTAAAGTTTGTGTCAGCACAAAGGGCTTCGATAACTACGGAAAAGCAGATTCTTTCTCAGCAACACAGGCAGCCTTAGTGATGTTTGAACACCTTGCCCTAAATAAGAGGTCCTTTCTTTCTCTTAATGATTGTTTAATTCATGAATTTAACTCATTCTGTATTTCTCCTTCTGAACTTCTTTAAGCAACTAAAGTTATAAAATGTGACACTTTCAATCTGAAATAAAATGAAAAAGGAGTAAATCAATTTTTCAAATAAATTAATCTTTAAAATAGCTGACATTCTGCATTCAAAATGAGGAAAAGGTAAAGAAGCCTAATACGCTGAACTTGTACGTAGAGAGGAATCCTAGTGTGGAAAGTATGGAGTCTGGAAGATCCCCTCCCCCTCCCCCCACCATACACCTTTTTTGGCTTATTGGGTGTGCAGGCTAGAGAGGTTGTGTCCTATCTTTGCTGCCAGTTAATCTTGGTGAAATATACTCTCACCTATTTCAGGGAGCTGCTGGAATTACTGAAGAAATAATGGAAGAAATATGTAGTTATTCACAGAGGCTTTTTTCATGGCCTTAGGCTTCCTACTTAGTAAGCATTTTTATCTTCTCTTTTTCATCATCAAGCAATTGAAATGGTTTATATTTTGTGTTTTTCCAGATAAATTTGCTTTTCTGATTACTCATAACCTTCCTCTCTCTACACTTCAAGCGATTTCCTTTTTTCACAAATGGCTTTTCCTGAAGTCTTAAATCCTATTACTGTTGTTTTGATGGATTCTTCCTGCACAAAACATGTTGTTTTTGCCAGTGACCACAAGAGGACACAATTTCCTAGAGAACTTTGTTTTAAAAGAAACAGAAGAAGAAAACTAACAAAATAGCAAAAGTACTGCATAATCTGTGACTGTCGTTTTGGGTACGCCTATTTGATTTCTGTTGCTTTTATTTATTAAAACATATACGCGGTTGGCATTCAAATCTTAGGTTTTTTGGAATATTTTTTCTTTTATTGTAGAATACAAAAGAAAAATGTTTATGAAAATATATTAAAATACTACCATTTTAAGGGAAAATGTTTACATTATTAGAATTTTGTACAAAACTCTGAATGACCTGGAATTTTGCTTTCTCATTTTAGAACCATGTTTGGCAATGTAAAACAGTTGTTTTGTTTTTGTTTTAATATGTGACTGTTCCAAAATACCTTTGAAAGTTTGAATTTTTAATTTCAGCATTTGGGATGTCTTTACGTGAAAAAATGCATGGAAATGATGTTTTATGGTTGCCAATTATATTTTAATGTATATCGTAGGTTAAGAACTAAATTATTTTTCAAAGATAGGGAAAAATAGGACATTTTAAAGATACTGACTCCCCACACTTCCCCCAAATTATTATGCACACCGTTTAATTTAACATCACTTTCTTCTTTCCTATTACTTCTCAAAAACAGTTTCAGAGTGTCCGATTACTCTGTAAATTAAAATACATTAAAATCACTTGATATTTTTCTAGAAGAATTTTATAGTTCTGGTACGGTGCCAGTGACAACCAGGCTGGGGAATCCGCGCTTCATTTGGAACTCAATGCTTTTGTTTTGCATTTGTATCTTCTTGCAGATACATTCCAAATCACATTTTAGAGACCCTGCCGGAGGAACTGAGCAGTGGACCAAAAGACCTGGAAAGAGAAGAGAAAAAGACAAGAAGGGAAGAACAGAGTGAAAATAGGAGGCAATCAAGAGAGAAAAGAATGTGAAAAGAGTGAAAGAGAGAGCTGGAACAACTGACCAAGACCGACAGAGAAAAAGAATGAGGCTTGATGAGAGAAAAGGCTTAAACCACAAGAGACAGAAAGAAGTGCACTTAGTGGGAAGCAGAAAATCTCCAAGATTATTTGCCTCAGTTTCTGCTCAAAGAGACTGTTGTAAGTAGCTACCTGTCCCTTGGTGTAGGCATTTAATTTTAAAAATCCCTGTCCTTCTCACTGAAGTCCTAACAAGAAGTAAGGAACTGGGTGGAGGGCCATGAAACTTTTAATTGAGGTTAGTATTCATCTAATAGATATGGTCTATCCAGAATTAGAGTAAAGATGATACATATTGTCATTCTTGCCTCTCAAGATGGTGGAGATATCTGGGGGGACACTGATGCCATTACTCTGTGAAAAATGCTTTGAACCTCGGTAGGATTTTAGAAATTCTAGCTCATTATTTGTTTTCTATTGGACCTCCACGATGGAGATCAAACCTGGTGTTTTCCCCTGTGGTTAGCCAAGATCAGTACCTTTGCCTTCCCCACCTCAGATACCTCTGGGAAGACATCGCTGTAAGGGATGCATTTTATTCTAACTCACCCCTAATCAAGACCTTGAGAGATTGTAAGGTTCTGGTTCTGCCTAATGGTGCATTCAGAAGACCTGAATTCTGGTTTCAACTGGCACTAATTAGTTACAACACATTTATTGACTCTTTAACAAAAATGTGTCCATCTCTAATTATGTTAGGTGCTTGGAGTAAGAAGATTTAGTCCCCAACATCAAGGATATCACAGTCTAATGAGAAGTAAAACAGGAAAACAATTTTGTAACATGGAGAGTTGTCATAGATGTTTTCAAAGAGTGCCAAGGGAGGACCCTGGACCTGGTCTGAGGTGACAGGATGCTTTTGTGTGTTGGGAAATTACCTCACTGCCATGGTAGCCTCCAGCTATACTTCCAGGAAGCCTGTCCCAGAAAGAAACACACAGAAAGGCCCACAGACCAAATTAAGATGCACATGTCACATGGTTTATTAAGTCAACTTAAAACATACGGCAAGAAAAGGAAGTCGAGTAGGTTAATATACTAGAATAGGTTGCAAACAGGCAGGAAGGGCCATGCTCCCCAAATCCTGGAGTACACAGGTTCACAGTGTTCTCTCTCTTTCCCTCTCTGTCCCCCCAACAGCCTTCCTTGCTGATGGGATGGTTAAGAGGTCCAAAGTAAGGGTGAGCAATGATGGACGGTGCCCGGAGGTAAAATAACTTGCTCTGTACAGAGGGCAAATACTCTCGTCCACAGCTGGAACTTGACACTTAGCCTCTGAGCAGCTATGGATTTATCTTTCTGTCTGGGCCAGAGGACAAGTGGACCAGGTAGGTCATTACCAACAGGGAGCCTAAGACCTCATGAATATGGGAATCCCTGAGAACCTCATGGCTATTTGCTGTTACATAGTCTTTCTTTCTTTTTTTATTTTTTATTTTTATGTATTTTATTTTATTTTATAACAATATTTTTTTATTATATTATGTTAGTCACCATACAGTACATCCCTAGTTTTTGATGTAAAGTTCCATGATTCATTACTTGTGTATAACACCCAGTGCACCATGCAATACGTGCCCTCCTGACTACCCATCACCAGCCTGTCCCAGTCCCCCACCCCCCTCCCCTCTAAAGCCCTCAGTTTGTTGTTACATAGTCTTTCTATCCCTTCCTACTTTAGTGATGTCTAAGATGTCTTTCAGGTTACTTATTTCCATACTTAATGTCATCTATTTTCTTTGTCTTATTTTTATGCTTAATTTTGTCTATTCTCTTCAGCAGAATTGGATATTCATAAATATTACAGGAAGCATACACTGCAGTGTTCCTGAAGTTCCTTTATCTTAGCTTTACTCTAGAAGGATGCATGGGGTGAACCAGATGAGAAGTAGAAAGGGTAGGAGGAAGGAAAGACACTGGGAGCCTCATGGGCAAAGGCAGGGGTGTAGGAGCCTGTGCGACCTGCTCAGGGGTTTGTAAGGAGTCTTGTAGGGCTGGAGATAGAAGAGGTGTGAGAATGGCTTGAAATGACACAAAATTTAGATCACTAACTTTGTGTGCCATGCTAAGGAATTTGGGTTTTATTCTAAATGCAATTGGGGAAACTGAAGAATGTTAAACAAGGAAAGGACATGATCAGATTTATATTTTAGAAATATCACCCTGTGGACAGACAGTGCAGGGGATGGATTAGACAGCTATGTGATTATATTTAGGAAATGCTTACATCAACCCACAATATACATTATTTAAGTACATCAGTTTACTTATGAGAACTTACACCATTACAATAGCTATGGGGCATGTGGACAGGATGATATAAAGCTGAGAGAAAAGGACTGGATTCAAGGAGATTTGGAGACATCAGTGTCCTCATCTGTAAAATGAAGGAATTGGATAGATAATATGAAAAAGTTCAAAAATGTATAAACTTGAAAGGATTTTAGAAATTATGTAGTCTGACAGGTTTATAGATGAGAAAGTTTTCTCTGTGACTGCTTCTAACTCGACGATTTGGCAATATCTGGAACGTGAAGGTATTTTCCTAAGTGATGAGAATGAGTTTCCTTCTGGAAACTGCTTGTGGCCAACTGTGGGCCTAAACTTTTGTCCCAAAAATGAGTAAAATAGGCAGTAAAATGGTTTGAAGGGGAGCAGGAGAGGCTTCCTCCAAAACCACTTGCAACTCCCCATAGTCATGCTTTAAACCGGTCACTGGTAACTCATTAATTTGAGGCCTGGCATTGTCCTCTCCAGGCAGAGGCCCCAAGGTGAGGTAACACATTAGCTCACTAACACCTTTGAGTGAATTCAATTGTATGACATTTTTCTCAGGAAAGGAGGGGCCCCGGGTAGATGAGGGACACTGGGACAAATTGGAGAGCCAGGATTGAAAGTCAAGGAAAGTTGTGAAGAAAGGAATGATTGTAGTACTAAGGCCTTTGCAATTTTTCCAAGGCCTGTCCGAGCCTGCTCTTCAGTGTGGCTGATGTTGTCCAGTTCTCTCTTTTGGATTCAGTTCTAGATAGAGCACAATGAGAGAGTGAGGAAACAAGAACCCACTGGTCTCGTCTCATCATCTTGGTGTCTGCCAAGGTCTTAGAACCTTGAACAGTGTTTATCAAATAAGGCATACTCTTCTATTTCACTATCAGCTGTGTGTTAAGAGTGAATATTAATCACAATCTTTTTGCTTTAAATATAATGGACTTATTTAGTTGTAGTTCTTTTCAAGAGTAGAACTATTTCTAGGGAGTATGAAATATATGTAATGACTGAGAAGAAAAAAATAACCACTAGTAGTCATAAGCAACTTTAATGGCAATTTAAATTTCACAGCCAAGTTTTTGGGCTGGGGATAAATAATTGTTAAAAAATATTCTGAAGAGAAAGACAAAGATGTTAAATTTGAAACATATTGGCAGGCTCAGAATATCTGCAGAACAGACTCTGCAGATGAGTTATATTTAATTTATTTTTTAACAGGGCTATTCTCCAAAATAGCCAATAGTCTGATAGAATTATTGGAATCCACTTCTAGTTTCATGTAACATTTATTCACTATTATGTTCATTATATTGATTCTTACGTGAAAAATTGGGCACCCAGATATTTTATAGAGATTCATTAAAACATTTTACAGTACTTTCTTAAATACACATTTTAAGTGGGAGAGAGAGAATTTCATGGCCAACTTTAGTAAAACAGAATGACTGTTGGATTTTATTTGTGACCACGTCAGCAACAGAAGCTGCAATCACAAGGTGCTTTAGCATTTGTCATTTCCCTGAGTCAATAAGTATGGCAGGGGATCATATTACTGGAGAAAGAATAGAATAGAATAGAATAGAATAGAATAGAATAGAATAGAATAGAATAGAATGAAAGCATATTAAGAATCCACGTCATTTCTGTAGATTAAATCAGATGATCATTTTAGTTCAATTTATTATAAAATTCTTAAAACATTACAATTGCAGACCTGGAGAAACTACTTATTAAGAAAAGCACTTGAGTTAAATCAGACTGCTAGTGCTAGAAGATATTTTAAAAGTCCAGATCTCTTCTCCCTTTTCTGGCAAGAAAGAATGGTCATGGTGAACAGTGTAGTAGATGACAGCCCAGATTCTGGAGCCAGTCAGCCTGGGTTCAAATATGGCTCAACTTCTCACTACCTGTGTAACTTTAGATAGGTTACTTACTCCTCCATGCTTCCTGTGAAGGAGAGAGAATAATGTACCTCATCATGGTTGTCACGATGAAAGAGAGTCATAAGTGTTTAAAATGGTGCCTGGCACTTGATATGTGTTTGCTATCATTACTTTAAATGAGGACTAAGTTATGCAGTACCTTGTAGACTGAGATGTAGCATTTGCATTCAATTCTAAGTGCAAAAGGAAGGGTTTAAAGGGTAAATGAGGAAAATAATTGGTGACTCAGTTCTGTTTGAAGAGCAACTGTTCCTATATTCCTGTCTCATTCCCTGAGGACTCAAAGTTCAGGATGGGGACACTAATTGGAGGAGGTTCAATAATTTATCCATGCCCTGGCTACTAAGAAATGGTAACAGGAGGCATATGATCTCCATTTTCCATAGTAGGTAGTGTTTTGTCTGAGCTAAAGATTCATATTCAGCTGTCCACTTGTTACGACACTTTCTCACAGATGTATTGAACTTATTGTCATTCTCGTATAACTTGTTCCTCTCACAAGTCCAGTAAATTATTTATCTCATTGCTTAGCCTAACAACCTAGGACCATGATCAATCCATCTCTGGCCCTCAGCCCACTCTCTCCTCCATCCAAATGATCATGAGGAGTGCTGTCTCCTACCAGACCGACAGACTGGTTACTCATGCAGTAGCAGGAAGTCAGTGTGGGGGCGGTGTATTCAGAAGTCCAACAGAGATGGCATTTCCAGAGTTCACACCCTTGAGACTCCCTGTAGCACGACTTACTGTTAAGTGGCTCCTATCAGAATCTGTTTCATTTGTTAGCATTTTCTTCCTGAGAAGCCTAATTGCTATGAGAAACCAGACTCTTCCCATATTCCTCATGGGCCCCATAATGTGCAAAATGCGCACTCCATAAGTATCTGTTTATTGATTATTACTCTCTTTAGAAATGTACGAAAAGTGCAGGTACTATCATGGTTAAATATTTCTTAATTTACCTCAGTGTTATCTTAAACTTACATTTTAGCCAATATACTCAAACAGCAGTAAAGTGGAATATTATCTATTCCTCAAAAAGCAGAGATTACAAACACTTACTTTAAAAATACTAATTTGGAGGGACGCCTGGGTAGCTCAGTTGGTTAAGCATCTGCCTTCGGCTCAAGTCATGATCTCAAAGTTCTGGAATCCAGTCCCGCATCAGGCTCCTTGCTCAGCAGGGAGTCTGCTTCCCCTTCCTGCTAGCTGCTCCCCCTGCTTGTGCTCTCTATCTGACAAATAAATAAAATCTTTAAAAATAAATAAATAAATAAATAAATAAATAAATAAATAAATAAATATACTAATTTGGAGACTGTTTCCTCCCATAGATATTCAATCAAATATTACCATTAACTGGATTCTGAAAATGTTCAATAAACATACCTAGTCTTGCTATAGCTATATATGCCCCATATATACACATATGTATGTATATACATATGTGTATATATACACACATATATACATATATATCTCCACACATATTTAGCACAATTTTTTTTTTTTTTTTGTATAGCAGCACTAGCACAAATATTGGTGAGGGCGCAAAAACTACAGTAAAGCAAAAAAAAAATAAAACAAAAACATGTAAATTCCCTGTTTTATTTTCTTTGCAAAGAAGAAGCTGGAACAGCTGACCCTGAGCTAGAAGACAAGGAAGACCTTCCAGCCTAATAGTTACAGAGAGCTGGAGGTTTGTATAAGGAAATAGTTGGGAGAAAGTACTGAGGGAAGTACCCAATCTGAGGCTGTGGCAATTTGAATGGCGAGGATAGTTAGTTCTTTGCTGAAATGTCAATCCTGTTCTTTTCTGATTCCTCAGGATGGCACAACCATTTAAGGAGTTGTCCATTCCAGTCATGGTGTGAAGGTATCACTCCACCACAAGTGTCAGAACTCAAGAGTATTCACTTGATGACATCCCCATGTAGAAGGAATAATGCTGACCCAGCAATGTGCCAAGGTCTTTGGGATGTATGGGCTTTTCTTTGAGGGGAACAGAGACTGGTTAGGAGGCTTTTGCAGTAATCTAGGTGAGAGGCAGTTATGACCCAAACTGGTTGGTTACAGTGGAGTTAGAAGTGGAGAGGGGTGACTAGATTCTAGATATATTTTAAAGGCAGAGCCGATAGGATTCATTAAAGGTAAGATATGAGGTGTGTGGGAGAGGCATCAAGAAGGACTTTAGGGTTTTTTGAGAAAAATAGGGGGGCATTGGCAACTACTGAGATGGAGAAGGCTGTGGTGGAACACATCTCAGGGGAAAGAGTTCCATTTCAGACATGTTGAGTTTGAGATGTTGGTTAGAAGTCCAAGTGGAATTGCTGGGCAGCAGTTGGACTTGGGAGTCTGGGGTTTGTGAGAAAGGTCTGGACTGGAGGTGAAATTCAGGATGTATGAGTGTATCAATGGCCTTTGAAGCTATGTAATTGCAGGAGATCATTATGGGATCATGTGTGAGGAAGAGATGAGTGGAGAAACCAAAGATGGTAATTATTCTGTAGAGAGAAAATAATCAGAAGGGGAATAGATGTTAATGGGGCAGTACAATTTTAAGTAGGGTGAAATTTATGAAATTAGAGATAAGTTATTTTCCCAAGAAGAAAGTAGGACAAATCAAGAAGAAGCAATAATGAATAATACAAGACATAAAATAATTCTCTGGAGCGGGAAAAATAATTAACACAGTTTACAGAATGGAAGGGCACGCTGTATTCCAAGCAAAGTGAATGAAAACAGGTCCATACCCACTAATATTTTCAGGAAAATGTTGAAGAAGGTAAAGAAACCATCCTGTAGGTATCCAGAGAGAGAACACAGATTATTTATTTAAAAAATAAAGGCTACTTAGGTCTTCTCCATAAGAACACGTGCCAAAAGAATGTCATAGTCCATGAAGTTCATTTAACCAGCCAAAGTCACACTTACACATATGGACAAGTGTGGAAAGACTCGGAAAATACCATTTTCCTCTTAACAACAACAAAAAGTCAAGTGTATTCTTAGGTTACTGAGAATGACACAAGAACATGGTGAGCAATGACACAAGGAAATACAGCAACCCAAGTGCAACCAGTTGTAAAAACGACAAGAGTAAACGTGAGACTAAACAAAAAATTCTTAAAGGAGAACATCTTAAAAAAATATTCATGTATTTATAAATAACACCTAATTCCAGAAAAAGATTTGAGGTAGATGACATAAATAGAAAAAAGTCAGCAGGAAGACATATATTAAAAATAAGCAAGATAACTGAATCAAAGCAAAAATAACCAAAAGAAAGCAAGGATATAAAGTAAAATGTAAATTAGCAGAAGAATGTCCTATGTATTTTTTTTTTTTGAGGACTTATATTTAAGATGCCGGGAATTCTAGTAGGCTAGTTGTCTTTCTTGTTCTGTGTATTTTTTTAATCATGGATCAGAAACTTGGCTCTAAGAAGTCTACTATACAATATGAACAGGGGTCACAAAAAATTGTAAGATCCATAGGGTCTGAGAGGGAAACACACACACACACACACACACACACACACACACACACACACACACACAGTCCAGGAGAGGTCCAACTATTCCTGATACTGTGACCTGCCTGAAAGAAATTTTTTTTTTTTTACTTAATTGGAAAAGGAAGCATTCAGTTTCATATGACAATATTTTATATTAAATTCCCAACAAATTTCATAGGGCTGTTCCCTTTTTAAAAATAATGTTATTTAACATAGGTTTATGATAGTATGGTGACAAAGACGATTTACTAACGTAACTAATGTTACCAAAGGCTAATTTCTTTCTGATTGTGGTTTAATCCTGTCATAGATTTTTTAGTGTCTTGAATAATATATATACTTCTGACTATCCTCAGTAAATATTATTTTTCTTAGCTGAGATATTGAAAGTTATTGAGAAGTGATTTTGAGATTGTGCTCCCCGAAACTTGATAGTAAAATGAAGTAACCTAGGTTGCAAAAACCATTGAGCCCGACAATAACTTAAATGGAAAACATGCTTAATTTGAAAGCTTTGTTGCTCCTATTTGGAGGTAAGAGTATAATAATTAATGATTACCATCTTCTGTAATTTGGTACTAGTAGCCCAAATCTTCATTGTCAAAGAGAAAGTCACAAAAGACAGATGAACTAAAAGCATGCTAAATTTCTTATAATTTAAAATTTGAATTTAGATAAGATATATTTTAACTCTTTTATGAAAAATTGTATTGCATTCAAATTTATATTGTTTATACTATCACAGAATGACAATACTCTGAGTTGTGTTTTATAATGTATACAAGCTGATTTCTACTCTATCCCATCTCATGCTTCCTTTCATTTTGTAGAGCTAGACTGTTTTTCCCTTCTGAAACATCAGAATGGTACCCTGTGAGATGAGGCTACGGTGTGAAGAATTGTGGTGTGTTATAAAGAGATGGGGAAAAGGTATAATGTGTAGCACTCCCTCTTTCATATCAGCTTAACACGTTTAGAACAATTTCAACTTAGTCCTTGCCTATTTGTACTCGGGCCTTCGGCTTAAAAACTTGTGTAGTTTGAGTTCATTCTGCCCCTTCATGGTGCACGATATTAGTGAGTCAGGCACTGTCCCAGACACCTGGGAGGAAGAGATACATTAAGTGTAGGATATGGCAGTATAATAAAGAGATTAAAAAATAAAGTGGATTAAACAGCAGAGTTTATTTACTTTATTAAAAATTTGGATAGGTGTTACAGGCTTGGCTCAATGGCTCAGCCTTGTTGATTTAACTTCTTACTCTGTTGTCCGCAAAATATGACTTCTGCTTCATAGACCACATGGCCACCCCAGGTCTCATTTCAATTTTGCATTCCAGCCATTGAGAAAGGAGAAAAGCCAAGGGAGGATGTGTCCCTCTTTTAAGAGCCCTATCTAGAAATTACATGTGACTACTGCTTATACCCCATTAGTAGATCATAGTCCCATAGCCACACTAACTACAAGTGACGCTCTGAAATACAGTCATTAGCTGGATAGCCAAATAGTCAAATGTAACCTTCACAGGTTCTATTGCCAAAGGAAGAAGAGGAAAATGGATAGTTTTAGATAACTAGCAGGTTCTTTATCAAGTAGTGAGCATAACAGTCATGAACCTTGGCTTCAGTGTGGCTCTTAACTTAGAATTTACTCTTTTAGACCTGGTCATAATCTGCATGCTAGATGTATGGCCCTTTTACTCAGCCTGCAAGTGCTCCTCTTCCCAGCAGCCTCAACCTAAGGGCATTTAAGTATAAACTGCTACAGAACTTAAAATATATTAACTACATGTCTTCTATTATATCCCAATAGCTAGTGTTTCTATGGCTCCCACATATCCCATCCAGTATCTGCACAAGCTGGATGAATGAGGGACATTCTGCTGTGGGCTCATTTTAGGCAAGATATCTTAACCAAATGAGAAAATTGTGTTGAGAACAGAGCCAAGTCCATAGTAAGCATCCAATAAATAATTTGATAGATTTTTGTGAAATTGGTAATGAAAGTTAGCACAAGAACTGGATGCTGAATAGAGCAAGAAAACTCAATCCGATCTAGCCCAATTTAAATGTAAGCTGAGCCTACGTTATTGCTACTTTTCACTCTCTCCTCACTATGACATTTATGTGTTCAGGGCTACACGTAAGAATGACCGTGCACATTGGGGAAAGGGGAGTCAGGAAATTATTCACTTTCTTGATCATTTTGTCAACCTCTCTCTCCCAAAGGATATATTTATGTAGCACACTAACTTCACTAAACTGAACAAGATATATCTTCATGTTTTCTTTCTCTATTATTTCTGTAGAAAACATAATTCGCATGCATTTTAACAGAAGGAAAGACTCTAGAAAAGAAACTTTTAATTTTATATGCTAGAATATAAAATTTAGTCAATGAGTCCAAGAGAGTGACAGCATGAACAGGGGGGGAAAAAGCTATGTGGGAGAGACAGAAGGGAAGCAAGAGAGAGCTATAATGATTTTATTTTCTTGTTATACATAACCACTTATCCTTGTGGCATGAATGATCAATGAAGAACTAGTAGAACTGTAATACAGTGTAATTCATTGAAAGCCAATTACTAATGATACAGGAATATTAAAAAGCAACTACAACTAACTTGTAGCAAATCAGTCAGTGTGAAGGAAAGACAGATTTATGCAATAGTGAAGTAATCTAAAGAACATCCACGAAGTCAGAAACATAAGAATGGCCTTATACTTTAAGCTGATGATGAAAATGTTACAAATCTTTTCTTCTGACATGGAAGTTCTCCCAATGGTTTGAATTTTATTTCAGGAGAACCTCTATTTCTGAATTAAATGTCGTAAATCTGAGAATTGTATTCACTTTTGCCACTTCATCCATTCAGTAGTAAATTTATGGTCAGCCTCCATGAAATGTTTCCAGCCACCCTTGGATGCATAGTTTAGGTTAGTCTGAGTAGTACCCTTTCCTCTTAAAAGATGCTTCCTTAGGGTTTGTCCACACTACCCTCTTAGGAGTAGGACTTGGCATTTCTGATCTTGGTGCTGCTCTTGACACTGTTTTGGGTTCCTTGGCATTATAACTTGGCAAATTGTGTCTTATACTAGAATCGTATATAGATACAAACCAGGGTTAGTTTCAGCCTATACGTTGTGTTTTCCTTTGTGGAGATGATGAAATAAACACCTTTACAAGCAAATTTTCTCTGTTTTAAGGTTAAAATTTCACATTTAGAAGATCATCTCAATTTACTTTTAATTTTGCTGAGTAGCAAGAAAATGAAGTGAATAAGAAACAGAAAAAAAAAAAAAAAAAGGAAAGTAACTCTGTCCAGTAGCACAAAGTTGCGATATCTAGTTTGACTAGTAGGACACAGCTGCCAAAACACAGATTTATCTAATCCTTATATATTCCACACACACCCCTTTTTTCCCAAGCATCATGAAGGCAATAAGTATCATATATAGGGTACTTTAGCTGACAGTATACCATAGGATTCATTATGAATCAGAGACTCTAATGGAATGCATCCATGAAGGAAATATCAAGGATGATGTGGTCTTGAGGTGGTGAGGTGGTAGCCTTTTTGTTACAGTATCAGGCAGTAAGAAGCTATAGGTGTGCATCGTACTCACACATTTCTGAAGCATTTAAGAAAACAGCCCAATTTAGATACAAGAAACTATTTCTTTCATACTCTATGAATACAAAGCAATAATAATACAGAAAATGAGAGTGAGGGGAACAAAATACAAATTGCATGAAATACAAATCATCCTACTAGCAACAAATACACTATTGAAAGATGGTATAAATTGAAGCCATAGGAATCAACAGTAACTCTTACAGGAGTCCTTCAGTCTATGCTTGTAAAAGTTCCTTACCAAACTGGGCACACAAACAATGCTGGGCCACCTTCCCAAGGAGTATATGCTATTCTCCAGCTAATTGACAGGGGTGTAGAGCTACCCTGTGGCAACATTTGTCACCGTTACCCCTACAGAAGGAGACAACTAGGTCAAAATCTGGTTCCACCATAGTCTAAGCTTGGACAGGATATTTTATCTCATTTGAACTTGGCTTTTTATTTGTAAAGTGGATATATTAATACTCATCATAGTATTGGATGACATAGTATATGTAGGCACCATAGTAGTTGTTCAGTAAATTAATTGCTGTCCCTACTGGCTTGTGGTTCCTGACTCAGCAGTGTCTGCGGTGGCAGGGTTGGGGGGATCTAAAGCTACAGGAGTGCCTGTGAAAGCAGAGGCAAAACACCATCCAAACAAATAAAATGGGGTTTATCCTTCATTATTTTTCAATTTGCCCTTTGTATTCCCTTTGACTCGTAGTGAAGATAAGGGGTTGGGGGAAGAGTAAGTAAACACTTCTTTTTTTGTGATCTTTTCTCTTTAGCATTCACCTAAATTTTCATAGTCTCGATGACTGATCAGTTTTTGACAATTAAATGTGAACAAAGAATTGTAAATACTATGTAACATGAATGAACCAATAGACAGGGTTTTATTCTGTACGAATTAGCTCTCTAGGGGCTAATATGACCATATTCTGGGTATTAATTTAGCTTGTGTGGCTCCCACTGAAACTGTTTTGGTTCCTATGGAGACTTTTGCTCTGGTTTACTAGTATATAACTGTTTCCTCACCTTTTCATTTCCTGAAATAGCACCAAGTACAGTATCTAAATTTTGACTAATATAAATCAAAGCACATGCTTTCCTTTCAGTAAAGTCCTCTATTTCAACATATGTGCAGGATTTTCCTTTTTAATGCATTAGACATCTGTTATTGCTAATGGGGATAAAATGTCACATGTTAAAAACAATAAAAGTTATTAAAAGCAGTGCAAGTTCGAAATATTTTGAAATTTTGTTAGAAATGAAAATTTTCTTTTAGTATATGGCAGTTTTCAAGCATGAATATGAAAAATACATGAAAATGAATATGCGTATGAATATGTAGTTTTGAGGATCACACTTACCTGGTTCTAATATAGCCTTTTAAATAATGAAGTACACATTAAATGTTATACAATATGTACTTACAGACACACACACGCACACGCACACACACTCACACGAGGCACATGCACAGGCACTCATACATGCATTGTAATTCCCATGGGGCTAAAGAGGAAGAAAAATGTGGTGCTAATTGTTTAAAAACAGAAATTTCTTTAGAAATTAGTGTAGTTTACTGTAGTTATTTTTATTAGGAGGTGTGTGTGTGCGTGTGTGTAAATTGTGGGTGAACTCAGCTGTATTTAAGAAGGCTCACAACATTGTTAAAATTTCCATTTGCGTTTTCCATTTCAGTGCCAATACAATTAAAGTGCATATTTGCTAAGTACTTTTCCTTTTAATTTTTAACTGTGTATTTAATGGTTAATTTATTCCTTATCTTCTAATTAATTTCAACTTCTCTTGTATGTTTTGGGGGGTGTCAGAATACTTGTTTTATTGAAGACAGATTTATAATTGAAAAGCAGTCTTTCCCCAAAACACAATGATTTCCTTTATATAAAACAATACAAAAACTGGGAAGCTAATCAAGGCTGTTAAAAACCAGGTTACTGGGTATCCTTATAGGGAGAGAAAGGCAGTAATTGGAGGAAGCATGAGAGGGGCCTCTAGTACGCTGATCATGTTATGCTCTGCAGTATCCAAAGCTAAATATTACAGAATATCACATCTAAGCATGTTAAATACCTATTTTTAAATGTTTTAGGGTTAAGAAGATAATAGTTCTCACTTAAGTAACAGCATCCTAAGAGGAGAATTCATAATTTGTATTGCATGGCTATTATTAATTTAAAATGATTTTATTATTATTGTTTTTTTTATAACACTTAATATCCATTCTCTTATCAACTTCCAAGTTTATAATAGAGTATTGTTAATTATAGTTATCATGCGGTATATTAGACCCTCAGAATTTATTTATAACTGGAAGTTTGTACCCTTTGACTAACATCTTCCCATTTCCTTTGCTGTACAACTCCATTCAGCCACCATTCTACTCTATGATTTTGGCATTTTCAGGTTCCACGTATTAGTAAGAATATACAGTATTTGTCTTTCTCTGTCTGACTTATTTCCTGTAGCATAATGTCCTCAAAATCCATCACATTTTGCAAAAGACAGGATTTTCTTCTTTTTTTAAAATGACTGAATAGTATTCCACTGCATGTATATTCCACGTTGTCTTTATCCATTCGTTAGTGGACTCTCGGTTGTTTCCATGTCTTGGGTATTGTAAATAATGTTGCAGTGAACATGGGGGGCGCAGCTATCTCTTCCAGATAGTGATTTCATTTCCTTCAGATATATACCCAAAAGAAGGGTTGCTGACTCATATAATAGTTTTATTTTAATTTTTTGAGGACCCTCCAAGCTGTTTTCCATAGTGAAAATACTAATTTACATTCCCACCAACATTGCGCAAGGGTTCCCCTTTCTCCACATCCTTGCCAACACTTACCTCTTTTCTTTTTGATTATAGCCATTCTGACAGGTGTGAGGTGATATCTCATTGTGGTTTTGATTTGCATTTCCATGGTGATAAGTGATGTTGAACAATGTACTTCTTGGCCGTTTGTAGATCTTCTTTGGAAAAATATCTAGTCGTGTCCTTTGTCCATTTTTAATTGGATTATTTGTGTTTTTGCTATTGAGTTGTATGGGTTACTTGCATGCTTTGGATACTAACCTCTTGTCAGATAGATGGTTTGCAAATATTTTCTCTTATTCCATAGGTTGTCTTTTAATTTTTTTGTTGGTTTCTTTTGCTGTGCAGAGCTTTTAGTTTGATATAGTCCCACTTGTTTTAAAATAATTATGCTATTTTTCTGTCTGCAAGAGAATGTTAGAAAACTGGAAAAATATGTATAAGTACAAAAATGACCAATTCTCCTATAGCATATATGAAATGAACATTTATATTTATATACATAAAGATATGCGAACATACACACATATATTTACACCCATTTGCATATGAAACAGAAATGAAATCATGCCTTACATTTTGCTTTATACTTTTTCATTTATCATTTATTGGAATCGTCTTTCCACAGCACAATCTCTTTCATACAGCATCCTTTTAATGACCATAACAATTTATTTTATTTTTTTGAAGCTTTTATTTATTTATTTGAGAGACAGAGAGCGCACACATGAGTTGGGGGGAGGGTCAGAGAGAAGGAGAAGCAGACTCCCTGCTGAGCAGGGAGCCCAACACAGGGTTCTATCCCAGGACCCAAAGTCATGGCCTGAGCTGAAGGCAGACCCTTAACCAACTGAGCCACCGAGGTGCCCCTGACTGACCACAACAATTTAAAACAATGACTTACATTTTTTTAAGGACTTACATTTTTAGATATCTAGGTTGTTTTCTCAATTTTAATATTATAAACAATACCTAGATGGATCTTTTGTTATCTAATCTTCGTACATAGTATTATTTCCATAGGCTAAATTCCTACCTGTGAAATTTCTGTAAGCAAGCTGTTAGAATCCACAAAGTATTCTTATGTAAAATATGGCTTAGATCTTCCCAACTAGAGCCAAAGTTCAGAGAGCATTCTTGAATCCTTTCTAACACCTTTTTTGATATGGTAAATTACCTGAACTTCAGATAGTCTTGAATCCCTCCAAGAGGAAGTGACTCTGCTCCCAGGGAAAATTCTGTTTTTCTCATTGAGTAAATGACCCTCATCTAATCAGCGAGTGTTCTGTAGGTTTCCTGGATGGCAATTCCAGACACTTTCTTTTCTACAATTTACTGGCTGCAGGGCTTAGTAATTATATTCAGGTCTGATATACTTACATGGGGCTAATGCTCAGTTGATAACTGGAATAATTCCTGGGCTTATTTTCAAAATATGTAGAAACACTGATGCTCACATGAATTTCGGTGACAAAAGTTAGAAATGTTCAACGATCATTAATATTATGATATATGAAATATTCAAGGAAGAGATGGCTATGAGTGGAAAAAAAAAACAAAAAAACAAAACTGAAACTACCAAAGTATGGAGGAAAAGGAAGAAAAATGAAATCATTTTTAAGATTTGAGCTAGTAGTGAAAAAATTTACATATGCACCATCCATTCTAAAATACATGTGAAGGCATTCTGATAAAAATATTTGTACACGTGTGCATGTTTGCATGTATATGAACCATACAGTGGAAGGAGGAGTTATAACCATAGAAAGAGAAGCTCTGAGAGTGTCTTGGGTAAGGACCTTGATGTTTAAACTGAGATGTGGTGCATATTTTCATGTAGATGTAATGTGGGAAGATTTTTGTTGTGATTTGTTGTGTAATACTTTGAGTCCTGAGCATTTTTCAGCCTGCTTCATGTTAACTTTAGAAGCAGTTGATTGAATTTGATGAAATGCAATATACTAATAAGGGTATGAAGTTTAATTTGTGGTTGTGTCATCTTGAAACAAAGTGGCATCCAGTATGTATATTTTAACTGAGCTCATCTGCTCTAATTTTAATGGACTTTGGTGAGATTAAGCAAGCAAATAGTGATGAAAGAATTGGTGTGGCATGTTTAATAAGATCCACAATTAACAAAACCATTTCTTGTCAAATGCTTGTTAACTACAGTTACCACATTTTTTGGTCAAAAGTATGAACCCGTGGTGAGAATATTTGAAATTGGGTCTGTTCCCCAAGTCAGAAAAATTTTAGTAAATTTCAGAAGGCCCTTTACCATCAACCCTCAAATAAACCACCTGAAGTTGAATCAAAGCTTTTAAAAGGACAAGATGTGACAATTATGCTTTTTATCTTTCTATGCAAGGAAGAAAAATTATTAAAATAGTGGATATGAGAAAAGAGTTACCCATTTTAATTTTTTAAAATATTTATTTATTTAGCATGAGCAGAGGGGGGTATGCAGAGGGAGAGGGGGAGAGAGAATCTCAAGCAGACTCCTCACTGAGCACAGAGCCCACAAGGGGCTTGATCTCACAACTCTGAGATCATGACCTGAGCTGAAATCAAGAGTCAGACATTCAACTGATGGAGCCACCCAGGCGCCCCCATTTTTGTTATTTTATTTTATTTTATTTTATTTTATTTTATTTTATTTTATTTTATTTAGAGTTACCCATTTTTAAATGTTGAGAAATTATGTGTAAGTTCAGGCCAACTTTATCTTTTCAAAAACTCCTATTTAAATTGCAAATAAATCTAGGTCAACATGCACAAAACTTTTAAAAGATTTTGTATAAATTTTTGTCAGAGTGAAAAAAAATATGTGAATAAAGAGAATAAAGCCAGGTGCCAAATTTTCAAAAAAAGTGTAAATGGCAGAAATAGCACAGATGTCCAAGAATGCACTTTGAGACCCAACTTCTCTCTCTCCTGCTCCAAAGAGGATCCTTTTCTCTTTTCCTCTCTGAGTCTGTTTGTGGAAAGCATATAACCTTCTTGGGTGCACAGGGACTCCTATGTCCCTCAGGGAACCTAAAACAAAGCGTGATTATGTACTCCATTCCTGGATGACTGAGCTGAGTTCCGGGTTTTCATATGTTTGTCTAGGTCAGGTATGCATAAATGCTTAGTAGTTGGGGCAGTCCAACCTCTCAATTGCAATTACCAACACCATAGCTTTCAAGATGAGTTTGCTCAAAAATAAATTCCCAGAGGATTTGCCAATCAGGGTACCACCTTTTCATATAAAAAACTTTATATGCAAATTTTAGAGGTTATTTTAGAAATGTAGGGTTTACAGTGACCTTCCTGGCAGATCAGAGATTGTGATTACATGTCATGGACCAGAAGCCTTGCCTTTATATTTCTATGTTTTAAAAACAAAATTAAACAAAAATTGGCTGTTATGGTGGTGGATTAAATTTGGCACAAATGCCATGCTATTTAAAAGACTAATTCTGTTTAGGAGAAGCAAGACAATTTAATACTGTTTTTGTATGTGTTTTCATGAGCCTTTCTAAAAGTTAGCTGAATGACATTTTGCTCTGTATACACATTCAACATTGAAATAGTATAAACAATAACAATAATAGCATCACTAAATATTTACTTTGTATGAGGCCCTGTACTAAGCATTTCATGTGATCTCTTCTGATACTTTAAATAACTCTGTGTTTATTACTTCTACTTCACAGACCAGGATTGGTGCTGAAACCCAGATGTTTTAAGTAAGGTATCTAATCTAGTAAGTGGCAGAATTAGGATGTGTAGTTCTTCCAACACTCAGATCCATACTTGAGAATGTATCTGGCCAAGGAAGTCAGCGTAGACCAAGGAACCCAGAATCAGATAATCAGTTCTTGGCTATGACCATCAGGGGTAGAGTCCTGATTCTCATTTCAGGATCCACATAATACCATGCACAAAAATTGGCTTCACTTTCGCAGGAAACAGTTGAGGAAAAATTATAGAACAGGACAGGAATCAAGTATATGTGAATGTCTCCTTAAAATTAACGATAATTTACATTTGTTTGGTGCTTGATAGGTTCAAACGAATGTCATAGTAATTAACTGATTTTTTTTCAGTTTTTATTTTAAAATAAAAATTTTATTTAAAATAAAATATTTAAAATAACTATAGATTCACAGGACATTACAAAGGTGGTATAGAGAGGTTTTGTGTACCTTCACTCAGTTTTCTCCATTGGTTACATCTCACATAACTACACTACAATATCAGAACCAGGAAATTAACATTCATGTAAAAAGACATAGTTTTATGTCCTTCTATCACATATGTAGGTCAGTGCAACTACTGTCGCAATTAAGATACAGAACTATTCCATCAGAAATTATCTGATTTGAATAAATTCACACTTATTTAGAAAACACATACTTAAATGTAATGTCTAGGCTGCTGATAGAACTTCTCTGAATGAATTCAGATCATTTCATCTCAGATTTAAAGTCACTTACCTATCCTTTCTTTTTTAATATATATGCTATTGCAGTAGAAATTTAAAGGAGGCAGTTTGGATCTCTCAGCTCATGTTGGGTGTGTATTGTTCCACTTAGAAAGATGCATAGACAGAACTAAATGCTGACATTCAAGTATTTCAGGAATAATAAATATTGGAGGAAAAAATGTATCTGATTTTTTTCAATTTATTTAAAAGTACTTTATAATGAGTTCTGCTTTTTATATATTTTGTACTTTTGTATATTACCATTGGTGGTAAATGTGATGCCTTGTTCATAGAGTTTTTGTTGCCACAGAATTGGAGGGGATATGATGGTGATGGTGATGATGATGATGATGTTGATGATAATGAGTATTTTAATAGTAGTTACCATTTACTGAGTGCTTGTACACCATTTACTCTGTGTACATATTTCAGTCAATCCTCATAAGGGCCCTATTGGGAGGATAATATTATTATCCCTATTTTAAAGATGAATAAACTGAGGTTCAACAAGGTTAAATAAGTTATACTAGCCTCCATAACATGATATAATGTACTTGCAATTCAAACCTGCTTCTGTCAAATTCCAAAGTTTGTGTTTATAATCACTATGTTCACCAAAAGAGTTTTGTCTCTTCCCTTCTGGAGGGATTGCACTGAAGCCACTAGAGGAAAGTTTGGCTTTGAAATATCCATAGAAGATTATTTCAAGAACTCTTCAAAAACTTACACCAGTAGTCAACCTTAGCAGTCTAATTGCAGAAATGATATCCCTTTGTTACATGATAAACCCATGTCCACATTTCTGTTCCTCAGTAAAGATAAGAATACTTACTTATTTTTACCACATAATTTCTTTTTAAAAATAATAACCATATAGTCATTCACAAATAACCTCAGTCCCTAAGAATTTCGTCTCAAATCCTTGACTGGAAGAATTTGGTCTCAAATCTTAGTTTTACTGTTTATTAGCTGATTGAGCCTGGGAAACTTAGTTAACTTCTCTATTCCATACTGTCCTCATCATTGCTAGGATAATCATAGTGTTTATATCCTAAAGTTATTATTTGAACTTTAATAGTTATATAAAGAACCCAGCTCAGTGTTTAGAACATGTGCTGTCATATAAGTAAGCAATATGATAAACAGGAATATAGATATTACTACCTATTACTATAGATATTGTTACTGTATCCAGACCATTAATCCAGTTATTTGGTTTTTCTCCTTGAGACCATTTCTAGCCTCTCCAACATTTCACTAAACTATAGGACTAAATATAGTCAGTTAGTTCAAGTCTGATTGGTAACAAATATAGCTTGTGATTTTACTAAGTTGTGGAGAAATCACAAAATTATCTGCAGCAAAATAATTGTGTAATCATATTCCATTCATTTGTTCATTCATTCAAACACACGTATGTGATGCTGTTGCTTTTTATTGTACACCAACTGTTTGATCTATTTCCAAATTCTCATAGATATTTTCCTCCCTTTTGAAGACTGGAAATTATAAAAAGCTGTCTGTAACAGCTGCTTTGAGGTCATCTACGTTTGCTGACTGCAGGTGGAAATCTCTTTCACAGAGCCCTAAATAGAAGGTGGTAAAACTTGGCCTTTGAGGAAGCTGGACTCTACTAGCCTTTTGTATAATTTATCATCCACAAAGCGTGTTAAGGTGCTTTTGATCTTTGGAAACAATATCTTTCAAAGTAATGTGTTGCTTATATGTGACCATTGGCCCTCTTTAGGTATCTCAGTATCGTGCTGATTTCAGTGAGTGAATGAATTTTTAAGATGGTACACTGATGACTCAATTTAATAGAGAGACTCCAGATCCTGTTAAAATCCATTTGGGAGGATCAAATGAGAGGAGGTTTTGAATGGTGTTTTGAAAACCATAAAGCGCTAAGTAACTGTAGGTCATTTTATTATGATAATTTCCATCATATTTATTAAATTTTTGGTTTCACTGAACATTAAAAGTTGTTGCCTTCTGCAAGATTAAGGGTGCAATTCTGCCAAATATTAACCATAAAGAGTATTTAAAGATACATTCATACTATCCTTTGCATTTCCTTATATTTCTTTATGGAATATGTTTTAGGCGCTGGACTAAAAATTTGGGGTCACAGAGAAAGTTGTGGAAATTTATAGGCTTTGGTTTATAGAGACTTGAAGTTTTTTTCCCCATCTTTCTGGTATTCTATTCATGTCAGTTTGCATGGCTTCTTTCCTTCTCCTCCTCTGCCAGGTTTGGTTTTAAGCTTTGGATTCAAAGAAACCCCAAAGTCAAAACAAAATGGTCAGAACTGCTGACTCTTGTTTTGCAAACTTGTTTGGTCCAGCATTCACAGGAAGAGAGGGCACTGACCAGAAACTAGGATTAACATCACCCAGAATGTTGGCAAATTTCGAGAACCTTTGAGTGAACTTGCACCAAGATATAGATACAGCAAAACTTGAACATGTTTCTATTTTATATTAAAGATAATTTGGTGAAGTAATATCACCCTATAAAAAGTGTATTTCGTACTTAAAATTCAGTATTAATCTACCAGTTATTTTTGATAAAAACAAAATAATTTATATTTTGTATTAAATACAATCTCTTGGTTTTTCAAATTGCAGGTCCATTTTGGAAGTTCATATGTAACATGTACTTAAGTGTCTTCATTATCTTTGAGATTTTCTTCAAAGATTTGTAATTAAGAAAGCAGTTGTGCTAAACTCTACTTATCAGATTCCAAATCAGAATTTTTATAGCTTTGTTATAAACCTTCCACCATCGTGTTTTTATAATGGAAATGCTGACAAATGGAACAATAAATACTAATCCAAGGGTCTTAATTGTATGTTCATGCAGGAATTATGCATACTAGCATAATATGTGGTTCAGTTTTCAGTGCTAATTTTGCCAAAATCTGCTTTCACATTGGGCAACTGTAAAAGACGATGGTCTTCAATAACTGCCTGTTGATGGCGAAGGCTTCTGATTATTTTTACTTTCCTTGGAAAGTCTGATTATGTCTTTCAAATATGATTTCATTTAGATCTTTTCTTGGTTTACACGTCTGAATACTAATAGTGACCTGATAATTAAGGGGAACTTAGTTTGAGACCAAAAGGCAGGTTTCAATCAGTAAATTGTGTATAAATAAATTGCCTCCAAGCAGCGTCTAAAATGATACTTAGATTGAAATGTCCAAATAACTTTTAGATTTCAGAAACATTATTGCGATTTTCTTTTTTTATTTTATTTTTACAAGATTTTATTTATTCATTTGAAAGAGAGAGAGAGAGACAGAGAGAGCACAAGCAGGAGAAGAGGCAGATGGAGAGGGAGAAGCAGACTCCCTGCTGAGCTGGGAGCCAGACATGGGGACTCAATCCCAGGACCTGGAGATCATGACCTGAGCCAAAGGCAGATGCTTAACCATCTGAGCCACCCAGGGGCCCACATTATTACAATTTCCCAGAAGTGATTGACATTAGGATTTTTTTAACTGGTGGAAGGTATTAAAAAACCAGTATCTACTTAGATTTTATTATTGTTAGTTTAAAAGATAATAAAACATTTTAACATAGGATGTGTCATACACTAAAAACACTTGTATTAAAAAGTACACGGGGGGGGGCACCTGGATGGTGAAGTTGGTTAAGCAGCTGACTCTTGGTTTTGGCTCAGGCTTAGGTTGCGACCTCAGGGTTCTGAGATCAAGCCCTGCCTTACATTAGGCATGGTACTCACCCTAGAGCAGTCAGCTTGGGGTTCTCTTTCCCTCTCCTTGTGCTCCCTACGCTCGCTCAAGCTCTTTCTCTCTCTCAAGTAAGTAAGTAAATAAGTAAATAAATAAATCTATCTTTAAAAAAACCGTACACTAACAGGTGGTAGCTGCACTAGGGGTGAGCACAGCGTCACGTATAGAGTTGTCGAATCATTATGTTGTATGCCTGAAACTAATGTAACATTGTGTGTCCACTACAGTAAAAAAAATAAAAGTACACTAAACTTATGGATCTTACTTACAAAAAACTAGAACTGTCATATTGCTTAGAAAAGCTGAGTGTCAAGATATGGAGGTGTAGTGGATTCCTGTTCAAGATGCAGATGATGTTGTCTTATCTCTGGATTTGGTACGAGAAATAAGTCAAATCCATTTCTCTGTGTTTAAAATCCTTATTTTTTTTAAAGATTTTATTTATTTATTTGACAGAGATAGAGACAGCCAGCGAGAGAGGGAACACAAGCAGGGGGAGTGGGAGAGGAAGAAGCAGGCTTCTAGCAGAGGAGCCTGACGTGGGGCTCGATCCCATAACGCCGGGATCACGCCCTGAGCCGAAGGCAGGCGCTTAACCGCTGTGCCACCCAGGCGCCCTTAAAATCCTTATTTGGCTTCAAATTATTCTATCAGTACAATGATTAAGAAAATGCCTTAAGAGACTTTACATTTTAAAGCAGCATCTAAACATATAAAAAAATTTACAAAGAACAAAACATTTGCGCTTTAACAGATTCAAGAATTGTGTACATAAATCTTCTAGTTATAATGAGGAAATTGCTTTTCATTTAGAGTCTCTTTAGATATTATTTACTACCCTGAAGAGGTATTCACTGGAGGATATTAAGTGCTTACTAAAAATATGACAGAATGGTTCAGAGTATGAGGGAGAGGACTAAGGGTGATGGATGCTTGTATTTACTCTGTAGGACCCAGTGATTTTGAGGTCCTTTGTCTACACAATTTTTTTTAAATTTCTGGTTTTCAAAAAAAATATTGATGATTCCTAGAGGTGAACCATTTTTTTTTAAAAAAACTTAACACTCAGATTTTTTTTTACATGATGTTTAATTCTCAGGAGGACTTTACGTGGGAGAAGGAAGGGAGATTCTGCAAGTTCTTTCAATTTTGAACCCATTCACACTATATGTAAAATATCAACACATTTTTTAACCGATTAAATAAATAACTGGATAAACATGAAGTATTGAGGGAGCCACTAGCACTCCATAAGAGAGTGGGAAACACAATACTGTTTAATGAAAAGTTGAGAAATAATTATTTATGTTCTTCCAACATATTAAAATGAGTAATTTTAAATTTATCTTTAAAAATACAGAAAGATAAACTAGTCTCAGTAACCAAAAAGTTGTCTAGAAAAAGGAGAGAAAATGAGTAATTTTACTTTATAAAACTGATATAGAGGTCATTGTCCAAATTTCAGTTCATTTTATTAAAGGCAGTAGAGAATTAAAAGAAAATACATTCACTGGTTTTGCTGTTTTTTGATCTTATCTGGTTAATTTTTTTCTTTTACGTGTTTATACTGATGATATGGTAGAGGTGGGAAAAAATCCTGGTGAAAAGACACTGTCAAAATATGAAATCATCTTTGGTAGGGTGGTCATTTCAGAACTAATTCAGTTCCTATAGATAGAAAACTGGGAAAAGGTCTAAATGAAGACACTTGAGAGACAAGAAGATCCCTACAATGCTGGCAGGCAGGAGTGTGGACTGGCAGAACTTATCTGGAAGGCAATCCGGCCATTTGTAGCCACAAACTTAAATGTTCATTTGATGAAGAAATTTTACTTCTAGTTATCTAATACCAGGAAATTATCACAGGCAGAGAAGACATTTAGAAGAATGCTCTTTGCACCATCGTTTATTTTTTAAATAAGAAGTATCTTAGCTATCGACTTGTAAAGAACTGGCATTAAATTGAGATACATCGTTGTGGCAATAAAATACAGTAATCAAAATTATGTTTGAATAATATAAAGCCAGGGGGAAAGTGCTCATTCTATATTGCTGAATGGAAAAAAGATCAATATCCAAAAGTATCTCAAATTTGTTAAGCATATTTAATTTACATCTGTACAGAAAAAGTAGAAGGAAATCAAAATGCTAACTATGGTAATGTGGAGTGATTTAAATTTTGTTTCTTTTTTAACTTTTGTTTTGAAAACTTTCTAGGATGAGTATATTGTACTTATTAATAAAAATGAATTATATTCCTAAAAGTATGATAGGGAGAATTGTGTGTGTGTGTTGTATGTGTGTGTGTGCGCCCAAACATGTGTGATGTGAAGTGGCAAAACAAAGTATTGGGATTTATCCTTTAGAATTTCTGAATTTACGGTTAGGCGGGCCTTGTTCACTCAGGTTCCTCCTCACTTACCTACTCCTATCTGAAGAACCCCAGTTCAGGTGTTAGCAGGTGGCCCAGAAGGAAAGACCGTGGAATGGCAGAGGATCCAAACTGGAGGTGGGCCCTCGCCTTGCTCCTTCTTCAACCTGTCTCCATGACACACATTTTCCAAAGTGGAAGAATGCATCTCCTCCTTTGAGTTTTTGCTTTGCCTGTTCCTAGATGCGGCTAGAAAGAAAGCTATCTTCTCTACCTACAGTACCTACAGCTAAACATTTTAAGGTGCTCACTCAAACTGCGCTGCGCCTGGGAAGACCAGGTCATTCTCCCGGAAGCGCAGGGGGCAAGCCCCGCTCGAGAGCCTAACATCCCAGCAAGCCCGGGAGTATCCCTGCAGCTTGAGCCCGAGCTCCTCCGGTCCACCTCGGGGTTCAAGCATCGGTCTCCTGGAGCGACCCGAACAACGTTTCTGGTTCTGCGAGTTAAGGGGAAGAGAGAGGAGAATGGTGTCCCTTTTCAGAGGTCGCCTGTTCCCTGGACTCCCCTTCCTTCCTCATCTCCTTCCTTCTGTCTCTAGACAAGCCAAAGAGGACCGGACCAGAGATCCAAAGTCCCTTGGCCTCTCAGAAGACCCCGCACCCCGCACCCGTTGCAAATGTTTCTGTTGCACGACCTCCCTAACCGCGCGGGTGGGAGCGGAGCGCCTGCCCGGGATTGGGCAGCACCGACTCTTGAGCCTTAAAACAACAACAAAAAAAAACAAAACGTAATCTCTCTTTTCTTTTCTTTTCTTTTTAAGGAAAAGAGAAGAGTTTGGACTCTACAGAAGCCCCCGACGTCTGCAGTTTGGGGGGAGGATTAGCTCCTCACCCAACAGGCCGGCAGAAGCTATTTCTGGGCTCTCGCCTCAGCAGCGCAGCGGGTTCTAACTCCTAAGGCGCCTCACCCTCCCCTGCCCAGACTCCATTGAGAGCGTTCGCGTGTATATTAACTCTATGGCTGCCACTCTTCTCGAGGGCTGTGCGGATTTCGCAACCCCGAATCAAACCGCAGAAGGCCGACACTCCGTCTTGAAGAGTCCGTCCTGGCCTTTCGGCCGCACCCTGCCGGGTCCTGACGCACCCGAAGCCCGCGCGCACCTGGGAGAGGAGGGGGCAGACACCTCCAGCCCACTCCGGCTCAGCCGATTTCCTTCTTTTCGCAGCTCTCCAAGAGCTCGGTCATGAAGGAAATGTAGACGATGGCCAGGCGTAGGGTCTCGATTCGGGACAGCCTCTTCTCATAAGCAAAAGTGGGCACCTTCCTTCGCAGCTGGTCGAAGGCCTCGTTGAGGTTGAACATCCGCTTCCTCTCGCGGATGTTGGCTGCCTGGCGCTGGGCATAGGTGATCACCCTTTTCCTCTTGGGACGGCCCAGCGGGGAGGCACCTCTCCCATGCTCCTCTTCCTCTTCCTCCTCCTCCTCCCCCTCGTCTACTTCGCCCTCCTCGTCTGGATCCTCTTCAAAGCGTGCCAGCCTCCTGCGTCTTGCCTCTGGGAGCACAAGGTCCCGGTCCCCAAAGGGAACCCCGGATGCGAAGTCGCAGAGGAGAGGGTGCCCAGGGGAGGCCAGGGACAGGTCTGCGACGAAGTCCAGCACGGTGGCGTCCACGCACCTCTCCGGGCAGGCCGCCATCGCATCAACTTGGCCCTGCGTCGCATCGGTTTCTCGCAGGGAGGGGTGAGACTCCTAATAGCTCTGAATCTGATGCAGCACCATCACCGAAGGCCAGGGGAATTAATATTTATAACCAAGCTGATAACAGGATTAGTGGCACCGATAGGGAAGGCTCTAACAATGTCGTCCTCTCGAAACTGATGGAAGAAGACAAGCTTGAGCCACATGGAAGTCTCAAAGGGATAGGCCTCCAATTCTGAGATCCTTTTCGATGCGCCACCTGGGACAGTTTGGCAACAACCCCCAGCCTCTTACCTGCTGTGCTTTTTGTGTCTCTCCTCACCCCCGCAGCCAACTAATATTCTTCAGGCTCCTTATCTCATGTAGCTCTTTAATTTAGCTTTGGATTTTCAAAGCGAGGATGTTTTCCACCACTCTGGCTTCTCCTTGGCTTCAGAGTAGAAGTCCTGAATCTTGCCACCCGAGGCTGCCAGTGGGTGTGAAACAAGTGCATGTGCTTTTAATGATGTCCTGAAGAGGGGCCCTGTCTGCCAGGGGTCGAGGGGAGCTGTTTGTCTGGTATCCCAGTGCAGCGGCTACTGAAAGGCAAGATCTTCCATTAGCTTAAGTAAGCACGGTAGGGGGGGGCGGAGAGCGCATTCCCCAGAGTCGCTGTTGGAACCGGCTTTCTCCTTCCAGGGCATCGAAACAGCTCTCCTGCCGCGTTACAAACCCTGACTTCTAAAGTCCGTTTTGTTGTAATCAGCCTAACAACTGAGATACTTGACTTTCCTTTCCCTGCTTACCTCCTACTCATGTAAAGTGGAAGGTTTTACTTCAGGGCAAAAAGTTATGATGGCAATAAAATGGAAAAAAAAGGAGGCTCCTAATATTTTCTCTAAATGTACTTAACTGTGTCACGCTAGCGTGGGGGGCAAAGCAAACCCTCGCCCCCCCCAAACAAAACAACTTCAATCTCCTTTCAAAAATGCAGTTTATCCTTTGATAAGCCAGTGGGTTGATCAGCTCACCCTCTGTTGTGAAGTCTTTCGACTTTTAAATTGCCAGTCCATATCTGTGAACAAAGATAAATCTTCACTTCTGTCTGTCTTGTTTTGCTTCTTGATTTGTGCTGCCCTACAGGACTTAAGAGTGGAAACTATACTGAATTCTATTTAAGGGAGATTTTAAAGTTATCTTTAGATCATGTTTTTGAGATGAAAGGAAATTTAAAATTTGGTATAGGGAAAATGAAATTTTACTGATGTCATATTATCTCTAATGTTTTAACAAAGAAGGGTTCATTTTTCCTTCTTTGCCAGTAGCTATATTTATTTAATTATTCAGTGTAGGGATTCTTAAGAAGACACGGAAGAGCAGAATAACATGTTAGAAAACATTTTAAAGATGGGTTAGAAGAAAAAGCCTTAAAAGATGAGTTAAGAGACAGAGACGCGTTGGTTGAAGGAAGAATCTCCGAAGACAACAATCCAACAAACTAAGGAGGTAAGTTGTGTGGCCATTCGGTTAGTACATTGGACAGCTCCCAGAAACAGCCTATTTCTTACAAGTCAGCACAATTCCTTTTCTTCCTAGCCTCCCCCTGTGTACTCCCAGATACTATTGAAGTATCATCTTCAATTCTTTTTCTCTCATTCATTCTTTCTTTTAACCCATTTGTGTCTGTGTTCTCCCTTCCTCTTTTGTTCTTTAGTTGATTTTCTTTTCTCTTGCATTTATTCTTCATGCTCCAGTGTGCATTGTTATAGGCAGAAAAGGATTGAAATTTATGTACTTGAACGATGTTTGTGAATGTGAGATTCTTGATTATGATTACCTATTGATTTTTACTCCACTTCTTTCAAAGAGAAGACTGAAAACTAAAAAATTGGAATTTCAACAGTGGCTAAAGGATAAGTAAATGGGAGAATTAATTTTTGTTTTGGCAAGCGGTAACATTTTTTTTTAAGATTTTATTTATTTATTTGACAGTGAGAGATCGCGAGAGAGGGAACACAAGCAAGGGGAGTGTGACAGGGAGAAGCAGGCTTCCCGCCGAGCAGGGAGCCTGAAGCAGGGCTCCATCCCAAGACGCTGGGATAGAGACCTGAGCCAAAGGCAGGCGCTTATTGGCTGAGCCACCCAGGAGCCCCAGCGGTAATGTGTTTTAACTCTTGTTCAACTTAATGTGTTATGTTAATGTATATTCAATATTTGGACACATTTTATAGTTGATTTTTAGTTGTTAAATATTTCTCATGACTTTTCTCTTTTAAATGCAAACATAAGTGGATTAAATACCTCATCTTGTGAGAATCTAGTTTGACAACAAAATATATTAGGACACTTACTGAAGGGAAACATGAGAGACATTTAAAAGTAAAATTTAATAAAATAGGTGTCAGAAGCCACCATGGGACTATAAAGAAACATTTTTCTTGGACTAAAATCCTTTATGATTTTATGAAAGGGGATGAATATTTCAATAACCTTATCACAAAAGAAAGTGCAGCAAAATTAATGGAAACCAATGCATAGGATTGGGTTGAAATATTAATATTAAAATATTAGGGAATTTATTTAAAATGTCTCAATAGGTATGTCTGTAGTAATAATTAAAAAATATCCCAAGATTTTTTAAAAATCCCAAATTTAAAAAAATACCCCAAAGTGTAAAAAAAAAAATCCAAAGATTAACACTTCTGTTTATACCACTATGATTTCAGTTTATCCTACAATGTTCTAATCATGGTGACACAATTAGAGCAAAAATGTTAAAATCTAAGCTATAATGATTGACTCTATTTTTTGTTTATAAATACCATTATGGAACAGAAATAAGTGAAATTGTTCTTCTCTGCTGATTTTGAAACATCTACTCTAATTTAAAATAATTTTTTGGAGGGGTGCCTGGGTGGCTCAGTTGGTTAAGTGTCTGCCTTTGGCTCAGGTCATAATCTCAGGGTCCTGGGATGGAGCCCCTTATGGGGCTCCCTGCTCAGTGGGGAGCCTGCTTCACTCTCTTCCTCTGCCTTCTGCTCTGCCTGCTTGTGCTCTCTCTCTCTCTTTCTCTCTGTCAAGTAAATAAATAATCCTTAAAAAAAATGAAATGCTTTTGTGGATATTTGGTTTCACAGTAAATATTCATGGTAAATGTAGTTAAGTTTATATAAGTGATCCTAAACAGTTCATCCTATTGGAAAAACCATTTAAACTTCATTAAACTTATTTTGTTAAAATATTTCCAAATGAAATCAGTACCTTTTCTGCCTTTAGAAGCTTCAGGAAAAAATTCAAGAAATGTAAAAGGAAATCAATTCTAGGGTTTGTCTGTACTAAGAGTTGAATTCTTGTTTACATTCAAACTAACATCTTGCTATTCTACTTATAATCCTGAGTTCAAATGAAAGTAAGGGCTCCTCAGAATGCTGTAGTTCAGGGATTGGAAAGCTTTTTTTTTTTTTTAATTGGCAAAATAGTAATTTAGGCTTTTTACAGGGCATACAATCTTTGCTGAACTATTTAACTTTGCTTTTGTAGAATAAAGGGAGCCATAGTCAATACGTTAATGAAAAAGAATGGCTGTGGTTTCTGGAAACTTTATTTACAACATCAGGATTTGACTCTTGAACTGTAGTTTGCTGACTCTGCCCTATTTAATAAGCCTATCTTCACATTCCTTGGAATACCTCCTATGGGGACTTGATAAGATAAAGCATTCAAACATGTAAGTGAATAATAAGTTGTTGAGCACATATCTTGTTTATATGTGTATATGTGTGCCAGGAAGATGGACAGGAAGTGTAAAAATGCCCTTGAAGCAGCCGAATCTGTAGGTACTGGCATTGAAATTAAACCGAGGTGTTATAGAGTAAGAAGAGGCTCTGCATGGGAGGCACACATACCAGGCTAAAGTTACCATTGCCCAGACTGAAGCCTTATTTCTAGTCACTGAAAGAAAACAAATATCAAATATGATGATCTGCTCTTTAAAATATTAGCATTACCAGTTTTGGGGTGAATTACGTTTAACTAGGAGTAAGTAAGGAAGAGACAAAATTCCTGAAAAGCAGGCTTCTACTTTTGTGAAATCCTCCTAATTGTCAAAATTCATTCAATGAAGGCAGATGTTTCAAGAGGCTTATTTCTTTTCCACTCTTCTATACTGCTCCCCCCGCCCCCCATAATCATGGCAGAAACTGCTCAGCATTCACCAGTATCTCCTTACCCTTTTTCCTTTTAGTAACAGACCCACCGTCACGTGTTAGCTGGGCACATGTCTGACACACTGCCTTTTTGCTGAGCACATGTCTACCCCATGACAATGGAGTAAATGCGACATAACATGTGCAGGTTCAGGTTGGTCTTTGGAAATGAAATTGTTTGCCTTCCACTTGGTCTTTCGTTCTCTTCCCCTAGCCTGGAATGTGGGTGCTTCGGTGGGGAGCTAGCACTGACCACGTAGACAAGGACAACACCCTATGGCAGGGGCTGGAAGACTTTTTCTATAAGGGCCAGATAGTACCTATTTTAGGATTTGTAGGCTATATGATCTCTGTCACAACTACTCAGTTCTACCACTGTAAGGTGAAAACAGCTGCAGAAAATACACAAATGAATGGAGGTAGCTAAGCTCCAGTAGAGTTCTATTTATAAAAGTGGGTGGCAGGCAGCATTTGCTTCTCAGGCTGCAGTTTGCTGCATCCTGCCCTAGGTTATGTAGAGCAACAGAAAGCTGGGACTTGAAATGCTCAAATTCAGATTAATATGTGAGAAAACAATATATCTCAGATCTCTTGATTTAGTGGTATGTTTTCTGCTAGTATCTAAAAGATTAGACGATGATTTCAAAGATTAAAGATAGGTACCCTAATGTATTTTTTTCAAATTTTTATTTAAATTCTAGTTAACATATACTGTAATATAGTATTTGTTTCAGGAGTAGAATTTAGTGATTCATCACTTACATATAACACACTGTACTCATCATAACAAGTGCCCTCCTTAATACCCATCACCCATTTAGCCCATCCCCCACCCACCTCCCTCCATCAACCAACCCTCAGTTTGTTCTCTGTCATTAAGGGTCTCTCATGCTTTGTTTCCCTTTCTCTTTCACTCTTCCCCTCTTCCCATATGTTCATCTGTTTTGTTTCTTAAATTCCACATATGAGTGAAATCATATGGTATTTGTCTTACTCTGACTTATTCTGCTTAGCAGAATACACTCTAGCTGCATCCATGTCATTGCAAATGTATATATTCCATTGTATATATATACACCACCTCTTCTTTATCCACTCATTGGTTGATGGACATTTGGGCTCTCTCCATAGTTTGGCTATTGTTGATAATGCTGCTATAAACATCGGGGTGCATGTACCCCTCCGAATCTGTATTTTTCTATACTTTGGATAAATACTTAGTAGTGCAATTGGTGGGTTTTGGGTAGTTCTATATTTAACTTTTTGAGGCACCTCCATACTGTTTTCCAGAGTGGCTGCACCAGTTTGCATTCCCACCAACAGTGCAAGAGGGTTCCCTTTCCTCTGCATTCTCACCAACACCTGTTGTTTCCTGTGTTGATTTTAGCCATTCTGACAGGTATGAAGTGGTATTTCATTGTGGTTTTGATTTGTATTTCCCTGATGATGAGTGATGTTGATGTGTCTGTTATCCATCTGTATGTCTTCTTTGCAAAAATGTCGATTCATGTCTTCTGCCTATTTTTTAACTGGGTTATTTCTTTTTTGGGTGTAGATATGCTACTTTATATCTACTTTTAAAAAAAGATTTATTTATTTATTTGAAAGAGAAAAAGAGAGTGTATGTGCGCAGGGGGAGGGGAAGTGGCAGGGGGTGAGAGAAACTCAAACAGATTCCACGCTAAATGCAGAGCCTGACTCAGAGCTTGATCTCATGACCCTGAGATCTCTACCTGAGCCAAAACTAAGAGTTGGAGGTTTAACCAACTGTGCCCCCCAAGCACCCCTATATCTTTTTTAAAGTATCGCTTGTAAAAATGGCTTAAAGTCAGATTTAAAAAAAATTTTTTTTTTGGTCTCAGGTTTTTCCTCTTCACATGAAATAGTTCCACTTCAGTTAGCCTTTGGAATAAATGTATTTTCCAAATTTTCAATTATATTAGTTCTTACATTAGTTATTGTTTGAACCCTCTCCAAAGTCTTTCTTTTTGAAAAACATGTGGAAACTAAAGAGGTGTGAAGAAAAAAAAAAATCCCTCAGGATGTTATAAACTACTACCCCCAAATAATTTCCTTTTTCATCTCATTTCCTATACTATATTTTTGCACATTATTTTTAAATGTGACTTTCTTTTGTAATAAATGTTATAGATTTGACAGTCATCCTTAACTCCATAAGTTCTTTGTATATTTGGAGATTAAACACTATATGTGTGACTTTGCAATCTAATAATTTTTCAAAAGTTTTTCCTATTATACTATTTATTTATGATATGGGGAAAGTATTAGTATTAAGTTGAAACATATGTAACTTCCAAAAAATCAAACCATTTTTTAACCTAAAAAAAAGTGGGGAATTTAATTTGGTTTAACTTAACATATTCAAAGACACTCCTACTTAATAAGAAAATGAAATTATATTTAAAATTAATATTACATGTGAATGTACTACCTACATCAATATATACAAATTATATTCTGTTATTCTATTGCACACCAAATGCATTGCACACTAAATTAAAAAATACACTATACAATTTTTTCAACAAATTTTTATTGAATGCCAAGATGTGCTTAACCCCTATGGCATTGATCTAGGAATTTGATATATATCAGTAAACAAGATGGAAACACAAAAAATTCTTTATGGTGTTGAGGGTGGTAAATGCTATGGAAAAAAATAGCTTAGTATAAGTGAGATCATGAATACTGAAAGTTAGGGGCAGGTTGCTACTTTATATAGAGTTATCATGTAACAGTCTGATTGGAAAGTGATATTTGAATAAATACTTGAAAGTGCCAGGGAAGTAGTTAGTTGCATATCATGTGAGAGTGTTCCAGGCAGAGACATTTTAGAGAACATTTCAGAGAAGATAAGGTGGAAGAATGCTTGTGATACTGAAAGGACATCACAGGGGCCACCAAACAGAAATAATTGAGGGAAGGAAGAGTAGTAGATGAGGTCAGTATGGTAGTACGGGGCAGGGTTGTATTATGTAGGCATTTTAAACCACTTAAGGACCTTGGCTTTTACTTTGAGTAAGTTGAGGATCCACTAGACCCTTCTGAAGATTTACTTCCTGTTTAAAATAATCCCCTTGGCTAATGTGTTGAGAATAAATTCAGCAGGGAACAAGAAGGAGATGGGGAGACCTGACCAGAGGCTCTTATAGTAATCCAGGTTGGTAGCAGTTGCTGCGAGGTACAGTGGTTATATTTAGGATATATTTTGAAGAATATTCAAGGAGATTTGCTGATGGCTTATATGTGGCATTTGAAGAAAAAAAAAGGAGTCAAAGGTAATCCCAAGGTTTTGGCCTGAGCATCTGGAAAAGAAGTATGATCAATTGAAATGAGAAAGATCTGACGAAAAGCAGATCTGGGGGAGGGTGAAAATCAGGAGTTCGGACTTAAACATCTTAATATACTTATTAACAGTCAGGTGATAACACTGAAAAAGTTTCTGTCTGTCTTGGGGCAAAAGTTATCACCATGTCTTAAAAGGCACCATTTTACATGATACACTATTTTCCCATTCCAATACCCATGAGAACTCATCTCTTTTTTTCCCCTTCCTTCACTCTGCTTTAGCTATGCTGGTCTCTTTGCTGTTTCTCAAACATGTAGGCGCATAATCTGTCCCAGTGCCTTTGCATTTCTGTTGCATCTGACTGCAGTACTCTTGTCTTAGATATCCACATAACTCACTGCCTCTCTTCCTTCAGGTCCCTGGATGATGCTGGCTTATCAGAGAAGCACTCCCTGACCATCCTATATAAACTAGTACTCCCTCTCTCTTGCACTCCCTAACCTTCCTGCATTTATCTTTCTCCAAAGCACACAAAACGTCTGGCACAGTGTATATTTATTTCTTCACTTGTGTGCTTTCAGTTTCCCTCATTAGAATACGAACTCCGAATGGTAACCATGGAAGTGTACGGACTAGATTTCTGCAAGGACTGCAATTAGCCAACATGCTCCATCCTCCGTGCCTTAAGAGTCACTGCAGCATTCAAGGTGAGGCTGTACTTTCTCTGGTTAGCCTCAGCACAAAAGGAGCTAGAGCCTGGCCATTTCTATCTAATGTAGGACTTCCTAATAGATGATATTTGCTCCAGAATTCCCTATTATGTTTGCTGAGTTTTTTTTTCAGCTCTGCATCATTGTTTGAGGTTCTTTCTGTGTTGTCTTCATTCCTCCTCTTCTTTCCCCCCACAGATGTCATATAAGTATTATGGCCTCAAGCTTTTGCCAGCTCAATTCTGTTTTCTCCCCCTTTATCTTTCACATGCGTTACCTGTGAGTAATCGAGGGCAGTTACCTCTCCCAAGAAACTCCAAAACACAACAAAACCCCACCATAAAAAAAAAACCACCACAAACCCCCACCATTTTGCAATAGTAATAATAATAAATGTTATTGAATACTTACTACGTATTAAATGTTGTGCATCTATTATTTCATTTAATACAACAGCCTTATGCAGAAGATTCTCTTATTTCACATTTTCTATATGAGTCTCAAGATGGTTGAGTTCACAAATGTGTAAATGCTCATGTTAGGATTCAAACATAAATCAGAAGACAGGGGTTTGCTTACTAAGTTACAATGCTTCCCACTAAATCATGTCTTTATCTTTCTGGCACCTAGCACAGAGTCTAACACAACATTTCTTCAATAACTTTCAGTCTGTGGAATTACACATTCAATTTTATTTGCATTGAGTTTGCAAATTTTTTTATCACCTTTTTTCTTCAATGAAGAATATTATATTGGGTTCACTAGATATTTTCATTAAATAACTTTCTTTAAGTAAGGATACCAAGGGTATCATTTAGATTTATTTCTGTCCCATATTATCTCTTCTAAATTTAAGTGATTTACTTAAGCTTAAAAGTGCTGGCTGTTTCAAAACTAACAAAGTGATACTTTGAAGTGAAATGGTTCCTAACCATTTTCCTGCTTCTTGACTCACCAGCCTTCCTTGGGCAGGGTTTTCTGGTTATCCTGCCACTGTCTTTAGCTTCTTTGTGGCTTCTTATAGCTATCATTTGAGGATTATGGAATCTCCATATTGGTTAGTATCATGGATGGAGAAAACCATCATCATGGTGGAAGCCGTTACTGTCATTATCTCTGTGGGTCCTGAAGGATGATGACCCTCCCAAGCACTCTCACAAGTGTTGCTTTATGGCAAGAGAAAATTCTAATTTTTAAAACAAATTTCTTTCATCCCAACCAAGTGGCATTAATATCACATCAGTCATCTTATTTGGCAAAGTGGTTTGTTACACACTTTTGTTATCCTCTTTCTAGACCGCTTTCAATACATTCCCTCAGGATTTCACAAAGTTCTCAGATCCAAATATGACCCTTTACCACTTTTGGCTTTTAGAGTCACAATGGCTCACCCACATACGATTAACTTAAAGGACTTTTAAAATTAAGTTGCCACACTAGTGGCCATATCCATAGATCTATTCTCAAGTCTCCTCACGCTTTATCTCACAAATGTATGCAATCCCAGTTTATGTATCTTTCCAGGCTTTAAAATTTAGTTTCTGTTGCTCCTACCTGGATTTATGATTATGCACTATGGCTTGAGCTGTTATTCTTCTCCATGGCCAGTTGACTTTGAAGTGGCTCTTGGAACCATTATCTCCACATTGGTTATAATACGGTAGACAACAAAGATAGCAGGGAAGATCAGATAAGAGTTAAAATGTTAAGATGCTAGAGAAAAAAAATGGATCAAGTATTTTTTGAAGTTTCTGACAATTTATCTGTACTCCATAGGTAAAAAAAGATTTGCATGATTTGTTTTGTTCTAACTGTAGCTCTCAGTGTGGTAACTTTGAGCTTGGTTGGATATCAGGTTTGAACTTAGCATGCTGTGGAAAGTATATGGAAAGTGTGAGCTGGTTCAGTGTTGCCTTTTCAGTGAACAACATTGCGAGCAATACCGTATGTTGTTAGCCACTGTCAATTCGCTTTCTCTCATCTGAGAAGAAACATGCCAAACACACACAATGTTGTGAGGGTTGGGCCTCTAGGGCCTTAGACTTTTTCAGGGTTCCATATTGTACCGTTTTCTTTCTACCCATTTTGCTCTCGTCTTCCTGCTTTATTTTTTTTTTCATTGACTCTCATATCTCATAATTAATATCCTTTTCCATTAGGCCATGGACTCTATCTGACTGATATTATGATATTAAAGTAGAAAAGGGTGACCCACTTTTAAATTTTGTAGGTCACAATTCCCCTGCGGCTCGCCGGCGAGCTGCACCGTCCGGACGCCCGCGCATGCCCCCTTCCTCGCTCTGGGCTCGGCGCTGCCCATATAGCAAAGCGCGCAGGTGGGAGGAGCTCCTCGTCCACCTGGAAGGCGCAGCTCGCCCTGGGCAGGTAAGCCAGGCTGAGGTAGGCTGAGGTAGACTGGGAGCTGGGCGAAGCTGCCGACCCACTTGGGCCTCGAGTGGCCGTTTTGGGACTGAGGACTTTCTGGACTGGGGGGTCCAACCTCCCTAGTCCCCGGGCTCGCTTCCGCCGCTGAGTGCTGTGCTGGCTCGGTACGCACCGGCCAGCCCCTAGACTTTGGCAGGGTCGACGGCTGGCGCTGGGGGCGGAAGTGCTGGGGTCGAGGCGGGCCAGGGACTTCCGGTTAGAGCCGAGGGCTTCTGTTAGGCCTGCTCCAGTGGCGGCGGCGACAGCACCGCGACGTCGGGGTCCACCATGCAAATGATGGGCGGAGTGGGCAGAGGGGGGCGGGACTTGAGCCGTCAGCGGGTCGCGGCGGGGGACCCCAGAGCAGTCCTCTGGGGCTGCCGGGGGCAACAGGCAGGGGTCCCGGGGGACAGGGTGGGCAGGGACTCGCTGAGGGACGTGGGCGGCGCCTCCTAGGCTCCCGGGACACCGCTCCAGGAACTAGGCGATGGAGGTTCCAGGGGACGCATCTGCTGGCGCCGTGGGCACGGCCTTGCGGTGCGCAGACTCGCTTGGCGAAAGCGGGCACAGGTCTCTGCGGTGCGCTGGCTGAGCGCCGCGCCGGCGTGGGGCGGCGCAGCAGGAGGATCAGCTGGCCTTAGGCATGGTGGTGGACGGCGGCCGCAGCACCTGCGGCACGGAGTAGGGCAGAGACTTGCTGATCTCGGTGGAATGTAGGAGCCACTTTGGCGGGCAGTGAGGGAATGGTTACCGTATGATACAGTCAGTACTTTTGAGCGCTTACTATATATTGTGCGCCTGCTGTTTACCTCTTATCTGTGTCCCTTGTCATCCAACGTGTGCGTTCATTCTAGCCTAAGTATTTCTCTTGGCATGTCTCAGTCCAGACCAAGACATTTTCAGGCATTTAAATGGTCAGTTTTACTTTTCATCATGAATACCCAGAGGGAGCAGCTCTTTTTCTGATAGGATATGACTATGAATAATACCGGAGTATAGCAATGGATTATTTTACTTCAGTAAAATATTGATCTGGAATGTTCCATTTTAGGGTTCTCTAACAAGAGAAGGTTGATTTCGATGAATATTGGAATCGTGGGTTGAAGTTTTACATTTATCTTAAAATATGCCATTTTCAGAATCGTAATTCATTTAAAGTTATGAAAAATTAAAGTTCATAGGATGCTATTAAGTCCTGAAGGAATCAACTGAGACTTTTTGTAATAACAGTAATTACAAAGAAAACACTAGCATTTAGGAAGAGCGTGAGGCCTCTCTCTAGTTCCCGTCTTACTTCACAAGGAGAAGTAGTTTCTGGTGTAGATTCTAGGACATTTTATTGGATCACGGTCCTAGTGGGTAGAACTTGCATAGGTAGAGCTTCTGCTCTACCTGGGTATTTTCTTTTTTTTTTTTGAACTGCTCTTCATTACACTGTGTGGAAGTTATGAAAGTGCTGGAGCATTCACATGTCACCCTGCTCTGATTTCCCTCTCCTTTCTGACTCTCCGGGTCTTATTTTTCCTCTGAGACTGGGGATGTGTACTTCAGACGGGCTTTAATAAACAGATCAGAAAAATACCAAGCATGTTTTGCATTTAGGACGATGATTCTCACTTGATCTATACACCATCTACCTCAGAATGACCTGCTAGCCAAAAGACAGATTTCTGGACCCACCCTTGAGTTATGGAATCACAATATCTGATGGTAGACAGAGGTTGCCTATCCAGCATATTGTAAAGATTTTGGTTTTTGGGTTAAGCCTAACAGTGGTTCTCAGTCCTGTCTCCATCTTGGAATTGCTGTGACTTGAAAACTATTGATAGTGTGATAATACCCTGGAAAAATTAAATCAGCACTTGAAGTGAATTTCCCAGGTGACTCTGATGTACTTACAGTTGAATTTATGGATTAAGAAAGCAATATTGCCTAAATAGTGAAATCTTACTTTGATTTTTTTTCTTTCTGACCTCATATTATGTGGGTTTAATGAAAGTTAGATTCCTAATAGAATCAGTTCAGTCAACAAGAAGAAAGATGAGATGCATTTAGAATCCGTGATAATACAACTGGAATGTTTTGTTGAGCTATTAGCCTATGCAGCTTTGTTTTATGTAAGTTGTACAAATAAAAATGTGATCCTCTTAAGGTCAAGTTAGATACATTTTGTACTAAAAATGGAATAGGTTTTTTAATAGTAATAACAGGTAACATTTATTTAATATTTTTTATTTTTTTAATTGAAATACAATGTTGTATTAGTTTCAGGTGTACAACTGTCTTTGACAGTTCTCTACATTAAACTATGCTCACCATGATAAGTGTTGTTACCATCTGTCACCATACAACATTAATTAACAATATTATTGACTATATTCCCCACACTGTACTTTTCATCCATGTGACTTATTTTATAACTGGAAGTTTGTACCGCTTAATCCCCCTTCACCTATTTTACCCATCCCCCAACCCTTCCCCTCTGGCAAACATCAGTTTGTTCTCTGTATGTATGATTCTGTTTTGTTTTTTAGATTCCACATGTAAGAAATCATATGGTATCTGTCATTCTCTGGCTTATTTCACTGAGCATAATACCCTCTAGGTTCATTGTGTTGTCACAAATGGCAAGATCTCATTCTTTTTTATGCCTGAGTAATATTTCATTGTATTTACCACATCTTCTTTATCCATTTGTCTATGAACATTAAAGATTCCCTGAGTTTTGTAAGGTAATGGTTAAAGTATCACTTAAATTGAAAAGAAAAATTCTTTACATTCATCTTATCCACCTTGCAAGTGTTGGAAATCTGGTGCTTAAAAGCCTGATTACCACAACCGATGCTCTGTGTTTTCTTTCACCCTCATATTGGCAAGACATGATCAATACTCAGATTAATGTGCTATGTTTGTGTATCAGATCATCTTCTAAATGACTTCCTGGGGTATGGTGCATCATTTCTTTTCTTTTTTTCTTTTTTTTAGAGATTTATTTTTTTTTGAGAGAGAGAGAGAGTGCACAAGCAGGGGGAGTGGCAGAGGCAGAGGGAGAAGCAGGCTACTCTCTGAGCAGGGAGCCCCACCCAGGGCTTGATCCCAGGACCCTTAACTGACTTATCCGACTAAGCCACCCTGGTGAATAATTTCTTAATGGAATCTGGTGTCCCTGGTGAATCATTTCATTTTTTTTTTTTTAAAGATTTTATTTATTTATTTGACAGAGACAGCCAGTGAGAGAGGGAACACAAGCAGGGGGAGTGGGAGAGGAGCCCCAGAAGAGGAGCCTGATGTGGGGCTTGATCCCATAATGGGATCACGCCCTGAGCCCAAGGCAGACGCTTAATGACTGAGCCACCCAGGCGCCCCCTGGTGAATCATTTCTTGATGGAATCTGGTTTTAGTCATCATACACACACAGTGTACTAAAGGATGTATATTCACCTATATAGTTACTGAATTGTTATTTATAAATTTTAAGTCTGTGGTGATAATAACTTTATTGAACTTAGGCATTTGTTTCATTGGTGTGATGTAACTTTTTGGTTTTGAAAACGATGGTAATTTAGGCTGAGGGGAAAAATCAGTAGTTGTTTTATAATGCGATTTTGCAGCAAGTAGTCAAAACCAATCTCAAATTTTAGCACACAATATATTTTCTTCACCACAGAGCTCGATTTCCTAAGAATATTTTCCATAAAGGGAAATGGAGATGCATCAGTATATTATCATTTTGCCTTCATTGAGAAATAATTATAGTCATGAAGATGTTATTTTGTTTTATTTGACTATTAATCAGTTTGTTGTCACTAATCTACTCAATGTTTGAACAGGCTAGGGTATAAATCAATAGATGTATAGGATTTTTATACTTAAGATGCTAAACTTAATCAGATATTGTGGTTTGGAATAATGGTAAATGTTATCAGAAACGATTTGCATAATATAGAAAATATTACAAAGTGGTGTAGTGAAGATACTTAAAATGTATAAAACATTTTGAGGGCTGAGTAGTATTTTAAGTTTATAAGAAAATCATCTATAAATATGGCAGAATTGAGAAATGAGGTTGGTTTAATGAGTGACTGTGACTAAATTGTGAGGCTTTAAAACTAGATAAAGAGATTGTTGTTCTAATTTCAATTTCCATTTTAGCACATCTACCCAAATTGTATATTGCTTTAAATCAGTATCTGCAGTTATTTCCAAACATCCTTAAAATTCACCCTCGTCTCTTTTAACACATGGGCCATATTATTACTAACCTAAAGAATTTCTCTGATACTCTTCAACACAAAACCTTCAATTTGCTCAATATTTAATTTTGTTATTCATATAATATGAACTCAATTCCGTACCATTAAAGACTCTCCATACTCCTCTGTCTTCTGACGTGCCACTAAACCTCACATGTTCTCTCTTAACCATTTAAGGAATATGCTTTCTTCGTTCCTGATTATTTGCCTTTGGTCACAGTACACTCTGAACCTTTCATCCCACACCCCTGACTTACTTTTATTCATGCATCTGCTCCAAATGTTTCACATTTCCTAAATGGTCTCTGAATATCTTACCCCACTATAATGCATGTACTTTTTTGCTCTGTAACTAAAAGAGCTTCTTTTAAAATTGCAAATCTAATCACAACTATCCTGTCTACAACCTCTCATTGACTTCAGTTATTCTTAGCATGGAATTAGAAATCCATTGTATGACTTAGGTCTTCATTAATCTCTTCTCTCTCATCCTTGCCAGACTCATCACTTACCTTTTCTCTGTATTCTACACATGCTTGGGCTCTTTAGTTCCTGGGATAGGCCACAGTTACTCTCTAGTCTTTTTGATGTGAGTTATTCTTCACACCCCTGCTATCACATCCTTCTGTTTTTGTTTTGTTTTGTTTTTTTGTTTTTTGCCTCCAGTTTTTCAGGTAGGAAATAATTACAGATATTGTGTAGTTAGTTCTCTTAAAAAAGAAAGAGTAGGGGACTTTTGGGCAAGGAGGAGCAATAAGGACTGAATTTACTTTGCTGCTGAAAACCAAGAAAAAATGAACAAAATCTATGTAAAACATCTCAGGTGGTACAATCCTCAAAATCTTCCTGTATCACACAACCTATGATTGTAACTTTGGCCATCAACCTATCCACGTGTATTTCTTCATCAGTACATTTAACTTATGCATATTGAGGGAAATATAATGATCCTCAAATTGGATCTTAGGCTTAAATGTAAAACCTAAAACTGCCAGACTTCTAAAAAAAATAAGAGAAAATCTTTGTGATTTTGAGTTTGCAAAAATTTCTGAGATTTGACTCCAAAAACATTCATAAAAATACTAAATTGATAAATTGGACTTCATCAAAATTAAAACTTTTGATTTTCAAAAGACATTCTTAAGGGAAAGGACAAGCCACAGAGCTAGGAGAAACTATTTACAAATTGCATATCTGAGCACATAGGAAGTACATTTAGAATATATTAAGAATACTTTTCAGAACTCAATTGTAAGAAAACAAACTGCAAAATAAAAAACTAGGAAAAACTTCGGACAAACACTTTAATAAAACTAATATATTTGTGATGAAAACCACAAGAAAAGAGGCTCAACATCATTAGTCAATAAGGAAATACAAATTAAAACCACAATAAGACACTACTATATACCTATCAGAATGGATACATAAAAAAGATGAAATTTTAGGGGCGCCTGGTTGGCTCAGTCGTTAAGCGTCTGTCTTCGTCTTAGGGTGTGATCCCAGGTCACTGGATCAAGCCCCGCATCAGGCTCCTCTGCTGGGAGCCTGCTTCTTCCTCTCCCACTCCCCCTGCTTGTGTTGCCTCTCTCGCTGGCTGTCTCTCTGTCAAATAAATAAATAAAATCTTTAAAAAAAAAAAGATGATATTTTAGAAAAACTGGAACTCTTATATTCTGCCAGTTGGAATGTAAAGTGATATGACTACTTTGTAAAACAATTTAGTAGTTTCTTAGAAAGTTAAACTTACCATATGAGTCAACTTTTTACTCTGAGGGTATTTACCCAAGAGAAATGAAAGCTTATGAGTTGCACATGAATATTCATGGCAGCTTTACTTTAAAAGCCCCGAAGTGGAAAAAATCTAAATATCCATCAACAGATGAATGAATAAACAAACAGTGGTATATCCAAACAATGGAATACTACTCAGTAATAAAAAGGAAGGGGTTATTGAAACACACTGCAACACGGATGGATCTTAAAATAATTATACTGAGTTAGCAAACACAGAACAAAAAGGAGCATGTATGTTATGATTCCACTTATATAAATTTCTGAAAAATGTGAACTTCTCTGTAATAACTGAATGTAGATCAGTGTTGGCCAGTGGATGAGGGTATGTGGTTGGGAGGGAGGACTTACAAAACAACATGAAACTTGGTGGTCATGGATAATGCTTATTATTTTGATTGTAGTGGTAGTTTTACAGATGTACAGCTATGTGAAAACTTGCCAAATTGTGTTTAAATAGGTGCAGTTTATTATATGTCAGTTACACTTCAATGAGGCTGCTTTTACCAAAAAGGAAAAAAGAAAGAAAAAGAAAACAAAACCCACACGTGTACACAAGAGTATCTTTAACAGGCAAAACTTCCTTGAGCTACTTTTTCTTAGCTTTCCAGAGTTGATGAGAGGTGTGATTACTCAGCCAACTGAGTGGTACACACCCACAAGTGAGAATCACAAACCAGTGGGTTTGAAGAATGTGGCTCTTAATGGCTTGAGAACAGTTCTGGATTTTTGAGGTGTAGATTGGGAATTCCCAAAACCTGAAAAGTTTTTTTTTTTTTTTTTTTTATCAGGGACACCTGTGTGACTCAGTCAGATAAGTGTCTGCCTTCGGCTCAGGTCATGATCCCAGGGTCCTGGGATTGAGTCCAGAGTCGGGCTCCTTGCTCAGCAGGGAGCCTGCTTCTCCCTCTCCCTGCCGCTCCCCCTGCTTGTGCTCACTCTCTCTCTGACAAATAAATAAATAAAATCTTTAGAAAAAAGTTGTTTTATCAGCTTAGAATTTTGTCCCATTATGCATTTCTCGAAATCAGTGTCCTGGTTTTGTGCCACCAGCAGTTCAGTGAGACAATTCGGTATGCTGTTGTTCAGAGTATGTATATAACGTTGGGTGCAGATAGAGTGTTGTGGAATCCAGTTTGTAATTGCCTTAATTGATTTTGTAATTCTGGAAAAGGCCTTCATATCATAATTTTAAATTAGATTTTTTTATTGAATCACACATATAGAGCATGCTTTTTAAAATGTCTTGATTACATTTATCACTGTATGTATGTAACCTAATGCAATTCTCATCTTAAACTTTGATGAAATTTAGTGTGATTCTATTATTTCGGAAGCTTAGAAAGCCTTTCTGTGTGATGAGCGATTAAATGTAGGACCAGTGGTTTTGGTAAATAGACTAAAAAATATGAAAACCACATAACCGAAGTAGTTATATAATACTAAACAAACTTTCTGAAACATATTTTTAGGGCTTTATTCGGTACAAAAAAACATGAAATCAGCAGTTTTCTCATGGATTATTTTTTTGATGGCTTAATATTCTGGTCCTTGCATGACTGAAATTATAGTTGGAGTGCACTGGAATTTATACTGCTGTAAAATTTCCTTCCCTTCCGTTGCTGACTATTGTTACTGATTGATATGATGGTCTTTATCTCATGTTACGAAGATGTTCAGTTATTATGTTGAAATCTCTAAATGCATTTTTAGACCACATAGAACAAAATTAATTAGGATTTTTTGACTAAGAAATAGTATTAGATATGTCTCCCATCAAACGTGGAATCAATATGATTATAACATTGCTCTTATAGACAATACTAGGTATTGTCTTAACAATCAGTGAGATTCCACCTAACTTTAAACAGTTTGGTGGGGGCAGTTCTTAATAAGCAATAATGATTACTCCTTTTTCTAAGGAGTATCACAGATTTCTTTTTTTTTTGTTTTTTGTTTTTACTTTTTTTTTTAAAGATTTTATTTATTTATTTGACAGAGATAGAGACAGCCAGTGAGAGAGGGAACACAAGCAGGGGGAGTGGGAGAGGAAGAAGCACGCTCATAGCGGAGGAGCCTGATGTGGGGCTCGATCCCACAACGCAGGGATCACGCCCTGAGCCGAAGGCAGACGCTTAACCGCTGTGCCACCCAGGCGCCCCGTATCACAGATTTCTAAGCAGTAGATTGTTTATATCTGAATATTTGTTGCTTATCTAAATTCACATTAGAAAATTAAAATGTGGTTTTATTTTGTGGTTTAATTTGTGCTCATTTATGCTAATTGAGATCTGGACTAGATGTTTGTAAGGGGTAAATAAACCATTTTTTTTCAGATATTCATATTTGTTTTGACCATGGCTTACTTGTACTAATTGGTATCATTTTTGATATCACATTGACCTTTTCCAAACATATCTATTTTGTATAAAGACTTTCCAGTTTTCTCCTACTTTTTTTTTTGGTCATGTCTACCTCTTCCTCTCCATTTTTCTCTTCTGTTGAGGTATGGCTTAAACTCCCTTTTAGTGGGATAAATACTGTAACCTCTCAGGTAAGACTTCCAGACTTTCTCCATCAAAGTCTTTGAATCTTAGTAGGTAAAGTCATATTTCAGTACCATTTTGAAGTTACAATTTAAGCACTTCATTTATCTTCTGAAGCTTGAAATTATATTTTAATTCTTAATTTTATTTAAATATAATTAAAAAATTTAAATAATTGTTTTCAAAACTTTCTGCTACTTCCTCTTTCTCTGCCTTCTCTAGTTATAGAGAACTCTATATTGATAAACTCTCTAGCAACACTACCTAAAATAAATGTAATGCAAGCCACATATATTATTAAAAATTTCCTGTGCCTATACCCTACAACAGTTTGAGTCCAATCAGGAGATACAAGTCATGTAGTAATTTAAGCAGGGGAACTTTAATATAAAGGATTATTGAGCTGAGAAAGAAGAGTAACGATGAAGATGTAAGGAAAACTAGAGCTGAGGGAGAATACTCAAGGAACAGTAACTTTGGCAGGGGGCCACTACTCCAGGGTTGAGGTTGCTGAGGAACTGTGTACTCTAGAAATTTGGCTGGGGCAGTGCACTACCAGATGTCCTCAAACACCCTTACTGTTGATGACTCTGCCACAAGAGCAAGATAAACACCAAAAGCTCAGCATTTGGAATCAAGAAGAGGAGTCCCCTTCCTGCTGCAGTGTCCGTCTAAGACCCTCAGACAAAACTTGAAAGTACATGGACTGTAAAGGCAAAATGCTTTAAGAATCCAGTCCAGGGCGCCTGGGTGGCTCAGTCAGCAGGGAGCCTGCTTCTCCCTCTCCTCCCCCCTCATGCTCCCTCCCTCTCTCAAATAAATAAGTAAAATCTTAAAAAAAAAGAATCCAGTCCACTCTTACAGAGCAGGTACTGGAGAATAAATTTGGAGCTCAAAGATAATAAATTGAAATTGACATATAACCACATATAAAATTAAATAGGTGAAATTAGTTTTGATGATATATTATATATAATGCAGCCTATCAAAATATCTGTTCAAGAATTAATCAATAGAAGCATTATTAATGAGGTATTTTCCAATCCTCTAGTACTAAGTATTTAAAATCCAATATAGATTTTATACTTAAGGTACATCTCAAATTGGACACTAAATTTTCACTGGATATATATGATCTGTATTTAAATTTCAGAAAACTTACAGTTGAAAAAGAAGATTTACCCAAGTTGTTTGAAATATGCTTAAAAGTTTTTCAAAAACTTAATTAAGAACACAAATAATTTCCTTTAGCATTTACATTCATATTGATAAAACTGATTCATATTTTTTAGAGGAATTGATATGAACTTAAAGGAAAAACATCAGTTTTAAACTTGTGTCTAAGTTAAATTCACTCACTCTTGTGATAACTCTTGTGATAATATTGAATTCAAGAGTATTGTAGAATGTAAAATTAACTCTGAGTTTATCAATATCAACAAAATGTTCTTCAAAATTTCTTTTAGATTTGCAGTCTGTTTACATAATGCTATCGACAACAATTAAAATCTTCTGCATATAGATCCATGTTAGAAAAATGTTTAAAAGCATTATTATTATTGACTATAGTATGAAGTTTCAGTTTTAACATAAATTCTCACACCTGTCCAGCTATGTCATAAATAAGCTTTTCTTTTCCTTGGTGATTCAGCTTTAGCTCCTTCATATGCACTGTAGTATGAATTATAATTTGATAAGCAAGAAACCCACTTGGCTTTTAAAGAACATATACTAGAGTCATATACTAGCAGAGTCATCTTATAACGTAAAGAGGTCTGTGGGTCTTCAACCTTCTATAGACATGAAGGAGACAGAGAAAATTATTCAGCTTTAAACACAGGACAGAAGGCAAAGCCAGTAGCCATGATAAATCACTCTCAGGCAACTGGTCTGGCTTCAGTCAAGGAACTGATGTGTGTTTAGCCTTATTTCAAGAGTTGTAATAGATCTGTGATTGCCGTGAGCCTGCCTTCCCCCTTCTTCCCCTTTCCCCCAGCTTTCTGTGGTAAAATATACATAATGTGAAATTTACCATCTCAGCCATTTTAACTGTACAGGTTAATGGTATTAAATAGATTCATATTACGCAAGGTTCACCACCATCTAGCTTTAGGACTTGTTTCATCTTATAAAATGGAAACACTATGCCCATTAAACAGTAACTCCCTATTCTCCCCTCCCTCAGCTCATGGCAACTTCATTCTACTTTGTGTCTTTATGATTTTGACAACTCTGAGTACTTCATTTAAGTGAAATCATATAGTATTTGTCTTTTGTGACTGGCTTCTTTCACTTAGCACAGTGTTCTCAAGGTTCGTCCATCTGGTAGCATGTCAGAATTTCCTTCCTGTTTGAGGCTGAATAATATTCTACTGTGTGTATATACTACATTTTATTTCTGTTCATCTATTGATGGATACTTGAGTTGCTCTCATGTTTAAGCTACTTTAAATAATGCTGCTATGAACATGGATGTACAAATATCTCTTAAAGACCTTGCTTTCAATTCTTTTTGATATATTCCCAGAGTGGAATTGCCAGATCATATTAGTAATTCTACTTTAGACCTTTTGAGGAACCACCATACTGCTTCCCATAGCAACTATACATTTCTACCAACACAAGGGTTCCAATTTCTTTACATCCTTGTCAACACTTGTTATTTTTTGTTTGTTTTTTAATAGCAGCTATCCTAAGGTGTATGAGTCGGTATCTCATTGTAATTTTCATTTGTATTTCCCTAATGATTAGTGGTGTTGACCATCTTTTCATGTGCTTATAGGCCATTTGTATATCTTCTGTAGATAAATGTCTATTCAAGTCCTTTGCCTGTTTTCAAATTCGGTTTTTGTTGTTGAATTATAGGAGTTATCTATATATTCTGGATATTAATCAGTTATCAGATATATGGTTTGCAAATATCATATCCCATTTTGTGGGTTTCTTTTTTTAATCTGCTGATAGTGTCTTTTGATGTACATAATTTTTAAATTTTTCATGAAGTCCAGTTTGTTTTTTCTTTTGTTGCCTGTACCTTTGGTGTCATATCCAAGAAATACTTTCCAAATCTAATGCCATGAAGCTCTTCCCCTGTGTTTTCTTCTAAGTTTTATAAGACAAGGACTTGCAGTAGTGAGGGGAGGTACAGCAAAAATGGCCACCTGTCTGTCTACATCTTTGTGATTAGAAGCAGCAGCCAGTGATCAGAGTACAGATCCCTGATTTTTGGAAGACAAGGTCCTTTTTAACCACTGTGGTTTTGCGAAACTGTGTATAAGCTGTTCCTGGAATGCCTGTATGGCTGCCTGTTGTGCGGCTGCGGAAGTAGGCACCAGGTTGCTGCTGTTGTGCCAAGAGCTGAAACTGACCAAAATTAACCTCAATTGACCCTCCAAGCCTTCTCTTAGAGATTACGAACCTCCTTGGTCTCCAGCGTCCCAAAATAGTTGCACCAGACAGATTTGCTAGTGCTATTGTAGTCTGGGTGGGGAGACAGGTTTCTGGTGTTTACTATTCCACTGTTCCCAGAATCCTCTCTGACTTAATATATCTTTATGATCAATCTCTTAAAGCAGTTGTTTGGACATAGGCCAACCTTTAAAATATGATTTAAAGATCCCATTAACTTGGGCTGGAAAGGTGTGAATAGATCTTGGAAGATTCTAGCAGGCTCCCTTTTGGTTCCATATTAAAAATTATTTTAATATGACTGATTTTTGTGCACAGTGATGTTCTAATAGTTTCCTTTGTCCATTATGACATCTAGCCAATAAGCAGTTGTATTTATCAGTCTGTAGAATGGAATCTATAATATCTAGTCATTTATAACTTGAAACTAGATGACAGTAATTGGGTCTTAACTTGTTTTGTTTGGTGAAAAGGAATAATTCAAGCATAACCACTGAGTTTGTAGCAAGTCATGTTATTAGCCAGTACAGAGTTTCTCTGTTTATTAAAAAAAATCATTTACCCCATTTTCTCTGAAATTTCCCTCAGATGGCTTCACCCTTATGAGTCTTAGAGTGTTTAAGGTATATCCTTGTGTTTGTATTTGTTCTTGCAAAGACTATACATATATTGTTGTGTGGATTTTTAGTTTACATAAATTGTATCATTATGTAGACCTAATTTTCTAATTTTTTTCTATTCAGAATTACGTTTTAAGATCTATGTTACTTTCTAAATATCTATTCAATGTTTTCCCTATTGCCATACAGTAGTTTATAGTATAAATACATATACACTTTATTGGTCTTCTTTTCCCCAGGGGTGGACTCATAGAGCTCCTATTTCTTCTCATTGCAAACAATCTTTGCACATCTTCTCTTGTGGATTGGATCATAAATTTTATTCAGCATAAAAACGGTGCTGTTAAAACTGGATTTGAGATAACCTAACTTCATATATGTAACTTTAAAGACTCATATCCTATGTTTCTCCCTGGGAACTTAAATTAAAGGCTATAGGAAGAAACCTTTTAGTCCCAAATTAAGGGGCCACTGGTTTTCCCACAGACTTACTAATGAAGTGAATCAAGCCATTATAGTGTGGTTTAAATTCTATGTGAATATCAAGTATTGTTTAAATAGTCATTAAAAAACACTTATGGAAAGACAAATTCTCCCATGGAAGTGTATGAAAATTGTTACTATCATTATAAAGTCATTCAAAAGGAACATATTATTTGCTCAGCAGTCTATCATAAATTCTTACTTTTCAAAATAATTTTAAGTACTATGAAAGAATTGCCATTTTCTTCCCTCTAATCTTGAATCTTGGCATCTTTGCCAATTCTTCTGAACTGAATTGAAGTTATAATCCCCAAATAACGCCATCCATCAAATTTTCAGACTCGTGGCTAGCATGAATAAGTACACTTGAACCCCTGGTCAATCTTGTGTACTAGTTATAGGCTAATTCAAACAAATTTCTAATAGAATATAAATTACTTTCTTCCTATGAACAATGATTAAACATGTTGAATTTCAAAACTTTTAGCTTTTCTCCTTTTAGACATTTAGGAAGTTAACATTTTTAAAAATAAATTTTAAGATTTTTAAGAGATTAATTAAAAAATAATAATATTAAGAGATTAAGGGTTTATTTCTAGCCAGGAATTTAGTATCATAGGTTAAAAGTGGTCACAAATTACTTGACCTTTCTTTCATTGAGGGGTAAGGTCTCATCCCCACCTCTGAAATCTAAGTGAGCTCGGTGACTTTTTGATCAGTATAGTATGACATTGTGACCTTGTGTCTCTTTCCAAGTCTATCTTTTAAGAAAGTGATAGTTTCTAATTATAATGTCCTGTTATGCTCATTGTGAGTGCAGTCATCTTCCCTATAAGAAGGCTGATTGTACCAGGAGAATCATGCTATGAAGAAGCTTGGCTGGCCACATGGAGAGCCAGATGGATGTCTAGTTAGCCCCTTGCTATTCCAGCCGTTTCAGCACAGGCACCAGACATGTGGGTGAAGAAGCCTTCAGATCACCCTAGTCCCAGCCACTCTCTAACTAGAGTCAAATGAGAGACCCCAAACAAGAACCACTTCAGCTGAACTCAGTCAACTCACAGAACAACATGAAATAAGTAATTGTTTTAAGCCATTAAGTTTTGGAAGTGATTAATATTCAGTATTAGATATTAGGAACACCTGATCTCCAAATTGTTGCTCAGGTTTATGGGATGTTATGGGTAATTGCATTTAAAATAAAATGTGTCAGTGTGGCCATATGCCACTCTCTGTTTACTGAAATAGTTTATTTCTATCTATGATAACTGGGACAAAAAGCAGGAAATAATAAGTTGCTGGATGTTTAAGGATTGGACTGAGTTTGAAACTAATTATTGCAGTGACCTATTGGCCAAAGAAGTCCAGAAAGAAAAAGAGACAAATGTATTTGCAACTGTGGATGAATTTGGTGAGCCTGAGAATGATTCTATTCTTATAATGCCAGAGAGTGTATCTCTTAGGAATTCTTTCATCATCTCCCAGAGAACAGTCAGCATTTCTCTGTGGGATCAGAGAGACCTGGGAAATTTTTGTTTTGTGAGATGAATCTTTATTCATTTTTCTATCTGGGACTGTTTGTATATTATCAGGACATGTGAAAACTTACCATTGCATTTTTGTATACTTTCCCCCGTCCTACCTTTGAGTCCTAGATCTGTACTCATCAGGCCTGTGATCTACCTAGATCACTGGCACTCAGTATCGCACTCTGTAAAATGAATGTAAGACTGTAATCAGTTTATAAGTCTTTATTGTGAAGAAAAAATAGAGACTTCATTAAAACCTCAGGGGAATGTCTGGCAGATATTAGATGCTTGATGCCCAATGCCATATCATTAATATTAATCTTATCACCATATAAATATTAACAATGGAAATAAAAGATAGCAGCAAGAAAGCTTGTTTACAAAGAGATTAAGTTCACAGTTTCTCTATTTTTGAGCAAAGGATCCAGTGGAATCCCAGTCCTTCCTCTTTGGTATTTGCAATTGTCTTAAAGATTAAAAAATTGTGTATTTTCTTGGGTAAGTGGTAAATATTTGGATGCTAGTGTAAAATGTTCTCTGTGTAGTTCTTTCATTTTAAATAGAACAAGTCTGTATTTTGGAAGAATGTATATCATGCAGTTGGGACCAGGTGGTGGAGAACTGTATAGTTCTCAGATGATACTGAAGAATTTCTTGCCTAAGGTTGAACTGAGTAAGGAACAGTACAGGGTGAGTTGAGATGACTTTCCCTTCCTGGAGTAGTAGAGATGAAAAAAGATGTAAAATTCTTCAGGATCTGGAAGTGGTCGTTTTTTTTGTTTTTGTTTTTGTTTTTGTTTTTTCCTTTCATACATTAACGCTTCCCATTGCTTGTCTTAGAGTCCTCATTTTCTGTGTGTGGTTACATATATTTGTTGTTTTGCTTCATATTGGGGAAGTTGCCCATATCTTCCTCCTGCCACCAGGGTCCCTCACCCCGTACCGCTTCTCTGACTAATGTGCAAGTTTATTTTTCTAATCTGGCAATAGAAATGACTCTGGGAAGTTCTGCTTAAATGCACTACAAAGTTAGATGTCTCCTTCCTTAATGTTTGTGTGACTGCCTGAACTTTGCTCAATCTAACAGCTGTCCTATTCTACTGAAAAAATATCTGTTTCTTCCAGTAGATTGTAAGATCCTTGAGGGAGCTCGTTTTCACTGGTGTGTACATTGCTTTGCATACAGAAAGCAGGTACTCAGTAAATATTTGTTAAGTTAAGGAATAAAGAGATGCCAAAGTCAGAGGGTTAACTCTGTGGCGGCCTCTCAGGAGCAAAAGAGCACGCTGGTACAGAAATTATAGCCTGTGGCTTCAGCCCCCTCGGGTTCAACTACCTTTGGAGCTAGTTGAGTTTTAGAACTTGCTTTATCTTCCCATTTACTTTAGCTTTTGTGTTTCCATATTTATCTAGTTTATATCGCATATTACCATGGGCCTGAGCTCCCTTTTTGTTAAAACATTGACCTGTTTTTATATTTTAACCCAAAAGATTGAATTTATTTTTGCGGTAAGAGTGGTGGTGATTGTCTTTCAAACATGGATGTTCCCTTAACACACATTAAGACCTTATCACAATCTATAGTATTCCAAAAAGGAAGGTGAACTGTTTTCAAAGGTAATAAATAGCTTTAACAACAAAGGATGTAAACACCTCATGAAACAAAAAGTCTCTAGTCATATGAATGACTTGTGGCTAAACATTTCAACAGGATCAGCCTTTGTTTCTTTGATCTTTAGGTTTTTTTACTTTTGAATGTCCACACCTGGCAAATGCAGTAAAATACACAGCATCTGGATTACAGAATGCAAATAACATCCATTCAGGCAAACCTTCAGGAAGAGCTGCCTTGGTATCGGCATCATGCATTGGAAATAAATTGATTTGGACTGCAGTAGGAACTTTCTATAATTATATATGATTTTCAACTATAACTTTTTTGGGGGGATGGACCTATTATGCCTCCCTCTTTGGTACTGAATAGAACATTTTACTATTCTTGGTCTCGTTTTAATACAAACAATATTAATCTAGTATTTTACTAAGAATGACAACTTTTGCTTCTTAAGTGTACTTTTTTGCTTTGCTTTAAACAGACTTCTAAAATGCAGGAGAGAATCATTCATTAGTAAGATTCTTAAAATTTTCCTTTTCATTATTTATTGTTCTTAAGTTTTAGGTATTTTGGACAAATGTAAAAATTTGAAACAAGGTTTTTTTTCCACTTGTACATCATCATGACTTCCTTTTTGTCAAAACTTTTATGGGAGTAGGGTTAGGAAAAGTGCAGGGATTGGCAAAAAATAGCTGAAGGCAAATATTAATTATTGTGTATAATTGAGTAATGTGCCTTTGGGGAAAATGTTTCTGAGATAGGTTTTATGTTAAATAGACAACCATGTGATTTAGTGCTCCAAGAAAACTTGTATATTATGTTCTCTTTAAGTGGATTGTTAAACTTGCTTTATAAAAGTGATTCTGGGTTACTTAAGCAATTTATAATAACTTAAGGTCTTTTTACTGAAAGCTATTGGGTTATTATGTATTTATATGTGGCTGATGCAATTGGGTTATGATTTTTAATTTCTATCATAACCTGGCCATTGTTTATAGAAAGTATGCTAAGAATATGTTATATTCAAAGTGTATAAAATTATACACAATTAATATCTATTCATTCAGACAATGCTTTGGTTCTTTTAATTTTTTCCTATCCCTATCCATCTAAATATCCAGATGTTTGGTGTTACATGTGATTGTATGAAAGCTCTGATCTGAAATCCTATGGCTTACTGGATTACCCTTTACCCACATGGTTTAAATTAATAATAAAAAAATGAACCAGTGCAATCTTGCAACAAAAGAACAAGACTTTATTGTATAACAGAATTGCAGATGTGGAAAGGTGCTCATAATAAAGACAGAATATTTCTGTTTCATAGAGCATCTGGAATGCCACAAGATCTCTAAGTTATCAGGAGCTAATGTTAGACAGCCTTGGTTTGCGATTAATTTAATATTCAGAGAAATTTTTTTTAAAGCTTTATGCCATTCATCATCATAATGTCATTTTTGCAATCCTAAAATGATTTACAAAGTCAACTCTACCCCCTAATTTCTAAAACAATATTAAGACATCAAAAAGTTTCAGATACAAACTTCAAAGGGCAGCCAAATCAGAGATTTCTGGCTAAGACAGTTTAGATCATTTAATATCCTCTGGTTTCCCTAGGATTAAATTACAGCTTATAGAATTCTTGGAATCTAGCTAAGGAAGTATTATATAATACGGCATGGCAATTTTGAGGGGGCTGGCAAAGAGAAGGAATTGCCATCTTTTCAGTGTATCAGCCTTTCAGTGAGTGCTGGTGCAATGTTAGAGGTAGGAGAAGTTACCCCGGTGTGAATGCGAAGCCCCAGTAACCAAAGAAATGTTTGTGTGTAAGCTCAGGATGACATTCATGTAAGGACATTTAGTTTCTTCTTCGTCGAGTTGTCACATTATAGCGAAGCTTAGGTTCAAGGAATGAAATTATGAATCATGAGTGAATATCTGAGGCAGGAACTGGTGACAGGAATTCATTCTGCTGCAGCCACAAGACAGTTCTTTGTCACTGTGGTTTTCTAGGGACAGCAGTGACTGCTAGGTGCTTGTCAGGTGCTGTGATGCGGCAGGCAGGAATCACACCACACGTCATTCTGGCTGTAGGAACAATCCCGTATGTCACCGCTGGGTCTCTCTGAGGAAATTGAGCATTTTCTCAAAGAACCGCATCCAGCTTGAAGGTGAGCCAGTAAAGGAGAGGGTCTGTGGAACAAATGTTAGTGCTCTGACTAAACCAAGATATAAGTGATTGTTGTAGGCAGTGACCTGTTACAGAGGACCTTCCATCACACACATGCCGCCAGAAAGATGAGCGTGTTGTACGTTGTGATGTGCATATAAGCAAGCTCGGATCACCGTCAGGATAATATATTTTTAAACAAGATTTTGGCGACCTTGGCCTACACCAGTTGGTCTGAGAGTAGGTTTGTTTATATGCCTTAAATTGGCAACAAACGCACTGAAGTTTTCATAATTGAGAGAGGCAGCAAAAGATGGAAATTAGAGAAAAACGTTTGTAGAAAAATTACTTTTCATGATTTTAAATTTGATTTAAAAGTATAAATGTGTATCTGCGGTTCCTGACTTCACTATTTTGTGCATGTGCACAAGAGTATCAGTACCCTTAAGCCACAAGAGTGTGATTTAAGTGCGAGATCTGCTTAAACATTTAATGCATCTAAACCATAGTCTTAGAAAACCAGAGTTCACTTTGTAGATATATTTCAATTTAGCATAACTAAATAGATCCAAACCCTTATTAGTTCAAGCTGCATTTTATACTGTTCCTAACATGTGTTGATCCTCCCAGTATATTTTATTTGCACTTCACATTCTAAATTTAGATATGCTATTCTATCAGAACGTGATTATTGTTTTTAAAGGGCTAAGAACAAAACTCTCTATTTGCTTTAGCATAAAAGTCTTGCACAAATTCTTTGATGTCATATTTTTGGGTCTGTTTTCTTTCTTGGTTTCTCCTCTGTAGTTAGTTACTTAGAATTTCTTTGTGTGTAAAACGTCTCAATGAAAGGAAACCTTAACAGCGCTTTCAGGATTGTGGTAGCTATGACTGTGATGCCACTTTACACTTTCATTGCATAATATTGGTTTGTCTATCCTCATTAAATTAAATTAATTAATTAGTTAATTTTTTTGTCTATCCTCATTTTAAAGACAAATGAAAGTTGATAAGGAGGGAGTAGGTAAAAGATAAAAGCACAAATAACATTAGAAAACAGGGTAGAGAGACACAAAATATCAAAATAGGGTTGAAAGACCCAGTATAGGAGAGATGGCTACTGAGCTATGGTTGGAGCTGTGCCATGTGTTTTGCCAAAAACATTAGAATTATGCTAATAAATAATGGTGGATAGAGAAGAAGAGTGCATTTAAATTGGGTGTGACTTCAGGGAGCTCATCAATGATAAAATGTTACCCTTTTGCCTTTAGTTTGACAATCCTTCCATCAGCTTCCTATGTATCTGCCAGCATCTGGATTATTTAATTTTATTCAAAAAATCAATTTTCCTCTCTGTTGAGGTCACACACTAGTGCTCAACAGGGACCAAACAGGTAGAGAAAAAGGTAAATTTACCTATTTGCCAAATAGGTAAATCCTATTTGGGATTATGTATTTTTAAGTAAGATTTTGGAAATCTTGGATTTGGAAAGACTTTTTTTTTTTTTAACTTAAATTCAATTAGCCAACTTAAAGTTTCAGATGTTATCAGTTATCAGTTGCATATAACACCCAGTGGTTTCTTTCTAAACGGTGCAGCTGGTACCTCAATGCTGTCCACTCACTGCTATGGGGGAACATGAGGTCTTTGTAGGTTATAGATAACTCCTCACTAAATAAGAAAACAAAAATTCTATTTTCCTACTAAATGCAGTAGAAAAAGTCAAAAGCAAATATAAAATTTTAGTATTAAGTTATTCATTTCAGGTATCTTTAACTCAAGGGAATTAAATTAAATCACATAGGAACATAATTTTGTTCCTGGATATGGAGACCACATGGTAAAGATACACATTCCTTTCTTTGAAAATCAAAAACCTGTGGAGGATGTGGAACCATATGAGATCCTGGATATCCAGAGGGGAAGAATCAAGGCTTTGTATTTCCTTTATTCTATCAGTTCTTCTCACTTTGTCAGTTTTTCTTTTTTTCTCCCAAAGTATGCCTCTTATGCAAAACCAAGGGACATTAGAACACAGGGTGTATATGAACCATCATGTCTTCCACTGTCTGATTAAAAAAAAAAAAATATCTCATATATGTTGTTAAAGCAAAAAAAAAAATTAATTCCAGTGATTACATCAAGGTGGTTTTGAAGGCACTGCTCTAAGTCCTCTGAACTTACACAGGTTCCCCCGTAGACATATGTCATCAGTTGCCTGAATTCCATTTAGATTATGTTTCTGAGAACTGAACAATTCACTGACAAGAACATATGTGCTAAATGCAAATATTTGATTTAAAGGTAGGATTTAGCAGGATTTGCTGTGTCTATTTTGCAGGAGATTGCTGTAGCCTTATTACTTGTGAGATGGTTTGGGGGCATACCTTTTAAAAATCAATCAGGAACCTTTGGATAAAGGACCTAGGTAATGTCATCTGTTTTTCAGGTATTCAGTTGGTATGTGTATTTGTTGGAAATCACTTGGACCCTATGAATTACATGGTTTCTGTTAGACTACTTTTTACCAATGAGAATTGTGCTATTCAAATAAATAAAAATATTTTATGCATAAGGAAAAATTATGGTGACATGTGAAATGTGGAAAGACCATAGCAAAGAATTATCTTTCAGACTAGATATGTCTCTTCATAATTCTTCATCAAATACTAATTATAATAGAGCCCCATATAAAGTAAATTTATAGCCCTAACCACATGGTTTTAAGTTTTTCAGGTGCCAGGAATGAAATTTCTTTGTATCTATGTACCTTTTTTAGTTAAACATAAATAGGGAGAGGTATTTATGAATTAATACAAATGACTCAGAAGCTAAGAAATCTCTCTTTAATTAAAATAAATAAATCTAAAGAAGCTAGATGACTTTAGGTATGCTTAGACTCCCTAGTCATTGTTCATAAGAGAAAATACAGGTATTGGTATATCAGTCCACTCCAAAGACATGTGCTATCCAAGATGACCTAACATTGAAGACCTTTCCTTTGTAGTTAGCTGCTGATGTCTAGGTTCATCTCTTGTATTGGGCAGATGCAGAGACTGGTCTGGATCTTGTGCTTGTTTAGGGGAAGAAGCTGAGGGACACTGCACTATACTCTGTTTTTCTGAACAACTGGAAAACATTAAAAACAAAAGAAACCCTAAAGCTCAATTCCAAGGAGCGCCTGGCTGGCTAAGTTGGTTAAGTGTCTGCTTTCGGCTCAGGTCATGATCCCAGAGTACTGGGAGCCTGCTTCTCCTTCTCGACTCTCCCTGCTTGTGCTCTCTCTCTCTCTGTCAAATAAATAAATAAATAAATCTTTAAAAGAAATTCAATTTCAGAGTTTTTTTCCTTTTTAAATTTTTATTTAAATACTAGTCAGTCAACATACATAAGTATAGTATTGGTTTCCAGAGTAGAATTCCAGTGATTCCTCACTTACATACAGCACCCAGTGCTCACTATTAACAAGTGCCCTCCTTAATACCCATCACCCATCTAGCCCATCCCCCACACCTCCCTCCATCAACCCTCAGTTTGTTCTCTTGTCGTTAAGGGTCTTATGGTTTGTTACCCCTCCTCTTCCTGCCCCCACCCATATGTTCATCTGTTTTGTTTCTTAAATTCCACATATGAGTGAAATCATATGGTATTTTCTTTCTCTGACTGATTTCACTTAGCAGAACACACTCTAGTTCCATCAATGTCAGTGCAAATGGCAAGATTTCATTCTTTTTGATGGCTGAGTAGTATTCCATTATGTGTTTTCGTGTGTGTGTGTGTATGTGTGTATACAATACATCTTTATCCATTCATCAGTCAATGGACGTTGGGGCTGGCTCTCTCCACAGTTTGGCTATTTGTTGATAATGCTGCTATAAACATCAGGGGGATGTACCCCTCCGAATCTGTATTTCGTATCCTTTCGGTAAGTACCTAGTAGTACAATTGCTGGGTAGTAGGGTAGTTCTATTTTTAACTTTTTGAGGAACCTCCATACTGTTTTCCAGAGTGGCTACACCAGTTAGCATTCCCAGCAACAACACAAGAGGGTTCCCCTTTCTCTGCATCCTCACCAATGCCTGTTGAGGGGCCTAAGAAAGATGCTAACAGTGTAGCCCCTCAGATTATCTTAGGCAAGTCCACACTGATGAAGTTGCCTTTTAGTGACAGCTTTGCTGATGTTGACAGTCTTTTTCCCTCCTTTAGAGCTTTCATTTGGCCTCCCTTCGTGATCAGGTCCTCTACGTTTTAAGAGTGATTGTCTTCCTTCTTTTCCAGGCGGTCAGTGATTACGTGAAGGGAGCATCATGGGTATCTACACCTTTAATGTCTAGAAAATGCTTTAAGGATTTTTTGAATCATAACAGTGGGATTTGGACTTTATTCTTTGACAAATTGAAGTTTCTGTTTAGATTCATATTTCTTTAAAGGCAGATGTTCTAGCCATCAAAAGCCATAGAGTTTACTGCCAATGATTTTTGAATACCACATTTCTATTTTAATTAAGCCCTTGTTTGGAAAAATTAGAATTTTTGTTTTATGTCAATATATGTTTAGAACCATTTGGAATGGTGAGATATGGTTAAGTGGCATTGTATGCTAAATGATATTTAGTATTTTATTCTTCATCTACTTTGGGTGGTCAAATTTGTATGTGCATGTACATATATAACAAAAATATATAAGGAATTTTTTCCTACTTTGTCAAAAATATGTTTTCAAAGCATTTTTTCATTGGAAAGCCTAACTGTCTTTGAGTCTACTAGACAGTGCTTCTGATAGGTTGTTCAGGTTTTTGATAAAATTGAAAAATAGAATGTAATTGAGTAAAGGTAATAGTGCTAAGCTGTGTTCCATGACTATTTTTGCGAAGGAGAAATGAAAAGTAGAATCTGGTAGAGCAGAGTCATGTGCTAAGTAGACGGTCAGTGGATGGCAAATTGTGGCTAAGGAGGAATTGTGAATTAAAATAGAAAGATACAAGGAGGGTGGACAAGAATCCACATGTTTATCCTTTATAGATACCATTTACTCTGTATTGTTCTCTTGATTTATTTAAAAATATTTATTTAGCGCTTCCTGTGTTTTAGGTATGCTCTCTGGTCCACCTTGTCCCTTCTTCCATCATAAACTTGATTTAATTTGTGGCTAAGTCACCCCCTTACCTTTCTGTTTGATTTTTCTCATTCTCATTTTGTTAACATTGACATAGTACTGCTTTTGTTCACTCTATGGGTTCCATGGTGGTCATTAAAAAATTATGCAAAAAACATTGTGCATTGGCGTGAAAACAGATACTTAAGTGTTTTCCCAGGCACTCTGGAGGTTAGGAAGGTTGCCTCCAAGGTAGATCAGACAAAGAGCAGTATGTCCACATAATAAATAATAAATTTGTAGTTTCAGATAAAGTAGCAAATGAGGTATACTGGCAAAACCATGAACTTGGAAACCAGGATTCCTGAGCTATACAGAATTAGTTATTACTCTATGTGGTATTGAAAAGGTCTGTAATATTTCTAGCCTCACTTCCATTCTCTATAGAATTAAAGGGCTTATTTACTTATTTGGTAGCTAGGGTCCTTTCCATTATAAAATTAATTCTGTTATTTTAAGAGTACAGCCTTAATTAGGGAGGTGAACATGTGTTACCTGTTCATTTGGTTGATCAGGAACTTATCTAAATTAATTTATAAAATGTGAATTAATAGTATTAGACAAGACTCCCTAAGGTTATCTGTTTAATTAACTTTTAGAATCTGGGAATCACCAGGCAGAGTAACTACTAAAAATTTCAGGACTCATTAGCAGAGCACACATGTATTTTTTTTTTTTTAAAGATTTTATTTATTTATTCAACAGAGATAGAGACAGCAGGCGAGAGAGGGAACACAAGCAGGGGGAGTGGGAGAGGAAGAAGCAGGCTCATAGCGGAGGAGCCTGATGTGGGGCTCGAGCCCATAACGCTGGGATCACGCCCTGAGCCGAAGGCAGACGCTTAACCGCTGTGCCACCCAGGCGCCCCAGCACACATGTATTTTTGAACACCATTAAGAAAGTATCTAACTGTCCTCATTATTGTATCTCAGTATCTATAAGAAATAAACTTTCCTGGATTCATTTAAACTCACTCCCTTGTTTTAACTTTTTCAAAAGATAAGGAGAGTTATATGTCAATTTCTTTTATGTAACAACCATTTATTGTTATTGATAGCCTCCTTCACATTCCATGAAGTCACACCTCTGACTCTTCTCCAGAATAAATAATATTTTTTAAAAATTGTATTTGCCAACTTAAGGGGTTTTCAGTGAAGCTAAATGATCTAAAATGAATGTTTTGAGTAATTGTTACTTGGTGAACTTCACTGTATCACAGGGCATAAAACAGAAATATGATCTCCTTAATCTTGATTCTATTTTCTACATGTTCCATAACTTCCTCCATCAATACAACCAAAGCAGCTGAAAGTTAGAAAACTGTGGTACTTGTCTTCAAATCCCTTTGCACTTAGGTAGTGGGTGTGAAAACAGAAATGTAAGAAACAGAACATGTGTGATATATGAATCAAAGTGTAGAGGCTATTTGGTGTGAAACAATGTGATCCTTGTAGCTCCTGCTAATGCATCATTCAGCAAATGCCTGAAGAAGACAGAGTTTTCAATGGCAAAAACAGTCTCCTGGAAATAGACCCTTCATTCAGTCCCTTGCATGAAACTTTATTGGACGAAAACAAAGAAATATCTTTATCTTACGAACTTAAAATAGGTGCCTGTAATTGGATATACATAACAAATACATGGAAATAAATTTGTTCACATCATTACCTGTATTCTGCAAAACTAGCTGCTTTCCATTTCAGTTAAAATTCTTAACAAGTCAAGGTGTCACATATAACACATGGAAACAAACAAATGTGGCTAATGTATATTTTTTGAAGGGTGTAACTTAACTGGTTTTCCTGACCCCGCATTTTGGGCCCTAAAATATGAATGTAGTAATTAGGTAGAATTCACACAGCCCCAGACATCTGGATATAAATACTTAGAAATGTTCTTTAATCCAGAGCTTCATGAAGGTGATATGCGTAATCTTTGAGAACGGCCGATAATATAGACTTCTATTATATAACAACTTAGAGAACAAATGTTGCAAATCTCAGTCATTTGATTCAGGAATTGGTGAAAATGGATATGAGCAAGAAAGAATATGGATAAGAGAATTGTTCAGTTCTGTTCTTACACAGGTATCTGTGATCTTAGTTCTCTGTGTTCCTGATTTTGTTTATCTCATGTTCTTGTGTGCCTTTTTTCTTTGTTTCAGTGGACCCTGTTTCTATTTGCAGAAAATACTTTGTCTCTACTACTGCAACTGCTCTAAGATCCCTTAATATTGATTAATATCATCACTATGGAAGTTTTTATTTTATTTTTCCCTTCGTAAGCCCTGTGGAATATCTTGAGCCATTTATTCCTCCAGCATTGACTTCCCTCATTTGTTTAGTGCTGCAGGTCGGCTTTCTAACTGGAGAGTCTGTTCTCTAATCATATACCTCTGCTGTGATTGGGGAGAGTGCGGTGTCAGAATGTTTTACTTCTGATTCCTGACTGGGGCCAGAGTTGAAAATGCATCCTTCTGTGGATGGCCTCATGACACAGACTATGGAATTCCATTAAACAAGCCCAAACTCTCTGTCGTCCCCCATCCTCATCCCCCACCTACAGAATTTCAGAAATGTTACTTCATATGATTTTCACCACTTCTGGTCCCTTGACTTTCCAACTTCCTTCCCCATTGCCAGGCCCATGAACTACCAAGTCCACAGCTGTTAACATCATTTTTGCATTTGTAGTTTTGCTTCCTTTTCTGGGGATATTTTGTCTGTGTTTCCTCTAAGTAGATCTTCTGCTCTTTCACAGAACCTGTTCAGTTTCCCCTCCATTGTTCTCTGTATCCACAGGCTGGTTGCAGCATGGACAGATGGTAGAAACTCTGTTGGAATGTGGTTTTTCTTTCTTTTACTTATGTATAATTTGACCTTAGAGTGTGGTCTATCCAATGCTGAAGTCATGGGTCTAGTGTGGATTAGTTCTTACTCTTGTTGATTTTATTGTTTTGGGAGGGTGAGGAGGAGATTTGGAAATGGTCACCATTGTTCTCCAAACCCCATCATTTGTATTTTTAATTAAGATATCATGAGAACTTGTTGGGGCGCCTGGGTGGCTCAGTCGTTAAGCGTCTGCCTTCGGCTCAGGGCGTGATCCTGAAGTTCTGGGATCGAGCCCCACGTCAGGCTCTTCTGCTGGGAGCCTGCTTCTTTCTCTCCCACTCCTCCTGCTTGTGTTCCCTCTCTCACTGGCTGTCTCTCTCTCTGTCAAATGAATTAAAAAAAAAAAAAGATATCATGAGAACTTGTAAATATTGTTGGAGGACTACATGGTATCATGGATGTAAAGATTTAAACACTCCATCTAGAATATAGTTGCTCACTGGACGAACAAAGATTAGTTTTCTTCTATCTTGTGGGGGACTTTTTAGCAACATGTATTGTAAGCTGTGCAGACTTAATCATTGGGTGTTTGTTATTATTACCCATACGTGTGTCTACTGACACCAGGACCAGAATTCTGCTTCTCACTTTTAGTTAAGTCTAAGCCCTATTCCCTTTTTATAGAGGTGTTGTTCCCTTAGGATTTTCAACAGTGATGTGAAAAAAATGGAGTAACACTTTAGAGATAACGTATGATTGGGACATGCTTTATCTTTTTATGAGCATCAGAAAAGTGCTTGCAGTTACAATCCCTCAAACTTGTTTCAGCTTTACCTCTGAGCAGCTATGTGTATTGGAGTATATGTGTTTGTGTAAGCTTTCTTGAATTTTTTGGGACAATATTGTGTATAATGTGAGCAAAGAAGCAAAAGATAATTAACCAGGTGTTTCTTTTGTCATCTTGTGGTTGAGAATTTATACTAACTGATAGCCAGCTAGCCCTGCAAACTCAAAAATAAGTTTCTAGGACTCATACATGATAAAAGATTCATTGGAGTGATCTGATTTCAAGGTGATTTTGTATATAATGGAAAAGTGGGAAGATTTAGAAGAGAAATGAGAATTTTATTTCATTTTATATACTTAAGGCACTAAAATCTTATACTAAACTGAGAGTTCATTTAAAGTTTTTTGCTTCTGTTACTTTCCCTCTAAGTTTGGTTTTACTACAAGAGCCTCTAGCCTTCAATAAAACTTATATTAGTCTAATATTATTATATGATCACAATATCAATTAATATTTTATGATAGATTATAACAGTAAGGTACAATAGTTGTTACTATGTTATACTAATATATTTATACTGATAGAGCATTTATAGTAGTGTAATATATAAAATGTATATTTTAAATATAATAAATATAACACATTTCATCTTGGCCTTTTATCATAATGAGGTATATGTATATATATCTCATAGATATATATCAGTCTTTACCATGTGACTCTAAGCTCTTTGAGGATACAAATTGTGTCTGTATGTTCAGGGTCAATATGCTGCACTTAATGGATAGTCCCTAAATTTCTATTGTTGGGACACATTTCTTAACATCTTAGCTCCTTGAAATATGAAGAGTCCCTGCCCCCCCGAAAAGTGTTCTGTGTCAGGTAAGTTTTAAAAACTGTAGGTTAAAAAAGAAAGTAAATAGGTTTCTTTTCTTTTTTAAAAGTTGGGGGAATGGGATAGACTGGTGATGGGTAGTGAGGAGGGCACATATTGCATGGTGCACTGGGTGTTATACGCAACTAATGAATCATCGAACCTTGCATCAGAAACCAGGGATATACTGTATGGTGACTAACATAATGTAATAAAAAAACATTAAAAAAAAGATTTTATTTATTTATTTGACAGAAAGAAAGAGAGCACAAGCAGGGGGAGGGGCAGAAGGAGAGGAAGAAGCAGGCTCCCTGCTGAGCAGGGAGCCCGATGGGGCTCCATCCCAAGACCCTGGGATCATGACCTGAGCCAAAGGCAGACGCTTAACCAACTGAGCCACCCAGGGCCCCCTGTAAATAGGTTTCTTTAACAGCAGGACTACTTAGGGTCTTTGATTAGCTCATGTGTATTGTGAACCTCACAGGGAAGTTTTAGTATGAGTGACTGCATTCATTCATTCAGCATATTTTTAGTGTCTTACATGTGTCAGGCAGTATTTCCATTTATTCGGACTTGAACAGAGAACAAGAAGCCAGGGTCTCTTCTCCATGGAGTTCTCCACTGATACAGTTTTTTTTTCATTATTATTATTTAAAAATTTTTAAAATTTGAGTATAGTTGACACACGGTGTTACATTAATTTCAGTTGTACAACATAGCAACTCGGTATCTTTATATATAGTTATGCTGTGCTCACGCCAGATGTAGCTACCGTCTGTTACCATGCACACGGTATATTTTTCCGATGGTTATCTCCTTGGAATAACTATTACTCTGCCCTGACTATTTTTAAATTAATATTATATACAATACTATGTACTTCTTCCTTCTTCTGTTTCTGTTTTCACTGCTATTTAGAGGTACCTGGATGCCCAATCACTGCTATAAAATGCTAACAGCAAATATTTATTGAATACTCACATACTAGTTATGTAAATAAAGGAACATTGAGTTCACTAAGTAAAATGACAAGGCAAAATGATACAGCCCTACTTAGCCCTGAAAGTAAAGCCCCATTACTTTTGTCCTAATTTAGTTTTCCATTATTTATTGTTTTATTCCTAAACTTCCACTAAGCTTAATATTTACACATGGGATTATTTTCCTGGGTACACATTTTTTTTTTTTTTTAAGGCTTCCAGTCACTGCAGAATTACAGGAATGCTAGACAATTAAGGGTTTGATTATTTTGGTGCCTGATCTTCTTAAGAAATGGTTTTGTGTTCCAAAACCAAGTAGTGGCTGAGAGTAGAGACAAATTGCATGGCTTATTTGGAATCTCGAAAAGTCCCACAAAGAAACTATTGCTTGAAAAGGATATAGAACAGAGAGGAGAGGCATCAGACCAAGAGGTTTCATCACCAGAGAGAGAAACAGGTTCCAAACAGTGGCGGCCCACAGAGAGCTGTTGATGGCCATTGTGTCAAAGTTCTCATTCTTACTTTTCATTGACGGGGAACTGGCATGCCTCTCAGCTGCGTCAGGAAATGTGTTTTTGACATTTGAGAGGTGAGAAGAGAGCCAGGAAGGAGACATTGGGACCTTTTAAATGATTACACAACGTAAGCCAGATTCTTATTCTGTAGAAATAGTCCTATCGAGTTATAAGTATGAAAATCTGGCGCCACCGTTTTATGGTCTCTGAAGAGCTTAACATTTCATCTTATTTTAAATAGCAACACTAATGTCCTTCACCTGCATTTAGCATTATAAAGTAGATATTTAATGGAATTAAGTAACTGGAGCTTTGTCCTCTGATATAGCCTTTAATAATTATAAAAAGCTTTATGATTACTGTTTTGGAATTACTTTACTTTCATATCAGCCATATTTGGCCAGTTCAGAAGACAAACTGTGCCCTTATCCCTTTATTTCTAGATTCAACACAGTGTTGTGGAGTGAAAAAGTAAGTTATAATTCTGTTGAGATTGGGTGTTATTTCAAATTTAGTTTATAAGTTAATTAAAACTGCTTCAGAATTAGGTCAGGCTATTGTACATTTGCGTTTGTGTGGTAATTTCTGCCTCTTGCTCTGTGAAGGGTTATGGGGTTAGTGCAAGTAATCCCTCCTGCTCTCTCTTCATGCTCTGTGCTCGGGATATAAACAAGAAGGGTATGCTGAATCAAGAAAAGCCTTTTTTCAAAAGGACTACCGCGTGCTTTGTCCCATATGGACCTCTCAAAATAGTGGCCACAATTTTGGTTGGTCACAACAGGCTGGGGAATTCTTCTGCATAACAAGACTTGAAGGCAGCACGTGACAGTAGATTCCTAAGTTCACCAAAAGACTGGTTAGAGATGAATTGAATTCATCCTAGACAGTTTTCTAAACAACCAAATTCAAGTTTTAAGTTAAAACAAATCAAAACAAAATGAAAGAGCCAACAGTCTGCTGTTTACCTGCTCACCCACTGGAATATTGTCGAACAGGGTCATACAAGACCCCCTCTGGTCATCATCCTGGCTTTGAGTCTTCACTTCCATGATCTGTACTGGCCCACACATCTTACACACCCACATGCTCATCACTTCCTTGAACCTGAGCCCATAGCCTCATTGCAGAGTGTTTTGTTTATGTCTGCAGTTGCTCAAATGCCATCTGTGAAGCATCGAGCTATTGTGCTGTATTTCTACTGGCTCTAGTTATTTCTCTTCCTATTTTCTATGGCACAAATAAGTGCTCTTTTTGGGAAGCAGATGTTTTTTCAATGTGAATGATTCTGCTAACACTTAGCAAAAATCTATCTGCTGCAAAAGGCCTTTTGCACTTGGGGTAAGTAGGATTTCATTGACCTCCCTCAATTTGAGCAGGAAAAGTTAGGTCCTTATTTGTATATTATCTGGAGGGAAATTTCTGTCTTAAGTTTCTTACAAAATTTTATTTCTCAGGATGTCTCCTGCCTCTTGGTACTAAATACCCCAGTAGAGGGGATTAAAATTGTTCTGCTTGTTTTCTAGATAGTTGTTTTGCTAGGAGGGTGGAACTTGTATCTCCTTCAGGAAGCTGGTCCTTAGGAGCTGCTTCAGAGTTTCCTAAAGATTATTGTTGTTACCTGAAGGGTAACAGTGGGATACATATTGGCTAGTTTTTTGGTACCCCAGAGATAGTGTTGGTGGTATGTGGGGACAGTGGGGTAATATATAAAATGCATAGGGCAGTGTATGACACACAGTATGTGCTATGTAATTGTTACTGTTGTTGCTGTTTGTATCTCTGAGCCTATAATGGAATTACGTATGTAGTAACCAGAGAACATGTATTTTCCCCTAAATAGGCTTATCATGGAACTCAAGGAACCCTGTCAGAACTTCAACTTGCCAGTTATAAGGCTAATGAGAAAAAACTTCCCCCTAAAATTTTTCTTCTTTGTAATGCTTAGAAGTGCTTTATTTGCCATTTTTCTTCCCAGAAAATTTTCTCCCTGAGGCTTTTGAGACGTGGCTTGCATCTCTCAAGGTACAGAGGTGGTAGTGGAAGGAAGAGGTGCCTGCTTTAGGTCAGTCTCTTTATCTGGTATGACTCAAGGTAATATTTCAAATAGGCACAACAGATAAAGGAACAATGACACAAATGGGCTGATGTTTTATCTGAGTCAGTGGCAACTTGAAAGGTTTATTGTGACACAGTTAATACAGGCCTGGATTCAGAGTCTGAAGATCTAAGGATTGTTTCTAGCTTGAGCTTTCTGTCAGTCACCTAACCTTTGTTTCTCTCCCTTAAGAAGAGCGTGCAATTACTAAGTCAAACCAAGAAGGGACAGAGGAATAGTTAATTATGTGGAGGTTTTGAGTATCGAAATTCTCAGAGAACGTATTCTAATTACTACAGTTTCCCTATAGTACTTGAAAAATGTTAATCTTTTCCTTGTTCTCTAAAGTTCTGGATTGTGTTCTGTTGGAGCCCATCAATTATGACCCTACATCTTCCAAAAAAAAAAAAAAAAAAGCTTCAACATGAGTATTATGAGGTGACAAGGTAATGAAAGCAGATAAAGCCTGCATCTAGTCAAGAATTTTTTTAAAAAACCGTTTTGGTTTTGATTAGCGTTTAATAATGCCCTTTACAATTATACAAAGGGTAATAAATAACTGATATTTATGTGACATTTTATTGTTTTGCAAATGCTGGCACATGTTATCTCACTTAAACATCACAACAACTTTATGTGAAATTGCCTGAGGCATTTGGATTTCAGAGCTATTAAGTGGCTTGCCCAAGGAGACACAGCTGGCAAGAGGTAGAGCAAACCATGGACTTTCCAGCTTTGACTCCAGTGTTCTCTCCAAAATCCACCACGGCTTCGTCAAAGACAAAAAGACATTGTCCCTCAGACTTATATCTGATGAGCATTCTGATCAGTGTGTGCTCTACTAAGACAAAACCTACGTAGTGAAATTAATAATGAAATAATGTTTCCGTGTTCTAGGCAATCATCCCAACCACCCTACCCCCAGGTCCCCAAACCCCAAACTTTCTATTTACCTCGAATAGGCAAATACTCTAATTCTTAGTTTACTTGAGCCTCATGTGGATAATGTCCTCATGCAATATGAAAAATAAATTTGTGTTTTTTTTAAACTCAGTCTAGAATTGGCACTTTTTACATGATGTTCTCATGTATCACAAAACAAATTCTCAAACATATTTTGGTGAAGAAGTGGAGTGATTTGAATTATCACGCAGCTGGCAAAGCTGTAGGCATCATTGGTAATTAAGTCCAATTTGACATGTTTATCCTTTAGTGCAAACAATGTTACCTTATCCAGTTTCCTTAGTTCTTGATATTTTACTGTGTTTCACCTCTTCAGTCTATTTGCTGGTATTGATTACTAAACCCTTAGCTCTTTAAACTGGGGGAAATTCTACCTAGCTATCTTGTTTGTTTCAGATATTTGCCCTTGAGTTACCACATATATTGTTTTTGTGAGCTCTGTCAATAGAAAGAAATTAAATAGCTGCTATGAAGCCATTTTTGCTCTGTGTTGGATGATGATTCTCTTTTCTTTGTCTGACTTTAGCCTTGTAAAAGTGTCATCATAGCAACGTTAAGTGACTTGTAGGAAAACATAAATGCCAGGCCTGCCAGCCTTCATACAACGGATTTTCCTTTCTGGTTTGGCCTTATGTCTTTACTTCACACATTTCTGAGCGGACAGGCAGTTCTGGCTTAGCCCTTATCAGAACGCCCATTGCACTGCATCGTAATTGGCTCTTCGCTTATTGGTTTCTTCTCTAGACTGCAGATTCTTGTAGGAAGAAGGCTGTATTTTGTTGGCATTCCCCCACACTCCGCCTGCTCATAGAGTGGTGTCTGACACATAGTCCAAGCTATTCATTAAATGTTTGGTGAATAAATGAATGAATACCAAATTAATGAATTAAGATGGCTTTCCTGTTCTTCCATTCGCTGGCTGATTTCCTTGGGCGTGATGTCCAGTATCCACCAAAAAAATGGAGGCAATGATAATATTATTCACAGAGACCACTGTAAGAGTAAATTAGACCATTCACTTGAAAGATTTTATACTGTGAAGTACTCTTCAAAAGATGATTATGCTAATACTGCAAGTTTGTGTCTGTATGTTTTACTTCCCATAATTCTATCATAACTTCTTTTTGCTTTAATTCAGGTCTGGTTCATTACATTTATTAGTAATGTAACTAGCCTCTATGCTTCAGTTCCTGCTCTTTATTACACACTGCACCTGGAATAACCATTGAAATAGTAGATGGGATTGTCAGTTCTTCACTTCACACCCTTCAGTAGAGGCTTGTCTGTCTTGTACACCACCACATCCCCAACTCCCAGGCCCATGCCTGCTGTCTGTGCTTATATGCCTCTGGTAGTTATGTATCCAGGCCGGCAAAGGAGGGCACAAAAGTCTTTCATCACATGCCTTCTGTGTATCTTCCCAGCCTCCACTCTCACTCGAGCGAGAGTTGGATACCTATCCAGGATTGTAGTAGTAAGAAACAGTGGAGAATTCCCCAGACAGGGTCTTCTCCTTCACACCTCAGTGCCTTTGCATATGCTTTCCTTTTCTTCCCGGGAGGCAGTTTCCCTCCCCTGCTGGGGTAGTTGCCAAATGTGTATCTCTTAAAATTCAGCTTAACTTTAGACTCATCTTCAAAGCACTTCCCTTTCACCCAGCAGAGGTTTCCTGTCATTTGAGTTCTCATAGCACATTGCATGTAAGCATGTCTATACAGTTTGCAAAGAATTTATAATAATTGTTTGCATGTGTGTTCTCTTCACTCGATGATGAGCTCTTTGTATGGAGCTGAAATGTAGTAGTCTGTATTCCTTGCACCTAATGTGGCACTTGGTACTCTGTAAGCACTCAGTAAATGTTTCTGAAATGAATTATTATACAACCTTTATAACTATAGTTTTATTGGCAACAGTATATTCTACCATATTCTTCTAATAGAATTTACTTTACTATTCTGCTGTTGTGGAAACTTTAGAGATTCCCAGTGCTCTGTTTGTGGATTCTCATCTCAAATGAATTTTTCGCTTAGTGTAAATTCTCAGGCAATGAATATTGAAGAATAAAGTTTCTGATAAATAACATCCTACAATTGTTAGATTAAGTTAGAAAGGAAAAAAAAGCACCTTTGTAAGCCTATTCACAGGCAAGTGCTTTGCATACATAGTCATATGCTTAAAATAGTTATCTATGTAAAACATGGGGAGTTTATGTGCACATGTGACTTTAATTTCTATAATGAGTATATAAAACAGGAACCAAAATTGCAAAATGGGTAACTAGCATGACTAGGCAATTCATAGAAGAGGAACTATGAATGGCTTTCAATTGTGTGAAGAGATGCTCAAACTTACTAGTAATGCAAGAGATGCAAATATATCAAAAGTCATCAGTCACTTCACTCACAATGGCAAAAATTAAAAAAGGGAGTCATTAGCAAACATTGGCAAAGGGGTGGGAAGACCTAATTTTTTGTACTGCTAATGAAAGTGTAGACCTAAGTAGTCATTCTGGAAAGCAGTCTTACAGTACTTAGGAAAATTGAGTCTATTTCTCACAGTATGATTTGTGGTAGCAGGGAGGTGAAGGAAGCCTGGATGTCTAATGCAAGCACACTGCGTAAGAAATATGATAGATGTGACATATTACAATGCATCAGTTAGAATGACATACAACAATATAAATCATAACAACATAATACCGAACGAAGGTAAGATAGAGAATGTGATGTGTACTTCCTCTTTCTAATATGCTATATTCTTTCTCATGCTTTAATAGTAATGAGATCAGATGATTATAGTTTTGTCTTACCTTGTCATAGTGAGGCAGAAGCTTCTATAGTAATGTTACATAGTCATGTTACAAAGCTATAGTTATTTCTTTTTTTAAAAAAGATTTCATTGATTTGTTTAAGAGAGAGAGAGAGTGAGAGAGAGCACAAGTGGGAGGGGCAGAGGGAGAGAGAGAGAATCTCAAGCAGACTCCCACTGAGCGTGGAGTCCGACACGGGGTTTGATCCCAGGACTCCAAGATCATGATCTGAGCCAAAGGCAGATGCTTAATTGACTGAGCCACCCAGGCACCCCTATTTCTTTTTTTAAAAAAGATTTATTTATTTGAGAGAGAGAAGGCATGGGGGGAGGGGCAGAAGATGAGAATCCTCAAGCAGACTCCCTACTGAGTGTGAAGCCCATTGCTGGGCTCTGTCCCAAGGCCCTGAGATTATGACCTGGGCCAAAACCAAGAGCTGGATGCTTAACCGACTGAGCCACCCAGGCATCCCAAGCTATAGTTCTTTCCTTTCCTTTCCTTTCCTTTCCTTTCCTTTCCTTTCCTTTCCTTTCCTTTCCTTTCCTTTCCTTTCCTTTCTTCTTTCCCTTTCTTCCTTCCTTCCTTCCTTTCTTGTTTCTTTCTTTCTTTTTCCTTTTCTTTTTCTTTCTTTCTTTCTTTCTTTCTTTCTTTCTTTCTTTCTTTCTTTCTTTTTCTTTCTTTCTTTCTTTCTCTTTCCTTCCTTTCTTTTTTTTAGATTTTTTTTTTTTTTATTTGAGGAAGAGAGAGAGAGAGAGGGAGTGTAAGCAGGAGCTGGCAGGGGAAAGTGAGGGTCAGAGGGAGAGAGAGAGAAGCAGGCTCCCTGAAGGAGAGAGAGAAGCAGGCTCCCCCTGAGCAGGGAACCTGACGTGGGGCTCCATCCCAGGGTGCTGGGATCACAACTTGAGCTGAAGTCAGACACTTAACTGACTGAGCCACCCAGATGCCTCTATAGTTATTTCTTAAAATACTGCATAATAAAATGAATTTGTTAAAAAAAAAAAAACCTAAGGTAGATTTTTTCCTCTACAATGTGATTGTGAGATGCTATTCTTTCCATAATATTTAAAAGTATATTTGTCAGATCACTACATTTTAAAAGTATTCTTTTCTCTCTGCGAAGGAATGGAGGTCAAAGACTAAGGAAAAATAATTATAAAATATTTAAATTTCCTGGTTTATTTGAGAATCCAAGAGATTACTTGTTTACTTTTTTGTGGTGTTTTTTACGTAGACTACTTTGGTAAGTGTTTTCCATTTTCTGTTAAATGTAAGTTAGAGAAGATGTTTAACTGAATTTAAACTATCGTAATGGTAAACTGGAAAGCAAAAACAGAGCATAATGAGTGAAGGATACTACAAAGCAGAGAAGCGGACACATAATTTTTTGGACAAATCTAGAAGTTAAATATATCTCACTGTCTCTGCCATTTATGTTTTTCCAGTTAGAAGTTATCATGGGTAGAGATGGTCAAAAGGTAAACTTCCAGTTATGAAATAAATAAGCCCTGGGGCTGTAATGTATAGTATGGTGACGATAGTAGCACTGTCCTATATATTTGAAAGTTTCTAAGGGAGTAGATTTTAAAATTTCTCATCATAAGAAAAGAAAATTGTAACTATGTGAGGCGATGGATGTTAACTAGACTTATTGTGGTGATCATTTCTCACTATACACAAATATCAAGTTATAATGTCGTACACCTGAAACTAATAAAATGTTATATGTCAATTACATATCAACAAAAAGAAGTTATCATGGTTATTTTTAACTAGTCTTTTTTATTGACTTGAGATGTATCCAAGTTTAGTAAGTCCTGTGAAGTCTCCCTCTTAGATATCTTTCTAATTAATCTCCTCTGTTTTACCATAACATCTTTATTTAACTTCTTCCTTGGTTTACTGTAAGAGCTTTTTTGTTCTACAGTCTCGTCTCACTACAGTCCATCTCCCCAGTTATCCTAAAACTGTCACGAAGTTGCTAGTTGTCCCATTCGCTGCGCACTTTCTGCTTCATCTTCTGGCATGCTTCTTCCACGGGGCTCCCTATGCCTAAAATCATACCTTCGTCTAGTGAACACAATATGTTTAACACCCCTCAGAAAACATTCCTCCCTCTCTGAAGATTTTCCAAGAAAAGTTGGGCCCATCCTATGTGTTTCCACTGTGCTTTGTAAATGCATCTATTATAGCACTTATCTCAGTAAATTATACCTTTGGTCTGGGAGTCCATCTTCCAAGGAAGAGCCTTACATAGACTGGCAGGGCTAGTACACATATTTAATATGTGTGTCCTTAGAAAATAATTGGGGTAGCCATCTTCCTTGGAAATGAAAAAAAAAAAAACAAAAAAAAAAAAAACCAACAACAACCCACAATTACTAAATGATGGGAACCTTTCTTTGTGAGAACTGGGATATCTATTGATCTACCTAAGTATCATCATTTTATCTTTTTATCAGTTTTTTTTTTTTTTTTACTGAAAAAAGAGATCAGAGTAGGTGGTGTAGAAGGATATTTTAAATCCTTTCCCCCCTTCCCCAAATATATATATATATACGAACCAAATCTACAGATGTGCCTATGTCCAAAGCCTAAAGTTACCGATTTATGTTGAAGAATGCTGTTATTTATGCCATAGGTCTTTCACCTTAAAATTAGTTTTATTATAGCAAAATTGGGCTGAGGACTTCTAAAGTCACAGCCATTGATATACAGAATGGGAGTCAGATGTTTGAAAGTTCCATTGAGTTCTTTTTAAAATACCGTGCTTGTATTACTTTGTAATGAATTTAGATTAAAGATACAACTGTAGGCATGAAGGAATGTCCTTATTATTACTATGATTTTGAAGTATAAACAACAAAATTGGGGATCAACCCCATTAACTTCTTATACTTTGGTCCTGTTCTAGCTTCCTTTGGGTATAAATAAGACATTGTTTTTATGTAATTTGGAAAGTTCCCTATAACTTTAATGGGGAGATTTTTTTTTTCTATCATTTGTTTAGACATAAAGACAAAACTGGTAAATTTAGGATTCCTTTGTGGAAAGTCTCTGTAAATGAAACTAATGAATCTTGATTCAATAAACTTGAATGAATATGTATTTTGTCATAGTTGAATGATCTAAGTACTCTGAAGTCAGATGTGCTTTCAAAATATTCCCATAAATGTAAATTCTTAATTATGACCATTTTTTAGGGTATTTATCTGTCTCCTGGTGGTTGTTGCTACTTTGGCCCCTTTTATATGTTTTGGAGAGAGAAGGAAACACAATGCTTGCATTCCTGTGGTTGCTATAGTAATGGAAAAACACTACAGCTGTGATTGTAGACTTGAAGGAAAAGACTGAGGTAATTTCAGCCCTGGAGACTTAGTAAATATTAATTGTGAAGAAGAAAGCTCTTGGTCTCATTCTTTAATAGCTTTTTAAAATATATATATAAGAGCCAGAAGTCATTATGCTGAGATAAATTGTGACTCAATGTTACTGCCTCTAATTGCACTCCAAAGGTAGGTTGAAACGTTAACTAAAATTCTAAGCAGTAGGATATTGCATTTGATGAAATGCACTCTGGCTAGAGATGATACTCTGTGACACAGAAGGAAGAGCTCTGGTTTGATTTTAAAAAAGGAGAGTTGTAGATTTTCTCAAAGAACAAAGAACTGCAGTTTTCTCTCAGGTGTTTCTTGAGTAAATTTTTTACTGAGTAAGCATTCCATTTTAAAGTGCTCTTTGGATGGCTGTTGTATGTCCCATGCAGACCAGCCCCAGAGAAAACTGCTTTCTGTATTGCATAGAGCCCAGACACTGTGACAGCCCAGGGTAAAAAAGACTGAAATCATAGTTGATACTCAATAAATGTTAAGTCCTGTCTTTATTGTGGTTATTACTATAATTGTTGTCTCTAAAATAGCAGGTGTTACATTGTTGTGGCTTTAGTACCAGGGGTAGCAATTTGAAAGGGGATCAGGATTCAGAAGTTGAAGGTGAAAGTCAGGTATCATAAAGACAGTACAAATGTCAGCTGAGCAGGCGGAAGGACCCCACAGTAGTGAGTAGCTGTGGTATTTACATGGGTTTTCATTAGCAGATACACATTCATGGAGTGTAGATGATGTATTGATCACTATCTTAGAAATATGGGTACAAGGAGGTGTAGAACAGTTATCCTTTCTGCCCAAAATGGGCTCACAGAGGATTTTGGATTATATTACTGAATATTATATAGTAATCATAATATATTAATATATAATCATGTTAATAATTATCATATTATTAATATATTAATATAAATCTATTTTATATCTCTATACATTAATGTTAATTATTATATTTCTATAAGTGTGTATATGTATATATATAATGTTACTATATATATGCACATATACTGTTCTTTTACCATAATTTGAGAAGTCCCATTCCGGAGGCATGTATAGGGTATATACAAGCACAGAGGAGGGTGAAATGGAATGAACACTTTATAGAAGCACCATTGAAGCTTGGTGATTGGGAATGGACTCTGGAGGCTACCTAGATTTAAGTCTCAGCCTTGCCATTTCCTCCCTGTGTAATGTTGGTTGTTACTTAGTTTCTCTTTGTCTCTGTTTCCTCTTATATAAATGTAATAAGTACCTAGTATATAGGATGTTGTGAAGATTGTACTTGCTGTAGATGGAGATGAAATGAATATATCTCTACCTAACAATCTCTGTCATCTTCTGTATTAGAATAATACCTGGTATATAGCAAGTGCCGTATATATAGCAGTTGAGCTGTTACTGTGATAACAGTTGGGCCAGTAATACTTCTACTGTCAAACAGTTTATTTAACACCAAGTCCTGGGCCTTCTGGTTCCTTGGCTTCAGTGGAACTGTTTAAGAATCCATGGGTCCCATAGTGAACATCCTTTTGGAAACAGTGTGTTGAATACATATACATTCTAATCTCACTGGGGTTGTTTCGGAGAAGCATTAAACACTGCTAAAAATAATTCTGTTCTCACAGTCGTGGAACAGACTATGTAGAGTGTACAAATTGGAAACAGTTTAATTAAATATCATGTTTGCAATTAAGAAAGGTTACTATTGAGACTTTCAGGGTTGTTGCTGTTGTTGTTTTAGAGAGAGAGCTGAGGGAGCAGAAGGGAGTGGCAGAGGGGAGAGAATCTTGAACAGTCTCCTCACCCAGCACAGAGCCTGATATAGGGCTCAATCTCACAACCCTGAGCTGCAATCAAGAGTTAGATGCTTAACCGACTGAGCAACTCAGGCACCCTGAGAGTTTCAGTTTTAAGTATGAATTCATATTTATTTATGTCCAGTGTACCTTTTATTTATTTTTTTCCAGTGTATCTTTTAAAATATGGCATATCCTTTCCAATTGACAGATATAAACATCTTGTTATACCTTGTTACTTCCTTGAGGTCCCATAGGAAAATATTTTAATGGACATTTTCCAAAGTATGAGAGATCATACCTATCCATTTTGGGGGTGTAATTCAGGAAAGGTAGACCTGCCTGTGCACGTGTCACTGTGCTATTACTGTTATTGCCGCTATGGTATTGCCCTTATTGGTAGGAACAGTGGACTGGAGGTGGGCACCATTCTCACATTCCTGCAAGACACATATGCGCATTTATTGATGTGCATTTATTAGTCCTAAGTACCCTTAGACTTTTTAGATTAAAAAAATAAGAAGTGATGTATAGCGGACTGAAGAATATTTGACCAATGATTTCAAGGTCCTATAAAGCTTAGTAGAGTTATTGCCACTCAGGATTTAATACTTTGTCTTTCAAGTCTCATAAAATGATTTGGTTTTAATAGATTCTAGAGACATTTATGTCACACTTAATTGATTCCATAAATTCAATTTATGCGAGTCTAATTTATAAGGGAGAATGCAAATTTACTTTCCTCTGCAAAGAACTTCAATGGCTCCTGATTACTTATTGGGTAAGCTCCAAATCTGTCGGAATTCTTTGCTCCATGATCTGACTCAAGCTACTTCTCAACCTCACTATTACTTTCTTTCTAAATTCATGACCTTCAATTGGAGGAAAAGAAAATGCCACTTAGGCCCTCAAGTCCTTCAGTTTTTCCAGTAAGGACTTTAAAGTCATTAGAAAAGCATCCTCCATTTCTTTTGTGTTCAGTCCTCCCATGTGAGTCAGGTGCCCTCCCAGGTGAGTCAGGCAGCAACTGATAGCAGTTGGTGGGTTTTTAACTAACGATTAACTTGTATTCACATCTAATATACATGGTCCAGAAATATATCTCACCTCTTAATTAGACATAGCGGTTTTTCATTATGCTGTCTTTGTGTTTTTTAGCAGGAAGCTGTCAGTTGCTAATGTATATTTCTTCATTTGGGGGTTAATAATGTCCTCAGGGTTTTCAAGGGCTCAGCATTTTTTTTTTTTAAATCATTTCTTGAAGGAAAGGGTGTCATCTGTTCTATTGCAAAAATTCTAACTGTAGCCTCCGTGGAAAGCCTCATATGTGTTGTGTTGCTACAGTTGTATAGAATTTTTTTCTCTTTTTCTAGTCTTTGTCAAATTATTTTTTTTGTTGACCAACCCTTGAGATTGGCTTTGAATTATCTTCTTTCTAGAATCTGTTTGTTTTGTCTGAAAAATTCTGTGGTGTCTGGGAAATCTTCAGTCTCCTCAAGAAGAAGGAGAATATAGAAGCATTTTAAAAACTTACCTACGTTTTGCATTCTATAAAACTATTAAATCATTGTGAGGGAATCCTTTGCAGCCTTGGGTATCAAGAATGGCTTCCCAGACTAGATACTTGTGAAGTAATTCTTCAAGGATAAGTGAAAATATTTTTCAGTGAGAAGGGAGAAGAGGAGTTGCAGGTAGAGGGAAGAGCATAATCAGAGGTAGAGGAATTGAATAGCAGTGTGGCATATTTGGGTCCTCCAAAGTGCTGGTTTTGTCTGGAGCTTATGGAACAGAGATTGTGGTATGAGATGAGATAGGGGATGAAAGCAGGTGCTTGGCAGAAAGGACCATGTATGTCATATGAAGGACTTTAAACTTCATTTGAAGGATTTCAGTCTAGGGACTGGTGATCAGTTCAGAATGAAGAGTCTTGTTGGGTACAGGAAGACAAGATAGGAGGTGACTACGAATTCCCTGAGATGACAGCCTGGAATAAAGCAGGAACGATGTGATAAGGAAGGAAGAGAGAGAAAAAAAAGAATATTTTACTAGTTGAATCAGTAAGAATTAGTGGCTGACTGGATGTTGGTCATGAATGTATTTGCTTTAAAAATTTTTAAGTTACTTTAAAAAATATTAAAACCATTTCAGTATAGCATTTGTAGTAACACAAAACTTCCAAGTGAAGTTAATATGATTTAACCTCTCTGTATCTCAGTTTGCTTATCTTTTTAAAATGTTTTCAGAATTGTAGCAAAATATATATTGCATCAAATTTACCATCTTAATGATTTTTAAATGTACAGTCCACACTAATTACCTTCAGGTTGCTGTGCAGCCAGTCTCCAAAACTCTTTTCATCTTGCAAAACTAAAACTCTGTAGCCCTTTTTTTTTTTTTTAAAGATTTATTTATTTGACAGAGAGAGAGACAGCCAGTGAGAGAGGGAACACAAGCAGGGGGTGTGGGAGAGGAAGAAGCAGGCTCCCAGCGGAGGAGCCTGATGTGGGGCTCGATCCCAGAACTCCGGGATCACGCCCTGGGCTGAAGGCTTAACGACTGAACCACCGAGGCGCCCCATAAAGCTCTATACCCCTTAAACAGCAACTCCCTCTCTCCTCCCCCCAGCCCCTGGCAACCACTGTTTCTATGAATTTAATTCTTCTAGGTACCTTATATAAGTGGAATCATGCAGTATTAATTTTTTTGTAACTGGCTTATTTCCCTTAGTATAATATTCTCAAGGTTCATCCACATTGTAGCAAATGTCAAAATTTTCTTCCTTTTTATATACCACATTTCATTGATCCACGCATCTGGTTGCTTCTACCCTTGGGCTCCTGTGAATAATGCTGTTGAGGATCTGGGTGTATCCATTTGCTTATCTTTAAAGTGCAGATAGCAATAGTGCCTATCTCCTGGGGGGATTTGTGAGAATTAATTGGTATTTAACATAATGATTTGCATGAAATAATTACCTAATGAACTTTAGTTATTTTCCTTGCCTCTGGGTGAGAAAGATAGAACTATAGATTAGGAGTAGGGGAGGGAAGGAGAGCGTTGAATCTAGCCTGACTGAGGAAACAAGATTGAAGTTGTGTAGTCAGGGCGCCCTTCCATCTACTTCCCCACTTCTGCTCTAAATCTATTTCCAAGTTTACCATACAGCAATGTCATTATTCATAACTGCTTTTGATGTAAACCAAAGTTTGATTTTTAAACTAAAAAGAGGATCACATTGCAAAGTATTTTGGATGCCGAGGAAAAAGGTTATCTTACATGAAATTTTAGGCTTTTTCATTTTATGATTCAAGCGCATTAGTGGTTGGAAGACCTGAAATAGACACGTTTCAGCAAAAAAGCAGCTTAAGTGATAGTTGCTTTCTGACAGATGGAGGAATTTAGTTCATATTTAAATATGAGCTTTGTTTATTTTTATCAGATTACCAACTCTGCAAATTGGATTAATCTGTAATTTTAAGCACGGCAGGCATAAAACTTTATAGAAGGGTTTTATATTTCTAGCATTTCCATCTTATTATTTTTTAATTTTTACAAAACTGATGTTGGGCAATAGTATATTTTTACTCTTTTTTCAAAACTGCTGTATCAAATAATGCTACCTCTCTGATAGATTCCTTGAAAGAAATTGTCTAGGATCACATCTGCCTAAGATCTTGGAGCTCACAGGGAGAGAAGCTCAAACTGTGCTGCTAGGAGTTTGTGAAAAAAAAAATAAGGCCTTGGTGTTTTCCTGCTCTCAAACCCACATGATTTTAGATCTGTGTTCAAGGTCACTGTTGGACCCTTTAACAAGCTCAGCTCTGGGCTCAAGGCCAGTGATTCCTGGGCCTCTGCCATCTGTCTGTCTTTTGGACTAGGGAATAGAAATCTGAATTCAACATTATGTAATCCCTTCCTCTAGCTTCATGTGTCCCTATGTAACTCTTTTCGTTTTTCTTGTCATCTAGATATCAAAGTGACAACTTTTGGCACTTCTGGGTAGCGGTCCCTCAACTAAGGAGGTGTAAAAGTGTAAGGACCACCACACTCCTGGCCCCTGCTCTCCAGCATCCGAAAGAAAAGTCTTCTGGGGGGAAGAGACAGACTATAGCATGAAAAAAAATGGTTGCAGTAGAGTTTGAAAAACACAACTGAATGTCTTTCCATTAGATAAGTTCATAGTTTTACTTCGGTTTCTAATATGAAGGAAAACTGGCAACGTAGCATAGGCATAACAAATAGAACCGGGCCGTATTGCAGAGTGTACGTAGATGATTTCATCCAGGTCCAAGCTCTGTCCCATATCTTGGGGATGCTATATTTGAACACTAGGGTACACTGTGATGAGGACCGAAGGACTGAGCGGGGAATCCCCTGTGTTCTCTACATGCTCCACCATCCTGGGAGTTGTGTTGTCAGAGTCTGCCTGCCGCCTTCCTGTTGTTGCGGGATTTCTTTTCCTTTAGTCCGCACGGTTCTTGGTTATGTCACTTCCAAGAATGAAGAGGTAGACCAGACAGACTGGTGGGGAGCAGAGCAGAGTATATTGAGCAATAGTACAAAGCTCCCAGAGAGGGAGGGGACCTGAGAGGGTTGCCGATTTGGCTGTTTTAAATCTAGGGGTTTTTATGGGCTCTTTGGTGTGGGCTGTTTTAATCTGGTTAACCCTTCATGTGCCTGTCACCCAATCAGGTTTTTGTCCACTGCTCATCTACCTATCAGGTAGTTGTTCACGTGGGAAAGGGCAGAGGGCGCCTTCCAGGGTGGTGTTTTGTAGCCTTGCGGACGAGAAGGCTGGGGCTGCCACTGCCCTAAGGCACGCGGGCCAGCAGCAGGCCACCAGATCGAGCTCTTTGTTTAAATATCCCACTGGCTGTTGAGCTGGCCCCAGGGCCTGGGTTAGCACACCCAAGGCCATTCCCTTCCTTCCTGTCACCTGCAAATTGTAAGTCCTCCCAGTAGGAAGACAAAACTGGGGCAATGAGTAAAGTCTAGAATAATAGGATGGGGTCTTTTTCCTTTTAAGGGTAGTTTCCTCTTAGGACGGCGCCCCTGGTCCCTGCCTGCCTTTCTTTTGACTATCCTTCTTTGCTACCGCTAACTTCAGTTGTCCTAGGGAGAATTTTTTTAGGTTGACTTTAGTAAAAACAACTGAAGTCCTTTTCTTTCGTTTAAAGATTTTATTTATTTTGAGAGGGAGAGAGAGCATGAGCAGGGGCAGAAGCAGAGGCAGAGGGACAGAGAGACTCTCAAGCAGACTCTACACTGAGCACGGAGCCCAGTGTGGGGCTCCATCCCACAACAGTGAGATCAAGACCTGAGGTGAAATCAAGAATCGGTCCTTAACCAACTGAGCCACCCAGGCACCCCCTGAAGTGCTTTTCTGAGACATTCACAGCCCTTAGGTGATCGAAAAACTGTTTAAACATATGTATGATCCCTGCTAACTCCAAGACCTAATCGTGCAATTCTTTACTGTGGTTGCAAGTTACACCTGGCAATATGTAATCTTTCCCTGTAGGGACAACTTACGGTTAGTTACATGGACGACCAAGAAGCAGAATTTCCATTTTGTCGGGAGGGATGCCACAATAATTCTAAGAGTATCAAAATGGCAGATTCATTGAATACAATTCAATTATGATTCTATCAATTAAGAAATATGAATTTGCATTCATATTTCTTGTTGAATTCATATTTCTTCTAGTAACTTGTTGGTATGGATATATAAAATGTTAATTTTATATTTTTAAAATCAATGAATAAAGATTATGAAAATAATTTTAAACAACTGAAATAATCTGGAGCTAGATATCCTGCCTAGTTTCCCATTTTTTGAATCAGTCTTATTTTAGCTGACTTCTGGCCTCAGTGTGTGCACTAATATTCAGTTATAGAACAATTAATTCAGGCTTTAATGGAAATTCATTAAAAATGCACAAAATTAGCTACAGTGCCATGTACATATTTTCCATATAACACTATATTTACTGCATATTTACTGTCTTTTAAGACCCTTTCAATGATTTTAAAGAGAATATTGTGTTTTGTTTAAAAAATGGAGATAAAAATAAGCCTAAAATGATTATCACATTAATTTTTTAAGCATACTAATTATTACTATCCTAGAAAAATATTTGGCACTTATATCTGTAAAATGCTTTATTAACTAAATTTCTTTTTTAGCATGCTTTAGTAATTACTCTCAGTAATTAAAGATTGTCTTATTACTGCTGGATAACAAAGTGAATGTTAACAGATTAATATTCTAATTCTATAATATATATCAATCCTTTATGTATACTAAATTTAGTATTTTACTGAATGTGCACACACTTTGCAAATATTCTTCTATATTTTAAGTTGATTTAGTTTAAAATTTGCATGTACATTTTCAGAACATCTATTGAAACAATAAATGAAGGTTAATGTGAATCTTTGGTAATTTATTATTTGGCTTTATTTGACATATTTATTTTAATATATTTGCCTTTATTATAAAAATAATTCATGTTTATTGATAAAGTTTAAAAATATATAAAAATAAATAGAAATTATAAAAATATAAAAATATAAATAGAAAAAGAAAAAGAAATCAAAATCACTTATCACTTTAATAACCAGATAATATTTGGTTAGCATTTATATGTGTTTTATGTGTCTTCCTAAATAAGATAATCTTTATTAATATCCATGGGTTTATATCTCTCTTCATCTAAATGTATTATGGATATGAAATTGCTGGGCGGCAAACTACAAATATATACATATATTTTTCCTATCCATGTGAGGCAAGACTCCCTATAACTATAAAAACATAGAACATGACTTTTCTTTATTTCTCTCCTTTCCCTCGACCCCCTACTCACACAGCTGATTAGGGTGGGTAAGTGGCCTAATCAGGGCCAATGAAATCTTCATCTGGGGGATTTGGAATTGGAATTAACGGATTCGAACCCTCCTTGGTCTGTTGAATAAAGGGAAACCAAACGTTTTCTGACAGGAAGACCAGAAAGCAGAGGAAGTCAGGTTGCAGCAGGGGGGAGGGTAAGACAAACCAATGGAAAGAAACGGAATTCAGAAATCGGGAGAGGGTTCTAATTACCATAAAGGCCATGTTAATGTATTTCCAAGGCTCCAATAAATTCCTGTCTTGTTTTCATGATACATTTTCTTTTTTGCCTGATTGAGCTGGAGTGGACTTTATTTATTTTAATAGCAGAAGAACCTTAGTTGGCATAATATTTCTACAAACTTTTTTATTTAGCAACATATTATGGACATTTCTCCAGGTTATTAAATACTTTTTCTAAAAAATTATTTTTATATTGTGATTATTTGCTTATCAAAACTTCCAGAAGTGTAAATACTCAGTTAAAAAATGTGAATATGTACACAGCTGGTTGTCAATATTTACCAATTTTCTAGAAGGAGCTGGAAAGCAATGAATTTCCGTGTACTTTTACCAGTACTGGGTATTATTAGTAACAAATATTTTAAATTAACATTTCAAGTTAATGACACATATACTTGAAAACATAATAATAGTGGAAATAGTGTACCATACACAAATTTCTTAGCTTTTTAGAGCACTTATAATTTAAAATTAAATTTTATTAAAGTATTAAATGTAAGTTTTCATAAGAAAAATCAAAGCCCCAAATATGAGATGTAATCTAGAAAACCAAAAATTAAAAAATACAACTTTGTAAGGAATAAAAAGGGGAAGGATTTTTTATGAAATATTGAGTTAAAATGCTGAAATTCTGTTTTCTTTTTCCTTTGAGTGGAGAAAATTACGCTTATAATTACCAGACTGTAGTTGGTCATTCCATATTTCCTTAGATAGTTATAAAGACTTTAAGTGGAAGACCTTAAGTAACGTTCAGCATTGAGCTTTTTAAAATCTAGACATTATTCATTAAAGTAAAATGTCAGTGTTGACTGAACAGCCTACTTAGAAAAATCTTTTTTTATAAACACTGTCTTATAAGACACCAGGAAATAAGGGTAAACCTGAAAGAATATTTATTATAGCTTATTTTTGGTAGCAAGTATCCTCATGAAAATGGACAAAATATGCATTTCTATTATTGGTTGCTTCAATTATGATTTATCTCCATATGGAGTATTATGTAGCTCAGTCTATACATGGAAAACTACATGTAAGTACCTATGTCTGTACATACTTGCCTGAGCATAGAGAAGGGTGTAAGAGGACATAGCTAAAAGTATTCGGAAAAAGTGTTAACACCTGGTATTTTGGGGACAGTGGGATGGGAGAGAGGGAAGAAGAGATTACAAGCATAACACATTTCTTCATTGACTTGTTATATGCGCATGATTGTTTTTCTAATTAGAAAAAGAAACTTTGAAAAAAACGTAAAGAAAGAAAAAAAGAAGGAAATAAAGGAGTTAACATAAATCACTTAATTTAGAAAAAATAAATGCTTCTTATCTGATAGTTGCCCACCAGTAATTAGACTTTTTAAATTAAATTTTTATTTTGAGATAAATGCAGATTCACAGGAAGTTACAGAAATTATTCAGAGATCCTGTGAATTCTTTACCCAGTTTCCCCTAATGATAACATACTGTAAAAACCGTAGTATAGCATCACACCAAGATATTAAGATCACAGATCTTATTTAGATTTTCCCAGCTTTACATGTACTCATGTGTGGGGGTATATTTAACTCTATGCAGTGTTACCATTTATGTCGGTTGCTGTATCCACTCCTGCAGTCAAGACATAGGACAGCTCCAGCACCATGAAGATTTTTATATTTACATCTATCTTTTCTGTATCTACATATATCTTCCTCCACCATCTCATCCCTAACTCATGACAACTACTATTCTCTTCTGTATTTCTATGGTTTTGTCATTTTGAGAATGTTATATAAATGGAGCAATACGGGGACACCTGGGTGGCTCAGTCGGTTAAGTGTCTACCTTCGGCTCAGGTCATGATCCCAGGGTATTGGGATCAAGTCCCACATCGAGTTCCTTGCTCAGTGGGGAGCCTGCTTCTCCCTCTGCCTGCTGCTCCCCCTGCTTGTGTGTGCTCTCTCTCTGTCTCTGACAAATAAATAAATAAAATCTTTAAAAAAATGGAGTAATACATTAAGCAACATTTTGGAACTGACCTTTTTTTATTCAGCATTATTCCCTTGGGATTCATCTAAGTTATAGATCGTCTCAATAGTTTTTTTTTCACCTCCTTTTTATTGCTGAGTAGTATTCTGTGGTATGGCTATACTAGTCTGTTTAACCTTTCACCCACTGAAGGACATCTGGGTTATTTCCAGTTTTGGCCTATTATGAGTAAAGTGGCTATGAACTTTCATGTACACGTTTTTGTGTAAATGTACATCTTCACTTCTCTGTGGTAAAGACCGAGGAGTGCAATTACATGTTAGTTGGATATTCAGTTTTTTAAGAAACTGCCAGGCTGTTTTCCAGGTAGGTTGCACTATTTTATGTTCTTACCAGCAGTGTATGTGATCTGTTTCCTCTGCATCTTCATCAGCATTTGATGTGCTCATTATTTTTTAGCCATTTTGATAGGTGTTCATGGTGTTTTAAGATTTTTCAGTGAAACAAAACTCATTAAAAATGTTGCTTTGAGTATTCTTTATTCTTAGAGTCTAAGATCTCTAGGCTTATAGAGATAAGATGAACCTTAAGAAGCTTTTAGTCTCAAAGAGTGTATAAATATCTCAAGGAGAACGTCTGTTCCTCATATTTTCTGAGTCTTTCCTTGAAAAACTGAAGGCATATATCACTGTCCCTGCCTTAGGTATGAAAATGATAAAATTCCAGTTCTTCCAACAGATCCAGCAAATATTTATCGAGTGCCTAATGTGCATACGCACTATTCTAGGTGCTGACACTATAGGAATGAAAAAAATAAACACCTGCTCAAATGGAAAGTGTGTTATTGTTGATGCCTGCGGACACCTAATAAATAACACCCGCCCCTTCTTCCCCAATTGATTAGAAAACACCGATAGGCACAGGAGTTGAGAAAACTGGAGATTAAAATGTGTCCTAAATTACTGACAAAACTGTCTGAAGAACATAGCTCAGGTTGGTGGAAATAATGGGGGTTCATATCACTGTACCCAGTCTTCAGCAGAATTACCTGCACAGGCCCAAGAAATAGTGGAAAGGCACAGGCCACCACCCCAAATGCTCCTTATCGGTAACATTGAGTACACATGTTCTCTGAGGTAGGCATGTCTCAAAGACAGGATTCAAAAGGGGTGGGCCATGTAGTCTCAGGTTTTCCCTCATAACTTCATCCTTCAGACAGAGGAAAGGATTTTACTCTAATAGAATCTTCTTCACAGAGAAACAAAAGGAATGGGGAATGGAAATTCTCTCCTAATGAAATTACTAATAATCCTAGACTAAGATTAAAAAAAAAAAAGATCTTGTCATGTTGCTGCCTCATTTAACCTTCCAATTTATTATGTGGCTTTTACTCTGGAATATGTTGGCTACTATTTTTTTTTTTCTTTTAGATTTTATTTATTTGACAGAGAGAGACACAGCGAGAGAGGGAACATAAGCAGAGGGAGTAGGAAAGGGGGAAGCAGGCTTCCCACCGAGCAGGGAGCCCGATGCGGGGCTCGATCCCAGGACCCTGGGATCATGACCTGAGCTGAAGGCAGATGCTTAACTGACTGAGCCACCCAGGCACCCCTGTTGGCTACTATTTGCAGACTCCTACATAGCTTTTCTTAAATGTAGATATGTAGTCTACTTGGAAGGTTGATAAGAGGAATAGGAAGAAAACCCAAGGAGAGTGACTATATGTTACAAATTAGGCATACATTTACTTAAATTATGTGATAGGTTTGGGGTTTGAAGGAATACAATAAATGTTACTCTTGTTTTCCTTCTGAGTTTAAAACCAATTTAGAGATAGACACAAACCATTTAGACAGATGGATATAAAAATATGACCTTAATTCAGATCAACGATACATTGCAGGATGTGGCAATGATGAAATACTTGATGTTGATCCTCAGAATTGGGCTTACCCACCAAGTTACAGACAACCTTAAACAGCCACAGACGCTCCTACATGAGAGTTCTTGTCTTGTAAAATGTGTGGCTTGGAAGAGCAAACCAGAATGCATACTCACTGTAGACAGGTTCTCAAAAGGAAGAAAGGTGGTCAATTTCTTGTTCCGCATCTTCTTAGTCACGTGCATCTCTCCATCCTCTGCTTCTGTCCCAGAGGATGGAGAGAGACTGGAAATGTTCAGTGGAAATCTTATCTTAGGGAAATTTGAATAGTGAGGGATAAATATTTCTTTCCCACAGTACATAAACTTAAAACTAAATTCTGGGGAGACATGCTGATATGTGGCTTTTCAAAAATAAATAAAAGTAAATAATTACAACAAAAAGTAAATAAATTAACCAAAGTAAATAAACTGGAGCTTAGGATACATAAAAAGGATGTTGGAGGAAACCTGAAGAATAGGGACAAGAAATGTATAGGTGAGTTGTGTGTGTGAATGTGGGCAGATGCATCAAAAATTAAGATAAACTTTTAGAAAAGTATAGCATGGAGAATATAGTCACTAATATTGCTATAATGTTGTATGGTGACAGACGGTAACTACACTTATCATGGTGAGCTTTGCATATTGTATAAAATTGCCAAATCACTATGTTGTGCACCTGAAAGTAATACAACATTGTCCCCTATACCTCAGTGATAAAAATTAAAAAAAAAACCCAATAGTTGAAATTACCTTAGAAAATTAAAGTAAAGTTGCTAAAGGCTTCTGTTGCCTGTTAACATGAAAGGAAATACTTTTGCCAGTCAGTCAGTATATGAATTTGATAAACTGTGCATTTTTAAAGACTTAAATTATCAATAACTTCAAGAAGAGTCTGAATGATTAATGAAATCTAATTCAGTAAGTGATGACTCATTAGTGATGACTGAGATTTGCTGCATGTCAAGGGCTAATGAATCAGAGATTTTGGGACATAATATAGCAAGGTTTGCTATGTAATGTTATTATTTTTTTTTAAAGATTTTATTTATTTATTTGACAGAGAGAGACAGCCAGCGAGAGAGGGAACACAAGCAGGGGGAGTGGGAGAGGAAGAAGCAGGCTCCCAGTGGAGGAGCCTGATGTGGGGCTCGATCCCAGAACTCTGGGATCACACCCTGAGCCGAAGGCAGACGCTTAATGATTGAGCTACCCAGGCGCCCCTGTAATGTTATGTCTATCACTATTTAGAATCCAACATATGTATACCTTTCCCTAATCTCTGACAGGAAAGCTACCAAAAATTGAATCAGCATAGGTCCGAAGGAATGGAGTTCAGGCTTTGTAAATTTTCTAGGGAAGGGAGAATGTCTGTAAACCTTCATGAGATACCAGCAGACATATAATAGAATCATCCCTGGAACTTATTAAAATGGAAAATACCAGCTTCCATTCTAAGATATTCTGATTCAAGAGTTCTAGGCTGTGGCCATGGAATCAGCCGTAGTAACAGGCTCTACACATTACTATGAAAAGTGATTCTTGGGAATATTGGCATCTTCAGGGACTGTGCACATTGTCTTTCATGCTTTGTGCCATCATTACCTATGGTCATCATTAACTCTTGGTCATTATTACGTAGTGTTTCCCTGAAAACTGTTTAAAGGGATGTGCTATGACATTCTAGAGCCACTCATCATGTTTGTACCCCCAGAAGTGATAGATCGTCTCTGGAAGAACATCTTCAAGGATTTTCTTCTTTTGAATTTGGGAAGTTTATGGGTTCTGAGAAAGTAGATAGTACAAATAGTGTCTCTCTGTTTACTGGGGATGCAATTAGATATATTTTCAGAATGCATTTTAATGTTATACAATCCTGTTTTCTTGTGACTTCCTTCTCTATGAGTGGTTTTCCTCTCTTCAGAGAGAACCAGATGTTACCCTGACTGAAGGGATGGTGAGGGACAGCACAGACCCTTTTTTTTTGGAGTCTACAGCAGAAAATACTATTAGGAGAGTTTAAGAATTTTCAAAATCCCTTTAACATATCAGCCCATCCAGGTTGCTAAGTGTCGTAGAATAGAAAGATAGGAAGTTGGGAGAGGAAATCGGATGCAAAAGTTCTTGTACTGGGGTTAAACCTTGAAGGGGGTGGGCAGACATGTAGGTATGTTTGGACATTATGCATTGGCATTAGGAGTCTGCTTATTTAAGTCATAATCCCAGAGACGCTTGGACTCTAGCAGAAACATAGCTTCCTGCTCAAGATTTGGCCACAATTGGAAGAGAAGGTTGACTAGATGGATGAACCAAAAACTAGACTCCTGGTTATAGTCTGTTCATGCCATGTGAAAGGTCTACAAATTTCTGTTGCTTGCGGGGGAGAAAAAGGCGCTGTTGAGGAGGCTGATGGTAGAGAGTCATATACACCTCCTTGATTCCCAGTCGCATCATGAAGAAAGGTAAGAAAGAGGAATTGGAAAGACTAGGATAGTCACGAAAGAGACTAATTTAAGTAATTAGCCTATAAACTAACTAAATCAGGAGACACTGAGAAACTAAGACACCATTGATTGAACACATTTCTCCACTAAATTTTCATGAGGCATGAGTGGGAATATACAGTGATAATCTACCTCTCAAGCTGCATATTCATTATGAGGCACTAGCATTCTATTCAGCCTGCCCTGATATTATGCAATCTAGCAGCCCTGAGGGGGGGGCTTTCACATGGATTAGCCTTAAAGTTCTTAGTTACTTATAAAAAGTGCCAACGTTCAGTACCAGCAGAACATTGGCATTTAAGGAATGCTACCGCCACCATACCACAAAGCAATTGCCAGGAATAAAGTAGCTTAATAAAAATACATGTTTTATCCACAAAGAGTTTCCATCAGCTTTCCACTATTTTTAATTTCAGCAGTTTTAAAAATAACATATGAGATTGTGAGGAAAACTAAATTGAATTATTGAAGTCCTAAGATATAAAATAGAGCCCTTGAAGTAAAAGAAGAAGTCCCAGTTTTTCTGACTCTGTGCTGGCGGCTTTGGGTCCAACGGTGAGATTGTGTGGTGATAGTCTTTTTCAAATATTCATTTTCTCCCATTCATTTTAAAAACAACAGAGTGTCTAAACTGTGGATAAATTATCCGTGTCACCAATGTCACTTTCATTTCACTTTGGCTGAGGTGATTTTTTTTTTTTTAAATCTCTTGCTGTTTTTTTTTTTTAAAAAATCTCTTGAAATGGGGACTACAAATCTAGCTATACCATAAATTTACCAGAACCTATGGTGCAATTTTAAGGATTATTGCTCCTGGAAATAATGACTGCTATTATTTCCACATCTAGATGTGTTCCCAACCAGACCAAGGCACAGGCTCTAAGTCCTTCATCCTTTTCTCATGATGGCACTACTTACTTTCAAATGATCCTGTAGTGAACTTGATTGCCCTGCCACAATAGCATTTAGTAAATATGGGAGAAAACAAGGTGGGTAGAGAATTTTGTCCTTTTATTCCCTTTTCAAAGGAGAGAGCATGAGATTTTTCTTAATATATCTCATTCATAGATCTTATCTTTGTGGTGAAAGTACTAAAATGACCTGAAAGAGTGGTGAATATTTAGGTATCTACATTTTTTAATGGCCATGTCATGAAATGTCATGTTTGAACTCTCTTTTCTCCTGAACAATCTATTGAGCTATGTCTGAGCACCATCAGACTCTGTCACACCTTATAATAATGGACCTCACATATTGCTATTTGCTGAACAAAGAACTTTCTGTCATTTATCTTGTAATTACACTGATCGAGCTGCAAAGAGTTTCTCTGTTTCTATCATGTCACCGTTAAGACAGGTCAATGCAATTTCTTAATCCATAAACTCTTCTTATAAAGATACCTGTCAGGTGATTGAGGTGCCCCCTCCCTCCAATCTATGATGACCTGATCTTGAGATTCTTAATTATATCTGCAAAGACCCTTTTTCCAAATAAGGTCATATTCATAGGTACTGGGGATTAAGACTTGGAGATATATATATAGGCAGTGGTGGTGATGGAGCAGGATGACATATATCAATGCACTACATTAACTTAGTATGAGCTATTTGTTTATTTGTTAATGCGCATTCTCATTCTCCCTCCTGCTCCCATTAGAAAGTCAAGACCATGAGAACAAGGATTAAATATGTTTTGTTTATATCTGTGCCTTGACCGATTTCTGGCACACAATGGGAGCTTAATAAATATGTGTTGTATGAATAAAAGGAGAAAATGTGAACAAGATATAGGAGTTATAATTGTAGTTGAAAGTAGACAAACCAGGAGAACTTGGAAAAGGGTCAGACTTGTGTGAAGAAGTACAGAAAAAAATGGTGCTCCTGAAGCGAAGAGTATTTGCATCATTAGGGAATGATTGCTAATGTCAGATGTCAAGCCGAAAGAGGCATGGACCTCAGTGATTGGGCATCAGAATTCTTTTGGTTCTGGTGAAGATCTTTATATCACTTGGAAATATGTCCAAAGCTGAGGCATGTTTGCTTATGTGTTCTGGTATCTTTGTGGCTATTTCACCACCTTATTACAATAAGATAAACAGATCAAGAAGGAAATAATTTCCGTCACTGGATTAGAACTCATTGACTTTGTTTTTTAGTAATGTTCTTGTGGTATCTCTTACCTTCTAGACCCACTGAATTACCAGTCTACCTGTCTGGTGTAGATTTGATGTTTGATAATTATTGTATTTTATTTCCAGACTCTACTTTTTAAACTGGACGAATGCTTTTACCCTCATTAGTTCTGTTCTGCTAATTCCAATGCCCACCTTCTATTATGACAATTTGTAACATTTATTTTCCATTGGTAATATCTAAACAGCAGAATTTAAAATAATCCAAAAATATCAAATATAGCCTATTCTTAATAGAAACATGCAAGTTACTTCACTTTTTAAACAGTAGCAGTTAGTAAATATGTAGAAGTATGTGTTTTATTTAATAACTATAAAAATTTATCAAGTCTTGGACAATAGTGCAAGATGCCCATAGGATGTCATTTGCAGTTCTGTGGTTGCTTTTCCAGTGAAGAGAAACATCTACAAAATAGTGTAAGCACTTCAACATTAACCACAGTGGAGATGAGAGGAGTTTATTATGTGCACATGTTCCAAGTGTTACTAACCTTAAAATATTTTGATTATTACAGTTTAATTTTTGAATGTATGTGTGCTATATAATTTATATAACCCACATTTTACCTGGTACAACTTATCAAATGTAAAACTGTCCAATTTTTGAAGATAGTTCCAGTCTGTATTATGTGGACATTATATATTTAGGAAAACAAATTATTTTCTTTAAATAAATAAATAAATAAATACAGACAATCATTCTTTAGTTCCCAGAAAATGTAAATAATTGCTTTATACATTTTAATCAAAATAATTCAGTCAAATTTCAAAAATTTTGTTTGAAATTAATGTTTTCCTTGAATTACAGCATTTTATTTTCTCTTAGCACCCTCAAGTAGGACTACATTTATTTATTTGTTTATTTATTTATTTAGAAAGGGAGAAGGGTTGAGGAGGGGTGGGGGAGAGAGAGAGAATCTTAAGCAGACTCCATGCACAGCATGGAGCTCGATATAGGGCTCCATCTCACAACTCTGCGATCGTGTCCTGAGCTGAAATCAAGAGTAGAGTGCTTAACAGACTGAGCCACCCAGGTGCTCCTCATTTATGCAATTTACAATAACATTATTTCTTAATTATTTTATAGATATGTATCAGTAACTATAGAGAAACAGTGTTATATAAAATGTATAGTGTATAGTTATATAATACACTGCTATAAATACAGATACCTACATAATTCTTATTCTGCTGTGACCATTCTTTTTCTTTTCTTTTTTCAGATCCACAGGCTAGCTTGCTTTCTTTTTTTTTTTTTTTGATAAGAATGTTTATTAAAACACTACTTTTTTTTTTATTTTAATTTTATTTATTTATTTTCTGAGTGGGCTCTGTGCCCAGTGCAGAGCTAGAACTCATGATGTGGAGGTCAGGAGTCACATGCAACTCTGACTGAGCCAGCCAGGCACCCCCGAAGCTCACTGTTTTGCATCTTTGTTTTGTTAAGTCCGCTAAATGGTCTCTCCACTATGCCTCAGTTACCATCTTTGGAGACTTCATAAAGTCTATCAGTGAGCTTTCTAGCATTCTGATCTTACAGCTTTTTGCATACCTAAACTCTTTACCTTCATTCCACTTCAGCCTTTTTAGAGCACAGAAAAGTTTTTGTTGAGTCTGCTTTGCTTCTGGTGGGCCTCCCTTCCTGCTGTGCTGTAACTGACTCTTCCTCCAAAGCATGTCCCCAGGAATGCTCCTTATCCACTAGGGTCTTACTTCATTGGCTCTCTGTATGCTGGCTCATTCTTCTGCATTCAGTATTTGCTGTTGGTATCCTAAGTTTGGGCCATCTCTTTCACCCTACCCCCAGTTCATTAGTTGGCCTTCTCTCCAATCCCTTGATGTTAGCTTCTCCCTGAAGCCTCAGATGAGAAGAATGTCACCATCCACCGTAGACCTTCCCATTGTGTTAACACTCTGACCCCTCCAGCAAGGAAGGGCCCAACTCTTAGATCCACTCTATGAGCTCTAAATCATCTTAATCTCAATGTCTTGCCTTCTATATTTGTACCCTCTAATTGCGGATCTTTTAAGGCTTCACTCTGTGGACTCAAAATCACTCTTGGTATTTCACCGTTGTTCTGTCTCTATGTGCTTTGTTGGCCCCATGATCAGTGATTTTCACAGGGCTTTTTGCTACTACTTGGGGATTCTTAGTTATTGATAACTCTCCTACTTCCAGGGTGTCAAGCATTAATAGGAGTCACTCATGGAACCCTGCTCAGGAGATGGATACTTTCTGGCATGACCTTTCTTGGCTATTATCCACCCCATCTCAAATTTGTGTGTCTCCACCAACTGTAACACCTTTGACTCAAGACGAGATGTATCTCCTTGTCAAGACTAACAATGTTCTTGGAGGGCCTGGATGGCTCAGTCGTTAAGCGTCTGTCTGCCTTCGGCTCAGAGCGTGATCTTAGAGTCCTGGGGCCGAGCCCCGCGTCGGGCTCCTCCGCTGGGAGCCTGCTTCTTCCTCTTCCATTCCCCCTGCTTGTGTTCCCTCTTTTGCTGGCTCTCTCACTGTCAAATAAATAAATAAAATCTTAAAAAAAAAAAAAAAAGACTAACAATATTCTAGATTCAATTTGCCACCACTAGGACACGTCTTTTATTTTGCCTTCATTCTCTATCTCTTCTTTCTTTCTGTTTTCTTTTTGGTTTCATGTTATCTATTCCATAAAAATAAATTACCTAAATAAATTAAATAAAACTCACTTAACTTTAATACTCATGCACATTAAACTATTTTTTTCTTAATTCTTTGCTTCATACCCTGACATGAGGTAGGAACACAGTAAATGGTTGCTCTAGGACCTTACCACTGATTTATTGTTTTCAATTTATAATCTAGCTTTCCCCTCCAAACTCTCTACTGAAACTGAAATCTTAAAGATGAATGATAACCTTATACAATAACCGTCACTGGATTTCTTAGTCTCTATCTCCTTCTGTTCTGTTCGAGCCAGTGCCACTCCCTTATATCAGTTTTTCTCTTCTCCTTTCTTTTTTTTTCTTTTTTTTCTTTTTTAGTGTAGGCGCCAAACCCAGCACAGAGCCCAGTGCAGGGCTTGAACTCATGACCCTGAGATCAAGACCTGAGATGAGATCAAGAGTCCAATGCTTAATGGACTGAGCCACCCAGTCGCCCTTGGTTGGTTGGTTGGTTGGTTTGTTTGTTTCTTCCTTTCTTTCTTCCTTTCTTTTTTTAAAAAATTTTATTTATTTATTTGACAGAGAAACAGCCAGCGAGAGAGGGAACACAAGCAGGGGGAGTGGGAGTGGAAGAAGCAGGCTCCCAGCAGAGCAGGGAGCCCGATACAGGGCTTGATCCCAGGACCCTGGGATCACACCCTGAGCTGAAGGCAGATGCTTAACGACGGAGCCACACAGGCGCCCCACTGAGCCACCCAGGTGCCCTTGGTTTTTTTCTTCTTTAAATTCATTGTTCTTTTTCCTTTCTGTGAGGGAGGCAAGCGAGTGAGGAGGGGTTCTAGCAGTTATTGATATATTAGCTATGTACAAGGCATGGCGTTATGTGATTTTATATATATCTTATCTCTTTGATTCTTCAGAACAGTTCTATGGGGAAGATATTTTTCCACTCAAGAAGTTCTAGTAATTTTTTCAAACTTACACAGACTTTGGTGGAACCCCAATCTGGACTTGTGTTCTATCTTTACTCCTCTGTGTCCTGTGACCTCATATGTCATTTCCTCTTTCCACCCACAAAATGTAGGTGTTGCTGTAGTTTGGTCCTCTGCCTTGTTTAGTTTGTGATCTTTGTCTACATGTCTTGGGCTTTATATGCAAATGGCTTCAAAATATGTATCTTAAGCCCAGACATCTCAAAATCCTTGACTTTTCTTTCCGTCCTTCCCTCCTTCCTCTTTATCTCTGTCCAACTTTTCTTCCTTTCCTCCTGCTCTCCCTCCTTCCATCTTTTCTTTCCTCTTTTGTTTTAAACATTTTTTGAGCATTCACTGTGTGCTCAAATAATAGGTGCTTCACATGCATGGTCTTATAAGGCACACTTAGTGGTAGCTCAGTTTTAAACAGGAGTAAACAGAGACTTAGAGAAGTCATGCAACTTATCAGAGGTCAGACAACTAGCAGGTGCAGAATCAAGGTAGGAGCCCATTTTCCTTTGAAATCTTTGCTCACTTTCTCATGCTGCTGAGAGATTACTTATTGTTTTCTGAACATGCACGGTGGTTTCCCACTGTTGCCCTTGCTTATACTGTTCTCTCCTGTCCTGTCCAAATTCTGCCCATTCCTCAAGGTGATCTCCAGTAGACCTCTCTGGAACCCCTTGATTGGATATGATGTTTTCCCCTTTCCCAGCTCATAGCACTTTGCATCTTTTGTATTTATTTTCCTGTGTGCGTGCATATGTTTTCTTCCTATAACTGTGTAAGTTCCTTGAGGTAGGAACTGCTTTTCACACACAGTAGGTGCTCTCAATAAATCTTGTTGAATTGAGGTGAATTCCAAGTGGCAGGGCACAGTTTTCTAAAAAGCAAACAAATACAGCAATCATATATTGCAAATATAGTGTTAGTAAAAAAAAGCAGTGAGAGGCAGAATTATTTTTCTTCACAATTTAGAGATTAATGAAATGTAGACTACATTAATATTTACTTATTTGATGGCTTTGTAGTTTGCTGAATTTCTTTTCCCTTTTACTCAAGTGATTACTCTCTTATCCACAGGATAGGAGTTCCTAGAAAACCTTCCATTGTTAACATCTACAGTTTTGATTGGAAACAATTTCCAGTTGGCAGTGAGCTCATTATATATGATGGTATTTTAATATCTCTTTAATTTTTTTGGTAATTCCCTCCAAATCCAAGGAAAGAATTCCAAGCCTGTTATCAACCTTGCTTAATATAATTAAGCAACGCAAACTACAAGAATCTGATCAAACAAGGTTGTTTTGCATTTCCTGTTTGTTTTATTTTTAGTTTCTCCAGTTTCCAGTTTTGGAGGTCAGACTTAAAGCATTTTCATGGATGCAATTCCCACAGAGAGCCATGGGAGATTGGTGTGAGAGGGATAGCAGCCTGGGTATAAAGGAATTGTGTTTTGCCTTTCTTTTCTTTATTCTCCAGCTGCTGTTCCTTAAATAAAACTTTAAAAATAACTTTTACAGGGTGGTTAATACGTTCCTACCCTGTGGGGACAGGCTACATTCTCAGCTGCCCAACATCTTATGCAGGCTCTAGTAATTTGGATAAAGAAACAAGCTCTTGTCTGGGGTCTTGAAGAATTGCCACAGGGTCAAGGCCAGAGCAAGGGAAGTGTGGGCACTGGTGAACTTGTATTCTGCATATACTTCCCTAGGGGCTGCAGGAGAAGGAAGGGGCAGAGGTCAGGTGGTGAGGAGTGGGACAGAGTCATAGGGATAGTCCGAACTGTATGACAAAAGAGGGAAGGTCACAGTTTTTAAGTTTAGAAGGTCCTATGCCTTTCTCAAGCAGTTTATCATTCCTTGGCCCACTTTTTATTGAGTTAAACTTGGATATTTGGCAACCTGTGGGAGTACAGCAGGTAGTGTATACCCTCACTGTGAGTCCATATGAAATCCGTGTGTGTTTAAGGTTCCCAGTTTTCTTAGGGGAGCAAGCTGGGCAGAGGTATGTTGGAGGCTCTGAAGTCCCAGTGGTCCTTTATGTAAGCAAAACTACCCTCCGAGCTCGCAGGCGGAGCAGCACTGTGTGCTGTGACACCTGCCTAGCTTGCCCCAGGTAGTGAGCATTGAATCTGTGAAGCTACTGGTTTGGCTGTTTGTGCTGCGTAATCCACTGCCCTGCTCTGTGAAAGAGATTTGGCTTTCATGGAAAAATGCAGACTGGAAGGTGGAGAGGGAGTCTTGGATATCAGCTCTCCGCTCCACCCTGCATATTTATTCCATTGCACACTTTACAAATGAGGGAACAGGTCGGGTATAGAAAAGTGGGCAGAACATTCACCCTTGTTAAGTGTCTTCTGTGTGCCAGGCACTAGTAGCTATCAGCATTTATAGCACTTGGTAAAAAGTGCTTTGACTTAATGCTGTTTGCTTTTCATGATCGTCATGTGAGGGGTGCAGAGCAGATGTAATTATTCCCACTTTGCCGATGTAGATACTCAAGTTTAAAGATTTCAAGTGATGCTCAGCTTTAGGTGGTAAAGGGGTTAACCAGCGTGCGGGTGTGTAAAGACTTCAGGCTGCCTGGACACAGTAGGTACTGAGCCCCTGAGTAATTATCTGACAAACTTTGGCATTCTGTAACCCTTTAACAGAGTTTTTACCTGATAAAAACTAATATATGTGTCCATAGAAAACTCCCCCAATTTCACCACACTAGATTGTCATTATGGCTTATTTCCTTTCAGTTTTTTTCCTAGGCAAATACAAATATGTAAACTGGTATTATATTCTGTATAAAGATTTTTATTCTGCACGTACTATTGTGTCTTCCCCCCATGGTTGCACTCTCTATGTTTTACTTTATATAAAATGAATAAATATATAAAGTAAATAAAATAAAAATATATTATTATAAAACTAGATATATTTATTTAATGTATTAATACATTTATATACTTAAATAATTATATATTTAAATAATACATCTGTTAGATATGATAGCTATCTATAACTTTGTCTAGTTTTATGATAACATTTATATTATAGTTTATTTAGTCACTTTTCTACTATATTTTTCATTTTTGTACTCTAAGAAATGCAGCTGTTATTATTTAAAAATGTATACTGTCATCTTTTTTTCCCTCAGGCCTGCCTGAGGAAAAAAAAGAAAACCATCGCATTTGAAAGCAGACTAGAAGGACATCTGGGCCCCTTCCACAGTTTGGCTAATTGTGGACATTGCGAGATTCATAATCACGTGTTTGAGCAGTGGGGATCCATATGAGCACTAGTGGAATTTTTACCTATGTGAGCCAGTCTGTCCCTTTCCTCCTTACAGCATTGGGAGTTGGGTTTCTCCACTTGTAAGCGGAAGCACTGATTTAGTACCCTGGCTCAAAAGGGTATGAGCATGTATGAAGGTCTTCATACATCTTGTGATATACTTTCTTTTTTTTTTTTTTTCATTTAAATTCAGTTAGCCAACATATAGTACATCACTGGTTTCAGATGTAGAGTTCAGTAATTCATCAGTTGCATATAACACCCAGTGCTCATCATATCCCGTGCTCTCCTTAATGTCCATCACCCAGTTACGCCATCCCCCCACCTCCCTCCCCTCCAGGAACCCTCAGTTTTGTTTCCTAGAGGTAAGAGTCTTTCATGGTTTTTCTCCCTCTCTGCTGACTTCCCATTCAAGTTTCCCTCTCTTCCCCTATGATCCTCTGCACTGTTTCTTATATGCCACATATGAGTGCAACCATTTGATAATTGTCTTTCTCTGATTGACTTATTTCACTTAGCATAACACCCTCCAGTTCCATCCACGTCGATACAGCCTTTTACTTTCTCACAGCACTACCAGCCGTGGAGTACTTATTTCTGTGTATCAGTATTGACACAAGTAATATGCATCTTAAATGTGAAAACATTTCTTTTCATTTCTCGAATATTTTTCACGTGTTAAATGATCTTTTATATTTCCCCTATGATTGGTCGGTTCTTCTCTAATTTGCCTGCTTTTAATTTAGGATGTTAGTATATTTCTCCATGTTTTAGAGCTCTTTTTACATGAGAAATATAAATATAAATAAATCTTTTGTATAGTTGTGTCATATTTGTTGCAGATGTTTCCCGTGTTCATTATTTGATTATAATCATACTAATACTGCATATGTATGAGATACTAAGTTTGGAGTTTGTTGTTGTTGTTGCTGTTGTAGAGTTTTTACATTTAGAATGTTCTTTATTATCTCAAGATGAATATTTTTATGGTTGCCTAACGCTTCACTTTAAAATTTAGTGTATATTTCTTTTGGAATTTATTTTGGTAGGTAAAATAATTTTATTTAGGAATATTTTGGATGCAAGTCACAAGAATTCTGGAGCTTTCAAAAGTTAGGTTGCTTTTTATTAATGCAGGGGTGTTTCACAGAACCCATGTTTGGGATGCAGTCACACTTCAGGGAGAGACAGGGAACCAGGGTGGGCATGCCATTGGGATTCTGCTGTTTATCTTCTCTGGCCTGTGCTCTCATTGCATTTCCTCATCCTTCTCATTTGTTTCCTCTACTTTCTTCTCCCAGTGGGAACCACTGAACAGTCCAGAGAAAGACTAACTCTATACTCCCATTCCAAATTCCACTAAAGTGACCCTGTTTTTCTAGTTTGGATATGGTGCTTAAGGTTGCCCTGAAACAAGGTCACATTGGATGAACCCTGGCTTCTAGGAGCCCATTCTCTGTGGATCAAATTCCCTAACAAAGAATCAGGAAAAGGGTAGTGACCAGGGAAGGGGAAATATTTTGAGCTACAGACACAACTAATAGGATTGTGGTCATTATGCAGATGAAGACCTCACTTGATATTTCTGAAATAGCTTTCCTGACAAGTATTGGTGCTCTGTCCTTTTACTACTGATTTTTAATATTTGCTTTGTCATATATTAAACTCATAAGTGAGCTTGAAAGTGTGTATTTCTAGACTAAGATTTTCCAATAACATTGGTTTCTGTCCGTTGTTACAACAACTTTATTTCCATCCTTATATTAAGATCAACTTCCCTTTCTTCTTCTTTCCAAATTTGTTGTATATATATTCTTCCATTTATTCTTCTGGGGAAATTTTGTTGCATTTACAAATAAAATATTTTTATAATAACTATTCTAATATATTAAGGAAAGCTATTATTTTTGTTCATTTGTCTTATACCTGGCCCCTTTTCTAATCTTTGATATTTCTAAGAAATTTTCAGTTCTCTTGAAATTCCAGTTACATTATATACTGGTCAATAAGAAGAGTCACTTGATCTTTTGTCTTCTAATTATATCCTTTATTTCCATTTTATATCTTTTAGAATTGTTCAGAATATCCAATAAGGCAATAATTATGTCTATGAGTATTGTAATGAGCAAGAATAGTACTTGATGTCTACTGACACCATGTGTCAGATGCTATTAGAAATTTGTGTGAATTATTTAATCAGTTATTACTATTACTCTAATTTTGCTGATGAGAAGACTGTGGCTTGGAGAAGTCAAATTAATTGACCAGAGTTACACATCTCATACATCGTGGAGTTTGCATGCACAAACAGGTCTGTTTGACTCCAGGAACCATAGTTGTAATGATTATCTAGACTACCCTTTTTAAAAAAGGAAAAACCAATTTCTTATTTGAAGGTATGCTTATATACTGAGAAAACTCAAGAGAGTTTTCTCACATTTCTAAAGAGGTCACTGGTAAAACTTTATATCTTTGAAATCTTGTGAAAATGATTAGTTAATACTTTTTGTAACCTTCTCCATGGTCTTCCCAAGTTTTCCGTTTTTCTTTGGGTTAATGTTGATTACTACTTTTTTCCTCCTCAATATAATTGAGAATTTCATAATTACATTGAATAGCCCTTGCAAATTTTTGTTTCAAGAAAGAGCTGTAATGTACAGAGCTCTGATGTACGTGGAGTGAAGTGCATAGCTGACAGACTGGACCTCTAAAGTTCTCTTTTTAAATTGAGAAGGAAGGAAGTGGTATGTAATTGTTAAATCCTATCCAAAGGATTTCCTTTTCATTCTTAAGAAGGCTAATGTATGCAAAATTGCCAAATGCCTGCAAACTTGTTACCTTTTTGGCATTTGAGCACATTTTTACATTATGTGTTGGCCCATTATCATCCAAATATAATAACATAATAACTGCGTTAGTATACTCTGTAAACAAATATGCATATATTATCAGGCTGATGGGGAATAAACAGATTAAATGTGTAGGGAGAATACCCATTGGAGTATTCCAAAAATACAATGGAGTGAACTGTGTCAGTCTAGTTTGGCATATACAGAGACAGATGTACCTTTCTAGAGGGGTCTGCTGGCATTCTTCAGAGACAAATCCTGGCAAATTCAGGTGAGCAGAATAGGCCTGGACTGATTGTATTTTCAGTGTGGTTGAAATGTAGTAATCAGTTACTTTATCAATAAAGCAGATGGAAATTTACATACAACTTTGTAGCCACTCTAATTTTATTCTAGATGTAACATAATGTAGTATATTCATCTGTTGGTATTTTGTTGTATTGATCAAGTAAGTTGTGTGGTTGAGAGTAGTGAACTTGAAGCTTGGTCTTACCTTTAATACTGATTTTCAATTTTAGGCAGATACTTTATCTCCTTGAGTTTTATTGCCTCATCCAAAAAGAGATAATGAATGATGCCTATATGCAGTCAAAAAAAGACAAAACATTATACACTTATCTTTTCTTTTTTTTTTTTTTTTTAAGATTTTACTTATTTATTTGCAGAGTGAGAGAGAGAGAAGTGGGGGGAGAGAGAAGCAGGGAGCCTGACGCAGGACTTGATTGCAGGACCCTGGGATCATGACCTGAGCTGAAGGCAGACACTTAACGACTGAGCCACCCAGGTGCCCCGATTATGAACTTATCTTAAAAAACATATTTTATCAAGGCTCAAACTAAAAGGGCTAGAAAGGTTAAACATCTTCCTCAGGACACAGAGCTATCAGTGGGATTTAGGCCATTATCCTCTTCCAATAGATCTAATTCTAGATTCTATATGCCTAGTGGCATTAACATGCTTTTAACTAAAGCTTTAGCAGCTGAACCAGAATTACCCTTTAGACAGGTTAATGATGCTATTAATTTTGTAAAATACATACACTTTTGTTTGTTTTACAGATCTTCAAATATTCCACTAGTGACTAAAGGAACTTACTCATAATATTAATAAAATGTTATATTAATGCATTTATATGTAAATATTACTTCATTACATTTGCTACTATATGTTAAGAAGAATTGAGTAAAAATTTAGGATAAATAATTAAACATTATGTGGCAGATTGTGTTTTCCACAGATGGCCACAATATCTCCTATACCAGGCTTTGGTTTTACATTGCGATTCTGAGAAGGGTGTCTATATTACTTTATCTTAAACTTAGATGGACTTGTGACTCTACGGAAGTGATTCTCTGTGACTTCTGAGGCTCATCATAAAAGGTGGTACAGATTCTACCTCGATGCCTCGAACACTCAGAGTGGAACCCTGTTTTTCAGAGTGATACCCTTCTCATGCTATGAGGAAGTACAGACTGGCCTATGTGAAAAGAGCACATAGGCCACATAAGCCCTGAGACTGCATGAAAGCAGAGAAATGTATGGCCAGTCCCCACTACTTGCATCCCCCAGTTACTATCTGTTTGAAACCACAGCCCAAGTCAGAATCCCTCAACTGAACTCTTCCCAAATTTCCAAATTTCCAATGGTTGAGAAAAGAGGCAAGCATTGAATGGGATACTTTCTGAGAAATTGGTAGATGGAGCCTTTAAAAAAACAGTTGTGTCTAATTTTCTGTTTGAAGTTATCTACATGTTTGTAATGTAGAATTTTCCCTCCCTTGAGGAAATTTTCCCTCACTATCCTCAGGAAGATTTACAGGACAGACCCATATTTTGAGTGAGTGGCTTTTGTTTTGACTTCTTCGAAATTACGGAATGTTGGGGTACCTGGGTGGCTCAGGTGGTTAAGTGTCTGCCTTCAGCTCAGGTCGTGTTCTCTGTGTCCTGGGAATTAGCCCCACATGGGGCTCCCTGCTCAGCAGGGAACCTGCTTCTCTGTTTCTCTCCCTCTACCCCTCCCCTCTGCTCGTTCTCTCTCTCTCTCAAATAAATAAAATCTTAAAAAAAAAAAAAAGAAAAGAAATTGCAGAATGTCCTGGATTTCCCATCTGGGTTGAAGCAGTGTAGACAGGTACAGAGCACTCAGAACATTCAGGTAATCCAAAACTGAGTTCATTCGGTGGAGGCAGCTGCACAGAAAGACCAGAGGTTTGGGACGTTATTACTAATCTAAAGGACGTGGAATGAGTGAGTAGTCAAATAATCTAGCCGAGATCTTAAGACATAAGTGGACGCCAGTTGACATCTGGGCTGCATATGTTACACGTGTTACTGATGTTCATCAACAAGCTATTATTTAAACGGCTCTCCAGGTGTTAATCTATCTTAGATATTGGGACTAAGATAGCTTTTTTCCCCTTTCTGTAAAACTGATTGTAATTGAGTGGAATTGTCTTTAGTTTGATTGTTATTATATTTCTTCAAAATTGTTTATGAATTTAATCATAGAAATGAAATTTTCCTATATATTATTTTTTAAATACTGCATAGGAAGTTGAGCTGTTGAATACATAATGTATATCATAGCAACAGATATTCAAATTGTAATCACCAGTTTTATTTAAAAATTATTTTTAAATTTTAAGTGTGCCACAAAACCTAGCTATTTCTACAGAACTTATCCCATCATATTTAGTAAATAAAAATCCGAAAATATGACTCTACCTTATAATTATCTCCATAAAAACAGCAACATAAAACCAAAAAATTTAAGGAACCTCCTCAGATGCATAATGATGCTGTAAATAAAGCACTGAAGTCATTTACAAATGCTTTTACAAGAAATGCCAATAAAATACACTCCACACTACATTTCTCAAGAAACATTAACCGTGAACTTACCTGAATATGCATAATTAAAATAGTAACTCTGGATGGTGTTGATGGTTCCTGGGTTAAGCACTAGAGGGATTCATGTAAGCAAAACATTTTATTTCCATATCAGCTCTTCTTGACTTTAAGGAACAGTCTCTAATTCTTTACATCTCTAGAACATACAAGCCCTGTGCCACCTGTTACTTTACAGGGTGCTTATATAGGCTTCTGGCTTTTTCCTCAATTACATTTCCATGTAGAATTATGTGTGGCCTATGTGTAACCTCACACCACAAGTTTTCTTTTAAAAGTTTTATCTCATTTAATGATCATTTTTTTTTTTTTTGTACTGGAAGAAGTAATTGCTAAAGTAGTTTCCTTAGTTTTTCTTTCATTCTTTTTTTTTTAGTACTTAATTTACATAATGTATGGTGAACTTATTCATACACCCATCACATTTCCTCTGTGTGTTCTGATTTATTACAATTTAATTTTCTGGCTAAGGACTGTTGCTTTTTAGACCACTGCATTTTCTTTTCATTTCTGTCAACAAGACTAGCTCTTGGTATTCTTTGGGATTTTCCACAGAGACAATGCTTTTATTCATTTCACAAGACTTATTAAAAATATTGGGGAAGGGACATAAATGAAACCTTGAAATCAGTATATTGGAGTGAGGTATAGAAACTTGGGGTGGACACCAAGGCTCACTACTACACCAGCCTCTAAGTCCACATGATTCAAATTGTAACTCAGAAAAATATGCTTTAGGGGCGCCTGGGTGGCACAGCGGTTAAGCGTCTGCCTTTGGCTCAGGGCGTGATCCCAGCGTTATGGGATCGAGCCCCACATCAGGCTCCTCCGCTGTGAGCCTGCTTCTTCCTCTCCCACTCCCCCTGCTTGTGTTCCCTCTCTCTCACTGTCTGTCTCTATCTGTGTTAAATAAATAAATAAAATCTTAAAAAAAAAATATGCTTTAGTTTTATAGCCTTTTAGGAATTTTTAAAGTTTTGTTTTGTTTTACTGATAGTTTAAATTGGAAATGTCAATTACTCAAATGCCATGGGGCTACTACAATTTTAGTTAAAACTTATATCAAGGGACTTAACAATAACTGGGAGTAGCAGCTAACAGTTTTGTAACCACTGTCAATAGTCAATTCCTAAGGTCTGTCCTAATTGAGAAGTTGTTTCCCTTTCCTGTCATTTAAAGATGAAGAAAAAAATGTTTGTGCCCTCTAATTTAATCCAAAATCTTGGAAGAGTCACTCTGACCACTTTCAGAATCTGGTCTGGGAGTAAAAATGAAAGTATTTTAAATTTCACACTGCACTAATTATAGGTGTAACTTTGAAATTTCTCCTTCTCTTAGATTTGACAAATGTTGCCTAGTGTTTTCATAATGACATAACAGTTTTGTGTAGTACGCAATCAAAATGTCATTATAGCATATTACCCAACCGCTGAACACGCCGTTCTTTGCCAGACAGTCTTTTCTTAGTACATGCGTTTCAAAAGCACTTACTCTGTAAATGAAAGATTAAGGCTTAGCTGACCTAGATTGAGCTGTGGGGATTTAAAATCCAGGGATCAATCGTCTTGGGTCTACCTCAGTTCAATTCTTTTTTTCAATTTTTTGGATGACTCAGTGGATTCATTCCCGTTTTCTGGACAAAGACACTCTTTCATGCTTGCTTGAAAACCTCAAAAATGAAAACAAACAAAACATGGTGAAATAAGCAAGCGTGATTAGATGATCCTCTTTTGAATAGGATACCACAAGTAGCTTCTATTTTATATTCTGTTGGTAGAAACTGGGAATTATATTGCTGTCTCTGTATTTGCAGTGGAGATTGACTGAGAAGCCCAAGCAGATATGTAGTTTTATTTGGAAATAAACCTGTCTTCACAAAAACATCTCCTTTTCAGCTATGACATTTGATGATGTTTAACTTTTCTTACTTCTAAGCCCTGAGGTGAATGGAAAATTCTTTTATCCCTTATTTTTGAAGAGCCAACAATAAAGAGACCCAACATAGGGAGTCATTGCTCTTCTTCTTCTATATGATTTTATGTCGTATAATTAATGAAAAAACAAAGAAGAAAACTTTGAAGAGTCCACAGTAGATATGGAATTTTAAAAATGTACTCCTATAGAGAGGAGTTCTTTTTTAGAAGTCAGCATTATGTCCAATTCTGCTTGCTCTTTAGGAAAAGGGAAGTACTGAAAATATCTTTGGAATTTTAACAGCTCAGTTTCCACTGGAAATGGGAAATACAATTGAACTTAATACTTTTGACTCTAAAAGAAAACCAATCTTATGTAACAATTTGATTACATATTAAGACGTGATTTAAGTATGCAATGACAGTAAGCTTCAAAATACACTTATTTTTCTAGCAGATCTTATTTGAAAATTTATTGTATATTGATAAGAACTTAAATAGAAATAAAAGAATTGAAATTTAGTGTTATACTTTAAAAAATTGAAGTATAGTTGACACACAATGTTACATTAGTTTTAGGTGTGCAACACAGTGATTCAACAAGTTTATATGTTATGCTGTTTATGTTCACAAGTGTAGCTACCATCTGTCACTGTACAACACTATCACAATACCACTGTCTATATTTCCTATGCTTTACCTTTTATTTTATTAAAAGGTTATACTTGTTTAAAACGTTCAGTAACTTACACAGAAAAATAGAACAGTATAGAGTTCCTTTTTTCACTGTGATGGAATGATGGGATCAGATTTACTCTCTCACATGAAACAACTATAAAACCAGACAAAATAGATGACATGTTTCTTTTCAGGCAGTGGCCGAAAGGTAGCACAGAATATTGATCCTTAAAGGAAGGAAAGCAAAGTATGGGAATCTTACAACTGCCTTAACTCATGGCGTTGTTTCCAGGAGCTGGTGTGTTAAGAGAAACCTCAACAATGAATGGAAAACATGTGAAGCTGGGGAGAGTTTGAGGAGCCCAGGTCACCTAGAATTTGTGGGGCAAAATAGCAAATATGAGGGAGCAAGACAAACCTAGAACTCCAAATATATGCATGGGATCCTTTGGGCTTCTAGCTGAGCACCGTTCTGCACATATTTGTGAGGAAAATACATAAAACTGAGAAACAAACAGGAAGGAGTAGACAAGGCAATCTCTGGAGCTCTCATAAGACTGGAAATAATCCACATTGCTACTAGCCAAAGTGGAAATATTTCCTAATATATAGGACATTGGGTAGAATTCCCAGAAGTGTATCACCTTAGTGGCAAAACAAAATCATAGAGAGTTTTCGGAAATTGTTCTAAAAAGATTAAAAGCAAGCCTCAAAGGATAAAATGATTTTATTGAAGTTAGCTGCATCCCTAAATTAAAATCAAGCAATATTTAGAGGAATATATATATAAAAAAAAAATCCCAACAGGCTCAGTTCACAATGCCTGGAACCAAATAAAAAATTACCAAGCATGCTAATAAGCTGGGAAATATGACCCAGAAGGACTAGAAGAGTCAATCAATAGAAATAGACCCAGAAATGACCCAGATGACAGAACTCACAAAAAAGATGGAAAAAGAGCTATTATAAATACACTCCATATATTCAAGAAGGTAAAGAAAAAAATGCATATTAAGAAGAGAGAAACAGATATAAAAAGACTCAAATGAATTTCTAGAGATGAAAAATATAATATTTGAAATGAATAATACACCGAAAGGCCTTGAAGAATACCAAGTTCAACGTTGTAGAAACCTTTCAAATTGAAGACATAGCAATGAAAAATACACAGATTAAATTACAAGGAGAAAAAAAAATCTGTAAATAAATAGTGCAAAATTGACCTGTGGGATGATATTAAGTATTCTAACGCATGTGTTATTAAAGATTCAGAAGGAAGAGGTAGGAGAACAGAAATGATAATAAAAGAAATAATGGCCGAAAAATTTCCAAATTTGTTGAAAATTGTAAAACCATAGATCCAAAACCTCAGTGAACTCCAAGAAGAGGATATATGAAGAAAACCCCACCAGGTCATATCATAAACAAGTATCTGATAAAGAGGTAATAAAGAGACAGCTTATGAGTAGGCAGAGAAAAAAAGGCATTATACACATGGAACAAATATAAATGTGACAGCAGAATTCTTGTCATGAACTGTGCAAGTGAGAAGACAGCAGAGCAACATCTTAAAGCACTAAAAAAAAAAAGTCTTTCTAGAATTATATGCAGCAAAATATCTTCCAAAAATGAAGGAAAAATAAAGACTTTTTCAGACAAACCCAGAAAGAACTCATTGTCAGCAGAACTGCACCATAAGAAATGTTAAAGATATATACAATAGAATATTACTCCACCATCAAAAAGAATGAACTCTTGCCATTTGCAACGACATGGATGGAACTCGAGTGTATTATGCTAAGTGAAATAAGTCAGTCAGAGAAAGACAAATACCATATGATTTTCCTCATATGTGGAACTTAAAAAACAAAAGAAACAAATGAAGGAAAAAGGAGACAAACAAAAAACCAAACTCTTAAATACAGAGAACAAACTGGTTGTTATCAGAGAGGAGATGGGTGTGGGAAGGGATGAAATAGGTAAAAAGGATCAGAGTATACTTATCTTGATGAGCACTGAGTAATGTATAGAATCATTAAATCATTATACTGTATACCCGAAGCTAATATAACATTGTATGTTAATTATACTTCAATAAAAAAATACAGATTTTGGAATGATGGGTCACTCTCTTCTAGTTTTTTTTTTTTTTTTTAAGATTTTATTTATCTATGAGAGATAGAGATAGAGACAGACAGACAGCATGAGCAGAGGAGGGGCAAGGGAGCAGCAGACTCACCACTGAGCAGAGAGCCTGACACGGAGCTGATCCCAGAAACCCAGGATCATGACCTGAGTCAAAGGCAGATGCTTAACCACTGAGCCACCCAGGCACCCGTCTTATAGGTCTTAAGAGATAATGCATTAAAAAAGAAAAAAGGGGAAGAACTTTAAATCATGGTCTTTTCTATATTATTTACTTGATTTTTTTTCTCAAACAATGTGAAATATATGACAATTAATAGCATGAAGGATGGGAGGAAGTAAATGGAACTGTATTGTTTTAAGATTCTTTCAATATGAAGTGGTATGATATTTAATGGTAGACCATAATAAATTAAATGTGTATGAGGTAATCCTTAGAGGAACCAATAAAGAAACAAAAAGTTTAGATAAAAGCAAATAGTGATGATAAAATGTAATCACACATGAAATTTTTTCAATTAATCTAAAAGAAGACAGGAAAAAGGGGAAAGAAAGAGCAAAGAATAGATGGAGCAAATATAAAACAACTAGTAATATTCCAATGATAGTAGTAAATACACTAAATGTAAATGTTCTATACACTCAATTTAAAAGGCAGAGATTCCCAAATTGGACAAAAATCAAGATGCAACTATATGTTCTTCCCAGAGAACCTTCTTTAAATAAAAATTAAAGTGATAGTAAAAGGATCTACTGTGTATTTACATATATTACATATATACTATTTTTGATTACCCATTACTGATGTATTTTTATCTTCTTTGTTTCATTTTCTATGGATACATATTTTCTTTCACATTTCCCATGTTTTATTTGATGTGCTCTTCTTATAATGATGTTGGGAAATGTTCCATGAAAATTTTTCTCTTAATTGGAGTTATTCCCCCTCTTTCTATTTCCTGCCCATGTATGAAGGTACTGTGCCTTTTATGCATTTCCATTGTTTGCTAAATGGAAAACATTAAGTGTAGAAATATAAATCATAAGTAAAGCATCAGTTCTGCCTTCTGGTGATCACCAGTTCTCTGTATTCATGGGTGTGCTTCTGGGTTTTTTTGTTTTGTTTTGTTTTTGTTGTTGGTTCATTTGTTTTATTTTTTAGATTCCACATATAAGTGAAATCCTATCATATGTCTCTCTGACTTATTTCATTTAGCATAATATATAATATATACCATATCTTCTTCATCCAGTCATCTAATGATTAGGTTGCTTCCATATCTTGGCTATTGTAAATAATGCTGCAATAAACATAAAGAAGTGTATTTTTATTTTTATTTTTATTTTTATTATTTTTTTATTTTTATTTTTTTAAAGATTTTATTTATTTATTCGACAGAGACAGCCAGCGAGAGAGGGAACACAGCAGGGGGAGTGGGAGAGGAAGAAGCAGGCTCATAGCAGAGGAGCCTGATGTGGGGCTCGATCCCATAATGCCGGGATCACGCCCTGAGCCGGAGGCAGATGCTCAACCGCTGTGCCACCCAGGCGCCCCAAGAAGTGTATTTTTAAGACATTGGTCAAAGTTAGTGGATCAGATGAAATCTGCAATTTTGCCTTTTATTATTCTCATGCTCATACCAATTTAGATAACTGGCATAAACCTTAATTACTATTGGCTTACTTTTTTTCTCTCTGAAGGTTGTGACCCTAACATTTATGTTATATTAGGGTACATAATATAAAAATAATTATCTTGTATTACAAAAGTGGTAATACAAAACACTTCATGATTAGAAAATACTCATCTTACAGGGCCCTAGGGGAATGGTCTAATAGTTGCAAATTTAAAGAATTTTGCTTTTTAAAATATGCTTATTTTTATACATAGAGAAGTACCTTTATTGCTCAGGTGGAAGCAACAGTACTTTAATAAATTAGAAGTTTCTTAAATGGAAAAAACCTCTGTTCTCTTTACTTTCAAGACTTTGGTTTAATGTAGTGAACATCAATTTTTTTCAGATACTAATTACAGATTATTTACTAATTAGATACTAATTATAGGTCAGTTGTTCTTAAATTCATTTTTTTCAAATAAAAACTCATTTAAAAAGCATACTAAATATGCAGATTCCCCCAAGTTCTTTAGCGATTCCTATTCAAAATATGTGGTGTTATGTCCAAGAATTAGCATTTCTGACAACTGCCCTAGGTGATTCTGGTGCTAGTGGTCCAAGGACACTTTGAGAAACACTAAACTAAACCTTCTGAGCTTGCATAGAACAGTGGTTAGTGATTCCTAAAATAACCTGCACCATCATGCTGCAGTGATTGTCAGCATAGGTTGGAAGGATTCTTTGACGAATGAAGCAGTATTTTCCAATGGAATAAAATCTAGCTGTGTTGTAGTTCTACTTCTTTTTAAATTAAATCACTAGCTGCAGCTTGCAGAAGAACTGAATACAAGACTTCCTCCTCTCTTTCTTGTCCGTTTTTTAGAAACTAAGAGGTTAGTATTCCTGATACAATATTGACAACTAGAATTTATTAACATGAATCTGGAGTAACTTAAAAAATGAATTATCTTAAAGATATATCTTAAGATAAACTCTTCCAAACTTAAACCTAAGTCATCATAATTAGTATATATATCCTTCAGAAGTTAGCATGCTTTAATATCTAATAGGCTTAGTAGATAGGTGCGTTTATTTTTTTTTATTTCTAAGAGCACAATTTATAGTTTATTTGTAAGGTCTTAAGGACCTTATATAAATATATATATATATATATATATATATATATAGAGAGAGAGAGAGAGAGAGAGAGAGACTCCTAAAATTGTTCAAATGCAGATACTTTAGAGTAAAATATTGATCCTATTGCCCAGGGTTTAAAAATATTTTTTAATTATTTTTTTTTGGTCAGAATTTCTTCAGACTTCTCATTTAAAAGAATGTCTACAATGATAGTTTGATAACTTTGATTTTTTACTGAATTATATAGGCTAAAATATATGTATCTGTATGTTATGGTATGGAACCATTGGATACTTTATTTTCCATTGTTTCATGCTTTGAAATTAATTCCAAAGTATTTCCTGAGGGTGTTGAGGGGGATGAAGACTAATGTACCTCTTAGGCTTCATTTTGTTTTATATGAGGATGTTGACATCGTCTCAATTTAAAGCCTAGAGATCTCCCTTTGACTGGCAGTGAAGTCGATCTATATTTCTTTTCTTCTCACAGAGTAAAACCTTGGGACCTTTGCAGTCTAATATTAATCAAAGGGTCTATCTAAAAAAAAAAAAAAAAGGAAATTATATTTATGGAGAATTACTTGAAGGATGTGCCCTTCATCCGTTCTTCTCCTTTTCTGATTTCTGGGTGGTTTAAATGTCTCTTTCTTGTGACTTTTAAAAATCATTTTATGTAGCTGTCTTATTGGAATTTATGGTCTTCTGTTTTCCTTCTGCACATTTCTTCTTAAAACCAAGTTAAATTAATTATGAAGTAGTTTACGTATACAGGACATTTCAGAGAATGAGAAAATTATTATTCCACCACACAGACATTTCTTAAATGCTAACATTTTGGGTCCCATTTGCTTCAAACCTTTTATGCTTAAAGGGCTAGGTATCAGAGATAAAGTGGAAGCCCCCTTACTATTTCTGTTGAACCCATTCTTTGCCTTTTCTTTCCAGATATAATGAACATCCTGAAGTTGCTTGTCTTCCTCCCAACCATGTTTTTAACTTCTATATTTTTATCAAAACAGTGTGTTTTACAGATATAGAGCATATTTAGTATATTTTAATTTTTATGAAAAACTAATTCAGATATACTATACTTTTTTCCAGCAGTCTTTCACTCAACATTATATACTCTAGATGAATTTGTATTGACAAATTATGCATTCTTTTTAACTGTTATATAGCATTCTGTGTATGATAAACCACAGTTTTCATTTTTTCTTGTGTTGGTAGACTTTTAACTTTCAAAAGTTTTGGTATTATGAGTGATCTGGTAAAAATCTTTGTATGCATCTACTTGGGTAAGAAAAATCCTAAATTCCTTAAAGCTTTAAATCATTAGATCTGCAGTGTTCCTGCATGCCAGGTTACTTTAAAAGAGTTCCTTTGGTTTTACTGTCATCAGCAGCCTAAGAAAGTGTCTCTTCACATCTTCACAAATACTTGGTTTGGCATATTTAAAAAATTTTTTTTCCAATCTAGTGAATGTACATGGTTATATCCCTATAGCTTTAATTTGATATCTGTGATTACTGTTATACCTGACTACCTTTACAGAAGTATTTGTCTTAATTATTTTGTGAGAGTTCTTAGTGGTTTTTCAGTAGTAATCATTTCTGAGTTAGGGATTGACACTTGTCTCTCAGGCTCTGGCTTATATTTAAATTAAGTTTGTGGTGTACTGAAGCTTTTCATTTTAACTGAGTCAAGTAGGAAAAATAAAATGATGGTGAAGAACATGGACTTTGGATCCAGTCCTGGTTGCAAGTAAATCCTAAGACCTTAGGCACCTTAACCCTTCTGGGCCTCATTTGTACAACAGGGATAACAACAGTACCTACTTCATAGGTACTTAATACAGCAGCACAGAGAAGATACCTGCTATATGTTCAAAATATTTCTTTTTTAAATTTTAATTTAAATTCTAGTTAGTTAACATACTGTGCAATATTGGTTTCAGGGGTAGAATTCAGTGATTCATCACTTACATACAACACCCAGTGCTCATTATAGCAAGTGCCTTCCTTAATACCCATCACCCATCTAGCCCCATCCCCCACCCACCTCCCTCCATCAGCCCTCAGTTTGTTCTCTGTCATTAAGAGTCTCTTATGGTTTGTCACCCTTTCTCTCTTCCCCCCTCCCATGTGTTCATTTGTTTTGTTTCTTAAATTCCATATATGAGTGAAATCATATGATATTTGTCTTTCTCTGACTACCTTATTTTGCTTAGCATGATACACTGTAGCTCCGTCCACATCATTGCAAATGGTAAGGTTTCATTCTTTTTGATGGCTGAGTAATATTCCACTGTATATATACACATACACACACACAACACATCTTCTTTATCCATTCATCAGTTGATGGACCTTTGGGCTCTCTCCATAGTTTGCTTATTGTCAATAATGCTGCTATAAACATCGGGTGCACGTACCCCTCCAAATCTGTATTTTTGTATTCTTTCGGTAAATACCTAGTAGTGCAATTGCTGAGTTGTAGGGTAGTTTTTTTTTGTTTTTTGTGTTTTTTTTAGCTCTTTGAGGAATGTCTATACTGTTTTCCAGGGTGGCTGCTCCAGTTTGCATTCCCACCAACAGTGCAAGAGGATATCCCTTTTTCTGCATCCTCGCCAATACCTGTT